>NC_084839.1:2938750-5872500 GCF_033115175.1 Lepus europaeus
ACAGGTTCCTAGGACTGGCTATTTGTGGATCCCAGAGCCAAGTGAAAATCGGGGGTCCATTGCTCAGGAACTTGAAGCATTTCAAGATGGAGATGGATTAGCACTAAACCGCAAACACAGGACTTTTCTAAGTCTGGACCATTGCAGAAGTCTCACTTTTATATACCTGGGCCATACCCACTAAATCCACCAACTTTGTATAGTATTGGAATTCCAAGGGGTACCATATCTTGATCTGGGAAACAAGAGCCAACAAGAGGAACATCCGAGCTTCCCAACATTGCTTGTAGCCTCCTTTGGTAATTTGTGTTTCCAGTCCCTGCAAGTCTGGTGTCTTTGGATTTTTATGGCTTGGTCCTCGAAAGGTAGAACTTCTAGCAGGAATACCCCAAGTGTCACGTTTAGGTTACTGCTGTCCAGATAATACATGTCAGGAAGAGAAGTTGCCATCCTAAGAGGTTTAGGCCTTGGAAGGAAGATCATGGCTGGAACCATGGACCCTCTTTTGTTGCTCAGTGTTAGTGCATGGACAATCATAGCAGCTGCACCACAGAGGTCAGAGCAGTTGTCTCTCATGCTACAGGTGATGCTTCTGGAGGGTGATGGAGACCTGGGTTGAGACATGGAAGTAGGGTATGACAAGGGTCATGTACAGCCCCCCAGCCATTTGCAGTGTCAGGAGCTGTTGCTCATCCCACTGTCCCTTCTCTTTGGGATTCCTCCCTGCTCCAGTGGATCTAAGCAGTGGTGGCTTCGGTACTGTGACACTTGGGTCTCTCTTCAAAAGTGCAGCCCCCACCCCCAGGAATGCTGCTGTTAGGCCACTCAGAATTCTCTCGGGATTTCCCTGATTGGAGAGGGATGCCTTGTTCTTGGCACCCTTTCTAGGGCCACCTGCTTGCAATTGCAGATCTATTTGGAGGTCTAGGGTCTTGACTCACTCACCCCAGCTTGGAGTATCTGAAGGGCCATGCAGCTTCTAAGATTTCCGTGGTGTCTGCTGGGTCTTTGGGGCCTACCTCATACCTCAACTTCCTTTCTGCACCCAACCATATTTCCTTTTCTTCTTTTCCAAGGAGTTTGACTTCAAAAGTCTTCCTAATAACATCTCTGCTAATTAATCTCTGTCTCACAATTGCTTCCTATGGACCCCAAACAGTGATACCATAGGGTGCGCTCTGTGGTCTGCTGTCTCTGGAGCCTACAGTGGCCATTGAACCGTAAGAGGTCCGATAGCTCCAAAGAGAAAATACTGTCTCACATGAGGGAAGGGGGAGGAAGCTGGGGTGGCAAGGAAGGGTGTTTAGACTCCTTCTGTCAACATAAATACTCTTATACAGAATTGTACTACAGTGTCAATATTCCTTCCAAGATCATTTTTTTTTTTGACAGGCAGAGTGGATAGTGAGAGAGAGGGACAGAGAGAAAGGTCTTCCTTTTTGCCGTTGGTTCACCCTCCAATGGCCACTGCGGCCAGCACATCGTGCTGATCCGAAGCCAGGAGCTTCTCCCAATCTCCCATGTGGGTGCAGGACCCAAGCACTTGGGCCATCCTCCACTGCACTCCCGGGCCACAGCAGAGAGCTGGCCTGGAAGAGGAGCAACCGGGACAGAATCCGGCTCCCCAACCGGGACTAGAACCCGGTGTGCTGGCGCGGCAAGGCGGAGGATTAGCCTGTTGAGCCACGGCGCCGGCCAAGATCATTGTTAATGCAAGTAGTACAAGCTAAAATACTTTTGGCTGGTGGCAGTCGTTAAATTTTAAGTGAAAAATAGATATAATTATTGCTAAAATAAATCAAGAGGATCAAAGCCAAGATTTTTATGTGGAACCAGAGTGCAATGATCCTTCTGTTGCATGGATACTGAAATGATAAATTGGAAGTGGGAACTGAGTGCTCCTATCTTTCAAAATCGGCCCCGATAAAGAGGACCTCATTGGTGCAGTATTGCTTTCACCAAAGGCTGTTGTCTTTACTCATCTCCTCAAACTGTTAAAAAAAAGTCTCCACATTAGAGTTAGTCTTTTTAAAATATGCGAACTGAGGCACAGTGGTACACTTTGCTGGTATCACACAACAAAGTACAGGCCAAGTTTTCTAATTTTGCAATGACTATTTCCCACTGCTCTTTCTTCTGGTAGCTTTGATTTTATGATCCTAGAGAGCACAACGTTTTATGCATTTTTTTCTTCATTTCTTCCATATCAACTAGCACCACCTAGAATGTGTTGAGTTGATTTGAAACATGCCTGTTGAATGAATGAATCAATAAAAAGTAAATTTCCACTTTAAGTTTGGGAACCCTAAAGAACAGTGTTAGTTGGTATTTCTCCTGAATAACACCCCAGGGAGTGCAAGAATGATGAGCCACAACAAGTAAAGTAAAGTTTGTATGTGCAAACACTGACTATGACACCCTTCCATATGACGCCTCATACATTTGGAAATATATTGAGAACTCAATTAGAGAGCGGTCATGGGGTAGAAGGCAAGTAGAAAAACAGATTTGGGACAATCGTTTGTTTAGCAAAACAGGTAAGATACTGCTTGGGACGTCTGCCTCCCATATTGGAATGCCTGGGTTTGAGTCTTTCCTCCATCCCAATTGCAGCTTCCTGCTTATGCACACCCTGGGAGGCAGCAGATGATGATGGTTCAAATTCTTGGGTCTCTGCTGCCACCATGGGAGATCTAGGTTGGTTTCCCAGCTGCTGGCTTCACACTCATTCACCCTGGCTGCTGTAGACATTTGGGTAATGACCCAGCGAATGCAAGATATTTCTCTCTGTCTCTCTGTCTCTCTCTCTCTCTCTGTGTGTGTCTATGGCTTATAAAACAAATGTACAAATTAAGAAAAAAACCTGAAATTCAAGACTTGATTTTACTGCCTTCTAATTCTTTAGCCTCCAAATTCTTCCTTTGTTCTTATTTATCATCAGATTTTCTGATAACAATAGATGATAATGCACAAGAGAATATAATGTTAACTTCAAATTGTACGTTAACATAAGCTATAACAACAATAATAAGATCTACATGCTACCATAATTTCATTCAGGGCTAGAAATTGTGGAGAAAATTTTTATTTCATTTAAAACAATTCATTTTATAATATTTGCATACTATGCTTTGTAAATACTCATTAAATTTATATTTACAGTGCTTTAGGACTTATAAGTAATACCATATTATTTTATGTCTTTTTTTATCTGAGTCCAGTGGACTTATACAATTTTACATTTTTATCTGTACATGTACAAGAGTTCATTGGCTTTAATACTAAAAGGTGTTGCAAAATAGAAGAGGAATTGAGCCTTGATTGTGGGGCAAAGCCAGAGTTGATGACACCAACCCCAGAAGTCTCTTGGGTCTCTGACTTGTCTCAGTTGGAAGTTGCTGTCAGCTTCATCTCATTGAAGGAAATGATAAGAACAAATGCACCATAAATCACTGCAGATAATGCATTTTTTCGATACTAAAAGGCAGTGTGAAATTCAGACTTCAAATTGGCACCAAACATGGTACCTATTCTCTGGTGGTTGGGAACATCCTGTATCTCATACAGGCTGAACAATCTGATTTTTCTTCATTTGGTTGAAGATTTTGTCTGTATTTGTCTGACTTGTAGCTTCTAGACTATGCATTTGTTAATTTGCTTGAAATGTGTTTTTTCATGCTCCTGCTTCCTCCTTTCAGCCCCTGTATTCTTGGATTCCTTTATACTCTTGTCTCTACTTTCCTCTCTCATGCCAAGCCTAACACTTCCTATCACCTCTTTGCAAATGGAAAAGTTTTATCCTTCATTCTTCAAAAACTAAACCAAAAGGACAGAAATTATAAAGCTACTATGGGAATCATGTAGGAATCTTCTCTGTGGTTGTTTCACTAACTTTTCTGGACATGCCTAGGCCTGACACTGTGAGGTCATATAAAACATGGGTTCTTGGTTTGAAGAATCACTACATATGCTTGCTTTCTTTAACCCACTTTAAGTCTACCTATTACAACAATGACCATGGACATAACTTGAGCACCTTACATGTTTTAGGTACATATTCAGGTGCCTTACATACATTTTATAATCAAAACAACTCTATAAGATAGTTACTACCATAATATCTGAGAAAAGTGAAGGGAATTTGGGAAGGGAAGCTGATCAGCTGTAAACACATTACTGTAGACAACAATGTGAAAGCAAGGTATGACAGATGATATCCATTGCTTCCATTCTCCATTTATGTTCTAGACACAAAGGAATTAAATGTTTGGGGTCCTTTAGTCCTTAAATCCAGTATTGACTCTAAGTGCTTTTTTTCCATTTAAATCTGCTTACATGAACACACACAGAGTAATATTTAGGACACAGTTAACTCAATGCACTCTCAAGAAACAAAGAGCTAACATGGTATAGTCTTTGTTCCTTGCATGAAGGATCCTAGAGTTTCCACATATCATTCTAGCTCTTTACAAGCCTATCTCGAGGGCTGAAATATACCTTGGTCTCTGTATCTTAGAAATTTATCCAACCTCTGTGAGCAAAATAAACAATCTTCTCACAGTCACGAAGGCTGTCACTGCAGAACAACAGCGGCATTGCCTTCAGGAAAAAGGCAAGTGGAGGTGTAAGGAAAAACCTGAGTTACGTTCATGTTCTCTTGAAGATAGTCCAAAGCAAAGGTGACTGATTTTCTTTTAAACTAACACCACTAACTCCTAGTTGGTCTTTAATGTCACCCAGTAACTGCCGAATCCCTGGTCTAATCAATCACTCCTTTTAGATGACTAAAACTTTCTTCTTTCTTCCCATCCCCCTACACCTCCCTTTCCAAAGTCAGCATCAGCAAATGATTTGTCCCCTAAGTCATGAGGAAACAGAGGCACTGAAGAGAGAATGTGCCCACATTTCCCTGCTCTACGGGCACAGTCGTCAACAGCTGTTTTCTTAACTTCTGCCTTCCTTCCTGTCCTTGAACCCTCCTGCCTCCTAACACAACCCTCACTTGCTCCAGTCCAGGAAATTCCTCCAGCCACACCTGATTATGCTCACCTCTCCTCCTTCTTGCCCCTTTCTTATTTTCTGGGTGGCCTCCATTATCATAAACATAACTAGTTTCTCCCAAAGTAAGATGAAACAACCACAACCAACCAAAGAAAATCTCTCTCTGCATTCCTTTCCAGTAATTAGCCATTTCTCTGTTCTCCTTTCCAGCAAAATCCACTGGGAGACTGGTCTCCATAGATGACCTTTCCATCGTTGAACACAGTGGTTACAATGTCCTTGAACTTGGCCTCTCTGCAGCATTTGGCACAATTGACCACAACGGGATCTGTATCGTTTCATTTCCTTCCAGGGCTCCATGGACTCAGCTCTCAATTTTCTCACAGTTGCTCACATTGTGTGTTTTACTGGCTTTCTCTTGCTCAGTCTTTTTCTCGTTTCTTCTCATGAATGACTTAGGGCTCAGGGTTCGAGCCTCTTTTCTACTCTCATTTTATCAGTGATTTACCTCAGCTCCCTTCTTTAAGTGCCCACCATAGGCCGGTTGACCACTCATCTGGTCTAAAGGTCAGGCCTCTCCCCTGAACACAACACTTCTCTCCAATGGCTACATGATGCTGCCTGTCCAATGGATATCTCCAGCAGCCCATCAGCTTTCCTGACACACAATCACACCCAAACCCAGGATGGGGAGCCCTCATTCTGGGACTTCTTCATGCCTCTTTTAGACAAAACATTTTTGGAGCTCCTTTTAGCTTCAGACCAGGCTGAGGCTAACCCAGTCATCTATATTTATGCCTCAGAAGCCTCTAAACGGGGAGCCTTAGCTTACTGACCCTTGACGAAGAGTGACTTCTCAGTACTCCACTAGTGCTCAGGACTCCAGGCCCCACATTGATGGGGTGGAAGGGAAGCCCCAGTGTGTCTGGCTCAGGTAGCCGCATCTTCAGTCTGCTCTCATCATAGGAGGTCCACATTGGTTGGTTAGTTTCCCATGGGCTTGAAAATTGCAGGTGTGTGAACTGACCTAGTCCCTGAAGTGTAGGCGATTTAAGGTTTGTTGTTTGGAGGTTATTTCCCTGCACAGATTTTTAGAAGTTTCAAAGCTGTGATAAAATAATGCCCTTCCTTTTCTGGAGATTCTCTCAGGAAAATATTTATTATTTGAAAATGAACTGTGTATTCTGACTTTTGTACATCTATTTAACAAGCAGTCTTGCCTGGATACTTTGCTCATTCCTACTGTTCTCCCACTCAATAGCATACCCCTCAATGAAGTTGTAACATGCTAGCTCTATTTCCTGGAGTTGTTAACATCATCGCTGTGACAAAATGCTAAAGGTTTCTAAAGTACCAATAACTTGAATTGTAAATACAGTCATCCCCAGAATGAAGTCACAAACTTGTTGACACCAAACTTTGGGGTTATCCCAACGAACAAGTTCTACTGACCAGGCATTGATAGCATACCACAATTCTCTGTTTTGTTCTCCGTTCTCCATTTATAGCTTGTCACAATTTTCTATTGGGCATTTCTATTAAGGGAACATTATCTAATTCCTTAACAGGATTGGCATATAAATGCCTTCAGACTCCTCTCTCAGCCATACTTATGACTAAATACTTTCTTTTCAATTTGAAAGATTCTACTGAATTGAGATATCCCCAGTTTTTCATCATTGCTGGTCTCTGATGATGAAGACCCCTTTTTCTACATAAAATCATGAACCTTGCTGGGAAGTAACACACACTAGATTATGAATACAAGAAATGACTATTATTACGAAAAGTAGCTGTAACATTGTCTTGGTCTTTCCATTTCCAGGATTACAAGACATCGCTCAAGTGGAGCATCAACTGCAAACTTTCATCTTATTGCCTATAACTGGCTTAGAACTGAGCATCTTAGAATGTGCCATGTGATAAATGTGATAGATTCAACACTTCGCTTTTCTAGGGGACAAAGGAACTTAGAAGCTTTGGCGAGGGATTTACAGAGATTGCTTTTGTGAGGATAATCTTGGGTTATAGGTTATAGTTTTCATAGATTAATCCAAATAAAATGAAATACCAGAGGTTTGTCTCAAAATCAGATCTCAACCCCAGGGGTTTGCCACTTATATTACCAGATATTGTCATTTCTGACATCAATCTTTTACTTATTTCATTCAAATTTAATTTCTTCAAGAAGTGCACATGTAAGTTGCCTTTATTATACAACATCAGTCTAGAGCGAATGGACCGCGATAATAATACAAGTGTTTATGTGTGCCCCCAAGCAAATTGTTCGTTGGACAGTGTGGATTGCTTGGCATGTCACTTCTTGCTCAGAATATCACTGAGAGTTCCCCAACAAGATTCTTTCCTGATGCATCAATAGGAGACAGATGCCTCAAACATGTCTGGACTTTCCCTATCATAGATGGAGACTTGCTTTCTAAAGGTGAATGTCAGTTTCATTACGTGCTGGGCTTGATGCAGCTCTGAGATTATGACATTAGATGAAGGAAATGCACTGAGTGTTATTCTCATTGCACTAAAGCTTCACTCACAAAATACAGTCCAGGCTGATATTGTAGAATAAAATCAGGCGGGCTCATTATAACTATAACTAAAGTTGTGGGGTCACAGTCCCCACTGGAGTCCAAGGACACTGATATTTCAGTGTGCAAATCCTAAACAAAATTATTAGAGCCACAATGTCAACCAACATTCCCCACAATGGTGCTCAGTTTGCAATGTGTTAGGAAGAAGAAAAATCCAGCTTCATAATTGCAGAAATCCAGGTCTGATGTTCAGGAATTCTGTGTTTGTGGTGTCTCTAGCGGCCTGCATTTCTAAAAAGTGACCAAGGCAATCCTCTGGACAAGAGTTTTTTATTGGTTTGTTGTTGCTGTTGTTCTTAGGATTATTATTATTATTATTATTAATTGAAATATCATATTAGGATATTTAAAAAAATCTGTGAAAATGTGTCTTCATATAAAACTCTGTATGGGTTTCAAAATGTTTGCACCAAATAAACTTATCTTTATTCCATTTATCCTAAACATTTTGAAGTTGCTAATACTGTTGAGACTTATTTGTAAAATTTGCACTTTCCATGAGCTAGACATGACCTTAAATATTGCAAAATAACAAGGCTTCTGGGGCCAGCACTGTGGTGTAGTGGGTAAAGCTGCCACCTACAGTTCCAGCATTCCATATGGGCACCAGTTCTAGTCCTGGCTGCCCCACTTCCAATCCAGCTCTCTGCTGTGTCCTAGGAAATCAGTAGAAGATGGCCCAAGTCCTTGGACCCTTGCACCCATGTGGGAGACCAGGAAGAAGTTCCTGGATCCTGGTTTCAGATTGGCTCAGCTCCAGCCATTGTGGCCATTTGGGGAGTGAGCCAGCGGTTGGAAGATCTCTCTCTCTCTCTCTCTCTCTGGCTTTTAAATAAATAAATCTTTTTAAAAAATTGAAAAGAAATAACAAGTTTTCTGTTACCTGTGCTTCCACAGAAATTCATTTCTATACATCTGCAAAGGAACAGAAAATTTCACATAAATCACAAGCACTTCTATGGTATATTTTCTTGCACTAAGTGTTGTCATTTTTAGAATTTAACAAAGCTGAAGCAATGAAAAATATATTTCAATGTTATCATTAGTCATGCTTTCTTCAACCATGAGAGTAAGCATTTGAAATTATTTTCAGCTAAGCCTTTTTGTTCTGTATCTTGCCTGTTCATACATTTTGCCCATTTTTCTATTGATTTATATATATATATATATATATATATATATAAAATTTATTTATTTATTTATTTATTTGAAAGGTAGAGTTACAGACAGTGATAGGGAGAGACAGAGAGAAAGAACTGTCTGCTGTCTCACTCCCCAAATGGCCAAAACTGCTGGAGCTGCGCCAATCTGAAGACAGGAGCCAGGAGCTTCTTCTGGGTCTCCCACGTGGGTGCAGGGGCCCAAGGACTTGGGCCATCTTCTACTGCTTTCCCAGGCCATAGCATAGAGCTGGATGGGAAGAGGAGCAGCTGGGACTAGAACCAGCGCCCATATGGGATGCCTGCGCCACAGGCAGAAGATTAACCTATTGTGTCACAACACTGACCCCCCTTTTAATTTATTTTATATTTTTTCTTACTAAATTATACAAGCACTTCAGATGTCTGCATTTTAAAAAATATGTGGACAAATGTATCTTTTTTTCCCATGAATTAGCTTATGTTTAGGAAATAGCTCTACATTTAAGAATGAATCAAATGTGAACATACAATTTCCTTAAATCTTTTACTTTCATTTCCTCTTTTGCATGAAGTTTTATATATTACTAGAGTCTAACTACCTAGATCCATTTATTCTCTTTATTATATCTTTTGGTCACTACTAATCTTTGGATTCTTGGCTGTTGATCAAGTATAAACCACTTCAGATTGGCCAAATTTGGGAGTCACATGCACCACATATTCTGCTAACAAACCTTGGGTTTGTTAAATTAGAAATTCAACATTTTAGAAAATAGACATTTATTGTCCAGTGCATTTTGAAGTGTCTCAACATCACATTATGAAAATGTCAGGAGTCGAACATCTAACAGGGCCCAGAGATGGCATGTAATACCCAGTGGTAGGTTTAATATGCTTATTTTATTATTGTACTATTCTTGCCACATTTGTTACATAGTAGGTTCTATTCTGTGTTCTTAATTTTATGATTTACTTATCACATCACAACTAAAATTCCACTGAATGAGAGTATACCACATTTTAGATAAACAGATACAAAATAACAAGATGATTTTCTGTCTTCCTTTTTTATACAAATCAGGTTGATACATATCTTTGTTGTCATAAATTTTGAGATATCTTCATTCTACAGTATCATATTCTTGTTTCCCTCCATATTGTTTTCTGGCAGAAGAAGGATCTTAACTAGCTCAGGGTCTTGGAATTTGCACGTGTCCTCTATCTCCATGTTGATGGCAAGGGCAGGGAGTGTATGCAATGATTCTCAACTGCACAAACCAACATCTCAGGTAGCAGACCAGGGTCTTCTCATGAATGGTTTAGAAGTATGCACATAAAACAACTGACGTGTTCCTTAGAAGTGCATGGTTCTGGTCCTGTCTCAGAACTAAGGAGTTTACAATTGCATAGCCAGGGTCTGGAAATGGACATCTTATCATATGCTGTGAGTGATAGCTCTGATTGAATGTGTGCTCCCAAAACCTTGAGCTGAAAACAAAATCCCTAATTCAACAGGGATGGGAGGTGGAGCCTAACAGGAGGTGTTTAGGTCCCCATTGCTCCACCTTCATGAAAAGATTAATGCCCATTATAAAAGTCTTGTGGCTGCAAGTTCCGTTTCTTGCTCTTCTTGCTTTATGGGTGCCATTCTGCCATGAGATGTGCAAATACAGCACCTTAGTAGTGGCCTTCCAAGCCTCCAGAACAGTGAGCCAAATACATTCTATTGTTTATAAATTCCTCAGTCTTCAGTGTCCTGGGATGGCAGTGGCAAGTGACTAGAAAAAGGTTTCTAGGCACGCTAAATCTGCCCGGCTGTCCACGCGGTGGGTGCTGAGTGCAGAGCAGAGCTTCACTGAGAAAGCTCTAGGGGAATTTGAAAAGGCTCCCTTCCCTTCACCCCGCTGATCCAATGATATACAGGAAAATTTACGACACATAGCCTGCTGGAAACAGGACTTCACTTTTCTTGCATGTGGAGTTTTTCTCACAGAAACTGGTGTTGTTTCAGTTACTTTAAGCATTATTTTCCCTTTGCTTACTGACATGTTCAGGTAGTTTTTTCTAACATGACATCAATCTATCTGTTTAGACTGGCTTGCAGGAGTAACAGAATACCATCCGTTAGAGTGATTGAACCATGATTCTGGACACTGCTCAAGGGTGTCGTTGTTGAAGTGACAATGAGTTTGAGAAGAGCATAAGGCTTTCCATGTGCTCTCCGCACTTTAATTAACCTGGTTTCTGTGATCCAGGGGATGTGCACTGACTGAACTCTATGGACACATAATTAATTCTATCTTGTCAAGCATGTGATGATAGAGAGCTGAGAAAGATTTATAGACTGACTTATTTATTTCCAATTGTACATTCACTACCTTGGTTCAGGACCCAATTAGTCAATGCTTAGATTAAAACAACTGGCTCTGACCCGGCTTTTCACAAGCCATTCATTCCTCAATACCTCCAGGCCAATATCACAAATTATTCACTGTCTAAAATCTTTGCGTCATAGCATTCAAATAATTTCCTTGGCATACACAGTTGTGCACACATTGACTTGTATCTTCTACCATGGTTAATTCTTTCACACTCCTTTCTTTCTTGTTTTTTGGTGCTTCGTACAACCTGCACATGCCTTAATAAGTTGCTCTTTCTCTCATGTTCAGTGTTTTTCAAATGCTATTCTCATTCCAGGAATTTCCTATTCTTCAGTCCTCTAGGCTGAAATCCCTACATCTTACTTGACTAAATACTAACTCAGAATTCACTTCATACTTCTTCTAGGAAAACTTCCTTGGTGACTGGATCTCACTTCTCTAGATTTTTACAGTGTTATTCACTAATTTACATCAATGTCCTCCTTTCAATAAATTGTAACATCTTTAATGCCTGATTGATTTACTAAGTACCCTTGAATATCTGGAGAAGGCAGAACTTTGAACATAACAGACACTCATGGGGCTGGTGCTGTGGCGTAGTGGATAAAGCCACCTCCTGCAGTGCCAGCGTCGCATAGGGGCACCGGTTCAAGTCCCAGCTGCTCCACTTCCAGTTCAGCTCTCTGCTAATTTATCTGGGGAAGCAGTGGAAGACAAATCAAGTCCTTGGGCTCTGCACACGTGTGGGGGACCCAGAAAAAGCTCCTGGCTCCTGGCTCCTGGCTTCAGATCAATGTAGCTCCTCCAGCCATTGTGGCCAATTGGGGAGTGAACCAGTGGATGGAAGACCTCTCTCTCTCTCTCTCTCTGCCTCTCCTTCTCTCTGTGTAACTCTGATTTTCAAACATAAATAAATCTTCAAAAAAAAGACACTCATAAAAACCTTTTTAGTAAGTATAACATTTTATACATTAATTCATACAAGATATAATGAATAAAAACACTATTTTAGAGAAATTTTAATACAGAAGTTTCATTAATCTTCATATTTACTTGAAAAGATGCAATTTCCATGAAGACATCTTGCTTTTCTCTTAGTGCTAAATCAAATAATTGGAGAAGTAGGCTTTTTCTTCCGAACATGACATGGTAGCATATGTCCATGGAACCAGCCTACTCAGCTTAGATAAAACACACGGGCTGCTTCCACACAATGGAGGGCAAAGAACCAAGACTGGAAGTAAGGACCAGGGGGAAATAAAAATCTTGTCAAATGCCCCCACACTTTTTATTGCTCCCCATCCCCAGGCCTTTGACAACTTGCCTCTTATGGAATGGAAGGAGCCAAACTAAAACTGTCATCCAGGAACTGACGGCAGTCTCATCCAGCCTGGGGTTAAAATCTTCTATTTTGGGTCTGTTTAAGAGATAGAGTTAAGTGAAAAATAAACACAGTTATGTGAAGCCCAGTTTGATCTTGAAGTGGTGGACTACATCAACATTGTTGCTCACGGAGTAAAACTCTCTTAAGAAATAAGAACAACAACAAAAGATATATCTGGGGCCCAAAGAATTGAACAAAATTTTATGGACATTTAGTGCAAAGAGATATAATTTGAAGACCAAGAGGCATCATGCTGAAGGGACCAAGATAACTCCTGCAGTCTAGAGGGACCACGTGGAGGGGTGGAGAACAGGAGGAAGTACTTTGCAGAAAAACCAAACCAGTCAAGGCAAAGCCTAAAACTCTACCTCAACTGGATCAAAGGGATTGCTGCTGGTAAAGGAAAAAAGTGTTCATTAAAAAAATAGCATCATTCAGTGCCTACACATTCTCTGATATGCAATATCTGAAACTCAGCATATTGAGTAGCAGACCTTCAAAAAACAAGACCACATTCCTGTCAACATGGAGAAAGAAAAACGAAACAAACAGAACCACAGGAACAAATCCAAGACTGCTCTGGAAAGAAATTCAAAAGGGGTAAGACTGATGTACTCAAAAGAGAAAACAGGTAATATATATCACTAGGGAGCTAGCATCTGGCAGGGTCCAATGGAAATCCTAGAACTGAAAATTGCACAACCAAGATTGAGAATTCATTAGATGGTTTTAAGAGCATTTTAGGCATGTCATGAAAGAGCCTCAGGAACATAAGCAGAAACCAGAAAAAAATGGCCACAATGAAACATACAAAGGGAATAAAAGATGTGAAATGGGAAAAAAAGTATAATAGACTGATGAGGCACAGTGGAAACTGGAAACATAACATACATAATTCAGGTTTGACAAGTAATAAGAGAGATTAATGAGGAATAAATGACATTGAAGAAATATTGTATGCCAATTTTCCTAGGCTGAAATTAAAAAAAAAAACTTATCTGAGAAGATCTATGAAGCAAAATCAGAATAAATTTCATTTAAAAGATAAAAAATAAGCTTTTAGAAGTCAAAAACCTTTTCATGGCATTGGGATAGGCAACTATTTCCTAAACAGATCACAAAAGTCCTAAACATCAAAATATTTTTTAAAGATTTATTAACTTATCTGAAAGGAAGATTTATAGAGAGGCAGAGGCAGAGAGAGCGAGAGAGGTCTTCTATCTGGTGGTTCAATCCCCTGATGACTGCAACGGCTGGAGCTGTGCTGATCTGAAGCCAGAAGCAAGGAGCTTCTTCTGGGTCTGCCATGCGAGTGCAGGGTCCCAAGGACTCGGGCCATCTTCTGCTGCTTTCCCAGGCCACAGCAGGGAGCTGGATTGGAAGTGGAGCAGCTGGGGCTCAAACGGGTGCCCATACCGGATGCGGCACTGCAGGCAGCGGCTTTACCCGGTATGCCACAGTGCTAGTCCCAAAATATTTTTTGACATTCTGGATTTCATTAACATTTACAGTTTTTCTTTTTAAAATTTTTTGGGGCCAGCACTGTGGCGTAGGGGGTAAAGCTGCCGCCTGCAGTGCTGGCATCCAATATGGGCATTGGTTCTAGTCCCAGCTGCTCCTCTTCGAATCCAGCTCTCTGCTAGGCCTGGGAAAACAGTGGAAGATGGCCCAGGTCCTTGGGCCCTTGCACTCACGTGGGAGACCCGGAAGAGGCTCCCGGCTCCTGGCTTGGGACTGGTGCAGCTCTGGCCATTGCAAACAATTGGGGAGTGAACCAGCGGATGGAAGACCTCTCTCTCTTTCTCTGCCTCTCCTCTCTCTGTGTAACTCTGACTTTCAAATAAATAAATAAATAAATAAAAAATCTTTAAAATGTGTTAATTCTATAAAAAGTTTACATATCGTTCACAGAAACAATTATAAAAACATAATGATGTGTCTATCTCTCTGTTCTCCCTCATTTCTTTTTATAACTTTTGCAATAATATATTTTTAATTTACTTTATAATCATAGGCTTAATGTCCCACTAAATAGATTGACAAATTAAAAGTAGAAAGACCACTAAAGTTAAAGCTTTGTATCAGAAGACTAAATGAGAAGAAAAAAATGACAAGCCAAAAATAAGAGAAGTTATATGAAGTTTAATTACTCAAAAATATTTATCCAACTTTTGTAATGACATCTAATATAAATCAGGAAATGAGAGCCAGTCAAAAGACGTGAACATGTGAAATTGTATTTGAATGGGAAAAGTACCTATGGACATTAGTTTCATATCATTAAAAATCAGCGGCAAACAAAATATTACCTTGAGATATTAAGGTACTCACTCGCTAGATTAATAAAGTAGGCTATAAAATAAGTAAGTTAAGAAAACACAAAGAAAAATGAAATGTGACAAATTCCATCACTAGTGAGGATCTGGAACTAATAATTTAAAAATTTATACATGGTTTTTGGTAAATTATATTGCTGTGACTGCTTCAGAAAACGTTGGTATTTATTTAGTTTTTAAGATTTATTTATTATTTATTTGAAAGTCAGAGTTACATAGAAGGAGAGACAGAGAGAGAAAGAGAGAGAGAGAGAGAGAGAGAGAGGTTTTCCATTGACTGGTTCACTCCCCTTTGGATGCAACAGCCAGAGCTGCACAGATCTGAAGCCGGGAGCCAGGAGCCAGGAGCTTCTTCTGGGTCTCCCATGCAGGTGCAGGGGCCCGAGGACTTGGGCCATCTTCCACTGCTTTCCCAGGCCTTAGCAGAGAGCTGGATCAGAAGTGGAGCAGCCGGAATTTGAACTGGTGCCCATATGGGATGCTGGCACTGCAGGTGGCAGCTTTAGCTGCTATGCCACAGCGCTGGCCCCTGTTGGTATTTATTAAGTTGAATATGTGCTTCTTCCATGTAGTGATGCACACTTGGTTAGATTGTCAGGGAAGCACAGTACCTTTTTTTTTTTTTTTAACTTTTATTTAATGAATATAAATTTCCAGTGTACAGCTTATGGATTACAATGGCTTCCCCCCCCCCATAACTTCCCTCCCACCCGCAACCCTCCCCCCTCCCGCTCCCTCTCCCCTTCCATTTGCATCAAGATTCATTTTCAATTCTCTTTATATACAGAAGATCAATTTAGTATAAAGATTTCAACAGTTTGCACCCACATAGAAACACAAAGTGAAACATACTGTTTGAGTACTAGTTATAGCATTAAATCAAAATGTACAGCACATTAAGGACAGAGATCCCACATGAGGAGCAAGTGCACAGTGGCTCCTGTTGTTGACCCAACAAATTGACACTCTAGTTTATGGCGCCAGTAACCATCTTAGGCTGTCGTCATGAGTTGCCAAGGCTATGGAAGCCTTCCAAGTTTGCCGACTCTGATCATATTTAGACAAGGTCATAAAAGACAGAGTGAGGATAGTAACCAATGATCCTAAGAGTGGCATTTACCAGGTTTGAACAATTATACAGCATTAAGTGGGGAAGAGGACCATGAGTACACACAGGTTGGGAGTAGAGCCATTGGTGGTAGAGTAGAGGTTATGATTACAAAGGAATGAGGCCCAAGTGCACTAGACAGGGCCTAGAACAAAGGACAGAGTCATTATTAGAGGAGCTAAGAAAGGTGCTGTCTAAGCTACAATTAAGTTTTCTGATTGAGAGGCAAATAGAACCTGACAGAAGCGGCTTGATAATAATCTGGTGGGCTTTAGGCCTTGTAAATTCAGAGGCCCAGACCTATCTATCTCTTCACATGGGGTATATCCTAAGGGAGGTGTGAACCTCCTAGGGGAAGGCACTCTGTTGACTTTCATTACTTGGCTGGCCTGGGAGGAGAGCTGGCCAGGTAAAGGCAGGTGGCATCTCTAACAAGAAATTTACAGTTCTGCCTGCAATGTTGCTGACCCTACTTGACCATCCCCTCAGCTGCAGTGGTCACTTTGGAAGTTGGGCTGAGTGAAGGGCTTTTCAGCTTAGAGCCAATAAGATCTGTGGCTCTGACCTGGGCATCCTTCGACTCCAGGGCAGGTCCATTTCCAGTGATCCAACTCTTGGCAGAGCTGCCAGGGCTCTTCACAAGCTGACTTCTGCGGAAGCCCAGGCTTATCACATTGAAAGCCACTGCAGGGGACTGGCCTGTTGGGTCTCCTTGAGGGCAGATCACTGTACAGATCAGCCATTAATAGGCCTGCCACCCATTGCTTCTGATGCCGAGCTTTCCTTTCCTCCTGGTTTGTGTTAAAGCAGACCAGAGGATGCAAGTCAAGGGAGTGCCCGTTTCCCATCTCTAATCTTCGGTGGCCTGAACTACAAGTCTATAGTCACAGGCATGTTCTGTAGTAGTTTTTCTAAGGTAGACAATGCCCATGAGGAAAATTATATTCTCACTTTAAAACTTTCTTTCCCTTTGGTCTGAAAGGGAGGTTTTTTCCACTTACTGTATACTTCGCTGATGGCGAAGTGAATCTAGCTATGAGATTATTATTTGAGTTCTTATTTTGGCTATGCTATTGCAGAAAAATGTTAGCCATCTCTTTTATAAGGTCTAAAGATTAAATTGTGCATCCTACAGATTCCTTCATAATAGAATTAGTTTCCTACCTTGAAGAGAATAGAGAAATGAAAGAACAAGTTGGGCTTAGAATAGAGAAATGAGGGAGCAAGTCCTAGATCGCTTGCTGACAATAGCAATATCACATGAATACTTAGCAAACCGTACCTTTATACATGCAGAGAAGTAGTGTATAAGATTGTTTACAGCAGCTTTATGCACAAGAAACCGAACTGAAGGCAACCAAAGCATCCACTATCTATAGAGTGCATGAATAAATAATGGTGTATATTCATGAAATGAAAAAGAACGAACATCTACCATATGTGAGGTTGTGCATGAAATTCATGTTAATGAGTTAATGATGAGAACCCAGAACTTCAGAAAATGTATTAGTGGTGATAAAATTCAGAAGAGCCCCAACTTACAAGAGGAGTTCTGTTTGAGAGAGATTTGATCAATAAGAGCTGTGTTTTAACCTGAATGGTTTCCAGCTGTAAAAATTGCTAAAATATCATCAAATTGTATTTTTAAGGTTTTTGGACTTCATTGCATATTTTGTTACAGAAATAATTGAAAGGTTATAATGCCTTATAAGGCTTAGAAAGGGCCTCGTGGCACTGGAATGTTGCCACCCTGCCTCTGCACCAGGGAGCACTAGCTCTGCCCCATGGAAGCCAAGATCCAGCCTTTGGGTCCTTTTCCATCCCGTGCCCTCAGGGTCTCTGCCTGAGGCAAAGGTTGGCACCTAAGATAAGGTTTTTCTGGTGTCCTGGATTAAGTTCCTCGCAGCTTTTGTGTGGGCCCACTGCGGTGAGTAGGAAAGACAGGATTGAATCCGAATCTCATAGTAGACTTTCATATCATTGGCTATTTAGTTGAAAACAGAGCAAGACGAAGAGAAATGGCAGTGCCCTCTTCCCTCCCCTCCTACCCTGAAGCTCCTGTGCCGGACCAGGATGTCTGCGCCCTGCAGCGGAGTCCTCTGTGCTCCTTTTTCCACTGTCCGCTTCCGGCAGCTTCGTGGTGGATATTTTTTCCCTTTTAGTTGTGTCAAACGGTAGCATTTTTCTCCCATTGACTAATATTAAATCAGTGAATAGTATGTGGTGACATTTTATCCTATTAACTAATATACCAGTAAATATGAATTATCTTTAAATTCTTGAAATATTTGCTCCTTTTTTACAATCCAATATTTTGATATATATGCATCGCCAATTTTATAGGTCCTAATATGAAACAGTGAAGAATACACCCATTTATTTTATAAGAAAATTTTTGGAAATGTGTTAAATTAGTCTTACCAAAAGACACTTCTGCCTTGCAAAAATGAAAAATAAATTGATTTCATATAATGAAACATAAAAGGAAAGCCTGTGTTCAGCAGTTAACCCTGATAATTATCAGCTGGTGAGCAATGCCCTGCCCCTGGGCCTTAATTAGTGTGTGAAAAATGTAAAGTAATTATTATGGTAGGGTGTGAAAAACTAAAAAATAGTTGAGATTCCGCTTTCTAGGGATATGCTGCTCAGAGTCATTGATTTCCTACCAATTAGTAGTAGTTTATATTATTGTATCCTTAGAGACCACAAAAAACATTTGGAAAAACACATGTAGGTATACAAAATATTTTATAAACTCCTTTTGAATCAAAATTGGGTAAAACAAATGGAACCATGTTTCTTTGTTTTATAGTATTTTTAATTATCAAACAATATTCATGGAAAATACAAAAAGTCATAGGGAAGAGAATAAAAATGACTGGCAACCCTTCACCATTAATGATATTGTTGAATTTCCCTAGACTGAGAGAACATATATTTAACATGATATAAATTCAAGTTTAAAACTGTCTGAACACAACCTTAAAACCTATTTTTCTATAGGGAATATTTCCTTATGAACTGGAATTATTTCCGAAATTCCTGTGACCTCAGTCTGGGGCCACCCTGAGGAGCTGAGCAGCTCTTCCTTCACCCCAGTGTACACTTGGGCAGGCAGCAAGGAGCCATAGGACGGCTTTGGAAATCAGTGACAGGCTGATAACACCCAGCAGATACCTGTAGTCTCTGTCCCCCAGCCAAAGCCTGCAGAGCCTCTGGACCTACTCTGGTGACCAGTGGGTTCTGTT
Source organism: Lepus europaeus (assembly GCF_033115175.1). NCBI lineage: Eukaryota > Metazoa > Chordata > Mammalia > Lagomorpha > Leporidae > Lepus > Lepus europaeus. Next base: position 2,957,957 of record NC_084839.1, read on the forward strand.
GTCTTCCATGAACAGTCTTATAGACTAGCCAGAATCACCATTTGCTGATAGGAGCAGCAGTGGGCTGTGAGCCCACCTCAGCAGCAGACAGAACATAGCCCCCTTCCAAGCGAACAAACTGCTTAGAATTTCCAGAAGGATAGCCACAGAAGTCAGATTACTAAAATCTAGTCCTGCACGGCATGAAAAAAGCAAATGTTTTGGTTATTGAGATTTAAGAGGGAACAGAGAATGCCCAAGTGGTCGAAAATATTTTCAAAGAGACAATGGCAGAAAACTTTCCAAATCTAGAGAAAAATACAACCATCCAAGGAAGGTCAGTGGTCAACGATCAGATTCAACTGAACCACGTCTACCCCAAGACACATTATCATCAAGCTCTCCAGGGCTGAAGATAAAGAGGAAGTCTTGGCAGCTGAAAGAGAAAAGACAAACACAACACAAAGAGTGCTCTGTTTGCTTGATGGAAGACTTCTCAACACAAAACCACAGACCAGTGGAGCGTGGAATGAGAGTTTTACAGAACTGAGAAGGAAGTGGTAACCAGGAGGTCTGTATCTAGTGAAGCTGTGCTGCAGATATGAGCGAGGAGAAAGACATTCCCAGACAAAAGTAGAGAATTCACTACCACTGGACAACTGTTGCAAGAGATGTTAGTTCTTCACACTGAAAAATAGAGACACTAACAAGTAAAAAGAAAATATCAGGCCGGCGACATGGCTCAACAGGCTAATCCTCCACCTGCGGCGCCGGCACACCGGGTTCTAGTCCCGGTCGGGGCGCTGGATTCTGTCCTGGTTGCCCCTCTTCCAGGCCAACTCTCTGCTGTGGCCCGGGAGTGCAATGGATGATGGCCCAAGTTGTTGGGCACCTGCACCCGCATGGGAGACTAGGAGAAGCACCTGGCTTCTGGTTCAGATCAGCGTGGTGTGCCGGCCATAGTGCGCCAGCTGCAACAGCCATTGGGGGGTGAACCAACGGAAAAGGAAGACCTTTCTCTCTGTTTCTCTCTCACTGTCCACTATGCCTGTCAAAAAAAAAAAAAAAAAAAAAAAAAAAAAAAAAAAAGAAAAGAAAAGAAAGAAAATATCAGTAGGTAGAAAACTCACTGGTAAGGGTAACTCTATCAAGAGCTTCTGAATGTTCTAATACTGCATATTATACATGGTATGTAAATCATTTTTGTCTCTAGTGTGAAGCCTAAGAAGCAGCTATAATTACTATACTAAAATGTTAAGAGACATGCAGTATAGAAAAAGGTCAATTGTAACATCAAAAAGTCAAAACATGGGGAGGAACGGAGCACAAATACAGACTGCTTTATTGGGATTTCTTTTCATTTTGTTTCTGTTTGTCTCTTTTCCTATTTTTATAATCAATTTTAAGTAGTTATCATTTGAAGATGGCTTGTAAGGACCAAAGGAAGTTTTTGTAAGCCTCAAGTTGAGCCCAAAAAAGAATCTATTATAAATAAAATCCAACAACTAGAGAATATCACATAACCGCAAATGGAGGTTTGTGTACAAAGAAAGAAATTAGGCCGGCGCCGTGGCTCAACAGGCTAATCCTCCACCTTGCGGCACCGGCACACCGGGTTCTAGTCCCGGTCGGGGCACCGATCCTGTCCCGGTTGCCCCTCTTCCAGGCCAGCCCTCTGCTGTGGCCAGGGAGTGCAGTGGAGGATGGCCCAAGTCCTTGGGCCCTGCACCCCATGGGAGACCAGGATAAGCCCCTGGCTCCTGCCATCGGAACAGCGCGGTGCGCCGGCTGCAGCGCGCCTACCGCGGCGGCCATTGGAGGGTGAACCAACGGCAAAAGGAAGACCTTTCTCTCTGTCTCTCTCTCACTGTCCACTCTGCCTGTCAAAAATAATAAAAATTAAAAAAATTAAAAAAAGAAAGAAATTAAAATAAAAATACAAAAAAAGAATCAAATGGCAGTAGTAAGAACTTACCTATCAATAGTTTGTCCATATGTCAATACACTAAATGCACCAATTAAAAGAGATAAAATGAACAAACGGATGAAAAGGCAGGACTCAATGTTATCCTGCCTATTAGAAATTTGCTTCACTTAAAAAGGACACAAATAAATTGAAAGTGAAAGTATGAAACAAGTTATGGCATTCAAAATAAATCATAAAGAAAGCAGGAGTATCCATACTTCTATCAGCTATAATACATCTTATATCAAAGTCAATAAAGAGAGACCAGGAAAGTTATTACATAATGATAAAATTTTGAATCCAGCAACAGGAAATAACACTAGTAAAAATATGTGAAACCAATATTGGAGTAACCAAGTTCATACAAATATTAATAGATCTAAAGGCAGAGATAAAAACCAGTACAGTATTAGCAGCAGTATTAGTATTTAACACCTCACTTTCAGAAATAGAAAGATCTTCTAGACAGAAAATCAACAAGGAAACCACAGAGTTTAATTGTAGTCGTAATCCAGATCAATTGGAGCAGACATCCCAGAGCTTTCCATCCAACAGATGCAGAATGCACATTTTTTCTGAACAACAGATGAAACATTTTCCAGGATAGATCATATAGCATGTCACAAAACAAGTGTCAACACATTTAAAAGAATAAAAATCACATCAAGAATCTTTCGTGACTGTAATGTAAAAGTAGAAATTAACAACTAGAAAAATTTTGTGACCTACACAAATATATGAAAATTTTAAGTTACTTCAGAAAAACCAGTGGATGAAGGAAAAAGTGAAGAAAAAAGTTAAAACATCTCTTGAAATAAATGAAAATGGAAACCCAACATAATGAAACCTATGGGATAAACAAAAGCAGTATTAAGAAGGAAATTTATAGCAATCAATCCCTAAATTTAAAAATAGCCCCCAAAATTAAAAAAAAAAGCAACTTACGAATGCCCTTCAAAGAACTAGAAGGACAAGAACAAATCAAATCCAGAAGTGATAGACAAAATAAATAATAAAATTAAGAGCACAATTGATGACACGGACTAAAAATCAACTTAAAATGAATGAAATGAACAACTGGTTCTTTGAGATGACAACAAAGTAGACAAACCCTTAGCTTGACAGATATGTTTCAGCTACGTAGATTTGGAGATGAACATGGACATACCAATGGCATCACTGACATACAAACGATCTCAGGTGGATTCAATATGGCTGAATAGTGAGACGCCATTCTGAGTGCAGCTGCAGATAGGTACCAGAAACACAAAGGAAGAACCATTTCCCCAGGAGACTGACTGAGAAAAGTTTTCAGTGGAGAATGGAAGGGAAAGAGCAAAGATTCAGTGCATCGATGAGGAGAGAGAACAGACACCCACCCCTGGTGCACATTGCCGGACATTGCTGCATTTATGTGGCAGGCAATCAGCCAGGAAGTGCCATCTTACCAGAGTGGGAAGGAGGCTGATGCCACTGGCAGTTTTGACTGAGGGAGCATTTCACTATCCACACTGACTCCAGGTACAGCCTGGAAAGCTGACAGGGTAGGAAACTACGTTGCTCCATGAAGGGAGGCCACGTTGCCCGCCTCTCATCCCTCCCACCAAAGTGCCAGACTCAATTTGCTGCAGTGGCGTCACAAAGGAAGCCTGCTCCTTCTCAGGGAATGGTGAGCAATCATGCTGTCAGAGGCTGTGGGTGATGGGCAGCTTGCAAGGAAGAGACAAACTCCTTGTGCCTGGTGATGGTGGGAATTTGGGATTAGGCCACAGAGCTGGGACGGTCATGGGTTGCCTTGCAGCTGGGTTCCTACACACCTGCCTTGGTTGCTGTCAGAAATTTGGAACTCACTGTATGTTGGTCAATATCATGGAAGGGTCATGGGACACACTGCAGAGCGGGTTGGTGCTCTGTGTGGTGCAGTTGCATGGGCGGCTGAGGTGTGCCGCATCGGCTGGTTCACGCTGGCACAGAGAGGGCAAGGATTGTGAATGTGCCGTCTGGCTGTAGCATTCCTTCCCACCATTGACTGTTGTCAGAGGTGCTTCACCACAACCCCGCAGCACTCTGGGCCCTTTTCCCACCCACCAGTGTTGGCCAGAGCTCCCTGGCCCTACCCAGAGCACATCATTGGAACTCAAATGTCAGCATTAGGCACTCCACAGAGCCACAGAAACACATTTCCAGGAATAAAGCCTCCAATTTAAAAAGCTCAACCCCAAGATGAGACACTAACAAGAAATTCCTCAGATATACAAAATTCAACATAGATATATAAAAAACATGAACATGGAAGGGAACATTACCCTGCAAAAGGAACACAATAACACACTAATATCAGACTGAAAAAGGAGAGATTGATGAAATGTATGAAAAGGAATTCTAAGGAATAGTTGTAAGGTTACCCAAAAGCACATAGAAATAAGTGAATGAAAGAAAGAAATCAGTACATGACATGGAAGAAAAATTCAACTTTTGAAAGGGTTATCTGCACTCCCATATTTATAGCAGCTCAATTCACAATAGCTAAGATATGGAATCAACGTTGCTGTCCATCAACTGATGATTGGACAAAGAAAATGTATATATACATAATGGAATTTTACTTAGTCATGAAAAAGAATGGCATCCTAACATTTGAAACAAAACGGAAGCATCTGGAGATCATTATGCTAAGCGAAAGCAACCAGACCCAAAAAAGACAAATACAATGTTTTCTCTGACTTGTGATAGTTAATATGTCAGGTCTAAAAATTGTATGGATATATCATTTCTCATGTACTTACAAATATTGTTTCTGTGACACATACCATGTAAAAGACAATGCACTCTTCTTCATGTTAAAAATCATGGTGGGAGGGGAATGATGAAGTCTCTTATGATACTAGCAATGTTCTGTTCTTAATTTGAGTGTTCGTTATGAGTGTGACCAGAGGACAAAAACCACATTAATCTGTATACTCATGTGTATTTCTTGGTATGCATACTTATTTCAATAAAATGTATTTAAAAAGAAATACAAAAGATCATTATAGATTACTATGAGCAATTATGTGGCAGCAGTTCAATGATCTAGAAGAAGTAGAAAATTATTCAACAAACACACCTTCCCCAGATAGACTCATAATAAGCTATCTAAACAGATTGATAAGGAGTAGCCGAATTGAGTCCTTAGTTTAAAATTTCCTGTAAAAGCCCAGTATCAGATGTCTTCAGTGTTAAATTCTACTAGACATTTAAATTATTAACACCAATCCTTCTAAATTATTTTAATCAGTAGAAGAGGAGTGAATGTTTACAAATTCATTCTATTAAGTCAGAGTTACCTTGATAATGTAACAGACATGGGTACACCAAACAAATAAATAATAAATAAATAAAAGAAAGTTAACTGAAAACAGATCTTTGTAAAAATAAGATTGGGAATAGGAGAGGGAGGAGGAAGGAGAGCGAGTGTGAGTGGGAAGGAAGAATCACTTTGTTCCAACTTTGCATATATGAAATGCAGAAAGTTTGTCTACCTTAAATTAAATTAAAAAATAAAATAAAAGCTTCAACCCTGGAAAAAATGTGCAGTATGGCCAAACAGATATTTCTCAGGTAAAGCTACAAATGACCAACAGGTAGTTGAAAAAATGCTCTATGTCAATATTTGTCAGAGAAATCCACATTAGAACCACCACGAGACATCATGTCACCCCAGTAAGACTGGCTGTCCTCAAGAACATGAAAGATAACAAAGATGGCAAGAATGTGGAGAGAACAGAACCCCGGCACACTGCTGGTGGGAATGTAAATTAGGAGGCATTGTGAAAAACAGGATGGAAGTTCCTCAAGAAATAAAAATAGAACCACCCGATGACCCAGATAGCTTACTTCTGGATATTTATCCAAGAGAAATGAAATCTGTAAGTCGCAGTTGCCAAGAAATGTAAATAACCCAAGTGTCTATCACCTGATGAGTGCATAGAAAGAGATACATTCCGGGTGGGAAACTTCTGTTGAGGGCCATCCGGGTATTTCTCACATCACTCACAGGCCATAGGAAATTATCGACTTAAAATTAGCCTGCTATAGATTTACTGAATTTAGAGTCCTATCTGAGGTTGCCTCGGTAGGGCCAGAACAAATAATTTCATGAGCCTCATACGGTCTGTGGGCAGAACATTGGCTACCTCTGATAGACAATGGAATATAACTCAGCCTTTAAAAAGGATAAACACTTGTCATTGGAACAACACGGATGGGAACTGGATGTCACTATGCTAAGCCAAACAAGGAGAGGCACATATCACTTAACCTCATGCATGTATGGAGTAAAAAATATAGGTGAACTCACAGAAGTTAAGAATACAAATGTGCTTACCGGGGGCTGAGGAAGAATGTGCAGAGAGAGAGAGATTGGGAAAGAATGATTGCAGGGCACTAGATGATAGCTAGATAGTAGCAAGATGTTTGGGCATTCCATCACATGGTAAACATTGATAAGATTAATTTATGTATTAGTATTCTATAAAAAACTGCAAGATAGGATTTTTCTACGTGTTCACTATAAAAATTTTAAATGATTGAAAACATAAATATATCTACCCTAATTGGATATTGCACGATGTATGCATGTAACAAGACATCATAAAGGACCCAATAAATACATAGAGTTTTTATATGTATGTTATATTCTTTTAAAATAAAAAATTTTAAAGACATTAATCTTCAGAGGGGTTTTAGTGTTATACTTTTTTTCAATAAAATAACTATTTTAAATGATTTTGCTTTTACTTGAAAAAGTACTTTGCTTTTCAGTAATATTTTACTTCTGTTTTTTAAAATTTATATTCATATGGTATATCCATTTATGGTTTCTTTTTTTGTGTTAGTTGTGTTTGTGTGTTAGTTAGTTTGTGTTAGTTGGAGTTTTTTATCCAATCTGATTTTCCCATAGAGTTCATATTTAAAATAATTGTGGTAACATATAAAGTTGACAATTCTTTTAAATTTTTCCCATTTTAGCCTATTATAACTTTGCTTTAAAATTTTGCTTTTTGTATGTATTATCTTTTACATTTTTTATTGTATTATTTTGGAGGCTATAACTTCTTTTTGTTCTATAGAACAGGGTGCTTTGCTGTGGCTGGATGCTTTGGTTGCTGCGACAGAAGCCCTGCTTGAATTCACCTGGGTGTGAGGGGCACTTTATCGGCTTATATTACCAAGCTGGGAAGCAGCATCGCTGCCAGAGCCTCGCAGACACCACGAAGGGCATGTGGACTCTGACTCCCATTCTGTCTCTGTTTTTCAAAGCAGTTGGCTTCATCCTTGGGGACTGGCTTCATCCACACAGCAGGAGCGTGGCCTCCACTTTCTATCACGTCTCTTCTCAGTTCCAATTAAAGGGGGAAACGTCCCTGGGGTGATGAATTTGGCTCCAAAGGCTCTTGTCTCCCACGAGGCTGGTTGGGGGGCTGGGGAATTCTGTCCTGGTCTTTCATTACGAGGTGTGGTTTTCATACTGTGTTTGATCATTGAGTGTATTCTCTTCTCATTTTGCTTTCTAGCTAACTTTGTTCTGCCTGAAGGACTGTGAGGACCGCGTAACGCCCTTGTCCACGACTTCACTCTGCGTTGTGATCTTATTTACTAATAGACTGGAGCATGTGCTCAGTAAACTTATGAGGGAAGTAATCTGCTTTTTGAATCTTTTCATGTTTGTGATTTCAGTGGAAGCAGCAGATGGCTCAGTGCTTGGACCTCTGCTGCTCATACAGGAGACCTACATGGAGCTCTGGATCCTGACCCAGGTCCAGCTCTTGTGAGCATTTGGGGATGGAATCCATAGATGAATTTTCTCTCTCTCCCTCTTTCTCCCTCTCTCCCTCTCTCTCTCTCTCTCTCTCTCTCTCTCTCTCTTTCTCTCTACCTACCTATCTATCATCTATCTCCATCTCCATCTTTATTGCTGTGTCTGTATCTTTCTCTCTCTATTAATCTGTCTTTCAAATAAATAGTTATAAATATTTTAAAATGGTAAAAAAAACACCGGCGCCGCGGCTCACTTGGCTAATCCTCCACCTGTGACGCCGGCACACCAGGTTCTAGTCCCGGTTGGGATGCTAGATTCTGTCCCGGTTGTTCCTCTTCCAGTCCAGCTCTCTCCTGTGGCCTGGGAGGGCAATGGAGGATGGCCCAGGTCCTTGGGCCCTGTACCCACATGGGAGACCAGGAGAAGCACCTGACTCCTGGCTTTGGATTGGTGCAGTGCGCCAGCCGGAGCAGCCATTTGTGGGGTGAACCAACAGAAAAAGAAAGACCTTTCTCTCTATCTCTGTCTCTCTCTCTCACTGTCTAACTCTGCCTGTCAAACAAACAAACAAACAAAAAAATGGTAAGAAAAAAAAACAGCCTAAGGCATTCTTGTTATTTTCATTGATTGGTAAACTTATTAATTCCTATCACTCTCTGAAGTATATTCATAAGATGATCTTGAAGGGTCAAGTGATACCAGAGCAGCCTCCATTCTTTGCTTACGAAGGCAATGGGGCTCCATGTGCAGCCGGCAAACTTTCCACTACTCACCCACATTAGATAGTGGTGATGGGATGGCTAAATTCCACTACATATCCCCAACAATCCTATGTAACACCCACATAGCACATCATGCCACACAACACACACAACATTGTTGTTGCCGTTGTTATGGTCTTTCAGTTTCTAAAAATGAGAGATAAAGGATAAAGGAAAAAAAATGGGAGATGTGGGTAAAGGAGCAGATAAAGTGGGAATGATTATCATGAACTGACCACTGACAGCAGACTGGTATGCTTAGTTTTTTCACTTACTTCATTGTCTTCATAAACATAACATCGAGTAGGATACAATTAGCCCCACTTTAGACTATTCATAAGTGTAGTATGGTTTCTGCTTTAGAGAAGATGGCCTTATTTCTTAATTTTCCAATGTCATCATACTTTTTTTTGCTCTAACCTATATTGGAGTTTGTACATTTCTTCCACCTTTTTAGTTTTAATTCCTACCAAACATCGATAGCAATGATTGTCTACGATTCCTTTAACCAATGCATCTTTTCAAGGAATCCTTTCCAAAAGATCACATTTGCATTACTGATTTAATTTGGGTTGTGTTTTTTTTTTTTAAAGAGAATGAAATGGGGATGGCTTATTGTGAATCTGGCCAATAAACACCAGGAGCGATCGATGGACAAGGTCAAGGGTCACAGTGTTTACCTGCAAGGTCGATGGTGCAGCAAGACCACCGTGGCTGTGTCTAGAGAGGAGAAGTCAAATATTTATTAACAGTGAAGTAAAGATGGAGCTGATTACGTATTGGGCACCTGGGCTTGGGAAACCTCACTCCAATAAAGCATAATCGATGCCATCCATCAGCAGAGGCCTCTACTACATTTCTCTCATGAGGTGGTTAATTTGTCTCACTGCTTTCCCTTAGCAATGGTAAAGTGGTGCTCTTAGAAGCTCATCTCTAGCTATTCATAATAGGTAACTACAAGTAATTTTTTCTTTTACAATCATACCATAATATAATATTAACAAATGCTCACTGAGAATATAAAAATTCAGTGTGTAGAGAACTGTTCAAACCTCCCATGTGTGCATCATGAAGAGAACTTCTATTGTTTTCTTTTTTTAATGTGGAATTTAAAATTTTTGAGATTGAACTTAAACTCCTTGTACTTAATTTCTTAGTATATCTTTAGTTTATTCTTCATTTCTTTCACAAAACTCATTAATGTTTATATTGTTATTTATATATTATATATTGGTGTGTCAGACCTTTTACTATATAATTTTGAAAATGATGTAAACCTTCCATGTTCTTTTCTTTACTATTGAAAAAGTTCCATAACATACAGCATACTAAGATCTAGGATCAAGTGGCCCTCTTATCTGAAAAAATCTGATTTTTAAAGTTGCATCAACTTTAAATGAATGCTTACAAGTCTCCTTTTAAATGATTGCATGTGATCTTGCTACATGTCTATGCAATATTTTCATTATTTTAACTTTAGAAGGCATTGTATTATTCTCTACTTTTTCCTATTATTCATAAGCTGGAGCTACATTATTTCCATACAATGGTATCAGCACAGCAGCTTGTCCATTGTTCTTATTAACAAAGCACAAGTGACTGCATATGTTATCTATAAACTGAAATTTCAAAACTCAGAGAGGACTTAGATACCTGCTCTGACCTCAGCTTCTCATGCATGCCTGTTTTGCTGCCATCTCCACTGTGAGATGCTAGAGATACTTAGTGGAATCTTGAATAATTCGTTCAACTTAGAGTATCCGTTTCATCCCAGTTCCTCCACCATATTTCCCATCTCCGTATATTGTATCTTGGTTTCTCCTTCCACTCATTCAATCCAAAATTCTAGGCATTACTTGTTTTGGCCAACCCGATTTATTCAACAAGATTTTAATATTTTTGTTTTATTCATTTTTAAATAGAAGGAACATTAGAATAAATCATAATCAAGTGTTATGATTAGAGAGAATGCAGAGTGTATTTTAATCTACTTACTTTACCACTGAGAGATATGAGGTGATTTCTAAGGGATTCATGATAAAATGGTGCAGACTGGACTAGGGAAGGCAGAGAGAATTCCCCAAGGGATAGGAAAAGAGCAAAAACTAAGTATGAAATAAATGCCTATCATTGTGGTCAGCAACATTGTATGGTTTTGTTCACAGACTAAGAACATACAAAATTAATGTATGACGCTGTTGCTAGGAAACATGTGAAAGAGTCCTTGGTCTTAAGGGAATTGGTAACAATGTTGCTCAACGTGAAGCTCTGATCTCAACATGACCTTGGGGCTCAATCTTCAGAAGTATAAAAATAATACAGGTAATAAATGCTGTACTTCTATTTAGATGTGGAAGTGCAATTGTAGGACAACTGTTAAACAAGATGTGTTTTTGGAGAGTTGATGAAAATTATTGTTCATTAAAATACTACTGTGGAAATAATAGTGCCATCTCTTGGGTTCCTGAAAATTACAAAATTATTCCTAGGCAAAAGTGGATTTCTGAACGTGAAGGAAATATCAGATATCCAATCAGAAAGTGCTATTTTAACCACTGTTGTTTATACATTGCTGATTTTCCTGCTAAGTGCTGAGGTTAGAATTGTATTCCTTCCCTTTGCATGTACAGTTTCTGCTCTCACCTCAGAGGATTTAGTATAAGATCATGGATACTTTGACTTTTATCCAGCTCTGGAGAGGAGATTAGTGAAACAAACTACTATTCAGAGGAATTTTCTTGTTCTCATTCTCCTGTAATAGGGCAAGTGATGTGACCTCCACTGAACTTAAGTGAGCTTGCTGAAATCAGCCCTAAGACAGACAGGTAGCTAAAACCTGAGCTGACCTGGCCACACCCGGGTGCATACTGTGGAGCCCTCAGCAGGGACCTGTGTGGCTTCTTCTCTTTTCTTGGACTCCCAAGGAGTCTGGGAGCAGACTTGCAGATCTAAGTCTTTTCTGAGATGGCCTCCTTCTCCTCCACCCTTGCTGCTTTGAAATGTGAATTATTCCTACACATCTGAGATACATAGGGTGAGTCTTTGAGATCATTTTTGCATCATGTGTGCAGAGACACAAATTCCAAACTCTCAGGACTGCCATAAGAGAATAAATAAGGTTGCAGAAGCTGGTACTGTGGCATAGTGGGTAAAGCTGCCAGCATCCCATATGGATGCCAGTTCCAGCCCTGGCTGCTCCACTTCCAATCCAGCTCTCTGCTATGGCCTGGGAAAGCAGTACAAGATAGCCCACGTGCTTGGGCCCCTGCACCTGCGTGGGAGACCTGGAAGAGCCTCCTGGCTCCTTGTTTCAGATTAACTCAGCTCCAGCCGCTGCGGCCAATTGGGTAGTGAACCAGCGGACGGAAGACCACCCCCGCCCTGCCTTTCCTTCTCTCTCTGTGTAACTCTTTCAAATAAATAAATAAATCTTTAAAAAAAGACTGTATATAGTCCTGACATAAACATATAGTAAGCCTTTACTAAATAGTACTCATCCATTGGCATATTAAACAATAGATGTTAAATAAATTAAGGTGTCTGAAACATGAGTCTACATCTGATACCTTACAAATTTTAACTTTGCAATATTATAAATATGTAAAGGTGTGCAGTGATATAACGGGCACAGCTGAACAGAAATCGTTTTGCTTCTGAAAATAGTTTAAAGAAATAATACAGATATAGAAAAAAGCCAGTTCCACTCTAAGTCCTGCTTTTGAGACAGCAAATAGAAGTACAGTCAAAGTTTCTTACATATATTTTATGCTTCGTCATCATATGTAATTTTTAAATAAAAGGAAAGAAGGAGGGGGATATTGAGAGGGAGAGAGAGGGTGAGAAGTGTGGTTATTTTCTTAGAATTCTACCTATAAAGGGCCGGCATTGTGGCATAGTGGGTTAAGTTGCTGCCTGCAATACCAGTATACCATATGGGCATTGGTTGAAGTCCTGGCTTCTCTACTTCTGATCCAGCTCCCTGCTAATGCACCTGGGCAATCAGGCGAAGATGGCCCAAATCCTTGGACCCCTGCTCCCATGTGAGAGAACCAGATGAAGCTCTTGGCTTGTTTCAGCCACCTGGCAAGTAGACCAGAAGATGTAAGATCTCTCTCTGTCTACCCATCTCTCTCTAACCCTGACTTTCAAATAAATGAATAAATCTTAAAAGAAGGATTGTACCTATGAAATATGTGAACTCTATTCTCTTTATATCATAATTATTATTATAATTTTTTTTAAAAAAACAAAAACAGAAAGTTTTTGGTCTATTGTAAGCTATGGTCTATTGTAACTTTTTTAAAATTTTTATGCTTGTTAATTTTTTATTTATAAAAAAGATCAAATTTCATGCATTTCATATATATAGTATTAAGAGCAAAATGGTAATTCTAAACCCACTCTCATTCCCTGTCTCCCACCCTCCCTCTTCCTTTTCTTATTTTTCTTTTTTTTTGACTTTTTTTAAAATTTTATTTAATGAATATAAATTTCCAATGTACAGCTTATGGATTACAATGGATTCCCCCTCCCATAACTTCCCTCCCACCCGCAACCCTTCCCTCTCCCACTCCCTCTCCCCTTCCACTCACATCAAGATTCATTTTCAATTCTCTTTATATACAGAAGATCAATTTAGTATATATTAAGTAAAGATTTCAACAGTTTGCACCCACATAGAAACACAAAGTGAAACATACTGTTTGAATACTAGTTATAGCATTAAATCAAAATGTACAGCACATTAAGGACAGAGATCCCACATGAGGAGCAAGTGCACAGTGACTCCTGTTGTTGACCCAACAAATTGACACGCTAGTTTATGATGCCAGTAACCACCCTAGGCTGTCGTCATGAGTTGCCAAGGCTATGGAAACCTTCCAAGTTCGCCGACTCTGGTCATATTTAGACAAGGTCATAAAAGACAGGGTGAAGATAGTAACCAATGATCCTAAGAGTGGCATTAACCAGGTCTGAACAATTATACAGCATTAAGTGGAGAAGAGGACCATGAGTACACACAGGTTGGGAGAAGAGCCATTGGAGGTAGAGTAGAGGTTATGATTAAGAAGGAATGAGGCCAAAGTGCGCTAGACAGGGTCTAGAACAAAGGACAGAGTCATTATTAGAGGAGCTAAGAAAGGTGCTGTCTAAGCTACAATTAAGTTTTCTGATTGAGAGGCAAATAGAACCTGACAGAAGGGGCTTGATAATAATCTGTTGGGCTTTAGGCCTTGTAAGTTAAGAGGCCCAGACCTATCTATCTCTTCACATGGGGTACATCCTAAGGGAGGTGTGAACCTCCTAGGGGAAGGCACTCTGTTGACTTTCATTACTTGGCTGGCCTTGGAGGAGAGCTGGCCAGGTAAAGGCAGGTGGCATCTCTAACAAGAAATGTACAGTTCTGCCTGCAATGTTGCTGACCCTACTTGGCCGTCCTCTCAACTGCAGTGGTCACTTTGGAAGTTGGGCTGAGTGAAGGGCTTTTCAGCTTAGAGCCAATAAGATCTGTGGCTCTGACCTGGGCATCCTTCGACTCCAGGGCAGGTCCATTTCCAGTGATCCAACTCTTGGCAGAGCTGCCAGGGCTCTTCACAAGCTGACTTCTGCTGAAGCCCAGGCTTACCACTTTGAAAGCCACTGCAGTGGACTGGCCTGTTGGGTCTCCTTGAGGGCAGATCACTCTACACATCAGCCATTAATAGGCCTGCCACCCATTGCTTCTGATGCCTAGCTTTCTTTTCCTCCTGGTTTGTGTTTAAGCAGACCAGAGGATGCAAGTCAAGGGAGTGCCCATGTCCCATCTCTAATCTTCGGTGGCCTGAACTACAAGTCTATAGTCACAGGCATGTTCTGTAGTAGTTTTTCTAAGGTAGACAATGCCCATGAGGAAAATTATATTCTCACTTAAAAACTTTCTTTCCCTTTGGTCTGAAAGGGAGGTTTTTTCTGCTTACTGTTTACTTCGCTGATGGCGAAGTGAATCTAGCTATGAGATTATTATTTAAGCTCTTATCTTGGCTATGCTATTACAGAAAAATGTTAGCCATCTCTTTTATAAGGTCTAAAGATTAAATTGTGCATCCTACAGATTCCTTCATAATAGAATTAGTTTCCTACCTTGAGGAGAATAGAGAAATGAAAGAACAAGTTGGGCTTAGAATAGAGAAATGAGGGAGCAAGTCCTAGATCGCTTGCTGACAATAGCAATATCACATGAATACTTAGCAAATAGTTTCAACCATTAGATAACAACTTAAGAAAACATTTACCAGAAGGTCCAATGCCTTCTATAAATTTTAGGAATCATGTATTTAGAAACACCTCTTAAATATCTAACATGGTGTACTTTGTTTAACCAGTAAACTTAAGCACAACCATATAAAATGTTTTTAGTTTCTTTCTACCAACAAGTATAAAACATATGATGCAGAGATTCAGGTCACATGAATTAAATGTATCTTTGATTAATTTTATCAGTTTAAATTTATGGACAATCTTATCTAGAAGCCAATTCAAATAAAACTCTTAATAAAATTTTCCCATGTGGACATACAATATGTGCACACATATAACATAACATAATAGACCAATATAGCAATTTTAATACTAGCTTTTAAAATCTTTAACTCTTTTTGTAGATTGCCAATTGATTTGAATTGCTTTTTGTTTTTAGTAACCTCAGTTAACCATACTTTCTCTCAGTTGGTACTGTTAATACATTATTGGCTTCATCTATTTACAGAGCCATCCCAAAGTACTGAATACAATAGAAGTGGCTGGAAAAAGTCCATAGGGACCTATAGGAGGACAGCTAAACACAGAACCAACAATGCTTTAGTTTTATGAGCAGCAAATTATATATAACTGTGGATGACAAAAGACTTTAAGTTGCCATGTTTAAAATTATAAACTCATCAACCAACAAGAGGCACTTGCTTACTTCACAGTATTTTTGAAAGCACCTGTAGGATTTTACAAGTATTTAACCCTTAGGCCTCTGGGGCTTTCTCATTAAGATAACTATCATGTGTAGTAACACAAGATCATTAGACTTTTTAATTCTCAAACATTTGTATTAATAGCATTTTCCATTATAGAAACTTAAAGTCTGGTACCACATCACATCTTGACAGTACTTCTAATATAATCCAAGTAGCCTGATTAGTTGGTGTCTCTATAAGATGAGAGACATAGGTCCTTCGATTTTTTTCAGTTGGGCCCAAACTGGAAAAACCAAAGTCCAAAATTTACTAGAAATCTATTGTAACTTTTAATACATTTGCTAAAGATAATGCATTGTAATTTGTTTAAAAAATATTTGGGTGCCAGCATTGGGGTATGGCAGTTTGAGCTGATGCCAGAATGTCAGCATCCCAATGAATGCCAGCATCCCAAAATGAATGCAAGGTTGACTCCTGGCTCCTCCACTTCCGATCCAGCCCTCTGTTAATGCACGTGGGAAAGCAGCAAATGGCCCAACTACTTGGGCCCTGGCCACCAATGTGGGAACCCTAGATAGAGTTCCAGGCTCCTGGCCTAGGTCTGGCCATCTGGGAAGTGAACAAGTAGATGTAAAATATCTCTCTCTGTAACTCTGCCTTTCAAATAAATAAATAAACATTAAAAAATAATAATAAAAATATTTTTATTTAAGAAGGTTTGAGGGTCTGATGCTGTGCCGCAGCAGGTTAACACCCTGGCCTGAAGCGCCAGCATCTCATATGGGCGCCAGTTCAAGACCCGGTGCTCACATCCAATCCAGTTCTCTGCTATGGCTTGGAAAAGCAGTAGAGATGACCCAGATCCTTGGGCCCCTGAGCTCGCGTGGGAGATCTGGAAGAAGCTCCTGGCTCCTGGCTTTGGATAGGCGCAGCTTCCGCCTTTGTGGCTAATTGGGGAGTGAACCATTGGATGGAAGATCTTTCTCTCTCTCTCTCTCTCTCTCTCTCTCTCTCTCTGCCATTCTAAGTGGGGTGAGGAGAAACCTCATTGTGGTTTTGATTTCCATTTACCTGATTGCTAGTGATCCTGAACATTTTTTCATGTGTCTGTTGGCCGTTTGGATTTCCTCTTTTAAAAAATGTCTATTGAGGTCCTTGGCCCATCTCTTAAGTGTGTTGTTTGTTTTGTTATTGTGTAGTTTCTTGATTTCTTTGTAGATTCTGGTTATTAATCCTTTATCAGTTGCATAATTTGCAAATACTTTTTCCCATTCTGTTGGTTGCCTCTTCACTTTCCTGTTTCTTTTGCAGTACAGAAACGTCTCAATTTGATGTAATCCCAATTGTTAATTTTGGCTTTGATGGCCTATGCCTCTGGGGTCTTTTCCAAGAAGTCTTTGCCTGTGCCTTCTATTTATAAAGATAATTAAAAATAAATCTTAATGGGGAATGGGATGGTAGAGGGAGTAGGAGATGGGACAGTTTTCAGGTGGGAGGGTGGTTATGAGGGGAAAAACCACTATAATCCAAAAGTTGTACTTTCAAAATTTATATTTATTAAATAAAAGTTTTAAAAATACTCTGTTATTTTGACACATAATTCATTTTTATCCTTTTGTTAGAATTTTAGTATGTGTGTTTATTTTTGTATTCTAAAATTCTCTGGGGGTCAGCACCATTGCTAACTTGGATAATCCTCCGCCTGCGGTGCCAGCATCCTATTTGGGCACCGGGTTCTAGTCCTGGTTGCTCTTTTTCCAGTCCAGCTCTCTGCTGTGGCCCAGGAAGCAGTGGAGGATGGCCCAAGTGCTTGGGCCCTGCACCCGCATGGGAGACCAGGAAGAAGCACCTGGCTTCTGGCTTCGGATTGGCACAGCGACAGCTGTGGCAGCCATTTGGGGGGTGAAACAATGGAAGGAAGACTTTTCTCTCTGTCTCTTTCTCTCACTGTCTAACTTCACCTGTCAAATAAAAAAAATTCTCTGAAATATGAATCCTAGTTTAGTTACCAAATGCCTAAAGGAAGCACTATACTATTGGATAATTTTCTAACATTTGTATGTAGGATTTCTCTATGCTTTAATTAACATTTATATGCTGTGCTAGTCCATAAACTATTTTAATCATCAATCATGTTTTAATAAAAATGGAATTTTGTATTAAAAATTAATTTTAGAATCCACATGATCACTTTAACACTTAATATGGTACTTTTACCACCCAGGTTAAGGGGACTAGGGGTCCCATGGCAAGTTTTTAGACTGTATCCTTGGAAGTAACTCTGTAGGAACGTATGCAGAACTATGCAGCTTTACACTTACCAGCTTCATACACTTCATAATTACAACTTTAGGAACATGGTGATTCTTCCCACTGTGCCCACTCTCCCACCCATACGCCCAACTGCTCCTCCTCTTCTCTTATTCCCACTCATATTTTTTACTAAGATCTAATTTCAATTGACTTTATACACATATATTTAATCTATGTTAAGTAAAGGGTTCAATAAGGGTTCAACAAATAGTATATAAAAAGTAAACTTTTCCTCAACAGTCGAGACAAGGACTGTTCAAGTCATTGCTTCTCACTGTCAATTTTACTTCTACAGATTGCCTTTTAGGTGCTCTACTAGTTATCACAGGTCAGGGAGAAGATATGGCATTTGTCCTTTTGGGACTGGCTTATTTCACTAAGTATGATGTTTTCCAGATTCATCCATTTTGTTGTAAATGAGTTTCGTTTTTCCCTGCTGTGTAGTATTCCATAGTGTACAATTTCTTTTTTTTTTTTATTAAACTTTTATTTAATGAATATAAATTTCCAAAGTATAGCTTATGGGTTACAATGGCTTCCCCCCTCCCATAACTTCCCTCCCGCCCGCAACCCTCCCCCCTCCCGCTCCCTTTCCCCTTCCATTCGTGTAAAGATTCATTTTCAATTCTTTTTGTACACAGAAGATCAGTTTAGTATATATTAGGTAAAGATTTCAACATTTTGCCCATATAGCAACATCAAGTGAAAAAACTACCATTGGATTACTAATTATAGCATAAAATAGCAATGTACAGCACATTAAAGACAGAGATCCTACATAATTTTTTTTTCAAAATAATTAATTTTCTATGCCTTTTCCATTTTAACACCAGGTTGTTGTTTTTTTTTTTTTCATTTCCAATTCTCTTTATACACAGAAGATCACTTCAGTATATAATTAGCAAAGACCTCATCAGTCTGCGCCCACACAGAAACGCACAGTATAAAAATACTGTTTCAGTACCAGTCGTAGCATCACTTGGCTTTAGACGACACATTGGGGACAGATCCCGCATGGGGTGTAAGTACACAGTGACTCCTGTTGCTGACTTAACAATTTGACACTCCTGTTCATGGCGTCAGTAATCTCCCTGGGCTCTAGTCATGAGTTGCAAGGGCTATGGAAGCCTTTAGGGTTCGCTGACTTTGATCTTATTCCGATAGGGTCATAGTCAAAGTGGATGTTCTCTCCTCCCTTCGGAGAAGGGTACCTCCTTCTTTGATGGCCCCGTTCTTTCCACTGGGATCTCACTCACAGAGATCATTCACTTAGGTCTTTTTTTTTTTTTCCCATGGTATCTTGGCTTTCCATGCCTGCTATACTCTCATGGGCTCTTCAGCCAGATCTGAATGCCCTGAGGGCTGATTCTGAGGCCGGAGTGTTGTTTAGGACATCTGCCATCCTATGAGTCTGCTGTGTATCCCACTTCCCATGTTGGATCTTTCCCTCCCTTTTTGATTCTATCAGTATTAGCAGATACCTATCTTGTTTGTGTGATCTCTTTGACTCCCAGACCTATCAGAGCTATCAATTGTGAGCTGAAATTGATCACTTGGACTAGTGCGATGGCATTGGTACATGCCATCTTGATGGAATTGTGTTGGAATCCCCTGCACATTTCTGACTCCACCATTTGCGGCCAGTCCGATTGAGCATGTTCCTAATTGTTCGTCTCCTCCCTCTCTTTTTCCACTCTTAGATTTAACAGGGATCACTTTTCAGTTAAAATTTAAACACCTGAGAATAATTGTGTGTTAATTACTGAGTTCAACCAATAGTACTAGAACAACAAGAACAACAACGAATACTAAAAAGGATAGAGTATTACATTGTACATCTAAAGTCAGGACAGGAGCTGATCAGTTCATTGTTGCTTATAGTGTCCATTTCACTTAACAGGTTTTCTCTTTGGCGCTCAGTTGTCACCGATCAGGGAAAACAAATGATATTTTTCTCTTTGGGACTGGCTTAATTCACTGAGCATGATGTTTTCCAGATTGCTCCATCTTGTTGCAAATGACTGGGTTTCATTGTTTCTTACTGCTGTATAGTATTCTATGGAGTACATGTCCCATAATTTCTTTATCCAGTCTACTGTTGATGGGCATTTGGGTTGGTTCCAGGTCTTAGCTATTGTGAATTGAGCTGCAATAAACATTAATGTGCAGATGGCTTTTTTATTTGCCAAATTAAATTCCTTTGGGTAAATTCCAAGGAGTGGGATGGCTGGGTTGTATGGTAGGGTTATGTTCAGGTTTCTGAGGAATCTCCAGACAGACTTCCATAGTGGCTTAACCAGTTTGCATTCCCACCAACAGTGGGTTAGTGTCCCTTTTTCCCCACATATATTTAATCTATTTCCCCACATATATTTAATCTATGTTAAGTAAAGGGTTCAATAAGGGTTCAACAAATTGTATATAAAAAGTAAACTTTTCCTCAACAGTCAAGACAAGGACTGTTCAAGTCATTGCTTCTCACTGTCAATTTTACTTCTGCAGATTGCCTTTTAGGTGCTCTACTAGTTGTCACAGGTCAGGGAGAAGATATGGCATTTGTCCTTTTGGGACTGGCTTATTTCACTAAGTATGATGTTTTCCAGATTCATCCATTTTGTTGTAAATGAGTTTCGTTTTTCCCTGCTGTGTAGTATTCCATAGTGTACAATTTCTTTATTCAGTCTTCAGTTGATGGGCATTTAGGTTGATTCCATGTCTTTGCTAGTGTGAACAGAGCTGCAGTAAACATTTGGGTACAGATAACTTTTTCTAGGCTGAATAGCAATGGTAAGAGTAAGCAACCTTCTCTGGTTCTGGATCTCTGTGGGAATGCTTCCAACTTTTCCATTTTCAATAGGATGTTGGCCATGTGTTTGTCATAAATTGCCTTGATTGTGTTGAGGAGTGTTCCTTCTATACCCAATTTGCTTAGAGTTTGTATCATGAAAGGGTGTTGTATTTTATCAAATGCTTTCTCTGCATTTATTGATATAATTACATGGTTCTTATTCTTCATCTGGTTAATGTGATGTATCACATTGATTCATTTGCGAATGTTTAACCATTCCTGCATACCAGGGATAAATTCCACTTGGTCTGGGTGGATGATCTTTCTGATGTGTTGTTGGATTCGATTGGCAAGAATTTTGTTGAGAATTTTTGTGTCTGTGTTCATCAGGGAAATTGGTTTGTAGTTCTCTTTCTCAGTTACATCTTTTTCCAGTCTAAGAATTAGGGTGAGACAGGCATCATAGAAAGAATTTGTGAGGATTCCCTGCCTTTTAATTGTTTTGAATAGCTTGAAAAAAATTGTAGTTAGTTCTTTAAATGTCCGGTAGAATTCAGAAATGAAGCCATCCAGGCCATGGGTTTTTCTTTTTTTGAGGTTCTATATCACTGATTCAATTTCTGTCTTGATTATGTTTAAGTTTTCTGTGTCTTCATGGCTCAATTTAGGTAGGTTGTATGTGTCCAAGAATCTATCCATTTCTCCTAGGTTTCCCAGTTTGTTGGCATACAGCTCTTTGTAGTATTTTCTGATGATTCTTTTTATTTCTGCAGTGTCTGTTGTTACATTTCTTTTTTCATCTCTAATTTTATTGATTTTGGTGTTCTCCCTCCATTTTTTGGTTAGTTGAGTCAATGGTGTGTCAATTTTATTTATTTTTTCAAAACAACTAGGTCTTCGTTTTGCTGATCTTTTGTATTTTTTGATTCAATTTTGTTTATTTCTTCTATAATTTTAATTATTTCTTTTCTCCTACTAATTTTGGGTGTGGTTTTGTTGTTGTTTTTCTAGGTCATTGAGATGCATCGATAGCTCATTTATTTGAAGCCTTTCCAATTTTTTGATGTATGCACCAATTGCTTAAACTTCCCTCTTTACACTGCTTTTGCTGTATCCCATAAGTTTTGGCATGTTGTATTGTCATCTTCATTCATTTCCAATTTTTTTTTCTTTTGATTTCATCAATGACCCATGCTCATTCAGGAGCATGTTGTTCAGTCTCCATGTGTTTGCATATTTTCTAGAATTTCTGAGTTGCTGATTTCCAGCTTCATTCCATTGTGATTCAAGAAGATGCATGTTTGAGCAATGGACAGATAAAACATACAGAAAATCAGCAAGGAAACAACAGAATTAATCAACCATTACTACTCTATTTGTGTCTATGTCTCCCTTTAGATCCCTTAATATTTCTTTTAAATAGCCAGGTGCCCTGTAATTAGGTACATATACATTTGTAATAGTTACATCTTTCTGTTGAATTGATTTCTTAATCAGTACAAGGTGCCTTTCTTTGTCTCTTTTAACAATTTTTGTATTAAAGTCTAGCCTGTTTGATATTAGAATGGTCATACTAGCTCTTTTTTGGTTTCTGTTAGCATGAAATATCTTTTTCATTCTTTCACTTTCAGTGTGCTTGCATCTTTTTTTTTGAAAGGCAGAGTTAGTGAGAGAGAGAGACAGAGAGAAAGGTCTTCCTTTTCTGTTGGTTCACTCCCCAAATGGCTGCTGCGGCCGGCATGTTGCAGCTGGCGTGCTGCACCAATCCCAAGCCAGGAGCCAGGCACTTCTTCCTGGTTTCCCATGTGGGTGCAGGGCCCAAGCACTTGGGCCATCCTCCACTGTTTCCCGGGCCACAGCAGAGAGCTGGCCTGGAAGAGGAGCAACCGGGACAGAATCCAGCGCCCCGACCAGGACAAGAACCAGGGGTGCCAGCGCCACAGGCAGAGGATTAGCCAAGTGAGCCGCGGTGCTGGCTCTTCTTTTTTGATGAGCTGTGTTTATTGTAGGCAGCAAATGGATGTGTTTTGTTTTATAATCCGTTCAGCCAGTCTGTGTTTTTTAACTGGAGCATTGAAGCCATTTGTATTCAAGGTGACTATTGATAAGTGACTACTTTATCCTGCCATTTTCTTTAAATAATCCTATTTTTTACATTGGATTTCCTTTGTAGTTTTACTGGGAGATTTTATTCCTTTACCTTCTTTCATGGTGATGACCATGTTTCTATGTTTCTCTGTGAAATATGTCCTCAGCATCTTTTCAAGCCTGGGCAGATGGTGACAAATTCTTTCAATTTCTGTTTGTTATGGAAGGTGTTTATTTCACCTTCACTCATAAATGAGAGCTTTGCAGGGCCCAGTAATCTGGGTTGACAGTTTTTTTCTCTTAAGCCTTGGAATATATCTTGGCAGTCTCTCCTAGCCTATAGGGTTTCTGATGAGTCCTCTGAGAGTCTAATGGGAGATCCCTTGAAAGTTATCTGGTGTTCCTCTCGTGTTTTCAAAGCCCCACAGTCTCAGTGTATTCACAGTCCTGGCACACAATCCTCCCATAGTCATGAGCACCCAGGCCCCTGTCAGTTCTCCCTGCCAGACTTAGGAGTCTCTGTTGGGCTTGTTGTTCAATGCAGACAGGAGCTGGCACAGCCGTTAAGTCTGTTTAAAATGGCCTTGTGGTCTAGTTGTGTGTTACAGGATGCTGTTGCAGGGTGGTACAGTGAGAGAAATGTGCCCCTCCTTTTTTCTCCTCTGGTATGGCAGGTACACTATCCCCCATAGTGCTCCAAGCCGGATACCATCCAGGCTTTTCCTACAGCCTTATTGCCAGTGGGTTGGGCTGTTGCAGTCTGGTCTCACCTCTCTTCAAAGCTGGTGTGGAGGCTTCTGGCTGCTGGGGTCCTGATTTGTGTGTGTCTACACCCTCCATGTAGGTCCACAGTGTCCCTCTAATCTGCACGGAGTTTCCTCTGCCGTTTTCTCCCTAACTCTTCTCTGAGACTGCATTCTCTCCACTTTTTTAAAACTCTCTTCTAGACTAGATGGTAACCTCCCTCCCTACTCTGCCATCTTAATCTGGATTCATGCCTATCAACACATTGACTATGGTTATTAATTTAAATCATAGAAAAGTATGTAATTAATTGTATATCTCCCCTATAATGGGTATATTGGTAGTCAATCTAGTTACAATCATTCTTATTATAATTATTATATATTAATATTTATCCTTCTTGGGCCGGCGCTTTGGCTTATTAGGCTAATCCTCTGCCTGTGGCACCGGCACCCCGGGTTCTAGTCCTGGTTGGGGCACCGGATTCTGTCCCGGTTGCTCCTCTTCCAGTCCAGCTCTCTGCTATGGCCCAGGAGTGCAGTGGAGGATGGCCCAAATGCTTGGGCCCTGCACCCGCATGGGAGACCAGGAGGAAGCACCTGGCTCCTGGTTTTGGATTGGTGCGGTGTGCTGGCTGCAGCGCGCCAGCCGTAGTGGCCACTTGGGGGGGTGAACCAACGGAAAAAGGAAGACCTTTCTCTCTGTCTCTCTCTCTCACTGTCTAACTCTATCTGTCAAAAAAAAATCCTTATTATAATTAGATTAGAATTCCTAATTAATAATCAAATATTTATCTGTGCTGTATTAGCCTGTCCACATGAGAGATTTTCTCTAAGGAATGTATTAGTAATACATTATCATAAAACTGAGTTATATGAGGAAATACATTCTATTATTTATTATCTATATTCCTGTGGAACAGTGGCCTCCCTACTATTTGCTTGCTGAAAGTGATATTTAGTTAAAATTAATCCAGTGATTATAAAATAAAGTGGAACTTGGTCGGCACCGTGGCTCACTTGGCTAATCCTCTGCCTACAGCGCCAGCACTCTGGGTTCTAGTCCTGGTTGGGGCGCCGGGTACTAGTGCTGGTTGCTCCTCTTCCAGTCCAGCTCTCTGCTGTGGCCCAGGAGGGCAGTGAAGGATGGCCCAAGTGCTTGGGTCCCTGCACCCACATGGGAGACTGGGAGGAAGTACCCGGTTCCTGGCTTCGGATCAGTGCAGACTGGGAAGAAGCTTCTGGCTACTGGTTCCTGGCTTTGCATTGGCTCAGCTTTGGCTTTGTGGTCATTTGGGAGTGAACCAGTGGATGGAAGACCGTTCTTTCTGTCTCTCCCTCTCTCTGTCTGTAACTCTGCCTCTCAAATAAATAAGTTAATTAAAACAATTAGCTGAAACCACAGCCACCTTCAACTCTAACAACCTTAAGTGATTAACGGGTTAAAAATATACCTAGTAGTTTGGAAAAAAATATACGCCAAAAACAATAAGCATGTATTGATTATTTTCAGTCTATTCATTATTAAGTATATTAGCAAAGATAACACAGCCATAACAATGACAGTCAACATCACCATTAACTATTTTTAATTGAATTTTTTGTTTATTTATCTAGGAACCTTTTATTTAAAGTATACAATATTCACGCATTTCATATATACAAATTCTTCCTACCCTGCCCTCCCACCCTTCTTCCTCCTCTCTCTCCTATTCCCATTCTTATTTTTTATTAAGATCCATTTTCAATTAACTTTATACACATAAGATTACATCTACACTAAGTAAAGAGTTCAACAAATAGTATGAAACAAACACAAAACAAACAAAAGCATTCACTCTGGCAGACCTCCATAGCAACCCCCTGTGGATAGATGAGGAGACTGGCCCTAGAGACCCTTGAATGATATCAAAGTCATATGATGCCTGGTGTTCAGATCTTTAACCCTAAAAACACTGCCAGTGACTGTCACTCTGTGCTTGTGGAACCAGCAGAGATCATTGGAGCCACAGAACATAAAAGAAATGAAGCGAGTGACATCTTCCTCTAGGAGTCTCTTACTGGTTTCATAGTCACTTAGTGATTCACCCCCACTCCCAGAATCATTTTCCCCTATGAATCCATTTCAAAGTATCCTTTGTTTAATTTAATATCTGATTTTGTAAAAAAACTTACTAATAAATTGGTATTTACTAATCAGTTTGAGAATGCTAGGATTAGGCTGTGGACTAAAATTTTTTAAAAATGTGTGGAATATATTAAGTTATAATTATTATATAATTTCAGAGTATGGACCTCCATTTAATTTCTGAAGGCAGATATGAGACTCAGGCCAAACACTGAATGTTGAATCCATGCCCTTCATTTTTACTACAGCAGAGGAAGGCTGTGCCACGGCTCGTGACATGTGTTCAATTAACCCAAGTAACTTGCTTGTTTCTATACATTGGCTCATACTCCTCCTCTTTTTTGGTCTCAGTTAGACTCCATTGCTTGTGGCTATCACAAACTAACTTGCCGTTAGCAAGGGGTCGGCATGCTTGGCCATCACCAGACAGTGTACTAGTGTATACTGTACTAGTGCTAGTGTACTAGTGACTCCATCTACTGGTCTTACCCAAGGGGCTCCTATGCCTCTGCCCCACTGTACCTCCTGCAGATCACAATCTGATGCTCTCACAGTGCATCTTCAGTAATACACAGGGGAGGCCATCACATTATTCCTTCTCCTTGATTCTTTTTTTTAAGATTGATTGATTTATTTGAAAGGCAGAGTTAGAGAGGCAGAGACAGAGGCAGAAAGAGAGAAAGGTCTTTCATTTGCTGGTTCCTCCCCAGATGGCCACAATGACTGGAGCTGTGCTGATCCGAAGCCAGGATCCAGGAGCTTTTGCCAGGTCTCCCATGTGAGCGCAGGGGCCCAAGCACTTGGGCCATCTTCCATTGCTTTCCCAGGCCATAGCAGAGAGCTGGAAGCGGAGTAGCCGGGACTTGAACTGGCGCCCATATGGGATGCAGGCACTGCAGGTGGTGGCTTTACCCACTATACCACAGTGTGGCCCCTCCTTGATTCTTAAAATTGCAAAGTGGAGTTCACTTTCTTAATGAACAAATTAAATGAATATCAAAATAAATATTGTGGAGGTTATTTGCAACCCAGAAGGATTTGAGGCACAGGATCCCTCAGATGCACTAGGATGTACCAGAATTTTCAACCTAATGTCTGGCTTGGGCAAAAGCCTTGCATTTGATCTAAAGTCCCCTATTTTCCCTTCACTTTTCTTTACTGTGGCAGTCTACCAAAGAGTCTAGGACTGAAGCTACAATACCAAAAATATTCAAAATTCCCACTCTGACAACAAATGATCTTTGTGCAAAGGATTTAACCTCAACAAAGTAAATTTTTGCATTTCAAAAATGAGCAACAATAATCATGTTATTGTGGATAAATGTGATAAAGTACATAAATTTATAATATAGCATTTGACATAATGTGAATTTATTATTAGTTATGAATTTTTAAATTTTCCTTTGAAGTCTCCTAGGACTTATTTGTTTTTCTCTATTACATTTAATTTTGCCATAAATAACAGACATAATATTTTTACCTTCAGTTCTCTGTATTTAAATGAAATCCAACAGCTTTATCACCTGATGCTCTAAAAACGTTGATGCTTACAGAGAAATACCAGGTATTTATTTCCAATCAAACTTTATTTTTAATTCATGTTTCTGGTGAATGTTGCTCCTGGACATGTGGACTGAAATTTTCTGTAGTACCATCTGCAAGAAAAGCTCTAGGATTTTAATCTTAACAGAAAAATTTTAGAAAGTTTCACAGACTTCAGCTTTCTCATTTACTTAAATGTGTTTGGCATATTGATGAACTGGATAGTTTGCTCTAAAAGATTTAAATGTTAAATAGAATGGCCTGCACAAAGTGTTGGCTGGCTTGTTGGAAGAGTAGCTAGGTAGGGCCGGCACCGTGGCTCAACAGGCTAATCCTCCGCCTAGCGGCGCCGGCACACTGGGTTCTAGTCCCAGTCGGGGCGCCGGATTCTGTCCCAGTTGCCCCTCTTCCAGGCCAGCTCTCTGCTATGGCCCGGGAGTGCAGTGGAGGATGGCCCAAGTGCTTGGGCCCTGCACCCCATGGGAGACCAGGATAAGCACCTGGCTCCTGGCTTCGGATCAGCGCGGTGTGCCGCAGCGCGCTGGCCGTGGCAGCCATTGGAGGGTGAACCAACGGCAAAGGAACACCTTTTTCTCTGTCTCTCTCTCACTGTCCACTCTGCCTGACCAAAAAAAAGAAAAAAAAAGAGTAGCTAGGTTACATTGCAAACTCCACAGAAGTCTTTGGGTAGTTAAAGGAATGCAAATTAGCTTGCTATGATTAATAAGGTTCTGCACATCTCAGGAATTAATCTGATTAGGTTAGCATTTCCAAAGGCTATCCAGATCTGATACATTTATATAAATCAACATAATAAAAGTGGAAAGAAAACGAACTGGAAATAGGCAACCCAAGACATAAAGCAACGAGTTATCACTTTTCCAGTCCACCTTGTACTTTGAAAGTAGCACCATATATTTCATCATACTAATTCCAATTATGGAAAATGCTGATATTTTATAAATGCAGAGACACAGCAATATTTTGCTCAAAAATTACATTTTTAATCAAAATCCTGTACTTAACAATTTAAAAGACTGTTCACATGCCTGTAAGCAAGTTTTTATGTTCCAAAGTAATTGATTAATAGATATTTGGTCTATATTGTCTTTTATAAATAGTCTGGAAGGAGGGAAATGGAATTATTTAGAAAGAGAAGTTAGAATATAAATCCAGAGAGAGAACTGTGTTTGTAGAGTATGATTTCATGCATGCCAATCACTCTTCAGTTTCATCTAATGTGACAGAGATGTTCGTGAAAGGTGCCTCTGAGTGAGGAATGCCAGTTCTGCTCCAGCATCAGCCAGCTGCAGCCCAAGGGGCATCTCTGTTAACATGGAGAGGCCAATAATCAAAAAACAATATTTATTTATTCATTTGCATTTCAGAGTTACAGAGAGAGGGAAGAAATGATAGAGGCGTGCACACACACACACACACACAGAGAGAGAGAGAGAGAGAGAGAGAGAGAGAAATCTTCCATCTGCAGATTTGCTCCCCAGATGGTTGCAACAGCCAGGAGGCCTGGGCCAGCCAGAAGCCAGGAGCCAAGAGCTTCATCCAGGTCTCCCAAACACCTGAGCCATCTTCCACTGCTTTCCCAGATGGATAAGTATGGAGCTGAATCAGGAGTGAAGCCGCAGAGACTTAATGTTTGCCCGTATAGGGTGCTGGAGTCACAGGCAGCAGCTTCATCTGCTATGCCACAATGCCGGCCCCAATCACCCCTTTGATTGTCACCAAAGTTTCATTGGAACACAGCCATAGTTTTCATTCAGGTATGGTAATTGGCTATTTTGCCACTGAATAACACAGGTGAGTAACTGCAGCAGAGAATGCACGACCAACAAAGACTAAAATATTTATGACCTGGCCCTTAACAGAAGTCCTTCTACCCCTTGCCCTACCTGTTCTCAAGACATATCATCAGTTTCTAGTTATCAATTAGTTTGCTTCTGATGTTTGATCTGCTGAAATTCTCTTGTGTTTTCTTTTTTAAAATATTTAAAAAAATATGTAAGGGGAATAAATTTCGTTTATATCCTATAGACACATTTTAGAGCATAACGATGCTTCCCACTCCACCCTCCCCTCCCTTGTTTTCACCCTCCTTACTTTTCTCTTTTTTTCTTTCAATTCCTACAATGACTTGCTTTCAATTTACTTTATTTTTTAAGTTTGATGCCAATTCTTTTTTTTAAGATTTATTTATTATTTATTTGCAAGGCAAAGTTACAGAAAGGCAGAGGCAGAAAGGGAGAGAGGTCTTCCATCACTAGTTCACTCCCCCAAATGGTTGCAACAGCTGGAATGGGGGCAATCTGAAGCCAGGAGCCAGGAGCTTCCTCCAAGTCTCCCCATGAGTACAGGGACCCAAGGAGTTGGGCCATCTTCTACTACTTTCCCAGGCCATAGCAGAGAGCTGGATCAGAATTGGCGCAGCCAAGACATGAACCGGTGCCCATATGGAATGCTGGCACTGCAGGCAGCAGCTTTACCTACTATGCCAGAACACCAGCCCCTCAGTTAACTTCATAATCACAAGCTTAACCCACTGCTAAATAAAGTATCCAACAAGTGGTAAGTACGAAAACCACCATTCCTCAAGAGTGTAGAGTGGGGCCATAAAATATAATCTGATTTCAAAACGTCAATTTCACACATACAAATTACACTTTTTGTACTTTGTATATTAGTTATCACAAATCAGTGAAACATATTTGTCTTGGGGACTGGCTTATGTCACTAATCACAATGGTTTTGCATCCATTTTGCTGTGAAAGACAAGATTTCATTCATTTTTATGGCAGGGTAGTGTCCCATGATGTATACATACCACAATATCTTTATCGGGTCACTAGTTGATGGGCATCTAGGTTGATTTCATATCTTAGCTGTTGTGAATTGAGGGTACAGATAACTCTTTCATATGCGGATTTCATTTCCCGTGAGTAAATTCCTAGGAGTGAAATGAAGGTCATATGGTAGATCTCTTTTCAGATTTCTGAGGAACCTCCATGCTGTCTTTCACATTGGTTGTGTGAGTTTACATTCCCACCAACAGTGGATTAGAGTATCTTTTGCCCTACATCCTCACCAGCATTTGTTATCTTTTGGTTTATGGATGATAGCCAAAGTAACTAGGGTGAGGTGAAGCCTCACTGTGTATGTGTGTGTGTGTGTGTGTGTTTTATTTGACAGGTAGAGTTATAGACAGTGAGAGAGAGACAGAAAGAAAGGTCTTCCTTCTGTTGGTTCACTCCCCAAATGGCCACTACAGCCGGCACTGTGCCGATCCAAAGCCAGGAGCCAGGTGCTTCCTCCTGGTCTCCCATATGGGTGCAGGGGACCAAGGACTTGGTCCATCCTCTACTGCCCTCCCAGGCCACAACAGAGAGCTGGACTGGAAGAGAAGCAACTGGGACTAGAACCCAGCACCCATATGGGATGCTGGTGCCGCAGGTGGAGGATTAACCAAGTGAGCCATGGCACTGGCCCCTCATTATGGTTTTGATTTGCATTTCCCTGATGGTTGTGATCCTGAGCATTTTTTCATGTGTCAGTTGGCTATTTGTATTTCACCTTTCAAAAAATACCTGTTCATATCGTTAGCCCATTTCTGAACTATACTGTTTGTTTTGTTGTTGAGTTTCTTGAGCTCTTTATATATTCTGGACATTAATCTTTTATCAGATGTATAGTTAGCAAATATTTTCTCCTACTCTACTGGTTGCCTCTTTGTTGAGTGTTCCTTTGTGGTGCAGAATGTATTGAGCTAAGTGCCTCCTATATGCACATTATGGAGCATATTTATCATATGTGGAAGATGAATTCTGTCAAACACTGCTTCTTCTATAGAAATAATTCATGCGATTTTTGGTTTCTACTCTGTTAATGTAGTGTAACCACTGCTTGCTCTGCTTATATTGAGCTACCTTTTTATTCCAGGGATAATTCCCACTTGGTGATGAGGTATACATCATTTCCATATGCTGTTGCATTTGGCATACTAGTATTTTATTGAGGAAGTTTATTTCTATGTTCATTGGAGATACTGGCCTGAAATTTGCTTTCCTTGTGTTATCTTTGTCTGACTTTGTTACCAGGGTGATGCTGTCCTCATGTGAGTTTAGAAGTGCTCACTCTTCTTTATTTTGAAGAGTTTAAATCTTTATTTTAAAGATGTTTTATAATTTGTTTGACAGAGACAGAAACGGATAGACAGAGAGGCCTTCCATCTGCTCGAAGATGGACTAAGCCAGGAGCTTCTTCTAGGTCTCTCATGGGGTTACAGGAGCCCAAGGATTTGAACTGTCTTCCACTTCTTTCCCAGGCCATAACCAGAGAGCTGGATTGGAAGAGGAGCCCTGGGGATGTGAATTGGCACCCACAGGGGATGCAGGCACCACAGGCAGACAGCCTACTATGCTACAGTGCCATCTCCTGTGGTGAAGAGTTTGAGAATTGGTTTTAACTCCTTGGGTGTTTGGTAGAATTCATTTGTGAAGCCATACGATCTTGGACTTTTCTTTGTTGAGAGGTTTTGAATACTGATTCATTCACATTATTTGCTAGTGGTGTGTTCAGAATTTTTATGCTTCTTGATTTAGTATGAGTAGGTTGCTTGCTCTTAGAAATTTATCCATTAATTTTTTTTTTTTTGTCAGGCAGAGTGGACAGTGAGAGAGAGACAGAGAGAAAGGTCTTCCTTTTGCCGTTGGTTCACCCTCCAATGGCCACCGCGGTAGGCGCGCTGCGGCCAGCGCACCACACTGATCTGATGGCAGGAGCCAGGTGCTTATCCTGGTCTCTCATGGGGTGCAGGGCCCAAGCACTTGGGCCATCCTCCACTGCACTCCTGGGCCATAGCAGAGAGCTGGCCTGGAAGAGGAGCAACCGGGACAGAATCCGGTGCCCCGACCGGGACTAGAACCCGGTGTGCCGGCGCTGCAAGGCGGAGGATTAGCCTAGTGAGCCGCGGCGCCAGCCTACATAATTTGTTTTAATAGAATTATTCTTTGTATCTGAAGCGTCCATTTGGATATGCAGCACTTTATTTTTTTCTTTGACTTTATGTTCTATAATTTTGCTAAACTCAATAATCAGTTCCAAGAATTGTTACTCTTTGTCATTTTCAACCCAGATATTTATGTCAATGTCTGATATCTATGTCAACCCAGATATCTATGCCCTTAGTGGAAGAAATCTTGAGAAATCCTCAAAAATAACTTAACATTGGAAATATATTTTTCATTGCTAAGTTTTCAGGAAGATGAGATGTCTGTGTATCTGTACAAGATTTTGACAATATAACACTTTTAAAACATGTGTTAGGCAGAATTTTGAGCTGTTTTACACTTCCTGTTCACTGGTGTATATGTACTGTACAAGCATTGGAAATTTGAGTATGATGGGATTCTGCTCCAATGATTATCTTGGATTATATGAAGCCACTGTGTTTAAAAAAGAGAGATGAACCTGAGCTATGCATAAAAGCCTTTAAGTCAAGAAACAGAGGAAGTCAGAGATTCAAAGTGAGTAGAAATCAACACAAGAAAAAACTGTTGTGACCTATGAGTATAGAGGAGGCCATGTGGCAATGAGTGTTGGTGACCACTAGGAACTTAGAGTAGACTTTGACTAATAAGTGGGACCCCAGTACTATGTGTACAGAAAATTAAGTTTTGCCACCAATCGGATTAACTTGGATGTGTGCTCTTCCTCAGAGCCTCTAGAAAGGATCAAAGCCAAGCCCAAATCATGATTTCAGCCATGAGAGACATGAACTCAGAATCAAATCACACCACACTCATATTCTCAACTATATTAGGTCATTTAGGTTTATGGAAATGTATCACATTCCAACTGAAAACTAATGGAAATTTAAAGAAATATGTCTACCAAAATTCATATAATACCTTTACAGAGAAAAATCATAAGAGTGTCATGAATATGGATTTCCATCCAATTATGCTGGAGTCCAGTGGTAATCCAATCAAATTATGAACATATTAGAATTTGATTTGAGAGCTTGTTTGGAGTTCTAGCAGGGGAATGCAGCTACTCATATATCCTTGACCGAAGGGTATACTTCAGGGAAGGTCATCCTCTTCAACCAAGCATGAAGCTTTGGGAGGGACACACATGGAGTAGTGAACGAGGAAGGGGACACCTGCCTAGCCAACCAGATCAGCTGAATCAACCCTGGCAATCAGTGAGGTGACAGATGTCACAGCCACATCACCCTCACATCCAGAACTTGGGTTTGAAAATAACATTTTGATAAAGGAAGGTTAGGTAAGTTGATTTTAATTATTTTTTAAAATAATTATTTTTAAGTTTTCAAATATATTTTTAGGATATTTGTTTATTTTAGAGGCACAGACAGAATGAGGGAAACAGAGATAGAAAGAGAGGCAGAAAAATAGATACTTTCTGTCCACTGATTCACTCCCCAAATGCCTAAAATGGCCAAGGCTGGGCAGGGTCAAAGCCAGGTGCTGGGAATGCAATCTAGGTCTTCCATGTAGGTGGGAGTAATTCGATTACTTGAGACATCGCCTGTTGCCTCTCAAAGTCTATACTAATTGGAAACTAGAATCAAGAGTTGGAGTTGGTATCCAAACCCAGAAATTCCACTATGGGATGTAGATGTGTTAACCAACATCTTAACTGCTAGACCAAATGCCCATTCCTAAGTTGATTTTCGAGTACAAAGATAAAGCCTACTTTTATTCTGTTGGTGAGAGGATAAATGGATAAAACGTTTCCAAACCTAGAAAATTATGATGACAATTCTTAAAAGTTATATCTTACAATTTTATGACAATAATGTACATACATAAAATGCCATATCTAAGTCATCTTGTTAAAGACACTGTATTTATATGTGTGGATTTTAAAATTTTCTGCACCAACATAAACTTATTTTTCAATTCTGTTTCTCTGTAAACTTTCTGAAGTACCCTTGAATGGTATTATTAGCAACATTATTGAACTGAGAATAATACCTATTCTAAATTAGGGAGTGAATATATTATGTACACTAGGACACAAAATTGATCCCTTTTTTCCTAATGAGATGAGGAATAATGTCTACTGATATCCTTCTCAAAAAAATGATCTAGTGACCTACACTTATCAAGTGCACTTAGCCAGTGCAGCTTTAGAGCAGATAATGTTAAATCAAAGACACTTGGTTCATTAAGATGGGCTTGGGGATGCAAATTATGGGGTATCAGCTAAGGAAGGAAGAACAAAATTGGCATAAAAATGGCAAGATATTTGAGAAATATCTAGGCAGAACACCCTGGGCATTTACTAACTCAATACAGAAAAAAAAAATCTCAGTAGCTGTGTGACTGAGGTTGATATTGTACTTGAAGGAGAAAATAAATTGTAATGGAGATTTTTATGCTTCTTATTGTGGGGTGTAAATTATCAACAATCTCTTTCTTATCCCCAGTGAAACCTGCAATAAGTGCAGTGTAGCTCAGCATTAATACTTTTGTTGTGAAAAGCGAGTGTTGGAAGAACATGGAATGAAAGGATTGCTGAATTATGTATCCAGGACAGACACCGCACCTGCCCACAGGGAGTCTGAAGCAGGAGGAAAAACAGACAAGTGATGCGTTGATCACCTGTTGGAAAAGTTGGAGAAATACTAGGTAGAGCTCTCTGTGGGACATGCATAGACAGTAAGGGTGCCTGTGTGTGCAAATAAAGTTCAATATCTGGTTTTAAATTTATACATAGCTCCATTTTTAATATCGAACATGTACATATGGTTACAGAATATATTATTTTTACTAGAAAAATATCCAAATTTGTTGGGCTCTTTTCTACTGTCTTAGACTTTTATCAACACCAACTGAACATGGATAACATGCCATGCATTATCTATTTCTTGACTTTTAAAATTTTATATTACTAAGGTACTGCCACCATCCTGGCCAAGA
This sequence comes from Lepus europaeus, assembly GCF_033115175.1. Classification (NCBI taxonomy): domain Eukaryota; kingdom Metazoa; phylum Chordata; class Mammalia; order Lagomorpha; family Leporidae; genus Lepus; species Lepus europaeus. The sequence goes on from NC_084839.1 coordinate 2,992,967, forward strand.
TTTTCTCAGCATTGTGCCAGATAAAGGTTCATCCTACCGCTTCTCACTCCTCTCCCTTCTCTAACACTTCTTCGACCATTCCCCCTACCCAGTCTTACCCTTTCTCTTCTCCCTCCCCTTCCTTGAACATTGATCATTTCTTTCTGGTGAAAACATTCAAAATCCTTTCTTCTGTTTTCTTTGGATATGCGGCATGTGACACATCATACGTTAATGCTCTGTCCTTCCCTTTGTCCTTGCACATGTATAGGGCTCAATACACATCAGGGAACCTCTCCACCTTCCCTACCTATCTGCCTCTGGCCTTCAGAGAGGTTTACTCCACTGAGTCTTCTGCACATTAAATCCTGCCTTAATGTTGGCATCCCAGAGGCCTCAAAGGATGCATGTGAGAGCATGGATGTTGACATGGAAATAGTCTTACATGGTCTGACATGCTGAACACGCCTTAGTGACATCGCTTAGCAGTTTTATCCTAGCTGATTCTCAAGTCAAAGCATACTATGCAGAAGAATTCAAGTCAGATACAACTTGATCACAACAGAAAATGGCCTAGAATTCAGAGGATTTGCCTTTTGATCTTTTGCTTTGAGCTTTGTTTGCTTCTCTGTTCCATGAATGGTCCCCTTATCAGCAGTCTCCTGCCCTCCCTGTATCTCAGTATCAACTGTCCTGCAATATCATTGCCTATGCCTTGAGATTCCTCAGATGGTTTCTCATTAAAATTACCGATAAAGCATACATTCTATATGAAGTGAGCCTGAGAGGTCAAGACATAGAAAGGAAGACAGACACACAAACACAAACACAAACACAACCAGAGAGAGAGAGAGAGAGAGAGCCCACAAGCTCTTCTGCTGGTTCACTCCCCAAATGCCAAGCATGGCCAGGGCTGGGTTAGAGTCAGAACGAGTACCTGGAAATGCAATCCCAATCTCCCATGAGAGTAGCAGGAATCCAATTACTTGAGTGATCAGTGCTGTTTCCCAGGTCTGCATTGGTGGGAAGATTGTCAGGAGTTGCAGCCAGAAATCCAACCTAGAAACCTCGATGTGGGACATGGACATGTAACCACTCGCCTGAACATTCTAGACATTCACCCCTTATATGCAAATCTGTATATACATCTCTCAAGTTGATGGATTTTTTTAAGTAGTCAATATTTTCTTATAAGATAATGAAATATATAATATAATAATATATAATGAAATTTTCTTATAAGATAATGAAATATATTGGACTATTTTAAAAAAAATCCATCAACTTGAGAGATGTATTACAGACTTGCATTTTTTATGGAGCCATAACAATGAAGAAACAATGTTGATTGATACAAAAGATTGAAAGAAATGGGCCAAATTATTAGTTATTTTCACATTTCAGTGATATGTTTAAACTTCTTAAAAGTATTGCATAGTTTTCTGTAATTACATAATGAGATAAGTCAAGAGACCGGGAACATAAAAATAAGCAGAACTTAAAATGACGACTTGCTAACCTGATGTCTCAGATGGAATGACCACTAGAAAGCACTAAGGCATCGTAGAGCAGCGACTGTAGAGGGAAGCTACCACCTCTAGGGCTTATGGAAGGAAGGAAAGAGATTATGATGATTGAAATTTAGATGCCAGGGAGGAACTTTGTGGAGCCCAGAGCAGAGTAGGAAGACCTCATGCTTAGTAAAAGCCCTTCTGGATCCCAAAAGGAAGCAGACTGCACTCCTGACCTCAGTGTGCCTTTGTTGTTGGCCTGTCTTCAGGTGTACAGAAACAGGAAGGAACTGCCCCTCTATCACTTCCCACCCCATGCAGCCTCCGTTTTTGGCTCCTTGTTGGTGAACCAAAGATGGACTCAATGCTAAAGGAGAAACATGGTGGTTCTGTTCCAACTCCAAGTAGCAAAGTAGCAAATCAAGGATCTGAAGCTTAGGAAAACAACATAATAATTGGAAGAGCATATTATCACTTTGACTGAAGAGAAACACAGAACTTACCACATTTTATTAAAGGCAACAGACTGTCTAATTCTTGGATAGGAGCCTGCACACAGGAAAAGATCATTGGCAGACATTCCAAGGTGACTTGGCCACTCACTAAATAATTGGAGTAGGAAAAATGTGAACTGAAATATCTGCACACAGTGCCTGGCTCAAAAACACTCAACAAACATTGGTTCATGAAGTAGGAATTCCTTGGAAGTAAACATGGGATATTAATTTTGAGAATTTGTATTCTAAATGTTCAATAAAAAGAGTATAATTTGGTAAAGGCTTTTCACATTTTCAGAGTTTATTTTAACCCATGTGTGAAGGAATGAATACACAAGTGCCCATGATAAATGGACCTGCACATAGCTCCCAGACTCTACACAGGAATCACCTTGGTTTTTTCAGATGAACATTATTGATGGGACCATTGAATGATCATGGGCTTCTGAGAATCCAGAGACTGGCTAAGCAGGAAGTCATTGCCACCTCCAAAAGTACATATCAGGGGGACAGTGTCACCCTGTCTGAGCAGGAGAAAGATGCTTAAGTGGTGAGCACTGACGGTGAAGGGCATTCATCAGAGGGCAGGGCTGATGCAAAGAGCAAAGAAGAGACACGCGGAACTCTCCTGCAGTCCTGGAATGTCCTGATAGACCTCCTATCCATCACAGCTCTCCAGCAGCCAGTTCAGAAAGCCTGACTTCTGCAGTTCCAAGTAGCACCCTTTCTTCATGCACAGACATCAAGGTAAGTGGAAAGGAATGGTGGTGTAGAGTGAGAAGCAGGAGCAAAGAGCCCTACACAGTTTTCTAGCCAGCCAGTCTGCTCAGCTACCTGGTGGGTGTGTTCATTCTCTGTGCAGGTGGTGACTGATGTCTGAGATGAGAACAGGCTTGGAAAATACAGCCTGCTCTCCAGCCCACAGTCAGGATTTGTAAATGCTGTGTCTTCTTTTAAGACATTTATTTCTTTATTTGAAACTCAGAGTTACACAGAGAGAGAAGGAGAGGCAGAGAGGCAGATATGGGGCATTTTTAAAAAAGAGGAATGTTGAGGCCGACGCTGTGGCAAAGTGGGTAAAGCTGCTGCCTGCAATGCCTGCATCCCATATGGGAACCAATTCTAGTCCAGGCTGCTTCACTTCTGATCCAGCTCTCTGCTGTGGCCTGGGAAAGCTGTAGAGGATGGCCCAAGTCCTTGGGTACCTGCACCCGTGTGGGAGGCCCACAGGAAGCTCCTGGCTCCTGGCTTCAGATACATGAAGCTCCAGATATTGTGGCCATCTGGGGAGTGAAGCAGTGGATGGAGGACCTCTCTCTTTCTCTCTCTCTCTCTCTCTGCCTCTCTGTAACTCTGCCTTTCAAAATAAATAAAAACATCTTCAAAAAAAAACATTTTGTTTACACTCTGTACTAAAATTAATTTTTAAAATACTGTTTGTGGGCTGAGTTTTTGCACAGAAATTAAGATGCCACTCAAGATGCTTACATTTCATGTGAGATTGCATGAATTTGTCCTGATGCTGCTTCCAATATCAGCTTCCTGCTAATGTGTGTCCTGGGACGCAGCACAAATACTTGGGTCTCTGCCATCTATGTGGGAGACCTGGATTGTGTTCCAGGCTCCTAGCTGTGGCCTAGACCAGCTCCAGGTCTTATGGTATCTGGGGGAGTAAAGCACCAGTGGAAGATCTCTCTGTGTGTCTCTGTTTCTTTGTCTCTCAAATATTTATAAACAAACAACAAAATAAACATTTTTAAACAAATGTTGTTTGAGAGACATTTAAAGTTAGATCAACTCAGTTTGAGAATCTGTGTTTTTTTTTGTTTGTTTGTTTTTGTTTTTTTTGACAGACAGAGTGGACAGTGAGAGAGAGAGACAGAAAGAAAGGTCTTCCTTTTGCAGTTGGTTCACCCTCCAATGGCTGCCTTGGCTGGCGAGCTGCAGCCAGCGCACCACGCTGATCCGAAGGCAGGAGCCAGTTGCTTATCCTGGTCTCCCATGGGGTGCAGGGCCCAAGCACTTGGGCCATCCTCCACTGCACTCCCTGGCCACAGCAGAGAGCTGGCCTGGAAGAGGGGCAACCAGGACAGAATCCAGCACCCCGACTGGGACTAGAACCCAGTGTGCCGGCGCTGCAAGGTGGAGGATTAGCCTATTGAGCCGCGGAAGTGAATATCTCAAGATTAAAAAAGCAAATATATTGTCTTAATATAAAGTTTTATTTAGCAGCTGTAATTGTGGTAGTCCTTAGTGTCATTTACTGGACATGTCCAAGACCTCCGCCTTCTGGATCCAGGTGAAGATTGCAATTTCCTTTACCGTAAGATGTGAATGGCGCATACATGTGCATCCCTTGTGGAAACGGGGTACCCACTGCACGACTCAGCCCTGTCATCTTGCCCTCTGCCACAGGTGGCAGCAGCCCCAGAGACTGCTGTGCGCGATCAGGTTCTTCAGAGAGCAGTGCAGGTCTGGGTCCCCAGTGAACCGTGGGGGCCTGTGGTTTGAAGCTGCCGTGAATTGCATTTATTTTTTAAAATGAAGCATGACTCAGTCTGTGCTGTCTGATAGCTCAAGTGCTTAAAACAGAAACAATTTGTATTTTGGAAAGCCTGGAATCAACTAAAGATGCTTTTGGCAATGCTGGTGGATATTCTGTGAAGTGGTCAAGCTCTTTGGTAGTGGTCCATGATTTGAGAAAAGTTATCTGCCTGTTTTCTTTACTCAGTTGTGTCCTGTTCTATCTACAGTTACTTATTTCACATATCTTTGCTTTAGTTTCTCATTTGTAAAATGAACTTAACAATAGATTTTGTCTTTTAGGGTTGTTTTGAGGATTTGAAAAGGTAATTTATGGAGAGCATCACATCCAGTATGTAGTAATCACTATCATTTTTGTTAATTACTATTATTTATTTCTTTGTATTTTCATACCCAAATCCCGCTTCATTTGCTCTCATAGGTAAGCCTCCTAATAAATTGATAAATTTATCCATAAATTGATAAATTGCATATAGCCTTTTGTTTATATAGGTTTACATACATTATTTTCTTTTTCTAAAGACTTATTTATTTGAAAGAGTTACACACAGAGAGAAGGAGAGGCAGAGAGAGAAAGAGAGAGAGAGAGAGAGAGGTATTCCATCTGCTGCTTCACTCCCCAAATGGCCATGCCACAACGGCCAGAGCTACGCTGATCCAAAATCAGGAGCCAGGAGCTTCTTCTAGGTCTCCCATGCAGGTGCAGGGGCCCGAGGACTTGGGCCATCTTCCACTGCTTTCCCAGGCCATAGAAGAGAGCTGGAATGGAAATGGAGCAGCTGGGACTTGAACAGGTGCCCATATGGGATGCTGGCATTGCAGGTGGCGGCTTCACTGGCTATACCACAGTGCCAGCCCCACATTATTTTCCATTGGTGTAAATGACATTATGCTGAATACCTAAGCAATGAAGTTCTAATATGCATTCTTGCCGCTCCGAGTGCTTCTGACCTACTCTCTGAGCTTCTGTGTGAGACCCCATGTTGTAACCCCACCACATATCACCTATCACTCCCCCAGTGTTAGACACCAAGACTGTCTCTGGTTATTAAAGACCACAAACAATAGCTTTATAAACATCCCTGAAAAAGCATGTTTAGATCTACATGAGAACTTTGTTTGATATTTTACAGACTATGCTTAAATTTTATTTGAGCATTATTGCAAGATTTTCAAAATGGCTACACCAATTTTTATTTATAAGCATGTCTTTGTTCTTATGCTACTTATGTATCATGTGATTCTTGAATCATTATCCACCTCCTGAATTAATTGCCAGTGCAGACTTCTTCCACTCAAGAAAGCAAAAGTTACAAGACAGCATCATTGTCATGAAAACAATGAGGATAACACCCAATTATCTACAAAATATTAACATGTTTTAATGCTTCAAAGACCTGAATTCACTAGGCAGCAAAATAAAGTAAATTCTAAGGTGTCAAGATCTTCTTAGGAGAAAATGGGCACATGATCTCCTTGACATTTCTAAGAGTAAGAGGGCAAGTATAGAGTATACTACCAAAAAATAAATGCCAAATAATAAAATACCAAAAAATAAGAGGTTTACTAAAAAGATTAGCATATGCCTAAAGGCCTAATGTGCACTAGCATACCAATTTAGAGCAACTGGAAGTCCAATAAACCAGCCAAGAGTGAGTTCACAGTTGTGCCCGAACTCCTCTACACAAGTGTTTACAAGATGCTCACAAGGGGGGAGGGCAATGTGGAGCAGCAGGTTAAGCCACTATGTGCAAAGCCTGCATCTCATATCAATCTTGGTTTGTGTGTAGGCTGCTCTGCTTCCAATCCAACTCCTTTCTGATGTGCCCGGGAAGGCAGTATGTACTTGTATCCCCGTCATCCACTTGGGAGACCCAGATGAAGTCCCAGGCTGACATCTTCATTCTGGCACAACCCCAGCCTATGCAGCCATTTGGACAGTGAACCAGCAGATGGAGGATTTCTTTCTTTCTCTGTCTCTCTGTGTCTGTCTATAATTTCACTCTTCAAATAAATAAATGTTTAAAAATTCTTACAAGGAAGATCAGGAGCAGAGAATCAGCCTCCATCAAGGAACCAGCTACGCTAGTGATTAAGACTCCATTGGGGTTGGCTGCACAGGTGGTGATCAGTCATAACTGTGTGAAAAGCACAAGAAAAATCCCATTTATACAAATTTTCCCTCAAACAAAACAATATCCTTAAGCTCACAAAGAAGGACCAGTAAATCTAGCCCCAAAGGACCACTGGGGTTTATCAGAAGCAAAACTCAGTTGCCTCTGGATGAGGGATAAACTCTTCTCTGGCCCTGAAAGTCCTGAGACAGACTGCTGCTCCTTGGGGAAGGAGAGAAGGAAAATACATTGTTGTGGGTGGGCAGGACTCACATCCTGTACCAATTCAAAGCAGATATATGATATCTCTGGGGCAGGACAGGAAATTCTCTCACACGTGACAAAGATACAAGCAAAACTGCATGCATCCTGTGAAGGATTGCAAATGTGTCATAAGAATTGGAGGTTTCTGTTACCCTCACCACAGGACTAGCATCAAGAAGCACACAACAGAAATAAACTGTGGAGCAAAAACTAGAAATATAGGAAGAACCCCCTGCATGGAGCAGGGTACAGAAAAAATTGAGATTTACAAAGGGAATCAAAATGCAGAAGAAAAAAAAAAACTCTCCAGAGCCCTACCACTGCTAAAATTTGAGATGGCATTAACAATCACAAAATTTGGGGCCAGCCCTGTGGCACAGTGGGTTAACGCCCTGGCCTGAAGCACCAGCATCCCATATGGGTGCCAATTATAGTCCTGGATACTCCTCTTCCAATCCAGCTCTTTGCTATGGCCTGGGAAATCAGTAGAAGGTGGCCCAAGGCCTTGGGCCCCTGAACCCTCGTGGGAGATCCAGAAGAGGCTCCTGGCTCCTGGGTTCATGATGGCACAGCTCCGGCCATTGCGGCCATCTTGGGAGTGAACCAGTGGATGGAAGAACTCTCTCTCTGTCTCTACCTCTCTCTGTAACTCTTTCAAATAAATAAAATAAATATTTTTTAAAAAATAAAAAAATTCACTCCCAGAGAAATTGATTCAATCTCACATAACATCTTACAGAAAAATAATTCCTATTTCTAAGTGTAAAACTATTTACTAAAGTCTTTACTATTCTATATGCAAGTATGATGTCAAGAAATCAATCAAAAATTACAAGACATATGGTATAAATCAAGAGTAGCTCATTGTTAAAAGATAAAGCAATCAAAAAATCAGATTCAAATATAAATCAGGTGTTTAAACTATGAGCATGGATGATAAACTAACAATGATTAACATATACAAGGATTGATTGGGAAAAATCTATAACAAGCTTGAGTGAATGGAGAATATGGGATTAGAGATGGATCCTAGAGAAAAATAAAACAAAAGTTAGGAAAAAATGAACAAGATATAGATAAAGAATTTCTGTGATGGACTTATCATCAGATTGGAAGAAAATTAATGTAATCCTTATTAGACTAATGTAACCACATTTGTCTATTTTTTGCTCTTTTAAAAATATTTATTCATTTATTTGAAAGGCAGGCCGGCGCTGCGGTTCACTAGGCTAATCCTCCGCCTTGCGGCGCCGGCACACCGGGTTCTAGTCCCGGTCGGGGCACCGGATTCTGTCCCGGTTGCCCCTCTTCCAGGCCAGCTCTCTGCTGTGGCCAGGGAGTGCAGTGGAGGATGGCCCAAGTGCTTGGGCCCTGCACCCCATGGGAGACCAGGAGAAGCACCTGGCTCCTGCCTTCGGATCAGCGCGGTGCGCTGTCCGCAGTGCGCCAGCTGCAGTGGCCATTGGAGGGTGAACCAACGGCAAAAGGGAGACCTTTCTCTCTGTCTCTCTCTCTCTCACTGTCCACTCTGCCTGTCCAAAAAAAAAAAAAAAGGCAGAGAGTTACACAGAGAGAGAAGGGAAGGCAGAGAGAGAGACAGAAAGAAAGAGAGAGAGAGAAAGAGAGAGAGAGAGAGAGGAGAGGTCTTCCATCTGCTGGTTCACTCCCCAGATGGCTTCAGTGGCCAGAGCTGCGACAATCCAAAGCCAGGAGCTAGGAGATTCTTCTAGGTTTCTCACGCGGATGCAGGGGCCCAAGGACTTGGGCCATCTTCTACTGCTTTTCCAGGCTATAGCAGAGAGCTGGATCAGAATTGGAGCAGCCAGGACTCAAACCGGTGCCCATATGGGATGCGAGCACTGCAGGCGGTGGCTTTGCTTGCTACACCACAGCACAGGCCCCTATTTTTTGCTCTTATTGTCCATGCTTTTAGGATCTTATCTAAGAAGTCTTTGCCTATGCCAATGTCTTAAAACATTCCCCCTATGCATTCCCCATAATAATTTGATGGTTCCAGGTTTTAGGTTTATATTCCTATTGCATTGTGAGTTCATTTTTGTATATTGTGTGTTCATTTTTGTATATTGTGTAAGATAGGGGTCTTCTTTCAAATTTCTGCATGTGGAAATTCAATTTTTCCAGCACCATTTTTTTGAGGAGACTGTCCTTTCTGTGGGGAAGGATTATAGTTTTTTTTTGTCCAATTAGTTGGTTATAGATGCACAGATTAATTTTTTAGAGTTCTATTCTGTTCCATTTTTCCACATTATTTCCTTGTCAGTACAGGATGTTCTGATAACAACCCTGTAGTATGATTTGAAACCTGGTACTGTGATGCCTCTAGATTTGTTTTGATGTTTAAGATTGCTTTGGCTACTCAGGGTCTTTTGTGTTTCCATAAGGATTTTAGAAATTTTGTCTAGATCTGTGAAGATATCCTCAGAAATTTGTTGGGGATTGCATTGAATCGGTAAATTATTTTGAGTACAGTGGACATTTTAATAATATTAATTCTTCTAATCTATGAACATGGGGATTTTCCCATTTTTGTACTTTTCTCTATTTTATTAACATTTTATAATTTTCATTGTAGAGATGTCTTACTCCCTTGGTTTAATTTATCCCATAGAGTATAAATTTACTTGTAGCTGTTTGAATGGGAAGAGATTCTGAGCAAGAGAATCGTTGATGCATAAGAATGCTATTGACTTTTGTATGTTGATTTTATATCTTGAAACTTTGCTGAATTTTTTTATGAGTTCCAACAGTCTCTTAGTTGAGTCATTTGGATTCTCTATATAAGGGATCATGTCATCGGCAAGCAGATAATTTGACTTCCTCTTTTCCGATTTTTATCCCCTTGATTTCCTTTTCTTGACCAATGTCTATGGATAAAACTTCCAAAATTATACTAATGTTCCTTCTATTCCTAATTTCTGGAAGATTTTTATCATGAAGGGTGTTGAATCCTCTCTAATGCTATCTATTGAGATGACCATATGTTTTTTCTTCTTCATTCTATTGATGTGATTTATGGCATCTATTGATTTGTGACTGTTGAACCATCCTTGTACTTCTGAGATAAATCTCACTTGATCATGATGTATGATCATTTTGACTTGGTTTTGGATTTGATTTCCTAGTATCTTGTTGAGAATCTTTGCATCTATGTTTATTAAGGATAACGTTCAATAGTTTCATTTTCTTGTCACATCTTTGGTTTTAGTATCAAAGTTATGCTGTCTGCATAAAAACACTTCAGCAGAATTCCACCCTGTTCAATATTTTTTTTTTGACGGGCAGAGTGGACAGTGAGAGAGAGAGACAGAGAGAAAGGTCTCCCTTTTGCCGTTGGTTCACCCTCCAATGGCCGCCGCAGCCAGCGCGCTACAGCCGGTGCACCACGCTGACCTGAAGGCAGGAGCCAGGTGCTTATCCTGGTCTCCCATGGGGTGCAGGGCCCAAGCATTTGGGCCATCCTCCACTGCACTCCTGGGCCACAGCAGAGAGCTGGCCTGGAAGAGGGGGAACCGGGACAGAATCCAGCGCCCTGACCGGGACTAGAACCTGGTGTGCCAGCGCCACAAGGCAGAGGATTAGCCTATTGAGCCGCGGTGCCAGCCCACCCTGTTCAATATTTTGGAATAGTTTGAAGAACGTTGAAGTTACTTTCTCTTTGAATGTTTTGTAGAATTCAATAATAAAGACATTAAGTCCTGGACTTTTCCTTGATGGAAGATTTGATTACTGCTTCAATCTCATTGCTTGTTTTGGGTCTGTTTAGGTTGTCTGTATATTCTGAATTAAATCTTGGTGGGCTATATGAATCCAGGAATTTATTCATTTCTTTGAGGTTTTCTCAGTTTATTTGCGTATAGTTCTGTTTTTTTTTTTTTTATTGACAGGCAGAGTGGATAGTGAGAGAGAGAGACAGAGAGAAAGAAAGGTCTCCCTTTTTTCCATTGGTTCACCCCACAATGGCCACTGTGGCTGGTGTGCTGCGGCCAGGGTACCACACTGATCTGAAGCCAGGAGCCAGGTGCTTCTCCTGGTCTCCCATGCAGATGCAGGGCCCAAGGACTTGGGCCATCCTCCACTGCCTTCCCAGGCCACAGCAGAGAGCTGGACTTGAAGAGGAGCGACCAGGACAGAATCCAGCGTACCAACTGGGACTAGAACCCGGGGTGCCAGAGCCGCAGGCGGAGGATTAGCTTATTGAGCCGCAGCGCCAGCCTTGCATATAGTTCTTCACAGTAGTTTCTTATGACCCATTTTATTTCAGTGGTGTCAGTTGTATTGTTTCTTTTTTCATCTCTAATTTTATTTATTTGAGTTTCTTTTTCCCCCCTTTGATTGTCTGTATAGAGGTTTATTTATCTTCTCAAAAACAATTTTTTTTGTTTTTTTGTTGATCTTTTATATTTCATATTTGTTCCAATTTCATTTATTTATTCTTTGATCCTTAAAATTTTCACTCCTGCTGATTTTGTATTTAGTTTTTCTAAGTGTTCAAAATGCACCATTAGATCTTTAATTTGAGATATTCTCTCTTTAATGTAAGCACTTGATTGATGTAAACTTCTCTTTCAATGCTGCTTTTATTGTATCCCACAGGTTTTGATATGTTTTATTTTCCTTTCATTCATCATTCATTTTCAAGACATTTTTTCATTTCCCTTTGGTTTCTTCATCGTCCATTAAAGAGTATGTTGTTTAGTCTCCATGTGTTTGTGTATTTTCTAGAACTTTTTTTGTTGTTAATTTCCAGTATTATTCCATGGTGGTCAAAAGACACATGATCTGATTTCAGTTTTTGTGCTTGTTGAGACTTGTTTTATGGCCTAGGATTTATTCTCTCCTAGAGAATGCTACTTGAGCTGACGAAAGAATGTGTGTCCTGCAGCTGCGTGATGAACGTTTAGCAGAATCTATTAGGTTCCTTTAGTGTAGATAAGCTGCGTTGTTTCTTGTTGAATTTTTGTCTAGTTGATCTGTGCATTGATGAAAGTGGGGTTTTGAAGTCCCTTATTATTATTGTATTGGAGTTTATGTCTCCCTTTGCGTACATTAACATTTGTTTTATAAAACAGAGTGCACATACATTTACTATATTCACATCTTGTTGAATTGATCTCTGAATTATTATATAATGATGTTCTTTGTCTTTCAATAGTTTTTTTTGTCTTAAAGTCTGTTTTGACTGATATAAGTATATCTAAACTGTGCATTTTTTATTTCCATTTGCACTTTAAGTCTGTGTGTATCGTCACTGGTGAAATCTGTTTCTTGCAGGCAGCATATAAATGAATTTTGTATTTTTTATCCATTTAGCCAGGCTGTATCTTTTATTTGGAGAATTTAGTCCAATTACAACTGAAGTTATTATTGATAAGTAACAACTCGGCACCTCAATTGTTAGATAAATGCTTCTATTATTTATTAATCTCCTTTTTTATTTCACTAGTACGTTTTCTGCGGTCACTTTCTTTCAAGATACAGATTATCTTTTTCCATTTCTGTTTATAGTACATCCCTCATTATAATTTGTAAGGTTGGAAAGGTGGTGACAAATTATTTCAACTTTTCTTGTCTTGGAAGGTCTTTATTTCACACTCACTTATGAATGAGAGCTTTGATGGTAAGGTATTCTAGGTTGGCAGTTTCTTTTAGTACTTAGGCTATATCTCTCCTTTCTCTCCTGGTCTGTAAGGTTTCTGTTGAGAAACTTGCTTTCAAACAGATGGGAGTTCCTTTACAGTCGACTTGGTGTTTCTCTGCAAATTTTATTATGTTATCTTTATGTTTCACTTTTGAAAGTTTGACTACAATGCCTCATGGTGGAGACCTTTTCTGACCATGGCTATTTGGGTTTCTACATGCTCCTCGCAGCTATGCTAATTGTGCAAACTTTCTGCTACTATTTCACTGAATAGGTCTTCTAAAGCATTATCTTTTTTCTCCATACCTCAAGAATTCCTAGGATCTGTACACTTGTTCATTCGATTACATTGCATAGATCCTGAACATAGTTTTCATTCTTTCTAATTTTTTTTTTTAATTTTTTAAGACTGAGATATTTCAAAAGACCCCTTTTCTAGATTGGACAATTTTTCTTCTGCCTTACGAAGTCTGTTAAGGTTTTCTGCCATATTTTTAAATTTGGTTTATTGAACACTTCATTTCTAGTTTTTATTTTTTGTTTGTTTTGGTATTTCTCTCCCTTTGGTGAATTTCTCCCTCATGTCATATAGTGATTTCTTAACTTCATGTTTCTCTGTATTTTTGAGTAAACTTGCAATCACTCTTGAATTATTGTTTGAGCATTGTGTCAATCTTCCCTTCTTCACAGTCCAGTACTGTCCTATTGTGTTCCTTCTGGGGAGTTCTACTGCCTTCCTTTTCCCTGTTTTTTCTGTTTCTACATTGAAGTTTGTGCTTCTGGAGATCTCTTGCGTATATCACTTCAGGGGGACTTTTTTGTTTTTAATTGAAAGCTTTATTTTTGGAAATTTACTTCTGGGCTTGGTGAAGTACCCAAGGATTGCACTTAAGCCTCAGGGCTGTGTGCTGGGTGGGACCAAGGATAGGATCTCTTGTCACTCTTTCTGGTTGGGGCAAGAGTCCTTGATTGACATCCAAGATGGGAATGGGGGTGTGCTTCTGGCTACAGTCAGGCTACTGTGTTTGCACTTCCCTAGTTTTTCTCTGTGTCAGGGTGAAGTAGCTCATTTGTAGCTTAGACTATGTTCATGATGTCAGCACACTTCACCCACCCAGCAGTGTGTACCATCCAGAGCACTGACTCACTCTGCAGTATGTCCCCCACCCCACTGAGATCCATCCTCAATATGCAAGAAACTGAATCCCCACAGTCACACTGGTGAGGTGCCGGGAACTCCAACCACAAACTGTGGTTTTCTTAGTCTGTGGCTTTTATGCCCAGAACTCCTTGAGTCACAGGGTGAAGGGGGTTTGCTTTCTGCCCTGAGTGTTGCCCTGTCTCTGGATCTGGTGGGACTGCTTGCCGTCCCCTGATTCAGAAGAGTTCAGCAGTGACTGCCACAGCAAATTGAGGTTAGTGCTTTGGTAGTGGGAGGGGAGGGAAACAGTAGAACTTCCCTTTGCTGAGCAAGGTAATTGCTCAGGCTCTGTCATTTCCCCATGAGTACTGTGGAATTCTCCTTCAGTGAAACTGCTGTTGGCCAGGGTGATAGCAGCTTCTTCCTACCTTATCTTGGCAAGATATTATTTCCTCGCTGGAAGCTGGTCATGTTGATGCAGTGATAGCTGGCAACACAGCTGGTTGCGGCTTGTCTAGCCCCTCTCCTCACTGCCCCATGGAGTATCAGTTCTGTTCTGTCCATTCTCCACTGGAAATTTCACTCAGTCTGTCCTCTGCAGTGTGCACCCTCCTCTCCTTCCTCTGTGTATCTGATGTCCTTCTGTGGCTGAGGTCAATGTAGCTTCTCACTATTCAGCCATCATAGATCTCTTCAGAAATTTTTTTTTTTTCTGTAAAGGGCCAAAGAGTAAATATTTTAGACTTTGTGGACTTAGGCTCTCTGTTCTTTGTCACAGCTATTCAAATCTGACAAATTGCAAAAGCAGAGAATATGCTTGTAACTCTTTTCCCATGATATAGTTGTGTTGCAATACAGGTTTATTCATAGATTGTGGGCTAGATATGGCCCATGGCCTTTAATGCATTTACTTATGTCCTTCACCAGCTTTTCATAGAAGCTATAGGAGATTGAGGAACAAGTTCTATAACACCATGAGGAAACGAACTGTCCAGAAATTTGGAGAGTGTGATGGTCTACATGATCACTGACCATGAAAGTTATACAATGCAATTAAAATTAAGCGAGTATGAGAAAAGTCTATCCAGTAATAGAATAGATTAAAAGACATGACAGCTGCATCCAATGCATGAATCTTAATTAAGACTTCTGAGAGGACAAAGAGGAGAAACAGAAAACAAAATCCCTAAGAAGTAAGACAACATTTCCCTCAGAACTGAAGAATTGGGGCAGAAATTTTTCATATTTTGTCAAGTTTTTGGACTTCTGTTGCCATTGCTGTTGCTTTTGTTAGATTTGGAGGCACAGGTGTGAGAGCACGGGCGGTTTCTTAGGCGCACAATGTCACTGTGCGCCTAAGTGACATTAGTGACATAAGTGGAGGGTCACTTATTTTAAATGGTTTGAAAGGAGAATATACATTAGAGGATTGTGTAATAGATTAAATACAAAATATTTTGACATGTTTAATCTATTAATATAAGGCTGTTCATTTTCTTTGTGCATTTCTATTTTTTAAAATAAAAATTTGGATGAAATACATGCAAGCAAGAAAATCTAAAACTGAAAAGCAAAACCACCACCACCTCCTCCAACATAATCTTTATTCTGTTGTCATAGAATCGTTCCCCATCCCGAATCCCAGATATTCCCCAGGAACTCTGACTTGGGCTGATCTCTTTGTGGTTTGTTTCCAAAGCTTTCACGGAAACACTGTCCTGCCTGGGGCCCTTCTGAGGACAACTTTCTCCCTAGCGAAATATGTTAGCAAACTGAAATAAGCCAGAGGTAAAAATCCATTTCCTCTTCACATGCCACGTTACCAGTGACATGTGTGGATGTTTTTATTTGTGAGGGGAAGAGAGAACGGATTAAACATTTCGGAAGCAGTTGGAAGCGTCAGGCCTGGCAGACAAAGCCTGGGAGGAATTAAGGACTTGCTTTTCTTAATCTCTGAATATGCTGCTTGAAACCTTTGAACCTCACCCTGAATCCAGCTGCCTCAGGAAAGCTCCCGAATTCTCTCATGACCCATTAAAGAACGGGCCAGCATCCCTGATCCACTAATTTTGCACAGAGAAGCCGGAGGATGGATTATTTTATTTCATTTCATTTACTTCATCTTATATTTATTTTGCTTGTCAATGCTAATCCAGTGTGGAATTCTAGACAGCAGACCTGATGGGAAAAGTCGTGCAGAAGGGGAAGAAAATTAAAATGGATTTGTTGGCTGCTGTATGCACAAAGATGTTCCAGAAAGCCTGTTTTCTTCTTGCCATCCAGTCACTGCAGCGGTTCTGGATGGACAACGCTGGCCCCCATTCCGACCCTCCCCCACCACACCAAACTTCTGCTTTTTAGCTCTTTTCATTTAAGAGACCAAGTGTTGGGCTCCTGGCACCTGAGCTTCCAAAGGATTTCTCTTCCCAAGTCACATTTCTATGTGAACCAGCAGTACCTTGCAAAAAAAAAAAAAAAGGAGCCACTAAGGGAATCCTTGGGCAGTCAGGAAGGAAACTGGGATTCTGCACTTGCTGTGCGTGTGGAGGCCTGGGGAGCTGTTTCACCTATGGTGTTGAAAGTTTCTCACCTGTAATGGAGGGGTGCTCATAAGGAAAGCTGAGGGTGAAACTTACAGAAAAATGAGATTTTTTTTTATATCTGCACTCTGGTAATGGTAAGAGGCAATGCCATGGTCCACAATGAATCAGGTTGTAGAGCCTGGCAAGCGGGGCCCAGGCCTGGCTCTGCTCTCTTCAGAAACAGCACCACCTTGGGCTGACTGTACCAGTTCTAGGAGCCATGCCTGCTGTATTTTGTAAGGTGAGCATTCATCAACAGTGAGAAATAAATAATGCACTCTGCTTTACGAAGCAGCTATGGTAATATGAAATAAATATTAGCTCGCTTTGCTGCTCAGTTCTCAAACATCACACCCCATTGTAAATTGCAAAATTTGGGCTGAGACTTGGTTAATTTTTGCAAGTCTATGTGCTGTGAGAGCATGGAGAAAATAACACCAAGAAGATAAAAAAAGAGATGTCAGTACATCTTTTTCCCATTTCAGAGAAGGAGACAGCACAGTGAAAATGAATTGTTCTGCTCTTCCCACTTGAGAAAGAATTAAATTTATTACAATTGGAAAAAAGAGGGCTGAGTGTTACTTGTATTAAAATATCCTAACCTCATTACGTGATTATCTTCTGTGTCCTGGTGGCTAGGGCAATGGAGTATAGAATCTAATGTCATTCTAGAGGCATAGTGCTGTCATCTTCCTTTCTGTCATGTGCTTCCATGTATACATAAATATATATATATTTGCATTTCAATATATACTAACTGTATAATATATACATGTGTTTATATCATGCACATCCCAATTATGTGCACACACACACACACACACATATATATATATATATACATATTATTATTATCTCACTTATGTGGGCAGTATCTCTGTGTTTTCTTTGTACATATAATCTAATGTCCATAGTGTACTTACACTCATGAAGAATGTGAAAATCAAGATGCGTTCAGGAAACACATTTGAACAAAGTTTGTGGGTAACATTGAGTCTTGTGCTTGAGTGGACTTCACATGCAATTATTTCTGACTTGGAATCCTCCCTGTGGTCCAACACATTGCAACTATGAATGCAATCCTGTTAGGGTTCAACTTTATATTTTACTAAAACAGTAATTCTTTTCTCTTCCTCCTCAGAGATTTGTTGCCACGGAATCTTCAAAGTGCATATTGCAGGCAGGAAATGAAGCAGTTAATGCGTGCCCAGTGCTTCTGAAAGATGTTTGCTCTCTGCGACTGCTGGTGTCTGCCTCTTGGCTCGTCATTCATCTCCGTGGCTTATTCTTCCCCTATTTACTTTGATACAGAAATAATGGAGCCCTTTGTGCGTCTGACATGCACTCACCCATGCATGTCAGATCAAAGAGCACCTCTGCTTTTCAGACTTTGCTTTAATTCTCGCACTTAGAATTTCAGAATGGATAGCCATTCTAACCTTCAATCCTCTTTGTTTCTTTAACAAACATCAAGAACAGCAAATGATATTCAATTGTTCAGATGGTGGAGACAGAAAGACACTGTTAGGCTTTTGTTTCTTGGAAACTAAGAGCAATGTTGATTGCCAAATCTTAGGCATGGGAACAAAACACAATTTATCTATTTTTTTCCAAAGTAGTTTTCAAGTGAAGAATGAAGTCAAGGCCCATGTTATTAACAATTTGCTCTAAATATACATTTTTTTTTTTTGGTTAGTAGTCATGTACTCATTTTCTTTTGGTAGGAAATGAAGCTAGTCTTTGATACCTCATTTGCAGTTTACTACAGGCATTAAAACTTACAGGAAAATAAATACACGTTCAGTATGGATACTTCTTAACTTATGATGGGGTTAAATCTTAATAAATCCATCGTGAGTTGCAATATTGGAAGCGAAATTTGTGTAGTACAACAAACATACGGGAGAGCCCATCTTAGCAACATGGCACACTGAGGGGTCAGGTGTCCGCCCAGTGCTCCTGTGTCTGATGGGGCTGCCATGTGCCTACTGCACCCTGCTGGCCCAGGAACAGATCCCAGTTCAGACTCAGAGTGTGCTCTCCAGGAAGTGCCTGGCACGTTCACTGTGCACATCAGAAGCATCTTTAATGTGACTCAGGAGAGACAACCAGAACTGTCGCTTCCTTTACGATTTCCTAACTCGTGGAGTTTTATAATTTGCTAACTCACCTGAAAGCATAGCCTTTAACTTATTTATTTAATGTGTTTCACTCTACTTAATGAGTTTGCTAAATATTAGTCTACTAATGTTGCTTTGGTGAGGTGTGACTTCGCTTGTGGTAGTGGGTTAGCCAAATGAATCACAATCTTCTGCATTTTTTTTCTTCTGTAGAAATGACCATAAGGACATGAAATATAGTTGACACGAGTTGTGATAAATGCTAAGGTGGAGCGACATGGTTGCTTTTTGTTAACTGGCTCGTGTGGGCAGAGAGCACACTTCACCTTAGCTTTGCTAGTCCCCTCTCAAGGCCCTGCCAAAATAAAACAGTCCCACAAGGCAACAAGGTTTCAAGCACTCATGCTATAATTGTGAGACTGACAAGCAATGTGTTATATTCATGATGTAGGTAACCATAATTTAAGAGAAGTTTCAAAAATGAAATTTAATGATACACTTACAATAGTTAATCTAAAATATTTTCTGATGAGGTATCCACTTGAGAGATTAAAAATTAATGTAAATATTGATGATTATTTTTTATTAAACTTTTATTTAATGAATATAAATTTCCAAAGTATAGCTTATGGGTTACAATGGCTTCCCCCCTCCCATAACTTCCTTCCCACCCACAACCCTCCCCTTTCCCGCTCCCTCTCCTCTTCCATTCACATCAAGATTCATTTTCAATTCTCTTTATATACAGAAGATCAGTTTAGTATATATTAAGTAAAGATTTCATAAAATAGTTTATTTTAAACTTAGTATTTGACTTGAATTCCAACTGTTATATTGGAATTATTATCATGAAATTTATTTTCTTTTTATTTTTCCTAAAATTTTCAGTTGGAAAATAAGAAGTTACAAAAGCTATTTAGAAACAAGAGGCTCAAAAATGTTTCTGAAGTCAAAAATGTCTAGTTTTTTTTTTAAATTTATTTATTTGAAAGTCAGAGTTACATAGAGAGAGGAGAGGTAGAGAGAGAGAGAGAGAGAGAGAGAGAGAGAGGTCTTCCATCCGATGGTTCACTCCCCAGATGGCTGCAATGACCGGAGCTGTGCCAATGTGAAGCCAGGAGCCAGGAACTTCTTCTGGGTCTCCCACGTGGGTACAGGGGCCCAAGGACTTGGGCCATCTTCTACTGCTTTCCTGGGCCATAAGCAGAGAGCTGGACAGGAAGTGGAGCAGCCCGGTCTGGAACTGACGCCCATACAGGATGCCAGCACTTCAGGCCAGGGTGTCAACCCACTGCACCACAGCACCACAGCGCCACAGCGCCAGCCCCATGCCTAGGTTTAAAGCTAAATTCTACCCCTCGCTAGTTATAGACCTGAAGTAAGCCATGTAAACTCTACACACAAACTCAAGATACTAATATAGGTTTAAATTTCTCACAGAATTGGGGGATTAGTTAATTTGAGGGATGAACTAATGCATGTAGATTTTAGGACAGGGTTTGGCCAAGGATGGGGGTTATATGTCGTTAGCCATCATCATCAATATTTTTATCAGCAAAGCCCCTGACTCTTCTTCCTTTTGTGAATTATACTCAAAACCTTGAATTCCTGGAGAATGATCTGAATCTTCTAGAAAGATGACTTGTGTTTGAGGTATATTTAGTCATAAGGATGCACATTTACATTTCGGTAAAAATTATTAATGCATAGGAAGATAATAGCTTCTCTGGATCCTTCAGTTAACAAGGAAGAAAAACAAATATCAAAAATTTTCCCTTGTCCTTGACTGCTTTTCCATCTTAACCCATCCTCACACAACTCTTTGCAGGATTCCTAACAGTCCTTGGCTACTCCACCCTGGAGACTGACTACCCATGTCCCTTCGTTCAGGCCACTATTCCTGGTCCTGCCCATTGGTAAACCTGTGTTTGGAGTAGACTGACCATGGATGAGGGAATGCCCGTGTGAGTTACGTGCTAGTGGGAGGTGTTAAACTCAGATGTTTTTGACTCAAATTGGGAGTTCTCAGTGCTTAGAAGTTGGTCCTTGGCACCTCAGTCTTAGAGGATCTATAGTTCCTGATGAACTTACCATGACTAGGAAGGGTACCTGGGGATAGTGTGGAGAAGAGTTAATTTTCCCTACACTGTAGTTCTCTTTCGCTCAGTCCAGGAGACGGCTACTTCTCTTGACATTATGCAGGTTGGTACTTTATGCAGACTCCAGAAGTTCATGAGTTTACTCTGTTTCTCTGTGTGTGTGTGTATGTGTGAGTGCGCGCGCGCGTGTGTGTGAGTGTATGGTGTGTGTGTGTGTGTGTGTGTCAAACCACACACTTTCAACCAGCTACTTGGGTGAGGTTCTAAGAAAGTAAAGAGTAATAAGACAAGATAACTGCTTTAAGATGCCACTGTCTAAAAAAAGGAAGAAAATGTACACATAACATTGTGAGATGTAAATGATTAGTGACAAAAAAGATACACAGATGTTTGGTGGGCCCAGGGGAAACCACAGATTTACACGGCAGCTCAAGTACCACCCTTCCTGTGGTTCTTGTATGTGATCTCCTCTCTTTCCTATTGTGGTTACTACAGACCAGAAAACACGGCTTCTGAACCACTGTTTGTCATTCTTGTATGACCTCTGGGTATGTTGAACACCTCACACACAGCAGGTGCTCAGCAAATTACCAGTTGTTAAGTCAATGAAATCAATGTCACATACGTTTCAGAACTGTCAAAAGTCAGTCTGTGTGCTTCTTTATTTATTGATTTAAAAAGTCACCATCATAATTACCTGCTGAACTAAGGTAATTCTTTCAAATTTATTTTTTTAAAATGCATTTGTTTATTTGAAAGGCAAAGTGGCAAAGGTAGAAGCGGAGATAGAGAGAAGGAGAGATCTTCTATCTGCTGGGTCACCCCCCAGATGGCTGCAATAGCCTGAACTGGGTCAAGGTAAAGCCAGAACTCCATCTAGGCTTCTCACAGAGGTGGCAGGAACCCAAATACTTGGGCCATTGTGTGCTGTCTTGCAGGTGCATTAGCAAGAAGTTGGATTGGAAGCAGAGTATCCAGGATTGGAATTGGCACCCTAATATGGGATGCTGGATTCATAAATGGCAACTTAACCTTCAGTGCCATAATGCTGGCCCCACGTAGCATTTTTTCTTTTAATTTGAAGATTTTCTTGTGCATTTATTTCCATTTCTTTAAAAGAAGAATGGTTAGAAAGTCACTGACAATTTAAATTAGATTTCATAGAGAAGTCCAGTTTCTCCAAATTTGGCAAATGTAATAGAATTAGCACTTACATAAAACTAAAATCTTAAGAGAGTGGATTGTTTTCCAGATCATTAGTGTTAGGGGGCTGAGGGGTTGAGATTTTTATGTCCAACACAAGAAAGAATTAGAGAATGAGACAGAGATGATGGTGAGCAGAGGGATAAGATCTGATAGCAAAGCTGGAGTTCTAACTCAAGAGTGATGGTGGCTTGTCTAGAGTGAGTCACAGTCCACAAAGTTCAGGGATCTGGGGACACAGGTGACGGATGCTTTGAGAATTACCCAGGAAAGGAGGGAGGAGCTTGGGATTTGATGACTGCCCATTTCCTGGCTTTCTTAGCAGGTCTCAGAAGTACCATGGCATCAGATGCATAGCAGGATTAGGAGTGTCAGCCATGGTAAAATAACATAAAGATATTATAATGAGCTATAAGTCATCACGAGGACACAGTCAAGAGCCATGTAGGATATCTTCAGTGGGCACTGGTTCAGAACAGTGGCTTTGCTGCAACAGAGATTTTGGGTTGCAGGCTATGAATGATTTCAGAAGCAGCCCTGGGTCGTTTTGGTGGGATGTTTCCTCTAGATTTTCTCTAGCCCCTGACTTCCTCCTTACTATAACTTCAAGAGATTTTGGTGAATAAGCTACAGGTAATAAAAAATGTGTGCGTGCATTTTAAATCACAAGTAGAAAAGTATATATGTATCATGTACAATAGGATGGTTTAGAACATCAATATGCTGTGAAATGGCTACTTATGTATACGTATCACCATGCATACTCATTATGTTTTTTGCAATGAGAAGACTTAAAATCTACTTCCCCAGTGCTTTTTAGAAATCCAGTACATTGTTACTATCTGCAGTTGCTGTGTTGCAGAGTAGATCTCTTGACATTATTTTTTAACAGAAAATTTGTGTATTTGGCCAACCTCTCCCTATTCCCAAACTCCCACCCCTAGAAGCTACCACTGTATTCCCTGTCTTCCATTAATTCAATTGTTTCAGATTCCAAATGTAAGTGGGAAATGTGACATTTGTCTTTTTTGACTGGTTTATTTCACTTTAGTCCCCCAGGTTCCACCATACTGTTGCAAAGGACAGGATTTCATTCATTTTCCAAGTTGAATACTATTCCCTTGGCATATATAACACATAGTTTTTATCTGTTCATCCCACTGTGGACTTTTATGTTGATTCCTTATCTTGGCTATAGTAAATGATGCTACAGTGAACATGGGAGTGTGGATATCTCTTCAGTATGCTTATTTCATTTCCTTATTTCCTTTGGATACATAAACTCAGCAGTGGGATTGCTGGATTGTGTGGTAGTTTTATTATCATTTTTGGGGGGAACTTCCACACTATTTTTTAAGATTTATTTATTTATTTGAAAGTCAGAGTTACATGGAGAGGGAAGGAGAGGCAGATAGAGAAAGAGATCTTCCATCTACTGGTTCACTCCCCACCTGGCCACAACAGCCAGAGTTGCACCAATCTGAAACCAGGAGCCAGGAGCTTGCTCCAGATCCCCAACGTGAGTGAAGAGGCCCAAGGTCTCAGGCCATCCTCCACTGCCTTCCTAGGCCATAGTAGACAGCTTGATCAGAATTGGAGCAGCTGGGTCTTAAACTGGCACCCACATGGGATGTCAGGCACTGCAGTAGGTGGCTTTACCTGCTACACCACAGCGCCAGCCCCATCCACACAGTTTTTAACTCTATCAGCTTACCCTCCCACCATAAGTGTACAAGAGTTCCCTTTTCTCCATAACCTCACCAGATCTAATCTCTCATTTCACTGCCCACAACCACTCTAACAGGTGTGAGAGGATACCTCATTGTGGTTTGATTTACTTCCCATAAAGATGGACCTGGGGCTGAGCTGAGGGAGCTGGGCTGTATGCTGTGTGTTGTACTGCTGCTAATGTGCTAATCATGACTTCAAAGCAGAGTGATAGACGTGATGTTTCACCTGACTGTGTACTGGATGATGGTCTTCAAGATTACAACCAAGGTTAATATTGGCGTCAGGTATTTCATGAAGGTGTGTTGATAAGACCCAAAGAAATTCAATAGAAATTGAGAGGTGTGGCCGATTTATTTGGAAGACAGTCTTTCCATGTTCCAAATAAGAACGAGGAGGATGAGATATAATGGTCCATCTGGTCTCACTGTGATATACTTGCTGCAGCTCATTAAAGCCCACTGGTCATGCTGCCAGACTCCCCACCAAGACTGGCTTTGCAGCAAAAAATAATAACATGTGTTGATATTAACTTGCTAAAATAAAAAAGCAAATTTTTGTTGGACATTTGTGTTATATGTTCATGGGTGATAAGCTTCTATTTAAATGAAAGTGAAAAATATTTCTTTAAAGAAAACACTAACACTTGGTTATCCATGGGCAGTGTTTTTGAGGCTATGAATGCTTTACTAACTAACTTTTTTTTTCCCTCAGATGCCTGCTTTTAATTATTTTTATGGGACTGGTCATTTCAACTGCTCTCTTGGTAACTAAAATAATTCTACTTGATTACTACCTTTGGAGATTCTTTGCGCTGTTCCTAAAGTAAACGAAGTTAAGCTCAGTGTTTTCATAGCTGAACAAAACTGAATCAGTGTAGCTTTGGGTGGAAAACTTGAGGACACTGAGGTGGAGTGGGAAGGGGGGCACTCACACGAGCTCTAGCCTTGGTTTCTCGTGAGCCTAGAAGAGGCTTTGGGAATGTGCAGCTGTGAAGTGCATGCTGGGAAGTCCATTTCCTTCTTTGAGGTGTGCTTTGAGGTCAGGGTCCACTGACTGTGGTATCTTGGCTGCTTGAAGATCTTCATGAAGAAGGAAAAGTGAGAGTGAAGGCCCTGGTCGTGTTCCTCAGCCTGTCAGCCAGGCTTGAATGTGTGCATGGATAGAGACAGAGTACAGAGCACAGTTAGTGCTCTCAGTGTGGGAACAGCAGGGCAGTCTGCTGAGGGCCTACTGCACATGAGCCAGTTCTCTCAGTTCACATGGGACTGTGAAAAGCTTGTAGAAAAATTAAGGCTATTTTGGTAAAAAAAAAATGAGATCCATAGATAGCTTTTTTTTTTTTTTGTAGTACACATTTTACGTGAACTTTCCAAATACTATAGTGACTGGACACAAAAACAGAAGTATGCAGCAAACGTAACTGTTTTCTACTGGTTTGCTTAATTTTCAATGCTGAGTCCCATTGTGTCGTGCAAGTAAAATGCCTCTGTCTGTCTGTGGCTCCCACCCCTCATCTAAAGGCAGGACACCAAATGCAGTCACATGTCTCTCAATGACATGAACAGGTTCTGAGAGACACATTCTTAGTCAATCCGTGGTTGTGTGAGCATCATAGCGTCTATTTACACAAACTTAAGTAGTTTCTGTCAACCAGTGGACATGATCTCTCTGTGAAATCAACTCACATGGTAAACATGACATATGTAAGATTGCCGCCAGTGTAACATGGCAACTATTTTACAAGAAATTTTTTAAAAGATTTATTTATCTGAAACACTGTGGGAGAGAGAGATGCAGAGAGAAACCATCCACTGGTTCACTTCCTGAATGGCCACAATGGCCAGCGCTCTGCCAGACTGAAGCCGGGATCTTGGAGCTCCATCCAGGTCTCCCACATAAATGGCAAGAGCACAGGTACTTGTATCATCTGCCACTTCCTTCTCAGGAGCATTATGAAGGATCGACTGGTATTCTGATACAGGATGCTGGTGGCACAGGCAGAAGCTTAACCCAATGTAGCACAATGTCAGCCCCGAATTTTTTTTCCGAATGAGTAGAAAGAGTACACTCAAAGCACAGTACAGTAAATGCATTGGCCAGTCTCAGAGTTCTTGATATCATCATTAAATATATACTGCACATCAATGGATGTGCAGTGCTTTTGAACACCGAATGCATAGTGAGTTTGCTTACAGAGCATCGCTCTATGATGCACGGAAATGTACCATGACATGACTGCTACAGCATCAGGAGCTGATAGGAGTGTTTGTTCTCTATGACAGGTGTATGGGACCTCGGCCTACCATTGACAGAAGTGTTGTTATGGGGGCACGAGTGGATCCTTCCACACAGGCTGGATCAGAGGCTTCCCTCCTAGTGCACCCTTGGCTTTCCAGGCTGGCAGCTCCCTCTGCTTGCCTTACTCTGAGCCTGTTTGAGTCTCTTTGACTTCTGTGCTATGATTAAGGCAGGAAAAAAATGCATGATTGTATCATCCCGGAATGAACAGCAAGTGTTACCCCGCTTCTTAAGGTAGTGCTTTTCAGATAGCAAATTTTCAATTTCTACTGCCCTGAACTCACACGTTTCTCTTGGCTCTCACTGCCTCTACTCATTGGCTTAGGAGCATCTCCTTTGGGTTGTGGGATGTAGGTGCCAGCTCTCCCTGCTTCTCCCAGACAGGCAAT
This sequence comes from Lepus europaeus, assembly GCF_033115175.1. Lineage (NCBI taxonomy): Eukaryota > Metazoa > Chordata > Mammalia > Lagomorpha > Leporidae > Lepus > Lepus europaeus. The sequence continues at coordinate 3,019,098 of NC_084839.1, forward strand.
GCACAGGAGGTAATTGTTCATTTCTAAAGTTTAAGATTTTGATAAGCACAAGTTGGGATCCCTCAGAGAATCATTTTGCTCTATCCCAGGACAAGTATCCTAAGATATAAAGAACAAAACAGAGAACCTTCAAGAAAGAGGTAAACACAGTTCATCTCAACCTCTTCCTGAATAAAGGGCTGACTGCCTTTGAGAAACTCGGAGTTCTTACCCCTGCGCTGGCTGCCATCCACTGCGCAGGTCTGGCCGGTGCAGCCGCATGTGCTGTGGAGGTGATGGCACACAGCATCCAAGACCAGCCATCCAGAGCGCCGCCTGCTTCATCTTGCTTCCTACTGCCTGGGTCACCCTGGGCGGCCAGCTGCCATGGTAGGAGGCTCCTCTAGCTCCTGTGGTGTGCCCTGGGCACTCGGTTGGACATGTGTGTGATTTGCCTCAGATGCACCTTCCCACCCCAGCCAAGTTTTACAGCAAATGTAGTCTGAGTCACGATCTTTCCTGCAGTTGCCAGGGAGAATTGGAACCCTCACACATTGCCACTGCTGTTACTGTAATGTAGAAATCGTGTAAAATAACATAGTTTTATTATCTTAGGTCAATTTTGGGGACAGTTTGTCAAACAGCCATAGGTAGGCAGAACAGTGTTCTGGCCCTAAAATGTTCTTGATAAAATCCTGAACTGTAGGAGAAGCTTTGTCACTGGGGAAGGGGGTGAAAGTGTCCTGAAAACAAGGAGGTTGCCCACTGGAAGCTGTGAGCGCTACTTCCCCAGCTTTGTTTCTCTGCACTCAGTTCATTCTCTTTCCTCCCAATTTCCATTATCTAAACCCAATCTAAAATCAAAAGGCACAGGAGCCCAAGAATTTAGCCCAACAGGTCAACATCCTTGAGCAGAAAGATGGAGAAGGGCAGAGAACTGATCAGAGAGAACACACGGAAAATATGCATTATAGAATCATTTTTTTTTTCTTTCCCACCTTGAAAAGAGTTATGGTATAGATACATGAAAGTACCAGTATGGCTTCAATAAGGGAAAGACCATTGAAGACACAGAGAACTGAAGCTGTCGCTTGCAGTGCTGGCATACCATATGGGCACCAGTTCAATTCCCGGCTGCTCCACTTCTGATCTAGCTCTCTGCTATGGCTTGGGAAAGCAGTGGAAGATGGCCCAAGTCTTTGCGACCCTGCACCCATGTGGAAGACCCAGAAGAAGCTCCTGGCTCCTGGCTTCACATCAGCATAGCTGCAGCCATTGCAGTCATATGGGGAGTGAACCAGAGATGGAAGACCTCTCTCTCTCTCTCTCTGTCTCTTTTTCTCTGTCTGTGTAACTCTGACTTTCAAAATAAATACATCTTTAAGAAAAAAAGGAAAGAAAGGACGTGACGACTTGTGTGTCACCTTGGTTAGGCTGTGGTGCCTGGTTGGGTGAATATTCATCCTGATGTTGCTGTGAAAGTATTTTGTAGATGTTGTTAACATCTGCAGTTAGTTACTTTAAGTGAAGGGACTTGAAGCCCTTCTTAAGAGCAAGACTGGAGCTTCTTGGAGAAGACAGAATTCTGCCTCTAACTTGAACATAATAATTCTGAATTTTCACCTTTGTGATCCTCTCTACAGATTTTGGACCCGAGATTGCCACAGCACTTCTAACGTGATTATTTTTGTCTGCACACCTGAGTTTGCATATGGCTGGGCTGCTTTACAGATTCAGAAGTCACTAGCTCCCAAAATCACGTGAGTCAATTCCTTGAGACACACACACAAACACACACACACACAAAATCATGGGAGTCTAACGGAGCCATGAACCTTTAGAAACTTGAAGAGATAAGTATTCTGAAGAGAAAAAAAGAAAGAAACGGAAGCATTGCCTAGGTCTCCTGTGTTAGAACACCTCTTCAACAACCACATCCAGGAGGCAGGGCACTGTGGGAGCTGGAGTGTCAGTTTTCTGTTGGAGACCGCTTTTTTGAACAAACGGTTGTTTCATTGGAGACCTTGCCACTGGCTAATGGCCCGAGCAGCTCAAAAGACTTCATTGGAACTAATTTATATTTCAAGATCATACGAGCTCCCAATGTTCTCCAAAGCTCTCTTCAGGCTTTCAGTCATGTTCCAGGGAGAGATATAAGCCCCAGTCACCTTGCGTTGGCCCAAACATTATTGCCAGAGCTGGGCTGGAGTTGAAGCCAGGAACAAGGAACACAGTCCAGGTCTCTCATGTGGGTAGCAGGAGCCCAATTACTGGAGCCATCATTGCCGCCTCCCAGGGTCTGCCTTAGCAGGAAGCTGGAGTCAGGAGCCAAGGCCAGGACTCAAAGCCAGGCACTCTGATCTGGGACAAGGACATCCTCATCAGCATCGTAACTGCCAGGTCAGACACCTGCCCCTCCCCAAACCCAAATTTCTTTCTTTTCTTTTCCTCTCTCTCTTTTTAAAGATTTTATCTATTTATTTGAAGGGTAGAGTTAATGACAGAGAAAAATGTGTTCTGTCTGCTGGAAGCAGAATGGCGTGCAACATTCTCCTATGTGGCAACAAGTCAGTTGTCTTTCTTGATCCAACCCCAGTGAGAGCCATGGTGTGCAGCTGATAATCCAAGACCCCTCCCAACATCAGGCCCTCACTAAGAGCAGCAACCTCCACCACAAACCACTTAGGCTGCTGGCAGAGCTGGACACTTTCCAGCCTGCTGAGTGGCTGCAGCTCATTTAATCGCTCTGCATTGTGGCAGGATAATCAGGTTGACAAAAGTGAACAAGATTTTGGAGGCAATCAAGCACACTAATTCATTTTAAAATGCTGAACAGGTGCAACCGGGACACATTGAAGGTGGTTATTAGGCAAAAGTCGCTCAGAGAAAGGCGGGCCCAACATCTGTGCCTATTATGGGCGACACAAAGGAGCAGGCCCCGTGTGGAAAAGTGAGCAGGATTTCTTGGAGGACTGGGCAGCCTCTGAATGAACCTTCTGATTTAGGACTCTGGCTGCTATGGTAATTAGCATTGGAAGGGGAGGGTGCTGAGTGCATCTTTTCTTTTTTCTTTTTCCTGGGGTGGGTAAAAGTAGAGTCTGATTTAATTAAGAAAGGCAGTAACTCCAGGCACCCACCTAATCAAATGTTAACTATAGCAGAACTAGGACTTTCTAATGAGTTCTTTGTGCTTCAAATCTGACTAAGTATGCCTGCCTACTGGTCTTTGGTTTCCAGGGGCTCCTTTTTTCTTTAAAATTTTTGCTCTTTTCAATTGTCCCCAACATATAGACCAACTTATCATTAGAGACATTTCAGTGCCAGAGTGAATTGGAATTGCAAATAAACCTGCACAAGCTACTCTGTGTTTTGGTGGATAGATGATGGACATGCACAAAATTCATGGCGAGTATTGGGAAGATTTCATAGATAGACACTTCAAAATACACTGACTTTTAAAAAATTCTAATTGAATGAATATCTCTGGAACATTTTAGAACTTCTTGTTTATTTATTTGAGAAGCAGACAAAACACAAGAAGATAGATCCACTAAGGGAGAACGCCCATCTGCTATTCCTCTCCCCTAGCTCCCATGACAACCAATGTTCTAGAACAAATCCACAAAACTAGCTGGAGGAGTTGCTGTAGAACCCCCAAACTTGGGTCCACTCACCAGATGCACAGAAAGCCAATCACAGATATTGGGGTGGTAGAAAAAGACATCGGTGTTTGTTTGCAAGGAACCAGGCAGCTATCACTTCATCCCCAGGCTCACCAGTTCTGGTTGTAAGACTGATACATAAGCTCCCACAGTGCAGAACCCAGGCACTCTGATATGGAATGAGGGATTTTAACTGGAAAGCAAACTCACACCCCTCAGACATGTTTTTTGTTTGATTTTTTAAGAAAATATTTATTCTATTTATTTGAAAGGCAAAGTTACAGAGAGAGAGAGAGAGAGAGAGAGAGAGAGAGAGATCTTCCTTCCACTGGTTCACTCCCTAAATAGCCACAATGATGGGGGCTGTGCCAGGCTGAAGTGAGGAGCCAGGATCATCCTCTGGGTCTCCCACATGGCTGGCAGGGGCCCAAGCACTTGGGCCATCTCCTACTGCTTTCCCAGGTGCATTAGCAAGAAGTAGGATTACGAGAAGAGGCTGGAACTCAAACCAATGCACATACCATTGTAGGCAGGCATATGGAATAAAAATGATTAAGTTTGTGAACTGGAAGAATACACCTTCACCATGCCCTTGTGTGACCTTATGCCCCTACCTGGCCACACCTGTGCGCCCACTGGCCAATCAGGCTAATTAACCACTCCCCTTTGGAAGTGAATTAAAAGCCTGGGACACAGTGTGCCCAGCGCTTTCTTATTTTTGGTTTCTTGCCATTGTGGCCCTTCAAGGCCCTGAGCCTCCAGGGTGCATGGCCTTCGGGCCACCCGCCCCATGCTTCCTGGCCTAGATGCTCCTCCACATGGCTGGTTCCTGGTACTTGGTAGGAATCCAGATTTATCCCTCTCTTTTAGATAAAGCTCACACTCTCCTATGCATCTCTCTCATAGGAGATGTACCATGCCGTCACATTCACCTATACTGGTATTCAGAATTCTTCTCTGAATATTAAGCATGAACCCACATGGGCTTATTAATATTGGGAATTTAATAAGCACACAGTGATATCATATGGCATCCCGCATTCCGATTTCAATATGGGAATGACACAAGTGACAGCTTTACGCCTTATGCCACAACACTGGCCCCTGATTGTTTTTTTAATATAGAGTTATAAAGTTAGAAAAAGGAAAAGACCTGAGTTTTGGAATGTGACACTTGTAGATTCAAGTTCTCATTGTAGGACTGATATTTAAGCTCCCAAGGGCCTTCTCCAAGTTGGTGTTCATTCAGATGGTGGGGATATGGTAGAGAAATGAAGCCAAGGCTCTACTTACATGCCTGGAGGGAGCTGTTGATGGAGGTGCTACATGGTCACCCTGATAAGTAGAGCTCTAAGGTGGGAAATGTGTCTTTGTAGGTGTACCTCCTCAGACCTCCACTAAGTGCCAGATACTTTCAAGGGAGGCAAAACTATTTAGTAAGTGAATGTCAATGTACAACTTTTCTCTGAAGGGAGGAGAGAACTTCCATTTTGCCTCTGGCCTTGTCCAAATGATGATGGAGTCTGTGGTCACAAAAGGCTTCTATAGCCTTGCTAGCTAATGGCAAGAACCTCGAATGATCACTGAGGTCATAAATAAGAGTGTTAATTCTTATTTTAAATTTTTTTTATTTGAAAGGTAGAGTTATAGACAGTGAGAGAGAGAGCCAGAGAGAAAGGTCCTCCTTCCGTTGGTTCACTCCCCAAATGGCTGCTATGGCAGATGCTATGCCAATCTGAAGCCAGGAACCAGGTGCCTCCTCCCGGTATCCCAAACACTTGGGCCATCCTCCACTGCCCTCCTGGGTCATGGCAGAGAGCTGCATTGGAAGAGGAGCAACCAGGACTAGAACTCGGTGCCCATATGGGATGCTGGTGCCACAGGTGGAGGATTAACCAAGTGAGCCACGGCACCAGCCTAAGAGTGTTAATTCTGAAATCAACAACAGAAGTCATTGTGCACTTACTCCCCATGTAGGACTTCTGTCTTTAGTAAGTTGTACTATGGTGGTTGACTGCAAAACTTATTCTCAAACTGTACTTTATGTGTTGTGGGTGTGGGGGGGTGCAAACTGTTGAAGTCTTTCCTTAGCATAGAGTTGGTTCTCTATATATAAAGTTAAAGTAAAAATGAACCATAGTGAAGAGTGGGATGAGAGAGGGAGTGGTGGTGGGATGGGAGTGGGGGTGGGAGGATGGGTATTGGGGAAAGAACCACTGTATTCTTAAAGTTGTACCTATGAAATATCCATTCATTAAATAAAAGCTTTAAAAAAGCCAGAGGAACATGGCTTTTGTCCTTACTGTGCCACTCACCAGATGTGACATTGGACTTGTCATGTTACTTTTCCAAGCCTCAATTTACCCATCCATATTGTAGAGATCACCTGTTTGCTGAACCTCAGAGGGTTTGCATGAAGATAAAATAAGGTCATGTACATGCAAGTTGTCACCAGATAAATATACAAGTTGCCATGATTACTGTTAAAAAAAGTCAATGCACAAAACTAACAGCCTAAACATCTTCTCTTCCAGAAGAGTTATTATTCAAAGATATTTAATTCTGCTAAAGTTTCTACATCCTGTAATATCATTTCAACCTTCTCCCACAAATCTGTAATCTGTGAGTCTTGAGATAACAGAAACTATCCTGAGGTAGCCTAACTTCTCTCTACAGCTCACTCATTCCCCACTCAGAGAATCCAATCCCTCGATTTTAAAAGGTTGTAAAAGCAAAGGATAGCTCTCTGTAACTTCGTCAGTGTCGGGTATGGATTATCTGGAAACAGGATGCAGGGTCCAGGCACTGGAGCACTTGACCCAGGAGTTGGGTCTGGCTCCGTGGCCAGTGGTTAGAATCCTTGCATGACCATTGTTTTGACTTGGGATTGCTGTATTCTATAGGAGAAAAACTTAACAAGCAGACTGAAAATGCACCTAATGAAAACAAGAAATAAGATTTCAGCCCACAGGGATCCTAAGTGGTAGAAAACAGATGATGATTGGAAGGGCATCCGTTACTCTTTTCCAGATGGAGTTTACTGTTACTGCCCCTTGTCTGAAGGAGTTTAGCCATCTAGCTTGGTCATAAATTTTCTTAATAGCTAATTCCCCTGCATTTTAGTTGTTAATATAAGTACAGCATGTCTTGTTAATTAAAGTGTTTACCACTTTGTCTAAACAGTAAATACTCAAGAGCAAGCCTGCTAAGAACCGCCGTGCCTGTTAGGGAGTTGAGAGAGTTCTGCATGTTACTAAGGGCATCACCTATGTGGTGGGCTGGGTTCCTCGCGGCAAGAGTGAGCTTTTATGCTTGCTTATTAGTATACAAAGCCTCCCCAAACAGCAGCTAACCCAGTGACCACCATGCATGCCAAGATTAGCCTGATGACCCTTTGGCCCATTTTCATTCAGTATTGACTTGTCATTTGGTGGACAGAGATATTTTTGGAGAAAAACTTCCTTCCTATTGAGCATTACACTTGTGTAGTTATCAATAGGAAGAACCCAGAAGGAGTTAGGTATAATGTGGGCTGTGAAGAAGAGATCAGTAAGGTACACAGAGTATGCATATGAGATGGGGCACAGAGTCTTGTGGCAGGGTCAAATTTCTAAGTCTTATAATCTGTTTCATCCAAGTGAAAGTCATTCAATCTACAGTGTGGAGACAGTACCCCATCCCCATAGAGTTTTGGTAATTTCTATAATCTGTAAGGTCTTGGTAGGTCTTGATAAGCCAGACATTGGTTGGGAAGCTTAAGGAGAAAGCCATCCCACCAGATATAATGTACCTGACATTGCTGATGCATTGGGCACCAATGATTATTGTTTGGAGTGCAATGCAAAGGATTTGGATTAAGTATGATATGTTGAAAATCCTCTCAACAGTTATGTTGTGTGACCTTATTGTGATTCCCTTGCTTGTGGGAGTACACAGAGTGCAAAAAGAGGTGCCATACTTAAGAAAAAGAAATGGCATGGTGGAGGAAGACAGAGTGTTTAGGTGTTAGGAACTATTGGGAATATGTATATCACAGCCTCACTTTTTATTCTTTGATCCTTCACAAATCTATATTTCACATTTGGTTCCTTTATAGATAGAATTGGTGAGTTACAAGGCCTTACAAATCCTTTCTTGAGGAACCTTGAGATTATAGGTTGTAGTCCGTTTGGCCTTGGGCTGGATGAAATATTGTCTGTTACAAGGGTATCAGGTTGGGCCTTTGAGTATTATTTAGCCAGGCTCAATATTCTTTGTGCTTCTAGACTTTTTGGTATCCCAAATATGTTAGAGACCCAGGCAAAGATATGTCTTGAGATAAGTCACTCCTCTTCCAACTCATCCACAAGAATAAGGAGAAGGGGACTAACTTCTACAATTCTGTTGATCTGGACTATGGTACAAGTTCACTCAACAGATATCTCCTCAGAAGGGGTGTTGGGCTTTCGGGAATTAGAAGAAAACTATGAGAAACTGTCAAGTCTCCTATTGTACAGCCTAAGGATGAAGTATGTCTTTCAGGCTTTGACTTTATATCTGCTGCAGGAATGGTGCAGGGATGAGAGGTCCAGGGTCCAGAATGGATGACTAGGACACCACACACAGCTCCTATATGTAACAAAAATTCAATTGTTTTAGCTGCCACATTGAGAGTCATTTGAGGCTCCTCAGCAGAGATGGTCAAGTATTTCTTGGGAGCCTTCAGCAGTTGAAGCATCAGTATGGGCTGCTCCATACCCCCTTCAGGATTCCAGGTAATCTCACCATCAGTGGCCTTCCTGCCAGAATATAGGGCAAGGTCCACAGGGATTCCTTTCCCGTTGGGCAAGAACAGTACTTTTTGCAATGACCCCAAGCTTACAATGGTAACACTCAATATGACTGATTATGGCTCTGTTCTGTTAACCCATACCCCATTCCACCAAACTTATCTTGGCCCGGGGGGTCTCTGAGGTACCAGTGAAGCTATGGTCACTGCATGAGTCTGGTCTTGTGTTTCCTCTCCTGAGCTCTATTTTCCTTCTCAGTCTTATCTGTTATCAAGGATTCTGAAGACAGTTTCTGATGGAGCTGGATTAATGGCTGAATTTAATGGAACCTGAGTCCCATTTGTCAGATTTTGTTGTTTTCCTCTCAAGTTCTGCCTCGCTAATGAGGTGAGTGACCAGCAATATCTGGCGAGCCTGGGACTCAGGTTCCATATTAGTTATATTTTTGAGAGGCTTCAACTACTTGCCCCTGAAAGAGGGCTTGGCTTCCATTTGGAACCTGAGTTACCTCCCTGAGTTTATCATCATTTTCTGGTTTTACTATACATTTGTTTCTTCCTTCCCTTTAAGAGGCAAGTTATGAGACAATTTCTCTTTTCTAGACTAGGAGATCACCTCTGATAGCTACAGTTAGGATTGGATGCGGGCATGGCCATGAGTCTCACCCAAAACACCCCACTGCCATTTCTCGTGCATAGGCTCAGGCAGCACCAACCGTCCTTTGCTTTCCTTATATTGTGCAACAAGTAGACCTCCACGTCTTGCCAAGTCATATTAAAAATCATAGTTACTTTAGTAAATTCCTCAACAAGCTTTTCTGAGTACTCAGAAAATAGTATAAACTTTTTCTTGCATAAAGAAGAGTCAGACATGGAGAAAGACACAAGGGTTCTGATGGTGCCCCATCCCCATTGGGAACCTCTGTCAAAGGGATGAGGTTTCCTTCAGGCTTCTGTTTCTGTGCTGCACTTTGAGTAGCTGCTGGACTTGGGCTCCCATCATGCCAGGTAGGGGATCCTCAGACAGAGGTGGACAAAGGCCACCCAAAGGAGGAGGGCAAGGTAAGAGGTTATTGACATGTGGTGGAAGAATGCTATGTTGACTGGGGCTGGGACATGGGGAGGAGGAAACATAACCTTTTCCCCCAGTTTACGATGGTGGCAAAGGAGAATTAGGGAGCAGTGGGCCTCCTTGGAAGAGAACCCAGTAAAATTCATATAAGACACTAGGCTCCTGTTTAGTGAAGGGTTACTTGATGTGAACTGAGCCAAACCCTACCTTGCTTGCTCAGATCAGAGTCCTGATAAAGAGCCAAAAATGCCTAAGCATATGGAACCTCTTGACAATTTCATTCTCTCTTATGGAACAAGTCTAACTGGAGAATAGCATTACAGTTAATGACCATTTATCTGTCTGGTCTCCTCATGTTCACACTTGTACTGCTTGATTCAAGTCAGGCAGTGTTACAGTAGAAGAATAACCTCTTTTTCTTTAGAGTTTCTCACTAACATTTATCCCAGTTGGCAAGATACACCCTGACAGGGATCCTTAAGGAGAGAGTTCCCTGTTTTTATCTTATTTGACCTCAGGGTTCTGCTCAGCTTGGTGAAGTTGCGTTTGTTGTCTCACATCCACTGCACAGGCCATCTGTCTTAAAGAGTCTAAAATAATAAACACCACCAGTTGCTACAAAGAAGGCAAAGGAGAGTGTGGCACTTCCTGCCAAGACCTCAATAAAAGCAAGGTGGGGATATTGGATGCAGCTGGGCAGCATATGGTAGACGCAACATGGAAGATGCGTGTAGAGGCAGGTGCTGAGAGGGCAGTATTGGCAGGCACCAGATTCAGGAGAAAAACTGCAAACAAAAACAGCATGGTGAGTCTAATGGGCAATGGCTATCCGATTCCTCATAAAATGTAGTGTTTGACAAGTCCTTCAGGCCGGATCAAATAAGTGACAGAAAAAAGTACCACTGAGCCAATATGTATGTTCCATTCACAGAGTATGCACTATAATTTATGTGTCTGAGGTTCTCTGCACACTTCTGAGAGCGTCTAAATGGAAAAGAATGGGAAGTCCCTGCAAGGGTTGGGAGTGTTTTTCCGTATTCTGCATGTGGCAGAAATAGGGAGAGAATATGAGCTTCCTGATGTCTTCCACTTTAGCAGCCCTCCCCAGCCCGGTACAGAAGGCATCTGAGGGAGAGAAGGAATGAGGGAGAAGTCCTTCCTGAGGCAATTGATTGGCACGAAGCCCTTTGTGTCTCCAAAGAGGCAACAATGGCCCAGCAGGCAGGGAAGCCAACAGCAGAGAAACAAGTGCAAGGATTCATGTAAGCCAGGATGGGCAAAGCCAGACATTGCTGCTGATGTGAAAGAGAGGAAAAGAGAAGAGAGATGTGTTTCCTAATTATACTCCTCAAGGCATGAGCTTGTGTCCTACCTGTCCCCTGGATGGGCATCAGTGGTGTCTAGGACTGCCTCAATCTGCACAGTGTGGAGTATGATCTCTCACCATCACGAACCCTAGATGGGGACAAGTGTATGTCCCAAAAGGAAGTGAGTGACAACCCCAAGTACTGCAGCTTCCCAGAGTGGTGCCCTCATCTGGTATCTGGCACCCAAAGTGAGGGATCTGGGGACTGCTGAGTTGGAGAGAAGAGAAGACGAGTGGAAAAGAAGGTGGTCGTCAGTAGATGGATGCACACAGTGTAAGAAGGGTCAGATGAGGAGCAAACATCTTGAGTCAACATAGAGTAATCTCTGTTGGCCATCTCATGGTTGGGTTTCTAAGAAAGATGGTGCTGGACAGCAAGTGCTCCCAGATGTCCAGGTTCTTGACTTCACTGCAAGAAAGAAGCAGGATAATGGACAGACAGCAAGTATCGAGCATTTTATTGAGAAAGCAAAAGTGCACACGTCACAGAGTGCAAGCTCACTCAGAGGGAAATGTCTCCATCTCAGAGCTGAATTTAATATTCCATGAGTGGGTGCGGCTAAGATTGTACTGTCACTGATTAAGCCGCTGCCTGCAGTGCCAGCATCCCCTATGGGTGCCAATTTGAGTCCTGGCTCCTCTGCTTCCAATCCAGGTCCCTGGTGGGGCACCTGAGAAGGCAGCACAAGATGGCCTATGAGCTTGGGCCCCTTAAATCCATTTGGGAGTCTTGGAGGAAGCTGCTGGCTCTGGCTTCAGTCTGGCTCAGCCCTGGCTGTTGATGCCATCTGGGGAGTGAATCAGTGGATGGAAGCTCTCTCTGTCTTTATTTCTCTCTGAAACTCTTCCTTTAAAATACATAAAATAAATCTTTAAGAAAAAATGCATTCTATGAGTTGTTTAATGAAAGGGGAGGGATGTTCTACTAGAAGGGAGGGGTAATTGCTTTTTCAGGGAAGGAGCTTCTAGAGATTTGCTCACCAACACCTACTGTAATCAATTTTCTTGATTTTAGACCTCCTGGTATGTGTGTATTGATATATCATTACGGCCTTAATTTCCCTAAAAATATCATTTTATTATTTTTCACATATTTTTTTGGCAAGAGAATGGCCTTGTTTGGGATGTGCCTGCCCAAGTCCTTATTTTCCTTTTTCCTCAGTAATATGTTTATTTCTGATTGATATTTGGGATCACATCTTACTTTATTTTACTTTTGTCATATATTGATTAACACCTTTATTAACATATTTAATTACAAATCTCTGAGTATGTTGACCATATTATTTTTTAGTCTTACATGTTTTTGATAGGCAAAATTTCTTGATTTTTAAAGATACCTCTTTTATTGATATTTTGATAGAGCTTTTTGGATGATTGTTTTGTGCAGTGTCTAAGACCCTATTTGGGATGCCCACATTCCATATCACAATGCCTTGGTTTGGGTCCTGGCTCTGCTTCTGATTCTAGTTTCTTGATGATGTGCACCCTGGGAGACAGAAGATGAAGGCTTAGCATGGAGACCAGGACGCAGCTCCTGGCTTCTGGTGTTCACCTGGCCCTTCCTCTCTGTTGCTTCATCTTTCAAATAATCATTTTTTTAAAAAAGCTTTTTAGAAAGTATTTTGATACAGTAAGGAAAACCAAGAAAAGCAATGAGTATGTATATAATGTGAAACTAACAGAGCCTTGGCCATCTCAGGACCCTTGCATCTTGGGATATATATTTTCCTCACGGGCAGATCTGTCTAATGTTTGTACTAGTGATAGTACTTGTACTGGTGACTTCAACACTGCTGCAATGTCCCAGACACCGTTTCAGACAATTTACCCTCACAGAAATGCTGAGTCACTGCTGACCATCTCCCAACTTTATGAAGAAGAAAACTGAAAGATTGATTTAGTTCTCCATGTTTAGTCAACTGGGAACTAGTTTACCACTCAGGGACTCTGGTTTGAGGCCCTGTGGTATGCTCTGGATTTACATCCAGTCGCTGTAGAGTGTGACAAGTGCCTGGAGATGAACCTGACTTCATGGTCTCCTTTTCTCTAGATTTATGTATTTACTCATATACTTATTTAATTATTTTCTTGCTTGTCCATGTGTTATTTATTTGGCTTTATGTAGAGAAAATAGCTATGTCAGTTCCTCTTCTATTAGTTAGCTTTTTAACTGAACACTCTATTCTTCTGCCATTAGCTCAAGGACTTACTGAGAAGTTTAAAGAGGTAGTTTCTGTGTATGGCATACTTGAAAAGCCCTTTTCTGTAACCAAGCTCCCTGAATAGTCACAGCATATCCATGAGTTGAAGAAAAACCTGCACAGTTCCCTGGTGCAGGCAGATGAGACAGAACATCTGCACAGAAAGCCAAGCCAAGCCAAGCCAATTGCGTCTTAAGGACAAACAGCAAGGCCTGGGATGCACGGTGAGCAGTAGTCCTCCAGGCTTCGGATAGGGTCTTGACTGCCTGTACCCTGTGTTGCTCCTGAAGGGTCTCAGAAACCCTCTGTTTTAGGTTTTGTACCCTAAGTGACACTGGGTTCTCTGAGACCAAGCGTTGCAGAACATCCTGCTCTGAGAATAAAGAGCGCACAAGCTGGCTTGTTCTGGACATTTCTTCCTTATCTCAGGACATTGCAGTCCCAGGACTTTCTTCCTGAGAACTCTAAGCAAGAGGGTGAGGGCTGGATCTGCATTCACTGCCTGGTTTGCCGTCCTGTAGTATACAGGTGGGTAGATGAGGCAATGGTATCTCTGGAATTAATTAGCTTGGTTGAGCAAATGAGACAGCCAGTCAGATCACAGGCCATTGGGTGGCAGGTCCTAGGCTTTCCTGGCTACAAAAAGGCTTCCAGTCTTGAAATTTACAATGGATTTCAGGTGTTTAATATCATTTATATCCGCTAAATATTTCTAGAGTTAGAGTGTAGAAATCATGGATTTTTTTCTTGTTATTATGATTTGTTTTTCCACACATATTTCAGAGATACACTGTCTTTGGCTTAGATGTATAAACTTTAATTTCTCATACACTATAAACTCAAAATTATAAATGGTGAGTTGTGTAAATTAAGCAAAAAACAGGAAGCAGAGTTTTTAGGATATAATTACATTTCTGATAAGCTCAGATTTTAGTAATTATACTACAAGTTTAAATGCACTGAGCCTAATGTTGTGTTGCAGTGGGTTAAGCCGCTGCTTGGTACAGTTGGATCCTACTTCACAGTGTCTGAATCTGGCTATGTTTCTAACCCAGGTCCCTGCCAATGCACCTGGGAGCAGTGGATGAAAGCGCAGGTAATTGAGTTCCTGACACACAATGGGTACTTGGCTGCAGTTTCCAGGCTTGTGTTTTCAGCTTGGCCTAGCCCTGGCCACTGCAGCTTTCTGGGGAGTGAGCCAGCTGATAGACAATCTCTCATGTTCTCTCTGTCTCTCCTCTGTTTGTCATTCTTTGAAATAAATAAATAAATCTTTAAAAAATAAAGACATCACTTTTCAGGTTGAATTATTTAGTCCCTTTGATGTCATCCTTTGCATTGTTCGTGATTAGTGTCTTCAATGAAAGATGCAGGCAGATCTGTGCAGGAATCCTGGTCCCATGATGTGCATCCCCACTGTGAGCAGAGCAGTCAATGCCTATACAGCTACAGTTGAATACACCATGCTTTTTTGCCTACTTTATGACAGGTTTTAAAGTCTCTATATGTTCAACATGTTTACTGCTGATACAAAAATTATGGACCATTATTGTTGAGGGTGTCTTGAATGTTATTCGTTGGAAATTGCCCATGTTCTTGGGGAAGACTGAACAAGGATACATGTGTCTTTGGACCACAGGGCAGTTTATTCACTCAGAGAAGAGGCTGGAGATCAAAAATGCCTGCTGGTGTCACCAACCAGTGACAACACTAACGCTAAGCAAGCCACATAACTTCGTGACTTGGTTTAGCACCTGTCTAATAAGCATATAGCCTCGTGGAGTCATAGTGGCCCAGAAATGGATGTCTGGCTGCACATCACTTGCCTGTTCCTCTCCAACTTGTCATCTAGAGAAAACTGATAGCTGTCCAAACTCTCAAAAATATCAGAAACAAGTTAATGATAAGAATCAAAAGTTATCCAGCAGTGGCTCCCAATAACTTTGACTTTTCTTAGTAAAATCCATGACAAGCCTTCTGTCTGTTTTAACCTTCCAACCAGATATTTAAAACGTAGGATGTTACAAGTAGAGCTTTATACAAATAGCCATATTTTTGAGTGTATTCTCTGGGAGCCAAATATGATTCATGCCTAACACAATAGCCCTGCTGGGACTCTGGAGCCCTGAATTTGGGCTCTGCCATTTGTCAGTCATGAGTCCTTGTGTAGTGAGGGAAGCCCCTCAACCTCATGGCTCTGTTTGATAGAGACCTCACAGCTTCTTTGAAGGACCAAAATATATGAAATTTGTTCACATGGCACAGTCATCAATATCATCATGGTGTTGTGTCACTAGTATTGTTGGAGACCTTTCTTGATAGGTGGGTGAGATGTGACTTAGCAAGCCTGATCTCTCAGGACCCTGGTGCAAACCCTTGGGGGACACAATGAAGAGTCCTGGACATGTTGTTGTCCAACCACACCCCATGCCTCACTCTGGTGGTCTTCAATTCTTTCTTTTCCCTCTGCACTGAACATGGCACTCAAGACTGATGGATCATGGTGAGCAACAAAGCCTCTATTTCTTATTTTTGTTTAAGATTTATTTATCTTTTGAAAGTCAGAGCTCCAGAGAGAGAGAGAGAGAGAGATCTTCCATTCATAGGTTTACTACCCAGATGGCTGTAAAGACCTGGACCAGGCCATATCTTCCAATTGGGCCATCTTTCACTGCTTTCGCAGGCACATTAACAAGGAGCTGGATGGGAAGTGGAGCAGCTGGGACTCAAATTGGCACCCATATGGGATGCTGGCGCTGCAGTTCAGGGCTTTAACCCACTGTGTCACAGCATCAGCCCTCAATTTCCACTTTGTATGGTGACTTCTCCACTTTTTCCCAAGCCACGTGAGGCAGTGTTATCTGTTTGACCTAAGAAGAGCTATGGTGAGTGTCAGTAGCCAGGTCAATGAGGATGTATGGTGCTTATGGTATAAAATACCTAGCTGCCGTAATAACTGGGCCTGACTCCCTCTTGTGGGAAGCTTGCCTGGCTAGCAACAGACACAGGACCATGTCACAGGAGTTATAAAGGTAGTTCCAGAGATCTGTCCTTGAACAAAAGGCTTGTGTGCAAGAGATGCAAGAATTCATGTTGGCCAGTGGGCCCACTGATATCCCAGCATCATCAAACACGTTCCTTTACCTCTCTATTGCAAAATGCACCATTTAGGAAACTGAGAAGATGAACCTGAACTTCTGTTTCCACCGTTGCTAGAAAGTGCATAAGTAGTCTTTAATGCATACTGAAATTCTTCAACATGGAACAATGCTATCAGTGAGCCAACTAACCACACTTCAAGTTGGAAATGTCCTATTACTTGCAAATCTGCTTTGAATATAAAAATAGCTTTTAAAATATTTATTTATTTGGAAGACAGAGAAAGAGAGAACTTCAATTCACCAATTCACTGCTCAAATGCCTATAACAGCCAGAGTTGGGCCAGGCAGAAGCCAGAAGCCAGGGATACCATCTGGGTCTCTCAAGTGGGTTCAAGTATATGAGCCATCATCCTTCTGCTTCCCAGGTGCCTTAGCAGGAAGCTGGATCAAAAGCAGAGTAGTCAGGATTCAAAATAGGCACTGGAATAGGTAATGCAGGCACCGTACATGGCCCCTCAACCCACTTTGCTACAATGCTTGCCATAATCATTTTAATTAAATTAAGTGTATTTGCAATTGAGTGATTTCAGTAAGCATATTAATTCATTCATTAAAATCATTACATATACTTTTGTGTTTAACTTAATTTGATATGTATAGTAAAGGAGGTAGGAAGACTTTTAACATAACCTCAAAAGTGCTGGTCCCTTGTGTACAAGCATCTGCTTCCAGCACTCCGTCCAGCTGTGACCTATGTGTTGAAATGAAGGAATTGTGTGGCTGTAATTGAGGTTTCAAATCAGCTTTAAGACAGACAGGGCATTCTTGGTGGAACAGAGTTAATCAGGTGAGCCCCAGAGATGAGCACTGCTCTTCCTGACAAGACAGATTTGAAGGATGAAGGGATTCAGTACTTGGAAAAATCTCTGTTGCTGTATTAAACATGGGAAGGATGACAAGAAAAGCAATGTAGAGGATGTCAAGTTGTTGAGAATGTTCCCTGGCTGATAGGCAGCAAGGACACCAGGACCTCAGCCCTCCAATCGTGAGGAGACAGATTTGCAGGAACATGGAGAGGCTTGGAGTGGCTCTTCCACAGTCCAGACAGGAACACACCTGTCATTGCAGTCTGGGGCAGAGGATGCAGCCTTGCTCTGCCCAAACTTCTGCATGACAAAACTGAGAGCTAATAAATGGATATTTTAATTGTATATTTATAATAGTTTATCTCTCACCAACAGGACATAAAGATTACGAATCAGCTTTCAGAAGTTTATACGATTTAGGTGTTTCTCGTGGACATAGTTTTCACCATAGCAACAATACTTACAGAGAGAGATTTTCCTCACACCAGTGAGCAGAGAAGCAGGACTCCCGGGGAGTGTGGCCTTCTCCACATTTAGAGATTGTAATGGGGTTCTACTCTGCATTGCCTCTGAACATACTAGCAATGAAAGATGGATTGGCCAAGTCTTTACACGTTAATCTCTCATTCCTACATATCAGACTCCTCTGTGATTGAAATGTGTAGAAGCTTTTTCACTGTAATATGAAGACATCATGAAGCTAGGACACTGGAGAAAGTCAGCTTCATCCCTTATTAGTGCCTTATGTGCCCCTAATGCCCAGTCCTCTTGTTCCAGCACTTTAACACAGGACGTTCTAAAGTCTTTCAGGGAAATCATCATACTTGATGATGATGAAATTAATAATGGTCCAAACGCCAACTGAGTCAATACTTGGACTTGTTTCCTTGACCCTTTGCAACCCCGTGGGTGTGAATGCCACTTCCCACCAAAGGGCTCCTTTCTGGCTCCTGGCTTGTTCAGGCCTTCTGGTAGAGATTTTCTGCTACAGGCTGAAGAGCAAAGTATCCCTTTTCCTTGACACAGGAGCTGGGAGACACAGTCAGAGCCCAGGCTGAGAGCAGGCAAACTGGAACCCATAGTTCACACAGCTTCTGGTGAAATCCTCTAAGGCCAGGCCCAGTGACCATAAGTCTTGATTCTGAGAAAGGACACTGCCACTTGTGAGGGGACTTCAGCGAGTTTGGGGAAGGTAGAATCAAAACAAAAGTTAACTTTGGTACAAAAAAAAAATTAAACCATACATGGTTTCTTGAAATATTAACTTCTCATGAACTTTTTGAAGATGCTTCATACTTTAGCATTTCTATTTTCCATTAAGTCAGATATGGGGAGAACATCTAGCCCAAGGATTAAGATGGTGGCTAAGGTATCTGTGTTCCATCTCAGACTCCTTGGGTTAGATTCTTGGCTCAAGGTTCCTACTAATGCAGACCCTGGCAGGCAGTGTTGATGGCTCAAGTTACTGGTTACTTGTTGCCTGGAATGAGTCCCAGGCTCCCAGATTTGCCTTCATCCAACTCTGCCTGTTCCAAGCACTGGGGGAGTCAGCCAAAGAATGGGTTGACTCTCCAACTCTCAACCGAATAGATAAAATAGGTAAAATAAAGTCAGAGAATTTATTATGAAACTGGTAACCATTCTGGTATAGGTGATCCTACTTCCTTTTGCTGATAAGGTACCATAAATCATGTCCATAGAGCAATACACTTTATTTATTTATTTATTTATTTTGACAGGCAGAGTTAGACAGTGAGAGAGAGAGACAGAGAGAAAGGTCTTCCTTTTCCGTTGGTTCACCCCCCAAATGGCCGCTACGGCTGGTGCGCTGCGCTGATCCGAAGCCAGGAGCCAGGTGCTTCCTCCTGGTCTCCCATGTGGGTGCAGGGCCCATGGACCTGGATCATCCTCCACTGCCTTCCTGGGTCACAGCAGAGAGCTGGACTGGAAGAGGAGCAACCGGGACAGAACCGGCGCCCTGACCGGGACTAGAACCCGGAATGCTGGCGCCGCAGGCGGAGGATTAGCCTAGTGAGCCGTGGCGCCGGCCTACAGTACATTATATTATACTAGATTTCTATAAAAAGAATCTGCCTACTTTACTAACAATATACTCAAAAATCTTAACGCATTTCTTTTAATTTACATGCTCTGGATAGCTTTTAAAGATCCCAACAATTCATAAACATAAAAAGAAGGAATAATAACTTACTCATCAAAGGAAAACCAAGTGAATGTTTTCATGAACATCTTTCCATTGTTCTGCATTTTTATACACATTTAGATTATTTGTTTATTATTTTGCATAAATAAACTCATGTTCCTTATGTTGTTTTATAATCTGCTTTCTCTTTCATCCATATCAAGAAGGCATGTCCCTTTTTAAAAAAAATTTATTTTTATTTATATGAGAGGTAGAGTTACAGACAGAGAGAAGGAGAGACAGAGAGAAAGGTCTTCTGTCCGCTGGTTCACTCCTCAGATGATTGGAACAGCCAGAGCTGGGCCAATCAGAAGCCAGGAGCCAGGAACTTCTTCCAGGTCTCCCATGTGGGTATAGGAGCCCAAGTGCTTGGGCCAGCTTTTACTGCTTTCCAGGCTGTAGCAGAGAGCTAAATAGGAAGAGGAGCAGCTGGGACTAGAACCAGCATCCATATGGGATACTGGCACCACAGGTGGAGGATTAAGTTATTGTACCACACTGCCAGCCCAGCATGTCCATTTTATCAAATGTAGATATCTAGTATTGATTTTGGTAATGGAATTGTGTGTTTATATCTTAGCTAACCAATTTCCTAGTAATAAACATGTTTTTATATTTTTAAATTTTCATTATGGTAAAGGGTGTTATATACATCTTGCTGTATATAACTTTGCTCAACCATTAGCACATTTAACTGTGCTCCTTAATTAAACATAGTCCAAGTTTTTGCATATGCTAAGAAAATGTTAGCAATGTGAAAATGTAATTTGTTGTAAATGACCATTTGTGCACGTGTTCGTGGGAACCTAACATACACAACAAAAACTAGCATATTCTGAACTCTGCTGGAATCAGGTCTTCTCTGAGTCATTTCTGGGATTGCTGCCCAATTCCCTGTACACTGGGGATGAATCTTTTACAGAAAGTTCAGGGAAAAATATATTATGAGAAATCTGCAAATTGCAATATTTAATCTCAAACGTATTTCCTGAGATTGCATCTAGACCATAAAGTTAGCTCTACTGTATGTGAAGATAGCTCTTTCTACACCTACTTTCTCCTTTAATCTTAAAATATTGTTATCTGCCTACCTGAGCCCTTCTTCCCTCCCTCCTTCCCTCCCTTCTTTCCTCCCTCCCTCCCTTCCTCCCTCCTTCTTCCTTCCTTCTTTCTTTTTTCCAATACTGTGTCTGTTTTCCTCTCTGGATTTATTCCAGATGTTAACTCAGTGACTCTTCAACATCTTTAGCATTGTTGTTTGTGAGTGATTTTGAATTTATTTATGGCAAAAAGCCTTATTTATAGTTTGCCTGCACACATCTACGTACAATTATATTGTTATAATTAATTACTTCCTGAATAAATTATAATCCCACTTTACTTTTTTCTTATTTGATGGCATATGAATGCCAACACATTCAAATGTTAATTCTTACAGTGAGTCAGAAAATGGAAACCTCTAGAATTGTCTGGTAACTTCCACTGCTTAGAATACTACTTTGTGTTTATTCACTTATCTTCATTTCCAGTCAGCCTGGTCTGTGAGCCTAGTTCTCTGCCTGTCTCCCTTATCTCTAAGAACAGGACTGATCCTGTCCAGTTCACCAGGTAAGAAACTAATAAACTGACATGTGGAACAAACCAGGAACTGGTAGGTTCTCACTGAGAATAGTAGCTCCTTCTTGTTGTATTTGTCTTTCTGATTCCGTCTCCTACATTGTATGCTCAGAAATAAAGTTAATACTTTCCTTCTTTGCTCAGAAACTGACAATGGCTTCTGGAGCAGTCACAGACACTTCGGGCTGTTGTAGCAGAAACACCATGCTTCCTGCCACTCAGAAGATGGGGCTCAGGTCCCTTGTTTTGTCAACAAGCTGCTTCCAACTCCTTGTTTTAGCTTCAGCCTCTGTCATCCCCTTATGTCTACCCAAATTTTTACTGCTTGCAATGCTTTGCTGTTTCTGAGTTTTGTCATGCTATTTCATATTTCATATTTTTGCATCTACTTCTTTTGTCTTGAATTCTTGAATTCTTTGTGCTCCTTGAATGTGGCAAAGTTTTACTCATTCTTTATCAACAACAACCTTCATTCCATAAACACACCAAAATTCACATTTGATTAGATTCAGCTTGATACTGTCCTGAGTTAGACTCTAAGAGAAACTGCAAGTATTTCTTGAAACAGAAATCATATAAACTTCAAAAGCTACACATCTTGTTGAAATACATATCATTATCTCTCAAAAATTGGTCTGTGAGACTAACTTAGAACGTAGCCTGAGTTGAACAATTTTGACTTTAATATTACATTTTCTTTCCTCTGGTTTGCATATGTCCTCTACATTTTATTTTTTGATGATGTGTCAGATCCCTAATTGTAGCCCTTATGTTGTATTTTCGTAGTATCTTGCGTGGTGCTTGGTCTACAAAGGTACCAGATCCTCCTGTTCTTGTGCGAAATGTGACACCTCTCCCTCACTTCCGTGGTTATCCTTGACCCATCTCACCGCCTCCTCTGTCTCTCCTTGGAGCATTCAGATAGTTCTCACTACAATACCCTCGGATGAGACCCTTCCTCAATTCAAAACTCTTGCATGGTTTCCCACTGTCCTTCTGAACAATATCCGTTTTTTATTTTCCCCAGGGACTTGATTGCAGGTATTTCCATCTCATGATGTGCTCATGTGCTTCCTATAATGTCCCCTAAGCTGGCATGTTCTCTTGGGGTCCTGCTCAAGTCTCTAGAAAGGATTTCAATCCCTATGGCCCGTGATGCTCTCACCCACCACACCCTATACCTCTTGGATTGCTGCTTTTTCAGACACTTGTCACTGACTGACATGGGTATGAACCTTTGCATAGGTAGACACACATATACAGGGATGTCCATCTGCTCGTGTTTGATTCCCTTGCTGGAATATAAGATGAGGAAGCTGGAGGGGATATTTATTGTGTTTGTCATTATATCCTGGGCCTGGCATATAATATATACTCAGGAAATATTTTCAGGTAAATAAATAAATTATCCTGCAGATAAATTAAATTATATATTTCTAACATTCTTTCTCTCTCTCTCTCTCTCTCTCTTCTCATACATCATGTAAGTGGTGTGTGTGTGTGTGTGTTTATTGGGGACAGCTGATCCAAATCCTTTACTTGGATTTGATTCCTCTGGAAGAATGTTTGACAGGATCTTAGTGGGTTTATAAGTCTTCGCACCAGCATTTGTTCTATAAATGTTTACAGAGAACCTGCAAGATGACAAGCAGTTGTGAACGTTTCTGAGGATATAAATATAGATAAGTTATTTTTCATACCTTGAGAAATTTAGAACAAATGGTGACCAACGTGACGGGGGTAATGGTGGGAGGACACGTCCTGTGTGCTCTCGTGTGTTTAATGGATCACCATTAGGAAGAGCTCCTGCGGACACAGCTTCACTAAAGGGCAAGCATTGAGAATAGCCCGAGTGCCCACTCGGTTTCAAGCACTGTGTTTTAATATTCAGCTTGATGTTTGGGAAAGTATTTACTGCAAGCTAAAAAACCACCACAGCCTTCTCTTCTTTTCCCTTTGCTAATGGATGCAGCATTTCTAAGGGACCAGGAGAAATAATGAGGAACAAGATAGACCGTGACCTCACTGTTAACAAAAAATATTTTTCAGTAGTGTTAAGTTGATGCTAAATATATAAAGCTAATTATTTTGTGAACTAGTGTCCTTCAGAGATTATAATGTAGTTTATCGTCTATGCCTCTCTGTTACAGCCACAACTCCCCGGGCAGCCAGATCTCAAAGTAGCAGCATCTGTAGAGACCGTCCCTGCAATGTTAGTCCCTGCATATCCTTTGAAAGACTTGAATTATGTAGCTAATTATTTCAAGTGTCTACTTCCCCTTGCTGATGTTGACCCGATGAATGTGTGGTTCCTCTGTCAAGTCTCAGGGGACTTTCAGAAGTGGAAGGACATCAGTGATTTGTCCCCAGAAGGCACAGTGCAGAAACGTGTATGCCACAGAGGAGACAGTGGTGAAGGGTTCACGCGTCCCCAAGAGCTGGCGTAGCTGAATTTCCTGGTGTTCAAGCTTGTTTGTCGGCTGATGTGGGACCCTGACCAGGGTGATCAAAGTGAGTTCTGGATCTCTGTCTGGGAACAGCTAGATTGCTTCTCAAAGTCTGATGGCTATCAAGAGGGAGAGAAAATTCACACACTAATGAATTTTTAAATTAGTATTTAAAAGTCCAAATTCAGTAGTGTGTTTCCCAGTAGAGAATGGTATAGAATGGCCCAGGTAAGTGGGGGGAATGGAGATATTAAAACAAACTTGTGGCGATCTCACAGCAGAAGATGTGTGAAGGTTGATGGTGGCAGTCGGACTCAGGATTGAAGTACTGGACAAAACAAGGGCTGGACAGTGCTGCTTTATGCCAAAAGTACACAGGAAAAATCATTAAGTTTATACTAAAGGATTACATGATAAAATAACACACTGAAAGAGTGTTAAACTGTTCTTTGAATATAAATTTATCCTTGTTAATATTTTTAAATTTCTCTGTGTTATAAATCATACTTTTATTACATAATTTTCCAATAAAATTGAAATGTTAAGCTAACATTTTAAGGATAACTATCACAATTTTCTCTAGGTGTGATGATGGAAATATACACAATAGCACTTTAAGAAAATAATGAAGCCATTACGGTATCATCCACTCTCCTCCACCAATACTGCCAGAATTACCAAAGAGAAGAATAAAATTCAAAATGGTATATATCATGATAACTATGTTGATACTCTCTTATTTGAAAGACATAGTGATAGAACGATGGAGATACAGAGAAAGCAATAGTCCATGTATTGGTTCATTCCCCAAAGAACTGTAACAGCCAAGGCTGGGCCAGGCCAAAGCTAGGAGCCTGGAACTCTCTCTGGGTCTCCATGTTGTGGCAGGGGCCCAAGAACTTAGTCCATCTTTTGCTGCCTTCACAGCCAGGACTTGAACTCGCACTCTGATGTGAGATTGTTGGCATTGCAGACAATGCCTTAACCCCGCTGCACAATGTCAGCCCCTTTTACTTTTCTTCTAGACTCAACAACCAAAAGTTAGGAATAAAAAAGTCACACAATAATTTTTTTAAGATTTATTTATTTATTTGAAAGTCAGAGTTTCACAGAGAGAGAAGGAAAGGCAGAGAGAGAGAGAGAGAGAGAGAGAGAGAGAGAGAGAGAGAGAGATCCTCCATATGCTGGTTCACTCCCCCAATTGGCCACAAGGGCCAGAGCTGTGCCAATTGGAAGCCAGGAGCCAGGAGCTTCTTTCCGATCTCCCATGCGGGTTTAGGGGCCCAAGCACTTGGGCCATTTTCCACAGCTTTCCCAGGCCATAGCAGAGAGCTGGATTGCAAGTGGAGCAGCTGAGACTAGATTGGCACCCATATGGGATGCCGGCACTGCAGGTGGCAGTTTTACCTGCTACAACACAGCGCCGGCCCCGCACAATAATTTTTAAACAATTTTTATTTATTTACTCATTTGAGAGAGAGATAGAAGGAAAAAAAGAGAGCAAGCACCCATGAGTTGATTCACTCTCACAATGGCCAAGGCTGGGCAAGACTAAGCTAGAAGCTGGGAACTCCGTCCAGCTCTTTCATGAGTGGCAGCAGCCATCACCTACTATCTCCTGAGGTTTGCATTAGCAGGAAGCCAAACTCAAACCCAGGCCCTCAGATATGGGACCCAGGTGTCCCAACCAGCAGCTTAACCTCTAAACCAAAGCCCTGCCTCTAAAATAGTTTTCTAATGTAGAAGAGACAGGCAATACTTTTGGAATTCCACCCCAGTGGCTATTGCAATAGGTTCCTGATGCTGAGATGGCCATGCCTTTGTCTGGGGTATTTGTCAGTCATAGCCACTAGTGGGGCTACAGACAAGTTTTCAGCAGGTGCTTCGGCCGTTCTCTGGTGATCCTATCAGCATTGCCAAAGAGTTTTGACTTTCAACAAAGAATCTCTTAGCCCTTTCTGGGCTTTTACTCTTTGTATTCCAGGATCCGTCTTGCATTTGATGAACTCATTATTAAAAATCCCATTCACCTCTGTGAGGCCATGGACTACATCTCTACTTTGCTCTCCTGCTCATCCAAGCATCCACATGTCTGAGAGCAATCTCAGCTTCATGTCTAAGTTCTGACAGTTTCTTACCTCATGCAGTTGAGAGCAAACTGGACCTGGAGGGTCTGCTCCCCAGACCTGTACTTCTTGGCTGACTGCATGTGGACACATCATTCGAAGGTGTCAGTCCACACTTCTGTCACTGCATTTGCCTACTGAAGCCCCTCCCTTCCTCTCTTCCCCCTGTGCAACCGAGCACACACTGCAGCCCGTTTTTAGTATTTGTATGTTTATCTCACTAAACATTATATGGTCTTTAATGATGGGGATTTTATTTTGTATTTGCTTTTACTTATGTGTCATTGCTTATAGACATCAAAATTATTGATCAAGAGGAAATACGTCCATTTAATTTTTGATAGGTGACCTCTGCTGTTTGTTCATAGGATATGGGGTACTGGGGCCGGCTCTGTGGCATGATGGGTAAAGTCATCGTTTGTGGTGGCAGCATCCATGCGGGCACTGGTTTGAGGTCTGACTGGTCCACTTCTCATGTGGCTCTCTGCAGTAGCCTGGGGGAGCAGTGGAGGATGGTCCAAGTGCTTGGGTCCCTGCACCTGTGTAGGGGATCCGGAGGAGGTTCCTGGCTGCTGGCTTTGGGCTGGCCCAGCTCCGGCCACTGCGGCCATTTGGGGAGTGAATCAGAGGATGGAGTACATTCTCTCTCTCTCTCTCTCTCTCTCTCTCTCTCTCTGTGTGTGTGTGTGTGTGTGTGTCTCTCTCTCTCCCTCTGCCTCTGCCTCTGCCTCTACCTCTGCCTCTCTCTATCTCTGACTTTCTAATCGGTAAGAGTCTTTTAAAAAAAAAGAATATAGGGTATCATGCAGGCACACTCCTTAGTAAACATTCCCAGACCTTTCCTATAATATTGAAGTCCTATTTGAGAAAAAGGCATCATTTGTATGTGTTGGAATCTCAGAATAAGTTCTATTTCACCAGAAAATCATTACTATAGGACAGTCCAGACAAATGTGCTTAATATGGGATTTATAGGGAATACTTCTCTCTTTCAAATATATAGGACCTGCCTAAGCAGGAGCTTTATGATTTTGCCACCAGTCATTTCTTCTCTTCATGGGAGATTTAAGATGCACTAGATTCTAAGCTGAAATCTCATAACACAAGACTCCAGGAGTTGTTCAGAGTGTAGTCATCGGCAATGCCTGTGAAGCCAGATTGGCCCCTGCAGAAGCAGTCTCAAGACATGAGCCACGGGATTTGGGAATCCCAAGACAGTAACACAGCCAAGTCCTCACCTCCTACTCCACCTGTAATACACACACACACATGCATGCACATACGTGTGCACGCATGTACACTTCATTTCCTTTGCAGATGAGTTTACTTTTCCTCCTGCAACCTATCTTCTTGTACCCACTTATCTCCATATCTGCTCCTGCTCCCTCAGCTACTTTGAAAACAGTGTCCACATTTAGTCACCACCATTAGTGTCCAGTGGGTCAGGAAAAGGCCCCATGGAGGAGACACCTCCACTCTTTTAGGAGTCCTGTCCAGAATGAGGCCCACACAGCTCTGAGGCTCAAATTGGGGAAACCCGGCCTGCCATCCTCAGCACAGCTTTGTCTTCTTATCCATTTCTTTGGGAAGAAGCAGCAGGTGATCTCGATGGACAGCTAACCCTTTCTTCCCCAAAGTACCCATATATTTTTACTCCCCCTGCAATATCAAACACACACTTATTGTTCCCAAGGGACACGACTCAAGGTGTCATCCTGGTGCTGACTGTAAGCGGGAACGCAGGTGTATGAATGTTGAACCCGCTTCTCCTCACAGGGCTCTGTACAGCCCAGCGACTGAGAATGCTGAAAGGCAAATCACCTCCCCTCCCGGGGCTCCTGGGTGCAATGCATGCTCTAGCCTGACTGTGCTGTGCGCTCTGCCTGCCCTCCCCTATCAGTCCACTTCTAGAATCTGCAGAGGAGCCTCCCAGACTGGCAGTTTCCAGCAAGTTCTAGACCTCTGGGGACTTGTACAGTTGAGGACCTGACTTTCAGCTGCATTCATCAGCCTCTGTGCTGGGGCAGCAGTCTCTTTCCTTTCATTACTTCAGAGTTTATAATTGTTCCATAAGCAGCAAATCACTCTTCTACTACTACTACAATGACAACTACTACAACTACTACTACTACAACAACTACTACTACTACAACTACTACTAGTACAACTACTACTACTACAACTACTACTACTACGACAACCACTACTATTACTACTATTACTATGACAACAACTACTACTACTATTACTACTACTACAACTACTACTACTACTACTACAACTACTACTACAACTACTACTACTACTACTACAACTACTACTACTACAACTACTACTATTACTACTATTACTATGACAACTACTACTACTACAACTACTACTACCACAACAACTACTACTACTACTACTATTTTCTGCCTGAGATGCCTTACAGTGTTCTTGACTGAATCCCATCTGACACAGCCAGGCACTTCTTCCACACAAATCCCACGAGACTGGGAGACCCTCATCTTTCAACATTAATCATGCCTGTTATGGTCACATTTACTTTATCGACCTGAACTCACTGTAGGTTCTTCAGATCAGGCTGCTGATTATTGTATTCCCTGAAAGCTACACATCTGCTGACGCACAGGTGCTCAATGAAAATAACTTGATTGTGATTGCATGGCTCACCCTAGCAAAAAAATAATAGAATCCAGATCTGATTACCTCTGCAAGGTAATCACAGTCCTAGCTAAACTATTTTCCACTAAAAATAATGTTAAGGATTATCGAGTATAAGTTAAAAAATGGGATGGACACGCTCTTACCCCTGGCACAGTCCATAAGATAGTGCACATGACACACAATACTGGTGACATCATGGATTGACCAACATGCAGAACACATACTGCAAAACAAATGGCATTTTTAGGTGTGTTACTTCTGATATTGCTTCTTGAACTGTATCTATGTCTACTCTCACTGCATTGCTTTTTTTGAATGATTTATTTATTTATTTTAAATGCAGAGGAGAGAGAGAGAGAGAGAAAGAGAGAGAGAGAGAGAGGATCTTCCATCTACTGGTTTCCTCCCCAAATGTCTACAATAGCCAGAGCTGGACCAGGTCAAAGCAGGGAGCCAAGAGCTTCATCTGGGCCTCCCATGCAGATGCAAGGGCCTAAGCACTTGGACCATCTTCCTCTGCTTCCCCAGGAGCATTAGTAGGGAGCTAGATTGGAAGTGGAGCAGTCGAGACTGGAAGTGGTGCCCATATGGGATACCAGCACTGCAGGTGGTGACTTTACTGACTATGCTACAGCACCGACCCCATTTCACCACTTTGAAACTCCGACTTTTCATTAAGACAACAGTTCATTTTGTGAACAAACAGGCTCAAAGCCCCTTGCTAATCTCTCTGGGCACAACATGCCTTGTGCTTATAAATTGGGAAGCCCGTATTTCCATCCTTCCACATCTGTGGAGGAAGAGAAAGAGGGAAAGAGAATTTCTCTCTGCTGTGAATCTCCAGAGAGTCGTTCTCAGCAGATGAGCACCTGACCCCCAGGTGGCCTCCAAATAGAGGATCGTGCACACACAAGCTTGTGAGACAAATCCCTATCATGGGGGCTTAGTCTGAAAGGGAAAG
The DNA here is from genome assembly GCF_033115175.1 of Lepus europaeus. Lineage (NCBI taxonomy): Eukaryota > Metazoa > Chordata > Mammalia > Lagomorpha > Leporidae > Lepus > Lepus europaeus. Next base: position 3,048,140 of record NC_084839.1, read on the forward strand.
CTGCCATGTCCCTTAGCATGTTCGCCTTCTCGCCCTGCATTACCTAGGCTCCTTGCCTCCTGATCTTTGTAGTGTTGAATTTCTTTTACAGGGAATATGGGAAATCTCTCATTAGTGCATTTGAGTTGGATAATTTAACCCAATGAGATTTAATCCATATTTTAGGGGAATTAGACCAATGAAAGGGAGTACCAAAAACAAATCTCCCAGCACACATCAAAAATTATTTTTGTCTTTGTAGATGACAAAGGAAAATCAGCAATAAAATGGACTGGGCTGGATGCCATGACAAATCCTTGTGGCTGACACCACTTCCCATGGATTAAAATATTGTCTCAAATTATTTATCCAGTTTTCCTTTTGGAAGCAAATCTGCAAGACAACTTTTAGAGCCTAAATCGTGAGAGGAAATTTCTGAAGAATATTTACTACATGTTTGTGTCCCTGCATGTACTATTCATTCCTTTGTTTTTAAAAAGTTATAATTGTATTTGAATTCCTATTGTCTTACAGGAAACTGTCCTACATAGGAAGTCCAACAAACAAAAGTATTTTAATGAGTTTAATCCATTAATATATTGAGATACTATAGAAATCTTAAATTCTGAAATGAACACAACATTTTAGACTGAGTATTTTCCTGTCCTTTGATAAAATAATTGCTCTTATGCATGTGTTGGCAGAGCAGTTCCTCTAGTCTGCTGTGCCAGTCACCCATCCTCACACCTCTGATGACTCCATGTTCCTTACGTATGCTCTGTATTATTTTTATGACCTTTCCAATTTTTTATAACCTGCCTCCATCCTATTTCAAGAAGCTTCTGTCCTGTGGTATTTCAGTTTGGGATCATGCACTTTGCCCATGTGCTGTGATCACATTTCATTCTGTCCTTGTCTCACCATTTTTCCTGGCACATACTCCTTCATTTTCCCAAAGGTAGACTGAGCATTCCCAATGAGCCACCTCAGGCTCCAGGCTACCCCTCATGTGTGTTTTGTTTTGTTTCATCAGATTTGAGATTCTAAGAAGCTCTGGTACAAGCTAGACTTAGAGACCCCTGTTCTCTTGATTACCGTATAACTGGACAGCATCACACATTGTTTGCATGCTTGGTCCTCCTGAAAGCACTTGCTGCTCAGACGCTTGATCTACAACCTAGGAGACTCTCCAGCGTCAGTCACAGGCTTCCTCCAAGGAGTCTCCCTTGACCCCCTTCTCCCCTTTCTCTCTCTCCCTTCTGAACCCCGTTATGTTCTCTTGTGTGATGTGTTCTATGATTTCATTCTTCTGAGTCATATGAGCCGTGAGGAGTTTTCTTTCAATTTGAGGCTTCCATCGTATTTCCTTGCAGCCACCACAAGATCTGCGACTGTAGCTGTGATGGGATTTGATATCCTACAATGGAACTTAAACAGAGGAGAGGAAATCAGGACCAGTGAGAACTGCAGCAAGGCTCCTGCACAAAAATAGGTCAGGCTCCTGTTCCAGGTATTGTCTGGTGTAAGCATAGATTATCAAAACCTTGGAGCTTTAAGGACATAGTGGTCTTGTATGGGAGATGTCATTGTGTTGTCTGTGGTAAGACAGAGCTGAAGTGACTGGTGTGCCATGGTCATTGGAAGAGATTACTCACAGAACATAAGGGAATTAATAAAATGTGCCTCGACCTTGGGCACAGACATCTATCCTGTTCCTCCCATGCACAGTCCCAGCTGAGTTCATGTTATCCCAGTGGAAGGAGTCAAGGATGACAATCAGAGTCAGGGACAGGAGGATCACTAGATGGTTTACGACGTGTACCGTTAGGCAGGTAGCCCTGGGCTCACTCAGGAATTACCTGCCACTCTCTTGTTGGTAGCAAAGCCAGAGACACTGGTGCCTGCAGCAAGAGAAGGACAGTCCTTAACTTCTCCCGAGAGATGGACTATTGACCTTTTATTAAAAGCATTTTTCCTTTATCAGCACTTACAAAAACGTGGGATTTTTTTCTGTGTGAATCAGTTTGTGTCAGTGCAATTTGTTGTGTAGCCTTCCCTCAAACCCTCTTTACACCCAAGTGAGAGGGCATTATAATAAGCAGTCTAAAGTATGAGCCGTGCCACCTGCCTCTATTCCGGGGCTGGACCTTTCTCTTCTCCAGCAAGGCTGCCCTCTGCTTCTGCTCTCTCCTTCTCCACCTGACTTTTCAACCACCTCCGCATCCAGTGCAGACTTTCCCAGCCAGCCCTGGCAGAGGCAAGGTGTATCTGTTTGGGTTTGTTAGAACACATCACATTCCTGCACACAGCCTTCTGGAAAATGGAGGCCAGAACGCAGTACCAGTGTCTGAGGCCTCGTGGTCTGTCCATGACCAGAGCATGCACTTGGTTCTCATGCAACCTAGACCGGAGGTCGCCTTTCCTGCACATGGTCCTCACTGCCCTGTGATGGGTCTTGCTCCTCTGATGATACTGCACCACCCCTTGTCTCTTGGTACCCAAATAGATGGATTAAATATTTTTTCGTCCCGATGCTTAAAGTCACAAGCGGTTTTGTGACAGTCTTTCTGGTTTCTTTGTAGTCATCTTTTTGATAATATTAGCCCAAACAATAAGCATTTTCTTATGTGCTTGTTGTCAAACAATCTTCTGTGTTATACTAACTTCAGCATAGGCATCTCTTTACCAAAATATCACCTGTCTAGGTACTTACTCTCTTTACCTGCTCTCTCAATCAGACAAAATTCCCAGAGTATTGAATGTGTGATAAATTCTTACATAGTTATAAATCCTAAAGCTAAAAGGGTTTTGTTGGTGATTTGAGTTGAATCTTTGTATCAGTTGGTTTTTGTTGCCTAATAAGCCCTCTCAGGACATTGTGGTGCCATAATTTTAAGGAAATGAGCAGTCAAGGAGATGTCAAGTGACTGGTCTGGGACCACCATGCTGGGTCCCTGAACTGAGTTACATTGCTAGATTTCCTTTTTCCTTTTTTTCCCTATTGCTTTTCCCATTTAGTTGCATAGAAATTTAATTATCTTTTCCATTTTACAAATGAAAAAAATTAAGACCAGAGGGAATCATTATGTGCCATAAGATCTCAAAACAGGTAGATGTCCAAGCCAGACTGACTTCCACAGATTCTCTTCAACTCCTAGCTTGAAGGTTTTAACTTCTTCTTGATGCATTAGATTCCTTTGTGAAATAAGGTTTGTGGGAGATAATCATAGCTAACCACCAGATTTCTGGGTTCACTGCCTCATAATTTTCTACATGGGAAATTTTATTTAACTTATGCCTCAGATTCCTCACCTACAAAATAGAGATAGTTATGACATTTACCAGATAGGCTTGTTTTGTGTAAAAATGAGTTACTACATAACTATTACCAGTAAGATTTCAATAAGCATCAGTCATTATCATTTTTATCACTACTGTAATTACAGTGATAGGATTACACCTGTGACAAAGACTACTACCATGACTGTGGCTGCTGTACTTCTTACTACCATGTGGTACGTTGACCACAGTTTATTCCATTTTGGAGGATGGCACTGAAGGGCCTCTCTAGCTCATATTTCAGGAGTTACTGCCAACCCATTCCTGAGAGAAGACGCCCAGCTAGCGTGATGCAGGTCACTCAGGAGTTTCTCTTTCCCCAAATCCTTGCCTCCATGGACACAGATCCAGTCTCATACGCAAAACTCAGAAACCCAGAGAGCTCTCAACTCCCAAAGACTTCTGCAATTCATATGTTAGCAAAACCGGAACTGAAATTTTATGAGATCAATGGTAACTTATTCTGTCCCACGTATGAATATTAATAAGAAATATTAATGTGCCTGATGAAAGGATGCCACACTAGATTCCACTAAATGTGTTCTGTGATATTATACTCATGCCCTGTTATCTTTCTAAAATTCAAATAGTTTTTCAAAACATAAAATTGTGTTAAATTTTAGACAAATGATTGCTCTGGTTCACAATAAAAAAAAAGATAGTAGATTTAAATGACACTATAGCCCAAATGGATCTAACAGATATCTACAGAACTTTTCATCCTACACATAAAGCATTTACATTCTTCTCAGCAGTACATGGAACCTTCTCTAGGATTGACCACATACTAGGCCATAAAGCAAGTCTCAGCAAATTCAAAAGAATTAGAATCATATGATACAGCTTCTCAGACCATAGAGGAATGAAGTTGGAAATTAGCAACTCAGGAATCCCTAGAGCATATGCAAACACATGGAGATTGAACAACATGCTCCTGAATGAACAATGGGTCATAGAAGAAATTAAAAGAGAAATCAAAAACTTTCTGGAAGTAAATGAGGATAACAGCACAACATCCAAAACTTATGGGATACAACAAAAGCAGTGTTAAGAGGAAAGTTTATATCAATAGGTGCCTACATCAAGAAATTGGAAAGGCACCAAATAGATGAGCTTTTAATTCATCTCAAGGATCTAGAAAATCTGCAGCAAACCAGACCCAAATTTAGTAGGAGAAGAGAAATAATTAAAATCAGAGAAGAAATCAACAGGATTCAATAAAAAAAATTACAAAAAATCAGCCAAACGAGGAGCTGGTTTTTGAAAAAATAAACAAAATTGACACCCCATTGGCCCAACTAACTAAAAAAAGAAGAGACCCAAATCAATACAATCAGAGATGAAAAAGGAAATGTAACAACAGACACCACAGAAATAAAAAGAATCATCAGAAATTACTACAAGGGCTTGTATGCCAGCAAACAGGGAAATCTATCAGAAATGGATAGATTCCTGGACACATGCAACCTACCTAAATTGAACCAGGAAGACATAGAAAACCTAAATAGGCCCATAACTGAGAATTAAAAAACCTTAAAGAAAGAAATAGAAGAGGATACCAAAAAATGGAAAAACCTTCCATGCTCATGGATTGGAAGAATCAATATCATCAAAATGTCCATTCTCCCAAAAGCAATTTATAGATTCAATGCAATACCAATCAAGATACCGAAGACCTTCTTCTCAGATCTGAAAAAATGATGCTGAAATTCATATGGAGACACAGGAGACCTCGAATAGCTAAAGCAATCTTGTACAACAAAAACAAAGCCAGAGGCATCACAATACCAGATTTCAGGACATACTACAGGGCAGTTGTTATCAAAACAGCATGGTACTGGTACAGAAATAGATGGATAGACCAATGGAATAGAACAGAAACACCAGAAATCAATCCAAACATCTACAGCCAACTTATATTTGATCAAGGATCCAAAACCAATCCTTGGAGCAAGGACAGTCTCTTCAATAAATGGTGCTGGGAAAATTGGATTTCCATGTGCAGAATCATGAAGCAAGACCCCTACTTTTCCCCTAGGGTCTGCATTGACAGGAAACTGGAGTCTGGGTGTTGAAGTCAGGTGCTCTGATTTGGCACTGGGGCATCTTAACTGCTGGGCTAAATGTCTGTATTTATATCACTTGTTTCATCATCAAAGTAGCTCAAAATTTCTTCAGTGGAAGCAAAACTTCCTTTACCTGGCCAGCTCTCCTCCCAGGCCAGCTAAGTAATGAAAGTCAACAGGGTGCCTTCCCTCAGGTGGTTCACACCTCCCTTAGGATGTACCCCATGCGAAGAGATAGATAGGTCTGGGTCAACAACAGGAGTCACTGTGCACTTGCTCCTCATGTGGGATCTCTGTCCTTAATGTGCTGTACATTGTGATTTAATGCTATAACTATTACTCAAACAGTATGTTTCACTTTGTATTTCTATGTGGGTGCAAACTGTTGAAATCTTTACTTAATAAATACTAAATTGATCTTCTGTATATAAAGAGAATTGAAAATGAATGTTGATGTGAATAGAAGGGGAGAGGGAGCGGGAGAGGGGAGGGTTGTGGATGGGAGGGAAGTTATGGGAGGGGGAAGCCATTGTAATCCATAAGCTGTACACTGGAAATTTATATTCATTAAATAAAAGTTAAAAAAAGGTGGCATTGCATATGTTATTTTTGATCAGAATAGATAATATGCTCTTCATTTACAGAAATGTAATATTTTGGCCTAATTTTCCAAAACAGAGGTCAGTACTGATATTAGAAATTAAAACTGTTTATATTTAAATATCTGTCTTTATTTTCTTAGTTTCTCACTGGGCGTGTTTCAATGGATACACTCAATAGAACATGTTTAAAAAATGGATGTCTGTATAAAAATGAATATTTTAATCTGTTCACCATGAAGTGCGACTCATATAACTTTCTTTCTGACTCATTTCCTCATCTAAATTTAAAATTATATGTTAAGAATCACAGATCTCCTCCCTAATTATAAAACATGTCAGTAATTTAATGAAGCCCACTCTTCATCATCCCATGGAGCTGGACACATGCAAAGCATTGGAAGTACAGTTTCGTATTGAAACCTGCACAGTCTAATCCAGGAAGCTGATGTACCAATGGACAGGCAGTGTTATATTATGATGCTGTTACGAACAACCATAAAAAAGCAAGTGTAAACTAAGGACTTAGTAGGTAAAAGGTTGATTCAATGAGGAGAAGCTCAATGAGGGTTCTTGGAAGACATTTCTGAGTATCCTCAGCAGAAAAGAATGGAAAACAATGGCAGTGTGGGCCCTGCCATCAGGACTGCACCAGTTGGGTTGCAGCCATTCTGTGACTTTTATAAAATGCTTTGCTTCACGTTTGCCCTCACTTCTCTATGGACAAAAAGAACCCATATTCTCTGAAATACCAGTTTTAGATGGATGGAGTGGGATGACAATACAGCTAATATTTTATATAACATTATGACTAGTCATGATTTTTCAGTTCTCTGAAAATAAAATGTGTCTAATTATAATTTTCTGATTCTTAACTTCATTGAGGATTTATGTTTTAAAGTTAAGAGAGAATAATTGCAGAAAATTACTGTTGCTAAATGATATCTTAGGTGTAATCACTTTGAGTGTGCCACTTTACAAATGACTGAGTGATCAAATTGGATTATCATTTTCTTCCTTAGAGAATCACTAAGTATGCAATATTTTCTTTGAAAGAATTGATTATGAGGAAAAAAAATCCTAGCATTTTTATTTTCTCACCCTCTCTCAAAATGTTAAATTATGAGGAATACATGTCTAGCCAATCCAAAGTCCAAAGCAATCAGATGAATCAGAGGCATTAATTTTTTATGTTGGTGGTCTTCAAAGAGAAGAGCTCTGAAAAATCATTTCCACCACTTTTGGAATCCCAGTGTGCTCTTAGGGAGCTCATTGAGATGCTGGAGATAAAATCGGCATTGGGAGTTGGCCTCACACAGGGATGCTGCAGTCTTTGCTAGTGAGCCCACTGAAGATCAAATGTAAGGTTCAAGTGAGGGAGAAAATACATGGCTCAACTGAGATCCCTGAAAAGCTTTTGCCAAGAACTCAACCTGCCTTCAGAGATTGGTATCAACATTTATTGCAAAAATTAAATTGTAGCATTCAGATTACTTCAATAATATTAAAGTAGAGTAGACAGACGTATTTTCATAAACAAGAGGTGAAGTTTCCGTTATTACCAAGTAGCCATAGAGGAGGGGAGAGAGGGAGGCACAGAAACACTGTTTGCAAGGCTGTCCATGATGCTGGTGAGGTGAGAGAGGTTGGAGCTGACTCAACACTGCTTTTGTCTGGAGTGGCCCTGAGTCCAGCTTTCTGTGTTGCTGGGAGTAACCTACAAGGAGCTGTAGAAACAAATGTGCGGAATCTGGGAAGTTTTCTCTGAAGGCAGGGAACAGTGTTTTTCCACTTCCATCCGGCTCCACACAGCTCTGGCTGGTGCTCAAGCTGTCACAGCAGACTGGAACCACAAAAATTGAGATCCTGTTTTAGAAGAGGCACAATGGTGAGATTGGAGCCCAGGTCCTTGATAGCTGTGGAGTTGTCACGTAAGTTTTTAGTGTTAACTCTGCACTTCTTCAGCATAGGAGAAAATAAACATCATACAAGAAGTTCGTGGGAAGATGGAATTAAAAGATGTTTGGGGTGGGCCCTTGGCAAAGTGGTTAAGTGACTGGTTAAGTTGCTCACATCCCTGCAAGGGTAGTATCTGGGTTTGAATTCAGGCTCTACCAGCAATGTCAGCTTGCTGTGAATGCACACCCTGAGAGGCCACGGGTGTTGGTTCAAGCAGCTGGGTCCCTGCTACCCACAAGAGAGAAGCTGGTTGAGTTCCTGGCTCCTGGCTTGACCTGGCCTAACTCCAGTGCTTTACAGGCAAATTGGAATTAAGAGATGGCTGTCTATCTCTGTCTCCCAAATAAACTAATTAATGAAAAATGTAAATGCAGTTTGGTGCAACACTTTTTGACATTTATGCAGTCTTCTTTCAAAATGCAAACCTTCTGTGGACTTTTTGAAGAGCTCTCACCTGGCCCATGCCATTGTTGTTCTGCTTACTGTCTGTGCAGCTGGTGGGTGGAGAGATGTCCAGCTCTCAGGCTTTCTGTGTAATGAACAGTGGTTGAAAAGCTGTGATTTACAGCATTTAACACCTTTTAAACATGGGCAACAGCAGAACTTGGATGGAATTCCTGCTGCTCTGCTTCCTTGCTTTAGGTTATTGAATTTTTTTGTCTGAATAGGTGATATATGAACTTCAGCTTCCTAATCTACCAAGTGGACTCAGTGAGGCCCTCTGGGGGAGGGGAGGTTGCTCTGTGTAGCACAGGATCAGTGCAGAGGGGAGCCTGCCACAGATCTCGAAGCCAAGCATATTTAAATGCCATCTTTCTTTTGCTATCAGAACACACTACTGAGGAGACAGCTGTGCGCCTGTCAAACTCTGATCCATTACAACTGTAAATGACACTGGCTGTTGGTGTTATTGCCTTAGCAGGTTTTATCTTGGGGCTTCTGAAACATCACAGGTTCCTCTCTCTCCATCGCTGTGTGTATTTACATGAAATTGGAGACCATTAACCTTAGTGAAATCGGCCAGTCTCCAGAGACAAATATATCATATGTTTTCTCTGATATGTGGTAGTCGATATAGAACACAAAGCAAAGACAATGAATAAGAATGAAGTTGGCATCTTATGATTTGATTGTTGTTTCTAGCCCTTCTCTGTATTCCTGTGGAACAATGGTCTCTCTACTTCTTACCTGTTGGACATGATGGTTAGTGGTGCCTCAAGCCTATATATAAATCATAAAGGAAATTTAAAATGTGTTATTGCAAAAAATAAAAGAAAAAAAGGAAGGAAGGAGTGGGGATTGAGGGAGGGAAATATGCTTATCTTAGAATAAGATAGAATTTCAGCTGCAGCCGAAATGACTCAGCCCAGGTGAGCAGGCACTTCTGTGACCCAGTGGGGACAGGAAAAGATGATGTGGCTCCCCACAGGCTGTGCATAGGAAGTCCTGACTGTAGCCTGAGCTAAGCACGCAGGGGGCTGTGCAAGGATGGCAAGGACCAGTGTAGTGCCAGCGTCCCAGCAGCCCTGAAATGATTCCTCTCCTGCAAAGCAGAGCTGTGGCTGTGGAATTCCTGGGAGAGTCTGGGCACTGCCCATGCGTGCTCTCAGACACCGCCTGACCTGCAGAAAGAAATGGACATTTTATTTATATCTGGAAAATAAATGATTGCACAAAGTTGACCTTTTCAGAAACATCCACAAATAGGTTCCATTGTTTCTGGAATCAGCATCTGTTTCCACTAAAAGCTAAAAACCTATTCTCCTGGTGAACTGGGGAGAGAGCTTTGCCGTTGGGGACAGATTTCTGGGGTACAGCCAAGACATCACATCTCCGAAGGGTCTCGGCTTGCCTCTGACATCTCACACCATGCACACAGCACACACTCCACACTATACACCCATGCGCCACACAGCCACTGCACACACTTAACATGTGTGCACATACAACTTATACACTGGTGTCACACCCATAGAACACACCACTCACACACTCACCATACACACAACACAGACACAACACAAATATCACACAGATACCACAGATGCAATATACACATAGATACACATGACACCTCACATACACAGAACACACACTACTCATAGACATCACACTGATACTGCACACACAGCACACAATACTACACACATGTCATACAGATGCCACACCCGCACACAGTAACACACATCACACACACCACACATGTACATACAACAAACACACTACACATACCGCACATACCATGCACACATGTTATATATAATGCCAGTAGAACATACACACTACATAAACACACACACAGTTTCTCATACACATACACCACACATACTATGCCACACATACCCACACACATACCAAACACCTCTTACACTCAAGCATGCGCACACACTATATTCACAAACACCACACAGATGCAGCCCCTACATATAACACACACTGCACAGACATACACACACTGCGCACACCACATACATACAACCACTGTGCATTCACCACAGGGAATACATACACTGTACGGACACCACACACATTCATGACATGTACTCATACACAGAAATCACACAGCTACCACAGAACCCACACATGCACTGCCCATACATGCCCACCTCCTTGCCTCGCTGAGCTAGAAATACATTAAGAAGTGTCTCTACCCTCGTCACCTTGGCTGGATGAGGGCCCCTCAGCCACATCCCACAACACATGGCCATCACTGTCTGCTAACCATCTCACACAGTCTGCTTGTACCACGATCTTCTGAACTAGACTTCGTTGTCTCTTCATATACTGTGCCCACTACAGGGCCAAGAAATCAATCTGCTGGTTCACTCCCCAAATAGCTACAACAACGAGGGCTAGGCCAGGCTGAAGTCATGAGCCAGGGACTTCTTTGGAGTCTCCCACGTGGGTGCAAGGAGCTGTATTGGAAGTGGAGAAGCCATGACTAGAACTGGTGCCCAAATGGGATGTTGGCATTGCAGGTGGTGGCTTTATCCACTAAACCACAATGCTGCCCCAAGAAGTTGTATTTTAAGGAAGTGAATTGCATATGTATGACTATCTCAAACTCTTCTTAAGTTTGTCTATTTCAATGTAAAATAAAATGTGTCATTCTCAAACTTTCTTTTTTAAAACCTAAGGCCAAGTAGTAATAGTTATAAACATATTATTTTATTATTAAAATTTGTTTTGGATGTAATTTCTAGTAGTGAGTATAGTAGTGGGAATACTATATATCTGTAGTAATGTACGCTCGGTGCTCTGGTTTGAGTGTTCCCTCCAAAACTCGTGTCGACATTTAACTACCATTACAACAGGATTGAGAGGTAGGGTTAGGACACAGGACTTCTACTCTCATGTGATGCCACCATAAAGGGGCAAGTTAAGCCCCTTTTGCCTCTACCCTTCTGCCTTCTGCCTGTGAGGACACAGGGTTCCAGGCACCATCGTAGGGTCAGGATGACCGAAACCACTGGCACCCTTATATGAGTATTTCCAGCCTCCAAGACTGGAAAGTGTGCCAATGAGGCTCTGACTCTGAGGTACCCTTTGCATATTATTCTGCTGTGGCAGCATTGAGCAAGCCATGGGGCATCGTAGTAAATGTGTAGGAGCCAGGATAAAGTGGATATTATTTGCTCTTTTTTCTTTTTAAAGATTTATTTATTTATTTGAAAGTCAGAGTTACATAGAGAGAAGAGAGGCAGAGAGAGAGGTCTTCCATCCGATGGTTCACTCCTCAATTGGCTGCAACGGCTGGAGCTGTGCTGATCCAAAGCTAGGAGCCAGGAGCTTCTTCCAGGTCTCCCATGTGGGCACAGGGGACCAAGGACTTGGCCATCCTTCACTGCTTTCCCAGGCCATAGCAGAGAGCTGGATGGGAAGTGGAGCAGCCAGGTCTCGAACGGTTGCCCATATGAGATGCCAGCACTGTAGGAGGCCAGGGCATTAACCCGCTGTGCCACAGCCCCAGCCCCTCCTTTGGTTATAGATAAAGAAATTGAAAGGTGAGGAATTTGTGGGATTCACTCCATTCTAATCAGGTAGAAAATAGTGCGCTAACTTATTCCAGAGTTGAGCACAGCTCTTGATTAGAATAATTCCACCTCACTGCACTTCTGCCACTCATGACCCATGCCTCAGAAACATTGCAGTTGGGAAACTGAAGACTCAGCCCTGCCCTTCTCCCTCCTCTCTTCTGAGGCACCTTTTCCCCTAATCCTCAGGGGGTCATTCTTCCTCTGACATTACCTTCCTGTCCATTTGGTTCTCATTTTACCTCTCTGTTCTGGGGGACTCACTGAGTTTTACTCCACATCACTCGTCAACTCTAAGCACTTACATTTTATCTGGGTGTCCATTTTCATAACACTTCTTTTTTTTTTTTTTTCACAGCAGAGTGGACAGTGAGAGAGAGACAGAGAGAAAGGTCTTCCTTTACCATTGGTTCACCCTCCAATGGCCGCTGCAGCCGGCGCGCTGCACTGATCCGAAGCCGGGAGCCAGGTGCTTCTCCTGGTCTCCCATGCAGGTGCAGGGCCCAAGCACTTGGGCCATCCTCCACTGCACTCCCGGGCCATAGCAGAGAGCTGGACTGGAAGAGGGGCAACCAGGACAGAATCCGGTGCCCCGACAGGGACTAGAACCCAGTGTGCCGGCGTCGCAAGGTGGAGGATTAGCCTATTGAGCCGCGGTGCTGGCCACACTTCTTTTATATTCTTCATATGAATGGTGTCTCCCAAAGTCTATGGACACATTTGTGGTTAAATCACCCTTGAGATCCTCAGAGAGGATGCTATGCATGGCCAAATCACAGCAGATAAGGAGATGGAGAGACTGATTTTAGAGGAATATCAGTGGAGCTTCCACCTTCAAACAGGGCCAGTGCCAGAGAAACACAACCCAGCAGTGGATGCATGTTCTCAAAACTGTCCCTTCTTGTATTTTGTAAGCTGAGTGGGGAACACTTCGTGTCCATAGACGACACCTCCTGAAATGGGTAACGACTCCCTTTTACTCCTCCCCCACAGTCTCTCCAGCTCCCAACTCTCCTAGGGCTTTGGCCTCATGATTCACCTTCTTCTACATCCTCCTTCCTATCCCTCCTATTCTGGATATCTGCACCATAGTGGCTCAAGATTAGTCTAGGAATAACCAGAAAAACCACGACACATTTGATTAAAATAGAACTCAATGTGAAAAGCTATCTTTTTTGAATAAAGGAAAGTAAATGACAAATTGAATAATTTTCTGCCATCATTATTGCCCACAGTAGAGCCTGGTATATATAAAGTTGAGGTTCCTTCAACTTAATTACTAATAATTTCTTCTCTTCCTCCCACCAGACCTGGGATAATTCCACACAAGTGCTTCCAGAGGTTCCTGCAGGCAGATCCCAATTGGGGAAATCATGGTCTTGTTGCTTCTCTTTGAGTTTAGAGATCACAGAACTACAGAGCCAAGCCGTCAATATTAGCATATTTAATTCCGTCTACTTCCTCGAGTAGTGTGTCAAGTTTAGAGAAATGACATTGAGGGGAACGGAACTTTGGAGCAAGGAGCTGTTGTGTCTCTTTTTGTTTTGAAATAAGCAAGCTCAGGGCCATGTCTAAACCTCTCCACTCACACACCAGGGTGGCTGTGGTGTGAGCATGGCCGTCACATTTATTGTAGTCTGCCATATTCGAAGAACCCTGTTGGGGAAAGTTTTTATTTCGGTCCCTGGGACTCTGTATGGATGACTTGGGAAGAATTTCATCCCAAAATTTAGATGCTTGCTTTCTATCATTTTATGTGCCAAGGCCAGTGGGACACAGGTGATGGGGTGGATACTGCTTCTGGGAGAACCAATGAGGACGTCTGAGCATGGGATTAGCATTTGGATCCAGGGACTCAATCAAGTGGATCACCTTGCCTGATGTAGCTGGGCATCATTTAACTGCTGAGAGTTTGAAGAGAACAGAGAGAGGGAGGAGGCGGGTGTCTGCTTTTCCTGACTCATCACCTTAAAGTGGACAACCCATCTCATGCTCTCCTTCCCTGGGCCATGGTGTACATGACTGGGCCTGCTGGTTCTCAAGCCTTAAGACTCAGGCCGAATCACTAGCTGGTGTTTTGCTCCTGTGAGTGTATCTCCTGTTAGTTCTGTTTCTCTGAAAAGTCAGAGTAGATTCACCTATAGTTGCAGCAGTCCCTTTGCCACTCATCCCATCATTTGTTCCTGAAACTCTGCTCAACTTTGCTCCTTGTTGCCATGGGGATTTACCTGCTTTATTTTCTTCTTTTCACTTGGTTAACAGAAACAGCAAATTATGTATGTTCCTAGGTAATCACAAATGCACAATTGCTCATTAAGTTATCGTGGTGTATTCTCCAGGACGCACTCAACTCAGTTCCCAATGAGCCCTCAATTCCCTTATTCAGCTGTGGGAGCCGATGGTAGACGTTCTCCCCATGAAAAGAAAACCAGAACATTAATCCCTGGTTGTGTGCTGGGATCTGACACATGCATTTCAATGATTATTCACTCACTAAATGCATGTTTCAGGGAAAATTTGAATCTAAAAATACCTTAAGGTAAGGCTTACATCATTTCACAGACCATCCCCACTTCTCCTTCTAACCTTGTCCCATTAATGTCATTTTTCAAATTGTAATTGCAAATACCTTGCACCAGACCCTGGGAAAGCACTTGTGTACAATTTCTCAAATTTCTGGAAACCAGTAGTTTGCAGAAATACTTTAGAAATGTTTTCTTAAACATTACAGTTCTGTTCTGGTGGGATAATGTCTATGCAATTAGAGTTACAGCATCTTTCAACTTGTGTTTCTAAATTGATGTGGCATCAAAATTCTGTTGTCATACAAAAGGAATTCTAATTTGAAAAAATAGATGTCTATGAAAACTGAGAATAAGTCTAATTTCTAATATGCCATCTACTGGGGGTTGCTTTATATTTTATATGTTAACAATTTCAAAGTCAAGTTCTACAACATTGCATATCTACATGAATTATTTATCCTATTCTCATTTGCCTATGATTGCCACTTGGCATTAGAATAGCCTCAGTGCTTGTGTTTCCTACACAATTTCTAGGTAGTGTTGCACCACAGTGTCCTAAACTAAGTTTCAAAATAATGAAATACATAACTCAGCAGGAGCACCTCATAGCCCATCCAGGACCGTCATAATAAAGATGAGGACTTTGCCTACCAGCCTGTGAGAGTATGTCTGTCTTTAGATGCAGCTGAGCTTGACTGTCAAGCAGAATGAGTCTGTTTTTCATTCTGAACTTTGTGGTTTCCATTCGGACTTAGCTCAGTCAACTCTTACTACACTGACCATGGGCCGCGTCCAAATTGGGAACATATGTTCTTTGACGGATGCTGTTTGGGAATGAAAAGCAAGAGTCAGAACTTCAGGAAATGTTTGCAAATCTCTGACACAGGACACGTTCCACTGCATAGATACAATTCCTCAAACCCAGTAAGAAAACAATTTCCAGTAAAAATAGACAAATGTTTGAAAAGATATTTCATGAAATAAGCTCTGTGGATTACAAAGAAGATATAAAAAGTTGTTCCATATAACTTGTCATTTTGAAAACAAAACCAATATGATGCAACTATGTACATATCAGGAAGGATGAAGTTACATTAAGAGAAAGAACCACAAAAATTGGTGATACCAAAAGCTGCCAAGAATGCAGAGCAAGTGGAACTACTACCTAGTTCTGGTATGCTTGTTAAACATAACTTCCTCAGTCGGCACTTTTAATTGCACTTAGACTTACACCTACTGCCATGTGAATCAGTGATTTTATTTTATTTTTTATTTTATTTTATTTATTTTTTTATTAAACTTTTATTTAATGAATATAAATTTCCAAAGTATAGCTTATGGGTTACAATGGCTTCCCCCCTCCCATAACTTCCCTCCCGCCCGCAACCCTCCCCTTTCCCGCTCCCTTTCCCCTTCCATTCATGTTAAGATTCATTTTCAATTCTCTTTATATACAGAAGATCAGTTTAGTATATATTAGGTAAAGATTTCAACATTTTGCCCATATAGCAACATAAAGTGAAAAAACTACCATTGGATTACTAATTATAGCATTAAATAGCAATGTACAGCACATTAAAGACAGAGAACCTACATAATTTTTTTTCAAATTAATTAATTTTCTATGCCATTTCCTTTTTAACTCCAGGTTGTTTTTTTTCATTTCCAATTCTCTTTATATACAGAAGATCAATTCAGTATATAATTAGTAAAGACCTCATCAGTTTGTGCCCACACAGAAACACAAAGTATAAAGATACTGTTTCAGTACTAGTTATAGTGATTTTATTTTATTTTAACCCAAGATAAAGGATGACATGTACTCATTCCCCAGGACATTTTCATAGCAAAGTTGCTTGTTCTAACTCAGACCTGCAAATTATCAAATGTTCGTCAAAAGGTGAATTGACAAATTGTGGTAAAAAGTTATGAATATTTCATATATGTGATAATATTGATGAATCTCAAGAGAAATGGTGTTGAGTGAAGGAAGCTAGACCAAGAAAAAAAGAAAACATATGACATTCTTTCTCTCACTTTCCTTCTCCGCATATATATCCACACAAACTAACCCATAACACAGAAAACATCTCAGCCTTACCTGGGGATGGAGAAGAGGCTAGGAGAGACTTCAGGGGTGGGTGAGGTGGTAGATGCATTATGGATTATGGAATAATTTCACTGCTCTTAATATCAGTATGTTAAAATGAACACTTGAAGTGTGTGTGGTTTATTGCACATTTGCCTCAGTTAGCTCTCTTATAGAATAAAATATCAATTAAAAAAGTTAAAAAGTAGGTATAATAAGAAATAGCACACAGCCAGCATAATATCAAAGAGTATACTTTACAAAGAATGGTTAGAGAACTGTGAGGTCAATGATATTGTCATTTCTATAAAGCCCTTTGATGTTGGCAGGATAACCTGCCAGGTGGAGGCCCTCACCCCTCCTGCTTCCTGCCTGATAAATCTTCCACAATCTCCCAGGTGCAGCCCAGTATCTGCATCTCAAACACCCTGCTCCCTTCCTCAGGTCTGATAACATTTGCATCCATAAAGTCCTTTGTTTCAGACCTTCAAGAGAAGTTTTCTATTTACATCCAAAAAGCCCTTTGTTCCAAGAGGAGCAGAGGTGGGGAAGCAAGACCCATCTCCTTAAAAACCCCCAGCCTCAACTGGACTGCGCGCTCAGCTCTCTGCATCTTTGCTGAGCCGCCCGCCTGGCCTGGTCAGGTGTAACCTCTCCACTCAAACCTCCCTCCTTCCTCCCCCTCCTCCCCCCCAGTCTCTCAGGCTCTGTCAGGAGAGGTGCCCATCCGTCCTTACAGATGTTCCTTCCTAATAAACCTTGCTGTTTTACCTCAAAAAAAAAAAAAAGAAAGAAAGAAACAAATAGACACAATAATGAATTCTTAAAATGACATCACATAGATGGATTTTATGGAAACATAAATTGTGTATCAAACCTCTAAAGAATTTATCATTTTATTGAGTGTCCTAAGAATAAACAGCATCATCTTTTTTTCTTTTTTTTTAAGATTTATTTTATTTATTTGAGAGAGGTAGAGACACAGAGAGAGGTCTTCCTTCTGCTGATTCATTCCCCAGAAGGCTGCAACAGCTGGAGATGTGCTGATCTGAAGCCAGGAACAAGGAGCTTCTTCTGGGTCTCCCACGTGGGTGCAGGGGCCCAAGGACTTGGACCATCTTCTACTGCTTTCTCGACCATAACAGAGAGTTGGATCAGAAGTGGAGCAGCCGAGACCAGAACAAGTGTCCATATGGGATGCCAGTGCTTCAGGGCAGGGCTTTAACCCGCTGTGCCACTGTGCCAGCCTCCATCTTTTTATTTTCAAAAAAAAATCTCAGTATTGTGGAGACAACTGAAAATTAATTCTTTCTCCACAGTGTGATAAGGAAACTGAATAACATGACTCAAACCAATATAACAATTCTGAGTTAAATTACAAATTAAACAGACCAGAGAAGCATTTTCTATAAAAATTGTATTACTTTGCATATTCTATGAAAATAAATGTTAGGTGAATATGAAATATAGCTTCCTGAAAAATTTAAATTTCTTGAAATACACTTGAATTGAAATTTTCAACTGTGTCATCTAAATAGAAGATATTAGAAAAGTTACCACAGAAATATTTTTCCTCTAAGGAAGTACTCATAAAAACATCAAGCCCAGAATGTCCTAGTCTACCAAATTCTCAAACCAGACAATTTCTATGCAGAATCAAAGGAGATGGCTGGATCCAGGGAAGGGTGAGGATGAGGGGAATATGGGCGGTCAGGTGGTGGGCATCAGAGCAGAGTCAGGGGAAGGAATGGGTTCTGGGGCCCACAGTAGAGTGGGTGCCCTCATAATAATCTATTTTAAATTTTGTGAGGAACTGGAAGAGAGGCACTCAAAGACTCTCAACAGAAAAGTATGACAAGAAGCTGGAAATGTTAGTTACTCTGATTTGATCAGCATTCAAGGTGCATATATATTAAAATGACACACTGAATCCTAGAAGTATATAAAGTTGCTACATGTTAATCAAAAATGTTGAAGGAAATGAAAATGCTAAGGCATCTAATTTTACCATTACTCATTTTGTATATGTATTGGACAATAACACTGCACTCCACAAAAATCTGTAATAGAATTTTAAACATAACAAAGATAATTTCAAAGCTATTTATGTTTTTTCACAATATAATAAAATAAAAACTTCTAAATATTTAGGACATTGATAGTTAAAGCTTAAAAACTTTTTACATTCGTATCCACCCTCTTCTCAAAGGACCTATTGACTGACTTCTGTCATGTACATTAAATTAGAATTCTGATTTAAAGATTAGTAAAGTGCATCCAATATCACATTTGAAACAATATAACATGGTCAAAAGGTCTTCCTCCAGGAATGCAAGGATGGTTTGATATTAGTTGATCCATTAATCTAACATAACAAATGAATGAAGCATCTCTTATATGTATTGTCAACTTACAAAATGCTTTACATACACCCTGAAAACACTCCATCCTTCTTTATGAAGGCATCTGTCTTTGGGTCTCTTGGCTTTATTTTTTAATGTAAAATAATTTTTTTTCAACTTGCTCCAATATTCTCACTTGGATTTCTACTCATTGGATTTCTGAATATCACTCCAATTCTGCCTTTTCCATGCATTTTTCTTTACTTCTGAGGAATGATTTTATACTTTCTATTGCTGTCCTGGGAAGAGATACACAAGTGCTTTCCAGTTACCATGGCTGCACTGCAAGCCACTGGGAACAGTGGTTGAAGAGAACAATGGGGATTTTGCATTCAGATCTAGATATTGGCCAGATCTTCAGCACTGGTTGGGCTGGAATCATCTGCAGTTCACTGTGAGGGGGCAGGGAAGACTTGGTGAGGCAGCAGCTGCAACACTGGCATTTGCTGAGCTCTTCTAGATGGGGGACTTTGGGGGTTGTCAGACTTGTTCGCTTGTGGAATGCAAGCTCAACCAGGCCTCCACAGGCAGAGAGAGGGAAAGGGTGAGGGTGTAGGTATCTTAGCTATTTTTGTAGAGACCCTCACCTATTAGTGAGAAGAGAGACAAGATTCTGAATACTCCAGTGCTGAAAATATTGCTGTGACTGACTTTGGAAAACAATGTATCTGAGTGCATTTTCTATGTAAAATAATCCTATCCATCTCATATGCAAAATCCATGCTGTCCTTTCCCAAAAATCCCCTTGATATCTCATCTCAGTCCAAATGCAGGCTCAGTTTTCCAGCTTAAGGCTGTTCCGTGCCTTACCTCAAGTGTACGCCCCAACGATGCATGAGGGAGCAAAGATAAAAGACCTGGATATCCCGAGACACTGAGCAGCTGACAGTGCCCTGGAGAATGGAGAACAGCAGTTCTTTCGAAGAACATTAAAGAAAAAATTTTAAATGTGTTCTTATTTCAAGCTGCTGAAGACAGAGAAGTCATTGCTATATGAGAGATGGTGGACTTTATATTTAAGGAATTTCAAAGATTAGCAATGCACTTTTCCTTCATATCCTTCCTCACCAGCACACCCGGGGATTTCTGCCCTCTGAGGAGCCTCTGTCTTCCTCAGAAGTCTCTGAGTCTCAGGACCAATGATTTCCCTTTAAGAATTATTTATTAATTTGAAAGGCAGAGCAAAAGAGACAGAGTGAGAGAGAAGAGCGAGAGGAGAGAAAGGTATGTTATCCTCTTGCTTACTCCCCAAAAGCTTGCCAACAGCCAGGGCTGGGCCAGGCCAAAGCAGGAGACTGGAACTTTCCATCCTGGTCTTCCATATGGCTGGTAGGAACTCAGATACTTGAGCCATCATAGACTGCTTCCCAGGCTTATTACTGGAAAGTTGGATTGGAAGTGAAACAGATGGGACTCTGATGCTGTAATGTGTGATTGCAAGTGCCAGCAGTGTAGCCTGCTGTGCCACAATGTTGGCCATCCATCTTTTAACTTGTTTAAAAATAAGATATTTTAATAGAAAAATCTTGGCATATTTCAACTTGATATGTCTATATTTATTTATTATTGACAGATAATTGCATATATTTTGGGTGCACAACATGTTTTGATACAGGTATATTTTGTGAAGTAATCAAAATCAAGTAAATTAACACTTCCAGTACTTTACTTAGAGGCCATTTGTGTGTGACACAGATAAAATTTGTACTCTATTAGCAAAATTCAATGATAAATTAACTTGCTTTGCGACAGCAAATCCATATACTCATCAAAATATAGGAGTCTGTGCACATGTGATTGATTATAATTCAAGTATAAAAGCATCAAATAAACCTTCATATATATATATATATATATATATATATATATATATATACTTACTCACAAAGACTTATGACTTATGGAAAGAATGATATAGCACCTCTCAATTCACCTAAGATATTTTGGTAAATCCACTTTGCTATTCAGTAGGCACACAGAGTCTGTGTGTGTCAGGCAACATGAAGACATATTCAGGATAAAATCAACAATTTCTCCTTATCTCAACCCTACAAAAAGCTCTAAAAGTTTTCCTTTTAAAGGATTATAACATGGTAACCTTATAAATAATTAATCATAAAACAAGCAGAAGTGTAATTTTTGTGGGTCTTGATTTTATTGATCAAAATAGAACACAAAGATTCAATTTTTCTAAAGAAATTTTATTGAATGCCAATTTTTTTGTGTCAGATTTTGACACGTAAGTAATTGCTTTAGACCTTAAATAAGAACTCTTCTGAGCAAGTATGGAATCCTCAAGTATTCTACTGAATCATGTTTAGACTCCTGCGTTTCTGACTATATCAACCTTTGGAATAGTTGGCCTTTTTGACTGGTTCAGTGTCCTTCAGCTACACTGGGATCTAGCATGTGTCCCCTGTTGGAAATGTGAACTCTGATGCTTATCGTTGTATACTTATCGTTGTATACTTATCGTTGTATACTTCATTCTATCACAGTGTCTAGGACACATGCTAGACATCCATTGGATAAATAGATGAAATGGAAATGTGGTAGATCCACTAACAATATGGCTTTGGTAACCACCTCTGCCTCCTGACTCTGATCTCCTGTTAACGCAGAGACTGGGAAGCAGCAATGATGGCTCAAAAGATTGAGCTCCTGATACCCCTGCGTGAGACATGGATCAAATTCTTGGCTCCCAGCTCCATCCCTGGCCCAGTCCTGGCTACTGTAGGCATTTGGGGAGTGAACCACTGAATCGGAGCTCCATCTGTCTGTCTCTATCTCTGTTTCTCAAATAAATATTTAAAAAACATATAAAGTAACTTTATATTGGCTGAAGTTCCCAGATGAGTGTAGAATTTTGATTTCTTTCCTAGGACAGGACACTAAAATTACTGATGTTGAAATATAATTTTCAAAAACTTAAACCCATGACTCCAGGTAAATATCAAATGAACTCAAGTAGAAAAATAATCAAAGTCATTAATGAGTGCGAGACAAAATACACTGTTTATACCAACTCAAAAACATTTGAGGAATTAGACACATAAAAGACAACTTATAAGAAAACGTTAATCTCTCATGCTTGGATACCTATACAACTGCTTAACGTCTTAAAAGGCAAGAGACCCCGTCACTCTTGGGGTTGTTTCACCAAAGAGAAATTATTTGTATCTCTGTTGCATAAAAACCTATATATAGTCCTGTGTTCTTCAGAATTGAGTGATAGCCATGTCAATAAATGCAAGTCCAGCACTCACGGAAAGTCTGTAACCTCTTCTGACCATTTACAATCTAGCACAACTGTTCTGATGTTGAGTTGAGGCAGTCTTGAGGCAAGGGACAGACAGACTACAATGAACCAGCCTGGTGTGGGGATGAAGACCCTCAGTGGAGAGAAATTAGTACCCAAAGACAAGGGAAAACCAGATAGGACACAGAATAGTGGTTTTCTCCTCTTCCAAAACATGCTTTCCAGCCTTTGGAGTTCTATATCGTTCTTTGCCCAGCTCTGGGTGACTTCTGCAGTGTGTGCCTTTTTCTTTGGGACTTTCTGAAAGCATTCATTTTGCTGGTCAAATATCTCCAGGGTAAAAGTTTTGAATTTGCCAGCTACTTATTTAGTACCTTGCCTGTGTGACATTGTGCATGGTGGGAGGGCTTACACCATAGCAGTTGGCAACCACTTACGCTCTCATGCTGGGCTGGTGGTATATTCCAGGGAGCTGTGTTAAGCATTTAATAGCACATCCTACCTCCTGACCCCTTGCAGGCAAGCATCTGTGGGTCCGAGCCAGATATGTCTTTCTCCTCTCATCCATCCCCAGGTACTGTTTCCTGTACTTTCTTAACAACTGCCTGCTTCAAGGTTTCCTGAGCTGCCTGTGAAAGTGAGGGTTACTGGTCTCCCACTTCAGGCTCCCTGCGTTAGAATAGATGGTCTCTACTGCCGAATGGATGTGTGTTGATACAGGCACCCCAGATACAATAAATATGCACCTGGATTCTTCAAGAAAGTTCATGGAAAATTGACATTATCTTTTAATTCCTTGTTCCATGAATATTTGAAGTAGTCTTGCACTTTAAAGTTTGAGAATCAAGTCCTTTAAAGACTTTTTTGGGCAAATAGGATGCTTTAATGCCTAGTCTGCCTAAATGTACTATGATCTGAGATGACTTTCATTGTTTCATAATTTGTCATGTTCCTATTAGAATTACAACATAGTCAATTTTTAGAAGAGCATGAGAAGCCAAAGATTTTCCAAGACAACAGAACAGATGATGTAATCTGTCAGTCAGAGAACAGAGAGAGGAGCTCATATTGGACAGGATGCCTGGCCTTCGTTCTTCCTTCCTTCTGTTTCCATAATCTTCTGAATACTGAAAAATATGATAACAACTTTAGTCCTAAATTATGGGAGGTAAAATTGTTGCTTTGTTGCTCCAACATATGTGCTTTTTAGTTGCTATGATAGTGAGACTGTTGGGATGAATTATAGATGATACTAATCAAGTCCATCTAGCAAGAATATGGTTGATTATTGATAATGAAGACCATTAGAAATACCAGAACGTGTACAAGTTCTCATCTGTGTGTGTTGATGGATTAGCCCAGGAATGGATTAAAACACACAGAGTCTACTCATGAGACAACTCCTCAGGCTGTCATTTTTATGTATCTTTGATTGCATTTTGCTCAAATCTTGACATGGCTGCCAGCTAAGCAGACAAGAAACAAACAAAAATTATAGGAGTGGGAGATTTGCTGCTTGAGACAGGCACTACTGATTGAAGGTGTACAGGTGTGTTGGGGAGAACGTAACAAGGAAGCAGAAGTAGAGGTACACTAGACAGCAAGATACTAACAAGAATGAATTATGTGTGGGGAGAAAAACATTTTGCTTATCACCACACTTAGTTTTGCAGACAACTATAAAAAGACTGTGGTTCTGTGTATTCTGAGGTTCTGACATTTGCAAGTTTGGTAATAGAGGGCAGAGGTGATCTCTCATAAGACAAAATAGTTTGAAGTTCCAGAGAGGAAGCACATAAAGAGAAAGAGAAAGGAGCCCAGAGAGCTGATGTATTTTGAGGACTGGACTGAAGACAAATCCCTCACTCTCAGATAAGATATTTGAACTGTTGTTTATTTTTTTGTTCAAATTTTTGAGAAAGGTTATTGTTTCTGAGGAACTGATTTTGGGAGACCTTGAAGGATCACGGACTTAAACAGGATGCAAGGAACTGGAATGCAGAAGGAATATTGTCACAAAGAATCCTTGGTGAAAATTTTGTTATTGGGGTCAGCTTGTTCAAAACCAAGAGGAGGAGTGAAATTTACATTGGAGCAGTAAGTATAATCATTTTAAGAAATCTAGATTTGTGTATTATGTAACAGAAAAATTTAACCCCAGGTGAAAATGTTCCAATGTTTCATTTCATGGTGAGGCAGGAACTAGAGAGCAGAGGTCATTCCAAGCAGAGAGCAGAATATGAGAAAAGCACCAGGGAGCTCTGTGCCTCTCAGGCCAGCACCCAGTTCTGTCAAACTGGAGTGAGCAACAGAATCCGAGTCTGTGAACAGAGATGAAGGAACCACATAAACGTCAAGGTAAGGAAGCCGGGCTTTGCCTTGCAGATGACAAGAATTTTAAGCACCAGATTTGTGTTGAAAATTACTCTAGTAGGGTTTGTTGAAAGTAGAAGATAAGGAGATTCAGGGAAAGTTTATTCATTGTAGAGCAAGAGTTAACATATGAAGAAATATTTTAAAAATTGCAAGCTTCTACATCATCTGTGTTTTGTCTAGGGAGAGGCTGCATGATTTTAAGGATGATCTCTTAGTTTTCTTTTATTTATTTATTTGAGAGAGTTACACACAGAAAGAAGAGGTAGAGAGAGAGAGAGAGAGAGAGAAAGAAAGAAACTGGAAGATAACCATAATCTATTCATAAAAGTTGCACATCCAGGAAAACCATTACCTGGGGCCAGTGGGTGGGGAAGATGTCGTTAAATCACGTGTCCTCTGGTATCTTGCTGTGACTTTTACAGCCTTTCTTGCACACCCTGATTATTCAAGACCTTAAGCCCACTGATGGTGATAACAGACACATCTGCCAGGATCAGAGAAGCCCATTCCTTTAAGGTGTGCCTGTCTAGTTCTCTCACAGCTTGGTGGGTTAAGCAGAAAGATGCGGCATTTAAAATTCAGATAAAGGAGAGATGTGCCAGTCAGAATTCTCATCCCTTCCCTTCTTTTCCTCTGTTTATTTATGCAAAGGTGCATACACACTCTCCACTGAGGATCTGAAAAATTATTAGACACAGCAGGACCCAACATTCCACAGTTTCCAGGACGAACAGCACTTCTTTCCAAGGCAGATTTTCCTGCTGTCCAATCAGTAATCATAGTGTTCCTAAAGGCCAAGGTGAGGCCATGTAGCAGAATGGAATGAATACAGCTTTTGAGCCTGAAAAGCACCTTAAAGAATTGATAAGAGTTACATGGAAACTGTTTCTCAGGCCAGTGTCTTTAAAACCTGTGGCTCCAATGCAAAGCCATCTGTTATGTGGGCAACAGAGAAGCGATGACAAAGGGAAGCTACAACTGATGAGTGGACGGCTTTGGCATTTAGATGCCCAAATAATATTCGTCAAAGTGGAGTGAGAATGATGATTTAATGGCTAATAAATATTTTCTTTAAATGAATGAAACCACATGAATAAAGTCAATAGAACTCATGAATTTTAAAGAGAGATCTTTTGTCAAACAATTAATTATGTAGGATCTTCTCCATACCCAAGCAGGTCTATTTGCACCTTCCAGGTACTTGGTATTCCTCCCTACTGCTATTTAGATAAACAGCTGAATAGTTATGTGAGGAGCAGGAGATGGCTGAGGATAATATGTGTCATATAATTCCAAATGCCTGTATTAAAAAGTAGCTGGTCCACTGTAAAGGGAAAATCCTTGCAAATGATGAGGAGGAAGTGGTAGAAATTTATGTTCCATCAGCTGCTAACCATTAAACAGTGTTTCAAAATAGAAATTTTGCTAGCAGATTATGTAACAAAATATCAATGATTCATGTACATATTTTTATTCTGCCTTTGCAAATTACATTCTTTTCTACAGAGATTAATTTGAAAACTCTCTGCTTTGGAACATCCTGCACAATTTCATAGTCTAACGTTTGTTGGGAATGTTATTTCCTTATACAGATGACAACAATTTAGTTGCTCCACATAGTTTCAGGAGGAGATTACAAATTTAGAGTCTAGAAAATGATGTAATGAAGACTCAAAAGTCCTACTGCAGGATCAACAGTTTGGAGGTCTCTGGTGTGGTTTACAACATTTTAAAATGTTCTGAGTTTATGAAAGCTTATGCCTATGCTTTATATGTGGGTAAAGATTCACACATGTGTATCTGAATTGTTCTGATCAGTCTCTGTGGGACTGCATTCCCTCAAGGTAGTTTTGTGGCATGATGTTTAATTAGTGAAATTTCTCTCCCTATCTGCCTCTGGCTAACCAAAATTTCAAAGGAGCTACAAAAATTGAATGACTTTCAAAGATCCCCTGTGGGTTCATTAGCACCTCTGTATGCTTATCTGAAAGTTGCTTAATGCTCCTTGAATACAACTTACCTAGATTCTAACAAGGATTGATGAGGGAATTTGTAAAATTGGTTTTGATTTTTAAGAGGTAATGACCCTTGGCTCTCCACAGAGAACACCTGGTACTGATGAAGTGACCAGCTCTGCTCATACCCATGTCCCTGCTGTGCCCTGGGCTGGTGAGATCAGCTCAACACTCCTTAAAACAGAAGTGGTGTGGCCTGGGAGGAGGCTGCCTCCACGTCAGTAGGCCTCTGAATCTCTGACAATCACTGGAAAGGCACAGGGGCCATGTGAAACTGAACAGGAACTAAGTCTGTGCTCACTCCAATGAGTTGAGTCCACTTTTAACACATGCAGAGGTTGTATATTTTAATTAACTCTGATACTTTCTGAGGGTGTAGAAATTGTTTTACAAAGCCTAGTGTTCACAGTGATAGTCTGATGTGCAGAAGCTGACAATTCCCAAACTGGGATCACGTTCCTGTAATTTAGGTGGAATTAATGGGAAAATGTTATTGGATATGGAATTCATCACATCACTCAGAATGTTTCACTATTGTGTACAAAATAAAATCTTGAAATGGACACAAAAAGACCTTCCTTCCAAATACTAAGTGGTAATTCTAAATAATTCCAGTCTGTTAGTGGAAAACAATTCTCAGCAACATTACCAGTCAAGCTAAAGTATACACGTATAGTTAAGGCTTACTCCTGTGAAGCGCATAGCTCAGTGAACGACATAATGCAAGATTAGTGAACAGTCTTAAAGTTGGTGAGGGTCAGTTTTAGAAGTTTCTCTCGCATAATTCTCAAAATCTGCATTGTCATCTATAATTGTACATTGGCCGCATCCCTTTAAGTTAATGTCATATCCCTTTGAAAGTAATGTGATTTTCCTCAATGAGACCATCATAAATTTGGTTTGATCATTTAATTATAAGGCTAAACATTACTTTCAATAAATTTGCAAACTCATGCATTAGATTTACAGAAACACATTTTGAGGTTCTTAATATCTTTCAGAAGACACCTGATTCCACTTTCACCCACTGTTGAGGTTCTAATTACTTTGATATAATGTCTGTGGGGTCTTGTATTATACTGATCTGACTTATCACTAAAGTCTTGCAGAAAGGAAACATTAAAATTCTGTTCCATTTCACAGGTCTATAGTTAAAATCAGCTTATTTTCTCTCATTTTGGCATATTGAAAATATCTTTGATGTTCCTTCAGCCATATTTGTTTAGTGAAGCTAACTCTTTGAAACCAAGAAAAAAATCCATTAATCTGACCTTATTTTGAGTGTTTCTGGGTGAAGTATGCTCTTAGACTGAAACAGGTTCATTGTCACTGACATAATTCATTTATTTGTGACAAAAATTCAGGTATTTTGAACACACATCTAGTTTAATATCTACATTATAATTAATAATTTATGTAGAGGTAGTTAGTGTTGTCAATCATATATCCATATAAATACACAGGAGTTCTTATATTGATGTTTGCTCTATTATAACCTTACTGGATAATTTACAAACGTTTTGAGATGGATATTATTAAATATCATAATAATTACATATTATTCTCATGTATGGAAGATCACATATGCTGAAACTAGAATGTAGACATTTGAATTTGAAATCTTCAAACTCAAGTCATAAATTCTCAGAATTTGACATTTTGAATTGGAGCTAATAATACTTAGTTTAGAGGGTTGCCCTGGAGCTACAAAGAGAATTTATCTCTGAGAGCATTTTATAAGCCAAAAAAATAAAAAAAAGAAGAAGCAAAGGAAGCTTTGTTATTGAGTGCAAACTCATCTCCCACTTACAGAGCAATTTATAGTTTTGACAAATTCCATTCAAAAATGGAGACAATTTAAATATTATGGAATATTATAAACTGACATAAATAAATATATTGAAAACAGGATAAAAAATGTCCTATTTCTAAAATCCATTGAGAAATAATAGGCAACTTTAGGTAGGTCGTACAATAAGGAAAGGTGAGTATATTATTACATGAGGGGTTTATAGCAATGAAGACAACAGTTTAAAATATCTGAATACTAAGCAATGTGACATACACACATAGCACACACACACATGAGAAAAAGTGAGTAGTATTTGTCTTTCTGTGTCTGGCTTATTTCACCTAGCACAGTGGTCTCCAGTTCCATCCATTTTGTTGCAAACTCAAAATTTCCTTCTTTTTCATGGCTGAATAATATTTTCAAACATGCATAAAAGTTACAAGAACAAATAACCTCTTAAGCTTTCCAAGGTCAAAGTTTAACATGAGGCTGCGTCACATCTGGGTCATTTAATGGGTTTCCCACCCCCACGGGGTTTTCCCTACATCAGCATTCCCCTGCAAGGGGGATCCGGGCATTTGTGTAAACGCGCTGTTGCCATCTCACCTGAAGTCAGCCAAGTTTCTCTGTGCTTACAAAGCCCTCCACTGCAAAGGACCTATGGCAGAGCTGCACGTGGCTGTGAGCTGAAATCTTTCCTTTTTCTGGAACCGTTAGATGTTCATAAAGTTGGCATTGCTGAAGACTATGGCTTTGCCCTTTGTAGAATGCCCTCAGTGGCTCTCTGTGATATGCACTCATGGTTAGATCCAGGTCTGCATTGTTGGCAGGAAAGTTAGAGAACTATTGCTGTGTTTTCATTTAATCCACACAGCAGTGTGGGGTGTTTTGTCCCGTTACTCAGGATGCTATCATATCACTTGATCCAAGATGGTGTGTCTCAGTTTTCTGCATCTTCAATTCATTCTTATTTTATTTTATTTTTTTGACAGAGTGGACAGTGAGAGAGAGAGAGAGAGAGAGAGAGAGAGAGGAAGGTCTTCCTTTGCCATTGGTTCACCCTCCAATGGCTGCCGCGGCCGGCGCACTGCGGCCAGTGCAACGTGCTGATCCAAAGGCAGGAGCCAGGTGCTTATCCTGGTCTCCCATGGGGTGCAGGGCCCAAGGACTTGGGCCATACTCCACTGCACTCCCGGGCCATAGCAGAGAGCTGGACTGGAAGAGGGGCAACCGGGACAGAATCCGGTGCCCCGGCCGGGACTAGAACCTGGGGTGCCAGCGCCGCAGGCGAAGGATTAACCTATTGAGCCGCGGCACCAGCGCATCTTCAATTCATTCTTTCTTCCACAATTTATGATTAACCGGTGAGATGGTGCATTGGCACTATAAATATTCTAAGTTCCTTAACACATAATTATTCATGCATTTATTTATATCAACAGGAACTTGTGTGTTTCATTTTGTTTGGTGGGTTATAAACAGTCACCTTCATTTACTTCTATGCTCACGTGTCCTGGATACTGCCGATGAGACACCCTTTGTGCTGGCTTCTGCAACCTGTTGGCATGCCCCTGCCATTTCCTGAGAACCCCCTTCCTTGCTGGCACAACATGTTCTGGGCTTATTTTGTGTTCTCCCTGATCAGTTGTTTTTCTGAGCATTTCCTTCAGCAGAGAAATGATATTTATACCCAGAACCTGGCACTGGGTGTGCTCCCGGCTTTCAGGGCCTTGCAGCTCCCAGGCCTTGTCAGTGGACAGAGCAGGAGAATGTGTGTACAATCGCATGCACAAGTGTGCTAGTAAGTACTCCTAGACAATGTGTGTACATGGTAAACACCAGCAGATCACACAGAAAACAGAGCTTGCAGCACAACAGCATTCGTTCCAGTTTCCTGGAATTTCAGGTTATCACAACCAGTTCCCAAAGCAAGAAATCCAGCTCCCATTCTGCTTAAAATAAGCACTGATTTACGTTCTTCTTTGCTCAGTGCTTTGGTCTGTGACTGAGCCGTCCTCACTTTCATCCTTCTGTGTGTGGACACTTGACCCACCTCCACAGCCGTGAGGCCACCTACTCAGGCTTGTGGCCCCCTTCCTCCTCCCATGCACAGCGCCCTCCTGCCTCACCCCTCCCCCTACTCAGTCTTGGACAGTAGCGTTGAGCCAGGAGACCTTCCCAGTCCCTCCCTGCCTTGCTGCCCTCTCACCCTCCGTTGCCATCACCGCGGAGCTCTACAATGTGACAATCCAGAAGGAAAGGGAAGGGAGAGTGAGGAAGCAAAGGAAAAGTCCCACTGGCCAAAGAAGACATTTCCCAAAATGCTAACTTAGATTTCCTGGAGATTACTGGTAATTATGAGTTTTTGGTTTGCAAAGCTTTAGGTTCCCAAATGGCAATAACCAGTGAAATGGAGTGAGCTAACGCTGTTTTACATCCTAGCTTTTCTGCTGTTTGCTGAGAGTATTGAACTGCACAAGAGAAGCCGACCTTAGGTGCTGCTACCAGACGTGCACATATGAGACCATAGCAAACAGCTGACACAGGAGCGCAGAGCGAGCAGTGGCTGATCAACGTCGACAAGGCAATGGGAGAGGATGCAGTGCCTGGGTTGTCAGTTTGCAGGTAAACCAGTTTTCAATAGGGTGGGAATGGGCAAAACAAACTTCAACATGGAGGTTTGACCTGTACAAGTACAGAGGAAATGACTTTTCTTTTTCTTCTTCTTCTTCTTCTTCTTCTTCTTCTTCTTCTTCTTCTTCTTCTTCTTCTTCTTCTTTTTTTTTGACAGGCAGAGTGGACAGTGAGAGAGAGAGAGAGACAGAGAGAAAGGTTTTCCTTTTTGCCGTTGGTTCACCCTCCAATGGCCGCCGCGGCCGGCACACCGCGCTGATCTGGTGGCAGGAGCCAGGTGCTTCTCCTGGTCTCCCATGGGGTGCAGGGCCCAAGCACTTGGGCCATCCTCCACTGTACTCCCTGGCCACAGCAGAGAGCTGGCCTGGAAGAGGGGCAACCGGGACAGAATCTGGTGTCCCAACCGGGACTAGAACCCGGTGTGCCAGCGCCGCAAGGCAGAGGGTTAACCTATTGAGCCGCGGCACCGGCCGGAGGAAATGACTTTTCATTTCATCCTGCACAGAGAGCTGTTGAGTTTAGTAAGTTTTAGGGTAATCTTGAAAACCATATTGTGTGTGTTTGGATGTGACCATGTGACTGCGTGACAGATTACTGTGTGTGTGTGAGTGCATGTGTATGCATGTAGTGTGTGTTTATGAGTGAGTATGCATGCCTGTGGTATGTGAGTGTGTGTGAACACGTGTGTATGCCTGTGTGTGCCTCCGGTGTGTGAGTGTGAGCATATATGTGACTATGGTGTGTGTATGTGTGAGTGCATGTGTGTGCTAGTGGTGTGTGCACATATGTATCTGCAGTATATGAACGTGTGTGCAAGTCTGTGTGTGATAGTCTAGTTTGTGTGTATGTGTGTGTGTGCCTGTGGCCTGTGTGTGCATGACCTGGTGTGTGAGTGTGTGTGAGCATGCATGTGTGCCTGTTATCTGTGTGTGTGAGTGCATGTATGTGCCTGTGTAAGTGTGTGCAAGTGTGTATCTGTGGTGTATGACTAGGTATGCAAGTCTGTGTGAGTGATAGTTGAAGAGTGTGTGTGGGTGAGAGTGACATGCTTCTTATGAGAGAGAAATGCCCAAGTGCAGTGGAACCTATTTTGTCTCCTGGGATAATGGGTCTTCGTGTTTCTATGGCTAAGCATGGCCCTTGTGTTGAAGGAGCCCTGTCTGAGCACCTGCACCTCTCGGAGGATCCCATCCCTTCCCTGGGAAGGAGGAGGGGCCTCTGCAGTGGGCGTTTCCCCAGGGAACTGGCTTTTGTTTGACTCAAGGAATTCTTTCCCCTGGCCTTGATTTTAGGAAGTGACAAAGCTGACAGTGAATAAAGCTGGGCAGCACACACAGAACCACCACAGCCAGTCTTTCTATTTTATGACACACATGCACACGTAAACTTAGCTTTTTTATTATTTAATAAATGTGAATTTACAAAACACAACTTTTGTATTGTTGTGGCTTTCCCCCTACCAACCTCCCTCCCTCCCGTGGCCCTCCCCTCTCCTACTCCCTCTCCCATCCCACCCTTCATCGAGTTTCATTTTCAATTACCTTCATATACTGAAGATCATCTTAGTATATACTAAGCAAGGATTTCAACAGGCTGCCCTCACACAACCGCACAAGGTATAGGGTACTGTTCGACTAGTAGTGTTGTTTTTACGTTTCATAGTAAAACACATTAAGGACAGAGATCCTATGTGGAGAGCCTGTACCCAGTGACTCCCGTTGTTGATTTAACGATTGGCACTCTTATTTATGACGTCAGCAATCACCCGAGGCTCTTGCCATGAGCTGTCTAGGCTATGGAAGCCCCTTGAGTTCACCAACTCTGAACTTATTTAGTCAAGGCCATAGCACAGTGGAGGTTCCTTCCTCCCTTCGGAGAAAGGTGCCTCCCTCCTTGATGGCCTGTTCCTTCTGCTGGGGTCTTGTTCACCAGGATCTTTCATTTAGATTGTTTTTGCCACCGTCTCGTGGCTTTCCATGCCTGTGAGACTCTCATGGGCCTTTTAGCCAGATCCGAATGCCCCAAGGGTTGATTCTGAGGCCGGAGTGCTGGTAAACTTAGCTTTAAATTTTTTTCTGACAGCCGTGTGGGGCATTTACATGCTAACCCACTATCTTGACAACCATGGGACAAGTGAAAGGGTACTTATTAAAGGAAAAGGAAGGGGTCTTGATGTCTAGCAGCTGATTTGAATCTCTCAAAAAATTATCTTACAAAAATATCAGGCCTGCTCTCCCACTGTTCTACCTGTAAAAACGTAAAACATGCTAAGTGATCTGTAGTTGAGCATAGCAAGGTAAAGCCATCAATTTTATATTCTATTTGTCTTCAAATAAATATTTTATGAAAATTCATTTTCAAGAAGAAAGTCCCCACAGTATTTGAAAGCTTAAACAACTGGGAGAATAGCGTTGTAAATGACACCTGATTCTATCTTCTTGTATTAATCTGTTTCTCTCTTTTTATACGCTCCTCATTTTCCTTTGTGTGTAAAGTATATTCAATATGGTCAATGCATCAGGCACTGTGCTAGGTACTGAGTGTAGCAGTTACAATGGTACGGTCTCCTAGAAAGCCTCACAAGGCAGCAGGATAAATTAACAGACACGAAATATATGGCCCTGTAACCGTACACAATGGATGCTGCATTAGGTAAAACACAATACTCCATAGAAGACGTAGACATTCTGCACTTTGGCAAAACTTCACTGGCCACATCTATGAAACATGCGCAGAATAAAGCAGGGTACAGAGTGTCTCATTAACATCCAAGAATTCATGTGTCAGGCAAGATGTTGATAACAGACACTAGTAGGTCCCTAAGGAGAGTAACCTCTTGGTTGTCTAAACAGAACCCCAGTGCCTAATTGTGAAGGGATCCTATCCTTGTCTGGGAAAAGTCCATAGACTATGATACAGGCAGCTGGGACACCCCATATCCATGCCAAAAAGCCCTGAACCTTGCAAAGTATGCCGCCTTCAGATTTCAGATTCAGTGAATATCAGGCTGCAAAGTTTGCAACTTTAAGATGTGTTTAAGAGCATTATGGTTATTCTTCCTTAGGAGACAGCACACAAGCAAAACAAAAGAGAAGCAGAAGCACAACACATCTGTGGAGTGAAATGCACAATTCTGGGACAGTGGAGACCACAGGGACACTGGGTGCAGCATCACAGGGCCTAGCAGCCAGCTGGTGTCAGCCTTCAGGCTTGGCATCCCATCACTCACCCTCCCCGTGGGCTTCTGTCTTCCTCCTGGAAATTCCACATCCAAGCCTGAACAGAAAACTTCTTCACCTGGGGTGCAGGGACGGGGCTGCAACTGCAGCGGACAGCTCAGCAATGACCAGAGTTCTGTGATGTAGGCACTGTCTTGTCTTTGGGAATTTGGGTTAGAATCTAGATTTTTAGAAAGAAATAACATTGAGCATCGTCTTGTCTGCTGGGATTTCCCCCCTCCTCTGCCTTCCCTTACGCTCTTCACCTTGGGTATCATCCTTGCTTGCCCTGCTCAGGGAAGCTAATCAGTTGTGCTCTTGTTTCCTCTCAATGTATCTTCCTCGGAAGGTGTTGGAGACAGAGTTTGCAGTGTTATCACTGTTTGCTGGAGCCATGCCCATTTCAGTGGCAGTGAGGCTTCTGAGCTGGCTACAGCATGCTTAGGGAATAACAAGGAGACCCTCAGGCCTGACCCTCTGCTGGCCTCACCTGAGCCTCAGCTGCATGCATGGGGCATCCATTTGTCTTTGTGAACAAATTTCCCATCACATTGAGGACATTCTAAAATTTAGACAAAAACCAGGTATATATTAGCCCTAGTGATAATCACATCCAGGGAAACCAAGAAATTCCACCTCATAGAAACAGTGCTAAGACTTGTCTCCATAACTCTGTTTAACAGAGAACCTCCTATGCTATGACAAGAAAATAGCAGTGTGCAAAAGGCTGGGAATTCTGAGAGCAACCCTGTGCCACGCAGCAGATTTAGGACCTGGCAACTTTTGCATCTTAAGGGGGAAGAGGTCAGGGACCACCTGTATTACCTTATTTAATTTTCACAACACTGTCCTTTATTTTTATTATTTACATTTCATAGGCCAGGAAAACGAGGATTATGAAAGTTAAACATTAAAAATGTCATCGAATCTCTCTCAGCTACAGTATGTTTTCTTGGAGAGCCTCAGACAAATCCTGTCTGAGCTAACGTTTGATTTCCACTCCAACAATTACTTGTTATTTTAGAACAATGACTTGATATATTTAAAAATTGTGTAAAGGGAGCAAATTTCATATATTTCATGTATACAGTTTTCAGATCATACAGATATTTCCCTCTCTAACCTCCTTCCTTCTGCCCCTCCTCCCTTCTCTCCACCTTCTTTTGCTTCGACCACCTGCCCCCACACTCTTCAGCGGTTCTGTGTTTCCTGAATTATGTCTTTGATGCCCAGTGTCCCACTGCCATTGGTTGGTGTGCTATCTTTTAATGTACTTCATAGACATAGGACCTGTTCAATGAAGTGAGCTGAACTTATGACAGCCAGGTTGCTCTGCAGAATTTCCCCTTATATTGAAGGAACGTGCCCCAGGTACCCGGCTCTGCCGTGTGTCTCCCCCACTCAGGAGTCATGTGTTGCTGTAAGCTTTGATGGTAATACCATCATGAGTTGATACTACGTAACAGAGTGTGGCCCCACCCCTTAAGCTGCACTTGAAAACTTACAGTCATTCTTGGCTCATCCTTCCTTTTCACACCCCTGTGTTTTAGAAAATGAAATGATTGTCATATCCATTCTGTTTGCTGTCACAGTAACTCTCCCCAGTTCCACTGAATCTACTACCTGATGGTCAGAGTGCCTGGCTTTAAAGGTCTTCCACATTTTAACCCCAAAGACCGTTCACGACAGCTCACTTACCTCTTTCCCTCTGGTGGCCTCCTTTCCAGCCAGCAGTTATCTAAGATGCCACACTTGCCCATAAATCCATTGTCTGTGGCATTACCTCTGCACACACCTGAGAAGGAATCAATAAAAACATGTTCAAAACTAACCCCCTGGCTTGCTTCTTCAAAAATACAGTTCTCTTCTTCCCAGGCTCATAATCTTGGGTAAATGATATACCCATCCACTGATCTCCAGTCCTGAAATCCAGTGACTGTTGTTTCAAAGCTCTACTCATGCCTTTCACATTCAATGGCCCTTCCAACTTTAGGACAGGGCTTCAGATGTCCATTGCTTTTATCCATTGTCTGAGTATTCCTGCCACTTACATTACTACAAAATTTCCTAACTGGTCTGGAGCTGTGTTTCCAATCTCAACACTAGAGTCATTTTCTGAGAAAGTATATCAATCATGCCTTTCTGTGTAATAATGTTCTTGTTGCTTCTCTGATGAATAGGATGAAGAATGAGACTGCTAAAAGTCCATTATAAGGCCTTTGAAGTGTGGCCCTGTCTCCCATTCCTCTCCTGTATCCCTAGGCAAGGATGGCTCCGCTGACACATCTTCCTTTTTATGGTCTTCCTATAAAAACACATATTCCAATATTGAATAATTGTGCCATCATCCCCTCCTTCCCAACTGGAAAATTTCATTCATTGTCCAAACTCAGCTCAGGCATCATCTCTTTGGGAAAGAACTTCTTGGTTCCCATGATGGAATCAAATCAATTCCTCCTTAGGGCCCCAATAGTAGTCAGCACACATCACTAGTAAGAAAATTATCACAGTATAGGATGAATATTGGATCTTTTAAATTATTTATTTATTTTAAAGATAGGTGCTACAGAGTGAAGGTAGGGAGAGAGGATTGTTCCATCTTCTGGTTTACTCCTGTTAAAGCCAGGATCCAGGATCTCCACCACAGTATTCCTCATGGGTGGCTTGGGCAAAATACTTGGGGCATCTTGTGATGCTTTGCCATGTGCATCAGCATGGAGCCAATTGGAAGGAGTAGCCATGACTTGAACCCATGCTCAGCTGTAGGATGCTGGCATGGCCAGTGGTTACTTAATTAATTGTATCAGAACATTTGATTTTACCTCCCCTGTGCTACAGAGAGTGAATTCTGTTGGAACAGAGAGCTTCCTTCACTTTTGTGTCTGGTTAGTCATAAAATACTTGAGATGTGCTCATTATAAATGTGTTATAGTGTAGGAAATTCATTACTGCACAACATATAGATTCCTCAGAAAAAAATGAAAGTTTTCCTCCCCAAAACTGCTCCCAACAAGACAGCATGTCATCTACTTGGGAGCAGTGAGCAGCTGAGTGAAGGCAGACAGCAGGAGCACTGGGCCCAGCTGCTAGAAAAGTCAGGACCTCCCAGCCCAGCGTGTTGGTCACAGCTACGCAGATGTCACTGTGCACATCCTTCCTCTGTTCTCGTTCATGAACTAAATCCTGGGCTGAAAGACTGGGGAAATCAAAGGCAAGTGCTTCTGTTCATTTCAGTGTCCTTTTTCCAGGTTTATAAGTCAGACTTCCCTTTTCTTTCTTTCTTTCTTTATTTTTTTATTTTTATTTTTTAACAGGCAGAGTGGATAGTGACAGAGAGACAGAGAGAAAGGTCTTCCTTTTTGCCGTTGGTTCACCCTCCAATGGCCACTGCGGCCAGCGCATCTCACTGATCCGAAGCCAGGAGCCAGGTGCTTCTCCTGGTCTCCCATGCGGGTGCAGGGCCCAAGGACTTGGGCCATCCTCCACTGCCTTCCCGGGCCATAGCAGAGAGCTGGCCTGGAAGAGGGGCAACCGGGATAGAATCCGGCACCCCAACGGGGACTAGAACCCGGTGTGCCAGCGCCGCAAGGCGGAGGATTAGCCTGTTAAGCCACGGCGCCGGCCAGACTTCCCTTTTCTTGAGCCTCAGAGGGGAAGGTCCTCAGGGAACAGAGCTTCCTTCTCCCCCCCAGCACACCAGAGTGGGTGTGGGGGCAGCTGTTCTGAAAAAGTTGGGAAGCAAGGGAGCCTCTCTGTGTGGACTTAGCCCTTGACCAGGGAGTCCTCTGCAGCAAGGGCAGGTGGGCATCCCAGTGGAGTTTGCATGTTCAGCTGGCCAACCTCAGTGTCTGTTCTGCAGACCTCAACACTGAGCGAGATTGCTTGGCCACAACACAAATGACACGAGTTGCAGCCAGAGGCTGTGGGTGCAGGGCTAATGATTGGGGAATGCTAACTTGGGAGCATAACTAGGAGCTAACAGGGGGTTGTGTGTGCCAATAGCGCCTCAGAAGTCATATGGGCCAGACACCGCTGAGGGATGGTGCACTCCTGGGGCCAGGGACTAATTCCAGACCCAGGTGGACAATGTGTGGATTGCCTGCGCATGCGTGTCTCATGGGGCTCTTTTCTGTAGAGGAAGCAGCACTCAGCCCCCATCCTCCTCACACCCCCCTCTTTCCAGGGACCCCAGTGAAGTCATCACATGACAGAGCCCCCTGTCACATCACATCACTAATTACAAAGAAATCACATCATCTTGGACAGTCAACTCATCCTTCAGTGATGACAGTTATTACAACGATATAGTATAATAATAATAACACCAGCTGGCATTGGCTTAATGTCATACAGTTTTATTTAGCGTTTTTACATATAAAATCTCATTGTAAAACTCAAAATAAAATGTTGAGGGTGTTTTTTTTAAACTTTTCCCCATTTTAAAAGTAAGGAGACTGAGATTTGAAGAACACAAATTCCTGGGAGACTACTTTCGTGTGGAAGAACAGAGTTCTGAATCCAGTTTGTCTCCCTATCTGCACCAGGCTACTGGAGTGGCAGGTGGTCAAATACCCCAGAGCAGAACACTGACTTGAAAAAAAAAAGAAGCTGCTAAGGAAAGGTCCCCTCAAACTGCTTTCAGCACCTTGTTGGACCTGCACAAAACTGCACATCTGTAGCTTCCTTTCTGTGCTTGCCCATAAGTCCCCAAGTTTCCTGTGACAGATTCATTTTGCTGATTTCCTGGAGGCCAAGAGGATGCCGGGAAAAGAACCCTGTACTCTCTTAATGAGCCAGATTCCAATAGTGAAGCTAGACAGTCTTCCTGATTCACTTATGTGGAAAGTACATCCTTTGAGGTCAATATCTGCCCAATTATTGCAATCACAGGGCCAGTGATTTTGAATTTGAGATGTGAGAGAGAAACTTTGATTACGGCAATGTTCCAAGATGAGAGAATTAGAGGAGCTGGAACTGTGCTTCCAGCTCTACCTTCAGCACTGCCCTGGAAAAAATTCCCCAGTGCCGTGGGGTTTGCTGGGCAGAGATCCTGTCTCCTCAGAAACTCCACTCTGTCTTCCCAGGGTCTTCTAAGCGTCTTGGCTGGACTTCAGATTTTAGACATTTTCAAAGTATGTGACCCTGAACAAGGAGGCCACATCATTGCTTAACCATATGTTAAGGCACAGATCCTGACTCTGGATTGCTGGGAACATGAGACATGATTGACACATGCTGACATGGAGCAGCCCATTCCTGTCCCCTCTTCTCCTCTGACGTCTTCACCAAGGATATCTCGAGGAACCAGGGAGTAAGCTCTCCAGGTAACACTTTTAGGGCAGTTCTTAGAGACAAGGTGTTAGGTCTCCCCACAGAACAAACAACAATGCTGGTAATTTTAAGCCAGGGCAGAGATGATTTGGTGTCCCCAACACACACCTAGCGTTAGCAGCTGGCTGCTTGTTCATCCCCCTTATGTTGTCCACATTCCGAATCTCCAGCACCACCTGCACCACCACTGCTGCCTTGGACAGGGAAGGAGAAAGGGGAGGCCGGCCCAATGGCATCCTGTTTGGGTTCTACAAATCACGGGCAGGCAGCGGGGACTGTGGGGATTAACCTGCCACGAGGAGATGGTGTCAATGTCCTCACAGCCAACACTCCTCAGGGCCACTGTCTTTGTTGTTCTTGCTTGTAAGAAGCCATTGTCATTGTTAAGCCTTATGAAGCAAGTTACTCATAAAAATTGATTGTTGCTTTTAGCCCTGTGTGCTCTCCTGTGGAACTATGGTCGTCCTACTTTTTACTTGTTGAATGTTATGCTTAGTGCTGCATTAAGCTTATAATTATGGAGTGAATTAAAATTATGTTTTTGGAAAAATTAAAGAAAAATGAAAGGAAGGAAGGAGGGAGGTAAAGGGAGGGAGAGAATAAGGAAAAGAAGTATGATTATTTTCTTAGAATTATACCTGTGAAATATGTGAAATCTGGGACTGGAATTGTGGCATAGTGGGTAAAGTTGCCACCCACAATGCTGGCATCACATATGGGTGCCAGTTCCACTTCCAATCCAGCTCCCCGCTAATGGCTTGAGAAAAGTAGCAGAAGATGACTCAAGTGCTTAGGTCCCTGCTACCTACATGAGAGACAAGGAAGAAGCTCCCAGCTCTTGGCTTCAGCCTGGCCCAGCTCTGGCTGTTGTGACCATCTGAGGAGTGAACCAATGGATGGAAAACTTCTCTCTCTGTCTCTCCCCCAACCCCCTATAACTCTGCCTTTCAAATAAATACATAAATCTTAAAAAATAATTACTTGAAATCTGTTCTCTTTATATTAATAAAAATTTAAAAAAGAATATAACAGAGAAGAATGTCCATACAAACCCACTACATATATACAGATTATTACAAAAACAGATAACATAGAAGAAACGACCTGTTACTCCATAAGCTAGTACTGATATTAACATGGAGAACTATGTGCATAAGAAGATAAATAAATAAGATGAATGTATACACACACATATATTTCCACACACACACACACACATATATATACACACACATACATACATATACACTTCCCACTGTGTCCTGGGCTATGGTTAGATTCACCATGCTCTGGTTGCCAGTTTGCCTGCATCTGATGAGACATAATGCACACACATACACCAAGTGATGGGAGAGTTTTATTACTTACAGATAAGCAGCCAGGGACAGAAGATGTCTCCAATCCACTGTGAACCAGTCCTGCAAGTTTCAGTAAAGCTGCCTGGGGAAGACAGAGCCTTGTATGTGCATGCCCCACTTACAGCACAGCTGGGGGACCCCAAAGGACAGCCCGCCCCAGGGTAGAGGCTTCAGTGGCAGCATGGCTCACTATGGTCAAACTGTGGAAAACGCTGTGATTCCAGGAGACAGAAGAACCAAGCATGGACGGTCTTCGGCAGTTCCTCCCCATCTCACTCCGTCACGCTGCAGGACCTTGGCTGCTTTGGGAAGAGCCTCACAGCTCTCCTGAGTTTCTTGTATATTTGGCAGTTGTTCTTGCGAATTACAAGCAAGAAAGGGGAGAGGACTGCTCACGGTCACATGGGTAGTTTCAGCTCTGCACTTCTCACTGACACTTGTTTCTGTCAGTGTTTTTATCGTAGCCATCATTGTGAATGTGTCATCTTTTCTGATTATGGATTTAATTTGAAGAAGAACAATGATTTGGAACATTTATTCATATGCTTCCTAGTAATTCACATATTTTTTTTCGTGAAATTTCAGTTGAAATGCTGTGCCTATATTTTACTGGATGCTTTGTCTCCTATTTTTACGTTGTAGGAGTTCTATACAGACTGTTTATATGCAATTACCAGATATATTTATTGGATGCATTTTCTCAAAGTATGGTTCCCTTCTACACTTTCTTAGTTACGTCCTTTGAAGAAGATAAGTTCATTATGAAGTTTGATGGATAAATTTCAATTATGGTATGAATGCTTTTTGCTTTCTGTTTAAGAAATCTTTGCTACGATTGTTAAAGGTTATTCACTATTCTTTATTTAGTTTTTTAGTTGTTTTTAAAGATTTATTTTTTTATTTGAAAGGCAGAGTTAGGGAGCCAGAGATCCAGAAGCAGAGGCAGATACAGAGAGGTCTTTCATCTGCTGGTTCACTCCCCAAATGGCTGCAGGGTTGGAGCTGGGCCAATCAAAAGCCAGGAGCCAGGAGCTTCTTCCAGGTCTCCCACACAGGTGCAGGGGCCAAGGACTTGGGCCATCTTCCACTGCTTTCCCAGGCCACAGTAGAGAGCTGGATCAGAAGTGGAGCAGCCGGGACTCGAACTGCTGCCCATAAGGGATGCTGGCACTGCAGATGGTGGCTCTACCCGCTATGCCACAGCACTGGCCCCAAGTTTTGTAATTTTAGGTTAGTTATTTAGGATTGCAATGTATTTAAAATTAATTTTTGTGTATAGTGTGTAATAGCTATGATCAAGGATTATTTTTCTGAGCTAATGATTAATTGATCTGCACTATTT
Organism: Lepus europaeus; assembly: GCF_033115175.1. NCBI lineage: Eukaryota > Metazoa > Chordata > Mammalia > Lagomorpha > Leporidae > Lepus > Lepus europaeus. The sequence goes on from NC_084839.1 coordinate 3,090,457, forward strand.
TTTGTAAAGAAAGAAACTTCCCTTTAGCATTAAATAGCTTTGCCTCTTTTGTTTAAAAAAAGAGCTTAAATGGCAGTATTTGAAAATAGTGATGTAACAGTTTAAAATTGAAAGATGAGATGAATATTGATGGAGTTATCCAAAAGTTGTGTCAGGAGACATACTTCCCTGAAATGTCGTGTTTCTCAGGCAGGGGCTGTTGGAGGAAGGTGGATACATTTATTGGCTTTGTCATAATTTCTGGTCATAGAGCCCAAAGCCAGACACCTCGACTTAAAATTTAATAATTGCATGATATTAGGCAATTTGACTCCATGAGTTAGGATGGACCTCATTTGTAGAATGGGGGTAATAATATTCAAAATTTCTTTGTAGGAATACCAGATGTATTGCAATAAAAGCGTAAAGACTGCCTGCCTCATAGGGGTGGCTCAATATATGCTTGGTATTAGTATTAATTAGATTAATATTTGATTTAGAAATGCTAGGTGCATCAGCATATCAATCCCAAATGTTTTTAAATTTTACATAATTGCAGGTCTTTTTTATATATGACACAATAAAAGAGCACTGCCGACTTTTGTCATAACGTGAGCTAAATGAGCTAAATATTTTATTTGACTTGATTTTATGATTAATTTTGTGGCATGTTTTAGAGTTTTTCACTTTTGTTAGTTTATTTATACAATATACTCTTCAATATAAATTATACTTCAGGATTTAAAAATATCTAAGAAAAAATTTTACGTTGCCATTCTCCCAATCAAATGTTGATTTAGTGCTCCTTAATTCATGAACCACCTCTAGGTGCTGTTTCTACTGTTTCTTAACCTATGCTTTAATGGAGGTGATTTACAATTCATGGAATTCTCACTTTTTTATGAGAGTTAGCGGAATGAAATAGAACTTAATCCAAAACCAAAGGAGATTTTGAATTCTATGCTAACACTTTACCAAGCAATTATTAAACATCTGAGAGCTACTGATAGTACACACAACTATCTTCTGTAGGTGACAATCCAACAATCAGTACAGTTTTAAAAGAATTCCAATTTTACCCTGTAATTCAATTCTTACATCTAAGAGACAGAAATGTACGTAGCTCAGAGAAATCTGCATAGCATGCACACTCCCACACATGCATGCATGCACGCACATGATCACACATACAGTCGTTCATGATAACTCAATGTAGCTCTCCATCTGAAGCCATGGCTTTTCAAATTGCCTAGCCAGCTGATAACTCCCAGTGAGAATGAACATCTGATTCCACTTTCACCCATCGCTGGAGTTCTAATTACTTTGATTTAATGAGTGTGGGATTTTATTTTTTACTGTTTGGACAGATTCCTCACTAATACTTAACAGGCAAGAAACATTAAAATCCTGTTTGGTTTGACAGGAGCAGAGTTTAGTGTCAGCTGGACTGAATTTATTTTCCCAAGTTCTGTTTTCTCAAAAATATCTTTGATGTTTGTTTTAACCAGATTTATTTAGGCAACAAACTATACGATGGGAGAGGAATCCAAATACATTGCTTATTCAATCATCGCATGGACATTCTGTGCACCACCCAGTTAATGGTAAACATCTTATATTTGACTTCCAAGCTAAACAGACAGTGCAACCCAAGGGTGAGGCACACGACATGGTTCAGTGTCTAGTTCCATTTGGGTAAACTTAACAACATGAACAAGCATGTGACCAACCTCAGGGTGTATAGTTTTACCCAATGCATCTCTCCTTGTAATATTTTTCTTGGATCCTCATCTGTTCTCTCTTAGCTCCTATAATTATTTCCAACAAAGCATCTATTTCAGTCAATTGGTATACTTTGTGCACTGTATGAACCGATAGTACCTGGTGGGCACTGTGCTCATCATGTTGCAAAGGCTACAGCAGTCACCTAGAGTCAACTCAAACTATTTCTTGAATGGAATTTGATATATGCATATATCAGAGTGAAAATTAACCTTTGCATTAGAATACTATAAACAAATACAGTGTATTGTCTATAAAACTGTATAGCAATGTCGACACAGGAATGGTCACAATGAAAAAATAATGTTTTATTGACAATGAGTGGTTTGTAGTTTGTACAATCATTATTTAGTCACAAGGACAGCCATTAAGGACTAAGCAGGGTCCAGCATGAATTAACTCACCATTTCTGATACAGATGGCAGCCAAGTCTAGCTTTGCAGAAGCGGAAGTGTCCGAGAAGACTGGTCAATGTGGCAGAGAATTTCGTTTACCTATCCAAAACCACCGTTCCCTTCTTTGTTGATCACTGATCAGATCTCAAAGTAGAGATGGGGCACTTTTGATGGTGTGGTATGTGTTCACCATAACTGGTGGAATGACTTGCAACCATGATTCTGACTAATGCCATACAGAAGAACATTTATTAGATCAATTCTGGGAAAGAATTCCCTTTTGACAGGTAAGAAAAAAGTATCAATCCTCTCTAATGCCCCTGAACATAGTTCTTTGAGGATGTATTGCCAGGAGCACTTAACTGTTTTTAAAAATATATTTTCTTTTATGAGAGGCAGTCAGAGGTTTCTCTCCCCAAATGCTCACCATGGCCAGGGCAGAGTCAGGCTTACGTCAGGAGCTGGGAACTCAATCCAAATCCTCATTTGGGTTGTAGGGACCCAAGTACCTGAGTCATCATCTACTGTCTCCAGGGTGTTCGTCTGCAGGAAGCAGGAATCAGAAGTGGAATGAGAACCTGAGCCCAAGCACGGTGATGTGGGATGCATACATCTCAAAAAGTGTCTTAAATGTTAGAACAAAATCTCACCCTACAAAAACCAGTTTTAAGTGTAGTGTTAAGTGATGTTAAATACATCCATAGTGTTGTGTAACCACAACCACTGTCCATGTCTGGTTATCTTTTCATCTTGTAATACTTAAATGCTGGGGCCAGCATTGTGGCTAGCAGGTAAAGCCACTGCCTGTGATGGCAGCATCTCACATGTGCCCCAGTTCAAGTCATGGGAGCTCCATTTCCATGGCCTGGGAAAAGCAGTGGAGGATACCCCAAGTGCTTGGACCCCTGCCACCGATGTAGGAGACCTGGAAGAAACTCTTGGCTCCTTGTTTCAGCCTGGCCCAGCTCCGACTGTTGCAGCCATCTGCATGAACCAGCTGATGGAAAATCTGGGCCCTGCTCTATCTGTCTCTCCCTCTCTGTAACTCTGACTTTCAAATAAATAAATGCAATCTTTATAAATAACCTGAGGGCCAGCAACATGGCTCACATGGTTAATTCTCCACCTCTGGCACCAGCATCCCATATGGGCGCTGGTTCAAGTCCCAGTTGCTCCTTTCCCAGTCCAGCTCTCTGCTGTGGCCTGGGATAGCAGAGGGGGGATGGCCCAAGTACTTGGGGCCCTGCACCCACATGGGAGACTAGGAAGAAGCACCTGGCTCCTGGCTTTGGATAGGTGCAGCTCTGGCAGTGGCGGCCATTTGGGGAGTAAGCCAACAGAAGGAAGATCTTTATCTCTGTCTCTCTCTCTCTCACTGTCTGTAACTCTACCTGTCAAATAAATTTAAAAAAAATTAAAAAAAGAAAGAAATCTGAAATTGTGGGTTCAATAAACAGCAATTCCTCGTTCTCCACAACCCCCATCCCCTGGCAATCACAATTTTATTTTTACTTTTATTGGATGGTATTTTATTAATAACAGTTATCTCATTGGACATATTCAGTATTTCTGTGTATGAATAGCTTATTTCACCTAGCATAATGTCCTCACCTTCAGACATTTTGTAGCATATGTCAGAATTGGAATTTCCTTTAAGTAACACACTTTACTTATCTATTCATCCACCAATGTATCCTTGGACTGTTTGCATGTTTTAGCTACTCTCAGTAATGCTGCTGGGAACCTGAGGGTATGGATTTCTCTTTGAGATGCTCCCAGTTCTTTTAGGTATATTCCAGAAATGGAATTCCTGGATCGTATGATCATGCCATTTCTATATTTTTGAGAAACCATCATATACATGTTTAGTGACTGTGCTCTTTCACATTCTTACTAACAGAGCACAGGTTCTGATTACTCCACATTCTCACCAGTGCTTGTTATTTTCTGTTTCTTGAAAACAGCCATTCTAGTGAATGTGGAGTGCTGTTTCATTGTGGTTTTGATCCGCATTTCCCTAAGGACTAGCTAACATGAGCATCTTTTCATGTGATTATTAGCCATTTGAAAATCATTGTGGAGAAATGACTATATCAGTTCTTTGCCAATTTTTATCCCCTTTACTGAGGCTTTTTTTTTTTTTTTTGGTATTTGTAATAGAGCTGGATTACTTTGTCACATTCCCTCCTTGGATTCCCCAACATTATGCCTTTTCCACTTGTGTCCATCCATTATGGATCAGTGTTTGTATAAAATTCTTGAGCTTTATTGTTAACCATTCTTATCCACTTACCTTGGTCATCTACTAACCTTTTTGTCACCTCTTCAGTTTTCCTCTTTCATAATGTCATATAAATGGAATAATACATATGCAAGGACAATTATGGACTAGTGGCTTTCATATATGTATGTACGATGTACGTATGCATGCATACATGAATCATTCATGTTGCTGTGTGCCTTGACAGTTCATTCTTTTTTTATTGGCAAATAGCGTTTTAAAATAAAACTATAGTAGAATTCATTGCTTAATTTACCTACTTAAAACGATGTTTGATTGCTTTCCCTTTGGGACAATTATAATTTTCCCCTTGGGACAATAAATTATAAATGTTCCATAAACATCCAGGTGCACGATGTTGTGTGGACATAAGGGTTCATATCAGTTGGTAAATACCTAAAACGGATTGACTGTTGGATTATATGATAAGACTATATTCACCTTTGTATAAAACTGACACATTGTCTTCCTGAATGGTTGTACCCTTTTTTCCTTTCCACCAACATTGAATGAGAAAACCTATTGTTCTTCAAACTCACCAGCTATTGGTATTGTGGAGATTTTTTTTTTCTTTTTTGGATTGTATTCATAACAGGTAAATAGGTTGTTTCACATTATTGTTTTAATTTACATTTCCCTTCAGATATATTCCCAGGAATGGGAGAGCAAGCTCCAATGGTAGATCAATTTTTACTTTTCTATCGAATCTCCATACTAGTTTCCGTATTGGTTGTACCAATTTTCATTCCCAAAGAAAATAAAGTCATAATATTTCATTATAGCTTATTCATAATAGTAAAGACATGGAATCAAATTAGATGTCAATCAACTGGTGATTGGATAAAGAAAATATGTAGTATATATGCAAAGTGAGAAATTAGCCATACAAAACAATGAAATTTAGGTATTGGCAACACAGAGAATAGAACTATAGATCAGTATGCTATGTGAAATAAGCCAGACTCAGAAAGACAAACATCACATGCTTTCCCTTACTAGTTTATGATAGTATATTGAGAGACTATAAAATGTGTGTAGATGACATATCATCTGGTATATAATTATAAATATTGCTTCAGTGAATCATAACATGTAAATGACAATTTACTCTTCTTTCTCCATGTACTAGTCATTGTCTTGAATCTCTGTTTGTGACATTATTATTTTCATGAAAATAAACATATGAATGTATACATAATGTCTATATTTGAAGTGACTGGCAAAATGCTAAAAACTGTTAAATTTTAAAACTAGAAAAATATATAAAATTGCATTTTTCTTTTTTCTTTTTTTTGACAGGCAGAGTGGATAGTGAGAGAGAGAGACAGAGAGAAAGGTCTTCCTTTTTGCTGTTGGTTCACCCTCCAATGGCCGCTGTGGCCGGTGCATCTCGCTGATCCGAAGCCAGGAGCCAGGTGCTTCTCCTGGTCTCCCATGTGGGTGCAGGGCCCAAGCACTTGGGCCATCCTCCACTGCCTTCCCTGGCCACAGCAGAGAGCTGGCCTGGAAGAGGGGCAGCCAGGACAGAACCGGCGCCCCGACCGGGACTAGAACCCGGTGTGCCGGCGCTGCAAGGCGGAGGATTAGCCTGTTAAGCCACAGTGACGGCCAAAATTGCATTTTTCTAATGACAAATGATGCTAAGCAGAGTTTCTTATGCTTATTTGCCATATTATGCCTTCTTTGGGAGGTGTCTGTTCAGACCTTCGGCCATTTTTTAATTGGCTCTTGTTCCTAGTTTTTATAAAATTTTCAAAATTATTTATATAATTATTTGGAAAAGAATACTTTTATGTTATATACAATTCACAAATATTTTCTTGAGGCTGTATTTTGTCTTTTAGTTCTCTAAAACTATCTTTCATTAGCCAGAATTTTTAATTTTACTAGTATCCAGGTTAACGATTTTTTTCTTGAATGTATCTACATTTGGATGTTAACGTATAAAAACTCTTAACCAAATCTAGTCTCATATATAAATTTCTCTTGAGCTTTATAGGCTTGCATTTTACATTAGTTCTTTGATCCATTTTGATTAATTCTTGTTTAACATAAAAAATGTGTGTCCAAGTTCAACTTTTCATTCATACAGACATCTAAATATTATAGCACCATTTGTTGAAAAGACTAGCTTTTCTGAGCTGAAATGTCTTCACACTTCTAAAGAAAACACTTTACTGCATTTACTTGGATCTGTTTCAGGGGTCCTGATTCTAAGACATCTACATGTTCTTTTTTTTTTTTTTTTTTTTTTTTTTTTTTTTTTTTTTTGCTAAAACCTCACTGTCTTTATTATTGCTGGATTATAACCAAACAGCGTAGATTCTCCAATATTCTCCTTCAGTGTTGTGTTAGCTGTTTTAGATCCTGTGCCTGTTTAGGTGTCTATAAAATAGCTAGCTAGGATTTTGATTGAGATATCATAGACTCTACTGTTTATTTTGGGAAAAATTAACATGTTAACAATATTGAATTTTCCAATACTTAAAGTCTATTTTGATCTTTGATTCCTTTCGTTAGTGATTTATATTTGCATGTGTCTTGACCCTGAAGATATCTTAACAGATTAATACTCAGTTTATTCATTTTTGGTGTTATGGCAAAGGTATTGAATTTAAATTTTAAATTCAAAATTTTCAGTCCTGATACACCTGAATGCAATTTACTCTTTTTTTTTTATCAGTAAGTACTAACAACAAAGTGGTCTTATCCTTGATCTTAGGGGGAAAGCATCCAGTCTCCTATCATTAAGTATGGTGTTAACTTTAGATTTTCATGGACCTTTATTTAGTTGAGAAAGTTTTTATAATAAACTGGTATTGAATTTTCCCAAATACTTCTTTCTATCAATTAAAATTATCACATAGCTTTTATTTCTTAGATTGTTGATGTGGTGAGTTGCATTGATTTTTTAAGGCTTGGCCATATTTTTTTGCACCTAGAATTAATTTAATCTGATAGTAGTGTATAATTACTTTCCTACTTGGTTGAATTAGATTTTACAATGTTTTGGGAAGGCATTTTCATCAAGATTCATTAAAGTTTACATTCTGTGATATCCTTTCTTATATGTCTTTATACTACATAATCAGTAACAATATTATGGCCTCATTGAAGGAGTTCAAATACAGTTCCTCTGTTATTTTCTGAAAGAGATTGTAGACTGTTTATTAAAGATCAATTAAAATTTTTTTCTGTGATTAGAAAAAGTTAGAATTTGGATGCAATAGATCAGCGGTTTCCAACTCTAGCTCCATGGTGAATTGCTTTGGGAGCTTTTAAATACTCCTCAATGGTAGACCAATCCCAGTCAAAACAAATATGAATTTCTGGAGTGGATACTGATAAATGACATATTTAAGAGTGTTTCAGGTGATCGAAGGTGAAAATAGAGTTCAATATCTGATTTTAAACACTGAATTGAGAGTTTTAAATCTTAAGTACAAACAGAACGCACTCTGCTACTTATAAGAATCCCAATGAGTTGTCTAAGAAATGCCATGAGAGGACTGATGCTCCGTGACACTGTTTCTTCTAAGAGGATTCTCTTTTGTACTTTCTCATGTATTTCTTTGACCTGATAAATATCTCTATATTTTGACAACAACCTTTGTTCTCTAGGAGAGGATTTCATTCTAATATAAAGAGTGTTCCACATAGATTTTAACTTTTTAACTTCTTTTTTTTATTTCTGAGAGACAGAAAGAGAGACAGAGAGACAAAGAAACATCTTCTATCTGCTGGATCATTCTCCCATTGCCTGGAACAGCTAGAACTGGGCCAGGCCAATGCCAGAAGCCTGAAACTTCATCCGAGTCTCCTGCATAGGTGTCAAGGATCCAAAATATTGGTCCTTCATCTGCTGCCCCCAAGTGTGTTAGTAGGAAGCTGGATTGGAAGCAGAGGTGAGACTCAATCCAAGGCACTCAAATATGGGATGCAACAATCCCAAGAGATGGGTTTTCTTGCTGTGCCACAATTCTTGCCACGAGACAACAATATTTTGTGCCTTAATTCCTTAGCCCAGCAGACATGCAGTGATTCCTGATGGCTGAAGTCAACCTGGGGGAATCCTGTGCTTGGAGACAAATTCTCATATAGTGATTTATTTGTGTCATATATAATCACATTGTTCTCTCACTGAATTTAGGACGAAGTTATGAGACTTGGGAGTCTTAACAAGCCTTACACAACAAGAATAACTGTCTTCCACAAATACCATTGTGCTTTGCCTTTGCTCATCTATTACCTACACTTTTCCCACCTCCAGATTTTTTATTCATTTACTTAAATGTGAATTGGTCATGGGCTATTGGTGCTTCATTCCTTGTTCTTAGCCAATGGCCATATATCAAGCTTAGCCCTGTGAATATGTTTATAATTTTACATTGGTATTAAGCTATAAATAGGAAACATTAGCTGTTCTTGTTTTATTGTAAAAAATTAAAAAAAAAAACAAACAAACTCTTTTGCCTTCTGTTGAGTCTGTACCTGGTCATATGGCTACTTGTAACCATGTGGCAGTTTGGCCATGATGCTACCACTAGATCCTATTTACCATGCTCACTACCATTCCAAGATCCTAGGGACAAGTGACTTATTGTCATGTATTAACAAAATCATCCCTCCTCCTAGCATTTTCTTAAACAACTGTGTGAGTACAAGTGCCAGCAAATGCTGCTGCTGACAAAGAAACTGTAAAAGCAAATTGTTGATACCCAACCCAGAAAAAAATTCTGTAATGTACTAGAAAAGAAGCCTCATAAACCCACTCTAGATTTAAATCCTATTGATTTAGAGGATAAAATTCATGCATTTGCTTTTGAACACCAATTATCCAGTTATTATATTATATATAGATTGACTTATATATATTTTATATATATTAATTTAAGAAAATGCAAATATGGTGTGACTCAGTCCTCAAGATGTAGAATGTTATTGTGACTTGAGATTACTTCCATATGACCTTCTGAGCTATACCATATTTTAAATTAAAATATTTTATATATATAATAAACAAGTCAATATTAAAACAACTGATTTTATTTAAAATGGGCATATATCTTCTGTATGTTTATAAGGAAGGCATACAAGTACTCAGTAAGTTTATAAAAACATATTGAACATAATTATTCATTTCAGATACACAGATAGAAAGCACAATAAAACATCACTGTATGTGATGAAAATACTCACAATATCAAATGCATAAAGCTATGGAACAACCAGAACTCTCATATATTGTTGGTGAGAGTATGATTTTTAGAAAAAAACTATCAATTTCTTACAAAAATATGCAGGTATACAATGACCCTTTAACTCTATATTCAGATAATTTCTCAAAGACATGAAATGTGTATTACGAAATGACTTGTACATGAATGTTCAAAGCAGCTTTATTCATAATAGGTAAAGCCTGGACACAGCACAAGATTCAATCAACAGGGGAATGGGTGGACACAAAAGTGCTGGTAATCAAAACGAAGTGGATTACATGGCAAAATGCATGCGCTGAGAAAAGAAACCAGGTGCAAAACACTGGATTTTATGACTCTCTTCACACAAATGTCAGAGAGGGGAAAGACTAGACCATATGAAACAGGAAGAAGAGTGTGGGGTTCGGACGTGGTCTGGCTCAGTGGTCACCAGGAAAGAATCTCAGGTGACAATAAAGTTCTACTTTGAGGTCTGGGTCACACTATTTTGTATCTGTACAGTTTATTGAAGGCATACTTAACTTTTGCTCCTTTCACTTTATACAAATTTTACCTAAAACAAGTAAGCATAAATATTAAATTATGCCTAGTATTACAGATTCTGAACTAGTTGGAGAAATGTGTACAGTACACATGACATACTTGGAAACAGATTAAAAAAATAAGATGAATTAATGCTGTCTTGAAGAGTGGATCATGGGCCGGCGCCATGGCTCACTTGGTTAATCCTCCACCTGCGGCATCTGCATCCCATATGGGCGCCAGATTCTGTCCCGGTTGCTCCTTTTCCAGTCCAGCTCTCTGCTGTGGCCCGGGAAGGCAGTGGAGGATGGCCCAAGTGCTTAGGTGCCTGCACCTGCGTGGGAGACCAGGAAGAAGTACCTGGCTCCTGGCTTCGGATCGGTGTAGCTCCGGCCATAGCGGCCATTTGGGGGGTGAACCAGCGAAGGAAGACCTTTCTCTCTGTCTCTGTCCCTCACTAACTCTATTTGTCAAATAAATAAAAAAATATAAAAAATAGTGGATAATGAAGAGATACATGATAAGGCTAATATGGCACTTGTCAATTACAAACCTCAGGTAGTATGTAGATATGTTTCTACCATATCGTTCTTCCAACCTATCTGAATGATGGGGCATTTTCATAGTGAAATATTAGAAAAACAGTTTTCAGATCTTAATGTTTCCTTTCACATTATTCCCTGAGACTAAACCCCATTACAAGTGGCAAGAGTCATATTCTTTCACTGTGATGGCGCAGATGTAAGCAGATGCCTCCGTATGTGGTTGCCGGAATGATCTTTGCAAATCAGTTCCAGTTGGTCTGTATCTTGAGTTCATTGTCCCTTCACTTTCTTTATTGTTTTGCTTTATACTTTTCTTTGACATAAAGACATGATACCATGAGATGCTGTAGGATCTTGCATCATTTGGAGAAAACTCACAGTTCAAGTGTGACAGAGTAGGAAGATTGCATAAACTATCCTCAGGCGACACTATTGAGATGCTTGTGTGAACCTGGGCTACCCAATTCCATTGTTTTTGTATGACACAATTGAGGTTTCACTGTTTTAACGAAAGTGAAGACTGAAAATCATGATATTAAATTTGTATTTGGCAGAAGGGAAGAGAGAGTGGGGATTTGAGGATGTAACTGTTGCCACTGAGACACTGGAGATCATTATTTTGCAGGTGAAATGTTTTGGGAAACCACAGTCGGTTGTATTTTGAGGAAACACAACCAGGTAGCAACCATGATTGTAGTCTGAGGATAAAGTGTAGGTAAAATACAGAATGCAAGGCGGTGAGGATTGCTTCATGCCACCTTCCAGAGGTCCTGCCGGTGAAGAGTGAAGTTTCCTGGTGCTTTCAGCTTCAAGTAGAGGCAGGGAGGAAACTTTGCTAAGAGAAAGTGTTGTCTACCTGCAGCCTACACTGTGCATTGGCTGAGATGGGTTTTCTATTTGTCTGATGTTTACCTCAGTACCTTGTAAGAATCATATTAAAAATAGAGGAACAGAGAGATAATTTACAATTGATGTGAATCCTGTGACCTGCTATGTAATCCAATTATGGGGAAAAAACCCCACACCTGTTTTTGGCTTAACTTTTTTCTGCTCATTCTTAAATGCACATATTTTTATACTTATTTTTTGTCAAGCCCAAGCCAGATGTCAAATACTATTAAGCTATTACTTAGAATAAATTGTAAAATCTAGATTACATGGTTCAAAAGAGCCAGTTTTGTTCTATTCCAAATTGAAACTTGCATATCCTTCAGCTGAAAAACAAGTTATAGCAGTAGATAAACTTTGGATAGTTGGTCTTTCTCAAGTACATCCTAGTGTCAGGACCTAAAACAGAGAGAGACAATATCTGCCACCATGATAGGGTTACAAATGTTGCTATCCCTGCAGAGATCATTGCCTCAAATTTTGTAGTAAAATAGCCATTAATTGAAGGAAGGGGGAAAAAGTAGACCACAGAACATTGCTGTTGAAATTAAAAAATAAAATGGCTTAACACGTCTAGACTACAGTATTGGCTGTTGTTACACCACATAGTCTTGCTAACAAAAATCTCCAGATGATCATTAACCAGTTTCTTCATCAGTAAGAAATTCCATAATGTTCCAAGTTTATATCACAGAAGAATGGCACAATTTCAAGAAAAGGTATCCTACCAGAAGCCAACTCTGACGTCATGGATGGATTGATGTGGGCAAAACTCCCAGAGGGCAGAGATGGGGAGGAATGTGAAGAGCAATGAAGAAGATCTTTATTCCACGGAGAAGGCCAGGTGACTCACCTTTGTGATAGGGTAGGTCCCCACCACTCATTTCCAGGTGGTCTTGCTAGGTGCTGTCATCAAGGAACTGCTTTGCTTCCCTTTCTTCTAGTTCTAGACCAGCAGACAACCTTGTTTCTTCTCTCCTGTTGCATCATGAGTACATAGTTGTATAGAGTCATTAACAGATGACTGAGAGTCTCATCTTACCTGAAGTAGAGTTGCTGAGACACTGGACTTTGAGGTGAGTGAGAATTTATGGTTGTTTGCTTTGGGTAGCAAGGATGTGTATGTCAAAGTATTCTATATGTATATAAGAGCACAGATATAGATGTTGACTAGAACTAAGAGTGGGATGTTGGACACTGATCTTGTCCAAATAATTTCAATTTCTCTTAATTATCAAACAACAGAACCTATCATCTCAAAGATTAGAAAGCACTTACTCCAAAACATTTAGTTTCCTTGTCTTAGTCACATATCCTGCCCAAGGATGTACCCCAATGGATGATCCTTCTGGGAAATGTTTTCAGTGGAACAGACTCAGCTTCTGTTTTACCTGTTGTCTTCCACCTTCTTCTTTCCTTCTGCTTAACTTTCTGGGTATGACGCCAGTAGTACAGCAGTTGGTCTTAAGAGGAGCCATGGCCTGGGTGCCTGGGCCATGTCCCAGCTCCTTCTTATGGCATGAACCATGTGTGGCCCCTGCATCCCCAGGTGACTGCAGGATACATTTTGTGCTTAAATTAAATGTGGTTCTAAAATATGACAGATGGATGTTTTAATCTCAGAGTTTATATCATGAAATATGGATATAGAAATCTCACAGTGGGTAGATTGATCAATACTGCCTAACCATTTGTTATTCGTTCTTAATAAGAAATTTGCTTCTTTCTCTCTGTTAAGGCACTGAGCATTTCCCCCCTCTAAGAACCAATCTAAAAATTAGTATTTCTGCTAAAAATTTCCTGTAGCCTAGGAAAAATACAGAAATAGATATAAGCAGGTTTTCAAAGGGAGACATAGAATTGTTGGATTATGAAAACTGAAAGAAAATGTGTCAGGAAACATGGACCAGGCAGCAGAAATCCCCAGAGAGCATCGGTAGAAAATAAACCATCCCAGCAGAGTTGATGGGGAGCATTTACAAATCCTAACCCTGTACAACTGAGTCTTTTCTGGATGAGTTTTATGCCCTCTGCACTTCAAGGAACACTTGTGATTTCCAGACCTTTCTTCATTCCCGCTCAATGATTCTTGACTGATTTGAACGTTGCAGGTGCTCAAAGATTAAAGGGAAGGGAAAAGGGAGAAATCAGATGTTCTTTGCCCTGTCTTGGTCTTGAGAAAATCCCTGGAATGGGCTGTTTTTGCTTGGGCACCATCAGACAAAAACACCAGTGACAACGCTCATTGGTGTTAGCACTCTTCCTCTCTCCTAGACTGGACACAGAAGCCTCTTTTTGGCATTTTTCTGATGTAGTTTTATCAGGTCTGTTTGACTTCTTTGTCTTCCAACACTAGTGTAGCACATTTTTAATGTTAAAAGAGAGCATCTCCTTTTCCGATTGGACGCAGTCTGATTGAAATCACAGATTTCTCATCGCAGGTAAAGTGGCTCCACAAGGTGTTCAAGGACCAGGCCTGTCCTGTTGGCATAAGGAATGGAGAAAGGAGGCTGAGGCATGAGAGGAGTTTTATGGGCAGACAGTGAGTGGCAAATATGCTGCGAGGTGTAGCTTAGTCAGCCTGCATCCAGTAATGCCAACACCATACATCACTTCCTTTTCTAAGACGGAAATCTAAAGTGTTGAGTGTGACAGATATTTTTCTTTGAACCAGTCCTGGTGGAAGAGGAATTTGTATTGTATGACTAAGGCAAAAATTTGGGGTGTCAAATTTTCTGACAGTACATCCAGGATCTGACTCCATGTACACAATGAGAGGAATCCAGATTAGACCAGGAAAGATGAGGTTATGCAAATCAACTGCATTTTAAAACTAACTATATTGAAACTATGTTTAGGATAAAAGAATTAAAAGTAAGCATTCTACCCTTCACAGGACAGCATTTAGTGGCCTTATTGAACTATTATATCCTGTTCTCAGTAGGGACAATGGAATACACCTTTTTCAAGAAAATTTTTAATTTCCCCCAAAATATATAAAAAAAATGTGTTCAGATTGGATGGGCCCCAACTAATCACTACAGTCACAACCCTTCCCCCTCCATGGACAAACTAGCAATGAAGCAGACCAAGCACACAGCACCCACAGACCTCCAAAGATCACAGTCATTCTGCTTCATCTGGTCTTGGCACACCCCCTGTTTTCATTGCAGTCACAGGGCATTTTGCAAAGGTAAGCTGGTTTTATTCTTATTTCCCCTCACTTGTCTAAATGTCTAACCAGCAGAGCCACAGCTCTTCAGAGAGGACATTGTTTTATTTCACTAAAGCGTAGGAATTGAGCCTAATTCTCTTTTAGCCAAGAGTGCATTACTGACTCACAGTAAAACAAAGGGTCAATAAGGAGACATGCCCCCTTGAAATGAAATAAAACCATCATTTCCTCAGAAGACCTCTCTAGTGAGAGAGGAAATAAGAGCTTAATTGGCATCCAAACTCACAGCAGCTGAAAGCCCTAAAGCCTGAGAGCAATTAGCCCTCAGACCCAATTAGCCTCCCCCTTCCTGCTCCATTGGAGGCAACAGGTGTCCCGGGATTCCTCCTAGGGTCTGCTTCCTTGTTAATGTTCCCAGGTTGCTGTGGAGGTGAAAGGGGATTAGACTTCCCTGCTAACTCCCATCCTGCAGTATGGATATTTTAGGAACTAATTATGCTGGTCTCTATGGGACTCAGCCTTGGCTATAAACATCAGTCTCCTTAGGCCCCCTTCCAGGACATCCTCAAAACATAAGCCAACCCATGGTATGTGTGTTAACTCAGGGGAAAATCAAGGTAAAACTAACGTTCTAGTTCTAGTTCTGTCCCAAATAGGTATTGGCAGATACTGTGATTCACAGCTGCACTGCTGATGGCTAAGAAAAGACAATTATGCAGGAAAGTTGGTAGTCAAGGCAGCATAAGTTGTACTAAACCATCAGTATTGGTTGTATTTTGGGCAACAATAAGGAATAGGAAAGACTGAGTGGAATCTTTGTGGAGATAAAGTTGAATGAGTGAAAATGAATTCCTGAAGCTGACTACGATTGAAGATTGAAGGATGCAATGTCAATGTTAAGCAGAGATAATGCAGACTTGCTTCCGATTCTGAATGTATATTATGTGTGGCTATCCATCAGATAAATAGATATAAAATGAGGATAATATTGGCTAATCTTGAGGGTCGCTATGAGATTTAGTTAAGTTAATGTATAAAAGTATCCAGTACAAAACCTGGGATGAAGCAAGTGTTTATTATTAAAGGCTAATTCAGTATGAATTAGAAAGCCCACACCATGGTGGGAGCTCAATTTCCAAGGTGCTGTTGTGGGATGCTACACACTTATAGAAGCAGATTCTGAAGGTCATAGCCAGATACAAAAGGGGCAAGGAAAAAAATCATCCTGAGAAGGAGTTCACAGTGACAATTAATATACAAGCAAAGTATATTCTTTCTTCTTTGCTTTAGCCATAGGATCTAGATGCTCATTTGTGTGACAAATACACAACTTGTGCTTGGAGTATGATATGTGAATGAGTTGTGACTTTAGTGGGGATATGCATTCATATGCTAACTGAATTTTCCATTTTATGTAATTCCTCTTTTTGTTTCCTTATATCCCCCTTGACCCACACAATAGAGTTGCCCCAAACTACTACCACTTCTCTTTGGGGGTGGGCAGAGAGCATAGGACTCTTTTTTTTTTTTTTAAGATTTACTTATTTATTTGAAAGTGTTACACAGAAAGAGGAGAGGCAGAGACAGAGCGAGAGAGTTCTTCCATCCACGGGTTCACTCTCCAGTTGGCTGCAAAGGCCAGAGCTGTGCTGATCCGAAGCCAGGATCCAGGAGCTTCTTACGGGTCTCCCAAGTGGGTACAGGGGCCCAAGGACTTGGGCCATCTTCTACTGCTTTCCCAGGCCACAGCAGAGAGCTGGATCAGAACTGGAGCAGCCGGGACTCAAACTGGCACCCATATCGGATGCTGATGCTTCAGGCCAGGACGTTAACCCACTGCACCACTGCACCACAGCCCCAGCCCCAGGATTCTGTCTTGACAGCCTTGTTTCCTGGTTGCACACTCTCTTTATAACACAAGAACTGAGGTTAGTTATTGATGGTCTGTGTCCAGCATGTCAACTGACATTGATTACAGTGTGTGTCTTCCTAATGAAGCACAGTTAGTTCTAAGCATATAGATCAGTCATGGTACAGTACCTATGAACCACCAATGCTGCCAGTGTTTGGGCAAACCTGCCACAGGAGGACAAGGGGTGCCTTCTCCTTCCTCTTTGTGAAGCTGTGTACTCCTTCCTGCAGACTCCTGGCTACTGTATGTAATATGTGAATGGATTTCCTCTCAAAAAGAGGAGGGAAGTAGAACAACTACCTTGTACCTAAGAGCAGGCACCAATGGGACATGTAGGACAAGGCAGAGTAAGGGGAGCATCTGCGGGCAACTCCCTGCTGTTGGCCATGGAGTCAGAGTGGCTGTGCAGACAGTGATCTTGGCCCCAGAAGGCAGGACTCTCAGGTGCGAAGAGCAGGATGGATGATGAAGGATGAGGGATGCATGTGTTGTGTTCCTCATTTGGAAAACATTAGCGCAAAGGGTATGATTCCTATTTGGCTTTTCTCTCACCAGTATAATACAATCATGTTTCTACACACATTGTTACAAGCCACTATAATTTATTGAGTAAATCGCAAATAGGCCCCCTTTTCCCCTCCACGTGTGGTGATTTGAAGTCTAGAAACATGTGACTCAAAGAGGAGCCCACAGACAGGCTGTTGGTGCAGCCACCCTCAACTCTTCCTTGTTGCTCTGCAGAGAGCTTAGGAGCTAGGCCACAGGCATGTCTGCCATAATGCTGAACACATGTTTCTTCCAGTGAACATTTCTTCCAGGGAGCTACACCTGGTGATTAAGGAATCTGTGTATGGATGTCCTGTGTATGCTGCACAGACTACTTCCATCTCTCACATGGGTATTTGGAGCAGCAGTGATATGGAGGGCCCAGATAACCTGAGCTGAGTCACCTGAGAACTGGTGCTAGATGGTTAGTAGCTCCTATCCTTCTCAGCACTCAGTTCTTTGCTTCCCACATTTATAACACACTGCTTTTCAATGATGTAGGAAATTTTTCATAATGCTCTAAGGAACAATTATAAAGAATTTTTTTTTCCTTTCACATAATTTGGAAAACTTTGGAGTTCTGAAACAATTCTTGCGCACCTCAGCCTTCATCTTTGGAGACAGGTTGAAGGTTTTTCTTTTTTCTTTTTTTTAAAGATTTATTTATTTGTTTGAAAGTCAGAGTTACACAGAGAGAGGAGAGGCAGAGAGAAAGAGAGAGAGATCTTCCATCTGATGGTTCACTCCCCAGATGGCCGCAACAGCTGGAGTTGTGCTGATCTGAAGCCAGGAGCCAGGACTTTCCTACGGGTCTCCCACGTGGGTACAGGGGCCCAAGGACTTGGGCCATCTTCTACTGCTTTCCCAGGCCACAGCAGAGAGCTGGATCAGAAGTGAGGCAGCTGGGTCTCAAACCAGTGCCCATATAGGATGCCGGCGCTTCAGGCCAGGGCATTAACCCACTGCGCCACAGCGCAAGCCCCACGTTGAAGGTTTTTCTGACAAAACCAAGGAACAAGCAAAGATTAAATTTAAAATTTCATGTGATGATGAAGGCGGGAATATGTAATAAAACGTTCAGGCTTGTGGAAGTAATTAATATTTCCCTCTTTTTTAACTTTTCTTTTTTATTAACGGAGTGGAAATAATGAGAGCACATTTCATAAGATAGAAAACTAAATGATATTTTAAACTGCCTAAAACAATTCCTAAACATAGTAAACTTTTTTTATAAATATTGTGTATTAATTGTAGTATCAGTAGTAATAACAGTTAAAAATTACACAGATTTTAGAACAAGTTAAATAACTATTTGAAGTTCCTTGGAGAAAGTATTTAATTTCTTGTTTTCCCCAGCCTCCATAGCAAATATGCTCGTCCTCATTTTACAAATGAGGAAACTAAGAGAAAAAAGTTAGGTAATCTCCAAATGTTCTATAATTAGTCAGTGCCAAAGGGATGTAAGAAACTTGGCATCCTGCTTTCAGAGGGCTGGTCCTTAGCCACTCCTCTGTACTGAGCTAACAGTCGGCACAGAAAGAAAAGTGAGTCTTATTTATGCAGTATGCAGTCACAGTCCTGCACTGTACTCACAGTTCTATTTGTGATGATGTGAGGTGATGCAGTGCCTACTTGATGTGTGAAGGGAGCTGAACTACAAGGCATTGTGCTATAGCACCATTACCCAAGGCTCCTGAACACAAATACCGCAATGCAACAAGTCCATCTCACAACAAACCCAGGCCAAAATACTTAACCAACTCACTCCTCAGTATGTGGTTCATGACATTGGCTACCAGGAGGACAGTGTATGAGCTCATCAGTCCAACAACAAATTCTAGTGAGAACAGCAATTGGTACACTGTTAAGATAAGAGTTGTCACATGGTTTAGCTAGGGGATAATTCCTGGAAATAACTACAAAGGAATCTCTGGGATGATGCCAAGATGCTCACTTCTAAAGAATAAAAGACAGGATGGATCTTCTATTTTTAAAGAGCAGGAAAACTCCTATAGTGTCACACAATCTTGCCAACCAGAGGTCTGGCAAAAGGCCCAATGGTGTGACTTTGTCACGAATATAATTAGCACTAATGGCTCAGAAAGCTGTCTCCGTGACCTTCCTGCCTTCATTCAGGCAAAGAGTGTGTGCTATCAAAGGATGGGGCTTCCAAGTGCCTAGGGTGAGAATTCAGCTTCTGGGTGATCCACCCACACTGACCTGTGTGTATTCCTAGCTTCCCCAACCTTCTTTCTCAGCAAGCAGTTTTATTTTTGACCATGCTTATTAATTGTGCAACCTAGTGGAGCTTCCGTGCTCATTTCAGCTCCCTGTGTGAAGCCTGCTTAATAAGACACCCTGTAGCTTTCACTTCCCTGGCTGAGAAGCCCTCCCGCTCTGTCAGCACCAGGTGGAGTCTGTGACACGCTCTGTGGTGAGATCATGTGTTCAACCTCCACTGGGGGGAGGACGCTGTGAACGTTCCCAGGTGGGACCGAGCAGAGTGGGGATTTGAAAGCTTTCTGTTCTGCCATTCTGAGAAGTCAGAATAAAGTCTCATTACTTAGGGAAATTCTATTCTCAGTTTTTACCTACTGACGACTTGGCTGCAGTTGTGTATTTTAATGTTAAAAATATCAACAAGAAATGTCAACCTTTCATTAAAAAACAAACAAGAACCACTGAGAAATGTTGTGTCCATGTTCACATGGCACACAATTTGGTTACTGAGAGTCCATTTTCATTCAATGAGAAATGGGAAATTGCACACACACACACACACACACCACAGTGCCACCATCAGGCCTTGCCATGACCCTTTGCCTCTTTGAGATTCATTCGCCAAGCAGAGCTTCCTCCAAGGTCTCCATACGGCGCTAAATGTGTGTCTTCTTTATTTCACTGTGGCAGGCTAATAGACATGGCAGGTTCGATTAATTATGACTTAAAACTTTCCACAGCTTTAAATTTCTGTATTTTTTTTCTTGCCCAGGAAGAAAAAAATATAAGTTTCAAGGACTGCACTTCTAACAATGTGATTGATTTCCCTTGGGAGAAAAAAAAAACAACAACAAAACTGTCAAAACATGACATGTCAGATTCTGCTTCCTTCCACCAACATATTACAATCTGTTTTGATGGAAAAGGGATATATTTTAATTATTTGTTTTTAATCTGACTCCAGACTTGACATATGGCACCTCATTAAGTTCTCTCTACATATTCTGGTAAAAACAAAAACAAGCTGTAGAAAGTTATTCAACTTCTGGCATCAAAGTTATTTTTAAGAACTTCATTTGCTTCTGAGGAGGTTAAATGATGCCAAAAAGTACCCTTCAAACAATCACAGTGACATCCGTTTTGAAGGATTTGCTGGGGATCAATCACAGCTCGCATTAGCTGTTGGCAAAATGTGTTTCTTGGATGAGGAAGGTGTGTCTGAAGATAAATGGTAATTGGTCTTCCCATCAGCTTGTTCCTCTTGAATCTCGCACAAATTGAGAGAAAGTGCACACTCCTGTCTAGTATTTTCACAACGTGGATAAGATTCTTTGTGCCTTGACTGAGCTTGGGAAGAAGATGGTGGAGTATGCTTCCTGCTCAGCTTTAGTCAATGGGCCTCATTAACGTGTCTCTGGTGTAGCAGGATGAGAATATCCTCTCTCTCTCTCCTTCACACACACACACACACACACACACACTTTTTTCCTGTTACCTGCAGTGCAACTTCATAACACTGACTTAACCAGAAGTCTTTTGCTTTTTCTTGCATCCTGCATTTAAAAATAGTAAAACCCTCTTACTTGGGATTCTTTAAGGTTTAAACATTAAATTTTTAAAAGCATTAAATAAATTCCTCCAACCAAACAACATTACCATTCAAGAGCATGCTGTTGCCAATAGAGTTTCAATCTGGTAATTTAGATGATAATTAGAAATGCACCTCAAAATGATCAGCTATGTTCAGAGAGACGGATTTGTTTATTTACTATCCACATAATAAACACTGGCTTTGCATATAGCACAGACTTTTACTACTACATTAAGGGACTGTGTGGCGTAGGAAGAAAAGACATAATCACTGCTCTGAAAGCCTTCATAGAGTTATAATGATCACAGAAGATTGTAATGAAAACTTAGAAATATTAGCCCACACTGAAGCAAAGGCCAGCTGTAAGAGAATTTAGGGATCTGGACTTTAATATCAAATGAGCTCAGCAGATATTTATAGTTTGTTATTGTCTATAAAATGTTCTTCAAAATAATTCTGCTAATTCATACAATTGAATCACTTTATGTATTATAGCTAATGTCTAACATCAATTTGGCTAATTAGCAAACCAGTACATCCACTGATACCATCTAATATTTAGTATACTAACCAGTAAAGCCTCTGGCCTTGATGAAAGACATGTGTAGTTGTAAGTACAGGTAAATGTCCCTTCCGGATTTGCCAGAGTAAATGCCACATGACCAACAGCTGTGGGCTGGGGAAAACTGGGATTCAGATAAAACTAACCTAATGCGGAAGTGCATAGTCACACACTCTGACAGGTAAACACTCACTGAATGGTTTAAAAAAAAATTAGAGATCTCATAATACCTCCCACCAGAGTGTGAGATTTAGGTTATTCATGTGATTTCTGTACATCAACGTGTTTTCACTCTGTACAACCAGATCTAGCATATAATGGTCATTCACCAAATATTTTTTCGAAAATCCTTATCAAATATAGTGGATATATCAACAAATTACCGAGGAGCTGCAGGAGCAGAGGCTGAAATCCAGGAATGGGGATTCAGGGGGAGAAACACATGTTCCCTCCACTTCTTAGGAGATCTTACAGGGGACACAACAGGGCCTTGTCTTCAGTGCAGACACAACCTTAGAAATGGTAGGTCATTTAATCATCAGTTCCCTCTCAGTGAGAAGCTAGAGACTCAGCTGGCATGTTTGGTTGCCTTGAATGTCCATGCATGGAGCACAACATTTGGAATTCTTCTAGGACATAGATTTAGTCATTCTGGGCAACTTAATTTTTGCTACTCTCAAAAAATCCAAAGTCTTCATATATGATTCTTGTGTTAATATAACTGTATTTGACCACATAAGTTTCCATCTACAGTGATGGCCAAAACCAAGTAAACATATCCTCTTTCTATCTGACAATTCGTTAGGTGGAATAATTAAAGGGTAGGATGCAAGAATAAGTAAAAATGTGAGTGGATGGAGCTGAGGAGCGGCATCTAAGTGGACATGGAAGAAAGGGGCAGTGCATCGACCAGAAGAGCTGCACACTCAATGTGAGAGGCAGAGCTCCCCCCTGATGAGTGGGAGAGGGGCCCTGGGAAGCATGCTAAAACATGACACTGTACTTATGAATAATAGAACACTGATTTCTCAGAGTTGTGTCCAGTGGATGATTTCACTTAAAACTGCTCTATTTTACTGTGAGGCAAAAGTGAGCCACATCAGTAGAAACTACGCTGTGTATGGACCTGTTCGAGGGCTAGTGTCTTATGTTGAATGCCCTGTTACTGCACCGGGCAGAAGCAGGAGGCAGCTCCCAGTCAGCCCCGTATTCATGAGAGGAACAGCAGGCACTCTCCGATATATGTGCTACTGAGCTGGGGGATGATCAGCAGTTTAGATGCATTTTAAATGCGTGTTTTGACTTCTGGTACTTTCAATTTATGAAGAACTTGTCAGGGCATAACCCAGTTGAAAGTCAAGGAGCATCTGTATTTAACAGGAATTGTTTCTCCTTGAAGAAATTAATCCTGCTCATTCTCAAGGGACCCCCAAGGATGATCATCTCAGTGCACCTAAAGATGAGGTCGTACTGTGGTAGCGCAGGAGGCTGAGGAAGCTGCTTAGATGGTCTTTTCAGCTATTGGGTTTCTCCACAATCTTCAGTGTGGCTCCACTGGAACTTTTCCTAGGACCCCAAAGTACAGAGGACCTGGAAGGGAGAAGAGAGCTGGCAGCACAACACATACTAGCAATGGATGTCAGCCTTCGGTGCAGCTGACCTGTGTTACCCCAAATGCCCCATACTGTCCAGGCCACAGGCACTATCCACACATTGGTAAGGAATCTCTATTACTTGAGCAAGAATACTTTCAGAGGGAACTATCTGAACTGCCCAATACGATGGTTTGCTCAGATCTCTCAGTTGGACCCATGTGTCAAAAGAAGGCAGTTAGTGTGCAGTGAGAGTCCCCTGCACGTGCCCATGTCCTACAGGCTGTCGTCTCTCAGGCTAAAACAGCAGCCAGGACAGCTCCCACGCTGTTAGAGCGGCTGATGTGAAATAACAGCATCACCTTTCAGAAATGTTATCAACAACATTGTCCTTTTCTCAATAGACTAGAAAGCTTCAGCTAAAGTAGGGTTTGTTTTAATACAGTTGCTTTCCCTAAAGTGAAGTAATCTCAAGGGAAGAAAAAAGTTCAAGTGTTTGCATGAGAGATATTCCTATGCTTGCTAGTAAGACTGTTAATTGGACACTCTACTTTAAAAGACATGTTTCATGGAAGATCATAGTTTCAGTGTCCATTACTATCAAGCAACACACAGAAGAGTAGGTTGCCAGTTTGTGATACTTTTACCTAAGAAGGCTAAATTATTTGACATAGACAAACAAGATGATACTTGAATATAAAACATATATATATACACACATATAATCACACTTTTGTCAAATTTTTAAAGAAATCCAGGAAAAATAATTTGAAATAAAACTGCATGGACTTTCTCACTGTTTGAAAATATATACGCATTATATATAATATATATATTATATAAATATAATATTATATTATTATTCCCTCTCAGTGAGGAGCTAGAGACTCAGCTGTCATGTTTTGTTGCCTTGAATGTCTGTGCATGGAGCACAACATTTGGAATTCTCCTTCTAGGACATAGATGTAGTCATTATATAGTATATATACATTATAATATTATATATGATATATAATTTAGTCATTATATATATATATTTATATATATAAAGGCTTCATTCTGCAAATCCAAAGCAGAATAATGGCCAAGTGTTGCCAGTGGTGATGCTGGAGCTGGAAAGCAGGGACATCACAGATGCTGACTATCTCAGATTATTCCGCATTGAAATTCAAATGTTGCCTCAAATACAGGGCCATTCTTACTCAAATCAAGAACATCTGAAGGTATCTCTGTGCCGTGCTGGTGACAGCCTGGTAGACAGTAGGTTCTATTCAAATTTTAAAAAATATATTCTTCTGTTCCCTTCAACGGTAGTTTTAATTTTGTCCAAAAATGTAGTCATTTCAGCACATACTTGAAATATCCCCATGACGTTTAGGGCTTTGTCATAATAGACTTAGGAATGACAGATTTGAGAAAATTCTTAATAATAGACACAGATCTTGAATCTGATTTTCCAAAGCTGAAGCTCAGAGTCTTTTAAATGAATAAACCATCTACATAAGCAAGTAAAGTGCATTGAGAAGTGGGGTTCGTATGGGCAAAGGTGCATGAAAAAGTGCTGCTTGCTGAGGTATAGAAGTTTAACTAGAGATAGCAAGACAAATAGTCATGTGTTAGCTCTCCCTGCCTGTACTATTTGACATTGTACCCATCACGGCACTGGAGGAAATGCCATTTCTTTGAAAGAGTAAGAATTAGATGAACATTTTAAGAAATGTGTACTGATTTTTTGCAGAATGGGTAATCATTCAGTTAGGATAATCACCACTAAACAAATTATTTTAGATGTGGAAGGAACATAATTTGGGTGGCTTCCAGCATTGATAACACTATGAACCAGGGGAAAACAAATGTGTACTGCTGTAGCCTGCATGGATCTAAAGCAAAGTTTGGCATTTTTTAAAAGATTTTATTTATTTATTTGAGAGGTAGAGTTACAGACAGTGAGAGAGAGAGAGACAGAGAGAAAGGTTTTCCTTCCGTTGGTTCACTCCCCAAATGTTCGCAATGGCTGGAGCTGCACCGATTCGAAGCCAGGAGCCAGGTGCTTCTTCCAGGTCTCGCATGCAGGTGCAGGGATCCAAGCACTTGGGCCGTCTTCTACTGCTTTCCCAGGAAATAGCAGAGAGCTGGATTGGAAGAGGGGCAGCTGGGATTAGAACCGGCACCCATAAGGGATGCCAGCGCCACAGGCGGAGGATTAACCTACTGTGCCACTGTGCCAGCCCCCAAAGTTCGGCAGTTTATTAGTCACGTAATCTGGACCAAGTTACTTCACATTTTTATACTCAGTTTTCTGAGATAAACTAGGGATAAGCATGGTGTCTGTCCCATACAGACATTATGTGTTCATGATAATTAAAATATAAATTGCATGTGAAGGGCTTATGATAGTACATAGCACATAACCATTCCAAAATAATAAAGAGAAATCTGTGATACAGTCACCATAGTAGAGCAAAGTGTGTGAAGTTATCTTCTGGGCACATCAGTCACACATCAGCATTTGTCTTGATTACAAGGCAGTTTTAATAAGAAACAATGAATGGAACAGGCACAGAGATGAAGAACTGTGTTAAGTCTCTGTGACCAAAATACTCATTATTTGCTTGTTTTGTGTTTGTTTTTGTTGTTCAATTTTAAAATTTATCTTTTGACTCAATACCCAAAAATCTCAGAATCTTACATGTGCACAGGATCTCAGTACATTTATTTTAGGTAATAGTTCACTTGACACCATTTGCTTTTTCTTTCCTTAATCATATTATTTTGCAAGTTCCTCACTTACCTATGTTTATTACGTGTGTCATCTATCTATCTTAAGGCAAGATATAGACTGATGGATGATAGGAAATTGTCTCATAATGGCTATGAAATTCACCAAAAGACACGTATTTGTTAATTGGCAAACTGTAGCATTTGGTGTATGTCTGAAGCCCATGGCCAAATGGCATTACCTTCCTGATAAAGACTCTTGATGGTGTCGTGTGTTCAAGGGGGGCATTCCCAAGACAGCTCCTGTTGGTGCCAGGCTGCTGGACACCCCTCCTGCAGCCTGAGCTGAGTTCAGCCTTCAGCAATCCCTGCACAGAGCTGGTTTCTCAGTCCTTGTTGTAAGATGACCACACCTGACTCAGTGGGGCTGGAGTTGGGGGAGGGGGCAAGAAGGCACTGTGATCCATGCTGGACATGCAGTGCTGTTGGCTTAAGTAGCTGTAGTTAGTATTTGGGTTGTGAGAGAGGTTGGCAACCTGGGAGGTTTTTCAGTCTCCCTCTCCTTGAATGCTCAGGGCAGCCTGGGCACCTCTCTGTGCTGAGACAGCTCCCATACCTGACATCATGGGGTCCTCCCAATCTCACAGGACCCTGTCCTCGTAGCTGTGACTTCTCCTGATCACTTCTGCGTTGGGAAATTGGCATCAGTGTCTGATTTGAGTGTTTATGGTTAAATATTTTATACTGGAATTCAGAAAAAAAAATTTAAAGTGTGGCATCTGAATAAAAAGTGATTGCATTTGACTCAAACTGAGAAAATAGGTCACACCATTTGAATAAGACCCAAAGGCAGTCTTCTGAGTGTTTTGTGCTTTTACAGTTTCCTGAAGCCTTCATTTTAACTGCCGATAACTCCAGTCTCTGGTTTGAGCCCCATTCCACCCACAGGGCGAGATCCAGTGCTGACCCCAAAGGTTTTCTGAGCTTACCTCTCCTCCCAGTGGACCCCTGCCCTCTGCAGCGCTGCTCCAGGTCTTCCTCCAGGTGAGCCTGGCCTCTGCCCTGTGGCCTAGGGCAGCTCAAATGAATTCTCGGAGCCTTGATTACCTCGCTGTTAGCACAAGCAACATGCATTGATTTCTGTGGTAATGCCGAGTGCCAGGGCTCTGCACCCAACACTGCCCAGAAAATGTTTCTAAAAACACACTTTTACCATCCTTATTTTTAAAACTTTCCAACCAGAATTCAGAAATGCTCCATCAATAACAATTATTTTCTCTGCCCCAACCCCTCCCATCTCCTTGTTGCCCCATCTTCTAAAATGCTCCTTCTCTCCTCTTTGACTAATAGCAAAACACCCCTGCACTTTCTTTACTAGCAAGAAATTCAGCAGCCTTTGTCTTCGTTGATCCTTCCAGGTAATCTGCTACCAGTCCTGCATCTCCAGACTTCGGTTCCTGGGCTTACAGCTCTGTGTCCATGAAGGAGGCCAATGGGCGAACGTTCTTGAAGCCCGCATAGTTCTGTAGCTGCATCAGTGCATTCAAGTTGACTTCAGACACCTGAGACTTGAAGGCACTAGCATCTCAACGCACACTCCTGGAGGCAATCTGATGCTTTAATACACATACCAAATAGTAACTCTAAGTGTGGCTTCTCTGTTTATTTTGGCTGGCTTCACAATATCCTTCATTAACTATCTTTGCAGACAAACACATGAGAGACTCTAACTCTTCACAAACTATTTATTTTGTACTCAAGTCTCCACTATCAAAGTCACTGTTCAGTTGTGTATTCCCACCAGGCATGCCAGGGTGTCCATTGGGAGGGCTTCTCAGGTGCATCACCTCGGCCTGGCTGTCTGAGAAGTGGAGCTGCTGAAGACGATGGGGAGTCAAGGGTGGGTGCCACATATGGGCTGGATGGTGAGTGTCCAAGGCCAGAGGAGGGGGAGTGCGCTTTACACCAATGGGGTGCACCAATTCCAGCCCCAGAAGAAGAGGGGGCAAAGTGAAATAAGTTGAGGGGAGGCAGTGTTGGGCATCACAGGCCAAAGTAAGGACTAAGATTCCACTCTGGATGAGTTGGTGGAGGAGGAGCCGGCGTTCAGGAGGGGAGTAGAGGGGCAAGGAGAACTGGGGGCTCAACTTTAGTTATTGAGACTAGAAAACACCCAGGTTGGAAGCACCTTGAAGGAAGATAACTGCGTGTTCTCCATTACTAACCTGATGTTTTCCAACTGTGCACCAGGGTAGGCTGGAGCCTTGCATGTAGAAACAGAATAGCACTGTGGGCAGGAAAACACCATGATGCTATGCATTGAAGAGACAAATTCTACCTGCTTTACAGTGAATTCAACACTCTGCCCATCATGGAAGCACTAAGAAAGTATAGCCATAAATAGTATTATAGAGTGAAAAGTAACACAAAGGTGCCTTGTGCTTATATTACAGAGAAAACTGCAGCTTTACCAGCCGTTATTTGAAGTACACATTAAAGACTAAATATTTGCACATCATAAGATAAATATAGGCCTAAACTAAGAAATGCGTGCTCTTTGGCTGATAACGTAAACAGAAAGTTTACAAGATGCTCTGGGGCCTGACCCAGAATGTCCTGCAACCCCAAGCACAGAGTCCCAGTTGAACTGAGCCTGAGTCAATTTATCAACTCCGTCAGCTATCAGCTCTCGTGGTTCTCAACAGCACAGTTTAAGAGATGAATCGCAAACCCACTGCTTAACACATACTACTGATGTGTGCAACTGGAGGATCCCTCTGTCCTCTGATTCTTGTTGGTCAGGTTGCTAACTGGGTGTGACACTGCTCCTAAGAATGTAATTCAAAATGCAATAAAGGATAATTTGCAATAACAAAGCATCCCTTGGTCATTTGTGTTTCAAGAGAGAGGTCTGGAGGAGGAATAGTCATGCTGAACACGTGTTGTAGTGACTTCTGGATATTTGCAAGATGGCCTAAGATGCAGTGGAGCGTGACCAAATGATAACATAAAATCTAGTGGTTGGTGGGTGCTAGCACGGAGGAGACTGTGAAAGCTGTGCCCAACATGTGGGGGGCACCATCCAGAGAGTAGAATATGGTTATGGAGCCATTTTCAGAGGTGAGGAATAACAATTTTTTTTATTAACAGTAATGTATTGATGGAAGGTAAGATGAGAATGTGTGATCATAGCAGTATAATAATAACAAATAATACTTGAATGGCTATACAAGACAGACATTTTGGAAGTACTAATTTTATCCATGCCAGTACTATCAATTAGATAAAGATTTTGGTGATTATGAGAGACAGAAACTAAATTTCAGTTGGTTGAAACAAAACTGTTGGTACTAATAGCACAATGACAACTGAGAGTCAGGATGCTCACATTGTATCCCAGGCTCTACTCCATGTTTCTGTGTGGATTCACCTGCTAATACGTCACAACACTTGTGAGTAGGAACACTTGAGGAAACTGAGGCACAGCACTGCTTGCTGATTTAGGTGCTCCTGATAACACACCTAGTAAGAGGCTAGACTGAGTTTTGTGTTTTGAAAATTTTTATTTATTTAAATATTTAAAGGCAGAGACATAAAAAGGCACACACAGAGACAGACTAAAAGAGATCACCCATCCTCATTTGGTTCACTTCCTAAATGCCCCCAACAGCCAGGCCTGGGACAGTCCAATGCCTGGAGCCAAGAACTCCATCCAGGTCTTCAACATGAGTGTCAGGGACTCGACTGCTCTAGTGATCTCTCATTTCCCGTCGGGATGCACGTTAGTAAGGACCTAGAATCCAGGGGAGAGCCAGGCCTGGAACTCAGGCACTCTGATTTGGGATGTGCCGTGCCTAATGTCCATCCCTCAGTCTGGATTTTAATTGAAATCATCCGGACCCAGTATATGATCTCAGGAGCCCTGAGATAAAAAGGAGCAGACACTCTCTCAGACCACTAAAACCACAAAGGTGGTTCATGTTGCAAGCAGAGACCTAAGGGGCATCTCTAAGGTGTGATCTCTATTTTTCAGCTCCACTTTCCAAGCTTAGAAAACTCTCTGTGTCCTGCAAAAATGGACCCAGCAGTATTACCTTTGTACTGTGCATGCCTTAGAAACACCACCAGAAGAGAATACACTTCTTTCCTGACAAGCTTCAGCAAACGTCCTGAGCTATTGCTCACAACACAATGTTCTGAGCCCACATCTAGTTTTAAGTAAATCATTGTGCTTGTTAGTTACCAGGACTTACCTGGACCATAAGGTATTAAGCCAGTCCCAGCTGATCCCATGGCCTGAATGCAGAAGAGGATGTTTTGTCAAAGAATGGATGAAGTGCTGCTAATGGGAGAAGGAGTAGTTGATGCAGGGCAAGTTAAAACAATTGACAAACACCAACCCAAAATTCATACAGGGTATGAAGGACTGTCCAGGTGACACGACATCAAGGCTGTCATCCTATACACGATGAAATACTTTCTTTGCATTTATTCTGCAGTCCATGTCTATTTCTAGGGAATAGTTACCACCAAATATCTATAGTAACCTCATGATTCCATTAGAATAATGATTTGGGAAATAAATAGAATTGAATGGCATGAAGAAAAAAAAAGCTGCAATTTTAGGAGCAAGGCAAACATATGTCCCTGTTGAGCAATCTTCACAATTACAAGGGAAGGCTCTGGGGCTCAGGTTCTCAGAAAGGTGAACACAGAGTAGTTGCAGGACAAATCGGATCGCTCTCCATGCAAAGGGGCGTTCGTTCATTGTAAGCAGAGCTTCGCATTATCAGCACCAAAGTCAGCATGGCCCCATCAGCTAAGTGAGACCCCATACAGAGGTTCGTTTTACTGAGGCTTAAATCTGATTATTATATGCTTCCTTTCATACCAATGAAGAAGAAAGTTAGCATAGAAATCCTAAAGCAGGGAGGCATTTGGTGCAGCTGCTGAGACCCTTGCGTGCCAGTTCTGAGTGCTGAGTCTGAGTCCCCTACTGACCCCAACTTCCTGCTAACTGACTCACACTCTGGGAGCAGCAGGTGATAGGACAAGTCCGTGGGTCCCCACCACCCAGTGGGACCCCAGATTACCACCAAGGTTCCCAGCTTTGGCCTGGCCCAGCCCCGAGCTTTGTAGGCATTTTGAGAGTGAACCAGAAGATGAGACCCCTATGTCTCTGCTCCTATGTGTATTTCTGCCTCTCAAATAAATGAAAATTTTAAAAAGCACTAAAGTGGTTGTCTTAGGCTTACTTGGTACCTAACAATGAAAATACCCATTTTCTGTTGTGGTTATTTTTTTTTTTTTTGTTATTTTATTTTTTTGAACAGGCAGAGTTAGACAGTGAGAGAGAGAAACAGAGAGAAAAGTCTTCCTTCCGTTGGTTCACCCCCCAAATGGCCACTACGGCAGGCGCGCTGTGGCGGTTCCGAAGCCAGGAGCCAGGTGCTTCATTCTGGTTTCTCATGCGGGTGCACGGCCCAACCATATGGGCCATCCTCCACTGCCTTCCTGGGCCACAGCAGAGAGCTGGACTGGAAGAGGAGCAACCAGGACAGAATCAGCACCTCAACCAGGACTAGATCCCGGGGTACCGGTGCCACAGGCGGAGGATTACTTTTTGACAGGCAGAGTGGACAGTGAGAGAGAGAGAGAGAGAGAAAGGTCTTCCTTTTGCTGTTGGTTCACCCTCCAAGGGCCGCCGCGGCTGGCGCGCTGTTCTGAGGCAGGAGCCAGTTGCTTATCCTGGTCTCCCATGGGGTGCAGGACCCAAGCACTTGGGCCATCCTCCACTGCACTCCCTGGCCACAGCAGAGAGCTGGCCTGGAAGAGGGGCAACCGGGACAGAATCCAGTGCCCCGACTGGGACTAGAACCCAGCGTGCTGGTGCCACTAGGCGGAGGATTAGCCTGTTGAGCCATGACACCGGCCATGACAAGTAATTTGACACCTGTAGAATGTCAAATAAACAAAACCAGTTAATCAGCTAATCACCGATTTTTTAGCATGGGAAACATATACAATGTTCATTTAGGAAAGGAGTAGAAAACAAAAATAAAAAGTTATATTGGTTTGTGTTTAGGTTTGCTACTGGCCATGTGCTGAATACCATGGTAAAATTATATATATATATATATATATAATTATATATAGATTTATACTACATTATGTTTTATATCTATATAATGTATATATTTATATATATTTATACATATCATTTAATTCAATTTTATGTATATATAATTTTATTAAATCTCTTCAACTTATAAAGGCAGTGCCAAACCTTGGTGACATTACACTATTAAGTAATCTTAATTCAAAAACTGTCTATACAGATTGTTCTTCACTAATAAGCTGATCCCCTCTCTCATAAGTATTCATAGAGAATTCATTCAATTCCTGGTCATGTCATTTATAGCATTCCTAGCAGAATCCCGTGCTGTGATGACTGGATGTGCTGTGTTCCAGAGGAATTCTTATGGTGAAGTTGTGGCTGCAGCACTACAGAGTGTGACCTCCTTTGGAGCTAGGATCACTATAGATGCAATCACTAGCTAAGATGTATCCTGCTGGAATAGGGTGGGCCCTAATCCAATATGGGCGACGGCCTGCCAAAAGCAGAATGTGGGGAACCCTCTGTGCAGATGAAGGCAGAGAACTGGGATGGACACCAAAGAAAGCCAGCAAACCACCAGAAGCAGGGAGCGAGTTCTGGGGTGGGTTCTCGCTGACGTCTCCTGGAGCCAAGGCTGCACACACCTTGCTGTGAGACTTGCAGCCTCCAGAGTTGGGAGGCAGTGAGTGATGGTGGGTTAATCCACACAGTTTGTTGTACAATTCTTCATCACTAATGCAGACGCTGTCTCCTTTCTTAAGCCAAAATAAACTGAGAGTCAAACCTGAATAAAGCATAAAACTTCAGCATGAAAACAGAAGAGCCATCATTAAAATCCAGGTTATCCTTAATCTAAAACCCACATCCTTTTTAAAAAGTGCCGTTTTGAATAGACACATAATAATTGTACATACCTATGGGTTTCTCTGTGATGTTCTGTTATGCCTGTCCTTTGAGAATTCATCGAATCTGGGTATTTAACATATCATCACCTCATTGGTTTATCATTTAGTTGTAGAGTGAACCCAAAGCCCTATTATTAATTATTTTCAATATTCAGCACAGTGTCACTTGCCACGATCACTCCAAGGTGCAATAAAACACACCTGAAGACACTGTTGCTCTCTAAATGCAGCTTCATGGCCATAGACCCATCTCTCCGTATCCCTCTCAGCATCCAGGAATCACTCATCCACTCTCCACTCCTGTGAGATCAGCTTCTATGGGCTCCACATGAGCAAGATTGCGGGGCATTGTCTTTACAAGCCTTTGAAATAGGATGGTGCCACACAAAGGATGAAGAGGTAAGATGCTTGTCCTGGAGCTGCTCTCAGGATTTGCCTGTACAAGGATGGCTGCCGACGGTAAATAATAATCTACATTTGCGTTATTCTTTTTGATGCATTTGGTATAAGATTAGTGTTCCTCTTTCAAAATAAGTGTTGATTACTGGTGTGTTCAAAATCCTTCTGGTTGCCCCATTCTTGTCAACAACTCTACCACTGACACAAGTCCACCTGAGGTGGACTTGCATTTTAAGAATAATCAGTATCATCATCATCAGTTGTATCTAATAATCGTTGAGTTACCAATTTATGCCTGTTGAATGCTAAAAACAATGTTGATGAAAACAGTCATTTGTTTATTCTAGATAAAGGTATTTTCAGATATCTTCATTATAAAGTTTATGAAAGAAATGATTCTCTGGTAAATGTATACTTACTTCAGGTATTCAATGTTTATTTATTGTCCCTTTAAAGAATTCTGTTATCTTTTCTTTCTTCCAACTCTACTATTAAAAATCAAGCAGACTGATGAAAAATGTCATTAATGTTGCATTTGGTTTTATTTTTTGGCTGAGAAAGTGTCTCATAATATACAACATTGCTATTTGCTCCATGACAGCTATTGTCATAGACCCTTGGGAAATAAAAGAATGATGGTCTTTTTATTTTGTAACTTTATAATGCTGTAGATAATGTCAAAAAGTTTTAATTTCATATTGCTTACATCATGCAACAGTCGAAGTCTCAGATTCTTCACTGGGGCTATCAAGAAAATGTTTATTCACCAACCTGAAACAGTGCTGACCTGAACCCAGGCTAAGAATATTTTTAATTTAATTATAAATAATTGCCCCCATGGGACTTGAAATATGACACCTGTTT
Source organism: Lepus europaeus (assembly GCF_033115175.1). Lineage (NCBI taxonomy): Eukaryota > Metazoa > Chordata > Mammalia > Lagomorpha > Leporidae > Lepus > Lepus europaeus. The sequence continues at coordinate 3,124,670 of NC_084839.1, forward strand.
TGAAAACTTCAGGTTGGCAGCATTTTGAGTTTCAGTGTAGACGAGCTTAACTTTACTTCCTATTTTGACTTTACATCTTACTTATCATCACTGACACTCCTGAATTAACAATACAATATACATGAGCTGAGATTTTCTTTTGTTAGAAGAGAACCAAACATCATCTTTCTGTATGAAAGTATAAATTGTATGGTTTCAGATAATAAGAATTGACAAAAGCAAGTGAAATCTTCGTACTTTTGAGATTATTGCTGTATGTATGTTTTGTTTTAAATCTAATAAAATTAGGGACAGCGAGCAGCTTGCAGGGGATCTTGGGTTGCTTTGAGAGTTAAAATGATCACTGCTATGAAGCAAGGGATTTCAGCCATAGAACAAAGGTTGCTGTTGCCACCTGAAAGGTTTGTAAGTATTTATTGTGTATTTAGTATATCACTTGAAAGGGTGAAGTTTATTAAAGAGTTTTTGATATCTGTAAAAAAAAATTCCAATAAAAGTGATTTGAATAACCCTAGGCTGCCATCTCTGCCAGTTCTTTTTTACGCCTATAAAATACATTTGTTCCAACACGTTTAGTAAAATTCATATTTTAGAAACAAAATTCAACAGTAGTGCAGTGAATAGAAGGGCGAAATAAGTGCTGATTCTCTTGTGATGATGTCATCAATTAGTCTTGCTTTTGAAATCAGTATGGGAGTTGGAATTTGCGGGGCAGTGCTAAGCTACCTCCTTCTATGCTCACTGAGATGGGTCTGTGTGAAGGGCATCCATTTGCCACTAGAGATGCAGTGAATGGGCTTCAGCATTGATGGAGCCAAAAGCTTTGTTTCTTAGGACAAAGACATTTTCCAAAAAATGCTATGAGCCATGAAACTAAACTGAAGAAGATTAAAATAATGTGGAAACAAATGATATTGGGTAATGTCACAAATGGGTGGTGTTTCTAGAGACAGTTAGTGAACTATCAGGCTATCCAGCTATTTTTACAAATGTGCCAGAGTTGGAGATGATGTTATTTCAATATTTGAAGTGCTTCTTAAAGAGTAGATTATATACCCTGGGGACCAGAAATAAGAGCACTTTTGAGAATCCATTAAGACAATCTCTACCAAACTAGAGTAAAAGCTGATTTCTTTAAAATATTGAGAAGGAGCAAGTCAGAGAGACAAAATGGAGGGGCATGGTGAATGTGCAATAGCACAGCAGGTCTGAAATTTTACCAGGGGATGAGAAATCATTTCCAACTCAGAAATTTTGGATGTGTGGAAGCTTTAATTTCTCATCTAGCAGGCTTTTAAAGTGAACTTATCATTTACAAATCATGGGAAACTTTGTTTTTAGTTGTGAATTAGAATATTCAAGAATTAAGTTAACAATCTTCAGATCGGAAGCATAATTTTTTGATACATATCAGAGATTGCAAAAATAGATAAGCCCTGGAAAAATAATTGTTTTAAATAAAATGAATGTTGACATAGATAGTATAAGATTAGGTTTCATTACAGTCCAATGCTATATTTTTGTACTCTTATGTACATCCCCAGAAGCTGAAAATAGGTTTAATTATTAAATTATTTTCCTTTTTTTCTCCATTCTTTTTTCAGTGCAGGGATCATTATTATGACAAACTGGATGAGCAATAGTGAATTTAACATGGACAGACTTTCTTTATGAAGTCTCTTAAAGAATAATAAAGTGCTTCAAATTCAAAATCATCTATTTTCAAAAATAGAAAATAATCCTGGTAAATAATAAAATCTCAAATGACTTTGAAAGATCCTCTCTTATTTTCAAGATTGTGCTAGCTTATCTTGTCCCATTACACTATTTATGGCAATAAGTTAATTTCTTGTAATTCAGTTTATTCCAATAGATTTGGTGGACAATTTCAACTTTAATTAATTAATGAGGGAAAATGACTCATACCTCCCAGGCCATGACAGGCAAACATTTGCAGAAAAATATCCTTTATTATTCAGCTAAGGCGTCTTTTTTAATTTTTTTTTTTTGACAGGCAGAGTGGATAGAGAGAGAGAGACAGAGAGAAAGGTCTTCCTTTTTGCCACTGGTTCACCCTCCAATGGCCGCTGCGGCTGGCGCATTGTGCTGATCCGAAGCTTGGAGCCAGCTGCTTCTCTTGGTCTCCCATGCGGGTGCAGGGCCCAAGGACTTTGGCCATCCTCCACTGCACTCCCGGGCCATAACAGAGAGCTGGCCTGGAAGAGGGGCAACCGGGACAGAATCCGGCGCCCCAACCGGGACTAGAACCCGGTGTGCCGGCGCCACAAGGTGGAGGATTATCCTGTTGAGCCACGGCGCCGGCCTCAGCTAAGGCGTCTTTAATATCCCTACTAATTCTGTCATGTTTTCTTAGACAAAGCAATACACTTGGAAAGTGCTTCTTAGAAGGAAATCAGATACAGATGAAATACCCTTCTTAAGAGTATTAAGCATAAGAGTAAGAGAGTTTATTTTAGTGTAGTATTTGCAGTTATTATTTTTAAATTGTTTGCATTTTAATAGAAATCTCAAGTCAATTGAAATAAAGCAAGCAGATGAGAAGGACATTAAGTAAGATATTACTCAAGTCCCTAGGTTCTAATTGGACACCTAGCCTGTACTGTAAGTGTACTCCTATGTGACTGGAGAGACTGAACATCTCCACATTCAGTGGCCAGACCATCTCTGACAATGGAACTCAGACTCCGCCTCTGCAGGAGTCAGACCACACCCTCTGCACTCATCAGCCTGACCTGGTGTGGACTTGGCCAATGACTTCCAGCTTTCCGTTTTCCAATTCAGCACCAGTTGGAGAAAGTAAAAAATGTCCCCAAGGTCATTACATAAGATGAATGTCATTTGTCTAATCAGTTAACCCAGCACCTACTTCCCCATGCCCAAACTGTCCAGTTCAAGTACACCCACAGCCTTTTCCCCACCTTCCCTTCCACCATAACACCTTCCACCGCCGCTGCCCCGCTCTGCCCAGTGCCAGGGACGGTGACGGTGACGAGCTGCCCCGCTCTGCCCAGTGCCAGGGACGGTGACGAGCTGCCCTGCTAGAGCCCCCTTTTGTTCTTGTGCACGGGCACTTTCATTTCCAGAGGCTTCATGGAATCACACAGCGTAAGAAATCTGGAAAGCACTTCTTTCCTAAAAGACTTAGACCTAAGCAGAGGCACAGAAGGTTTGCTGGTGGGAGAGGGTTTGAGATAACCAGTGGTATAGATAATTATGAGATAAAGCTGGAAATCTCATACACCTTTTCATCTGGCTATTTCTTACCTCCCACTGCCAACCATTGAGTATTTCCTTTAGAGTCTGTAGGCAAAAAATCCATTTCTCTCAGCACTGCACATTTCATAGCTGAGTCCCCAGTGACAGAAGCAGATGTCCAACAGAGGAGTGTGCACACTTACCTAACTAGAGTTTCGTGGGGTAGAAATGAAGGTCTGTGCATAGGTTGTGGCAGGTGCTGTGAAGAATGTGTTTGGGGATAAAAGGCATGGTACAGCAGGCCTGTTTGCCAGGTGCTCCTCGGGTCTCTGGATTGAGGGGCCTGTCTGCGATGAGCACTCAGGGACTTCCTTCAGGGGACGGTCAGCTGTAAAGTGTGAGGACAGGGATTCTCATTCTACGTTATGCTGCCCCTCAGACGCCAGTGTAGCACATCTGGGGCAGCATGGCTGAACCCACCATCTCTCTCACATGTCTCTCTTCGACATTTTGTCATCAGTATTCAGGTCAAGTCTTGGCTCTGTTTCACAAGGCATTCCTTTTTTATTTTTATTTTTATTTATTTATTTTTTTTGGACAGGCAGAGTGGATAGTGAGAGAGAGAGACAGAGAGAAAGGTCTTCCTTTTTGCAGTTGGTTCACCCTCCAATGGCCGCTGCAGCCGGCGCATTGTGCCGATCCGAAGCCAGGAGCCAGGTGTTTCTCCTGGTCTCCCATGGGGTGCAGGGCCCAAGGACTTGGGCCATCCTCCACTGCCTTCCTGGGCCATAGCAGAGAGCTGCCTGGAAGAGGGGCAACCGGGATAGAATCCGGCACCCCAACCGGGACTAGAACCCGGTGTGCTGGCGCTGCAAGGCAGAGGATTAGCCTGTTAAGCCACGGCGCTGGCCACAAGGTATTTCATTTTACAGCCTCTCTTCACATAGATCTAGCTACTCAGTCTTCCTAAGGTCTGTGTTTCTCCTTAATGAAAATCCTTTTGAGTCATATGTTTCTAAAATTTGCTTTTATTAAAACAAAACATAATTTCATTTTTACTACAGGGCAATGGCACAATTCCTTGGCTTCTCTTTAAATTCCTGTTACTAGGATTTGCTCAGCCAGGTCAGTTTATTCTCCAACACTGAACAAATTACTTTATTAGCTTTCAGAATTATTTTTCTAAAATATTCTTCTCTTTTCCTGTTAGTCTACCTATAATGTTACAAATAAGGAAGCTGCTTACTGTATCTCTTATTCTTCTCTTAAAATGCAAACTAGAGGGGCTGGTGTCCTGGCTTAGTAGGTAAAGTGTCCATCTCCATCACCCAACATGGGCTCCGGTTCATGTCCTGGCTGTTCCTCTTCTAATCCAGATCTCTGCTTATAGCCTAGGAAAGCAGTGGAGGATGGCCCAAGTACGACAACCCCTGCACTAATGCAGGAGATCTGGAAGAAGCTTCTGGTTCCTGGCTTCAGAGTAGGGGAGCTCCAGCTGTTTGGGGAGTGAACCAGCAATCTCTCCCTCTCTGTTGCTCTCTCTCTCTCTGCGTGTCTGTAACTCCATCTCTCAAATAAATAAATAAGCTTAAAAAACATGCAAACTACAAATCTTTATAGCAACTAGACTCTTTATTGGGATCACAAACAGGATTTAACTCACTTCTCAACTCCTATCAACTGATGATGGTGTACACTCTCAGGTGTTAAGGTGAGAAACAGTCTGTAGGTCTGACCAGGCTCATCAGAAAAATGATGATGATACAAGGCAGTTTGGACTGGAGCACAGCCTGTTCACCTGCGCTGTAAACAGTCGCCACAGGAGGACTGAGGAGCACGAGCAGAAGAGAAATGCTTACTGACACAGTGGAGAATGGCAGTCTGTGTTGAGAATGTTTTACTTGCAATTAGTGATTAATTTCTCTTCACGATATCCTAAACGAATCTGTTGAAAAAGTTATTTTACAAATTATTTTATTCATCTACTTAAACTCTGTATCCCCAATTAAGGCAATCAATTGTTCAAAGTCAAATGTGTTTCATCTCATACAGTATTTTTTATGTTGGCACCCATTAAAAAAGAGATTTTATTCTATCAGAAGGATAAAAATCAACAAGAGCAGAACAACTCTGGTCAATGCTTAAAAATAAATTTTCGGGGGCTAGTGCTGCGGCTTAGCAGGTAATGCCGCCGCCTGCAATGCCGGCATCCCATGTGAATGCCGGTTCGAGTCCTGGCCGTTCTACTTCCAATCGGGCTCTCTGCTATGGCCTGGGAAAGCAGTAGAAGATGGTCTAAGTTCTTGGGCTCCTCATCCATGTGGGAGATCCAAAAGAAGCTCCTTGCTCTTGGATTCAAATTGGTGCAGCTCCAGCCATTGCAGCCATCTGGAGAGTAAACCAGCTAATGGAAGACCTCTCTCTCCTCTCTCTCTCTCTCTCTCTGCCTCTCTGTAACTCTGCCATTCAAATAAATAAAATGGAAGGGGAGAGGGAGCGGAAAAGGGGAGGGTTGCGATGGGAGGGAAGTTATGGGAGGGGGGAAGCCATTGTAATCCATAAGCTGTTCTTTGGAAATTTATATTCATTAAATAAAAGTTTAAAAAAATAAAATAAATAAATAAACAAATTTTGGAAAAGAGCCTCTCATTATCGTTCACTTAGAATAAGTTATAAAGTATTCTGCATTGTTGAAAAGTGGGCAATAAGTAGCTACTGCTCATCACCAGGAAGAAAGGCAGTGTATTTAATAATTAGCCAGAAAAGGATTTCAGATATTGCCATTTTCTTAAACATATTTTCCATAGAGCAAAAAACGTAATTATGGCTTACCAGTGAAGTTCTATGATTCTAATTCAGAATGAAGGATGACCTTACGAAAATTCCTTGGGTCCCTGTGTACAGTCATGCTATTTCATAGGGGCTTGGAGAGCAAGTGCATTTTATGTATCTCTGAGGCATATCCTTAAAATTTACCTTATTGATAGTGGATGGAATTTTAGTTTGTCTTGCACCAGAAGCACTACATATACCTTTATTAATCAATTAAGGGGAACACTAATATAAATTAAATTCCCAGCTGAAACTATCCAGAAAAAAAAATGATACAAATCACATAAAGCCAGAATAAATAAGCATAGGAATCCATTGAACAAGCTCACTCGTAGAAAACTAATACCATGATACTAAACAATAATCTATTGTTCTGTTTTTGTTACTATAATGATATACCTAAGGCAAACTAACTTTATAAAGAAGAGGTGAGGCTGGCACTGTGGTACAGTGGGTTAATAGCAGACCACTGACTTGAGTCCTGGCTACTCAGATACTGATCTAGCTTCCTAATGCTCCTGGGAAGACAACAGAAGACGGCCCAAATGCTTGGCCTCCTGCCACTCACTTGGGAGACCAGGATTGAGTTCTTGGATCCTAATTTAATCCTAGCCCATCCCCAGCTATAACAGTCACTTGGCGAGTGAACCAGTGGATAGAACACTCTCTCTCTCTCTCTCTCTCTCTCTCTCCTCTCTCTCTTCTACTCCTCCTCCTCTTCCTCTTCTTCTTCCTCTTCCTCTCCTTTCTCTGCCTCTCCCCCTCATTCTCTGTCACTCTGCCTTTCAAATAAATAATTCCTGAAAATGAGTCTACTTAGTTTACTGTTACAGAGGCTGAAAGTACAAACATCATGGCACTTGCTATGGTGAGCTCCCTTTCCCCATTCTCTGGCTGCAAAAAGACATTACTGTTGTTGGAGGAATCTGCTGTTCTGATAGCTCAGATTCTTTGTATCACATCCAAAAAGAATTGGATGCACAGTGAAGAAACAGTTTGTAAAGGAGGATTAGTTTATTGAAAGAAGCAGAGGATGGTAAAGTGAAATAAAGTGCTCTTGGCAGAGCCAAAGGAGGTCCCTGAGTGAGGGAACCATTGAGAGCTGATTGTCTAAGGTTTTTATAGAATGTGTAAGAGGAAGTTCATATGATTGGTCTAAGAGAGCTTTGGGAATTCATGGTTTTGATTGCTTAACTGGGTGAAAGTTAATCTCCAACTGAGATTTAACAAAGACAACAGAAAATATGAAGCTTACCCCAAGACACATAAAAAGCTTGTTATCTTGTTACAAGAGCACAGAAAAACTTTGAAGAAAAGGACCAGCACATGATATCAACATTCTCACAGAAGCCAGCTGCTTGACTTTTCTCAGGTCTTCTGAGACTCATTTACCGATGAGGGGAAGGGGCCCCCAGGCCCTGTCTATCTAGCAAGAAGTCTGACTTCCTTTTCATTTGTGCTTTGAAGAGGTAACCTTAAACTGCCATTAGGGAGAAGGGGTGATGGCCACTCTGGCTACTTGGAGTTAGAAAGAGGAAATGCTGGAGACAGCAGTCAGGATTCCTCCTCTGGTGGTCTGCCCAGGGGTCCCTGGTAGAAGACCACATCTATGGTTCAATCTGCTGATCTGGAGTTTGCAGCCTTTAGTGAGAAGAGACAAGCTGAACAAAAAGTTGAGTATATGGGACCAAACACAAGCATTATCGCAAAAATGTAAAGAGGGGCTAGAAAGGGGTAAATCCATGTCCATGTGTTAGAGTCCAAAAGAGGACAAGAGAGGTTGTAGCCAGCTAGGACTTGAGACTGCCAATTCTCTTAGATTATCTATGATCCTGTTGCTCTCATTTTCAACCTATAGATTTTTGTTCACCTGCTGGGAGGTATTAATTTTTGATCCTCAGTGGCTCCTGTCTTGTCCTCTCAGCACTGTTGAACCATCTCTCTGAGATGGGGATACCAGCAAACCAAAAACGGATAATCTCACCCGAGGCTTTCCTAAGGAGGTTGTCATGGTACCATCTCCCAAAGTTCCAGGAAAGCTCTCATGCCATGGCACCATAGCATTAGGGGAGGTAAGCAAGGGAAGAATAAGGTGTAAAGAACTGGTACCCTGAGAAGCAAGGCTAAATGATGGAATTGAGGGATGATAGGCTGGGGATGACTGTGCATAACAGATTTACTTATCTTTTTATAAAAGAAGGTTGCATCCTGTGGCTTGGCAGGAGCATTCATATTCCTGGGGGTGTCAAAAATCATCCTCAAGGATCAAATATCAAATTTGAAGTTGAATCAGAAACCCAGGCTTTCTCTCAGGAATGGAGGGCCCAGGAGTTGAATCTGGAGACCTTTGCCACAATGGGTGTAGAAAGAGTCACAGTAGAGTCCTTCCTAAACCTCCTCTAAAGAGGAAGAGTGAGTTGAATGGGCCATGACTAGTGCTACATCTCCTGGGTTGTACTTAGGGCATCCCAATTCCCTGGGCTGTGTCTGTGGGAGATCTAACTGGCGTTTTGGAATCTGGCAAGTGCCATAATAGATCTGATCATTTATAAAGCGACATTGCCCATTAGAAGATAGTTAATAAGGAAGAGATACCTGCCACCGCTTGCAGACAGATTGGCCACTCGTTGCCCAACAGGTCAAGCCATTTCCAAAGAGAGCCTACAGGCTGTTGAGTTGGTACCTTAAGCTCCTGATACCCCCAAAGCAGCTATTTTCTTTATGTTACATATAGTTTGAAGACTTTGCTCATTGGGAAGCTTAAAATCAGGACTGTGAGTAATTCTGTTTAAATTAGATAAAAGCCTTTTGGACGTCTTGTCCCCACATCAAAATATGGGTTGCTGATGTCTGAGTATCTTTTATCAGTTGGTACAAAGTATGGGATGTTTCCCAATATCCTGAGATCCAGGATTGACAAAATCCTCTGACTCCCAGGATCTGTTTAATCTGTTTAAATGTATGAGAATGTAGTAACATGCCTATTGGCATGATTCTGTCTTCTCCCAGTAGAGATAAGGTTAAATCTAAGTACTTGATGGAGGGATGGAAGATTTGGGCTTTAGATATAATTACTTTATAGACTTTTTTTTTGCAGAAAGTATAGAAAGATGTTACCTCCCCCCTTGGGAACCCTTCTATGGACACAAAGGACGATATGAGCTATATACTGTAGAACAGTAGCCTGTGGATGGGAAGACTCCATTCAGATAAGACGTCCAAAGCAGTGGACTGTTTTGGAACCCTTGTGGCAATAGAGGCCACGTTAATTGAGTGGACTGACTTGAGGTGGTCCTCAAAGGAAACAAATGCCAAAACCATGGTGTAAGGGTATAGAAAAAAACAACCTTTATGTATAAAATTGTAATAAGTCCCTTCTGAATTGTGTGACAGCAAATTATTAGGGATAGGGACTGCCTGGTAAGTGGGGATCTTGGCCTTGTGAATGAGACAGAAATCCTGTACAAGCCTCTCTTCTCCATTTGGTTTTTGGACTCCCAGGATGAGAATGTTACCGAGAATATCACATGGGTTTCAATGTCCCTTTGACTTTAAATTTTCCATTATGGGTTTTTATCCCTCAGGGTATTTGGCTTTAAGTGATATTGTTTTTTTGTGGTGAAAAGAGGAGGGTTCCTTGATATGAATTCATACTGGTTGGACAGTTATTACTCAGCCAGTTTTTCTCTGGGTTGCCCAAACCTTTGGATTAATTCTGGTTCAATTAAGCAAAGGCATAGGATTTCCCCAGAGTCATGAGTGCAGCGGTTCCCATTTAGTCTAAGAGATTTCATACTAGAATGGGTTTGGGTATTTCAGAATGATAAGGAAGGCATGTTTGCAAAACAAGCTATACCAGGTACAGCTTAGCAGCTGGGTGAAGTATCTAAGGGCTTCCCCAAGACACCTCTCATGGTCATACAAAGGGAAAAGTGAAGACCAGATTTGAGCTTGCAGAAATGGTGGCTCCAGTATCTAGGAGGGAGTCAACTTTAACTTCATTGCCTTTGATAGTTAAGATCACTGCAGTTCCTGAGTGTTCTAATTGATAGGAACCTGTAGGAGAATTCCAGGCCTCTTGTATGAACTATCGAGTCATCCAAGCAAGGGGGTCTGGCCCCAGAGGCCTTGGTCTCTGTGAACACTCAACCCTCCCATGATCCACACTGCAATTAGTACATGGCTATGGAGCTTTTTTCTGATGCTGGGAATGTACTCATTCCTTTTTGAAGTGCTTAGCCTGACCACAGCAATAGCACTTTGCAGACCCCTGGGGCATCTCAGATTGGTGTGACCATAAGACCACTACTCGAGCTTTTCCCCACCCCTTTTCTCTGGCTCTGATTCTAAAAGACTACAGAGGCAATCTTCAGGAGGTTTTCTCGTGTACTCTCAGGTCCAATAGCCTGTTCTTGAAGATTTTTTTCTAATATAGGAGGCTAAATGAGTAATGGGCAACTTCGAGTACTTTAAGGGCTTCATTCTGGTACTTCTGAATCCCTGTAAGACACAAGCAATGGTTGTTTTTTTTTTTTTTTTTTTTTTTCCATTCAGGATCCATACAGGGTCATCTTGTGTGCATTTAGGGTGAGGCTCTTACTGAAGAACAGCCTGGTTTCCTATAGGATACATCTGTTCCTGGCCTCCTTGATCAGGTAAGGATGTATATGTCATAAAGTTCATCCCCCAAATTTTCTGCAGCTTGGGGAGTAGCTTTTTTATCATTCCCTGTAGGGTATTGATTAGGAGTAAAATTATATCTTTCCAGGTGAGTTCATAGACCTGGGACTAACCATAGAAGGCCTCAATATATATATTCATGGTCATCTGACATCCATCCAAAGTCCCCCTTTATCTGCCTAAGATCTTGCAAGGAAAAGCTGATCTGAACACAGTAGGACAATCAAATCCTCCAGTAACCAACTGAGGGGTAAAATAGAAGTCAGGGGTCGGGGGTCATTCCCTCTAACAGGTAATTCCAGATAGGAGGCATGAGGGAGCAGCAGTGGTAGATAGAGGCACCGGCATAGACTGTTTCAGGCTCCATGGTGGGTTTAGGGAGGGGGCAGGGCAATGGGAAATTTGATGATTACTACACTAATAGTGATAGGTCTACCTTACAGAGTTTTACTCTGGCTTATTTTGCAGGGCAAAAAAAATTGTTTGAACATGAACAATCTCAGAAAATTTCTCTGCTCTGTAACCAATGAAGTCTAGCTGGAGGATGGCACTACAGTTAACACTCTGGGAGCCAGCTCTCTCCATCCCTCAACTTGTATCCTGGACATGCCATGGTACAGAAAAATAACAGATGTTCTTTCTTCAGAGATTGAGAGTTAAAGGAATCCCTAATGTGCCTAAAGATGCACTCCAAATCAGTGACTGATGCTGGTTCCCAAAGTGGTTTATGCCAAAGTTGGTTTATGGCCTATCTGAAATAAGAGGAAGGGCTGGTATTGTGGTGTAGTGGGTAAAGCTGACACCCACAATGACAATGCCAGCATCCCATTTGGGTGGGTGTCAGTTTGAGTCCAGCTGCTCCATTTCCAATCTCTGCTAATGTGCCTGGGGAAACAGAGGAAAATGGCCCAAATGATTGGGCCTCTGCACCCATGTGAGAGAACCAGAAGAAGCTCTTGGCTCCTGGCTTTGATATAGCCTACCTGTGGCCATTGAAGCTACTTGGGGGTGAACCAGAAGATAGAAGATTCTCTCTCTCTCTCTCTCTCTCTCTCTCTTTCCCTTCCTCCCTCCTTCCCTCTTCCTCCTTCCCTCCTTCTTCCTCTCCCTCTCTTTCACCCACTCCCAACTGTGCCTTTCAAGTAAACAAAACTTTGAAAAAAATAAATAAGAGGACAAGAAAGAAAGATGTTCCTAAGTTTATGCTTCTGCCCACTTGAGGCATCTCTCAATTCCTGGAACGTGGGAGCAGAGCATCCTGGAGCCTACAGCAGGGAGGGGTTGAGAACAGGAATAGATACCCTTACCTATGCCTCACCCCTTCCGATGTGGCCCTGGGACTCTCGATTGTGTAGATCATGGGCACATGTGAGGTTGGTACTCACGACTGAGGAGGGTTAAACTGGCAGGTGTAGTTGCCTTATTTGCCCCTAGCCTTGGCCCTTCCTTCTGTCTGGGCCTCCCTTCTCCCTTTTTAATGCATATTTAACCTGGTGATGCCTGACTATTTAATATTTAGCTGACCTGTGACTTTGTAAGTCCCTCTTTAAAGACTCTGTCCTGTTTGCTGAGACTGCTCTCTTGCGCGGGACTAATGTGATTTTATAACCATTTTTTTTTTCTCTTTTCTCTTTAGCTAGATGTAGCTGCACAGCCAGAATGACGTGCATGCCTCTCACATGGCTGTCATATAACTCTGTTCCTGATGCGAGTTTGCTGCTCAGGGGTAGAGTCGCTCCATGGGTGCACCACCCTGATCCCTACATGGACAGTGACATTCCCCCAGGTGTTTAACCCTTAGTGTCAGGATACACTAGGCAGGGGAGTGTTGTGAGGAGGGAGGAAGTCCAGGCAGCCAGCTCCCAGTCCCAGTGCTCACCTGTCCATGGTCAAACCCTGGGCACCAGGGAGAGAGTATACATCCCTGCTACCGCCACCATCATTCATCCAACATAACATGCAGGATGAGCTATGCCAGATACAAAGTCATGGGGGATGGGTCCACTGTGGAGTCACATCCCATTGGCCCTGGAGCACGAAACATTAGTCCTTTATGTAAGTGCGGTGTGAGTTTGACATTATTTTAGAATCTTATAATGTATTTTAAGCTAAGCTAAGGCAGTTGAGAACTTTATCTTTTGGGATTTCCGTGGATCCAACCAGAAACCTCAAGTTTAAACAATTGAATTTAGAGCTTTTTAAATCTAAAGAACTGGTGAAAATTTAGGCAATTTGGTCAAAGTAAAAGTAACAATAATCTATGTAATCTGAGTATTATAACTAAAAGTGTTGGCTATATCTAATCAGATTTTTAGTAATCACTCAAATAAAAATAAGCAGATGATGTTAACTTCTTTAAGACTCGAGCCTCCCAAGCAATAGAGAATCAGATAATCCTGTTTTCAGGAGTTGAAGAAAAATTATCAACAAAGTGTAAACTGCAGAGAAAGGAGAAAAAAAGTACTAGATTGAAAAGTGTTAGTGGATTGAGGCATCTTTCTTGCTGGTGTATGTGGGGTATGTTGTTCTGTCAACTACAGCAAGAGGCATCCCACCCAGCTTCCTCACATCTGAGACTGAGTGAGGAAGAGTAGGAAGGAGAGAGAGTGAGGAGTGCAGATTTTAGTTCAGTATCCTGATGGGCACTGAGAGTCAGGATCCCACCGGGGGCTTCAGGGAACACCAATGAACTGCTCGGCCAGAAACCTTCAATTACTGCAAGACCTTGCTTACCCGTCTCATGAATTGGATAGTTTTGTATGAGAGGACACTGAGGCAGACAAGGCTAACATTCCCAGCACTGGAGGTTGGGGGAATGTTGGTGGCTGCACTAATTGCTTTTAACTGTCTGATGGGGCCCTGGTGTTTTTAATTGTTAAAGGATTGACTATCCAGGAAAATATGGCAAAAGTAATGATCCGAGAGGAGCCCCCCCAATAATACTGTAGGAGTTTGTGGTTCTAATCATGTAGATTCTTTGTCTCCTGACCACAAAGTATTAGAAGCACAGAGAAAGAAGACTGTGTAAAGCAGAAGTAATTTATTGGGAAAAAAAGTAGAGAAAACAAAAATAGAACAAAAATTTCCTGGCAGTGCAGAGAGGGCTCCCTGGAGGAGGGAACAGTTGAGGGATGGTTGTCTTTGGGTCTTATAGGCTGTTGAGAGGGAAGTATTCAGGATTTGTCAGGCAGAGACATTGAGAAGTGATTGATAGGTTAACTGGGTGAAAGTTAAATTTCCAATCAAGACTCAGTAAAGACAACAGAAAACACATGAAGCTTTTCCTAGGACATATGAACTTACCGTTACTTGGGTGCATTACACCAGCACAGAGAAACCTTGATTAAAAAGACCATCATGGACAACAACGTCCTTCACAGAGGCTAGTTGCTTGATTTTTCTCAGGTCCTCCGAGACTCATCTCTAGATGGTGTGGATGGGCCGTGGGTTCCCTGTCTGCCCAGCCAGAAGTCTGTCTCTCTGCTGCGGACAGCTTTAAACTTTGGATAAGGGTTGTAGCTTAATTCATATTATGTGTCATTGGTCATATTTCCTTACATTGTCATACTATAATCAAATATAATGTTAGCGCTTGGGGAAGCTGGGTGTAGTCTGTGGGAATTCCCTTCAGTATTTTAGCAACATTTATGTATGTATAAAATTATTATAAACCCAAATGCTAAAAAAGTGATTTGAAATCCGATGTGAAAGTAGTTATGATATGTAAGCTGTAGGGAATAACAAACACAACACGCCAGCTGGGCTGCCTCAGTTCTTGTGTACATGCACCCACAAGCTGTTTTCCATTTATCCCTTTTTATAGATTATTTTTATATCAAGGCATATTATTTGTGGCCTGAGAATATTCAGAATTTCCAGGGTCTCAAAAGGGCATGTTTCCATCAGCTTTTCTTCCTTGGCAAGTAGCTAATAGAGTTCCCATGATACATTTATTTTCATCAGCCTGTCCCTAGTTAAGAAATGTTAAACGTCTGTGATTTATTTCCTTTTTTATTTTCTCAGTGTGTAAGGAGCTAATTGGGAAATATATTTAGGCCTCTAGGCACTCTGGAAATATTTACCCTATATTCTCTCTATATTAGAATAAGAAAATATTAGAAAATAGTTTTTCTCTTTTAGTTTTCACTTTCTAATTTGTTTATGCTTTATTCTACCACATAACAGTTTTCCTTAAAGCTTTGTACCATAAATTAATAACTAAAATTTCTTACTTCTTTTTGATGGGTTGTTCTTGGGTCAGGCTCAGATTATAGCCATCACTTTAATATGTAACATTCCATTCATTTAATTATTTATTAGTGTATTTAGTTAGTTTTAAAGATTTATTTATTTATTTGAGAGGTGAAATTACAGAGAGAGGGAGGAAGAGACTGAGAGAGAGAAAGAGAGAGAGGGAGAGAGAAAGAGAGAGAGAGAGAGAGAGAGAGAGAGATTGGTTCATTCCCCAAATTGTCACAACAGGCAGAACAGGACCCGAGAGCTTCTTCCAGGTTTCCCACATGGGCCCAAGCACTTGGGCCATCTTCTACTGCCTTCCCAGACCATTAGCAGAGAGATGTATTGGAAGAGGAGCAGCCAGGATATGAACTGGTGCCCATGTGGGACGTCTGTACCACAGGCGGAGGTTTAACCTACTAGGCCACAGCACCAGCCCCTATCTGCATATTTCTTATAGATGCATCTTCACTTCTACATCCTGAGGCACCAGATGCACACTTGAGTGATTTTTCTGTAACAGTTTAAGTCTATATTCTGGGTAGCATGAGTAAAATTCAGTAATGTTTTACTCAAATGACTGAGACATGAAAAAGCCAGAAAACTCTATATATTTCCTTGCATTTCCTTTAAGGATCATATTTCACTAACAGACTTAAAAATACACCCATTGTCTCAAATTATGGCAAGATAATAGAGCCCCAGCACAGTTTTTATTATTTTTTTAATTTTAATTTTAATTTTTAATTAGCTTTTAACAGATTCAATGTGCTTTGTAGATACAGTTCTAAGAACAAAATGATACTCCCTTACTCCCTAATCAATCTCTTTTTCCTCAGGTATTCAAGTGCCTACTAGGTCCTGGGCACTCAAATCACATTAAGCATTTAGCAGCAATTGTCTTTTGTAACAATTTATAATCTACATGGGAAATAATGCATTCTAATGATGACCTTACTGGTGACATTAACAACAAGAATAATGGCTACGACTATTGCTAGCAGTACAATTGCTATTTATAGAGTGTTATATCCATGGATGATATGAAGCATCGTCAAAAAATTCATGGATAAATCATATTATGATCAAACTCTGCATGGTTTTCAATTTTTATACCAACTAAACTTATCTCTTACTTTCATCCCCCACAAGCTTTTGAAAATACCCTTGCATATACACAGGCTCCTATTATTGCAGTAACCATCTATGTGAGGTATTGTTGTTGTACTGTTCAAATGCAGTGCATTTGGGGATAAAGGGGATTTGGAGAATTTTCTTACTATGAGCTGCTCTAAAGATATCTTTCAAAGAAGAGATGCCATTATTTTCTCTTTTAAAATATACAATACATTTAGAGTATTACCAAGGCTTTGTGTGATAGGGGTGTCCATCATTATATGAATATATATATATATATATATATATACACAGAGAGAGAGAGACACAATGCAACATTAGTTAGATACAAAAAATAATGAAATTATATCATTTGCATCAAAATGGATGCAACTGGAGCACATCATGTTGAATGAAATACACCAGAGAAAGACAAATACCACAAGTTCTTCCTTATTTGTGAGAGCTGAAACTACAAAAAAAAAAGGAAAATCAAAAACTAAAACCAAAAAAAAAAAAAACGAAAGAAACACCTATGTTTATCAGTATTGCTGCCAATATAGTTTCGTCAAATTTAGTTTTTTATATTTGTTGGATCAATGCTTTAAAATGATACACTACTCTAGATTTAATGATTTGTGATCATTTAAAAATTTTTCTTTATATGATTGAAATGATATTTTCATTTGATTATTGTTTATACTCCTTATCTATATCCCCTCTGAACTAGGATCGTTTTACTTTATACTTGTTGAACTGTTTATTTATTAAGTCTTTTTCTACAATGTAAATAAAACTATCTGATCTCAAAAACTAGGATAGATGTGGAGAGAGGGATGGGGAAGTATCATTATATTAGAATTGTATCTATGAACTACATTGAATCTCTGTCTTTATGTCACATTAACATGAGAATTGATGAGAAACATGTTGTAGTAATTATCTGGCATTTGGTGTGACTCAGAATCTTACATACTAACACATGTGTGAACTCCACTTCAGCACTCCCTTAATATTCTCAGGCTAAGGACGACTGAGTCTCAGAGCTGCAGACTCTGGGTGCCAAGCAGAGCAAGGTTCTCCCCCACCCACAGCGGAAGTGCTGATGCCTGGGAAGATGTGTGCAAGACCAGCACGGAGGGAGACCAGCAAAGGGTTGGGGCGCCAGTGAAGCTGAGCACTCACATCCAGAAGTTCTGTGGCACCGGAGTCCAGAGAATGAGCTGTGTAGGATGAAAATCCTGGGTGTAAATTACCTTCAAAGAAGACAAACAGGTAGACAGACTTTATTTTATTACAGCAGATATGCTTCAAATGTTCTGTAGAATTTTTTTTTTTCTGAGATACTACTTAAGGGATCATCAGATTTGACACAATTTCCCATGAGGACTGCACATGGTTTAGACAGCATGTGGGAAATTTTAGGAAGGTGATTTCCACCTCCAAGGTGTCATCAGGGGGCCAGTGTCCTGATGCAGTGGAAAGTTGACTCTTGCGTGGCTGGCATCCCATATCCACACCACAGGGACTAGATTTGAGTCTCCCATACAATTTCTCTCCAACTTCCTGCTAGTTTGTATCCTAGAATGAAGTAGGTTATGGATCAAATACCCAAGTCCCTGTCATCCATGTAGGAGACCCAGTCTGAGTTCTTGGCTCCTGGCTTTTGCTTGGCTCAGTCTTGGCTGTTGCAGGCATTTCAGGAGAGAACCAGTGAATGGATGCACGCTCTCTTGCTCTTGCTCTCGCTCTTGCTCTGTTGCTCTTTTAAATAAATGAATACATCTTTTAGAAAAATAATTATATTAGGCAGAATTGCCAACTTCTATCATTCTAACACCAATACCCAAGATAATAGAAGGAATTTTCTTTGAGAAGACAGTTACGTGAGTGATAATCTGACATTTGTTATTTTATTGTTTACATTAATATAGCTATATAATAAGGTACAATAATTTAAAATAATACACCCAATCCGTACACATTTAAGCAAAATAGAACACCAACTACTTATTTTCTATTTTATAATAATTAGAGAACATTATTCTAACACCAATACCCAATGTTGTAAGCTCCTTGTGGACATCAGCTAATGCTATTTACACTGTGACTACCGAGTGAATGCTGTTAGCAAGCCTGTTTTTTGTAGATGACAAAGTAGGTGCTGAAAGACTTAGAGGACGAAATAATCCTATCAAGTGCGTGAATGGTGTCCTTTGCCGCCTCCTCTCAAAGACCTGAGCTGCATCCTGGGCCCCACAGTGCCCTCAGCAGCAGAGGCAGAGACAAGCTCCTCTCCTGTTTTGGTACAGTGAGAGTCATGGAGCTGTGGCTTACGGAGGGGCTGCTGAGGGTCAGATAACACAACCTGAAGTGCAGGAATCCCAACAAATACATTGCTCGTCCTCCCCCTCATGACTGCTCTGAGCCAGGCTGGCTGCATGCCAAACTGCTAGAGGCGCCCCTGTGATCCAGCAGCCTGGCACAGTTCTGCTCAGCCTGCAGGGATGTGGGGATGTGTGCCCTGAGTTGGGGACTCTCATTCCTCACATCAGTTTTCCTTCTTGTTGCCTAGGATGGCTCTCAATAAATTGCTCACACGTGAGCTCTGGCTTGAGCTCTGTGTTCTCTGCAAACTGGGGTGTAATAGCTGCAAAACAAGCATGGTATCATCCATCTGGGATGGGGAAGGACCAACAGTGGGAGGACCAGTTCTGATTTCTCATCCAGGTGCTTATTCCACGCCAGTCATTAAAAGTAGTGGCCTTCTATCTCTCCTCGCCTACACGTGTGTAAAAGTATTGTTTGTGACTAAGTATTCCACCAGGTTTTGGATGATATGAGTTACCTCAAACCCAAAGCTACTGCTATACACTTGGATAGGCCAAGGAGATTAAAAAAAAGTTTTCAAACACATCCCCTCATCCCATTTTCTGTTTTCCTACTCTGTGAATTAAGGATAAATGGCATTAAATTACCCTGTGCTTTGCTTTAAGCACAGTAGAGATAAATTTCTGGTCACATGGATCAGGTAGGAAGCTCAAAATCAGGTCATATTATCTATGGCTTATGGATTCAGTCATGCTTTACAGCCTGTTTCTAGAGATTTCTGAATTATTGAGTATTTTAGAAACATTCCCAACTCATAAGCTACTAACAACATTACAAATAAAAAGAGTGCTTCTTTAAAAAAAATCTTTTTTTTATTAAACTTTTATTTAATGAATATAAATTTCCAAAGTACAGCTTATGGGTTACAATGGCTTCCCCCTCCAATAACTTCCCTCCCACCCGCAACCCTTCCCTTTCCCGCTCCCTCTCCCCTTCCAATCACATCAAGATTCATTTTCAGTTCTCTTTATATACAGAAGATCAGTTTAGTATATATTAGGTAAAGATTTCAACAGTTTGCCCCTATATAACAACACAAAGTGAAAAATATACTGTTGGAGTACTAGTTATAGCATTAAATAACATTGTACAGCACATTAAAGACAGAGATCCTACATAATATTTTTTTTCAAAATTAATTAATTTTCTATGCCATTTCCAATTTAACACCAGTTTTTTTTTTCATTTCCAATTATCTTTGTATACAGAAGATCGATTCAGTATATAATTAGTAAAGATCTCATCAGTTTGTACCCACACAGAAACACAAAGTGTAAAATACTGTTCCAGTACTAGTTATAGCATCACTGCACATTAGACAACACATTAAAGACAGATCCCACATGGGATGTAAGTACACAGTAACTTCTGTTGCTGACTTAACAATTTGACACTCCTGTTCATGGCGTCAGTAATCTCCCTAGGCTCTAGTCATGAGTTGCCAGGGCTATGGAAGCCTTTAGAGTTCGCTGACTTTGATCTTATTCCGATAGGGTCAAAATCTTTAAATAATTTCTCTAACCCAATCTTGCTGCACTCTAAGAAGAGAAATTTCCAGGGGATTTGTTTTCAGTATCATCCTGTGGTTGGCACACCATTTGAAATTCAGTCTCTCTAGGCCTGAGTGATGCCGCCACGTATTAGATGAATGAAATGTCCGGGATACCATTGTATAAAATGAGGCATAATGGCTTACCTTTAAAGAAATGTTCTTGGGGGGATTGGTGTTGTGGCAAAGTGAGTAAAGCTGCCACTTGAAGCATAAGCATTCCATAGGGGTGTTGGTTCAAG
This sequence comes from Lepus europaeus, assembly GCF_033115175.1. Lineage (NCBI taxonomy): Eukaryota > Metazoa > Chordata > Mammalia > Lagomorpha > Leporidae > Lepus > Lepus europaeus. The sequence continues at coordinate 3,144,932 of NC_084839.1, forward strand.
TCCCAGCTGCTCCACTTTTGATCCAGTTCTCTGCTGCTGCCTGGGAATGCTGTAGAAGATGGCCCAAGTGTTTGGACCCCTGAGCCCACATGAAGGACTTCCAAGAAGCTCTAGACTCCTGGCTTCATGTCGGCCCAACTCTGGCCATTGTGGCCATCTGGGGAGTGAATCAGGGGATAGAAGATCTCTCTCTCTCTCTCTCTCTCTCCCTCTCTCACACACTCTCTCTCTCTCTCCTCCCACTCCCTCCCTCCCTTCTTCTCCCCCACTCTGCCTCTGTAACTCTGCTTTTCAAATAAATAAATAAATCTTTAAAGAAAAAATGTTGTCTTGGGTGCATATGAACAGGAAGTCAGAAGGCATTTGAATTGAATTTTATTATCCGGTGGGGCTGAACCACTGGCAAACTCCCTGATTTACTGAACCTGTTTAAAGAACCATTTACAAGCATCCCCACCACCCTTCCAACGTCTCTCTCCCCACTGATAGGCACATCTCAATGCATCATGTCTCTTGCATCCTTGTGGGATGCAACATTGGAACAACGTTTTAAAGCCTTAAACTACCCAAAGAAGGAATTAGGCTAATTTAATCATATTTTGATGTTTGAGTATTTCATGCCTAATAAAAATATGATGACAGGCTTTTGTTACTTCATTCATAATTGAAATCACAACGTCAAACACCATGTGATTTTCTGTTCCACGTGATATATCCACGTGATATTGACAAGGCTACAGTAGCGGGTCAGATCACAGCTTGCAACTATGAGCATCGTCATGCTGGCTGGAAGCACATCATCCTCCTGGCAGGTTGTCCTTTGCAACCCCATATGATTCCTCCCACTACTGCCAGTGTAGCCAAGTCTGACTGTCTTCTTGAAGCAGGGGATGGGACAACTCATCACTGTGACAAATAGATGCTCATAGAGTTTATGCTATGTACAATCCTTCAATGAACATTAATTAGGTCTGTGAGGAAAGAAAGACTCATACTGATGGGACATGACAGTAACCTTTTTGGAGTATGTGCAGGATGCTAGTCGATGGTTATATAGATCTTGTCATGTTATCTCCTATAGGATATATATGTATTGATGTGTATGTACACACGTGTTGATGTGTGTGTATGTGTATGCATAACATATCCTATCGAATTAAGGCTTAGGAAATTTGAGCAACACGCACAGACCACAGCGTTGATAAATGATGAGCCATGATTGGAAGCCAACTATGCACTGCTTCTTGCAATTCATTTGTTTCCCAACTCTGTTGGTGACCTGTATTCTAGTCACTGTTTCATATACTGGAGATATATAAATGAATGAGAAAGATTCTCTTGCACTCATGGAACTTAAGATGGATATAAAAATGTAAACTTGATATGTGCAGGAAAATGATAGGCACTACGAAAAACCATACAGTAAAGCAGTGTCAAGGTAGGTGATGGTGGCTGATGGAATTTTAAGGTGGAACTGTTCAAGCACAGTTGGTTGAAAATCTTGCAGCCTTGGGCTTTCAGAGTGCACCTGGGACACAGGAAAATGCTTTCATGGAAAAGCAGCAACCAACTGGATCTTCAATCATGAAAAGAAACTCACCAGGAAGAAAAGGGAGTTGTGAAAGTGGTGAGAGAAGTCATACAGCACTTATTCCTGTGTTGTGTGCCTACATCTGACAGAGGAGTAGAGAAAATGCAGAAGACATCCTGGATTCTTTACTCACTTACAAACCAAAGCTTCATGATTTAGAACATTGTCTGCTTACACTAGCCATCATATATAATAGGGAGTTTATATTTTAACTAACATGGTGTAATCAAAAAATTGGGCTGGCAGATACCTTTGTTTTATCAATTTTATGCCTATAGAAATGCCAATTTCCATGATGGGAATATTCTAACCATAGCCACTCTGAAGCTACCAAGAGGAAATGAGTAAAGGAGGAACTGAGAGGAGGTGCCATGATACACTGTTGCACAGCATTTCTACTATAAAGTCACAAAGCATGCAAAATTACCTAAAAGGGATTGATAATAACAACATTTAATAAAATCAATGGGAATTGATGTACTTTGAATAATGTTTGCTTTTAATATGTTTTCTCTAATTAAAGTTTATAGTGTTTGATTTTTATTGAGTACTATATTTAGAAACTGAATTATGAAATGTATAAAAATTGGAAAAAAAAAAAACAGGTCTGGCCACTAGCTGGCTGTAGCAGACTGAATCGTGTGGAAAAAGGGAAATTCTGTGTTTTGTAAGTCAGACCTTCAACATTTTGGGGTAAAAGAAACTCATCGACTCGGGAGCATGAGATCCAGAGAGTGGCTCTCACTTTGCAAGGGACCCCCACCCTGGGGTACTTTTCTCTTAGGCATCAGAGCCTGGTGTTTGGTTAAATCCTAGATTGTTGCATCGCCACATCTGTTTGCATGGCACCCACAGTCCCACACTAGGGACCAGTGTGATTCCAATGCATCAGGGAGATGCATTAGGATATTTTCTTCTGAGCAACTGTTTTGTTTTGACTTTGAGGCAGAAAATGGTCACTTTTAGGACTGCAACTTTTAATCTTCAGGAATATAAATATGTCACTGTTCAGTAAAACCTGTTGATTCCCCCACTGCTTTCTTTCTGTTTGAAAATGTATCCAGTGTGAACCACAGTGCAAAATATCTTTTTATCTTAAAGAGCTGGAGCTCTTTAACTGGTGCAATGAAGGCAGCGTGATAGGTACACTCTTCTACCCAGCCACAAATACAGTTATCATCAACTGTGATGTTGAGATAAGGTGGAAGGAAACAGTCCTGTTCTTTTGCTCATTTCATCACAAAAAGGATGACTCCAGAGGTGTCACTTTTGCCTTTGAGTTAGCTGAGAAGCCTGGAGAGAACAGCACAGGGAGTGGCAGCAATGAGTAAGAGGCTTGTTCTCCCATGTGCCACTGATTTCAGAAACTCTTGGCTTCTTCTTGTGGCTCTTTCTATTGCATGCAGCATCACAAGGGAACTATTTTTCAACAATATATGAAAGGGAACATGTACCATGGCTGTTTTTCCAAAGTTTTGTCCTAGAAATAAATTATACACAACCATCCCACAGTCTGTCTCTGCTTAATAATTTGGTGTAGGTGGCAGAATAAATATATTTATTACCCAGTCATAGATTGTTTTATTTTTACTTTTAATTTGTTTGAGTTTTATTGGAAAGGCAGAGTTGGAAAGAGAAACAGACAGAGAGAAGTCTTCCATCTGCTGGTTCAGTCTCCAAATTCCTACAACATCCAGAGCTGGGCCAGCCTAGAGCCAGAAGCCAGACACATGGTTTTCCATCTGGGTTTCCCTCATAGTGGGCAGAAACCCAAGTACTTGAGCCGTCACCTACTGCTCCCAGGCACTTGAAGCCAAGCATTCTGATATGAGAGGTGAGCTTCCCATCTTAGCTGCTGCAATAAATGCCAGTCTCCCATTAACTGTTTTATGGGTTTAATTTTCCAGATTCAAAGCAAATTTTTGAGCCAGAAGTCCCTGTTCAGGAAAGAAATGACTTAGCTGGTTTTGCCCTCAGTTGGAGAGGTTCAAGCAATGTTTGCTGAATTAGTGACCCAACCCCAAATGACGGACTCAGGGAAAGATATTAGCATGTTTCATGTTCACCAGTTGAAACGTGTACAATTGTTTAAATCTAACTTTTCTGGAGTTAGGTCTTGGGTTTCTTTATTAAAGGAGACTGCAGATTGGATTCCTTTTTGGGATTTGCTTCTCACTCCAGCTTCCTGCTAGTGAAGATTGTGTGGGACACAGGTGATAGCTCTAGTTATTTTTCTTTTTTTTAACAGTTAGAATTAGACAGTGAGAGAGAGAGACAGAGAGAGAAAGGTCTTCCTTCAGTTGGTTCAACCCCCAAATGGCTGCCACGGCTGGAGCCATGACAATCCGAAGCCAGGAACCAGGTGCTTCCTCTGGGTCTCCCATGTGGGTGCAGGGGCCCAAACAGTTGGGCCATCCTCCACTGCCAACCCGGGCCACAGCAGAGAGCAGGACTGGAAGAGGAGCAACCGGGATTAGAACCGGTGCCCATATGTGATGCCGGTGCCACAGGCGGAGGATCAACCAAGTGAGCCACGGCCCCTGCCCCAGCTCTAGTTATTTGGTTTCTGCCACCACATGGGAGACCCAGATTGGGTTTCTGGCCCCTGGATTTGGCTCCAACTAGGGAATGTTGCTTTGCATTTGAGGAATAAACCAGCAGATGGGAGCTCATTCTCTCAACATCTGCACTACTGAAATAAATAAATAAACAAATAGAGCAATTTTTGCTTTCAAAATTATTTCTTTTCCAAAAGAACCATGATAAACCCACCTGGGATGGAACTCAGAGTGGTGTAGGAAGCACTACATTTTAAGTCTGAGATCCAGAGTCCTGGGTTCAGTATTTGCCCACTTCATGCATCTCAGTGAATTTTCTGATCTTCTGTTGTCTCACTCTCTGTTGCTGTCTTACCTATGTTGCAAGGGCCCTGAAGTACTTCGTTCATAACGTTTAAATGCAATGCCAAGTTGAGATACATTTTTAAGCAAATGTTGAAGCAATGCCCAGGTTCTTTCCTCCCCTGTGTGAAAATAATAAACCAGGTGCTTGACATGCTGCCTACACTAAGCCTGGTATCTGTTTTGGTGTCATGCCCATTACCCATGTAGATTCTCATCTAGGCCCAGTGAATTACACATACAGCAAAGGGTCTCTCACTTTGGTTCTACTTGTGGGGCATCACCCGGACAGGGTCGCTTCTGTGTGGTCTGTGGAAGAGCTTTATAGGGGTCATCCAGGAGTGGTTCAAGAGGATGCAGGTGCAAGGCACATTCCACGTGGCAGCTGTGTGTGCTTCATGCTTTTCCTATGTAGGTTTTATGTGTTAAACAGTATGTGATCCACCATGCAGGACAGTAAGCATAGAAACATAACAAAATTCAGTACGTCTGTTAGAGCCTTTTCTCCCTTAAATTTAATAAATGAAGAATCTTTCCATGAAGGTTTATGCTCTTCCTTTACTTACTATCTTTAGGAGTTTAGGCACTGAAGGATAAGGCTAGTGTGTTCAATTTATAATCATTCATGCTAAACATGAAGGTTAAAAAGGGCCAGAAAATGCAAAAAATAGCATGAAAATTGCTTTTCTAACATAACAAAGAGAAAACCTTAGATTGATGCACAGACAATAGCTAGTCACACATTTATTTCTGAGTCTAACCCTTGGCCCTCCCCAGCAAGTTCTCACACAGAGGAAAACAGAAGGGAGTCCCATGAATGTTCTGAAGATTGTTGGAAATAAGTTCATTCTTCATCATAAAATTCCAGATCTTTCTAGTAAACATAGGACATTGGAGAAGCATTTTGAGACTTTCAAGATATTTGGAAAATATGGAACAATTCTGAAAGTTCAACTGACTGTGATTCATATGTGAGATAGGGGCAATAAGATAAATGCTTGGTTTTTCAAATAACAAGAAGTGCCTGCTCGTTGATTTTTAATTTCATATCAGCAATGAATGATTTTATTTTTAAAATATAAAGGAGTTATCTGATCAGGCTTCCATAACAAAATACTATTGACTAAATCATTTAAACGGCAGGAGTTCATTTCTCACAGTTTTGGAGGGTGAGGTCCCAGATCAAGGTCTCTGCTGCTTTGGTTCCTGGGGAAGGCACCTCCTGGCTTCTTGCTGCCTACTTTGGTATGCAATTACAGGGTCTTTCTTCAGTGCATGAACATGGCAAAGAAGGGAATTTCTCCCTTCCCAGTCTTCTCCAACCTCGAGCTGCACCATGGGGCCCACCCTATGGTCTAATCTACCACCATGACCACCCAAAGTCTCCATCTCCAGACACTGTCCCCCTGGGGTTTAAGATTTCAACCTATGAATTTGAGAGAAAACAAGCATTTGAGGGAAAACAAGTCAAAATAAATGCATTTCAGATACTGAATTTCAGATTTAGGGGAAACCCTAAATAACTCGTGATTATCCAAAGTTCACACCTACCAAAGTACCTCCTCCTTTAACTGTGTGCATCTCAGGTTTAACCTGTAAGACAGCCCACCAGAAGACGTGGACTTGTGCACCAGCTCAGCCACTCCCCAGCCCTGAGTTTCACTTTCTGTGCCTCACTCCCACCATGAGTAAACTGGGGATGCCAGGACCCAGAAACACCAATCACACATGGTCTTGTAGCAGGACCCAGAAACACCAATCACACATGGTCTTGTAGCAGGACCCAGAGACACCAATCACACATGGTCTTGTAGCAGGACCCAGAGACACCAATCACACATGGTCTTGTAGGCTCCACAAAGTATCAAACAGCCTCGCCCCAGCCCAGTGCCTCACCCACAATACACCTTGGCCTCCTCTGCCCCTACTGCCAATGCCATGTATTTGTAGTGCAGATTCTGGGACATAGGATTCCTTCTCACTCCTCCTGCCAGAGACTGGGGCCTGAGATTCTAGGTCTATTCAGGACTGTGCATGCCTTCCCAGGGGCTCCCACACAGGACCTCCAAGCAACATCGAGGCACCTTTTCCTCAAAGTGTGGCATTAAAGACCAGATGAGCTATTCCATTGACTAGGAAGGGGCCAGGAAGAGGGAGTGGCACAGGGTGGAAAACCTTGAGCTAAGAATAAGCGGAGAGTGGGATACCATTGAGGCTTGCACTGGATGTGGTATGGATGGGTGCATACAGGAGATTTTTAAAATTTACAAATAAAAGTTACTAAGTTATAATATATGATAATGCAACACATGAAATTATTTACATGTGATATAGAATGTAGAAAAAAACTTAAAACAGCATGTGTTCCATAGATGAGCAATTAAGGTATCTTAATATTTATTAATTGTATTCCTTTGCGGATTTTTTAAATTAAATTTTATTTTTCCTTATTTGAAAGGTAGAGAGAGAGAGAGAGAGAGAGAGAGAGAGATCTTCCATCTGCTGGCTCGCTCTTCATATGTCCACAACAGCCTGTGCTGCACCAGGCCAGAGTCTGCAACCAGAAATTCAATCTGGGTCCCTCACGTGGGTGGGAGGGGCCATCATCTAATGCTTTCCAGGTGTGCACTAGCAGGAAGTTGGATGGGAAGTGAGGATGGGACTGGATCCCAGGTGCTGCAGCATGGCATGTGGGCTTCTGGACTGGCAGCCAAACCTGCTGGAGGTAACACCTACTCACATTTTTTTTTTTTTGAGAATTTTAGATACTTAAAAAAAAGGGGGGGGGGACAAGAAATTACTCTTACTATAACAACCCAGAATTAATCTTTGTGTTGCTTTACTGCAAATTGTTCTGATACCTATAAATATTTAAATTTTCTAACCATCTAGATAAGGTGTTAAATTATGGGTTAACCTCAATATACAGTTTAATGAATCTATTTCTTTTTATATTGTATTTTGAATGCCTTTCCATACCAACACATTTTTCTCAAATTACCTACTATTAAAAGTATTCAGATTGCATGTAGAAGCTATTTTTTACTTTATTCTTCTTTTTTGTCAAACCCCTCTTTTGTGAACCTTAGGGTTATTTCAAAATTGTTGCCATTGTTTTAAGGTAAGGGAGAACAGTTTTGTAAATATATTTGTAGATATTTCTAAGTCTTTATTAGCACAAATTCATTTAGGAATGAAGTCACAGTATCAAAAATAATTTGAAGGATTTTGATACTTACTTCCTAATTACTTTACCTGACCACAGTTCTGAGAACTCTTCCAAGCCATCAGCAGAGTAAGTAACTGTTCCAGCGCGGGCTCAGTAGATTCAGAGTCTCACATTCTGCATCCCAGCCCTGACCAGAATCTGAGTTTCAGTAAGAAACCCAAAAATCGAGAAGAGTTCATGAACTTTATATTTTGAAAAATTGTGCTTTATATTGTAGCCTCTACAGCGTCAATATTAAACACACACACACACACACACACACAAACCTTGCTTTATTTTCCTAGAGGGGAAAAAGTAAACAGGATACAGAGATGTTGAAAGTTTGAGCTCAGCCTTTGGAAGGCGGGATGCCGTCACTGGAGCTGCGAATTACTCATCGGTGTGAGCTGAGTCACCGTCCCCAGATAGAAAGGGAGCCTGCGGCAGAGCTGAGGTAAGCGAGCGGGCGGTGTGGGAGGGGCCGCACCTGCACCTGCTCTAATTCCAGCACCGCGCGGCTGGGTCCCAGGAGGATCACCGTCCAACACAGCGTGACTCCAGTGGGCAGGGACGCGAGAGGCAAGCTATGAGGCAGATGAGCCTCTCTCCTACTCTTTCCTTTTTAGATTTTGTCAATGGCTGTGGGTGGTTCCACCAATCCTATAACCATAGCTACAGAAGCAAATTAGGAATCTCTTCTTCAAAATGTGCACTTGTTTACCCGAGAGTCGGATGTGCGCGCTCCTGAGTGTGGTGTCTCGTTTGTTTTTATAGAAGCTTCCTGTGACAACTGCCATTTCATTTGAAACCTCTGAATTTTTGAATGACGGGTACACATTCCTTTAAAAATATTTTTATTCATCTTATTTATTTGAAAGAGAGAGACATAGATGAGAGAGAGAGAGAGAGAGAGAGAGAGAGAGAGAGGACACTTTCCTCAAATGCCTGCAAAACCAGGGCTGGGTCAGGTCAAAGTCAGGAACCAGAAAGTCACTGCAAGTCTCCCACGGTGCTGGGATTAATGCTTCAGTCACCATGTGCTATCTCCCGGAGTGTATGTGAGCAGAAGGCTTGAAATAGTCGGTGCTTAAGGCCAGGCATTGGCTATGGGATCTGTGCTTGTCATCCAGCATGCCGACAGACAGAACACTGACTGCCTTCAACGACCATGTGGAATACAAACCTCTGCTCCTCACACTAGCAGTGCTGAGGGCTCACTCCGACCTCATTGCAATGCCGTCTGATCAGCAGCTCCAGCGTGTGGCCTGAGTTCTGTTGTTGACATCAAGGACCACATGTGGCTACAGCTGCTCATGGGAGGATCACACCTCGAATATCCAGGACGTGGACAGTTAAAATCCAGGACTCACATTCAACTATATCTGATTTTTCCTCCTTTATGGTCTAGCGAAAATACATGGCATCAGCACCACTTTAGTTTACATGGCAACTTTATTCTGAAAAAAAAAATTCTTTGTTTTCTGATCTGTGAAACATCAATTAACATTAAATGATGCCTTGCATTTTTGAGATATGTGGACCTGGATTCAAATTTTGACTGCATTTCCCAGCTGTGACTTGAAACATGCAAAAATGCCAGGGCAGGCATTTGGTCTATCATTTAAGCTGTTGCTAAGGACCACTACATCCCTTATCCGAGTGACTGTTTCTTCCCTGGCTCTTCTTCTTCTTCTTCTTCTTCTTTTTTAATTTGACAGAGTTAGACAGTGAGAGAGAGAGACAGAGAGAAAGTTCTTCCTTCCGTTGGTTCACTCCCCAAATGGCTGCTATGGTTGGCGCTGCACCGATCTGAAACCAGGAGCCAGGTGCTTTTTCCTGGTCTCCCATGCTGGTGCAGGGCCCAAGCACTTGGGCCATCCTCCACTGCCTTCCCTGGCCACAGCAGAGAGCTGGACTGGAAGAGGAGCAACCTGGACTAGAACCTGGTCCCCATATGGGATGCCAGTGCTTCAGGTGGAGGATTAACCAAGTGAGCCACAGCGCCGGCCCTCCCTGGCTCTTCTTCCTATTCACCTTACTGATAGTACACTGGGAGGCAGCAGGTGACGGCTCAATTACCTGTGTCCTTGCCACCCACGTGGGAGACATTTGGGTAGTGAATCTGCCAATGAAACAATGAAAGATCTCTCTCTCTCTCTCTCTCTCTCTCTCTCTCTGTCTCTCTCTCAGATATATATATATATATATATATATATATATATATATATATATCTCTTTTAACTAAATAAAAATAAATAGCATTCTTTTTGAAATGTCATTTCTCCATTTTAGATGTTAGCTAATGTGACCTCCATTCCCTACTATGTAAGAGTAATAAACATAGACCCTACTTCCAGGAATGGTGAGAATCCAATGTATGAAGAAGATAGCATATGATAGGCCTTCAACAAATACCATAAACTCACATGGAAAACTCAAGTTGATTTGAAATCAGCAATAAAGGTCCTATAGGAGGCAAGTTGTTTTGCTCCCCACACTGTTCTGCAAAAGCCAGGATGTGTGAGCTGTGGCAAATAATGACAAGAGAAAGGGAGAAGACTGAAGAGCAGGTGTGGCAATGTCATGACCACCTGCAGATCACTGGACTTGTGGTCCTGACAGCAAGGTATCCCATAGAATTTTAGGGATAGAGATTTCCAGTATTTGATGTTATATTCTTTTTGATGAGAGAACAGAGATTCCAGCGATATCTGTCTGTTGTTTGCACAATTCTACAAAACAGAGTGTTGCAAACTCACCATGTGCTGGACGCAGACCTTGTCCATTTCCTGGATATTCACTGCACATTACACTGGATGCACCAGTTTTGTGTGAGTGGATATGAGAGGAATAGCGTGAGGAAGCTCTCATCATGGAGCAAGTCATTGTGACCGTGGGAGAGCAAAACGGTAAGGGAGAGAGTAATCCGGTGCTCATGGGATGGAATCCAAGCTAATTGTGTTTGACTTTAAAAGGATTAGTGAATTCCACCTGTCATAAATCACATTTTTAATTCTTATTCTTCTGCCATATTCCTTTGAAAACCAACAATGACATAAATTACTCTTGTACCCATGTTTTCATCATATCTATCTGGTATTACCATCTTTTATGTGCAGTTTTATTCTCATAGGTTAACTATCTTGTAGAAACAAGTGTTGAATAGAGCTCAGTGATCATTTGATAAATCAATCAACACATACGATTTATTTATCATGAATAGTAAAATCCAAATGTCCCTCATTTGAGTGAACAACTCTTGCTGGAAACTTAGAATTTCTTGGCATCTGTTGGTACTTTTTTATTAACTTTTGTTTTGAAAAAGAGATGCTAAGGCATTTTAATGGGGTTTTCCATTCTTACAAATAACAATACATGTAAAACAAGTGAAATTTGACTTGATTCTGGATTTCTCTCATATATTATCATTTATTCTTTTATCATTACTGGTGTAAAATTATGACCTAGGGCTATCATATTATAATAAAAATCAAGATGTTAAATTAATTTATGCTTAGGTTAGGAGGTATTTGTATAGTTTTAGAACTTCAATTAATCCATGGTGTGGTCTGTTTTAGTCCATTTTGTGTTACTGTAAGAAAATATTGAGACTTAGTACACAAAAAATGTATTTGATTCACATTTCTGGGGTCAGTAAGTTTGCATCTGGCATCCCCATATGGAGAATGCCTCACGTTGCATTACAACATAATGATGGCATCTCATGCTGGGGACATGAGTGACAAAGACCACAGGCAAGGACAGGAACAAGACAAAAAATTCAGCAAGCTGAGATTGCTTTCTTTTCTTTTGTTTTTTAGAAAACTTTTATTTAATAAATATAAATTTCAAAAGGACAACTTTTTGATTATAGCAGTTTTTCCCCATGTAACCACCCTCCCACCTGCAACCATCCCATCTCCTAAGCCCTCTGCCATCTCATGCTTCATTAAGATTCTTTTTAAATTATCTTTATATACAGAAGATCAACTTAGTATATAGTAAGTAAAGATTTCAACAGATTGCTCCCACACAGACACACAAAGTATAAAATACCATTTGAGTACTAGTTATACAGTTAATTCACGTAGTACAACACTTTGAGTACAGAGATCCTACATGGGAAGTAAGTGCACAGTGACTCCTTTTGTTGATTTAACAATTGAAACTCTTGTTTATGAAGTCAGTAATCACCTGAGGCTCCTGTCATGAGTTTCCAAGGCTGTGGAAGCCTCTTGATTTCACAAATTCCAACCTTATTTAGACAATGCCATAGTCAAAGTGGAAGTTCTCTCCTCCCTTCAGAGAAAGGTACCTCCTTCTTTGATGGCCTGTCTTTTCCACTGGGATCTCACTCACAAAGATATTTCATTTAGGTCATTTGTTGCCACAGTGTCTTGGCTTTCCATGCCTGTGAAACTCTCATGGGCTTTTTAACCAGATCTGAATACCTTAAGGGCTGATTCTGAGGCCAGAGTGCTGTTTAGGACATTTGCCATTCTATGAGTCTGTTTATCCTACTTCCCACTTTAATTAGTAAGATGACATTGGTACATGCCAACTTAATGGCATTTGGATTCCCATGGCACATTTCTAGCGCTGAGATTGCTTTGTAACAGGGTTCTCTGAGCAGCCAACCCAGTGTCAGAAGACCTAACCTACCTAACCTACAGCCACCGGCTTGCCATGAGTCCCCCTGCGGTGCTGCCCTATGACCTAATCACCTTCCACTGGGCTCAACCGCTTAAAGATGCACTGCCTCCAATCTGTTACACTGGAGACCAAACCTTCAGAACATGACCATGAGCCTCTGGTGACAAACCTGCCCAAATGGTGGCTCGGTCTTCAGCTACCTTGACAAATACAAAAGATACAAAACTTCAAAAAGATCATGGAAACAAACTGAAAGACAAATTTACCTGGATGAAAAAGTTGAGACTCCTGCATCGTTTTTTTTTTTTTTTTTTTTAATATTCTGCCTTTTTAATGAACCCTTTGAAGATTTCTTGTGTGTCTGGATTTCAAAATTATCTGTGCCAAATAAATTTATCTTTTAATTCCACTTCCATGAGTTTTTAAATTACACTGTAGAGTATAGAAAATTGGTTGATTAAACATTTAAATAATTGTGCCATTATCAATTTGGACTCTACTACACAAATTATCAAAATTTCCCTCAGTACTTGGAATTTTCCCACAGACAAGTTTTTTATGTCACCATTAATATAAATCTATACTTGTCCCATTCGCGAGCTTCCACAACACTGTGTTACACTGTTTAACACTTTCTCAAGTTGCTGAGGTGTGGGCATTTGGCTCAGTGGTTAAGAAGGCAGGTAGGTTGCTTGTGTCATATGCTGAAGTGCTGGGTTCCAGGCTCCAGCTCCCGATGTTCAGGCACACATTGGGAGACAACAGTGATGGTTCAAGGAAGTGGATTCCTGCTACCCATGTGGCAGACCTAGATGGAGTTTTTAGTTCCTGGCTTCAATCTGGACCAGCCCTAGCCATTTTAGGTATTTGGGGGGTGAACAAGCCAAAAAGAGAGCCTTCAGTTTGAGACTAGGCTGCTCTGCTTCCAATCCAAACACCTACTAATGTACCTGGGAAAACAACGAAAGATGCTCCAAGTGCTTGGGCACCTGCAGCCATATGGGAAACCTGGAAGAAGCTGCTGGTTCTTGGTTTTGGGCCAGCACAGCCTCATATGTTGTGGCGATGTGGGTCTCCCTCCCTCTCCTTTCTCTTTCTCTCTCTCTTTCTGTAACTCCACCTTCAAAATAAATAAATAAATATTTTAAAAGGGAGCCTCTCTTGTTCCTCTCTGTGTGTTTTTCTCACTGCCTCTGAAATATAGAATTAAAAAAATGAATCACGGGGCTGGTGCTGTGGCGCACTAGGTTAATCCTCCACCTGTGGCGCCGGCATCCCATGTGGGCTCAGGTTCTAGTCCCGGTTGCTCCTCTTCCAGTCCAGCTCTCTGCTGTGGCCCAGGAAAGCAGTGGAGCATAGCCTGAGCGCTTGGGCCCTGCACCCTCACAGGAGACCAGGAAGAAGCACCAGGCTCCTAGCTTCAGATCTGCACAGTGCCAGCCATAGCGGCCATTTGGGGAGTGAACCAATGGAAGGAAGACCTTTCTCTTTGTCTCTCTCTCTCTCACTGTCTATAATTCTACCTGCCAAATAAATAAAAATCTAAAAAAAAAAGGATTAAAAAATGATTCACAACCAGAATACAAGCAACTGTAGTTCAATGCTTTAAGAATCTGTATTTCTGTATGTCCTGACTCTAGATGTACAATGTGATACTTTATCCTTTTTAGTATTTTTGTTGTTGTTGTTGTTGTTGTTCTAGTACTAGTGGTTGAACTCTGTAATTAACACACAATTACTCTTAGGTGTTTAAATTTTAACTGAAAAGTGATCCCTGTTAAATTTAAGAGTGGGAATAAGAGAGGGAGGAGATGTACAATTTGGGACATGCTCAATCGGACTTGCCCCAAATGGTGGAGTTAGAAATGGGCCAGGGGATTCCAATACAATCCCATCAAGGTGGCATGCACCAATGCCATCTCACTAGTCCAAGTGATCAATTTCAGTTCACATTCGATGGCTCTGATAGGTCTAAGAGTCAAAGGGATCACACAAACAAGACAAGTGTCTGCTAATACTAACTGATAGAATCAAAAAGGGAGAGAAAGATCCAACATGGGAAGTGGGAGACACAGCAGACTCATAGAATGGCAGATGTCCTAAACAACACTCTGGCCTCAGAATCAGCCCTTAAGGCATTTGGATCTGGCTGAAGAGCCCATGAGAGTATTGTAGGCATGGAAAGCCAAGATACCATGGAAAAGAAAAAAAGAAGACCTAAATGAAAGATCTCTGGGAGTGAGATCCCAGTGGAAAGAACGGGGCCATCAAAGAAGGAGGTACCTTTCTCTGAAGGGAGGAGAGAACTTCCACTTTGACTATGTCCCTATCAGAATAAGATCAAAGTCAGCAAACTCTAAAGGCTTCCATAGCCCTGGCAACTCATGACTAGAGCCTAGGGAGATTACTGACGCCATAAACAAGAGTGTTAAATTGTTAAGTCAGCAACAAAGTCACTGTGTACTTACATCCCATGTTGGATCTGTCCCTAATGTGTTGTCTAATGTGCAGTGATGCTATAACTAGTATTGAAACAGTATTTTTACACTTTGTGTTTCTGTGTGGGTACAAACTGATGAGATCTTTACTAATTATATACAGAATCGATCTTCTGTATATAAAGATAATTGGAAATGAAAAAAGGAAAAACCTTGTGTTAAATTGGAAATGGCATAGAAAATTAATTAATTTTTTTAAAAAAATATATTATGTAAGATCTCTGTCTTTAATTTGCTGTACAATGTTATTTAATGCTATAACTAGTACTCCAACAGTATTTTTTTTCACTTTGTGTTACTATATGGGGGCAAACTGTTGAAATCATTACCTAATATATACTAAACTGATCTTCTGTATATAAAGAGAATTGAAAATGAATCATGATGTGATTGGAAGGGGAGAGGGAGCGGGAAAGGGGAGGGTTGTGGGTGGGAAGGAAATTTTGGGAGGGGGAAGCCATTGTAACCCATAAGCTGTACTTTGGAAATTTATATTCATTAAATAAAAGTTTAATTAAAATAAATAAATAAATAGGAAAAAAAAGAATCTGTATTTCAACAACTTAACGATGGGTAGACATAAAAATCTACTTTGAAAGTAGAGTATTAGACTAGCTGAGATTGTAGAAACTCCCTCCTCTCTTACAAATACTATTTATGTGTACAAAGTATAGCATTATCTGGCCTGAAAGTATTTTCACGGATAACAGAGCCTTTCAGAAATTGGCAATGTGGAGCATTCTATTTTCACAGACTCCTGTCCACTCACCAGTGTCACTGACTAGAGGCTGAGCCTCTCTGTATTTAAATGGCATCACTGTCACTTTGAAAATTCCAAGAAAGTATTTGAAATACTATTTGATATGCTATTAATGTCAAGGACCATCAATCTAATAGTCTCAAAAATAAAAGGAATTTATTAATAAAACTCAGAAAACAATTGAGTAATAAAAATTTAGTTACTAATTAATGTAACAGTAGCTTCCTATGTTTTAATGCCTATCCTGTGATAGATCGTATCCTAAAGTGTACTTCACACACATGTTCACTAACAAGCCCCTTAACATAGGGATGGAAGGGGCAAAATATAATTGCAACCATTTTCCAAGTGTGGAGACTGAGGCAGAAGTTCATGTGTTTGGCCAAGACTCACTTGTAGTAAATGGTGAATGAAATTTAAACACAAGCATCTGACTACACATCTTGCACTCAGAATTATGAGATTAAATTCGCTTATGTATCAGGTGGTCTGCTTTATGCCATTGAAGCAAACCCAAGACTATAACTGCATTCACATTCCAGATACAGTAAGTGGAGTTCAGAGAGGTTAAGTGTTGGGCTTAGCATGCAGTTTAGGAAAGAGCTCACTTGGACTCTGTACTCAGAAGTGTATGCCAAGACATCCGTGTGTTTTACTACCGTGTTTTGCCTTCAACTGGGACATTGATGTCTGAGCTTTAGTATCTTTATGCTGCAGGGAGATGTGTGAAGTACAAGGGTGATGAAGAAGATGGTCAGTTTGCTAAATTGCCTTGGAAAGACAACCTTCTTCATTAAAAATAAACTTAATGCATTCAAATATTTCAATGAGTTCGAGGACTAACGGACAATTCAAGGTGTGCTGTAAAGATCCTCAAGGAAACTGGTGCAATGCTGGGTGGCAGAGTGGTGTGTTTTAGAGATAATTTCCTGGGACCATACTCCTCTCCACTTGTTTTTTATTCCCAATGAAGTTAATTCCAGATTATGCTGACACAGTGCTTTTGACTTTGACGCCTATCGTCTCTTTATAGGTAAAAGGTGGTCTTTAGATGGTTGGATGTTTGGGGATACCTCTCAAAAATGCACATAGTCTGGGGAATCATTTGGTCTTCAGGATGATTTGAAATTTGCTGTCCTGCTGTGTGGCAAGTGCGGTTGTCCAGACATTTTTGGCCTGATGTGTGCCCAAGATGGAATTCCTGGGCAGGTTCCTCCATTACGGAGGAATTGAAGTGTGAACAAGATTGCTTAAGAAAGTCATAGATTTCCTTGCAGGAGGGTCAGTCTTCCAGCAAGAGATGGTTTCAGAGTAACTTCAAATCATTGGTGGTGTGTGGCTGATCTTTCATTTATTTCCACACAAGGCAGATATTTCTATTTCAAAACACTCCTGCTCCAGTGTACCCATGGCAATTTAACCCATATCTGTAGCCACGGGTAACATACAATTATCCTGGTTTATGTGCTGCTTCCTCAGGGCACAATATGCATTTCACATGGCTGGGAGCTGAATTTTATTCAACGCTGTTTCCTTAGGATGGGCTCAGTATCCCTATAGCAATCTGCACGTGACAGTTTGCTTAATAAATGCTTTTTATTTTTTTCTTAAAGTATCTTCATTATGGCAAAATACACGAGACATAGCATTCACCATTGTAACTGTATTAAAGAATAACAATTGATTAGAATCTTTTTTTTTTTTTCCTTCACTGTGCTTTGCAGCCAGCCACAAGACTCTCCAGTTCAGAATCTCTTTCATTGCCCCCAGGCACAATCCCCTGCTCCTCAAGCAGTCACTCCAGTTCCTGCCCCGCATCTCAGCAACCACTAATCTGTTTTTTCAACTCTGAATTTTATGACTCTAGTACTTCACTAAAATTGAATCAAATGATATTTGTCCTTTTGTATCTGCTTAACTTCACAGTAATACTTTTCAGGTGCTGTCTTGGTATTTCATTGTTGATTGCTGTATTTATTGTGATCGAGCTTATACCTGTTCTTCTCCTGATGGACGCTGAGGTTATTTCTAGCTGCTCTGAACACTCATGTACAGGTTTTTGTTTGAAAGCCTGTTCTCAGTTCTTTTTCAGTGTAGACCTAGCAGTGGAATTGCAGAGTCAGGTCAAGGCTCTGGCTTAACTTACTGAGAAGACACAAAACTGTTTTCCCCAGTGGCTGTGCCAATTTATACTCCAACAAAAAATGCATGAGGATTCCAAAGTTTCTTCATTCTTCCTACACTTGCTCTGTTCCATTCTTTGCTATTATTATCGTCTTAGTGAGCATGATCCAGTTACTTGTTGGTTTGATTTGTGTTTTCCTACTGACTAATTGAATTGAAAAGGTTTTATGCACTTCTTGGTGACTTGTATTTTCTTCAATAAATCTCTATTGAAATTCTTTGCTCACTTAAAATGTTTTTATTTCTGTTGTTGAACTATACATTTTCTTTGCTTAAGAAAGATTTATAGCAGCCCAATTCACAATACTTAAGATATGTGATCAATTCTGATGTTTATCAACTGATTACTGGATAAACAAATTATGATGTTGTACACTATGGAGTACTTCTCAGCTTTAAAAAAAATGAAAATCCATCTTTTGCAACAAAATGGATGCAACTGGAAACCATTATATTTAATGAAATAAGTCAATCCCAAAAAGACAAATATCATGTAAACTATAATATATTATAGTGAAATGGACATTTTGAGACTCAATGATTGTTTAGTCTTTGTCTCTACTGTTGAGAACAGTGTTTTTTTTTTTTTTCTTAATACCATTTGTTGAACTCTTAGTGTAAGGTTAACCTTATGAGTATGAAGTAAACTGAAAATAGATCTTTGCAAAAATTGAGAGTGGGAGTAAGGGAGAGAAGGAAGAAGGGTTGGGGTGTGGAGAAGAGGGAGGGTAGGGTGGAAAGAATCACTATGCTCCTAAATCTGTATATATGAAATACATGGAACTTGTAGACCTTAAATTTTTTAAAAAGGAGATTTATTTGCCAGAGTTACAAAGAAAAGGAGAGATAGCCAGAGAGCGAGAGAGAGAGAGAGAGAGCGAGCTAGCTTTCAACCACTGATTCACTCTTCAGATGGCTGTAATAGCCAGAGTTGAGCCAGGTCGAAGCCAGGAGCCAGGAGCTCCATCTGGGCCTTCCACATGGGTGCAGGGGCCCAAGCATGTACTTCTTACACATATTTTCCCAGGCCATCAGCAGGGAGCTGGATTGGAACCGGAGCAACTGGGACCTGAACCAACAACTGTGTGGGATGTTTGCATGGTAGGTCGCAGCTTTACCCACTGTGCCACAGCACCAGCCCCCATAAAATTTCTTTATAAACTGTGGACACCAGTTTGTGGTAGGATTTGAAACATTGCATGTGATTTTGCAGTTGTCTTTGCTCTCTCGGCAGTTTGCTCTGACAGGAGACTAAATTTCAGTGAGTCTAACACAACTACTGTTCCCTTTGTTCCTTGGATTTTGGAGTCACATTTTAAAAAACTATTGTCAACTAAAGGCCATGAGGATTTGCCCTATGTTTTCTTTTAGAGTTTTATACTTTCGTTCCTCATATTGAAGTCATAGATTCTTTTTTAGTTAATTTTTTGTTTGTTAAGATAAAAATTAAGTATAAAAATGTAATGTGTAATTATTTGCATTAAACTCTTCCTAAAGTATTCCTATGCAGAAAATGTTGAATGGGAATGGTTACAATCTAAATAAACTTAATTATTATCTTGTAACCACACAGGGAATATTTAGATGTTGCATTGTCATTAGTTCTATTTCATTGAAAGAAATTATGAGTGACTAGTTGACAAACAAAATTTGTATATGGTTGAAATGGTCATTTTTTCCATTCAATTATTGTTTATAGCAGCTATCTATATTCCCACTAAACTAGGATCTTTTTGCTTTCCACTTGTTAAGCTTTTTATTCAGTGAAGTATTAAGCCATTTTTACTGAAATGTAAATTTAAAATATGTTATCTCAAAATCTAAAAAAAAAAAAAACAAAGAAAGGTAGAAGGAAGGGGAGCAGGAGGGGTGGAGGAAGGGAGGGAGGGCTGTACTCATATCTACAAATCATATTGAATCTGTTAAAATTAATTAAAATAAAAATTTAAATGAAATAAAAAACTAAATCCCTCAAAAATGAAATTAACATCTCATAAAAATAATTGCTTGTCTTAGAGTCATTTGTTAAAAAGTCTGTTTTTGGCCGGCACCACAGCTCACTAGCCTAATATTCCTACTGTGGCGCCGGCACCTCGAGTTCTAGTCTTGGTCGGGGCGCCGGATTCTGTCCTGGTTGCTCCTCTTCCAGTCCAGCTCTCTGCTGTGGCCCAGGAGTGCAGTGGAGGATGGCCTGAGTGCTTGGGCCCTGCACCCACATGGGAGACCAGGAGAAGCACCTGGCTCCTGGCTTTGGATCAGTGCAGCGCGCTGGCTGTAGCAGCCATTTGGGGGGTGAACCAAATGAAGGAAGACCTTTCTCTCTGTCTCTCTCTCTCTCTCACTGTCTAACTCTGCCTGTCAAAAATAAAATAAAATAAAATAAAATAAAATAAAATAAAAGTAAATAAATAAATAGTCTGTTTTCCCAATGGATGGTTTGGACATGCTTGTTGAAAATCGATGGCCTAAATCTATTGCCTTGGTGTATGGTTTATTTCTGGATTGTTAATTCTATTCCATTAGCTTATATGTCTGTCTTTATTCCAGTACCATATGGTTTTGATTATTACAGATTTGTAGAAGGTTGAAACAGAGAAGTGTGTCTTCTAGATTTATTATTTTTGTGGTATTTTTTGACAATAAAGGCTACTTGCATTCTGGCATGAATTTTTTTTTCATTTTTTAATTTAGTAAACATAAATTTCCAAAGTACAGTTTATGGATTATAATGGCTCCCCCCCCACCATAATAACCCTCCCACTCGCACCCCCCCATCTCCCGCTCCCTCTGCCATTCCATTCACATCAAGATTCATTTTCAATTATCTTTATATACAGAAGATCTATTTAGTGTATATTAAGTAAAGATTTCATCAGTTTGCACCCTCAAATAAACACAAAGTGTAAAATACTGTTTCAGTAGTAGTTATAGCATTACTTCACATTGGACAACACATTTAGGACAGATCCCACATGAGAAGTAAGTACACAGTGACTCCTGCTGTTGACTTAACTATTTGACACTCTTGTTTATGGCATCAGTAATCTCCCTAGGATCTAGTCATGAGTTGCCAAGGCTATGGAAGCCTTTTGAGTTCGCCGACTTCGATCTTATTCCAACAGGGTCATAGTCAAAGTGGAAGTTCTCTCCTCCCTTCAGAGAAAAGTACCACCTTCTTTGATGGCCCTGTTCTTTCCATTGGGATCTCACTCACAGAGATCTTTCATTTAGGTTTTTTTTTTTTTTCCAGAGTGTCTTGGCTTTCCATGCCTACAATACTCTCACGGATTCTTCAGCCAGATCCGAATGCCCCAAGGGCTGATTCTGAGGCCAGAGTGCTATTTAGGACATGTGCCATTCTATGAGTCTGCTGTGTATCCTGCTTCCCATGATGGATGGTTCTCTCCCTTTTTGATTCTATCAGTTAGTATTAGCAGACACTAGTTTTGTTTGTGTGATTCCTTTGACTCTTAGACCTATCAGAGCCATCAATTGTGAGCTGAAATTGATCACTTGGACTAGTGAGATGGGATTGGTACATGCCACCTTGATGGGGTTGTATTGGAATCTGCTGCCATGTTTCTAACACCACCATTTGCGGCAAGTCCGATTGAGCATGTCCCAGATTGTACATCTCCTCCCTCTCTTATTCCCACTCTTACATTTAACAGGGATCACTTTTCAGTTGAAATTTAAACACCTAAGAATAATTGTGTGTTAATTACAGAGTTCAACCAATAGTAGTGGAACAAAAAAAAAATACTAAAATGTATAAAGTATTGCATTGTACTTCAACAGTCAGGGCAAGAGCTGATCAAGTCACTATTTTTCAGAGTGTCCATTTCAGTTCAACAGGTTAGCATGAATTTTAAAATCAACTTTTCCATTTATTTTTAAATAATGCCGTTGATATTTTGACAAGGAATGTATTGAACCTATAGGTACCTTTGAGGATTATTGTCATCATAAAAATTTGTCTTTCCATCTATGAACACAGGATAGCTTCCCATTTACTTGCACTTTCTCCAAATTCTTTCATCAGGCAAAGGAAATGTGCTCTTTGTATATTGGCAGCTTATCATCAATCAAGATGTGTATTTTTAAAAATGCAAAAATAAGAATGTTTCTATTTTAGAGGAGTGAGGTTATGAAGTTTTTCTTGCTGTATCTATTCCAGTTAAATCTATTCTATTTATTTGAAGTGTTCAGTTTTCTTAATGTAGTGCAATACAGCACAACTTGCATCCCTAGGGAGAAGTCACACAGTTCAAGGGTGGAAATGACAGGAACATAGAAAGTTCTGGAACTATTGTATTGGAAGACACAGAAGAGTGAGAGGAGATAGCCTTAGGCAGAACTTTTGGATGAGTCCCATAACTTAATCCCCTGAGTTCTGTCTTCCATAACTGCAAAGGAAATTAAAAACAACAACAACAACAACAACAAAAAAAAAAAAACAACAAAAAAAACAAAGGCTTTACAAGAATTGTCAGCTTTTAATTTAATTTTAGTTTTTCTGGTAATGTAAATAAACAGTTAAGGTAAATATAAACAAAATCAAAATTGTTGGAAATAGATTCAGTTTAATCAAGTGAAGATGGAATGTTCTCAACTAGTTACAATTATTTTTCCTAGAGGCATTTTAATATGTAAGATCTGTAAATATCCTAAATTTTACAGATCTTTAGTTGTAGTGCCAGGCTTATGGACACTCTAGAAGCCAACGTGAGACTTGCTGGAGAGTATATGTTACGTTGGTGATGTGTCGAAAAATGGCCACTGCTTCAGTGTGAGGAACTGAGTCCAACTCTGCGTCATCTTCAAAGAGTGATCATTAGCACTCTTTAAAAAAATCCTGTATCAGACCTATGTGCCCCTTGAATTCTTTAAAAGTTTGAGACAAGAAAGAACAATGCTAATGATTCTGAAATTATGAAGATTTAATAATTTTCTAATGCTCTGATTATTAATTAACATTGAAATGAACCCACCGTGCCTTCAGGGCAGAGCAGTGCACTTTCAATTAGACCAACATCCATCAGATGAGGTAAGCTTTGCGTCAATGTTGAGCCCAGGGTGTTTTACGTGGCTCTAATTGAGTTTGACCAAATTGATAGTGATTGTGGCACTTCATGTTGTCTTATTGTTGTGTGACTCATGGAAGAGGATGCTTATTGTATTTCGTTTTGAGTATACAGAATGAACTACTTACCTAGTATATTTTATACTAAAATTAAAACTGATGCAAATAGTCTGGCCTGAATTTTGTTGCATTAATAAGCAGACAACCTGTGAAGAAACGCTGTGTCTGCATAATAAAATTGGTAGAAATTTGCTTCCTATTTAGAAGTCTATTACTCTGCTCCCTACACTCTTCCACTGGTTCTAGCCTCACCATGAACCTGAGGAAGGAAGTGTTTACAGACGAAAAGGTTCTGGCTTAGCTTCCTCAACTCTCGATCAGTCTTTTGTAGAGTCACCTTAGGGAAATTTTATAGCTATTTGATCTCTTACCAGTGAAGCTTTTCCAGGATTCTGTGTTTCCTGAAAATAGAATGCTGGAGTAAGGTGAACATAAGCTTTAACATGCTCTAAGGGAGAGCAGGTGTTCATTTTCAGTTTTAGCACCGTGATTGGATAGTGTCAACCACTATGTAGGGACTCAGTAGATGTTTCTTAAAAGAAGGAGCAAACCTGAAGCTGACAGGTAAACCCTCCCTTGTATCCCAATTCAAACCAAGCACAGCCATTGCACTCTGCAGTCCCACAACGCACTGTCCTCAGTCCACAGTGCACTGCACACAGTTCACACTACATCACACTTGCTGCACAGTCCACACTGCAGGAGGTCTGCTGTGAAAAGAACAAACACACATTTGAAGGTACATACACATGTTGCAGGTGGTCGTATAGATTTCAGTCCACTGTCTGGCTTAATAAACCACCTAATTACTGGAGTGATTTTAGAAGACTTTAGAGAATGTGACGATGCTTCATTCTTTTCAAGGCTGTTCTGTGGCATATACACTTTATGCTATGAAAAATAAATGAAGAATAAGTAAACGAGAAAAAGAACAATTCAAACTGAACATGTTCAGCACACTGGGTGAACAGTAAGCATGTGTTCTCCTTCTTGTCTCCTTCACGTTCTCCCTAGAAATTTCAAGAATTTCTAAGTCAGAGATTCCAACCCTCCCCTCCCGGGTAGCCAAGGTGCTTATTAGTGTGTCTGGGGACAGTAAGTGCTACTGTCTGAATGTAATCACGAGGGAAATGCAGTCTGGATAATTTGCATACAGACGATCCAGCTCTTCAATAAGCCTAGTAGACAGCTAATTATGCATGCACGCTAGTGCTGAGTTACACGGATTACAATCAGGCCTTTCCTGGAGGAAGCATGCTTATTTGCACCGCATTATTTGCTTGTTTGCTGATTGGTATTTCCCTGAAAAGGAAAAAAAAAAAGAAGACATGCTATTTTTTTTACTTTACTTCTTGTGAAAAATTTTAAATATACATGAAAACAGGGGCTAATGGAATGTATCCCCAGAACCTGTCATGTCATTTAAATAATTATCAATATCCAGTTAATTGTTTATCATCTCAACTGTCTTATATGTTAACTTCAGATGACCATTTCATTACTTTTTATAGTTTTCTCAAAGCATAATTTACTTAGCAGAAAACTGACTCATTGCAGGTATACATTTGAATGGTATTTATTTATTTATTTATTTATTTTTGTTTTAGTAGATTGAGCTGTGCTGCCATATCACAATCTAGGTTTATAACATTTCAATTACTGCTGAAATATCACCTTGACCACCTGCAGTCAGATCCTGAACCCAACCTCAAGAAAATGCGGCTTTGCTTTCAGGCTGTACAGATCTGTCACTTATGACCATTCCATAAAAATGGAATTATGTAGCATACATACTTCTGGTTTCTTACAATGACCATCATATTTTTGGGGGGGTATATTGCAATAAATTTCAGTAGTTAGTTTCTCTTTATTGCTGAATAGTATTCCGCTGAAGGACTATCACACGTGCTGTTAATTCATTGATTGATTAAAAAGTTTCCAGACTCTTTCCAGATTTTGGTGATTATGTGGAACTCTTCATTGACTATGTATGTGCAAGGCTTTGTGGAAATGTATATTTTCACTTTAAAGCCTAGATAGTTAGTAGAATTCATAAGTCATTGCTCAGTTTATGTATAATGAAAATGTATAATGAAATCAACTAACTTTTTTTTAAAGAATTATTTTATTTATTTAAAAGAGTTACAGAGAGAGGTAGAACCAGAGAGAGAAGTCCTCTATCTGCTGGTTCACTCCCCAGATGGCCACAAAGGCCAGAACTGTGCCAATCCGAAGCCAGGAGCCAGAAGCTTCTTCCAGGTGTCCCATGCTGGTGCAGGGGTCCAAGGACTTGGGCCATCTTTACTGCTTTCCCAGGCCTTAGCAGAGAGCTGGATTGGAAGAGGAGCAGCCAGGAATCGAAACAGCACCCATATGGGATGCTGGCGCTGCAGGCTGGGGCTTCAACCCACTGTGCCACAGCACCAGCCCCCAACATACTATTTCCAAAGTGGCTGCAGCACTCTACCAGCACCTGCCAGTGGAGCTCCAAGAGTGACCCAGCGTAGTAGGGGACAGATGAGGTTCAAGCAAGCATGCTGTGGGTTCCCAATTTTATTACAGAGTCTTGATGGTTTTATATAAATTCTCATTCTTAGTCCACTCTCAGATTGGTGAGGTGATTTTGCTGACTGTCCAAGGTCACTGCTAACTTTTCCATACTGGAAGTACTATCTCCAAGGAGCTTTTGGTTTTGCTTTTGGTGTTAAAAAGTGATCCATTCTCACTAATATACCTGGGCATCTGCAAATGGTCGACTTCATTCTTCTATAGTGAGCAAGCTGACTGCCATGGCTCTAAGACAAATTTAACACACCTCACTCAGGGATATCAATGAGAATTCTTTTTTTAGACAGGCAAAGTGGACAGTGAGAGAGAGAGAGACAGAGAGAAAGGTCTCCCTTTACTGTTGGTTCACCCTCCAATGGCCGCTGCAGCCAGCGCGCTGCGGCCGAAGCCAGGAGCCAGATGCTTCTCCTGGTCTCCCATGTGGGTGCAGGGCCCAAGCACTTGGGCCATCCTCCACTGCACTCCCGGGCCACAGCATAGAGCTGGACTGGAAGAGGGGCAACCAGGACAGAATCCGGCGCCCCGATGGGACTAGAACCTGGTGTGCTGGCGCCGCAGGTGGAGGATTAGCCAATTGAGCCACAGCGCCGGCCTGAGAAATTTTTTAAGAGAATGTTCAATCTTTTATCAGAAAAAGAGTTTGGGAATTTGTCATAAATGGAAGGTAGAGTAGCCAAGAAAAAGACAAACACATAAACTCCGCCACTCAGGAGGAATGGCTTGTGCATAGATGCAAGAAGGAAGTAGGGGTTTCTGGTGTTCCCCAATCTGACTCTGAGGCAAGTGGAAGGCTGGAGGGCGTCCTCACCAGGGGGTGCTGTCCTGGATCTTACAGGAAGAGGAAGCGTCAGGTGCTCCCTCCTGCGTCTATGGGACCCTGACAACACCATCCTTACCAGGAAAGGTGAGCGGATCAAACAGTGTTGGTGTCTGGATTTCACCTCTTCGGCACTTCCCATTCTGGACTGATCGTCCACTTCAGAGTCCTGTGGAGAGAGGCAGCTCACATACTGCACTGTGGGAGCCTCTTTCCTGCTGAACTACATGTGGCTTTCAGGGTTATGCAGCATGGCCGTCCCTCCTCGGAGCTCTGAAGGTTTGGTGCCATTCTCATGGCCCGTGAAGACCTGAAGTTCTCAAACCACAAAAGGATCAGTAAACCACAGAAGAAACCGGGGTTGTGGTTTGTGTGTTTATTTCTAAGGTCTCTGGTTCCTCATCCAGGCACAACTCCTCTGGATGAGAGGAGATGACGGAAACAGTGGACACACACAGTCTCACAGTGTTAGCTTTGAAATAAGTTGAAATCCATATTATTACTGTCTCATCTGTAGTCTCCATTTATTACAGGGACAATTACCAATAAACATCTTGTAAACTGAAATTGTACAAGGCAAAACTGCCTTTTATCCACCTAACCTATCAATCATCCTAATTTGGCCGCACAGCACAGGCAGTGTCAGTGACTTCCTCTCATGAATATGGAGCTGGCCTGGAACTGGCTTACCACTGTTGACAACGTCGCAGAAGAGGATTGGGCGTCCCCCTGCTAGCCTGAGAAAAGATTCAAATTCAGAACTCAAAATATGATTTCTACTGACTGTCACTGTCATGTCATCTTAAACACGAAAATCCTAAGTCAAACCATGCTCAGTAAGTCCATAACTTGGTTGAGGAAATATCTTTTAATTCATTTTATTTTCTTGAAAAGAGGAGAGAGAGAGGGATAGGGATGGGGAGAGGGAGAGAGAGAGAGCGAGAGCAAACTTTCATCTGCTGTGCATTCTTCAAATACCTGTGACAGCTGGGCCTGAACCAGTTTGAACCTGGAGTCTGGAACTCAATCTAGTTTTCTCAAACAGGTGCACAGACCCAGGTACCTGAGCCATCACTTGCTAATGCAGAGTATGCAATAGTAGGAACCTGGGTAGCAAATAGAGCCAAGACTTGAACTCAGGACTCCCATATGGGATGTGAGCGCCACCAATGATAACTTAACTGCTAGGCCAAATGACTATCTCTGAGAAAACACTTTTTAAAGCATAGTTTGGAATCAAGGGCATGAACTGCTTTGGAGAATCCATTCTTATGAGGGCAAGAATTATTTGTAATCCAAATGAAATGCTTTAATAAACAAAAATAAATTACTTTTTTTTTACAGGAAGAAATGTATCCTTGCTAAAACGGGTAAATAAAGAATGTACTTGCCACTGTGGAATATGAGGTCCTTACACCTTGGCAATGATGATCTTATCCAAGTCAATTCTTCTCCTCTGAAATAAGCTTGACTTTCAAAATCTGTCGATTAATCTAACATTATATGTGTTGCTTACTGATGATCAGGACTCTTCTCAGCCAAGTCAAATCCACTTCATTTTTGTAGAAATAATCTAAGACCACACCTATGATATTGATACAATTTTTGGAAAGACGTTCTTTGACTTTTGAATCAGGATATTATCCTAATCCATGGAGATTAACAGCACACCATGAATCTCAAGAAGCTATCATCGCAGACGCCAGGTGAGACCCGGAGAGGAGCAGGGTGTCCTGCAGGATGCAGGGCTGCACCTCCACATAAGACAGAGCTCTGGCAGTGCAATGAACGTGCCATGTGCAGAAAGCTGATGTGCTACCAAATTCTACCTTCACTGTGTAATTTATAAACAAATTTGTTGGCATGCAAATTATAACTTGTCTTGGAAACTTCTTTCACTAATTAAAGCTTGCAGAAGACTGGGAAGTGTTGAATAATTAATACAATGCTGGCATGTTTCTTAGTTAAGTGAAGTATTACCAAATTCAATGTCAAGATCAGGAAAAATTAGCTACTGAAAAACACACTTTAGTGTTTGAACTATCTTTACTTTTGAAATGTATTACAAGAAACTTCATGCAAAGATGAGAGTGTCAAATCTTAAGCACCGGAGCCTGTAGGATGGATCCCAGCGCAGACATCAGCGGTTCTCATCTTGCTTTACCATTAGCTATGTCTGGCCACATCAGCTCCTCCCACAGATCAGCCAGGGTTTGCATGGGAGAGGCTCACCTTTCCACTGCCCCTGATGTTGGTGACTCAGAACAGGTACGGTGGAAACAACACAGGTCCTAGAGCAAGACAGAGCTGCACTGAAGCTCTCTTGCCATCATGTCTTATCTTTCTGATGTCACTATAGGTCTTTATAGGTTTAGTATACAGGCTTAGCATGAGAATGGAATCAAAGATGACAGTGACCACTGAAAACACTTCTTTCTCCATTTTGTTCAGTTTTGGCAATCATATATTAAGTGGATGATAATTTGGTCATGAACAGAAAGAATGGTGATGGACTAGAAATCACTTAAGAAGAAAGAATAGCACAGGTACATACTGATGCTTAGCTT
The DNA here is from genome assembly GCF_033115175.1 of Lepus europaeus. Classification (NCBI taxonomy): domain Eukaryota; kingdom Metazoa; phylum Chordata; class Mammalia; order Lagomorpha; family Leporidae; genus Lepus; species Lepus europaeus. The sequence continues at coordinate 3,173,821 of NC_084839.1, forward strand.
TGAATATTGATTCTATCTTATCCCAAATATTGGAATAATGGTAAATGGTATTGTAGCATTAAATAGGCAGCTTTTAGCAAATAATAATAGCAATTCCTCTAAACATACACTATCCAACTAATTTTCATTTGCACAAGTTAAAATGTTTTATTAGGTTGCAGTGAAAGGGAGTTTCTACTGATGTGTAGGATTGACTAAGCAATAACAATAACTACTATATTAATAGCTGCTAAGCACAAGTTCAAGTACAATTCATTTAACACTGTATTGCCCAGCATCTGGACATCCCTGTACATAGCAGATTTTCAGCAAATATTGTTAAATTAAGTGGATGTGCTTTCCAGAGTGACTTTCAGCATAGATCCCATGAACCACCCTTCTCCTACTCCTAGGAAACACACAGTCACTTAAATATACCTGTAATTCTCATAGAGAAAAGTGAATATCAGTGGGTCACAGAGTCTTTTTTCTAAAGATTTATTTATTTATTTATTTATTTGAAAGGCAGAGTTACACACACACACACATACACACACAGATCTTTGATCTGCTGGTTCACTCTACAAATAGCCACAACAGCCAGGGCTATGTCAGGCCAAGTAAGGAGCCGGAAAATTATTCTGGTTCTCCCGATTTGTGGCAGGGGCCCAAGCACTTGGGCCATCGTCCACTGCCTTCCCAGGTACATTAGAAGAGAGCTGGATCAGAAGTGGGGCAGCCTGAACAAGAACTGGTGCCCATAGGGTATGCTGGCATTGCAGGTCGCAGCTTTAGCCCTGGCCTAGTCATTTTTCACTATAAGAAAGTTTGCAATGTTAGGAGGGAAAACCTTCAGTCCATAAGGTTTAAGACCATGTTTATGTAAGCATTGTGGTGTGTGTTGTGTGTGTATGTGTGTGGTACTTGCAAGAAGTAACATCAGTGTTCAATGATGGAAAGAATATAACATTTTTGTAAATCATAGTGACCACTTTATGTTTGTAGTAATAAATCACATTTAATTGCAAATAATTTGAGGAATGCAGACTATGCTTTAATCACTTTCCATTTAGCAAGAGAGCCATTGGAGACTGGCAGGGGAGTCCTCTGAAAGAATGATCTTAAAATCTAACAGCAGAAAAAATATGGAGAACAGAGAGAAGAGAGAGAGACAGACAGAGACAGAGACAGAGACAGAGAATATCTCAGATCTGCTGGCTCACTCCCCAGTGGCCACATCAGGTGGGGCTGGATCACACAAAAGCCAAGAGCCTGGAACTCAACCTTATTTTGCATGTGGGTGCAGAGGCTCAAGCTCTCGAGCCATCCTCTGCTGCCTGCCAGGGTGCATTTGCGGGACGCTGCATCAGAAGTGCAGTAGCTGGCACTCTGCTATGGGATGTGGATGTCCCAAACGGTAACTTAACCAGCTGCATCATAACTTTCAAGGGGGTTTTCACATATGCTTTGAGGTAGTTTTTGTTTATTTGTGCTTGTTTGCATTATAACAAATTTTTTTTTTGACAGGCAGAGTTAGACAGTGAGAGAGAGAGAGAGACAGAGAGAGAGAGAGAGGGGGGGAGAGAAAGGTCTTCCTTCCGTTGGTTCACCCCCTAAATGGTTGCTATGGCCGGCGTACTGCGCCAATCCAAGGCCAGGAGCCAGGTGCTTCCTCCTGGTCTCCCATGTGGGTGCAGGGCCCAAGCACTCGGGCCATCCTCCACTGCACTCCCTGGCCACAGCAGAGAGCTGGACTGGAAGAGGGGCAACCGGGACAGAATCCGGCGCCCCAATCGGGACTAGAACCCGGGTGCCAGCACCGCAGGCGGAGGATTAGCCTAGTGAGCTGTGGTGCCAGCAATTATAATAAATTTTAAGTTGCCCCTGGCATTGAAAGCAATGATTCTAAATGAGTAATCAGATAACTGTCTGACCAACATGACTAAAACCAAGCTTGCTAGTTCATCTTAACACATGAAAAACAAAATTTCCAGAATTGGACCTTTCTTATCATTATTTTTATTTAAGTCAGTTAGTCTGAAAACAGTAATATCTGTTTTGTTGGAGGTAAAACCTGCAAGAGTGGTGTGGATAGGTAGAAGAAATACTTTGGGAAACTTGAAGCTTCAGTTTGAGGACAAGATGATTTGACAAGCAGTAGTGAAAATGTAGCCCACAAAAGTTGGAGGAAACTTATGCACTGTGTGTGTCATGTGGAGAACTTTTGGAGGAAGGAGTCCATGAGGGTGAATGTGGTCAAGGAGGGCTTCCTGGAGAAAGTGGTGCTTTAACAGGTCCTTGAGTGGTGAGTAGGATTTGGACAAAGGAAAGGGACAACAGAAGTAGGTATCAAATTCTTATGTATCATGGAATGGTCCCTCCAGCCCCCTATGGAACATGGCTGTTCAGATGGATTGAATCCCAGGACCATAGTACTGAATCTGTTGATACTGAAATTTGAAATGTATCAAATATATCAATTACGCTAGGATTACCAGTCATTTTTGCTAAAGCTCATAGTGGAACCATAAATCTTTCTAAATTCAAATGATTTCCTTTTGATGGATGTAGCAGGAATTTTGTGCATTGATGTGCTTCCTATAGAGTTCATTGAATCAAGAAAATGTAGGAAGAATAACGTCTTGCAATTTTTATTGGGAATGTCATTTTGATAAGTGACTGATGCAGAGGAGGGGAAAGCTGTGGTAAAATTATCAACTGTCAATTATATTAAAACCCGTGGGTATTCAACATATGGATTAAAGCATCTTTCTCTCTCCCTGAAGGATTCCATTCTTAGGAAAATCCCCATGGTCTAAATTCCTACTGAACATGCTATTAAGTGGATGGGGGTGGAGGTCTGAGCAAGAATGTGGATTAATTGTTTGCATCTGGTTTACAGTCCTGCTCATTGCCTTCTCTGATGTCACCTAGCCCCTCCATCCGCAATCTAGATGGGACCTTCCTTGCTTTTAAAATCTGCTTTCAAAAAGAAGATTAAATTAAAAATAAACCACATTGCTTATCAGCACATTTTAATTCAGTTCTGTTTTTCTATTGGGGAATTTTTTAAATGATTCCCAAAGCATTGTTTCTGGGTGCCTGGTATATCTATCTGGTGTATCTTTATCTACCTATCTAGATAAATGCATATATATATATATATATATATACACATATATACACACACACACACATATATATATATATGTATATATATATGGTTTAGGCAGTTCATATAAGCCATCCACAGTTATTTTACTCATGAAGAAAGTCAGTAAGTTAGACAATAAATATACCTTCATTGGGAGAATTGCTTAATCTGGGGAGACTGTTAGTGCCTTTGCAGTGGCAGTGCTGTGTCAACTGCACTGGGAGACTTGTGTTAAATTCTTCACCTCGAGTGACAAACCATGCAAAGCAGTGTCTGCAAGCAGATTTAACAGTGATCACAGGGACATCCTTGGTATCTGTGCTGAGAGAGGACTTGTGGATGCAATACAGCAGCAAAAGTGAGAGACTGGGGGAACTCTGGGACTGAAAGAGTAAAATCAACATGCAGGAAGATCACACACACAGAAAAATTAAAAAAGTGGTTTCCTACTTCTAAGGTGAGGAAAACAGTAGAAAAATGTGAAGAACAGAGGGACACTTAGCTTCAAGATATAACAATGGTTCTCCAAACTGTTAAACCCCACAGGGAAGAGCACTGGAGAGCAGATTCTAATTTGGTGATAGAAACCCAATGGTTTGGGTCCCCCTGCTCAGTCTTTTTTGCTAGTATCTCATTCTCATAAGAAATTTCAATATTATCCAGCAGTTCTCCAGAGATAATGTACTGAGACACAAGCATAATCAACTCTGCTGAATAATTATATATTTCAACTAAAACACGTGCATGAAATTTCAAGATTACAGAGGAGGCTTTTTGGAGTTTCTGTAGGGTGGGAGTGATACTGAAGCCTCTGAGGGCTGGAGCCAAGAATGAGAAAACCACATCCTAGTAGCACTCCCTTGCAAGGCAGTCAATCCTTTCCACCACATCAATCACATCCTGTAATTAAGGCATGAATGTATTTACACATGTATGTATGTAAATACGTGTGTATGTCATTCTAAAAATTATTCAGCTATTTGGTGTGGAGATAAGATATCAGTGTTCCACCTGATCTATATCCCTACATGAAAAGCCATGGTCTTGGGTTACATTCATTTGTAGAACTCATGGGTAAAGATTGAAATCTGGAATAACGCAAAACAAAGAGAGAATCTGATCGTCCCAGTGAAGCCACTAACCTGTCACAGTAGCTGTATGTGGTGACAAGATGCGACTTTGGCCATGTTAGTGGTCTTATTCAGCTAACAGAAACCAAAAAAGCAAAAAAAAAAAAAAAAAAAAAAAAAAAAAAGGAAGAAAAAACTCGGTATCTCTTGAGCTGTTTCTGATAGTGACTTGTCACTGAATACAGAGATTAAAAGTAACATTATTTTGGTAATTGTAAACTAATTCCAAGAAATAAGGAAAAAATGAGAGGTTACAAAGACAGAACAGGCTTCCAAGATTTTTTTTTTTAATTTCAATGTAGGGATTACTTGATATTTTTCATGCTACTCATTTAGTCTGTTGAATAAACTGACAGATATGCCTAGATAGTCTAGAAACTCCCAGTCATAGTTTCAGACACTATGATTTTCAATGGTCTGGAGTAGAGACAAGGGAATACATGTTTGAAGAGATCAGTGTCACTACACAAAGAAATCTAGCCTTTGGATTTTACAATGGATTTTTAACTCTTTTTAAAAAAGATTATTTATTTATTTATTTATTTATTTATTTATTGAAAGAATTACAGAGCCAGAGACAGAGGGGGAAGTGGGGGAGAGAGAGGAGAGAGAAACAGAGCGAGAGAGCTAGAGAGAGAGAGAGAAATCTTCCATACTCTGGTTTACTCCCCAGATGACTACAGCAGCCAGGACTGGGCCAGGCTGAAGCCAGGAGTTTCATCCAGATCTCCCATGTGAATGGCAGTGGCCCAAACACTGTACCATCCTCTGCTATTTTTCCCGGGCACATTATCAGGGAGCTGGATCTGAACTTGAGCAGCCAGGACGTGAACTGGCTATACCACAAGGGCTGCCCTTGGAATTTTTTAATGAAAAAACACAACTAAAGGTGACAATAAAAATACAGAACATGCCTAACATAACTATTTTCAGAAATATAAATTTTAACCAAACTAAGGATTTTGAAAATATCAAAAAAAAAAAAAAAAAAAAAAGAGAAACAGCTGATTCCCTAAGTAAACAGCAAGAAAGGGACATGCATGCTTCATGCAGCCAAAGACTTCAACAGAGCAGCAGAACACTCAGTTCTGTTTGCTTCGGTCTCCTCTGGTGAGAGCAATAATCATTGTTTTTAAAGATGTGCTTTATTTATTTGAAAGTCAAGAGTCACACACACACACACACACAGAGATCTTTAATCTACTATCTTATTCCCCAAATAGCTGCAATAACTATGGCTAGGTCAGGCCAAACCCAGAAGCCTGGGACTCCACCCTGGTCTCTCACATGGGTGGCAGGGCCCTAAGCACTTGGGCCATCTTCTGCTGCCTTCCTAGGTACACTAGCAGGGAGCTGATCACAAGTGGAGCAACCAGGAATTGAACCAGCATTCATATAGGATGCCAGCATTGTGGGTGGCAGCTTAACCCACTGTATCACAACATCAGCTCCAAGAGAAATAATTTTTAGATAAAAAATTGTAACGAAAATTTTCTGTTGGGAGTTGGCACTCAAGATAGATGAAAGCATTTTGAAAGTGCATCTAAATAGACTAAAGGAGTCCAAGTCTGCTTATTTTTAACCTGTCTAGAACCCATTTCTTTCCTTTTCTGAAAATAGACCCTTCCCATTCTTACTCAGAGAACAGCCGATGAATCAGAGAGCCTGTCAGAATTTCATTCCTCTTACCTAATGCCTTATGATTTGAATGTAACCAAACATTTTCCTTGCCCGGGAACACTCTTCCAAACTTGGAAGGACTTTTTTTTTTTTTTATTGACTCCAGAATCAGGGTACTGAGTTGGTGGTCATGCAGAGAAAGCACATTTATCCTGAAGGAGTTAAAAGCAATCAGAATGAGAACCAGTCCCAACTATCAATAGGTTCCTAATTCCTGCCCTTTAGTTCTTGAGAGCTGCACTTTCCTCAATTCAATTATATGTACTGAAGTGTCAATCAGTTCTGTTAAATCAAGGGCACTTAGTCAGTATGAGCAAGATTTCTATCACTGTGACCAAAATAAGTGCCAAATAATAACAAAACCAAGAAAAGAACCAAAAAAAAAAAAAATGAATGAGAAAGGGAATCTTCACCACCATGAGTCAGCCTTGAATGCAAAGAAAACTTGCATACGGGGCTGCTGAAGAGGTTTTCTTTGAAAATTAACGTGGGACTGCAGAGATGGTGGAGGAGCTGGACGTGACTCAGGTGTTCTGACTTGATCATGGTCGTCACAGCATAAGCAGGATGTCCCTACAGATCCCAAAGTGGGTGTTGCTAAATCTAATATTCCTGGGAGAATCAGCACAGTATAGCCCAGACCCATAAGTGTGGGGAAGGCAGGCTTATACTCAGGGGAGGTTCCCCTTCCTGCTCTTTCCTTTTCTCCTTGATTTCTTTGCCTCCAATTTCCTTCAGGTGAGAGATAGACTTCCTTTGGATACATTTTTGTTTTTCCACTAGAAAGCTTTTATTAAAGACATATAAACTTCATGTATTTCTTAATTACAACTTTAGGGACATAATGATTCTTCACCATACCTGCCCTCCCACCAACACTCCCAGCCTTCTTTCTCCTCTTTCTATAATCTCCATTTTTATTTTTTGCTAAGATTTTTATTTTTAACTAAATTTATACACATCAGATTAACTCTATACTAAGTGAAGAGCTCAACAAATAGTATATTTAAAAACAGTTCTTCAAAAGTCAAGAAAAGGGCTGTTCAAAATCATCAAATCACAGTGTCAATTTCATTTCTTTTTTTAAAAACTTTTATTTAATGAATATAAATTTCCAAAGTACAGCTTATGGATTACAATGGCTTCCCCCCTCCCATAACTTCCCTCCCACCCGCAACCCTCCCCTTTCCCGCTCCCTCTCCCCTTCCATTCACATCGATTCATTTTCAATTCTCTTTATATACAGAAGATCAGTTTAGTATATATTAGGTAAAGATTTCAACAGTTTGCCCCCACATAGCAACACAAAGTGAAAAAATACTGTTGGAGTACTAGTTATAGCATTAAATAACATTGTACAGCACATTAAAGACAGAGATCCTACATAATATTTTTTAAAAATTAATTAATTTTCTATATCATTTCCAATTTAACACCAGGTTTTTTTTTTTCATTTCCAATTATCTTTATATGCAGAAGATCGATTCTGTATATACTTAGTAAAGATTTCATCAGTTTGCATCCACACAGAAACACAAAGTGTGAAAATACTGTTTCAGTACTAGTTATAGCATCACTTCACATTAGACAACACATTAAGGACAGATCCCACATGAGAAGTAAGTACACAGTGACTCCTGTTGCTGATTTAACAATTTGACACTCTTGTTTATGGCGTCAGTAATCTCCCTAGGCTCTAGTCATGAGTTGCCAGGGCTATGGAAGCCTTTAGAGTTCGCCGACTTTGATCTTATTCTGATAGGGTCATAGTCAAAGTGGAAGTTCTTTCCTCCCTTCGGAGAAAGGCACCTCCATCTTTGATGGCCCCGTTCTTTCCACTGGGATCTCACTCGCAGAGATCTTTCATTTAGGTGTTCTTCTTCTTCTTCTTCTTTTTTTTTTTCCCATGGTGTCTTGGCTTTCCATGCCTACAATACTTTCATGGGCTCCTCAGCCAGATCCGAATGCCTTAAGGGCTGATTGTTTTCCCTGATCAGTGACAACTAACTGAGCACCAAAGGGGAAACTTGTTGAAGTGAAATGGACACTATAAGAAACAATGACCTGATCAGCTCTTGTCCTGACTCTTGATGTACAATGTAATACTTTATCCTTTTTAGTATTTTTGTTGTTGTTGTTGTTGTTGTTCTAGTACTAGTGGTTGAACTCTGTAATTAACACAGAATTATTCTTAGGTGTTTAAATTTTAACTGAAAAGTGATCCCTGTTAAATATAAGAGTGGGAAAAGGAGAGGGAGGAGGTGTACAATTTGGGACATGCTCAATCAGACTTGCCCCAAATGGTGGAGTTAGAAATGGGCCAGGGGATTCCAATACAATCCCATCAAGGTGGCATGTACCAATGCCATCTCACTAGTCCAAGTGATCAATTTCAGCTCACAATTGATGGCTCTGATAGGTCTAAGAGTCAAAGGGATCACACAAACAAGACTAGTGTCTGCTAATACTAAGTGATAGAATCAATTTCATTTCTATAGATTACTTTTTAGGTACTCTATTAATTACCGCAGATTAGGCAGAACATACAATATTTGGGAACCCTTTTGGGATTGGCTTATTTAACTAGCTATGATGTTTTCTAATTCCTTCCATTTTGTTGCAAATTAAAGGATTTCAAATTTATAATGCTATATAGTATTCCATGGTGTATATATTCCCATAATTTCTTTAATCAGATTCAGTTGACTGAAATTTGGGTTGATTTCATATCTTAGCTATTATGATTTGAACTACAACAAACAGTGGTACAGATAATGGCTTCATACGCTGATTTCATTTCCCTTGGCTAAATACCCAGGAGTAGGATGGCTGGGTCATATAGTAGGGTCTATATTCAGATTTCCTTTTTTTTTATTTTTTTACTTTTTTAATTTAAACACCTAAGAATGATTGTGTGTTAATTACAGAGTTCAACCAATAGTGTTAAATAGAACAAAAAAATACTAAAAGGATTTCTAAGCTGTCTTCATACTGTCTTCCACAGAGGCTATACCGGTTTACAATCCCACCAACAGTGAATTAGGGTATTTTTTCCCCAAATTCTCAACAGCATTTGTTGTTTTTTGATTTCTGGGGGTGAGGTAAAACCTCCTTGTGGTTTGGATTTGTATTTACCTGCTAAGTACTTTTTGAAATGTGCCTGTTTAGGTCCATTGCCCATTTCATAACTAAGTTGTCTGTTTTGTTGCTGTTGAGTTTCTTGGGCTCTTTAAATATCCAAGTTTATTAATCATTTATCAGTTGCATAATTTGCAAATAATTTTGCCCATTATGCCAGTTGCCTCTGCACTTTGCTGAGTGTTTCCTTTGCAGTATAGAAGCTTCTCATTTTGTTCTAATCCCATTTGTCAATTTTGGCTTTGATTATTCCTCTGGGGTCTTATCCAAAAACTCTTTGCTGATGCAAATGTCTTGCCATGTTTCCCCAATGTTCTCTAATAATTTGATTGTATAGAGTTATAGATTTAGGTCTCTGATCCATGTTGAGTGGATTACTGTGTAAGGTGTAAGGTAGAAATCATCCTTCATGCTTCTGCATGTGGAGATCCACTTGTCCCGGCACTATTTCTTAAAGAGACTGTTCTTTCTCCAGTGATGGATTTTAGCTCCTTTGCCAAAGATAAGTTGGTTGTAGAGGGGTAGGTTGACTTCTGGAATTTCTACTCTGTTCCATTTGTCTATACATCTGATTTTGTAATAGTACCAGGCTGTTTTCATTATAATGCCTGTAGTATTGGACTGTGGTATTGTGATAACTCCAGCTTTGTTTCTGTTGTATAAGATTCCTTTAGCTATTCGACATCTCCTGTGTTTCCACATGAATTTTTCTATATCTGAGAAGAATGTCTTTGGTATTTTGATTGGTATTGCATTCAACCTGTAAATTGCTTTCAGTAATATGCACATTTTAATGACATTTATTCCTCCAATCCATGAACATTGGAGATTTTTCCATTTTTTTGTATGTCTTCTTTAACTTCTTTCTGTAATGTTTTATAATTCTCATAAAAGAGTTCTTTGATGTCCTTGGTAAAATTTATTCCTAGGTATTTGATTTTTTTTAGGTATTGTGAGTGGGATTAATCTTAGAAATTCTTTATCTGCCATGTGTGGCATTATATGTTTATACAAAAGCTATGGATTTTTGTGTTTTGACTTTATATCTTGCCACTTTATCAACTCTTTTTTTGAGTTGCAATAGTCTCTCTATGGAGTCTTTTGGATCTCCTATATATAGAACCATGTCATTTGCAAACAGGGATAGCTTGACTTCCTCCTTCCCTTTGATTTCTTTTTCTTGCCTAATGGCTCTGGTTAAAACTTTCAGGACTATATTGAATAGCAATGGTCACAATGGGCTTCCTTGTCTGTTTCTTGCTTTTAGTGGGAATGCTTCCAACATTTCCCCATTCAATAGGATGCTGGCCATGGGTTTGGCATAATTTGCCTTGATTATGTTGAGGAATGTTCCTTTACACCAGTTTGCTTACAGTTTTCATCATGAAAGAATGTTGTATTTTATCAAATGATTTCTCTCCATCTATTTTGATAAACATATGGTTTTTGTTTTTCAGTCTGATAATGTGATGTATCACAGTGATTGGTTTGTGAATATTGAACCATCGCTGCAAACCAGGGATAAATCCCACTTTGGGTGAATGATCTTTCTGATGTGTTATTGTATTTGATTGGATAGTATTTTTGTTGAGGAATTTTGCATCTATGTTTACCAGGAAAATTGGTTTGCAGCTCACTTTCTCTGTTGTATGTTTGTCAGTTTTGGGGATTAAGGCAATGCTTCCTTCATAGAAGGGGTTTGGGATGAGTCAATTGTTTTGAATAGTTTGAGAAGAATTGGAGTTAATTCTTTAAATGTCTAATAGAATTCACCAATGAAGCCATCTAGACATGGGCTTTTCTTTGTTGGGTGTGTCTTTACTACTTATTTAATCTCCACCTTGGTTATTGGTCTGTTTAGATTGTCTATATCTTCATGGCTTAATTTAGTCAGGTTATATATGTCCAGAAATCTATTTGTTCTATGTTTCACAATTTGTTGTCAAAAAAGCTCTTTGTAGTAATTTATAAATTTTCCATTTATTTCTGTGGTATCTGTTGTTACCTCTCCCTTTTCACCTCTAAGTTTATTGATTTGCGTCTTTTCCCAAAGGTTCTGGACAACCTACTTCAAGTCTCAGGAATTGTTAACTGATTTCATAGAATTCAGATTTAAATAAAACACAAAGAAGTGATTATTTACATGTCAAAAATAATTCTTTTACAAAAGGAAAATTTGTTTTGCTCAATTATCAATTAAGGTATGTATAACATTGTGTTTGGTGAAAAATCTACCCTCAGAATGATAGCCATACTCTTATAGGAATGAATTTATTGGATAAAATGAAATATACTTACACAATCAGCATATATATCACAACAGTATAAGAATGTTTAAGGCAGAGCTGTGTTTGGAATGGACATTACTATTTATCATTTAATAATAATAAAACTAGATGGCAGTTTTTTAAACTATATTTTGAAAGAACATTTATAGCTTATTTCCTATTAATTCTTTAACTTTTCTGTGCAGTATTTTATTTAAATGGAATTGTTGGAAGTAACTTTCAGCCACTGATCTGGCTGAAATGACATGAATAGCAATTTAATATGAGTTTTCCAGTTCATTCCATATTGATGGCCCCAGTCATATGGAATGGACTGAAAAAATGGTGGACTCATCTTCAGTCATTTTTCCTGCTATTTCAGCCCTGACCAGATTGGATCCAGGCTCAAATTGTTTCCAATATTGCTTTTGGAATTGGATTTCAATTTTCTGGTGTGTGTGAATACACCTGGGCTCACAGAGTCGCATGCTTTTCCTTTCTTTCTAAAAACTGTCATAATTTAGAGTCTCGAAGGACTTTTCACAGAGAGCATTCAGGCACTGTTATCAATAGACTTAGGAGGATGTAGCTGACTTAATGGAAATTTCAATGTAGTAGACACACAATAGGGATGATTTAAAAAATGTTCCATTAGTTCGGAGCGATTTTAGTCTTAGATTAACTGGGAATTAAAGTAAAAGAAAAAAATATGACCCAACTGCTCTAATTTGCAAGTATCTATTTCCAAGACCAGGGAGAAGCCGCAGGAGAAGGCCTGCTTCATGAGTGCTCAGGGGAAGAGTGTCTCTACATGATGGGAGCACTCCAGTTCACAATACCCTAGTCTCAAGCCAATTCTTAGCAACTAATTTTGTGGTAGAAATTCTGCAAGATAGGAGAATAAAAAGAATATTCATTATGGGATGTAAGAGCTGATATTGTAGAAGGAGGCTTTCAGTGCTAGTTGCTTTACTAAATTTATATTTTTCCCTTTCTTTCTTTTTTTATGATGATGAGTACAGTGAGGGAGTGATGTGGAATGTGGTATGGATCCTACCTACATACCTAGAGAAAGGGGAAACAAAGAAAGAAAGAAAAACAAAACAATTTCATTCTCAGAGACTTCTTGCCCCATGTTAAACAATAAACTTTCGTTTTTCCACTATTTCAAGAAGGAAATGGATGTCAGTGCCTGCCAGGTCATACACAGCAGTCTGATTTGTTGTTTGACGGTCATAGATACCAAACATTAGCCTGCCAACACAACCATTTTGAAGTTTAAATGCAAAATATGCATGTTCAACATTCAAGGGATAGGGGCTTCTGAAACTCAGGGCCATAAGTGGGTTCGTCTGGAGCAAGGGGAGGGCCTCCTTGGGTTTGTCCCTCCAACTCTAACTTTCCCCTCCTTAAATGTTGTGATGGATTCTTTGTCTTGGGGCCACTCCTAAGCATATCACTGACTAGATCAGGACAATTTGAACAGAGCTCATAGCCTTTCTATTGTGGTAATGCCCATAGTAGTGGAAAGCGTGTACAGCTAACTGTATATTCGAATGAATTAGAGAAGGACTTCCCAAGTTAAGGTTCTGTTCTGACTTCCATGGTTTAACTTCCCCTTCCCTTGATTCAGTGTGTCTGTATCCAAAACCCTGTAGCACCATTCTCAGAGACAGCATATACGAAGTGAAAGTTGGGTGTCTGGTGCTGTTTTAAAAGGAAGATAGCCGGTGCCGTGGCTTAACAGGCTAATCCTCCGCCTTGCGGCGCCGGCACACCGGGTTCTAGTCCCAGTTGGGGCGCCGGATTCTATCCCGGTTGCCCCTCTTCCAGGCCAGCTCTCTGCTATGGCCCGGGAAGGCAGTGGAGGATGGCCCAAGTCCTTGGGCCCTGCACCCGCAAGGGAGACCAGGAGAAGCACCTGGCTCCTGGCTTCGGATCAGCGAGATGCGCCGGCCGCAGCGGCCATTGGAGGGTGAACCAACGACAAAGGAAGACCTTTCTCTCTGTCTCTCTCTCTCACTATCCACTCTGCTGTCAAAAAAAAAAAAAAATCTCTACAAAAGGAAGATGAAAATTTTGAATAGCAATAAACTCTTTCAGTGAGAAGTAATTGATTGGCGGCAAATTTTCCTAATCTAAAAATGTAAGATGAATAGGGTCACCTTGTTCTCCAGACATGCATACAGAATAAGTTTCGTGTATAAAATAGAATCAAGGTAAGAAATACAATTTTACAAGGCTATTCAAATTCAGATAAGGAAAGTTGAATATCCATGTTAAAGTAGATTTTAACATTATTCATTCTAAAAAGAGCCTGTAACCAGGTGAGGAAATGATAAAATAGCATTACTTTCCAAATAAGAAGCATATTTTCCAAGATATATTATTTGATAGTGTTTTAAGATTGTGTATTAAGGTGCATATGTTTGTTTACTATTTATTTCTGGAAGCAAACAAAGAGACAGAGAGATCTTCCATAGTGCTGTTTCACTTCCACAGATGCCTACAACAGGTAGGACTCTGCCTGTCTGAAGCCAGGAGCCAAGAAAAAAATTTGGATACCTCATGTCAGTGGCAGTGACCCAAATACTTGACCATCACCTGCTTTCTCCCAGGGTATGAACTGGCTGGGAACAGGGACTAGAAAGGAAGGCACAATCCCAGGCACTCTGATACAGAATGTGGGCATCTCAAGTAACTGCATTACCGAACATCTGTCCCTAAAATCCATTTTTATAATGTAAAATGTGTTAGTGAAAAGACACAAAATAAGAATACAAAAGAAAGAGTGTTACTGAAGTCAGAACTGGATGGTTAGTGTGGCGTGACCTTTTCCTGTCTGAAGAGCTCCTTCTCATCAAATGCACTCAAAAATCAGAATGGGGCAGCCAGCCATCGCATGCAAGATTTGTCTGTCTCTCATGTTCCTATTTTCTCTCTCTTTCTCTCTCTCTCTTTCTCCATGTCTTGAGATTTACTATAATTAATTAAATAAAAAAGAGTCAAGGTAGGGACAGACTCAGACATTTACATTTCAACAATTCTACAAAATAATTTTATTTCAAATATGTGGTTAACCTACCTGGTGTATGCATGTATTTGGGTAGTTGAATAAAATAAACAAAGATTCTAACTGAAATAACAAAAACTTACTTATCAAATAATCTAGATCTTTAAGGTATTTTATTTAATATTTTAATATTAAATTTTAATATTTTAAGTCTTTACAGGGTTCCTCTTTTTCTTTTATTTCTATGTATGTATTTTGGAAATCAGTATTACAGAGAGAGAAGGAAAGAGAGAGAGAGAGAGAGAGATCCTCCATCTGCTGGTTCACTCCTCATGTGGCCACAGTGGCAGGGACTCAAACATTTGGACTATCCTTCTCTACTTTTCCCTAGACTGTTAGCAAGGAGCTGGATCAGAAGTAGAGCACCCAGGACATAACCTGGCACCCACATGGGATGCCAACATTGCAGGTGGTGGCTCACTCACTGTGCCACATGCTGGCCCCAATATTTCTCTGAAATACATTATTTTATGAATTCATATCATGTGGATTTATGCTAATGATTGAAAATTTAAATATATATTAAAATATAAGCCTTTATTTTCAGACACAGTAGGTTAAAAAGTTACATAACTTAATCTAAAATGTTAGAAGTGTGAAATAGCAGAATTATGTCTTGAACTTGAGTTTTTTACCCATAAGTCAGTCATCTTCCCTAAGGAGAATGTTAGAAGAGTTTTTACTCTTTGATCTTAACATTTACAAAGCTCTTCTGTGAATGTTTCTAAACCAGTCTTGACTACAACTCGTAGCTTTTCCAAGGTGACTTAAGATAGGAAAAAACAGGCCGGCGCCGTGGCTCAATAGTCTAATCCTCCGCCTTGCGGCGCTGGCACACCGGGTTCTAGTCCCGGTTGGGGCACCGATCCTGTCCCGGTTGCCCCTCTTCCAGGCCAGCTCTCTGCTGTGGCCAGGGAGTGCAGTGGAGGATGGCTCAAGTGCTTGGGCTCTGCACCCCATGGGAGACCAGGATAAGCACCTGGCTCCTGCCATCGGAACAGTGCGGTGCGCTGGCCGCAGCGCGCCTACCGCAGCGGCCATTGGAAGGTGAACCAATGGCAAAGGAAGACCTTTCTCTCTGTCTCTCTCTCTCACTGTCCACTCTGCCTGTCAAAAAAAAAAAAAAAAAGGATAAGAAAAAACAAAAGTGTTTCTTCCTACTCTCCTCTTCACATAGGGCAAGAGTTGGGATACCAGATGTTTGTGGGACTTTTTCCACACACCAAGCAACCAGTTCAACAGTGGACTGCAACTGAGTGTCCTCTAGTTCAAGCCAATTTACACTTCAACTACGTAGAGGTCTTACGTCCAACAGGCTAATGGCTCAGTGCTGTAAGCACTGGATTTTTAGTATATGCTCCGAAAACCAGAAGCAGGAGAGAGAAAATTGGTAACTTGAGTGTCAATAAAACTAAATGCTTCATGTGCTCAATAATATATCAGGAAAGGGAAAAGATAACCTTTAAAAGGAGAGAAAACATTTGCAAAGCCGGTATCTTGTGAGGCTCTGGAATTCACAATTATAAAGAATTCGTAAGAGCTATGCCTCAGGCTGGCACTGTGGCATACTGGGTAAATCTGCAACTTGTGATGCTGGCATCCCATATTGTTGCCGGTTCATGTCCTAGGTGCTCCACTTCCAATCCAGCTCCCTGCTAACGTATTGGGAAAGCAGTGAAGGATGGCCCATGTGTCTGGATCCCTGTCACCATGTGGGAGTCCCAAATGAAGCTCCTGGCTCTTGGCTTTGGCCTGGCCCAGTGCTGGCAATTGTGTTCACCTAGGGAATGAACCAATGGATCAAAGATCTCTATTTCTCTTTTTCTCTCCCTTTTTCTCTGTAATGCTTACTTTCCAATAAACAAATACTTAAAATAGTTATACTTAAACAATGAAAATATAAACAACTCATTTTTAATGGGTGAAGAAATTAAACATACATTTTCTCAAAAAGCCAAAGAGGCCAACGAGCACATAACATGTGATTCAACTTTATTATGGAAATATAAATCAAAACAAAAGTGAAACACTACTTCACATACACTTGAATCATCATAATTTTTAAAAGGAAGTGCTGAGTGTTGGTAGGGGCGTGGAGTAATTCACTCCAAGGTATAAATCTCCCAAACATGCTGTGACAAGCATTCTGCACCTCTTAGCTGTTGTTCCTTGGAAAAGAACTGAAGTCTTGTCATTGGCAATGCTGGAACAGCTCCTCTCCCTGCTTCTACTCCCTGTTTCCCACCCGCCATCTTCTTCCTGAAATATATAATGCCTTAAGATGTTCTCTTCTTTATTTAAGCACCGCTGGGTTCCTGTTTTGCCACAAAGGAAAGGCTATACCTGTAAACCCGTCTCGCTGCTGGGTCCTCTGCTGCGCCTTGCACTGTCGCCCGAGTCCAGGAGGGCTTCTGTAATGAGCCTCTCGGGGACGGACACTCACTCGGGTTACACTGGTGTGTTTAGTCTCTTCTTGCCTCTGTCACTCCACCCTCCCCTTGCAAACTCTGGTACAGGATAAACAATGCCACACCAGTTTCAGGAGGAAGTCATGATGTTCATGTGCAGGCTAAGCATTTCCTTTGCTGCACTGCCTCTAGCGAGAGGTCAGCAGACTAAGGCCTACAGGCCCCGCCTGGCATACGATCTCTTCGACTTTATAAATAAAGCTCTCCTTGGCTGCTTTTGAGCCACAACTTAGTGCAGCACCTGTCACCACCACCATATGGCCACAAAGCCCAGCATGTTCATATCTGGCCCTATCTTTAAGGTTTTTTTAGACAGAATAGAGACCAACCAAATGGATGTTGTTTCAGTGCAATTCAAAGCTGAGGAGGAAGACACTCCGGTAAGTGTACTATTCACCATGTTCCCATCTGTGTGAGAGCAGTGTGCAGGACACAGCAGTGCACATGTATGGGAGAGAATGCTGTTTCTATGAGACAGAAGATCTCGTGAAAATGATCAAGTTGGCCTTGTCTGCTGAAGGATGAGACATTCTTCATGGAAAATGGGATAAGGACATCCTTGGAGAGGGATGTGAATGAACCAGACAGGAACAGGTGCAGGAAGTGGCTCATGGGCTCACATGTTTAGAGGGGAGGGTTTCAGGGAGATTCATAGATAGTTCAGGCAAGAAATATTCCGGGGCCTTGTCTGAACCTAGGGGAACATCCATCAGGCACCTGAAGACCTCAGTGGATGATTTCTGTTTTTCACAACTCCCCTCTCTTAGCGTCTGGCACAATCCTATATACACAGAATGTGGTTTATGGATTCTTGTACCATCTTCTTTTCATGACAAATACTCAGAATTAGTCCCATGTGCAAGTAACTGTAAAGACGGCAGGCAGACCTGACTTAGACCCATCACTTTGGGTATCCTCATCTGCGTCCCAGAACTATCTAAAACTCAGCCTAGCACATAGTAGGCACTGCTTTCATTGCCTGCACCATGTATCAGAGTGCCGGCTTGAGTCCTAGCTACTCTGTTTCCCATCCAGCTTCCTGCTAATATATATCCTGAGAGGCAGTAGATGATTGCCCAAGTGCTTGGGCTCCTGCCACCCATGCGAGAGACTCTGGTTGAGTTCCAGACTCCTGGTTTCAGCCTGGGTCAGCCCTTGCTGCTAAGGACACTTGGGGGAATGAATCTCATTCTCTTTAAAGTAGATGAAAATAAGTAAATAATTACTCTTAAAAAAGCTATCTAAAACGCACATGATATCTCAGAGATGGAGACACTGATACTGTCCTGCTCAGTTGCTGATAGTTTCTGTAACTGAAGATGAATTTGTTGAGGTTCTATGTAACCAAGTGACTGTACAAACAACAAGTACAATCTATCTGTGGAGAGTTTTAAATTACCTTTAATGGGGAAAGTGTTCAATTTAATTTCTTAGTTCCTTGGCTAAGGAGTTAAGGTGTTCAATAAATGAAAGGTGCTACCATGAGCCTAGTGCACTGAGTGTGAGTTGAGTCCCTGCCCGATGAAAATTCAGTTAGAATGGGTTATAATAACTATGGTTAAACTAATCTTTATTCCTGGTGAATGGACTAGTTAGGGTCAAAATCTCTGAAGTTATGTCTGCTGTCCAACGTCTGCTCTCCTTTGCCTCTGAGGTGGCCACATGGCAGCTAAGCCACTGTCAGGGTGAATAACGGTTACTAAGATGACTGGGTTCACGGCTGTGCTTGCACTGAACGTAGTCACGTGTATTGTCTCACTGAACAGGTGGAAAGACCCTTTCAGCTTAGACAAGTAAGGTTGTTTACTATTGGAAATAAGCACAGGTTTAATATGCACTTGGTTATGTAAGGTTCTGAATTTTGCAGGGAAAGATGGCGAAAGCTTACAGGTTGGCAAGGATCTTTTGTTTAAGTAGCACCATTAGAATTCACTGTCATAGAACTTAAATTTCTCTCTATATATCCCTCTCTCTTTCTTTCCATAGATAGATAGATAGATGGATAGATAGATAGATATCTAGAGATAGATAGATAGATAGATAGATAGATAGACAGATAGAGATCTCTCTCATTATTGTTGCTTTCTTTCTCCCTTCATTGCAATTTGGACATCAGCAGCTCATAGACTTGGAGTGTTTCATTCATGAGTATAAACTCAAGGCAAGAGCCATAAATATTGGTTGAATAAATAAATAAACAAGCACATTAAGTAACAATGAATGGGTGATTCTTATTTGTCACCATGATTTTCTGTAATTCCCACAAAACCTAGTTTCATTGTACAATTAAATGGCTGAATTAATAAAGTAAGACAATAAACAAAAATCTATTTTGCCACACATATTTTCTACAAGTAAGCAATATACAAACAAGCAAAACCAAACAGTGAACACCTTTAGAAATGTGTTATACCAACTGACACCTCAGTGGCCTTTGATGTGCATTTTGTTCAGTCTTGTAGCATCTGTTTAATCAAGACATTGCCTACCTTGCTCCATCTGAACTCCACAAACTCCATCCAGTGTCCCCAGGAAATGAATAAGTATTTGCAATTCCATTTCTCCAGAAAAGTAATTGTGAATCTAGTAGATTTTATAGCACGATGGGCTAATTTGCTGAGGAGAGAGTTGAGGCAGAAAGTTATAATGTAGTTTTTGTAACACCATATGTTCATTTTTTTTAAAAAAAAAGATTTATTTACTTATTTGAGAGTCAGAGTTACACAGGGAGAGAAGGAAAGGCAAAGAGAGAGGGGGGGGGGGTTTGCATCCGCTGGTTCACTCCCCACTTGGCTGCAACGTCCGGAGTTATACTGATCTAAAGTCAGGAGCCAGGAGCTTCTTCCAAGTCTCCCACGTGGGTGCCTGAGCCCAAGGACTTGGGCCATCTTCCACTGCTCTTCCAGGCCACAGCAGAGAGCTTGATCAGAAGTGGAGCATATAGGATGCTGTCACTGCAGGCGACAGCCTTACCCACTATGCCACAGTGCCGGCCACAACACCACATGTTCTTAGTTTTATTCTGGTTCACTGAGCACTTATTTTCTAACACATATTTTCTATACAATTTCTCAATAGAAAATATCTTATCACTTTATTGTGAACCATTCTTTCCAAATTCCCAGGGATCTAGAGCCTGCAACTTGATACCACATTCTATTTCTCAGGAAATTCACTAAAATACGTGTGTTTCTATGATATTTAACATATGTGCTTACAATAATGTTTGCAGACAAGGCACTGCTCCACTCTCATGGGGTCTGTAATTCCAGCTTACACGTGAGCATCGTGAAATGCAAGGGGCTCCAGTGATTTAGTTTGAGTTAAAGTCATGCATAGAATTTGGATCCTTGATGTCTGTCTTCACCACATTCTTTTCACAGAGTACTTAACATGAAACCCAGAGAGGCTGCTGCTTGGGAATTATCTCTCAGTTTGGGGTGAGGATGGAAGAAGGGCTGAATGGCTTGCTATTTCAGATAATCAGTCTTGAGAGAACAATAATATTCCCCAGTGATTCAGAGAGCAAAAGTACTGAATTTATTGAACACCAAACTTCAAACATAAGCCTGCCTGACATTTGAAAATCAATAAAGGGACATCCAGGGAGCTGCAGGATGTCTGGATTGTCCTTTTTATACGAAGAGGCTACTGCAGCCTGGAATTCAGCCCTGTGGGCATTCTAGGCTACAAAGTTAGTGGTGTGTGTGCTCTGTTAAAATTGTCTGCTAAACATCTGAATGCAGAGCAAAATTTTTAGATGCACCTTATGGACAGCAAAGCCACTTTTATTAACAACATTCAAAAACTATGAAACAAATAAATATTAGGAAAGTACACAAGAGGTCATAGAGGTTAAGGAAAGACCAAAGTCTGATAGAGGAGTACAGGCCCTGAGCTGATCTGGGGATCTAGTTGGCAAAAAGCAGCAGGGGGAGCCCCTGAGTGGCTTCTGCATGACTGATTAAATACTTGATTCTCATCACTGTACTCACTGAAAAGAGTGTGCCGTTGGGCAGCATGGGCCATAGACAGCTTGGTCACCAGAGGTAATATTAGAAAGCATCACATTCAGGGTGCTGTAATCTGAATGTCTGTGTCCTCCTGATGAGTGTGCTGGAAGCTAACCACCAATGCCATGATATTAGGAGGTGGAGCCTGTGGGAAGTGAGCAGTTGATTATGTGATTGGATCTTCACTCTCATGCGTAGGATTGGTGCCTTTGTAGATGGTGCCAGGACAGTCCGCACACACCCTCCAACATGTGAGGACACAGGGAGAAAGTGTCCTCTATGAAACACAAGGTGGCCGTCAGCAGACCCCTAATCTTCTGGTGACTTGAACTTGGACTTCAGCCTCCAGAACTGGGGGAAATAAATTGCTGTTTCTAATAACCTATCTAGTTTACATTATTTTGTTGTAGCAGCCCGAGTAGAATAAGATAGAGGATCACCAACATCCTTGCAGAGAAGGAGGGGTCTTTTTCCAAAGAGCAATCCACTGGCTTTTACAAAAGATACAGTGTGGGTCCTGGAGACACAAACAGACTGGTTTCCCTGAGAGAATTTCTAAAGGAGGCAAAATCCTCCCTCAGTGTGGAAACCCATCTCCTTCTCCCTGGTTGCTGTTTGCGGTTTTCCTGTTGACTTGACATTGCTTTTGCATCTCGCTCAATTGCCTTCAGTACACTCAGAGAAGCAGTTGTTGGGTCCAGTGAGTATTGTGAGGTGGATATCTTGTATATCTTCAGAGACCGAAAAAAAATCACATATACTTTTTAAAAACAAACTCTTATACAAAATACATAATAAGGCAGCACAGAATTTGATGTAGAGTGAACTTATGGATCACAATTATTGCAATGAGTAGTAGACTCTCAGGTAAGAAGGAATTGGATCGGTAACCCAGATGTTGTCCTTACAGTGAATCTCTGAAATAAGACCACCCAAGCAGAGGAGGTTTCTGAAAATCTGCATTAGTTGACATGCGTGTGCATGTGGTGTGTGTGTCTGTGTGTGTGTGCGGTATTCCAGAAGAATTGTCAGTGAATGGCATGAACAGTTTTGCTGTTTTTTGTGTGAACATGCACTAATAATGGACCCAGCCTGAACCCAGCATAGGGAACTGTTTGAGGAGAATGGGAGAGGAGAGAAGATGCAAGGAAGTGGGAAAAGAAAGAAAGGTGATGGGGAAAGGTTTAGGAGGGTTGAATGTCCAAGCTGCAAAGTGTCCTAGAGTTTATTTAATACAAGATGCCTGTTTTTCAGATTAAAAACAACAACAAGGATCAAGGAGGTAAGGTTTTCAAGATCAAATGAAATGTTTGGGGTGCTTCACTTCTAAAAGTCCTAGGGGCAGTGCAATCTGTTCGGATTTCCAAAGGAGATGCTGGCTTCTTGCACAGTGAGAGAAGATGGGTGATATGGAAGAAGAGATTCAGGAATATGACTTACAATGCATGAAAACTTTCTGTTGGACTTTGCTCTTTTGTGCGACCAAATTCTGTTTCAAGGTGTTCTGCCTTCATGACTGGGATTGTCTTGGGTACTACCTGTCCTAGAAGAGCATACTCGGCTAGAGACCCTGCCCTTTAGACTTCACTGAAACCATGGGAGGAAGAATGAATTGAACATAAGCACAATATTCCTTAGTGAATTTATTTGCATGTTTACAAATGAGTCTACAAGAAGAAGTTAAAACCAACTTACTTAGGAAAAGGTAGTTCAACCTGAAGTCAAGTTATAAAATTTCCTTATCTGTTATTCTTTATACTTACTTTTCAGCCTCAAAATATATTTCTTTTGAGGACCATAACATTCTTTACAAATGTTAAGTAAATATATTTCAAAGTCCTCTACAATTCATTTCTTTACAGGTGAGAATGGAAGAAAAGTTGGAAGAGCACAGTGTTTTAGAAGTGAATCCCAGCTGATTTGAGAAACTGGGATTACTTACACAGACTCTACCTGCCCTTCCTCATCCATGTTCAAAACTCAAACCTTGGAAATGAATGTGCACTTTTCCCTTATCCCCTTTTATCCAGACTCTGCTTATTACAAGGTTACTTGCCAAGGGTGGGGCTGCTTGGCATGTCTTGGAATCCCTCACTTAAATGAACTGATACAACTTCACTTAGTTCTCTCCCTTCAGAACAGTATCACTTGTCTTGTTGTCAACCTTGCTTCAACCTTGTTTAACAACACACTCCCTTTAGTTCTCCAGAAAAGTGGCAGAGGAAATGGAAAGACAATTTCCTCCTACCATGTTAATATCAGTCACCTTGACATTATGATAGGACATTGTAGCAAATGAGCGAAATTCCCTTACTAGAAAATTAATAACCCAGGGCCAATACTGTGGCACAGTGGGTTAAGCCACCATTTGTAATGCTGGCATACCATTTAGAAGTCCTAGTTTAAGTCTTGGCTTCTCCACTTCCTATGTAACTTCCTGCTAATGCACCTGAGAAAGCTGCAGAAGATGACCTGAATACTTGGGCCTCTGTAAGCCATGTGAGAGACTTGGATCTAATTCCTGTGTCTTGGCTCAGGACACTAGAGAATCCTCTCCACCCTCCCTGCCTCTGGGACAAAATGTTGGGAAATTGCTGGTTATCACTATTGTGCAGAAAGTAGTGTAGGTGGTGGTGAGAGATGCCAATCATGTACAAACTCTGAAAAGGTAGGTGATTGTCTCATCAGCCTCAGAGATACAAGCCAAGGAGGTGTGTGTGTGTGTGTGTGTGTGTGTGTGGAGAGAGAGAGAGAGCGAGAGAGAGAGAGAGGCTGATGTGGTTATGCAGAATGGTGAGATCTATAGGACCCTGCAGGCTGGAGACTCAGAGAGACAGAATGGTCATTGCAACAGAAATCTGAAGCCTGACTGTTGCAGAGTTACTTCCTGTAAATGGAACTCTGCCATTTTCTCCCTTTGGGCCTTCGACTGATTGGGTGACAACCACCCACAGGGAGGAGGGAAACTGCTCTTCTCAAAATCCACTAAAGTGAATGTCAATCTCATCCCCGAACACCCTCACAGAAATATCCGTATTAGTGTTAAACCAAACAGCTGGGCACCATGGACAAGCCAAGTGGACACAGGAATTTAACCATCCCAGGGAAGAATAATTTCGCTAAGAAAACGCAGATGCTGGTACTATCTGACAGAGAAGCTAATTCTTCCAGATACGCACTCTCTACTGTCATTGCATTGAATGACTTTCATTGCTATTTACACACACACACACAAATGCACATGCTCTCATTTACACTCAGAGCCTTTCCTTTGAGACCAAGAGAGTCACACTCATTCTACTGTTGCCTTCTATGAATGATAAAATGTACTGCATGAAGTAGAGCATTTTATAAATAGTCATGTGATACCCCAGAGACCAGGAATATAATGAAAAGAAAACCATCCAGGAAAATTATCCAGGAAACCTGACTCCCAGATCAGCCACTGGACATTTGCTTTGCAGATGGAAAAGTGAAACAAAGGAGCTGATGGTCAGCTTCCAATCTTCAGGTGTAGGGCCCTGTGCCTTTTGCTTTCCGTGACGGAGACATGCAGGTGATGAACGGTTTGTTAAATTCTCATGGCCACCGTGAAGAGAGACAAGTCCTTGATCACAGTTTTCAGGACATCTAAATCCTCTTTCTCCTTTCCCAGCGTGGAGGATGGGTTTGAAGCTTGAGACATCATTCACTTGCTCTCATGTCTCCACTGGTTCCATGGAGGCTTCCAGCTTGGGATCAGGGTGAGGTCACAGAGAGGGCGTGGCCTGTGAACTGTGTGTACCCTGGGCTCATTATACCTGCCTCCTTTCAGTGTCTACGTTACGAAAGATACTGATGAGAAGTCGAAGCAGGTTTCACACTGATACTGTGGATTCATGATCCAGATACTGAAATAAGAAGGAGTAGTAGAAGATGGAGTAGGAGAATGAAGATAAGATGAGGCAAGACGAAGACGAGGGAGATGGAGAAGAAAAGACCCCAACTGCCAGGAGCTCCCATGAGTAGACCACTGGCCCTGCCCCTGCAGTTCCACCATTCACGCTCCCCTGCTTTTGCCAACCTGGAACAAACCCATTTAATAAACCATGGAACAAAAGGAAAGCAGGGAGGTTGGGTGCTGGTTCTGTTAGGTGGTGTGATTAAGGATGATATTAAGTAGATGCATGCTCCAGGATATATCAAGGCTGATGGTTATCCTATGTGCCCTCATGGAGGTGAATGTGTGAGGGGTCATCATCTAACACTCTCTGTGTGTGTCCTTGAAACTGTGAGGGTTTGAAATCCCTGCCCCTCGTCGAACCACAGACCCCAATAGATGAGGTGCTCATTCCTAGAAGGCCCACGCTGTCTTCCCCATCAGAAATAAATTCAAAGATAAGTATTGCTGAGTCTTCTCTCACATATCACTGAAAGAGAGGAAATGTGGGGTAAGATCTATTGTCCGAAGAGGGTTTTGAGCTGCAACTGAGTAAGCCCAGCCAAGCCTCGTTCTCACAATTGTCATAGGGACATAGCTCATCTGGGGATGTGCCTTTGGCAGGAAGCAACAATGCACGCCAGAGCTGAGTTGACCTGAATTTTCTCTTAAACTCAGAAATTCAAACAGGCTACAAGCAGAACTACGCCACATGCCAGAATGGGCCACTCAGAAAATGCACCGAAGGTGAATACAGAAATCTGTATTAATAAATTCATTTAGAACTACAATGGTTATCTGAGCAACTCTCTGAACATTTACCCAAGATCTTGAATTCAGTTTAGAATTCCATCTTAACTTGGTGACCCTCGGAACGCAGATTGGACCACTCAGTGTCACAAGAGTCTTTCTTCTATGATGTTGACTCCCCTGGGCCAATGCTGAGTAAACTTGCAAGTACTTATCAGAAATGTTGTGTCTCAGCCTCCCTGCCATTAAAGAGAATATTATTCCATTGCAAAGAGAAACGGCAAACCCAAATACATGAGAAAATCTGCTTATAAATTAAATACACTTTTCTGAGTAATAGGAAGAATGATTCGTTCAAAGGACAGTGATTGTGTATTACGCAAATTTCATTGCTTGTACTAGGCATTAATTTCTTGAAATATTTATTCATATTTTTTAATTATCCATTTATTATCCATTTATTTATATATATACATTTATTTATCAGTATCCAGCGGGGCCAGGCTCTGTAACGAGGGCATGAGGCAGACAGTATAGGCAGGATGTCTGGCCTCAAGAATTCAGGGGATACATTGCTTATCAGATATTTGTAACCCATGTTTTAACGAGAGTTTGGAGGCCGGCGCTGTGGTGTAGTGGGTAAAGCTGCTGCCTGCAGTGCCAGCATCCCATATGGCCACCAGTTTGAGTCCCAGATGCTTCACTTCCAATGCAGCTCTCTGCTATGGCCTGGGAATGCAGTAGAAGATGGCCCAAGTCCTTAGGCTCCTGCACCCATGTGGGAGATCCAGAAAAAGCTTCTGGCTCCTGCCTTTGGATCAGCACAGCTCCGGCTGTTGTGGCCAACTGGGGAGTGAACCAACAAGTGGAAGATCTCTCTCTCTATGCTTCTCCTTCTCTCTCTGTATAACTCTAACTTTCAGAAAAATATATAAATATTAAAAAAAAAAGTTTGGCCTCTCCTGAGTCCTGGCATCCTATTCCATGGCATTTTAGGGTGGTATCTGGTGAACAGAGAAGGACTTCCTCAGGGAGGTGATAGAGGATAGGGAAGTTCTAGAAATTTTAGAGTTGGCAGAGAAGAATTTACATCGCTGGCCATAGGCCATGTCCATGATTCTAGTTCCATGTGTCACAAATCCATTCCCTGACTCATGAGGGGTGAACACTAATAGCATTAACTCTGCAGCAATTTCTAATACTCCAATGGAAAAATCCACTGAAGTTGCCCTGTGAAATTTAATAGGGCTCCCATTTGTGAAGATGAATAACAGAACTCTTGGGAGCTATAAAGATGTTAAGAGTCTTTCATACTGGTAAAGATTGTGCCCTGATTATGTGTCCGTGTCTGTATTTGTGCAATTGTGTGTGTGTGCATACTAACACTGAGTGAAGACAGATTGCAGAACTTATAGTAACTAAGACACATGCATGTCTTTTTATTGGTATTTATCCCTACAGTATTCTAGTTCCTGAGTCAGATCTAAGTGTCTGCTTCCTTAACATTAATTAATCAATTAACTGATTTATTCATTCAATAAGCTTCCTTCCCTAGATGAAGTGTCCTTGGACCCTCCATGGGGAGGTTGCACAATATAGGACAGCAATTCTTTGAGGGTGAGTTTGTCATCAAAATCCGAAATGAATAATTAATAGAAACAACCACAAACATATTGAACATTTGTCAGTCTCTTACAATGTATTAGACACTAAAGTCTTTTTGTATATTCATTCCATCATAATCACACATATAGTAATTATTATATGCATTTTATAATTTTAAAAACTGTGATGGGGGCTGGTGCCATGGCTCAATAGGCTAATGCTCTGCCTGCAGCGCCAGCACACCGAGTTCTAGTTCCAGTCGGGGCGCTGGATTCTGTCCCGATTACTCCTCTTCCAGTCCAGCTCTGTGGCCCGGGAGTGCAGTGGAGGATGGCCCAAGTCCTTGGGCCCTGCACCCACATGGGAGACCAGGAGAAGCACCTGGATCCTGGCTTTGGATCGGCGCAATGCGCCAGCCACAGCGGCCATTGGGGAGTGAGCCAACAGAAAAGGAAGACCTTTCTCTCTGTCTCTCTCTCTCACTGTCTACTCTGTCTGTCAAAAAAAAAAAAAAAAACACCTGTGATGGGATTAACTGATATTAACTCTGCCTTCATGAATTTCTGGCCAAAAGATTCCATTGCTTCTAGCAACTACATTCCAAGCATTTTTAAACCCACTGTTCACAGTGACTTAGACACACAGGAATGGATCCATAGATTATCCGGCAGATACTGGATCTAAAACTTTAGAGGGCTTCAGAAAATTCATGAAAAATTATTCCACCTTTTAAAAAATATGTATTTATTTATTTGAAAGACAGAATGACAGAGAGATGGGGGAGAGGGGGAGTAGGGGGAAGAGAAGAGGAGAGAAGAGAAGAGAAAGAAGAGAAGAGAAGAGAAGAGAAGAGAAGAGAAGAGAAGAGAAGAGAAGAGAGGAGAGGAGAGGAGAGGAGAGGAGAGGAGAGGAGAGGAGAGGAGAGGAGAAGAGAAGAGAAGAGAAGAGAAGAGAAGAGAAGAGAAGAGAAGAGAAGGGAGGAGAAGGGAGGAGAAGGGAGGAGAAGGGAGGAGAAGGGAGGAGAAGGGAGGAGAGGAGAGGAGAGGAGAGGAAAGGAGAGGAGAGGAGAGAGAGGAGAGGAGAGGAGAGGAGAGGAGAGGAGAGGAGAGGGGAGGGGAGGGGAGGGGAGGGGAGGGGAGGAGAGGAGAGGAGATCCTCTGTCTACTGAAAATATCCACAATGAACAGGCTGGGTCAAGGCAAAGCCAGTCTTCAGGAACCCTATCCATGTCTCTTACATGGGTAGCAGGGACTCAAGCATTTAAGCCATTGCTTGCTGCTTGCCAGGATGCATTGGCAGGAGACAGGATCAGTAGCCGAGCAGCCAGGACTCAAATCAGGACTCTAATACTGGATTCAGGTGTCCCAGCAGTTTAACTCACTGTACTACAACACCTGCTCAGGAAAATCATCTTTTAATTCCATTTTACATGAAGTTTTCATAGCTCTTTCACCCATATGACTTGAGAATGTGTATACAGTCACATTGTTAAATCCAAACAAGCCAGAGTTTTGATCCAAATCTTTTAAACCCAAGGCTAATTCTCCATCTATATACCTACAAGCTGTAGATTTGGCTGAAAGACAAAATACAGATGTCCACATTGTGACAATTTTACCTCAGGCTCTTTTTAAACCTTCAAGGATGATCATTTCTTTGTTCCAACATTCTGACCCTCCTCATTGCTGAAGTTATTGGATGACGGTTCAAAGGCATTCTATCAAGAGAACTGCACAGATGCAACCCCCTCCGGACACAAGGAGTCTGAGGTTCCTAGCTTTATCGCACTGCAAAAGCAGCATCAGAATGGAAAATGGCGCTTGCTTCTGTTCTCTCAAAAGCGTGATTATTATTATTATTTTTTCACATAAGTAGATCCTCGGTTAGGCTGCCAGTAGATCAAAGGCAAAGTCGCATTAAGGGGTAGTCAGGTTGCTGGGGCTGGCTGCCTTCTGTCGGCGTTCAGCTGCTTTGATCAGACACCTATCAGCACAGACAGGCACCTCTTTTTGCCTTTTGTCTGAGTCGGGAAATGAGCGAGATGATAGCTGCCGTTTGGTCCTAATCCTAACCACTCTGGCTGACAGGAGATGAAAGGTGCGCCAATTACCACTGGTAATGGCTGACTCCAGTGTGCGTTCGTTATCCCAGTTATCATTACAAATTGCATGGAACTCCTGGTTACCATTTAAGGCAAGCACACCCTCTACCAGCAAGATTTGTGAGCCCTGAGAGAAGCAGCTTCTGTCAAAGTGTTTTCCACACAGCATCACCCAAACGTGAAATCAAATGCAGATTCCCAGGCCTCACTGCAGGAGTCTTCTGTGAGAGCATCCAGCTGGTGTGTGTGTGTGTGTGTGTGTGTGTGAAGCTACAGCAAACTGGCAGTGCTCTTGTCTTTCCTCAGGGGCAATTTACGTAGATGCTTTTGGACATCAGTAGATGAATCAGTCTGTGAAGAACACATCCACTTAATAAGCTGATTCTAGGGTGCGTCTGTGACAGCTCAGTCACCAGCCTGACATTCTCTTTCTAAAGTTGCTGATCTAGAGGCTGGGGAGGTCTAGACTTGTGGAATGTCTGGAGTCATAACCATCACAATGTTGATATTTTCAACTACTTTTCCCATCGTAGTGCATGGGAGGATATGTGTGTGTTTGTGTGTGTGTATGTGTATACGTGTGTGTGCCTGTGTATGTGGTGCTGGATGGGAAGGGCTTAGGCCTGTCAGAGATAACCTGATTATTTAGCATTTATATGTTTTCATCTAATCTTCACACCATTGTGGGTGCATAGGTGAGATTATCATAAAATATTTAAATGAGACAAAGTATAATCCAGTAACTTACTGGAAATTTTTAGGGTCAACTAGAAACAAAATTCAAAACTTTTGATGCCATTCCTACCTGATCGGTTCCTGAATTATTTCATTGTGTTCAACTCTCCTTGTTTACATATTGACACCCACCAGATCATGATCTATCATTAACCAAAAAAGTCCTCTCACTCCAAAAGCCCTCTGCACAGCCCTGATCACCTGTCACCAGTCTGTGAAAGTTGATACTGCTCTGGTGAAAATTTATTTCTCAAACCTCCAAATATCCATGGCCCAACTCCAACTGTGATGTGCTTTTAAGTTAGCCCACTGCCTGTTCGATGCTCATCTATGCATCCTCATCTTCCATGAGTGACAAAGATAAATATTCACATTCAATTGAATCCAATTATGAGAACAGACATTAAACTCCTTCTAGGGTTCCATGGCCAGGGCCATGTAGTTCTCAAATTCTTCTGTCTTCCTACTGTAGCCTTGATTTTGGGAAATCTCTTAAAAAAACCACTAGTCTTGCCGGCGCCGCGGCTCAATAGGCTAATCCTCCGCCTAGCGGCGCCGGCACACCGGGTTCTAGTCCCGGTCGGGGCACCGATCCTGTCCCGGTTGTCCCTCTTCCAGGCCAGCTCTCTGCTGTGGCCAGGGAGTGCAGTGGAGGATGGCCCAAGCCCTTGGGCCCTGCACCCCATGGGAGACCAGGATAAACACCTGGCTCCTGCCATTGGATCAGCGCGGTGCGCCGGCCGCAGCGCGCTACCGCGGCGGCCATTGGAGGGTGAACCAACGGCAAAGGAAGACCTTTCTCTCTGTCTCTGTCTCTCACTGTCCACTCTGCCTGTCAAAAATAAAAAAAAAAAACACTAGTCTTAAGGAAACTCTACTTAACAATTTCTTACATTAAAACAACATTTATGTTAAAAATGTAGTGGTTCTGTGTACAGCATTGTGGTATGGTAGGTTAAGCCACTGCCTGTATTACCAGTATCCCATAAAGGCACTGGTTGGGGTGCTGGCTTCTCCACTTCTGATCAAGTTCCCTGTTAGTGGCCTAGGAAAACAGTGAAAGATGGCCCAACCTGTGGGGCCCCTGTTACCTATGTAGGACACCTGGAAGAAGCCCCTTGCTCCTGGTTTCAGCCATTGTGGCCATCTGGGGCGTGAACCAGGGTATGGAAGATCTCTCTGTCTTTTTGTCTCTGTCTCTGTCTCTGTCTCTGTCTCTCTCTCTGTAACTCTGCCTTTCACATAAATAAATATATCTTTTTTTATTTTTTAAAGCTTTTATTTATTTATTTATTTATTCTTTTTTCTTTTTTATTTCATAAATGTGAATTTACAAAGTGCAACTTTTGTATAGCTGTGGCTTCCTCCCCCCAACCTCCCTCCCTTCCATGGCTCTCCCCTCTCCCTCTCTCATCCCGCCCTTTATCGAGTTTCATTTTCAATTACCTTCATATACTGAAGATCAACTTAGTATATACTAAACAAGGATTTCAACAGGCTGCACTCACACAACCGCACAAGGTATAGGGTATCGTTCGACTAGTAGTGTTTTTAAGTTTCATAGTAAAACACATTAAGGACAGAGATCCTACGTGGTGAGCATGTACCCAGTGACTCCCATTGTTGATTTAACAATTGGCACTCTTATTTGTGACGTCAGCAATCACCCGAGACTCTTGCTATGAGCTGTCTAGGCTATGGAAGTCCCTTGAGTTCACCGACTCTGAACTTGTTTAGTCAAGGCTGTGTCACAGTGGAGGTTCCTTCCTCCCTTCAGAGAAAGGCGCCTCTCTCCTTGATGGCCTGTTCCTTCTGCTGGGGTCTTGTTCACCAGGGTCTTTCATTTAGATTTATTTTTGCCATCGTGGCATGGTAAAGCTTTTATTTAATGAATATAAATTTCCAAAGTACAGCTTATGGATTACAATGGCTTCCCCCCCATAATTTCCCTCCCACCTGCAACCCTCCCCTTTCCCGCTCCCTCTCCCTTTCCATTCA
Organism: Lepus europaeus; assembly: GCF_033115175.1. NCBI lineage: Eukaryota > Metazoa > Chordata > Mammalia > Lagomorpha > Leporidae > Lepus > Lepus europaeus. The sequence continues at coordinate 3,205,831 of NC_084839.1, forward strand.
CATCAATATTCATTTTCAATTCTCTTTATATACAGAAGATCAGTTTAGTATATATTAAGTTGTACTTTGGAAATTTATATTCATTAAATATATCTTTTTTTAAAAAATAAGTAATAAAGTAGTGGTTCTACTTCTGGAAATGGTAAAACAATTTATACCAGATAAAGAAGAATTTACAATTCCTACAAAATATTGAAACACAAGTTTATTCACAAAAAACACAACAAATTCTGTTTGATTTCTTTTATATTTGTATTTATTTATTTATTAGAGAGAGAGAGAGAGAGAGTGCTCCCATCTCCTGGTTCATTACCCGAATGTCCACAACAACCAGGAGTTGTCCCAGGCTGAAATCAAGAGCCTAGAACTTAATCGAAGTCTCCCATGAGGCTGACTGGGACTAAGTACTTTGAGCCATCATCTGCTGCCCCCCATGGTGCACACTGACAGGAAGCTGGGAAAAGGAGCAGAGCTGGGATTCAAACCAGACATGCTGACATGGAGTGTGGGCATCCCGAGTGACAACTTACTGCTATGCCAAATGCTGGCTTCTGAAGAGCTTTCAATAGCAGGGGAAAGGAGGAGACTTATACTGAAAGAATTGAGCTGGGAGACTTGCTGGGGCAAGGAAGAAGTAGTCTTCCAAATCCATGAGAAGAAGAGCCTTGGAATTTGCCTACAACCTCATGGGTAGAGCTAGGGGTGCAATCTGAGGGCGAGGCTGAGACGGGGTACTTTTCAGGCTCTGTCCCCTGGAGGGAGTGCACAGGAAGGCTGGACGGTACTGGAAGATTCCAGACCCTAGAACTCTCAGAAGTAGTGACCTGCACCTCTGTCCAAGGACAAGGGTAGCCATAAAGCAAGACTACTAGGAGGAGACTCAGAATCCTGAGCCTAATTGGTGAGCACCAAGGACAGGGAGAATGCACAGTGTGGGGGAGGGGCAAAGACATTTGACCTCTAAAAGGAGATCATCTTTTTGAACATTTCAGGAAAACAATAAAGGGAGTTTTATAGACAGGATGCTCAAAATATTCTAGGAGTCCAAGAATATGAATCACAATTAAATCTGAGAATAGGGGCTGGCGCCATGGCTCAATAGGCTAATCCTCCACCTGTGGCACCGGCATTCTGGGTTCTAGTACTGGTTGGGGCTCTGGATTCTGTCCCGGTTGCTCCTCTTCCAGTCCAGTTCTCTGCTGTGGCCCGGGAAGGCAGTGGAAGATGGCCCAGGTGCTTAGGCCCTGCACCCGCATGGGAGACCAGGAGGAAGCGAAGCACCTGGCTCCTGGCTTCGGATCAGCACAGCACACAGGCAACAACGTGCCGGACATAGAGGCCACTTGGGGGGTGAACCAATGGAAAAAGGAAGACCTTTCTTTCTGTCTCTCTCTCTCTCACTAACTCTGCCTATCAAAAAAAAAAAAATCTGAGAATAGGAAAGGATTGTGATAAAATCCCATGCAAAACTACTATATGATAAAGGAAGGAGTAATGCCGAGCAGGGGAATGTCTTCAAAGAAACCAAGGCGTGAAAAAGCATATGTATGAAACAAACCAGCTTCTTACCAAGTATTTCAAATAACCTCAAAGAACTTAATAAGTGGCAGAATCTATTAAAATACAATATATAGCATTTGAAAACTCAGATTATTAGATAAAAAATGTAACAAGACTGATGATATAATTTAGATAAGAATTATAAATTACATTTCATTATAAATATTAAACCAAGATGATGAGGTGAAAAACAAAGCAAAAAATAACTAAACTGCATACACATTAGTTGCTTTATGTATATATATGGATATAGACAGAGAAAGAAAGTTATTAATAAAAAAGCATTGACACTCAAGACTCAAGGCAGGTCATACAGTCTTTCTGCATAGCCAAGAATATATGTCCTGCTTTGATCATCATATAAAAAACTGATTGGGGAAGGATTGTTGGTGGAAGTGAACCGCTAGTGAACAATGCAACCTAACACGCACAGATCAGTAAACTTTATTTGTGTAAAATATGATAAATAAAAATAAAAGATAAATCATAACAAAAGCTATTGTCTAAGAAAACAAGTTCTAACACAATTCTTTGGAAAGAGACAAATCCTTAGAGAGGGTCTTCAGCCTAGTAGTTAAAACTCCCATTCTCCATAATAGAAACCTGTGTTCAGTTTCTGGCCCTGGCTCCTGACTTCAGCTTCCCACCAATGCAGACCCTGGGAGGCAGTAGTGATGCTGACGTAGTTGGGTTCCTGCCATCCTTGTGGGAGACTTGGGTTGAGTTCCTGGCCCCTGACTCGGACATCAGGCCAACATCATACAGTAGCTATCTGGAGAGTGAATCATTGAACCAGCAGATGGGAACTTTGGCTGTCAGTCTTTCTTTCCCTGTCTCTCTGTCTCTTAAATATATGTATATCTACATGAATGCTTAAAGATACATGAATGTGTGTGTGTGAATGAGGGTAGAAACTCAAAGCACAAATATCAAAGGAGTAAATGCCACACAGACAGTGGTAAACCAGTCAAACACAAAACAGAGGGCAAATGTCATGATTTGGGTATCTGACATGGCCATATATGTTATATATATATTTATATTTTATTTTCATATATTAATATTATTTATATAAATATATTTATATATTTAATATGTTTATATATTTAATATATTTTCTGTTTATATATTTAAGATTAAAAGCCACTCACAGAGGCCGGCGTCGTGGCTCACTAGGCTAATGCTCCACCTGTGGCACCAACACTCCGGGTTTTAGTCCCAGTTGGGGCGCCGTTTCTGTCCTGGTTGCTCCTCTTCCAGTCCAGCTCTCTGCTGTGGCCCGGGAAGGCAGTGGAGGATGGCCCAAGTCCCTGGGCCCTGCACCTGCATGGGAGACCAGGAGGGAGCACCTGCTCTTGGCTTCTGATCGGTGCAGTGTGCTGGCCGTAGTGGCCATTAGCAGGTGAACCAACAGAAGGGAGACCTTTCTGTCTCGCTCTCTCTCACTCTCTCACTCTGCCTGTCAAATAAAAAAAGCCATTCACAGAGATTAGAAAGGACATTCAGAGACTTTAAATACAATAAGATACACTGTTATTAAAAGGATAGACCAGTAATTATTGAGCTGAACCTACAGGAGGTGCAAACAATGGAGCTGTACTACTCTCAGTCTTCACCAGCCCCCTGCCAACTTCAGAAAGAATGGAGAAGAAATCAGCAAGAAAGTAAAATAGGAAAGGAAAGCAATTTATAAAAAAGTCAAAATCATAGTCCTAATGTTGATTTCTGAAACCCATGAGTAGAAAGTGTTTTTTAACAAATGCGTGTGAATCAAAAATTAAATATATCTTAAGCCACTAAGGAAAAGCCAATAAATTGCAAGTAATACACATCACACACACAATCTTTTCAGCTCATAATGCGAAAACATTCGAGATTGATGAGAACAATAGCAAGAACAACAATTTATTTAAGTGTTAAGCAAAAAGGGAAATATCAGACCAGAATCAAAATGTTGTGAATGTGGTAGGAATAAAAAAAAAATGAATGTTCTTATTGATGGCAGGCATCATTGAACTATGGTTTTAAGATCAAAATCAGCTCACCGACTGTTCTGTAATGAAACTGTATTGGAACACAGAGATATCTTCTCATTTATATATTGACAATTACTGCTTTTATATTACAATGGCTGAGTTGAGTACTGCAACCAAGAACATAAGACACATAAACACTAAAATATTTACTAACATGATGCTACAGAAAAAGGTGCCATGAGCCTTTATCTATGATATAAGCTAATGATGTACTAATCAGTTGAATTTTTATAGTATTAAATGAATATATAAACAAAAATAAATTAATATATTGGAAATAAGTGGATTAAACCTATGGACCCTTTGAATTCCAGGAATAACAGGGGTCAGATTCATCCTATAACCTGAAATTGTTACATGATTGCAAAACATACCAAACACAAAGTAGGATAGAGAGTGATCCCTGGGGGATGGGGATCAAGCATGATCAGCTGCGTGTGACAACACCACCTTGCTGTCCAGGACATACCTGCAGGTCTCCTTGTTTCATGGGTCTTTCAGAGTATCAGAGGAGAAACAGTTGCAGGGAGGTGAGAGAGAGAGAGCGAGCACACGATAGAGGAGAATTAGATCTCAAGAGCTGCAGAGGTTCTTTTCCATTCTTAACTAACCAGATATGCTGACAAGCCACATAATGCACAGGACGTGGAGTCTTGCACACAGAAGCATCTTTCCTCACTAGTGATAGATCACTAGCTCTAGAAGTAATGCTTTAGTGACTCCAAAAATCCGAAAAAAAATTTTTAAGGAAACACCCAAGTGAATCAAACTGCTTAAAAGTAACTGTGCTCTGGGACCAGTGCTGTGGCCTACCAAGTAAAGCCACCGCCTGCAGTGTCAGCAACCCATATGGGCTTCACTTTAACCTGCTGCTGCTCCACTTCTGATCCAGCTCTCTGCTATGGCCTAGGAAAGCAATAGAAGATCGCCCAAGTCCTTGGGCCCCTGCACTCGCGTGGGAGACCCAGAAGAAGCTCCTGGCTTCAGATCTGCACAGTTCCAGCCATTGCAACCAGCTGGGGAGTGAACCAGCAGATGGAAGACCCCTTCTCTGTCTATCTCTGTCTTTCTTTGCCTCTTTTCTCTCTGTGTAACTCTGCCTTTCAAATAAATAAATAAATCTTTCAAAAAAAGATAACTGCTGAAACAGAAGATATTGGAGACCATGAAGACACAGACATAAAATATGTCTAAGCACACACACACACACACACACACGACTGAAGTGAGTACTTCAATGAGCTACAAGAAAATATACATAGGGGCAGGCACTGTGGCGTAGAGGGTAAACCTGCCATCTGCAGTGCCAGCATCCTATATGGCTGCTGGTTCGAGTCCCAGCTGCTCCTTCTTCCAATCCAGTTCTTGGCCATGGTCTGGGAAAGCAGTGGAAGATGACCCAAGTCCTTGGGCCCCTGTACCCTTGTGGAGGGTCCAGAAGAAGCTCCTGGCTACTGGCTTTGGATTGGCCCCACTGCTGCTATTGTGGCCATCTGGGGAGTAAACCAATGGATGGAAGACCTTGCTCTCTTTTTCTGCCTCTACCTCTCCATAAATCTGCCTTTCAAGTAAACAAATAAATACATTTTTAAAAAAGAAAATATTACATGCCATAATATTAGCGTGCAATTGGAATTTGCAAAGAAGTATGAAAACAGCAAAAAATATACTTGCAGAAATCATAATAAGCAGTTTTTCCAAATAAGATATGAACTACAGATCTATACCACAAGAAGATCAATAACCCCAGACACATGTGATATGAATAATGTCACACTGAAACACATCATAGTCAAATTTCTGAGAAGCAGTAATAAAAGAGAACAATTATGTGGCACGTTATCATGATCAGCAGAATGAAGAATGCCAGCAGACATTTACTGTAAAGATCATATGCAAGGGCTGAAATTGTAGGGAAGAGAAAATGTGGCAAAGTTCATTTGCTACATGTGAGTAGCATTGGGTATTATTAAGGAGACCCTGTTGAATGAAATTTGTGTATTCAGCCTTAAAGCAGCACAGAGGAATATAGTTATTGCATGTAATAATGCATATTATATATGTTATATATTACATACAACAAATGTATGAAGTTAAATTATAAGTAGAAAAGCAATGAAAAAGGAACAGCAAGGAAAGCTAAGAAAAAAAAATAAAAAAAGTTAGACATAAACAAAATCATATGAATATTCATATGAAAAGTAAATGGATTAAACAATGCATTAAAAGGTTGAGAGTATCAGAATAGATTTCTTTTAATACAAAACTCAAATACTGTTTTCAAGGATTCCACAAAAATAAAAAGAAAAAAAAGCCAATTTGAAAAAAACAATGGAAGAAATCAGGCATGATAATCTGACTCCAAGGAAAACTTGAATTGCTGTATAAATTAGATAAGTAGACTTCAGAACAAAGAGTATTATTAAGGGCATCATTTCATAATTTACAGAAATTGTTACATGAAGAGGACATAATAAATTATAACCTGCAACAGATGCATAAATCAAAAACAATGAGAAAGAAATAGACAATCTCATAGTTAAAAAGAAATTTCAACATCCTTTTCTCAATAAGTGATAGAAGAACCAGGGGGAAATTAATGAAGGGTATTCAAAATCTAAGCAGTATCATGTACCAATTTGACCCAGTAAACATTTATAAAATACTCAAATCTACAAAAAACACAGAATAAATAATCTTTTGAAGTTTAAAGTAGGGGAAAAATAAATTAGTATTGATAGTAGGTTTTTAAATAGCCAGAAAATTAAAAGCATTTTATTCTGGATTTTGGCATGAAGCCAGGAATTAGTCTTGTCATGAATTTCGCATTATTTTCTGTAATGGATTTAATCATTGTTACTAAATCCTTTGGAAAGATGTAAAATAAATTTGAGAACCACTTCATGCTGTGGTATTCACATTCTCTTTGAGATTAGGTGGGCGTTTTTGTCTGTTATGTTCAGTACCATGTATCTGGGCCTGCAGAAGGTCCTCACACCTGGTGCTGAGTCCATAAATAAGTGTTGAATAAAGGAAGAAATAAGATAAGCTATATATTCTGGAGCATAAGACAATCCTCATCAGATAAAGATATTTAAATCAGGTAGTTTTTTTTTTTTATCAATTTCACAACAGAATGAAATTAAAAAGGATGATGGAAATCTGGAAAAAAAACAAATTTTTGGAAATTAAATAACATTTTAAAATTATTTATAGCCAAAGGAAAAGATTATAAAATACTTTGAAAATTATAAAATTGGAACACTCATATAAACTGTCATATGCAGGGGTGGCACTGTGGTTCAGTAGGTTAAGCTGCTGCTGCTTGCCTGGCCACAGCAGCAGCCCATGTCAGAGTGCCCCTTAGAATCCTGGCCACAGTGTCTTGGCTTTCCATGCCTACAGTACTCTCATGGGCTCTTCCGCCAGATCCGAATGCCTTAAGGGCTGATTCTGAGGCCAGAGTGTTGTTTAGGATGCCTGCCATTCTATGAGTCTGCTGTGTATCCCATTTCCCATGTTGGATCTTCTCTCTCCCTTTTTGATTCTATCAGTTAGTATTAGCAGACACTTGTCTTGTTTGTGTGATCCCTTTGATTCTTAGACCTATCAGAGCCATCAATTGTGAGCTGAAATTGATCACTTGAACTAGTGAGATGGCATTGGTACATGCCACCTTGATGGGATTGTGTTTGGAATCCCCTGGTACATTTCTAACTCCATCATTTGCGGCAAGTCAGATTGTGCATGTCCCAAATTGTACATCTCCTCCCTCTCTTTTTCCACTCTTAAATTTAACAGGGATCACTTTTCAGTTAAAATTTTAAACACCTAAGAATAATTGTGTGTTAATTACAGAGTTCAACCACTAGTACTAGAACAACAACAACAACAACAACAAATACTAAAAAGGATAAAGTATTACATTGTACATCTAGAGCCAGGACAAGAGCTGATCAGGTCATAGTTTCTTATAGTGTCCATTTCACTTCCACAGGTTTCCCCTTTGGTGCTCAGTTGTCGCCGATCAGGGAAAACAAATGAAATTTGTCTCTTTGGGACTGGCTTAATTCACTCAGCATGGTGTTTTCCAGATTCCTCCATCTTGTTGCAATGACTGGGTTTCATTGTTTCTTACTGCTGTATAGTATTCTATGGAGTACATGTCCCATAATTTCTTTATCCAGTCTACTGTTGATGGGCATTTGGGTTGGTTCCAGGTCTTAGCTATTATGAATTGAGCTGCAATAAACATTAATGTGCAGATGGCTTTTTTATTAGCCAAATCTAAACTGATCTTCTGTATATAAGAGAATTGAAAATGAATCATGATGTGATTGGAAGGGGAGAGGGAGCGGGAAAGGGGAGGGTTGCGGGTGGGAGGGAAAGTTTTGGGAGGGGGAAGCCATTGTAACCCATAAGCTGTACTTTGGAAATTTATATTCATTAAATAAAAGTTTAATTTAAAAAAAAAAAAAGAATCCTGGCCACTGCACTTCCAATCAAGCTTCTGGCTAGGGCACCGGGCAAACAGTGGGTGGTGGCCAAAGAACTTGGGTGGGTCCCTGCCACATGTGGGAGACCAGGATGGAGTTCCTGGTGACTGGCTTCAGCCTACCTCATCTTTGGTTGTAGCAGGCATTTAGGAAATGAACCAGAGGATAGAAGATCTGGCTCTCTGTCTTTCTGTCTGTCTTTTTCTCTCTGTCACCCTGTCTTTCAAATAAATAAGTAAATGAATAAATAAGAATGTTTTAAATTGCTATATGATGTTATATTAATGTTTTATTAGAAATTCATTGCATTATACACCTATGTTACAAAAGAAGAAATGTCCCCAATCAACAGCCTCAGTCTCTGTCTAAAAAATGGAAAAAGGAAGAGCAAATTTAACCTGAAATAAGCAGAAAAAGGAGAGAATAAAACTGTTTTCAGGTGCAGAAATGAGCAAATTACAAAAGTGAAAGTGTGAGATAAAAACAACGGTGCCATGGCTAATCCTCCGCCTTGCGGCGCCGGCACACAGGGTTCTAGTCCCGGTTGGGGTGCCGGATTCTATCCCGGTTGCCCCTCTTCCAGTCCAGCTCTCTGCTATGGCCCAGGAAGGCAGTGGAGGATGGCCCAAGTGTTTGGTCCCTGTACCTGCGTGGGAGACCAGGAGAAGCACCTGGCTCCTGGCTTCGGATCAGCGAGATGCGCTGGCCGCAGTGGCCATTGGAGGGTGAACCAATGGCAAAAAGGAAGACCTTTCTCTCTGTCTCTCTCTCTCACTATCCACTCTGCCTGTAAAAAAAATAAAATTAAAAAAAAAAAAACTACACCAAAATTTTCTTTTCTGAGATTGATTATATCGATAAACTTTTAGTTAGCTGTAAGACGAAAGACTCTAAAACAACAAAAACAAGTAATAGGAATAAAACAATTCTAAAGATGTTAAAAAGAATAAATGAATATTGTGAAAACTTTATACGAACAACATTTTATCTGAATTGGACAAAATAATAAATAATAAAAGTATTAAACTTTATCTGGAAACAACAGATTAAAATTGAATGTTTCAAAATTTTCTCACAATAAGTGTTCAAGAAGTTCCAAGAAAATGTATACAATGGAAAAAACTAGGCCTGGATTCAATACACTGCATCCGAATTAAACCTGTTAATTCCGTTTTCCCATGAAGTGTTTGAAGTACCATTGTCACTGGTACATTCTACCAAATATGTAAGGAAAAAACTACAAAAACTGTACATAAACTCTTTCAGAAGATTTACAAGGAAGACATAATTTTAAACTAACTCTGAGTTCAACACTACCCAGCTCTGGCCTTTGAAACCATTTGGAGAGTGCACCAGCAGATAAAAGATTCTCTCTCTCTCTCTCTCTCTCTCTGTGTGTGTGTGTGTTTGTGTAATTCTGATTTTTAAATAAAATAAATTAATCTTTTTAAAAAAATCTGTTATTGAGGTAAGGTACACTTGTTTTTTGTTTGTTTTCAAAAGTGAACCAGTTTTGCATTATTAAATGGATTCTATTTCATCATGATGTATAAATTACCTTATATATTGTCGGATTTTATTTGGTAATATTTTGTTTAGAGGCACAAACATCAGTTAATACCTCTTTTCTTTTAGTTGTAAGTCTTTACTTGGTTCAGAAATCAAGGTAGTGCAGGCGGAGGATTAGCCTAGTGAGCCGCAGCGCCGGCCTAAAAGAAATATATATATATATATATATATATATATATATATATATATATATATTATTTTTATTTTATTTTATTTTATTTTTAATTTTTGACAGACAGAGTGGACAGTGAGAGAGAGACAGACAGAAAGGTCTTCCTTTTGCCGTTGGTTCACCCTCCAATGGCCGCCGCGGTAGGCGCGCTGCGGCTGGCGCACCGCGCTGATCCGATGGCAGGAGCCAAGTGCTAATCCTGGTCTCCCATGGGGTGCAGGGCCCAAGCACTTGGGCCATCCTCCACTGCACTCCCTGGCCACAGCAGAGAGCTGGCCTGGAAGAGGGGCAACCGGGACAGGATCGGTGCCCCGACCGGGACTAGAACCCGGTGTGCCGGCGCCGCAAGGCGGAGGATTAGCCTAGTGAGCCGCGGCGCCGGCCCAAAGAAATATATTTTTAAAAGATATATTTATTTATTCGAGAGGCAGAGTTGGAGAGAGAGAGAGAGAGAGGTGTTCCGTGTGCTGGTTCACTCCCTAAAAGGATGCAATGGCAGAGCCAGGAGCCAGGAGCATCTCCTGGGTCTCCCATGAAGGTGCATATATGCAAGGGTCCAAGCACTTGGGCCGTCTTCTGCTGCTTTCCCAGGTGCTTTTGTAGGGAGCTGGGTACAAAATGGAGCAGCCAGGATTCTAGCCAGTGCCCATACGGGGTGCTGGTGCCTCAGGCGGAGGTTTGACCTGGTGTGCAGGCCACAGTAAATACATTTGAAACATTTAAATTAGATACTTCTTGCAGTGAGTTCCTCTAGTATATTAAGATGTTGAAGTTTAAAATATAATCTATAATCCCTTAAATGTCAGAAAACTTTGCTTAAGCATAAAATTTAAAGACAATTTTCTAGTATACTACTGCAATTAATACTATATACAGCTCTGTGAGACAGGCATCCTATCCTATATAATTTAAAACTAAGCAACAGAGGCTCAAGGCTCATCCATGAAAATCTGTCCAAGATCAAAATGTGTCTGGTCAAACCAGACCCGTCTTTTCCTTACCCAGGAGCTAATGCAGGTTTTTTGTAATGCCTTGCAGCTGCTTGTGGGTTTCAATAGAATGCATGTGTATGTCCCCACAAATATAACTTGAAGAATTTTCATGGCCACTTCATGTAGTTGACCAAGTGGAACTATAACAGCAAATATTTCTAAATACTCCAGTCCTTTCCAAAATAGCTCTAATTGTGCACATTTTTTTATGGTGACTTTACCTAAACTTAACCAGCTGTTTTGCACTCTGCTTGCTGCTTGGAAGGTTAATTAGGGAGAGATTTATCGATGGCATTGAAAACTCTTTATGGCGAGGTCACGGCCTGCGGTGTCTGCCTGTCTATCCACCAGGATGTCACGCCATTTGGCTTGGAGCTGTAAAAGGCAGAGCACCAGACCTTGGTTTGATTCTACTTCCTTAGATTTCTGCTGACCTCATCTATGTACTCCCTGAAAAAGCAAAATGTTTACAACAAAGGGAAAAAATGACCAGAAGACTAAAACGCCATCATAGTTAAGAATCTGATTAAGGATATTTTTTAGGTTATATTTTAAAATGGATGGTTTATAATGAATAGCTATGTCACTCTCTGCACTTGTTTGCTGTTTGATGCTAAGAAATATAAAGTTAAATAACAAAAATAAATGTGGACATTACTACCAGTATTTAAAAACATGTGTAAATGTGGTCTGAGCTCTGAAAGAAATAAAAAAATAAAGTTACCAGGTCAAGTAAATTAGACTCTGTCATTATAAAATATAAAATACAACTGAAAATATTTACATAAATTAAAATTTTATAATTAATGTTTAAATCTCAGCCTTTCAATTTACTTAAATTATATCAAAATTTTCTTATGTTTGTAGTAATCTATGGTTTTTAAATACTAATTAATATTTTATAAATGGTAGAAGATTAGCATTTCATTAATTTCAAGATAATTTTTGTGACCAGATAAAACAGGCATTGGCTGTTCTCATAGATAAAATGACAGAATGTGCAGAAATTAGGACTGGGAGAGCACACCTTGTCTTCAGCATTTGGAGGTCCTCACTGCTGGAAATGTCCTCCATGTCAGTGGCTACGCCTGCTCCTTTCCATGCATAAGCACACTGAACTTCCACAACTGGTGGCCCAGTCACGCTGAGAACTTGGAGGTGAGAAGCACTCTTGGGACTAGAACCACACAGTTGTGTCTGAACCCAAGGCACACGTTAAAGTGAACGCTGACAATACCCCAGGGCTAAAACGTTGAGCAGAATCCTGCCTGTCCCTTTCCTTTGCCAACATTTGCATCCGCTTTGATATTCTCTGCCTTTTGTCGTCATTTCCATGTTCAGTTTCTCTGTGGGTCCCCTGCTGGTGTCCACGTGTTCCTTGATATCCCTGTTCAGTCATTGGTGGCTGACTTTACAGTGGCATTTTGTATGTTCTGTGTCCTCTGATTTTCATTTGTAATCTTCCCCACTCAGCGTCCTTCACATTATTTGCTCACTCAATCAGTTTTGGCCCCAGTCTGTTATAACTTAGGCTAATTTCTAAGTTTATCTCTACTGTTTCTAGAAGTTCATAAAGGCTAAGCGTGAACTGAGCCTATAGTGTCTATTACGTTTAGAAGCAAAAAATTTTTATAAAGAATTTATTTATTTATTTGAGAGGCAGAGTTACAGACAGAGAGAGGGAGAGATAGAAAGGTCTTCTATCTGCTGATTCACTCCCCAAATGGCTGCAATGGCTGGAGCTGGGCTGGTCTGAAGCCAGGAGCCAGGAGCTTGTTCTGGGTCTCCCCTGTGGGTACAGGGGCCTAAGCACTTCAGCTGCCTTCCACTGCTTTCCCAGGCCATAGCAGGGTGCTGGATCAGAAGAGGAGCTGCTAGGACACAAACCAATGCCCATAGGGGATGCCGATGCCACAGGTGGAGGCTTAACCTACTACATCACAGCGCCAACCTCCCCCCACCAATATGTTTTTAAAAAGAAATACAGGGGCTGGCGCTGTGGTGCAGCGAGTTACAGCTCTGACCTGAAGCGCCGGCATCCCATATGGGCGCAAGTTCTAGTCCTGGCTGCCCCTCTTCTGACTCAGCTCTCTGCTATGACCTGGAAAAGCAGTAGAAGGTGGCCCAAGTGCTTGGGACCCTGCACACACCTGGGAAACCAGGAAGAAGCTCCTGGCTCCTGGCTTTGGATCGGCGCAGCTCCGGCCATTGCAGCCATCTGGGGAGTGAACCAACAGATGGAAGACCTCTCTCTGTCTTTACCTCTTTCTGTAACTCTGTCTTTCAAATAAATAAAATGAATCTTTAAAAAAAGAAAAGGAAAATACAAGTCTGCTTTGCAAAGTTAAATTAATAATCCATTCGATCATCTCAATGTTAGTGTTTATTTCAAGTTCTGGAACCTACGTCTGTGGACTTTAATCTATAGGTACGGATATATTAATCAGGGCATGGCAAATTTTCCACAAAAAATTCAGCTTCACAACTAGCATCAAGCAGGATGTGTCAGGAAGCGTGGAGGCTTTGATGTAAGTTCTCCTTTGTCAGGTTGTCTTTGTTATGAGTGCTGACACCACCATCAATGCTGGGGTTCAGCCAGGCCAGTCTCTGAGCTCATCACAGTGATGTTGCAATGACAACTCCTGGCACCAGCTGCAGTGTGATGCTTGCGTTATGTCTAATCTTAGAAGAACATTATAGGTGTTATCACCCCATTTGCCAGAAAAGCAATTTGATGCCTACTTAGAGGAAAATAGAAGGAAGAATCAACCTCAGGAGTAAAACTCTGTGTTCTTTCCAGCATCCCTGATTCTAGCAGGTCTGAGTCTTGTAGCAGGTACACACACATGAAGCCTACAGGTCCCCAAGCATCTGATTCTTGGCCCTGGGAGCTAATCACATTCTAGCCACTGCACACGCTTTATCTCTGTACTGCTAGGACAACTCTGTGAGAAAGAACACGTTGTCTCTTTTACTGGAATCCCAGAATGCTTAAGCAACCAGGACAGCAACGCACAGAGTGCCAGGGGGAACATGCTCATCCCTCGCCACCCCCATCTTGCCCTTAGGTCTTGCTTACAGTCTGAATCCCAGCCTCTCACATTCTGGGAGAGGCCCCAAACCGACTATGTGATCACTGGGAAGCACCACGTTGCTCCTCTTCCTGCCATAATGGATGTGCTCCTGAGATCCCAAAATTATGTATTACAAAATGAGCTCCATCACACCTGGATCCTAATATTATTTTGAGTTTAATTTATAATGAAATAATATTTTTAGAAACATTTAACTCCACTTAACATTATGTACACTTAACAAACATTCAAGTATTTTTAAAAATCAACTTATTTTGGGAAGCATGATAAATGCTAGGATTTTATTTATATTTTCTAAAATGTATCTTGATCATTTAGAATTTATAAGTTTTGAAAGTTAATTTTTCAGAAAAATATGTTCTTACTACTGATCAGAGACGGTAATTAGAAAATGGTAAAAATTTGTCACAAAAATTCTCTTTCTGCTCCAATAAAATAAACAAATTTAGTAAGAAATGTTAATGCAAACTGACCTCAGAGGCTTTCTCTTATTTTGATCTTGGTTTGTATCTCCTTTATGAAAATAATTTTGTAACTTTTACATTTAAAAATTATAGCTGGGGGTCGGCACTGTGGTGCAGTGGGAAAAGCCATGGCCTGCAGTGCCGGAATCCCATATGGGTACTGATTCAAGTCCCTGCTACTCCACTTCTGATCCAGCTCTCTGCTATGGCCTGGGAAAGCAGCAGATGGCCCAAGTCCTTGGGTCCCTGCACACACCTGGGAGACCCAGAAGAATCTCCTGGCTCCTTGCTTCGGATCGGCGCAGCTCCAGCCTTTGCAGCCATTTGGGGAGTGAAACAGCGGATGGAAGACCTCTCTCTCTGCCACTGCCTTTATGTAACTCTGCCTTCCAAATGAATAAATAAATCTTAAAAAAACAACTTACAACTATGATATTCTAAGTGTTTTGCTGCTTGCTAGACATCAGAAGTTTCTTTCTTTCTTTCTTTTTTCTTTTTTTAAAGAATGCAACCATTTTGGTATCTGGGTGCAACCAAGGTAGCCAAGACCCAGATAGGATCAGGGGCGAGTCTTAAACTGGTGCTTACATGGACCGGTCCAGAACCCCTCTTATGAGCTGCTTTCTAGTTTATTCTCTAATAGTTCCAAATGTTATAAAGCAGCAACATTCTAGAGGACAGAGTACGGAATATATGCAAATGCAAGCCTGTAGAAAAAAATATCTATACAAATGCAAGCTTGTAGAAAAAAATAACTGTTTCCTGGAATTGCTACAGGGCATGGTGAGAGCTGTTTGGCTAACTGGCCCCTCAGAGGTAGCATTCTGCTAACTGTCCTTAGATTGATTAATTCTAGCTAGTTATTGTCAAGATTGATCAGTACCACTAGAGCAACCAGTCTCCCATGAATAAAAGATGATCAAGAGAAGAACTCAAAGTACTATGAGAATCAAATTTCCATAGTGATATATTTTGTACCTCATTATTACATCATCAGAATACGTCTCTCACAAAATAGTTTTAAAGAAGCTGAAACCAATTTGTGGCAAAGAAAGTTAAGAAATTAGCAACTATATTTAGAAATTCTATTGTCTGGCTCCTTCCTTTGGGTATCTAATACTTTCATAACATTTTTTAACAATTATCTCTGTAGAGGTTGTATTTTGCTTAATGCGTTTGTAAGTTCTCGAATTATAAGGATGATCTTATACACGATCTTTACTTTCACACAGTATCTAAATATACTGTTGGTTACAGATAAATGTGGAATAAATAAATGCCAATTGAATAGGAAACACTGTTGGTATGGGGGTGGACTGACAACTTAGGAAAAAGACCATTTCAAGGGTTTACAAGAATTAACTAAAATTGCTGTACATGTTTCTTTTTGTGGTGAAATCTAATCCCAGTGTTGATCCATTTCTTTAACACACTGGTAAATCAAGAAGAAAGCCCACTTGGAGTAGTTATGACATCACTGATGTGGTTCTTTAACCCATTGTGGGAAATATCCTTACCTGTCCACTCAGGAGAAGAATTTGAACTCAGGAAGTGAAGCAAAAGTAAGACTTTATTACCAGTCTTGCAAGACGGGGTGTCTGATGAGTGGGCTCGCCGGGAGAAATCACAGCAAGCAGTTAATATCCCAGCATGCGAGCTCCTCCCCTGCTTCCTCATAAGCTGAGTACTGCTGGTGTGCAGTCTTCTGGACCTGGCCTAAATTACAGCTTTACCCTCCTGCTTCCTTCTCTGTAGTTGCGTTTCCTCTTGTACGTTGGCTACTCCATAGCATCCTGTTGGCCTAGTTAGTTTTGTTACATCTGCAAGTCCACTCTGTTTATAATGGACCTCCGACATTTTCTTACACCCACCTAGCATGTTTGGTCTTCATCATTGTGGCATTGTCATCAGGTGCTTGGTCTTAGCAACAGATGGTTCCATGAAGTTACCCTAATTAACTCCGAATAGCAATTACTCACTTCTGAAATACATAGATCTGAATGCTGACTGCATGGGCCAGCACTAACACACATTCCTAGTTTTGTTTTTCCTCTTTGGAGATGTTTTCACATGGAGGGCCAGTTCATTACTCCAGAAGGGATTCCCTGAAATCCTAGGTGGATCTGACATGCGTTTCTTAGTAGTCATCTTTATCCCTTTAGATTAGCCTTTCTGCTCAGTCTAAATTAGTGTTTGGAGTGAAGGATCCTTCAAATTTTGTGGAGACTCATGAGATAATCTTACAACGTGAGACTGTTCAAACCCTTCCAACACAGCTCACCTCCTTCTTCACTCCTCCTTACACACTTTAGCAGACAATCTCTGATAGCTCCCAATAGCATTGAAATAACTGCAATTTCCTGAGGACGACGCTTGTCCATTACTCTGCCTTTCCTTTTGCTGAATTCTGTTCTCTTTTCTCTCAGAGAGCAAACAAAGCCCACTTAATTCTTAAAATTCAGCCGACAGGGCCCCTCTTATAGGAGCCCTTTCCTTTAGTTCTTTTTGTATTTACTTCCATCCCTATGCCTTACCCAAAAGATACATTCTCCTAGGTCTGCTGATGCTTCTCTACCCATTATAATAATACATAGTGCACCGTGACATTTATCCTACTGCATCACAATTGTCTATCTGTGTACTGAGATCTTCCATTTCAGAAGATAAGAACTTGCAGGTGTTACTTGTACACACTTATAACCTGGATTAATGCCAGCATAAATAGATATTTTGAAATGACATGTCATTGATATTCTTGTGGTTATACATTTATTCTGTTTTTCCATTTTGGTTTTCAACTCTGCAATATTTAATGCACTTTCCAGTCTTCAGGATATAATTAGACATAATACACAAACTTATGTCCAATTTCGCTTCTGAAAGTTGTAGAAATGTAAGCTCACATGTAATTTAAGTTGTGCCCCAGTGCATGCTATTTCTCTGAACTCTGCAGTTGGGAACTGAGAAGAGGCACCTCATGTCGAGATAGCTCTTCCTCTTCCCTAACTACTCTGCCTTTTGTAGGAATGGGGAGCTGTTATGGGAATGAGAGCTCTTTGTGCAGCTGATCAACTATTAGGAAGGAAAGAACCTTGATGGGTTCTGGTTCTGTGTGGCCCATCAGAGATTTATGCAGGGGTGATGGGAGGCTTCTTGTGAGTAAATTGTCACCCTCACTCAGTTGGTTCTGCCCATCACTAATGACCATTCTAGACTTGACATGGCATTATCTATTGGTCCCACACCTGGTACATGCTCCCATCCTTTTTCAGAGATGAGGGGTTTCATTTGCAGAGCTCCATATTTTGCCCTTCTATCAATCTTTCTTTTTCTTCTTCTTAAGAAAGTGAAGAACAGAAATTCAGGATTCCTTTCCACAGTCTCTAAATGCCAGGGGACTGGTGTGATGAGAAGGTGGTCATCATCTTTGCTCAGCCACCCTTGATCGTGATGCACAGTGGGTGTCCAAACTTAGTGAAATCTGAGTCTCACAAGGAGACCTGCTCCCAAGCTTGCACACACCCCTGCCTTTTTGGAACCTGTGCTCATCTCCTGTGGAGTTGCTGTTCATGAGCACAGTCTGATATCTGTAAGCCTACTACTGAGTGGTCCCATTCATGTCACTCTTAAAATCTGGAGTAACCTGATGCTTTTACACTTCTTTCTTTTGTGTCTTTGGGCATAACACATAAGCAGCAGGAGAACTCATATTCCACATCCTCTTGTGACTCAGTGGATGAGAGAATGGACAAATATAGATGCAGATCTTATTTCCAATGGGCTTATCTCTGCATTGCATTTGTTTCTACTCCAATTAAATTATCTGAAACATCATATTTCAGCAGATTCTTCGTTAAAATTAGACATTAAACTCCATATTATAAAGGAGCTAAATATTCCATGTTCAGATATGGATGATAACATTCCCTTGATTTTTTTTAATTTATTTTTTTAAATTCATTTGAAAGGCAGGGATATAAAGACAGGTTTCCCATCCACTGGTTCACTTTCCAAATGCCTGCAGCATCTGGGACAGGACAGACTGAAGTCGACACACTGGAAATCCATGCTGGTCTTCCATGGGTGGCAGAAACCCAACTACTTGAGCCATGCTGTTTCCCAGTGTGTGCACGACCAGGAAGCTAGGATCCAGAGTAGAGGTGATACTTGAATATAGGCAACATTCTATCTTTCTCCTCCATAGCTTCTCTGTGCTAGGAATATAGCTGAATTCCCAGCTTTCTTGATGTATAGCTTTAGGACAAATGCAGGGGTGATGACATTTCATTGAAATCTTCTCTTTACTCAATTTTTTTTTTCATGTGAGTATTGCTAGACACAGAGAGAACATGCAGAATACACACTGACGCTTCACACGCACTGTGTTTTGGTATCAGAAAGAGAGGGCTTGGGAATGACTCTTGGGTCAAGGTTTCCATCGCTAAGCCACTCAGGGAGTCCAATTTGACAAACATTACAATTTCGTTGTAAAAGAAGTAGATAATGGTCAATGTTAATTATTGCAAATAATCACAATTTTATAACATTTAATTAATGTGAAGAGCTACAAGAGCCTTACTCTCCAAAATCCTAACATCCTAAGTAAACACATCTTAAATATGGCAATTAATTGTTCAAGAAATGAACAGTAACACGTTAGGCTTAACAGTACCTAAGAGCCCAGAGAAAAGTGGTAGAGACAGACATTATGAGGTCTTCCCATTCCCAGACAGTGCAGGGACCTACTTCCCTGTGTGGTTGTGTCTGTGACTGTGCACCCTGCTCTCTCTCCCAGGAATGGCCTACCCTCTCCAACACTTGCAGGAACCACTCTGCTCCCTGTGACACAATAGCACTTTGTTATTGTTTTTGCAGCCATTACAGTCCACTCAATTTATATTGAACTTTTTTCTCATCTGAATGAGTAGGATTCACTTTAAATCATAAGGAAATCCTTAGAAGCATGAAGATTATTTGATATATCAGGAAAGGACACATGATCAATGAATGAGTAGAACAACACATGTGCTCACTGAAACACGTGTGCTCTGCTGAAATTGGATTGGGAAGGCTGATCGCATGACACCCACACCCAACAACGGAGATCTTGCAGGATCTGAGTGACAGATAAGCGCATGTCTTTGTCAGCACAAGGCCATGATTCAATTGTGTTCCTGTGCACATGGAAATCTCAGACAAATCTTTCCATTCTAAGCCATGCATTTTTATTACTTTAAAAATGTGGATTTTTTTGATGATGTGCATTCTGCTACAAATGTAATCCACAGGGAATAATCCTCTGGATTTAGAGTAAGCAAGTTAAGAGAGGACATTTGGACAAGACATAAAAATCATGCATGACATTAAGTCAAACCACAACTGCGTCATTGGGGCACGTCAGCCACTCACGCTTCTTTCCTGAGAAGCACATGGAGCAACCCTGGGAGGGGCAGAGCATCATGCTGTGTGCTCCCCAGTTAGCCTGTGTGAACCACGACTCTGCATAAGAAATTTGTACTTCCATCCCGTTCCTCTGAGAAGTAAAGTCTCCAGTCTTTCCACCTGATGGGCATGCAACAATGTGGTCAGGAAGATAAAGTTAGGATTATTCTCAATCAAATATTTTGCCTTAAAATTGCTTGAGAAAGTCATTTTCCCCCATTTCTGTATATTTTTATTTTTTTTCTCATGAGGTAAGTGGAACAAGGTGGACTAAAGAGTGGGAGAATCTGAGAGTCATTTACGGGCTCCAGGCTCTGAGCTGTGTAGGAAATGAGAAACCAACTTCATTTAAAAGCTAATAAAAGTGTCTAAACACTCTCAGATCTTTCTAGCAACTGTGTAAATCTGACGTCCTGGAGACTGTGCATCTCACGGGCACATTACTTAAGGGGGAGCAAGCCTTCCGCTTCAGGCTGCTGGGCTTCCACCTGTGCCCAGGGGATTAACACGGGCATAAATAACGGTTTTATGTGTGTTGTTTGCCAGCAGGCAGCCCTCTGTGGCTGTGGGAGAAGATTTTGCGTATTCTAGTGCATCTCCCTAACTTCCTTCCGCTTCCCTCGGGAGAGCTCTTAGTTCCTCATTAGTCCTGAAATGACTGCAGCCACTCTGGTTGGCTGCAGCAGACCCTGTGACGTCCCCATCGGTCTCGGCTCTGCCAGGATTTCGGTTGCTTGCCTCCTCCACCATGCTCCTCTGAAGTTCACATCTCCTCTGCTCGTGGACTCTGTCACCACCTCCCTCCTGCCCATTCAGGAGTCGCTTTTAGAAACTTTGGAGCACACGGAAACAACAGGCGAATCGCTGGCCCCTGGGATACCACGCAGAACTATTTGAGTTCTCTGTGGCTGTAGCATCCCCAACTTGCTGACTCCTGACTTCCACCAGCTGGCTGATACTCATGTCAGATTTGCTCTTCACACCTGAGTGAGGTGGGGGAAAATGTCAAGCTTCATAGATGGAACATTGGGATTTAAAAAATTTAATGCCATCCCTAGGCAGAGAATGGAAGAACTGGATTTTATTTCTTATCTGTGCCCGAAGTATCTCCCATCCAAAGTTACATTTTAAGCACAGAAACACAAACATAAAATTCTAATCATAGAAAATCATGGAACATTGGAGATGGGCACTTCACCTGTGCCCTAATGAAACATAAACAAAATACAAGAAAGAAGAAAGTGAGGGTCCAGGGAATGAGATTCGCTCACAATGAGGAGACAAACGCGGGCCCCAGATTTCAGGTTGCTCCTGGGTTTTGTGCTGAAGGACAGGGCCTGTCACCGGCCAGTTCCTCCCATCTCCTCCAGGAGCTTTCCGCTTCAAGGCCAGGCTGAGCAACAGTGGCTTCAGATGATTTTTGCCTGGTCCAGGGTGTGGAAGTCCAGGCTCCCTATGCCGCTGCTGTGTGCGCAGGTACCTCCCTGGCCAACCTCAGCCAAGGACTCCCTGTGGGTGGAGCCACACAAAGACCTGGAAGTTGGACAAGCAGGGCCCTCCCTGGGAGTCTGCCCACCTCCATCCCTGCCTGGGGCGGGGGCGGCTGTGCAGAGAGCTCTGTGGATGAGCTCTGGGAGGAGGGAGCCAGACTCAGCCCTGGGCAACAGGGCAGGTGCAGAGGACACTCATCCAGGAACGGTGACACCCCGCACTTCGGTTTTCCTGAGTCTGCCACCGACTGTCAGCCTGAAAGCCTTTCTATCAGTGGATGCCTGCATGTGGTGCTGGCTTCTATGAGTGAGTGAGTGTGAATGTGTGTGTGTGAAGGGAGAGGGAATGTGTGTGTGCAAGTGTAAGGAGACATGAGAGTGTGTATGTAGGGAGAGGGAATGTGTGTGTGCAAGTGTAAGGAGACATGAGAGTGTGTGTGTAGGGAGAGGGAATGTGTGTGTGCAAGTGTAAGGAGACATGAGAGTGTGTGTGTAGGGAGAGAGACTTGTATGTGTGTTTGTGAATGTGAGTATAGGGAGAGGTGTGTGTGTGTGACTGTGAGTGTGTGTATGTATGTGTACAGAGAGACATGAATGTGTGTGTAGGGAGAAAGACATGTATGTGTGTGTGTGCATGTTTGAGTGTGAATGTGTGTGTGTAGGAAGAAGCATGAGTATGTTTAAGTATGTCTGTAGGGAGAGAGACATGCATGTGTTTTGTGTGTGTGTGTGTGTGTGCCCAAGGGGAGAAAGCCAAAGTGGAGATGGAGAGTGAGATTTCTTTTCATTCCTGTTCTCTGGGTGAATGGCTGGGTTTTCCCTGTGGTGCTCTGGGAAGACACCCCCTGCGGTCACATAACCAGGACTCCATGTCCATGAATGCAGTGGCTTTGACCCACTTCCATATCAGCCAGTGTTCTCTGTGGAGAGATAACCTCTCGGTCTGGTTCACACAGGGAAGACGCTGCGATAGGTATCACGTGTGCACACCTTCTTCCTCTGCCCTAGGCTTTGCAAGCAAATCTCCTGGATCCCAGGACCAGAGGGCCTTCCTGCTGGGTGGGATGTGAAAGCTGATGCTAAGGCAATCCTGCCCGCCACACCTGCACCCTTCTACACCAGATGCCTGAATTCTCCACCTACTGGCAGTCCACATGGCTCCAGCCTGCACAAACTGGTATGCCTGTATTTTCTAAAACGGAATTGTCCCCATGGGGCTGGCCAAGCATGGGGAGCGCCCAGCCACCTCCCCAGCCAGGGTATTGTCTGCTCAGGGGCTTCTGCCATTCTACACATTTGTAACCACTGTGTGATCATGACCACAAAGTTCCTTGTAGCCGTAAGAACAGCTCTGAGTGGCAAGAAAACTGAGAGCAAAAACCCATCTCCAGTGCTGTGGTTTATGTAATGCCCAGATAAGTGGATCCCCAAGAAGCTATTAGCGACCCAATCACACCGAAATGCAAAAGCAAGGTTTATTTTATAAGTACGTGCCGCGGCAGGGACTTCATCTGACCAGCCGGCCGCAGCGGAGATCAGAGGAAGGCCCTGGTCTTTGTTTGGGGCTGCTTTTAAAGGGAAGATACCTCAGCAAGGGCTTAGGGTGCGGGGCCTTTTGTGATTGGACAGGGCAGTGGGGGAGGTCTCCGTTTGGCTTGGGTTCATGGAGTTACCTCATTTGGTAACCTCTACTGAGCTGCCCTTGGCCTACTGAGCTAGCTGTCCCTGGTGAGCTTTGCTATCTCCGGAATGCCTGAATGCCTGCTTTTACAAGGACTCGGGTCTGCTATGGGAAACAGAGGCTGCCTTGTATTATTGTTTTAAAATGGAGTCACTTTGGCTCTTCAGTTTATATCCGTGGCAGTCACTACGGAAACCCTGCTGCCCAGCTTCCCCCAAAGCTGGGTAAGAGAGAGGCAGCCAGGCACCTATGCAGCCCAGAAGCAGATTCTGGCTCTGGTTCTGGTGCTGGCTCTGGAGCTGGCCCAGAGAGCCCTCCCTGCAAATGTCCTTGTCTGGCTGGGTGCAGGAACTGAACCATGACTGAGGATGAAGGCATGTTTTTGTAGCAGGTATGGTGGAAAAGCAAAAGAATGCCGCAGCACAGTGGTTTCCATCGACTTGTTCTCATTCAGGACAACCTTCCACAGCTGTGAGGCTGGGAGCAGTCAGCGTCTGCGCCGTCCCTGCTCTGTTTATTTCCTGGGTGTCTTCTTTTCTCCTGTTGGACGAAATACTGGTTTTACTCCAGTTTGATGTCAGGAGGCTTTGGCAGACAGATAATTATGCTGGTGCTAGCATTATTTCTGCTTTCTTGTTTTTCCATAAAAACGTCAAATGAAAGATCAGGGTAAGGATATTTTGGAAATACAAAAAAGTTAGAGATAATGATGTAAATACTGACAAAAAGAAACCTGTCACATCAAATCTCTTCATCTAGAATTAAGTCAGTTAACATTTTCAGTTTTTAAAATTACTATTAGGATCGTGCAGTGTGTGGTCAAATGCTATATAACTAGTGAGACTAACGTGATATCATGATTTTTTCACACCATTTTTCATCAGCATGTTAAGCAACTGTATCACCACGTGCATGCATAGGCCTTCACGTTTTGTCAAGACAGGAAGTTTCCTCCTGTTTGAACTGGCATGCAGGTTACTTTTAAGTGTTCACACACAAATGATCACTTCATCGAATACACTGACTGGAGTAAAGATTTGAAATATTTAAAATCTTCCTGGGGGCGGGTATTTGACACCATGGCGAAGTTGCTCCATGGGATACAAGCATCCACATCCAAACACCTGCTTCAAGTCCTTACTCCTCTGCCCAATCCAGCTTCCTATAAGGTGCACCCAGGGAGACGGAGGCTGATGGCTCAAGTACTTGGCTCCCTGCCACCTATGTGGGAGACCTGGATTGAACTTGAACTCCTGGCTTTGGCCTGACCCAGCTCTAGCTACTATAGGCACTTGGAGACTGAACCAGAAGATGGGAATTCTCTATCTCTCTGCCTTTCAAATAAAATAATAAGTAAATTAAGAAAGTGATTTCATGGTAACAACTGTCTTCCGAGCAACTGCAAGTCACATCCTTCCCAGGCTGGAGTCAGTACGCTTTCACTTTGTTCACACTAAGCTAAATCAGGATGCACGCACCTTCGCATCAGTCAGTACAGATGTGGGCCTGGCGTTGTGGTGCAGCGGGAAAAGCCCGCTGTGGTGCCAGTGTTCCATGTGGGTGCCAATCAGTGTCCCAGACGCTCTACTTCTGATTCAGCTACCTGATAATGCTCTGGGGATAGCATCGGACGATGGCCCAAGTCCTTGGGCTCCTGCACCCATGTGATAGATCTGGATGGAGTTCCAGGATCCTGGCTTCAGCCTTGTCCAGTCCCAGCCACTGTGGCCACTTGAGGAGTGAATCAGAGGATGCAAGATCGCTTTCTTTCACTCTCTCTCTCTCTGTATGTGTGTGTATGCCTGTGTGTCCCTCTCTCTGTGAGCTTGCCTTTCAAATAAATAAATCTTTTTTTTAAAAAATGAGTATCACTGGCTTCACTAGCAAGGGAACATGTGTTATGTTTATTATCAAATACTTTAAACTCATGTATTAATGTCTGAATACAGTTGTGTCATGCCACTGTGTGTTTTATTTACCTTGTGTTTGTATTCATTATGTGTGCAGTTCGCGATTCTATTTTTTCATTTATCAGAGTTGCAGTAATATGCTTGACTGTTGACAAACAAGTCTAAACAGTACTTTTGGTGTTGATATATTTTGTGATATTTTCTCTCAATTTTAGGTTTAGAAAATCTTGCCCTACCCATACACAATCAAAGCAAAAAGATGGAATATTATGCACACACACATTTTAAGAGCACAGTACTCAACCAGCAGAACTATACACTGTATTCTGCTTAAGAAGCAAAGCACTAGGCAGCCCTGACAAATCACATGCACCACCTTGCCTACCAGGTGATTCAGGATTGCCTGCATGTCGATTGGCTTTGAAATAAATAGATGTATACTTCTCTGCACAATGTGTTATTTGATATTTCCAGTTTTTAAATATTCTTAAGTCTCCCTTGGTGCTTTCTCAATGATGCCTTTCAGTTTCACTTATATCTGTGTATAGCTGTGGTTTATTTGTTTTCACTGTGCTCTATGTTATTATATCTAAACAATTTAATTATGTATTCTGGTGATGAGTATTTGATTGTTTCCAATACGTGTCTGTGATAAAGCACATTGCTATGTGCATGTTATCAGTTGAGATCCAGACAAGAGAGAAACCTGGGCAGTCATGCGGATGAACTGTAAGATGAACCACTGTTAACAAGTTAAATTCCAGTGTGTATATAGGAGATGTTAGGAGTGCAGGAGCGGCAACATAGAAAGCAGGGAGCCAGAGGGAAAGCGAGCTGAGATGCGGGCCTCTCTGGAGAAGGCTTGCCAGGACAAGATGGGGACAGCTGAAGTTTTGACAAGAAGACCTCTATTGCCACTGACTAAAGGCTCATCATTCTAGGAAAGATTTGAGTCGCTGCTAGGAGCTTGTCTTTCTCTTATCCACACAATCTCTAGAAACCATTATATTACATTCCGCCTTTATGAATTTCATTGCTCTACCTACTAGCTCTTCCTCATAAGTAGAATCAGATATATTTGTCTTTTTTTAAAAAAAATATTTATTTATTTATTTATTTGAGAGACAGGGTTACAGACAGAGAGAGGGAAAGACAGGGAGAGATCTTCCATCCTCTAGTTCATTCCCCAAATGGCAGTAATGGCTGGAGGTGGGCCTATTTGAAGTCAGGAGCCAGGAGCTTCTTTCAGGTCTCCAATGTGGGTGCAGGGACTCAAGCACTTGGGCATCTTCCACTGCTTCCCAAGGCCATAGAAGAGAGCTGGATCAGAAGAGGAGCAGCCGGACATGAACCAGTGTCCATATGGGATTCCGGCACCACAGACAGAGACTTAGGGTACTAAGCCACAGTGCTGGCCCCAGGCATATTTGTCTTTTGTGACTGGCCTACTTCAACTGGTAGGTCTTCAAGATTCATGCATGTTGCACTTGTGTTTTAGAAGTATTTTAAAAGTTGCATTTTCCAGATGCTGTATTTGATGCATAGAAATGTGCTTTTAATGAGGATTTCGTCTCTCATGCACTGTGGTGTCAGACATAATACTGAGCTAACATATTCGGTGCTATCATGACATCTGGGAGACTCAGGAGAACTTTCACTTCTTTGATATTAAGATTCTTAATTTTATTTGAATGGCAGATCTATGGGGGGGTGACAGAGATGGGATAGAGATGATAAAGATAGAGATAGAGATAGAGCTAGAGAGAGAGAGAGAGAGAGAGAGAGAGAGATTTTTCATCTATTGGTTGACTCCCCAAATGGTTGGCAATGCAGAATCCAGGAGCCAGGAATTCCATCTGGGTCTCCCACGTGAGGTGGCAAGGGTCCACGCACTTGGCTCATCCGCTGCTGCTTTGCTGGTTACAGTAGCACGAAGCTGGATCAGCCAGGACTTGAACCAGTGCTCCGATACTGGATGTTGGCATCACAAGCAGCCACTTGCTCAACTGTGCCACATCAGCCCCAGTGTTTTCTTCCCCTTCCTTGCTTGTGTGTGACATTTTCATAAGGAAAGAGAGAAAAAGGATACAAATGCAGAATCGCAAATTGCCAAAATATGCATAGATTTTTCCAAATGCGGATTTCTGACCCAAAACACATTGAAGAAAATATTTTTTTAATCAAATTTCCTGCATTTAAAATACTTGCTTTCCAACTCAAAATGGGCATCCAATCTAGGGCACGTGGCCCTTTTTGTCATCTACCTCTCAGCAAAGCATGGTGCAGCCATCATTCTGTTTTTTTTTTTTTTTTTTTTTTTTTTTTTTGAGAGAAAGAGAGAGAGAGATTGAGATTAAATTTGTTGATTTACTCCTCTGCCTGCAACAGCCAGAACTGGGCCAGTAAAAAGCCAAAAAAGCCAGGCTTGAACTTCGTCCAGGTCTCCCATGTGGGTGGCAGGGTCCCAGCTACTTGAGATATCACCTACTGTCTCCCAGGATGGACATTAACAGGAAACGAATTTTAAGTGGAGCCATGACATGAACCCGGTATTTACCATATGGGATGCACGCAACTTAACTTCCTCACCACCTTGCCAGATGCCTGCCCAGACGTGTGTCATGCACACCTCTGTCCCCTGTGTCCTACCTATGGGCAAGCTGATCAGAAAACCTGGAGTTCCCTCCTTTGATGCCAGCAGGAAATTCAAACCACGCCAGCCCCTACCCCAACATGAGGCCCCCATCTGGCCCCACCCCAACCACAATGAAACCCCCAACAGGCTCCTTTGCCAGCTTCAAACTGTGTGACAATTTTGAGGTATGGCTGCCATCCCCGGAAGGCCCTGCTTGTGCCTTATCTTTTCACGCCTTCTTGTGTGTGCAGCACCCGCGGTTCCCACCTCAGAACAAATTATTTGGTGGGGAGGTGGGGCTGTTTTTAAAGGGTGATAATAATAGAAGGGAATTGCAGTGTCTAATTGTAAGTGCCTGTTTAATGTGTGAAGAAATTGCCTTCCTGTGTTCCAAAGTGGCTATGCCAGTCACAGCCCCACAGCCAATATATGAGAGCCCCAATGTCTTCTTGCCAACCCTCATTATTATCTATTTTTTATTATTATTGTTGCTGTTATTATTATAGCCACTGTAGTGGGAATATAATGGCATCTCACTGCAGTTTTCATTTGCATTTTCCTCATGGATAATGATTCTGGGATCCTTAATACTTGTTTATAACCTTTTGTGCATCTTCTTTGCTGAAATTTCTGCTTAAATCATTTAAGTATTTTAAACTGTGCTGTTTTTCTCCTTATTAGTGAGTTGAAAGAGTTTTTCATGTTCTCTATACACAAGTCCTTTATCAGACATGATTTTCAAGTATTTGCACCAAGTTTTTGGCTTGGGTTTTATTTCCTCAGTAGGTTTTGAAGTACCAGTATTCTTATTTTAATGAAGAATGCCTAATGGGTTATCAACATTTTCTTGGCCTTGTGGTTTGTGCTTTGAATTTCATGCATAAGAACGCTGTGCCCAACAACAGCCCAATTCCCCTAAGTTTCCTTCTATAAATGTAACAGTGTAAGCTCCCCTTCTCTGTGATCTATTTTAAGCTAATTTTAAATGATGTGACATAGGGTCTAATTTCATCTGTAAAGCATCTTTTATGATGATAAAAAATTAAAATTGACCACATTAGCTGCCATTCAGTAGTGCTAAGTATGTTCACAGCATCTTCCTTTTCATTATCCATGCGATCTCTAGAAACCACCATATTACATTCTGCCTTTATGAATTTCATTGCTCTACCTACTAGCTCTTACTCATAAGTAGAATAAGATATATTTGTCTTTTTAAAAAATATTTTACACCAGCGCCACGGCTCAACAGGCTAATCCTCCGCGTGCAGCACTGGCACACCGGGTTCTAGTCCCGGTCGGGTGCCAGATTCTGTCCCAGTTGCTCCTCTTCCAGGACAGCTCTGTGCTATGGCCCGGGAGTGCAGTGGACGGTGGCCCAAGTCCTTGGGCCCTGCACCTGCATGGGAGACCAGGAGAAGCACCTGGCTCCTGGCTTTGGATCAGCATAATGCGCTGGCTGCAGTGCGCCAGCCGAGGCCGCCATTGGAGGGTGAACCAACGGCAAAAGGAAGACCTTTCTCTCTGTCTCTCTCTCTCTCACTGTCCACTCTGCCTGTCAAAAAATAAAAAAAATAAAAAGAAGATTTTATTTATTTCTTTGATTTATTTATTTAAGAGACAGGGTTACAGACAGAGAGAAGGAAAGACAGAGAGAGGTCTTCCATCCTCTGGTTCATTTCCCAAATGGCTGTAACTGCTAGGGCTGTGCCAATCGAAACCAGGAGCCAGAATTTTCTTCCAGGTATCCCATGTGAATGCAGGGACCCAAGCACTTGGGCCATCTTCCACTGCTTCCCAAGGCCATAGAAGAGAGCTGGATCAGAAGAGGAGCAGCCGGACATGAACCAGTGTCCATATGGGATTCCGGCACCACAGGCAGAGACTTAGGGTACCAAGCCACAGTGCTGGCCCCAGGCATATTTGTCTTTTGTGACTGGCCTACTTCAACTAGTAGGTCTTCAAGATTCACACATTTGTTGTACATGTATGAATCCCCTTGCTTTTTAAGGCTGAATAATATTTTGTTGTACCTAAATAGCATATTTTGCATAAAAGATCTAATTCCCTAATTAAAATTTTTGCCTACATACATGTAATTGGCCCAGCACATTTTCCTGAGTGTTATTTTTTTTTCTGTTGAATTTTTTTTGCACACTATGCAGGAATATGTGACTGATTGGCATAGTCATCTCCCAGTTCTGTTGCACTGATCTGTGTGACAACGTATCCATGACTAGTTTTGTTCCTAATGATGTCATGCCTGGGAAACCCAGTTTAATTCAGAATATTATATTATCTGTGAAAGTTGATTCCAGATTTCTTTCTTCATCTATTTGCCCATGAATGTCAGGAGGCACCCACAGCAGAATTTCTGGTTCAGGTTCTGGTTCTGGAGGGTGCATCATTGCTGTTTGTTTTCCAGTAGTTTTTCTCATTCCAACACCTACCTTGATATTTTGTAAAGCAAGGCTTTTGTCTGTAACTGATGTTTAGTCATTGGATCAGTTTCTCCACCCATTTAACCTGCCAAATACTGGATATATATTTTTTTTCTCTTTAAAAAAAAAAGCAAAAAAAAAAAAAAAAAAAACTAACTAATTCTCTCTGCAAAAGAGAGAGTTAACTCTCTTTAGCTCTGAAAAATGAATTGAGGTTATTACATGACGTAAATGTACAAAAATATATTTTCCAAAATGCTAACTAACATGAAGGCACTTGAGTGATTTTCCACTTATACTATGTTAATGTTCACTTTTACTGCATCAAGTTCTTATATGCAAGGGGCTATTTCTGACTGATTTCTTGTGTTCATTTTCTGCAGACCTGGCTTTCTGGTTGTGTCAAGTCCTTTAAGTTTTGCAGTATTATGCCCTCAGTCTACATCAGGAAAACTTGTCACCTTAGTTGCTTTTCAATATTTTTATTATATTTTAAAATAGTTTTCTCTAAGTCCTTTCGTATATCCAAAAGCTACAGTGTTCTAGCAATAAAAATTAAGAGCAAATTAATAAAACTTCAAACATCAAAGTTAACAAAAAATAATGCCTTTGCCCTCCTTCCCCACATGCAGGTTACAGTCTTCCTTATCTGCTCTGCCCCATGCTGAGGCTGATTTTAGGGTTTTTATTTGTTCTCTGCTAGACTCTGCCTTGGTCCTTTCTTGAGGTCAGGCTGGGGCTGTGCTCTGGTATCCGGTGAAGCCCAGCAAGCTCTGCTGTTTCATCCTCCCTTGTGCCTCACTGACGTGTTCATACAGTTTTCCCCCCTACGGGTTGTCTTGATTATCAGTACCACGTGCTGTATCGCCTATCAGAGGTTCCACACAGCTCACACTTCTCGCTTCCAGCATGTGAGGCAGCTACAACTCAGACTGTTGATAGCACAATAGCCTTTCTAAAAAGGGTGACCTTTGAAATGGGTTGTGACAGCAAGCAGGTTGGGGAGCAGGCATTCCCTGAGCAGGGGTCCCAGCTTCGGGGGTACAAGGAAGCAAAGTGAGATCAAAAAGCGGGCAGAGAAGTCAGGTCTCATGGGCTCCAAGGCCCTGTGGACGAGTTCAGTAAATTTACCCACCCGTTTTAATCAGAAACAGGAAATGGCTGCATCTGCATTTAGAAAGATCATTTTTATCCACAGTTGTATGATTTAGAAAGACTCACAGTTGCAGACAGAGGAATAATTTTCCCAGCTGTTACCATAACTCAGACTTGAATCAATTAATGAGTTTCCTATTTTAATTGAATAAAATCAAACAAAAACACTTGAAACGAGAGTCAGTTCATTGCTGCCCTTTTCAAAATCTGTGATCTCCATGTTGGTGCTGACCACGGTGCTCTGAGCAGTGATCCTCACGTTCCCACATCCAAGGGGAGCAGGCCTCCCTCTCAGCAAACAAGGAGCAGGCCGAGGGGAACTGTGACCGTCGGGTAGAATCCAGACTCTCACCCTCCTGACAGCAAGGTCTGAGCCACATCACTTCTGTGCAAACAAATGATCACAGTGTCTGGGTATGCGGCCACTTGTGAAAGTTTTTCACCCATGACAAAATGCTATCTACAGTTGCAGTATTCTTAGGAGAGCAATTTGGCCAGTCCTCATTCCAGGAGAGAAAGAAAACAAACAGGAGCCAGTGAGTACCTAGGAAAAGTTTTGTGGCTCTTACTCCTCTGAATGCCGGAGAACAAGTAACTGTGCCAGTCAGTGAGGAGCAGAGCCCTGTGACTAACCATAACCATCCCTACCGCCAGCATGAGGGCTCCATTTCAGAGCCAAGCCTGCGAGAGTCACTTTCCATTCACCGCTGGGTAGTGGGGTGACGACGTCTCTCTGGTAAGGCTGTTCTGAGACTAAAGTAAAAGGTGTAGCAAGCACAGGAAACAGTCTGGTGTGCAGTCAGTGCTGAGCCCATGGTCACCAGTGTGGCTATAAAACAGAAGGTGCCAGACTGGGTCTGACAGATGGGAGAGCCATCCTTACTCTCAGGATTGGCGGTTCTTCTCCTGGAGACTGCACTGGCTCGAGAGGGACACTGATTTTCTCCTTTCTGCCTTGACTGAGCTTATCTTGGAGTCAGACTCATCTGGTGTGCTTTAATGAGGAAGTCTGGTGGTGTTATAAAAACATTCTAGTGTGCAGTATGTCAGCACACACCTTGTGTGTGTGTCGGGATGAGCCAAGGGTTCCTTTTCTCTTCTTTCTTTTGTCATAAATCTGTCCTTTGGTATGAAAATTGCAGAGTTGGCTCTAAAATTATGCATTGTGAAGCTTTCATAGAAACATATTTAGAAAAATTTGTTACTATGGAATTTAAGTCATGCTTTTTTTTAACACTGGTTCCCCAACCTCATGCACATTCCATACATGCGTTAATTCATTGATTCATGCACACATTCCTTTAAGTTATTGAGAGTATGGTTTGCACACAAGCCATGATAAACAAGAAACTCAAAATAATACCGACTGTATCTATACACCCCCAGTTTTAATATAGTCATATGTGTTCTTTGATGGAAGTTTTTATAGGTACCAAACCTCTGGGGTAGGGGACATCATAAATGAAGCCCAGGAGGGTGTGCATTGGACCACCCAGACATCACATCAGTGAGGAGAGGCAACAAGACCCCTGCTGGAGCAGGAGCCAGGTGGCCCATGAGTACCAGGCATAACTTCTAGATGGCTAGATCTAGGGGTGTCCATCTTGAGTCTTGCCATGTCTTACTCCACCACTGGGATGTCTCCAGGGAAGTCAATGAAGGGATTTAAAGACAAACCTTTTCAGATTTGGGTTTTATAAAGGTTTAGTGTTCACCTTGTGACGTAGCAGCTATCTTCATGGTGGGCACTGAATTCCTTACGAGCCAGACTACACTCTACAGGTGACCTAACCCACTGCTGTGCTGGGGCAGTCACAGGAAGAACCCTGCAAGGTGAGCAGCCTCCTGGGCAAGTTTTCCTGTGAGCAGGCAGTGAGTTCTACATCTGTTTTCTCAAATGGTAAGTGCATTTCTTTGGTGAGTAAAGAGTAAGATCTAAGCTCACTTTATTACTCCTTTAAAAACATACTTAAGATACTGCTAAGTAGGGAAGATTGTCATGTGTTAGATGGCACCCAACTGAAATAACCTCATGAGGTAAGTATGATCAGTCCTCTTTCTGAGTAACCAGGGAAGCAGGGATAAGTGTTTTGCCCAATTTGAAGGACTCCCAGAGCTGGGGCTGAATTCGGGGCTGGTTCTGGTTTCAGTGCTGGCGCTCCTGGTGCCCAGGTTGCACGCTGAGGTTTGCTTCCCTCTTTCTTCTGAATTAAACACACTGATACCTTCAGATCTTGCTCCACAAAATGGTGTGGATTCCCGCCATGGTTCTCCTACCCAGCTCAAGCTTAGCAAGGCGTTTAGCCATTAGAGCAATGTTTTTTCTAACACATCACAAAAAGACAAGCTACAGATACATCAACCACAGTGGCTTGTTACGAGGAAGACGTGAGCATTTCCAACTGAGAAAGAGGAAAGTAAGACTCATGCAGCTGTTTAAATCACAACATTCAAAGGACTCTCCGGCATGTACAGGAGATCCATCGCGGAGTGTGTTCTACAACCTGGAAGGTTTATGATCTGATCCAAATAATTATATGTAACTACATGTTATACAGTATATAAAACACACATTATGTATTCTTAGTATATAAGGCATAATATTATGAACTGTACACATCACACATGATCTATAGCGTGACACATCATGTATAATATATGCGTATCCTACACATATTATTGTTTTTATGACATGAATGGTTGTCATCATCTGCTTCCACCCTAGCTGACATAAGCGGAGTTGGGAATGTTGTCTGGTTTGCATGCAGCAAAGCGGTGTGCAAGCAAGGTCACAATACAGGGGGCTGGGGACTATTCAGAATCATATAACATATATGGTTAAACCTGTTTAGTTGGCAGTTAAAGAAAGGCAAACTCAGAGTGATTCTCCACTAAGGGCTCAGGCAGAAGTAAATTAAACCCAGCATTCCTAATTCCTCTATTCCATTTGCACTGTATCTTTTTTTTTCTTAAATCATTCTGCCTTTAACAATTTTCCATACTACTTCAAAAGTGACAACTCTCTTGTTGTTTTTAAAACACGGGTAAATGAAACCCCTGTTTTCCTGCCTGAAAATATCATCTTTTCAGGTCCTTGATAAAATACCTTCTTCCATCAGAGCCTCGAGTCTGCCTAAGAAGTGTGGTTTTTCTAACCTGTCACAATCCCGGCAGACAAGCGTCTTGTGAGATATGGGTTATGAAGGCATTAAATAGCCCTCTTAGCCCCTTACTCATCAGGAACTTCACAGGTGTTTTAGAAGTCCCACTAGGATTCCTCTGCCCCGTGTCTGGCTGTAGTAGCCACCTGCTGAGTAGGACAAGAAAGGCCACTGTCCTCAGCAAAGTGGCAATGGCAAAGTGAGGTTAGCATTGCCACTGTTGGCTATTTGCTTGAAAGGCAAATTGTCATTAATGTGTCTTCAGGGGTCTTTCGGTACGAAAAGCTAGAGAAGCCCTGGAATCTCGTTTAGCACCATGACTGTGAACCACAGCTGTAGTCTGCAATCCTGAGCACCAGGACCTGCGAGCA
Organism: Lepus europaeus; assembly: GCF_033115175.1. Taxonomy (NCBI): domain Eukaryota; kingdom Metazoa; phylum Chordata; class Mammalia; order Lagomorpha; family Leporidae; genus Lepus; species Lepus europaeus. The sequence goes on from NC_084839.1 coordinate 3,240,501, forward strand.
GAGGCGCAGCTCTGGCCGTTGCAGCGACCTGGGCAGTGAACCAATGGAAAGGAAGGCCTTTCTCTCTGTCTCTCCCTCTCACTGTCTGTAACTCTACCTCTCAAATAAATAATAATAAAAAAAAACTTAATAAAAAAAGAACCCAACTGTCAAAAATAATCACTGTTTTTTTATAGATTTATTTATTTACTTGAAAGTCAGAGTTACACAGAGAGAGAAGGAGAGGCAGAGAGAGAGAGAGAGAGAGAGAGAGAGAGAGAGAGGTCTTCATCCTCTGGTTCACTCCCTAATTGGCCGCAACGGACGGAGCTGTACTGATCCAAAGCCAAGGATTTCTTCCGGGTCTCCCACAAGTGTGCAGGGGCCCAAGGGGTTGGGCCATCTTCCACTGCTTTCTCAGGCCACAGCAGAGAGCTGGATAGGAAGTGGAGCAGCCCGGACACAAACGATTGCCCATATGGGATTCTAGCCCTGCAGGCAGCAGCTTTACCTGCTAGGCCACAGCATTGGCCCCAAGGATTTTAATAATGCAAAAACTTCACAAATGCTAATTTTTCTGGTTTTCTGATTACTTTAAAAAAAATGTTTATTTATTTATTTTGAAAGCCAGAGAGAGAGAGAGACAGAGAGAGAGAAAGAGAGAGAGGTAGAGACAAAGAGAGAGATCGTTCATCCACTGGTTCACTTTCCACATGGCCACAGTGGTCAGCACTGGCCAGACCAAAGCTAGCAAACAGGAGTTTCACCTGGGTCTCCAGTGTGGGTGGCATGGTGCTCCAGGTGGCGGCTTTACCTGCTACACCAAGATGCCAGCTCCTTCTGGTTAAATTTTAAAATGTGAGCATTAAGAACACAGAAATGTACATCTCCTTGAACCGTCAATGATAAAGGCCTCTTGGCTCAGAGATAATTCCTCTGCCTATTGAACATGCGGATTCTAAGCTGCTTTAGAATTCTAGCCGCCCGAATCCCAGTGCCATTTGCCCTTAAACAATTTGATCCTGCACAGGTCACGGAGACGAAATGCACTAATCTGCAGGAAGTACCTGGAACAGACCTAGCACAAGCACCCATCAGGCCGTTCCCCACCCCACTCCCCAGCCACCTCCTCTTCCTTCGGCCCATCCTCTGCAGCACCTGCAGTCTGTCAATGTTCTTTCTTCCGACTGAGGTCTGGATCCTCATCCCAGCACACAGGACCCAAGCGTCCTGGAAAATGGTTTGCTCTCCCCCACCCCATCACCAGCGTAAGTTCCTGGATTGAGTCCTATATTCGATTTTGGTAACTATTAAATCGACTCTAAATTGTCATTCTTCATGGTCCAAAGGAAGACAAGTATTTGTGACTTTTCTGAAAGTAAGGTAATCTACAGTTAACTGTATTATGCTTTAAATCTGAAATACCTGCTCATTTTAGGTGTATTCAGTCATGTATCAAGCTACAAACTTTGATCAAATGCTTACACCATTTGTCATAGCCATGTCAAGCTCTGGGAAGTTAAAGAAGGACAGAATCATGACTGGTGCTGTTTGTTGCTAAAGAAATATGTAGTTAATTATGTGAATGAAAAGATAAGGAAAATTAACAATATTACTAATGATAGCCATGCTTGATCTTACTTATTAGCAATCAACAAAATCTGCTTCCAAATTTGTAAACAAAAAAATCAACACATTTGAAGCTGAACTCCTGACATCTTTTTGTTGTTTATTTAATTGAGTCTTAAAAAAAATTGCTTCCATTAATCAGTGTGTAATATTGCAGCATATAAATATAGTTCTGCCACCATTGCCTTAGTGTCAGACCTTCAAGTCTACTGAAGTTTCTCACAACTTCAAGGGGACTTAAAAATTTGATTTTGGAAAAGTAGAATTAAAATATGCATTTATTTTAGTTCAAAATATTTTTTTTAAAAATCTTACTCATTTATGAATTTTACAGACACAGACACACAGATTCAGAGACAAAGAGCTCCCGTCTGCTGCCTCTCTCTCCAAATTCTCTGGACTAAGCCAAGCTGAAACAAGGATTTGGAAACTCAGCATCTCCCATGGCAGGAGCCCAAGTACTACTGGAGCCACTGCTGCTGCCTCCCAGGGTGTGCATTTTTAGAAAGCTGCTATCTGGAATGGAGAGGAGACTTGACGTAGACACTCTGCCTGATATGCGTTGCAGGTTTGACAAGCACGAGCCCAGATGCCTGTCACAATTTTTAAATCCATGCTTAGCTTTTTTTCATGCTGCTCATTTCTCATGAGCTTGTAGCAGATGCCTTGTATCTGTGTGTATTGATGTTCCAGTGAGCATCCTATTTAAATATTTGCTCACCCTGGATTCCTAAAAGTACAATTATTGGATGGAAAGTCATAGATGTTAAAATTATCTTAATAAGTTCTAAGTTTATGTCATCAATGTGCCCTCCAGAATGCTTCGTAAAATGGGTTACTGGTGCCTCTCCCTCTCCCTCTCCCTCTCTATTGATTAAAATGTTTTGTTCATGTAGCTTTGCCCATTGGTAAGTTTTTTCTACTGACTATAGTTTTTAAAAATTGAATATGGGTGGCTTTTATCCATTTTTCTGTTAGCTTTCTAAATGTTTAGGAGGTGCTTATCAATTAAAAACTTTCTCTTGTTACAGATATTATAATTTGATTTGTTGCTTTTTTTCCAGTTTTTAGTTTTACTTTTGAAATCTTTGTATAATTTCCTTTTTCGTTGTTCACTTACTATTTTATACTTGGTAATTCTGTGCCTTGCCTGATCTGATTTGTTTAATAAAACATCAACAGATGGCTTGGGTTTGGATGGAAAAATGCTGGATGAAATTTAAAAATGGAATGAAGCTATTGACCAATATATTTTATGGACTCATCTTGACCATCCTTCTGAAATCTGACTTTTACTATTAAATTCAATTATAATTACTAAATGTGATTATCATAATGTTAGAACAAAGATATTTTTAGATAATTACCATGCACTGCTTTTCAGCACTGTGTTTTCAATTCACAAGAACGATGAACAACGAAGCTTTCACAACAGAAATCTTGCCAACTCGTAATTTCGATATGCCGTCCTTTCAGATTACAGTCATGGAAGTTGCAGTGTGTTTTAGCTTTCTTGGAGTTTATCAATATTATGCAGCTGTTGCCTCTCTTAAAGAAAGTGCCAAGAGGAAATAATGAGCTGGTACGGAACTCTAAAAAGTAAAAACTTTTAAGGCAAAGAAAATGAAATAAAAAGTAAGAAACGGTCAAAGTGCCAGTAATTCTTATTGCTTATTTACATAACATTACCCCGAGTGCTTTGCATTAAAATTTTTCTTTGAACAATTGCCCTCTCTGGAACATGCCAAAATCCGAGTCTGTTTCTTCCAGGAGCTGGCATTGCAGCGATAATTTCTAAGCACAAAGTATGCAGCTGCAATTCCTGTTTCTCCCTGAACTTGAACTATCCACGTCTTTGATTGGCATGAATGTGGTGCCAAGAAAGGAGACCAACTGATACCAAGAGGAAAAAACTAGACAAGACTTCTTCATTCTTGAATAAACATACCATTCAGTGCACACGCAGGCAAGCTAATTTCAGGAAGGTTCACTTCTGTTTTCTTGAGATAACGAGATGAGAAGCGTTGACTTAAACTCAAAGAGTTGATAAAATTCTTCAGACACTATCATCACTGGCTATACATTTTCTATGCATAACACATTCAAACAGAATGTTATTTCAGTCATTTGTAAAACTCACCTTTGCTGTGCCTTCCATCAACAAGCACAGCTCATCATGGTCTTTTCTCATTTAACACTCCTTAAATTTGACTGTGTCAGTGGCTAAAATAATGATAATAATTCCTTTTAATAATAATAATAATTTTTTTAACTTTTATTTAATGAATATAAATTTCCAGTGTAGAGCTTATGGATTACAATGGCTTCCCCCTCCCATAACTTCCCTCCCACCCGCAACCCTCCCCTCTCCCGCTCCCTCTCCCCTTCCATTTGCATCAAGATTCATTTTCAATTCTCTTTATATACAGAAGATCAATTTAGTATAAAGGTTTCAACAGTTTGCACCCACACAGAAACACAAAGTGAAACATACTGTTTGAGTACTAGTTATAGCATCAAATCAAAATGTACAGTACATTAAGGACAGAGATCCCACATGAGGAGCAAGTGCACAGTGGCTCCTGTTGTTGACCCAACAAATTGACACTCTAGTTTATGGCACCAGTAACCAGCCTAGGCTGTTGTCATGAGTTGCCAAGGCTATGGAAGCCTTCCAAGTTTGCCGACTCTGATCATATTTAGACAAGGTCATAAAAGACAGGGTGAGGATAGTAACCAATGATCCTTTTTTTAAGATAAAGAGGAATCCTGGGAAATCTTGAACAAAAATCCTGACTCCGTACTAAATAACGTTTTCTCCAAGCATTTTGGAATTAGAACGTGCACATACATCTCTTTCACGTGTCAACCCAATTCCATCCTAGCGTGATAGTTAATAATTCCACCACAATTACCGTGTGATTAGCTGAACATGGTCAGAATGTCTGAGTAGAGTGTATTTTGGACAAGTTTTACATCTAGAATTAGCTTAAGTAGTTATTGTGTTTAGCATCATTGTGCTCATTAGAACTCATGGAATCTTTTGATTTTAATATAGATGAATTATCTTGTAGAAAAAATAAAAATTATGAAAACAATCTTCATACTTGAGATGATAAACAGTAGCAAGTTTAGTTTTGAATGAAAAAGCATTGAGTAATCAGACTGCTTCACAGGGCCATGTGCTCTAATGTCCACAAAGTTGGTAACAGGTGGACTTGCCCGGATGCGCACAAGACAATGCAGGACAATTGAAAAGCAGTATTACTGTGGCAGTAGCTGGTTCAACTATGGATTTAACTTCTACAAGCTCTCATCTTCTCTGTTTTTCTTCTCTTTACTGTGTTTTTCCTTGAGATTGAAAATTATCGTCCATTCCAATGTGTGAGTGCGTACTTGAAGAGAGTCCTCTGGGACCTAAGGCACATATGCCACAGAGCTCAAAGAAAAGGCTACTTTGTTCCCACTCTGATGCTATTTCCTGGAATACAGATCCTGTGAGAAATGCAAAAGTCCAATACCTGGTGGTTTTTGAGTACATATTTTTTTTTTGTCCCAGGCCATAAAAACAACCCATACTCCCACTTCTAACACTATAGACAATAACAGATTTTAGTAATTGTGATATTAAAAGGAAATGTTTGTCATTGCTTTTTTAGAGATTTATTTATTTGAAAGACAGGGTTACAGAGAGATTGAGGGAGAGACAGACAGAGAGAGACAGAGAGAGAGCTATCTTCTATTCACTGGTTCACTCCCCAAATGACTGCAATGGCCGAAGGCGGGCTGGTCTGAGTCAGGATCCTGGAGCTTCATCTGGGTCTCCCAGGAAGATGCAGGGACCCAAGAACTTGGGACGTCGTCAGCTGCTTTCCCAGGCACATTAGCAGGGAGCTGGATCAGAAGTGGAGCAGCCAGGACTCGAACTGGGGCACATAGAGAATGCTTGCACCACAGGAGGTGGCTTTACCCTTGACACCACAGTGCCAGCCCCAGGTCAATTCTTCATAGCAAACTGATACAAAACTTTGACTAAAGATATTTCCACATATTCCATTCTTGCATTTTTTATATCGTAAACTTGAACACATAGTTTCATATAGAGGTGTTTCCTGATTTAAGGCAGCTTAATGTTCAAACTATTTTATTTATTTAAATTTAATTTTATTTTTATCATTTTTAAATTTATTTCAAAATCAAAGTTGCAGAGAGAGAGGAAGAGACAGAGAAATATTTTCCATCTGCCAGTTCACTCTCCAAATGGCTACAATGGCCAGGGTGGAGACAGTCTGAAGCTAGGAGCCAGGAGCTTCACCCAGGTCTCTCACGTAGGTGGCAGGAGCCCAAACACTTGGGCCATCTTCTGTTGCTTTACCCAGGCCCTTAGCAGGGAGCTAAATCAGAAGTGGAGCAGTGAGGACACGAACCAGTGACTGTATGGGATGTTGTTGTTACAGGCAGTGGCTTTACTTGCTATACCACAATGCTGGCCCCTGACATGATATTTTAAAACCAGACTGGTACCACTATTACAAAATGAATTTTTGAAAATGTTTTTAAGAGATAGAAGAGAGGGAGAGTGCTCCTATTTGCTGATTTGCTTCCCAAATACCTGCAAAGGCTAGGGCTGCACTAAGATGGAAGTCTGGAGCCAAGAACGCAATCAGATCTCCCACATGGTTGGCAGAAACAGCCACTCAAGTCATCACCACCACCTCCCAGGATCTGCAACAGCAGGAAGCTGGTACAGAAGCCCAACTGGAAATTAAACCAGTGTGTTCCAATATGCAGAGTGCCTTCTCCACTAGAACGAATATCTGTTCCTACAAAATGAACTCTGGTGCACAGAAACGATTGGCATCCAAGCTCCTCTTACGTCATTCGAAGTCTGCCGTAAGACAGCAAGACCGTCCCCATCCTACCTGCACTGGCTCTGATTTCTGACAATGGATACTTAACTCCTAAGCTATGAGGAAGGGACCTGCATATCACAGGGTTTGTATAAGTGTCCCTTGATGAAAGAAAGGTTATAAGGAAAACAGGATGATTCTAGTGCTTTCCATGCTCATCTGTTAAATTTACTGTAGTTTTAAAGACAAAGTCTAGATACTATCAAGAATTATGAGAAATATAAAGAAAAATATAACCTTGTGCAACATAACAGTGCTTCAATTGACAGTAGACTATGTAGACAACAGCAGATCCACATAATTTTATATTTTGGAGTGGTAGGCATTCCACACAGGGGGTTAAGCTGCTGACTGGGATGCATGCATACCATATCAGAGTGTTAGTTTTATCATTTTTTTTTTTGATAGGCAGAGTGAACAGTGAGAAAGAGAGACAGAGAGAAAGGTCTTCCTTTGCTGTTGGTTCACCCTCCAATGGCCGCTGCGGCCAGTGCACCGTGCTGATCCGATGGCAGGAGCCAGGTGCTTCTCCTGGTCTCCCATGGGGTGCAGGGCCCAAGGACTTGGGCCATCCTCCACTGCACTCCCGGGCCGCAACAAAGAGCTGGCCTGGGAGAGGAGCAACTGGGACAGAATCCGGCGCCCCGACTGGGACTAGAACCCGGTGTGCCGGCACTGCAGGTGGAGAATTAGCCTTGAGCTGCGGCGCCAGCCATAGAGTTTCAGTTGTAATCCTGGCTGCTCATCATCTGCTCCAGTTTCCCTGCTAATGCAGTAGAAAGCAGCAGATAACAGATAATGGTTCAAGTACTTCAGTCCCTGCCACCCATGTGGAAGAACCAGAAGAGTTTCTGGCTCCTGGCCCTTAACAACAGCTGTTGTGTACTTTTGGGGATTAAACCAGCAGCCCAGGTGTTCAGTAAGTTGCACCATCCTTGAGTGTTTGCACAATGATGACATCACCAATGACATGGTGATGAACATAATCCTGTCATTAAGAAAATAGACAAGAAAAAATATTTGAAGGTATCTTGCATGAAATTTTCCAGATTAATTTAAAAAGTATCAATGGATGACATAGGAAGCTCAGCACACCCGAAGTAGTGTTAGCAACACACACACATGCACTCTTCACGTATGCACAGCCACACATCCACACACACACAAAAACATTTTAGGCGTATCATAAAATTGGTTAATTCCAAAGGTGAAAATAAATTTTTGGCTTCTTATAATGTTAGACAAGTGCATCGCTAATCTTGCGAACCATCTACAGATAGCAAGTCTGGAAAGAGTAACAGAAACTTCCAAAGGCATATGAAGGAGAGAGGAAGGTAGAGTCTCAGAGCTGAGTCTGATTTCCTGGCCTAAGGCACTGCCCAACCCACATTGCTTTGGTGGGATTCGAAGCATGTGTGTTTGGGGGTTGTGGGGTACTTCACAGCCTCACCAATAAATGATATACTTCCTATGACCAGGTCAGGAAAATACTGATTACTTTAAACGTTTTGAAAGGAAAAATCCATCATTACAAGAACTTCAGGAGTGAGGCCCAGTTTTGCAGTATAAACTCCCTAAATATTTGAATTGCAATTAATTGAATATTCTTGGCTTATCCTCCGCTTGCGGCATCGGTACTCCAGGTTCTAGTCCCAGTTGGGGCACTGCATTCTGTCCCAGTTGCTCCTCTTCCAGTCCAGGCAGGTCTCTGCTGTGGCCCGGGAAGGCAGTAGAGGATGGCCCAAGTCCTTGGGCTCTGCACCCTCATGTGAGACCAGGAGGACGCACCTGGCTCCTGGCTATGGATCAGCACAGCGCACTGGCCGTGGTGGCTGTTTGGGGGTTGAACCAACAGAAGGAAGACCTTTCTCTCTGTCTCTGTCTCTCACTGTCTAACTCTGCCTGTCAAAAAAAAAAAAATGAATATTCATGGTGTGACAATAAAGTACATTTAATAAAATCAGCAGAGTTGAGACTATAACCTAGAAAGGCAGAGTTAACTGGAGACAGAATTGCAGGTAGATGCATTTCTCAACAAGACCACTTGTACACTGGGTGGGTGACTGAGAACATGATTCAGAAAGCAGGAACCGGGCCAGTGCCATGGCTTACCAGGCTAATCCTCCACCTTGTGGCGCCGGCACACCGGGTTCTAGTCCCGGTCGGGGCGCCGAATTCTATCCCAGTTGCCCCTCTTCCAGGCCAGCTCTCTGCTATGGCCCGGGAAGGCAGTGGAGGATGGCCCAAGTCCTTGGGCCCTGTACCCGCATGGGAGACCAGGAGAAGCACCTGGCTCCTGGCCTCGGATCAGCATGATGCACTGGCCGCAGCGGCCATTGGAAGGTGAACCAACGGCAAAAGGGAAGACCTTTCTCTCTGTCTCTCTCACTATCCACTCTGCCTGTCAAAAAACAAACAAACAAAAAACAAAAACAAACAAACAAAAACAAACAACAACAACAACAAAAACAAAGCAGGAACCAGAGCAGGAGTTGGGAGGAAATCCCTAGAGGCTAGGGAACCGCCTGAGAGGTGAGCCTCAATGCTACCCAAATTCCTGGGAGAGCAAATAATTTCACTGTCACCAGCAAGATTCACGGAAGGGTGGGCTAAAGAAAGCCACAGGGGGAGCTATGAGAACACAGGACAAGAGCTGGCATTGCTACACAGCTGGTTGAATGGCCCTGTGAAGCCAGAATCCCATGAGTGCCGGTGAGTCCTGGCTGCTCTGCTTCTCATCCAGCTCCCTGTTATTGCACCTGGGAAGGCAGCAGAGGCCTGAGTACTGGGGCCCCTGTCCAACGCCAGCCATCGGGGCCATTTAGGGATTGAACTAGCAGATGGAAGACTCTCTCTCTCTCTCTAACTCTCTCTCCTCCTTTCTGTTTGTGACACTGTCTTTCAAATAAATTAATTAATTAAAAAAGAGCAGGTAACAGAGCTCAGCAGCTGCAAATTTTTTTTACAATTTGAATCAAGTTAAAAATTACTGGATCGGCAACTGGAACAGGGTGTCAAGCCCAGGTACTTCAATATGGGAAGTGGGTGTCTTAATCCATGTCTTTACTGTTAGGCTAAATGCCTGTCCAATCTCCACTTCTTTCAAAGACACCAGTCTTATTGGATCAATGCCCTCCTTAATGAGCTAGTGGTGGCCTGATTATCTCTGGCACCCAAGTGCACTGGGGTTGCCTTTGTCTCATTGAATCTGAATCTGTGTTTCTTCTGTCCCTTTAATTTGAAGCTAACAGATAATTCTATTAATCCTTTATGGGAATCCAATAGAACAGCACTGATTGAACATGGTGCTGCTGATCCTAATTGTGAGTTCTAACATAGTATTATAAATTTTATTATAGGGTACATTTTGAGAAATCTTTCATTTCTATTTTTTAATAACATAACAGCAGTAAAGTTCTTTGTGAAAATAATATTCATTTGTAAGTTAAAAACATGCATTATAAAAAGTGGTTTAAAACTCCAGATGCCATTAAAAATACAGAAAACATCATTAAGAACTAAGAAAGAAAATTTTTAAAAAACTTATTATAGGAAAATAGAATGAATAAAATAGAAGGAATACAGGCAGCCTACAACTTGCCCTTTTGGGGGGATTCCGAACTAAGCTTCCCTGTGTCTGATAGTCCTGGGTATACCTGCTTTTTGGGGAGTCTCGTTCCCCTGGAGAACGTTGTCTACTGTAGAACCCCAGAGTCTGTCCCAGCTGTCTCCTAGCTCACTGGTGCAGTCTGTTCACAGGAATCACTTTCCAGTAACGAGGGCTTCTACTGGGCAAACATCTTATTAGATGCCACTCCAAAGACAAATGGCAGAGCAGAATTTCCTCTGTGTTCGTGTGATGATGTGTATGTTGTTAGTAGCTGCTCAGTATACTGAGGTTCTGCTGATCTCACAAAGATCAAGTTGCAGTGAGACCAGGATGTCTGGATTCCAGAGCCGATGACAAGTTTCTGTGTGGTTGTGCCTCTACTGACCAATGGTTTTCTTACGTTGCTCATCAAAGAAGATCTTGTGGCAGTGTCTGTCCTGAGACCTAAGAGGATAAAATCAATTTTTGTTCAAAGTAAGTGGCACACGTAGAGAGTATGGGTCAATTTCAGATGCTGTAAGATTTGCCTATTGCTCTTAGTTAATGCCTGCACATTAGCTTACACATGGAAGCAATGAAGACAGTGCCTGTCTAGCAGAGAGAAAAGAAATCTCTGGGAGAGAGAGTTTAAGCTAGGGTCTTTTTTTTTTTTTTTTTTTTGACAGGCAGAGTGGACAGTAGAGGGAGACAGAGAGAAAGGTCTTCCTTTGCCATTGGTTCACACTCCAATGTCTGCTGCGGCTGGCGCGCTGCGGCCAGCGCACCGCGCTGATCCGATGGCAGGAGCCAGGTGCTTCTCCTGGTCTCCCATGGGGTGCAGGGCCCAAGAACTTGGGCCATCCTCCACTGCACTCCCTGGCCACAGCAGAGAGCTGGCCTGGAAGAGGGGAAACCGGGACAGGATCGGTGCCCCGACCGGGACTAGAACCCGGTGTGCCGGCGCCGCAAGGCGGAGGATTAGCCTGTTAAGCCACGGCACCGGCCTGAGCTAGGGTCTTGATGTGCTCCAGTTAAGTCTGGCCTGGAAGCCACTTTTGAAATTCGGATTCTCAGGCCTCCGTTTCAGTATGAAAGTTAACTGATCTGGGCTGAGACTCAGGAGTTGACTTTTAAGCATCTGGGAAATTCTTCTGAATGTGGCCTAAGATTGTAATTTAAGAAATGGCTATAAATATTTCCCAGTGCATGTGTTTATGCCAGATGACTCTGAAAAGTGCAGTAAGAAGGGGTCCTGTGTCTCACTTCAGTGGTATTTCTCTGCACCTGCCCACAGATTTTTTTTTTAAATTACTTACTCATTTTATTTAAAAAGGCAGAGAGACAGGAAGAGTGAGACAGAAATCTTCCATCCAATGGTTCATTCCCCGAAATGCCCACAATAGCTGGAGCCAGGCCTGGCCAAAGCCAGGGGATGGAAACTCAGTCAAGGTTTCCCACATCTGGGACACAGACTAAAGTACTTGGGCCATCATCTGCTGTCTCCCAGGGTTCACATTAGCAGGAAGCGGAATGGGAAGCAGTGAGGACCTGGCCAGGCATGCTCCAATGGGATTCAGGCATCCCAAGCAGCGTATTTACCCCCCTTGCCACAGGACTGCCTCTGGGCCCACAGATGCTAAGTTCCTCTGCATGGCAGAGATGTCGGGGGTACTGCTGAGCCCCACTTCTCCCTGGTGCTCTTGTCGGTGAGGGGTGCTAGCTGTTTAAGACTCTGCCTTTGAGTGGTCTAAAACAGCCTCCAGCATGTAGTTAGTGGCAGTATTCAGGCTCAGTGTGGTCGGGGCCTCATCTGTCCCTTTCCTATTCTATCCCCTCAGGCTCTAGCTTGTTTCTAGTGCAGCATTTCCTCAACCACTAATTAGGAAACACCACGTACATACACGAATGAGCAGTTAGGATGCTCAAGTGCTATGTCCTACAACCCCCTAAACGACTTCTACTGAAGTCCCAAACCCAGGCCCACAGAATCTGACTGTGTTTGGGGACAGAACTTCAAGGAGGAAGCTGAAGTTAAACGGGGCCATGAGATGGGAGTCTCATCCAAGAGGAGTCTGGACATAGGGAAGGCCACATGAAGACGAGTGGACAGGGTGCCCTTCTGTAAGACAAAGGGAGAGGCCTCAAAAGGAATACAGGCATTCTACTACTTGTTGTCTTTCAGGGATTCTGAGCTAAGCTCCCCTGTGTCTGCCAAGCCTGAAGATACCTTGATCGTGAATCCATCCAAGTCTGTTGTGTGAGCCCCAGCCGGCAGCCCTCTGTTCTGGGAGCCCTGGGAGTCTAACACAGCAGAGCTTTGGTGGCTGCAGAGAGGAGACAGGGGACAGGGAGAATTTCCCTCCCACTCATCTAGGGCGGGGCGGGGTGGGGCTGGGGACTTTTCTTAGACCCGCTCTGTCACGGCTTCTTTTCTGTGTTCCCCTCTCCTAAACCACAGAATGGAAAAAGAATCCAAGAGTTTTCACCTGTTGGATTTCTCTGTTTCCCTGATTAATGTTATAAATCCAAAGTGCCAATCACTTTGTCCAAAAGAAATGACACCATCCGTAAGAGTCTAAAATGAAAGACCATAACATCCAAAGAGATGCCACAAAAAAGTAAAGAATAGGAAACAAGACCTGTAATAGGAGGGTCTGCTGTGAGAAAAAGCTGCGTTTTGTGTTGGTGGCGAAGAAACTGAAGGTGATACAGATAGAGGGAAAGTTTAACTGAAAACTGCAGTGATCGGGCAGTAGATGCCCAAGGTGTTAGGAAGGCAGGATTCCGCATGTAGCTGCCTCGGAAGTCTTAGAAGCAAATGACAGGCACAGGATAGGAGAGGGTGCAAGTAACAAAGGGCGAGGGGACAAGCTGAGCTCCACATCCCAGGGGAAAGAGCAGAGAGAAGGAAACACCACAAATAATAAAACAGGAGAAATTGAAAAGTGGACGATCAAAGGGAACCTTGAAGATGTAAATAAATTCACAGGCTGCAAATGTGGACATGCATGCAGCACAAGTCTGTGAAGAGCAGGAGCCACAGTGAGGAGACTCTGGAGGGAGACTCTCACAGAGGAGCCTGACCCAAGCTCTTTTCACAACGCTTTAACTGGTACTCAGGAAACAAAGGAGAGATGCTTTAGCAGACAGACCCTCACAAAAGTATCTGGCCCCATCTCTCCCTGGTCTTGTGAGCACACTGGTTGTTTCCCCTGGGCTCAGCCTGGCCTGGCTGCAGCTGCTCCAGTCTCCCTGACAAGTACCCTGCCTCACTCTTCTTCCACCATATTGTCCTCAACTCAGAACCGTCAATTGCATGTTCATTCCGACTGTGTAGAGTACTTACTTTTTGTTGTGTTGGCCTAAATCTTACACTCACCTAGACTGAAAAATCAAATGTCTGGTTCTCAGAAAACCATTTTTCAGGCTTATAGTTGAGATGATGTAGAATGGGCCATGCATTTTTATCATTTGAACCAGGATATTTATGAATTAATGGGGGCGTTAGGAATAGGTGTGCTGAAAAAACAGGCATAAACCAGGATTGTTAGGGGCAAATTGCATTGAATGCTGCTTTAAAACCAGAATTCTGGAATGCAGACTCTGTATTTGCTTGCTAGGGTTGTCATAGCAAAGGACCTAAGAAGAGAGAAATCAGACACCAGAACTGAGTGATCTCAAGTCAAGGGGCTGAAAGTCCCTGGTTGTGTCAGTAGGATTTGTCCTGTCCAAGACGCTTCTTCCTAGGTTGTAAACAGCTGCCCCCTGCCTGTGTGTACATGGCCATCACTCTGTGTATCTGCTTCTTAATTCCCCTTTAAAAATTATCCAAGATACAGAGAGAGGGGGATGGACAGAAAAAAGAGAACTCGCTTTCACTGATTCATGCTCCAGATGTCTGAGCGTCCAGAGCTGGGCCACGCAGAAGCTGGGAGCCAGGAGTCCAATCCAGGCCTCCCACGTGGATGGTAGGAGCTTGGTTACTTGAGCACCATGGCTGCCTCCCAGGTTCTTCATTAGCGGAAGTCAGACTAGGAACTGAAACCTGGAATCAGTATGGAATGTGGGTGTTTTAACTGCGTCCTAGCCACAAGGCTAACCAACCAGTCCAGGTTCTTCTCTTCCCAAGGGCACCAGTCATAGGGGGATTAATTCCCACCCTAGTGATGTAATTTCAACTTGATCACTTCTGAATTACCCTATCTCCCAATAGAGTCCTGGATGTTAGGACCACAGAAGGTGATTTTGGGGTCTATTACTTTTTTTTTTTTTATTTCCAGAAAGCTTACCTCCGTTGGTATTCACTAGATATGCACACATTTATTTAATATCTTCCTCCACCAATCATGAGGCTGGAGATCACAGCTCTTTCCTTCCATACCTACAGTACTACTTGGCACATACTTAGCACCAAGTAGCTATTTGAAAAATAAGCGAATTGGAAGCAACCTATAATGATGCACACATCACAAAGTCCCTTGGCAAGGTACAGTTCCTCTGCTTCAGGGGAGTGGCCGTGGGGAGAGGATGCTCTGACAGCAGGTGTTTTGACGACAGAGGCACAGGGTTATTGTTCTGAAGAGGGTAAAGCTGCAGTGAATCCAGGAGCAAAGTTGGTTCTGTTTTTTTTTTTTTTTTTTTTCGAAGAGAAGTTACAGCAGAGAAAATGAATCAATCATTAGGATAGGAAGTTGCAGAGGGCAGAAATCTGAACTGCTCCGGTGTGTTCAAAAGGCCACTTATTTTCAAGGGCAATGCCCTCAGGGAGAGCGGCAGCACTTGGGTCAGGTGAGAACAGTCTTTGTAGACAGATGCAGTGTCAGAACCACCACCGGTTCAGAGCATTGAGACTTGTGGAAAGTGCATAGTTGAGATGTGAGCCCAGGTGCTCATGCCTGGGGGAATCATGGGTTCGCTCCTCTCTCCCCCCCCTCCCCCTCCTTCTCCCTCTCCCTTTCTCTCTCTCTCTCTCTCCCCTCTGTGTTTCTGTATAGGATGTTAGCCCCACTTCCCTCTTCCAAAGTCCACAGCTCCGACTCTCATGGCAGGAACAACTAAAGGCCCTGCATTTTCTGTAGAGAGAAGCTTCCTGCATGGCGTCATTGTAGCTTTCTGTCTGAGACAGGCCAGAGGCATTGGGTCACTAGTATAGAGACAGGACAGAAGCAGGAGTCACTCAGGTCAGCCCCTCCCAGCTTCACATGATCCATCTCCAGCCACAAGCCAACGAGGAGCAGGTGGCACCCAGACTCCAACTGTAAGAAAATATCTGCTTCTCCTTTATGCCCAAACTGGAGGCCACTTGCCCAGGGGGGCAGACCAGGGCTAGAGAGGGCAGCCTCGCCTCCCTAGCCAGATGAGAGCCCCTTAGCCAGTGGAAGCTTCTCCCCCATCGTTGGCTCCCTTGCACTGGAGCAGGCACCCCCATTAAACCTGGTTGCACATTGGCCACTTGTCAATTTCTACTGCAAGGGAGTCAGAGAACCTGAGGTCGGGATCATACTCACATGGAAGTTTCCACGTTGATCTGTGGAACAGCCTGTTACTGATTTGTTATTTCAGTTACCTGATGTCATCGGTGCTTCTGTGCACAGCCCTGTGCTTTCTTCCCTGGAAGGAAGCCAGTGTCGATGCGTAAGGCAGGCGGTGCTGTCCCCATGTGCGTGCGTCTCCAGCTGCCTCTGACTCAGGGAGTCTGAATCACCATGAGGATCTGCTTGGCCGCCTACTCCCTCAGGGGCAGCCACACTCTGCACACCTCTGCAGTGGGCTAACTGGAGAACACTTACAGGCACACTTCTGTGTGTGCACCCCCACAGGCATACATAAAACACACCCACGTGTCCCCCACGCAGCACATCCACGCAACACACACTGTGCAGATGCACTGTTGATTGTACACAAACTCTTTACCTCAGCCATTGTGGCAATCATGGTCATCAACAAGATAGTGAATTCATAGACATACATGTAAGTAAGCATACACACCACACACTACTTCACACATTTGCACACACACACCCACACACTTGCAGTAGCACATAGTCACACCATACACACACACACATTCACCCCCTACTGACACACACTCCATTGCACTTTTTTTTTTTTACTTTTTAATTTATTATTTAAGTAATACAAATTTCATAAGTACCATTTTAGGAATATAGTTATTCTTCCCACCATACCCACCCTCTCACCCACACTCCCACCCCTTCTCTTCCTCCCTCTCCCCGTGCCAGTCCCATTCTCAATTAAGATTCATTTCCAATTAACTTTGTACACAGAAGACCAACTCTGTACTATTTAAAGTTTTCAACAATTTGCACACACAGAAAAACACAAACAGTGCCCTTTTACAGTAAACTCTCATAATACTTCTCATTGAGGACAGCGGTCCTGCATGGGGAGTTAGTGCACAGTGACTCTTGTTGTTAATTTAACAATAACACTCATATATGACATCAGTGATCACCTGAGGCTCTTGTCATGAGCTGCCTAGGCTATGAAAGCCATTTGAGTCCACAAACTCCATCAGTATTTAGACAAGGCCATAAGCAAAGTAGAAGTTCTCTCCTCCCTTTAGAGAAAAGTACATCCTTCTTTTATGGCCCCTTCTTTCCACTGGGGCCTCACTCACAGAGGTCATCATGTAGAACATTTTTTTGCCACAGTGTCTTGGCTTTCCATGCCTGGAATGCACTCATGGGCTTTTCAGCCCTACTAGGAAGCCTTAAGTGCTGATTCTGAGGTCATAGTGTTCCCTAAAGTGATTGTCATTCTATGAGTCTGTTATGTGGACTGCCTCCTATGTTAGACATTCTCCCCTTTTTAATTCTATCTATTATCTTAACCTTATTCATGACACTTAAATGGGTCCAAAATGATGAAGTCTTTATTTATATATCTTTTTAAAACTTTTTTTTTGCAGAGTCTTCTTTCTTTCTTTTTTAACTTTTATTTAGTAAATATAAATTTCCAAAGTATAGTTTATGGATTACAATGGCTTCCTGCCCCCCATAACTTCCCTCCCACTTGCACACTTCCCACCTCCCACTCCCTCTCCCATTCCATTTACATCAAGATTCATTTTCAATTAGCTTTATATACAGAAGATCGACTTAGTATATATTAAGTAAAGATTTCATCAGTTTGCACCCACACAGAAACACAAAGAGTAAAATACTGTTTCCGTACTAGTTATAGCATTGCTTCACATTGGACAACACATTAAGGACAGATCCCACATGAGGAGTGAGTACACAGTGACTCTTGTTGTTGACTTAACAATTTGACACTCTTGTTTATGGTGTCAGTAATCTCCCTAGGCTCTAGTCATGAGTTGCCAAGGCTATGGAAGCCTTTTGAGTGCGCCGACTTCTATCTTATTCTGACAGGGTCATAGTCAAAGTGGAAGTTCTCTCCTCCCTTCAGAGAAAGGTACATCCTTATTTTTTATTTTTTGACAGAGTGGACAGTGAGAGAGAGAGAGACAGAGAGAAAGGTCTTCCTTTGCCATTGGTTCACCCTCCAATGGCTGTTGCGGCCGGCCCACTGCAGCCAGTGCACCGCGCTAATCCGAAGCCAGGAGCCAGGTGCTTCTCCTGGTCTCTCATGGTGTTCAGGGCCCAAGCACTTGGGCCATCCTCCACTTCACTCCCTGGCCACAGCAGAGAGCTGGCCTGGAAGAGGGGCAACCGGGACAGAATCCAGAGCCCCGACAGGACTAGAATTTGGTGTGCTGGTGCTGCAGGCGGAGGATTAGCCTAATGAGCCACGGCACCGGCCAACGGGTACCTCCTTCTTTGATGGCCCTGTTCTTTCCACTGGGATCTCACTCACAGAGATCTTTCATTTAGGTGTTTTTTTTTTTTTTTTTTTTTTTTTTTTTTTGCCAGAGTGTCTTGGCTTTCCATGCCTACAATACTCTCATGGGCTCTTCAGCCAGATCTGAATGCCTTAAGGGCTGATTCTGAGGCAAGAGTGCTATTTAGGACATCTGCCATTCTATGAATCTGCTGTGTATCCCGCTTCCCAAGTTGGATCATTCTCTCCCTATTTGATTCTATCAGTTAGTATTAGCAGACACTAGTCTTGTTTATGTGATCCCAGTGACTCTTAATCTTATCATTATGATCAATTGTGAACTGAAACTGATCACTTGGACTAGTGAGATGCCATTGGTACATGCCACCTTGATGGGATATATTGGAATCCCCTGGCACTTTCTAATTCCACCATTTGGGGCAAGTGCGATTGAGCATGTCCCAAACTGTATCTCTCCTCTCTCTCTTATTCCCACTCTTATATTTAGCAGGGATCACTTTTCAGTTAAAATTTAAACACCTAAGATAATTGTGTGTTAATTACAGGGTTCAACCAATAGTACTAGAACAAAAAAAATACTAAAAGGGATAAAGTATTAAATTGTACATCAACAGTCAGGACAAGGGCTGATCAAGTCACTGCTTCTCATAGTGTCCATTTCACTTCAACAGGTTTCCCCTTTGGTGCTAAGTTAGTTGTCGCTGAATAGGGAGAACATATGATATTTGTCCCTTTGGGACTGGCTTAATTCACTCAGCATAATGTTTTCCAGATTCATCCATTTTGCTGCAAATGACTGGATTTCATTGTTTTTGACTGCTGTATGGTATTCTATAGAGTACATGTCCCATAATTTTTTTATCCAGTCTACTGTTGATGGGCATTTGGGTTGGTTCCAGGCCTTAGCTATTGTGCATTAAGGTGAAATAAATATTAATGTGCAGACAGCTTTTTTGTTTGCCATTTAATTTCCTTTGGGTAAATTCCTTGGAGTGGGATGGCCGGGTTGTATGGTAGGGTTATGTTCAGGTTTCTGAGGAATCTCCAGACTGACTTCCATAGTGCCTTAACCAGTTTGCATTCCCACCAACAGTGGGTTAGTGTCCCTTTTTCCCCACATCCTCTCCAGCATCTACTGTTGGTAGATTTCTGAATGTGGGCCATTCTCACCGGGGTGAGGTGAAACCTCATTGTGGTTTTGATTTCCATTTCCCTGATTGCTAGTGATCTTGAACATTTTTTTATGTGTCTGTTGGCCATTTGGATTTCCTCTTTTGAAAAATAACATTCATAGGTAAAAAATGTAGCTAAGCAAAATATAAAATTTACTCATAATTCTGGCAGTCAAATGTAGTTCCCTCAAGTTTAGTACATATTCACATGATTTTACCAGAGGTGTATGTTATAGAAATCTTCACCTACAGAGCTAAGAATGTTCACATAACCAAGAAATCATACACTGAGGTGATTCGGGATGTGACAAATGTGCACATGGAAGAACTCAGTAATCACTGGCAAGAAGAGCAGGAAAAAGCAGAGGATGGGGCTGAAAAGAAGGAAGAGAGGCGACCAGCTTCGGTAGATTCACGACAGTCTGGTGGAAGCTATTTTTTACGCCGAGTGTTCTCGGCATAGACGGGGTCGGAGTAGGAGCCCACATAAGAGAAAAAGAAATAAAGGTAAAGACAAAAACAGTGAGTCAAGAAGAAGGAAAGAGAGGGAGGGGGAAAGACATCATAGTCATAAAAGAAGAAAGCAGAACATATGAATGCAGTATCCGTGCATGTTTTAATTATGCTGTGTCGTGATAACCAGTATGCTGATATTTAATTGGAACTGCTTTGCATTGGAGAATGTGTTTATTTTTTATTTTATTTTTCTATTTTTGACAGGCAGAGTGGATAGTGAGAGAGAGACAGATCTTCCTTTGCCGTTTGTTCACACTCCAATGGCCGCCGCGGCCTGCGCGCTGCGGCCAGTGCACCGCGCTGATCTGAAGGCAGGAGCCAGGTGCTTCTCCTGATCTCCCATGCGGGTGCAGGGCCCAAGCATTTGGGCCATCCTCCACTGCACTCCCGGGTCATAACAGAGAGCTGGCCTGGAAGAGGGGCAACCGGGACAGAATCCGGCACCCAGACCGGGACTAGAACCCGGTGTGCCGGCGCCGCTAGGTGGAGGATTAACCTGTTGAGCCACGGCGCCGGCCAAGAGAATGTGTTTATATGATTGGTTTGGTGCTCGTTATTTTTCAATAAATACATGTGCTTCAGATTATGAGTACACACACACACAAAAAGAAATGTTCACTTTGTGCAAAATTTTAATCTACTTTTAATCCCCTGAATCTAGCAACTTTTTTTTCTTTTTTTAAGTATTTATTTGAAAAGAAGAGGTAGAGAGAGAGAGCAATCTTTCATCTGCTGATTATCTATCCAAATGGCTGCAACATAAGGAACTGGGCCAGGTGGAAGCCTGGAACCAAAAGTCGGGAGCTTATTATGTGTTCCCCATGTAGGTGCAAGGGCCCAACTACTAGAGCCATCCTCTGAGCTGGACTGGAAGTGAAGCAGCAGGACTTGAGCTGATGAACATATGGGATGCCAAAGCCACAGGCTACAGTTTTACATGCTACACCACAGTGCTGGCCCAGTAACTATCTTTTTTAAATGACTCTATTATTGCATTACATAAATGTTCTACAATTTAATTAACCAATTTCTTATTGATAATAATTTTCAATTTATAGGTTGTGACTCTATTAAGCAGTGATGTGTTTTACATATTTGTTCAAATCTTTGAATCTATCTTTCAATTATTTCCTTATTTAACTAATGACAGGAATACTCAAATCATGTTGAATTGGGGCACTTGTGACATATTTTTGATTTATTCTTCATCAAGAAAAATATATTCCAATAGTCTTAAATGTATATTTCTTTAACATATTTAAGGATAACAGTAAAGCTATAATGCTATAAAATTGACCTTTT
This sequence comes from Lepus europaeus, assembly GCF_033115175.1. Taxonomy (NCBI): domain Eukaryota; kingdom Metazoa; phylum Chordata; class Mammalia; order Lagomorpha; family Leporidae; genus Lepus; species Lepus europaeus. The sequence continues at coordinate 3,261,425 of NC_084839.1, forward strand.
GTAGATATATGAATATCCTCAATTGAAAAAAGACCTGCTGTGTAGGATAATTTTCAGTGCATCAGTCCTAAGAGTCTATTTGGTGCCTTCTGTGTGTTATCGTGGAGGCATCCCCTGCATTTACATTATGTATTCCAAGTGGATTATTAAGGTCTTGGAGGTCGTGGGTGGGCTGAGAAAATTCTCAAATCGAGAAAAGTGTGGAATTGGGCAAGATCATTGTTCTTTCATTTGATTATTTTAAACATTCTTCTGTAATTTCTTAATCATAAAAGCAATGAGGGAAATGACAAAGTATCTTAGCTTGATATAATCCCGTTTGTTGATTTTTGTCTATTTTTACTTTTATTGCCTGTGCTCTGGAGTATTATCCAAGATGTCTTTGCCTATGCCAATGTCTTCTAATGTTTCCCCTTTGTTTTCTTCTAGCAGTTTAATGGTCTCAGGCCTTAAGTTTAGATCCTTGATCCACTGTGAGTTGACTTTTGTTTAGGTTGTAAGGTGGGTATCTTGTTCCATACTTCAGCTTGTGGAATCCAATTTTCACAGCACAGAGTTTTCCATTCTCCTAGGCATAATTTTAGCTTGTTTGCTAAAAATTATCTGGTTGCAAAGCCATCTGATCTTTACTATGCTCACCTGCATTATGGAGGTGCAAGCAGCACTGTCACTCATGTCTCTGGTGAACTTGGACAGTGAGCTTTTAGCACAGAATCCCTGAGCCCCTTGATTGACCCCTGAAGCAAATACCCAGATAACAGAAATTAAGGTCAACATTTTACCACACTCAGTGATGCTCTGAGTAGGGGGGACATTCGGATAAAACATAGCTTCCTTCATTCATTTTTTTTTTCCTTATCAGGAGCTTTTGTGAGTTAAGAAAATGTACAAAATATGCATTTAGTTTCAGACCTGGCAGTATTTTCAGATTTTAGAATTTCCATGTCTCCTGGAGCAAAGGAAATCGGAAAGAACCACTTGCCCTACGCCATGAAAAGGCTTGAGAAACAGAATTAGTGACAATGCTTAAAAGATAAGGAATGTCAATCTCACATATCTAGTGTCAATGAGAAAAGAGTTCAAGGTTGAAATTTTCAAAGAATATCTTGATAGCTGAATGGGTGTCTGGCAAACTTAGCCAAAGGAATTACAGGAAGGAGTAAAGCGGCTCAGTAGCTTGTTGTAAGTTCTATGTGTGGCTTTCTAAAGAGAATTCATAAAGTAAAGCCTGAACGCATTAGCAAATGAATATGTCAGGTTGAATAAATCAGAGTGTCATTTCTGTGGGTTGAAAAAAATGCTGGCTCAACCTAAATCCTAACTGCTGTAGTTGAACACAACATGTGTTGAAGTTCTGACTTCTGGTACCTGGGAATGTATCCTGGTTTGGAAATAGGCTCTTTGCAGACCCTGAATGATGCAGGAATTAAAAAAAAAAATTAGAAACTGAGTTCGAATGAGGTGATACTGGGTGATGGCAAGCACTAAACCTTGTGACTGGTATGCTGTTAGGAGACACAGATTTGCATATGCAAAGGAAATAGCAGAGAGGAGATCCTGTGGAGACAGAGGCCAAGACTGGAGTGATGCATTAGGCAGTCCAAGAATCACAGAGATTGCAGGCATTTGTGGGAAGCTGAAACCAGAAAGGGCTAGGAGCTATTCTTCCCCATAGCCTCAGAGGGCACATGGTCCCACTATGACTTGATCTCATCCTTTAGCCTCCATGACAGCAAAAGCCTAAATTTCTACTGCTTCCAGCCACTCACTGTGGCAATTTGTTTCAGCATCTACAGGAAGAATGGCACTCATGACATGAGAAACTCCTGTTACAGCTGTAGTGCAACTGTTAAACTCACTAGTGCTATTTTGTTAAAGTAGTAACATTGTTACTGCTAATTTATTATTATATAACAGTTATGCTGTTAATTTAGTTATTGTATTTTATTAATAAAATTTATTAATAAATTGTTTAATGAATTATTTATTAACTAAATTAAATTAAATTTATATATTTGAAAGTCAGAACTCTTTTGCATGCATACATAGGGTGGGATGGGAAGAGAGAGAGAGACAGATAGTTAGCAGTTCTTCTTTCTGCTGGTTCACTCAGTAAATGGCCACAACAGCCAGGGTTGGTTCAGGCTGAAGCCAGGAGCCAGAAACTCCACCTGGGTCTCCCACGTGGTTGTCAAGGATTTGGCTACTTGGGCCATCCACCACTGCTTTCATAGTTGCATTTGCAGGAAGCTGGGTTGGAAGAGGAAGAGCTCATGCTCAAACTGGTACTCCATATGGGACATCAGTGCCACAGTGGTGGCTGATCTGCCGCTTCAAGACGCCAGGCCTGACTGCTGATCTACCACTAGTACAGCTACACCACTCTGACCAACACCACCAGCACCAGCTCCCTCACTGCAGAGGCTCAGATATCCACAAGGAAAGAGCCTATCAACAGCAGAAGGAAAATTTCACACCATAGGCCCAACCAACTAAATACAGGAGAGAAGACCCAAATCCATAAAATCAGAGATGAAAAAGGGAATGTAACAACGGACAACACAGAAATAAAAATAGTCATCAGAAATTACTACAAAGAGTTGTATGCCACCAAACAGGGAAATCTGTCAGAAATGGATAGATTCTTAGGCACATACAACCTACTGAAATTGAACCATGAAGACATAGAAAACCTAAACAGATCCATAACTGAGACAGAAATTGAAACAGTAATAAAGGCCCTCCCAACAAAGAAAAGCCCAGGACTGGATGGATTCGCTACTGAATTCTACCAGACAATTAAGGAAGAACTAACTCCAATTCTCCTCAAACTACTCAGAACAATCGAAAAAGAGGGAATCCTCCCAAATTCTATCTATGAAGCCAGCATCACCTTAATTTCTAAACCTGAAAACTATGCAGCATTGAAAGACAATTACACCAATTTCCCTGATGAACATAGATGCAAAAATCCTCAATAAAATTCTGGCCAATATAACACCAACAACACATCAGAAAAATCATCCACCCAAACCAAGTGGTATTTATCCCTGGTATGCAGGGATGGTTCAATGTTCACAAATCAATGTGACACACCACATTAACAGACTGCAGAAGAAAAACCATATGATTATCTTAATAGATGCAGAGAAAGCATTTGATAAAATACAACACCCTTTCATGATGAAAACCCTAAGCAAATTGGGTATGGAAGGAACATTCCTCAATACAATCAAAGAAATTTATGAAAAACCCACCGCCAGCATCCTATTGAATGGGGAAAAGTTGGAGGCATTTCCATTGAGATCTGGTACCAGACAGAGATGCCCACTCTCACCACTGATACTCAATAGATTAGTGGAAGTTTTAGCCAGAGCCATTAGGCAAGAAAAAGAAATTAAAGGGAAGGAAGAAGTCAAACTATCCCTCTTTGCAGATGATATGATTCTTTATTTATGGGATTCAAAGAACTCTACTAAGAGACTATTGGAACTCATAGAAGAATTTGGCAAAGGAGCAGGATATAAAATATAAAATCAATGCACAAAAATCAACAGCCTTAGTATACATAGGCAAGGCCATGGCTCAGAAAGAACTTATAAGATCAATCCTATTCACAATAGCCACAAAAACAATCAAATACCTTGGAATAAACTTAACCAAGGACGTCAAAAATCTTTACGATGAGAATTAGAAAATCTTAAAGAAAGAAATAGAAGAAGATACCAAAAAATGGAAAAATCTTCCATGCTCATGGATGAAAGATCAATATCATCAAAATGTCTATTCTCCCAAAAGCAATTTATAGATTCAAAATGATACCAATCAAGATACCAAAGACATTCTTCTCAGATCTTGAAAAAATGATGCTGAAATTCATCTGGAGGCACAGGAGACCTCGAATAGCAAAGCAATCTTGTACAACAAAAATAAAGCTGGAGGCATCACAATACCAGATTTCAGGACATACTACAGGGCAGTTGTAATCAAAGCAGTATGGTACTGGTACACAACAGATGGATAGACCAATGGAACAGAATAGAAACACCAGAAATCAATCCAAACATCCACAGCCAACTTATGTTTGATCAAGGATCTAAAAACAATTCCTGGAGCAAGGACCATCTATTCAACAAATGGTGCTGGGAAAACTGGATTTCCACATGCAGAAGCATGAAGCAAGACCCCTACCTTACACCTTACACAAAAATCCACTCAACATGGATTAAAGATCTAAATCTGCAACCTGACAGCACCAAATTATTAGAGAACATCGGAGAAGCCCTACAAAATAAAGGCACAGGCAAAGATTTCTAGGAAAAGACCCTGGAGGCACAGGCAGTCAAAGCCAAAATTAACAATTGGGACTGCATCAAATTGAGAAGTTTCTGTACTGCAAAAGAAACAGTCAGGAAAGTGAAGAGGCATCCAACAGAATGGAAGAAAATATTTGCAAACTATGCAACTGATAAATGTTTAATAACAAGCATCTACAAAGAGATCAAGAAACTCCACAACAACAAAACAAACAACCCTCTTAAGAGATAGGCCAAGGACCTCAAGAGACATTTTTCAAAAGAGGAAATCCAAATGGCCAATAGACACATGAAAAAATGTTCAGGATCAATAGCAATCAGGGAAATGCAAATCAAAACCACAATGAGGTTTCACCTCACCCCGGTTAGAATGGCTTACATTCAGGAATCTACCAACAACAGAGGGTGGCAAGGACATGGGGAAAAAGGGACACTAACACCCTGTTGGCGGGAATGCAAACTGGTTAAGGCACTATGGAAATCAGTCTGGAGATTCCTCAGAAACCTGAATATAACCCTACCATACAACCCAACCCAGCCATCCACTCCTTGGAATTTACCCAAAGGAAATTAAATTGGCAAATAAAAGAGCTGTCTGTACATTAATGTTTATTACAGCTCAATTCACAATAGCTAAGACATGGAATCAACCTAAATGCCCATCAACAGTAGACTGGATAAAGAAATTATGGGACATGTACTCTATAGAATACTGTACAACATTAAAAAAAATGAAATCTGGTCATTGGCAACAAAATAGAGGAATCTGGAAAACATTATGCTGAGTGAATTAAGCCAGTCCCAAAGGGACAAATATCATATCTTCTCCCTGATTGGTGACAACTAACTGAGCACCTAAAAGGAAACCTGTTGAAATGAAATGGACACTATGAGAAACAATGACTTGATCATCCCTTGTCCTGACTGTTGAGAAACAACTTAATACTTTATCCCTTTTAGTAATTTTTGTTCTACTTAATACCATTGGTTGAACCCTGTAATTAACACACAATTATTCTTAGGTGTTTAGATTTAACTGAAAAGTGATCCCTGCTAAATATAAGAGTGGGAATAAGAGAGAGAGGAGAGATACAGTTTGGGACATGCTCAATCTGACTTGCCCCAAATGGTAGAGTTAGAAACGTGCCAGCGGATTCCCATTCAATCCCAACAAGGTAGCATGTACCGATGCCATCTCACTAGTCCAAGTGATCAGTTTCAGTTCACAATTGATCATAATGATAAGATTAAGAGTCAAAGGGATCACATAAACAAAATTAGTGTCTGCTAATACTAACTGATAGAATTAAAAAGGAGAGAACGAACCAACATGGGAAATAAGATACACAGCAGACTCATAGAATGGCAGATGTCCTAAATAGCACTCTGGCCTCAGAATCAGCCCTTAAAGCAGTCAGATGTGGCTAAAAAGCCCATGAGAGTATTTTAGGCATGGAAAGCCAAGACACTTTGGCAAAAAAAAAAAAGTGACCTAAATGAAAGATCCAGTGGGATATCACTGGAAAGAACAGGGCATCAAAGAAGGAGGTACCTTTCTCTGAAGGGAGGAGAGATCTTCCACTTTGACTATGACTTTATCTAAATAAGATCAGAGTTGGTGAACTCAAGAGGCTTCCATAGCCTTGGCAGCTCATGACAAAAGCCAAGGGTGATTACTGACACCATAAATAAGAGTGTCAGTTGTTAAATCAACAACAGGAGTCACTGTGCACTTACTCCCCACGTAGAATCTCTGTCCTTAATGTGTTGTACTATGTGAATTAACAGCATAACTAGTACTCAAACAATACTTTATACTTTGTGTTTCTGTGTGGGTGCAGTCTGTTGAAATCTTTACTTGGTTTATACTAAATTGTTCTTCTGAATATAAAGATAATTGAAGATGAATCTTTTTTTTTTTTTTTTTGACAAGCAGAGTGGACAGTGAGAGAGAGAGACAGAGAGAAAGGTCTTCCTTTTGCTGTTGGTTCACCCTCCAATGGCCACTGCAGCCAGCGCACTGCACTGATCCGATGGCAGGAGCCAGGTGCTTCTCCTGGTCTTCCATGGGGTGCAGGGCCCAAGCACTTGGGCCATCCTCCACTGCACTCCCTGGCCACAGCAGAGAGCTGGCCTGGAAGAGGGGCAACCGGGACTGAATCCAGCTCCCCGACCAGGACTAGAACCCGGAGTGCTGGCGCCGCAAGGTGGAGGATTAGCCTATTGAGCCACGGCGCCAGCCTGAAGATGAATCTTGATGTGAATGGGATGGGAGAGGGAGCAGGAGATGGGAGGGTTGCGGGTGGGAGGGTGATTATGAGGGGAAAAGGCCTCTATAATCAAAACGTTGTACTTTGGGAATTTATATTGATTAAATAGAAGTTAAAACAAAACAAAACAAAAGAACCTACTAGTAGCTCCTTGTTTATTTACACAGTTTTAAATAATATTTTTTATTTTACTTCACCCTGTTTATTTTTAAATTAAGCAATACAGAACATAATACTGATAAAAATTTCATATTGACTCTCCCAGAAATGATATCTATTTATTTATATGTAGATTAAAAGTATGAAAGAAATAAGAATAACTTCAAAACCTAAGTTTAGAAATATGAGGCAATATAGTGTGGACTTTAAAATATTCAAGTAAGATTCCAGATTAACAGGAAAAAAAATAGCTCAAACAAATTACTAATTAAATGTACAGGCATGCTTATAGACAACTTTTCATTTGTTCTTAATTCATTGTTTCAGCTTTTCAAGCCTTACAATATTTAATTAGTTTATGCTATGGCTGCTGTAAGGAGTAGATTCAGTTGGGTTCAGTACTCATCTTCTGCCTTCTGTTTCTCTATTTTTTCCAGTTCTATCACATTGGCCAGCTTCTCCACAGAGCTTCTGGTAGCACTTGTCTTTCTAGAGCCGTGCGTGTCTTATTCTGCTGCCTTCTGATGTTCTGTGCTGCACATGCATGTTTGCCATGGCTTCTACATTTCTCTTTTGATAGACTGGTTGTTGTCACCAATTTTCTTTGCCTCTCTGACAGGCTCCTGAATGCTGTATCCTCAAATTCCTTCCTGTCTGAATGTTTTTCTGTTGCCTTTATCTAGCAAATGCATGATTGAATATTATAGGGAGATCCCATTTTTCTTAGTAGTCAGTCTTTGTAAATTTTATCCTTTTGTTGAGAATGTCAAAAATATGAGTGGTCTGCAAATGACTAGCTTTCCTTCCTGAATTCTTGAGTAACTTGGTCTTTATTCTGTAGGTTCAGTAACTTAAGCCCTGGTGCTAATATGCCTGTGTCAGTGTTTCTTTCCTAGAAAATGGCTGGCTGTTTATATATATTAAGTGAGACAGCTGCATTATATGGTTCGGTGGTTTTCCTCCTTTCTGTTTGCTGAGTTCTCACTTTCAGATCCCCTGCCTTGGCTGGGGGCTTTCATCTTTCCACCTACTACTCTCCTCACTGGGTCCTTCCCTGGAGAAATCTTATGTCCCTATGTCCCCAACTCCAACTCCAGCTTTGTTTACATGTGACAACTAGGTTTGTCAGCTCTGTTCTGATGTTGTCTGGTGTTTTTGTTTTGTTTGTCACTTTGAGATCTTTGTTTGCTTTAGTTGTAATTTAATCATTTTCTTTGCTTAAACTCACCAAAGGTATTGATGGCCTTAGGGTTTCCTTAAGGGAGAACTTTACAGGTTCTTTACTTTGATTATTATTTTAATTTCAACAGCAGTCTGAGGTACCCATTATCACCTGGGAAGGTGAAGCATCCTAGCATCCAGATGCTAGCATTGCAGGAAATGTCCCAGACCCACACTCATTCACACGTGGGCACACAGGTGTCAGCGTGGCCATTTGTCAGTCCAGGTAAGTGCAGACATCCAGGTACCTGGCTCAGTGACAGCTCTGTTACCATGAAAAGCCCAAAATGCAGTTGACGCTATCAGAGCATGGTCACATTAATCATAATAAATGCTGACTTACTTGGATTCATGACAAGACACACACCACATGGTAAAGACTGCCAGGGTTTGTATTATTTCCTCTTTCAGCTAGACACCCGGGCAAAAAATGACGAGATCATTTACTGCTTCCTCTAAACTACTGAAGGTTGAAGTCCCGTAAGACCACTTCTTTTTTTTTTTCTATGCAATTTCCAATGTAACACCAGGTTTTTTTTTTTTCATTTTCAATTATCTTTATATACAGAAGATCGATTCAGTATATACCAAGTAAAGATTTCATCAGTTTGCATGCACACAGAAACACAAAGTGTAAAATGCTGTTTCAGTACTAGTTATAGCATCACTTCACATTGGACAACACATTAAGGACAGATCCCACATGAGATGTAAGTACACAGTGACTCCTGTTGTTGACTTAACAATTTGACACTCTTGTTTATGGTGTCAGTAATCTCCCTAGGCTCTAGTCATGAGTTGCCAAGGCTATGGAAGCCTTTAGGGTTCGCCGACTTTGATCTTATTCTGATAGGGTCATAGTCAAAGTGGAAGTTCTCTCCTCCTTTCAGAGAAAGGTACCTCCTTCTTTGATGGCCCCATTCTTTCCACTGGGACCTCACTCACAGAGATTTTTTTTTTTTTTTTTTTTTTTGCCAGAGTGTCTTGGCTTTCCATGCCTAAAATACTCTCATGGTCTCTTCAGCCCATAAGACCACTTCTGCTGGCCCAGCTCTGTCTCCTCCTCCCCACCTCCTCTTCATTTTTCTGGTTCCTCTCCCTTCCCTCACTTCTCCCTCCTCCACCCTCTCCAAGTTCTCTGGTCTCTCCATTCAACTTGCACCTGTCCTCACATTAGGGGATAATTATGCAAATAACTAAGATGTTTTGTTTTTTAAATTTACTCTTTTTTTAGACTATTTTCTTTGAAATGAGGACAGTGAGGTAAAATTCATGCTGATCCTAGTGAAAAGCATCTGTCAAAATTTTCTGTAGATGTTCTATTTTTTCCTATTGTCAATTATAATATTTGTCTGTGTCTCCCTGTTTGGGGCTGTTGTTGATTGCATTGCCAAGTGTGGAGGAGAGTCAAGTCACCCAGTGATATCTGCATTTTATTTCTTTGTTGTCTTTAGTTGTAGACTCCTTTATAATGCATAGGAAAGATGAGAGAGATGCACCTTGGGATGCTGTAGGATCAATCTGTAGTCAGCTGTGCAACCTCAGATCCATCACTGTCAGTGCCTGGGCTTTAGTATTCCCATTTGTAGAAGGAAAAGATGTCATTTGGAATTGTCCAATGGCTGTTCCGAGGTGAACGCTTAGTTTCCCTGTGCCTGTGTACCTGTGTTTCTCTGACACAGGCTCTGTTGAGTAAGTCTATAAAATGGCTTCACTCACGGAAGCTCTAAAACTACCCAGAAGAGTTTGGAATTTGTGTAGAGAAATGTAGAACCATCTTTTCTTTCAAATTAAGTGTTCTTGCCTAATGCACATTAAAAAGTTAAACATTGCCATGTTATGTCATTATTTGTCTTCTATTTTACTAGTAAATATTTTTATAATTGTTTTGTTATTATTTATTTTTAAGACACAGAGAGAGAGACAGAAAAAGAGAGAGAAAGAGAGATTCCATTGCATCCATGATTCACTCCCCAAATGACCAGGACAGGGGCAGGCTGAAGCTGGAAACTGTTAACTCAACCCAGGTCTCTTATGTGAGTGGAAAGAACTCCTTTCCTTGAGTCATCACTGCTACCTCCCAGGATTTGCATGAGCAGGAACCTGGAGCCTCGAACCGGAGCTGGAAACGTAACCCAAGCACGCTGATGTGGGGCTCTGGCATCTTTCTGCTGGGCCAAATGCTGTCCCCCAGTCAATATTTTGCCCATCATGGCACAAATCTCACTTTTTATGAGAGCTGTTAACTTTAAGTTAAACTCAACAGACCACAGTGTCCAGATATCTGATCAAAAAATTGTTCTGGTGGACTTTTGGGAGGTAGTTTCCGTATGAAATCAACAGTTAAGTCCACAGACTTTAGGTAAGTTGGATTTCCCTCCCTGATGTGGGTGGGTCTTACTCAATCAGCAGAAGGCCTGGATAGTAATAATGACAATAATGATAATAATAATAATAACTTCCTTCCCCTGAGCTGGAGAAGATTCACCAGCAGCTGCTCTCCAGACAAGAGCTGCTCAGCAGCTGTCACCTGGGTGGGCAGCTCGGGGCCCCTCCTGCAGGTGTGGGACTTGCAACTGCTATAATCCTATCTGCTGATTCCTTAAACCCCCTCTCTCTCCCCTGATTTCTCTCTCGACACATACACGCACACGCACACACGTACAGATACACACATACACTTGCACACATACCCAGATACACATGCACATTCACAGATGGGCACATGTACACACATGCACAGGCAGATGCACACACATACACAGATACACATGCACACCCCCCCACAAGTTTGCTGGAGAACCCTAATACATGACAACACAATTATTATTTTTTTAAAAAAATATGTGCATGAAGAAAATCCAGAATTAAGGCAAATGTACTTGGAGGAGGGAGGGGTACAGAGAATAGGAGAGAATGAAAAGACAAAGGAAGACATCTGATCTTTGTGCAAATAGAAAGTGCTGGGCAGTAGAACTGAAGCTGTGTTGGTCACTCCTGACTCCCTGTGCTCTGAAAGCTCTCTGTGTGGACTGTAGATTGGGAGAGTCCTCCCAGTGGCTGTGGCATGCCACCCACCCACCCAGATTCCCCTGGTGCACACCCAGGCTAGTCACCAGAGAAACACCCTGTCCTTGTTTTTTTTTTTTTTTTTCTCTTCTTGTTAATCGTCCTGCTCTGTAGCAAAGTATCTGTATCAAAGTCCACTTCTCGGCCAGCGCCGTGGCTTAACAGGCTAATCCTCCACCTTGCGGCGCCAGCACACCGGGTTCTAGTCCCTGTTGGGGCACCGGATTCTATCCCAGTTGCCCCTCTTCCAGGCCAGCTCTCTGCTATGGCCCGGGAAGGCAGTGGAGGATGGCCCAAGTCCTTGGGCCCTGCACCCGTATGGGAGACCAGGAGAAGCACCTGGCTCCTGGCTTCAGATCAGCAAGATGCGCTGGCCACAGCGGCCATTGGAGGGTGAACCAACGGCAAAAAGGAAGACCTTTCTCTCTGTCTCTCTCTCTCTCACTATCCACTCTGCCTGTCAGAAAAAAAAAAAAAAAGTCCACTTCTCAGGGCTGGCTGGCAGCTGGCCTGGATCGTCACATTTCACATCCTCTGACTTGCATTGTACATAGCTACCAACCCAGCTCACACACTGTGCTGGTCACTCATACCCACTTCCTAAAAGAAAGCAAGAGTCCAGAAAAATTGCCTGTGTGTGTCAGGTTTGCTGCAAACATAGCTTGGTAAAACTTTGTTTTACACCTTTGTCAAACAGTGGTTAAGAATGTTTTTCTACAATAGTTTTGCCAATATATGATCACTTCAAAATTTGCTGTATATGGGTGAAATGGTCATTTTTCCATTCAGTTATTGTTTATATCTGTTGTCTTATTCCAAATATATTAGTTTTTTTTTTGCTTTCTACTTATTAAACTCTTATTTGGTGAATTACTAAACCATTTTATTGTAATGAAACTTTAAAATATGTTATCTCAAAGCTAAAAAATTAAAAGACAGAAAGGGAGAAGGAATGAAGTTGGGAAGGAAAAACAGAGAGGGAGGGAGGAGGGACATATCATTATGTTCTTAGTGTTGTATCTACAAAGCACATTGAATCTCTGAAGAACTGATTAAAACTAAAATTAAAAATAAAAGTATGAAAAAAATGCCATCCTCTCAGAATATCATGTTCTTAGGTCCTGGCCCTCAAGTTGAAGTCACAAGCCTGTTAGCAAAGTTAGGTTTTCATGCATTTTCTTGTCTTACATTTTTATGCAGGCCAAGTGATCTCAGTCACACTCACTTCCTTGAATCAACAAAACCAGATCACTGAGCCAGCACCAATCCCTGAGCCACCAAGAGGGTGCCTCCCAGAGTGGGAAGTACGCAGGGGTTCAGCCCTGTTCTCTTAATTAGTGAGCTGTGTGCTACAGGAAACAACTGGGTCCAGGCTCCTCATCCCCCTTCATCACTGGTGGACAGCCATCATGGATATTACATGACTCTCTGACTACAGAAAGTTCAGCATGACTTTTTCATGCCTGAAACAATCTAACTTCCTCTAGTTATCAAAAAAAAAAAAAACTTGAGATTTATTAGACAGATATATATTTTAAAGCTTATGCTCAGTACATGAAATAAAGTGGCAGAGGAACTCATAAGATAGCGTGTGTGCCCCTGTGCCCAGATGAGGTTCCTTCCATGAAAGTTTCCATCCCTTAGACGATGTGAAGAAAGACTTAATTGTCAGAATACTGCTTATTACTGTCCACTGTAAGCTTCCTACTACTACCTACTGGCATTTTATGTAAACAGTTTACTTTCCAGTCTAGAGAGGAGTCACTGAAACTCAGAATCACCTCTGCTGCAAACTATTCCTAATGAATCAGCATATTCTGGTCACTTGTAATATGCTTACAAAAAGAAAAATAAATGCAATTTTTTTCTTTTTTCTTTCATTGCAAAAGCAATGCATGATATTTGAAACATTTTTGAAATAATATTTTTATTATTTAATTTTTCATATTAATGTGATATTAATACAAAAAACACATTCATTATAGTTAACAACAGATGGTGGCAAGGATGTGGGGAAAAAGGGACACTAACCCACTGTTGGTGGGAATGCAAACTGGTTAAGGCACTATGGAAGTCAGTCTGGAGAATCCTCAGAAACCTGAATATAACCCTACCATACAACCTAGCCATCCCACTCCCTGGAATTTACCCAAAGGAAATTAAATTGGCAAACAAAAGAGTTGTCTGCACATTAATGTTTATTTCAGCTTAATTCACAATAGCTAAGACCTGGAACCAACCCAAATGCCCATCAACAGTAGACTGGATAAAGAAATTATGGGACATGTACTCTATAGAATACTATACAGCAGTCAAAAAACAATGAAATCCAGTCACTTGCAACAAAATGGAGGAATCTGGAAAACATCATGCTGAGTGAATTAAGCCAGTCCCAGAGGGACGAATATCATATGTTCTCTCTGATCGGTGACAACTAACTGAGCACCTAAAAGGAAACCTGTTGAAGTGAAATAGATACTATGAGAAACAGTGACTTGATCATCCCTTGTCCTGACTGTTGAGAAACAACTTAATGCTTTATCCCTTTTAGTATCTTTTTTGTTCTATTTAATACAATTGGTTGAACTCTTTAATTAACACATGACTATTCTTAGGTGTTTAAATTTTAACTGAAAAGTGATCCCTGTTAAATATAAGAGTGGGAATAAGAGAGAGAGGAGAGATACAGTTTGGGACATGCTCAATCTGACTTGCCCCAAATGGTAGAGTTAGAAACGTGCCAGCGGATACCAATTCAATCCCATCAAGGTGGCATGTACCAATGCCATCTCACTAGTCCAAGTGATCAGTTTCAGTTCACAATTGATCATAATGATAGGATTAAGAGTCAAAGGGATCACATAAACAAGACTACTGTCTGCTAATACTAACTGATAGAATTAAAAAGGAGAGAACCTCCCAATATGGGCAGCGAGACACACAGCAGACTCACAGAATGGCAGATGTCCTAAACAGAACTCTGGCCTCAGAATCAGCCCTTAAAGCATTCATATCTGGCTAAAAAGCCCATGAAAGTATTTTAGGCATGGAAAGCCAAGACACTCTGGAAAAAAAAAAAAAAACCCAACACCTAAATAAAAGATCTCTGCGAAAGAACAGGCCATCAAAAAAGGAGATACTTTTCTCTGAAGGGAAGAGAGAACTTCCACTTTGACTATGGCCTTGTCTAAATGAGATCAGAGTTGGTGAACTCAAAAGTCTTCCATAGCCTGGCAACTCATGACAAGAGCCTAGGGAGATTACTGAAGCCATAAACAAGAGTGTCAATTGTTAAGTCAACAACAGTCACTGTGCACTTACTCCCCATGTAGGATCTCTGTCCTTAATGTGTTGTACAATGTGAATTAATGCTATAACTAGTACTCAAACAGTATTTTACACTTTGTCCTTCTGTGCAGTTGCAAACTGTTGAAATCTTTACTTAATATATACTAAATTGATCTTCTGTATATAAAGATAATTGAAAATGAATCTTGTAATGAATGGGATGGGAGAGAGAGCGGGAGATGGGATGGTTGCTGATGGGAGGGAAGTTTTTTTGGGGGGGGAAGCCACTGTAATCCAAAAGCTGTATTATGGAAATTTATATTTATTAAATAAAAGTTAAAAGAGAAAAAAAGCTATATTTCTAATAAAATGAGATTCCCTTATTCCTTCCCTCTCTCCTTTCCTTCCTTCCTTCCTTTTTTCTTCCTTCCTTCCTTACTTTGTTTTTGAGATAGCATATTTTTAATTTACATTACAGCCAGGACCTTAATGCTCCCTAAATAAAGAGTTCAGTAGGTAAAAAGTAAAAAACTATAGCTTGTTGAGACTATACGCATGGGTTATACCGATAATCAAATGGAAAGATGACCATTTCAACCATATCCAAAAAATTTTAAAATAATTACAGATCACTAAAACTATAGTAGCTCAACATTCTAAACCACTGGTTTGACAAAAATAGAAAAAAAAAAGTTTGACTACATTTGCAGCAATACTGATACACACAGCCATTTCTTTCTGTTTTATATAATATATATATGTATATGTATATGTGTATATATATATATATATCTCACATGCGCGCTCAAGAGAGACCACATTTTCTTTATCCCATCATCTGATGATGGACACCTTAGTTGATTCTATATTTTGGCTGTGGTGAGTAGTACTGCTATACACATGGTGGTGCAGATAAACATGTCCTATCTTTTGGTTATATACCCAATAGAGGGAATGCTGGGTCATATATCAACTCTATTTCTAGTGTTTAAAGAAATCTCCATATTGTTTTCCACAGCAGCTGGACTAACTTACATTCCCACCAGCAGTGTATAAGTTTTCTTCCTTGACATCGTTACCAGCATTTGTTACTGGCTTTTCGATATTAGCCATTCTGATAGGGGTGAGGTGATATCTCATTGTGGTTTTGATGCATTTTCCTCATGGCTAGTGATATTGAGCAGTTTTTCATATATTTGTGGCCCATTTCTTATTTCAAAGACTGTCTATTGAGGTCATTTGCCCATTTCTTAACTGGTATGCTGGCTTTGTTTTTTTTTTTTTTTTTTTGTTTGTTTTTAAGTTGCTGGTTTATTCTGGACATTAATCTTTTGTCCGATAGGTATTTCACAAATGGTTTTCCCATTCTTTTGGTGTCTCTCCCCTGCACTGATCTTTCCTTTGCTGTACAGAGTTTGATGTAATCCCATTTGTTCAGTTTTGCTTTGGTTACCATTAACCGGGTGTCTTATCTAAGAAGCCATCACCTACAGCAATGTCTTGGCGTGTTACTCCTGTATTTTCTTCCAGGAACTTCATAGTCTCGGTTCTTAAATTTCAGTCTTTAATTATCTTGAGCTGATTTTTGTTGTTTATGGTGAAGAGATATGGACCTAATCTCATTGTTCTGTATGTATGCATCCCATTTTGCCAGCACCATTTATTGAAGAGAATATCTTTACTCCGTTGTATGATCTGAGCACTTCTGTTGGCTGAAAGTATGTGATTAATGTATGGCCTCTCTATTATATTCCATTGATCTCTGCATTGGTTTTTATGCCAGTATCATTTTGTTTTAATTAATTTTTAATTAATCATTTTGTTTAATTAACTATTCCTTTGTTGTGTGAGGCCAGGTATTGTGATGCGTCTAGCTTGATCTTTTTTTTTTCCCCCCCTCAGGATGGCTTCGACTAATCTGGGTCTTTTGTGATTCCATATGAATTTTACATTTTTTTCTTCTAATTCTGTAAGAATGTCATTGCTATTTTGATAGAGAGTGCATTGACTCTAGCTTGCTGTGGGTAGTAGAGACATTCTAATGCTATCAATTCTTCAAATCTGTGAGCAAGGAATATCTACAAACAATGTAATAGTATTTTGCTGAACAACAAACTTGTACACACTGATAGTAAGAGGTGAAGCTATTTAGGAAGGAGGAATGGGAATAAAAAACAGAAAAAATCTGTAATTGTCTGCTGCATGGGATGTAAAATGACATCATTTTCTTACCTCCTTTCCTTGATTCTCAATCTTGTGTTTAATCTATAGTTAAAGTTATCAGCTCACAGGTTCTTTTCAGGGTTAAATACGATGCTGTGTGACAGTGCTGGTGCAGTAGCGGGATAATCATGGGTGGGTGCAATGAGTCCACTCCCACACCTCCCGCAAAGGCAGAGATTCAGCCGGCCTTTCTCAGGTCAGTTTGCAACTGAATTCTTCCCCCGCCCCGCAATGCTTGGAGAGTGGAAATAAAATGGGGACCCTCTCCCCACTCTCTGGGATTTCTATGAAATGCTGACAGCACTATCAAAAGGAGTCAACAAGAGGTCCATGTGGCTGTGGGGATGACCACAGCCAGGGCTCCCGAGGCCCATAGCAAAGGGCCTGTACGGAGGTGGCCTGGCCTTTGGGTGGCCAGTTTCCTAGGTCTTAGCTGTGAGATGGATCCTTGGGTTGTGGACTTTACTCCTCACTAGGCTTGGTCCAGGTTCTTATCTCCATAAGAGAAAAAAATCCAATAAAGAGACAGATAAAGTTGAGCAAATAAGCTAAATTTCTTTACAGCAAAAGTATACATTGAAGGAATAAGTGTGGGGAAGCTCAAGAGAAAATTTGTGTCACAAGTGATCCTCTCTGAGGCAGAGTTCAATTGACTATCCAAAGGGGTGGGGTTCTGGACAGGGCTTCTGAAATCCACTTCTATGGGCTGTTTTGGAAACCTCATAAGTGTCAAGGCATCAGCTGCATAATAACAGTGAGTGTTTCAGTACTTGTATTTTATTATAATAGTATTATAATGACCTAAAGATCATCCCAGATCTTTAGCCTATAGCCATATTGTATATTTACAGCTGAGGATTGTTCTAAGACTCTAATATGTTGGAACTATCTAAATTCCTGTACTGTTCTCTATTTCCTGTCTAGAATGCTGAGGGGCTCAGCCAGTCTTTAAATAATCTATTTCAGTGATTTTGCCTTAGTGGGCTGGGAGTGGGGAGAGTCTGAGGATACAGGACATCAGCAGAGAAAATATTGAGGTCTGTTTCCGAGTAATCTCCCAGTAACTGCACTGCCAATGGTGCCTGTGGCTGTGTGGGTGGAAGGAAGGAGAGAAATCATAAAATGTAAAGAAGGGTCTGAGTGAGGTAACGGGCTGTGAAAATAGAAAGATCAGATAGTGCTACCTTCTGTAGTAACATAAAATATTTAACATTTTTTATTTTTGAGGAGAGAGTGAGAGCAAGAGCGAGAGGGAGAGTGAGAAGGAGAGGAGTGGGGGAGAGAGAGAGAGAGAGAGAGAGAGAGAGAATCTTTCTTGAGTTGATTCACTCCCTAAATGTCTCCAGTGGACAGGGCTTGGCCAGGCCAAAGCCAGGAGCTAGGGAGTCAAGCAGGGTCTCCCGCATGGGTATCAGGAGCCCAAGCACTTGGGCTATCTTCCACTGTCTTCCCAGGCACATTGCCAGGGAAGTGGGCTAGCGGCAGAGCAGCTGGTACTTGAGTTGGCTCTCTGATACTGAATGCCAGCATCCAAACAGCAGTTGTTCTGCTGCATCACAACACAGGTCCTGGCACAAACATTTTCAAATGTTCCTGACGCAGACATCCAGACCCACTGTACATTTAGTGACACAAACTACACTTTAAAGAAGAAACAGCCGAGGAGTCCACTGAGGAGGCTGCAGGATGCAATGCATAAAGCACCAGAACAAGAATACAAAACAATAAAAATATTGTAGCCATTATGTGACTATTCCAGATCACTTTTCAGATGAGATTAGAAAACAGATTCTCTTAATTTTATGGCAGTCATTTAATTATGTGACTCCCCAATTGCCTTTACCAGATAAAAGGCTTTGAAAGTGAGACTGTTTACTATCAAATTCCAACAGGGTGTGGGGGTGTGTGCTCTGGCACCTCCCATTTTTCTATAACTAGTCCTTGATGAATAATCAGGGAGGACTGGGTGAGATCACATAAAACCTAAACCAAAATTTAAACCACCCCAAGTGGTTGTATCTGAGACAACTGCTGTGCTCATGTCTATGACTTCAGTTTCACACAGGAAAGCAGGCGTTTGTGCTACTTGGGATTGAACAAAAAGAGAAGAAGAAGAAGGAGGAGGAAGAAGAGGAAGAGGAAGAAGAGGAGGAGGAAGAAGAGGAGGAGGAGGAAGAGGAGGAGGAGGTAGAGGAGGAGGAGGAGGAGGAGGAGGAGGAAGAGGAGGAGGAGGAAGAGGAGGAGGAGGAAGAGGAGGAGGAGGAAGAGGAGGAGGAGGAGGAGGAGGAGGAGGAGGAGGAGATATCAATGCTAGAATCTCTGTTGTGAAAAATATTTAATCAACAGCAGCATGTGCCTTAAGATTCCCTGCTTCGGTTCCCTTTGGTACTTCAGGAGCATATTTTTGACACACAAAGGTTTGTTTGCTGTGCTTACCCGCTCCTTATTTGCATCCCTTACAAGCAATTATTTTCTTTCTTAAGCTTAAGTTGCTTTGTATCATAATTCATACTCATAATAATCAATATTTGATTTTTTCTCTTTGTTACACCGTGCATAGTAGGGTTCCTACAGGCAGATTAGGGGCTACTGGGCTTTCCTCCCAGCGTTCACTTCCCCTTCATGGAAGCGTCACCAGGGTCCTTTCTGCTCAGGAATGTGGTGCAGTCCCCTGGCTTGGTGAAGGAGCAAAGCACTTACCTGAGCAGCGTCTCCTTAGTGTCACTTCCTAACACTCCCCTCTGGGATGCTTGGAAATGCATCCTTTCAAGTATGGTGGGGAATTGGGTCTTGTCATCATAGTAAAGAATGATGGTCATGCATCATAGAAGAATGATAATGGGGTTCTCTCTGTTTCTCTCTCTCTCCTTTTCTGACTAAAATTTCTATTTAGTTTTAATACTGAGAGCTATATGCCATTCAGGCTCAACTCTGAAGATATTTTTATGAAATACTGGAATACAAGCGCCAATAGGGAGTCTCAATTACCAAACTTTTATCTGTGCTAACTTCTCTGTATCATTTAAAATTTCACACAGCCTAAATATTATGTGAATGTAGATGGCTAGGAGAGAAGCTAAGAGTCTGGCCTCATGCTGGGCAGGTCCTCAACAACTCCTGTGGGGAGGTGACTGGAAGTTCCAGGTGAGTTGTGTTTCGCTTCTTGGTATTCTCACCACTTGGCTTTATGTCTCACGACCATGAAGAATTAGGAGCATAGAGAAGGATGAGTGCATAAAGCAGAAGTAGTTTATTAAAAGAAGCAAAGTACTCCCAGTGGCCAGGAGCATTCCCTGAAGGAGAGAACCATAGAGAGATGATTGTCTAGAGGTTTCTTTACAGGCTGTAAAAGGGGAAGTTCTCGTGACTGCTCTGGAAGAGGCATTGAGAATGATGGTTTTGATTGGTTAATTGTCTGAAAGTTGTTTCCAATCACAGATGTCCTTCACAGAAACCAGTGGCTTGACTTTTCTCAGGTCCTGTGAGACTCATCTCCAAATGATGGGGAGGGGACCGCCTGTTGCCTGGCTACCTAGCCAGGAATCTGTCTTTCTGCCATCCTTGCCATTAGCAAGAAACGATGATGACCACTCTGGCTACTTTGAGCTGCAGAGGGCTGACCTTGCAGACAGGAGTTTGGACTCTTCCTGCTGAGCTGTGTCCAGGAATCCCTGGTAGAAGACAGGAACATCTGGAGTTTGATAGTCTCCATATGAGGAGAGAAAAGCCCTTTAAGAAGGTTGAGTACACAGGGCCACTACCTAAGAAATATCACAAAAATGCAGACCAAGCTTACTTAGGGATAAATCCATTTCCTTATGTCAGAGTTGTAAAGGGGACAAGAGAGATATTAGCAGCCTAGGACTTGAGCCTGCTTGTTTGCTTAGGTTATTTATAAGCCGGATATTTTCTTTTGAAATCTATAAAGGTTTCCTCCCATCAAGTAGGAGCTATTAATTGAAAATAAACGTATTCCATTTGATAATGTGCATATTCTACCTTGTTGATGAAGATGTCTAATGTTTGATGGTTTTGCAATTCCTTAAAATGCAGTGAGTTAATAAAAGTTTGTAGATCCTTGGTGGCCTTTATTGTGATATCTCATCCCACATAAACTGTAAGAGTGAGATTTAAAATGATGTTTCCATGATGAGGATACTGACAAACTAAAAGAAGTCTTTGTACAGAGAGTATTCCACTATTGGGTCTTTCTAATATGGGGTTGTCATGGACATGTCCCCTGAAATAAAGGGGATGCCAGAAAGCCCTCACTGTGTTGTGTAGAGTCAACATGTTTAAAACCGTAGCACCATAATGTAATTGGAGGCAAGCAGGTAAACAATAAGATGAAAAGAACTAACACCCAAGTAGCAAGGCTGTTCTCCAAATAAGTGCAGCTTGGTGATGGGATTGAGGGATAAAAGCTGGGGAGGACTGTGCATAACAGATTTACTTATCTTTATAAAAATCAGTTTGAGTTCTTCAGTGGCTTGCCAGGAGTGTTCATCTTCTTTGGGGGTGTCAACGTTATCATTTGGAGTTAAATTGAATGTTGGTTAAGATGCCCAGATCTTCACTCAGGAATGGTAGACCCAGGTTCTAATTGAAACACTTTTACTACAATGGGAGTAGAAAGAATCACAGTATATGTTCTGCCCTAGCTTCCTCTAAAGAGTGAGGTTGGAAGGGCCATGACTAACATTGCATCCTGCTGGTGTGTATTTAGGGCTTCCCAGTCCTCTGGTTGTAACTTTGGGAGATCTTGAATGGCATTTTGGAATCTGGAAAGTGCTGTGATTGATATGATCATGTGTGAGATGACATGGTCCATAAGTAATTAGAGGACATTCACATAGTATTTCAAAAGGGCTCAAACCGAAGTTTAAGGGGGTATTTCCAATATGCACTAAAGCTATGGGCAGGACAGAGGGCTGGCAAAGGCGATTTTACTGAGGTAGCTTCTTGAGGTGGATCTCTTGGAACCTCCAGGCATGAAGGAGATGACGCTGGTGTACTGAGCCCCTTGGAGACTCCTTGAGAGACAGTTGCCTTGGAGGAGGTGTCATTTGTCCCTTGTCAGGCTCTTAGTAACTCCAAACTTGGGACTAGGTCAGAGATCAGCACCTTTGCTGCTTCAGCAGCCTCAGTTCTATAGGGGAAGGCTCCCAACCAACTAGTGAAGGCATCTCCTCACATCAGTGATAATGGAAACCTCTGGTTTCAGGCGTGCGAACATCTAGCTACCACCCCTCCCTGGATAGTTTCCTTTTCTTTGTATTCTGGAGAATACAAAGATGTAACCCCTTAGATGTAAGGGGTTGTTCCTAAGACAAAGCTCACATTCCCTATAACTTGTTTTGTAGTCCTGAGAAAGCCCTTTCCCATAAATATGCTCTGGGACAACTGTATAGTCTTATCCTTCTCTTCTTGACAGAGAATTTTAAATGTCTTCCACTGGCAGAAGAATGGATAATAGGCCCTTCCTCCTTCAGACTGACATCATCCTCTGGGCTGGAGAATTCAAACTCTAGAAAGTTCCTCTTGGGTCACTTCAGGGGAGTATTGTGGCCTGGCCTCTTGTATGGAGTTTTCTCAAATCAAAGGTGTCTGTAAGAGGCTGGCGTTGTGGTGTGGAGGATGAGGCTGCCACCTGCAGTGCCAGCATCCCACATGGGTGCCGGTTCAAGTCCTGGCTGCTCCATTTCCAATCCAGCTGTCTACTATGACCTAGGAAAGCAGTAAAAGATGGCCCAAGTGCTTGGGCTCCTGCACCTGCATGGGAGACATGGAAGAAGCTCCTGGTTCCTGGCTTTGGCTCAGTGCAGCTCCAGCCATTGCAGCCAATTGGGGAGTGAACCAGCAGATGGAAGACCTTTCTCTCTGCCTCTCATCTCTCTGTGTAACTCTGACTTTCAGGTAAAATAAATAAATCTTTTTTAAAAATGTGTCTATAAAGTCCGGCTCCACGGCTCAATAGGCTAATCCTCTGCCTGCGGCGCTGGCACACCAGGTTCTAGTCCCGGTCGGGACGCCGGATTCTGTCCCGGCTGCCCCTCTTCCAGGACAGCTCTCTGCTATGGCCCGGGAGTGCAGTGGAGGATGGCCCAAGTGCTTGGGCCCTGCGCCTGCATGGGAGACCAGGAGAAGCACCTGGCTCCTGGCTTTGGATCAGCGTGGTGCGCCGGCCGCAGTGGCCATTGGAGGGTGAACCAACAGCGAAGAAGACTTTTTCTCTCTCTCTCACTGTCCACTCTGCCTGTCAAAAAAAAAAAAAAAATGTGTCTGTAAAGCTCAAAGGAAGGAGCTTTTTTGGCTAATGGTCAAATCTGCCAATTCAATGTTCCTTTTTGGTGCCCCTTAAAGTGTATTACTGTCTCTTCCAGATGGAGGAACACTGCATGCAACAATAAATTTATTTCCTGGTGTTATTTGACAGGGAACCATTTGTGGTGGGTAAGTGCCTTTCTTCCCAGATAGCTGTATTAGAATGGAAAACTAGGTAGGCCTACTTAGGACTGATTTAAATACTTACCCTTTTATCCTTGCTCAGCTTGAGGGCTCCTGTTGGAGATAACAGGTCTGACCACTTATGCCAGCAGGAAGATGAGAGTTCTTGGTGGTTTCCTTTAGGTGACTATGACACACCCAGTTCTGTCTCGTTATGGGGGATGCACACTATTAGATCACTTCCCAATGTGAGTTTATTGGCTTCATGTATTAGGACAGAGATAGCTGCCACCACCCAGAGAGAGGCTGTTCACCCTTTGGCCACCAGGTCAAGGTCTTTGCCAAAATATCCTACATGCTGCCAAGACTGTCCCTTAAGCTGAGTAAACACTCCTAAAGGCTTACTTTTTCTATTTCATAGAGTCTGAAGAATTTGCTCACTAGGAGGCTTAAAGCTAGGCAATGAGTAAGACCAGTGTAAGTTGGATAAAGGACTTTTGGGTTTCTGGGTCCCTTGTCAAAATATGAGTCCCTGTCATCTAGGTATATTTTATTAGTTGGTACAAAGGATGGGCTGTGACTCTCAGGATTGGAGTGTTTCAGCTACTGTTGGATGGCTTTATTATCCTGGTGTCTTGATGTCAGTTTTCTACTATGAATTTTTTTAATTATTCTCCCTCACAAAGAAACCTTTTATTTAAGTAATACGAACTTTATGTATTTCATGAGTATAACTTAAGGAATATAGTGATTCTTCCCACCATACCTTGCCTCCCACCCAATCTCTCACCTATCCTCCTCCTCTCTCTCGTATTCCCAGTCCCATTCTCCATTAAGACCCATTTTCAATGAACTTTATACACAGAAGACCAACTCTATACTAAGTAAAAAGTTCAACAATTTGCATAAAAAAAAAACTGTTCCTCAATGGTCAAGACAAGGGCTATTCAAAGTCATTGCATCTTGAAATAAATTTAACTTTTTTTTAGAAACTTAATTAACGTTAAAGAAGCACCTGAGAACTATGTATCTCCTGTGGGCACATAGACACAACTACAATACAACTCTCCTAGGACAGAGGTCCTGCATGGGAAGGTAGTGCACAGTGACTCCTGCTGTCAATTTAACAATCAACACTCCCATTATGATGTCAGTGATCATCCCAGGCTATTGACATGAGCTGCCATCAGTAGTTAGATAAGGCCACAAGCGAAGTGGGAGTTCTCTATTACCTTCAGAGAAAAGTACCTCCTTCTTTGATGACTATTTCCACTGCAGTCTCCCCCACTGAGGTCCTTCATGTAGGACAATTTTGCCACAGTGTCTTGGCTTTCCATGCCCAGATGCTCTCATGGGCTTCTCGGCCAGAGCAGAATGCCTTAAGGACCGATTATGAGGTCAGAGTGCTACTTAAAGCAATTGCCATTCTATAAGTCTGCTGTGTGAACTTTTTAATTCTATCTCTTATTATCACCCGACATTTAATCCTTTCCACATGATCACTTTAACACTTAGGATGGTATTTTTACCACCTAACTTAAGGGGATTTAGGGTCCCATGGCAAGTTTTTAACTGTACCCTTTGAAGTAAATCTATAGGAATGTATGCAGAACTATACAGACTTAAGTTACAAGCTTCATACATTTCATAATTACAACTTCAGGAACATGGTGATTCTCCCCACTGTACCCTCCCTCTCACATATACTCCCACCCCTCTGCCTCCTCCCTCTCTTATTCCCATTCTTATTTTTTACTGAGGTATATTTTCAATTGACTTTATACACATATATTTAACTGTATGTTGACATTTCAACAAATAATATGGAAAAACAAAACAAAACAAAACAAAACAAAAAACTGTTCCTCAACAGACAAGGCAAGGGCTACACAAGTCATTGTTTCTCAAAGTTTCAATTTCACTCCTACATATTGCCTTTAAGGTGCTCTATTAGTTATGACAGGTCAGGGAGAATATGTAGTTTTTGTCCCATTGGGAAAGGCTTATTTCACAAAGTATGATGTTTTCCAGGTTTTTTCCTTTTTTTAGAGGACATATTTTATTTTTTAATAGCTGTGTAGTATTCTATGGTCTACATATCCCATAATTTCTTTATCTAGTCTTCAGTTGATGGGCATTTGTGTTGATTCCATCTTTGCTTTTGGGAATTGAGCTGCTATAAACATGTGGATGTAGATAACTCTTTCATATGCTGATTTCATTTCCCTTGGGTAAATTCCCAGGAGTGGGATGGCTGGGTCATATGATATGTCTATATATTCAGATTTCTAGGGTTCTGCATACTCTCTTCCATAGTGGCTTTGCCAATTTATATTCTCACCAACAGTGGATTCGGGTACCTTTTCCCCAACATCTTCACAAGCATTTGTTTTTTGTTGATTTCTTTATGAAAGCCATTTTAATAGGGGTGAGGTGAAACATCATTGTGGTTGATTTCCCTTTCCCTGACTATTCATGATCTTGAGCATTTTTTCATGTGTCTGTTGGACATTTGGATTTCCTCTTTTGAAAAATGTTTGTTTAAGTCTTTTGCCTATTTCTTCACTGGGTTGTTTGTTGCTGTGGAGTTTCTTATTCTCGTTATATATTCTGGTTATTAATTATTTTTCAGTTGAATAGTTTGCAAATAATTTCTCCCATTCTGTCAGTTGCCTCTTAACTCTGCTGTTTATTTTGCCATACAGAAGCTTCTAAATTTGATGTAATCCCACATGTTAATTTTGGCTTTGATTCCTTATGCTTCTGGGGTCTTTTTAAAAAACTCTTTGCCTGTGCCAATATCTCGCAGGGTTTCCCCAAAGTTCTCTAATAATTTGATGGTCTTGGGCCATAGATTCAGTTCTTTAATCCATTTTGAGTGGATATTTGTGTAAGGTGTAAGGTTGTGTTTCATACTTTTGCATGTTGCAATCCAGTTTTTCCAGCACCAGTTGTTGAATAGACTGTCCTTGCTCCAGGGATTGGTTTAGCTCCTTTGTCAAATATAAGTTGGTTGTAGACGCTTTGATTGGTTTCTGACATCGTTATTCTGTTCCATTGGACTATCCATTTGTTTTTGTACCAGTACTAGGCTATTTTGATTATAATTGCATTGTAGTATATCTTGAAATCTGGTAATGTGATGCCTCCAGCTTTGTTGTATAAGATTGTTTGGCTCTTTGGTGTCTCCTGTGCTTCCATATGAATTTCAGCATCATTTTTTCTATATCTGAGAATGTCCTTGGTGTTTTGACTAGTATTGCACTGAATCTCTAACTTGCTTTTGGAAGAATGCTTTTTGATGATATCCAATCCATGAACGTCAAAGATTTTTTTTCCATTTTTATGGCATCTTTTTCTATTTCTTTCTTTAATTCTTTGTAATTCTCATCGTAGATATTTTTGGCATCCTTGGTTAAGTTTATTCCAAGGTACTTGATATTTTTTGTAGCTATTCTGAATGGGATTGATTCCCATCAATGTCCCTCACTAGGTAACCGGGAGCCCTGAGCATGTGGAGCCCTCCACAGTGACTTCCCAAAGTCCCAGCACACCCATCACACAAACCTCCCACAGCCAGGAGCACACAGGCCTCGGGCAGTTCTGCTCGGCAGACTCAGGAGGCTCTGCTCAGCTCATTGCTGGGCATGGACATGAGCTGGTGCAGCTGTTACGTATGTCCACAGTGGTGTCTGCTCTTTATCAGCCTGTTATAGGGCACCATTGTTGGATGATCATGGAGAAACCTGCCCCCCCCCCCGCTTTTCTCCTCCTCTAGTTTGGCAGGTACACTATAACCCACAGGGCTCCAAGCCAGATTCCATCCAGCCTCTTCCTGCAGCCTTATCACCAGTGGCTTGGGCAGCTGCTACATTCTGGTCTCATCTCACTTTCCAGAGTTTCTGCTTAGACTCTCAGCTGTTGAGGTTCTGAGTTGTGCACATCCACATCCTCCACTTAGGTCCACAGTGTCTCTCTAACTTGCATGAAGTTGCCTCTGCCATTTTCCCCCTAACTCTTCCCTGAAACTGCACTCTCTCCACTTTTTTTTAACTATCTTTGCCTAGACTGCAGCAGTAAACTCTCTCCCCACTCTGCCATCTTAATCCAATCATCTAGTATGGCTTTTAATGCTGGTCACAACTCTGTCTTTAAAAACTATTTTTTATGATGTGAAGAGAGGAGGGATCCTTCAGATGAATACATACTTATTTGGTAATTATTACAAAGACATCTTTTTCCTGGGTTTCCCAAATCTCTGGATTACTTCTGTTTTAATAAGGCGAAGGCATAAAGATTTCCCTGGAGCCATGAGGATAGCAATTCCCATCTAAGCTGAGAGATCTCTCCCTAGAAGCAGTGTTGGGTTCTCTGGTATCATCAGGAGGGTTTGTGTGAAAACTTAAGCTTAAGGTCTGGGTCTTTCCTGAGATGCCTCCCCTGGTTATTATACAGGGATGTGAGACTTGGATTTGAGAGGAGAACAGAAAATGCAGCTCCAGGCCAGCAACGCGGCTCAATAGGCTAATCCTCTGCCTGCGGCACCAGCACCTCAGGTTCTATTTCCGGTTTGGGCACCGGATTCTGTCCCGGTTGCTCCTCTTCCAGTCCAGCTCTCTGCTGTGGCCTGGGAGTGCAGTGGAGGATGGCCCAGGTCCTTGGGCCCTGCACCCGCATGGGAGACCAGGAGGAAGCACCTGGCTCCTGGCTTCAGATCGGCGCAGCGCACTGGCCATAGCGGCCATTTGGGGGGTGAACCAACAGAAGGAGGCCTCGTGTATCTCTTGGGGGCATCTGACAATCTTCCCAAGTCTCCCTCTGTCTGTGTAAGATCCTGCAAAAAGAAGGGATCGTGACATGAGTGGGACTGTTGAACCAGCCAGGAGCCTCATGGAGGGGTATAATACAATTCAGCAGTCGGGTATCCTTGTTAAAACGTAGTCCTGGATGGGGGGTGGGGGGTGGGGTGGTGAGAACAGGAGTGGTAGTTAGAGCGATCAGTATAGACTGTTTGTCAGGCTCCATGGTAGGCAGAGGGAGGGGGCAGCTGAGTTCTTGAGGGTAATTGTTACTAATATTGCTGTGTCTACCTTATAGTTTTGACAAATGTGTGTCTTATCTCGCATGGTGAAAATGCTTGGGCATAAGGGATTTCAGATCATTTCCCTACACTACAGGTACAAGATCAAGTGGGGAATGGTGTTATAGTCAGTTGTTCCCTCAGTGGGCCAGGTCATTAAATCATCCAGCTTGTATTATGGCCAAACTATGGGGTTGAAATAGACAAGGCATTGTTTCTTCAAAATAATCTCAGTTCCCGATGATGCTCTCCAAAGGAATGCATGCTGATGATGGATTATGAGCCATCCCGAATGAGAGAACCAGAAACATATCACCCTAACTTCTTGGCCTCTGCCCGCTTGAAACCTTCCTCAAGTTCCTGGGCTGTAGGAGCAGAGCATCCTGGAGCCCACAGGAGAGAAATGTCAGAGGACAGTAGTAGACACTCTTACTTGTGCCTCTACCTCATACTTGATGCCCTGGGATCCTGATTTCATGTCCTTGACCTCGGAGACCTACCCATGTCTAGTATAACTATATGGGGAATGGATCCACTCTAAAACCATGTCTCATTTGAAGTAACACCTAGTCAGTAGGGACCCCATTTTAGGTACCCTAAAATGGACATTTGTGGACATTTGGAGAGTCAATCAGCCGATGGAAGATCTCCCTCTCTATGTATTTATACCTTTCAGAAAAATAAATCTTAAAAATAGACTTGGTTCTCTTAAGTGAAGGGCCGGAATAACTATGTTTCGAAAAAGTGCCTCCATTCAGAGAGGCAGGCCCCACTTCCCATAAAAGCAGCCTCACTCTGGGGAAACCGAAAGTTACAATGGAACAGCTTGCTAGCGTTCACCATATAAGGAAATCCCCTGGGACTGACCCAATCAGGAACAACCAAGTTCCATCAGGAAGTACCAGAGGTGACCCCAGCCAATCCACTGTTACCCCACACCCCTTGATGACTTAACCCGGCTTTAAAGGAGGCTCTCAAGCATGGCTCGGGGCCTTCCTCTGCCCTCCACTGCGCGGTTGAGTAGACAGGATCCCTGCTGCAGCTTGTACTTCCGAAATAAACCTTGCTCTTGCATTTCGGTGTGTTCAAGTCTCTGGTGGCATTTGGGGATCCGACGATCTGGGCACAACAAAGTAATCAAGACTCTACAAAGACAAGAGAAAACACAAAACCTTTCCCCAAGATGCACAACACTTTAATTAACTAGGGAGTTACAACAGCACAGAAAATCCTTGATTCTAAGGACTAACACATACTATCGATAGATGATCTCATTACTTGTGTGCTTAAATACATCATGGAAAAAAGAGTCAGAGAGTCAGATAATTTTGTTTTTAAGAGTTGAAGAAGGCGGGCACCTTGGCTCACTAGGCTAATCCTCCGCCTTCGGCACCAGCACCCCGGGTTCTATTTCTGGTTTGGGCGCTGGATTCTGTCCCGGTTGCTCCTCTTCCAGTCCAGCTCTCTGCTGTGGCCTGGGAGTGCAGTGGAGGATGGCCCAGGTCCTTGGGCCCTGCACCCGCATGGGAGACCAGGAGGAAGCACCTGGCTCCTGGCTTCAGATCTGCGTGGCGCACAGGCTGCAGCACACAGCCATAGCTGCCACTTTGGGGGATGAACCAACGGAAAAAGGAAGACCTTTCTCTCTGTCTCTCTCTTTCTCACTGTCTAACTCTACCTGTCCAAAATAATAATAATAATAATAATAATAATAAGAGTTGAAGAAAAGTGTTCAACAAAATATAAACTGCAAATAAGATAGAAAAATTTATCAGGATTGAAAGAGCTATTGAATTAAGGCCTCTCTGTTGCAAGCTTAAGAGGGAAAACTCCACGTTTAGCAGGAGGCATCAGTTGCCCCTGCCTTCCAGACATTTGAGACTGAGTGAGGAGGGGTAATAAACAGGAAACAGAGAGGGAAGGAGGAAGGGAGAGAGAGTGAGCAAGTGAGCAGGTTTTGGTCCAATACCTGAAGGATGCTCAGAGTCTGGGTCTGATCAGGGAGCCTCAGGCAACACTGAGTATCCCTGCTGGCCATGAACCTTCAATTATTCCAACACCTTTCTCTAGCCTCACACATTGACAACTTTCCATGAAAGGAAACTAAGACAGAACAAGAACAACATTTGCAGAGCCAAAAGGTGAAGTGGGATTAATCAGGTCTGCCTCGGCAAGCCTATCCTCTGAGCCTTTAATACTAGAAGCTGTGCTAACCACTTTTAACTGGCAGAGTCCCTGCGTTTTTAATTGTTAGTGGATTACTGTGGAGAACAAGGATTTCCGAGGAGGTGGGGTGGAGGCAAGGCAGTACATCTTTATTCACCCTTCTGAAGATCTCAGATGAGATCTCAGGAAAGGTTACAGGAGTCTGTAGTTCTAATTGCTCACTCCTGTGTCTCATGACCATAAAGTGTGTAAAGCCGGGTCCCTGAAAGACAGACTCACTCAAAGCTGACTGTCTAGGGCTTCCTCCAGGCTGGAAAAGGAGAAGTTCTCGTGATTGGCCTGGGAGAGACATTGAGAAATGATGACTTTGATTGGTTAATTGATTGAGGTATCCAGGCACAGGTGTCCTCCATAGAAGCGTGTTACTTGGCATTTCTCAGGTCCTCTGAGACTTTTCTCCCGATGCTGGGGAGAATCCCTCTATTGTTTTAACAGTTGTGGCTGACTCACCTGCCATTAAAATGGCCTGGCCTGACCACGTGACAAGTTCCCTTCTGTGCACCATCCAAGCTCCCTTTCCTGTCTGTGGAAAACCTGTGTCCCTTTCTATGAACTGTGCAAGCCTGCCTCCCGTGCACCAGAAGCCCCGCCTCCTGCTGAGTAGCAGAAACTGAAAGCTCCACAGTAACGTGAGCCTGCAGCTGGTGCTGGCTGATATCCAATGACTGCAGGGTGTGTCCCCCTGATAATCTCTAAGGCATTACAATAAAATCACTATGAAGGCACCCCCACTCCCATCTTGCACCTGATACCATGACATTTCTGAGAATCCATGAACAGGGCAGGAAATGGGCACTGTTTGAGCCCTGCCCCAAACTCCACCCCCTTCTGAATATTCGATTGGACAGCTCAGAGCTGCCAGCAATTGGCCCAAGGCCACTAGAGAGAGATTATAAGGGCATGGACACAAGGAGTATTGGGTCCTAAAGTACCAAAAAACTTCAAAGATTGTTAAAATGCTAACTGATGTGATGAGGTTATTATTCTCCTTACAGATATTTTTATTACCAGAAGATTACTAAGAACTTAACTTGCTTCTTCACACACTTTCAACAAGTGGGCAAAATGTGTCTTTCTCTTTGCTTTTATATATGAAATGGTGTGCCAGTGAATTCCAGTACACAAAATAATCATCACAGAATTTAATGGACAAGATAATTGCAAATCTGTAAAATCTGCCTTGAAAAGCAGCAGTACCGTGAGAGGCCTCAATTCTTAGAGCAAGGCCAGCAGCAGCACACATGCAGAAGTTCTGTTATTGTCCTGAATGTGGAGCCCACGGTCGATCTGAGAACAGAGCTGCTGGGCTCACAGCCCTGGTGCTGCAGGTTTACCTGCTATACCACCATGTCAGCCCATGCTTTGAATACTTACCTCTGTGGGGGCAAGAACTTGTAATAAAAATTGGGATACAAACCAAGAGAGGTGGAACTATCTACCCACCTTGCTTATATCACGGTAGAGCACTTTCCACAGAGATGAGATTTTCAATCCAGGTATCAACAGTGCCACAATTTCACCTGTTCCGTGTGCCTGGGATTCCCTCTTGTCTGCAAGGTCCCTAATTCTGTCTTTAAACCTTCTTCTGAATTTTAGGAAACAATTATCTTTAATGATAAAATTCTATTTCACTGTTCTCTCAAGTTTTCTTCATTAACTATTGCTGTAGGATACTGTCATGGGAATGCACTCCCCAGTTTTATTCCAGGCTATTGTCCCCACGTAAGATTAGATTCCAGCAGTGAGATAAGTAAAGTCCAACATTGAGAACAGGATTTATTTAAAGTGAGAGAGTGAGTATGCATTGAGGTGTGAGTGTGGGTGGTCCAATGAGGAGAGAAGCTCCTGATGAGAGGGCCAGAGACGTTATGGGGTTTGTATCCCAATTTTTATTACAAGTTCTTGCCCCCACAGAAGTAAGTATTCAAAGCATGGGCTGACACTGTGGTATAGCAGGTAAACCTGCAGCACCAGCATCCCATATGGCAGCGGTTCGAGTCCCCACTGCTCCACTTCCAATCCAGATCCCTGCTAATGAACATGGGAAAGCAGAATAAGATGGCCCAAGAGCTTGGGCTCCCACACCCACATGGGAGACCCAGAAGAAGCTCCTGGATCCTGGCTTCAGATGGGCCAGGTTTAGGCCATTGCAACCATTCAGGGAATGAGCCAGTGGATGGAAGAACTCTCTCTCTCTCTCTCTCTCTCTCTCTGTCTCTCCCTCCCTCTCTCTGTAACTCTACCTTTCAAATAAATAAATTCTTAAAAAGAGAATTGAAAGCAGAGGTGTAAATACAGTGCAAAATGAGAGGGTGAACACACATTCATGTATGAGTGTGGCTACCCCACATGGAGAGAACTCATCATGTGTGTGGCCCACAGAGGTGCCTATGTAGAGCTTCAGAGGAGGCCAGAGAAGGACTGACAAGGACCATGGAGCCAAGAGGCAAACTCAGCAAGCTCCATGTGTTGCAGTTCCATTTATGCAGTAGGGGTGGCACCTAAGTAAACCACACATACAGGCTGGAGTTTAGGTGGGATTTACTGGGCATGAAGTCCTCCGGAAGTCTCATCATACCTCCACGTTCAGCTTAACCTCCATGCTGCCATTATGGCATCTCCTCATTCCGGGGCCTGAACAAGGCACAGGTGCTTAATCAAAAGTGGGTATATTGGATTCATAGGTTACAGCACAGGGCTAGAAGCACACATTATGAGAAAATATTCCAGCTGACAAATCCCTTCCTAATTCTCCTGCCTGGTTCCTTCCCACATCAGAGAGAAACAGAGGGCTACCCATAAGGAGTGAACCTAAGAGAAGGCAAACAATAAAAAATGGTGCTCCCATTCAACAACCCCCTTTATGGGCAAGTGTTGGTGCCCTATCTGATATACAAGCAGGGTGGAGTTTGGGCCGATTTTATGCACAACAGGGCTTCTGGGAGGATATAATGCCCTTTAAACTTGGAGCTCCATGTACACATGCTCACTGCACCCCCTTCTTCCTGTTGGGGAAGAGACTCATGTGCATTAAGGGAAAGTGGTTGTGGTAGATCAGCATGCAAGGGAGTGTAGTGAAGGTGTTGCAGGGCTAAAGAAAGAAAGTGGAAGATTTCCACGTTCATTTACTCCCTATCTAAACCCATGCCCAATTCCCTTATATGAATATGCTCAAATGCACAAGATTTTTGAATAAATATCCAGTATCCAGGGAGACACTGCTCCCTCTTCTGTCTGTATCTGCGTATCTGTCTGTCTTTGTGCATCTGTCTGTCTCTCTCCCCCCTCCTCTCTTTCTCTTTGCCACCTCCACAAGCAGAGGTACATGCACACTCAATCACCCTTACAACTGTGAGATAAAGCTGAAAATACGGCTGTTTCAAATCTCTTCCTGTGGTGACTGGAAAGGTCCCTTCCTGCTGAGATCAAAGAGAACCTTTGCTTTGTGTTGAAACAGGGCACCTGCCTGTGGTCAACACAATGGAGTAGGCGGTCCCTGGGACGCTGTGTGTCCTGGGCTCATTCCACTCAGATTTTGTAGAAAAGCAATCTTTTCCAAAGCTATTTATAATTTCCTGGCTGAGAATATAAGTTTGGTGGAAGCTGATTGTAAGAGAAAGAAATTATATCCCATCACTCAATTATCTGTTTTAAAAGGAATTTGTCTGTTATGGAAGGAAATCCACTGGGTTCAAAATAAACTGACTTGAGTCTATTTCTTCCATTGCTGTTGTGTGTGCAGTGGCCTGAAGTGTTCCGACATGCCCAGGTCTTAGTTTCCACGTTTGGTTTCTCATTCTGTCATTTGTACATCCTGGTAAGAAGAAATGACACAATACTCTTGTTAACCAGAGTGTATCTTACACACTAAAGTGGAAGATGCTGCTCAAACGGCAGGACCCCAGGGCCCAGGACTCGCGAGTTTCTGCAGTGAGTGCTGATAACACCCCCCCTTCCGTATCTGTGGCAGCAAGATCGCTTCTCCTGGGAAACCTGCACATGGACCTTGGGATCACATATTCCTAACAGCTGCTCTGTAACAGTCCCGAACGAAGAGCCCTGTGTAATGGCTTTTTCACATTGTGCAACAGCTTCTATGTACCGAGTGCTTAGGATCTGCCATGTACCTGGATAAGCACTTAACTCCTATCTTCTCTTAAAGTCATTGAATTATCACAATATCCCTATGATCCTTTATTGCCATCTTATGGATAAGGGGACTAAGGGGGAGTAAATAACAGATATTAAGTGTCAGAATTACATCTGGAGGTCCATATAACTACTTCTATTATTAGACATACTGAATTCTATGAAATAAGCTTATTCAAATCTCTTCAATCTATATAACATTAAATTTCAATCCTTTTCCAACTACAAAAATGTCCTAAAGTTTGAATTTTGTTTGACTCAATAAAGTAAAAAATGTCCTCCTTGAAGAAAACAACTTTTATTAAGACCCTTTTAAAAATGTATTAACATATAGAAAACATATTTCATGTGTTTCGTAGATATGAT
Organism: Lepus europaeus; assembly: GCF_033115175.1. Classification (NCBI taxonomy): domain Eukaryota; kingdom Metazoa; phylum Chordata; class Mammalia; order Lagomorpha; family Leporidae; genus Lepus; species Lepus europaeus. The sequence continues at coordinate 3,296,239 of NC_084839.1, forward strand.
TCCAAGAATGCAATGACACTTCCCTCACTTTGTCCCTCCTCCTCCCTTACTTTCTTTTTTCTTTTAATCTTTTGTGATGACATACTTTCAATTTACTTTATAACCACAGGATCATGATTCTATAAACAAAGAGCTCTATACATGAAAAGTAGAGAGACTGCTCTTCCACATGGGGTATGCAAAAGGGTTATAGACAACAATCAAATCACAAAATTTCAGCTTATGTTGATATACATTAAGGTATTTTTTGTACTCTCTATATAAGGTACAGCAATCAGACAATAATTATGATATTTGTCTTTTTGGGTCTGATTTATTTCAGTAAGCATAATGATCTGCAGTTGGAATCCGTTTTATTGCAAGGCACAATTTCACTTTTCTTATGGCTGAGTAGTATTGCACCATGTAAATATACTACATTTACTTTATCCAGTCATCAGTGGATGGACAGTTGTGTTGATTCCATATCTCAGCTATTGTGAATTGAGCTGCTGTAAACATGGAGGTACAAACCGTTCTTTCATTTGTTGATTTCGTTTTCATTGGGTAAATTCCCAGGAGTAGGATGAATGGGTCATATGGCAGATCTATTTTCAGAATTGTGAGGAATCTCCATACTGTCTTCCATAATGACTGCATAAGTTTTCATACCTACCAACCTTGTATTGGGGTACGTTTTTTCACACGTCCTTGCCAGCAGTTGATAATTTTTGATATTTGGATGCTAGCCACGTTAATTAGGGTGAAGTGAAGTCTCAATTTGGTTTTTAAATGCATCTCCCTGATGGCCATTTTCATGTGCCTATTGGACATTTATATTTCATTTACTGAAAAATGCCTCCTTATATCCTCTGACCATTTCTTTTTTTAAAGATTTTATTTATTTATTTGAGAGAAAGAATTACAGACAGTGAGAGGGAGAGACAGAGAGAAAGGTCTTCCGGCCGTTGGTTCACTCCCCAGGTGGCCACAATAGCCAGAGCTGTGCCGATCTGAAGCCAGGAGCAAGTTACCTCTTCTTGGTCTCCCATGTGAGGGCAGGGGCCCAAGGACTTGTGTCATTTTCTACTGCTTTCCCAAGCCACAGCAGAGAGCTGGATTGGAAGAGGCACAGCCAGGAATAGAACCAGTGCCCATATGGGATGCCGGCGCTGCGGGCAGAGGATTAACCTACTGCACCACAGCACCAGCCCCGACCATTTATTAATTGGATTGTATGTTCTGTTTTTGTTGAGTGTCTTGAATTCCTTATATATGCTGCATATTAAGCCTTTATCGGATGGATGGTTTACAATTATTGTCTCCTATTTTGTCAGTTGCCTCTTGACTTAATACTTGTTTTATCTGCTGTGCAGAAGCTTCATAGCTTGATATAATCCCATCTGTCTACTTTGTCTATTTTTGCCTTCATTGACTGTGCTTAGCAGTCTTATCCAAAAAGTGTTTGCTTATGCCATTGTCCTGCAGTATTTCCCATATGTTTTCCTCTAGTAATTTGGTGGTTTCAAGTGCTGGTGTAGGTCCTTGATCCACTGTGAGTTGATTTTTACATAGGGTGTAAGGTAGGAATTTTGTTTCTGTTTACGGAGATCCAATTTTTGCAACACTATTTATTGATGAGACTGTCGTTTTTCTAAGAGTGATTTTATTCCAGTTGTCAAAGATTGATTGGTTGTAGATTCATGGATTAATTTCTGTGGTTTCTAGTCCATTCCATCAGTTCACATGTCTATTTTTGTACCAGTACCAGGCTGTTTTAATTATAACACTGCTGTAGTATGTCTTAAAATCTGATAGTGTGATGTCCCCAGCTTTGTTTTTACTTTAAAATCTGATATTGTAATGCCCCCAACTTTGTTTTTATTGTTTAAAATTACTTTAGATACTTGGAATCTCTTGTGTCTCTATGATTTTTTGGATTGTATTTTCAAGATCTAAGAAGAACATCCTTTGTATTTGGATTGGAATAGCAGAGAATCTGTAAATTGCTTAGGTAGTATGGACATTTTGATGGTATTAATTCTTCCAATCCAAGAACAAAGAAAATTGCTCCATTTTGTACATCTTCTACTATTTCTTTCTTTTATGTTTTTAAAGTTTCATTGTAGAAATCTTTCACATTGTTGGTTAAATTTATCCTAAGGTATTTAAATTTGTCATAGATGCTGTGAAAGGACTGATATTACAAGTTCTCTTTCAGCCATGGCATTGTTTGTGTATACAAATGGTATTGATTTGTGGGTGTTGTTTTTCCATCCTGCAACTTTGCCAAATTCTCTGATGAATTTCAATCATGCATTAGTGGAACTGTTTTATTTAGCACAGGAGCTAGCATCATTATTGCAAGTCTACAGTATCTTTTTTTTTTCCTTGTCAGCACAATTTTTAAAATTCAACTAATTAAATCATTCATATGTTTTTAAGCAGAATAAGGTGAAGCTAATAGGTGTTACCGGTTTGGTTTTTCAGCCCAGAGACTACAGGAAAGTCTACTCTCGTACATCAGATGTGTTGATTAACACATGGTAGAGTTTTTTAGGGTCCAGATAACAGCTTGGTTAATTGATGAGAAGTCAGAGCTTGGGGCTCTATAATTAAGCATGATGGGAAAGTAATGCTGGAACTGGCTTAGTGGCTTGATTCGTTTAAAGTCTATGCATATACATCCTTAATTCTTTAACTTTAAACTTGGGTGGCAAAAAATTATGTGAACTACATTTTGCAATGTTACATCTTCAAGGTAATATTGTTTCCCAGTCTTTAAAATAAAGTGTATTAAAAACATACAGTCATCCCCAGCTCCACAGTAAAAATAGATTAGTTGTTTTTTTCACAGGGGAAACATGCTGGACATTTCCAACATCTTTGCTTTCCCAGCAGATCTTCCAGTTAACTTCTGTGTCATAAGTGATTAAGCTCCATGGCCACGGCAGAATACAGTGTAGCCTACTCACAGGATCGACTGCTCTTGGAGGCCAGCAGTAGCAGGCAGTTTTTATGCACAGAGTTTTAAACAAGAAAAGTCACTTAAAAGCTATGGGTTGCATTATACTGTTTGATAGCAAATATCTCCCTGGGAGAAATACAGCTATCCGGAATGACTCTTTTTTTGGATACTAGGGTAAATACTATACTATTTTGAAATCTCTATCAAATGTGAGACTGAAATCTAGCCATGTATGCATTATGTGTGAATTACAAAATAAGTCCATTATAAAGCAGGAGTAAAGTGAGTATGATGTCCTTAGTCATTCCTTTTCCTCTCCTTCCTATGACTCTACAACTTGTAATACATGAATACTCCAGTTAGCATGATGCTGTTCAGAGAATGTTCCTTTAACAGCTCGCTCGTTCTCATTCTCTCTCTTTTTCTCTCTCCTCTGCATTCTCAATATATAAATGCCTTAGGCAAAATAAGCTTTACCTTTTGTGTGTTTATCATATTTAGACTGTCGTGACTCACCACTGTAGATGTCAAATGAACAGACACCTTCCTGCCTTTTTCTGACTTCTTCTCTTTGCTTTCATGTTTTGGTAATTAATCTTAACAATCCCAGATCTTCAGTTAGTTAACTTTGCCAACTTAAATAATATTGACAAATAATCTGCCTAGATGGCAGTCTCTTTTGGTGTATACATAGCCATGCTACACACCGTTTTTCCTGTACTGTTTGTCATTTATATTTTGCCATTCCTGCCAGCTACATTGGTATCCATTTCTTCTATACTGCTTCATATTTCCATGTTTATACAATAAATAAACTGATACACCCACAGGTTAGCTTTCTATCTGAAAACATTATCGTAACCAGCCAAGACTGTTTCTGACAGAGCCACATAGTGAAAGAGTGCGTTTCTCCTTTTGAGTTCCGTTGTCAACAAGATGCCCCTTGAAAGAATGATTTGCTGTCAAAGAGTAATTATTTTTTCTTGTACATTGTCAAATCCAAAATGCAATCACTTATATTGTTTTTTCTTATGAAGAAGTGTGTGAGACACACACAGTTGAACAGACTCTGATTCAGGAGATCTTGGTCAAGGAGTCAGATCTAACTCCTCCCACACTGCCAACACTCCCAGGCTTTTGGTTTGGACCTTGAATTTCTGGCAGTGTTTTCTATTGAATTAGCCTTTCCATTTGCTCTTTTTTGCTTCTGACAGAATAGGCAGCTTTCCTTACATCCTTGTATTTGTTTAAGTTCTTCAGCCAAATAACTATTGCTTGCCTTTTGTTTGTTTGTGAAAGACACAGCTCTGCATGTGTTGCTATGCTCCTAAGGCAATCAAGTGTTCTCTGAACCTGCAGTTTTAAAACAGTGGCCATTCCTGTTGGAAATATTTTAAAATATTGATATCTTTCAGTCTCACATTTGATAGAGACTTCAAAATAGTATTCCTTCAGAATGTTAAAGACTTTTCTTCCTTGCTGTACTGTATCCAGTCCATCAGGGATGACCTAGCTTTTCTGCTCCCATAGATGATGTGATTGGTACAGGTATTCTTAATTGCTTGCTTTTAGAAAAAAAGAAAACTTGCCCAGGTGTTTTGATATCTTTAAAGAATTTGTCTAATGAAGTGTCCTTTTTTTTTTCTTTTTTTTTTTTTTTAATTTTTGACAGGCAGAGTGGACAGTGAGAGAGAGACAGAGAGAAAGGTCTTCCTTTTGCCGTTGGTTCACCCTCCAATGGCCGCCGCGGTAGCGCGCTGCGGCCGGCGCACCGCGCTGTTCCGATGGCAGGAGCCAGGTGCTTATCCTGGTCTCCCATGGGGTGCAGAGCCCAAACACTTGGGCCATCCTCCACTGCACTCCCTGGCCACAGCAGAGAGCTGGCCTGGAAGAGGGGCAACCGGGACAGGATCGGTGCCCCGACCGGGACTAGAACCCGGTGTGCTGGCGCCGCAAGGCGGAGGATTAGCCTGTTGAGCCACAGCGCCGGCCCTTTTTTTTTTTCTTATTCTTTAATGCTAGCGCCACCAATTATAATATTTTCTATCAGAAATAAAAGCTTTATAGCTTCTTACATCTGGAAATTATCTCTGTTATTCATTTGAACACTTCCTTTCATTCATCATTCATCGTCAATGTATATTTTTTGGGAAATCCTCTGGCATAAATATTGGATACCCAAGGTAGCTTCTTTATTTCTCTATATTTATTATTATTATTTTCAGTTCTTTGTCTATTTCATACTAATGTGGATTTCTCTTGATGCTATAGTGCAGACCACATATTTAATTTGTCTTTGTTTTGTTGATTATAGCCTGATGGTAATTATTTTGATTTTCTCATAATGATATATGTTTTCATTTTCTATTCAAACTGTATCTGAAACTTTTTGAGGAGAGTAATAATGATGTTTGAATATTTTATTTTGTATTTTGTTCTCAAATGCACTTAAGTCAGTATTTTTCTATCTATTGCTCTTCCCTTTCATTCTACAGATGGTAAATCATTTAGTTAATTTACTTGAGAGAAAGAGAGAGAGAGAGAGAGGGAGAGAGAGAGAGAGAGAGAGGGAGAGAGAGAGAGAGAGAGAGAGAGAGAGAGAGAGAGAGAGAGAATGTTTCCTTGAATTGTTTACTCCCCAAATGCTCACAACAACTTAAGTTGGACAGGCTGAAGATAGGAGCCAGGAATTCAATTTGCGTGTCCCATCTGAGTGGCAGGGGTCCAGCTACTTGGGCCATCATCTGTGGCCTCCCAGGTAGTAGACGTACAGGGGGCTGGATTGGGAGATGACCAGGGTCTTCAATATGAGATGTGGATGTGCCAATTGGCATTACAACCAATAAGCCAAAGTCCAGTCCCTGAATCTTCACCAGGCATATTAAATCTATTTTGAAAATCTTCTTACCAAATCTTTTTATATTGTACTTTTGTTTATAAGATATTACAAAAATTAATGGCAGACACTATGTTGTTTAGGAGATGGAATAGAAAAGCTGGCTTGTTATTGGAGGAAAGTAAATAATATAACTGCATAGGTGTGGGGGGCGGGTTCTGGGAAAATATTTAGTGGATGTGAAAGGCAAACAAAATAGTTAAGTAAAAGAAATTGTTACTTCATTGAAAATTAGTTGAAAGAGATTATTTCTATATATAGGAGTGATGAGAATTCTAAAACCTCACAGACAGGAACTGAAAATAGAAAAACATATGAAATTATTTAAACATCAAGTGCTAATTTTTTAAAAGTAACACAATGGACAAAGCTAATTAATGACGCAAAAGAAGAAATAAATCGCCTTGTCTAACACTGATGTGCTATAAATATTTATACTATTCAACCATTTCCTAACAGTATCAGCAGACACAATTGACAAATAATATGAATGGAAAATTTCCAAAAGAAAAAAACTTAAAATATTGGTACACATACAAATAAACATAAAAACATATTTGTGTGAGAAAAAGAGAAATGAAACAAATATCAGATGCGTACACATACACACACATGCATATGTATAAAAATGTCTACTTCTGTGTAATGGGCAAGCATTAGATGATTGGCTAATTACCCATAAGGGCAGCATGTGGAATGCAGGAACCCGCAGGCATCATTGCTGGGAGAATGGATGGAAGGGGATTAACAAGAGCTGTTTGGTTCTCCCCAGTCAAGTGCATCATGCATGCTCACAGCCTAGTCTGCAGTGTTGGGAAATGGAAGGAACACTGGGCAACAGTCTCCAGCAAAAGGGGGAATGGAAAAGGCATCACATGGGCCACCAGAATAGCAAGGGATGGGTTGTATTTTACCTGACAACACAAGAAATCATAACATGGAAAAAGAAAAACAAAACTGAAAACAGGAATGAAATCTGCTGGTGAGAACTAGCCAGAATATGTGTTCAGAAAAGTCTCAGCTTCTCTTGGCACACAATCAGTACCCCTGACTGTGCCTGAATCCTTGTGAGATGAAGAAGGATGGGTAAACCGAGAGATCAAACTTCAGTGAACGAGGGAGGTAGCCATGGAAGTGAATTAGGGAGCTGCAGGTGGGCAGAGTTTCCAGGCTCGGGAGAGAAGGCTGTGAGACAGACTCACCATCATTCAGGCTCCCTTCTCAGTTCAACTTTGCTCTTGGCCACACCACCTGAACCATCCTCCCAGCAGTTCCTCTGTGGGATCCCACTCTTCTTGGGATTAGAGCTTGCTTGGTATCATGGTTAGTGTTATGAAAGTGGACCCAGTCTAGGAGCTGCACTCACCTCATTTGTTGCTCATCTGTCTGCATGATTTTGTAGCCGTATTTTTCAGTTGTGCTAAATTGTACAGCTTCTAGGCACAACTTATTTTACCTCAAATCCAAAATCTGCTCAAGGCTCTGTAACTTTGAGAATCAGCAATATTGCCTATCTGATGATACGGGGGAGAATACAATTACTAAATTTTACATGTGCAAGATACTGTACCTGCTCTGAGGACACATTCTATAGAAAGTATGTTAACATTTAAACGAGGGTCCAATAGCAAAATCTATTTTGGATGAAAAGTTCTGCTTGCTTATCAACATTGGCTCACATGACAGTTTAAGTAAGCAGGACAAATTAGTAGACTGAGAGTTAGAAGAACTGGACTACAGCTCTGGCAATGCATCACAATTACTATGCACCTCTGGAGATTATGCTGTCCATTCACTCAAATGTTTATCCAACACATATCATGTAAGCACTGGCTTCAGGTGTAATGACTTTCACATGAGTTAGGTATTTGCTCACTATTCAGTTATTGATTTGGTCACATGTGAATCTTGGGCAAAGTGCTATTCTGTTAAACATTGGGGTAGCAGTGATGACAGGGAAGGGTATCACCCCTGGACTTGGGACCTGAATGCCCAGGTATGCTTGCCCCCTCTTCCCAGAATACACCCACCTTGCTTTTCCATTACCTAAGTTTTGATTTCCTTACTCAGATGATACATTCAATACTGCTTATCATGTCCTCCTGTTGAGAAGACAGGAATCATCAAAACCAAACTGTTTTATTCCTTGTTCTGAGTGACTCCTTGTCACGCTGTTCCCTGCAGATGAAGATCATCTCCTGTGTCGGTGGATCTGCCAAGAGTGGAAGTTGATGTAGGCTGTGAAAGGTTGTTTCATGCTATTTCCAAGTGAGGAAAGGTTTAATCAGCACCATAGGCAAGAGGAAGAGCTCAAATTCACACCTGCTTCCCTGTGCTGTCTTAGGGCAGGGAGATGCATCCAGTGGAGAAATAAACTAAGACAGTGGTATTGATGTTCCCAACCACCCACAAAGTTAGCAGTGCTAGAGTAATGGATCTCAAAGCTTTTTAACCTCTGTTTAGTGCAACACTACACAAATTATGAAGGCTTGCTGAATGTAAGCCCCTTTAAAGGAGCTTCCACGAGCCTCCAGACCTTCTTAAACCATCTCATCATAAAATTGTGACTTTGTTGTTGTAAATAATCTTTAAATACTGCAAGTCAGGCATGTTCACCAATACTGTGTTGTCTGGTACACCAATATTCCCATGGTGCTATCCGGTTATAAAGCTATACGTACCACATGACCCAGCCATTCCACTGCTGGGAATTTACCCAAGGGAAATGAAACCAGTAAACAAAAGTGCTATCCGCACCTCCATGTTTACTGCAGCTCAGTTCACAAAAGCCAAGACATGGAATCAACCTAAATGCCCATCAACCAAAGACTAGATAAAGAAATTGTGGAAGCTGGTGCTGCGGCTCAATAGGCTAAGCCTCTGCCTGTGGCGCCGGCACACCGGGTTCTAGTTCTGGTTGGGGCGCCGGATTCTGTCCCGGTTGCTCCTCTTCCAGTCCAGCTCTCTGCTGTGGCCCGGGAGTGCAGTGGAGGATGGCCCAAGTCCTTGGGCCCTGCACCTGCATGGGAGACCAGGAGAAACACCTGGCTCCTGGCTTCGGATCAGCATGGTGCACTGGCCACAGCACACCGGCCGTGGCGGCCATTGGAGGGTGAACCAACAGAAAAGGAAGACCTTTTTCTCTGTTTCTCTCTCTCACTGTCCACTTTGCCTGTCAAAAAAAAAAAAAAAGAAAGAAAGAAATTGTGGGATATGTACACTATAGAATACTACACAGCAGTAAAAAAAAAAAAAAAAAAAAAAAAAAAAAAAAAAAGAAATCCGGTCATTTGCAACAAAACGCAACAAGCTGGAAAACTTCATACTTAGTAAAATAACCCAGTCCCAAAGAGACAAATACCATATGTTCTCCCTGATTTGGGAGAATTAATAGCATGCCGCAAATGAAAGCTATAGAAGCAAAATTGACATGTTTAGAATCAATAACTTGAATAGTCCTTGACCTGACTGTCGAGGGACAGTTTATTATTGTTACTTTTATTTTGTATTTCCTTTTTTTCTTTGTTTTCTTTCTTTTTTTTTCTTTTCTTCATACTATATGCTGAACTCTTTATGTAACATAGAGTTGATCATATGTATAATAAGTCAATTGGAAAAAGATCCCAGTAAAAAATAAGAGGAACAAGAGAGGGAGGAAGTAGTCTATAACTATAAAGCAATATAGTTCTGCATGCAGTCCTACAGACTAATTTATAAGGGCACAGCCTAAAAACTTGTCATGGGACTGTAAACCCATTAAAATCGGTGGTATAAATGCCATCTTAACTGTTAAAATGATCATATTAAATGTTAAAGTCAACATACATATAGGTTTAATAATAGAAGTGATCATATAAATAACATCAAGTGCCTGATAATAATAATAGAATTAAAAAGGAAGGAAAGTCCCATATGGGAAGCAGTCCATACAGCAGATTCCTAGAATGACATTCGCTGTAAATAACACTCTAACCTCAAAAGCAACCCTTAAGGCTTCCTGGTCTGTCTGAAAGGCCCGTGAGAGCATTTCAGGCATGGAAAGCCAAGACTCAGTGGCAAAAAATATCCTGCACGAAGGATCTCTGAGGATCTCTGTGAGACCTCAGTGGAAAGAAAGGGCCATCAAAGGATGTACCTTTCTCTGAAGGGAGCAGAGAACTTCCACTTTGCTTATAGACATGTCCAAATACTGATGAAGTCTATGGTCACAGAAAGCTTCCACAGCCTTGGCAGCCCATGGCAAGAGCATCCGTTGATCACTGATGTCATAAATAAGAGTGTTAATTGTTAAAGGAACAACAGGAGTCACTGTGCACTTACTCCCCATATAGGACCTCCGTACTTAATGAATTGTACTATGAGAATTGACTACAAATCTTGTTTTCAAACTGCACTCTATGTGTTGTGTGTGTGTGTGGGGGGGTAAACTGTTGAAATCTGTACTTAACATGGAGTTGGTCCTCTGTATATAAAGTCAAACTAAAAATGAACCATAGTGAAGAAGGAGATGAGAGAGGGAGAGGGAGGTGGGATGGGAGTCGGGGTGGGAGGGTGGGTGTGGGGGAAAGAACCACTATATTCCTAAAGCTGTGTCTATGAAAAAATGCATTCATTAAAAACTTTTAAAAAGCTATATGTGAGTGGCTAATTGGATTGGCATAAAAAACAAGAATGATCATGTTTAAAAGTAGATCCTATCTGAGGGGTGCTTATGATCTAGGATGGCAGAAAAATCCTTTCCACAAGTAACTATTGCAGAAGTCAGCTACAGTGCTACTGAGCATCTGTGTCAAAAGGCACAAAAACTCACTGGAAGATCAGGAAAGGGAGGAGTTTTGAGCTGGATTTCGAAGGTGGTGTCAGCCATTCTTTGACAACTATTTCACATCTGCTCACTGTGCAATGACAGAATTTGAGGGGAGCATTAACATAACTTCACAAATCAGGGTGTGGCGACAACAGTGACCTGTGCAGTTAAAGAGACGCTTGCAGGGGTATGGTGAGTTGAAAGCAGGGATGATGAAGGTCAGGAAAGGCGGACAGGTGAAGCGGCTTCTATCAGAAGAGCCAAAAGGGAAGAAACTGTTGAAGACTGAAGGAACAACAGGTATAAAGGTCATATTTGCAAGGGGGCTGGTGGGCCAGACCCTGAAGCAAGCCCAGGCAGCTGGAGTGTGGACTGGAGGAGAGCAAGGACAGTGAGAGACCAGAGACCAGCAGGACTGCAGGCAGAGCAGGGAAGCTGGTTATGCCCCTCCTTTCCTCTCTCCCCTTCCCCTCACCACTCAGCCCTCAGGCTTCATTTGTTTTCAATATGCCTCTTCCTGATTTCCATTCAGGCTTTGTTTAACACTATAGTGTAGATCCCAGTACCACTAGTAAGAGTGATACATCATTCAATTTCTATACCAGGCACTGTATAAAGACCCTACAAGACTGGAGCACTTAATTTTTACCACAACCCCCATGGAAGTAGCACTGTTTTGCAACAAATGCAATGGAGGCTCATGAAGATCCATTGCATAGCCCAAGGTGTTGGTGTTATGTGCACTAGAAAGGGGGAGTTACTATTTATACAAACCTTCTGTCACCTTACAGACACCCTTAAAGGCCCACCCAGTGCTCTTGTCAGTAGCTCTATGGAAGATGTGCAGGGACCTCTGCCTGGCCACTCCTCCCAAGCGCATGGCTCACAAGAAAGGCAATGGTTCCTAAAGCTTGTTTCTATGGTGATTTCCACAATTAGTAATCTCTGTAGTGCCCCTGTTTATGACAGGAAAAGCCAGGTCTGTGTTTTCCAGTTGAAGAAACTGGACCCTGAAGAAATAATAGAATGCCACTGAGTTGTGGGAAGGCAACAATAGACATTGCCATTTTGCTATGAGCTCAAAGCCCTTAGCTGGCAATCTATGTGCATTTTGGCCCAACAGGGAAGTTGGGAAGAGACACAGCGCTAGATTTTCCACTGCATTGTTTGCTGCTAAAGGAAGTAGTTTTTCCTTTCCTCATGTCAGAAATGAACTCTGTCTGAGAGTGTGAGGATGAATGTTTGACCTTAATCATAAAAGCATATTTCCAATTCTTCCAGAATTCATCACTTTAATCTCAAACTAGTATTGATTAAGAGATTAAGAAGAAATGCTGAATATTTTATTAGTTGCCCACAGATGCCATGATATGTATTCTTAAGATCTTGCATTGTACTTCAATATTTGAATATTTTATGGAATTGTAGTAGATTTTTGAGCTTCATAAATTACTCTCTCAAGTACTTATTCATAATATAGAAAAAGCTGCTATAATCTTCACATTTGGGTGTTGAGGTCAATGTGATATTTTGATGGAAAGTTGGCAATATTATCTGCATCCCTTGTCTCGCTGAAATGTCATAGTGCTACAAAAAAAGCAAAGCATCTTCACAAAGAAAATATTCAATAAACCTACAGCTCTGTCGCAAAAATCAGATGCAAATTGATATGAATTGAAAGACAAGGGTTGTGCGAGATGCCCTCTCCAGTGTCTGCACTTCTGCTCACTGTGCTTGCAGGCTTTGCTCCTGGGTACAAATCTCTAGGGTAAAACATTGGAAGACATTTTACATTTTCATCCCATGAATCCCAAGTTGTACATATAGGACCTGTTAGACCCACAACCTAACCATTCCTGACCACCTCTATTTCAGAGACGACTATAGCTCGGTTCTGAAGGCCTTCTTGTCACTCAGCACAGAAATGGAGACTGCACAGGACCAACATCAGCTGGTGATGAAATCGAGTGCAGTGGCCTTTGCACCATGCTTTTGGTAGACAGAAGCTCCCTGCCCCACCCCTGCTTCATGTTTGTATACAAACAGAAAACAATGCAATCATGGCAATCCACTGATACAATTCTTTTAACAAGAATGCAAGCAAGAATAGCAAGAAGTCATTAGAAGAAAAACAGAGCAAGAAGTCAAGTGTATCAAGTGTGTTTCAATTTCACCACTTGTTTGTATTCTCCTAGGTTCTCCCTATCTAAATAATGATTAGAGGGCATACAAATCCCAAATTCAAACACTGATGCCTTAAACAGAATATAAGCTTGACATCCTCTTGATTTTTCGCCCTGATGCTGTTTCCATGTCTGGCTTTACATCATAGCTCATCAACACTTTGCTTTCTGCAAAACTTTTGCTTTATTCTCATGATTCTTTTGAAAATAACTCTAATACTAACCTCCAGCTACATCTACAGTGACCATACTTACTGTTTACTTTTGTTCATAGACTGCTTCTGCAGGAGTCAGGTTAGAGAAATTTACCAAACAAGTGATGAAAAATGTGCATAAGCAGAGCCTTGGGTGTCAATTCTAAGGACTTACAAAATAATTGTCTACTGACTTTTTGAATCATAAGTAAAAGTTATCAGACTATGATCTTAACGAGCTCACAGCAGGTCTTAAAGTTATATTTTTGTTAGTTCACTTTTATTCTTTCGAAAAAAGATTTATTTATTTGAAAGAGTCATGAGAGAGAGAGAGAGAGAGAGAGAGAGAGAGAGAGAGATACTGAGATTCCATTCACTGATGGCATCCAGGTGGCTGCAATAGCCCAGGCTGGGCCAGGAGCTTGATCCAGGTCTCCTATGTGGGTGGCAGGGGCCAGGTTCTTGGGCCATCTTTAGCTGCTTTTTCTAAGCCATTAGCTGGATAAGAAGTGGAGCAGCTGAGACTTGAACCTACTACTGGTGCTGCGGGTGGCAGCTCTACCCTCACTTATATTCTTTAGGAATATTATTATTTTGTTTTGAAATATTACAATATAATATCCTTAAAGTTATGTTTACTGAGATTTTCCAAGAACTAAATGTAAATCTGAAAGTTATAAATACCCTTGACTGGAATTCTCTTGTAATTTATATCTTCTATTAAACAATATTTCACATGTGAACTGTATTTTAATTATGTCTTCTGCAAAGCACTTATCAAGTGTCTTTCTTTTAAATTTGAATCTATTATGTATGCAATTGGAAGTAAACATTTTGATTGTAAAAGAAATACTGTATCTAATCTATACAGGAATGTACATAAGTATGTATATATCTAGAAAAAAAAGAATCAAGAAAAATATCTACCAGGGACTAGAAGATAGCACAGTTCATATTGCATTATGAAAGTAACATCAGAAATATGATCAGAAGAAACAATCTATATAGTGTGAGAAAATATTTGCAAACCATACGTCTTAAAGAATTAATATTTAAACAACACAAGCCAATAACAAGAAAATAACTTTATTTCTTTTAAAAAATGACAAGTGAAAAACCTGATTTCTCAAAGAATACATACAATGGCCAGTAAGTATATGAAAAACTGCTCAACATCAGAATTCATCATGGACTTGCAAAGTGGAATCTAGTGATAGATTATCCACATCTGCGAGAGTGGCCGTTATCAGAAAGACAAGATGCAACAAGTCTTGATGAGAACGCAGAGAAAAGGAGGCCTTTGTCCAGTGGGTAGGAATGCAAATTGGTGCCACCATCATGGAAAACTGAAAATAGAACTGCCATATATTCTAGCAATCTTTCTACTGGATATATATCCAAAGGAAGTGAGATCAGTATGTCAAAGAGGTATCTGTACTCTACATTCACTGCAGCATTATTCACAATGGCCAAGACATGGAGAGAGCCTAATATTCATCCACAGATGAACGGATAATGAAAATGTGGCATATGCACACAATGAAACATAATTCAGCAGTAAAAACATGGGTTTTCTGTCATTTTTATGTAACAGATGACTTGTTAAATGAAATAAGCCATATGAAAAGACAAATACTATATCATCTCACTTACATGTGGAAGATAAAAAAGCCAAATATGTGAAACGAGAGAGAGTAGTCACATCAGGCCCAGGCCAGGGAAGATGGGGGCATGTTGGGTAAAGGACGTTGAGTGTCAGTTCGTTAGAGGAATACTTCAAAGCGGCCTGTTATAAATCACAATGCCTGCTCTAATAACGGTTGCCTTTGAAAACTGCAAAGAGGCCGGCACTGTGGCTCAACAGGCTAATCCTCTGCCTAGCGGCGCTGGCACACTGGGTTCTAATCCTGGTCGGGGCACCAGATTCTGTCCCAGTTGCCCCTCTTTCAGGCCAGCTCTCTGCTATGGCCTGGGAGTGCAGTGGAGAATGGCCCAAGTGCTTGGGCCCTGCACCCCATGGGAGACAAGGGGAAACACCTGGCTCCTGCCTTCAGATCAGCATGGTGCGCTGGCTGCAGCGCGCAGGCCGCGGCGGCCATTGGAGGGTGAACCAACGGCAAAAAGGAAGACCTTTCTCTCTGTCTCTCTCTCTCACTGTCCACTCTGCCTGTCAAAAAAAAAAAAAAAAAAAAAAACTGCAAAGAGAGTACACGTCCAGTGTTGTCACCGCTTATCCATTCCCAAATGTATGTAAACTGTAAAGCTTCATTTGCATAGCATAAAGACATGCAATTTGTATTTGTCCAATAATTCTTCTTTTTCTTTAAAAGAGGAATAGCATGAATTTTTTCTTCCCCTATTTCTTCTGCATTCTGATTGTAAATGAAATGCTGTATATACTCTAGGCATGTATGTACATTACTATGTGTGAATCTAGCATAAAAAAAATGAAAAGATGTTCAGTCAAACTGGGATTGGTCAAAGGAATCAGAAATGGGTAAAGTGGGTTAAAAATCTGACGTGATCACTGCATCAAGGCCAAATTCTTCCCAGTAAAGTAGAACTCACTTCCAAGTTCTTAATCAGAGGAAAAGTAAATATAGAAATGAAACAGATGGAGATCAAAATATTAACTTTATTTTTTAAGCTGAATTGAAAGACGTGATTTTTATCTAGGCCAAATGGACTTTCTAATATTTCAACACAGCCTCTTTCCCTAAAAATATACCTATTTCTTCCATCATAGCCCAAGTTCTTGAGCTGCAGGCCTCCTCCACAGGGCCTAACCGTGTCCAAGGAGGAGAATGTGTGCCTAGGAAGAAGAAAATAACTGTGAAAAGCGTGCCTGGGCCATTCCCCTGCCTCAGTCACTCCTCCTTGACAAGTGAGCAGCAGAGGGCATTTGGAAAGATGACAGAATAAATAACACGACTTTGTGTCTTTAAGAAACTTAAAGTTACCGCATCTTTTGTAGGAAGTCACAGAGTGTTGACTCTCCATCTTTTCTATTAAGAGCTCCTGATGGGGAGAGATAAGATGTGATGTCTCATCATAGTTAATGTCTGCTTTATTTAATTTCTAATTATTTAAAAATAATTTAATAATAAAATAATTTTAAAAGTAAGTTAATTTCTAATTTATTTAAAAGTGAACTTTTTGTTTTGGAGTAATTTATGATTTACAGAAAGTTAGAAAGGTGGTACAGAGCACATTCCTTACTTGGTACCTGCCAATGTTGCAGTGGAATCGCTTCTGGGAGGAGGAGCGTTGTAGGGGCAAGAGGCACGGAGTCACCACACAGACCCCTGGAGTCGGGTGAAAGCAGGCCTGAGGCAAGCAGCCCGCAGACTCATCTATTTCAGTTGCTACAGTTGCTTATATAGCCAAGGCAGCCAATCTGGTCAAGGGGCGCTCTGTGCCCTAACCAATCACTGCCTGTTGCCAGGCAGTTTCCAAAGCCATCCAATCACAGCCTGTTGTTATGTGGTTTCTGAAGCCATCTGGCGCTGTGGCTCAACAGGCTAATCCTCCATCTGGCGGCGCCGGCACACCGGGTTCTAGTCCCGGTCGGGGTGCCAGATTCTGTCCTGGTTGCTCCTCTTCCAGGCCAGCTCTCTGCTATGGCCTGGGAGTGCAGTGGAGGATGGCCCACGTGCTTGGGCCCTGTACCCGCATGGGAGACCAGGATAAGCACCTGGCTCCTGACTTCGGATCAGTGTGGTGCGCCGGCCGCAGCATGCCGGCCATGGCGGCCATTGGAGGGTGAACCAACGGCAAAAAGGAAGACCTTTCTCTCTGTCTCTCTCTCTCTCACTGTCCATTCTGCCTGTCAAATAAATAAATAAATAAAAAGAGAGAGATTATGCGGAAGCCATCCAATCATGGCCTGTTGTCAGTCAGGCTCTATTGTCAACGGCCATCTTGGCATGACCTTCTCACCTTCTCATTCCACCACATTTCCCCCTTTTTTGTTTATTTTTGAGCAACAGGAGGCATGATTCTTGGCCATACCATTGTTGACCCCATTTCCATGTGGTCTCTGTATGCGGCTATGCCTGTCTTAGGTTGTCCCCCAGGGGATCTTACCCGTCATTGACTAACCAGTGCTCAAAACAGGAGACCACAGGAGTGCTTGCTCAGATAGGGGTAGGAATGAGGAACAATGGTAATCAGGATTGGCATGACCACACCCAGGCTGTGGGGCATTTGAGTGGCTGACCAGAGCTAGTGGGGTATAAAGCAGTAATGGATGTGGCTATGGGCAGTTTCTTGGGGTAGGATGATAGGGCAAGTGCGTCTGCTAACAAGGCAGACTCTCCGTCTTGTTCAGCTGGTTCTGGTTGGCTGTCAGTTGCAGGCATGATGCTTCTGGCTGGTACCCAAATGGGCTTTCCTGCATTCTCTGGAAAGACACAAGCATATCCTCGACCCTTGGTTAGCAGAAGCCATTTTACAGGCGTTGGAATCCAGGGGCTGAATTCTGCATCCACTCCTACATTAATGGCAAACATGTGGGTGGGATGGGGTCTAGTAGCTGCCCTGAGAACCTGGGGTGCCTGGGAACTGCCAAAATTTGGGAATCCTCACTGGGTGCGGATGGGATGACCTTGCATGGGTTATTGCCTCGAGGTCATGTAAGTTTATCTCACGAGTATTTGGGGGGTGGCTGACCAGGCATTGCTGCATTGTCTGCTGTCATGTCATTTTCACTGTCAGAGCTCTCTCTCCCTAAGTCATCAACTGTTGTCTGTGAGATAAGGACCTGGAGTGTCAGGTTCTTAGCACTCACAGATTCATTATGTTTGGTAATCTGTGTGTGCTTCTGAGAGGGGGTATCTTTCCCACGTTTGAGCGCTTAAGAGTGGTGCACCACGCCAACTCTAGCCAATGGAAAGACACGCACAGCACTGCTGCCATAACAATGCAAATTCCTAGCACCTCAGGTGTTGATGGCATTCTGCAGGGGTTCTGTACCTTAGACAAACAAACAGTGGTGTATCAGATTGTAATGTGTTCTGTGCTTAGTGGGAGACTTCCTTGATTCCTTAGGTCAAGGCCTTATGCCCACATGGTGTCTCTGGAGCGTCACCTCTCTCGAGTTAGGGAAGATGATTTGGTTCCGAATTCTGGGATGATCAGTCCCTTATGTGAACTCTCAGGGGGAACGGAAAGTAAAAGGAGGAGCTGAGAAGCGGAGTACACTGCTGGGCGGTGTGTGCCTAACCTGGGGTTACTTAGACAGAGGACAATGACAAGGAAAGGAGTGTAGGAGGGGGTTCTCTGCTCACCCTCACAGAACCGAACAGCACACAAAACACCGAGGGGCCTACTTGCCAAAATCAAGTGGGGACCTTGCCGAGTCCGACACGCTGTCTCTCTCTCAGTCACGTTGGCGTGCCAGATATTGCTGTTGATTTCTTTTTTTTACCTGTATCTTACGTGACCAAGAAACCAGCATAGGTTCTATCTTGTGGACTGAAGCCCAGGGCTATTTTCAACCCATATTTGATGTGTGGTTGTGAGGGCCAGGCTGACTCATGATCAGAGAGTGGGCCCTCCCTGTCCTGGTCGTGACTCCAGGGCAGTTTTGCTGAAGGCCTGAGGCTCTATCAGCAAGGCTGGAGAGCTGGACAGGTCAAAACCCAGGATGCTTGCTGATCTGGAATGCAATGGAACGGGGAGAGGTCAGCACCATATGAAATGGAGAGCATCAGTGTGTATGCAGCCAGGGTTGCACCAAAGAGCAAAATCCATACTCGCACTTAAAGAGGCAGTTACAAACACGGTGGGGAGAGGGTCTCCTTCTTCTCACAGGACCTGCTTGAAGTAAGTTTCATTATTTAACCTGCAATCTAATAGTCCCCGAAGAAGTGCACACAAGTATGTCTGCATGCTCAGTGAGTACCACAGTGCAAGACATAAAAAAGAGCAATACAGGGGCCAGCTATGTTGCTTAGAGGGTAAAGCCATTAGCTGTAGTGCTGACATTCTATATGGGTGCTGGTTCTAGTCTTGGCTGCTCCACTTCTGATTCAGCTCTCTGCTATGGCCTGGGAAATCCAGAAGAAGCTCCTGCCTCCTGGCTTTTGATTGGCCCAGCTCTGGCCATTGCAGCCATTTAGGGAGTGAACCACTGGAATGGAAAACTTTTCTCTTTCTCTCTCTCTGCCTCTACCTCTTTGTAACTCTGCCTTTCAAATAAATAAATAAATCTTTATTAAAAAAAAAGAACAAAATGTTATGCATCCAAAGGTCCATCAGTGTGTCCCAGTGATGACACAGACTAACCAGTAACCTAACATTGCTTCAATCATTTGCCAGGCTTTTCTTTATAGTTGTACCAACTAAAAACGTATAGCAAGTACCTTAGTTTCATTTAGACAGTGCTCTTACTTTGTGTAAAATAACTGATCAACTAGTTATTTTTTCTATCTGAGTTATTTTACTCAACTCTATGTAAGGAGATTCATGTGCACTCTGCCTGTATGTATAGATTGTCATTTCCACTACTGTATCATATTCCATTGCACGAACTGTTTGCCTTTATTCACTGACCTGATCCATTCTAAGTGTGAGTTTCCATTAATAACACTGTTCAATGTGGTGCATATATGCATAAACACAGTGAAAGATTTGAGTCATAAAGACTAAAAAAACCAATAACCAAGATGGAAATTGAATCAGTAATAAAGATCCTCCAAACAAAGAAAATCCCAAGACAGCTGGTTTCACTGACAAATTCTATCAGACATTTAAAGAACAAACTCCAATTCTTCTCAAGGTATTGAAAACAATTGAAAGGGAGGAAATCCTCCCAAACTCCTAGCTACCTGCATCATCTTAATACCCAAACCTGAAAAAGATGCAACCAAGAAAGATAACTATGCACTGATTTCCCTGAAGAAAATAGATGCAAAAATCCTCAACAAAGTATTAGCTAATCAAATCCAACAACACATCAAAAAGATTATCCACCCAGACCAAATGGGATTTATCCCTTCGGGGCAGGGATGGTTCAGCTTTGCAAATCAATAGGTGTGGTACATCACAATAACAAACTAAAGAACAAAAGCCATATGTGTATCTTAATAGATACAGAGAAAGCATTTGATAAAATACAACAGCCTTTCATGTTGAAAACCTTGTACAAATTGGGTATATAAAAGTAGCATTCCTTCATATAATTAATGCAATATATGACAAACCCATGGCCAGCATCCTATTGAATGGGGCAGTGCTGGTGGCATTCACAGTAAGACCTGGATTCAGACAAGGATACCCACTCTCACCATTGCTATTTAATTTCATCCTGGAAGTTTTAGCCAGAGCATTTAGACATGAAAAATGAATTAAAGGGATACAAATTGGAAAGGAGAAAATCAAACCATACCTATTTGCATATGGCATGACCCTACATATAAGGGATCTTAAAGATTCCATTGTGAGACTATTAGAACTCATAAAAGAGTTTGATAAAGTGGCAGGATATAATATCAACACAGAAAAATCAATAGGTTTTGTATACACAGACGATGCCATGGTGGCTGAAAAAGAACTTTTAAGATCAACACCAATCACAATAGTTCCATAAATAATCCAATACCTTTCAATAAATTTAACCAAGCATATCAAAGATCTTTACAATGGAAATTACAAAACACTAAAGAAAGAAATAGAAGACATTTAAAAATGGAAAGTTCTTTCGTGTTCATGGATTGGAAGAATCAACAACAACAAAATGTCCAAACTACCAAAAGCAATTTACAGATTCAATGCAATCCCAATGAAAATACCAATGACATTCTTCACATGTCTAGAAAAAAATGATGCTAAAATTCATATGGATGGATACAAAAGAGACCCTGGTTAGCTAAAGCAATCATATACAACAAAAATAAAGCCAGAGTCATCACAATACTTGATTGCTTGACATAATACAGGGCAGTTATAATCAAAACAGCTTGGTACTGGCAGAAAAACAGACTTGTAGACCAATGGAGCAGAATAGAAATCAATCAATCCATGTAAATACAATTAACTTATCTTTAACAAAGGAGCTAAAGCCAATCCCTGGAGCAAGGATAGTCTCTTTAACAAATGGTGCTGGGGAAACTGGGTCTCCACATGCAGAAGTATGAAACTATACATCTACCTTCTACTTTACACAAAAATCTATTCAAAATGTATCAAAGACCTAAATCTACAACCTGATACCATCAAATCACAAGAGAACACTGGAGAAACTCTGTAAGACATTGGCATGGGAAAAGACTTCTTTGAAAAGACCCCAGAGGCACAGGAAATCAAAGCCAAAATTGACAATTAGGATTATATCAATCTGAGAAACATCTGCACTGCAAAAGAAACATTAACAAAATGAAGAGGCAACCAGCATAATGGGAGAGAATATTTACTAGCCGCATAACTGACAAAGGGTTAACATCCAGAATTTATAAAAAGTTCAAGAAATTCAACAACAGCAAAAGAATCCAGTTAAGAAATGGGCAAAGGACTTGAATAGGCATTTTTCCAGAGGGGAAATTCAAATGGCCAACAGGTACTTGAGAAAATGCTCAGGATCACTAGCCATCAGGGAAATGCAAATCAAAACCACAATGAGGTTTCAATTAACTCCAGTTAGAATGACTTTATGGTACGACAAATGTTGGCAAAGATGTGGGGAAAAAGTACCCTGGTCCACTGTTGGTAGGAATGTAAACTGGTGCAACCAGTATGAAAGACAGTGTGGAGATACCTAAGAAATATGAATATAAACTTACCATGTGATCCACTCCTGGGAATTTACCCAAACTGAAAGAAATCAGCATATGAAAAATTATCTGTACCACCTTGTTCACTGCTGCAAAATTCACAACAGCTAAGATACGGAATCAACTAAGATGTCCATCAACTGTTGATTAGATAAAGAAACTATGATATATGTATATATATCATATATAAACAGACACACACATATTCACTAGAGAGTACTACTCAGCTGTAGAAACAATGAAATCCTATCTTTTGCAACAAGATGGTAACAACCAGAAACCATTGTACTTAGCACAATAAGCCAATCCCCAAAAGACATATATCATGTTTCCCCTGATCTGGAGTAATTAATAGAGTACCTGAAATGTAATATATTGGAGTGAAATAGATATTTTAAGATTCGATGGTTGTTTTTAGTCCTTTTCCATCGAGGAACAATGTTTTGTTTTGTTTTGTTCTATTTTTCTTTTTCCTGTTTGTTGAACTCTTTTACTTAGAGTAGGGTTTAGTGTTAACTATATGATCATTAAGTATACTGAAAATAGAACAATATAAAAGTTAAGAGTGAGAATCTGAGAGAGAAGTGAAGGACAGGTTGGAGCATAGTTGGGAAGGAGGTCTGTGGGGAAGTGCCACTAAGTTTATAAATCTGTAAATATGAAGTATATGAAACTTGCATAAATTAAATTTAAAAAGAAAGATATAAAAAACAGACTTCGATCCTAAGCAATGGATACCTGGCACTTGAGCGTAAGTCCAAACTGTTTGCTCCAGCAATCATACCCAGTTGTATCTCACCAGCAGCTCAGAATGCAGGTGTGGTGTTATATGTGTCCTCTGGTATGTACTGTACTGTGGTCAATATGACTCATTTTAACAATTCTGAGGTTGTAGCCTTGAGAATATTTGAAGCTAATTGCAGAATTCCTTCTGAGAATCTTCTGAACCTTGGAAAATACTTCCTAGACAATAAATATTGTTACATTTCGCAGTCAGGTATTTGGTCCAAGGAAATATCAACCTTGTCTAGTCTTGTAGTGAAATGAAATTGACTTGAATTTATTTGGGAACAGGTGAAATGAGGAACTGTGCTCTGTACATCTATGAACTAGAGGCAGGATTCATCTGTAGGTTACTACAGCATTCTAGGGCCAAATGGAAGCCCTTATAGAAGCCACTTTTTAAAAATATTTATTTATGTATTGGGAAGTCAGAGTTGGGGAGAGCAAGAGAAGGGGGGAGAGGGAGAGGGAGAGAGAGAGGGGTAGGGAGAGGGGGAGGGGTTGGGAGAGGGAGAGGGAGAGGGAGAGTGAGAGGGAGAGGGAAAGGGAGAGAGAGAGAGCTTCCATCCTCTGGTTCATTCCTAAAATGGCTACAGCAACCAGGACTGGGCCAGGCTGAAGTCAGGAGCCAGGAGCCTCCTGCAGATCTCCCACATGGGGAGCAGGGACCGGAGAATCTGGCCATCTCCTGCTTTTCCCAGGGCATTAGCACAAGCTGGATCTGAAGCAGAGCAGCCAGGACATGAACCTGCTCTCATTCGGGACAATGGCAATAAAGAGTGCTGCTTAATCCTCCGTGCTACAATGCCAGCCTCAGAAGCCACTGTTAAGCACCAGAGAGGGAGAATATTTGGCACGGAGGCTAAGATGCTTTGGGAGACACCCACATCGCATACAGAAGTGTCGGTTTTCAAGACCCAGTTTCCTGCTATTTGCATCAAGGAAAGCTAACTCATACACATAAAGTGCAGTCAGGGTCTCACATGGAAATCTTGCTCTTTGTTTAGTGTAGTGGTGAATTGTGCAAAATAAAAACAGATGTGTCTATAATTATTGCATCCATAAATTACTGAAGGCACAGCACACTCAGTCACATTAGAGAAAACACATTTCATCTCTAAGATTAGGAATTATGTTTCAAGGCTGAGCTATTTATGCTTTGAAGCTCAAGGTTTAGTGTTGTTTGCTGTTGGTGGTTGTGTGTTGTTCTGCTTGCTTTTTATCTTACCTGGTTGTTAAGGAGAAACTGATTAATTTTTCAACAACAAAATGCTGGAGAGGGTAGAAAAATGCATGTGGCAAGTGATTTCTCAGATAAAATCCTGGAAGAACAGAAAGCAGCATTTATAAAATGATACAGCAAAGAAGAAAAATATACTGCAGACACACACTTGCTTTTTCTTGAGCATTAATTGGTTGGCTCAGGGCATTTACAGCTTCAGAGTGGTGTAGAGTGATGCATTGGTTGTGCACACTGTGTTTTTAAATTCCAGAACTTAGATCTCATCCCTGGAAAAGCCTTGGGCAATTCACTTAACGACTCTCTCCTTTCTCCATCTGTACATCAGGAATAATTCTCGTAATTTACTGGGATATAATTAATCTTTGGATCTGTAGCCCTGGAGACTAAATTAGGTACAGTGTTGTATCAATTACTTCGATAATTTGCGCTTCTTGCACCTGCTACTGAGGATGAAATTGTTTGGGGCATATACAGTACATGAAGTTTCTAAAAAATCCATTTAATTCTTCTTTCCTTTACAACACAGTCCTTCCTTGTTGGTGATATTGCTGTCTGTGTTTCTGCCTCTCATGGGCAACTATGGCCTGAAAATATGAAATAGAAAATTAAGGAAATATACAATTCAGAAGTTTTAAATAGCACGTCGTTTTTTTCTTTTTTTCTGAGCAGTATGCTTAATTCGCCCACCATCCCACTCCATCTATCCTATGACATGAGCCATTCTTTTGTTCAACATAGCCAGGCTGTATATGATCTCCACCTGTTGGTCACTTAGTAACTGACTTGGTTGACAGATACACTGCTGAAGAATTACTGCACCTGTGTTCAGTAATCTATTATTTGACTTAACAATGATCCCAATTTGTAGTAGTGATGTGGACAATTCAGATAAGGAAAAGAGACACTACAACTTGTTTCCTTTAAGTGAAGAAGTGAATAAAGTTATTGACTTAATCAGGTAAGAAAATTTGTGTGCTGAAGTTGTTAATATCTACAGTACAATGAGATGCTACATTCAAATAACTTTTGTTACAACACATCATTATATTCTATTATTAATTGTCAAGCTCTTATGCATAATTCATAAATTAAACTTTATCATAGGCATATCTTCAAAGGAAAAGGCACTGTACATAGGACTCTCCCTGTCTTCAGTCTCAAACAGCCACTAGTGTTCTTGGAAATTATCCTTGGATTACAAAGTCATAATATATATGTAGATGGTGATAATAATATGTAGGTGGTGACAAGTCAGCCATAGACAGAATAAATCACCTGAAAATTATGACCAGAGAGATGGTCTCAGTGGACAACTGCTGGATTTGTGCAGCGTAAGGTGGAGTGCTCTTGACAATCGTAGGGTGGTGCATTTGTCACAGAGGTTTACAACCTCAGCACTGTTGATTTGGGGGTGCTTGATCTCAAGCTTCTAATTTAATTCTTTTCTTAAATTGGAATTGACATCCAATGCATGAAAATGAGTACACCTGGCTTGACTCTCAGCCCCTTCACTTAGACTTGTCACCATGGGCAGTCCAGTTCACCATTCTAAGCTTCAGTTTCTTTATTTAAAAAAGGCAGGAGTAAATAATAACTTTGGAAAAGTAAAATTCTACTTAAAAGTACAAACTCTTCTAAGAGCAAGGAGCGCTAATAATATTTGGATAATGTGGGCAGTGGCTTATGGAAGAAAACTCTCCCCCTACAATGTTGGATTAGGCAGTATCTATAATTCCAGCTTGTTTTCTCAATTTGGGTTGGTTACCTTACTTGTGAGAATGAGCCAGACCATGTCTTATCCTTACAAAGTTAAGGAAATCAAGACCCATAGGATCCAAGAGACATAAAATGATTTGCACAATATAACCCAGACGAGACTCAAACTCACATTTACTGATTTGTACCAGGTAGGATCCATCATGATGAGGCTGTGTTATTAGAAACATCACCATGTGAAGGAGTTAAAACCAACGAGTCTTAATAAAAAAAATGATGCATAGTAGAAAAAGATCTCTTTTTTTCAATTTATTAAAGCAGGAAAGGTGATATCTAATATGAGGAAAAAAAAAAAAAACTCTGAGGAAAGACTGCCTGTGAGGTTGCCAAACAGAAGCTTCTATGCATCCCTCACATTCCATACCTCACTTATTGGGACTCAGTGTAGGTGTTATCTCCTCTGAGAAGTTTATCTGTTTGCCTGCCCAGCAGGAGCTAGCCACATTTATTCTCTGCTCCTGTAGTCTCATGCCACATATCTCTACTGAGTCACTGTTTCCTGTGAGAAATGCATCACTGCACTGGCGTGGTATGTTTTATAATCTTTGCATTGGTTGTTCAGTAGTAGGGATAAGACACATTGTTACATGTGTGTTAAGCAAAACTCACCTCTGGACATTTCAAAACTTTCTACTCTGTCCCCAAGAGTGACAAAATGAAGACACTTTTCTTCCCTAGAGTAGTGCCTCCCACATGTGACTTCATTCTGATGACACAAACACACAGAGTGGTCGAGACCAACCTTAGCTTAAGTCTCTTATCTCATGTGACTTTCAAAAAGTTCATAGAAAATATGTCTTCTGAAAAAAACTATACACGAATTTTTCTAGTTTTTTGCCCCCAAATAAACTGAGTTTCAATTTCATCTTTCCATGAATAGATAAATGCAAGGTCTCTTCATGAACATATATTTTGCACATAAACACACATGTATAATTTGCATCATGATCTACAATACACACTTGTATGTATGTGTCCACATACATGCATACATATACAAAAATTGCAGCAATATTGACAAAGAAATATTTCAGTACTTCAGAAATTACTGTGAAAATTTCTCAGAGAGGGAGTACGCAATATGCTTTGAAACATTTTTTCTTTGGCTTCTCGAGATACTTGTGCGTACCTCAAAGAAATCAGTTTTCACCATGTTGATACTTGAGGCTCAGCATTTCTCCCTTTTACAAGGCTGTGGGCTTCTCCAGGGCAAATTTGTGAATATTTTTCTGAGTATGCTTGTTTTTTTTTTTTAAACTCAGTACTTGACTTTCGGGACACACAGGAAATTTGTCTATCAACAGAAGTATCCCTAAAGAGAAATCTCTATTTTCTTTGTATCTTTCATAACACATTTGGCTGATTGCAAAGCAGATGTAACTGCAGTAACATATATTAGAAAATAGTGCTATTTTCTTGAATAATTCATACATACCAATAAGACAATAGTTAGGAAAAAAACCTAACTTCTCAAACCTACAACAAACACATCACACATGCACACATCAACAAGCACACAGAAGAAACCAGATAGTGCTTGATAGAATAAGTGTTGATAGTAAAATATTTCAGGCAAAAAGTCATATTGTGTAAAAATTATAGAGTTGGTAAGGAGTGGCATAAATGAGGAGACATAAATTATTGTCATCCTGCCAGGCTGTGGATTATACAGGTGTACGTGTTTGGCAGCTGGGTGGAGTGTGGTAGTAAGACAGTACTGAGAGGTTTTTGCAGATAATAATATTTATATTTATATAATAGATAGGTTTCACAATCTGTTCAGCTATGCTTGTAAAAATTTGATTGTTTTGGATTCCTTACAATTCTCAAATCATGAAATGTACTATGAGGTTGGAGTGTCAAATTTTATAGGGATGTGGTCCTAATGAAAAAGATAAATCAAATGCTTCGTCCATTGGATGTCAGTCCAAATTATGCATCAAGTGAGTGGTAGAAAATTAAGTCAGGTTTCTTGCAGAGAGGACCTCCCTTCATGTGTCTGGGCAAACAGCGGGTCTAGTCACTTGCAAATCCACTCAGTCATTCAACTGCTTAACATGGGTCCATGGCCCCAGTGGGGACAAGTCCCATGTTTAACATACACTCTCTAATTCCTTCCTCTTCCAGCTGCTGCAAACCCTGCGTAGCTCAAGCTAACTTGTCTTCAGTACTCACTATCTCAAACCTGAAACTGAAACTTCAGGCCCTTCCATATCAAACTTGTCACATAACCTCATGGGAGAGATTTTGGCCATGACACCTCTGCTTGGAACCTCCACTGTCCTTCTCCTGATTAAGAACTCATCCTTCCATGCTGCTCAATTCACGACATTTTCTCTGCAAAGTACGACACATTTTCTCTCAACCAGCATGACTGGATGTGTTGACCTTTCCTATACCCCACAACACACAAAACATGCCTTGCCTTGATACTTATTCCCCTGTGCTATGACTCTTTCTGTTTGCACACTTCTTCAGTTAGGAATAGCAGCTGGGAGGGGAAACAAGCTGGTGTCTGGTAAGACTCTGATGACCACACACAGAGACAATCTGAGCAGTGATTCGTTCACCAAGTCCCTGCACAGGAGCTAGGGAAGCCAGGTAGACAACCATAGTGCCTTGTTTCAATAAAACAATAAGGACATTTGCATTGGAGGAAGCAGGAAGAACAGTTGCCAATGTTACCCCCATCCCCATTCTAGCTCCACAGAGTACCCACCCCCGTAGGGAAGGAGAGAAAATAAGTACAGTGCAATAAAGTTTAAAATCAGAACGAGCCCCACAGCCCCTGCCTCAGGTCCTAAATTGCAGATTGAGTATTTGGAGCCTCCATAACCACGTGGCCTCTGCCACCTCTCTCCCAGCTGCCAGCCAAGAGCAGAGTAGACACAAGAACAGGCGAGTAATCCGGAGCAGGGGTCCAAGACCCAGCCTTGTTTCAAGAAAACCCCACTTGTTTTGAGGACCCACATCTCTTGAAGCTTTAGTATCTCTACTACTCATCCAGTGCTCACAGATGGAGGCTCCACTCCAGTGGGATGGACTCACACCATACTGCATCTGCTGGCCTCAGGCAGATGTGACGTGCATTGCAGAGACTTCATGAGATCCAGTGACTATGGTGCTCGGGTGTGACCCACCCTGGTACCGGTCTGAGGTGCCAGGGGCCTGCCTTTATCACCCCCCTCCAGCCCTGGGCCAACAGCAAGCAGTCTCGGGCCTATGACTTGGGGCTCAGTCTTAGGCTGGACAAGTTCAACACTAAGCAGATGCTCATGAATAGAGCCTGTGCACTAGCCCCAGTATCAGATGAAGACGTGTACTCTTGTGGGGTGGTCTTTCAGTGAATGTCACCACCAGCTACGTTAGGGTCTGGTGTGCACCCCCAGGGTTTTAAATGGCCCACTAACTCTGAGACACAAGTGTGTCCCACCTAGGTCCTATCTGTGTAGCTGAGGGGCTGCCTCTAGCACCTGTCCTACAAACCTTGTGACAGCAAGGAAATAGTGAAGTATCATAGGGATGTTTTGGGATTCAGTGATTTGCTACCAGATCTCAACATTGAGCAGATCCTACTGGTTTCTGTCCCAAGGCCAATGAAAGGCCACCACAAAACACACCAAACACCAGAGTAAGGGAAAGAGTTTATTGGTGGGGGCAGGAAACTCTACGGGCTGGAGGGAGAGAGCAGAAAGAGGGCCTGGGCAGGAAAACAGGCCTTGTTATACACTTGTAGGGATGAGGGAATGGGAACAGTGAATCTTCTTAGGGTCAGGGTGGGGTTGTTGCTTATGGTTGGGCCATTTGCTCACCTGACTCCTAGTAAGCCAGTCTGGGTCCTGGAGAGGGTGAACTTAGTGTACAAGGTGGCAGCTGGGCCAGAGCCCAAGATGGCATCCAAGGCTTGAGATGGCACATTCGATAAGACAGCACCATTTCACTAACAGCCAGTGCTTCCAGATGGAGCCAGGACCTGACTCAGTGCCCAGTGCTGTCAGTAGGTAAGTCTTACAGCAAAGCCAACATAAGTGGTGGTCAGGAAGCCAGGTAGACATTAGCCTATGTATGTATGAGAGACTGAAGAAAAATGGGAAATTTTTGTGTGGGTGGATAAGGTAAGAGATGTAGAAACAAGCCCTGAGAGCAAAAATAGCATTAACATAATAACAATATGTTATCTCAAAAACTAAAAAAAGAAAAAAAAATGGGAGTGAGAGGGAGGAAAGAGAGGAGAGAAAGAGGGCGATGGAAGAAAATATTGTTATATTCTTAGAATTGTTATCTGTGAACTCTGTTGAATCTGTTAAAACTAATTAAATTAAATTAAATTTTAAAATTAAAAGAAATCTTGCCATTGTCCAATAATCTTGTTGGGTGGGTCCCAGTTCTCTCCCCGGGGGCAGCTTAGAGAATCCCATCTCCATAAGGAGGCATTTACAACGTTTTGGGAAGAATTTCAGGAACTCCATACCCACAAACCTCTCCGCCTAATAATATTCTAGAAAGGGTGTGGGGGAAGAGAAATGGAAGACTCCTGCTGACGTCCATAAAAACTCCAGTTGGAATGAGACTGGGCTCTCAACTCTTTCCTGATAAGCCCACCTGGTCTGTCAGGTGTGCTGTCTTCCTTCCTATTGTTCATTAGACACAGCCACATGCTGACTGGTACTCTGTCTTATAACTGCATTCCTTCTTTTGTGAAGACCCCATGAGCACGAGGAGTGGCACTGAGTAGAAAGTCCAACTCAGCAACAGATAAGCCACAGCAGTGTGGTCTTTGATCATACACCCAGGATGCACTGATGTCCATGGGCAATCTATCCTTGTTGCACTGGAAGACATAGAACAAGAGTCTGAACCTACCCACCCCCAGGAAGAGACTTGTAAGGATGGACTCTTTTTTTTTTTTTTTTTTTGACAGGCAGAGTTAGACAGTAAGAGAGAGACAGAGAGAATGGTCTTCCTTCTGTTGGTTCAATAGGCAGTGACAAAGACACAATGGCAACAACAAAAAGGGAGTTTTAGGTCAATGTCTCTGATGAACAGAAATATAAAAATTCTCAGCATTATACTAGTAAATAAAATCCAACAACACATTAAAAAAATATTCACCATTATCAAGTGGTATGCAAGGATACGTGAATGATTCAACATATTCAAATCAACAGATATGATATGCCACATCAACGAAATGAAGGCAAAGAAATTCTTCTAGACATTCTAACTTATTTATTCTGAGCCCATGGATTCTACTGAGTTTCGGCACTATATAACACCATAAATTGAAAGTTGTCACATGTCTGTTGTTGAGTTTTGTTCAGTCCTACGGTACTGCATAAGCTGAAAGTTATCCCAAATATACATTTGTTATGTTGTTCAAAATGAACTGGGAGGCTGTTTAAAAAAAGGAGAGTCCGGCCGGCGCTGCGGCTCACTAGGCTAATCCTCCGCCTGCGGCGCCGGCACTCCGGGTTCTAGTCCTGGTTGGAGTGCCAGATTCTGTCCCGGTTGCTCTCTGCTGTGGCCCGGGAAGGCAGTGGAAGATGGCCCAAGTGCTTGGGCTGTGCACCGGCATGGGAGACCAGGAGGAGCACCTGCCTCCTGGCTTCTAATCAGCACAGCGCGCAGGCCGCTTCACACCAGCTGGTTCCTCAAAGTACAGAGCGTATGCACAACAAATAAAAATCCACAGAGTGAAGCAACAACCTACTGAATTTGAGAAAAATATTTATGATCTACTCATCTGACAAGGAATTAATATCCAGAACATGTAAGGAATGCAAAGAATTCAATGGAAAGAAACTAAATAATCCGATCTAAAAATTTCTGGTATCTCTAAACAGATATTTCTCAAAGGAAAATATATTAATAGCCAAGTACATGAGAAAATATCTTTTGTTATTAATCATGAGAGAAATGTAAATCAAAACTACACAGAGTGCCTGGAACTCAAACTGGCACTCTGATGTGGGATGCTGGCATTGCAAGTGGTTGCTTAATCCACTCTGTCACAATGCAGGCCTACGTGGATTTTCTATGTAGAAAATTATGTTGTCTGTGAGTACAGACAGGTTTGTATCTTCTTTTCCCAGATTACATATTTCATTGCTTTTTCTTATCTTATTTCATTTTCTACACTGTCCATGAAGACACTAAATAGGAGAGGCAATATCCTTGGCTTACTAATAATATTAGAGGGAATATATTTGGATCTAATAAGAAGTATCATAACAAATGCATGGTTTTGTAGATAGCTTTTGTCAGGTTGAGAAACTAACCTTACATTGCTTTAATGATTTTTTTTAAATTTTGATTTTATGTTGAGATTTGTAAGAAATTATGGGATATGTACTCTATAGAATACTATACAGCAGTAAAAAAAAATGAAATCTGGTCAATAGCAACAAAATAGAAAAATCTGGAAAACAACATGCTGAGTGAAATAAGCCAGTCCAAAAGGGACAAATATCATATCTTCTCCCTGATCGGTGCCAACTGAGCACCCAAAAGGAAACCTGTTGAAGTGTAATGGACACTATGAGAAACAATGTCTTGAACAGCCCTTGTCCTGATTGTCGAGGAACAACTTACTATTATATTCCTTTTAGTATTTTTTGTTCTACTTAATACCATTGGTTGAACTCTTTAATTAACACACAATTATTCTTAGGTGTTTAAAATTAACTGAAAAGTGATCCCTGCTAAATTAAGAGTGGGAATAAGAGAGGGAGGAGATGTACAGTTTGACACGTGCTCACTCGGACTTACCCCTAAAGGTAGAGCTAGAAATGTGCCAGGGGATTCCAATTCAATCCCATCAAGGTGGCGTGTACCAATGCCATCTTACTTCTTAAAGCGATCAGTTTAAGTTCATAATTGATCAAAAAGATAGGATTAAGTGTCAAAGGGATTATATTAATAAGACCAGTGTCTGCAAATAATAATTGATAGAATTAAAAAGGAGAGAACAATCCAACATGGGAAACAGGATACACAGCACACTCAAATAATGGCAAACGCCCTAAACAGCACTCTGGCCTCAGAATCAGCCCTTAAATTATTCAGATCTGGCTAAAAAGCCCAGGAGTATTTCAGGCATGGAAAGCCAAGACACTGTGGCAAAAAATGACCTAAATGAAAGATCTCTGTGAGTAAGATCCCAGCAGAAAGAACGGGCCATCAAAGAAAGAGGTACCTTTCTCTGAAGGGAGGAGAGATCTTCCACTTTGATTATGGCCTTGTCTAATTAAGATCAGAGTTGATGAACTGAAGAGACTTCCATAGCCTTGGCAGCTCATGACAAGAGCCTCTGGTGATTACTGACGTCATAAATAGGAGTGACAATTGTTAAATCAACAACGGGAGTCACTGTGCACCTGCTCCCCATGTAGGATCTCTATCCTTAATGTGTTGTACTATGCAAATTAATGGTAAAACTAGTACTCAGACAGTACTCTATACTTTGTGTGTCTGTGTGGGTGGAGTCTGTTGAAATCTTTACTTAGTATATACTATGTAGATCTTCTGTATATAAAGATAATTAAAAATGAATCTTGATGAAGAATGGGATGGGAGAGGGAGTAGGAGATGGGATGGTTGCGAGTGGAAGGGAGGTTATGGGGGAAAAGCCGCTATCATTCAAAAGTTGCATTTTGGAAATTTATATTTATTAAATAAAAGTTGAAAAAAATAAATACATTATATTTCTGTATCAATTGGTAGAATATTATGCTTTTTACTTTTCTGGCTGTATGGTATATTACATTGATTGACTTAAATACTGAAGTGGTGTTGAAATTTCAGTGCAAATTGCCATGGGTAATGTTATGGTATGTAGTTTATGTAATACTAATATTGATTTTCTCATATTGTGTTAACATTTTCTTCATTAAAGATTTTCATTTTCCTTTCTTGTACTGTGTTTCTCTGATTTTGTAATCAGGGTGCTGCTGGTATAAAATTTGTGTGGGTGTTTCTTCACCTTCTGGTTTCTGAATTGATTGTGTAGAATTGAGTACATTTCTCCTTTAAACAGGTTGTAGAATTCATTGGTCAGAAAATTTGTGCTTATCTATTTTTGGTGCAGTGTTAGATTTTAGAACTTTATGGCCTCAAGAGCTACAGAGACCACAAATGAAAGAAGAAAGGACCTTTATTGTAGGGAGGACAGCATGGAGGGGATTTAGGATAGGATTGTATGTTGCCCAGAGAGCAGGCAGGGAGGCTGAAAGTGAGTACTCAGCCCCACGAGGCCAATAGGTGACAGGCGACTTATGTTGCTATTGGAAGGGGTCCTGCTACAGAGGAAGCCGGACTGGAAGTGCAGCAGCCAGGACCCGAAGGAGCGCACACATAGGATGCCAGTGTTGCCGGTGGCGGCTTAACCTGCTGCCCCACAGAGTCCCAGATTTGAGCCTTCTTATACCGCCATATGATGCTATGAAGTTTCCTGCTTTATGATTTCAATCAGTTGAAATTTAAGACATTTTATAATGCATGTATGATCTTTCTTGATGAAAGTTTAATGTCTATTAGCAGGTTTGTATCCTCATTCTGCTGGATAGAATGCTCTGTATGTGTTAATTAAGTCTAGCTGGTTGATCTTGACATTTAGTCTTTCTATATCCTTGCAGAATTTCTGTTTACCTGTTTCTTCAGTGACCAAAGGCAAAGTGTCAGAGTCTCCAAATATTGCTGTGGAGTCCTTTCTTTTTGATTCTCTCACCTTTTGTTCTTTTTTACATTTTTAATTCTATTATTCTGTGGCCATGTGCATATAGAATATAAACTATGTGTCTTCTTGGGGAATTCTCTATCATTGTGTAATTTACCTGTGTGTCAATAGTAATTTTTTCTACTTTGAAGCTTAATTTGATATTGATTTAGCCATTCTATTTTTTCTTTGATTTTTTTTTTTTATTTTCATGGCATATCACTTCCTATCATTTGACTTTTAACCTACTTTACCAACATGTTCCAATTGAGCTTCTTAGAGATGGCAACTAGTTGGGTCACTTCACAATTGTTAATAATAAATAGCTGTTTTTAATGTGCATTGGCACATTTACATTTTGGACTTTACTTTTTTGTATTTGTTTTACTTTTTCTTGCATTTTTCATTTATATGGTTTTTCTCCTCCTTCATTTGACTTATTAATACTTTTTCCGTAATAACCTTTTAATTTGTGTTCTTCATTTTCCATATCTCTCTTTACATTTGCTTAGTGTTTCTGTCTAATAATTACAACAGACCTTTTCACAGACTCCTTAGAAGCAGTATTTTACAAACCCTGCCACCATATAGGCCCGGTTAACCTATAAAATATAGGTGACACATGGTAGGTGTCATATATATATATATATATATATATATATATATATATAATATAGGTGTCATATATATATAATGTATATATATTACATTTAAATGCATTGACCACATTATTAATGTTATCTCCTTTTTATTTTCTTTAATGAACAATTTTAAATACTCAAATAGAAAAATACTATATTTCTCCAAATATTCACTGTTTTCACTGTTTTTTTCTGTTCTCCGCTTATTTTTGGTATTCTTACCTCCTACTCATTTCATTTCTCCTGATCTAGAACAGCCTTTTAAAATTTTGGAATTGTTTGCTGCCCATGAATTCATTTAGTATTTCTTCATTAAACATGTCTTTCTTTCATACTTATTCCCGAAGTATGCATTTGCTATGTCTACAACATTGGGCTTTGAGTTTTCTTCTTTCAGTACCTCACTGTGTTTTTCTACTTAATTCTACCTGTCTGGGATGTATAGCTTAATTCACTGAACTGAGGTAGTGGTACATCAGGCCCTACAAGACTCTAATCACCATACTCATGAGGTCATTTGCTTCTCTAATATGTAACATCTTGACAACTGGTGTTGTTTAGTTTAAACTTCCAGGACCAGGTAGGGAGAATTCCAAGCCTAGGGCAGAAAGTATCCAGACCCACTTGGTCATCATAAAAATTCCATGAAGGGTACAGCATTCCTCAACAAGCAGGAACTTAGACATGAGCTGAACATATAACTGGACCAAATAATCACTATCACTCCAACCAGCCCTTGTTGCTTAGCTAGAGGCCAACAAGCAACTGCCCCATCTCTTGTTCCCGTTATTACTGTTGGCCCTCTCCTTAGCCTCCTTAAGAATGTTCCCAAATGCCCACATTCAGCAGGACCATCATTCTGGAGATGTGTGTCAGCTACCTCCTTATCTATGGATAGATTAAATTTTCACTCTCCTTTATCATCAAATCTTGTCTCCATTGTTTTAATCTGGCACCATTGACAAAGACTGAGTTTTTGTAAGAAAATTACTGCCCCTTGAAAATAATGATTCAATTTTCGTGTCTGCTTTCATTATTGTTTCCCTTGATGTCAGCTTTAAGCAATTTGATGATGATGCACTCAGCTGTAAATTTGTTCTGCTTTGAATTCAATGAGTATCTGAATTTGCATGTCCTTGATAAAAACCAAGGTATGTACAAGTCATTATTTCTTCAATTTTTTTTTTGCTATATTCCTTCCCCCTTTCTGAAACTCCTTTAACATAAATGTCAGATATTTCATACTGTCCCACGGGTTGCTGAGACCGTTTATCATCTTTGAAATTATTTTCAACTGACATATCTATTACTCCATCTAGACCCTCCAGTGTTTTTATTTTATTATTGCATTTTTAATCTCTAAAATTTCCAATTCGTTTCTCTTTATATATTCTTCCTTAATTTCTTTTTGTTGGTGCATTACAAATTAGTTATGTATCAGCCATGTTCTGCTTATGCTTGGGAGTATTTAATTACAGTTTTTGTGAAGACTTTGGTTTATAATTCCAACATCTGTGCAATCGGATTATGTTACTTGATGTCTTCACACAGTTGATTGGTGATTCTTTCTATGCTGAGTATCATTAGATTGTATCTTGTAGTTCGTGCTGAGGACCTGTTTCCTAGGCTACATATGGGGGACTCGTTCCTTACTTTCCACCTAGATTGTATCTTGTATACTGTGGCTATCATAAGACCACAGGTCTCTTTTACTGCTGGTAGTTTTTTCTTGTCCACATCTGAGGACTGTGGTTCCAATGCTGCATACAGTTTTCAAAGTCTCTTCAATGCAGTTCAGATCTTTCCTATGCATCACTCATGGCTCATTCTGGGAGTGGCGGGGTGTCTGCCCTTCTGATCCGTTCACAGGGTCTCTGGTATACTACATGCAGTGCCTTGCATTTACAGTGTGAGGATGAGATCACAGCTCATGTGCAACCTCACAGGGAGGGATCACAGCTCTGCCTGAGCTCTGCTTGGACTCAGAATTCTTGGGGCTCCCCTTTGTTCTGCCACACACCCGGCAGCTGCATGCACCCGACACTGGAAGCACTGGTACAACACAGCTGGGGTCAGCTGCTGCCATCCCTCGGCTGCAGAAGGGCCCCTCCTTCAGAGCTCACAGCTCTCCCTGCCCAATGGCCAGGTTACCACTGCTCCCACCCAGATGGCCAGCCACACTTCTGGGCTTCAGGATGCCTTGATTGCCTCTGGAATGTCACAGAATGATAGCAGAATGTTAAACTGTCCCCTGGCACGGTGGGACTTGGAATTCTGGCCTTCTTCAATCCAACTGCTACTATCCACAGAGTTCTCAAATAACTGTTCCACATTTGTAGGCACATTCAGTATAGAAGCCCAGGTGTGCTGGGCCTCCTCTTTTCCTGAACCAGAAATGACAAATAGTTTATTTATAGTGAATGCAAAGTAGGTGGATCTTGCTGCAAACACAAATCCAGTAAGTGAGAGTGATGGTGCACTTTCTCTGTGAAATGTCCATGTAGCTGCAAAGCCAAAAGCATTCTCAAAAAAAAGTCTTTAGCATGTCAGAGAACATGATAAATTGAGATTTTTTCCCCTAATATCACCAAAATTAGGAAGCTAAATCAAGTCTGCTTAGTTCAAAATCCCACAAAAATGAAGCTACTAATACAAACATTGAAATTATATTCCTAGCTTCAACTTTGTGATGCTTATAAAATGTTCTGCTACCTTTGCTGATTTTGTTATATTTTATTGCCCCTTTATGTAAACCCATACATGATAAGTACCTTAATGATTTTTAACTCTGTGAAAATGTTTCCCTTTTCCAGAGGATCTACCTTCTTCCTGTAGTCAGAAAATAGAAACTGCACCAATGTATATGCGTTCTTTATTTTTTGGCTTGCAGTAAGTGCAATCTCTAAGCTAACACTAGCTTAATATACATTACATGGCCTGTGTTTTTACTGATTATACCTTATGCTTCCTGTAAAAGGTTTGCAAAATGTATATCATTAACTTATAGATGAATGCTATCAAGAAATTTCCATTTTTTCAAATCTTCATACACATCTGTTCAACGAAGAGAAAGGATCCATTTAAGTATAGACATCATATAACACTCACCTGTGTTTTTCTCAGGACATTTCAACTCAGCATCTGGTCTACAGTTTTCATATAGCCTCTAGATCCATTTATGTATATAAACATTTAAACCTATTTATATTTTTATCAGCCTACTTATTAATTTAAAAGCCGAAAATTTGAGTTCTCACAATTCAGGTTTGCAAAGTCTGCTTGAGAATATGTACATAATTTTGGAAAATCATAAAAATCTAAAGTTCTGCTAATTAGTCCCTGTGAGAATCATTAGAACAAACAAAAGTATAAAATTTTAATCTCCCAGGTGTCACACAGTAAAATAGTACATATCTTTCAATATGATTTTGAACTGAATACAGATGAATTATTTGGGTTATAATCAGGAGACCTGCACACAGAGGATCTTTAAATAAATATTTTATCAGACAGAAGTGCCTTCACAGAGTCTGGTTACCCCAGTTCTATTTTGATTGTGTTTAAGTTGCTTTTCTCTTTGGGTTTCATTCACCATTTTATTTTTCACCTAGTTGAAATTGTGTAAAATGGAAAGAAAATGAACTCTCCCATATTCTATATGATGTATCAGTTTTTATTTTTGAAAGCAGAGTCTGGATCAAGTGGCCTGCAGTGGGAATTTGATAATCACTACTTTACATTTTTAGTTTATTCTTAGGAAAAATCTCCATGGCAAGCAAAAGCAGTGGATCTGTGGCAATGGCAGCTTCTATTTCTGCTCTTTCCTTAAACACAGGGGCTGTTCTGAGAAGTGGTGAGGGAACCCAGGGTGTGGGCGTCTCGTGCACATGTGGTTGGCGGGAGAATTGCTGTTGGTGTCCTGGATGCAATGGTAAGCTGGTTGCCCCGGCTTGGTAGATTTATTTTGTCAGTGGGGAAAGCTGACTAAATAGATTCATGGTTCCCATGGCAGCCCATCTGGATAATTTGGGGCTTGCAAAGCAGAGATTTTAAGGATCAAGTTATTTTTAAAATTACCTGGTTTTCTCTTCCATAGTTCTTACCTCATGTGTTAGCTGCTTGAATGTGGAGATTGCTTCTTTAGGAAAATATACAAGAATCACCATCCCACTGAAGCACCAGCGTGTTCAGTGTTACATAGGTGTCCTCCCCAGGGACATGTTTCCAATCCACATTAGCACAGAACAGATTTTTTTAAAATTAATTTTCATGCATTTCATAAATACAACTTTAGGAACATAGTATTTCTTCCCACCATACCCGCCCTACCACCCAAATTCCACCCATCTTCCACTTCCTTCTTCTGTTCCAGGCCTTCTTGTTTTTTCACTATGATCTATTTTCATTTAACTTTATACACAGATGATTAACTCAATTCTAGGTAAAGAGTTCAATGCTTTGTATGAGAAAGAAAAAGAGGGAAAAAAAACCCAACAAACAAAAACAAAACAAAACAAAAAACTGTTCCTGGAGAGTCCAGACAAGGGCTGTTCAAAATCATTGTAACTTATGAGACATATCCTCCACTTAATACACTAAAATAAAGTAATTCTTTGAGGACAAGTTTTACTATCAAGTCTCATAATACAACTCTTTGAGGACAGAGGTCCTGCATAGGAAATTAATGCACAGTGACTCTTGTTTATTTAACAATTAACACTCTTATGTATGATGTCAGTGATCACCCCAGGCTCTTGACATGAGATGCCTAGGCTATGGAAGTCTTTTGCATCTACAAACTCTACTAGGCCATAAGCAAAGTAGAAGTTATCTCCTCTGAGAGAGCAGTACATCCTTCTTTGGTGGCTGCTATTAGTGAAATGGTGCCATCTTTTCTGGAGTGCCATCTGAATGAAGCTCTGGGCACTATATTAAGCTCTGGTCCCATTTCCAAGCTCAACCTGGCTTCCTAGCTTCCTAGAAATCAGGTGACCAAATGGCCAAACCACAACTGTCAGCCCCACTCCCCCCATAACGTGATTTGCTACTCCCAGTTCCTTACCTCCACAAAGCTATAAGACCTGTTCTCCTAGTACAGGCTGCTGCTCTCTTGTGCATGGGGAGGCAGCTGTTGGGTTCCCCCATCTGACAATAAACCTTTTACCTTACTCCTGGGTTTGGTGTGTTCTGTCACAGCCTTTCAGCAGCTTCTTTCCACTGGGGTCTCACCCACAGAGGTCATTCATGTAGAGCATTTTTTGACATGGTGTCTTGGCTTTCCATGCCTGAAATGTTCTCGTGGGCTTTTCAGTCAGACCAGAATGCTTAAAGGGATGACTCAGGTCCAAACACTACTTAAGGCAATTGTCATTCTACCGTCTGCTGTATGGACTATTCCCTATGTTGAAGCATTCACTCCTTTTTAATTCTATTATTATTACCAAACATTTAGTCCTATTTATATGATCACTTTAGCACTTAATTCTATCTATATGATCACTTTAACATTTAATCCTCTCCATCTGATCTCTATAACACTTAAATGCTATTTTTATCAACCAACTTATGGGGATTTGGGAGTCACATGGCAAGTTTATAAACTGTATAGTTAGAAGTAAGGCTTTATGAATGCATACAAAACTATACTGCTGTAGAGTTACAAACTTCATACATTTCATAATTGGAACTTTAGCATCATGGTGATTCTTCCCTCCATGCCTTCCCACCCACCATACTCTCACCTCCCCTCCTCTTCCCTCTCTTATTCTCACTCTGATTTTTTACTAAGATATATTTTCAATTAAGTGACTATAAAATTTCCAGAGATTTCTCTTCTAGCTTGGATATTCTTTCTTCTGCCTCACTCACCTCTGTTGTTAAGACTTTACACTGCATTTTTTATTTGATCTATTGAATAAGAATTTCTAATATTTCACTTTGATTTATTTAAGATATCAATTTAATGGGAAATGTTTTCATTCATATCATATATGGTTTTCTTTAGTTCATGAATTTGCTTCTGATTGCCTCTAAGTAATCTGATGATAATTTTTCTGAATTCCATTTCTGGCATTTCCTCAATCTCTTCATCTTCTCTTTTTAATATTGAAATATTGCAGTGTTCTTTTGGGCAGCACATAATGTCTTCCTTACTCTAATTTCTTAAAACTTTCCTCTGTTTTTAGCATTTGTAAATAATTTGTCTTGTGTCTTTTATCTTGGTCTGTGTGTCTGTGGCTTAGTTGGAAATCTACACTTTCAGTGAATACAAGAGGTGTGTGCTGGGTGTGGCCAAGGCACTCTGTTCTGTATTTCAAGGTTGGGCAAGTATTCAAGGTAAGACCCCTATTGTGTGTGGTAACTCTCTTTTGGTTAACTGAATGGAGAGGATTGGTGACCTCTCTTGTGGTGTGACCTGTCCTTCTCCTCACAGCTGTGGGGCACCCTGCTCAGAACAGATTTTTAAAAATGGTTGTTGTGATATTGATTCCTTTTAAAGACAGACAATGCTTCTTATTTGTAAAGGCAATAAAGCAGGTAAAGTGTGTGGAAATATGGAAATGGAAGCTGTTTCTCATAGTTTTGATATTTTTATGCTTCATTTTGCTTGGGATCAAACCAGTCTACTTCCAGCTCATCTCAGCTCTGAAGAGCCATGATTTATTTTTCTGTTCAACAACATGTTCACATCATTAATTTGAACATTAGTTGGTCATATGAACCTAACAATGCTAAACATTCAAACAAATTCTAGATTGTTTCTGTCATTTAATATATTCAGAAAATATATTCTGCAAACATTTATATCAAGGCTTATCTGAGACAAATACTGTACCTTAAAAGTGTGCTTTATCTTCAGTTAACACTATATTACTTGAAATAAAATTTTATTGGCTGGTGCCATGGCTCACTTGGCTAATCCTCCGCCTGCAGCACTGGCACCCTGGGTTCTAGTCCCGGTTGGGGCACCGGATTCTGTCCCAGTTGCTCCTCTTCTAGTCCAGCTCTCTGCTGTGGCCTGGGAATGCAGTGGAGGATTGCCCAAGTGCTTTGGCCCTGCACCCTCATGGGAGACCAGGAGGAAGCACTTGGCTACTGGCTTCGGATAGGCTCAGCGCACCAGCCACAGCGCACCAGCTGTAGCAGCCATTTGGGGGTGAACCAACAGAAAAGGAAGACTTTTCTCTCTGTCTGTCTCTCTCTCTCTGTCTAACTCTGCCTGTCAAAAAAATAAAATTTTATTATACAACAATCCATTCATTTCAGGAAAAGTCCAGAAACTGGGAAGGACAAGCTGAATAATGTTGCATTTGCACCTGAGAGCTGATGGTCTTCAAAGGTTAGACTCTGCATGCTTCCATGTTGCTCTGTCATCCCAGAGTGGAAGAGTGGACTGGAGTCCTCTCTTTGTCACTCATTTTCTCTGCAACCCCTGAAATCAGAGTGTATTACTGATTCTTAGTGAGAGAATGCCAGCAAAAAGTCCTGAAGAACATAGAAAAAAACCAGAAATATTTACAGAAGATGACCAGTGA
Source organism: Lepus europaeus (assembly GCF_033115175.1). Taxonomy (NCBI): domain Eukaryota; kingdom Metazoa; phylum Chordata; class Mammalia; order Lagomorpha; family Leporidae; genus Lepus; species Lepus europaeus. The sequence continues at coordinate 3,338,728 of NC_084839.1, forward strand.
AAGAATAAAAACAGAATTATAAAAAAATTCAAAATAGGACAAAAAAAACAAATGAAATATGAAATAAAGAGCAGATGGAAAAAGTAGGAAAATGACAGACCAGAATCTACCCACATAAATTAATAGATAAATATAAAAGGGATAATCTCAAAGTAGAATAGAGTTTGTCAGTTTGGATAAAAAAGCAAGTCTCAGCTTCATGCTGCTTACCAGAAGTGTGCTACATTATAAATTGAAAAGCTTGCTAAAGGAAATTGGATAGGAAAAGATGGCACACATTTAACATATCAAAAAAAAAACCTTAGAAATTATTAATAGTTGAAAAAGTTGTTAACAGAGCAACTAATTTTCCAGCTGGATAAAAACTCACTTCACAATTATAAAAGTATCAATTCATCGAGAGAAAATAATGTTCCTGAACACTTATGAACCTAATAACAGAGTTTCAAAGTATATAAAGCAAAAACGATATAACTATAAGAAATAGAAGGAAATCCAAATTTATAGTAAAAATGGGATATTCCCTTAACTATTGATGGAACAATTAATTAGTTAGAAAGTTAGTGAAAATAAAGAAGACCCAAACAACAACATCAACCAACTTACCCTATTAACTACAGGACATCTCACTCAACAACAGCAAAATAAACATCCTTTTCATATGCACATGGGATATTTATGAAGCTAGATTATTTCCTGCATTGAAAAAAAACTAAATACATTTAAAAGAATTCAATTCACATAAACGATAGTCTTGGATGACAATATACTACAACAGAAGTATATATCATTTTCTCCAGAATTTGAAAAATGAATAGCATACTTCTTATTGAACTCACATGCCAACAAAGAAATCAAAGAAAATATTAGAAAGCATTTTTGACTGAATGGAAGTGAAAATATTACACATTACTATTTGTAAAATGCCTCTAAAACAGTATTTAGAAGAAAATGTATAAAGCAAAGTGGCCATCCTAGAGTGTAAGACATTATTGAATCAGTAAGTTCAGATTCCACCTTGAAAACCTGGCCAGTGGGGTGGGCACTTGGACTATGGCCAATAGAGGCCTGTGTTCCACTCCAAGAGCCTGGGTGCATGCACTCCTCTGCAGCTCCTAACTCCAGCTTCTTACAAGGCAGACCAGTAAGTCCACAGTGGTGGCTCCCATAGCCAGGTTCCTCCCACCCACTTGGGAGACCTGAGTGCATTTATAACAGGAGAGAGGACTAGTGGACGGAACAGTGCACTTTATATATATCAGATAAATAAATGAAGATTAGACACAAAATAAATTTACAAATCCAGAAAGTGAATATCAAGATAAACAAAAAAACAATTTGACACTCTTGTTTATGGCGTCAGTAATCTTCCTAGGCTCTAGTCATGAGTTGCCAAGGCTATGGAAGCCTCTTGAGTTCGCCAACTTCTATCTTATTCCGACAGGGTCATAGTTCTCTCCTCCTTCCAGAGAAAGGTACCTCCTTCTTTCATGGCCCCATTCTTTCCACTGGGATCTCACTCACAGAGATCTTTCTTTTAGGTTTTTTTTTTTTTTTTCCAGAGTGTCTTGGCTTTCCATGCCTAAAATACTCTCATGGTCTCTTTAGCCAGATCCGAATGCCTTAAGGGCTGATTCTGAGGCCAGAGTGCTATTTAGGACATCTGCCATTCTATGAGTCTGCTGTGTATCCCACTTCCCATGTTGGATCGTTCTCTCCCTTTTTGATTCTATCAGTTAGTATTAGCAGACACTAGTCTTGTTTGTGTGATCCCTTTGACTCTTAGACCTATCAGTGTGATCAATTGTGAACTGAAACTGATCACTTGGACTAGGGAGATGGCATGGGTACATGCCACCTTGATGGGATTGTATTGGAATCCCCTGGCATGTTTCTAACTCCACCATTTGGGGCAAGTCCGATTGAGCATGTCCCAAATTGTACATCTCCTCCTTCTCTTATTCTCACTCTTACATTTAACCGGGATCAGTTTTCAGCTAAAATTTGAACACCTAAGAATAATTGTGTGTTAATCACAGAGTTCAACCAATAGTACTAGAACAAAAATAAATAAATAAATAAAAGGGATAAAGTATTACATTGTACATCAACAGTCAGGACAAGGGCTGATCAAGTCACTGTTTCTCATAGTGTCTATTTCACTTCCACAGGTTTCCCCTTTGGTGCTCAGTTAGTTGTCACCAATCAGGGAGAACATATGGTATTTGTCCCTTTGGGACTGGCTTATTTCACTCAGCATGATGTTTTCCAGATTCCTCCATCTTGTTGCAAATGACTGGATTTCATTGTTTTTGACTGTTGTATAGTATTCTATAGAGTACATGTCCCATAATTTCTTTATCCAGTCTACTGTTGATGGGCATTTGGGTTGGTCCCCGGTGTTAGCTATTGTGAATTGAGCTGCAATAAACATTAATGTGCAGACAGCTTTTTTTTGCCAATTTAATTTCCTTTGGGTAAATTCCAAGGAGTGTTATGGCTGGGTTGTATGGTAGGGTTATATTCAGGTTTCTGAGGAATCTCCAGACTGATTTCCATATTGGCTTAACCAGTTTGCATTCCCTAAACAAGAGTGTCTAATTGTTAAGTCACAAACAGGAGTCACTGTGTACTTACTCCTCATATGGGATCTGTCCTTAATGTGTTGTCCAATGTGAAGTAATGCTATAACTAGTACTGAAACAGTATTTTACACTTTGTGTTTCTGTGTGCATGCAAACTGATGAAATCTTTACTTAATATATACTAAATCGACTTCTGTATATAAAGATAATTAAAAATGAATCTTGATGTGAATGGAATGGGAGAGGGAGTGGGAGATGGGAGAGGTGCGAATGGGAGGGAAGTTATGAGGGGGGGGGGGATGCCATTGTAATCCATAATCTGTACTTTGGAAATTAATATTTACTAAATAAAAGTTAAAAAAGATAAACCAAAAACAAATATACAAAGGAAATAGAAACCATTAAGATTGCAAATATAAAAGTAATGTAAAAATAAATTAAAAATTTTTGACTCAATGAGATCAATATAAGTGATTAATCTCTAGCCAGAGTGACCAGGAAAAATATAGATAAGACACACAGTATTAGCATTATGAGGAGAAATTTTATGCATCATTAAAGCAGAATAAAGTTCATTATTATATAATGAATGACTTTTAAGACTGTAGTAATTATTTGAAAGGCACAGCAATAGAGACAGAATAGAAGCCCAGATATAGGCAGAGAGATCTTTCATCTGCTGGTTTAATCTCTCAATGAACAAAACAGTTAGGGCTGTGCCAGACTGAAGCCAGGAGCCGGGGTCTCCATCAGGTTACCCATGTGGGAGCCAGAAGTCCAAATACCTGGTACAGTGAGCAGATTTTAATAGCGAATGTGTAGGCTGGCGCTGTGACTCACTTGGCTAATCCTCCACCTGCGGTGCCGGCACTCCGGGTTCTAGTCCTGGTTGGGGTGCCGGTTCTGTCCCGGTTGCTCCTCTTCCAGTCCAGCTCTCTGCTGTGGCCCAGGAAGGCAGTGGAGGATGGCCTAAGTGCTTGGGCCCTGCACCCGCATGGGAGACCAGGAGGAAGCACCTGGCTCCTGGCTTCGGATCGGCACAGCATGCAGGCCACAGCGCCATTTGGGGGGTGAACCAACGGAAGGAAGAGCTTTCTCTTTGTCTCTCTCTCACTGTCTAACTCTGCCTGTCAAAAAAATAAAAAAATAAATAAATAATGTGTATACAATAATCAATTTTATAACTTAAATAAACAAATTTCTTTAAAAATAAGCCCTTAAAATGTGCTCCCCAAAATACAAAAAAAGTTGATTAACCCCTATCTATAAAAGATGTTGAATTATCCCTTAAATTTTTTTTTAAGAAAACTGCACATTCACATGACAGCAATATTAATTCTACCAGTTTCGGCGGAAAGGGAACTACTTCTGGGAAAGTGGACTATGCCACCCAGATCATTCTGTGAGGCTAGCATCACCCTAATATCAAAACAGGAAAAAGCAGTACACAGGCAGGAAAACAGGCAAAATAAAACTAGAAGTCAATGTTCCTCATGGACTTAGAAGAAATAATTTTAAACCAAGTTTGAGCAAATAAAATCCAATATCCAAAATTATAAAACATTATTAAGTGGAATTTATCACCCAAAAGACAGTTTCACATTTAATAAATCAATGAATAAAATCCTCTGTGTTAACCAACTAGCACAATAACATCATTAGATAAAAAAAATGACAGAAATCAGTATCCATTCCAGATAAAAACTCGGAGCACCACGGACAAACAGAAGCATCCTCGGCATACTAGAGGGCACTGACCAAAATGCTACAGCTAACCAGCTATTTAATGTTCCAAAATCTAACCACACATGTGATGATGAAAATATTCTTAGGGAGGATTTTTCCCTTAGATAAGGAACAAGATAAGGAGTCCTGCTATCATCACTTGCGTTGTCTCAGAGGTTGTATGTGGCAAGTACAATAAAGCAAACTAAACTTTTTTTTCTAAGTTCTCTTTTTCACAATTTTTTTGGAGTAGTCTCATAAAATTCTAGGCTTACAGGTAGCTGAATTATCTGTTTGAAAAGCAAACAGCTCAGCTCATTATTGGCAGGGCTAGTATTCTAACACAGGGATATTGCGTTTGATAACCATAGTGTGTTTTCTAAACTTTGATCATTAACAAAATATAAATGTAATGGGACGATCCACGTAAGTGTAAAATCTAACTATTTGGTAAAGAGACCTAAACAAGGAGATTAAATATACGGAAATATTTAGCTAAATGAAGATTTGTATGTGTGTGCCCAGTTTGAAACCAGGGCAACATATCATACAATGACTTCATTTTGGCTTATTTTTAAAAATCTTTTTAAAAACTCAAAGCAGTTAAATTCAACATAGTCATCAATGTTTTCATTATACCAAGGGAAAAAAAATGGCTGAACAAACTGACATCAAGGGATTTCCCTGGACACGTCAGATAAGTGAGGGTACAGAGCAAACAGTAACCCTGACATCCAGACAGATGTGTGACTAGAGAGACTCTCAGCTGAGGGAAACTCACCAGGCACAGGTGTTGCTGATGTCATAAACTGGCAGGACACCTTCAAAGGCAATGGTGAGGAATTGCTAGAGGCTGGGTGTGGCCTAGCCTAAGCCAGAATTCCCCTGGGGTCCTCCATACATTCATGGGTTTGAGTTTCAGGAATTCCACAGGTTTTCATGATAAAACCCAAGGAAAAGTCCCTCCTTTTTGGCAGACGGAAGACAGAAGCAGACATCTTGAAGTTCTCCTGAAGTGGGATGCGTTACAAGGGTATTCTGATGGGGAAAATGTATTGCCAGATTCCACCAACCAAGGAGGTAGAAATTATCCAACTCCAGTTCCCTGTAGCCCTCCTCCGTCACCAGGAGGGAGAGTTGGAAGATCAAGAGAAACTTCTGAAGGTCATAGTACACAGACACAGGCCTAATATACAGAAAGGCTTAGCCACAATTATATAGGATGATTCAGCTACTGCCTCCTCCACACAGACACCTTAACACCACGTCAACAAAGCTGCCAAAAAATAATAGAGGATTGCAGAAGAAATAGCTGCAAGGAACAGACTATTTAAGAGAGTTTTTAGAGAACCTTGAAGGGATTGTGGAGACAAAAGAAACACACACACACACAAGCCTGGAGCCTTTGGCACCTATGATCACATCAAGCATTAAACCCAGCTCTGTTCCCAGCCAGACTGATATTAAAACTCACACTAGAGCCTAGGGAGATTACTGACGCCATGAACAGGATTGTCAAATTGTTAAGTCAGCAACAGAAGTCACTGTGTACTTACATCCCATGTGGGATCTGTCCTTAATGTGCTGTCTAATGTGCAGTGATGCCATAACTAGTACTGAAACAGTATTTTTACACTTTGTGTTTCTGCGTGGGTACAAACAGATGAGATCTTTACTAATTATATACTGAATCGATCTTCTGCATATAAAGATAATTGGAAATGAAAAAAAAACCTGGTGTTAAATTGGAAATGACATAGAAAATTAATTAATTTTTTTAAAAAAAATATTATGTAGGATCTCTGTCTTTAATGTGCTCTACACTCTTATTTAATGCTATAACTAGTACTTCAACAGTATTTTTTTTCACTTTGTGTTGCTATATGGGGGCAAACTGTTGAAATCGTTACCTAATATATACTAAACTGATCTTCTGATATATAAAGAGAATTGAAAATGAATCATGATGTGATTGGAAGGGGAGAGGGAGCAGGAAAGGGGAGGGTTGTGGGTGGGAGGGAAGTTTTGGGAGGGGGACGCCATTGTAACCCATAAGCTGTACTTTGGAAATTTATATTCATTAAATAAAAGTTTAATAATAAAAAAAAAAACCTCACACTAGGGGCTGGAGCTGTGGTCTAGCGGGTAAAGCTGCCACCTGCAGTGCTGGCATCCCATATAGGCGCCGGTTTGAGTCCCAGCTGCTCTACTTCCTATCCAGCTCTCTGCTATGACCTGCGAAAGCAGTAGAAGATGACCCAAGTCCTTGGGTCACTACACCTGCATGGGAGACTCAGAAGAACCTCCTGGCTCCTGGTTTTGGATCTGCACAGCTCTAGCCATCGTGGCCAACTAGGGAGTGAACCAGTGGATGGAAGACCTCTTTCTTTCTCTGCCTCTCCTGCTTTCTCGGTGTAACTCTGACTTTCAAATAAAGAAATAGACGTTGGAGAGGAGAGCGGCAAGATGGCGGAATAAGAAGGGAGCACATTGATAGTTCGGCAAGACACAGGTTAATAAAAGTGGAGATACTGCAGGGTCAAGGAAGAGTAGGGGAAGAAACAGCAGAGGAAACTCTTCCGGAACTAGTGATTCACAGTGGACCTGCGTGGAGAGCGTGGGAGCCCAAGTTCGGGACACCAGCGGCAGACTCAACACACCAGCACTGGAACGCGAGGTGAGCCGAACCTCAATAGCCCAAGACACCAGCGTGCAAGCGGAAAGAGGAGACTAGAGGGAACGAGGCTTGAAACTCTGTGGGGAAAAGTTCACCAGGCTAACTAGAAGAGAGAGAGGAAAAAAAAAAGTGACCGATACGGACACGAGTTTCTCTCTCTCCGCTCACCCCTCAAAGGCTAGCAAGACAAAGAGCAGGTGCCATTTTGGACATATGTCATAAGCAGGGCGACCTCAGGTCTGCACCGGCCCTGAGCCTAGCAGAAAAACCTGACTTGGGGGGGGGGGGAAGGGGCGTGAAATAACAGGAGATTAGGATCTAACTTGGCAACCCAGTGGTAGACTGCAGAATTGGAGCCCACACCTAGGGCAGCAGAGATTCCCTGTGTGGTCCTTGGGAAAGAGCTTCTAATCACTGGCTCCTGTGGGTATATCATTCTCCTGCTAACTACCTCCAATTACATTCAGCTGTGTGGAATTACTTCTCTTTTGAATCAAAAAAAAGAAAGAAAGAAAGAAAGAAAGAAAGAAAGAAAGAAAGAAAGAAAGAAAGAAAGAAAGAAATAGAGATTTACCACGCCTAACCTTGGAGTGTCATCTTTGACACACCCTCAACCCTTGGGAACCAAACAGAGCTCTCAGGCCACACTCATCTCAAGCCTCTAAGGCTGCACCGAAAGCACACAGTCCACTTAATATAGAGCCATAGTATAACAAGAAAAAACACCACAGTGAAGAAACCAAATATCTCCAACATGCCATACAACAAACGCAAAAACCGAGGTAACAAGAACAAGGAAGACACTATGATGCCCCCAAATGAAAAAGACACCCCAATTCAAGATTATGAGATGATGAGATAGAAGAAATGCAAGAAGCAGATCTCAAAAAATTGATAAGAACATTAAGAAGTTCTCAAAAACAAATTCTTGAACTACAGAAATCCTTAATGGACAAGATAGAAAATCTCTCTCGTGAAAATGAAATATTAAGGAGGAATCAAAATGAAGTGAAACAACTAGTAGAACAAGAAGATGTGATGGTGACGAGAAATCATAATGAAATGAAGAATTCAATAGATCAAATGACAAACACATTAGAGAGCCTTAAAAACAGAATGGGCGAAGCAGAAGAGAGAATATCAGACTTAGAAGACAGAGAACAGGAACGGAAACAGGCAAACCAAAGAAAAGAAGAAGAAATTAGAAATCTAAAAAATATTGTTGGGAATCTACAGGATACTATTAAAAAACCCAACATTCAGATTCTAGGAGTTCCTGAAGGCATGGAGAGGGAGAATGGATTAGAAGGCATTTTCAGTGAGATACTAGCAGAAAATTTCCCAGGTTTGGAGAAGGACAGAGGCATCCTAGTACAGGAAGCTATAGAACCCCTAATAAACATGACCAAAACAGATCCTCACCACGACATGTTGTAATCAAACTCACCACAGTGAAGCATAAAGAAAAGATTCTAAAATGTGCAAGAGAGAAATGTCAGATCACTCTTAGAGGATCTCCAATTAGACTCACAGCAGACTTCTCATCAGAAACCCTACCAGCTAGAAGGGAATGGCGAGACATAGCCCAGGTACTAAGAGAGAAAAACTGCAAGCCCAGAATATTATATCCTGCAAAGCTCTCATTTGTGAATGAAGGTGAAATTAAGACTTTTCATAGCAAACAGAAACTGAAAGAATTTGTTGCGACTCATCCTGCCCTGAAAAAGATGCTTAAAGATGTGTTACACACAGAAACACAGAAACATGGTCACCAATATGAAAGAAGGTAAAGGAAGGAAACCTCACAGCAAAAGATCACAGGAAGCTCAATTTCTCTTTGACATAGAATTAAACTGTGATGCTCTGTTAAAGCAATGTGTTAAAGTAATCTATTATGTTCTCTTGATGTCTGTTAAATTCTAATTGTTCAAAAACAGCTGAATTTTTATTAAGAGCTATGGGTTATTTAAATATGTGCTTATTTTCAAAGATTTGAATAATCACCTTGTAACAATGATCAAATTTGGTCTATGTTATGTCATGATTTTAAGGAATCTTATTTCAACCAGATATTTTGGATTTTGAGCCTTCTTGGCATTCTTGACAGGCATTCAAAAAATCAAAGTTTCAAACAATCTGGACTCTAAAATTTCCAGTAAATCTTGGACTTTGGTTTTTCCAGTTTGGGCCCAACTGAAAAAATCAAAGGACCTATGTCTCTCATCTTATAGAGACACCAACTAATCAGGCTATTTGGATTATATTAGAAGTACTGTCAAGATGTGATGTGGTACCAAACTTTAAGTTTCTATAATGGAAAATGCTATTAATACAAATGTTTGAGAATTAAAAAGTCTAATGATTTTGTTTTACTAGACATGATAGTTATCTTAATGAGAAAGCCCCAGAGGCCTAAAGGGTTAAATACTTGTAAAATCCTACAGGTGCTTTCAAAAATACTGTGAAGTAAGCAAGTGCCTCTTGTTGGTTGATGAGTTTATACTTTTAAACATGGCGACTTAAAGTCTTTTGTCATCCACAGTTATATATGATTTGCTGCTCATAAAACTAAAGTGATGTTGGTTCTGTGTTTAGCTGTCCTCCTATAGGTTCCTATGGACTTTTTCCAGCCACTTTTATTGTATTCAGTACTTTGGGATGGCTCTGTAAACAGATGAAGCCAATAATGTATTAACAGTACCAACTGAGAGAAAGTATGGTTAACTGAGGTTACTAAAAACAAAAAGCAATTCAAATCAATTGGCAATTTACAAAAAAGAGTTAAAGATTTTAAAAGCTATTATTAAAATTGCTATATTGGTCTATTATGCTATGTTATATGTGTGTACATATTGTATGTCCACATGGGGAAATTTTATTAAGAGTTTTATTTTAAATGGCTTTTAGATAAGATTGTCCATAAATTTAAGCTGCTAAAATCAATCAAAGATACATTTTAATTTGTGTGACCTGAATCTGTGTATCATATGTTTTAAACTTGTTGGTAGAAAGAAACTAAAAACATTTTATATGGTTGTGCTTAAGTTTACTGGCTAAACAAACTACACCATGTTAGATATTTAAGAGGTGTTTCCAAATACATGATTCTTAAAATTTATAGAAGGCATTGGACCTTCTGGTAAATGTTTTCTTAAGTTGTTATCTAATGGTTGAAACGGTTTGCTAAGTATTCATGTAAAATTGCTATTTTCAGCAAGCAATCTAGGACTTGCTCCCTCATTTCTCTATTCTAAGCCCAACTTGTTCTTTCATTTCTCTATTCTCTTCAAGGTAGGAAACTAATTCTATTATGAAGGAATCTGTAGGACGCACAATTTAATCTTTAGACCTTATAAAAGAGATGGCTAACATTTTTCTGTAATAGCATAGCCAAAATAAGAACTTAAATAATAATCTCATAGCTACATTCACTTCGCCATCAGCGAAGTATACAGTAAGTAGAAAAAACCTCCCTTTCAGACCAAAGGGAAAGGAAGTTTTAAAGTGAGAATATAATTTTCCTCATGGGCATTGTCTACCTTAGAAAAACTACTACAGAACATGCCTGTGACTATAGACTTGTAGTTTAGGCCACCGAAGATTAGAGATGGGAACCGGGCACTCCCTTGACTTGCATCGTCTGGTCTGCTTTAATACAAACCAGGAGGAAAAGAAAGCTAGGCATCAGAAGCAATGGGTGGCAGGCCTATTAATGGCTGATCTGTACAGTGATCTGCCCTCAAGGAGACCCAACAGGCCAGTCCACTGCAGTGGCTTTCAATGTGGTAAGCCTGGGCTTCAGCAGAAGTCAGCTTGTGAAGAGCCCTGGCAGCTCTGCCAAGAGATGGGTCACTGGAAAAGGACTGGCCCTGGAGTCGAAGGATGCCCAGGTCAGAGCCACAGATCTTATTGGCTCTAAGCTGAAAAGCCCTTCACTCAGCCCAACTTCCAAAGTGACCACTGCAGCTGAGGGGACGGCCAAGTAGGGTCAGCAACATTGCAGGCAGAACTGTAAATTTCTTGTTAGAGATGCCCCCTGCCTTTACCTGGCCAGCTCTCCTCCCAGGCCAGCCAAGTAATGAAAGTCAACAGAGTGCCTTCCCCTAGGAGGTTCACACCTCCCTTAGGATATACCCCATGTGAAGAGATAGATAGGTCTGGGCCTCTTAACTTACAAGGCCTAAAGCCCACCAGATTATTATCAAGCCCCTTCTATCAGGTTCTATTTGCCTCTCAATCATAAAACTTAATTGTAGCTTAGAGAGCACCTTTCTTAGCTCCTCTAATAATGACTCTGTCCTTTGTTCTAGACCCTGTCTAGCGCACTTGGGCCTCATTCCTTCATAATCATAACCTCTACCACCAATGGCTCTACTCCCAACCTGTGTGTACTGATGGTCCTCTTCCCCACTTAATGCTGTATAATTGTTCAAACCTGGTAAATGCCACTCTTAGGATCATTGGTTACTATCCTCACTCTTTTATGACCTTGTTTAAATGTGAGCAGAGTCGGCAAACTTGGAAGGCTTCCATAGCCTTGGCAACTCATGACAACAGCCTAGGCTGGTTACTGGCGCCATAAACTAGAGTGTCAATTTGTTGGGTCAACAACAGGAGCTACTGTGCACTTGCTCCTCATGTGGGATCTCTGTCCTTAATGTACTGTACATTTTGATTTAATGCTATAACTAGTACTCAAACAGTATGTTTCACTTTGTGTTTCTATGTGGGTGCAAACTGTTGAAATCTTTATACTAAATTGATCTTCTGTATATAAAGAGAATTAAAAATGAATCTTGATGTGAATGGAAGGGGAGAGGGATCGGGAGAGGGGAGGATTGCGGGTGGGAGGGAAGTTATGGGAGGGGGAAGCCATTGTAATCCATAAGCTGTACACTGGAAATTTATATTCATTAAATAAAAGTTAAAAAAAAAAGAAAAAAAGGAAATAGATCTTTAAAAAAGCTATTCAAAATTTCTTTGAGACTTTAAATTATTTTGTGTTTCCTTATGACACAAAGTACCTTTTGTGATTTTAGTTCTATGAAGAATGCCACTGGTCTTCTGAAGACCTCTCTCTCTCTCTCTCTCTCATCTATCTCTATCTCTATTTCCTTATCTTTCTGCCTTTCAAATAAAAGAAAACAAATTTAAAGAAATGGGCAACATGTATGAATGGATTTTTTTTTTCAAAAATCAAATACAAACTGTCAAGAAACACATGAAAAACATACTCAGAGTCATTAGTTATCAGATAAATGTAAATAAAACCCACAATGAGCTATCATGTATCTATAGTTAGAATGACTATTACCAAAATTACAAAAAGCAACAAATGCAACTGAAGCTGTGGAGAAGGACAGATGAGATTATTGGGAATGCAAATCAGAATGGCCGTTAGGAAAGGCAGCATGAATATCCTCAAACTCACAATAGGTTTGCCATGTGACCCAGCAGTTCCCCTTCAGGGAAAACATCCAATGAGAAAGCAGCCTATGAAAGGAGTATCTGTGCTTCTATATTATTGCATCTACATTCACAGTACAAAGATGTAGAACCAGCTTAGATACCCATCAGTGGGTGAGTGGGTAAACAAAATGTGATATCTATCTATACACACATGTGTGTGTGTGTGTGTAAATATAATGTGGAATACTACTCACACAACAAAAATAATGAAATCTTGACATTTAGAATAAAATAGAATGAAATGGACATATTTTGCTAAATGAAATAACCAGACATAGAAATACAAATACACACTTTCTATCATATATGGAAGCTAATTTGTGTATGCCAAATTATTAGATATTTATAAGTGCTGTTCTTGCTGAGTTATACCCTTACATAACAATATATGCTTCTTTCTCTACTTTATAATCTCTGTCATGTATTAAAAATAATGTGTATGTATATACATGCAAATATGTCATGTACATGTAAATATGTAATGTTTACATATGAAGCAAATATAACGATTTTTAAATATATGTGCACTAATTGAACTCTTTTGGATTATTAGAAATATTTTAAAATAAAAAGACAAAAAAAAACTTGAGATATCTACAAGGCACAGAAAAAAATATACAAGACCAAGATGTTCCCTCTTGGCTTATAGCTATTGAACACCACACTGCAAGTCTTGTGTAGTCAATAAGACAGAAAAAAAGATAAAAGACATTGGGATTAGACAGGAGGAAATAAGATACTATCAGAAAGTGACACGATTCTTCATGCACAAAATTCTAAAAAATACACAAAGTAAGAATTAACGGTATAACTAGTCCTCAAACAGTACTTTGTACTTTGTGTTTCTGTGTGGGTGTAAACTGTTGAAATCTTTACTTAGTATATACTAAATTGATCTTCTGTATATAAAGATAATTGAAAATGAATCTTGATGAAGAATGGGATGGGAGAGGGTGTGGGAGACTGGCAGGTTGTGGGTGGGATGGAGGTTATGGGGAGAAAAAGCCACTGTAATCCAAAAGTTGTACTTTGGAAATTTATATTTATGAAATAAAAGTTAAAAAATACAAAAATTAAAATAAAACCAAAATAGCAAATTTAGAGAATACTTGGTTAATATGAAAGTATCTATTGCTTTTGTATCTCAGAAACAGAACGACTAGAATCTGAAATCAATTCCATAATAGCAAAAAAGCATCAAAAGGGATAAAACACATGGATATGAATATACTAAACTATGTACCAATTCTCTAGAAGGAAATTACACAATTCTTATTATAAAAATCAAAGTTCTAAATACATGTAGATTGGAAAATTCAACATTATTATAATGTCAACTGTTTTCAAAATGATCTATAGAGTCAATGTAATTCTAAAATCTGAGAAAGCAATTTTGAACATACTGACAAGCTGATTCTAATCCTTATATGGGAAGGCCAAAGACAATATAGTCACCACAGTGGTGAATCAGAAGAAAATTATTGGAGGATTGACAGTACGTGATTGACAAACTTTGTATAAGCTATGATAATCAACACAGCATAGTTCTGGAGAAAGAAAAGAGACATGGGAACAATGATGGGATGAACAGAATACAAAGCTCAGAAATAGGTGCTTCCAGTGGTGAAAATGATCTCTGACAATGGTGCGGAGGGAACTCTCAAGAGATGGATCTTATTTTCCATGACTGGTGGTGGAAAAAATGGGTGCTCATCATAACTACCCCCAAGGGGGGAAAAACACAGATCCAGGTCTCACACCTTTCATAATAATCAACTCAATCATACACCCAGTTATAAAAATGTGAAGCTATAACATTTTTTAAAAAGGCATATTTTAAGTTTGGTAATAAATTTAAAGTACAATAGCAGCACATAATCCATGAAAGAAAACTGAACTTTATAAATATGGAAATTTTTTGCTCCATAATGTATATTAGAGAGAGAGAGAGAGAGAGAGAGATGCAGATTAGGAAAGAATACTTTCACAATTATTTTCTAACATAGGACTTACATCATAAATATTCAAAGATGTCTTGAAACTCAATAAATTAGAAAACAACAACCTAATTAAAAATAGACAAAATATATGAACATATACCTCAATAAAGAAGGTACAAAGATGGAGAAAATCAGGTCTGCATACAAAAATAAGTTCAAAATATTTGTCATTAGTGAATCAAAAATTAATGGCAAACTGATACACCGTGACTACCAAAATGCTTAATATTAAAAGCGACACTATCAAGTCCTGATGAGAATATGGAACAATGTGAATTGCTGATGCAATTATACCAGTAGGAATTAAGAACAGCTAATTTGGAGATACTTGGGAAGTTTCATACAAACTAAACCTTGTGCTTACTGTTCTATTCAAAATGTGTTTTTAGGTATTTACTCAATTTATTGGAAAGCATTTGTTCACAAAAATCTGAACATGAATGTTTATAGTGATTTTTTCCATGATTGCCCAAAACTGAAAACAATACAGATCTCCTTCAAAGTATTAATTCATAAATAAGCTTATTATATCCACACACTTGAAATATTATTCAATGATAAGAAAAAATAAACTATCAAGCAAAAAAATACATAGAAAACACTTATAGTTCATATTGCTGAGTGAAAGAAGCCAGTATGGAAAGGTGCATAACCTACGATGGCAAATATATGACATTCTGGAAAAGGCAAAACTAGACATATAGTAACCTATGGTTTAGGATAAGAAGAGGGGAGATCACTATGGCACAGCGGATAAAGCCACTACCTGTAGTGTCAGTATTCTATATGGGCACTAGTTCTTGTCCCAGCTGTTACACTTCTGACCCAGCTCTCTGCTAATGAGCCTGGGAAAGCAGTGGAAGGTGCCTCAAGTCCTTGGGCTCCTGCATCCACAGTGGAGAGCAGATGAAGCTCCTGGCTCCTGGCTTTGGCCTGGCCCTTTTTTTTCAGTTGGAGCATTTGGGGAGTGAACCGTGGATAGAAGATCTCTCCCCCCACTTTTCTCCCTCTCTCTCTCCCCCTCTGTCTTCTCTCCCTCTCTCAATCTGCTGATGCCTCTCCTTCTTTGTAACTCTTTAAAATAAATAAATCTTAAAAAATGATACAAAGGAAATGAAGAGAGGAATGCATAAGTGAAATAAAGTTTTTTTTCAGGAGGTGTAAATGTTCTGTATGGGTCTTTAATCATGAATACGTGACATTATACATTTGTGAAAATGTATATAATTTGTAGCACAAAGAGTGAACATGCAATTAAATGTAAAATTAAATGCAAATTAAATGAAAACAGTCTAGGAGTCTACGCTGTTCCAGGAAGGAATGAAGCTTTGACAAGATCATGCTATAATAAATATATAAATGCTATAATAAATATTTGAAAGAATACTTAGGAAGGGATTGTGAGGAAAGATGCTAGCCAGTCAACTGTGGAAGTTAATGGAATCTGTAAAAATAAAGACAAAAAGAACAGCTCATCAGCAGTGTACTCTAGATGACAGAATGGATTTCTACAGGTGTCCCATATCATAATTGCCCCACTGCTATGAACATTTGTTGGAATTCAACAATTAAATCAATGGATGGCAGATGGTAGGAGTTTCTTACTTTTGGAGTGAGAAATTACAGATATGCAAAAGGAGGAAGCTGAAACAGTTCATGCAATAATAGATTGCAGTTAGAGATATCACTAAGAACTCATGTCTAGTTTAAAGTAGCTACAGATGGTTGATTTGGGACATACACATAGATATTCATATAAGCAGGCTGGTATGCTTAACGTATATTTCCTGCTCATTCAGTTTTCGTGGCTGAAACAAAACATTTTAATAGCAATGATACACATCAGGTACTCAGACCTCGATTTCCAATACCCAACAGAAGACGTCAAGGCTTCTTGAGGAAACAGATGATTCTAAGATGAGGCAGGGTACATGCAGGGTGAACCTGAACATCTAACGGTGCCAGAAGTTATGGAGTACACCCAAAGAACAGTAACTATTCATTTCGATACGTGTATTCAAAGAAGTCAAAGAACCAACTGGAAGAGCTCCCAGCTGACAAAACTGGAACAATTTGAGCAACAAATAAAGTGGTATTAGGCTCTCACCTAAAGTAATGTATGTACATATCCATAAATCATATCAATATAAATAATGATATAATAAATTATCAAATGAGAAGAGACAAGTGTCCCAGGCAGAAGAATCACATGCGATTTACATCAATGTTCTGACTTAGAAGAGAGGAGGCGCTGGGCAGTTTGTGCAGTCTGCTTTCAAAATACAGTGTGAACAATAGGCAAAGGGAAAATTAGCAACTTCATGGTGAGAGAACCTCACAAATTCTGCTACGTCAAGTGTCAAAAGCCAACCTCACCAGTCATGGAGCAGGTTGCCTCTGATGTGACAGGTGCAAATGGCATTTTATTTCTATGACTTCTTACTGAAGCCCCAAAGCCCAGTTTAACCATGAGGGGAACATCAGAGAATTTAAAACAAATGGAAATGCTGCAATGGACCAGGTTAGAATGTCCTAGCATTTTCAATGATATATATATATATATATATATATATATATATATATATATATATATGAATGCCAGAGTCAGGAGAGTCCTCAGAAGACCATATGAAAACATCTAAGATGTGATAGTGGATGGGATCAGAGAGCAAAAAAAAAAAAAAAAAAAGAATGATGTAAAACTCAGAAAATCTGAGCAGACCATGGATGACAATGAACAATAATCTAACTGTATCATTTCATAAAGTACAACAGATCACCAAACTAAAACATGGTAGCCAAAGAGGTACTCCATGTGGGATTATGTGGGGCTCTGTGCCATCTTCTCAATACTTCTGTAGATCTAACAAAAGGCTAAAAAGCAAAGATTGCCAAAGACAACCATGATGAAGCCATGCTGGAGTGTTTTTCTGACAACCTAGTCCAGAGATGTCTCATTTATTCAACTGTGTCTATGATTTTCTTTCAAATGTCGATATTTGTTTCTTAGGACTGTTTCAAGGACTAAACTCTCATAATGCAGTTCTGGCCCCGAGTAGAATGATGATAATCATGCCCAGGCTTCTGTGACTCCAAATATGCTGAAGCTGCTGATCAAGAGCAGTAATAGGAGCCGTGTAGGACAATTAATGTCATGAATTATGCAGTTCTCTAGCTTCTGAACTATATGCTACATGAAAATCAGGACTATCTTTCACATTTTTAATGTTAATTTTCTAAAAAAATTGAAACATCAGCTCTACCACAATTAAAAATATTTTAAATATATGCGTTGATGCATAAAACAACTGCCTAGGAAACATTTATAGGTGTCAGAACTACTAAAAAAGGTAGCAGCAAACATGGTTAATAAATTGTATTTTGGAATCATGCAGATCTGGATTCAAATAAAACTATGCCTTTTACATTTTTGTGCTTTTGAACAAGTTGTATTAAATCTCTAAGACCCTGCTTTAACATCTTAATACAAAGATATTTTTGCAGCATCAGTGTTTTTAAGAAATACGTATTAAGTATCTTACACAGTCTTGTCACCTGGTCAGGCAAAAACTTTTCCAATGATATCTTAATGTTGCAAAAAATCTAAAATGGTTATACACTATTAATATGGTCACAGACATATAGAGAAGCTGAGTGACTTTTCAAAACTTCCAAAATTACATAATAATTTCGATGCCCAAAATGAACACAGATTCTCTTACTTCTAGGAAAGCAATCTATTTGTTAAAAATTTATATTTTTATATTATTATATTCACAAATATTGGGAAGAATTAGCCTAGCAATATTTTATCTTTTATCTTTGTATATTTTTGGTATAAAGACTCACTTTGCCTCATTTACAGTATAGTAATCAGATAAATGGTTTTTCCATGACATAAACCTTGGGATAGTTTTCCACAGTCATAGTTTCATTATAGTCACAAAATTTTGAGTGGAACAGAGAAAGGGGTTTGGGCACATCTGGCTCTGCAGTAACCCCTTTTCTGGCAATCATCATTGTTAATGGAAAAAGGGTTATTGTCAATCAAGGAGGTACTTATCTATATTTTCAATTTTTTTAATATATTTTATTTTATTTGAAAGTCAGAGTTACAAAGAGGGAGAGAGGGAGAGGAGAGAGAGAGAAAGAGAGAGAGATTGTCTTTCAACTGGTTCACTCCCGAGAGCCAGTGCTGGGACAGGCCAAAGCTAAGAGCCAGGAGCTTCTCCCAGGTCTCCCAAGTGGATGGCAGGGGCCTAAGCACTTTGTTTTTGTTTTTTGTTGTTTTATAATAGAAAACTTTTATTTAATAAATATAAATTTTGAAAGTACAACTTTTGGATTATAGCAGTTCTTCCCCCCATAACCACCATCCTACCCACAAACCATCCCATCACCTACTCCCTCTTTCATCCCATTCTTCATTAAGATTCATTTATAATTATCTTTATATACATAAGATCAACTCTATACTAAGTAAAAATTTCAACAGTTTGCACCCACACAGACTCACAATGTATACAGTAATGTTTGAAGACTATTTTTACCATTCTCATAGTACAACATATTACGGACAGAGGTCTTACATGGGGAGCAAGTGCACAGTGACTCCTGTTGTTGATTTAACACTTGATACTCTCATTTATGACATCAGTAATCACACGAGGCTTGTCATGAGCTGCCAAGGCTATGGAAGCCTCTTGAGTTCACAAACTCTGATCTTATTTAGACAAGGCTTTAGTCCAAGTGGAAGTTCTCTCCTCCCTTCAGAGAAAGGTACCTCTTTCTTTGACAACCTGTTCTTTCCACTGGGATCTCACTCACAGAGATCTTTCATTTAGGTCATTTTTTGCCACAGTGTCTTGGCTTTCCATGCCCGAAATACTCCTGGGCTTTTTAGCCAGATCTGGATACTTTAAGGGCTGACTCTGAGGCCAGAGTGCTGTTTAGGGCATTTGTCATTCTATGAGACTGCTGTGTATCCCACTTCCCATGTTGAATCACTCTCTCCTTCTGTTGCTTTTCTCAGGTCATGGATGGGAAGTGGAGTAAGTAGGACATGAACTGGCACCCATATTGGATGCTGGCATTGTAAGCCACAATGCTTAATTTTTTTATAAATATTAAATTATCTAATGTAATTCCACTCATTAGTACCAGCATATCAGAGTATGCACAAATTTACCTACAAAATTATCTATTTTTTACTTCCCTATATCTGCATGTTCCTGGTTTCCTAATGTTGCTCTAGTTTGTATCAAAATTCTTAAAAAATTTTATTGGAAAACATAGCCAAGCTTGATGTTAACCATTTGATAGAGGTGTTTGCAGCAAAAAAGTAAGCTGATAGGCGATTTTCTGTGGTGGTAGTCCATTTAAGTCAAGAACTACTTCATAATTCATTCAGGGATGGGGGACCTTTGTTCTGCCAAGGGCCATATGGATATTTATGACATCATCATGGGCCACACAAAATTTTCAATTTAAAAGTTATCCTGCTATAATTGCATTGAATTTAGAGTCCTGCTCGCTATTGCCTTGGCAAGGCCCGAGCAAATGATTTCATGGACTGTTTGCTCCCCATGGGTCAGATGTTCCCCTTTCCTTATTCAGTTTGTGTGACTATGTAGAGAGAAGAAAAAAGAGCATTCTCACTAACAGTAATTATTGGAATCTCTCTGAAAAGGAGGTTCACCAGGAATGAAAGCTGTCATATTTCAGTCACAAATTCAAGAAACTCTCTTCTGGTCTCCCAATCTTTTCTCTTCCTATGGAAAAGCCTTCTTCCACTGACTCAGCTGTATAATTCACTGAATGTCAGTTCTTCAAGCAGTGCTGGGTGAAAGTTTTTTCCACACGGTATGTAAACTTGAAAATTCAAGCCAAAATTTGTGTGTGTGTGTGTGTGTGTGTGTGTGTGTGTGTGAGAGAGAGAGAGAGAGAGAGAGAGAATAATGTCTTCCAGATGACAGGTTTCTGGATGGAATCTGAAGCCTGAAGCAAGAGAAAATGTTCATTAACATTCAGATTCCATGTCATTTTGATTCACACTCCCTAAGCAAGCTAATTTGGTCGGCAGCCAACCTACTCACAGTGTGATGACAACACAACAAGCCTCACCGCCTCCCTTTCATTGCTAATGACTCTTTGAGTGACAGCCCTGGTCTCAGAGCTCGGCATGACACCTCACCCTGCAGGCCTGCAGTGGCAGCACTGCTGCTGTCCTAGCTCCTGCTGAGCAGACGCAGCAAGGACAGTCTGTGACTTCAGAACACCCCAGTCACCGTCACCACACCCATGGGGCTCCTGTACACGCAGCTGTCCCTGGCACTCCCATTCCAAATACTGTGTGTTCTCAGAACAGTATCACGAGGATGAAATGAATCGTGCTGGCAACTGGATGTCCCTAAGGACTTCTACATACTCCACACAGGACATAGCATGGACACTTCTCTTCACCTTGGTCTGACTTCTTGTTGTGCTAATGGCATCACATTTATCTATATTAGAACATCACCCAAAGTTTTAATGTTTATGTTAAATTTTCATTCGCTTGTATTTTTAAAATCTTATTTAATGGATTTATTTTTTCCCAAAAATCAAGCCTGTTTTGTTTATTTGTTATTCCTCAGGTTTAAGCACAGCAAACCCCACCACTGTCATCCCCGAGTCATGCTCTCTGACCAGTGTTTTGTGCTGTGAGAGCATTGATCTCCATTTCCTTCCTATGGTTGCTTATCTGGGACAGCACCACAAACATTAGGATGAGAGAACTACAGAGCAGAAAGGGTGTTTGAATTCCCAGTGGTAACTAACACCAAGAAGAGAAGCCCACACAGCACATGGAAGTATTATAACCCATTGGTTGAATGAATGAAATAGTAGATGTGTATACCCCACCATGCATGAGTTCTGTCTTTCTGCCTGAAATGTGGCAAATGTGTAGGCTCAGAAAGCGTGCTTACCTCTTATTGTGTGCCTTCTCCCTCACCAGATTCTTCTGCACTCATTCTCTGATATGGGAAACTTGCCTTCAAGGAACTGAAGATTCCAAGGGGTTGGACCAAGACACAAGTTCCTTTGCACCATAATGCATCCCGGATTGTGTTATCATTTCTTTCTTCACTTGATAGACATTTACCAGGTACTCTGGGCTAATATCCTGGGCTGCAAAAGTAGATGTAGGTTAAGAGGGTATACCCCTCAGGGTTCTGGGAACTTGAATGTAAGAAAGTACATTGGAAAGTTCATTACAGTCTGACTATGTTGGAGAGGAGAAGTTTAGGCTAAGCCACAATAATGAGGTGTTCATCAGAGAAGGAAACAAAGTCTCAAAAAGTCCGTCTCCTCCTCCCTGGGGGAAGAGTCTGGCTTCCAGACAAGGCACTTATTCCTCCACAGTGTCATTTGATTCTGAGCAGAAAAGAACATGTACAGATGTGTAATTTACCAGTAAACCTGATTGCACTGTGTTTCTGTGAATCAATGGGCATCAGTGACCTGGTGTAGGAACAGATGTGTATGTCCTAACAGAAATATCCTGAGGGGCTATGGTGGGTCCATCTACTAAGAAGTAAACTATGAGCAAGATGGCAGAATAGGAAGGGAGCACACTGATAGTCTGAGAAGAGACAGTTTAATAAAAGATACTGAAGGTTCAAGGAAGAGTAAGGGAAGAAACAGCAGAGGAAACTCTTCCAGAACTAGTGGTTCACAGTGGACCTGTGTGGAGAGTGTGGGAGCCCACGGTTTGGGACACCAGCGGCAGAATTAACACACTAGCACTGGAATGCGAGGTGAGCCAAAACCTCAATAGCCCAAGACACTGGCGGGTAAGCGGAAAGAGGAGACTAGAGGGAACGAGGCTTGAAATCCCATGGGGAAAAGTTCACCAGGCTAACTAGAAGAGAGAGGAAAAAAAAAGTGACCGGTACAGACATGAGTTTCTCTCTGTCCACTCACCTCTCAAAGGCGAGCAAGACAAAGAGCAGGGGCCATTTTGGACATACGTCATAAGCGTTGCGACCTCAGGTCTGCACCTGCCCTCAGCCAAGCAGAAAAATCTGACTCTGGGCAGGAGGGGCATGAAATAACAGGAGATTAGGACCTAGTGAATGTGTGGTGCTAATGAACTGAGACTGTGAAAAAAGAGACAGTGGGGGGAGAGAACTCATGGAATTCACGTGAGTACTCTCCAGAGACGCTACAATTCAGTAACCTTGGCAACGCAGTGGGAGACTGCAGGAGAATTGGAGCCCACACTGAGGGCAGCACAGATTCCCTGTGTGGTCCTTGGGAAAGAGCTTCTGATCTCTGGCTCCTGTGGGTATATCATTCGCCTGCTAACTACCTCCAATTCCTCTCAGCTTTTCGGAAATACTTCCCTTTTGAATCAAAAAAAGAAAGAAAGAGAGAGAGATTTACCATACCTAACCTGGGAGTGTTACCTTTGGCACACCCTTAACCCTGAGGAACCAAACAGAGCTCTCAGGCCACACCAATCTCAAGCCTCTAAGGCTCCATCAAAAGCAGACAGTCCACTTAATACAGTCATAGTATAAAAATAAAAACACCACAGTGAAGGAAGAAGAATCCAAATAATATCTCCACAATGGCAAGCAACAAATGCAAAAACCAAGGAAACAAGAACAAGGAAAACATTCTGACACCCCCAAATGAACAAGACACCCCAAGCCAAAATTATGAAGATGATGGGATGGAAGAAATGCAAGATACGGATTTCAAAAAATTTATGATAAGAACAATTAGAAGTTTTCAAAAACAAATGCTTGAGCTATGGAATTCCTTACTGGACAGGATAGAAAATCTCCTTCAAGAAAATGAAATCTTAAGGAGGAATCAAAATGTAACGCAGAAACAGGAAGCAGAAATGTAGAACAGGAAAGTGTGATAGTGAAGAGAAATCAAAACGAAATGAAGAATTCAATAGATCAAATGACAAACACATTAGAGAGCCTTAAAAACAGAGTCAGTAAAACAGAAGAGAGAATATCGGACTTAGAAGACAGAGCACAGGAAAGTATACAGTCAAACCAAAGAAAAGAAGAGGAAATTAGAAATCTAAAAAATATCATTGGGAATCTACAGGATACTATTAAAAAAACCAACATTCGAGTTCTAGGAGTTCCTGAAGGCATGGAGAGAGAGAAAGGATTAGAAGGCCTTTTTAGTGAGATATTAGAAGAGAACTTCCCGGGTTTGGAGAAGGACAGAGACATCCTAGTACAGGAAGCTCATAGAACCCCTAGTAAACATGACCAAAAGAGATCCTCACCACGACATGTTGTAATCAAACTCACCACAGTGAAGCATAAAGAAAAGATTCTAAAATGTGCAAGAGAGAAACATCAGATTACTCTCAGAGGATCTCCAATTAGACTCACAGCTGACTTCTCATCAAAAACCCTACTGGCTAGAAGGGAATGGCGAGACATAGCCCAGGTACTAAGAGAGAAAAACTGCCAGCCCAGAATATTATATCCTGCAAAGCTCTCATTTGTGAATGAAGGTGAAATAAAGACCTTTCATAGCAAACAGAAATTGAAAGAATTTGTTGCCACTCGTCCAGCCCTGCAAAAGATGCTTAAAGATGTGTTACACACAGAAACACAGAAACACAGAAACACGGTCACCAATATGAAAGAAGATAAAGGAAGGAAACCTCACAGCAAGAGATCACAGGAAACTCAAAGCATATATTAGAAAATATCTTTGGCAAATGGCAGGCAAAGTTACTACTTATCAACAGTCACATTGAACATTAATGGCCTGAACTCTCTAGTTAAAAGACACAGATTGGCTGATTGAGTTAAGGAACAAAACTGATCTATTTGCTGCTTACAAGAAACACATCTTTCCAACAAAGATGCATAGAGATTGAAAGTGAAAGGCTGGAAAAAGATATACCATGCCAACAGAAATGAAAAAAGAGCAGGCGTAACCATCTTAATATCAGACAACATAAACTTGAACATAAAAACTGTTAAGAGAGACAAAGAGGGGCACTATATAATGAATAAGGGATCAATTCCACAGGAAGATATAATGATTATCAATGTATATGCACCTAATTACAGGGCACCAGTTTATTTAAAAGATTTGTTAAGGGACTTAAAGGGAGACTTAGACCCCAATACAATAGTACTGGGGGACTTCAATACTCCACTCTCCGAAATAGACAAATCAGCAGGACAGAAGATCAACAAGGAGACAGTAGATTTAAATGACACTGTAGCCCAACTGGATCTAACAGTATCTACAGAACATTTCATCCTACATCTAAGGACTTTACATTCTTCTCAGCAGTACATGGAACCCTCTCTAGGATTGACCACATACTAGGCCATAAAACAGTCTCAGCAAATTCAAAAGAATTAGAATCATACCATGCAGCTTCTCAGACCATAAAGGAATGAAGTTGGAAATCAGCAACTCAGGAATCCCCAGAGCACGTGCAAACACATGGAGATTGAACAACATGCTCCTGAATGAACAATGGGTCATGGAAGAAATTAAAAGAGAAATCAAAAATTTTCTGGAAGTAAACGAGGATAACAGCACAACTTACCAAAACTTATGGGATACAGCAAAAGCAGTGTTAAGAGGAAAGTTTATAACAATAGGGGCCTACATCAAGAAATTGGAAAGGCATCAAATAAATGAGCTTTCAATTAATCTCAAGGATCTAGAAAATCTGCAACAAACCACACCTAAATCTAGTAGGAGAAGAGAAATAATTAAAATCAGAGAAGAAATCAACAGGATTAAATCCAAAAAAATTACAAAAAATCAGCCAAACAATGAGCTGTTTTTTTGAAAAAATAAACAAAATTGACACACCATTGGCCAACTAACTAAAAAAAGAAAAGACCCAAATCAAGAAAATCAGAGATGAAAGAGGAAACGTAACAACAGACACCACAGAAATAAAAAGAATCATCAGAAATTACTACAAGGACTTGTATGCCAGCAAACAGGGAAATCTATCAGAAATGGATAGATTCCTGGACTCATGCAACCTACCTAAATTGAACCAGGAAGACATAGAAAACCTAAACAGACCCATAACTGAGACAGAAATTGAAACAGTAATAAAGGCCCTCTCAACAAAGAAAAGCCCAGGACCAGATGGATTCACTGCTGAATTCTACCAGACATTTAAAGAAGAACTAACTCCAATTCTTTTCAAACTATTCAGAACAATCAAAAAAGAGGGAATCTTCCCAAATTCTTTTTATGAAGTCAGCATCACCTTAATTCCTAAGCCATCCCACTCCTTGGAATTTACCCAAAGGAAATTAAATTGGCAAACAAAATGCTGTCTGCACCTTAATGTTTATTGTAGCTCAATTCACAATAGCTAAGACCTGGAACCAACCCAAATGCCCATCAACAGTAGACTGGATAAAGAAATTATGGGACATGTACTCTATAGAATACTATACAACAGTCAAAAACAATGAAATCCAGTCATTTGCAACAAGATGGAGGAATCTGGAAAACATCATGCTGAGTGAAATAAGCCAGTCCCAAAGGGACAAATACCATATGTTCTCCCTAATCGGCGACAACTAACTGAGCACCAAAGGGGAAACCTGTGGAAGTGAAATAGACACTATGAGAAACAGTGACTTGATCAAAGCTTGTCCTGACTGTTGATGTACAATTTAATACTTTATCCCTTTTATTTATTTATTTATTTATTTATTTTTGTTCTAGTACTATTGGTTGAACTCTGTGATTACCACACAATTATTCTTAGGTGTTCAAATTTTAGCTGAAAACTGATCCCGGTTAAATGTAAGAGTGGGAATAAGAGAAGAAGCAGATGTACAATTTGGGACATGCTCAATCGGACTTGTCCCAAATGGTGGAGTTAGAAACATGCCAGGGGATTCCAATACAATCCCATCAAGGTGGCATGTACCAATGCCATCTCCCTAGTCCAAGTGATCAATTTCAGTTCACAATTGATCCCACTGATAGGTCTAAGAGTCAAAGGGATCACACAAACAAGACTAGTGTCTGCTAATACTAACTGATAGAATCAAAAAGGGAGAGAAAGATCCAACATGGGAAGTGGGATACACAGCAGACTCATAGAATGGCAGATGTCCTAAAGAGCACTCTGGCCTCAGAATCAACCCTTAAGGCATTTGGATCTGGCTGAAGAGCCCCTGAGAGTATTGTAGGCATGGAAAGCCAAGACACTCTGGGGAAAAAAAAAAACAAAAACCTAAAAGAAAGATCTCTGTGAGTGAGCTCCCAGTGGAAAGAACGGGGCCATCAAAGAAGGGGGTACCTTTCTCTGAAGGGAGGAGAGAACTTCCACTTTGACTATGACCCTGTCAGAATAAGATCGGAGTCAGTGAACCCTAAAGGTTTCCATAGCCTTGGCAACTCATGACTAGAGCCTAGGGAGATTACTGACGCCATAAACAAGAGTGTCAAATTGTTAAGTCAGCAACAGGAGTCACTGTGTACTTACTTCTCGTGTGGGATCTGTCCTTAATGTGTTGTCCAATGTGAAGTAATGCTATAACTAGTACTGAAACAGTATTTTATACTTTGTGTTTCTGTGTGGGTACAAACTGATGAAATCTTTACTTAATACATACTAAATCGATCTGTATATAAATCTGTATATAAAGATAATTGAAAATGAAAAAGAAAAGAAGTTAACTATGAGATGTAGTTAATGTACTGAATGGATCCATTCATGGTGATATTGCCATTAACTCTTTATTTTCCTCAGTTGTTAGAATATGTATCTGGAGAGGGATTGGACTGGGTAGGGGAGAATGACAGCTTTCTCATTGGAAATGCATTTGGTTTGGGCTTTTGGTTTATGTAAAAATGTAGAAAGACTAGTCAACTTACCTCAATAGACTTACAGTTTATTAGGTTACTTTTTGTCCCCTTTGAAATTTTCTATTTACATCTGTAAAATGGTAACAATAATAATATCCGTCACAAAAATGCTTTTAAGACTAAATGAGGTGAGATAAGCAGTCAGCGTGTTTTTCAGTTCTTAACACAAATCACTTTTTGTCTTCTGTTCACATAATGTTATTATCTCACTAAGAAAGATGCATTGTTATTAAAAATAAACTTTCTCCTGGTATGATTTATTTTAACTTGTTCAAGTGAAACTATTTAAAAATAACATCTATAACAATTTCATAAGCAAATATACAAATAAGGGAAGACCAATGAATGCAGAAAACCCCTGCACATTAATGATAGCCAAAGTTTTAGACCATTTTATTTTATTTATTTATTTTTTAGATAGGCAGAGTGGACAGTGAGAGAGAGAGAGACAGGGAGAAAGGTCTTCCTTTTCCGTTGGTTTACCCCACAATGGCAGCTCCGGTGGCGTGCGGTGGCCAGCGCACCGTGCTGATCCGAAGCCAGGAGCCAGGTGCTTCTCAAGGTCTCCCATGTGGGTGCAGGGCCCAAGCACTTGGGCCATCCTCCATTGCACTCCCGGGCCACAGCAGAGAGCTGGACTAGAAAAGGAGAACTGGGACAGAATCCGGTGCCGACCAGGACTAGAACCTGGGGTGCCAGCACCACAGGTGGAGGATTAGCCTAGTGAGCTGTGGCGCTGGCCTAGACCATTTTATCTTAAAATAGCACACAATTCAAGGGAAAGAGCACAGATCTTTGTGCTTCAAAAAACATCCATGGTTTACAGGTGTTTGTGGGACAGAGATAATTAACACTGAAGGTAAATAAATTTGTTTCAAATTGGAGCCACAACATTTTTATGGCTTAGCTAAAGAAGGCAGGGACATCACAAGGTTCATGAGAATGGGAGGTGTCTATCTCAGCTCAGTAAAACTGGAAACCTCTGCATAAGCAGGACCACAAAAAGCTCTGTTTTGAACGAAAACTGTATAGATGCCCAATTTTTTTCACCAAAGTATATGTATTTTTTTAAAAAAGATTTTATTTAATTATTTGAGAAGTAGAGTTATACAGTGAGAGACAAGACAGAAATGTCTTCCATTCGCTGGTTCACTCCCCAAATGGCTGCAATGGCCACAGCTGCACTGATCCAAAGCCAGGAGTCAGGAGCTTCCTCCAAGTCTCCCACGTGGTTGCAGGGCCTAAGTGCTGGGGCCATCTTTGACTGCTTTCCCAGGCCATAGCAGACAGCTGGATTGGAAGAGGAGCAGCTGGAACTGGAACCGGCACCCATATGGGACACATGCTACAGGTGGAGGATTAACCCATTACACCAACAACACTGGCTCCCCTTCACAAAAATTTTACATTTCCTTGTATTATCAGAATTTCTGAAGTTAAAACTTTGCTTCATAGAAATATTTCTGTGGAACTTGGCCTTACCAATGTCTTTTGAGAGATTTGCTAAGAATTTTATGTGCACTGCCAATCCTGTGAAACACAGCTCTCACATTGGACAACACCACTTACCTGGCAAATCCAGGGAGCTTTGCTTGTTTCATGTGTTCATTGAAGTCGATGATTAAGGGACACGTGTTTGTGTAAATGCATAGCCTGTGGCAAAAAGAGAAAATCAAGATGTGTATGAAAAGAAACCTAAGGAGAGCAAAATAATGATAAATGTCCTCAAATATAGAGGAGGTAAAATGTATTCTCTTATGTTTCTTTTTTTTTTTTTTTTTGACAGGCAGAGTTAGACAGTGAGAGAGACAGAGAAAAGGTCTTCCTTCCGTAGGTTCACCCCCCAAATGGCTGCTACGGCCGGTGCACTTCACTGTTCCGAAGCCAGGAGCCAAGTGCTTCCTCCTGGTCTCCCATGTGGGTGCAGGGCCCAAGCACCTGGGCCATCCTCCACTGCCTTCCCAGGCCACAGCAAAGAGCTGGACTGGAAGAGGAGCAACTGGACAGAACCAGCGCCCCAGCTGGGACTAGAATCCGGGGTGCCAGTGCTGCAGGCAGAGGATTAGCCTAGTGAGCCACGCGCCGGCCTCTCTTATATTTCAGATGGTAAAGCTTGCAAGGAATGATTTTTTATCTGAAAGAATGAATTTGGAAAGATTACAGTTTTCCACAATTGGGTTAGAGTGACTTTTTCTTGGCTTTTTTCTGTAGTAAGTCGCACGATGTTACAGTTTCTTGCATAGCTGAGCGTTTCTTGTGAATGTCTACCCCTGATTCCGTGTACTATGCAGGGAGAGTCACAGCTATTAAAGCATTCTCAACCTAGTTTACACTTCAGAGTAGCCTGGGATGCCTGGGCCCCAACAGAGGGCCCTCGGATTCCCCAGGTGAAGATTCAGACAATGGTTGGCTGCAAGCCGTGGCTGTAATAACTTGCAAGAATGTTCCATGAGTACTCTGGATTCAGAACCCCTGCACCCACTCATTTCCAGAGTTTCTCATTGCATGAGGCTGAAGTTTTCATGAGCACTCATCAAGGCTGAAGCAACTGAGCAGTCAGGCTCAGCAAAGCCATCCTGATGCAAAGCCCTAGGAGTGGACTGATAGCGTTTAAGTAGAGGATTGACGCCTGTAGTATCCATCACTGCTTTATTCAGCAGGCGAGTATCAGCCACGTCTTCCGGTCTTTGCCACAGTAGACATGGGAGCTGACAGTTCTGGGCTGCCCTTCTTCCCCCTGAAGATCATTCCATGGAACAGTGCCAATAACCCCACCCAGCAACAGTGACATGGAAAAGGTTAGGCTGTACACCACTTTCCCAGGGCTTTCGTTTTGTGAAAACCATCCTGTTCCCATAGCTTGTTGGCAGGGATTGCAAAGCATCACTCTCAGTCTAGTGGGGAAAACCCAGTCCTTTTGTGGTGGAGGCAAGATGGGGTCTTGACATCTCCAGGAGCAGCACTGTGTCTGTCAATCTCTCTTCCCTGCTACTGTGCTTCCCAGAACCCATGGCACCAGGTCTGGGCATAATTCTCACTCTCCCTGCATATTCGCCTGGGCAGAGAATTAGGTGTTTCAATTTCTGGGCCCTTCTTGAGGCTTTTTGGATGTAAATGTGCATTGAGCCCTTTCTGTGTAAATATAATTTTGACATAATCAGAGCACCATGTGGACTGGTGCGGCTGCTGGCATATTATTTCAAATCCATCTCTCCCATACTGTGGCTTAATTTAAAGGCTGGATTACTTGAAAACATATTTATTAAGTCTGACCTACTTTTTAAATATTTAATGCTCCCCTTTGGTTTCCTTGCAACAAGAGAAGCTTCAAGGTCTTCATGCTCTTGCCAGTTTTTAGAGCATTGATATTAATTCAGATAATCAGATACTGGACAGACTTGCTGCCCCCCGCTCCACTTCCCAGAGTGATATTTAAAACAATTAGCAGCTCACAGGATCTTACTGGTGGTTAGACGTCCCACTGGACCAGCTAGCATTTATTCCTTATGAAGATCCCTGCCCTCCCCTTTCTTTGTATATGTGGTTGTGTGATTGCTAAAAAAGTCCAACAGGAAACCTTACCACTATCTTCCCAGAGTAAAAACCATTTATAGCTTAGTTAAGGCTTAATCTTTTGCCAAAAATTATTCTGATTTGAAGAAAGAAAGATATATCAGCAAAACTTAGATACACATTGCTGAGAATGGAGAGGAAAGAAAGCAGAGAGGAAGACAAAGGTAATATGAAATACAAATTATGCATTTTAACAATGACTGTAGTAGTATGTGGCACAGTTCATTGCAAAAAAGTAAGGTAAAATCCTATACCGTAAAAAAAAAAGTTTAAAGAGAAGTAAAAAGTAGAGATAACATCAGAGGTGAGAAAAGAGATGATAGGGTAACTTGCTGCTACTGTTAATTCAGCCCAGAGACATCCTTGGCATAGTGATTTGTGCTACATGGCATTGAAGTTCCCTGGCAGCCAAAGGAAAGCTAAAACACGACAATTACAGGAATTAACATTCCCTGGGGTAGGAGCAGATCCGTCACTTAGGACTGGAACAGGTTTCGATCTTTATCTCATAGTGAGTTTCTCCTGTCGATCCACTTAAAAGGAATACTGGTGATCTGCTGACAACGCCCAGCAACATACCAGTAATACATATGACAAGTGGTTTCATAGAGTTGAAAAAATGCTTATTTATGTGTGAGTTATCTAGCCAGGCACATCCTCATATTTAGCTATGGCGATAGAAGGAAAAGAGGGAATGCTCATTCTTGTTCTGCCATCTAAGCACTTTGCTCCATGTTAAAGAGAAACAACCACTTGCCCAGGAGGAGATCCCAGCCCTGGTGGATGAGAGGGGCTGTTTGTTGCCCCATAGCTGATGGCTGCAGCGGAGGAATGTGGTGCCAGGCGGGCTGGTAGGGACATGCTTTCAAATAGCAGAGGGCTTTGCTTTGGTGTG
The DNA here is from genome assembly GCF_033115175.1 of Lepus europaeus. Lineage (NCBI taxonomy): Eukaryota > Metazoa > Chordata > Mammalia > Lagomorpha > Leporidae > Lepus > Lepus europaeus. The sequence goes on from NC_084839.1 coordinate 3,370,546, forward strand.
CTGTGCAGTTTGGAAGCACCTTGAGCTAGCTTTGTAGAGAACGAGAGAGCAACTCACAAAACATTTTCATCAAAAATGCTACAGTTTTCTGACATTTCTTTAAGCCATGAGCAGAACCACCAATTGCTGTACATTAAGATGAGCAGGGTTGAAGCACAAGGATAGAACCTTAGTGAAGAGCTTATTTGGAACAGGGTAAGCAGATTCAGATTTTTTTATTGAGTAATATTTGTGTTATTTTTCTGATGACATGTAATTAATGCGCATGTTCTTTTTGTCATTTTATAAGCTTTCACTCACTGGATGCAAACAGTGAATAATGCCCTGCCCTGGCAGCGCTGCATGAAATATGTCTGCTCTTCAAAGGATGGCATTTAGTTGCCTTCCCTTCAGTATTTCTTAAAAATTTAAGCAATTCCTCATCTGATACTATCAAGCTGCTTGAAGTAGGATATATTCTGCATAAGTGGTGCTCTTCCCATGTTTGTACTGAATATTTATAGCTCCTGTCTAGAACCTTGACTAGAAAATCGCCAACAATGTTGAGGACCGGTGGTGGTTAAGGGCCCGATGTTTTGTGCATGACTTTGTAGCAATTCTTCTGCCCCTCCTGGTGATTAGGATACTTGAAACCAGTGATACATCCCATTTATCACAGTGTGATATCTCTCCTGCATGTCAAGTTTTTTTTTTTTTTTAGTTGAAGATTTATTTTATGTATTTGAAAGTCAGAGTTAGAGAGAGGAAGACAGAGAGATAGAAGAGATCTTCAATCCACTGGTTCACTCCCCAGATGGCCTCAAAGGCCAGAGCTGGGCCAAGCTGAAGCCAGGAGCCACGAGCTTCATCTGGGTCTCCCACGTGGACAGCAGGCTCCCAAACACGTGGGCCATCTTCTGCTGCTTTTTCCAGGCCATCAGCAGGGAGCAGGACGTGAACAGGCACCCATATGTGATGCCAGCATCACAGGCAACGGCTTTCCTTGCTACACCACAGGTCCAGCCCCTGGCATGCCAACTTCTATGACATCTCCATTACTCTGCACAGTATTTTGTATTATGAACTAATTTTGTTGCCACTTAAAAAGAGCAGATAAGTTTCGTCCTCTGTAACTAAGACGAACGGTAAGCATCAGTTAGGAACTGTGCACTAACAGTGTTGCAGTGTTGGAGCGTCCTTGTGATGTGGATATGCTCTCTGTGTGTGCTTCCGTGCAGGTAATCTTATTAATGTTTTATTGATCTTTGTCTTAGCCTGGGATTTTATAGCAATTTACCATAGACAGTGTGGCCTAGGCAACAGACCTTGATTTCTCACGTTCTAGAGGCTGGACATCAGTGGTCAACCTGCTGTTTTGGACACATGTGGCTCCTGGTGAGGACTCTGCTTCTGGATTGCAGAGGGCACCTTGTCACCACATCCCCCATGGCAGAGGGGGTGAGGAAATGAGCTCTCTTTACAAAGGCACCAATCCCATCACAAAGTCTCCACCCTCTCCACCTCATTACTCCCCACAAGCCTTACCTCAAATGTCATTGCAGTGGGAGTTAGGACTTCCACACCTGAATTTGTGAGAGGGGCAAGACCTCCAGTCTGTAGCAGTGTTCTTGAAATAATGGACCCGTATCCGTGCTTTGAAATTAAAAATAATTAAGAAAGCATGCACTCCTCCTGGGATACACAGAACTATTACAATCCATGGACAAAAATGTAATATATATGGGTGAAATCGACATTTTGAGATTTGATTATTATTTACAGCCCTTGTCTCTACTGTTGAGAAACAGTGCTTCTCTTTCTTCTTACTTTTTGTCAAATTATTTACTTAGTGGAAGTTTAATCTTTTATAAAATAAACAGAGTATGTCACTGTAAAAATTAAAAGAATAAAAAAAAAGGAGGGGGAGGGAGGTTGGGAAGTTATCACTAAACTTCTAAATCTGTATATATGAAATAGATGGAATTTACTCACCTTATACATATTGAAAAAAGGAAAAAAATACATGGACTAGACATTTTTTGTTGTTATAATTCTTTTTATCATTTTACATTTTCTGGAACAAATGTTTCCAGTATTCTTTTAAATTTATGGATACAAATTGTATATGCTAAATAACCCTCACAAAGTTTTCTTAAAAATTTACCTTCTCTAGAATTGTTATTGTATCTTCTTGTTGCGAAGTTTCTTTTGCTGCTCAATTTTTAAAAATTTAATGAATCAGAAATTTGTCACTTTTAGATTTATTTGCCTTTCTGTGGCATGATTCCTGCTGTTATAACGTTAGTGATTTTCCTTGTTTGAATTTGTTCCGCAGGTGTATGAGTCAGGACGGGCATTCTGAAGTACAGTGTGGAGCAGGTGCCTTGTGCCCTGGTTATCAGCTTGGCAGACACACTCACGTGGCCAAGCTACATAGAGTGATTTATTACTCACAGATACACGGCCAAGGACAAAAGTAGCCCAGCCCTTTGTGAGCTGGTCCCACCAGGCCCAGAAAGCTGTCAAGAGTAGATGAAGACTCAGCTGTGCACGGCCCACCTGCACCCTTGACAAGGGACCCCTGACCACAGCCCATCGGGGGCTCTGTACCTCGGGGGCCTCAGGACTCATTGGGTAAAGCTATGCAGATCTCCCACTTCCAGGAGAGAGCTGCAATGCCCAGGCCGCCCAGGCAGTTTCTTCCTAACTCAAGATATCATGCTGAGTTGATCCCAGGCCACTAGCAAACTGCCATGCAACCAGCAACTGGACATCCCCGTAGCCTCAGGCATCCGAGTTCTGCTTCTTGCTCACTCTTGGCATCCACAGCAAGGTGGTAGGACTGCTGCAGGACATCACCTGGACAGCCCCAGGAGACAGCACCACTGCCCTGCCCCTTAGAGCTTCACACACACAGGGCTACACACAGCACATGTGCAGCGAAAGCCTCATGGCCACATGATTTCTGGAGGGTACAAAATGAAGCTATCATGTGTTGGGACAACCAGAGACACTTTGGGGGCAGTATGCAGGATAGCACAGCGGTTCTGGTTCTTGCATTTTTTAAACTCTACTTCTGAGCTGACTAGTTCAATTTCTAACACCCATTTGGTTAGACAAGGAATATTCTGTCACACTCTCAACTCATTTTCTACACCGCTTGCTACTTTTTAAATACTATGTTCTCTTTTTGATTTCCTGTTTGAGCCCTTGATCAAAAATGTGTGTATTCACAAATCCAGTTTTTTTTTTTTTTAAATCATTCTGTCTTTGATTTTTAGCTAATAATTCTATAACACTGGCTAACAACACTCACTTTCAGGTTGTAAAATGGTTCTATTTCTATTTTTTAGGGACAATTAATGAATTAATTTGAAAAGCAGAGTGACAGAGACAGAGAGGCAAAGACAAAGATAGTTAAATAGCAGATAGAAAGATCGATTGATTGACAGATCATCCAACCTCTGCTTCACCCCATAAATGGCTGCAATGGCAAGGCCTGGGCCAACCTAGTGCCACGAGCCAGGAGCTCCACCCAGGCCTTCACAAGAGTGCAGGGCCCACGTACTTGGATGATCCTCTGTTTCTTCACAGACATACTAGAGGGAAGCTGGATCAGAGGCAAAGAAGCTGGGACTTAAACTGGTGCTTGGATACGAAATTCCAGCTTTGCAAGTGGTGACTTAACCAACAGTGCCACAGTGTCAGCCCTATCTGCTTTCAAATGTAATGTTTGTGTGAGTTTGTTCCTGGGCCTGTAGGCTTACATGTGTGTGTGAAGATCAAGAGACTTTTATACCCCACGTATTCCATACACATTGCAAGATATTTTGAGCATTGTCTTGAAAGGTAGAAAAGAGATAACAGAAGACTAGGGTATTAGTGTTTATTGGGGGCAAGTTAGGAAGAGGGAGGGTTTAGGGCTCGGGGAAGCCAGCTGTCTCTGCAATGCTTCAATGTTCTCATGAAGTTAACCTGTATCATCACTTTTGGTGGCGGCCTCTTCCGTGAAACACCTGTTTACCAACAGCACACGTGGTAAGCCTGCGGTAGCAGGCCTACCGTCTGCTCCGACTCACACATCTTGCCCCTGGAGTCTGCAAGTGTGTGAAGATTTGCTACATCTTTTGGTTTGATGTGTTTCTTTCTCCTCATTTCTCTCCTTCTCTCTTTGCTACTATTGGGGGCTGAGTAAGGAGAAGCTGGAAAGAAAGTTTGGAGGTCGCAAAGTACCAAACACTGATTGAGTTCCTACTCAATCTGAGGATCATTCTTTTCTTGTTGAGCTGTCCTGTCATATTTAATTGCTGTTTTCTGGGATTCTCCTGATCTAATTATCTTCATTTCATCCTGATTCTGGGGGCCTCTTTGCCCAATTTGCCCTCTGCACCCAGCAGTGTTCTGTTCCACACCCATGCTCACCAAGCGCTACTCACCAGGAAACCCCTTCTCCTTGACCACATTCTATCTGTTAAGTCTGTGACTATCATGTGTGTATGTTATTCCCAGAATTTTGTTCTCAGTTCCTTACACACTAGAGTACTATAGAATATTGATGTAAAATGGGATTAAATATAATATACATTTCCAAAAACTTTTATCTATATTTCTGTGTAGATATACCTATATCTATGTATCACCAATTATTCATTATATCTCTGTTCAGATAAATCACAATTTAAATGCAAAACAAAAATATGTTCCTCTTACAATGTCTTCTGAGTGAAGCATATTTTTATCTAACTGACTGTTCATGACAAAATATCAGAAGTTAGCCTTCATATTTTCCTCTCCAATAACATATTGAGACAATCATCCAGTCTGATCCATTCCATCCAGATTTTGGTCTTTTATGTTAATGTCTGTTGCCACAATTGTAGTCTAAATAACAATTGTTTCCTTCCATACATAATACAAACCATTCTAGGATTTCTCTTTATGAACATTCTGCCTTCTAATTCTTTCTTCTTATGGACTATGGAAGCCAAAGAGAGAGAGAGAGAGAGAGAGAGAGAGAGAAAGTAAAGAAGGACAATGAAAAAGGGAACTTGCTACATCAAAGTGCCCCCAGTGTGTGGGTTAACCAGGTCAATAGCACCATCACAGTGGTCAGACACCTGTCCACACCTCTGGGCATCATATCTCTTAATTATTATTCTCCATCCACGTTGTCTTCTTCATGACATCCCAAAGCACCCTCCTTTCTTTTATTTTGGTCATCTTCTAATTGTGTTGATCATAGAACATTATAGGATACTATTTAATACCTGTGTTTCCCAGAAATTACAATATTCCACAAAAATATAAAAGTAATTCCAATACCCAGTCCTAATGCCTGACACAGACTAGGTATGCAAAATTATTTATCTAATAAATAGAATATTTACTGACCCATAAAAACTAACTAATGAGTCATATTTGCTAATAAAAATGTTATAAGAGACAGTTAAACCTGCAGAAATTTGTGAAGGGCCCTTTAATATTAAATTATTATGAAAATTAATTCTTTCTGGAAGAATTTCTAACAAAATTGCAAACATATATAAAGATGATAAAAGTATATTTGTCTTTGAATACTCCAGACCAACACGCTCATCTTCCAAAGCTTTTGTGAATTCTGGTCTTTTACTGTGAATTCTAATGACTATTGTTTTCGTCTTATCCCCCTTGTTATCTGAGCACTTTGTGTGAGCCAAGACCTTCCCTTTGTACTTAGCATCCCATTTGGTGCATATTAAGTAATCAGTGGCACTCTGCTGAACAGATATATGTTCAGGGTGATTTATTACAGAATACGAAATATAAGAAATGCTAATGGAAGATCCAGACATGAGAATACAACACAATTATGCAAAATACAAATGACTAAAGAGCACCATATATACCCTACATTAAAGACTTCATTCTTTTCCCAGGGAGCGTTTTAGGTCTATTTCTGCCCCTCATCATTCCCCACTGTTACCTGATCCCAAAATCTCCTAAGAGGAAAAAAGAGAATCACACCCTGGCAATGGCCAGAGCAATCCCATGCATCACAAACTCTACGACAGCTGATGGAAATGAAAATGCACGCATCTCATAATTCAACTTTATTTACTGGAAATTTGGCTTACCACTGTTATAATATTGCATGTGATTAATTATGCCATAAAATTTGTATGTTCAAGCTTACATTTGCTCCTATAAAAGGGGCATGCTTGAATTTCTATATTCTACAGAGATCACAACATGATACACTGAGTCCCATTTGCATGATATTTACATAAATTTGCATTTCCATGTAATCCTATTAATTTTACATAAGAAGTACATCTAAGTGGAAAGATAATAAAATCTAATCTTATTGCCCATAAAAGAATTGCCAGTATTAGATGAAACTGGATCATACAGGAATGTGGCCAAAAGGACAGAATTATGTAAAGATGTTGAAAAGAAGCCTCTATTGCATAAGATTTCTATTTGCAGAATATCTTGCTCTATCTCAACTCATCTGAGCCTCACATGAAAATTTTAGATCAAATCAGAGGTGACACCAGTCTGACTAGAAGAAACTGCATCCTAGAAGTTAAATGTCATAGCCAAGGTCAAAGAGTCAGTTCCCAACAGAAGCACAACTTGAAGCCCAGAGCCAAATACTCTCAGCTGCTGCCACTGCCACCTGTGTCTGAGCAATGAGTGCACAGAGCTCTGACAAACAGGATGGAGGGGAGCAGTCACAGACAAGTTCACCTTGCCTGTGCCCCTGCTGTCCTCTCTCCTGAACCTTCATTCTCCTCACCAGATGCTCAGCTTAGAAACTGAGAGATCCAGGTGGTCACCTCTGGGGACTCCCATTTTGAAAGCAGGACAGTTTCTGCCAAACAGACGTTGTGTCCCAGAAGAACAGAACTAACACAGTAGAATTAGAAGCAGAAAGTTTGGGTTTTGACATAGGTGAAAGCTATTCCTGCCTATGATTTTAAGTAACTGGAAAGGAAAAATGTAAATGCAGCTCTTTTTAATGCTGAGTCCAAATATAGACAAGGATAGTTTAGAATGGGAGCGTAAGCTTAGATGAACAATTGAATTTCAGAAGCAATTAATGACACAGCAGCCACAATGCCGTGTGTCTGTTCATAGAAACGTGACTCACCAGACTATCTACACCATCTCAAACTCTTTCATTAAATTCACAAAGCAGTCGGCAGTAACTTCCTAGGTGTAACATACACTTGCACTATTGGAAAGCTGGAAGGGAATATTAAATCCAGCTCTTTTGCTTTGCCATTTACAAAATGAAAGAGTAAGATTAATGATATGTGCTGGAACTAGGTCTCTGTTTTACAGTGATTTTGTTTTTGTTAATTTTATTCCCCTGGGAGCATCAGGCTGTCGCTCTTTTTCCTCAAGCTGCCTCTCCAGGAATGTGCTCCGCCCAAGGAGTGTATGTGAAGCTCCTTCCGTTCGGGACCAGACGATGACACTAATTTAAAAAGCAGGACAATTCTGAACTAATACTGAAATAATGGTGGTGAAATATTGACAGGGAATGGGGGATACACTGTCACATCCAGAATCGGACACTTTCCTTTGCAGTGTTATGTTTCAACCTCTGCATTGATGGAATAGGTGATGTGTTTTAGAGCCTATCAAATATGCTCTCTGAGACTTAACCTTCACACCTATGCATTTAGACCAGTGAAGTCTACCTCACATTTATACATGTGGTAATGCTATGTATAAATTTCACATGAATACATATATGTCATAGTTGTACACATTATTATGCATTGGTGTATTTATATATGATGTTGGTATTTTTGTGTGTATATTTTATGTATGTGCATGTGTATATATAAATATTTATATTTCTATTTTTAGGTTGCTGTTTAAATGTAAATATTTCTTTTTTAAACGATTTATTTATTTATTTAAGAGGCAGAGTTACAGACAGAGAGGGAGAGACAGAGAGGTCTTCCATCTGTTTCTTTACTCTGCAAATGGCTGCAATGGCTGGAGCTGGACTGATCCAAAGCCGGAAGCCAGGAGCCAGGAGCTTCTTCAGGGTGTCCCACGTGGGTGCAGAGGCCCAAGCGCTTGGGCCATCTTCTACTGCTTTCACAGGTCATTAGCAGGGAGGTGGATCCGAAGTGGAGCAGCTGTGAGTAGAACCAATGCCCATATGGGATGCCAGCACCTCAGGCGGAGTCTTAGCTCAGTATGGCACATGCAAACATTACTTTTTTTCTATTTTTAAATTTTTTCTTTTTCTTTTTTTTCCCCCAGAGTTAAAGAAAAGGTTTATTGTCGATTAGAAGAAGCCTGACAGCCTGGGGAGAAAGGGCAAGAGAGTAAGAGAGAGAGAGAGAGGAATCAGGAGAGAGAGCATACATTTGCTGGAAGTAGGTCCTGTTACATGTTAATGCAAACATTTCTAAACCCAGCATCTCTGGTTCATTGTTTACCTGTGGAAAACAGGACATCAACTGGATGATATTGAAAGTCAATATCAGGCCAGCGCTGTGGCTCACTAGGCTAATCCTCTGCCTGCCACGCCGACAGCCCAGGTTCTAGTCCCAGTCGGGGCGCTGGATTCTGTCCCGGTTGCTCCTCTTCCAGTCCAGCTCTCTGCTGTGGCCCGGGAAGGCAGTGGAGGATGGCCCAAGTGCTTGGGCCCTGCACCCGCATGGGAGACCAGGAGAAGCACCTGGCTCCTGGCTTCGGAACAGTGAAGTGCACCAGCCGTAGCAGCCATTTGGGGCGTGAACCAATGGAAGAAAGACCTTTCTCTCTGTCTCTCTCTCTCTCACTGTCTAACTGTGCCTGGCAAAAAAAAAAAAAAAAAAAAAGTCAATATCAAGCAGTTTTCCAATAAAGCTTGGGAATTAACTGTGCAGTCTTGACATGGGAATTGAATACTTTCTGCTCAGTGTAAACACTTTTAGGTCATACCACAGAGACTGGACATTTCAATATTCATCCTTTTCCCTCATGCTGTGCCATGAATACAGTGTCAATTTTGAAAAGGAGGAGCAGTGATAGAATATTGATATGAATGCTGACATGATATTATCCACACCTTTCACTTAGTTGCGTGGGAGGTTTCATACTGACTGTGAAGTAAAGCAATGTTTTGTCTCTCTTTACCAGGAAAATACAATGATGCTTCAGCACATGAATGTGCAACAGTGACCTCCATCCACTGATGGCAGTGTGGCTGCGGTGGTTAGGACCTCAGTGAGCTGTGGCATGTGAAGTGCTTGATGAATTACAGAATTCCAGGTGTGAGGGGAGCTCAGTGTGCACTGACCAGAATTAACGGCTCGTGTCTTCTTTCTTCTCTCTCCTCTTCCAATAGGGAAATGCAATATTTATATCAGTTACTGAGTATTAGCCCTGACTGCTCCACATTGTCTCCATGTATAAACGTTTCTATTTAACTTCGTCCTCTTTCAGTATTTTCTTCATCTGTATTAACTTCCCATAGGAGTTCCAGCAGATTTTTTTTTAAAGATTTATTTAATACTTCAAAGTTACACAGAGAGAGAAGGAGAGGCAGAGAGAGAGAGGTCTTCCATCCACTGTTTCTCTCCCCATCTGGCTGCAATAGCCAGAGTGTGCCAGCTTGAAGCCAGGAGCCAGGAGTTTCTTCTGGGTTTCCGACACAGGTACAGGAGCCCAAGGACTTTGGCTATCTTCCACTGCTTTCCCAGGCCGTAGCAGAGAACTTGATTGGAAGTGGAGCAGCTGGGATTTGAACCAGCTCCCATATAGGATACTGGCACTGCAGGCAACAGCTTTACCTGCTAAGTCACAGTGCTGGCCCTAGACGTTTTTCATAATCTGAGTTTTTCCCCTAGCTTTAAGCCAGTGGCCAAAGTTGTCACTGTTTACTAGAGCTGGGGGGTGATTTGAGACTCTTCCTTCTCCTTGTACTGGAAGAGCCGGTATGCTCTTGGGAAAATAGTAGTGAACCCACTCTGGTTCTGGAATGACCCTGCCCACCCTCTCAGCAGGATTGTCTTGTCAGAGGACACAAGTCACTTGGATTTCCTGGGATATTCTGAGACAACGTAAGCAACAGAACCCAAAGACCTAATCAGTCAATTTTTGGCCTCTATTTTAAAAATCACGAGGAAGCCTTTGGATGATATAGTCACGGGGACACTTAGCTCATATTACTCGATTTTTCTTAATATAATTAACTGGGTTACTTTGCATAATTAATTTGCTTTTATTTATTTTAAATACAGAACAACATACATAAACACAGAGAGAGAGATAGAGAGACAGAACAAGACAGAGAGAGAGAGAGCTCATCTATCTCCTGGCTCACTATCCAAAGGCATATACCAGGAACAAGGAAATCCATCCAGGTCTCCCATGTGGATGGCAAGGACCCAAGCAATTGAGCCAGCATCTACTGTGTCTCAGAGGGCACATTAACAGGAAGCTGGATAAGAAGCCAAGACAGGACTCGAACTTAGGCACTCCTATATAGGATGAGGGATTCACACAAGGTTCTCGACGTGCTACACCTCAACACTCTTCCCTACGTTACTTGATTTTACATTTTACTCTGCTTCTATATTACATTATAAGTCTTACATCAAGGTATAACTTACATAAAATATTACAAACAGATCTTAGGTGTGTGGCCTAAATATCTGCACATGAGCACACCCACTTAAATCACCACCCACAACAAATTTACAGAACACGTCCAGGAACCCCAGAATCCCATGCACCTCCAAATTATATTCCTCCAGAGACATTTCTTATTTTGCCTTCATCATAGTAGATTAATCTGTCCATTTTCCCCTTACCGTTGCATCTGTGAGACTCATCTACATTCCTGCTTTGGGTACACACTTTAGAAACCTCATGATGACTGAGACAAGGAAGATAGGCAGGGAGGCAGGAAAGAAACACTAAGACTGTTCTGGAAGCTCTTGTAGTAGCTTGGCCAACAGGCAGTGAAAAGTTGGATGGGAGCCTCTGTGTGAGGATGAGATTCGTGGATCATCTTGAGCAATGTTCAGGACCTGGACAATTAGCAAGAGGACAAATGAAAGGAAGTGCTGGGCTTTCTCACTGGACACTGGGTAGCAAGAACGTTTGGTGACTATATTGTCGCAGGGGTATGATTCAGCTTTGCATAACTGAAATACCTGAGGGGAGCTTTTTGGGAAAGAAAAGGCTTACATGGCGTACACAGCAGTGGCTCATACCTTCACGCTGAGGGACTCCTTGAATCTGACATCTGGTAGTGGCAGGTCATGGTGGTGGATGTGTGAAGAGGCAGAGAGACAGAAGAATCCCCACGCAGGGTTCTATTACTTACACTCTCCTGTGAAGCTCCACTGATGGCATGATGCAATGACTTAAAGCCACCCTCCAGGCCCACTTAGATCAAGTCTCTACCCTTAATCCAGTTACCATTAACATAAGACTGTTGGGGTTAAATGTCTATGAGTTTTGGAGCAATCCTTAACACGGTGGCGATCCTGACTTGTATTTTGGACATGCCCAGTGTCAAACTCCTTTGACACAAGTAGAGATGTTCAGGGTGAGACACTGTGGGGAAGACACTGATATTCACTCTTGCCCAGTGATGTTTTCTCCCAGGTCCACAGCCCCCAGAGGGAGACTGCGGCAGCTCCTGTGTGCAGCTCCTGGTTCTGCAGTTCTGGTGGCAGGAGGTGGTGCCTCTGAGTATTTTCTGCCAACCCAGCTGGGAAATTCTTGATGTCTATCTTGTCCCTGGAGGCCTCACCTGCCTTCAGTTGTCCTGTTCTCCCCTGGCGTCGACCTCTTGTGGAGCTCATGGGAACTGCATCGTGGGGCCCTGGCTTGAGTCTCCTGGGACCTTGAGCTCCAGCAACAAGCACACATACCTAAGGGAGGAGGTAGGGGCCTCATTGCCTGTGGGACAACAGGCAGTGGGGGATTTGCCAGGCTGTATTTGGTGACCAGGGGGCATACTGGAATTGTGAAGGCAGAAAGTTAGGGCTCAGGGCAGTAAGGTTCAGCCATCTGCACTCTGCAGGCCCAGATTACCATGGAGACCTGTCTTTTCCCATCAGAGGGAGAAAGCCATGCAGAGCACACAGGGGATGTTCTTATGATCTAGCCCAGAAATACCAGCCACCACTTCTGTCCAGTTTCCTTTTATCTGTTCCTTAGTTGCGGGGGTTTGGTTAATTGCAAGGAAGGCTCAGAAATATGATTCTACTATGCACTCAGGAATAAGAGGAGGCATTGAATTTTGGTGAGATGCTAGCAGTCTCCAACATGAGTACAGACCACGGATCTGAAGATGAAGCATTGTATGTATTTCTCAGTCGAAATTCAAACAGACAGACAAAAGTGTCAGCATACGTCATCAGCAGTTCCACTGACAACAAAGAATTTCTCCAATGTGTGTCTCCTAAAAGCACAGTGGCTGTATTAAAAAGGAATTAATGAGTTAATGCTACAGTCTAGTCAAACAACAGGTGCACAACTCTACAAGATAAGCTAAATACTGTCACTTCAGTTTAATGAATGGAGTAAAGAGGGAAGATAATTATTTACTGTGGAATTTGGCCAGGGCAGCTGAGCTGAAGACGCCAATAGAACTCATTCATGAGTCTATGTGTGTGAGAGAGAAATGACAATAATGAATAGTCAGAACCTGACTGAAGTTGTTTACATATATCACCGATTAGTTGATTGATTTATTATTTCAGAAAGTCCCAATCAATGCAGTGCATTGGTCCCACATTTCCTCAGCCTCTTATCCTTTTCCTTCAAAGGGAAAAGTTGTTTCTTGTTGAAAGATCTGTCCATACCTCAAGCAGTGTCTGTAGCAACCTCGACCATTAGTCTAAACACTGCCCACGCTCACCACTCCTCAACTTGTGAACCACATTGAGATCAGACAGAGCATGATGAGGGCACCTTGTGCTGAGGATGCTTGCCGAGGCACAGTCCTGGGCTTTGTGTCTCACTCTGGCTTCCTGACAGCCAGTCTTGTGAGGGGAGGTCGCCCCCTACTGGTAGACGAGGAAGCCCAATACTCTTTATGTGGGCTTAGTTGTACAATGTCAACCCCTAACTTATTCTAAAACACACATATTGACATAAAAAGGTATAGCACAATTAAATAATACCTTAAGAACATATGAAATTTAAAATTCCATTTTAAATATTGTACTAAATAACTGAAGAATGGCAAAATGGCTTATATACTGTAGGGTTCATTTTTGCAACTACATAGATCTTTGTATGAAATAGTACTAAATTGCTATTTCCTATCTAGTAATTTGAAGTTCTAATGATTCATAAAAAAGTCTATCTCTACACTCTTTTTTTCTGAACATGAACTTATTTATGATACTCAAACCTCATGTTGCTATATCAAGAGGACTTGAAGTGATAGTCAATTGTCTATCTTCACGAAAAAAAGGTGAAGCCAGTGGCACATGTTTGATCTACCAATGAAGATGCTGGTCGGGTGCCCATGTTTCATATCAGAGAGCCTGAGTTTTAGCCCTAGCTCTGCTCCCCATTCTAGGCTCCTGTTAATGTACAGCCAGGGAAGCAACAGGTGATAGCTCAAGGGATCAACTAACTGGGATCTAGCACTCAGCTGGAAGACTTGGATTTAGTTCCTGGCACCTAGCTCTACCCTAGCTTTCACAGGCATCTGGGGAATGAACCAGTTGATGGAAATTCTCTGTCCATTTTTCACTCTCTGCCTCTCTCTTCATTTTTCTGCCTCTCAAATGAGTATATAATACATTTTCAAAGCAGGTAACATCAACTATTGATCTCAAGTTTTTAAGTATAGCATAGCCTAGTTGATGGTTTGGCTCTTGCTACTTTAAATATACATTCTTTTTGTTTGTTTTTGAGAGACAGAGGAGGAGACAGGCAAAAAATTCCCATCCCCTGTTCACTTCTCAAATGCTGGGACTAGGCCAGGCCAAATCCTGGAGCTGGGAACTCAATCCAGGTATGCTGCATGGGTAGTAAGGACTCAGCTACTGGAGTTATAAATGGCTTAATGTGAATACTTTTTAAATACAGAAGGCTTTGGGCAAAGTCTTCAGTGTCAGACTCTTCCAAACACTGCAATTGAGAAATTAAGTATAGAATTTTATCTACCGGTGAAATATTAATAGTAAAAGATGCTATTAAGCATCTATTCATTAACAAAGGGTAAATTCATTCATTAACAAATAAAGGGTAAATAGAAGTATAAAATCAATTAACTATTCATTAACAAATAAAGGGTAAATAGAAGTATAAAAATCAATTAAAAGTGGTTTTGGAAAATCCCTAGTCTAGGAATTATTTTCATCTTCTGTGTAGCTTTGCATGAATGAATATTTGATTTGGACAAACTCAAACACGTAAGCTGGAACTCAAACGGGATAGAATGGACAGATTTCAGAGAGTTATTCATACATTGATATATTAATGTTAATTTTTTTCTATACAAACATTGTAGATGGATCTGGATAGAATTTCTGATAGGTGGGCGACTTCAAAGAGGAAATTATAATAAACATTGTTTCTTCACCACCAACACACTGAAGCCATGTCCCAGGAAACTTCCCTTTAAGGAAGGGCTCCTGATATGGGTGGCATCCGGAGGAGGGTCTGACTGGTGACCACCCTATGTCCACAGAATGAGCAGCAGAGGCAAAAGTGTAAGAGGAACTGTGATCTTATTCACCAGTTTCCCCATGTTTTCTCGACCTGAATGAATACTGAAAATTGGAATTAGAAAGAGATGGGTACAAAATTGGATGCAGAATACGCAAAACAAGCCATTCTTTTAGTTTAAATTAAAAGCATTCTGAGTAAACCATGAATTAAAACTCCCAACTCACATTTGGAGTCTTGAGGTTTCCTTTGGGGCACTGGCGGTTCATTTGCATTGGCAGTGGAGCAAATGTCATTGATTAAAGGTTACCATGCAGGTTAAGGGGTTACAGAGATTTTTAAAACTTTTTTTTTCTTTCAGAACAGAGACTCCCCATTGGTAATCATTTTTACTTTCTATTATATTCCAATTTCTTTTTGAACGAAACAACACCATCAGCATCTCTGTATTATTACAATTGTAAACCAATATTACGTAGCAACAAGATGGAAAAGGGAACTTTAATTCCAGTATCAGTTACAAGCAGAAATGGCCTACACTAAGAGCTGCCTTTTAAACAACTGCAGATTCTTTTTAATCTCTGCTGTGTCTTGAATCTCTAGGCTCTGATTATTCAGTGCTAGGATGTAGTCTGCCGCAGAGGACACAGACCACTGTCAAAGCCTTCTCAGTACAAGACTATGCTAAAATGGAGCTGTTTTATCGGCTGCTGTAAATATTTCTGGAAGCAATGTTGCATCATTCTATTTCAAGACACCCCACTCTGTGAGCACATCCATCAGAGCCCATAAGTGTCTTCCTGTTTCTTCTCTGGCATGACGCTTCCTCTACGGCCCGCACATAGGCATCGGAAAACATCTTCCTGTGACTTATGGAAACGGCAATGCAGCGTCTGCTTGTTATAGGTCTATTCAGAATGTTTACTTCCTCTCTAGTCAGTTTTGTATTTTATACAATCCTAGGAATTTTTCTATCAAACAAGTTCTCTATTTTTGGCATTTGATTGTTCATAATACTCATTTATAATTTTGATTTTTCTGGGTAGGGTAGGGCTTAACCTCCCTTAATCTCTTAACAACTTTAGTAATTTGAATCTTCTCTTTTTCATTGTAATTCTACCTAAAGTTTTCCCAGTCATGTTATTATTTTCAAAGAGAAGCTTTACTGTTGATTTTCTCTGCTGATTTTCTGTTCTGCATCTCATTAATGTCTGTCTATTATTATTGCCTTCCTTTGGCTCCTGGTAGCTCCCTTTTCCTTCCATTTTTCAGCACCTTATTATGGGACTTCAAGCTATTGATTTCAGACTTTTCTTCATGTAAACTTCTAAAGGCACAAGTTTGCCTTTAAACACCACTGTAAATGCATCCCATTTTTTGGAATGGTATGTCTTTTTTCCCATACATTTCAATTTGTTTTCTGATTTCCCTTCTGATTTCTGCTGTGGCTTGCTTTGTTATTTCATAAAATGTTGTTTAATTTTCACGGTTTTGTGAGTTTTCCATATTTCCTATTATTGATTTCTAACTTAGTTTCATTTTGGTTGGAGAATATACTTTATCTATATTTTCTAGTTTACTTGGATTACAGTTGTGTCATGCATGATATTGTTCCCTGGTTTCCAAAATTCGGGGACCATGGCTACATTGCATTTATAATGAAGAACTGTAAATTCCTTAAAGTAATTGGCCATCACCTTCTGTTTACCTTCACTTAGAGGTCCCATTTCCAATAGTTCAGCATGTCGTTAAATTTAACCCTTTCTGAGCTTGCACTGGATTTAAAACCGAGGTTCTTAATTACTTAACCTGGGGTCCACCCATTTCTCTGTAGTAGCCATCTTTGAAAAGCCTGTCTTCTCTGAAACGAATTATGAGGTGACAATTCCATCTGATAATTATCAGCTGCAGGACAGAGTGTGGGGAAGGCTGGGAAGCAAACAAGTGAGTTTCTGATTAACTCTTAAGAAGTACGAGCTGGATGAGAAAACCGGTGGTGTGGTGTTGTTGAAATCCACCTGGAGATAATTAGGTTAAAACATGAAGTTTTCATGATGGCATCATTATCTCAGCCACAGTTGATTCTTATTCCAAGGGCCTACAGTGTCCCTGTCTACACAGGAGTAAATGCAAATTCCCAGGTGTGTGCGTGCAGCTTTAGATGACTCTCAAGACACAAAGTCTGGGGCCAGCATTAGGTATAGGGGTAAAGCTGCCACCTGCAGTGCCTGCATCCCATATGGGTGCCACTTCGTGTCCCGGCTGCTCCACTTCTGATCCAGCTCCCTGATCATGGCCTGGGAAAAGCAGCAGAAGATGGCCCAATTTTTTGGGCCCCTGCTACCCATGTGGGAGACCAAGAAGAAGCTCCAGGCTGCTGCCTGTGACCTGACCCAGCCCTGGCTGTTGAGGCTACATGTGAATCAGCAGATGGAAGATCTCTCTCTCTCTCCCTCTCTCTCTCTGTAACTCTGACTTGCAAATAAATAAATAAATAGATAAATAATTCTTTAAAAATGTTACAAGTCTGGCCGGCGCCGCGGCTCAACAGGCTAATCCTCCGCCTTGCAGCTCCGGCACACCGGGTTCTAGTTCCGGTCGGGGCACCGATCCTGTCCCAGTTGCCCCTCTTCCAGGCCAGCTCTCTGCTGTGGCCAGGGAGTGCAGTGGAGGATGGGCCAAGTGCTTGGGCCCTGCACCCCATGGGAAACCAGGAGAAGCATCTGGCTCCTGCCATCGGATCAGCGCGGTGCGCCGGCCGCAGTGCGCCAGCCACGGCGGCCATTGGAGGGTGAACCAACGGCAAAAAGGCAGACCTTTCTCTCTGTCTCTCTCTCTCACTGTCCACTCTGCCTGTCAAAAAAATTAAAAAAAAAATGTTACAAGTCTTTGAAATCTCATAATTCATCTTAAGTAGCCAGGGAGATGTTTATATCTATGTCTTAATACAATGACACTTGAAAAAGTTCATGAAAAATGAATTAAAAGATAATTTACTAGGGTTTGAAAAAAAATTGAAATTCATACATAGAAAGAGCCATCAGAAGGTCATAGAAATCTGTCTTTTGAAAAAACTGTGAACAGATTTCAAGCATTTTTTTTACCCAAATAAAAATTTTAATTCCATTTTCATCAATTTTTAAGTACCCACATATACATGCTAAAATATTTTATTACATTTTTATTTTCATTAAAAATAATCTTGGAACAACATACATACTGCATATTTTTATAATAACTATAGTATGATCATAGTGTATATTTTATTCATTTAACATTAGTATTTATAGGTTTTATGAGATGTGAAATGGAGTAGCTAACTTCTATATAGTTTAACTGAGAAAGCTTGAAACATAATTAAAAATTTATTAATTATAAGAAACTAAGTATGTATACATGTGATACAGTATTATTAATTTAAATAAAGTGGTAGGCTATATTTACATATGTTAATATATATTATATATTTATATATATTTATATAAAATTTGGGTTTTTCTAAAATAAAGGAAAAAAATCAAATCACACTTAAAAGTAAAGTAGAATATCCACTGAATCAATTTTTAATGTTCCTCACCTTGCACATTTGATCTTAACACTTATCTAAAGTTTTTAAATTGCTGTTAGAAAGAAATATAAGACTTCAGCATTGCATAAAGGATATTGAAATAGCATCTCTTCTTAAAGCACTGTGAGGAATTTTCTGAAGACTCTGATAACAAGTATTTTACAACCTTTTACTGTGAGATTTTCAATGATCTTTGCAAATATAATCAGGAATGTTTTATGTTAGTATTGCTGTTATTTATTCCTACAATTAATAACCAACTGAGAATATAAATTTATATTTTATCCTTGGTGTTTATTTGATTTTAGGAGCTTCTAGAGGATTTTTGATAAAACTGCATGTGAGTTCACCTATGCCCCAAGCACTGTGCTGTCCTGCAGCCGCTCCTCTACCTCAGGTCTCTTCCCTCGTATGGACCGAGACCTGAGCGTTCAGGATCCAGATGCTCTGTGAGCTTCAGCAGAGTCTTCAGAAAGACGACACTAAGACACAAAGCATCGCCAGCTTAACACTCTGATTTTTCAACTAATTTGCATTGAGGGTGCAAAACTGTGAGTTATTTCTTCTAAATCACTGGGTAATGAAGAGTCTAGATTTAGAATCTGCTGTACAGAAGGAGTACCTAAAATCTTCATAGAATATGTGACTTATTATAGAAACTATGCATGGTCGTCCAAAGTTTTGTACCAAAATAAACAAATCTTTCCATTTTTTCCATGAATTTTTAAAAAAGTCTTTGTGTTTGGGGAACAGATTATATGGTGAAAAGACCACAGGGTTTGGAATCTGATAGACTTGGACACAAACTCTGCATAATATAATTGAACACTGGACAAATCATAGAATCTCCATAACAATTGCATTCTTCCTGAGGTAAGAAAGTGTGGAAACCACCGTTCATACATTCATAGAAAGTGAGTAAAACAGCCCAAAATGGTACCGCGATATCAGTTACCTCATTAACTTTCACTGAGATGGCTGCAGTTTCGGAATATGCCATTTTCTTGTTTGATTTATTTATTTTTTAGTTTCTATATTTATTTGGAAGGCTGAGTGACAAAGGGAGAGGAAGACCCACAGACACACACACACACACACACACACGGGGGCAGGGGCAGAGCTTCTAAAACTGCTGGTTCATTCCTCAAATGACCTCAATAGCTTGGGCTAGGCCAGGCTGATAACAGGACCCAGGAATTCCATCTTGGTCTCTCAAAGCAAAACCCCCATCTGGAAAGCCAGGGTCCCAAGTGCCAGCTTAATTCACTGCACAACAATGCCCAGCCCTGCTGTATTTTTTTCTGAATTTGTCAGAGGAGTTCTTTCTTTTGCCTTTTTCTTTAATAATTTTTATCTTTTAATAATTTTATCTGTTTTTTTTTTTCTTTGTAGTGGTTACTTGCTGTTCTTTCTGGTAAATGAATGCTGTTATATTTTCTTTTCGGATAATGTATTTTTCATCCACAGAATTTCTTTTTGTAAAAAAAAAAAGATTCATTTTATTTATTTTAAAGGGGGAGTTATAGAGACAGTGAGAGACGCACACTACACACACACACACACACAGAGAGAGAGAGAGAGAGCGCTATGTATCTGCAGGTTCACTCCCTAAATGGCTACAGCTTGGACTGGGCCATGCTGAAGCCAAGATCCTGTATACAGGGGTCATCCTCTGCTGATTTCTCAGGCACATCAGCAGAGAGCTAGATCAGAAGTGAAGAAGCCAGGGCTTGAACTGGCACCCATATGGAATGTTGGTGTTCAGGTGGTAGCTTAACCTGCTGAAACACAATGTCGGTTACATTTACATAATTTCTATTTGTTTCTTCTTCTTTATTTTTTTACAGTTTTATTCTTTAGTTAAGACTCTTAATGGGCTCGCTAACTGTGACCTTCATCTCACTTAAGTCCTTGATCACTCAGGTTTAGCAAATCTACTTAAAATTCCTTGTCTGAAATTTCCAACATTTGGACTCCTTGATGGTCTGTTTATGTTGTTGCTTTTTTTTGTATCCATCATGACACACATCTTCCTTTATTTTAATCTATACTAGCTTTTTGTTATTGTGGGGTGTACACTGTGACTGTTATTTTCTTCCAAAGCCGTTGAATCTTCTATCATAGGAGATTGCCGATTACTCTGAAAGGCAGTTAAATCAGAGTCTGTTAACTTTGAACTTGTGCAAGTTTGGCTTTCTGCTTTGCCAGGATGACACTGGAAAAGCCAAAGATGTTCAGTAAGCTGATTTGTTGGGCATGAGCCCACTCCAATTCACGGCTCCCTCTCAGCACACGAACGCTGGAGTCGTTGATGAGTGTTTCCTTCTGTCTTCCACTCACCACATTTCCCTTTGGGTTCTACAGACTTCAGCCAAGGATTTTACAGCTGGGTTTTTGTGCTTCTCCTTTGTGGCTTTCCCCTAACTCCTAGCCCCATGCACATCACTAAGCCCTGCTATCTGACTATGGAAGCCAGCAGACCAGCAGCATTCTGTTTGGCTTTCAGACGCTGGAGGGTTAGCCTGGGCCGCAGAGTCCTCTGAGAAAGCCACATCAACCTTGATCTTCGTGGTCAGAATGGTTTCTTTCTCTTAGAAGCTAAACACTCCCGGTTTCTCCCCAGTGCCTTCAAGTGACAACTTTTAAAAGTACGTGTTGAATTATATTTTGTGTCCTGCCTCCTAGGGTTATCAATCTCCCAACATCAGCATCTGGTCCTTTTCTTAGAAAGGGTTGGGCAGGCAGTTGGGGGTGGGCACAGCCCACTGAGGCTGGAGCCTGTGTACCCATGCAAGTTTGTTGAGTGTGATGACTCTGGTGTCACTGACTGAAAGGCAGCCACAACCAAACCACTTTTTCTTAAATTTTACCTGAAATAATGCTGCTAAATGGTTGCAACATTCTCTGTGTTGGTTAACATTAATTTCATAAAAATATCTAACTTGCAGTTATGGAGCTGCCATAGAAACAGTACCACAAAGACATGTTCTTGAAAACAAATGTGTGTCTAGATTCAAACCATTGACATTTAACACCAATAGTTAGAGTACCTGGCAAACAAAAGTGAGAGAAAATGTCTCACCTCTGAAATATTACTTCCCTTAGGAACTTAGTTCTACGATGGCATATGAAAAGACTAGTAGCTTCTATGATATGATCATTACGTTTTTGGATAAAGATAAGTGGTTGTTATGATTCCTAACGTTGCTGCTGGTTGTGAGTACCAAGTGGAGAAGGGCAGCTGTGTGGCCTGAGTGCCCAGTCCTGGCCACAGATATGTTCAGTGCGAGCTCAGGTTTACAGAAACCATGTACCTCAACAGGCATGGATACCTTGGTTTATGAGTACTGAATTTCAGTGGGCACAAGAGAATCTTTGTAAGAGTCTTGGACAGGCTTGTCTGGTAGAAATCATAATTTTTGCAACTTGTTTAATTATTGAGGTTATTTTTAAGACAAATCTAGTCAGATCTCAGCTCTGGTACAAGTATTGGGTTTTTATTATGATACTGCTCAGTAGACAGAAAGCCACATTCAGAAAGAGACAGCTTAAATGTAAATAACTGGATTCCGATTTTTAACAGGGTAGTCTTTTATTTCAAATTTATTTATTTTTATGGGCATTCTGAAGCATAGAGTAATTGTAGTCATGATTTCTTTCTATCATCCATCCATCCATCATCTATCCATTTGCATCTATTTACCATTTATGTATGCATATCTAAGTATTTCTATCGTCATCCACTTTTCTATCATCAACATCTATCTATTATCCATCTATGCCTCTCTCCTTCCCTGATTTCAAGAAAAAAATTTGAGAATCGTTTTAACTAACATCTGTGGATAACATGAATGCCATTTATCAAAGCACCTTTGAACGTCCTGTGTCTAATCACACATAACTAACCCTCAGACACTACTTCATTGCAGAGAGCAAAATAGAAATCCATGCCCTTGTCAACAAGAGAGTCCACAGGAATCTTAGGACGCGATGTTCCTTCCATTCTGTCATAATCAAACAAGATGTTTGAGAATGCAAAACCATGCTATCAAAGTAAAGATGCAGAGAAAAATTAAAATCTTCATTTAGTAGCAATCTCTTTAAATATATGCAGATGACCTTTCTATTAAAGCAATCATTTTGCTTGATGGGCAAAATAAACTTGGCCCATACGAAGACTGAACTTCACTAACAAGTATCTGTTTTGAATAAAATGGTAATTTTTTAGTTGTATATTTCAAATCATTTTGTTAAGTGTCAAACACCGAATTGATTAACACATGATAATATATGAAAATTAGAGAGTTAACACAGCATCATTGTATAAAGTTTTATAAAATTATCAGAGTTGGCAAATTCACTGTTGTGAGGTCTTATTATTTTCATGTGGAATAAGCAATGAAGACTGGAGTTTAAATTACATTCTATACTGGGCTGAGGTATCTCTTTCTATGTCTATTTTTCAGACTCTTGAAAAAATACATAGGAATTTTTATAGAAGGAACACGCACATCCAACCTATCAGCAACACTGCACACATTCTCCATGCTGAGATCCCGCACTACTGACAAACAGTACATTTGGAAAAAAAGAAGAGACAAACACGGGAGAAAAGAGTGGGAAAGGAGATTATCTATGCGAAAATACAGCTTTCATGATGACTTTCTCCCATAGGCATACATCAGAGATAATTTTCCAGATCTTTCACTATTTTTTTTTTTTTGACAGGCAGAGTTAGACACAGAGAGAGAAACAGAGAGAAAGGTCTTCCTTTTCCGTTGGCTCACCCCCCAAATGGCTGCCACGGCCGGCGGGACACGGCCCACATGCTGCGCCGGTCCGAAGCCAGGAGCCAGGTGCTTCCTCCTGGTCTCCCATGCGGGTGTAGGGCCCAAGCACTTGGGCCATCCTCCATTGCCTTCCTGGGTCCACAGCAGAGAGCTAGACTGGAAGAGGAGCCACCGGGACAGAATCCAGCACCCCAAACACTAAGATTTCAACCAGTAGTCACACAAGATTTGAGAACTTCTAACAATAAAAGGAAGAGAAAGAAAGATATGAATAACAGCAACAAAATAATTCAGGGCTGGTGCTGTGGTGATAGGCCACTACTTACTTAGGATGATCAAATTCCACGTTAGAATGCTAGTTTGAGCCCCAGCTACTCCACTTCTAATCCAATCTCTTGCTTGTAAAACTGGAAGGCAGTGAGCAATGGCCCAAGTATTTGGGTCCCTGCCATCCAGGTGGGAGACCTGGATGGGGTTCATGGCTCCTGGTTTAGGTCCATCCCAGCCTTGGCTGCTGTTGGAATTTGGGGAGTGAACCAAAAGTGAACAGCGTTGGCTGTTGTTGGTGGAAGATCTCTCTCTTTTTTCTTTCTATCCTTTTCTCTCTGTTATCCTGTCTTTCAAATAAGTAAATATTGGAAAATTTTTCAGAAAAAATAGAGGGAAAACCAGTATTATTCTAAGCAGAATATGAAAGTTTTTAGAGAAAAAATCCAAAAAAAGAACATTTTTAAAGTTAAGAAAAACTGCTGTAAATTAATCATCTGATTACCAGAATCAAAGTATCACAACAGGTTTGTGAAATAGAGTGGAGAAATATCTCACAACAGGGAATGAAGAGAGGAAGTGATGGATAGATGAGGAGAATAAAACTCAAGGAGAGGAGGGAAAACATGTTTGGGCTTGATTTTATGCTCTAAATGTTGTGTAGATGCCCTAATTGCCAGCGCCTCAGGATGTGACTGGACTGGGAAACAGGTTCACTGAGGATTTAATTAAGATTGTAGACGTGGGGCTGGCGCCGTGGCTCACTTAGTTAATCCTCCGCCTGTGGCGCCGGCATCCCATATGGGCGCCAGTTCTAGTCCCTGTTGCTCCTCTTCCAGTCCAGCTCTCTGCTGTGGCCCGGAACGGAGGATGGTCAAAGTGCTAGGATCCCTGCACCTGCATGGGAGACTGAGAGGAAGCACCTGGCTCCTGGCTTCGGATCGGTGCAGCTCCATCCGTCGTGGCCATTTGGGGAGTGAACCAAGTGAAGGAAGGCCTTTTTCTCTTTCTCTCTCTCACTGTCTATATTTCTACCTGTCAAATAAATTTAAAAAAAATTAAAAAGTTAAGATTGTGGTCATGCATTCTTAGGACAATAACAGATAAACAGAAAGACACACAAAGAGAAGAAAGCCATGAGTTCTGGAGGCAAAAATTGGAGTGACATGTCTACAATCCATGGAAGTCTGATGAGCAAAGCCGACAAATGTTCTTAGCCAGCAGGAACAAGGAAGGACTCTGCCCTAGAGCCCTTGGGGGGAAAAGGGCCCTGCCCACACCTTGGCTTCTGATTTTCTCTAGAAGTATGAGGCAGTGAATTTCTATTATTTTCTTCCACCTAGTTAGGGCTACCTGGAGAAACTAATACAGAGATTCAATCACAAAAGCTCAACATCTGATGAGGAAAGTTCCAGAAAACAGAAGCACAGAAAGTGAAGAAATATCAAAGATGATGAAAATCTTCAAATTGACAGGTTCTTTTAAATACAATAAGGAAAAAAATCATAACACTTGACCTCCTCCTTCAAAATAATGAGAATTAAAAAAAAATCCTATATCAAATTTCCAAAACCAAAAAGATTGTATCAACAGTGAAAACAGTTCTCTCAATATAGCAATGAATGCTGAATTCCATTCTACTAAGCCATTTCACACTGGGTTCCAGAGGTCAACAAAGTAGAATGTTGAGATTATACACGATGCCCCCACTCAATGATAAATCAAGTCTGATGAGAGAGCACAAACCTTTTCAGAAATGCAAAGGCCAAGACAACATATTTGTTCATATTTTCAGGAGTGAGAAACCAATCAGTGACCAGGGGAACCCTGAGTCCTCCTGACAGAGCTGCCTGGGGAAGTCCCAGGATGGGAGGAGAATGGTGGAGGACGGGAGTAACAGAACCCCCTTGGAGAACAAGGCTCCAAAGCAGGTATTTCCCAGGAAGTTAACTAGACCTTAGAGTGTCTTGCCCTGGCTCTCTGAAAAAGGGCCCCTAACACTTCATTTACAATGTTAAAATGAGGCAAGGGGCATTTAGCCTAGTGGTTAAGATGCTGGTTTCCTGGTTTCTCACCAGGTTCCAGCTCCTGACTCCAGTTTCCTGCTAATTCAAACCCTGGGAGGCAACAGTGATGGCTCAAATAGCTGAGTCCCTGCCACCCAAATGGGAGACCGGGACCGAGTTCCTCGCTTTGCTCAGCTGCTGCCTGGCTGGGTTCAGCTGCTGCGGGGATTTGGGGGAGTGCACCAGTGGACGGCAGTGCTCTTTTTCTTTCTCTCTCTGTGTTTCTTTGCCTGTTAGATGAATCTAAGATAGATAATTTAATCAGAAAAAAGAAAAAAAAGTGGAGTGCCTGAGAGACTAACTAGCACAGCGTAAATTGAAAAAAGCTTAATTACCCTGGACAGACAGTAAACGGGATAAGGAACAAGAAAACAAGTAAAACATGGAAGAAAGTAAACAGATAGTGTCTATGTGCAGTAAATTAGAATAGTGGGCCTAACCCTTAGAGAAGTAAGGTGGACAACAAGAGTTACTTGACTCTGGGAAAGCAGGGAAGGACTAGCCAGCAGTGGGGTATTCTTTGTTTCTTAAAAGTCTTTTGCTACTTGTTTTCAGCCATAAGCATCCATTATTGTGGTCAAAATGTTTATTTTACTAGACATGCTTTTTAGTGAACTGAAACTAATAGACCTATTTTGTAATAATAGACAAGTGAATTCACATAGAATTGACATCAATTCTAACATCAGATCTAGATTTCTCTCAAAGAAACAAAGAGTGATTTACATGCTTAGAAATGTCCCCAGGAATTATGCAGGCGTCTGCCAATTTATGAGGAATTGAATTGTAAATTAAATGACTTTGGGTTCAAACAGATTTAGCAGAGACTGGCTAGCTGTTCACTCATTTTTTTCATTCATCTTGGAAATACACGAGACTGTTTTTCAGCCTCCCTGGCCAGGAGGTATGGCCGCATGGACAGACAAATTATTGACAAGGGATTGAGCGAATTGATACACTCTCTTTCATGCAGTTCTAAGCAACCTCCGCATGTTTTCTCATTCCCCAACTCCAGGTTGTCAGCGCCTAAGGTAGTCCTGGAAGCCAGGTCTGGATGGAGCTGTGACAGCTGCCGTGTGCACAGCTTAGATCCCCTTCAAGGAAGATCACCTGCCACACAGGGAGGGTGTGTGTGTCTGACAGCTTGCCCAGCTACACCTGCCTCGGGGACCGCAAAAGCACTCCTTGGGGCAGCCTGGTCCAGGTAATGTTCGTTGCTGGTAGCTGAGGACACCACTGCTGGGAAGCCCAGACAGTGACTCATCAGGGAGGTGAGTGGGTGAGCACTAAACTGCCTGGGGAGCCCCAGACAGTGACTGGCCAAGGGCGTGGTACCAAGCCTGGCCATTGCAAATGACACAGGACCCCACCGATAACCCATCACTGTTAATTTAACATAGAAAGTAATCCTGGAAATAAGTTGCTTCCTCTTATTCCTGTTCTATGTGGCCTTTACTGGTGCTAACATCTCTCTATTCCACAATCACATAGTGTCTGTATTTGGGATGGGGACAAGACTTGTACATTTCTCTCTTTTACCTTTTTTGTGAGATAGCAAGCACCTTTATACTCAACACAGGATATTTGCATGTTGAACTGTGCTGTAGTCGCCAAACTGAGACATTTTCCTAATTTTTTGTTTGTTTGTTTGTTTGTTTAAAAGACAAAGTTACAGACAGAGAGAGGGAGAGACAGAGAGAAAGGTCTTCTATCTGCTGGTTCACTCCCCAAATGTCCACGATGGCAGGAGCTGGGCCAGTCAGAATCCAGAAGCCAGGAGCTTCTTCCAGGTCTCCTGTGTGGATGCAGGGGCCCAAGTACTTGGGCCATCTTCCACTGCTTTCCCAGGCCGTAGCAGAGAGCTGTTAGGAAGAGGAGCAGCCGGGAGAAGAAGTGACACCCATAAGGAATGCCAGTGCCCCAGGTGGAGGTTTAGCCTAACGTGCTACAGTGCCGATCCTGACACTTTTCTGATTTTGAGAGAGAATGAAAGGATGTGACTTCCACTGGGGCCTCAGGAAGGGAGACACAGACTGCAGAACCAGGAATACAGCTTCCAGCTCTGTCCCTGCTGCACTCATTGGGGGGCATCAGCTTGGGCAGGTGCTAATTCTCTCATCTCTAAGATGCAAGGTCAGAGTTGGTGTGGACATCAGTGATCAATATTTATCCCAGCATCGGCAGTCTTTACGTGGCAGTCTCCCAATAACTGGAGGCGCTCTTCCACACAAGGGTTATCATAGAAAAGCAGTTACTTGCTTCACAAGGAACTTGCTCAGTTCAATTGTGCTCATCTCCATTTCATTCTTCCCTTTCTTCCATTCTCTAAGCTATCCCATGATCTTGCACACATCTTGCTGATACAAGTGCTGTCTTCTCAGAGCTCTGAAATCTACAGAATAAAGCTTTCTCTTTATGTGAATATCTCAGATCTTTAATTACATGGCATCTTAGAGAGCTAACAAGCAACTTTATAAAAGGAATGATAATACATATACACCACCTCCCAGATATCTTAAAGCTCTCAAAGAAATAGCTCCTATTCTGAGGCATGTGTTGGTCTTGCTGGTATTTAAATATGCCTGTGCATATATTTCTGGGACTTTTGTTTTTAACTATTAACACCAGTTATTTTTAACATCTGTGTTTATATAACAAGGAAGAAAAAGCCCTCTCTTACAGAAAAATCCTTTATATACTTCATTTGTTTGCACTGCACTAGCAGAAAGCATAAGACTGGGCAACTTAACAGGAACGGATACTCATTCCCCACGGTGCTGAGGCCTGGTAAGTGTCAGGTCAAAGTGCTGGTTTCTGCTGAGGGACTTCTTGCTGTGCCCTCATATGCAGGGAGGCAGAGGGAAGAAAAGGGAAAAGCTCGCTCGGTTATCCATTCACGGGGTGCAGCTCTCAGAAGGCAGACACCACCCAAGGCCCTGTCCCAACAGTGCTGCCCTGGACACTAAGTTTCCAACCCATGTGCTCTGGGGGCACACTCAGATCATGGCATGCACAGAGACTGTGTGAATTCAAAACATGATGATTGTCAGCTTATGTTTCAATTTTTAGTGGCATCTGGGTCAGAAACACTGGATTTATGAGTGCACCTGGATTTATTGAGATAAATTACCAAATACATTGCTTGTTTCATTAAAAAATGTGAAATATTTGCATGTTTATGATGATCATTCATTGAAATGGAATCTAAGATGAAAACTCTCAACCTTATGATTAATCATTGGAACTCAGCGTTCTTTCTATTTTGATGCACACTTATGTTATCACACAATAAACTAGAAGTTGTTTGTAGTTTTTACCTTGGTCCTAAGGCTAAAGCCTTAGCCAATCCAGGTTTTGCTGCAGGTAGTCACAGGTTGCTCTATAATTACATTGTGACATTAAATGGCATGCTTCAGATTTTCCGCAAAACAACAGCAAAGAATCCACTCTAATAGTTCTTAATAGCTTATACTTCTTTGCTGTAGACACAGTTTCTATTCAGTGATTTATGTTCAAAGCAGAAGCATAACTAAAACCTTTGAGCGACCCTTACGGGGAATGTTGGGTTCGGTTAGGCAATAAGGTTTGGAGTTCTTGGATGTGACCCTCAGGGAAAGCACTGAGTGCAGACGTGTAGCCTCACCCTGGCAGTGAGTTTTCGTCTGGGCGGACATCACTGCCCTTAACCTCCACAGACTCTGTCCCTGATGCTGCCCCGTGAATGGAGTCACTGTGACTCTACACAAAGTAATTTAAGATCCTTAAAATCATCTTGGCAATGACAACCACTTTCTCGACTCCAACTTTATGGTCCATGTTGTGCAGAGCTGCAAGGCTGCAGGGCACTGCCTGCCTTCAGAAATGCATCATGGCCAGGCCGTGTACCAGGCAGGGGCTGGACCCATGTGACAGCAGATGCTGCTCCTCCCTCCATGGAGCATGGTTCTCCAGAACTTATTCCTCCTCTTCCAGTGTGGATCGGGGAAGAGGGAACAGTCTCAGTGCCTCTGAGACCCTGTCCTGCAGCACAACGCAAGTCTATGAAGGGGCCTCGTGGGACGTGAGATTGAACACGGGTCAAACCACAGGTCACACGTGAGAGGAGGTGCTGAAAACATAGTCTAGCTGTTTTTCTTAACAAGTTCAGGACTGGACAGATGGTGCATCATCCTCGTCACATGAAGAAGAGTGAATGATTGTGGTGAGCTTCCACATCACAGCGTGGCCTGCAACAGAAAACAAGCTTTAAGAACTCCAAACCTTTTCTTTACCAACTAGGTAAAAAAAATTGGACTTGGTGCTCAAATGTTTAGTTTAAACACATTTTACGCTTACCAAAATTGTCTGTCCATAATGGCTGCTCAATGATTTAATAAAGAATAAATAACCGACCCCAGCTATACTCAACCCTTCTCTCTAGGTGTCCCTGGCACTCACTTCCAACCTCGTTCCATTGACCTTGAGATCACCAATATCTGCACCTTCTCCAAGATCACGGCAAGCACTGCTCTGCCCTCTGTTCTTCTGCTTCCTTCACTGCAGGATCCTACCTGGAGCAGAGCATTGTGAACCATCCCCAGTGTTTCCCCTCTCTGTCTGTCATCACCTGTCTTCCCTTTTATATCATCTCTTGTCTTCATTCCAAAGCTCAGGACCAACCATTTACAGACGTCTTTCTCTCTTCCCCTCCTCTGAACCTTTCTGAAGAAGCCGAGGCTCACCGGGCAGTCATGCTGAGTACACATGTAAGTGCAGTCCGCCTCTTGTCTGAGAAGTCTGATGAAGTCCACTTGCTTACTTTTTGGTCTGTTTCAGAATTTTGCTTAGCTTCTTGGTTCTTCTTAAACCTCTCCCCATAACCTTTTCTGATCCATCTCAGCTGATGATGTTATCTTAAAAACTTAGAAGGAAAATAGAAGCAATTGGGTGAGAATTACTGTTCTTATCATTTCAGAATCCACAACTCTGCTTGCACCCTTACCCACCGATAAACATTTTCCTCTCTTACTACAAAAGGCATGTGTCTCTAAACTTTTAAAAACCAAATAAATCATTAATCCATTATTTTCATTTTCTTCTTGAAAAACCTTTGCTTACTAATCATCAATTTTCCCTTTCTATAGGATATTTGCCACTAACATAACATTAGTTCTACGTTTCAAAATAATCTCAGGCTCCTTTTATGCTAGCATTTTGTCTTTTCCACATTCACAGAAGTAATATTTTTAAAATTCCAAGTTATTCCATTTTGATAAATTTTCTGCTCAGAGTCCCCTTGTCTAAGCTACCATTGCCATAGGAGAAGCTTAATTTCATGCCTCTTGCGGCATCCAAATTGGCCTTGTAGGGTACTCAAAACATTCGACTTCCCTTGCCCATTTAAAGCCATTTTCTTGTTTCATGACATGAGTTCTCCCAGTTCCTGACCTGTCTTTCAAGTCACATCTTGTCCACATTACTGTATTCTTTCCTTTTCTAGCAGATGTCTTAAGGTTCGAGGACCCAGAGCCCTTTCTCGGTCCTCGGCTTCCATTTTCTACCCAGTCACCATCTCCAGATGGGTTCATCTAGTCCTTTGATGATGGAAACAGTCAGCACACTTGCAGGTTTCATCTTTCTTATATTTGTTTCTGCCTTATCTCCTGGGGGCAGATAAGTGTACTGTGTTACTCCTTTAATATCGCCATGATGTTTACAAGAGGAGACCATCCAAACTAAAAATACTAAATTTTCAAAAATCAATCTCTTGATTAAATCTCTTTCACAAGAGTGCCGACAATATTGCTTCCCCAGTCTAAGTCAATGGCTCACCATCTGCCCAGTTCCCCAAAGCATCAGTCAGACAAGTCAGCTTCTTATTTGAGTTGTATTCTGAGGTCATTTATCCTACATCTAAATGATCAGCGTATTTCTCTGGTTCCCCTCCACAAAGTGTCTTGTACGTCTGTTTCCTCTCAGTTCCAATACCAACACCAGATTGCAAGCCACCATGTCTTCCTAACTAATATTTCTGATTCTACTTTAA
Organism: Lepus europaeus; assembly: GCF_033115175.1. NCBI lineage: Eukaryota > Metazoa > Chordata > Mammalia > Lagomorpha > Leporidae > Lepus > Lepus europaeus. Next base: position 3,401,875 of record NC_084839.1, read on the forward strand.
ATCCCTTATTATCCAGTTGGTAGAGTTGTCTTTCCAAAATGACTGTCGGATGACGACATGCCTGCTTAAAACCCTACAAGGACTTCACTGTCACTGGTAGAGTAATCCAATACTTTTCTGGGTCTCTGTCACTACTGAACACCCTCTTAAGGTTCAGTTAGTTGTGAAAATCCCTTACTGGGTACATATTGGCGGAATTCAGGACTCTGTCTCCTCCTTCTCCTTAAGCTGAGATAGTCAAGTTTTTCAAGAAGCTCTTTCTACACCTTGTCATTCGGGCAATCCTGTAGCACAATATGCCTCTTGAATGGATGATTTTAAGAGGAAAGAATCATCTGAAAAATTATTACCAAGATGTCAGATGCAGAAAGTGAAAAGCTTCTCCAGCTCCTGGATAAGAAAGAATTCAAAGTAAACTCAGGAATGTTAGTGAGGAAGCTATTACTGACCCACAGGAGAAAATAGGCACTTGAAATGGGGTAGAGGGAAGGAAATAGACAAATAGATGATAGATTTTAGAGGGTAAACCAATAAAAGATCTTCATGGCTTACATGTAGGATAAATGTAAGGGACAGTGAAAATTTAAAAAGAAATGTATTGATTTGGAAAATGTTTTGTGGAAAAATAGGTGCACAGTAAGCTAATGATTTGCATCCTACATTTATTACTGAAAACTGGTAATAGAAACTGTTTCCCCCAAAGGAAACTATCACACTGCATTCCAGCCTCCTGGTGTTCTCATTTAACATTTTTCAAAATGCTTTACATTTTATTGCAAAGTAGTGTTGCCTGTGGTACCCAGTGTGCAGGCCATTAGTCAGCAAATTTCAGCCCACAGACCAAATTCAGTCCAATAACCGTGACTGGCAGCACAGTTTCATTGGAAGGCAGCCATGTCCACTCATTCATACACTGTGTGTAGCTACCTCTGTGCCACAACAGCTGATCTGAGTGGTTGCAACAGACACACAAAGCCTAATCTTTTTGCTCTTGTAGGGCAGAAAAGTGTTACTGAAGCGTGATATTTCCTGTACAACTATCCTATTTTCTGTAGGATGGAAACTAGATATTATTATGTACCAAACTTAGAGAATTCTGGGGATAAAGTTACAACCTTTTGTCAAAGACATTTTAGGACTTTCTGTGTATAGCCCTATTACAGTGTGAGTGGAATTATGTGTTTACCTGTATTCATGGTATTTTCTCAGTGAAGACACTGAAGGCCACCCAAACCCATGGGTTTCCCAGTGGCAAAAATGTTATGGATCATAAATATATTGGACTTAAATTGGGTACAATTTCAGTGTTGAATGAGAATTTGAGAAGTGAACGCTTTAGCTTAAAAAAAAAAAAGTATCCCTCTACTCTCTGAATCTTCCTTCAACCACAAGAGGCTTGTCTGCCTGCATTGGCTATCAAGCCCCCTCGGACTGCACAGCTTTCAGAAATAACGTTAATTGTAGGCCTTCAGGGATTTCAGCCAATTTCCATGACTGTGGGCTCTCTTAGGCAATGTAATGAAATAAGTTATCAACAGACCCGACATTATCCCTTAACTATTAACTCCAAATTATGTATTTTAATAATACTGTGGCATGCTGAAGAAAGGAAGCTCTCTAGTGGAAAGATATGTGTTTAAATTCGATTGTTAATACTTGAGTAGATGTGCTACATTGGGCAAATTCCAGTTGTTAAAATGCATTTTAAACTTTTTCCACCGATAAATTGATAATAACCCTTAAAAATTCACATAAGATGCAAATCAAATATCAAAAATACTTTGTGAAGCACAAAATCACCTTTCTGTGTTTATTTTAAATATATTTTTAATTTAAGCTGACACACAGTAACAACATGTCCTTAGGATTCAGGGTGGTATTTGAATACATGTTTATAATGCATATTGATAAGCTTATGGTAATTGGTGTATTGATCTCCTTTGACATTTATCACTTAGTTGGGTTTGGAAAAATTTCAATCCTCTCTACTGGTTATTTTGAAGTATTTAATTAATTGTTGCCAGCCATCATTATCCTACCATGTTATAGGATATCAGAAGTCATTCGGTTTATCCAGCTGTATCCATTAACCACTCTCTTTCCTTCCCTCCTTCTTCCATATCCTTCTCTCTGAGGTCAGCCTTTCTACATATAAGTGAACACAAATGAGACAGACACAGAAATAAATCATACATTATTAAATCAAGTAATCTATACATCAATTTGATTATGAAAATAAAATGTTTATGCTTTAAGAAAATAACATTCAACTGTACAATAGATCATACAACAAAATGATACCTTCTTCCTAAATGAGGGAATCACTGACAGCAATAGCTTTTCAGAAACTTCTTTCTCACAAAGATAAGCTTTTGGCCGGCGCTGCGGCTCAATAGGCTAATCCTCCGCCTTGCGGCGCCGGCACACCGGGTTCTAGTCCTGGTTGGGGCACCGATTCTGTCCCGGTTGCCCCTCTTCCAGGCCAGCTCTCTGCTGTGGCCAGGGAGTGCAGTGGAGGATGGCCCAAGTGCTTGGACCCTGCACCCCATGGGAGACCAGGAGAAGCACCTGGCTCCTTCCATCGGATCAGCGCGGTGCGCCGGCCACATCGCGCCAGCCGCGGCGGCCATTGGAGGGTGAACCAATGGCAAAAAGGAAGACCTTTCTCTCTGTCTCTCTCTCTCACTGTCCACTCTGCCTGTCAAAAAAAAAAAAAAAAAAAAAGATAAGCTTTTGTCAGAGGAATTGTTTGGCAGACTTTGCCTTTCTTTAATTAATATAATTTTAAAAGTGAATTATTTTGCTATTTTCTAAGGTGCCTTTATTAATTTTAAAATCTTTCCCAAATGAAAGAAACTAAAACCCTACACTTCGTTGAGTTAAAAAAATATCATTCTGATCATTGTGTACTTTCTGATTATTTTATAATAGTTATCAAATAGTTCTTGAATCCACAAATCCATTTGAGTGTGGCTAGGAACATAATAGTTTCCCCAAAGATGTCCATGTCCCACTTCTTGGGACAAGTGACTATGTAAGGAGACACAGGAAATGAAAATTAAGATGAGGACTTTGATTGACAATTGCCAGCCCTTAAGCTTGGGAGATCTGGTGGACAAGTGAAGCAGAAAGATGTAAGAAAGCCTCAACAGGCCATTTTTGGTATTGAAGATGGACGGGAGCCAGGCGCCACAGAATGCGGATGCCCTCTTGACTCTGGAAAGGCCAGGAAACACTTTCCCCTACAGCCTGCAGAAGACAAGACATCCATCCAGCGTGTTGATTTTAGCCCAGTGAAACCCGTGCAGAGCTTCCACATTGGAACAACAGCAGAACTGGCTCCCTTGCTGCTCCCAGAAGCATTTGAAGTGAATATAAGTTGTGTGGATACTGCATTGGTTTGGAAACTGAAGTAGCTGAATACCTCGCAAATCTTAAAACTATAGCACAACAAAAGAAAATCTAGCAGTTGAAATCAGCTATAGTGAACATAATCCGATTGTACAGTCAACAATCATTTTTTCACTTGAGCATATGTCACGAGAAGAGGAAAACAAGTACACTTGCCATATCTCTCACAGTTAGGGAAGTGTCACTGAAAAGTCCCAGAAAACCTATGCTTTGCAACAATTCTCGGCCTTGGCTTTGTCTCAGCACTTTTTGATAGCTCTTGCCTCTGATCACTGTTCCTCTCGTCCCTCTTGCTTTTCCTAAATGAAAACGTCAGATATCCACTTCTTGTTTCTGAATGCGTTTTTTCACTGATATCCTCTGCTGTTTTCAAGGCATTTACGAGCTCTTCCATCTTGGTGAGGTTGGCCGTATGCCTCTAACCCTGACATCTTTCGTAAATTGAACTTCAACCTCTCTTACTGCCTGTGGGGTAATCTCTCCCAGTCACACCCATCTCTATCCACATCTTTTTGCTCAGAAATCTCTTACTTCCAAGTCTGCATCAACAATCTCAACATTTCCTAATCTTTCCTTCCATATCTAATCAGCCACCAAGACTTATTCTTGCAAATTCTCAAATGAAACTCATTTATTTTCTATTCTAAGATTCTACTAGCAGAACTCCATTTTAGTTGATCTTCTAATTGGTCTCCCTGCCTTCTGTCACTTCTTATCCTAATGAGTGCTATATTCCATGTCCAGTATAATTAGGAAAGTGCCTCTCTTTGGCCCCAGATTCTTCCGACAGTGCCCACTGCCCTGCAGATAAAATGCCAGCTCCTCACAGTGGCATTCCACACATACACAGAATACAGCTACATAGCTGTCCATGTTTGCCTGTAATTACTTTTTTCTCCAGACTGATTTATATGCTTAAAATCTATTTAGGATGACAAAGAGCTGTCACTTATGTGATATCTATATTTACTTATTTTATGTGTCTGTTTATCTGCTAGGTAGCTAAAAATTCAAAGTAGGAGTTTAAAATTTTGTGTTTATTAATTCTTGAAAAAGTAATAATGCCCTACTACATATAAGCAGTTTTTAAAATAAAAAATCCTATTTTCCAAATTTCCACTTAAAATAGTAAGAAAAGTGACATTTTACATCTTGGCAAAACTAACATTTGGCTTCATAGATGACAGTTGGGTCATCATATATACGTATTGACTCAATAAATTGCCATATCTAGGTTTCTGTAAAATATATTAAAAATCATTTTCACACAACATGTAGTTGAAAATGGGAGGGGTTTTTAAAACATATTTTCTGGGGTTTGTGAATATTCTATTTAAGTGTGAAAAAATTTCAGCAAATGATGGTTTGTTTCTCAGAGTGTTCGCCATGTACAATCTGATGATGTAGCAGCCAAGTTTTCATAACACTGGTACTTTATCTTGGTCCCATTTTGTATTGTCATATATTGATCATTTGGAATACACTGTGGTTTCAGTGTAGCTTTTTTCAGATCTTACCACCCTTTGTTGCATAATAGGGACCACACTCATTAGTATCACCACTGAGTTTATTAAAGTGTCTTCAAGCATTGGGAAATTGTAGGAGTCATTGTGACATGAATTTTCCAAATATCACATTTTGCTTGCAGGTTTGATTTTCAAATAGACAGCCAATGGAATCATTTATTTTCTTGCAGGCACCCAGGTCACTTCCCTCACTGTTGAAAAAAATGTCTGCCAAATATTTCAGGCTGAGTGGAGTGACCGCAGTTTGTCTATAAACTCTTCCAGGTAAAACAATATCCCAAGAAAAAAAAAATCTAGTTCAAGTAAAGAAATTCTTCTCCTCATGACAATCATGGGATTGCAGCACCCTGCAGAGATACCAACCTTCCCTTGTCTCCCAGCAAAGAGGAAGACTTCAATTCAAGGCTTGGGATTGAATGCAATTTACTATACTTAATATGTTTCCCAGGATATTCTAAAAAAAAAAAAAAGCCAGAATTCTCTCTCTTAATGGGAGTTGGTGGAGAATATGGTGATAACTTACATGGTTTGGTGCCACTGCCTTGATTCGTGGTACGGTGCCAGCTGCTTTACCCATCATTGCTTTTGCACACAGAACGGATGCTAACAGAATCGATAAAGACAAATAATGTCTGTGTTATTATGAGAATTGTTTTGACCTCATGGTCTACCTCAAAGAATCCTAGGAACCCAAATAATCCACACCCACTCTTTATTACTTGGGCTCTCAAATCATTATTTTTAAAAATCTATTTATTTTGGAAGTAAAGGGAGAGAGAGAGACAGAGAGACAGAGAGAGAGAGACAGAGAGAGACAGAGAGAGGTGCAGAGATTTCCTAACTGCTTCTTTACGGACCAAATGCCTTCCACTGTTGGATCTGGGACTGGAGTTGAGAGTGGGAAACTTGATTTGGCCTCTCCTCCCACGTGGGAAGCAGGAGCCTAGTGATTTGTGACAACACCTGCTGCCTCCCTCGTCTGCATTGGCAGGGGGCTGGTGTCAGGAGCTATAGCTGGGAATCAGAATAAAGTACTCCTAACTACAATGCAGGCATCCTAGCTAAAAGGCTGTATCCACTCTTCAAGTCCTTTTCCCCTTTACAACCTAAAGACGACTCCAATACTGAAAAATTTATAAGAATTGCTTCACTCTCAATGGGAGTAAAAGATCTGGGGATATCCACCTGCCAGTCTCTTCTTCCCTCTCTTCTTTCTCTTGTGAGCCTTGCATGGCCACCACGGTCATGGGCTTGCCACTGAGGCACTCATTAATGTGTTGTGCCTCCACTTGTTTCATTGTCCAATTCCTTACCAGTGCTTAAAGGTTTGCTCGCTCAGATCTTTCCTCCCCGTTGGACACACCCCAGGCCCTGATACTCAACACCTCTCACGGCCCCTTAGTTTTTGACTGTGATGTGTGACTGGGCCCTCATCTGCCTTTCTATATTGAGGTCTCCTCAAGGGTGGCGAGCACATCTCATTCAATTTTCCTTCCAAAAAAGACAAAGAAATGGTAAGTACTTGTTGAATGTAATATAGAAAGATTCTCTGAAAGAAAATTAATTTCCTGATTTGTTCAATTTTCAAGTTTCGATAGACACTTAAAATTCACCTTCCAGTCACCAGGACCTTTCTCTCCACTTGCAGAATGGTTTCTTGTCAAAAGTTGACTGCTGTTCAAAGGAGTTTCTTACTAGGATCCTCTTTGCCTTTAAGGTTATAATTGGATGAAATCACAGAAATGCTCAACAAGCCTAATTACAACTCCACGCTCACCTCCGATGAGGCATGCCTACTGCATGTGATCAGACAGATTCTCCCAGGGTCTCCCTGTGACCTTGTGCTGCTGCTTCTCGAGTATTTTCAAATGCTTCGGACTCCTTTCAAGTGACATCCCTTGCACGATGGCTTTTACTCCCCTTAGAAGTGTTTACAAATTCAGGGACACTCGGTGACTTCAGCCGCAAGAGCCCCCGCCAATTAGTGTCAGCCATGTGCCGTCATTTTCCTAAGGGGCTTGTAACTGCTGAGGTGGAAAAAAAGAGTCGCTGACGCCAACCATGCTTTGACTAATCTATTCCATTTCTCAGGATTCAGAAGCTGCTCATTTTTGTCAGAAACAAATGTTATCTACTGAAGATTCCGGGGCTGTATCTTGGAGGTTCATGTGTGACAGGAGGAAGATGGTTCGGGTTCAAGAGCCCTGGACCTGGGAAGCTACCTGAGCTGCCACTAAGGAAATGTGCAGGGAGAGGGGGTGGTGGTGACACCCAGACTGCAGCTTTCACAATAGAACCCTGGATTCAGGCACCATCAAGACCACAAGCAAACATGAGGGCTTTTCTCTGCGGCAGCATCTGTGTTCGCTGGGCTGCCTTGCTTTCTCCTAATGTACAATAAAATCAAGCATTTGGTAATAAAATGTGAAAGAAAAGCTTACCATCCTTAATACACAGATCATCATCACTATTTAACACACTTTTTGAATTGAGTGATAGATATTTAAAATTCCTAAGCATTGCATGAATAAATCGTTGTGTGTTAGGAAATTCAGCAATATGGAGGGCCTCATGGTCTATAAAATGCTACACACAATGAGCAGTCGTGGAGCGTTATAGTCTTTAAATGTCTTCCACGTGGTATCATATCCCTCGCCCTGCTGGGGATACAGTGTTTTCCTTTTAAGTTGGTCATAATTGTCTTCATAAATGCCCCACAGGGTCAGCAGCGATGCGTTAGGCAGCTACCCTGGACTTAGACAATCAGGGCTGTGTGTGGCTCCAGGAATCCACGAGAGGCCCAGATGTCTTCATTTCCTGCTGACATCATTTGCTTCTATCTTTAAGGTGCAGTGATGGCTACTGGAGCCTGCCATTCATCTCCCTCTCTGGCAGGAAGAAGGGAACCAAAGGAAGTCAAGGAGCACTCACTTCCTAGATGAGTCAGCCCACTTGAAAGGGTATTTTCTGGAACTCACTTACATGAATGAGTGTTTCTGCTTCTGTGAAGCTGACCACACACATCCCAAGGGAGACAGAGGTGTCTCTGTTGCATGTGTTGCCGTCTCACTACTGCAGGGTTCTGCTCCTGAGGGCTGCAGCAACTGTGCTCTTCCTGCAGAGTGTGGTTTTCTATCACAGAGCAGAAGTCTGCAACCAGGTCCTCACCTCTACGTGGACACTAGTGCATCTCGGCTCACACTGAGGACAACGCGTAAACAACGTTTACTTTTTCAACTGCTTTCCATTAAGTATCCTGTGGGAAACTCCACTTTCTGTAAGAGCTTTTTGTTTACATTCAGCATCCTGTTCAATCCTTTCATGACCTCATATTCTCTAAGGCTCCAATTCTTCTCGTTCTAGAGGAACAACTCTTAGACCTTCCTGGAGTTCTAACTTCACCTAAACTCCAACATGCTTTCCAAATGATTGACCAAAACAAACCCTTTTCCCCTTCCAATTGAGTTCATTTCTCCTCTCTAATTACACTTTGTGTGATGCCACCGTCCTTCAATGTTTCAGACTGGTCCCAAGCCAATGGCACCCTGAGACCAGTGGAAGCAAACACAAATCCTCCCATAAGAAAAATCTTCAGGTCAAAATTAACCAAATCTGGGAGAATACAACGAAAAAAAAGCAAATATACAAAAAAGTTGTCATCAGGAGTGAGGGTAAGGATCACATGTACACTTACTCATATGGAAATTCTAAGACAAATATCTCTCAGTGTTGCACACATCAAATATGTATATCTCCTAAAAAATTTGTGAACAGAAAAAGCAATCAAAAATGATAAGACCACTCTGAAAAATTATCAAATAAATATATATGTATGTATATGTGTGTATGCTTGTGTGTGTATTTATATATATGTTTATATGTGATTATGTATATAAGTGTGTGTGCTTGTGTATGGCATAAAACCTCAATGAATTGTGAAAAGTCTGATTAAATGAAAGAGAAAAAAGCAAATTCAAATAGATCTAAAAAAACTACCAAGCATGAATCCAAGAGACAAAGTCAGAAAACATGAAGGAGAGTTCAAGAAATAAGAAGGATAATGCTGCAAATTCTATCAAAAACCTTTGAGATTCCAGAAGGGGAGACTACAAAGAATCGAGGAGAGAAAATGTTTGAATGGATGGCAACAAGGGCTTTTTTGTGCTAATGAAGAATTGCATCCACAGCTATATCTACAGTTTTTTTGTTTGTTTGCTTTGTTTTGTTTTATTTTTGACAGGCAGAGTGGACAGTGAGAGAGAGAGACAGAGAGAAAGGTCTTCCTTTGCTGTTGGTTCACCCTCCAATGGCGCGCTGCTGCCAGAGCACTGCGCTGATCCGAAGCCAGGAGCCAGGTGCTTCTCCTGGTCTCCCATGTGGGTGCAGGGCCCAGGGACTTGGGCTATAATCCACTGCACTCCCGGGCCACAGCAGAGAGCTGGACTGGAAGAGAGGCAACCGGGATAGAATCCGGCGCCCCGACCGGGACCAGAACCTGGTGTGCCGGCGCTGCAGGTGGAGGATTAGCCTATTGAGCCGTGGCGCCGGCGCTATATCTACAGTTAAGTGAGGCCCAATGTGTTCCAAATAGAATAAAGATAAATAAAACTGTACTTAGAGCAATTACAGTGAAACCACAGAAAGCCCAAGTCAAAGAGATGATTCAAAAAGGGAAAAAACAGATTCTTAAAAAGAGAAACAAAATCAAGATTTGTAAGACTATTTTCAGTTTAAAAATGGAAAGCTAGAAGTAATGGACAATATATCTTCAAAATGAGGAGACAAAGCTTTTAATTCCAAGTTATACATGTAGAAAGTGACCTTATGGCTGAAAGCATAGTAAATGCATTTTAGTGCAAACAAATTAAAATAATTTACCATCAGCACACTATACTGCCAATGTATGTTATAATAACAGCATGTATGAAAAGAAAGTTGTTGAAAGGAAAATCAGAATACTGGATTCTGGGGCCAGCGCTGTAGTGTAGCAGGTAAAGTCACCGCTTGCCGTGCTGGCATCTCATACAGGCGCCAATTCCAGTCCTGTCTGTTCCACTTCCCACCCAGCTCTCTGTTATGACCTGGGGAAGTAGTAGAAGATGACCCAAGTCCTTGGACTCCTGCACCTGCATGGGAGACCTGGAAGAAGCTCCTGGCCCCTGGTTTCGAATGGGCATAGCTTTGGCCATTGTGGCCATCTGGGGACTGATGTGTATTAGGAAATGGTATAGTATCACTTGAAGGCAGAGTGTGGTAAGCTAAAAACACATATTCCAAAATCTCAATCAAACACTACAATGATTCAAAAAGAAATTATACCAAACAAAGCAACAAAGGAAATATGATGGAATTGTAAAAATATTAAATTAATCCATAGAAAATAAAAGGAGAAGAGTAAGTTAAAAAAAGAAATGAAGTGCAAAAAGAAAGTAATATATGGATTCAAATCCAAATATGTCAGTTACCACGTGAGATGTACATGTATAAAACTCCCATTAAGGAGAATATGAGGATACTTCAAAAAGTTAATGGAGAGCATATTGCATGATAAAATAACATAGATTTCCAGAAATGTTTTAACAAAATAATAGTATCATCTAATTCCATTTTTCATGAACATTCGAAATTCTCACACACAGTTTCAGGTTGGATAAAATAATGAATTTCCACCATATGCTGACTATTACTAATTCATCAGGGGAAAATGATCTTAACTGTTTTTGGATATAATATTTGAGCTTTAAAATGCATTAGCAAGCTATGATGAGATATTCAACAGTCCACAGAAATAGTTTAGTATTTTAATGCCTATCTCTCAATAATTAGTTTACAGAAAATTAGAATACAAAAACATGAATAATATCACAATCAACTTCACCTAGTTTATTAAAAACAGTTCAACTCCCTCAGCATAATAAATATTCTTTTGAAGTGCACAGGAAGCATTGACTAAAATTTAATAAAATTATTAAGGTAATTTAATAAAACAATTTAAAAAATTGAGCCACCAAGATATGGTTTCAAAGCACACTGAATTTCAAGTGTAAAATGGTCATGTATACGGAAGCTGAAATATGCTCCCTTGGTTAACACATGGATCAAAGTAACCAAGAACACTATGAACTAAAGGAAAGGACAATATCAACCATCACAATTTGTGGGATGTAGCTAGCACAGTCCCGAGGGAAATTCATAGCACTGGATGACTACAACAGAAAAAGTGAAAACCCTCAACTCCATCATCACAACAATATTAAGAACAAAGGAATAAATAAGTAACCAATAATGAAGTTCAGAGAGGAAATTAATGCTGAAAAACCAGAAAAGACAAATAACACAAAAAGCAGAAAAATCACTGGCATAAAAAGTTGGTTCTTAAAGTAGTCAGTGAAGTTAGCAAACCTATGGATAGGAAGGTTGAGGAAATTGAAACAGTAATATTAGGAGTGATAGAAGTGAAACCACTGCAAATCTAGCAGATATTAAAATGACAAGGGAAAATAAATGTTGTTGAAATGGTAGACCTACGTGATTATATTAATATCCATATCTACACTTATCTATCTATGTCCATACACATACACATAAATATACATTTTGTTCCTGTCAGAATACTTGATGTCATTAAAATGCTTATTCTTCCCAAATTGACTTATAAAACCGAAGCATCTGCAATTCAAAATCAGCATGATTTTTTCAGTTGTTTTTAAAATTATGATGTAAATGCAAAGGAACTAAGCAACCAAAACTTCTTTAAAAATGAAAACATAGATGGAAGACAAACCATACCTGGTTTCAAATCACTGTGGTGCAGGACACAAATAGGCAAACAGATCAATGGAATAACATGATGTCAAAGAAATTACTTATTTATAGAAAGCTGAGTTTGACATACACACAAAGTTATTTTGATGGCTAAAGCATACGTTTTGAATGACTAGTATTATTACAATTGGATGTCCAAATAAAATGGAGGCCTTCAATCCATAACCTGCACCATATAAAAAAATAAACCAAAACGACATCATATACATACACATAAAACCTTTCAAATAAACAAAAAGGAGAACCTAAAAACTAAAACATAAAGTGCATATTCTAAAATCTGTGAGATATAAATGAGATATGACTATTAAGGAAACTCCAATCAAATTGACAGATTTGTAATAGAAACCCTACATGCCAGGAAAGAATGGAGAGATATATTCCAAGTCCTAAAAGAAAACAGAAAGCAACCTGTCAACCAAGAATCCTTTATCTGGCAATGCTCTTATTCCTAAATGAAGATGAAATAAGGCCTTCTAAGACAAGCAAAAATTGAAAGAACTTGTCACAACTCAGCCAGACTTACAAGTGATATTTAAGGATATACACAGAAACAGAAGAAGACAATCAGCATCATAAAAGAATTTGAAGGCAAAAAAACTCATATTAAAAGAAAAAGGCAAATTCAAAGCAAAAAAATAAGAATATTTATGTGAAAAATGCCAGATCAAGTCAATATTTATCAATAACAACCTTCAATGTATGTGGATTAAACTCTCCAATTAAAAGACATATTGGCTGAATGGATAAAAAATAAGACCTTAGTATATGATGCATGAAAGACACATCTCACCAATAAAGGTACACACAGACTGTGAATGAAAGGATGGAAAAAGATATTTTTTGCAAATGTAAATAAAAAATGAGCAAGAGTCTAGCTATACTCATCTCAGACAAAATATACTTTAAGACAAAAACTGATAAAGGAGATGCAGAAGGTCATTATATAATGCTGAAGGGACCAATTCAACAGAAGATGTGACTATAGTAAATGTATAGGCATCCAACACCAGGGCACCAGACTTATGAAACAAATATTAATGGCTCTAAAGGGAGGCATAAACTCCAGTACAATAACAACATGGAACATAAACCTCCACTTGCATCAATGGAATGACCAATTCAGCAAAGAACCAGCAGAGTTAATTTACACTATGGAAAAAAAATGAACCTAATAGATATCTACAGAACATTTCATCACACAACTGTAGATTCCACATGGTTTTCACTGGTGATTAGAAAATTATCTAGATAGGCAATATATTATGACATAAAACAGCTGACTACAATGGAAGGAAGTTATAAATTAACAGTAAAAGACACTCTAAAAAGTATACAAACACATGGGGACTGTACAACATACTTCTGAAGAACAGTGGGACATAGAGGAAACAAAAAATGGAAATAAAAAATAAAAACACTTTTTTGAAATGACTGAAAATGAAAAAAGAGATATCGAAACTTATGGGATACAGCAAAAGTGATACCAGGAGGAAAATTTATAAACATAAGTGCCTACAACAAAAAATTGTAAAAGTATTAAATAAATGATAATGGCATGCATCTCATGTAGCTAGAAAAACAAGAACAAGCCAAAACTTAGTTTAATAAAAGCAAAGAAATATACAAATGAGAGAAGAAATAAATAAAATCAAAATTAAAAAATATACAAAAAATCAGTGACATGAAGAATTGCTTTTTTTATTTTTATTTATTTGTTTATTTTGTTTTTTTCAACTTTTATTTAGTAAATTTAAATTTCCAAAGTACAGTTTATAGATTACAATGGCTTCCCCCCATAACTTCCCTCCCACTCACACCCCTCCCATCTCCCACTCCCTCTCCCATTCCATTCACATCAAGATTCATTTTCAATTATATTTATATACAGAAGATCGATTTAGTATATATTAAGTAAAGATTTCATCAGTTTGCTCCCACACAGAACATAAAGTGTAAAATACTGTTTCAGTACGAGTTATAGCGTTACTTCACATTGTACAACACATTAAGGACAGAGATCCCACATGATGAGTAAGTACACAGTGAATCCTGTTGTTGACTTAACAATTTGACACTCTTGTTTATGGCGTCAGAATTCTCCCTAGGCTCTTGTCATGAGTTGCCAAGGCTATGGAAGCATTTTGAGTTCACTGACTTCAATCTTATTCAGACAATGTCATAGTCAAAGTGGAAGTTCTCTCCTCCCTTCAAAGAAAGGTACCTCCTTCTTTGATGGTCCCGTTCTTTCTACTGGGATCTCACTCACAGAGATCTTTCTTTTAGGTGTTTTTTTTTTTTTTTTTCCAGAGTGACTTGGCTTTCCATGCCTAAAATACTGTCGTGGGCTCTTCAGCCAGATCTGAACACCTTAAGGGCTGATTCTGAGGCCAGAGTTCTGTTTAGGACATCTGCCATTCTATGAGACTGCCGTGTGTCCCACTTCCCGTGTTGGATCATTCTCTCCCTTTTTGATTCTATCAGTTAGTATTAGCAGACACTAGTCTTGTTTGTGTGATCTCTTTGACTCTTAGACCAATCAGTGTGATCAATTGTGAACTGAAATTGATCACTTTGACTAGTGAGATGGCATTGGTACATGCAACTTTGATGGGATTGTATTGGAAAAATAAACAAATTTATCAACTTAGCTCAACAAATAAAAAGGGAAAGCAGATGCAAATAATTAAATCAGAGATGAAATAGGAGATGTTGCAACAGTTTCCACAGAAATACAAACAATCTTTAGGAAGTTATACAAATAGCTATATGCCAACAAATTGGAAAGTGTACTAGAAATGGACAGATTTCTGGACACAAGCAATTAACCTGAATTGGGACATGGAGACACAGAAAAGCTGATTAAACCAATAACAAAGACCCAAATTGAATTAGTAATAAACAACCTCCCAACAGATAAAAGCCCAGGATCAAATTACTTCACAACTGAATTCAAGCATAATTTTTTTAAAACTTAATTCTAGTTCTTCCTAAGCTATTCAAGACAATTGAAAATGGGGGATTCTTCAAAATTTATTCTGTGAGATTGGAATTACCTTAATTTCAAAACCAGAGAAAGACACAATAAAAACAAGAACAATAAATAGTATCTCTGATGAAATTTAACGCAAAAATCTTAACCAAAACATTAGCAAGTTGAGTCCAGGAAGTCCTCAAAAAGATCATTCTCACATACCAAAGCTCAGGGATGCAGGTAGCTTCAGCTATATAAATGAACAAGCATGATACATCACATCAACAAGTGAAGGCTAAAAACTGTATGATTATCTCAACACATGCAGACAAAGAATTTGATAAAATACAATACTCTTTCATGATAAAACCTTTAAAATGTGAGTATAGAAGAAAATACCCATACACAATTAAGACAATATATGACAAACCCACAGCCAGCATCATATTGATTGTGGAAAAGCTGGAAGCATTTCCACTAAGATCTGGAACCAGATAAGGATGCTCCTCTCACCACTATAATTCAGTATAGTTCAGGAAGTTTTAACCAGAGTCATTAGGCAAGAAAAATAAATTAAAGGGATGCAAATTAGAAAGGAGGGAGTCGATTATACCTCTTTGCAGATGAAATGATCCTTCAAATATGGGAACCACAAGACTCTGGTATGAGACTATCAGAACTCATACAAGAATTCAGCAAAGTTGCAAGATATAAAATCAGCACATAATAATAAATAACGTTTTTATATGCCCGAAGTGCTCAGAATGTGAACTTATAAGGTCAGCCCCTCTCACATTAGCCACAAAAAATTTAAATACTTTGGGATAAATTTAAACAAGGATGTGAAATTTCTTTACAATGAAAATTACAAAACATTAGTGAAAGAAATAGAAGAAAACATACACACATTGGAAAAATATTCCATATTCATGGATTGGGAGAATTAATATTATCCAAATGTTCATATTATCCAAAGCAATATTTGGATTCAATGTAATCTCAAAAAAGTATGATGGATAATCCTAAAATTCCTATGGAAACACACAAAAAAGTCTGAATAACCATAGAAATTTTAAATAATAAAAATTAAAAGTTGAAGGCATCACAATACCAGATTTGAAGACTTACTGCATGGCTATTATAACCAGAAGAACTTTGTTATAGCACAAAAAGGGATACTTAGGCCAATATAACAGTGTAGAAACTCCAGAAATTAGCCCACAAATCTACAGCTAACTTATCTTTATCAAAGGAGCTAAAACTATTCTCTAGAGAAAGAATAGTTTTTTCAAAAAATGGTATTAAAGAAATTGGATTTCCATATGCAGAAGTATGAAACAAGACCCCTGCATTATACCTTATAAAAAATTCAACTCTCAGTGGATCAAAGATGTAAACTGAAGACTTGAAATCATCAAATTACAATAGGAAAACATAGGGGACATGCAGAAAGACATTAGCCTAGGCAAAGACTTCTTGTATGAAATCCCAGAAATGCAGGCAATAAAAGAAAAAATAGACAAATGGGATTGCATCAAGCCAAGAAGCTTCTGGACAGCAAGGGAAACTCAACAAAGTGAAGAAGCAACCTACAGAATGGAAGAAAATATCTGTAAAGTATGTACCTGACAAAGGATTAATATGCAGAATACATAAAGAGCTCCAAAAAGAGCAATGGCAAACAAGCAATCTAGTTATGACATGGGCAAAGAAAATGAACAGGTATTATCAAGGATGAAGTGCAACAGACTTGAAAAGTGCTCAGGATCTTTAGCCATCCTGGAAATATGCATAAAGCCCACCATGAAGTGTCACCTCATCCAGTTAGAAAGGGTCTTATCCAAAAATCAAAAAAGTTGCAAATGCTGATAAGTATGGGGGGGACAAGATATCCCAAAGCTCAGTTGATAGGAGTGTGAACTGATAGCATCATTATTGAAAAAAATATGAAAATTCTTCAGAAAACGTAAAATAGATGTACCATATAACCAATCCAACCACCCTACTCCTGGGAACATATACAAAGGAAGTGAAATTAGCATTGAAAGAGATATCTGCACTCCCATGTTTATGACAGCTCAATGTTTTATATATATATATATATATATATATATGTATATATATGATTTTTAAAAAATAAACCTAAACAACTAGAAAAAATTAGAGAAAATCTTTATGATTTTGGAAAAACATTTTATTAAAATATGGTATACATACAATGGAATGCACATAGTATATAGATAAATGAGTCCTTTTATCATCTGATCATGCTCAAACCAGCACTCAGATTAAGATCAAAACATTACTAGTCGGCCAAGAGACTTCACTATTCCCTGTCTTCATTTTTTTAACATGGGATAGAAGAGTATACTGCAATTTACATGGTATGATTCAGTGAAACAATGTTTATAACTCTGTACCAAATGATATGACTTACATAAAACTTGTATGCACTCTATACTAACTACCACAAAAAAGAGCAAACATATTATTTATACTTTTTGCATCTTACATAGTTCCCTTAGCATAATGATCTCCAGTAGCATCCATTTTGTTGTAAATATTATTATTTCAGTCTTTGTTATGGCTGAGTAATATTTAATCATCAGTTGATGGCTATCTAGTTTGACTTCATATCTTAGCTATTGTGAATTGAGCTAGTAACAGGTAAATTGTTTCATATAGTAATTTTGATCTTAAATTAGGCAAAGATCTCTTAGCTACTGAACCAAAAACACAATTCATAAAGAATAAGTAAATAATTATTCTATATCACGATATTAAAAAAACAACATTCCACTCTTACAATATAATCTTAATAGAATGAAATGGCAGGCCTCAGACTGGGGAAATAATACAAATTATTTATAAGTTATATTTAATACAAATATTAAAGATTCACAAAACTCATTATAGGAAAAGAACAAATTATATTATATTATATTATATTATATTATATTATATTATATTATAATAGAAAGCCAGTGTTACAGTAGGGAAAGACGGAGGCAGAGACAGAAAGATCTTCCATCCGCTGATTCATTCTTCAAATGGCAACAACGGCTGGAGCTGAGCCAATTTGAAGCTAGGAGCTTATTCCAGGTCTGCCAGGTGGATACAGAGGCTGAAGGACTTGGACTATCCTCTGCTGCTTTTCCAGGCACATAAGCAGGGCGCAGCCGGGACTCAAACCAGCACCCATATGGGATGCTAGCACCAGGGGCCAGAGACTTAAACCACTGAGCCACAGCACCAATCTCAGCAAACCACATTTTCAAAAGAGGCAAAGTATCATAATATATATTTCACTAAAGAAAATATAAGAATGACATATAAACAGATGTAAAGTTGCTACAAATCATCAATCATTAAGAAAAATAAATTAAAATCATAATATAAAGTTTGCCACAGTAATAATTAATTTATTAGAACATAATAAGTAAATAACTAGGATAGAAAATACTATAAAATTATAATAACAAGTGTTGGCAAGAAAGTAAAGAAATGAATACTCCAAACATTGGTGAGTAAAATGTAAAACTGTAGTATAGTTTAGAAAAGAGATTTTCAGTTTCTTAAAGTGTTGAACATGCACTTGCTATAGGCACTTTCCATTTTATTCATACACAGTTGCCCAAGACGACTCAAAGGATACATTCACGTCAGTGTAGTGCATGGATGTTCACAGTAGCTTTATTTGCAATGGCAAATTCTGGAGAGGACATCAAAAGTTGAATCAGCGAACATGTTTTCATAGATCCTTGCAGTGGCATAGTACTCAGGAATAAACTGAATAAACTATAGGCACAGGAAACAATGATTGAATGAAACTAACCAAAAAAATATAAACTGTCTTTCTGCACTTAAATAGATTCAGACATAATGCAAAGAAGTCTAGAATCCAATGCAGTTCACTGGTCACTGGGGCAGCATGGGAGGAGATGCAGAGAGCAGGCAGTGTAAAGGAGCATGAAACCCTGAGGGCGAGGCACCTGCCCCGCCCTTGATTGGCTGTTGGTTACACGTGCATCTGTATGAGTCACAGCGAGTCAGATTGATGTACATTTAAATATGTCCTGCTTATTTCATGACAATCATTCATCAACAGTGCTGTGTTGAGAAGTTTAGGATCACTGGACAAGGAAGAATTTCTTTAGTTTATGGAAAAATCTGATCATTGTTAAAAGAAATAAAACAAAGATACAACATAAAAACTGATTGTCTTGAGGCATTATAAAAATGTGCCCATAAATGACAACTTTGGATTGTGCATGGTGAAGTGGCAGGGATGCCAGCATAGTTAGCAGTAGCTTAACCTGCTGTGCCACTGCACCTACCTCAGTTACGCTGTTTTCCAAGTGGTCAGCACTAAAGAACTCTTCTGCATACATTCACAGGAAAGTTTAAATAAGGTAGTGGCGTAAACGTGTAATAGACTGCAAGGAAAGTAATGCATCTTCATTATGGATGGTCAAAACCCAGGAAAGGATGAAGAAATTTATTATCTCACTCTCCAAGCAAACTTCTGTGTTTAGTTTGTTCTATGCCAACAAAGCTCTCTTTGATGTCTGTATGTTATAGGTGTACTGTGCTGTCCTTTATTTATGTGTGTGTGTGTGTGAATGTGCCCACAACTGTGTGAGCATATTAATAGATCGGCATAATCATGCAGTTACAAATTTGAAGGGCTTTCTTTTTTCTTTAAGAAAACAAAACTTTAAAGTATGCACTTGTGGGAGAACACTACCAGTAACAAGTAAGGAACCATGAGGCTCAAGGCCAGTCTTGTAGCCCTGTCTCTAGCTTGTATCATCAATCAGCCGCTAACGAGTTTTGCTGACTTCACTCAATAGCAGTTTGTTCTTAATGGCCTGCAGCCATTCAGCAAGATCAATGTTTTAATCATGTCATCATGGCATTGGCTTGGTCTGAAATTCTTTTGTGGGATCCTTTACAGTATAAAGGGGTATTTGTAGGTTTGAGTGAGCTGAGAGCTTCAGGATTAAAGTCTAAGAAAACCTCTTGTGTTTACTAGTATTGATGAACTCTGGAAGATGCAGAGTGAGATATCTGCTGTCCATCCCTTAGAAACACTCGCAGAAGTGCAGCGAATGTGGTTTTTTAAAACAGAAATTCACATCTACCAAGCATTCCTGCTCATTTACTCCTCTTTTCTCTTCTTTGATACTTTCCTACAAGTTCGGTTACCATTAAAAATACATGTGCTAGCAATCAGAACATAACTATGTCATGAAAATAATTCTGGTCATTTTATCTTAGTGTGGGTTTAGTGCTGAGTTTGTGTGAAAATCACAAAGCAAATTCAAAATGCTTTCAACATATGTATGCAATCTGAAGGCATGGTCACTTCTCATAGGTACTTCATTTTTTTGTTTGTTTACTTCAGAGCTGAACACGATTTGTTAAAAAAAAAAAAAGGAAGAAGCACATGCTCAAGTATAGTGATAGCCCTAGATTA
Source organism: Lepus europaeus (assembly GCF_033115175.1). Taxonomy (NCBI): domain Eukaryota; kingdom Metazoa; phylum Chordata; class Mammalia; order Lagomorpha; family Leporidae; genus Lepus; species Lepus europaeus. The sequence continues at coordinate 3,422,090 of NC_084839.1, forward strand.
CCATAAAAACTTTGATAACTGCAAAGTGTCAAGAATAATTTTATGCTTTTTTCACTATCATATCAGAATGAAGGTCCCCCATCCCATATTCTGAGGGAGCAAGGATTATCTTTACAGTAGTAGGTGAGCTAACAAAATATCTCAAACAGCATCTGCCAACTCAAATGTAGAAAGCTAGGCTTCTTGCTTTGGCATTTGAAAAATCTTTGTTGTTCCATTCCTAGGGCTGTGATGTGAATACTTGCATGCATATCATGTCAATAAAAATGTGATCTGTTACATATACGCATTGTATACATGCATATGTCTATATGTATATATATATATGCATGTATACTTGCATATAAATATTATAGCCTATGAATTTAAGATTGTGCAGCCTTTTATGAATATTACCATAACAGATTTTCACAAAAAATATCAGAAAGCTGTATATTAGGATCCCAATTTTATGGGTCAAAAGAAGGCAGGTTTACCCAGAGAAATAACTTCCCATGGTGGCCATGGTATGTTGTTTTCCTTTTTGTTTCACTGAGTCAGTGTCTGGGATCTCAACTACCACAAACCGGTCCTTTGTCCCAGGTAGAGCTGCACTTCCTCATTTCACTCACAGCGTCTTCTGTGAGCTAGGAAAACATGCTCTCTCTGCTGTGACTGGTCTGTCTTTACTCACCATGTGCTGCCTTTCTTTGAGAGGGTCAGCGCACTCGCGCCCACAGTGACTTGCTGCATTTGCTGTGCCCAGTCCACATGGGGACACCACAAATACTATGCTACAGCTGGTTGATGTGGGCCTGCAGAGTCCAGTTTTTTTCACATTTGCAATATATTGAAACCGTTCACTGTCATTTTTCAACCTGGTTTTTTCTTCAGTGAAGTATATCCATCATGGAGTGCATGACATTGCCATGACTCTTCCCCCGACGTGTACCTTGGTGCCATCTTCACTTTCCCATGGATTTCATCTCAAAGTCACCACATGTCTTCTGACCTCCTATGGAATCACCTTCAGGTTGTCTTTATCATTGTCTGCCCCTGGTGTAAGATGCCAGTTCTGTGTTTCTCTTATTTGCTCCTGGATTCTATTTGTGCAAATCATGCTTTGTATGCTTTGGAATGAAGACTGTAACCTAAAATAAAATTATTTTTGCTTGTTTTTAAAAGATAGTAAAACATGATATTTCTCTTAAACAGGAAAAGCAAGGCGCATTTTTGTTGTCTGCTGCCACTCCCTGTTATGTCCACATGTCTACTCTCACCTAAGGAGTGGCCATGTGTGGCATCACCTGCATTGATTCACAAGACCAGAGGAGGTTCTGTGGATACAGGCAACCATTTTGAGTTGCAAGCAGTTATCCCACTTTATATACGGAACAAGTGAAGCTCTGGTGTTTTGAGAAGTTGATCAAAGGTGCATCTGTTTTTAGAGGCAGAGTCCAGTGCAGATCCCAGCTCATTCTGGCTTTTAGATGACGGTTGCTCTGTCCTCTATTCCAGGTTAGAGTAAGACTGAAGAGTAGAATACTGCCCGTGAGCTTTACCAGGGTTGGCTTACAGCGGGTGCCCACCTGTGTTCTGGTCCCTGTGTGGCCACTGAAGCCTGCAGTGGGGCCCTCATTCATGTATGCACACGCATGTATCATTATTACATTTGTCCACACTATCCTAAAAGCTATTAAAATTTCCCAAATGTGAGAGTTTTTATCACTGAAAAATTCCTTACAAATATTGAACTATTCAACTATTGCATGCTTTTAAAATATTCCCAGTATTCTATGGGAAGATTTGCTTCTGTTCAAAATGAACAGGAATTTTGTTATTAGTAAATGCAGTTGACAATACCTTCCGTGTCTCTTTCAAAATTAAATTTTCCCTTGGAAATCCCTTTTCTGAACAAACAGAGGTCTTCAGCGTCAACTCCCAATAATTTGAACTCACCTTGCTCATTATACTTATTTCTTATAAAGTATCGAAAATTTGTTTGCCTTCTCTGGTTGCATCGCTATCATTCAGCATCCCAGAGAGCACCAAATACCAGAGAGAGAACCCCAGGGTGCTGGGGCTTGTAGGTAGGTGCCTTCTGTGTCCACCCAAAATCCCTCCATTTGCCCCAGCTCAACGGAAGAAGGATCCCAGCATGAGAAAACACACAGATGCAAGTAAGTATAAGAGTGTGAGGTTTCAAACCAAAGGTTTTAAAAGCGGTTGGAATGAATTCCACCCTTAGCTTGATGAAAAACTGGCTAAGAATATAAAAAGTAACTTCACACATCTGTGGGAATCAAGTGGATGAAAGAATTAGATGGATGTATTCTAGTTCGAAGTAATTTGGATGCTTTCGTAAACTGTCTTAGGAATATTTTCATGTGAGTATGACGCGTGGCTCTCCAAAAGTCTGGTTGTCCAGGCATGGAAAGGAGACCCTGAACTTTCTGTAAGCAGAAGAGGACAGTATCATTTGCAGTCACCACGTGAAAAGCAATACACTGTGCCAATACACTGTGCGTCTATTTGTTTCTTTTCTGTTTTTGTTTTTCCAGAGTAATTTAATGAGGAAGATAGTATTCTCTATTTTTGTTTTTTCCTGAATTTTCAATGACCAGGGTAAAAACCAGACGTGGAGACTGTAGACAATTCACTTGGGTTCACACAGCCAACAAGTGATGGAGCCAGGACCCTCACCTAGGACTTGGCCACTGCATCCCATGTTCCCTCCTCTCCCCACCTGGCCAAGGGTGACCCTCAGTGACTATTTCTTTTGTGTAGGAGGTTTTGAGAAGACAGAGTGGATAGACTGCACAGGTTCAGATTTGTGTACAATTTCAGATCCTGGTTATTATTGACCTTTTGGGAGCACAGCCAAGGTTTTGTGGAGGGGACAGTGTGGAGCCCCAGATGGCTGTGTCTCATAGTCCACAGGGCTAGGGCAAATGTACTTCATGGAAATATAAACCCCACATGGGTATCACCATCTGTTGCCATGGAACTAGCTCTGAGTTTGAGCTTGTAAAGTTATCTAAGTTGTTTTATTATATTTAAAATGTAAATACTAGCATTGCACTGACCTGAATCTGGGGAGAAGGGAGAAATTTTCTGAAATTTTTCAGTTTCATTGTGATGGTAAAAGAAGTGATTTTTTTTCCAGTATCATCCAAAAGCCACAGAAAAAAGGAGTCAAAGAGAAGGAAAGTGGCTGGGGGAGCACCGACTACTGGATGCGTACAAACCTGAAGGCAAATATATTCTACAAGGAGCTAAGCTATGGATCAAGCTGAGGTCAGAAATAGAGGGGTCCACAATCCCTAAGGTTTGTGTAGATAACAAAAATTAAACTGTAGAGACACCGGTGGCTCCAAAAATCCTGTTATCAAGTTGGACTGTCTCAATGGGAATGACCCCTACAGCACCCTGTAGAGTCTGAAAGGGCTGGGGCAGGTGCACTCTCAATGTCAGAGTTCACAAATCTGCAGCCACACAGCTTCCAAGATTGCCTAGGGGTTATGTGGATAATATTTGAAACTGGTGTTGTATACTCATCTATGAAAATATGTTTCAACTCAGTGCTGTTCAGAATGTAATGGTCGATTTAGTTTTTGGTTTCACACATCTGCTCTCTTTTTTTTTTTTTTAAAAAAAGGGGATATTTATTTATTTATTTGAGAGGTATAGAGACACAGAACAACACAAGGACCCCCATCTATGGTTTTATACTCCTAACTTCTCACAATGGCCAGGACTGGGCCAACTAAAGCCAGGTATCCCACATGGGATGCAGGAACCCAATTACTTGAGCTATCATCTCTGGGTCTCATCAGTAGGAAGCTAGAGTCAGGACCCAGAGCTGGGGATTGAACTCAGATGCTCTGATCCTCTGTTGGTATCTTAACCAACATCTTAACTTCTAGGCTAAATACTTACCTCTAAACACCTGTCCTCTATTAAAGAAAGAGAAGGAAAAGATGGGAGCCAGGACATCTCACTGGCTTAAAGGAAGCTCTGTTTGTCATGGGAAGCACTATTTATTGTGAAAATACAGTGGTAGCTACACGAACTTCCTTAGTGGAACCTGTGCCCTACCCAAATGATGGCAGACTCAGGAACAGCAAGTGGGAGTGATGCTCGCTATCCTCGATGTGTCAGAGGCACAGCAGGTGATCTGCCTAAAGCCGCCCCATAAGTACTAACACCCAGCACACAGACCCGTGCACGTCTGTCCCGAGCTTGTGTGCTCTGCAGTCTGTGGGCTATAAGGAGTATCTCCAGCTGTGAGGGCGTCCAAATCTCTCTATTTGGTATTTCTCACAGGTCAAGACTGGCCTGTTCTCAAGGGCAGGCTGTCTTGGGTCCCGACTTCTTCCCGAGTACCCTCTCAATCATCTGTTTGGTCACAAGTAAACCCTCATTGACATTTGTGTCATGAGAATTCACATACTGCTCAGCAAAGACTGTCCACCACAAACATCTTAAATGTCTTCCAAAGCAGCAGTCACCTTCAACTTACAGGCATTGAGACATTGCAAACTTAAAGTGCTCCTTAATGCATTCTCTCTCGGATTCCTTGAGTACATTTAAAACTAAAGAAGGCAAATTGAAATTTTTTAACATGTAACTAAATCATTGGATATTAATTGCCTGAAAATCCCCAAGTTAATATTCTGAAACTTTTGAATGTTATTTTTATTGTTGTTTTACTTAGGCATTATTTCATAGTTTCTGAGTACTTAGTTGCAGATGTAATCACATCACAAGGTTTAATGAGTAATTTTAAAAAGATAAAAAGAAGGACCCACATTTTGGCACTACCTGTGACATTGACATCCTGTGTGAGCACTGGTTCGAGTCCCAGCTGTACCTCTTCTGATCCAGCTCCCAGCTAATGGCTTAGGGAAGTAGTAGAAGATGACCAAGTGCTGGGGCTCTGCTCCCCACGTGGGAGACTCAGGTGGAGTCCCAGGGTCCTGTCTCCACCTGGCCCATTCAAAGCTATTGTGGCCATTTGTTTAGTGATTCAGTAGATAGAAGATTCTCTCTCTCTCTCAATCTCTCTCTCTCTCTCTCTCTCTGCCTTTCAAATAAAGTAAAAAGATATGAAGAAAGATGTAATCATTCAGTCACACTCATGCTGAGTCATCAACACAATGGTTACACATGGGGAGATTTTCTTCTAAAAAACAAGCACATCTGAAGAAGTCCAACATATACTGATTAGACAAGAATTCAAAGAGATTTTGGTTTAAATTCATAAGGAAATTTTCAGTAAAATATTTTTAACTCAACTCTCCAGAGTTGATCTAGATAATTTCTGTCTTGAAAGAAATTGGACAGTACCTTCAGAAGTGCCTCCAACCCAGCCATCCCCCAGAGGCATTGATGTGACTCTAAGTCTTTTGTGTCTGTCAGACCAAGGCTTCTGCTCTTCTGATGTTCTCTGAAAAAAGGCCAGAGAATGATGAACTCTGTTACCTGCCTTCTGATGGCCCAGGGCAAAGGACTCATCCAAGTCAACTCTGACTCATTTTGTCTTCATTGTACAATGATAACATCTGTGCTTGTGTCTACATTGTCTTCTAGTCCCCTGAGGTCCTGCACACCGGTTCTCATAAGCAGGTCTTGTGGTGTCAGAGAGAAAAGTGTGAGAGTACCAAAGACAAGAGCTGGGAGAGGTAGCAAGGAAAGATCAAATGAAAAGTGACCTTGAGACTGGAGCTGTGCAAGAACAGAAGACACAGCAACAGGAGCCTGTGCTCTCTTCCAGGCTCCAAAAGAGCTCACACTAAATAGTGTGAGTGCAGGGCACAGGGACTGCTGGGCTAGAAAGCGAAGGGTGTCAACCACGAAGCTGCCAGGCCAGCTTCTGCTGAGCATAGGGGACACTCGTGGAGAACATGATCCTGAACTTCAGTCAGTGTACACCTCAGCAGTGAGGCAGGCAGACGCTGCTGGGTGATGACTCTGCCCTGAAAAAGCAGTCGACATTGACAGAGGAGGAGTGGGCTCAGAGAAGGAGTGCAGGACCCCTTCTCAGACACAGGACCCAGAGAGTGACTGAATGCAGCACCAAGGGACAATCACAGCCACACGGCATGAAAAATAGTGGGACCCAGAGACACAAAAGGACAGAGAAATGGATGGACCAGGGTTGGGCGTTCAGCCTTGTGGTTAAGATGCCCCTATCCCGGGTCAGAGCGCCTGTGTTCGAGTTCCTGCTCCACTCCCGATTTTACTTTTCTACTAATATGCTCCCTGAGAGGCAACAGAGAATAGCTCGGGAGGCTGAGTCCAGTTATCCATTTATGAGTCCTGGATTGAGTTTCTAGCTCCTGGCTTTGGCTTGGCCAAACCCTGGCTTTTGTAGGCATTTGATGAGTGAGCCAATGGATGTATGAGCTTGCTTTCTCTCTCTCTCTCTCTCTTTCCCCTCTCCTCAAATATATGCAATAAATAAAATGTCTAAAATAAAATAATTCTACATCATTTAAACTAAGGATGTCTCTAAGAATTCACAGTGTTTTCCTTCATCTAATCCTTCACAAATACTAAAAACTACATTTTTAAAATTGCCTATTTATTGGAGAGACATAAACATGAGTGTGAGGAAGTACTCCTACCCTGGGGTGCTCAATTTTCTTTGGAAAGACAATGAACATAAGTTACACTGCCTCCAAGTCCTCTTCTCAGAATTCCACTTACTTAACTCACAATAATTCAGTGACATCATGACTACCCCCTTCCTTTGTACTAGTATGTTAAGGCATAAATAGGCTAATTAATGTGCCCAAACTCATTCAGTCATGAAGCAGAGTGCAAAAATGAGGATTCAAACAAACTGGCTTCAGAACTAGCCCTCTGCAGCCACACGTGTTTTGTGCATCGTTATGGTATAACCAGTGGTTTATATGCATCCTCCATGAGGTCACGTGCTGGAGGCTTGGTCCCCAGTATGGTATTGTCAGGGAGATGGAACCCTTGAGAGATGGGGTCAGTGGGAGGTGGTTAGGTCATTGGGAGCTCTGTTCTCAGAATGGGTTAGTGCTGGTCTCACAGAGTGAGTCAGTTGTCTCAAATGTGAGTCGGGAAGCCACACACAAATTTGGCCTGTTTTGCCAATGGCCAGTTCCCTTTCCTTATCACCAACACTGTGACGTAGCAAGAGAGATCCTCATGAGAGGCCAAGCGCATGGGGTACCCTGATCTTGGACTCTCAGCCTCCAAATCTGAGCTACGTGAGCCTCTTTTCTTTATGTAGGATACAAGCTCAGGTGTTTGCTACAGCAAAAGAAAACAGACAGAAGTTTGTGTGTGTGTGCACAACTAGGTATACTACTACATAGTTCTCTTTGGTTCCCATGGGAGAGATGTCCATATGGACTTGGACAAACACATGCAGATCCACATCTCAGAGTGAGGTGACGTGAAAGCTTAGCCAGCAAACATCTTTCACCCTCTGTGGTCATCCACAGTCCTCAGCCTCAGACTTGCACGGCTGTTTGGTTTCTCCCACTCCACCCTGCCTTGTTGCCCTGCCCACCACAGAACAGCCCTCTCTTCTCAGCCTACTTCCTCTCCTGGACGTAGTGCAAATCTTACTGTGAAGTTACCCTGACCTTTCTCCAATAAAAGCAATTAGCTCCCTGTTCTCCCAAACTGCTGTGCATACTTATCGTTGTATTACTTGTCACATTTTAAGTTTTATATTTTCATCATATTTTCAATACTGGCTACAAACTTTCTGAGAATATCTTACTTATTTCTCTATGCCCACAAGATAGTATAGGACATTTAGATAAAGTCCTCAATTCTACTTCAGTAGTCAGTGATCCGTCCATTGTCCATGCTTGGTGTGGTACTGGGGTGAAGGCCAAAGTTCACTAGCAAAGAGATTAAACATGCAATCTTTGTCTTGCTCTTGTTTCTGAATTTTTAGGTATTCTAAAATGTTATCTCTTCTTTCAGCATTTTTTCCTTTTTTTTTTTTTTTGTATTTGCGAGTTTGTAGTCATCTTGACTTTCTTGACTTTACAATTAGTTCAACCCTCTAAGTATTTACTAAGTAAATTGTCACAGACTTCGTTAGGTTCTGGGAATGAAAAGAATGAAATGTAGACACTAACCCCAGAAAGTTCACATCTGGGAGGGTAAAAATCCTTGCAAATAATAATTACAACAGAACGTGGCAGACACTGGAGCGAGAAGAGTGACGGATGTGTGAGGGGATTAGTGGAAGCTTTTCAGAAGAGCAGACACCTGGACAGAGTGCTAAAGAATGAGGTGTGGACAGGTTCCTGAGGGGCAGGGCTGTTTACAAATTCTTGGGGCGTCTGTGTGGGCCACTGAGCCCCACCCTGCTCACAGATTTTATCAAACACACTCCATGAATGTATATCTACTTGTGACTACTTGCTTTGCTTTAAATCTATAAAATAATTCTGGAATTTTGTCCATGAGCTGTTTATTAAGTTAGCTATGCTTTCTCAGTGATAACTGTAGACAATTAGCTAATCAGATACATAATAAGAAGACATTGAATCTGATTTGATGATAGATACAATGATATTTTTAGAAAATAAGAATCATAGGGGTCAGGGGTGTGATGCAGCAGGCTAAGGTGTTGCTAGTGACACCAGCATCCCATAAGAGAGTGCTGGTCCAAGTCCCATTGCGTGGCTTCCCATCCAGCTCCCTGCTAGTGTGCCTCAGAAGGAAGGATTGATGGCTCAAGTGCGGGAACTCCTGACACCCACATGAGAGACTCACATGCAGTTCCTGGTCCTGGCTTCAACCTGGCCCTGCCCCAGACACTGCAGCCATTTTGGAGTGACAGTAGATGGAAGACTGTGTGTGTGTGTGTGTGTGTGTGTGAGACCCCTCTGTCACTGTGCCTTTCAAATAAATAAAGTAGATCTCTGTTTAAAAAATTAGGCCGTGTGAAAAATAAAGTAGACATGCCATGCCAATTGCACTTTTACCATTTTTCATTTAAAATATTATTTCCAGGACATGGTACAGGGCTCAATCACTTAGAAAAGGCCCAAGGAAGTCCCCAGACTTTTGGAATCTCCACCCAGGCTGTGAGATGAGTGTCATGGCTGCACAGGAAAATGAGAAGAATGCAAACAAAACACTAGGAAAAGGGACCATGGCAGGGTTGAGTGAAGCAGTCGCCTGTTGGAGGAGTTTGCTCCAAGCCTAGAAGTAGGTCTCTTCGGCACAGAGCTACTGTTCCATTTCTGATTCATCACACCCAGCCTGGTGCACCTGCTGCTTCCTACTGACGTCACTTTCTAAATCTATTCCACCAAATCCTTGCCCACCAGGGAAGCAGTGAAATGTTAAGGCATTTACTTAACTGAATTATTGGCTATTTAAGCAGGAAAAGGCACTCTCACTTAGAAACACCAGAACACTATCTCCATAGAGAAGAAAACAAAATTAGTTTCTACTATTCTGACTGTGTTCATTGCCTTAAGCAACCTACTAGCCAGAAAACCTGCCATACAGCAATTTCAATTTGTGAAATGTTTTTTAACATCCTAAAACATGCTTTGTGAAAATCGTTCCTTTATTTGAAATAGGCCACATTTATCCACACTGAATGTGGAGCAGGTGTGTGAAACAGTGGTGAGGAAGCTGCGTAGTGGGGCTACATTCCATATTAGAGTGGTGGTTTGAATCCCAGCTCTGCTTCTAATTCCAGTTTCCTGATACTGCACACACTGGGAGGCAGCAGGTGACAGGCAACTGTTGGGTTCCTGGCATCCATACTGGAGACTCAGGTTGAGTTCCCAGCTCCTGGTTTTAGTTTGGAGCAGCCCTGGCTTCTGCAGGCATTTGGGAAGTAAAGCAGCAGGTGGGAGACCTAAGTCTGTTTGTCTCTCTGTTTCTCCTTTTCAAGTAAATAATTAACATTTTAAGTGCTAGTACTGTCTTAAAAATGCAATGTTCTTTCACTTTTCAAAGAGAATAGTTTACAGTCTAGTACTTATTACCTATTTTGAGTGCATTAAGGTTTTTTACAGGGAAATGGCATTTATTTTGTTTTATTTGCATGTTAATGCTCTCTATAGAATTGCAATGTGTTCAATGTGTCCCTCCAAAATCCTTATGAGGAAATTCTAACCCCAATGTAACGGTGTTAAGAGTTGGGGGTCTTGGCAGTGATTGGGTCATCAGGACGCAGTCCTTACCAATGGGACCACAGAGAGCTCGCCCGGACTTCCTGCCATGTGACAATACAAGGAGAAATTGGCTGACTTCTGAAAACCAGAGAGTGGGGCTCCAGACCCTGAGTCTGCAGGTGCTTCATCCTCAGAGTTCCCAGCCTCCAGGGTTGTGTGAAATGAAAGTTTGTTTCACAGTAATTATGCCAGTGGTATTCTGCTGCAGCATCCAAAACTAAGGCAGGCATCAAATGATGCAAACAAATTATTAAAAAATAGTTTACTCATACATGGATGCATTTTGCTAATTATAGAACAATACAAAGGGCCAGCGCTGTGGCACAGCGTGTTAACACCCTGGCCTGAGTTGCCAGTATCCCATACGGGTGCCGGTTAAAGACCCGGCTGCTCCACTTCTGATCCAGTTCTCTGCTATGGCCAGGGAAAGTAGTAGAAGATGGCCCAAGTCCTTGGGCCCCTACACCGGTGTGGGAGACCCAGAGGAAGCTCCTGGCTCCTGGCTTTGGATTGGCGCAGCTCTGGCCATTGTGACCAGCTAGGGAGTGAAACAGTGGATGGAAAACCCCTCTCTGTCTCTACCTCTCTATGTAACTCTGTCTTTCATATAAATAAAATAAATCTTAAAAAAACATGCAATTTTATAAGTAGCTGGAATTTCATAATAAAAAGAAAAATAACAGTTGTGTAACATGTACCCAATTGCAAATTCAATTGTTATTATACCAAATATTAATCTAGTCTTCCTGGAAATTAATGTGAAAGCCTAGGGAATGATCTAGCTACAGAGGGCATGGATGGCTAGATCCATATATGTTGAGTGCATGGAATCAATGTTTTGCTAAAACAAATGTTTAATCTTGGCAGATTTTTGAGATTTTTATTCAACATTTGGATTTAAAATAATGTAAAATTTATTGTTGAGCTATCGAGGTCTGTTTTATAATTAGGTTCCTATGTAAGCTATCAAAAATGTTACTGAGCAGTGATCTGGGAAAGGAGGTTGAAAAGAGCACACTGGAGCATTGTCAAGTCCACTTCTTAAGTTTAAGTGTTGTAAAGTAGCACTTGGTTGAGATCTTAGCACTAATCATTGGTTCATAGTTAATATAACAAAAAATGATGTTTATTTTCAATGTACAAAGAGATTGGTTAGAAAATTAGTTACAAGAGCAACTAAGTGGTTTATTAATCAACAGCAATTTTGAGGAAGCAAGAATAATATAATTAATGTTATTAATATAATCCAGCCCTCGCATGCCAACAAAAGTCAAATCACTCATGGTTGAGTGTACAGACATGCTAAGAATGATGCCTCTTTTCTGTTGATGAAGTACTGGCCAGTCATGTGATATTAAAGCCCTCACTTCATGGGACTTTTATGCAGCTTGCTCTGGTACATCACACCTTCTGCTGTGTGTGTTTTTAAAATATTTTAAATTTATCTTAAAGAGAGAGAGAGAGAGAGAGAGAGAGAGAGAGAGAGAGAGAGTTTTCCATTTGCTGTTTCTTTCCAAATGGCTACAATAGCCAGAGTTGGTTTAGGCTGAAATCAGGAGACTTGAATTCCATTTGGGTCTCCCACATGGGTGACAGGGGCCTAAATACTTGGGTTTTCCTCTACAGCTTTACAAGGTACATCAGCAGGGAGCTGGATAGGAAGCAGGCAGCCAGGCCTTGAATCAGTGCCCCTGTACAGGATGCTGGCATCGCAAGCAGTGACTTAGTTCACTACAGCACAATGCAATTTCCCATGCTTCTGCTCTTTTTAATTTTTTTAACTTTTATTTAATGAATATAAATTTCCAAAGTATGGCTTTTGGATTACAGTGGCTTCCCCCCTCATAACTTCCCTCCCATCTGCAACCCTCCCCTCTCCTGCTCCCTCTCCCCTTCCATTCACATCAAGATTCATTTTCAATTATCTTCATATACAGAAGATCAATTTAGTATATATTAAGTAAAGATTTCAACAGATTGCACCCACACAGAACATAAAGTGTAAAATACTGTGTCAGTACTAGTTATAGCATTAATTCACATTGGACAACACATTAAGGACAGATATCCTACAAGGGGAGTAAGTGCACAGTGACTCTTGTTGTTGACTTAACAATTGACACTCTTGTTTATGGTGTCAATAATCACCCTATGCTCTTGTCATGAGTTGCCAAGGCTATGGAAGCCTTTTGAGTTCCCCAACTCTGTTCTTATTTAGACAATGTCATAGTCAAAGTGGAAGTTCTCTCCTCCCTTCAGAGAAAGGTACCTCCTTCTTTGATGGCCCATTCTTTCCACTGGGATATGACATGGGCTCTTCAGGCAGATCCGAATGCCCTATTGGCTGATTCTGAGGCCAGAGTGCTATTTAGGACATCTTCCATTCTATGAGTCTGCTGTGTATCCCGCTTCCCATATTGGATGGTTCTCTCCTTTTTGATTCTTTCAGTTAGTATTAGCAGACACTAGTCTTGTTTATGTGATCCCTTTGACTCTTAATCCTATCATTATGATCAATTGTGAACTGAAACTGATCACTTTGACTAGTGAGATGGCATTGGTACATGCCACCTTGATGGGATTGAATTGGAATCTCCTGGCACGTTTCTATCTATCGTTTGGGGCAAGTCCGATTGAGCATGTCCCAAACTGTACATCTCCTCCCTCGCTCCCTCTCTTATTCCCACTCTTATATTTAAAAGGGATAACTTTTCAATTAAATTTAAATGCCTAAGAATAATTGTGTGTTAATTAAAGAGTTCAACTTAGCTCACTACACTACAATGCAATTCCCCATGCTTCTGCTCTTGTATGCTTTTGTTTTCTCTGAATAAAACAGACATGCACTTTTTTTAAAACTGTTTGCTCTTCCCCTGCAAAGAAACCTTTTATTTAAGGAGTACAAATCCCACAGGTACAACCTCAGGAATACATTGACTCTTCCCACCACTGCTGCACTCCCATCGCACTTCTTCCTCTCTCTCCCATTCCCAGTCCCATTCCCCACTAAGATTCATTTTCAATTAACTTTATACACAAAAGATCAATTCTACACTAAGTAAAGATTTCAAAAATTTGCATGCACGCACACACACACACACACACTGTTTGAGAACAAGTTTTACAGTTAATTCTCATAATACGATTCAGTGAGGACGGAGGTCCTGCATGGTAAGTAAGTGCAGAGTGACTCCTGTGCACTATAATTTAACAATTAATGGTCTTATGTATGACATCAGTGATCACCCATGGATCTTGACATGAGCTGCCGAGGCTATGGAAGGATTCAAAATCTCCATTAGTATTTAAACAAGGGACAAGTATAAGCAAAGTATAAGTTCTCACCTCCCTTCAGAGAAAAGTATACCCTTCTTTGACCATCAGTTCTTTCCACTGGGGTCTCACTCACAGAGATCCTTCATGTAGGATACTTTTTGCCACAGTGTCTTTGCCTTTCATGCCTAAAATACTCTCATGAGCTTTTCAGCCAGACCAGAATGCCGAAGGGCTTCCTCTGAGGTCAGAAGGCTATTTAAAGCGATTGTCATCCTATGAGTCTACTGTGTGGACTGTTTCCCATGTTGGTACATTCCCTCCTTTTTACTTCTATTATTATTGTCAGACACTTGATCTTATTTATATGGTCCCTTTAATAGTTAATCCTATCTGTATGATTACTTTAACACTTAATATGATCACTTTAGCACTTAACATGGCATTTTTACCACCCAGCTTAATGGGATTTGGGGCCCCGTGGCAAGTTTTTAAACTGTACCCTTAGAAGTAAGACCATAGGAATATGTGCAGAACAATACAGATTTTTAGTTATAGACATCCTCCTCCCTCCATTATTTCCACTCTTATTTTTTACTGAGACAAATTTGACTTTATTCACATATGATTAACTCTATGTTAAATAAAGTGTTCAAAAATAATATGAAGAAGAAAAAGGAAAACTGTTCCTTGACAGTCAACACAATGGCTGTTCAAGTCGTTGCTTCTCAGAGTGTCAATTTCACTTCTACAGATTTTCTTTTAGGTGGTCTATCAGTTATCACAGATGGGAGAACATATGGCATTTGTCACTTTGCAACTGGCTTATTCCACTAAGTATGATGTTTTCCAGATTCATCCATTTTGTTGCAAATGACTGGATTTTGTTTATTCCACAGTATACATATCCCAAAGTTTATTTATTTATTTATTTATTTATTTATTTATTTTTGACAGGCAGAGTGGACAGTGTGAGAGAGAGAGAGAGACAGAGAGAGAGGTCTTCCTTTTCCGTTGGTTCACCCCACAATGGCCACTGCGGCCGGCGCACCACACTGATCCGAAGCCAGGAGCCAGGTGCTTCTCCTGGTCTCCCATGCGGGTGCAGAGCCCAAGGACTTGGGCCATCCTCCACTGCCTTCCCAGGCCACAGCAGAGAGCTGAACTGGAAGAGGAGCAACCGGGACAGAATATGTCACCCCGACCAGGACTAGAACCCGGTGTGCCAGCGCCATAGGCGGAGGATTAGCCTATTGAGCCACGATGCCGGCCCCATAGTTTCTTTATTGAGTTCATGGTTGACATACATTTAGGTTGATTTCATGTCTTAGCTATTGTGAATTGAACTGCAATAGACATGGGGTGCAGATAACTCTTTTACTTGCTGATTTCAGTTCCCTTGGGTAAATTTCCAGAAGTGGTATAGCTAGGTCATATGGTAGGTCTGTCTTCAGATTTCTGAGGTATCTCCAATCGTCTTCTATAGTGGTTTTACCAGTTTACATTCCCACCAACAGTGGATTAGGGTACATTTTCCCCACATCCTCGTGAGCATTTGTTGTTTGTTGATTTTTGTATGAAAGCCATTCGAATTGGGGTGAAGTGAAACATCATTGTGGTTTTGATTTGCATTTCCCTGACAGCTTCTGATTGTGCACGTTTTTTCACGTGTCTACTGGCCATTTGAAAAATGCCTGTTTAAGTCCTTTGTCCATTTCTTACCTGGGTTGTTTATTTTGTTGCTGTTGAGTTTCTTGATCTATTTATATATTCTGATTTTTAATCCTTTATCATTTGCATATTTTGCAAATTATTTCTCCCATTCTGTTGGTTGCCTCTTCACTTTCCTGAGTGTTATTTTGTAGTAATGAAGCTTCTCAATTTGATGTAATTCCATTTGTTAATTTTGGTTTAGATTGCCTGTTCCTCTGGGGTCTTTTCAAAGTACTCTTTGCCTATGCTAATATCTTGCCGGGTTTGCCCAATGTTCTATAATAATTTGATGGCATCAGGTCATAGATTTACACCTTTAATCCATTTTGAATGAATTTTTGTGTAAGGTGTAAAGTAGAGGTTTTGCTTCATACTTCTGCATGTAGAAATCCAGTTTTCCCAGCACCATTTGTTGAAGAGACTGTCCTTGCTCCATGGATTGGTTTTAGCTCCCTGGTCAAATATAAGTTGGCTGGAGACACTTGGATTTATTTCTGTCGTTTCTTTTCTGTCCCATTGGCCTATCCATCTGCATTGGTACAAGTACCAGACTGTTTTTATTGTAACTGCTCTGTATTATGCCTTGACATCTGATATTGTGATGCCTCTGGTTTTCTTCTTTTTGTACAAGATCGCTTTAGTTATTTGAGGATCTCTGTGTTTCCATATGAATTTCAGCATAATTTTTTCTATATCTGAGAAAAATGTCTTTGGTATTTGATTGGTAGCACATTGGATCTTTTTCTAAAGATTTATTTATTTTACTTGAAAGTCAGAGTTACACACAGAGAGAAGGAGATGCAGAGAGAGAAGAAGAGAGAGAGAGGTCTTCCATCTGTTGGTTCACACCCAAATTGGCCACAACTTCCAGAGCTACAGCAATCTGAAGCCAGGAGCCAGGAGCTTCCTCCAGGTCTCCCATGAGGGTGCAGGGACCCAGGAACGTGGGTCATCTTCCACTGCCTTCCCAGGTCACAGCATAGAGCTGGATTTGAAGTAGAGCAGCTGGGTCTCAAACTGGTACCCATATGGGATAATGGCACTGCAGGCAGTGGCTTTACCTGCTATGCCACTGTGCTGACCCAACATAGAATGTTAAATTCCTTTTGGAGGAATGGACATTTTGATGATATAAATTCTTCCAATCCATGAATGTGGAAGATTTTTCCACTTTTTGTATCTTCTTCTATTTCTTTCTTTAATGTTTTATAATTCTCATTGTAGAGATCTATGACATCCTTCATTAAATTTACTCAAAGATATTTGATTTTTTTGTAGCTATTGTGAATGGGATTGATCTTAGAAGTTCTGTTTCAGCCATGACATCGTCTGTGTGTACAAAGGCTGTTGATTTTGTGTATTAATTTAATATCCTGCTACTTTACCAAACTCTTCGATGAGTTCCAATAGTTTTTTGGATCCCCTATATATAAGACCATGTCATCTGCAAGTAAGGATATTTTGACTTCCTCTTTCCCAATTTGTATCCTTTGATTTGTTTTTCTTGCTTAATGGATCTGTCTTCTAAGTCAGATATTCTTTCTATTGCTTCACTGATTCTGTTGTTAAGGCTTTCCACTGCATTTTCTATTGAATTCTTCATTTTCAAGATTTCATTTTGATTTCTCTTTAAGATCTCAATTTAGTGGGAGAAATTTTCCTTCATGTCATGTCTGAATTTCATTAGTTCATGCTTCTGATTACTTCTAAGTAATCCTATGATTAATTTTTTGAATGCCATTTCTGGCATTTCTTCAGTCTCATCATCTTCCCTATCTAGTATTGAAGTGTAGTGTTCTTGGGAGCATCATGTTGTCTTCCTTATTCTTGGTTCTTGAATTGGTGTGTTTGTTGTTTGGCATTTGTGGAGACACTCCTTGGTTTCTTCTTTGGCTTTTCACTGTGGCAGCTTTTATCTTTGTGATATGCCTCTGCAGATTAGTAGAGCTTTTGCTTTTATTGAAAACCTAGAGGTGTGAGGTGAGTGTAGCCTGGGAGCTCTGTTCAGTTCTCCAAGGTGAAAGGAGTGTCTGAGGTGAAACACCCAGGTTTGGTGTGTTAAATCTCTTTGTTCTTTTATCAGAGGGGAGGTGTGTTCTTATCTGTTGGCTTAGACTCAGCTGAGTTCCTCTCCTCAAAGGAGAACAGTGCCTGGTGCTAGCCCCAGAGGGTATATTATTCATCCACTCTGACACAAAGGAAGTGAGCAGTCCTCAGTATAATCTCAGATTCCCCAGCAATGTCCCTCACCAGGAAATCAGGAATCCCTGAGTGCCTTGAACCTCCCACAGTGACTGTCCAAAGTCCCAGCCAGACCCTGAGTTCTCCCATGCAGCCTCAATGTTTTCACAGTCGTGGCACACAAGCCTCCCTCAGTCACGAGCACCCAGCCCCCTGTTTGTTCTCACTACCAGACTCAGGAGTCTCCACTTGGCTATTGGCTGGGCATGAAAAAGAGCTGGTGCAGCTGTTGCATATTTCCAAAATGGCACCTGCTCTCTATCAGTTTGTTACAGGATGCTGTTGCAGGGTGATCAGGGAGAGAGAAACGTGCCCCCTGCTTTGTTTTTTCTCCTCTAGTTGGGCAGGTACACTTACCCCCTCTGGCTCCAAGCGGATTTCCTCTAGGTTCCTCTTGCAGTTTTTTTGCCAGTGGCTTGGGCTGCTGCAGTCTGGTCTCACCTCACTCTCCAACTCTGGTGTGGAGGCTCTCAGCTGCTGGGGTCCTGAGTTGTGGGCATCCACGCCCTCCACCTAAGTCCACTGTGTCCCTCTAATTTGCATAGAGTTTCCTCTGCTGGTTTGTCCCTAACTCTTCTCTGAGATTACACTCTTTCCACTTTTAAAGAACTATCTTCTCCTAGATCAGAGCATCAAGTCCCTCCCTTTTTAACCATCTTAATCCAATCATCAACATGTATTAAAGTTTTACAAAGAAATCCTTGAAATTGGGGTCATTCAGATTAAAGACCAGATAAACTTTAGATTTCTATTATCAGATGATGAGAGAGCAATTTGTGGTTGTGGTTATTCAATAATTGTCAAAATCCTAGAAACAAAGAATACATTAATAGATGTAAATATGAAGGGCTCTTTACAAGTACTCCTTTACCCCCACTGACTTCTAATTTTGTCAAATTATACTAATTACATTTGTTATCTTTTTGTAAGCATCAACACTGTTTTCAAAAACAGTAATCCACCTCCCCTTTCAGAAGAGACCTGCTATATTCATAATATTCTGCGTCTCTACCTTGGGCACATGCTGACTCAGACTCATATCCCACTGCTCCTGTTCCTACCCCTTGCTCAGATCAGCCACAAAGCATTGCCTTCTTCAACATCCTTCCCTTCATTTCCACCTCTGCACAATGGCAAGACAAATTACTCAACAGGGGAAGCTGTACATCTGCTTTCCTTGTGTGTAGCTGACACGGTGTTATGGTCCAGCTTGCATGCTTCCTCCAGCATGCAATATCTGCTGCCACTTTCATACAGATACGTTTTATTTTCTACCATCCCTACCAGTCCCCCAGGGGAGTGCTGACACCCTACTCCTGGCATGTGCCTTGTGCACCAAGGCAGTCAAATATTAGAGATTTTCCTTCTGTTTACTACTTAACTCCTTCCACCCAAAACCAGAATTAGGCACAACAGTCAAGTGCTAGATGAAAGGAGCAGTTTTCGAATGTCATGGAGGGCTGATTCCTGAATGGCAAATGTGAAGACTGAACCAGACCCTCTTTCTGAGCTGTGTCTTGGAGATTTTGCTTGCATACTCAATGTTGATTTACAGTTGGGTTTGATGAGAAGATAATATCCTTATGACATTTCTGGAACCTTCTTGCTGACTCCACATGGTAGCAAATTCTCCTGCTTCCCTCTGAAATCACTCCCCTCTTGTGGGGTGCACTTGTGACCTTGTGTTGATATTGCTGTGTTACTTCCCTTGATGATCTCCATGGGTGTGGGAGTTCATGCTTGAAACAGTGTCTACATTGAGCTGTCAATTCTGCTTTCTGAGAGGAACTTTAAACAATAAATGACTTGGTGACTAAAATTCACATTAGAAGAAAGAATCCTCTGACTTGTAGTCCTGAGACTTCCTACAGAAAGAGAGCTGAGCATGGTCTTTTGGGTCATGTTAATTGATATTAACGTGAATATATGAAGGAGCCAGAAGCCCTGGACAGAGAGTTCGGCCATTTTTAAAAGTGCTGTCTACATTGGAGGTAACTGACAGATCACTCACAAGAACACAAGAGGTTCCTCCTTCACAAGACAGTTTCAGAATGCACATATAATGAAATACTTACAAAAGGAGCACCCAGAGCCAAAAGCAGAAAGAAATCTACATTATTAAGAATCTTCATAGCTGAACTTATCTCAGAAGAGAAAGCAAAAAGATTTAACCTTGTTTTCTGCACTGTACAAATCAATGTAACAGGTAGATACAAATGTGATCTCCAGTGCACACTCAGAGCCACCAGAGACAGCACTGACATTTGGCAGAATTAGACTGATGCCTTCAAAGATCATATGTCCCCCTTGAAGTATTTTGGACATGCTCTCATTTTACTTGAAGTATTAATTGTATCAAACTGACCCACTGTGGCAGACATATTTGCAAATCTGATACCTGGTGGTTTCAACCTATAGCTTTAGTGGGACAATTATTGGATAGAGGTCTTGA
Source organism: Lepus europaeus (assembly GCF_033115175.1). Taxonomy (NCBI): domain Eukaryota; kingdom Metazoa; phylum Chordata; class Mammalia; order Lagomorpha; family Leporidae; genus Lepus; species Lepus europaeus. The sequence goes on from NC_084839.1 coordinate 3,441,944, forward strand.
GACAGCAGACACAATGTTCTTTAATTGATATGTCTGGGCACCAAGAAGGAAAATCTGGAGAGGTAGGTACAGGTGAGGATGCTTCAAAGATGCAATAGATTGCATAATTTGGTAAGTCATTTGGAAAAAAATGTGGGTGTCTGTGTGAGACAGTATGCACTGCTGAAATGAAGCAAGGGATCACAGCAGAACCATGTACCTTGGGCTGCAAGAATAAAACAAACCACAAAACGAGCCTTGCTCTAGGAGCCCACACCCACGTGATTCTCCTACTGGAGTGAGCTGGATGTTTCCTTTGAAATTATAGCTCCTCAGTCTGGAGCAAAATTCAACACACAGAGAGGTGAACAAGAGAAGCTCTTATTAAGAACGAGAGCAACATGCACAGGGTTTAATTAAACCTATTTTACAAAGCAGAGAGCTAATGCAGACCCTGTCTGATTTTTCAACATTTTTAACCTACCAAATGTCTCTCTAATATATTATTAAATTACATAACCAGTACACGCACTTTCTGTGAGAACAAGAGTTCACGTCCTCGCCAAGAGAACAGGCACTGGTTATCTTACACATGTGGATGCGTTTGGGTTCAGAAAGAACATTACTCTGCCATTGAAATTGCTCAAAATGTAAGGCAAAGCCAGCCCTCTGGTCCTCTGATTGGACTTTCTATTCTACTCTATCTGCTTAAGCACCATTGAACGCTTTTCAATTCCTGGTGTGAACATTACTTTGCTGGTTATTGAGAATTGAGATAGACACACAGCACAGCCTTTTCTGCATGAAACACGTGCACGGACGGACCAGGAGACAAGCCCTTCTCTCCTAGTGAGAGGGCAAACCCATTTGTTGAAAGACAGCAGAGACGAACCAGGGTCCATGGCACGGTGGAAGTGGAAATGACCACGAGAGACCTCCTACAAGGGTGACATTCGTTTGGATTCCCGAGAGCAGCAGCTTGGTGTGACGGCCGCAGGCAGGACTGCGGAGGCAGTGGCTGGTGTCTGCATCCGCTGCTGAGCCACACTAGCGGGGAAGAAAATCTCTCTCAGCCTCCTTGCCCTGTCTGTCCCATGCAGGTGAAGGCCCACAGAGTCTAGCCAGAGCAGGTGCCTTAAATGGTATGGGCTGGCAGCAGCAAAAGCACAGAGCACACAGTAAGTCCTCAGTACTGTGTAGCGGAGCTACTGAAACTAGTAATAAGAAGTTCACAGGTAGATGACAAAGGAGAAGGGAAGAATCTTTTAACAGGCGACAGACTTGGAAGGCCTGATGAGAAGAGCGAATGGCTGTTCGGGACAGAGCCAGCACTGTGGTGTGACCACGCTGCCTTCTGCAGGTGGGCGGAGGGCATGCAGCTGAAACATTACGGAGACAGATGTGGGGGGCTTGTATGCCGCACTAAGGGGAGTGGAAACTGTTAGGGAGACAAGAAGAAATCTACCTAGGGTTTTGAGAAAGAGAAAGGCACAATCAGATTTACGTCTGAGAAGGATCCCCTGAGGCCCAAAGCAGGGAACAGCTAGTGTCTCTAACTCTGGCTCCGTGAAGACAGCTTGGCAATCCTGGGCCACAGTTTGCCTGGAGAGTGGGAAATGCCAGAGAAAGCTGGGGCGCACCACCAGGTGCACGATGGGAGGGGAGAGGACTTGGTCAGCTGCTGGGAGCACCCCGAGATGCAGAAGACAGAAGGTAAAGTAACAAGGAAGCCAAATCCACTTTTCATGCGTGGAGCTAAGTCGCCTGCAGGCGGTACAAGTGGCACCAGAAACCACACAGAAACACAAAGGAAAGGTCAAGTTATGGAAACTGATGGAGGGTTTGACAGTGTTGATGAGATAACTGAAAATTGGGGCATGGTTAATGAAAATACATTGTTATATTGTATGCTGTTTGATATGACCTTCCTTATTTGATTCCAAATAATATTTATTTTACAGAACATATTCCCCCAAAAAACATCAATTTGCTATCACAAACTCATGCAGTTCTGCTTCACTGCTGATTCAAGTCTGATGTTGACTTTACCAGTAGGGATTGTGTAAGAAGCTTCAGAATATTAGCTATCTACTCTGCTCTTTTAGTATCTAAGCCACTTGCTTATGAAGGATCTACAAACACTAGATTAAGCTTTATTTTGGTCTGGTAGGTCAGTCCTGTTAGTGGCATTAAATACATTACTATGTTATTAATATTGCTATTAATAAAGTAATACTAATTCTGGAAAACCTTCATATCCAAGGCATGAAAATCAAACAATTCATAGCCGATCTCCCAAGAGGCACAGAACTCAAGTCTGGTTTGTCTCACTAGAGAGCCTCTCCTTCCACACTGGCTGTCAAGGCTGCCTTGCAGGTTTTACACAATGTGAGTTGTAAGGAAACAGCCATGGGTCCTTTCTGTGGCCTTGTTTAAATGTATGTCTTAACCTGTGCCATCAGCTTGACTTTTTGATATGAAGTAATCTATTAAGTCATTCACATATGACCCAGAAACCGGGAATATTTGAGTTCAAGGCCAGCTCTGGGTGAAAGAGTAGGATGGGGAGGAACACTGACCACATGCACCTGCCAATTTGAAGGTATGCCAGGGCAAGACTGGCTTCCATCACCAGAGCACATCGTTTCCCATGCATTCATGTTCTCTGACTTCCCAGCTTCAATTTTGGTAGCACTAAGAATAAGCTGGCATGAGGGCTGAACCGATCATCAGTTATCAGCAGATGAATTTTTTTAACATTCTGTGGCATTTGGGAGTCTCTGAGAATCATAGTGAGGCTGGAAGACTGTACAGAAAGGACATGTACATACAGCAGGGACATGCATGCACGCATACACACAAACCCACACTATTTATATGCAACACTTTTTACTAGATAAGCTCTCTCTGTTATGAGAATTTTTTGCTTTTCTAATTGATAAAGTCTTGCCAATTAATTGTTAACAGTACACTAATAATATGGTTCTGATATTAATGAGCACAAATATTAAAAAGAAAATAGCTTAACCAGACAAACCCATTGGTCAGTTGAAAATGTAGAACCTGTAACAATAATTTATTTCTCTAACAGAGTGTTTTCTAGTTGGGGTAAATGAATTTTTTTATTTCTAAGAGATTCATGCAGTATTGTTGGCTATAAATTTCAATAGCTTTGATACTGATAGACTTACATCTCCATTCATGTACTACATGCACTTAGAAATCAGTTTACTATGAGGATAACAAATTCCCCTTGCTGGGAGTTTTCCATCTTTTGTGTGTGACATTAACATGACTATGAGACCACTTATTATTAAGATGTTCAATGGAGGCCAAACTTGGCAAGTAAAATGTAGGTGAAAACATGCACACACTCACACACACTCTTCCATTTTAGTTCTGTTGTGTAGTTATGTATTCATGCTATAAACATGTTGCAAACTTAATGCAAAATAAGTGGAAGAAAATATTGGAATTCATCAATTTTCTTTTCGAATGACTGTAGGAATTCTGGTTTTAATTACAAAATGTAAGTTAGTGAAGGACAAGTGAATGTTTTATTAAGTTTACTTTTCCTCATAATAGGGATTTTCACAAAGTTTGTGGAAAATGTGTATTACAGAAACAACTACTCATGTATTCCAATTTTTTGTACCAAAATAATCTTCTAATTCCATCCTGATCTCCAAGCGCTTGGACCGTCTTCTGCAGCCTTTGCAGCGTGTGCCTTAGCAAGGAGCCAGAGGGAAGCAGAGCAGCCTGGACCCAAAGTGGCCCCCAATACGAGATGCTGACACCACACGTGGCGGCTCAAGCCGTTGTCCCACACCTCGCACTCCCCACGACCTTTCAGAAGTACACTTGTATGGGCTGGATGTGCGTTAAAGGTGCTAGCTTGTAGAAAACATGGTGCAGGTCAGTCTCCCTCAAGTGAGCTCAAACAGGCACTCTTGCAGTCCTTATCAACCAGAACCTTCACCCAGGAGCGTTCGCACCCTCTGGAGATCTCAGTACAGATCAGGGGCAAGGATGGTCCTGGTGTCTGTGGGTAGAGACTGGGATACCACACCCTGAGCTGCTCAGGACAGCTCCTGCCCCACAGAACCCAGTGTGCGTAAGTCTTTATGGCAAGTTCCTACATAGAGTTAATACCTGAGATTTCTCTGCCTTGGAGAGCAGGCATGGGGTGACAGGGTAGATACGCTGCAACTGAATAGGAACAGATTAAATACTAACTTCCATCTGGCTCCCATGCTGAGACCCGCGGATGCCTTAAGGAGTATATTTATGATGGCTTGTGATGGATCTAGCAGTGGAGAGCTCCAGCTGAGAATTTATTGAATTTGGCAAAGACACTAGTTTTTGTTGGATGTTTGCATATAATTTTATTAATTCAACTTTTACCATATTCCAATATTTTTGGTTAACATGGGACTTTAAAATTAGTGGGCCATCTGCTTTAGATGTTGCAGGATATTTGCTGCCAAAGATGTGGAAAGACGCAAAGCATGAGTTGTGAATATTGTCTCAGTAACATCAATACAATAATTAGAATGCTGCATGTCCTGTTGTCCCAATGAATTCTCCAAACTCTCACTTCCAATTTCTGCTGACAAGCTCCATGAACATCCAAATAAATCAACACAAAGGACATTCTGAGATGCAGTTTTCTACAAAGAACGTGTTTTCATGTATATTATCAGATGTATTCTTTCAAACTAAGAATAATTTTCATTTATCAGAGAGGAGGGGAGGGAAGGGGAGGGGAGGGCAGAGAGAGAGAGAGAGAGAGAGAGAGAGAGAGAGAGAGAGAGAGAAGCTGTCTTTTATCTGTTGGTTCATGCCCCAAATGGTTGCAAAAGCTGGGTCTGGGCCAGGCTGGAGCCAAGAGCCAGGAACTACCCCATGGTCTTCCATATGGGAGGCAGGGGTCATTCTTTGCTGCTTTTCCAGGTGCATTAGCAGGAAGCTGGATGGGAAGTGAAGGAGTTGGGACTTGAATTGGCACTCTGATACAGGATGCTAGTGTTTCAACCAACAGTTTAACCTACTGCACTTCAATGCCATTCCTAATGTAGATTTTTATTAATGCTAAAGTGCATATGGTATTTTTAATTTGCTGAGACAAATATTAGTATAAAAATAACATGCACATGCATTGACTACACTTTTCCGACACATCAGAAATGTCTTAGGTCTTAAATGCTCTGCTTTGATAAGCGAGATCCAAGCATGCTCTCACGTGTGCAAGCATGGCCCTGTCTTAGGTTTAGGGTCCCAAAGGGGTGTCACTGTGGCATCCCTGGAAAAGGCTCTCAGACAAGGATGCTATGGTATGGGAGTTTTAATCAGAGACACTCTTTCATTTTCTTGTATCAATCATAGTTGTAGTTGGAACTTAGAGTGTGTCATACAGTTTGCCTTTCAGCACTGTGTAAATGAACTTACAATAATTGTTTTTAAAATTTTATTTATTTATTTATTTATTAACTTTTATTTAGTAAATATCAATTTCCAAAGTACAGTTTATGGATTACAATGGCTCCCCCCCCCATAACTTCCCTCCCACTCGCACCCCGACATACAGGCAGAGACAGAAAGAGAAACACACAGAAAGAGATCTTCCATATACCAGTTCACTCCCTAAGGGCCTGCAACAGTCAGGATTGGGCCAGGCCAAAGCCATGGGACCAGAAATAAATCTGGGAATCCCAAATGGGTACCGGTGACCCAAGTGCTTAAGCTATCATTTGCATTTTTGTAGGAAGTGGGGTCTGGAGTGAAGGAGCCAGGACTCTGATATGGGATGTGGGTGTCCCAGCTGTCATTCCCCACAGTAGGGAAGCATACTCTATCACTGAAAAGCTTGTCTGCGTTTTCAATCAGTGCGTCTCTATGGTCTAAACATTAAAGTATAAATTACTTTACTAATTGTTTGCCTTTGCTACTAGGAGGATCTGCTATGCAAACCTCTAGTGTTCCTGTTCCCTTGAGAACTTTTTAATGTCATGAGAGTGCACCTAGAATTAAGCTAAAACGATGTTAATTCTTCACCATGGGTGCAGGCCTTACATTCTCGATTTAAACCACCTTTCTCTTGCTGCAGTGCCCCAATATCCCTGCCTCGGGGCTTTTGCATTATGTTTTCCCTGGCCTAGACACTGCCCCTCTCAGGTGCACAGAGAATTCAGTAAATCTGTTCAAGCATTTCTCCACAGAGGATAGCTCCTGGTGGCCCCTAGCTGCTCTCTGCCTGCCTTGCTCTGCTCTGCAGTCCTTTGTTGCTGTCATTGCACCTGACATCATCCATGTACACCTTTGCCAAGTGCTGTGTTTTCCCCACTGAACATGTGTAAGGGGTATATCTTACGTCCTCTTATAGTCCCAGGAACTGTGTAGCTGGAGCTAAGACAATTCTAAGGGAAAACGTCTAGAGTGGATGAATTGTAGTATGAAATTTCTTATATTTTCATAGGTAGATGATAATAATGATTTAAATACATTGGTCACCGACCACAAGCCGGGCACATAGTGCCAATACTTCATTTGACACCTGCCATGACCCACATTTAGATGATGGTAGAGTCTCCAGTTTTCAGATTAGACAGCTGAGATCAGTGAAGTGATTTGCTCATCATGAATGCTGGTTTGACTCCAGAACCTCAAACCACACTCCCTCCCTAGGGGATAGGACCGACCATCCAGTCAGCACTTCACTGTATTTGTCAGAACTCCAGGTGAACTTTCAACTTTGTGAGGAACCTGCTTCTTCTCCACAGCACTTGCCTTGTGACCCAGTGATGAGGAATGCTGCTCTCACGGAACCTCTCTCCACATCAGTTCTGGTCACCAGGGAACTCTCGTCGCGTGAATCCTGTGTGCGCCGGGAAACTGAACACACGTGTATACTTGGCATCAGTAGTATCTTAAATGCTTCTTTTTCCCTGCTCCATCCTAACTCTGCTGAATGAGAGCCTCTGAGCGTGGGACAGCTGGTTCTGGAAACTCTTGTTGAAACATTAAGCAAAATTTGTGAGGGTATCAGCAGTGCTAAAGCGGGAGTCTGCACATATTTGGGAGTAGTGCTTGGGACAGGTTCAGGAGCCCAGGAAGTTTCTTAGCAACATTAGAAGCTATTTGCTTTGTGTTTTATTGTGAGGCCATTTACTTTGCTGGTGCAAATGTAGATGTGACTAAACCTGCTGTCCGCTTCACAGGAGTCAAGCCTGGGGCACCACTCTACACCACTCCTCACTGAATTCCTCATCTCCAGGCACCCGCCAGGGGAAGAATGAAAACAAGCAAAAAGTCGGTTTCATCTGATAAAGTCCTTGGGGAAGCCATGGACCTCATTACTGTGTAAAATCTGGACACTGGGGACAAGTCTTCTTCAGTGGTCTGCAGGATGAAAAGGGAAGCTCCAGAAAGCATTTCTGCTGAGGGCTGAGACAGATGAGTATTGCAAGGAAAATCACCAGTGTGGCTAAGTTTCACTCTGAGCTAAGTGTTTTTTTTTTAACATATCATCAATTTTAATTGAAAAGAATGACTATGACACAATTGGTGGTTATTTGGAGTTGGATATTTGGCAAACATTGTTTTGGAAGTGAATGAAGTCAGCCTGTCATCTCAATGGAAAAAATAAAACTGAGAACATTTGTTGTCTGTGATAAAAATCTGAGCTTTCAGTCAATCATTGACATGTAAATAATCTCTGTACATAATAATTAAAATAATGTAAAGATTCACTCAAAATGCAAATAGACTAATGGATTGTGCAAAAGTTCATTGGTGTGGATTCTGATTATCAAACTTATGAAATGATCACTTATTGAGTTAGTATACAGTATTAAATTAGAAAAATGTCTAGAATTATCAGAATGGGCTATTCAAATAATTCTTTTTCTATAAATCCATACATTCTTTTCTTTTCCCTTCCTCCCTTTCATATTTTCTTTCTTCTTTAAGTTTCTTTCTCTTTCTTCTCTCCCTCTCTTTCTTTTTTTGAAAGGCAAACAGACACAGAGAGATAGAGAACTTCCATCCACTGCTTCACTCCCCAAATTCCAGCAACAGCTGGGCCTGGGCCAAGCTAAGATCAGAAGCCAAATCTTAATATAGGTCTTCCATAAGATTGACAAGACCTCAAGTACTTGAGTATTATTCACCTTTTGCTTCTCAGGGGGTGCAAAAGCAGAAAGCTGGAATTGGAGCAGTGCTAAGATCTGAACCTAGCAGTCAGTCTGACAAAAAGAAATAGTGGTTTTGAGGGGACACGTTTGACCTTGTGTTGAGACACCAGTCAAGATGCCTGTGTTCTACATTGGAGTGCTGGTGTTTGGTTCCCAGCTCCAACTTCTGACCCTGGAAAGTAGCAGTGTTAGTCAAGTGATGGGGTTCCTGCCAGTGCAGACATGTGGGAAACCTGCACTGTGTACTTAGAAGTTTGACTTTACATCTTTTCTGTTGCATGGCTGTCCCTCAGAGCAGCAAAGGCAACTCCAGGTCAGCACCGAGGCCCGGGGGGTCCCTGGGATCTGCAACTTGCAGTGCTGCTGAGCCAGCAGGTTCAATAGGCTGGGGTTGCAATGCATTTCCATGTGTAAGACATTTTCACCTGGGATGGGCTCATCTGGACAGGATCCCATCGTCACCTGGGACACATCTGAGATTCTAAATGCCATTGTTTTCTGACATTGAGAGATCGACCTGGGAGGCTTAACATGTTCTGTGGTGCAGCTTCCAATTGGTGCTTCCTCTATCAAGCCTTGGTCCCTGGGGGACTGCCCGGGCCACACATCCCTGCCGGTAACAATGCAGTACTTTAAAAAGCTATAACTATGTTAGGCCTTTGGCATGGCAGTTAAGACACTGAGATTCCTGCCTCCCTTATTGGAGTGCTTGGTTCAAGTCCAAGTTCCTAAGCTTTCTACTATTGTGCACTCTGGGGGCAGCAGGTCAAGTACATGGGTCTCTGCCACACCTGTGGGAGACTGGATGGATTTGCAGAATCTTGGCTTTGGTCTGTTCCAGGCTTGTCTATTGTGGACATTTGGGGAATGAACCAATGGATAGAAGATCTCTCTCACCTCTCTCTCTCTCTCTCTCTCTCTCTCTCTGTCTCTCTCTCCTATCTCTCTATCATTGTATTTCTGTCTTTCAAACAAAAGAAAACCAATAAAAATTTTAAAAATAAGGAAGATTAAGCTAGTAAATGTATAAAACACAGCAGATTACATACACTATATGGAACATTTAAATAAGGTAGTTTTTGTCTCCATCTTTTTCCTACACATGAAAGGCCAGGAAGTCTACCCAGAGTTTTATTGTTAATTATTTCCTTATTTTTAAACAAAAAGTGTGAATTCAAGAAAATATTCTCTTAGCCATTAGCATAGGCACAATAATATTTTCATTTAAAGCTAAAATGCTCACTTCTGCTTGGAAAGGATTTTGACCTAAAAGCCATATCTTTCTAAAAACCTCCCAGCTGAGCTATTGTTCGGCTGCTGATTTTGCTGTGAGTGTGTACTTAAGGCAGGTGCATTGGGAGCTGCGGTTCTGTTTCCCCTCAGGGTAAAATGTGTGACTGTTTTTACATTCCCCATCTTTTGCAAAGTAAAACCCATACTCAGAAGCCAGGAGCCCTTCTCCAGAAGGTGGCTCCTTGGTTTCCTTTCAACAGCTCACATCCCATTTCAGTGCCAAGACCAGAGGGAAGCAAGGCTCTCGGGATTCTGCAGCCACATCCCAGAAGGCATGCGGGCTACAAGTCTTCAGGGTGTGGTTTCTGTTGCTCAGTGGACTGAATGGAAAGAAGAGGAGGTCCTTAGAAGCTCCGAGGTGATTTAAGGCCTTGGCAAGAGGTGAACACGTCTCAGGGGGCGTCCCGTGGAAAACGTGGTCATTCTCATTCGCAGCAACAATGGCATACACAGGACATAATCAGCATACAGCAGGTGCTTTACCTACTAAGCTTACAAAGTATAACGCTGTCCTACAAAGTCTAAAGATGTTTTTACCTCCATAGAAAAAGATGTAGCTTGCAAGCGTTTCTGATGTAGTCATGGAACACGTGGCCATCAGACGGCAGCTCAGAGCCTGTTTGTAGGCAGTCTGTCATTTGGAAGCCTCGAGCCTTGGTTTAAACCTGTGACCTCCCATGTCCTAGTACAGGAAGTATCTCAAGTAGGGCCTAGGCAGATACTGGGGAGAATCTGGAGAGAGAGAGAGGAAAAAAACATGCAAGTACTTCAGGAGGGACCTGGCTTTGTGCTACATGACTGACAAAGTGGCTTCAGATAGTAAAGGGACTGGAACAGAAGATTCCTGTGATGCCTGAGATCAGATGAGGGAGAATGGACAGTGAGGGGGCCAAGGCCTCCTTCATGGTCATCTCCTGCTCTTCAGCTTAGATTTCAGTTACAATCACGCCTGCCACCCTTCTGGTCCATGTTAGAGACAATGCTTACCTCTTCCCTGAGTTACTAATAAGATGATACTAACAATACTTAGAATTATAATGGACTTCCTGCGAGGAATGTCACTTCTGTTTTCTGAAGATATGAGTAATACTTAAATTTTCAGAGGGGCTGGAAGGACAATGACATTAATTTATCTATGCCATACCCTTGGGCACCTGGAGAAGTGACTGTAAAACTCTGATATTGAAAAAGACACATCTTTAACTCTCAAAAAATTTGCTGAAAATCCATCCATTAGCATCTATGAAGAGTAAAAACAACCTTACAATCAAATTGTAGAGCACCTACTACAAGCTTTATTATTTACAAACACAATAATAAAGATACTAACAAGAATGAATAAATTTTACTAATGAGATCTCATATAATCATATGATTATTAAAATTGCCTTTCAATACAAGTTATATGTCCCAAAACAAATACTAAGATAAAAGATATGTTACTAAATAAAGGATGAATCATTAATAGAGTAAATACTTGGAATCTAGGAGACGCTTAAGCTCTTGTAAAAGGATTGACTTGAAAGAATAAATCAACTAAAACAACAGAAGAATGAAAGAGAGATGACTTGAAGCAGTGGCGAATGACTTCATCGTTGTGGAAGGCATTTGGGTTTCATGTGGGGATCTGACCGGAGCCGAGAGTGGACAAAGGGTACCAGCATTAACACAGGCACTGGGCACACGTGCACAATGAAGAAGAGACGTCGTCAACATGGCTCCCACCTCCCTTAGATAGATGTGGCCGTGGTGGGCTTTGTGCAGACCCCAGAACAAAGGCAGTGAGCTCATGGATTAGACACACTCGCAGCAGCAACGCACACGGGATGTCTGAGACTTTTTTTTTTTTTTTGAGTGGCTCTAGTTAACGATTCCTCTGATTTAATATGAGCTGTTAAAAAGAATCACTGCATTTCAACTGAATTACCATTCCACTAAAAATGTTCCTCAACCTGTCAGTGTTGTGCCTGCAACTTGAACCCTGTGATGATTTACCTCCCATGCAGTATTCACTGTTTTTATCATAAAAGTGAAGGTACGCAACTTGAATGCACACAGAATACTCCTTTAACTCTGTTCAGAGGGAGCTGATTTGGGAGTTCAGGGCCCCTGTGCTCTGTGTCCCTCAGCTCGGGATGAACAGCTTAGCACGAGGATATTGGCTGAAACACGCAAGCATGCTGCAGTAGCAGATGGGATGTGTGGCCATTTTTGAAGAAGAACAAATGTATGAATTTAATTAGAAAAGGCTCTGACAGCTCCTTTCCTCTGGCTGCATAATTTGGGAGACAATTGGGATAAAGTGCATGTTTTCTTCTTACAAAGATATATTGTTGCAACATTTTCTCTTTTTTTTCTGATTTTCTATATGTCACCACCAGTTTAAGAGCTCATAAATGATATTTATGCAACATTTCTTTCCAAATTGTGGTAAAGATTGGTTGTTTCTGTGATTATTTTCGCAGGGGACCTCCTTGCATGAGTGCACTTAACAGACTGCTGGCTGGGTGCTAACAGCAGCCTAGCTGACACCACATGGTTCCTGTTAGCCTGAGAAGGTCACCTCGGTTGTTGTGGAGCAGAGAAAATTCAGTCTTCACAGAACCTGGTATCAATGCATTTCATTTCTTTTTATAGGTTATGGTTTACAAACATAATCTTGACCTCACAATATAGTAAAAGACGTACTAAGAACAAAGAAAACACCCTTCATCTTAGTCCAATTCTTGATAGTAAGTAGCAAACCTCCTATAAAGGGTCAGAGTCAATATGGTTCTTGAAGAAGACTGGAAAAACTGCAGCCCTCTCTTGATGCAGACTGCCTGTAAGGGGATCAAATGAGAAGCCTAGGGCCTAACTGAACCTTCAGCAATAATGTTTTCTACTCTTAGATATTTCTTCAATCTGTAAAATGAAGATGACACCATACCTACCTATCATGTTGGGCTCATGGTAATGTAGAAAAACTGAAGTCTTGCCAATCTAATATATTCCCAATACTACTACTGTTGCAGACTCCACAAAACTGACCTTCCAAGGTAAAAGTTTGGATATTTAGCTAGAGGGTGTTACCCAGTGTTAGGTCGTTACCAGCAGCTCAGCTCCATGCCAGAGTGAAAGACCTTATATCTGGTGGCATTCCCATATCCTGGGCTTGGAGGCTCTCTCAAAAGCCTATGCAGAACTACATGTTCCTTCAGAATCCCCGCACCTGCACTGCATCTGACAGAGCAAAGCTTTCATTACTTTGTGACCCATTGTACTTGCTCCTTGTCTGTTGGAACCTGGCCCTCCATGGGACTAAAACAACTCACAGAAGTGGAACTTGCAAGGATGGCAGTGAGTGGGCACACAACTCCTTAGGACTGGGCTGTCCTTCTTCTTCCATGTCAAGTACAACGGCCAAAGAGTCAAGCTGAGGTATGGTATCCCCTACCTACTCCCTGATACTAAAGGAGGAATCAGTTTTATGTCATTTTAGAATTTATTGAGTGATGGATGTATACCAGAACCCTGCTCAGTATCTAACAGACAGCAGAATATATACAGCTCCTGCTTTTTGAAGCAGAGTTTAACAGTGGACACCTACAATTTTAAAAAAATGTGAAAGAAGAATATATGTGTTCAGGACTCTGAGGAAGAAATCAGGGTTTTGTGAATGATAGAAACAGGTATGTGGATGGTGAATGGTTGGTGAGACATTATTGGGATAGTAATTTTTGAGATAAGATCTAAATAAAAGAAGCCATCCAGGAGAAATGATAAGAGGAGGAACAAGTCAGACTGCAGGACCTACAACAAAAATATGAGCCTGAGTTTGAAGATCTGTGAAGCAGAACTCTTGGGGATTACGAGGGTGGGCAAGAAATCATAAGCAAGGGAATCCAGGGCCAGTCACACTGTGCACTTGCTCTTGGGCAGGCTAAGAAGTTTCAGGATGATAACACATTTGGAAGGCAACTGAACTATGTCAAGCAGAAGAGCTAGATGGTCCAATTTGAACTCTGAAAGATGACTGTGATTGCTGCATGACTGATGGACTCAAGTAGGCTGGGAGTCAAATCTGAAGATTAGCTGGGAGCTCTTGTTAAATTATGGGTAAGATGACGTTTGGAAATAGGCTGGCGACCACACAACGGAGAGAAATTTATGGAGTTGAAGTTCTGCAGAAGCGTGATTGATAAGATGTGTTGACATGAAGGCAAGGGGTTGCTCAAGAGTGATTTCAAGTTTTTAAGCAAATTTATGGCAAATGATTTGGGACTGTGGCTATTTTCAGAGAAAAGAAAGATAAGGGAACAGATTTTCTTAAGGTCTATTACACGGGGGTATTTAGGAAGGTAGAAATGAGGAAATGGTTTTAGATATTTTTTGTTTTGAAAATTAGCATAGCATCTTACCAAGGTGTCCACTGAACAGCTGAATATGGGCTCCAGAGTTGGGTTTTGAGTGCATACAAAATGTGTGTTTGAGAATTGGCAGTACCTAGATGGTATCTAAAGACCTCTGAGATAATATAAAAAATGAATGGAAAGGTCAAGACCAGGCTCTTCAGTGGAAGAGGACTCAAAATTTCTACTGATTTCACAAGTCACCAGGAATAATCAGGGAAGAATGAAGAACAAGGGAGAGAAATTACGAGAAAACAAGTTAGGAGTGAAATCGTGAAATTCAGGGACCATGATTCATGAAGGGTGGCTGCCTGAGTCAAAACTTCCTGAGATAGCAGGAGAGTAAGAGGAGATGGGAAGGTCTAAAATGTCACTCACCAAATGTCAGGCCATGTGACTGTTTAGTGGCTTTGACAAAAGCCCTTAGGGTGACTGCAGGCTGGGGTGAATTCAACAGTAAAACAAAAAGGGATAAAATAGAATGACTAGAAAACTCACCTGAGAAACATGAGAAAGCAAGACAAAGATGACAAGCAGCAGGAAATAAGGAGGTCAAAATTTTTGAAGGAGGGAAACAAAGAAATTCATTCCTAGTGTCTGATGGTACAAGGTCAAAGGGTGTTGTTTGGAAAATTCTGGATCCTACACATATGAGCTTCTAAGAATGAACCCAAGAGAGGCAGGGACTGGAGGGTCTTCGAAGAAGTGCAGGCAGGGCAGCTTCAGCCCTAGTGGGGCAATTGTTCTTTGATTAGAGGAAGGAAGATGAGGTCAAGGGGTACAGATGTCATCAGGTAAAGAAGCAACCAGAGCAATGGCTTCAGTTATGATCATGACAGTCCTTTTATTTTCCCAACATAGGTCTTTTCATTTGAAATATTTTATGTGCGACACATAATTTTAGTTCATTCACTTCACTCCCTTTTTCAAAAGGAACAGATCAGCAATCAGCATAAAGTAGCATTTCATTAACTGCTATAATACACATTCTTCCATGAGTATTTCAGTCATTTCTCAGTATTTAATTTTTCTGACTTGTCTATAATGTGAATACATACCCTCCTGAGAAGACAAATAACAGGGCCTGCCATTGTGGCAGAGTGACAAAGCAGCTGCCTGATAGGCCATCATTCCAAGGGGCAGCCAGGGTGAGAGTTTTCATTTCTCAGCTCACTTGTCCCATTGTGGACAGTTCTGAGGGGCCTCTTTCTAGATTTATAGCTAATTGTCTGATTGGCCAAGGCCTTTGGACTATCACAAATCCAAACTATCCTTATACAGTATCAAAATCTCCCCTGTGCCAATCCCAAAAATACTCACAAACTCCTTTTATTGGAGTGTACCTCCAAGATAATTACCTGCTAGGTGTTGAAACATATTCCCTAAAAGGACATCATGAAACCCTAACTCCTGAAACCTCAGAATGTGACCTTATTTGGAAGTTGGGTCCTTGCAGATTTGATCAAGCTAAGATGAAATCATTAGGATAGGCTCTAATGCAGTATTGTTTGTGTCCCTGTAAGAAGAGGAAATTTCTCGAGAATACAGGGGAGTCCAGCGAAAACACCATGTGGGTGACAGAGGCAGAGACTGGTTGTAGATGCAATGCGATAATAGTAACATGCTTCAGCTACCCCTGAAAGCTAGGTTGGGTTGGGGCAGGGGTGGATTCTTCCTGTTACAGCAGGAACATGGCCCTGTAGACAGCTATTCAGTACTTCTGTCTTTTTTGTTTTTAAAGATGTATTTACTTTTATTTGAAAGTCAGAGTTG
The DNA here is from genome assembly GCF_033115175.1 of Lepus europaeus. NCBI lineage: Eukaryota > Metazoa > Chordata > Mammalia > Lagomorpha > Leporidae > Lepus > Lepus europaeus. Next base: position 3,457,572 of record NC_084839.1, read on the forward strand.
CACAGAGAGAGAAGGAGAGATAGAGAGAGAGAGAGAGGTCTTCCATCTGCTGTTCACTTCTCAATTGGCCACAATGGTAAGAGTTTCCCCGATCCAAAGCCAGGAGCCAGGAGCTTCTTCTTGGTCTCCTATATTGGTTTAGAGGCCAAAGGACTTGAACCATCTTTTACTGCTTTCCCAGGCCATAGCAGAGAGCTGGATTGGAAGTGGAGCAGCCGAGACTCGAACTGGCGTGCACATGGGATTATGGGACTGCAGGCGGCGGATTAACCCTCTACCCCACAGCACCGGCCCCTTTCCAAATTCTAAGAGAATAAATATATGCTGTTTTGAGATATCTGGTTTGGGATACTTTGTTGTGGGAGCTGTAGGGAGCTAATAGATCTTCCAACACCGATAACAAATATTGGTCCAAGAAAGCAGACACAAAGATGAAACACAAAGCATTGCATGCTTGGTCACTGGCAGTAAAGGATCAACCACTGGTGTAGGTGGAACACAGATATCACCCAGCACAAGCTGAAGTGCAGTTCTTAGAACGTCCACTGAGGTGAACTGGGTTAACATATCTGAAAGGAAATGGACCAGCAGGTTGACTGCATCAGACGCTTGAGCAGTCCGAGTCAGTGGTTGCTATAAGGCCAATGGCATTAATTGGATACTGCTGGGGGAAATTATTACTTTGGGAAAATGTAATGAAAGATGAGAACAAATAATCAGTAATTCAATGCTGGGTGTGAAATCCAGAGCCTAGATCAGAAAATGCAGCTGTTGACTACCACAGCAGGAAGGAGTCAAAAGATACACTTGGGCCGGCGGCGCTGCAGCTCACTAGGCTAATCCTCCGCCTGTGGCACCAGCACCCCAGGTTCTAGTCCCAGTTGGGGGGCCAGATTCTGTCCTGGTTGCTCCTCTTCCAGTCCAGCTCTCTGCTGTGGCCCGGGAAGGCAGTGGAGGATGGCCCACGTGCTTGGGCCCTGCACCCACATGGGAGACCAGGAGGAAGCACCTGGCTCCTGGCTTTGGATCGGTGCAACACACTGGCCATAGCGCGCCCACCGTAGCGGCCATTTAGGGTGTGAACCAATGGAAAAAGGAAGATCTTTCTCTCTGTTTCTCTCTCTCTCTAACTCTACCTGTCCAAAAAAAAAAAAAAGATACACTTGAATATTGTGAATCCTGGAGTCCTTTGTACCCACCAACCCTGAGAAGTGCCTTATACTTCCAATTTGAGATGAGGACCCCACTCCCTCTTGAAAATGGTGCAGAGACTCTGTTGTACAAGACAAGGGGTATCCCCATTGAAATCCAGCTCACACCACCCATACCTGGGGAAAGGCATTGATTGAAGAAAAGAATATATATGCATTTGGCAACAGGAGCTAAAGAACCTGACAGGGGCAGGGGCACCCAGGGATTCTTTCTCTTGCTTCCCTAAATGGCGGCCTGCTGCCAGCCTCCTGAAGGGTTGCAGAGGCCATGTACCTGGGAACATACCCTGGATTACTGGAGCTGCTACAGAGAGGACACCAGTTAATACCTCCTGTGTGCCGGCTTTGGGTGTGCTGTTAAGATCAGGACCCAGGGGCTGCGGTATATGGGTCTAGGAACTAGTGAGTAGAAATAAGGAAGGTCCCATTTAAAACCACTCTACTGACCTCGTTGGGAAGAACTCTTGTCTTTACAGGGTTATAGAATCTAGTTCCAAAAGAGTCAAAATACTTCATCAGCAGGCCCTGGAGGCGGCTCACTGAATTTTATCTCTGATTCTACTTGGGCACCACTTAGTGTTCCTGAGGGCAAGGTAACAGCAAAAAAACCAAACATACAAGAATTGTATGGTGATGGCAAGTTATGAAAAATTCCCTCTCCTTGCCCATTTTAAAATTATTGTATTTATGATGTTTAATTGACTGTCTGTGGTTAATATCTCCAGATGAACTCATATCGGAAATGGAGTCAGCCTTAATACTAGATAAGAAGCCATTCAACTTGAACTTGAATTTAAATTTTTTTTAAAGATTTATTTATTTATTTCAAAGGCAGAGTTACAGAGTTACAGAGAGGGAGAGAGAGAGACAGAGAGAGAGAGAGACAGAGAGAGGTATATCATCTACTGCTTCACTCCCCAGATGGCCCCAATGATAGGAGCTGTGTTGATCCAAAGCCAGGAGCCAAGAGCTTCTTCTAGGCCTCCCTCGCAGGTGTAGGGGCCCACGCTCTTGGGCCATCTTCCACTTCTTTCCAAGGCCATAGCAGAGAACTGGATCAGAAGTGGAGCAGCTGAGATGTGAGCCACTGCCCATATGGGATGTTGGCATTGCAGACAGTGGCTTTACCTGCTATGCCAAAACACTAGCATTTAAATTTAAAGATTGGTTTCTCACTTTAAATGTGAGAAATATATGATCCAGAACAGACATAGAGTTCCTTTCCTGGTATAATTCTTAATATGCAGGTGGTAGGCAGGATATTCCTAAATACTATTATTTGACAGCATTCTATTTTCAAATTATCTTTAGTCAGTTCTCTAATGAAGCAAATTCTGTTTCTAAACAGAAAAACAAAAATGCAAGAAATAATCATGTTAATATAGCACATAATAATGTTGGAATACAAGAACGATAATGAACCCTGCTCAAGCATTATTACATTATTTAAGTACTATGATTATTCAAAAAGATTTATTTTATTTATCTGAAAGGCAGAGTTACAAATAGAGAGAGAGAGAGAGAGAGAGAGAGAATCTTCCAACTGTTGGTTCACTCCCCAAGCGGCTGCAACAGCAACAGCTGGGCCAGGTTGAAGCCAAGATCTAGGAGCTTCAACTGTTTTTTCCATGTGGGTGCAGGAGACCAAAAACTTGGGCCATCCCCTGCTGATTTCCCAGGCACATTAGCAAGGAGTTAGATTGGAAGTGGAGCAGCCAAGGCTTGAACTGGCACTCATATTGGATGCCAAATTGTAGGTGGAGGTTTTGTCCACTAACACACAATGCCACCCCAGAGTACTATAATTGTTTCATTATACATATGAAATAACTATAGTTTTTTGATAATATTTTCCTCTGAAATCAAGTGAATTATGTAAGTTTAAATGAAACCAAACTTCCAATGGAATAATCACGAAAAGGAGAAAAGCATTAAAATAGTGCAAATAAGATACAATTTCTCCACCAGGTGACAAAGCTACTATTAACATGGTGGTGCATAAATTCTCATAACATTTTCTTAATTTAATGGAAAATATAATGAATACTCTTTTGTAACCTGCTTGTTTTATGTTTTCATCCAGTATACAATGGAATAAAGCCCATCTTAAGGACAGATAGACATTTGGGTTTAAGTTGTATCTTCATATCCCATTAGAAACATGTACCTATTTTGTGTTCTTATAACAAAATAGCTAAAATTTTGTGTTCTTATAACAAAATAGCTAAGATTGGTTTCTTTACAAAGAAAATAGGTTTGCTTGTCTCATGATCCTGGTGGCCACAAAGTCCAAACCACACAACCCTGGCTTAAGTGTGACAGAGGAGTGGGAGTGGAAATAGTTGCATGCAGAAGGGGCCAAGCACATGACCTCTTGCAGCCACTCCATGAGCAAAAACCCAGTACTATGAAGGCTTATTGGTCCTCACTGACCTAAACAGCTTCCACTATAAGCTCCATCACCTCCCCAAATTACTTCACTTGGAACTGACTTCCTAGCGTGTGGACATCTGAGGGCTACACTAATGCCACACCCCAACTGGAGTGTTCCCTACACATGGAAACTGTACCCGGTTTTATTGTATTGTAATTACAAACATTGCTACATTAAACATACTTACTCATGTAACTGGGTATTTCCCAACTGTTTGTTTGGAACATGGTGTAAGAAATGGATGCTCATGGGACCGGCATTATGGCTCAGCAGACTAAGCTTCTGCTTGTAATAACAGCATCCCATATTGGAGCATGGGTTTGAGTCCCAGCTGTCCCACATCCAATACAGCCTCAGCTAATACACCTCTGAAGGCAGTGGAAGATGCCTCATGTGCTTGGGCTGTGCCATGCCTGTGGGACATCCGGATGGAGCTGGGCTCCTGGCTTTGGCCTGGACTAGTCCTTGTTATAGCATATATTTAGGAAGTGAACCAGGCTATGGGAGATCTCTGATTATCTCCATCTCTTGCTCTGTCACTCTGCCTCTCAAATAAATAAATCTTTCAAAAGAGAGAAAGAAATGAATGCTCATAAAATATCATTATGACTACTTCTTAACTGCATTATATACAGCATAGACCAGTGAATAGTGTATTTCAATTGATATTTCAGTTTGCTATCTGATCATGGCACAGAGGACTGGTGTGCAAGTAAAGTGGAGTGGACCCATGGAGCTGAGGAGTTGGAGACTAGAGGTCAGGTCACACAAAGAGGCAACACCAGTAGAGTGCAGCTGACCCACAGAGGACAGAGCTGTGCAGAGGGTTTACTGGAGGTTGTTATCAGGCCTTAAATAATATATTCACTCTTGTGTTGTTTTAGGCTTCCCCAAGCCTTGTGATTCTTTCTTGTACCATCTGTCATGGCAAGAACTCCATATGGTGTGGGCCATTCTTCGCATCTTAGAGACATCCTAGCAATGTGTTAGAGCAGTCCTCAGAGGACCATGGCTGATTGCAACACCTTGCACCCAGAAGAATATCCATGTCGATCAATTCTCCCTTTCCACCTCCCTCGTGTACCTCCATGACTCAGCACCCCCTGTGCAGACTCCTGGGCTCCTTAGCTTCCTCCTGTTGTTACCGTAGGGCTCTGCAGCTCTGAAGTGAAGTGGAGCGGATCTCCTTCAGTCTCAAACCAAGTCATAGACTTGGGTGTAAGCATCTGAAAGTAGGAAACAGCACAAAAAAATAAAGAAGCCCATGATTTTGACCATGGCTTATGCAGAAAAGAAAAAGGAAAAAAAATGTGGAACATAAAAAGCATGCAATATAAGACTGAATAATTGTACTTAATTGGAATTTAAAAGCCACCCTTGAGAGAATCTATTATGAAAATAAAAATACAAATCCCAAACGGTGGGTAAAAATGTCTGCAAAAATACATGTCTGAGGAAAGACCTACAAACAGGTGGAAAAGAAGTCTCAAAATTCATTAACACCTGCCAGCAACAAAGAAAACCAAAGGTAAATGGCTCATTAAGGTACTTTATCAGAAAAATATTCTCATGGCAAAAAAGTCCAGGAAAATATATTTACTGTTACTAGTCATTCGTAGATGTCTAGTAAGACTTCACCACAACCCAATCAAAAAGGAACATTTTTGTAAAATGATATCCTGACCATACCAACTGTTAGCAAGCTTGCAGAGAAACTGGATATGCCAGGGGCAGAAGAGAGCTTGAGAAACTTTGACAGTTTCAAAATTAAACACATGCTTGCAACACCATCTAGGATATACAGACAAAAATCCATGCAAAATATTACTGGTAGATCTTTGTGCTTTAAATAGATAATTTCTTGGGCCCATCTTACCTTTCAACATCAAAGCATGAAACCAGATTTTTCTCTTAATGTTAATATTACTCTTGAATTTTCAATGCTAAAATGTGATGAGAACCATTTGTATGTTGTCTGCCTTTCAAATAAACTTACATTATTTCTTTAATTAATGAAAGGAGAAAGTCAAGAATATGTAGAAAAATGTAACCAGAGAAACATTGGTAGCATGAATAGCAAAACTCAGAGATCTCTCAAGTGCTCTGCAGCTGGACATGTGTGGAATGTGAGAGACAATCCTGAAGCAGTGTTATAAAACCACATAAGCTGGTTTATAAAACACCCTCAACACAGTGAAAAGAAATCACAGTTTCTGTGTTATAGGGAGGTTTCATTTAAAAAAAAAAGGTATTTACAAAGCCTCAAAAATTACTGCTCATTTTCGTGCAGTACCACAGTTTTTCACTGTTTAATATTTTAAGTAACCAAACTTCCTTGAGTAATTCTAAAATTATTTTTCAAAATACACAACTTATTACATACAATATTTTGTTAAACAAGTGAGGCTGTAGGTGAAAAATGATGCACATTTATCCAAGAGATTGCCTATGAACTCTTCATGATGACATAAAACAGGTTGATGAAATGGTTTTGTGACTGTTGGTCTACATTTATAATTTGCTACTTACTAGAAAACAGTTCCTGTCACAAGGCTCAGAACTCCCATTAACCAACAAATGGTCCAATTTTCTAAGGCGTAATATTCTCAGAAGATTGCTGTGCAGAGCCACAAATGTTCTGATTTTGAATTTCGTAGTAATTCACATTGTGCGTTCTCCCCTCTGTGATATTCAAATAGATTCTGCTGTCTTCATCGCCGACAAGGATAATCTGATGATCATTATGATGCCGAAAATGGATTGCAAAGAATTATTCGAAAAGAAAATAATAATGTGCAACTTTCATTCCATTTCAAACACTCAGACATCTCTAACAGTGCCTGTATGAATTAATATTTTGTCAGCTCTCATAGGAATGATTTTATTTACCTCTGGAAAATGTTCTATAAAGATGCAATATCCACCACAAATAGGAAAGTGCCTCAAGAATGTATAAAAAGCAAGCCCTAGCATTTGAGGAATTTAAAAAGATAAAACCAACCGATATTTATTCAGCCTGTTGCTATGGAAAGCAAGCTCTCTCATACTCTGTTTGAGCCTGGGCCTCAAATAGCGAGACTTCACTTTTGACCAAAGATATCCAAGGAAACAGAGAAAGGGACAAGTTCACCTAGATAATGAACAGCAGAGCAAGGATTACATGACCAAGAGGAGTACTTCTGTCTCTCCTATCGATTAAGCTGAGTCTCAGATAGGTCAGTCACATTTCACAGCTCACACAGGATACAGATGGCAAAAAAGCCTTACCCAGCCTCATGTCATCACAGGTTTTTTTGTACATATTTTTTAAATTTATTTGACAGGTAGAGTTATAGACAGTGAGAGAGACAGACAGAAACATCTTCCTTCCATTGATTCACTTCCGAAATGGCCACCACGGCCGGTGCTGTGCCAATAGGAAGCCAGGAGCCAGGTGCTTCTTCCTGGCCTCCCATGCGGGTGTAGGGGCCCAAGCACTTGGGCCATCCTCCACTGCCCTCTTGGGCCACAGCAGAGAGCTGGACTGGAAGAGGAGCAATGGGGACTAGAACCCAGTGCCCACATGGGATGCTGGCACCACAGGTAGAGGATTAACCAAGTGAGCCATGGCACCAACCTCTTTTTGGTATATTTTTAAAGATTTATTTATTTGAAAGGTAAAATGATGGTGGAAAGTGAGGGGAAAGAGCAGGGAGAGAAAAAGCAAGAGAGAGATCTCCCATCAGCTGGTTCACTACCTGAATGTCTGCAACAGCCAGGCCTGGACCAGGCAGAAGCCAAGAGTTGAGTGGAAGGGTGCCAAGGACTGGTGACATCTTCTGTGGCCAACCAAACATATTAGGGAGATGGACCGGAGGCGGAGCAGCCAGGACTCAAACATTGGCTCCATTATAAGATTCTGGCTTTATAGGCATTGCTGGCCTGACCCAATATGCTACAACAGAGGGCCCATGACATGCTTAATACTTGGTTTTGCTTCTCATGTATGTGGCTCTGTTAGGTGAACCTTACTGGAGATCAAGTCAAGGAATTCATAGCAATGTATTTAATTCAATTATTTGATAGATTTCATCAGCTCTCTATAAGCAAAAAAAGTTTGTAGCAAAGGAAATAAATATAAAATAAAAATAATACCTGCTAGGAACATATTCTCCATCATTCTCATAGAAATTATGTACATTAGGGTATAATGTAAGATGTGCCTTCCCTACCCGTAGTATAGCCAAAATGTAGAATCTGTTCAGAGAAGGTACCTCATTTACACACACACACATCCCCACATACGCATTATCACTCACACACAGTCTCACACACATCTACATGTGTTCCTACTCACACATATCCTACATTTTCACACACTTGTATCCACCCACACACTGAGCACACACACATGCACAAACAGACACACACACATACATCATATCCTAATCCCAAGGTAAACAAGGGATGCCACCCAGGGAAGCTCTTCTGGGAAGATGAAAGTGGAATGAGTCTTGAAAGTGGAGGATTTTCCCTTGGGAAGACAGAGTTGGCCACTGTGAGGTAGAGGGGATGTGTTCAGAACAGGAAACTAATTAGTATGCAAGGTACTGCACCATACAAATGTCTGTGATGTGAACACACTGCCTAAGGAGCACAGTGCACCTCCAAGAGTGTGCCTGTGTGTGTTTTGCTGACAGCCTGAACATAATGTAAAATCATTGTGTTAATAGTGAGAGAACACATTAGTCTCTGTCAGTAGCAGCGGGTGCTGAGGTCCAATGATTAGAAATCGTTGTTTTGTCATGTCCTGTGATACACGGATAGTGCAAGTCCCAGCAACTGATCTCTATCTTCCCAGGAGTGGGTCCATTACAGCATGGAAAAATCTTTTCATCTGTTCTTCTCCAGCCCCTTTGAGAGCACCCACCAAAGGCAATCTCTCTCAAAATTCTCAAGTATGTATTCCCAGTTTAAAAAAACTATATATGCAATGAGTTTGCTGCAACAAGAGCAGGTTGACAAAAAGTAGTTGGTCTTCTAAAATTCACCTTTCAGGGGCCACTTGCACAGTGCTAGTAACACACCTTCCCGGATCAAGGAGAAGCTTCCAGAATGGAGCAGTTGTGCCCAGAGAGAACTGTGCAAAGCACCGTGTTCCCATCCCCCAAATTGTCAGTGCCTGGTTGCCCCTCAGCAGCTCACCCTGTGCTGTTTCTGGAGGAAAGCATGAACTTCTGCCCTAACATGTGGCAGGTGTGCAGCCACAAGTCACATCCCTGAGTGTGCAATGCACCAACATCTTGGAGAGTTCACCACTCCAGGGCCTTTAGCATCCATGTGGGGATTTCTGACACAGCTTAGAAAGCTGACTCACCTGGGGCTGGTGGAGGCGTGGAGGCTGAGTGTGAGCATCCTGCTTCTCTTCACAGCCCTTGACTGTGCGCAGGGGAGGAGAGTCCACCGAGTGGCGGATTGCGTGCGAGAAGAGGGTGCTGCATACTTGGGTGGCGTCGAGAAGCTCTGACACATAGCATCCATTAGGAAAACACAGGCTTCCACCTTGCTGTGATAGGAACACCCTCGGGTATCACAGAACAGAGCACTTGTGGGTGCAGCATCCGGAGATCTGAGTCTGAGGCACAGCGTCCCTCTGAGTGTGTTCTTCTCTTCTCCCTGCAGAGAATTTCACATATTTCTTCATCTTCTCTCATTGCTCCACCCCCTGGGGTGGAAAATGCACACTCTCAGACCAGCCTGGGAGTGGCACTGCTACTATGGCTGCAAGACAGCTCTTGAAAGCATGTCCCTGGAGTCCCCTGGCTGCCTCGTCACTGGCCACCGAGGGTCCCATTTGTCTCGTGTTCTGCTCCTGAGCCAGAAAATTTAAGGCAGGCATAGTTCCTCAAATGTAGCCTCCTGACACCTCGCCCATCACCGTCACTCTGAGCAACACAGTTGCCATCACATAGCCTCTTTCTAGCAGTTACTCAAAGGTCAGAAAACTCCATGAGAATCAACAAAAAGAAAATGTCAACCTGGGAATCACTGAATACATGCATGTGCAGAAGGCCAAGTCTTTTAAAAGATAAATATCTTAGAGAGAGTGCGGTGGGACCTTCCTGTTTTCATAGTTCACTGTGAGATTTATAACATCCATGCTGCTTAAAACAGCATCCTGTGCAGTGTTCCTATGTCAACCCCTTCATTCATTTCTCAACCCACACCAGTTCCTCTCAAATGTGCTGCAGTTCTGGGAGTTGGCACATCTTGGCCAAGATTGGATTGAATGTTTACTACTAGATCACTTCACTATGGCCAGGCTGTTACGGATGCCTTTTTTAAAAAGTTGTTTATCACAAAAAGAAAGCAAAGAGAATAGATCAAGGACTGTACCACTACCGCCTTCAGCAACAATCTGAGTGAAACCAGGTTACGTGAGGGACTGAAATTTGGGGAAAGATTGGCATAAGCTGATGAGAGCAGCAGATTCTCCAGAAAGGTTGCTCAGGGGTCCTTCTCTGTGTGAGCTCCTGCAGCTGTGTGGCTCATGGGTCTTCTGTTCTTAACCTCATCCTGGGGAGGCAGAGCCTTGAGATGGAAGGGGGCATGGATTGCTCAGGCATTGGAGTCAGACAGAGCAGGAGGTATGGCTCTCCTATTTTAAATTAATATAAAGAGAGCAGATTTCATGCAGTTCACAGATACAATTCTAAGAATACAATAATACTTACTTTCCACCCTCCCTCCTTCTTCCTTATTTTAATTTTGGTGTTAATTTACTTTAAAACGACAGGCTTCTTCCTCTGCTAAATAGAGCTCACCAAGTAAAAAGCAGGAAGATGATGTTCACAGGAGATAGAACTGTAAACAATAATCAAACCCCAAGATGCTGACTTCACTCATATACATTAAATTTTTTGTGCACGCTACATTAGCTATCACAAATCAGAGAAAATGTGATATTTGTTTTTTTGAGGGGTCTGGACTGATTTCACTAAGCATAATTGTCTCTCTTAGTCACAAATATGCTTTTGCAAAAGACTGGATTTCATTCTTTTTTATGGCTAAACTGTATTCCATTGTGTGTGTGTGTGTGTATTGCAATTTCTTTATCCAGTCATCAGTTGATGGACATCTGGGTTAATCCATATCTTAGCTATTGTGAATTGAGCAGCTTTAAACGTGGTGGTACAGATAACTCTTTCACATGCTGATTTCATTTCCTTTGTGTATATTCCTAGGAGCGGGAAGGCTGAGTATATGGTAGACATGTTTTCAGATTTCTGATTCATCTCCTTGCTGTCATCCATAAAGATTACACTCCCATCAACAGTGTTTTAAGGACCTGTCTCTCCACACCCTCATCAGCAGTTTTTAGTTTTGATTTTGGATAACAGCCATTCTAACTAACTGGTGAAGTGAAACTTCATTGTGGTTTTTACTTGTATTTCCCTGATGGCTAGTGATCCTGATCATTTTTTCATATGTCTGTTGGCATTTATATTTCATACTTTGAAACAATGTCTGTTCATGTCCTTTGCCCATTTTTCAACTGATTGTTTATTTTGTTATTGCTGAGTTTCTTGATCTCCTTACATATTTTAGATATTAATCATTTATTGAATGTATAATTAACAAATGTTTCTCCCATTTTGTCAATTTTCTTTTAAGTTTGTTGAGTATTTCCTTTCCTATGCAGAATCTTCTTAGCTTGATGCAATCCCATTTTTCTATATTTGCTTTTATTGCTTGTGCTTCTGGGGTTTATCCTAGAAGTTTTTGCCTATGCCAATGTCTTATAGTGTGTTCTCTATGTTTTATTCCAGCAATATTGTGGATTCCAGTCTTAGATTTAGATCCTTGTTCCACTGTGAATTGATTTTTTTATAAGATGTTAGATAGAGGTCTTGTATTATAATTCTGTTGCATGTGGAGATCCAATTTTCCCAAGCATTAGCTTAAGGGACAGTCTTTTTGCAGAGAGTGGTTTTAGTGCATGTGTCAAGGATGTGTTGGGTATAGATGTATGTATTAATTTCTGAGGTTTCTTTCTGTTCCATTGATCTACTTGTCCATTTTGGTGCCAGTACCAGTATGTTTTTTTTTTTTTTAATTTTTTATTTATTTATTTATTTTTGACAGGCAGAGTGGACAGTGAGAGAGAGACTCAGAGAGAAAGGTCTTCCTTTTGCCGTTGGTTCACCCTCCAATGGCCGCCGCGGTAGCACGCTGCGGCCGGCGCACCGCGCTGTTCCGATTGCAGGAGCCAGGTGCTTCTCCTGGTCTCCCATGGGGTGCAGGGCCCAAGCACTTGGGCCAACCAGTATGTTTTGATTAAAACTGACTTGTAGTAGATTTGGAATCTGATGTTGTGATAACTTTGGCTTTATTTCTATTGTTTAAGATTGCTTTAACCATGTGGGGTGTTTTGTGTCTCCCTATAAATTTTATGATTTTTTTTCTAGATCCAAAAAATGCCCTTGGATTTTATTTGAGATGTCATTGAATCTATAAATTACTTTGGGTAGTATGGACATTTTTGATGATATTAATTTTCCAATCCAGTAACATGGAATATGTTTCCATTTTTTGAGTCTTCTATTTCTTTCTTTAATGTTTTATAATTTTCATTATAGAGATATTTCACATATTTGATTAAATTTATCCCAGAGTATTTAAATATTTTTTAGCTGTTATGATTAAGACTGATCTTACAAGTTCTTTCTCAGCCATGCCATTGTTTCTGTATAAAATGCTATTTTTGGTGTGTTGATTGTATATTCTGCAATTTTGCCAAACTTTCTTATGAGTTCCAATTATCTCTTAGTGGAGTCCTTCAGTTCCCCTATATATTGAATCATGTCATTTGCAAACAGGGATAATTAACATTCTCCTTTGCCATTTGTTCCCCTTTGATTTCTCTTGGTGGCTTAATGTCCCCCACTAAAGCTTCTAGAAATACATTGAGTAGCAATGATGAAAGAAGGAACCCTGGTCTGGTTCAGAATCTTAGTAGAAATGTTTTCAGTTTTTTTACATTCAATATTATGCTGGCTGTGGGTTTGTAATATATTGTATTAATTTTATTGGGATATGTTCCAAATTTATTTATCAAATGTGAAATCTCTGCATCTACTGAGATAATCATATCCTTCAATTTGTTAATGTTAAGTATCACAGTTATTGATTTGTGTGTGTTGAACCAGCCCTGCATCTCTGAGGTGAATCCCACTGGTTCTGGGTGAGTGATCTTTTTGAAATGTTATTGGGCTCAGTTAGCTAGTGTTTTGTTGAGGATTTTTGCTTCTCTGTCCATCAGGGATATTGTTCTATAGTTCTTTTTTATTGTTGTTGTCTCTTTTTCTCATTTCAGAATTCAGGTAATGCTGGCCTCATTGAAGAAGTTTGGGAGGAGCCCTTCCCTTTCAGTATTTTTGAACAGCTTGTGAAGAATTGGAATTGGTTTTTTCCAAGTTTGGAAGAATTCATCAGTGAAGCCATCCAGTGCGAGGCTTTTCTTTGTTGGGACAGTCTTTATTAATGATTCAATCTCCACCTTCTATCCAACTTCTATCCAAGTTTTCTATGTATTTCTGCCTCAATTTTGCTAAATCATATGTGTCCAAAAATCTATTCATTGTTCTTCTATATTCTTCTATATTTTCTAATTTTTTCTCATATAGCTTTTTGTTCATGATGATTATTTTTATTTCTGTAGTATTCACTTTGACATCTTTTTCTGTCTGATTTTATTAATTTGGATTTTGTCTTCTTTGTCTGATTAGTTGGGTCAATCATTTATCAGTTCTGTTTACTTTTTCAAAAAACAGCTCTTCATTTCACTGATCTTTTTTATTTTTCATTTCAATTTTGTTTATTTCTTCTCTAATTTTATTATTTCTCTTCTACTAATTTTGGGTTTGCTTTTTCTTGCTTTTCTAACTCTTTGACATGCATTGTTAGATCATTTATTTGATGCTTTTCCAATTTCTTGATGTGGGCATGAATTGCTATAAGCTTTCTTATTTTTCCCGCTTTTTCTATATCCCATAAGTTTTAACATGTTGTATTGTTATTTTCATTTGTTTTAAAGAATTTTTTCCTGTTTGATCTCTGCTATGGATCACTGTTCATTCAGGAGGTTGTTGTTCAGTCTTCATCAGAAAACCTCCTAGTGAAAGCACAAAGGGGATTCAAAGCAAACACCAAGAATATTTATGGGAAAATGGCAGGAACCAAGTCATTTCTTATGAATAAGAACCTTGAATGTAAATGGACTAAATTCTCCAATTAAAAGCTACAGACTAACTGAGTGGATAAAAACCAAAATCCATCTATATGCTGCTGACAAGAAACATACCTCACCAACAAAGGTGCACAGATGGAAAGCATAGGAAAAAGATATTCCATGCAAATGAGAATTGCCAAAGTGCAGGAGTAGTCATATGGGACAAAACAGGATTTTAGACAAAAGCTGTTAAAATAATCAAAGAATATCATTATGTAATTATTAAGAGATCATTTCAAAATGGTATTTCAATGTATAGGCACCTAATGCTAGGCCACTGTGTTATTTAAAATTAATATTAATTGTTCTAACACGAGATCTAGTTTTCAATACAATAATAATGGGGGATGTCTACACTCCACTTATATTAATGGACAGATTAACTAGAAAAAAAATCAACAAAGAAAGTAGAAAGCTAATCTACAACATCGACCAAATGGATCTGACTGATATCTACAGAACCTTTCATCCCACTTTTGCAGAATAGACATTCTTTTCATCAGTGCATAGAACATTCTCTAGAATAGACCATATGCTAGGCCCTAAAATAAGCATCAACAAATTTAAAAAAAATACTAAATCATGCCATGTACCATTTCTGACCACAACAGAATCAAGCAAGGATTTAAAAAAAAAGAAGAAACTAGAAATTACAGATGCAAATCTTGACCTTAGTGGTTCTGATCTATGTGGTCCTGAGTGTGGACACTCAAGAATCACTTCACGTGCTGAAGCCCAGGCTGCCTCACCTGTAAGACAGACATTAGCAGGATGCAGCAGTCTGGGAGATCTGGGAGAATGAGATGATGGTGCATACATGGGGCCTGTCCTGTCTTCAGTTCAGACTGAATAGGCTGTGGTGCTGAGGATGACATTGAGGTCAACCAGCCAGCTCCACACTGTAGTTACATCCAATGATATCTGCTTGCATCTCAATGGGTCAGGACTAAGCCCATAGCCTAACCCAGGTATTGGCTCTGCTGAGTATAGCCTGAAGAAGATAATAAAGTCTTCCCATAAAAAGTAGGAGTAGTACATTTTTGTCATGTTCTATAAAATGCTCAGTACATTTTAAATATTTTTAATTTTTTTTATTTATTTATTTTTTATTTTTTGACAGGCAGAGTGGACAGTGAGAGAGAGAGACAGAGAGAAAGGTCTTCCTTTGCCATTGGTTCACCCTCCAGTGGTCGCCACGGCTGGCGTGCTGCAGCTGGTGCACCACGCTGATCTGAAGGCAGGAGCCAGGTGCTTCTCCTGGTCTCCCATGAGGTGCAGGGCCCAAGCACTTAGGCCATCCTCCACTGCACTCTCTGGCCACAGCAGAGAGCTGGCCTGGAAGAGGGGCAACCGGGACAGAATCCAGTGCCCCGACCAGGACTAGAACCTAGTGTGCCGACGCCGCAAGGCGGAGGATTAGCCTAGTGAGCCACCGCGCCGGCTTTTTTTAAAAATTATTTATTTATTTATTTATTTATTTTTTGACAGGCAGAATGGACAGTGAGAGAGAGAGACAGAGAGAAAGGGATGCTCAGTACATTTTTGAAAGTTTTTTTTTTATTTATTTGAAAAGCAGAGTAACATAGAAAGGGGAGAAATATAGAAAGAGAGAGAGAAAAAATGGCATCTTCCATCTGCTGGTTCATTCCCCAAATGGCCACAATGACTGGGGCTGGACCAGGCCAATGCCAGGAGTCAGGAGCTTCTTCTGGGCCTCCCAAGTGGATATAGGGGCCCAACTACTTGGGCCATCTTCTGCTGCTTTCCCAGGCACATTAGCAGGGAGCTGGATAGGAAGTGGAGTAGCTGCAACTCGAATTGGTGTCCCTATGATCTGCCAGTGTTGCAGGTGGATGCTTCATCTGCTATGCCACAACGTTGGCCCTTCAGTTACTATTACACAGTGTTGCAGATGTGAGTTTTTGAGAGAATGAATGTGGTCAGAGGCTAACTGCTGACATATAATTTTAGCACATGCTTAAACTGTATTTCTGTATAATAGCAGACCAGTATGACTATGTTGATTTATTTTCCCCTAAAAGGAAATAAATCATTCAAAAATATTTCTATTTATCTCTGTGTTCAAGTTAACGGAGACTTCTCAGCAATTTGAGACACACTGAGAGAGAGCCTGGTGATTTTAGAATGGTGATGCCTTTCAGGTTGTGGCCAATGTGGACTTGGTGTCTGTTAGTGGCAGTGAATGCAGGTCGCAGTGGGTCAGTATGTGCAGTCACAAGAGGCATGGGTGGCCCTTCATGAGATGAACTTCCCAAACTGTTATCTAATATTTTAATTATATTTTGGATTTGGAGCTCAGGTAAATCACATATTATTTACAGATTTAGAGGAATGGTGATTGCTTTTGACCTCACTTCAAACAAAACAAAACAAAGACCATTATACTGTGTTGATATTATTTATCATATCTAACTTCCTGGAATGATCATTTCTTAATTAACTTTTTGAGACCAGCATCATGGCATAGCTGGTCAAGCCACCCCTGCGACTCCTGCAGCCCATGAGTGCCAGTTTGTGTCCTGACTGCTGGACTTCCAATCCAGCTCCCTGCTAATGACCTGGGAGGAGCAGCACAAGATAGCCCGAGTGTTTGGGCCAACGCCACTCTTGTGGGAAACCCTGACGGAGCTCCTGGCTTCTAGGTTTTGGCTGGCCCAGCCCTGGATGTTGCAGCAACCTGAGGAGTGAATCATGGATGGAAGATCTCTCTCTGTCCCCCTGTCTTTCCCTCTCTCTCTGTAACTCTTTCAAATAAATAAATAAATAAACCTTAAAATAGCAATAAAATAATTATCTTTTTGGGCAATAAAAATCGTATATCATACTGTTGATGGCGAGTGGTGACACACACTGGAGCAAACGTCACCTGTGCTGCTACAGGCTGCTGTCCTGCTCTGAGGAGCGTCTCCCTTCCTTCGTTCCACAGTGGAGACACCATTGCTATTTCTCTCCCTCCTTCAGACCTGGGCGCCAGCTGCAAGCATATTTTTAATAATCAATGGAACATGAAACTCAGGATTTTTGTTTTATGACCCTCATCGACAAATTGATCCCTAATTTTCATATTAATTGGACAAAAAAAATCTTTTCCTTAAAGGAGTTATTTTATTTCCTATGGAAATCTACAAAATACAAAACAAAATCAGGTTAGCTAATAGAATATTTGATTTTCATTGCATAGTTATAGGAAAGAGCCAATTGTCCACATTTAAAGAAATGTAATTTACATTTTCTTATAATATTTTAAGAAAAACGTGGACATATATTTGATCTTTGATTCAGTTCTCCTCCTTGGGTCCAGTCACAGAACGTCACAAAAATTCACAGGGCCTCTCTTAACCAAGTCTCAATAGCTAGAGAGAGTCAGGAAAACGTCTTCCGATGTGTTTTCCTTTTCTAGTAACAAACGCCATTAGTGTCGAGGCTCTGTCTTTCCTTGGAGGCAGGCTCTCTGGGCAGACCTTTGCAAGCCTTTGCCCAGGGACAGGTGCAGGAGCACAGCAGGGCAGAGCAGGACAAGAATCTCCTCTCCATCCAGTGACCCTTCGCCTGAAGATTGAGTCTGTGGAGTCACCTTCTCTGTAACAGTGAGAACGAGCGTGCCCCGTGTGGTCCAAACAGAGATTAAGAAGACTGCAGACTGCAGCATGCTTTCTCTGGGAGAAATCATAACGGAGAGGAGGTTCGTCCCTATCCTGCAGTGGACAGGGTCCTGGGGATGTTGTCCAAGTTTGGTCGCCTGGCAAGTGGTGGGTGGTGGAGGTACCCAAGACTAACAGACCAACACCCTTTGGGAGCTGCAGGAATCCTGCCTTCAGGCTAAGTTCAGAAGATGTGTGAGTAACATCTAGGCATTACTTGGCATTGCATTTCATATGGAAAAAGAAGTGACAAAGCAGCATGCCTTCAGATTTTTGAACTGTAATTTTCCTCTTTTGCTTTTTTAAAAAGATTTACTTATTTATTTGAAATTCAGAGTTACAGAGAGAGGGAGAAGCAGAGAGAAAGAAATATTCCGTCCTCTGGTTTACTCAGCTGGGCCAACCAGAGGAGTTTCATCTGTGACTCCCACATGAGTCGTAGGAGCCCAGACACTTGGTACAACTTGTAGTGCTTTTTCCAGGCCATTAGTAGGGCGCTGGATCAGAAGTAGAGCAGCTGGGACACAAACTGGTGTTCATATGGGATGCTGGCATCACAGGCAGAGGCTTTACAGCTGTGCCACAATGCCAGCTCCTCTCACTAACTTTTTAAACAATCAAATTAGAACTCTGTTTAAATTTAAGAATCATTAATTTTAGGCCTGACATGTAATCTCTTAAGCCCATGTCCCTTAAACTATAAAAACAAAACATGCATGATAGTCCATCTGTGTATTATAGAATGCCAGTACCTTAGAGATGAAAGATTACATGTACGCTGCCTTGGGGATTTCCTTCTGATGTGCACTTCTCCTAAATAAACAAAAATAGTGAAGAAGATGAATCCACAATATTAACTATAAACAATGAGTGACAAAACCAGAAACACCTAGTGTCAGTTTACGAGGCTGTTAGTCACATGTGACCACCCACACCATGTGAAGAACAACCAGCGGCAGACGTGTGCACCTGCGAATCACCTGCCCTTCCTTGTATTGTGGAAATGGTTGGGGTGAGCAAGGGCCAGCCCTGTTTGCCTATGAACCTGGGCATCCAAGTGGTTTTCTAGAAGTGCTCAGAGATGCATTAAGGAAGTGTTTGCTATATTCCCTTGAAAAACACGGTTTTCTGGTTATGTGCTTTGTGTTTGCTCAGCGGTGGACTTAGTGGACCTAATTTATACTGAGGATGGGCCGCATGTTTTGTTCTCGTATGGCCATCAGAGATGGTTATTTATTTAATAATAATGAATAGTGAATCCTACAGCTGCTGCACCATAGTAAAACCAAAATCATGTCTGCACGAAGGGTCATGGAGAAGGTCCATTGCACCTGTCTGTGTTTCCTTCTCTGACTTCAAGACAGAGGGTGAGAAGGCAGATAGAGCCCTGGGCATAATATACAAGGACAGGCGGACAAATAAAACAAGATTACAAGAGAGGCAGCAAGATGGCGGAATAGGCAGGAAGCACACTTAGTCCGGGGGGAGAGAAAGTTTAATATAAGTGGAGATACTGCAGGGTCAAGGAAGAGTAGGGGAAGAAACAGCAGAGGAAACCCTTCCGGAACTAGTGATTCACAGTGGACCTGCGTGGAGAGCGTGGGAGCCCAAGTTCGGGACACCAGTGGCAGACTCAACGCACCAGCGCTGGAACGCGAGGTGAGCCGAACCTCCATAGCCCAAGATACCAGCAGGCAAGCAGAAAGAGGAGGCTAGAGGGAACGAGGCTTGAAACTCCGTGGGGAAAAGTTCACCAGGCTAACTAGAAGAGAGAGAAAAAAATAAAAAAAGTGACTGATACGGACACAAGTTTCTCTCTCTCCGCTCACCTCTCAAAGGCGAGCAAGACAGAGCAGGCGCCATTTTGGACATACGTCATAAGCAGGGCGACCTCAGGTCTGCACCAGCCCTGAGCCTAGCAGAAAAACCTGACTCTGGGGGGAGGGGTGAAATAAAAGGAGATTAGCATCTAACTTGGCAACCCAGTGGGAGACTGCAGGAGAATTGGAGCCCACACTGAGGGCAGCAGAGATTCCCTGTGTGGTCCTTGGGAAAGAGCTTCCGATCTCTGGCTCCTGTGGGTATATCATTTGCCTGCTAACTACCTCCAATTACGTTCAGCTGTGCGGAATTACTTCCCTTTTAAATCAAAAAAAGAAAGAGAGATTTACCACACCTAACCTGGGAGTGTCATCCTTGACACACCCTCAACCCTGAGGAACCAAACACAGCTCTCAGTCCACACTCATCTCAAGCCTCTAAGGCTCCACTGAAAGCAGACAGTCCACTTAATATAGAGCCATAGTGTAACAAGAAAAAACACCACAGTGAAGAAACCAAATATCTCCAACATGCCAAACAACAAATGCAAAAACCAAGCTAACAAGAACAAGGAAGACACTATGACACCCCCAAATGAAAAAGACACCCCAATTCAAGACTATGAAGATGATGAGATCGAAGAAATGCAAGAAGCGGATCTCAAAAAATTGATA
Source organism: Lepus europaeus (assembly GCF_033115175.1). Lineage (NCBI taxonomy): Eukaryota > Metazoa > Chordata > Mammalia > Lagomorpha > Leporidae > Lepus > Lepus europaeus. Next base: position 3,477,644 of record NC_084839.1, read on the forward strand.
AGAACATTAAGAAGTTCTCAAAAACAAATTCTTGAACTACAGAAATCCTTCATGGACAAGATAGAAAATCTCTCTCGTGAAAGTGAAATATTAAGGAGGAATCAAAATGAAATGAAACAACTAGTGGAACAAGAAACTCTGATAGTGACTAGAAATCATAATGAAATGAAGAGTTCAATAGATCAAATGACAAACACATTAGAGAGCCTTAAAAACAGAATGGGCGAAGCAGAAGAGAGAATATCAGACTTAGAGAACGAGAAAGGAAACAGGCAAACCAAAGAAAAGAAGAAGAAATTAGAAATCTAAAAAATATTGTCGGGAATCTACAGGATACTATTAAAAAACCCAACATTTGGGTTCTAGGAGTTCCTGAAGGCATGGAGAGGGAGAAAGGATTAGAAGGCATTTTCAGTGAGATACTAGCAGAAAATTTCCCAGGTTTGGAGAAGGACAGAGGCATCTTAGTATAGGAAGCTTATAGAACCCCTAATAAACATGACCAAAAGAGATCCTCACCACGACATGTTGTAATCAAACTCACCACAGTGAAACAGAAAGAAAAGATCCTAAAAGGTGCAAGAGAGAAACGTCAGATCACTCTTAGAGGATCTCCAATTAGACTCACAGCAGACTTCTCATCAGAAACCCTACAAGCTAGAAGGGAATGGCGAGACATAGCCCAGGTACTAAGAGAGAAAAACTGCCAGCCCAGAATACTATATCCTGCAAAGCTCTCATTTGTGAATCAAGGTGAAATTAAGACTTTTCATAGCAAACAGAAACTGAAAGAATTTGTTGCCACTCATCCTGCCCTGCAAAAGATGCTTAAAGATGTGTTACACACAGAAACACAGAAACATGGTCACCAGTATGAAAGAAGGTAAAGGAAGGAAACCTCACAGCAAAAGATCACAGGAAGCTCAATTTCTCTTTGACATAGAATTAAACTCTGATGCTCTGTTAAAGCAATGTGTTAAAGTAATCTATTATGTTCTCTTGATGTCTGTTAAATTCTAATTGTTCAAAAACAGCTGAATTTTTATTAAGAGCTATGGGTTATTTAAATATGTGCTTTTTTCAAAAATTTGAATAATCACCTTGTAACAATGATCAAATTTGGTCTATGTTATGTCATGATTTTAAGAAATCTTATTTCAACCAGATATTTTGGAGACATGATAGTTATCTTAATGAGAAAGCCCCAGAGGCTTAAAGGGTTAAATACTTGTAAAATCCTACAGGTGCTTTCAAAAATACTGTGAAGTAAGCAAGTGCCTCTTGTTGGTTGATGAGTTTATAATTTTAAATTGTCAGCAAGCGATCTAGGACTTGCTCCCTCATTTCTCTATTCTAAGCCCAACTTGTTCTTTCATTTCTCTATTCTCTTCAAGGTAGGAAACTAACTCTATTATGAAGGAATCTGTAGGATGCACAATTTAATCTTTAGACCTTATAAAAGAGATGGCTAACATTTTTCTGCAATAGCATAGCCAAAATAAGAACTCAAATAATAATCTCATAGCTAGATTCACTTTGCCATCAGCGAAGTATACAGTAAGTAGAAAAAAACCTCCCTTTCAGACCAAAGGGAAAGAAAGTTTTAAAGTGAGAATATAATTTTCCTCATGGGCATTGTCTACCTTAGAAAAACTACTACAGAACATGCCTGTGACTATAGACTTGTAGTTCAGGCCACCGAAGATTAGAGATGGGAAACGGGCACTCCCTTGACTTGCATCCTCTGGTCTGCTTTAACACAAACCAGGAGGAAAAGAAAGCTCGGCATCAGAAGCAATGGGTGGCAGGCCTATTAATGGCTGATCTGTACAGTGATCTGCCCTCAAGGAGACCCAACAGGCCAGTCCACTGCAGTGGCTTTCAATGTGGTAAGCCTGGGCTTCAGCAGAAGTCAGCTTGTGAAGAGCCCTGGCAGCTCTGCCAAGAGTTGGATCACTGGAAATGGACCTGCCCTGGAGTCGAAGGATGCCCAGGTCAGAGCCACAGATCTTATTGGCTCTAAGCTGAAAAGCCCTTCACTCAGCCCAACTTCCAAAGTGACCACTGCAGCTGAGGGGATGGTCAAGTAGGGTCAACAACATTGCAGGCAGAACTGTAAATTTCTTGTTAGAGATGCCCCCTGCCTTTACCTGGCCAACTCTCCTCCCAGGCCAGCCAAGTAATGAAAGTCAACAGAGTGCCTTCCCCTAGGAGGTTCACACCTCCCTTAGGATATACCCCATGTGAAGAGATAGATAGGTCTTGGCCTCTTAACTTACAAGGCCTGAAGCCCACCAGATTATTATCAAGCCCCTTCTATCAGGTTCTATTTGCCTCTCAATCAGAAAACTTCATTGTAGCTTAGACAGCACCTTTCTTAGCTCCTCTAATAATGACTCTGTCCTTTGTTCTAGGCCCTGTCTAGTGCACTTGGGCCTCATTCCTTTGTAATCATAACCTCTACTCTACCACCAATGGCTCTACTCCCAACCTGTGTGTACTGATGGTCCTCTTCCCCACTTAATGCTGTATAATTGTTCAAACCTGGTAAATGCCACTCTTAGGATCATTGGTTACTATCCTCACTCTGTCTTTTATGACCTTGTCTAAATATGATCAGAGTCGGCAAACTTGGAAGGCTTCCATAGCCTTGGCAACTCATGACGAGAGCCTAGGGTGGTTACTGGTGCCATAAACTAGAGTGTCAATTTGTTGGGTCAACAACAGGAGCCACTGTGCACTTGCTCCTCATGTGGGATCTCTGTCCTTAATGTGCTGTACATTGTGATTTAAAGCTATAACTAGTACTCAAACAGTATGTTTCACTTTGTGTTTCTATGTGGGTGCAAACTGTTGAAATCTTTATACTAAATTGATCTTCTGTATATAAAGAGAATTGAAAATGAATCTTGATGCAAATGGAAGGGGAGAGGGAGCGGGAGAGGGGAGGGTTGCGGGTGGGAGGGAAGTTATGGGGGGGGGGGAAGCCATTGTAATCCATAAGCTGTACACTGGAAATTTATATTCATTAAATAAAAGTTAAAAAAAAAGAATAAAAAAAATATATACAAGGACAGGCAATTACACAGAAGAAAAGTCTAGAATTTCACGTCACAACCATGCATCAGGACTCCAAAGCTATAGGGAATCTGTAAACTACATGGCAAACATGGATGAGAACTGAGTCATCGACTGAGAGACTCTAGAACAGTAGAGTTGAGAGCGTGCGTTTGTCGGCGGCCTCAACAGCAACACGTTAATCCGAGAGGAACAAGTCCACGTCAGACTTTCTCTCTGCTGTAAAACATGGCCTGGGGTCAGACTGAGGACAGGGTCAGGCAGCGAGGAGAGGTGTCCACCATGTGCCGTGGGTTACCAGGACAGCCATCTCCTGTCTGTCAGTGAGAGGAGGGCAGCCGAGGAAACGTTCACACGGGTTAGAGACGGTCCGCGTCTGATGCTCTCTGACTGTTCCCACAGGCATTTCCTTTGCCTTGTCCTCAGACACGTAAGGATATCAGTTGGGAATTCAATGTGAAGCTTAAAGAAACTGAAGCCAAGAGTGTCAGCTAACTGGGCTTAACGATTATATTTGAGTGACCTGGCCTCAGTGTTCATTTGAAAACTCTCTGTAGGTCTGAGGAGCCCACAAGGACTCACCTGGCTCCCATGTGATGTGGAACAGCTGCCCTGGCCAGGGTGTAGTGGACAGGAGTCACAGAGGAATGCCAGGCCCTAGGACCATGTGGCTGGGAGCACTTCACCAGTCATACTGCATCTGATGACACAAGTTTCATCAGGGAAAAACATCACTGCTGGTTAAGCTGATCTGAACAGGTTCCCAGACAAGAGTAGATCACTGTGAACTCATCTTGGGGATTGCAACAACTCATGAGTCATTTGACAGAAAGAGAGGATGAGTTACTTTTGTTTGTGACACCTAAGACCTCATACAACTTGACTGTTCAATTATTCTGAGATACTGACCTATTTATATGCAGGTCCTGTTTTTAAAGATGAAATCCTTTGCATTCCGCACAATGTATGCCTTACCACTCTAGCTGACACTATTTACACGGGTGATTTACTATTATGTTAGGTATCTATTTATTGGCCTATTTATTTGAGAGGCACAGAGACAGAGAGAGAGAGACAGAGACAGAGAGAGACATCAAGACAAAGAGAGCTTTCATCCATTGGTACTTGTCTCAAAGTCTTCCAGCAGCTGGAGCAGGGCAAGAGCTAATGCTGGGAGCTAGAAACTCAATCCAGGTCTCTTGCCTGGGTGTCAGGAGCCCAATTCCTTGAGCCACCATCACCGCCTCTCGGGGTCTGTGTTCACAGAAGCTGGAGGGAGAAACCAGAGCTGGGAATTCAATTTAGGCCCTCTGATGTGGAATGTGATATCTTAACTGGTAAACAAAACGTCAGCCCTGTTATAACTACAATGTCTTAATAGGGAGAAAGTACACCATGGTTTCCTCCATATGTGGGAGCTAAACACCCCAGCTGAGCTCTTGGGCCCATTCATTGTTAGCAGAAGTGGGTGATAGGAAAACTTGTGATAATTAAGACGAACAGCGAAGAAACCTGGACTCCTGTCCGGATTCTGATCTTCTGCACAAGTCCCTGGATGGTAAGTCACCTATCACTAAGCGACCATGGATGGGAATGTGTCAATCCTTTCAGAACTACTCTGCTACCCACCCAGTTTCCTGCTAGTGCATCCTGGGAGACAGCAGATAATGTACTTGCACCCACATGGGAGACTCATGGAGTTTCTGGCTCATACCTTCAACCTGGCTCAGCTCCAGCAGTTGCAGGGATTTTTTTTAAAATAAGATTTTTATTTATTTATTTGAAAGTTGAGAGAGAGAGAGAGAGAGAGAGAGAGAGAGAGAAGAAGAAGAAGGAGGAGGAGGAGGAGGAGGAGGAGGAGGAGGAGGAGGAGGAGGAGGAGGAGAGATCTTCCTCCTGTTGGTTCACTCTCCAGATGGTCAGAACAGCTAGGGCTGAACCAAGATGAAGTCAGGAGCCAGGCACTTCTTCTGGGTCTCCCATGTGCATAGCAGGGACCCAAGCACACGGGCCATCTTTGACTGCTTTTCCCAGGTTACTAAGAGGGAGACGGATTAAAAGTGTAGCATCAAGGAGACAAACAGGTATCCATATGGGATGCCATTGTTACAGGTGGTGGCATTACCTGTTAAGTCATGATGCCGGTAACCCCTGTTGCAGGCATTTGAAGAGTGACTAGTGGACAGAAGACCTTTCTCTCTCTTTCTCTCTCTCTCTCTCTCTCTCTCTCTCTCTCTCTCTCCCTTTCTCTCTGCCCTTCAAACAGATGCCCAACCCTGCATCCTCACCACCTTGGCAGATACTGACTGTACTTCACCTGCTGCCTTCCTGCTTTATCTGACCTGTTGGTCAGTTTTCTATGCAGGAACCTCAGATGCCACATGAGAGAGGTTGGCCTTCCATTCCTTTAAATCAGAAACAGCTTTACAAAATCCAAGGAAGACTCTGATGTGAGTGTTTTCAAGGGGCAGGATGTAGCAGTCCATATGGCCTTGCAATGACACGCAGTGGAGGGTTGGGATGCACAGTTATGCCTGGGACATGCTATGACCTCCGTACGCCATGTGCAGTGGTGGTGAGGGGCAGCCACCATGGCAATGACAGCTGCGTATACTGGGTTCTCACTCTGCGCCAGGTGTTGTCTCTTTATGTTATGTATCTCACAGAATCTCATAAATATCCTAGGAGACAAGTGTGGGATTAATCCCGTGTTAGGGATGAGGAAGCTGAGACAAGGATGCATTTGCACAGGAATGATGCAATGCAGGGAGACGGGGAGCCGCATCCTGCAGGGCATCACGTGCTGTAGTGGACTGAGCAAGGGGCTGCGTGATAAGAGCAGAGATGAGTGGCCGCTTTTGCCCCCAGTCCTCATCTTCTCTGTCCTTCTATGTCAAGGTGAGTTATGCCTTTGGAATTAATTCTTCAGTTCTCTTATCTCACATTTGCCTGTCTTCCTTAAATCATGGAATTACAGCCAGCAAAGGGTCCATTAAAGTTATGTTGCCTGTATTCCAAGACCTGGTGCAGCTGAACCAAAATTCAAGCATCAGTTATGTTCTGAAACAGCTGTGGGCTCTGCTTGTTCTAAAGAGGATGCTTGACAGAAATACCAGGACGTGTCAATGCCCAGACAGTTCTCTAGTGCTTCCCACATTCAGATTACATGAGCCATCGTAGAGCAGAAGAGAAAATGCGGAGTGAGACAGAGAGGGATCATTGCTAGATAAACCAGGAAGTCAGTGGCAGAGAAATGCCCCCCAAGATGTATTATCAATTAATTTTAGGTAAACCCCTTTATTTTCCAATCAGCTCTGATGCAAACTTCCACAAAGCATGATATGAAGATGTGTTTAAGTTGATGCAGATTTAATGCTGTGAACCTTGTACATAATTAAAATTTCTGTGATTTTTTTCCTGTTTTCTCATTAGCATATGATTATTCCTTCAAACTTGGTACCAAGATTAAACAGAAGTTGACTAATTCTTGAACCTGTCTACACCCAAGGTTAAAGGTAACATATGCTCTATTCTTAAGCCCTAATCAGACTTTTAACTGTTTGGCTTGTGTTCTGTAACTTTCAAATATACTGGGAAATGGAGAAATTGAATTGTAAACTTAACAATGCTTGAATGAATTAAAATCTCATGAACAAATCATTTGATTTACATGCTAGATCTATGGAGTAAAGAACAACACAGAAAATTGAACTGCAATTATTTTGGGAAATGTTACTGAGACACCAGAAAAACATCATTTGACGTGAATTATTATGACGACCTTCCTTTGTTGTTGTAATTACGTTATTGATTAACTTGAAGGATTAGCCCATGACTAAGTGAACATAACCTGCTTTGGCTGGTTAAATTGGCAAATGCTGCACATTATCGATTTCTAACACTTAGTACCAATTAGTAGCCAGAGGATAACCAATCACGCATCCAAGGCTTATCTTGAGATATTTAGGATTGATGAGATTTGCCTCGTGTTAACATGGAATTCATCGCCCTCAGATTAGGTGGAACGTTTCATGGAGCCAACGGGGAGTTGAGGTCACCATTGACATCTTCGCTTTTCTTTTTATGTCTGCCAAGAAACAAAATGGAGAGGAGCCAGAAATGAAATGGCTTTAGCTTTCCTGCCCCTACTGCAACCAAATATGATACAGTTGTAAGGACAGTTCTATTAACTTGTTAGTGTTTTATCTCAGAATTTCCTTGGAGGGGGCCTCAAGTCCTAAGTGTGGTGTACACATTGTGTGGTTTGTAGTCACAGGGTCTTCTTAGTAGCATACTGAGCAGCCCTACCTGGATGCTGCATTTTCAGGTCCGTGCAGTGCTGCACACTACTCACGCTTCAGTCTGCATCCTGGTGTCTATTGTTCTATTGGATGGAAGTGTGACTTTATTCTTGGCTGTTTTTAAATGACTCCCACTTCAATGAGTGGACCCCTCTCAGGTCTGGAAGGTGCATCTGCCGTTCAGTCCAGAGATGACCTCTCAGGTACAAGGACTTCCCATGACTTTCCTCTGTCAGTGCCCCCCCACCAATACTTTTCCTTTTATAGTCTCATTTTTTAACACAATAACCCTTTTGTCTAAATTCTGATTTTTTTTAAAAATCACGCATTTTCACTTTATTATCTTATAATACCTTTGAAGATAAACTTGACTTCCAACCCATTCAAAGTCCACTTGAGGGATTCGTGAGTCTCAGGACAATGGTGCTGACTCTGTGGATAAGAGCCCTGGAGAGCTCCCCAGCGCAAACTTTGGGTTTTAATCCACCTAATCCCCACCCTGCAACGAGCTTCTCTGTTTAAATTATTTCTTCTGTGGGTAGAAGACTTAAGCAATGAGCCTCTGAAAACTCTGTGGACAGTCTTGACATATAAGAATATTGGAAAGCATCACAAGTCTGTAGTTTTTAAGATGAACAAAAATGGGTGCAATTTGGCCATGTACATGCAAGCACATGGGCACACAATCATGCAAAACGCTTTTGTCCTATGTGGGTGATCTGAAAACTAAATGCAACTATTTTGAAAGGAAAACATCAATAAGAAACAAGGATAATTTACATTTTTGTATTTTTATGGGCCAGAATTTATACTACTAGAAATTTATTTGAGGCTAATCATGTTATAGAAGCAGAAATATAGCAATGAATACATTCATCCACTACTATAAATAACAAAATTTGAGGTATTACACATACATTAAATTATTTTATAGAATTCATATATAAGAATAGAATCCATAACATATTATTCCCAGAAAAGTCAGATATACATAGATACAGATATGTATAGTGTATATCTATATATAAAATAATATTTATACATATAAAGAATATATAGAGAGCTATATCATGCAATAGAATACAAAGAATGAAATCTCTTATCTTTGATTAGTAAGATGGCATTAAGCATTTTCAAAATACAATAACTTACTTGTTTTTAGTTAAAACATGTTCATGAATTTTAAGATCAATATAAAACACAAATATATTGCAGTTAAATATTAGTCTGAGGAATAATGTAAAAGACACATCTTTTTTTGAAACCCAGCATCATTAGCTTTCAATTATAACTTGGCATAAATGTTATGCGAAGATTCCTGAAAATGTATTCGTGTAAAAATTGTTAGCAAGTTAAAAGACAATGGCCTCTGTGTGAAGACAGAATTTGGGGTAAGAGAGCTGTGGGGCCCCATTTCCTTTCTGATAGGCCACAGTGCTGAGAATCTATCACGCTGATGCTGACTTCGCAGGGCAGAGCAAGCGGCAGAGCCCTGAGCACACGTGTCTGTGTGGCTGGCCATTGTCTTCAGCCTGGGAGTCAGGAACTGGGGGGCTCCAGAAATCCAGCTCAGGCAGCAGGACCCCCGGGTATCCAGCATCCCTGAGACCTATCAAAGAGAGCACTGTTCACAAAGAGGCCCCTGAAGCCACTGAAATTAGGTCAGTGTGTTAGAGAACTCATTACTCTTGTCTTTTTATAACAATCAGGAAATGAGTGCCTACGGGCGTTTCGGTGGCTCTGGTTTTAAAAAGTGAACAGGATTTTCAGATTTGGACCAGACAACCCTCTTAAAAGGAGAGATTCCCATTCAATCTGAGGAGGCTCAGCCATGTTCCCTAAACAGGAGAAGCAGCCGGTCGCAACATCCCTCCAGGAACAAAATCCCTTCCCTCCATTCACTGCAGTGGATGGAAGAATCTTACGGCAAGCAGAGCATTCCAGCTCGACGTTGGGCAAGGATCAGTTTCACAAAACGATCAGATTTCTATTTTATGATGAGGAGACAGAACCTGCCCTGTCTGCTGAGACCAGATTGCTCAAGTGTCGGAGGGAGAGATGGGTCTCAACTTGTCCCACACTAGGGACCCAATCAAACTCTCGCTGATGTTCATCAGCTGTCAGGAGCAGGCAGATACTTCTGCAGGACCGGGCAGGAAATTAGGCTATTAAATTACAGCCTTTCTCCTGGAAGCCCTGTCATTCCCACCCCCTTCCTGCAGACCTTCTATCAAAGCAAGTCATTGTAGCCTTTATCTTGCCAAACTTAAAATACCTTCTCCAGAACTAATTTTTTTCCCTTCAGTACTTGAGGTCTTTGTACTCTGTGTCTTGCTTCCCTGATCTTGTATGGATCTAAGATTAATTTGCACTAGCTAGGAGTTCAACAACAAAATCAATTTCAATTGGGTCAGATGGGGTCACCCTGGGCTCGGTAGTGTGAGGAAAGAAATAGATGATTATCATTCTAGGAGCACAATGCTAAGGTTCAGTGAGAGGAGGGAGACAGCACATTCCCATAAATGCAATAAATAATTCTTTCCAAAGTGTCGGGAACAAATAGGAATCAGCCTATTTTCCAGAAACAAAGCATAAGCAGGTAACTGATGCCCTGGAAGAGAAGTGAGGAAAAATAGCAGTGGGACCTGATCTTCAGTAGGACTGTAAAAAGCTTGTTCCTGCTGTAGCTGCTGATGGGTGTCTTGTCCTAACCATGTATTTTCTCCACAGCAATATTCTCTGGCATTGTACACAAACAACTGAGACAGGACTTACGCATAGCTGCTTAGAAAAACATTCATTGTATCCATATCCCTCCATCATTGAAATATACTCTGAGAGGAAAAAGAATTCAGTGAGCAAATTTGAACCAAACTGTGAACCTCATTAAATTTTGGCACTTTTACCTTGACCTTGAGGTTAAAAAAAATCAAGCAAAGTTTTCTCTGTTTCTGCTTTAAAAGTTGCAAAATCTAAAATGATTTCTGACAGTTTAATTGAATAAAAATGTACTAGTCCCTCTAAATTCACAAGATCTACTGACTGTAGCCTTGTAGAAACACAACAGGCTGGGTTTGGGAGGGGTGAAAAGATAAATCAACCAAGGATTGCGTTCTCAATGAGCTGACAGAGTGACCTTCAGGCTAAGAAATGTGATGTTAATAAACTAAAATTTTTAATTGGAAACTCTGATAGTTAATTTTCCACATGTAGATGGTTATTGTGGTGGTCTGCCTTGTTTCACGCCACTGCCCTGCATCTTGTTGAAAGATGCATGGTAGGAGGAGTCTGCAGCTGTGGGATCTCTGTGAGAGAAGAGAGAGGTCTACCCTGATTTTATAATTCTCAAGATTGTTTCCATGTAAATCCTTCTTCCCTCGCATTCTCAATGAAGCACACAGGATTATCAAGGCAGTATTAAGAGTGGGAGAGGGGGTAGAAGTGTTCTAAGCTGTTCAGGAACTGGAGAAGCAAGCTTTGCATGGGCTTTTATTAAAAACAAGGGAAATAAAAAAACCTAAGAAATATTGCTACTTTAGAGAAAATGACAAATTCTCAGGGCATTCAGGAGGTGGAAACATTAATTTTGGCAGCTTTCATTGAACATCTCTGCCTCTCACACACTTAATGTGGTTATGTGGAAATGCTTGGATTGCACTCTGGCCCATCAGGAAGTCACAGCACCTCTGCTGTGCCAGTGCCCACCCATACATAAGAAAGGTGCCCCTCTCTGTGAGGATTCACAGTGAAGCATAGCACTCTCTGGGGTGTGTGGCTCCAGAATCTAACGTGCACCCTCTTCCTCTATCTATCCATCTATCCATCTATCCATCTATCTATCTAGGGAGGGTTTCAAAAAATTTATGCAGACTGGAGTTAAAAGATAATGTGGATTGTCCATGAATTTTTGAATCCCCTTGTACATGTATGTTATATATTCACCTATACAAGTGCATACAGACACACAGGTACCTCTCCATGGCATGTATGCCTGTTCATGGATGTGTGCACACATGGGCACACACACAATGCTCTCAGGTACATCTGCATGTGTGTACATATATGTGTATGTACATATTTACATGTATATGAATATGAACACACATGAACATATGCATTCTGATACATATACACACTGGCATGTAGTTTCAACTGCACTTGTCCTCCGAGAGGAGGGGAGCACAGGAGCTGGCACAGCACACTGCAGACAGACGGACAGCCAATGTCAGTGCACATGCAGGCCCACATGACATTTACATTGGAAGCTCAAGCTATACTTGTGCACACCAAGGTCTTTCTTCTGTCACTGGGGTTTAATTCTGAAGATAAATAAGAATTTACATAAAGATTTGCCTACAAGAATTTCATAGCAATCTTGTTTATAATAATGAGATTTGAAAACAAAAATCATTTTTAATAGTAGAGATTTGGAGATATAAATGGTGGCATGTATATAAAGTGGTCAAGAAAGTCATTATTTAGAATATTGTTATAATTATAAATGCAGTTACATATGATGAGATCAGGAAATAAAAGTAGTTTATAAAACAGATTATATACCATGAGCTCATTTATATTACCAATGCATAAAAAGTCAGAATTCTCTATATAATAGCTAAAATTATTTTTGAGGCAGTGAGTTTTATTTACATTTCTCTTATGTGTGTCTTCAAAATATTTTACTATAAACAAGTATAATTAGTGTATTATTTTATAGTAAATGCAAATGTTCTCCATCCTACATGTTAGCACTCTGCTGTTTATCTCAAGGGTATTTTCTTCTGTCTTTTATATTTTCCTTGATATGCAATCTCCTTCAGAACCTGGTCAGGATATTTTATAATTAGATAATTAATTTGTCTTTTTGAGAGGGACGGCGGAAGGGGAAAGAGGGAGAGAAGGAGAGGGAGGGGTCAGAGAGAGAAAGAGAGAGAGAGAGATGAAAGAGAAAGAAAGGGAAGGAAGAAAGGGAGCAAGGAAAGAAGGGGGAAGAAAGGGCAGAAGGGAGGGGAGTGGGGAGGAGGGAGAGAGGGAAGGAGGAAAGACAGAAAAGAGGAGAGAGACAGACAGAGATCTTCTGTTTTCTGGTCACTTCTGAAATGAGCACAGTTGTTGGGCTGGGTGGGGTCAAGGCCAGGTGTTAGGAACTGAATCCTCATCTCTCCTGTGGAGGAACTGAAGTACTTGATTCCGAACTGCTGCCTGCAGTCTTCACTGGGTTGAAGCTGGAAGCAGGAGGCAGAGCCGGGAGTTGGATCTAAGTACTTCTTCCATAACGGATGTGATGCCTTAACTGCTAGGCTAGGGTCATTAAAAATGATTTTCATTATCTTCTATCAACATTTTCACACAATATCTTTATTATGAGACAAAACCAGTAAAACAATAGGAAATCACAATGCAGCAATGGCATTTTGGGAAGTTTAGCATTGCTTTTGTTGAAGTAGTTTCCACAACGCAAAGCAGTTCAACCAACGCTGTCATTAGAGAGAGAGGACCTATTGCCTGTGCTAAGTCACAACTAGACTGTTGGCAACAGGTTGGAATCCTACCTGAGAACCCCTTGCTTTCATAAGCAAGAAAATCCTAGTACACATGTATGCGTGTGTGTGTGTGTGTGTATAGATATAGAGGGGGCTAGATAGATAGATAGTTAAATAGATAGATAGATGATAGAACTATAAACATGTTATGTTATGTAGTTTGCCATCCTGTCTACCTTGCTCAGCAGCCCACCCACCACCTGCTGTAAGATGATGTCCTTAATGTCCTAAGTGACCATATGGGCATATAGGACTCCTGTTCTCAAACACTATTTCTGGAAAAAAATCAATCCTGAACTAGGAAGAAGAAGGAAACATGACACCACGTCTACACAAAATTTGATTGAAATCGTGCCACACAAGAAAGAATCTGAGAACCCTGAGTTGAGCCCCAGTTCCACTCTTAGACCACTGTTCCATCCTGCACTTGGGTTTGATGCTCCCTGAGCCTCGGTGAAGCAGACCACCAAATGAACTTCAAAATTCTCCCTCTATTTCCTTCATGTGAGCTGGCATAAGAACCGACTCTAGTTTCATGAGAATTTGACAAGAGTAATGTTTATTTAAATATTTAATATTTAATCAATAATTTAAACAATGAATGGAATTAAAATAATTTAAGGGTTTATTTAGACTTACTTATTTTATTTGAAAGTGAGCGTTGGGGCCGGCACTGTGGCACAGTGGGTTAAAGCCCCAGCCTGCAGTGCCAGCATCCCATATGGGTGCCAGTTTAAGTCCCAGATGCTCTACCTTTGATCCAGTTCTCTGCTATGGCCTGGGAAAGAAGTAGAAGATGGCCCAAGTCCTTGGACCCTTGCACCTGCGTGGGAGTCCTGGAAGAAGCTCCTGGCTCCTGGCTTCAGATCAGCTCAGCACTGGCTGTTGCAGTCATTTGGGGAGTGAACCAGTGGAATGGAAGACCTCTCTCTCTGGCTCTACCTCTCTCTGTAACTCTGTCTTTCAAATAAATAAAATTATTCTTAAAAAAAAAAGGTGAGAGTTACAGAGACAGACAGAGATCTCCTATCCACTGACTCATGTCCCAAATGGCCGCAATTGCTGGGGCTGGTCCAGGACAAAGCCAGGATCCAGGAGCTTCATATGGGTCTCCCATGAGGGCCAGGGTCCCAAGGAATTGGGCCATCCTCTAATGCTTTCCCAGGCTATTAGCAGGGAGTTGGGATCAGAAGAGGAGCATCTGGGACTCAAACCAGCGCCCATATGGTGTCACAGGCGGTGGCTTAATCCACTACGCTACAGCACCAGCTCCAATGTAATTATTATTGTAGAATAATCCTCTTCTTACTGCCTCCATAATTCTCTCTCTCCTCTCTCTCTCAAACATAGGTTACTTCACAACACAACTGGGTCTCTCACCTGAGAAACAAGGGTTCCATACAGAATATACACGACTGGAATGGGCTCCTTAAGCCTGCATTGCAATGCAAATAAGAGAAAAGACATGCAGTGCAAAATTAAAATGATGATGCTTTTAAAAATAAAACTCAACGAGCTCCGTAAGCTTCCAACAGGCAGTGTTGTCAATATTTACCTTATATCACTTTAGGCAATCCATGTGGTAACCTTATAAGGAGATAGTGTTATTGTTTCCACTTCATATATGATGAAACTGAAAGCCGGCACCGCGGCTCACTAGGCTAATCCTTTGCCTTGTGGCACCGGCACACCGGGTTCTAGTCCCGGTCAGGGCGCTGGATTCTGTCCCGGTTGCCCCTCTTCCAGGCCAGCTCTCTGCTGTGGCCCGGGAGTGCAGTGGAGGATGGCCCAAGTGCGTGGGCCCTGCACCCCATGGGAGACCAGAAGCACCTGGCTCCTGCCTTCGGATCAGCGCAGCGTGCCGGTCACAAGGAAGACCTTTCTCTCTGTCTCTCTCTCTCACTGTCCACTCTGCCTGTAAAAATAAATAAATAAATAAATAAATAAATAAGAAACTGAGACATAAAAACTGGGACAGGGTCATGCATCTGGGAAGGCATCCTCCCATTTGGCTCCACTTGCCTCACTCTGAGGCGTCCTGTGCTACCTCCACTATCTTAGAGTTATTCTGAAGAGAACCCCGGGGGAAATGAGTGAGTTGTTCTTAAAACATAACTCCCACTTAGCCTGCAGTCCCTTTGTGACCTTTCAAAATCCAGCAGCGATTTGATGAAATTGGGAAGGAATTTCTATAAATGCCACTTCATCCAGGAAGGTTCTGTAGCCAGATAGACAAGTCCTGTCTCGTTAGCTTTGTTGCTAGGTACCTGCCTTTTCTGGGCATGTTTCCTCACATGGAAATAAAGGAATACAGGTGCTGTGCACTGTTAAGCTGCGGCTTATGACTCTTGCTCCTATATTGGAGTGCATGGTTCCAGTCCAGGTTCCACTCTCAATTCTGTGTCCTGATAATACGTACCCTGGGTAATAGGTGATGGATTAAGTACTTGGATCTCAGCCACCCACATAGGAGATCTGGACTGAGTTAGAGTTTCCTGACTTTGAATGAACAGGATGAGCTCTGGCTATTGTGGGCATCTGGAGAGTGAACCAGAAGATGTAAGTTCTCTCTCTCTTTCTCTCTCTCTTGCTCTAACTTTATAGTAGATCAAAGAATAAACATAAACATTTAAAATGAGGGAAGAATGCATGTTTCATGGAGTCAGTGTGAAAATTAGATGAAGCGCCTACAGATACTTTCACAGAAGGAAATCCATCAGTGTGGCTCCTTTCTGTCCACAGTCCAGGCCTAGAATCCATGGGTTGCCCCTTTGCACAGTGGGCCTGGCCTCTGTTCCCTGGGAGCTCACTAATGAGTGTCACTTACATTGCATGTTCCAGCATTGGTCACCACTTACATGTTCTGCTAGGTTCATTTTTCTGAGTCAGTACTGAGACCAGCGACATGGAATTAGGATCTCAGTTAACAGCAGAAGCCAAGAATCAAGGCACAGAGGCTCCCTGAAGCTACTCCACCTCTCTTCTTTCCTTAGATGCATTTTTCATTCTTCCTGCTACATATAAAGAAGTTGTTGCTGTCACTGTTACCATTTTGCTTAAGGCTCATCCCCAATGCTGTGTTAGTGGAAAAAAACCACAAAAACAAAAACAAAAAATGTGAACTACTATGAAATCCAAGGGGCTGTTCTTGCACCTTCATTGTGTTTTCTACTAGCACAGAGATGAGAACATGAGTGATCGTCTTCAACATTAATTACAGTGACCACATTTGGCTACAATATAGCACAGCCTTGTGGTTTTGTTCCCAGAAGTTAGTTTCCATCTAGTTCATCATTTTGTACATTTTAAAACCTGGTGTTTCGTGAAGCATCTTATCCACAAGCAAACATTCAATTTAATAAAATCATGATATTTCTAAGTCATTAGTTGCAGGAATTAACAAAACCTCATTTTCTAAAAGCCTTTCTTTCCACTATAATAACTGGTATAAATAAAAGAGAAGGAAAATACTCTTGAATTAATAAAATTAACAAGCATGTATTGAGTTTTCTGAATATTGTCATTGCATTCTAAAGTAGACTTCAGGACAAAATGCTACTACTGTGATTAAAAATTGCATATTTTTATTTTTAATATGTGATTTTGTTAAGTTTTAACATTTTTCCACTCTCACAGGCAATTCAGGCATCCATTGTAATGTGACGCTGTCTTCAAGACAGGGTTTGAAATCTTAAACTGAAAGAATTAGCAAGATTGCAAATCGATGGTGCTATATTTTTCAAATTTTCTGGATTGTAAATGTATCCAGAAAAGTAAAAGGGACATTTGTTCTCCTCTGGCTGCATTTTGATTTCTTCCAGACTGGATATGAGTGGCACGGCCAGGGCCTGAGTTGAATGTCATGGCTTCTTGCCAATGACAACTTCAGGCAAGGTCTGCTGGCATTGTGTTTCTAAACAGAGCCAAATTAAACTACAGATTATACAGTTAGAACACTACAAATTCCTAGAAAATTAAGTGTGTTTTGTTATTACAGGAATGCACTGGCAATTAGTAGATGTGCTTGACTTATAATTTTAATGTGTTTGTTCAATGTAAATATTGTGCAGTATTGTCTGGTAGGGTTTCTGTTGCATTTTCTTTGTAATAGAAAAGCAACTATTGGAGAGAAATGTCAATACTTGTCATGTATGCAATAATAATTATGTACATTGAAACGAGATTTTGTTTTGTTTTGCCTTCTTTGAATTAAAAGAAGCAACTCTCTGATAAAATATGCCTAATAAGAGGAGTAACTGCTCTTTAGAAATGAGTAGATGGGTTGGTTGCAGGCTGATGTGACTTTTCCTTAAGGTTTGTGAGAATCATGGGGAAGATGTTTCAGATGGAAACATCTGAGTCAGTGCTGAGACCAGTGACATGGAATTAGGTCCCTGCAAGCATCCACTACACCCATTACTAGCAGAAGCAACTAGATCCACAGCCTCAGGACCACCAGGAGCCCATGGGCTGCAGTTCACAATGCATCTCATGTCTGAAAGAATCAAACATCTCCAAGAGAAGGATTCCCTCTGTGGAGAAGAAAAAAAGACCCAACTGTAGACCCTGATTTCAGAACAGGAAAGGGTTAACAGTGGTCTTGTGAGCAGCTGGGTGTTCTCTGGGGTTGCTCAGTTAGGTTCTTGGATGCTGGATCTGGACATTGGCCAAGGACCTGGTGAGCTTACATTAGGTGGTGATGTCCTGGGCTGGCTTCTGTCCCATGTCCAGACAAGTCAGATGAGAAAGACAGGGAGACTTCAGTCCTCAGATTTTGATGCAGTCATGGTCCACGTGAGGACCAGTGAGCATCACTGCAAACCCGTTCTCTGTGAGATGTCTGCCAGCTTGGATTGATTTCTCCAGAGAAGGCTTCTATTTTATGCAAATTAGAAACTCAATGAGACCCTTTGGCTGGTACCATTGAACTATACCCTATGTTAAATAATGACAACAATGAAGATTCAGTGTTGTTCTATTTAATAAAACTATGAATTCTTGAATTCTGACATGGGCATTTGGCTTACCCATTGTGTTGTTGGTTTGGACACCTGTGTTTCCCTGGACTCCTATAAGGCAGATCCTGGGAGGTAGGAGTGATGGCTCAGGTGACTGAGCTCCTGCCACTCCCATGGGAGACCTGGATTGAGTTCCTAGACACTGGCTTCAGCTTGACACAGCACAGGCTGTTGCAGGCATTTGAGGAGTGAACCAGCAGAAGAGAGACCTCTTTCTCTCTCCATTTCTTTGATTCTAAAATAAATAAATAAACATTTTAAAACAAATTCCCAACTTCTGAAGTCCAATGTGTGAGCACAGCACACTGAAATGAGTTGTTTCAAAGTTATTTGGATATATTTTAACTGTATTAATTTTATAGACAGAAATATTAGTACAATATGTTTTTCACAAGTTAAAAGCAATAGATTTAAAAGAAGACAACATTTTAGGTTGATAACACACATCTTTTACTTTTTATTCACTGACTTAGTAGAGAAATGAGATAGCTGTATTTTAGCTTAATGTTTTCAAAAACTGGAAAACCGTAAGCTATTTGCCTTCCTCATGTAACTATTAAAAGGAGAGCTTTGTCTTAGCAGACAATTTTTATGATAGCTTTCAGATATCAGCAGTAAATGATTATTTCCAAATATATTAAAATACAAAAATACATTAAAAATCACATTAATTGTATCATCCAAAATACCCCAGTGTTCATATTTGTGGTATTTGTGATATATGTATGTATTTTAAACACAAGTCTGAATATGAGTATGACTCCAATTGTTGGAAATAATGGTCACATAAACTCAAACTCAGTTTCTCTTACTGTTCTCTACGACATGCTCTGATCATTTTTACTCTACTTGTACACAACCATCACCTCAGAGGGATGGGGGTAGGTGGGGGGCTTCACTCCCTCTCCCCTACAAAACTCCTCATGTGTTCAGCTGTCGGGAAGCTTTCTGAATCCTGTCATTTGGGTTTTTGTGGAGTCTTCCTTGCGTAGACATGATTGAAGCATGACCAACCAGGTGTAAACAGGACTGGGCACAAAGGTTATGATCTCAGGCAGTAGAAGGAGGGGCATGGCGAGGTCAGTCCGTCCAGATTTTCTTGGCCTTTCTGTGTGAATGTCTTTCCTCCTGGATGTGGGCCAGGCCCCCTCTGGAAGAAGGGCCTATGATCTAAGGTCAGACAAAGTAGGTCAGATCCAATATAGAAAAGCAAGGGATGATTGGAGTTTCTATGACCTATTTTAGGGAAGAGAAATTCTGATTTTCATGGCTCACATTGGTAATAAAGAGGAGCTAGAAACTATAGACAAAAACCTTAAAATATCACAACATCACAGTAATGAACATAAGGTGATACATGTGATTTATATAGTGACATTATGCAAGTTAAATATATAGAAAAATTAAAATATGTCTACTTGTGGAAGGGATATGTAGCATATGTCTGCTGTATGTTGTTAATGTAGTTAATGTTCTGTGCTTTTGAGATTTAATCTGTTGAATATTTCACAGCTGATGGCTTCACAGTGTTCTCTCCCCTGACTGCATCACGTATGAGCCATTTCCACTAGAAGACTTTTCCAGTATTTATTATTACAAATAGCATTAAAATAGTAAGCTTGTTGGGAAGAGGTATGTTCATCTCTTAATATTTCTGTTTTTGAAATCCAGATATATAATCCAGGGTAAATTGGTGTAATCAAGCTAAAAGCTGTGAAAGTTTTTAACACAACAGCTTTTCAGAAAGCCATGGCCAGTTTAGCTTCTCCTAAGCAGGGTTTGAGTTCCACTTCCACTGCAGCATTGACAAGTTTGGAGGATTTAAAAAAGGCAGTGTTATGTGCTAAAGATGCCTTTCCTTGTTCTAATTTGTGTTCATTTTATTATTTGATTAATGTAATACACATTCACTTGTCAAGCTGATGATTTTATGAGCTATCCCTTTACTGTGCTCATTATTGTATTATAAACACATTTTCCATAATAATCAAATATTTTCTCACAGGTATAATTTGCCTTTAAATTCCATTTATGATGTTCAATTTATAAAAATTCATAAAATTCTTATGCCTGCAAATTGTTAAATTCAAATGTTCAATTACTTAGTTTTTCTCCTTACATTTAATTCTGAAACAAATGAATCTGATTATTATAGAAAAAGGAAATAATTATAATGCTCAAGTATTATAATTTTCAAAGGATTTGCAACCTCTGTAGTATCATTGATTTAATAATATGTCCATTTCTACCATCCCTAATCTTTACCAATTTCCTCTATGTGCTTTTCTGAAATATCATACTACTTATTATTTCAGACTTAAAATGCCCCTTCATGTATCCAAGCCCTATCATCTCTATTTTTTAACCTGTAGTTTATAGATAAAGTTTCCAAAAATTGGGGATTCAGTTTCCATTTTAGTTAACAAAATCATTCATTGTGGAAAAATCATAAACTTTACAGGTCACCATTTGTGCCTTAAGGAATTCTCTATGTTCATATTTATGCTGCCCTTTTTGTTTTTTCCCCATAGGTAATATTTTATAACTTTTTTCACTGTGCTTCTAATATATTTGTGCTTTAATTTATATTTATAAAAATCAGCTCATTCAAAAGAAACATTTAACAAATATGAACCCAAACTCCTTGAAGGATTGCTATGCTGAATCTGAAGCCAGAAAACCATAAAGTGAGTGCAGGACATTTCAAGAATCATACAAACAAGAACTGTAGTTAAAGATTAACATGACCCAGAATGGAGCTGAAGGAGAGGGAGAGGCTCTTCCAGGGCTGGGGGTTTTCTGCCTCCTCCACGCAGTGCTGGGTACACAGGTGGGCTCAGATTGTTTAATGATTTGAGGATGGAGGGAGTTTTGGTAAGGACATTGTGTGTTTGCATGGTGTATGTGCAGAAAACTTCAGTAGCAAGTGTGAAAAATATGGATGTCAAAAAGAAATCCTAAGGGCCAAGTTTGGAACAATTTGATAAAATTAATAATGACACCAATGAATAATGATAAATTGGAAATGAAGTTCTTTTTTTTTTTTTCTTTTCTTTTTATTGGGTTTATGGGGGAATGGTTTAAACTCTTCTTCAGGGAGGAGATGTTTAGACCAGCAGTTGAGAGACTCACATCCCTGCTGTGGCTCCTGACTCCACTTCCTGCCAGTGTGGGTCCTGGGAGGCAGCAGTGATGCCCAAGTTACTGGTTTCCTGCCACGCATGTGGGAGACGTGGATTGCATTACAAACTGCTGGCTCCTGGTTTACACCAGCCTAGATCTGGCTACTGTGGGCATTTGGAGAGTGAACCAGCAGATGGGAATGCTCTCTGTCTCTTTTCCCTCTCTTTTTTCTCTCTGACTCTCAAATAAATATATTATTTTTATTTGAAGAAATAAACCCAAGGTGAGCTTTTGGCCTAGTGGTTACGATGCTGCTTGGGTTGCCCACATCTCATATTGGAACACTTGGGTTTGGGCCTGTTTTTTTTTTTTTTTTTTTTTTTTCCCAGTTCCAGGTTCCTACTGATGAGGCAGTGGTAATGGCTCAAGCATCCGTGTCCCTGCCGCTCACTTGAGAGACTCAGATTGAATTATCAGCTCCCAGCAGTAGCCTGGCTCCACCCTGGCTATTAGAAGTATCTGGGATGTGAAAGAGTGTATGGAAGACTTTTTTGTCTGCCTCTCTCTGTTTCTGCTTCTAAAATACATAAAATTGAAGGAAAATAAAATTTTAAAAATTAAGTCTGTTCCATAGAAGAATAGCTATTTTCAACGTTGAAATGCACAAGGGGCCGGCGCCATGGCTCACTTGGCTAATCCTCCTCCCGTGGCGCTGGCACCCTGGGGTTCTAGTCCCAGTTGGGGCACCGGATTCTGTCCGGGTTGCTCCTCTTCCAGTCCAGCTCTCTGCTGTGGCCTGGGAAGGCAGTGGAGGATGGCCCAGGTCCTTGGGCCCTGCACCAGCATGGGAGACCAGGAGGAAGCACCTGGCTCCTGGCTTGCGCTGGCTGTAGTGGCCATTTAGGGGGTGAACCAACGGAAGGAAGACCTTTCTCTCTCTCTCTCACTGTCTAACTCTGCCTGTCAAAAAAATGCAGAAGGGATTTCAAAGACCCTAATAAAACAACTTGAATGAAATAATAATTTTGGCAAGAGCCATTAGAGGGGGAAAAATCACAGAATATCTATCATTATCAGAGATTACTCAATAATTACAAATGAAAAAATATCTGTTTAGCGAACACATTTGGTGGATAACATCTTAATCAAGTTGTCAAATTTAACATCCTCGATATTGGAGTAACTTAACCTAAGAGTTAATCTGATGTATTGCAATGAGAATTAGAAAGCATTGACTATGTAATATGCTACCCATACCACTGAAACTAAGAAAGGGAACTCTGCATTTGTATTTCAGCCATTCAATCTCCCTTCACTCAAATTTTCACTTTACATTCCTTACAACCACATTTGCCAATCTCAGAACACAAAATTTGTTTCCCATTAAAGTGGACACAAAGCACTGTGGTATGAATGGAGATTACAAAACAGAGGCTTAGAAGTGGATGATTTAAGAAAAAAAAAAGTTGAATTTAAAAATTAACAGAATGAGATTAATCCAGTGAAATCGGGGTAAGAGAAAATCTTGAAGATCGGCATGAATAAGTACTCTTATTGTTAATGTGTCTTCAACACTTAGGGAAGCTGATCATTAGACTTCATGATGTTATGGGTGAGGATGGATTTAGTTTAATGGGAGAAGCTGTACTCAAGTGAAAGGAGTGTCTTAATCCATTGGTGCAGCTATGACAAAACACACCAGATAATTTATAGATAACAGAAATGTATCGCTCAAACTTCTACAGGCTGGAATGTCCAAGATCAAGGCACTTACAGATGCTCCATCTGGAGAGAACCTGCTTTCTGATGATAGATGGCACCTCCTTTAGTGAAAACCAGGGTTTTATCCACTTGGACGCCACCAGATAGTTGGAATCAAGCAGGATTTTTCAGAGGAATGCTATGCTTGCTTGTGAGACGGAAAGAAGACAGTGGGAAGGTAGAGATTCCCAAGAAACTACCTCCTTGAGAAGTAGTTGCTAGGACTTTCATAGCAAGGATTAGAGGTGTCCAAGGTATAGAAAAGGAGGATCTAGGGGGCGGCTCTTGCTTATACAACATAAGCAACGTAAACCTTGCTTTTCACACATTGTATATGACAGTAACCTCCTCTCCTGGGTGGAGAATTTAGTAATATAAGGAGGGAAAGTTCACCTTGGGTCATGGAGATCTTACTCAAACTGTTCTCTTGTAGTGTTGCAAGATAAGCTCTCTTGGAACATCTCCTGAAATGCATGCCCAAGAGGGGAGGTACTCAAAAACACAGATTCTCTCCCTGTGTTCCAGTGCCCCCTTTTTACCTAAATTCTATATTCTAGGCTACAAAACAAGGGTTTCCAGAAAGGAACATCTTCTTATTGATGAGGAAGAGCAACTGGGATAGAACAGAACTGAAAGTGGAAGGAGGCAGTGCTGATTACAGGTGGTTAGTACGGATTTCCTGAAAGTAAAGGAGCTGGCACTCAGGTTTCATGAAGCTAATTTGTCTTTTATAATCTAAAGAGATGGTTTTCCACATATAGGGCCATGTTTATTTAAAATATTATTTTTGCCCTTGTCATTGTAATATCAATCATTTCTGTTTGTCTTTTTTAACTTCTTCAACTAGCATTGCAAATACTAATAATATATAAATAATAAGTACAATAATGGCTCTGTAGGTGAAGCACATAATTTTAACCATGTTCACGCTTCTATATTATTGTTGCCTTTATTTAATTCTTGATTAACCAGCATTGGTAAATTTTAACCAATACTATT
Organism: Lepus europaeus; assembly: GCF_033115175.1. NCBI lineage: Eukaryota > Metazoa > Chordata > Mammalia > Lagomorpha > Leporidae > Lepus > Lepus europaeus. The sequence continues at coordinate 3,501,467 of NC_084839.1, forward strand.
TTGCGCATTGATGGAAACATGTTCATGCTTTTTGAGTTATCATTATATTGATTACATCAATAACTGGCACTTGGAATTGAGGTGATTTCATAGTAAATAACATATGTGTAGATTTTCTTAAAACTCATGAGAATTGAAACAGATATATTATAGATGTTACTCTTGTGATTTATTGAAAATAATCTTATTTAGAACTATAATCTATGATACCCAGGGAAGTAGCCTTTGTGCTGGTAGAAGATGTAAGTTCAGAAGCAGCAATTGGAACATTCCAAATATTGGAGTCTGTTATTTGCTCTAGTGTGACTTGGCGAGTTGTTCCGAAGTGGGGGTGGGCTCAGGAGAAGAGCAGCTGTTTTTACAATAAAGATGGAAGACACGAAGTCTCAGTGGAACCAAACCTGCAATTGTGTAAAAGACAGTTGCTTTTTTTATGCCAAAATGTAGGACATGAGGTTAATGCTTGATGCTCTCATCCAGGTTCTCTCCTTTAGAATTCTATGCTCAGTACCAAGTGAAGGAGCTCGTAAAGCTTGTAGGTAGCTGTCACCAAAACAAAGAAGAGAGAAGTGAGCACAACATTGGAGCATGTAAATAAAGAAATCTTTGAAAGTAAAAATAGGTGAGGATTGTGAGTGTTGCTAACTGACATGGAGAACTGAGTAGAAGCAAGTAAACCACATTTCTACCACATTGTTAACAGGAATTGTATAGGCAAACTAATAAATAACTAAAGCAAAAGCAAAGCACAATCTATGTCTCTAAAACACAACGGATGCTCACTTCGACCCTTAAAGTAACCCTCAGGTTCCCACACTCACCCGAGAGGCAGCAGGCTACTAAGATCGTATGACCTTAGTAGAAGGGGCACTCTATAAACTCCCTCGTAAATGTGCAGACTGGGAACCAGTCACTGATTAACCTCCCATAAGACAAATCAGTGCCCTTGACCACACTGTGCTAGGGAGCTCAACCCAGGAGGGTAGACCTGGGGCACTACACCTGTCACTGGGTCCCTGCAGCTCCTGCCCAGCAGAATTGACTCTCCTCTGAACTCGTGATATTTTGTGTGTCACTTTTCACGCAGGTGGGGATTTTAAAGTGATTCTCCTGGTTCTGCTCCACAGCATACTGGGGGCACCAGGGGACAGATCACCTGTTTCTTACCCATAGATCACCCAATGACAAGGCTCCGTATTCACAGCCTGCAGCAGCAACTCTTCATACCCACAAAGCCTCGACATGGTCTCGGGTGTGGGTCTGGACACAGTAATCAGATGAAACTCCAAGTCTTCGGTGATGGATGGTGTTTGTACAGGGTGCTGTACACAGGAAGCAGGATTTGAACAGCTAGGTAACAATCCATTCAGGGTGGCTTACTTCCCAAACACAAAGCCACCTGGCTGGAGGTGACATTTTCCAGCTTATTGGCAGATGTGGCCACGTTGAGTAGGTTTTTGTCAATTGAATGTGAATAGAGACTCTGTATGAAGTGACCGCTGCTCTCACTAATAATCATTTTCCTGTCTCCAGGGACTGGACCACTTGTGGGGATCACATCTTCAAGTCTTCAGGCAGAGCAAAACGAGGGAAACCTGGGCATTTAAGAGACCCCAGGAGGAAAAGGCATCCTTAGATCTGAATCAGCTGCAGTGTTAAATCAGGGAAAAAAGAAAAAAAAAAAAACAGCTTCATCAATTGCTTTGTGTTTGGCAGATTCTTTTTTACAGCACCCTAAGCTTTCCACTCGTTTAGTACACCATCTTTCCCTTAATGATACCAAACGTAAATTGGTGGTGCTGTGTTGTTCTTTTAATGCACTGTTGGAGTCATTATGTGAATATCTAGCTTTCTTCTGTGTGAATTCTTTGTCAGATTTTGTATTAATTTTCACAATACTATTTTTGTATAATGTGTGTATGTGCATGGATGTGTGTATATTCAGAAACTTTGGTTTCCTTCCCAATTTATTTCCTTCCTTCTTTCTTCTGTGGTCTTTACAATATTCAATATTTGCATTAAATGAAATATGCATTTGTAAATAATGCTTCAAATTTCTGATCATATATTCAATTGGTTGCTTCTCTGTGATTATTTGATAAACTCCCTTTGTATGAATGACTTCCAGAAGGACATTTGTACTCAGCTGGGCTGTCTGCTTTGCTGGGCATTCCATTCACAGGTGGCCACCACTGGACACTCCCTGTCACCCTCAGCACAGTGGGCTGAGAGCATCTGCTGTGGTCACTCCTCGATCCAGGGTGCTGAGGATTAAGTCTTCACCGACATAGCAGACCTCAGATTAGACAACAGTACGCACATTTAGCATAGTGGTTAAGTTGCTCCTGGGGATGCCTTGCAGCCCCTGTCAGAGTGCCCTGACCGAGTCCTGTCTCCTCTACTTGTGATCCAGCTTTTTGCTAATGTGCACTCCGAGAGGCAGAAGCTAATGGCTCAAGGACCAGGTTCCCTGTCATCCATGTGGGAGACTTGGATGGTTCTAGGCTCCTGGCACTGGCCTGGAGCAGCCGTGGCTGTTGAGCGCAGTGGATGAAATACTTCTTTCTGTCTTTCTGTCTCTCTCTCTCTCTTCCTACTGAATGAACTGAAAACAGTGAAATTGTGAAAAATGAAATTAGACTTTGTAGACTTCTCAAAAATCCAAGTGAGTGGACAAGCAAAACAAAAATCCTGAGGTTGCGGTGCCAGCTGTAGATTCAGGCAATGCACATAGTATTGAGTGACTATCTTCTTACTCAGCCATTTCAGACAAGTCCAGTTCTCACCTCTCGCTAACTCTGGGGCAGTGACTGCAAGGATCTTAGTGCATCAGAGGTGAGCATCAGCTGTAGCTCCATGGTGGACTTTCTAGGACAGGAAATCTCAAGATTTGGTAATCTTCCTAGAGGTCAGAAAAATGTTGCCATAGCAGATTATTAAGATTAAAAGGAATTTAGGATATCTGAAAATTACAGGAAAATACAACGGGTCTTCAAGATCAAGACCCGTTAAGTGATGATACCAGCCATTTAAGTCATCCCTAAAAACTGGAGGTCTTGGGAATTTAGCCATGTCCATGTAGTCCTTTTTACACTATTGATTTAAAGATTTTCTTTTTAAGATTAGGAATCAGGCCGGCGCCATGGCTCAACAGGCTAATCCTCTGCCTTGCGGCGCCGGCACACCGGGTTCTAGTCCCGGTCGGGGCACCGATCCTGTCCCGGTCGCCCCTCTTCCAGGCCAGCTCTCTGCTGTGGCCAGGGAGTGCAGTGGAGGATGGCCCAAGTGCTTGGGCCCTGCACCCCACGGGAGACCAGGAGAAGCACCTGGCTCCTGCCATCGGATCGGCGCGGTGTGCCAGCAGCAGCGCGCCTACCACGGTGGCCATTGGAGGGTGAACCAACGGCAAAAAGGAAGACCTTTCTCTCTGTCTCTCTCTCACTGTCCACTCTGCCTGTCAAAAAAAAAAAAAAAAAAGATTAGGAATCAAAGAAATCAGAAGGAGCCAGATCCGGATGGAAAGGTTGACGGCTAATGGTTCCCCAGGGAATCTCTCACAATAGTGCCCTTGTGTGATGAGTAGAATGGGCAGGAGCATTGAAGTGGTGAAGAAGGACTTGCTGGGGAAGTTTTCTCAGGCGTTTTTCTGATAAAGCTTTGGCTGGCTTTCTCCATTTCTGCTCCCTTCTGTAGTAGACCAGGGCACCACCGAGTCAGCACCCACAGGACAGGAAGTTCAATCCGCGGTTCCTGTCAGCATGTATCCTCTGCACCAACCGAGACATCCATGCTGATGGCTGCCGTTTCTCTGCTCATCACCAGTCCTCTTTAATTAGCCCACGAATCAAGTTAACTTTTTCCTCCCAAATTGATGTGGGGAATCTGCTGCTCTGGGCTTTATCATCAACATTGTCTCTTCTCTTCTTGAGACAAATTAATCATTTGTAAATTGCTAACTTCCTGTGGGCACTGTCCCCGGAAACTTTCTGTAAAGCATCAGTGACTCCATCCTTGCTCCACCCAAGATTTGCCATCAATCATATGTTTCCTTTTGGTTCAATTTTAGCAGAATTCATTTGTTCTGAAATAGGAACTCAAAAATGGTAGCTTATATCCCTGAGTGCCCCAAACCAGATCCCGGCCAGACATGTAAGAACAACTTAGAAGTTTATTTTCAGCCACTTATTAATTATTATTATATACTTTATCATTTATCTTTATATTCTACAATTCTAGATTCAGATGAAAATATCAGAGTATTTAATTTCAATATAGAATCATCAAATTTACATAGATAATTTTCCATAGTTTAGACAAGCAAAATATGCTTTGCTCTTAGCAAATCATTAGAAGCACAACACAAAATAACTCGACTGCTCCTTTTCACTTCTTGACATGGCTGCATGCCACCAACAAGTTCTACCTGAGGCTTCCACTGAAAAGAAGCCATGTGCCTGCCTTCACTGGGGCTGAGGGTCTGGACCCCAAATCCCCGACCAGAGGCCCCATGGGAAAAGGTCCATGCAGAAGGCTCTGGGAGTGTCCCCTGAGCTGTTGCCTGCCTCCTCCTCCTTGCCCAGGGACTGCAGTACGCAGAAGGAAAGCGGCCCTGGTTCTCCTCCCAGCCCTCCGCGCCCCTCAAAGGCTGGTCTGTGCTGGGCCCACGAGGGCTGCAATCCCCCCGCACCTGCAGGGCCCTGAGACTCTGCTGCCAGCTGTAGCGGGTGAAAGCTCAGGAATGGCGGCGTGGAATGGCCTGAGTGAATTGCGAGCCGGTGCGTTTTAAAGCCTCAGGCCCAGCATTAAGTGGTCCAGCCCTAGGCTACACCTGGCTTAGATGTGAGGAAGGGAGAGGCCAAAGCCCGAAACACTGTGCTGCACCATTTCCAGAGGAGTGCTGGGAACAAGGATCCACGTACCCAGCAGCAGCCGGTGCGCCAAGCTGGAGGAAGGCTTCCCCAGGCCTGGGCTGGGTGGCTGTCCAGGGTGGCAGGCAGACAGGGGACCTTCCCGTGCAGGTTGCCCAGGGTGGGAACAGAACCCTAGCCTGCCTGCCAAGTTGCAGAGGCGAAGGGGCGGGAGGGGAGAGCCTGACGATCTCCTCGCCTCGCCCCTACCCCCCCCCCCCCCCGCCCCCGGCTACTCTTAACAACTGTTTTTCCCTTCCATAGGCAGGGGATTGTGCTTGTTGCTTGAGATGACAACAATGGAACACGTGCCTTCTTTGTTTCATTTCTGTAATTTGGGGATCTCACCACAGGCCCCGCCTTCAACCATGACAGCTGATACTCAGGGGCTGGCACAGCCTCTGTGGTTTACCAGCGTGCTGTGGGAAAGAGTGAAAGACCTCAGAGTAAAAAGAGGGGCCACCTTCTTCTCCACAGGTCTCAGTCACTGCCCCTGTCTGGTTCTCCTGCTCTCAAAGAGACAAGGCCCTCCTTCCCTATGGCACGCTGTGGAGGCCCAGGATGTGAGAAGATAGAGACAGTTCAGAGGGAGATGAAGACTTACATGTGTTCAGGTCCGTTGGAACGATTAGGGCATGATGAACAGAAGTGACACACGTGGCTTGGAGGGCTGACATTGACACAGATCCTTTCTCGTTCTTCTAGAAGCACATGTGGGAGGCACTCCCTTAGCCCTCAGGGAGCCAGACTGTCCCTGTGGATGGAGCCTTGTCTTTCCTGCCGCATGCCCAGTTCAATGCAACAGCCACCCAAAACACCTCACACCGTACCCCTAACCCTCTGAGCGTCCACCTGCCAATGAGGTTTTCACAAGAGAAAAATCAGAGATGTTCTATCAGACTGTGAGGGTGGATGTATGAAGACGTGCTCGCTGTGTGTGTGCAGGGAGAACAGCCCCGTGCCTCCACTTCAGAGAGAACAAGCCTGACCCAGGAGGATGTGAAGACACTGGGGATACAGAGCTGGGACATGGGAGACCCTGCTCCCCAACGCAGCCTTGTGTCCCCTTTCTACTCGTGTTCTGCCCACTCTATCTCTCAAGGTTGCTGGAGGGTCACATTAGAAACTTCAAGTTCTGGGGCCGGCGCCGTGGCTCATTAAGTCAATCCTCCACCTGCGGCACCAGCATCCCATATGGGTGCCGGGTTCTGGTCCCAGTTGCTCCTCTTCCAGTCCAGCTCTCTGCTGTGACCCGGGAGGGCAGTGGAGGATGGCCCGGGTGCTTGGGCCCCTGGACCTGCATGGGAGACCAGGAGGAGGCACCTGACTCCTGGCTTGGGATCGGCACAGTGCTGGCCGTAGCGGCCATTTGGGGAGTGAACCAACGGAAGGAAGACCTTTCTCTCTGTCTCTCTGTCTATAACTCTACCTGTCAAATAAATAAAAAAAGAAAAGAAAAGAAACTCCAAGCCCTGTTTCCCTACCAAAGCTGAGGAAGGATTGTTGTGTTGGTGCAGGATTGAAGAGCAATGCTGGCTACAGCAGCTCTGTGACTGCCAAGGAAATCTCACTGCTTGCGTTTCCCAGGTTCCTGGCAGGGACAGAAGTTTGCCTGCACTCATGCTGGCAGAGGGGGAAGTGGTGACCCAGCGTGGACTGGATGTTCATGTCCTGCTCCTGTCCACACTCTCAGCAACAGCTCATCCTAGCATTTACATCACTGGGTCCAGGACTACCAAGGCGAGTTTCCTTGCTAGCAAGGGGCAATGCTGGGAGAACTTGGCGTCACTGAGTGCAAGTTCTGCACCTGTGCCTGTCTCTTACTCGGGGGTTGGGAGCCTGGGCTTGGGGAGGTCTCCACCAGCCTGGATGTGCCCAGAGTTTGGCTTGGAGCTTTGGAGCTGTAGTGTCTCAAGTCCAAGGAGCAACGGAATACAGCTGCTCATAGGGAAATGATAAAATCCCAGCAAAGTCGACAGAAGGATTTGCTAATTTAAGTGATGGCACAGAGAACTGGTAGTTCAGAAACAAGGAGAAGCTGCTGGAAGGAGGATAGTGACAATGGGATGGACCAGTGAGACTGTTCTCTGCACCACAGGGCACACAGCTTCCTCTGCTCAGGCGCTGCCACCCCCATGGAGACAGAGAAGCAGCCACTCAAGTGGCACCACCATACCCATCTGCTCAAGATGGAAACCAAGAAACCAAGCTTAAACGATCCTGGCATCTGCTGGCTCACCCCCTTGAGATGTTTCCAGTTCATTTATGAAGGCTTTAATATTCAACATGAAGTTGTGCATCCTGTGTAATCACCAACTTACTTATAATAAGTGCTAGAGAACCCAGTCTAGTCTGACTCACACACACTCCCTACATCACTTGGATATTCATATTGAAATTCATCGTTTCCTGGTTAAATTTCAGTCCTCTAGGAAAGCTTGGGGAAAAGTGTGACAGTATTCCTTCTTAGCTCTGTGATAGTGTGTGTTAAGCTCATTCCTCGATTAAATTAGAAGTGTGAGATCTTATCAGAAGGTCCAGCAAAAATTTTACTAGATCAAAGGGGTTTTTTTAGTTTGTTTTCCTTTTTCTTTTCTTGTTTCTTTTCCTTTTTTTTTTTTTTTTTTTTTTTGAGAATGTAACCATTACTTCAAGCTTTTTATTTATCATGGTTCTGGCTTTTCTACCTTGTAAGAGAAGTTACCACAACTAGTATCAATGAAAAAATACCAAATAATTATCAAATAATTATCTTTCCATTGTTCCAGGAAAGGGAAACTGCCAAAACATGATCCATGTAAGATAGAAAAACAAGGAAAGTAGGATGACAAGGGAGCAAGGCCCTGGGATGGGAGTGAGTGTTCACAGCTCATGAGCAAGACCCAGGAGGGGATTTGTGGATTTGTGCTCCACCTCATTGTCCCAGGAGGAGCACACACACTCAGCACTGCTGCTGGTGGTGGTGCATCCTGCTCTGTTTCCATCCACACTGACGTGCCAGCGCGCAGCAAGGCCTCTCCGGTGAGATGGCTGCTGCCGGTTCACTTGTGATCATCTTTCTTAAAGTGCACACTGGTGAGTTTCGGCCCCATTATTCCAACAGCAAGACTGAGAAGCTGAGCCCTGAGCAGGGGCTGGTGTGAGCCCGGCTGGCTGGGCTCCAGGACATTACGCTGAGCCCCGGCACTGCTGTCGCACCGCGGCATGTTGTTCCTGCCGCCCTGACAGCTGCTGAAAGATTTGCTATTATTATTCTACTTGGAAAACCTCACAGCATAATGAGTCACTAACTCAGTGTGGTAGCAACATGTGAACTACTGTAGAGGCAACTGTGTGTGCAGCAACATCTGGATCACAGGTGTGAGTGTAGGGGCTGCACCGTTGGCTAATTAGTGTCTGCAGACACACATTCCGAGTGAGGTGCTACCTCCAAAGTTTGAGAACAGGGAGAAAGGGAATCACATCTTGTGTTTAGGCACCGACATTCCCGTAACCACCTAGCTTGCAGGAAAGGCAGCAAAAACAGCATCATATCTGGAACTCAGGGAACAATTTTTAGGGACATTAAATGAGGGTGCTTTTGTGGTTGTTGCTGTTGCATACTACATTCCACTGATGAGAGGTGTCCAGTTTTTGTTCAAAGCCCCAAATAAAACCATAATGAAAGCAGAAAGCTAAGGATTCTCTCCTTAGAAAACACACATTTGTGCACATATACACATGCACACACATTCTACGTGGGCTTTCGGGTTGTTCTGGAATGCTCTGATGTTCCTGCTGTTGAAATCTTTCTTTTATAGAAACTGCAACTGGACAATTCCCCTGATGATGACGTCTTATGCAGTTACTGTTCTGTAAGGGAAAATGATTTATAGAAGAGAAGGTGCAGAAAAATCTCAACCAGTGGGAAAGATTAGTCCTTGGAAATAACTGTATTTTACATAACTTGCAATTCGAAGGCTGGAGTTTTAATTTTGCTTTGGTTCACAAGCACGTTGGAAGATTTCTTGCATTGCCTCTTTCTCATCTTTCATTTGGCAAATTTTAATTAAAAAAATCTATCCTATTATTGTGAGCAAATAACCATACATCTGTTGACTTGGAAAGAACTGACCCCATGTTCTTGGTACACTGGACCAAGAGTCTCCAACAACAACGAGGAGACGTACAGGGCTTCAGTGTGCATGGCTGGCTTCTCCCACAGGAGTCAAGACTGCCTCCTCCTGCTCCTCTACTCAACCTGTTCTTCATGAGATCCACGATTATTCTCCCAAAGCCTGGTTCGAGTCACTGAGCGCAGTATTTCCACCTGAAATTCTGTAATAGTTGCATATGATCTTTCAATCAAAGCTCAGTTGGCATTCAATGCCTCAGTTAGTATGTAAGCTCCTTTACAATATTGTCTCAGTCTTTCCTCTCACCAGTATTACAGGAGTTAACATTTCAAACAGCTTGTATCATGCCCCCAAAGAAATCAGCCATAAGCCTCATAATATTTCCCTTTTTTAAAAAAAAAAATATTTCTTCTCCCTCCTCTTTCCTTATCAATGTCTCTCAGTTTACTATTTGCCCTTCAATATTCATTGACTCTCAAAGTGCTGATTCACCATCAAGATTCATTTTAACAATTATCTCAAATTCCATGTTCTTGTTCCTGGTGTACCACCCAAATGGAATGTCTCTCTTTTGGAAAAAAAAATAGATACAGATACAGTTACATATATATATATATACATATACGTGTATAAATATATACACACATATATGCACACACATATATATGCCCACACATATATATGGACACACACATATACATGCATCAATGCTGCACTTGTATTGTAATACTCCAGTATTATAATATACCAGTATTGCAACACTGTACTGTAATAGACAGATGCTGTATCTATCTTACTCATATGTGTGTGTTCAACAAATGCAAAGTAGTACAGCTGTCACTTAACCTGTCCCTATATTATGGTCTTTTTATGTTCATTATTGCTATGCAAGGTTGGCATTGTCAGTATACTTTCTATTTGAAATCCAACCCCAGTGGTCATCCTAGACCTCCCTGTGCTCATGCCACATGGTTTCTGTATTGGAAGGACAGGTTTCCAATTCATTGTTCACATGACAATTGCAAAGAGAAACTATATTTCCTCCAGAGAGTCTCAAGATATTTGGCTTACAACTACCATAGCCAAAAGATATATTTGGGCTTTTTTGTGTTCAAGCATAGAGTCACAATATTAACTGTTAAAGATTTCATAATTAGTTTCTCCACTTCTTGGAAAACCAATCATGGACAAATACAGAGTCTCTCTCCCCTGTGGCTGGGTTATTCAGCATCGTATACAGAATTCCAGAAAAGCTATTTTCCCTCTTCTTTCACTTGATAATCTTCCAGGAGCACATGTGAATGGTAGAAAAAGAGCTCATTGAATTCCAAACCTCCTTGAAGGAGACAGGAAAACAATGGCAGCCTTTGTCATTTGCAATCCCTGGCTTCAGCCATTGGAAATCGATAGTGGGTCTGCTCTTTTCCTGCTTTCTTCATATTTTTCTTCCCCTCCCCCCTCACTATCCTCCTCACTCCTTCCTTGTGCTCATACCCTTATCACATATTTGAAAAATTTCCTGTTCCCTGTGCACCTTACAGTATTACTTCTGCTAAATAATGTAGAAATTATAATATGTTAGTTAATACATAGTGCCAGGAAGTTCATATCCAGGATATATAACTTCACAGTGATCCTGAAAGAGAGTTTTTATTACCTCTGTTTTACATATAACAGAAAAAGGAAAATCTGATGTTTTATTATATGTATTAAATTGATTAATTTTGATTTTTATTGATATATATAATGCCTTTGGGGCTTTGAACTTCAGTATATTTTTTAGTAGAGTTATGATTTTGTACTGGTTTGTTTTATATACAAAGTAAGTGTCATTCATTTACTAAACAGGAGAACCTCTAGTTGGAAGTACATGAAATTAGAACTATCAATGTGATCTTTTTCAAAGAATTCTGTTTTCTTCTAAATTTTCAGCCATTCAAAATTAACTGATACACGATTATTTTTCTCCCTTCACCTTGGATATATAAGTACCTCATGTTAGTAGGATTTAGTTGTTTCTAAATATCATAAAGATATAAGCATGAAATGGTCAGGACTTACAGAAATAGAACAAGGAATGAGGTACAGGGGAGCCTTAACCCTTTGTCCTACAGTGATAAGAGAATTGCTAACTAGGGTGAAGTATAAGCCACACACTGCTTCCCACTTTGTCTCCATGGTTAGGAGAGCAAACTGAACCCGACAAGCGCACGTGGTGTGGAAATCAAGCCTCTCGTTTTCAGCTGCAATTCAACACTGTGTTGCTCTGCTGAGCCCAGACACTGAGGCTTCCCCAGGAGGAACCAGGAGCCTGCACAGCTGGAGAGCCTGAAGGACATGGCTCCTCCAGTTTGCACCTTGTGTCCTGGCATCAGTGGGGGTACAAGCCGCAGTTTCTGAAGGAGCTTAGCCCCGTCCTCCCAAGGCCCCTGGGGTGCAGCAGCCCCTGTCAGCCTGTGCTTCCTCCTTGGGCGCCACAGGCGCTCTGAGCCCTTTGACACTCATGCTGGCCCCAAAGTCTAGACTAGCCGCTGAGTTTTCATCCCCGCTCCCTCCCAGAGCGCTCTCCTGTGACTTCAGCACATTCTCTCTGCCTTCTTCTCCACACCTGGTCAGCCCTTGTCTATCTTAGGGTCTCTTAGTTCAAAACAAACAAACAAATGAACTGTGGTCTAGGGTCCTGCCTAGACACTGATGTGTACATACAGGAAGCAGTCTGTGCCTGTGCTGGGAGAGAAAGTCCGAGTGTGGACGTCAGATACATGACTCTGGGATGAGGCTCCTCTCTCTGCAGCTCCCTGGCTGTGGGGCATCTTGACAGCTGTGTGAGCCTCTGTTTCCTCTTGGGGAAAACTAGAGCCAGGCTCCAGAGCCTTGGGAGGACTGCGCTGAATTAAATGACAGTGTGTCACCAAAGTGGCCAGATACATGGCCACACGGAGGGCCCTCCAAACGGAGACTCACCACGTGACACTGTCTCCAGGCCTTAATCGTCCCATCTTCTGGAGCTACCCCACAAATGTGCGTGGCACAAAGTGGACGCTGGAGCAGAGGAAGCAGCTTCCAGTGACAAGCCCCAGCCAGCTTCGGAGTTTAATTGTTTGGGAAAACGATTTTGTGACTGGGGCATGATGGTGAAGTATGGTTCTCTGATGAAAACCTAATAACGATCACTCTGACTGCCAGCTTTAGGATGTGTTTTATAGCATCTGTGGTTAGTGACTGGGTATGAAAATACCTTTTTGTAATGTGAAAAATCTCACAGCTGCTATCCCTCCACCAAGACCACAGAAAACAGCGCTCATGGTAGGAGAAGAACACGTGTCCCTCAGCAGAATGTGAAACGGCGCCGGGATGCACCCTGTACAGGCAACAAGCGGTCATGTTGGAGATCATGCCACAGCTGCCCCTGGGGAGCAACGTGTCAGGATGGGCAGGATCCTGTGGGAATGATGATGGCCCTAACGTGTGCCAGTGTCTCCATTCATCATCCCTGTAGCAGCCATCGCAGACATTTATGGAGGGTGGGATTCTGGTTGGTGATGCTTCTTGAAGGTCCTCGTGAGATACGTAGACCCTCACCCTACAAACGTAGGAAACTTTCAGATTTTTCAGGTGTGTTGAGTCCAGTTAATCAATAAATCTTGCAACAGGAGATAGATGTGATAATATAAATGGTTAACAGGTAAGTCATTAAAATATTAACAAGGTTGTTTCAGTACAAGGCAACAGGCATTTATAAATAACGTTGAAATAAATCTTATTTGTAAAGTATACTTCAACTCCCTTCACACAGCTTTGAACACAGTAGACATAAACTTTCTCTTCACAAACCATCAGCCAATATAAACAAGAATCATTACCTTTTAGGACAGAATGTTCTGAATATTGTGCCTACAGAAGTCTCCTTTGCAGGTGAAAAATGAAAACCACCAAAGATAAACACCAGCAGCAGGCCCAGATTTCAGAGGACACACGGGTTACACGCTCTGTGTAGGTTATTCTGGATGCACCCCAACCTGCCTGGACCACGTCACCTTTCATACAGCAGAAGAAGGTAACTTGTTACTCAGTAGTATTCGTGGGGTGATGCAAAGCAACCAGTCCGAAATGCTGCGGTTCCCTTTGCTCCCCCTTTGCCTTGTTTCCTTGCTTGGCTGTTGTTGCCGCCTAACAGCAGTCTCCCTCCCAGCAAGAGACACTGCTGTGAGCTCCACATCTGTAAGGCTGTGACCTACAGCGGTGTTGCTGGAGTTCTCACACAAACATACACACTGGGGCCAGCATGGCTCTGAGGACAGCCCATCTGGCCTGAGCAGGAGAGAGAATGACACCAAAGGTCCAGGCCGAGAGGAGAGAATTTCAATGATGAAAGTGAAAGAGACTCTGCCGCAGCTTCTAGAGAAACAAACCCATGGATTTACCATTTTACTGTCAGATCTCCCCCCTCGGTCCTGGTTCCTAACACAGAGCACATCTCAACGGGGAAAGCAGCATGCTGCAGGCAGTTCTCCAAAAAGAAAGAGGAATTCAACAAAGTCAGCTACTGAAGAGCAAACATGCGGTTTTGGAAATTATCTAACTTCTCTTTTCCATCAGCCAGACAAAAGTCCAGCTAAATAAATGGAGCTAAGTTTCTATTAAAAAGTGAATCTCTGGGAGCAGGCATTCAGCCTGGGGTTAAGATGTATGCATCTACCAGCACCGTGGCTCACTAGGCTAATCCTCTGCCTGCGGCGCCGGCACCTCGGGTTCTAGTCCCAGTTGGGGCACCGGATTCTGTCCCGGTTGCTCCTCTTCCAGTCCAGCTCTCTGCTGTGGCCCGGGAAGGCAGTGGAGGATTGCCCAGGTCCTTGGGCCCTGCACCCTCATGGGAGACCAAAAGGAAGCACCTGGCTCCTGGCTTGGGATCGGTGCAGCGTGCCGGCCGCAACGAGCCTGCCATAGCGGCCACTTGGCGGGTGAACCAATGGAAATAGGAAGACCTTTCTCTCTGTCTCTCTGTCTCTCACTGTCTAACTGTGCCTGTCCAAAAAAAAAAAAAAAAAAGTATGCATCCCACATCGGAGTTCTCTAGTGCCTGGCTCCAGCTTCCCTCAGATCCTGGGAGACTGCTGACGATGGCTCAAATAACTGGGTTCCTGCCACCCATGAGTGAGGTCTGGGTTGTGTCTTGGCTCTTGGCTCCACCTCAGCCCAGCCCTGGCCATTGTGGGCCCTTGGGGAGTGAACTAGCAGAGGAGAGTTCTCTGTCTACCTCTCTTATCATCTTTCTCTCTCTGTGTGTATGTCAAATATAAATCAAAACTTTTGAAGTGAAAATTTAAAGAAATAAAAAACCTGATATTTATCTAGCTCTTGGAAAACTTTAGTAAATATTTAAACCATAGGGAATTTTTTTTTTGTAATTCACAAGCTTTTATTGAGATTCTGCTCCCAGGCGAGGTTCCCCAGTCCCACCAGAGCGGGGGCCAGGGAAGTCGTATGTCAGAGGTTGGGAGGGCTCCTTTTTTAGATACAGGGTGTGGGGGTTAAAGGTCTAGGCAGGTCTGATCCTCATTGGTTGACCTTAGGCACCCATGGGGGCCTTGACAAGGACTTTTCTTCCCCAGAAGTGCAGGTAGGGACTCTCCATTCCCGGAAGTATAGGCCTTCTCTCCTTGCAGATCTCAAAGCTACCATCCCGACCTTTTTATGATAGGAAAGTGGGCGACGATGAGTCTCTCTGGATACTTCCTGCTGATTGGGGATGATGAGGTACTCTTTGCTAACACGGGGTGATGTCTTAAGCCATTGTCTCCTGAGTGGGGAGCCAAATATATTCCTGTAGCAGCATTTGGTTGACCACCTGGTTGCTGAAGGCCTTGGTTCGTTCCATTGTCACCTGCTGTAAACACTTAAACAGACACTGTAGTATACAAGTCAGGGTGAGAATAGCAGCCAATGATCCTAAGAGTGGCATTAACCAGGCAATGACATGATTTCATAGAGAGGAAATGGGCGTGGGGTGGGGGGCTTTGGACCCTTGTGAGGATTGTTTGATGGACGTGGTTTAAATCTGATCCCAGCCAAGACTGGGAAAAAGGCCACTCAACTTTTGCAGGTGGAGGGGTTTGTCTGTAGAGAAATTCTGAATAATCATACAACATTAAGTGGAGGAGAGGACCATGAGTACACACAGGTTGGGAGTAGAGCCATTGATGTTAGAGTAGAGGTTATGATTACAAAGGAATGAGGCCCAAGTGGACTAGACAGGGTCTAGGACAAAGGACAGTCATTATTAGAGGACCCAAGAAAGGTGCTGTCTAAGCCATGAATAAGTTCTCCTATTGAGAGACAAATAGAAACTGACAGAAGGGGCTTGATAATAATCTGGTGGGCTTTAGGCCTTGTAAGTTAAGAGGCCCAGACCTATCTATCTCTTCACATAGGATACATCCTAAGGGAGGTGTGAACCTCCTTGGGTTTCACTATCTCAGCTCACTATTCCTCCCCCTCCCACCCAGGAATTCAGACTTTATCTTAGAACCAGGCCTGGCCCAAAGTCTACTCTCTATGTCTTATCAGTTTGGGAATGACAGTCTCCATGCTTTCACTCTCCAGCCCTTGTCCTCCAACTGGTTTTTTGTCCCTCCTTCTCTTGTTCCAGTTTTACTATAAGAATAGCAAGGGGGTGGTAATCCCTTCCTTTTGGGCTCCCTGCTTGTTGAGAAACAAATTAGGTACCCCACCCTTTTGATGGCTCTTTGTTCTATCATGAGCAAGCCAGACAGGAAAGTCAGGTCTTCTGACCTCCACTTATTTTCTCTGGTATGTCAACCTCTGGCCCATCATCACTTTTGGGAACTGTCTGGCAGCTGCCTGAACTCTTGTTTCAGAAGCAGCCCCACATGGCCAACTGACTATGACATCTTGGGCCCAAGGTGTTCTTAGGAAAAAGGCAACTGTAACTAGACACTGAGTTTGCAGGAATTTCTCTTTGAATCTAGGAAGATCACTACCTTTAAAAATATTGCTTTGTAATTTGCTGAACTTATTTTGCAATTTATTTTAACAGGTTTCCGAGTACTCAGTACTCAATGAAACAGCAATGGGTAATTAGTTCTTGTTTTAGATGACTGCAATTTTAATTTTAATTGAATTCAGATAGATATATAATTTCAGCATCCTAAGCCATTTAGGTGTAACTACTAATTTAAATTGGTTAAAGGCAAATGAGATAAATGTGTCTAAATGTAAACTTTGGTACTCTCAGCATATTATATTCTACAGACCAATTATTTGGGTTTGTTTAACAAATATGTAATCATAAACTGTCCATGCAAAATAGTTCAACACTGCTTAAAATAACTCAGGCTGAAATTTGTGTTACTTTATTTAAAAATGTTATCTTAATTTGGAGATTTTTAACAGGTTATTTCAAAATGCAAATCAGGACACTGACAGATGGACAACCTCCCTTTCAAACAAAGGGAAAGAAAGTTTTAAAGTGAGGACATAGCTTTCCTCATGGGCATTATCTACCTCAGAAAAACCACTATCAGAACGTGCCTGTGACTACAGACTTCTAATTAAGGCCACAAAGATTAGATGGGACTTGAGCACCCCCTTGACTTGCGTCCTCTGGTCTGCTTCAACAAAAACCAGGAGGAAGAGAAAACTAGGCATCAGAAGCAATGTAAAGATAGGTGGCAGGCCTATTAATGGCTGTTCTGTACAGTGATCTGCCCTCAAGGAGACCCAACAGGCCAGTCCACTGCAGTGGCTTTCAATGTGGTAACCTTGGGCTTCAGCAGAAGTCAGCTGGTGAAGAGCCCTGGAAGCTCTGCCAAGAGTTGGATCACTGGAAATGGACCTGCCCTGGAGTCGAAGGACGCCCAGGTCAGAGCCACAGATCTTATTGGCTCTAAGCTGAAAAGCCCTTCACTCAGCCCAACTTCCAAAGTGACCACTGCAGTTGAGGGGACAGCCAAGCAGGGTCAGCAACATTGCAGGCAGAACTGTAAATTTCCTGTTAGAGATGCCACCTGCCTTTACCTGGCCAGCTCTCCTCCCAGGCCAGGTAGGTAATGGAATTTTCTTTCTGACATGCAAATTTTCTGTGACTTTTTCTACATACACCACAGGCAGCCCAGGAAGAAAAACTAAATAGAAGCTCTAAAGGGACTCTTCTCCAATGGACATGGTTCCTGCTGTTTTATTTATTGATCAAGATTCTTAAGCTTCTCAACACATAGGTCTCATTCTGAGTACCCAAAGGCTGTGAATCTTCATCAAACTGTAGCTGATCTTTGCCTGACACCCTCTCCTCTCCTCATTTCTCAGAATTCAAAAGTGGATGCCCATGGGGAATGTGCAGTTGATCATTAAAAGGTTTGGAGTTTGAGTGAGAAACAGTGTAGAGAAATCAAAATCCTTTAAATGGAAGGCTTGTGGTCACTCTTGTGAGTTTATTACCTTTGTCTTTCAAATGCCCCTTGCATGTTAGGATTTCCAGCTGGCTCTGCTTGGCTCCTGGGGCATCAACTGGTCACCATCTGTCAAAGGCACAGGCATCCTTCCCGCACAGGTGCATCCCGCACAGCACCCCCTGTAGCCCGGAGCAGTGGAGTTCTTCTGCCAAAATTGATGGCCCCACATTAGGATGGCCGCAGCCCAGCCAGGGCTGCCTGTACAGATACCATAGCCCAGAAATGGCCACCCGGAGTAGAATCCTGTGGGGAGTTTCTCCCTTTGGGTTGGATCTGCAAATCACTGAAGGAATTTCTCAGTGCCAGCTTGAGCTCCGGGTCTGCGTATTGCATGGAGGGAGCTGCCCTCTGTCCTGCCACTCCCAGATGAAAAGTCTCTGTAATGTATTTCCTCAGGCCCCTATTGATGACGCATGGGGTTGTCATCCAGGCAATGGGGCAAACTCAGAACTAGAACACTAAGTTCTAGGGGCTGGTTTTGTGGCATAGCAGGTAAAGTTGCCATGACACTGACATCCCATATGGGAGCTGGTTCAAGTCCTGGCTGCTCCACTTTTGATCCTGCTCCCTCTAATGCACCTGGGAAAGCAGTAGAAGATGGCCTCTACCATCCATGTGGGAGGCCAAGATGAAACTCCTGGTTCCTGGCTTTGATCTGGCCCAGCTCTGGCCATTGTGGCCATTTGAGGAGGAAACCATTGGATGGATGCTCTCGCTCTCACTCACTCTCTCTCTCTCTCTCTAACTCTGCCTTTCAAATAAATAAATAAATGTTAAAAAAAAAAAAAACACTAAGTTCTAGTCCTCCCTTGGCTTGGGGACTGAGAGTTGACATACGATTTTTATTTCCCCGTTGGTACACTGTATTTCAATAAAGAAGAAGTGAGCACTATCTATACTAGGCAGGTGCTAGGTGAAAATGATATAGAGAAAAAGCGTTCCATCAGTTAATTTAAAAGAGGAAATAGATAGGCCCCTTCCACATACTTGCTATGGTGTAATACCATTTTACAGATGCTATTTTCATTTTTTCTTTCAGATTTTTGAACCAATTCAAAGAGGTTAGGTATCTCATCGAGGGACCATAAGCTAACTACTGAGTCATTGATGGACCCTGAATCTGCACCTGTTTGGACAAAATCTTCTGAGAAGCTCATGAAACTTGTTGTTAAGAAGATCTCTTATGGTGTGCACATTGAAGCCCGCCTCTTTGAAAGACATCCTCTCTGCCTCTTCACACACTGGCAAGGTTGGATGCTGGACATAAAAATTCCCTCGTCTGCCTAGAGTCAGCGTTATGCTTCTCAGGTAATTGGAAAAACTAATAGCTCCGGCTATTAGATCACAATGAGCATGGAGATACTCGGCCTCTGTAAAAGTCATCATAGATTTCTCCTTTTAAATCCCCGTTTTATTTCCACTGCACCAGAAAAGGATAAGCAGAATTACTTTCTGCTGGAGACAGAAGATTACTTTCTCATCTAAGGGTGAATATAGTCACAGCTGGCCTTTTATAGTTGTGAGTCACTTAAAATGCCTTGTTATTAGAACTGGATTGCTTTGGATTGTGACTTTATTCAATTGAGACAATTATGCGTTCCATGTGATTCAAATCAATGATTTCAGGCAGCAGTTGATTGTTTTAGCTTAATTTGTTGTGCCATTTCCTATTTTAGACAACCATTGGGTATCAAATTCTGAAATGAGATTTTAATTTCCTTTTGTGGGAATTCCACATGTCTGTTGCATTCAGTTTTATGAATATCATATTTTTCTCCCTATGAGAGTTCATGTCTAAGCTCAGAAACTAACCCTGACAGCATAGATTCACACACTGTTATGCAGAGGGCTACACTCCATAAGGCACTGTGATGGGATCTGCCTCTCCTGTCTACTCTCTCAGCTCCAGAACAGTGAGGAAGTGCCTCACCCTTCCACAAGTTCTTTTTGTGTTTCCTAGGAGGAAGTACTCAGCAGTCAGTGGAATCCCCTGGCAATGCTACTGTGAAAATGAAGCAAATATCTACCTCAAGGTGGAAATTTCCCAAGCCCTGCTCTCCAAGGGTTGATGGCAACCTTGGTACACAGTGATGATGAAATGCGACCAACTGATTAAGGTGCCTGTGGCCGTGAGTATGTGGAAGCCACATGGTCCCCACAGCAGCACTTGTTTTTGAGGCAATTTCACTTCTCTATCCACAGTCACCCTAGGGGACTAGCAAAGATATCATTGCATCCTTGTATAAAATGATGGTTTTTCATTTTGAAAATACATTAAAAATTGCAGGAATATGAAACCACCATCACTGGAGGGTCTATACTTAATATTGAGGAACAACTTACTATTTTATTCCTTTTAAAAAAAATAATCAATGATAGGACTTATCTGTGGTAGTGTGGTAGGTAGGTGAGATGGTTGGTGGGAGGGAAGGCAGGGTAGACATCAGTGTGTCTCAGGTGTCCTACATAAATGGCTGAACACTCACATATGCAGTAGCTGTCAGGTTTGCTTTAAGGAAATGTGACTAAATCTATGAAGATGCTGTGCAGCTGGTAATCAGCCTAAGTGGAATTTTATCAACGGATGTTTAGCTCCTGAATCCATACACAGAGTGACTCCTACACGTTGAAACTGGAGATGTCTCAAGTGACAGGCAAGTACTCTTAGCGTTTCAAGGAGATTTGGGTAGTGTGACCTCTAGGAGTCCTTTCCAACAGAAAGGACACCATTTGATGCTGGGTTGAACCTCCTATAGGGAACGGCAACTGATGAAAGAGAGGCAGTAAGAGAGTGCTGGGACTTCATAAAAACAAGCTACTCCTGTTTTGTGCATTTTCACATCTAGACTAAGAAGGTCCCATAGAGATGACTCATTGCCCTAGGGAATCATGCAACCTAAACTGAAAATTGATATGACTGTGCCATGTGAGCCAAAACTCTAAGGCAAATAATGTGTGACTACATAAATGTAGCCAAAGATGAATCACTTGCTATGCCAAAACCATGTCAAGGTTGTTAATGTGAGCCCTCCCTCTCCAATATTGTGAGCTGCAGGGCCAGCATTCAGACCATCACACAGGGAGCCCCAGGACTGCCCTGTGCAAATACACGGTCTATGAACAAACAAACCAAAACCCTCCTCCAAGGATTTCCTTTGGTATCATCCCTAAATCACAAAAGGATCTTTGTCACAGGAAGGGATCTAAGGGTGCTCTCCCATCCGGTGCGTGTGCCATCACCCGGGGATCACAGCTCACTTCTGTGCCGTTTTAAGGCAATGGAGTGCTTCAATTTGAAACCTGAGATCCCCGGGGAGTTCCTAGATGCTCTGTGAGAGACTGGACTGTATTACAGCTCACAGAGATGCCGAATTTGTCAGTGACAATTCCAATTTAGAGACTCAATAAATGCAGAACGAGGAGGGGGACTCTCCACTTGACCCTCATTGTGGTTTAATTAATTTTATTTAGCTTGCTTTTTCCCAAGAAGAACGCCTGAGGAAAACTAATTTTTCATGAAGTAGCATTCAGAAACGTCTATGCTCTCACGTCCTTCCCTGCCTGCGTTCTGGTCCCTGTGCCGCCGTTCACATTCTTTTACTCATTACTTTTTACATTTCTGTAGTGTCTGTTGATATTACTTCCAAGAATTCCCACAATGAACTTTATCACTGACATAATTTCGGCTTCATCCTTGTGCATAAAACCAATTTCCTGGAGTGGAGAAGCGGAGGTGGTAGGGGACAGTAGTTTTCTCACTAATTCCAGGATCATTTTAAATTCTATCATCTGGTATTTAAAGCTCCATGAAAACAGTCCTCTGCTGCCTTTGTAGCCTCATCTCTCATAACTGTTTCACGTGTGTCTCCCACAGTGCATGGCCTTGGGCCACCTACTGCCCCTTTTCCTGTGTCTGCAGATTAGACCATGTTGTCACAACTCCCAAATCATGAATCCCCAGGGTTCCATATATGTGTGTTTGTTAATCTTAATTGGGTTACTGGGTTTACACATTTCTTAAATGATATAGTCTAAAAACATTGTTATTTTGTACCCAAGCATGCTCCTTCTGTGTTGTATATTTTAGAAATGGTACAAGCATCGATTCATTTGTCGAAGCCAAAAACCAAGTGTCAAGGCTGACTTGTTTTGTCCACACTTGAGGATCTGCAGATTCACTGCCTCCTGTTCTTGCACCCACTGATTCCACTGTCTTTATGGCTCCTGATCCCGATTGTGCTATCCCTTTCTGGGACACCACCATTCCTCTCCTGGAAGGCACAAATAGGGGATTCTTCCTTGTTGCCTCAAGGTCTTATCCCCCACAGTTCCAGAGAGTCCACCCTCCACCAGACTAGTGTTTCCAAGACACATATCTGATCTTGCATTAAAACATTTCAATGTCTTCATATGTTTCATCTAGATGTTTAAAGTCATTTGCACCTCATTACCTGTTTCTCCTAACTTCTAGCTAGTGTAGATGTCTCCAAATTCAAGGACTCAAATTTAATTTTTTGACTGGTGCTTCCTACATTTTCCTCTTTCACTGAAACACTCCTCCCTTATCATTCCCAATTACCCTTAAGATTTCTCCTTAGAGGTAATTTCCTCCAAGGTTTGATAGATCACATGCCCTTTCTCATGATCTGCCATGCACCTGTTCTTACTTCTACGGTAACACTTATGCAAGATTCACATTACTTGCTGAACTGATTGTCTCTTTCCCATTTGAAAATTAACTCCCCAGGGATAGAACTTTAGGTCCCATTCACTGCCGTATCCTTGGCATGTGTTGGAGTACCTTGAAAACAAGAATGACTCGATATATTCTCCTTTAAGATGGGCCAAATGTTTATTATTCCCCCAGGTTTCAGACCAGTAAATCATTTTATTTTTCTGGGTCTATGTAATGCCACCTTCATGTAAGTCTATCACCCAACCCTGGATACAAAGAAATGCCCAAAATGCAAGTTACTAAGTTACTATTCTCCCTTTCTCTAAAGTCCTTTTTGAAGATACCAGTTCCTAGTGGTCAGTGTCTTTTGTTTTCTTTTTTTTCTTTTTTTTTTTTTTGACAGGCAGAGTGGATAGTGAGAGAGAGAGAGACAAAGAGAAAGGTCTTCCATTTTGCCATTGGTTCACCCTCCAATGGCCACTGCAGCCGGCGCACCTCGCTGATCCAAAGCCAGGAGCCAGGTGCTTCTCCTGGTCTCCCATGCGGGTGCAGGGCCCAAGGACTTGGGCCATCCTCCACTGCCTTCCCGGGCCATAGCAGAGAGCTGGCCTGGAAGAGGGGCAACCGGGATAGAATCCGGCACCCCAACCGGGACTAGAACCTGGTGTGCCAGCGCCGCAAGGCAGAGGATTAGCCTGTTAAGCCACGGCGTCGGCCAAGTGTCTTTTCTTAAAATCTACAGAAACTAATGTTAAAAAAAAAAAATTGTAGCTTCTTATATGATGCTTCTACCGCTTATCCCCATTAAACAAAGTTTATGATCATTTAGAAGGGACTGTTGTGCTTTCTTTTCCAGAGAACTAAAGAATATTTGCTCATTCATCAGAAAACTCCCGATGACAGTATTTTTAGGATTGGATCTATCTTTTCTCTGTAACCCTCACAGTGTGACTAAGCACTGACATCTCCTACCTCTGTGTCGTTTGTTTCTGAGGCTGAAATATGTTCTCGGATGGCCTGTTTGTCCATTGATTTCCCAATTTTGAGCAATTAGAAGTTTACTGCATTATGGCAACCATGTTCCAGGAGAAGTAGATGCATTCCACAAGTTGAGTAGCTTATATTTTGATATCTTGGCCTACCATTGTTTCTTGAAAATGATTTCAAATGTCAGCTTTGGTGAGGCCACCCCAATGCTAATCCAAGGATCCCCAGTGGCACCACAGATGTAAGTTCTGCCATTCACCTTTGCTTTCTCTTGGGGTCCAATGCCACATGATGTGGTGCCAAATAAAATCTTTAAGAACTCTAGGAAATTGGATCAACCAGCAGGCAGCCTGATAGCAGGCAATTCATGCACAGATTGTGATAAGACGTCTCTCCCCTTTAATGGCTCTATGACAGAGGACTTCTATCAGAAATATAATTCCTGATCCCATAGCCTGTATTTAGCATTTCATGAAAAGGCATCTTTCTGACCATGAGCAGAATGATTTACATCACTAAGGAACCCTGTTTGGATGGTATCTGTGCCATAATATGCAGAGAACAGTTCTATTCCTCTGCACCAAGCAGCTCTCCCTCCTTACACACTCTAGGACAACTGGACTCAACATGTCCAATCCGAGGGGCCCATGACCCCTGCATGTACCTGTCAGCCTCACAGTCAGGGTTCACCCTTCCCCACTCTCTCCACACCAGTACCAGCAGCCCGGATGCCAGGATGGTGGTTAGGAGTTCCCCTAGAGCTGGGAGAGCAAAGCTGATGTGCTTTTATAGGGAGCGTTTTCTCAAAGCCACATACAGTAGTGTCTATTTAATTAATTCATGCTGTACCTGTGATGTGCAATACAAACACTTCTGGTGTTCACATTTGGATTTTTATTTTCCAGAACATCTTTTCTAACAACATTATGCTTTCTTGAGTGAATTTTATGAAAACATTTATTATGTCTTGGTCATAACCTCTCCCATTGTGCCTTTCATCATTGGTCGTTATTTCTACTACATGTAATTCTTCTTACTGCAGTTGAATCTTCTGACCTTAAAGTGTTATCCTGAGCAGTTTCAGCAGCTACTAACATCATTCTGTTGTGGTGTATTAAAGCACTAGGTGTAATGATTGCTTCAAAAAACAGTTTCTCAGTATGAGCATTCATGGCACTGGTTAAAAACTTCTTGGGACACCCATATCCTGTGTAAGAGTGCCTGGGTTTGAGCCCTGACTGTGCACCTCATGTTTCCAGCTTCCTGCTGATATACATTCTGGGGGGGCAGTCATTGATGGCTCAAGTTGCTGGGGCCCTGCTACCCACATGGGAGACCCCAACTGAAATCCTGGCCTCCCAATTCAGCCTGGCCCAGGCCCAGCTATTGTGGGCATTTGGGGAGTGAGCCAGAGGCTGGAAGACCTCTTTTTTCCTCTGTCTTTATCAATCAAACAAAATTAGTAAATTCAAAATTTAAAACTATTTTCTCTTACTTTGTTCACAAATCCTTGAGAAAATTCAAGAAACTACAATCGGCCCAAAGTTGCTTCATTGTGCAGGACTGGTCACTGTATGCTGATAAAACCTTTTTGTGCCTGCCCAAGCATTTTATACTGCATTGCCATCTCTACCCCTGGATAGCACACATCTGGCCTGAACTGCAGCATGCTTCACATGAAAACGAAGGCCAGTCCCTGGTCTCTAGGACCTCGCTGTGTGCAGGAAGGACACAGTTGGATACACAGAAAAACTGAGAGCAGACGGTCTCATCCTGCCTAAATCAGCTGGGTGAGGAAGTTAATCAGACACTTTTACACTGAAACTTTCTGAAAGGTCATTCAGTGTAAAGTGCATATCAATGTGGCTACTTCAAAGGAATTTGATTGCTTAAAAATTCATTTATAAGTCTCCAAATGCAACATGAAGCTGATAGTTTGAGAACAATTTGTGAGACAAAATACAAATATTTCTTTATTTCTGCCCTTTATATGCCTTTAAAACATATTTTTCTATTGCTACTTGAAAATACTAAGAGATATCACAAAATTTATGTGCATTTTTAGTTAGTGGATAGTGCTTTCTTACTGAAAAATATTAGTTCAGATCAAGAAACAAAATACTGATGAAAGAAATCAAAGAAGAGCTAAACATCTTTTCATCCACTGAAGGACAGTATGAATATGATATTAATTCTTTCAGATTCAGTGGGATCCTAATAAAATCCCCAATAGAAATTTCATTTGTATGTAGAAACAGACAAGCCATCTACAAACTTTATTTAGAAATTAAAAATAGCTCAAATACATTTAAAAATGAATGAAATATATGTAGGCTACAGAATGCACATTGTTTAACCTCATAACTTACCATAAAGCTGTAGTAGTCCTAAGTGTAGCACAGTAGCTCAAATACACACACAACACTCAATGAGACATAACACAGAGTGTAGAAATACACACAATCATATATTGCTAATTGATTTTTGAAAAACGTGCCAATGTAAATCAATGGGCAATGGAGGATATTTTTCACAAGCAACACAGGAACAATTGGATGTTAATAAAAGCAAAACACCTACTATTGTTCATAGAATTAAATGTAAAATGAAAAGTGAATTCCAGAAGATGATATAGGAGAAAGCCTTAATAATCTTGAACTAGACAGTTTTTAGATATTTTAAGAGAATGCAAAATGACAAAAACTGAAAATTAATGCTCTAAATAGCAACACAGTTAAAAACCCATTGAACTTTGAAAAATCCATTAAGAAAATTAAAACACAAATTATAGAAGTTGTAGACCTTGTTAATAACAGGTGTGAAACACATAGGATAAAGTACTTAAACCCAGAATATGTGAAGAACTGTGAAGAATCAACAAGAAAACAAAGATCGTAGCTAAAACCAGATTAATACTTCAAACAGGTACTTCATGTAAGAAAATATTCAAATGACATGGATGCATATAAAAATATGTCCAACTTCATTATTCCCAGGAAAGTTTAAAGCCAACAGTTATCCCTGCAATCTGTTAAGATACACATACAAACCCAAACCCCTGACACGGGCGTGGGGTACCTGCAGAAGTGAAGTGAAGTGAAGTGAAGTGAAGTGAAGTGAAGTGAAGTGAAGTGAAGTGAAGTGAAGTACTGCAGACTCCCTGGGAGACATCTTGGCAGTTTCTTCCATGTTGACCAAGGATAGCATTTTTCAGCAATGTTGAAGGTAAATGAAGAGGGATATTGACACCCAAAGATGTTCGTGAGTGTCCTTAGCGTCTTTACTCACAGTTGTAAAAGATTGAGGACACCCAAATGTTCATTCTTTGGGTGCAGAATTAGTAAACAATGACCCATCTGTCAAAAGGAACATCTCTCATTAATAAAAATGAGCAATTGGATTACCTTCTGAAACACAGGGTGCATACTCCATGCACTACCTGAAGTGTGAGGTCAGAGCCCAAAGGCTCAGAACGTCTCATCCAATCTGCATAATGCTGTGACAAGAGCAAAGCCACCATGGTGGGGGATGGTGCAGACGCTGGCAGGCCTGGAGGAGGGGAGCCTTCTGTGCCCAGGGTGGGGTGGGAGTGACTTGGGAGGTTGTTCTGTTTTGTTGTCAGACTTGGTGGCACAGAAGTGCTTACTCCCCACAGTGGATTTTATTGCATATAAACTATGCTGCCAGAAACCTGATAGGGAAAACGCAGACAGTGCCCTGCTATTGCAGAGAGACACAGCAGGCTTGTTTAGCTCCATAAAGGTGCACCTGTTGACATGGCTCAGAGAGGGGAGCTCCAAAGGGAGAAAAACTTTTCACAAATAATTGGAAAACAGTTTCTAAAAAGTGGCTCTGAGGAATTGAGAGAACCTTGAAAGGGGATGTATATTCTTCCTGATTTTCCAAAGCAAAATGGTGACAAGGAAAAGCAACTCAAAATGGAAACAGCCCATATGCGGCTGTCATCATATAGAGGACCTGACTCAACTGGGTTTAGAGTACGTGTACGCCACATTGTACAGAAAAGTCAATAAAGAAAGAGTTGGAATTAATTGAATATAAAAGCTCAATGTTTTGATGAGGGTTTATCCAGCCCTAAGCAGCCTTCTGACCTCTGGATGTTGCCATCCTCATCTGCGGGGCAGCAGCATGTGGCTGTGGGTGTTGTTCTGGGCAGAGAATGCACACCCGTGGGAGTCATGTCTGGGACTCCTCCAGACAGTACAACGCACCTTGTGCGCATGCGGGCACAAGTCAGAGATTAGGGTGGATGCCCACTGAACCTGGTGCAAGAATCCCTTCCAGGCCTCTCACTGGCTGACAAACAGTATGTTCTCCCTGTGCCCCCTCTCACTGTCTTCTCTCCAGATGTGTGTGCTTGTCTCCCAATTCCCCTTTTTCATAGGAGGCAGTCAGATTATTTCCAAATAATGTCTTGCTTGAAGACAGTGAGGACCAGGACTTCAACAGAGAAATCATGGGACGCAACTCGGGACTTAACAGGGGATTGCATCACAGCTAATGAGGAAATGGCAGGCTGTGGTGAAGGGGGCACCGTGCATGGTGTGTGTATGTGCATGTGTGTGATGTATGTGCATATGCAGCATGTTCTGTGTGTGTATAATGTCTGTGGTGTGTGTACTGTGGTTTGTGTGTGCACGTGAATGTATGGTGTGTGTATGTGTCTGTATCTATGTAGGGCATATATGTATAGTGCGTGGGTATATGTGCATATGTGTATGATATGTGTATATGTATGTTCATGCTGTGTCTACATGCATGTGTGTGTTGTTCATGCACATGTTGTATGCTGTCTGCACATATATGGTGTTTGGTATATGTGTACTTTGTGTGTACATGTGTGCAGCTATGTATGGTATGTGTGGAGTGCTTACATGTGGAGATGTGTGGCATATGAATACGTGTGTTATGTGTATATGTGCATATGTGGTGTGTGTACATTTACAGCTCGTAGCTCTCCCAGACCCCATTCTCTGCCCCTCCTTTTGCTGACACAATTATAACTATGGGTTGGATGACAACAAATTCAACCACTGCCTGAGGGCTCCAGTTTTTATGTCTACTAAGAGAAATACACTATCAACAGCCTCAACCATGTATCCATACAAAATTACACAACCAGATTTCTCAACTTTGAGGATTTATAATCTGGGTGAAGGAAAGACAAAGATACAAGAACAGGTAATCAATTGTGAAAATCAACCAAGGAAAATGTTAGGCACAGAGAAGACAGACAAATGATACAGTGAGATAACATGACCTTCAAAAGAAATAGTCACTCTATAATGCATAAAACTACAAAACTACACCCAGGACTCCTTAGAAATCCAGCAGGATTTAGACAGGGACTACACAGTGGTGGAACACAAACAGGAGTTAGAAATCAAAGCGACCTGCCCAACAGCTCTGAGCCTCAGCATTTGTGGCAGAGACACCCACCTCCCTCTTTCTCTCAGAGTGGACCTGCAGCTGAGAGGCAGGAAACGGCTCATGCATGTCCCAGCTTTCCTGGTTAGATGCAGTAACATCAACAGGAATGACAGGGAGGGCTTCCTATTAGAGGCCTGAGACACTGGTGTTCGATCAAGGTATTTTCCTTGCCCTCCTTGAGAGCCAAACTATGGAAAGATGGAAATGCTAGATTTCTAGCCTTTTTTATTTAGTTAGTTAGTTGTTTTAAATGATTATTTATGAGAGAGACGAGGCGGGAGAGTGAGTGCACTCTTATCCACTGGGCCACTCCACAAATGCTCACAAAATCCAAGGCTGGGCTGAGGCCAGAGTCAAGAGCAGGAATGCAATATCTGCCACATGGTTGGCAGGAACCCAACGACTTGAGCCATCACTACTGCCTCCCAAGGTCTGCATTGATGGGAAGCTGGAGTCAGGAGCCAGAAGTGGCAATCAAACCCAGACAAACTGATGTGGGATGTGTGACATGTCTTAACTGCTAGGCTAAAGTTTGCTTCTGGATTTCCAGCTTTGATCATGTGAAAGAGAGAAGTCCCTTGGGATTTCAACAGGTTCGGGTTGGAAGTCAAGTCCACCTCCAAATGGCCGGGAGAAGGAGACCTGCCACCAGTGGAAGCACCACTCACTGCCTGGTTTCTATTGGATCCCAGCCCTATCTAAGGGTCTTGCTGCTATGGCAGTGAAGCCTTGACTGCACACACCTATGCTCTCTGTGCTAAAATGTTCTGTGTGTCGTGGAGGTCAATACTTGTGGGAGTGCCTGAACAACCAGTTTGCAAAAAAGAAACCCCTACTACGTGAAAGGGTAGCATCCACAGAGTTTATGGCATAGACGAACCTAAGAATTGAAGGAAAGCAAAAACGCAAGACCCTCAAATGTGTAAAGAGACTTAAATAACCATTCAAGGAATAAAATATAAGTGATAGCATAATATTATTAAAAATAATAATCATACCTGGACCCGGCATTCTGCTCGGTAGTTTAAGCTGCTGCTTGAGATGCCCCACAGCCTGTATCAAGGTGCCAGCTTCAGTTCTGGCTACTCTGCTTCCACTCTAGCTTCCTGTTGATGTACCTAGGGAGCAGTGCCAGGATGGCCCAAGTACATGGGTCCCTGCCACCCACATGGGAGACCTAGATTGTGCTTCTGGCTGTTGGCTTCAGCCTGGCCCAACCTTGACTGTTAGAGAAGGAAGATCTCTCTCTCTCTCTCTTTCTCTCTCTCTGTGTGTGTGTGTGTCACTATGCTTTTCAAATAAATAAATAAATACAAATTTAAAATATAAATAACATTTTACCTATTTTAGAAAGCCATTTTTATCATTTCATTCTTATTACATACGTCATATATTAAACAGGCAGGTGAATAGGTATTTCTGATTGATGAAAAAACAGACTGAAACACTGAACAGTTAAGAAAACTGTCACTCTTTTGTGGTTAACAGTTTGTGGCAGGCCTGACCAAAGGACCCCAATACCCTCACTCCCACCAACCGCCCTTTCCTCCCACCCAAACTGTGTTAACAAGGGCGGATCAGTGGTGAGCTTAGAGTGAAGGCATTCCAATAACTCTAGACCTAAGCGTGTGCATACAAGAACCAAACATTAGCTTGACAATTTTCCACCTGATTTATGGTTGCACAATTATTTGAGATGCAGTTGAAAGGAAGCCCTAGCCAGGGTTCTCGCCTATCACAAATATCAGAAGGAATCCTTATGCGTGGAAATGTAGGCAGGCTCACTGAATATCGTAAGAGACAAATTTGTTCACATTTCCAATGGGGGTGGGATCTAAAAGAAATTCCAAATTAATAAAATTTTTTTCTAAACAGCCATTTACAATGTTGAAAATGCCCAAATACGGAATTTCCAATTAGGAATCCATCCAGAAATGCCTAAACATTCCCCTAAGAATTGCCTTCCTTATTATAGTATCTTAAAGCATGCTGAGAAGAGATGGTTTCCTGTGAAGGTGCTTCATGTAGTGGAAGAGTCGTGAACGAGATGAGGAAGCCGAAGAGGAGAGTCAGGTGTCTGTGGGGGCAGCAAGGACCCTCGGAGCAGCCCCAAGGACAGTAATGGACTCTCCCTTTCTGCTAAGCTGCCCAAGAGGAGGAAAACCATTGCCCACCAGGCCTCTGGGACATAGCAGAGGGTTGGGAGAGGCAGATTCTGGATACTCCAGGGGAAATTAACATGTGTCCTTAGATAGGAGCACTCTGCAATACAGTGTGGCAACAGCAGGGTACCTCCTTCTCCATGCAGGCAGCAATAACTTGGAAGATTGCATGAGTCCAGGAAGCAATCATGAAAAGAAACCAGTGGAAGTGAACAAAAACAAATGAACAGATCAATGGAAGAGTAATCTCATGAGCAGGTGGTGGGAGAGCACTGATGCCAGTGGAAGAGAAGTTGAAGTTGATTGGCAAGACCAGTGGGTGAAAAGAAAAAAAGAATCGAGAGACATGTGGCTCAGATGTTGGGCCCATATAGGAAATGGCTTTGTTTGACACAATTCCATTTGTTTGGAAAGCGCATGTTTGAATATAACTGTCAGATAAAATACAGCATTTCCAAAGGAAGTTTAATTTCAGACCATGAATAATTTTACTCTAAGCATGCCCCAAGTGCTTTTATTAAAACTATGTAATATTTTGGCCATACTTACAACAAAGTGCTATTCACTATTTGTCTAAATGAAAACTTACATGGTGCCTTTTATTTTTATGTGACAAATCTGGAACTCCAGTTTGTGTATATCATAACTCAAAACAAAGGATGCTATCAGGATTTATGATTACTAACCATTGGGGAAGTTTAGGTGATACCAAGATTCATATTGAGTGGAAAGAATCTCTGTTCTTGGTGAGAATTCCAGGTATAGACATTGTACCTTATGTTTGTCATGGAACAGAATGGAGGTCCATAGAGCAAATCGTGCAATCTCCTTAAACCTAAATGCAGTGCTCCTACAGCAGCCAGCAGTGCTCCAACGAGGGCAGACATAGTGTGGTTCCAGGGTGTTTGTAAAACAGGCACAGGCTTCAGTTCAGGCCAGATTCTGTGCAGGGACAAAGTAGACATCTATGATCGCATTTGTGGGCAGAAGGAAAGATAGAAAGGACAGAGACATTATTTTCAATGTTTATTTATTTTTAACTTTTTATTTATTTTATTTATTTATTTTTATTTGAAAGACAAACAGAGAGAGATAGCAAGAGAGAGAAAGGAGCCAC
Source organism: Lepus europaeus (assembly GCF_033115175.1). Lineage (NCBI taxonomy): Eukaryota > Metazoa > Chordata > Mammalia > Lagomorpha > Leporidae > Lepus > Lepus europaeus. Next base: position 3,533,352 of record NC_084839.1, read on the forward strand.
CAGGAGAGGCTCTTCTATGCAGCCCAGAAGAATGAAGGCACAGCAGGATTCAAGGAGATAGCAGGAGGGGCAGGTAGCATTGGGGGTGGGAGAGAGCCCCAAACATCAGATTCTTGGCATCAAACCGTCAGTACCTGGAGTTGAGGAACTTCAGTTAGAATCACGAATCCAGCAAACACTTCGAAGAGAAAACTTTTGGGCCATGTGCCCAAGAGACTGATGTGCACAGAAGAGGAGGAGCATCATCAGATATGAGAAGGATGGGAAGAGAAGGGGAGGGCAAGGGGCATTTGGGCAGGAAAACAACGCTTGCCTACGTTTGCTGGGGAACAGAAGTCCATGGATGCAGAGGTGCCAGCGTGGGCACCCATAGTCAGCCATGTCCATTAACCACTTCCCCTGAAAAGAACGCCCAGTGTAAAAAAAAAAGTTTTCACTTCACAAAAATTTAGAAGAATGTGTAGAGTACCTGATCTTGGGCCAGCTGTGTAAGGACATGATCTTGGGCCAGCTGTGTAAGGACTCACCAGATTCACCGGATTTGAACACACTCGTAACAAGTAAACCAGGAGTGACCAAAGAGCAGCCCACATGGGCAGTTGCAGAATTTGCACACTCTTCCAGTAATGACTCAGAAATGACCTTGGCTGTCCAGCCTCTAAAACTGGTCAATTAGATAAAGTGCCCTCTGAAGGGAAGAAAAAGCATTTCATGTTGCCCATTCATTCAGACACAAGTAAGACAGTAGCAGGTCATTTTTCAATGCTTTTGATCAATGACTGAGATACTAGAATTTTAAATTTGCCACTTCCATAATAAATTACAATGGAACAGAAACAATGTGATTTATATCTGCTGATAGAAATCATTGATTTAAAAATTTGAGTTTTATCCTTTGGCATTATTATAATTACAGTGTATAAGCCTGGTCACTTACTGTGGAACCGAAGCCCCACTGTGGACTGCAATGACCAGGTCCCACAGAATCAGACATCTGGAAGTTCAGAGCCTGGCAGGACCTCCTTGGTACTACCCAGACAGGCTGCTCTGTGACCTTTTCAGCTACAATGGCTATAATTTGAAGATCTGGATTCTTAAAACTTGGAGATTTATACCTTTAAGATGACACCCTGGGAGCCGTTTTCCCAGACAGGCTGGGTGTCATTTGGGTAACCTCCAAGAGGCAGGCACCTGCATACTCATTTACATTTACACAATTCCTTTTTAATCTGGTAATTATGTAAATAGCAGATGAGATTTTTTGACATCTCACTTTCTTATTCTGCTGTAGAAAGTGACTAGACATTACATGGCAGGCAATTTGCTATTTTAAAATGCACAAAAGATGGATTCATTTAAGCAAAAACTGGGTGAATAACTTCATTTCTGTCTTCCAGAATGCATCTATGTACTTTTGTTCTATTGTATAAGCTCACAAAATTTATGCAATGGTCGGGGTCCATTCACAACTCTGGCTGGAGTGCTGGACACGAGTCCCTTCCGACTCCCGACCCCCCAGCACGCACACACCTTCCAGATCAGCTCAGAGACTGAATACCTGAAAAACACCCTGCACTGGGAGCTAAGACCGGATCCTGGTGACGCTGTTCTTAGCAGCATTTACCAGCAACAAGGCAAAAAATGGAGTGTTACAAAAGCCTGCTTCCTGTGAGTACGCTCTGTGAACTAAATGACATTTGATTTTACCAGCTGAAAACTTCTCCAACTCCACTAATCTTCTTGATCCTCTTCTGGGAGAGCAGAGCTTAAACCTCCAAACTTAGGAGACAGAGGGGAAATGATTCACCAGTCTTCCTCATTACATATGAGAGTTTGACAAATGCTCGCTGCCTCCCCTCCTCCAACTGGGCTTCTTTTCTAGAATCTAGAATTCTAGATTAAGCTACCTGGCGGTAATCAGAGGCCGTTTGTTCTGTCACAGCCCTGTGCCAAAGGCCCAGGGCAGTACGAGGCCGTGGAGGGCACCCCAGGTGGTCAGAGCCCCTCTGTGCTACACAGCCCTGGACAGTCCTTTAACACTGTGAGATATAATGGATGGCGGGTTAGTGCCTGTGCAGCACATCCATACAGTCAGCATCCCTTACTCTGAAATCCTGAATTTACAAACAGGCTAAAAACGAACGCCTTTCATCAGCTTTAATTTTCTAATGCAGTGACCCATCCTAACACTGTGTAATAACAGGTCCCAGAGTGACAATTAAAATAAATCACCCCACAGAACACGCCATTAGACACATCCATGCCTCATCAGTAGCTGAATTGTCTTCTGCAATATATCCTGAGGAAATACTCGGAACTGTAGCTTCAGCTCCCCAAAGCTCATGCTCATTAACATTCAGCCCCTGTTCTAGATTCTCAGAAGTGGAAAGAAGGTTCAAATATTATTTTCTAGGTGGCAGTCCAATTTTGTTTCTGTTGGGCACACCAGTCACTAATCGTGAACCAATAGCTATTGGCTCCAAATGGATCACAGCTCCATAGAGCATATTTGCTGCCTTTTAAGGAAAACAAAATTGACTTATTTCATTTTCCATCTATTGATAAAGAGGACAGAAGCCTTTGGAAGGAAATTTGAAATTTAAAGGGAAAAGTCAAGTAAAGGCCAGAAGAAAGCCACAGCCACGTGGTTGTTTCTTTCACATACTTGCCACTCTGCTTCTCACAGGAAACCCAAGTAGGGCTCAGCAGCTGCACAGATCATGGGGGACTATCTTTCCCCATGTCTGCTGGCCAGGGTAAATGAGCTAACCTTCAGTCTCTTGATGGTTATTCAGTTGTCAGGGACTTCCATGAGAAAGGCCACCTCCCCAGTGGCTTGTTCAGGTTAACTCTTTGCTCTGGTGTCCTGAGGTGAGCTGTGTTGCGATGGGTCACAGCCACTGCTCTGGCCTCAATGACTGAGGACTGGAATGTTGGTCAGCCTGCTGTGGGAAGGCAAAATTCAAGACTGACTATCTCAAACCACACACATCCATCCCTTTGGATGCTGGGAGTCCACGGTCTAGATGCCAGCAGATGGAGGTCCTGGCAAGAGTTGTCTTCCTGGTTTGCAGGTGGCCACTTTGTCCTCTCATGGCAGAGAGAGAAGTAAGGACAATGACCAGGAGTGAGTGTGAGCTCTGGCCTCAGCTTCTTCTGCTAAGGGCATGGATTCTACCTCTGGACTCCACCTCCTGACTTCACTTAGGCATAGTCACCACGCAGAGTTCCTGTCTCCAACACCGGCGCTTTGGTCCTGCAGTCCACTACACACAGCAGGGAAACACTGCCAGGAGGTAGGTGTTCCTGGCACTTGTGTCCCCTCGCCTGTGTCAGTGTGTGCTAGGTGTGCGTCTCTTCATGTTATTTGAGTCCTGTGTTTTCTTCTAGTTGGTGGTCGCCTGCCAGGTAGTCTGCTTAGGTGGCAGCAGTTGACGTGAGTTTGAGAGGATATTTCATCTTGGTATACAGACTAGATTTTGTATTCTGACCAGTTTCACATGTGTTCCATGTTTCAAGGGAACATCATAACACACATGGATAGTTAGACAATCTCAAGGCCAGGGCAAGGAAGAAATCAGACAGCACTTACATCAAGCGTGCCTTGTTCCAGGATTCAGGTCCCCAACACCATCTAGAGCATCCTCGCTCTGTGAGAGTCTTGTGCTTTGAGACCTTTATGCAGTGATTTCCTTGCTCCTAAGGAAAGATAGAAATGCTCTATCAGTATTTATCTTCCTATGCTTAATCTCCCGTCCTGCTTGGCTAAAGATGAAATATCTCCTAACAACCCGAGAGCACAGATGTGCGCACGAATGGATGTGTGAGAGCAGAGCCGGTTTTCAGGGAGAGAAGCATGAAAGTGAATACATCCACATCTCTGAGCAGGTATGTCACGTTGGCACTTTGCAAGCACGTCTCTGGTGTGACTCATCCCTCAAAGTTTGAACGAAATTCCTTGACCTTTTGAGAGCCCTCGTCTTCTCTTCATGATTTGTTGTTTACAGACTCTCACACCATGCCACCCTCTCTTCCACTCCCACTCTCCTTCAACAAGGCATAGTCACTGAAGGAAATTCCATGGTAAGAAAAAGAGATGTTTGGAGAATTCTGGTTCTGAGACAAGGGAGAGAAGCAGGGAGCAACGCTGTGTGGAGCCTAAAAAGCTCTCAATGGAACCTGAGGCTCTAGGCTAGGTGCGGTGTTTTGGGAGATGGTAGTTGACATTTGGATCTAAGTTAGGATGTTAAAATAAATGATACTTAGATATGTTCTAGGGTGTATCATGCTGTCATTTATGGCTTATGAGAACTGAGCCAGACACACAAAGTTGAGGAAATTGAATAAGGGACACTCATTGACTTGGTTGAATTCTCAAGTTTTTTAAAAATTGTTTATTTGAGAAGGAGGAGGAGGGAGAGGAAGGGAAGGAGGGAGGGAGACATGAAGACACACACACACACACACACACACCGAATGCTCTAATCTGCTGGTTCACTCTTGTAAGTTTGCTTTGGCCTCAAGTAGGGGGCGGAAGCCAGGAGCTTGGAATCCCACCAGGTTTCCCATGTACATGGCATGAACTTGCACCTTCTCTGCTGCCGCCCACACTCCACATCTTCAGGAAGCTGGAATCAGGAGCCGGATAGAGGTATCTATCCCTGACACTTCAGCATGGCACACAGTCATCATAACCTAGTGTCTGAACCCTAGGCCAACGGTCTGCCTTAACTTCTTGAATTTTTGGCATTGTCAGGTTGCACAGCCTATAGCTCAGGCTTGTGTAACTATAGCATTTTGTCTAGAAAAGATGTGCTGTCAGTGCTCACAGGAGCATCAAGTCTTGCCACTCACTACCCAGCACATGCCTGGATCGGCTAGTATAGTCTGCGTGTGTACTTAGCCTCGGTAAAGATGTGGAAAATCCTCCTGCAGCCCAGTTCCATGCATTTCCCACTCTTGTGTGTTTCACCCTGCAAATCCCCTTCTTAGTCTGGGTGGTGAGGATGGAAAGACGTGCAATCACATGGACATGTGCAGAGTAGAGAACAAGGCACAGCTTCCCTGCTGGAGACTTTGCATTTCAAAGCATCCCATCTCTCCAGATACCCAGGAGACAGCAGGCTTTTTGCTACAAGGTAGTGCTTTTTCTGTTATTGCCCTGAGGCAATCATTGGCACAACCAAGCCTGGGCCCTTTCCAAGATGCCTCAAAGAGCTTGGATGCAAAACAGCAAGGAGCCTAGGGAGGATGTTAAATGGCTCATTCAGCGGTTTGCTTAAGGTCACAGAGCTGTTAACCTGCAGAGCAGGCATACAGCTCTGTGCTCAGGGCTTCCTTGCTACCTGCCTTGGCCAAGCTCCTAACTACCAATACCTAAGCACTCTCTCTCCTTCCTTTGGCTTATAGAGATTCCGAAACAGCACCAGCTCACTGCCTCTATGAACTTCAATTTGCAGCTCGTCTTACCGGGGATAGCATACCCCTGCCATCATTTTTTTGTCCGCTGTGTGAACATCAAGTGAATATCAGGCGGTTTGGGAACAGAACAATATCCCCACCATCTTGTTAAATGAGTCTTCCTCTCCGTACTGCATGGCTTACAGGACAACCCTGATAGATTGTTAGAGTATAAGGACTTGCTTTTTAGGGGTCTGGGGCATGGGGTCACTCTGTCACTATGACATTAGACTGTCCCTTCACTGTGTATCCTGCATGTCCCAAGCTCAAGACCTATTTTGTTTCCCATTCTTTCCTAAAAGTTTCCCTGTCTTATTCTTTCAGAAAGGGTCCGATCATTGTAATTATTTATATGAAAGTTAGCATGACAGAGAGAAGCTTTCCATCCCTGGTTCACTCCCCATATAATGGTAACAGCCAGGGCCATGAAAGGCCAAAGCCAGGAGCCAGGAGCTCATCAGGGTCTCCCACATGAGTGCAGGGGCCAAAGCACTGGTGCTTTTCTTCTGCTGCTTTTCCTAGGCCACTAGCAGGGAGCTGGAAGTGGAAGGAGGATTATTACCCTTCCCTCTGTGGCACAACACCATACTCCTGGGGCCCTTGATCATGCTTTATTTTAAGTCCCTGCTTCTTTTTAGCACATGGTCACAAGTGTACAGAGAAAAGACAGGAACCAGCACTGTAGCTTAGCAGGTAAAACCACCCCCTGCAGTGCCGGCATCCCATATGGGTGCTGGTTCTAGTCCTGGCTGCTCCTCTTCCTATCCAGCTCTCTGCTGTGGCCTGGGAAAGCAGTAGAAGATGGTCCACGTTCTTGGGCCCCTGCACGCATATGAGAGACCCAAAAGAAGCTGCTGGCTCCTGGCTTCGGATCAGCACAGCTCTGGCCATTGCAGCCAATTAGGGAGTGAACCAGCAGATAGAAGACATCTCTCTCTTTCTTTCCCTCTGCCTCCCCTTCTCTCTGTGTGTAAAACTCTGACTTTCAAATAAATAAATAAATTTTTATAAAAATACAAAAAAATGAGAAAAGGCAGATTCTGTAACTGCTGGTCATGTGGCCTCTGCATGCACAGAAAGAAAAAAAAAAAAAAACAGCCTGGGAACCAGAGAACCCAGGGCATCACTGGAAATTAAATGCATCAGAGTCCTTTCAGAAGCGAGGGGTCTGTTGAACACGGAAATCTGGCACTAAACATTCCTCCGATCATCTGAGCTTTCCTCGTTGGGTTACTCTGCATCCTAGCTGTCTTCCTCCATAGTCCATGGAGCGTTTCCCAGGGCCCTGGTCCAGGGGGCAGGATGGAGTCATATTCTCTTTCCTCTTTGCCTTTCTTCTCAGAATATCAGCATCTCACAGCATGAAAGAGAACAGTGCTCGGTGAACCCACCACGTTCTTTTTTGAGTTCTGTCACAAGTCAATCCTTCGCCATTATGATCATCAGTCGTCAGAAACCCATTGATGGTACCTGACACAGGACAGGCATATTGCCATTGTCATGAGAATTTGACCCTCCCCAAGTCTCCACACAAAACCCTGGAACCTGGAACCTGCACCTCAGCACAGGGGCATGGTGGGGCCATGCTGTTTCTACCTCTGCAGCCTTCTGTGTCCTCTGACAGGAAAGAAACCTCCTGCCATGTTGTCAGAAGCGTGTGCACCTGCTCTTGCTTTAGGTAACCTGGCTTATACCTCAGGCCAACTTTTATAACAAGTATTCAAATCTGTGGACACTCTGTCTAATGTAGCTATGGACTATCAACAGGCCTTGGAATATTTACTGATAGAACCAGGAGGAGCATATGCAGTGAATCTGTCATCTCTAACAGCAATATGTTCACGGAGACGTTGAAAATCTTTATTCTCATGCTAAATGGTTTTACAATCCACATAAGTGCAGCCTATCACCCCCCACTATTTGGAAAACAATACAATATATTCTTCCTATCTTAAAGGGCATTCCACTTGTCATTCGTTTTCTTCCAGATTTGCTTATATTGATGATAAACTTTTGTGTTTCAGAATCCACCAGCTTTTGAAACTAATGATGACTGCACAGCCATTGGCAATGACTGAAAATTCTCCAGCTCACGAAGCAGAGTCATTAGATAAGACAGGAAGAGATTTCTACATCTAAGACAGGCAGGGCCTTTACCCATAATCAGCAGGAAGTAGATACAAAAGATTTGATGAGTCTGCATCCTTCAGCATGCCCTTAAGAGTAAGGGTCAGAAATCTCCGAAGCGGGAATGATATGGGATAAGTCAGATAGTTTAAGTTCAAGAACTGGAAGCCACATCTCCCCTGCTGTGTGTAACCATACCCACCCAGCTGTCAACCAGATGAACTCTTCCCCAGGAACTATTTCCTCTTACCTGGACCTGGGGTGTTACCATGTAAACACTTCCATTTCTAAGCTCATAAGAGGCTGGGTAAAGCAGAGGCTAGTGTGCTTGCTCTCTCTCCCTTTCTCTGTGGGCCCAGAGTGAGCAGGGTTTGAAAGTCTCTCTACCTTTCCCGGTCCACTCTCTGTAAGTAAAGCCCACTTATGTGTGTGTATTTCCCTTACTTTTTAAAAAAATCTTTTTTATTTTTTTAAATATTTGTTTTATTTATTTGAAAGAGTTACAGAGAGATTGAGACAGAGAGAGAGGAGAGGTCTTCCATCCGCTGGTTCACTCCCTAGATGGCCGCAATGGCCAAAGCTGCACCCATCCGAAGCCAGGAGCCAGAAGCTTCTTCCAGGTCTCCCACGTGGGTGCAGGGACCCAAGGACTTGGGCTATCTTCTACTGCTTTCCCAGGCCATAGCAGAGAGCTGAACCAGAAGAGGAGCAGCCAGGACTCAAACTGGCACCCATGTGGGATGCCCATGCTTCAGGCCAGGGCTTTAACCCACTGAGCCACAGTGCTGGCCCCTGTAAAAAATCTTTACCACATTGCACATTGTGTTTGTGGCTGTACTTGGGCCCAGCCTAAACAACAATCTGAGAACTGCCACACTGGCTCCGAGTCCACCTCACCATTGACTACAGCTCCCACAGATGCACTGGGCCCCTCACCACCACAATGCCTTTGAGGGTGGTCTCTGCGGCACCTTTCAGGGTCACTGGAAGTGGATTTCAGAAGTGAGTGACTTTTTGATGTGCGTATCTGCCGCTGCCTTTGCATAATTTCATTAAAAAAGGCACCCTTTTCATCAAAGGTGAAAACTGGGTAGAATGCCTTGGAAATGTTTGATGATTACATGAAGACAACTTGAAAACAGTATGGAAGAAATAAAAGGAAGAGAGGAGGTGGGGAAAGAGAAGGGAAGGAGTAGAAGACCACTGTTTAGTGTGTGAGGGAGCAGATACTTCACCTGGAAGCTAAGCCACACACATCCTACATCAAAGTGCCTGGGTGGCTCCTCCTACCCCTGACTCCAGCTTCCTACTAACGCAGACTCTGGGAGGCAGCAGTGACGGCTCAAGCCGTTGGGTTCCTGCCTCCCATGTGGGAGCTCTAGGTTGCGTTCCCAGCCCTGGACTCAGTTACGGCCCAGTCCCAGCCATTTTCTGGCATTTGGAAAGTGACCCAGCCGGTGAGAGCTCTCTCTGTCTTTGTGTGTGTGTGTGCACTGTGTGTGTGTCTTACTCTCTCTCAAATTAATAAAAATGTATAATATATAAGACAATCTTAAAGACCAATTAAACATCAATCTGCACTCAAATTACTTAAAATTATTTTCCCTATGCCTCTTTGAAAGAATACAAAATTTTAAAATTGTATACAAATTAATATGCTATAACTTTTTCAATAAAAATGTGAGGAAGATGGAGTTTGGTATTCATGTCATCCTCAAATCAAAGACCTTGAAGATATATATGTGTATACACACACACACACATACACACATATATATGTATATATATATATCAAACTGCAGGGTATACTTTCACTTATTAAAACTCTTCTAATTATGTTGAAGTTCTACAGTGAAGAAGTCTGTTTGTTAACTGACTGTATAATGTGATGTTCTCAGTTTTGGCTGAAAGGTGCTCCCCTGTTACATCAAACAAAAATCACATGCTTTTCTGTTAAATAATTGTGCATGATAGTGTGTTTAATTAAATACTTTTTCATGATGACATGTTTAATTATTTAAAAAATATTCCATTAATAAGACATGACACACTAGAGATTATTTGACCAACTCTGTCCTTGCTGGCATTTGCATTAAAGATCCATACTTCTTTATGTTTGAACTCATTCCTGATGATTTTCTTGGGGCCCTCTCTCGATGTGGATATGGCTGGACTAATGGATACCCAGGACTTAAGACTTTTCATGCTCCCATGGTGCAGAGGATAACCACCCCCACATCTCAGTTCAGAGGACAAAAAGAAGGAGAGAATAGGGCCTAACTGAAGCCTCAGTAGCCGCTGAGCCTTCAAAGGACACAGCAGGAGTGTCTATCTTGGGAACAGACCTCAGAGTCCCCAGGAATGAACAGAATTCTGACTGCTCAGCAACATGGATGTCACTGGACTGGAACATGGAACAAAATAGGTAAGGACCTCTTTTCACATACACAGTGTATACATGCACAGGTACACATATGCACACGTGTTCACATAGTACCCACATGCAGGTGGACACATAAGAACACACATGAGTATAAAGCAACCATATGCACACAAACACATGTGCACAAGCACGAGCATGCCCAAACATCTGCACACACACAGACATGAACTTGGAAATTCAATACCACACTCAAGCTTCTACTGTGGCAGGCAGGACAGCTTTCTGAGACGCCTCCCAGCCTCCCAGTCGTCAGCACTGATGGAGTGATCATCTATGGCCAAGCAGGATTCTTGCTGTATGAAATGCGTGCCTTTGTCCCATACTCTTTGGATTAAACAAAACTCTGCACATTCATTGTCATTTGAGAAAGTTTCATTTTCTGTGGGGACAGGCTCACGGGAAATCTGTTAGAAAATCAGTTATAATAAGATAATTCCAGGACACAAAGTCACGAGCTCTCAGGCACACAACTGGACATTTTGCCTTGAGACAGCAACATAACTCATTAAATACCATTTCTGACTCAGACTACCAAGAAATTACTGTCTTGGGCAGCTAGTGCAGCAGAATGCTGACAGTCTCTTCTGTTCTGTTAATGTTGTAAAACTAGAACTAGTGTTAGGTCTAGTGAGAGACACAGCATTCCCACATACTGTGAGTCTTGTTGGGACCGAGACTAGGGGCTGTTCCCTTGACTTCATCACAGACCAGCCACGTCAACTGTTCTTTGTAACTACAGCTGTGCTGCAGACGGTGGGCAAGTCACTGTAGAATCTGATATCCTAAACTCGAAGAATCAAATTAGGAAGAGGGCTTCTCCCAGAAACTCTGTGCAGCTGGGTACACTCTTCAAATCTGTGTCAGCCCTGGTCAAGGGCCTGCCTAGGATAGAGACAATTGCCAGGACTCTGTGGCACACATACGTTGAGGGGAGGTAGAGAGAGTGAAGGGGGCTGAGGCAAAAGAAGTCAGAATTTTTAGCAAAACTGAGGGGATAAAACTCGGTCTCAGGAAGCTAAAGCAACCAGCTGACGTACGTGTTTGCTTTTGGTGAAAGCCAGCTGTTAAGTATTGAATTTACTTCAGTAGAGAGGAAAATTTACAAGAGATGTGAAGTTGGTTTTGGGGGAGAGATCCTAAGCTAGATTTATATTCTGGGGCTGGTGATGGGGCACAGCAGGTTAAGCTGCCACCTCCGATGCTGGCATCACACACTGGAACACCAGCTCAGCTCTCTGTTGCTGTGCTTCTGATCTAGCTTCCTGCCAATGTGTGCAGGAGAGCAGCAGAGCGTTACACAAGTTTATGGCCCCTGCCGCCCTTGTCAGAGACCTAGATGGAGTTTCTGGCTTCAGGCTTGGCTATTTGGGAGAGTGAACAGGCAGATGGAAGATCTCTTTTTCTGTGTCACTCACTCATGGTCACTCTGCCTTTCAAATGAATGCGATTCACCTTTAAAAAGAATTTCTAGCCGGCGCCGTGGCTCAATAGGCTAATCCTCCACCTTGCGGCACCAGCACACCGGGTTCTAGTCCCGGTCGGGGCTCCGGATTCTGTCCCCTCTTCCAGGCCAGCTCTCTGCTGTGGCCAGGGAGTGCAGTGGAGGATGGCCCAAGTCCTTGGGCCCTGCACCCGCATGGGAGACCAGGAGAAGCACCTGGCTCCTGGCTTTGGATCAGCGTGGTGCGCCAGCCACGGCGGCCATTGGAGGGTGAACCAACAGCAAAGGAAGACCTTTCTCTCTGTCTCTCTCTCTCACTGTCCACTCTGCCTGTCAAAAATAAAAAATAAAATAAAATAAAAAAATATTATAAAAAGAATTTCTTCCAAAAACACATCAAAGTTTATAACCTGTTGAGTTTCAGATGCTCATTAGACAAATGCGATGCCAGCCACACAGTTGCACATGATCCAATGACCCATTACCAGGTCTCTTCTTACAGGACCTGTCAACAGGATTTGACACCTTTAATCGTTACTCCTCTCGGTTTTACTGCATTCAATTTGCTGCCAGAGCCTGTGTTATGGGCTGGGCTTTCTGAACAAGCCCTCTGTCTCTGTCTCTTCCTTCTGACTTCTCCACATTGCCATGGTCCTTGGCCTTCTTCTCTGTGCACAAAGACATCCCTAATGTTCTCACTAACACTCACATCTTTAAATGCTATATCCGTGCTGTATCTCCCACATTACCTCTATCTCTGAAATGTCTTCCTTACATTTCCTCCAAACATGTTCAGCTATGGAATTATAGAAATCTAGTCTGCAAAGAGCCACATTTAGCCAGCACTATAGTGTTGATATTCAAGCATGTTGAAGAAGGAAGAAGGGCAAAGGAGCCAAGTGTTTGCCAGAGATGAATATTGATTAACAACTGAAACACAGGCTGTGTAAGGACAGCGTAAATATCAAGAGGGTGAAGGGTACTGAGAAGTTGTGGGATCAATACAGAGAAGACTGCAGTGAGGTTAAAAGTTTGCTAGGTGAGGGACTTAAAACGGGGAGAGATGAAACAATAGGAAGCATTTACTGAGGGTGCCATGAGAATACCTGGGTAAGGGAGAGTACACATGAAGCTGTTTCACAAAGAGGAGTTCTACAAGCTGGAGGAAGCATCTGGATCCTAGAAGATAGATTGTGAGGACAGACTATATGGATTGCACAGAATGTAAGGGAATGAGATAGACAGTAAGGTTGTCTCAACTGTTAGGCTAACCACCCAGTCATTGGGGAAAAATAGCAAGATCATGGCATGAGATTCCGAGACGGTGTTTTTGGGGCAGCAGAGGAAGAATGGTGAGAAAGAAGGAAGGGGGGAGACGGATGCGCACCTCTAACTTCAGTGGAAATGGAAATTGTGGGAGAGAACACAGCCACCAATCGAGAGAGCTGTTGGGACACAGAGAGTTCGGGTGTGGCAGATCAAGCGTGTGTCACAGCCTGTGTCACAAAATCCGAAGGCTGCTTGGGACCTGCTTTAGTGTCATATGGCTGCTATACAAAAGTGCCACAAATAAGGTGATTTAACACCATGCAAGTTTGCCCGCATTTCTAGAAACAAACAAAAAATTCTGAGATTATGGTGTTGGCAATCCCATGCTCTCTCTAAAGGCTCCGAGACTGGGAAGGAGATGGCGGGTGGTTTTCTGGCTTCTGTCTTGTTTTGTTTTTTTGTTTTGTTTTGTTTTGTTTTTAAGATTTTATTTATTTATTTGAGAGCTGGGGTGACAGACAGTGAGAGGGAGAGACAGAGAGAAAGGTCTTCCATCCATTGGTTCATTCCCCAAATAGCTGCAACAGCCAGAGCTGCACCGATCCTCTGTGGGTGCAGGGGCCCAAGGACTTGGGCCATCTTCTACTGCTATCCCAGGCCATAGCAGAGAGCTGGATCAGAAGAGGAGCAGCCAGGACTAGAACCAGTGCCCATATGGGATGCTGGCGCTTCAGGCTAGGATGGAAGAGTGTAGTGTAAGCCCATTCAAACAGTCTCAAGAGAAATAGGAAGTTGCCCCAACTCCTGGTAGCTGTCATCACTGCTTCCCAAGTTCTCTTTCTTCTGGCATTCTCTTACCAATTACTACAAGCTTCTCGGTACCAAGGACAGAAGATGTCTGAGACGATGGGTCCTGGAGCTTCCTCCACAGGCTCCAGCTGTGAGGTGCCCTCCTTCCTCAAGGACCCTGACACACAGCCACTCCTCAGGAACCTTCTTCCTTCCCTCACCTCAGATCTATATCGTGCACAGTGCAGAGCTCACCAGGAAACTGATAAACCAACCTGCTGACAGTCTCTGTGCCCAACCAGCTCTGTGCTGCTTGGGAGGGAAAAGGACAAAACAGCATTTTTGACTTTCATATCTTTTTTTCCTTTCCTGTTGCCTAATGAGATTGCCAGTTCTAGTGGGAACAAATGTTTATTATGCATAAATTCCCCTCATCAACCCCAGAAGTATAAGATGTAAAACATATTCAATGGTGGGGCTGGCGTGGTGGCACACTAGGTTAATCTTCCGCCTGCGGCGCTGGCAACCCATATGGGCACCAGGTTCTAGTACCGGTTGCTCCTCTTTCAGTCCAGCTCTCTGCTGTGGCCTGGGAGGGCAGTGGAGGATGGCCCAAGTGCTTGGGCTTCTGCATCCACGTGGGATACCAGGAAGAAGCTCCTGGCTCCTGGCTTCGGATTGGCATAGCTCCAGCCGTTGCGGCCATCTGGGGAGTGAGCCAATGGAGGGAAGACATTTCTCTCTGTTTCTCTCTCTCTCGCTATCTGTAACTCTACTGTCAAATAAATAAATAAAAATAAAAATAAAAATAATATTCAATGGCTATCTGGGAGCTGTGGTCCGTATCCTACGATTTGTGGGAGTTCCAGTGTTCTGTCAACTACGCTAGCCCCTGCTTATGCCCAAACACAGGAGGGTAGTAACTATTTCTATATCAAAGACACATTTTTGGTGGGCTGGTAAATAGATGTTAATAACTGCAGAGAAGAAACTGGAATAAAGTAAAATTTTCTGTAAGTATAATAGGTGTATACCTCAAAACGCAAAAATAGGCCAACGCCGTGGCTCACTTGGCTAATCCTCTGCCTGCGGCGCCGGCACCCCAGGTTCTAGTCCCAGTTGGGGTGCCGGATTCTGTCTCAGTTGCTCCTCTTCCAGTTCAGCTCTCTGCTGTGGCCTGGGAAGGCAGTGGAGGATGGCCCAAGTGCTTGGACCCTGCACCCGCATGGGAGACCAGGAGAAGCACCTGGCTCCTGACTCGGATTGGCCCAGAGCCAGCCTTAGCGACCATTAGGGGAGTGAACCAATGGAAGGAAGACCTTTCTGTCTCTCTCTCTCTCTCTCACTGTCTAACTCTGCCTGTCAAAAAAAAAACAACCCACAAAAATACTATTTCATTCTTCCTGTGTTAGTTTTCTGTGGCCGCTGTGCCTAGTATGACAAACTTGGTGGCTAGAAACAAGAGACACTTGTTCCCTCACCAGTCTGCAAGCAGAGCGCACAGTCGAGGTGATAGGAGGTCCTGCTCCCTCCACAGCCACAGGTGGCGGAGTCTCTGTTGCCTTGTCCAGCTTCAAGTGGCACCAGGCGTTTCGCATCCTGTGGCTGCATCCATTCTGTCTCTGCTTCCACCACGTCTCTTCCCAGTGTCTCTCTGTGTCTTCTTTTCTAATAAGGACACCAGCAGTCCTTCAGCTTACAGTCCACTAAACCCATACCGATAACATCTTGAAGCCAATTTAATTATATCTCCAAAGATCCATTTCTAAATGAGACTGAATTCTCAAGGTCCAGACAAGCAGGAAGTTTGGGGGGACACAGTCAATGGACTTATTTTTAAAGAATTTTTAAAGGTGTATTCATTTGCTTGAGTGGCAGAGTAATATATAGAGAGAGACAAAGAGAGACATTTTCCACCTGCTAATTCGTTCTCCAAATGTTAGCAACAACTTGGTGGCTGAAGCCAGGAGCCAGGAACCAAGAGCTTCATTCAGGACTCCCCTGTAGGTGGTCTAGGCCCAAGCAGTTGGGCCATCTTTTGCTGCATTCTCAGCCTCATTAGCAAGAGCTGGATCAGAAGTAGAGCAGCTGGGACACAAACTGAGTCCATATGGGTTGACAACATTGTAGGCAGCAGCTTAACTCGGTGTATACCACAGTGCAAACCCCTGTACTATACTTTTTTTAAACCCAGCAATCCTTCTTTTTTTTTTTTTAAGATTTATTTATTTGAAAGTCAGAGTTACACAGAGAGAGAGAGGCAGAGAGAGAGAGGTCTTCTATGTGCTGGTTCACCCCCCAATTGGCTGCAATGGCCCGAGCTGTGCCAGTCCAAAGCTAGGAACCAGGAGCTTCTTCTGGGTCTCCCACTGGGGTGCAGGGGCCCAAGGAATTGGGCCCTTTTCTATTGCTTTCCCAGGCCATAGCAGAGAGCTGGATTGCAAGTGGAGTAGCCAGGACTTGATCTGGTGCTGATGCGCCAGGTATGGGATGCTGGCACTACAAGTGGTGGCTTTATCTGCTACGCCACAGCGCTGGCCTCCCAGCAATCCTTCTATTCTATGGAAATAGTAAAATATTTAAGTATAAGTATATGTACACAATATTTATCAAATTAATTTATTTTATTTGAAAGGGAGAGTTTCAAAGAAGGTGGAGAGAGAGTGGCAGAGAGAAATTCTCCCATATTCTGGTTCACTCTGCAAATATAACAGCCAGGGCTGCTGGGCAGGCCAAAGCTAGGAGTGGGGAATTCAATCCTGCTCCCTGACATGGGATAGAAACCCAAGTGCTTGAGCCATCACTTACCACCTCCCATCGTGTGTGTTAGTAGGAGCTGGAATTGGGGCAGAGCTAAGACTAGAACCCAGCACTTGGTAAGGGATGTGCTCGTCCCCAGTGGTGTCTTAACTGCTATCCCAAATGCATGCCTGCTGCACAAAACCACTAATCAGACACCACATGTGAGAGAACAAGGAGGGAATGTTCCAAGCATTCAAGATGAGAACATGCAATACAGGTAGAAATATGGGATAGCAGGCCGGCGTCGCGGCTCACTAGGCTAATCCTCTGCCTGCGGCACCAGCACACCGGGTTCTAGTCCTGGTCGGGGTGCCGGATTCTGTTCCAGTTGCTCCTCTTCCTGGCCAGCTCTCTGCTGTGGCCCGGGAGTGCACTGGAGGATGGTCCAAGTCCTTGGGCCCTGCACCCGCATGGGAGACCAGGAGAAGCACCTGGCTCCTAGCTTCGGACCAGAGCGGTGCGCCAGCCGCAGGGCACGGGCAGCGGCAGCCATTGGAGGGTGAACCAACAGCAAAGGAAGACCTTTCTCTCTGTCTCACTCTCTCACTGTCCACTCTGCCTGTCAAAAAAAAATATATATATATATGGGATGGCATGCAGCTATTGAGCTCACACAAGGAAGTAATGACATAGGAGACTGAACATCGTACTTCCAAAAGAAGGACATAGAGTCCTAATATACTATAATCAGTTGGGAGCAAATAGCATGCATTATATAGATAGCATATATTATATGTTATATTATATATTATATGTTATAGGTTATATATTATATATTATTATTTAATTGCATATATTATATAGATAAAAATAGGAAAAAACTGAAAGCATTGTATATTAATATTTAATTTAAAAAATAAATGGATTTGTGTAGCAAAATAAGTTTTTTCATGTGTATTTTATGCCTACTGGAATTATCTAAATTCTTTAGAATCTCATTATCATATAGTATCTTTTAGGAAAAAATACTTTTAAAATTTTATCAAAGAGAACATAACAAAAAGCAATATATGATTAAATAAGAAAAATAACCAAGAATATGGATTCTAATTGTTCTGCTTTTGTTGAATTTTAGGACTTAACTACTAAACAAATTAGTGCACAGAATTGATTTGCCTGAGCTATTAAATGAAACAAGTCAGAGTTAGTGTATTGGCATAAAAACAAGAAATTTTTATGTTTTAGTTTTTCATATTATATAATTCCTAAGGAACAAAATAAAAGCTACTATGAAAATTAGGATTAAAGCTTAAACATGCAAATATTACATAAGGTCTTAGATGACAGGTATATAATATATATGCTTCATTGGTTCACTAAACCCTGTTCAGATGTAGGTTCTTTGCAGGAATGAAAAATAAAATCATTTATTGAACAAATGAGTGAAGACCATAGGACTTTTAATGGGTAAAAATGTGTTTTAAGTCAATGCACTTTACAAAGAGAAGTATCTCATATAACTACATCTTACAGTCTGTCCATGCCCTCACTTTCCAGTATTCTACCAAGAAAGCAAGTCTTTTCTGGAACCCCTGGCACATTGCCCAATCCAGGTCTTCCCGTGGATTCTGAAGCATGCTGGCGAGAGAAAAGTCCTGGAGTCCAGCTCTCAGCACACACAGTGCCGCTAACTGTTGTTTCTGGTCTGTGGTTGTCAGAAGACTGCAGGTCAGATTATGCTCCTCACACTGAAGGGAAGAGAAACGGAGCTGCTTCAGAGAGAGTTAATCACTGCAGAGATCCAATTACTCAGGAGGACAAAGGTGTGACCACACTGGGAACCCTCCCTCTGCCCATCCAGAAATGTGAATGCAAAGAAAATGGAAGCAATATGTAATCAAAATTTCCTCTGTGTTCCTGAGAAGAGTGTGCTATTGTTTGTGGTGGGACTGGTGCTGCCCCAAGGCTAGGAGCTTCTACATCTGGGTGCTAGGCCACAGGATCTGCCATGGCTGAAAATTATTCTGGAAAAGAGTACTGAATCTCCCTGCTCACTCACACTTATCTAATAATCCAGGGTTGCTCTCTGTTGAGAGGAAGTAATTCTCACATAAAAATCAAAGAAATGAATATTTCTTTTTAAGTTAATTTGCATCATAAAGGAACTCAGTTCCCCAGTGTAGAAGCTGGAGAATGGAACTACATGGACCACTCTCCTCCAAAACTCTACCCAGTTTATCTTCCCAGGGCCCACCTCACTGTGGCAGAACTTTTTCTGGAGTGATCCCACCTAACACCCTTAATAGTGGAATACACCAATGTAAACATTCGAGACTCTAATTTTATTTCAGTCAACTCAGGAATTTCTGTATCCATTGGAAAACCTTGGGTGAGTGACACAGTCTGTTTCATTGTGGAGAACCAAGGTCCCAGACACTTCTATCTGATAACAGTGACTAAGAGCAACTTGATTTTTAAAGTAAAAATGAGACAATGAAAACACAACATAAATGCCCCCACTCAAAATGAGATACTTAAAATCCACATGAACAGATGTGTAGAAGCAAATGATATAAACTCTTATCTAATATGAGAATGATAAAATGTTCATGAGTATAAAATATCTTAAAAGTATGCATTTCAGTGCAGGAATTCTGTCACCTGTTGCATATTGAGTTCTCAATTACAATGTCACATCTCATGATGTTCAAGTGTGGCTTTTTCTACTTTTAATCAGCAAATTATTTTCATACACACACTCACACACACACATACAAACCCTGCTTTAAATGAAACCAAATTGTGTGGTAGAAATCCATTCCAGCACATTAGTCATCTTCAGAGGGAGTCTGTGTATACATTACGAAGTGGCTCTTAAATACTTCAATGAGTTTGAAAATTTCCATGCAAAAGAAAGACACTACAGATAAAAGCTATACTATCTATATATACTATAGATTATATACTAAAATTTCTGTGTTTTTTTTATATGGAAATAAAAATCCATGGATAAATCAAATCTGATTGCTTCACATTTTGACATGGAAAGATGTCTTTCATAAGAGTTAATCAAAAAGATCATGGCAAATACATATTATGAAAAAAAAAGTATGCTTGGATTTCAAAATACTTTGCACCAAAATTTTTTTAAATTCTATTTTACCACAAATGTTTTGAAGTGTCTCTATATTTCAACTATATGTTATTGTCACTAATGAGGATTCTACTCTTTAATAACACAATGATATCTGCTAAGGAAAAATCCTTCAAAATAAGCAATTCTGTTTATTCATTTTCATATTTAACAGGTTGTGAAAACAGGAGGAGACCCTCACACCAAACTCTTACACCCTCTCCAGGGATTTGCCTTTATTAAGGTGTCACAATAATATCGGAGACACAGAAGAGGTGCTAGTCAGGTGGAAATTTGTCTTTTTGAAACACGCTCCCAAAATCAATGCATGAGGGAGGACAGACTTTCCTTCCCACCTGCGTGATTCCTTTGCTTCAGGAAGCCAGGAGCAGTGAGAGCAGAGAGTGTGGATAATGCTGCTGAAACAGCGGAAGACCCAGGGGTGAGTCCCTAGGAGAGAACTCAGGGAGGGCAGTCACACAGCAGGCAGCCACCAGTCCTCAGGCCTCTGGGGAGAACAAGGGGCAGGACCATCCTGGCAAGAATGGCCTCCATCCTAGTGACGAGGTACTATCATGATAAGCAGAAATAATCTCTTCAATAATGGAATATTACTCAGCCTTAAAAATGAAATTCCAGCATGTGCCACAATGTCGATGAACCTTGAAGATGGTGTGCTAAGTCAAATAAGACAGTCAGAAAATTAAAAAATGCCATGACCCCACTTCTCTGACATCCCTAGAGCAGTCAAATTCACACAGAGAAGTGGAGTGATGCTTGCCCAGGATGGGGGTGGGGGTGGGGGGGTGGCAGGGCAGGGCTCCAGGGCATGCAACATGGGGAGTGATTGTCTATAGATTTTCAGTTTAATGTGAATGTGCTTTATCACACTGTACTCCACACCTAAAAACATTTAAAATGGTAAATGTTCTGCCATGCATTTTTTTGCACAGTAAAGAAACTCTACGGTAAGGCAGCGATTCTTTGGGATGTGTTCTTGGTGCTGCAACAGCACTGGACTAAAAGTGCAATTGTAGGCCCAAACTGGACCCATCTAGTCAGGAACTCCTGGGCTGGGGCCAGGCATCCGTGTTTTACAAGCTTTCCAGGGGATTTTGACACCCACTTGAATGGGGAGCCCCTGCACAGAGCCAAGAATGGGAGTCAGTTCCACCTTGCTTCTCATGCGTACTGTGGACTTTACCAGTTCTGTGCTCTGGGCAGGTTTCTACCCTACTGCAATGCGGTCTCTCTGTGAAATGAAGATGCTGATACCACCTTAATATTGATTGTAAACAATGCCCATCACCATGATAACCTAGAAAATGGATGATCTTATTAGCAGCTAAGAACAATTCATCTTCCCTTACCTGCCCCATACCACAGTGCAACCTGCAAAATGCCTGTTTGTAGAAGTGGAGGGGCTTGCATAAGCACAAGCTCTTATTTGTGAACTCTGATGGAGCTGGGGACAGGTATAAAGCATTTCATCCCAAACTAATAATGCAAACATTTGATGTGTATGGCATGCACAGAAATGTAGACAGCGCAGTCTGTACTGGCTATAAAGGGCTCCACTCTCAGATGTTTGCTCTCAAAAGCCCTGTTGGTGGCAAAAGTTCTCTCTTAATTGCTCAGGACATTTGTAAGCAATTCTCACTCTCATGCACACACATGGCATTGGCATTTTAGAACCTCAGGAACAACAAAAATAAAATGCTTTAAGTAGATTGGAAGAGGAGCAGCCAGGATATGAACCAGTGCTGAAGGCAGAAGCTTAGCCCACTATGCCACAGCATCAGCCCCCAGTTAAGTGACTTTTAAAAGTCAGAAGTAATGTGAAGGGATCCATGAGATACTTATTTGAACCCAAAGCCACAGCCATTCTTTTCCACCTGTTCTAGTCAAAGAGCGGACCTAGTCAGTGCTTGTATCACCTGGGAGCTGGCTAGAAACACAGAACACCGGAGGAACCCTGGAACTAGGGAATCAGAATCTGAATTTTTAACTGCATCTTAGTTATCTTAGTAATCGTGGTTCTTGAGAAGCACTGCTTTACCTGTAAGCTATGCTGCCATGCTGTTGTGGTGCTTAAAATAAACTTCACATTCAGTTAAAGAGATATGTTTAATGAAGGACAGCAATGCATCTGATAAAAATGCAGTCTTCATGCCTCCTACCAGGGAGTTGAAAGGTACACATCTAGCTTGGAGGCCCTCAATTCTCATTTTTAAGGAGTGATTCCTAAGTCATCTAATCAATGTGGCACGTTTTGAGGGGATGAGCCGAACGCTGAAGGGGGTGCACATGGTAGGAAGAAGGGCTGAGGACTGGCAGATGAACACAGAACAGTACCTGGTGGCTGCAGGAGTGGAAAGGGAAACACATTGTCATGGATGACAGACTGTCCGTGGCAAATGATACAGAAGAAAAGATTTCATTTGCTATTCCTGACTTCATCGCCTTTTCACTTGAATACTACATTTTACAGAATAAACAGAAACACAGCTGATCCCCCAAGTTGCACAGCTGACCACAGAATGTGACTCACAGCAGGGGGTGCACTCCCAGCCCTGTTTGCCAAGATAAGAGATCCTCTCAGTGCTTGGAGCATCAGGTGCTATTCATTTCAAAAAATAACAGACAATGGCCAAAATTCATTCTTTA
Source organism: Lepus europaeus (assembly GCF_033115175.1). NCBI lineage: Eukaryota > Metazoa > Chordata > Mammalia > Lagomorpha > Leporidae > Lepus > Lepus europaeus. The sequence goes on from NC_084839.1 coordinate 3,555,423, forward strand.
AGATGAAGATGTCTACGTGGGTGCAAACTGTTGAAATCTTTACATAGTATATACTAAGTTGATCTTCTGTATATAAAGATAATTAAATCCAGCTCTCTGCTGTGGCCCAGGAAGGCAGTGGAGGATGGCCCAAGTGCTTGGGCCCTGCACCCGCATGGGAGACCATGAGGAAGCACCTGGCTTCTGGCTTTGGATCGGTGTAGCATGCCAGCCATAGCGGCCATTTGGGGGGTGAACCAATGGAAAAAGGAAGACTGAATTTCTCTCTGTCTCTCTTTCTCACTAAGTCTGCCTGTCAAAAAAAAAGATAATTAAAAATGAATCTTAGTGAAGAATGGGATGGGAGAGGGAGTAGGAGATGGAATGGTTTGCGGGTGGGAGGGTGGTTATGGGGGAAAAACCGCTATAATCCAGAAGTTGTACTTTCAAAATTTATATTTATTAAATAAAAGATTTTTTAAAAAGCAAAAAAAAAAGAAATAAAATGAGCACTTTTGAACAGCAAAAAAAAAAATAAATAAATAATAATAATCTCAAGAGGTTCTTCCCTAACCACATGGCTGTGTTACACACAAACCGTCCAAAATCATGAAGAGACCCCATGATCTCTTATTCCAATATGGGCGTGTTGTGCTGCCATGAGAGAACTGTAGCAGAGAAAGGAGACGAGGGCCTTGCTCGATCCTTCAGGAAATGATGTAAGCTGCAGGCGGACTGCAAGCTGTGTGCTGTACTGAATCTCGGGCACTTTGGAAATTCATACAAGGGGTGAGTGACGCTTAGGAGGTGTGCAGAAGTGCAGGGGGCAGGGACCAGAGATGGTTCTGAGTGTCCGTTCTGGATCCATCAGACCCGCTCTCCTCACCAAGCCCTTGTGTCCTCCGCATTGTATCCATCTTGCCTTACAGCACAGACACGTCAGGTGTTTAGTTCTGCTCACAAAATCACACAAGATGTAACATAAAGCGTCTGATATACTCTAGCTCCCTTCCCCCATTTTTATCCTGTTTCAAATGAGGGAAATTAGGAAATGAATGAAGTTATCCTAAGAGATCTTGTTGTTCAGAGCTCCAGGGTTGACAAGGGAAGTTACCGTGGGCCCAAGAGCTGCCCTCAATGCCCTCACCTGCCTTTGCTCAGGTCTTGTACACCAGCATTGCATGTCGCCACCACGAAGACTGGGGTCACTTAGGAACAAGCTCTCGGAGTGCCTCCGTCCTGCTGTCCAGAGCTCTTAGCAGATGTTAATGCCCAGAAATTTTAGCAAAGAACGGAGAACCTGATGGACCATGCCCTTTGCAGGAGAGCAGTTTGAACTCTACATAGAATTCTCCCCGTGTCTGTCCGAGATCCTCGGGCTTAGTCTCTGTCCCCGTAGCCTAAAGCTCCTTTTTTAGGGGGCAGCTGGTAGCTAAAGTATGTGACATAGACCGGTGTCCCTTCTTAGTCGTTCCAGCTAGACCCAGGACCACGCGTGCTAATTGTCTGGAAGGGCTGCTCCTACAGGTGCAGCCTGTCGCTGGAGCCTGCTTCTCCACCCCGGAAATACCAGGAACTTCCACAAACAGCTGCAGCGAGAAATAGGAAACACCAGGAACTCCCCCAAGAGCTAGTGAAACACTGCAGGAGCAGAGAAGCCCTAGGCTCTGAATAGAACTAGAGTTGGATCACTGAACACACGGAAGACCTGGCGCTGGATTTGCCAGGCCCAGGATCAGCTGTGCATTTCCTGAGGTCAGTAGGGGATGGTCAATCAGTAGTTACTGCATCACAGAGCCCCCCAATCAGGCTTCAGCTTTCACAGTATGTTTCCCTTACTGAGAGAGACCAGTGGCCAACCTGTGCATTGTTACAGCGTAGTTTGAAAAGCCTCTAGCTGAGGAGTCATTTTCCCTCAGATTTGCCTTCTTACTTCCAGGAGAGACAGCTCAAAAAAGACCAAGTGCAGACTGGCTTCCAAAGCCCAGATTGAATCAGCGATAAATCAATCACATCTTCCTTGAGTTTGAATAATATTTAGAAACTTGCATTTGGCTTAGGGGCCACTATGATCTTTAAAAATTTCAAACAGCTTATGGATAATTTGAATATTATAAATTTACCAAATGAATGAAACCATCTGCTCTTTTTAGAGAAGGGGTGAACTTAAGATGGGTTTTCTCTGATGAGGGGGTCTTGGACAAGGGCAGTGCCAGTTCTGGCTCGTCCAGAGGTCGGCTCCTGGGTGAGGCATAACCGAGAGATACCATCCATGCTCCGATCCAACTCCATCCTCTACCCTGAAACTACTGACTCCAGGCAGTCTTGTGGATCACTCTAAGTTTTAATTCCCTCTTTTCCCAAGATTTATTTATTCATTTGGAAGAATTACAGAGGGAGGAAAGGAGAAAGGGGGGGGATCTTTCAACTGCTTTTTCACTCCCTAATTGGCCACATTGCCCGGGGCTTGGCAGATTCAAAGCCAGGAGCTGAATTCATCCTGGTCTCCCATGTGGGTGCAGGGGCCCAAGTACTTGGGTCATCTTTTGCTGCTTTTCTAGGCACATTAACAAGGAGCTAGCTCAGAGGCGAGGCAGCCAGTACTCGAAACAGGGTCCATGTGGGACGCAGGTGACCTGCTGTGTCTCAGTGCTGGCCCCTTAATTCCTCTCTTTAAAAATGAAAAATGGAGCAGTATTGGTGTATATAATCATCCATCAAAAAAAGGAAATTTATTAGGTGTTAAATTAAAAATATTGTAATTCTACAAGTTCATGGAAGGAAAAACTTCTGAGTCTTTTTTGCTTCTGATAAGAGTGTATTTCCCCATAAATAGCCTTGAAATCTGATAAAGACACCTTGGTCTTAGGTCCAGACAAATCACTTTAACCTACTTATGTTTTCAATTCCCTCTTTGGTAAGACTAAAAATTGCCCCAAGTCTAGACGCAGCTGACAAAAGAGTGCTCTAAGACAACAGAGACTAAGGCACTACGACAACAGAGAAGATGAAGCTGGTTGTTTGATGTGGAGAGATGATCATGTGTCAGAACATAAAAAAGAATCCAGATGCCAATGCAGGAAGATGTCCAAATGATTAGATCATAGGTAGTGCTGGTTTGGAATGGGCACTGCTGGAGCAAGGCAAGTTTGCCATCCCAAAAACTCCTTGTTAGAAGTCTGTAGTTCTTCTAAGCTGAAAAGCCATGAATAAGAAAGGTAAAGTTATTGAAAATATTGACTTTATATAAATATAAAATACTTATAAATCTGAGAGTTAGTAGAAACTAAAGCAGATAAATGTCAGTATATTTATTTAAAGAGCTCCCAGAATGTAAAATGAAAACACTAAAACCTCAAGAAATGGCAAAAGCTAGGAAGAGATCATTGAAGATAAAACCTGACTTTTACTAGAAATCAGAAAAATACATATTTGATTACCTAAACAGAACACATTGGAGACACACACACACACACACACACACACCCCAAGACATGGAAAAAGGATAATGCCATAAAATGGATCCATCCATGTGCTGTTGATGGAAAAACAAAACTGTCTGGGTCTTTATAATAGCAATTTGATAAAATGTGTAACCTACATAAAGCACACCATTGTTGATTAAATTAGACATTCTCATAGGAAAAGATCCCACATTTATGTTGGTTTATGAGTGTGTAGTATTATGTGTTTCTCTAATTTTTCATTTGTTTTTTTTAGCATTTTTGACAGGCAGAGTGGACAGTGAGAGAGAGAGAGAGAGAGACAGAGAGAAAGGTCTTCCTTTACTGTTGGTTCACCCCACAATGGCCACTGCGGCCGGCGCACCGCGCTGATCTGAAGCCAGGAGCCAGGTGCTTCTCCTGGTCTCCCATGCTGGTGCAGGGCCCAAGCACTCAGGCCATCCTCCACTGCCTTCCCGGGCCACAGCAGAGAGCTGGACTGGAAGAGGAGCAACTGGGACAGAATCCGGCGCCCCGACAGGGACTAGAACTCGGTGTGCCGGCGCCACAGGTGGAGAATTAGCCTACTGAGCCATGGCGCTGGCCTAATTTTTCATTTGTAAAAGCAAAAAACCACAGTTTGTTTTTGAGAAAATGTGAACTTTTCTTTTTTCTTTTTTTTTTTTATTAAACTTTTATTTAATGCATATAAATTTCCAAAGTATAGCTTATGGGTTACAATGGCTTCCCCCCTCCCATAACTTCCCTCCCGCCCGCAACCCTCCCCTTTCCCGCTCCCTTTCCCCTTCCATTCATGTAAAGATTCATTTTCAATTCTCTTTATATACAGAAGATCAGTTTAGTATATATTAGGTAAAGATTTCAACATTTTGCCCATATAGCAACATAAAGTGAAAAAACTACCATTGGATTACTAATTTTTTTTTAACTTTTATTTAATGAATATAAATTTCCAGTGTACAGCTTATGGATTACAGTGGCTTTCCCCTCCCATAACTTCCCTCCCACCCGCAACCCTCCCCTCTCCCGCTCCCTCTGTGAACTTTTCTACACATTGCTGTGCAGAATGTGTCTGTGTTAGTCTTACCCAGTGTTGCTATTTACACGAAGTTCACTCCTAAAATAAATAATAATTTTTTAGGAAAACGGTGTGCTACAGAAGTAAAATGCTTCTTTGATATTGAGATGGATGACGCATTGGGAGAACAGTCATGTTAATACATAGTAATGGGTGCGGGAGAATAAAGAGAGGTCCTGGAATTCACCTTGCCATGGTTGTGCAAAATGCTGCAGTGGCAGCATGGGTTACATCATTACAATGGAGACTCACCAGGAGTCACTAAGGTGTGCAGGCAGCAGCCATGTGGAGCCCCGGACGTCACCTGACAGGGACTAGCCTTACAAAGACCTCGCTGTCCTCAACCTGCTTCTTCCAATCTGCAAGCAGAGGCAACCATGGAGCTCGTGGACACAGGCGCATCCTTTGGTCTTTAATGAATCTGGGCTGCTTCCTGCCTCATGGAATTATCTCTGTTCCCTTCCTTCTCCATTTCTTATATTTTCATTTTATTTTTGAGTCAGAGAATATATTTTAAACTGAAACAACTGACTATTTTGGAGCACATTAAAACAAATTATACCCGGGACCGGCGTTGTGGTGCAGTAGGTTAAAGACCTGGCCTGAAGCATGGGCATCCCAAATGGGCGCCAGTTCTAGTCTCAGCTGCTCCTCTTCCAATCCAGCTCTCTGCTATGGCCTTGGAAAGCAGCGGAAGATGGCCCAGGTCCTTGGGCCCCTGCACCTGCGTGGGAGACCTGGAGGAAGCTCCTGGATTATGGCTTCGGATGGTGCAGCTCTGGCTGCTGCAGCCAACTGGGGAGTGAACCAGCGGATGGAAGACCTCTCTCTCTGTCTCTACCTCTCTTTGTAGCTCTGTCTTTCAAATAAATAGAATAAATCTTAAAAAAAAATATACTCAAGGTGCTAGAGCAAGCCTTGTGTGTTCTGCACACGCGCACACTTGCCACACACAACTCCCAGTTTTAAGATTGGTTCCCTTTTCTTTATGTGTCAGTGATTGGCAGGCAGTGGGACTGCAAATGCGACATCATATGACAGCTGCAGTGTGTGTTCAGGGGGGAGATAAAAGCCAGTGTTTGGAAACCAAGAGGCCCGTCCCTAGGGTGCTAGGAGCTTGCTCACCATGTCTGCACATTAATAGAAAGCAAAGGCCCCTTGCTCTGGGGTAGATGCACATTCATTGTGCCTTTCAACACGGCAGCCAAGCACCTGTGCAGGAGAGGCACAAAGATAAACATGCAGGTCTGTTACACATCCTGAGGACACGACAGATTGTGCACCTCTGATTGACGTGCCAACGAGTCTTCTTAATCCAACAGTCATCTTGTTTCTGTTATGATTTCATCCATTCAAAAAAAGAGCTAGGACAACACAGAATCTTGTCATCTCAGATTTTCTTTGGAAGCTCTTCACTTACTAGCAACTGACTTCTATTTATAATCAGCATATATTTCACTGCTTTGAATAACGTTAACCTTTCTTTTAAAATACAAAAAAAAAATAGAAATAGCTTACTAGACTTTTCTACCTCTAATCAGAACTTGTGTATATAGGGTCCCCGTATCATGCATTCCAAGTGATACGTGCAAGCACTGGGTGAAAAATACACATGCATTTCAATAGTTCTATGTACATCTGCTTTATCACTGTCTTTCCCCCTTCTCTGGAGAATTGAGCAATTTCTTTTGTCAATGCACACTTTCTGAGTATATGTCTTCACAGCCAAGATGGAGAACTGTGGATTTTTAGAAATTAATATTTGTTTCAATAAGTCCAAACAATGAGGCCCTTCTAATTTAATTATGTTAGTTTTCCCAAGAAATGCTGTTGTCTACAACTGAAAAGCCTACAGTTGAGTGGTACAGTAATTCATTTATGAATATCCTGTCCAATTAACAAAAAAATGAAGCCAAGCACTTGTCTTCCTGAATTTCCAAAGTGAACGACCCACTAATGCTGTCACATTTGCAACCTGTATCAGCGGCAGCATGAAGTGTAGTTCCTGTGCTGCCTTGCTCTGTCCTGGCTGGAGGGTCTGGATTCTGTTTTCTGAGGAAGCACAGGAGGCTGGTGCATTCCAGCGACACTTGTCCTTAGTAGTGATCGACTGACAGGCTCACCTGCATCAGAGGCCAAAAGGAACAACCATTACCCTGAGAATGTTCAGTCGGACCATTTTTAGTGCAAATAATGTCCATTAGAGTTGTTGTATTTACTCCTACGAATGGAGAATGGATCTGACTGTGCTGGCAGAGGTGGCATGGCTGGTGTGGTCAGGGCTTGGTGATATTTACCCATCATTACCCACCAGGCAGGTTGTAGATTACATCATTGAGAGCTGACAACACAAAACAGGGTTAGGGATGTGGCCTCCTGGTTAAGAGGCTTGCTTCCCCTCTCAGAGGGCCTAGGGTGAATAGCAAGCTCAGACTCCTCATTCCAGCTCCCCAGAAATGAAGAGGCTGGGAGACAGCAGGGGTGCCTCCAGCAGTTGAGACCCTGGGGCCTATGGAAAAGGCCTGAGTGAATTCCTGAATCACAGATCCACCCCTCAGTTTATGCAGGTGTTTGAGTAGTGAACAGCACCTGGGACCTCAATCTCTGTATCTGTCTTGTCTCTGTCCTTCAAATAAATAGACAAAAATTAAATGAATGAATAATCAAAAACAAAAAAAAAATCCCTTTACACATTGTGTTTCCTTGATGTAAGAGCTTTCCTGCTACAACTTCCACTTCTTTCTCCATGACCAAACATTCTTTGCCAACTGCATGGATATAATGTATCTGAGTCATTTTGGCATCTGGTAACATTCTGGAAACACACACACCTGTAAGTCATGACATCCAGCAATTTTGTATTTTTATGAACAAATATGTGTACCCCTCAGAGGGCCTCCATTTAGTATTCAGTGGACTATTCTCAATACATCAAGAGATCACTTTAATTGGAGAGATACAAGTCTGTATATGCATTTATAAACTCAGTGCCTGCAAGATCAGATTGTTGAAAAACATGCCTACTGCTGTCTTAGGCATACTGATTTTACATTAACAATAGCAAACTTGGAATATGGTATTTTAAGATTATGGACTACAATTTACAGCAATAGCTTTGCTTTACTTACTTAACAAAGCATTTTCAAATTAGTTGCTATTTTTAAGATAATGTTTTTGGTTGTTATTTTAGAAACCACAACTGTGAAGTGGATTCTAGTGATGTCTCCTCCACTAAGATCAGTGTTGACTGATTCATGTCACTTAACAATCTCCATTAATTCTTTCAAAGTCTAATAGTGTTTTTCTCCCCAACCCAAGCGTAGAGGTGTAAAGGCATAGGGTGTATAATTTAACAAAGTGGTAAGGCTCTTCCTAGGTCCAGAAGATAAAATCGTTTGACTTCTGTAATTTACCTTTACAGCTCCTGAGCTAGGTGGAATCTCTTGGCCACTGACCCCTGCTGTATGTCAGGCCCAAGACCCACAAGCTGCCCAGCCAGTGACTGTGAACAGCAGGTGGAAGTCAGCCTCTCTCTGAATGTCACAGAGCTACTATGGCTCTCGAGCTCCAGGAAAGCTTGGGCAGACTTTCTCAGAGCTGCACTGTAGTCCTAACAGGTGGCTCCCCAGCCTCTTCTGCACCCCCTACCTTTCCTCACAGGTGTTTGCTTTTAAAATGTCACATTTCCTTCTAACTCAGATTCTGTTTCTCCAGACCCAAACAGACAGGAAGTTTGGCATTCTCTTTGGAACCTTCTTTTTATGGCATATTTGTAACGAATTTCTTTTGAGGGAATTCTATTAGATAGTCAGGCAGGATCAATTAATAAGGTGGGATCACCAGAAAGGCAGTCCCCAGGAGTCCCCCTGACTGGCAGATACTCCTGGAGCAGATGATTACTTCCTGTTGTGCTTTATGGTGTGTTGCTGTGTGCCAGGCCTTTCCTGGCCCTGCACACGCACAGCTTTGAGTGACCACAAGTGACAGCAACTACTTTTAGGTCTTGAAAGACAGACTGGTGCCTGGGCTAAAAGGAATTGGGAGGGGAAGAATCTTAGCTCATACCTGTGACCACAGGGCATGTTGCAGCAGTCTCCTTTCCTGAGAGAGGTTGTGCTTCCTGTACTCTGCTTTCCCACTTGAGGCAAGGGAGTTCCTGTCATGGTCTCCACCTACTGTCAACACTCCTCTTTGTGTGGACTAAACAGATGTCAGCCACACATGGCTATGAGAGTAGGTCACATGACCTCCATACAGTACTATGTGAGTGGTCACATGACAGATACACAGTGTCATGTGAGTAGTCACATGATAGCCAGACACTGACATGTGAGTAGTCACATGATAGCCAGACACTGACATGTGAGTAGTTACATGTAGGACATGCAATGACATGTGAGTAGTCACATGATAGCCAGACATTTACGTGTGAGTAGTCACATGATAGCCATGCACTGACAAGTGAGTTGTCACATATAGGACATGCAGTGATGTGTGAGTAGTCACAAGCTGACAACCCCAATGCTCCACATAGAATCCCTGAGCACAATGCCTAACACAAAGCCACAGCAAAGCTTTTACTGAAGTGAAACCAACAAACAAGCAATTGCTTAATTAAAGAATGGATGAATTTGACAGGTGGATTTAGCTGCTACTTTTAGATAGCTCATAGGTAATGGTGAAAGCAGCTATTGTTAATATGAACAGTTCCAATGTAGAAAAATAAACACCCATGAATCCCATGATCTTATCCATCTGTAAATATTCATTCATTTACTACAACACTTGCACATTGAAGACATTTATTGTGTTTGTTGGATGGGTAAGTGGATAAGTGCTTTTTTAGACAACATCTCCCCACCAGTCTAGAATTAAATATGTGTGGACTCAGACCCAAGTCATACCACTCAATAGGTCTGTGACTCAAGGAAAATTCTTAAATTCACCCAGTCTTATATTTGCCATGTATTTAAAAGTCTATAATAATAATTACTACACATAATCGCTATGAGGATTAGATTATATTGTCTGCCTAAGTAATGGTTCAAAACATTAGTTTCATCTTTCATTTATTGACTGAAATTTGCTTTATGCTTGAATCCCACCCTACTAACTAGACTATATCTTAGAATATTCCATCCATGCACCCATCATCCATCCATCCATCCATCCATCCTTCTTTTCCACACATTCACCCATCCATCTACTTATTCACCCATCCATTAATTCACACAGCTATCCATTCATCCATCTACCCACCCACTCATCCATCCACTCTCATATCCATCCATGCATCCAAAAGTCCATCGATCCTCCATCCACTCATCCATTAATCCATCCATTCATATCCTCTTTCAGTCTCTCTCACTTTCAAATTCTATATTTTAACCAGCTGATTCCCATTTGATTACATTTACACATACTATTGTGTTCTTATAAAAGAATCCCTTCTCAATTCAGGGAGAAGCATTTTTTTCTAGACACGGATAATGGTGTTGGTTAGACAACAATGCAAATGCACTTCAGGTCATTGAACTGTATGGTTAGAAACTATTAAAATGATAAATTTTATGTTATGTATATTTTGCTTCAATAAAAATAATCTACCAACATCCTTCAAAATCACATTAATTTGCTAATACCCATTTTTTTTAATAGCAACATGTCTTGATTTATCTATACTTGTTTTACCTTTTCCTGAAATTTCCTTCAACTTGCCTTTCTCCACAAGAATTCCAACTGACCTATGGCAGGTATTAAGGCTTTCTATACTATTCTTATAACCAAATCCATTGGGCAATTCATCATTAATTACCTTGTAAGACCTCTGCATTTGATACTCCTTAGTGCAGCCTTCTAACTTCAACCCTTCTCTATAATCCTGTCTAAAGTGAGTCTTCCACCTTTCCCTAACAAGATGTCTTCCAGTCCACCAGTTTAATCCTCCCTCTCCTGCATCGACTTTTATTCGCTCCATGAGCATATCAATATTGTATTCTTTAGGGTGTTTAGATTATGCTTGACCTCACTTCTTGTGTTATTGCTACCCCATTTTATAGTAGAATTGTTCAAAGATGTTGTCCATTTTAAGTTTTTCTATCTGTCTCTTATCACTCTGCTTTCATGACCTCTTCTAATCCATAAAGCCCTTCCTGTCAAGGTCATGGGTAATTCAGGCATCACTAGGTCCAAAGGTCAAGTCCTGTCTCTCACATCACTTGACCCAGCTGCAGCATCCAGCATTGTCCGTTTGTCCTTTTTCTTCAGGAAACACCTCCTTTGGCTTATTTTCTTCTTTCTTTCTTCATTTTTTTCCTACTCTGTGGAAAGCCCAGACTCAGATTTTGTTTCATTTTAATACAAACCATTTTCTCACAAGATACAGCCAATTTATCTGTGAGTTGTATTGAGCCTGACATCAATATGCTTTCATAATTGACCCTTTACTATCACTTTCTCTGCTGGCATCTTAATCAGGACGCTGTCACCCCCTACCTGGAGACTTCAATAAGGATCCCAACCAGGCCCTTTTCTCTCTCTTTCTCTGCTGAGTGTTCCTCTCAACAGACCATTCAGAGTAGCGAAGTCGAATCTCAGATCCTGGGCTCAGAAGCCTCCTCTGACTTCCTGTTTCTGCTAATGGAGAAACCACAGTTCTTAGTATAACTTACAAAGCCCCATGTGATTTGGCCTCTCCCTCTCTTCCCCTACTGTTCTCTCCATTGTCTGCTGAGGCCCCCCTTTGGCCCTTCCCCAAGCCTTCTGAATGTCAAGTCTGCTCTTCTCTCAAGATTTCTGCTTCTCCACCCTCAGATCTTTGCTGTCAGCTGTTCTATGGATCCTGCTCTGTTGTCTCATTTCAATGGCAGATGCTCTCTCTTGATTTCCCACACTATTATCTATTCTGAATAGCATTTATCAATTTCCAATGCACTAATTACCTAAGCTATTTAACACAGTTTTCATATGATATTTTGTGTCTTTCTCAGATACAACATTAAGCTTCAATATGGTGGGTCAGGTTCGTTTGTTGGTTTGAGTACTTCACTGATGCAACTCTCATTTTTAAACATACCTGGTACAGATAAATAAATAAATGTGTCTGGACACATATCTCATCACTTTGGTAGGAGAAGAAATTCTGACATCTCATTTTAAATCCAATTAATCATATTCGACTTCTAACCTCGAGTCTGACAAAATCTTTAACTAAGGTTTAATTTCAGTATCTATTTCTACACATTTCACTACTGCAGTTGAGTCCAATATTTTTATTTTATCAAAAAGATTCTCTCTCTTCTATTTCTATTGACACTGTGCTTACAGTTACTTCTGCTCCTGCCAAGGCTGCCTAATCCTTCATGCTGACCTGTTTCCCCCTCTAATTCATCTCCCATCACTCATCACCACCCTGCCCCAAGACAGCTTTGGGATTCAAATTCCTCAGGTGGTTGCTCATACCTCCTTATGTGAGAAGAAGACATTTTCTTTGTGAAACGCCACAATATGCAAGCACATTTATTCTGCCCCTCAAAAAAGAAATCATGCTGGGGAATTAAATGCGTGTTTGTTTATATATACATATAGACAGACAGATAGATGGGTAGATAGATAAAATTAGAGTAAATATCATAAAGTAATTTTTTCATGCTTTCCCATTCATATACATTTGCAACATGTTCATTTGTTTTATAATCTGTTAGTATTCACTAAACAAATAGCAGTCGATGACATCATTTTAAGGATTGTTAGAATCAATTAGTTCCCAATTAATAGGTCTTATAAACTCAGGAATAATGCATTATTTAATTTTAGAGAAGCAACTACTTGCCCTGACTTAAGACTGCCTCATTCTCCTGGGTCATGAAGTGAAGGCATTCCTTGCCCAGGGGCATCCGCAGCCCTGGAATAGGTGCCTCAGGAAATTGATTGTTCTCTCCTTTCTTGTTCTAAATTCGTCTTTGTAACTTCCTCTTCTACTTCCTCCATCACTGCCTTTCCCAGTTTTCATTTCAACACAGTCGTCTGAGGAGCAGCTGTGTAGTTTTAAACTGAGTTTGGAATGAGGGCCACATCGGAATTTTTCATTTGAGTTTGGAAAGACTTAAATCACATCATCACAAATGTCTACACCTGTCCCTCATGCTTTCGTATGTAGCACTGCTTCTCATTTCCAGAATGTTCATGCAATGTCTGCTTTCTGTTCCATTGCTCATGTTTTCCTCACCTGAATTTTTACTGCCTCTTTTGTCCAAGCCCAAGTTCAAGTTTTAGGTCAACATGGAAGGCACCGACTGCAAGACGTAGGCACCGACTGCAAGGCGTAGGCACCAACTGCAAGGCGTAGGCACCGACTGCAAGGAGTGTTCGCAGTGTCTACATTGTGATACAGATGTCTACAACTTATCCTCTCAAAGCCTACCTGTTTCAGGACGGGACACCTTGTAGAAGCTCAATATCTATTGCACGGGGGATAGACAATGTTTGCTTTCTGAGATGTTTATTTGGTTTTTCCTGTAACTCCACTCCACACACATTTCCTAAAGTCCATGTCCTGTCCCAGGATCAACTCCAGAAACTCATAGCACAGTGACTGCCATTGTCTTATCCTCCTATAGACTGGGATGTTTCTGAGGGTTTTCTTGGTTCTGACAACTGCAGCTTTGCTTGGTTCTAATGAAGTGTTTTGCAGAATGCTCCTCAACTTGATTCCCCCGATGTTTTTTTTCTCATGATGCAATGATGACTGGGGTTATTCTTCCTGGAGGAAGATCACAGAAGCAATCCTGCTGTAAAACCGTGAGGGCAAAGCCTGCTGTCCGTGTGGCTGGTCCCCAGGCTAGGCGCTATGCACTGTGTAGTGCCTTCATTCTTTATGTCACATGCCACTCCTTGGAAGTCAGCTGCTAAGCACAGCCCTCTTCAGGCATGGGGAGTGTGTGAATAAATGGGTTAAGATCGCTCTGTACAGATCTGTGCCCCACCTGTTTATGTACTGATTCAATGATAAATATTCAACCAAGGGTGATATGTCTTAACCAAGGTGATGCTAACAGTGGTAGTACTTCAGGGAATGTGAAACGTGGAAGCAAAGTGAATTGTGAAGTGATGAAAAAGCCACGTGCAGCAAATGTTTGGTTAAGAGCAGTTACAAGCAGCTTATCCCTGGCAGTGAAGGGAAGGCAGAGCATGTCTGAAGGCCACGTGCCCCAAAGGCATGGGGCAACAGGGCAACAAGGGTCCATAATGGCGAAAAATGGCAAAAAGGGAAAAAGGGCCAGGCCCACTGTGTTCTGGGCCTTTTATCCACTCCCAAGGGGGAGTGGTCTTGTAGCCTGATTGGCAGGTGGCCATACAGGTGGGATCAGGTAGAAGGTTGAGATCACACAGGGGCATGGTGAGTGCATGGTCTTCCAGCTCACAAATCTAATCAATTTTATCCTACCTGACTGCCTACATCAGATGTATCCTTACACAGAACATGCCAGGTGGTCTGTCAAACTGATCGGAAGCTGTGTGTTGAAATGGCAGGTGCTGTTAGGGGTAATCATCTGTGGCTTTCAACATTAAACCTGTGGGAATATCTCCAGTTGGAGCAAATGAGGCCCTAAAACGGGGCACAAAGGGAACCTGTGGCCCAAAAGTCTCAGTGACATTCAGGTTACTCCTGAGACAAATCTGCTCCATCTGTGAGGGGCCTGGTCCTTCTTTTAGGAGCAGGCCCAGATATCAACAAACTAGGTGATTCCAAATAGACATGAATGTGACAGAAATGCCCAGTTAATACATTAAAATAGTACCCATTTTCTCATAAAATATTTTCACGGTAGTTACATGCCATGTTCTTAGTATTCATGTCCTCAGGAAATCAGGGTGTTGGAAAGCCTGGTCCTGATGTGAGGGTATCTGGAGTTGTGATCTCTGGAGGTGATAGGTCGGAAACCAGGGAGCCCACATGAATGGGATTAGCATTGGCTACAGTTTAGCCATTGTTTGTGCATTCCCTAAAGCACATGTACGGGAAGCCTGGTCCCCAGTGTAGTGATGTGAGGTGATGGAGCCTGTACGAGGGGGTCCAGACAGGGGTAACCAGGTCACTGAGGGTGTCATCTTTGGAAGAGACTGGTGTAGCCATCACAAGACCTCAGTTTGCTCCCACAAGCATTGTCATCACTAGAGTGAGCCTGGCTCTTGGATCTCTCTGGCTTCCTATCTTATCGTGGGGTCTCTCCCTTGTCCAAGTTCTCCCACCAGGTGCCCCTTTCCATGTTCTGATGCAAGCAGGGTGCCCCACTGGAGGCCAAACAGATAGGGCTGATTGTTCTCAGCCTTCCAGCTTCAAAACCCTGAACTGTGAGTAATGCATTTCTGTTCTTTTTAAGCCACCTACCCCATGGCTTTTTGTTACAACAACCTGAACAGAAAGTTGTTATAAATTTCCAGTTCCAAGAGGATTTTTCTGAATTGGCAGATGGGAGGCCAGGAAAGAGGCCAGAGACCTGATTCTCTCTCCTCTGAGCTCTCTTCAGCCCCTCCCCTTGGGTGTGGCCAGGAAGGAATGGAGCTAGGAGCACGCCCACTCCCAAGCTAACCCCGGGTTGGGAGGCCAGGAGGGCCCTTTCCAGGTAGGCTAGCACGTCATTAGGCACCACTGGTGCTGGTGCCAGTTGAGCGTTTGATGACCACGGGGGAGTGAGATTTCACTGGTTGTGGTATGAAACCTTTTTCTTGCTGGGAGGAGGCGGGAGAGGAAGTCAAACTCTCAGTATAGACTATTTATGTTGGCGTTTTGTGGGACAGCAAGAACCCAGTGAGCTTAGTATTATTGATCCCTGGTGCTTGGAGGGCACCTCTTGAGCACCCTGGATGCCACCAATGTCATAGGTCATCAATTCCCATCAATGATAAAAGCCCTACTTACTTCAGTGGAAATCAGGAACTTTGGTTTTGCTCCTGAACTTAGTCCATTTTGCTTTCCCCACACAAGTTTCACGTGAAATGTGCTTAGAAGAATGTCCTCCATCACCTCGTCAGCAGACAGGGAAACTCACAACATCATGTACACCCAAAACCAAAACCTTTTGTAGTGCCATTTTAAAATAAAAATAAATAGAACTATAAGTCATCAAAAACGGACAGGTGTTCAGAGCCTACATATTTTAGCAAATAAACAGCAGTTTTAAAGTAAGGCATTATGTGCAAGCCAGCACCATGTGGACTCCCTTATGTTGAGAAGGCGCATGGGTGGCTTTATTTTTTTCCTTCCTTCTTTCTTTCTCTCTTCCCTTCTTTCTTTCACTTGATACTGCATGTTGAAGACAGTTTGTTGTTCTAAGGGGAAATTTCAGATTCCTTTCTCCTTGGGTTCCACTGAACTCTCTCAAACACCTCAGCCTATAAAATAGCTAACCGTGAGGCTTAAACAAATCAAACTTCATAAAATAGTTATGTGACCCCTGCCCGCTCCTGTGGGTCTATGATGCACCTGTGTAGCATCCCTGTTTCGTGGGCAAGGTGCTGTTGCTCACTAAGTCTCAGCACCTTTCAGCTGTTACTAAGAAACAGCTCAACTCCAACCACAGCTCCCTGTTCCCTGAGCCCATTATCTTTAGAAACAAGCAAGCATGTTCTGAGCTTGATCAGGGATGGTCTTGAGATGACCACATGAAAGGATACACACTGGGGTGTGCATGCTCCCTGTGTGTTGAGTTAAATTTTTGCTAATTTTTGGCCATACTGTGCATGGGTCTTTCTGAAGAACAGTCAGCAGATGTAGCATTTGTAAACTATCGCAGGTGGTAAGAAAGGCTTAGGACTGGTGTGGAGATGCCCAGCAGGGCTTGGAATACACAACGGGGCAGAAGCCCCTGGGGAAGCAGGCAGCACCGGCCCCAAACTGTGATCTGGACAGACTCAGGTCTTCACCATGGCCCAGGAAAAGCCAAGCCCACTTAAAGCTAAAGTGAAGAGCTTGAAAGGTTCTCACAGCACCAGAGTCTTAAGTAGGAATCCCCTTTGCCCAAGGACTCTGTGGGCATGGACGCTATCAGACCTGCCCTCACCAGAGCTTACAGACTCTCAGATGCAAACAAGGTGATTTTCATTTCATTCTTGTAAACACACGCACTCCTGGTACCTGGCCACTCTGAGAGTCTGAGGGGAAAGTTGAAACTTTGAGGAGGAAGCCCTAGGGATGGAGCACGTTTCTGTCTTGCGCAATTCCTAAGAGGGGCAGGGCCTCAGCAGGAAGCAAAGCAGGATACCCTGAAGTTGGGAGGTCAGGAAATCTTCCCTGATGCCCTGGAACTGGGGCTTGCTGGGTCTCAGGCCAGTGTAGCTATGGGGGTGGGGGGAGAGTCTTCTATGAATCCGGCATAAGGAAGTATGTCCCTGGGCTGGGATTGGTGCTAACTGCCTTGTGAGTGCTCCTCCTGCCTCTCACACACCCCCACCCCTGTGAAATGTGACCAAGAGTACGATGAGTTCCTGCCCGGCATCTGCACCTGCAGCCAGGCCTCCCTATCCCTTGCCCTGCAGCAGGCACACACTCTGCCCTCTCGTACATCCTCCTGACACTGGAGGCACTTGGAGTTCTTTCTTTTTCTTTTTGTAATGTGAGTTCAAATATGTTTTTAGAATTTTGTAGAGATTTTTGCAACCTTATGACTATTTCCATTATTTAAATTTATGAATATTTCCTTTTTCCATTTTTTTCTAGAAAAAAAGGTAAAACAAGAGCTAGCAATTGCCCATAATGCCACAACAAGGAATAATAATCACATTGACATTTTACTAGGCTCCTGCTATGCAGTTGCTGTTTATGCATTTTAGCGTACTTTGCATCACATGTTTTTAATGTAACTCGAACTTTTGCTGTCATTACGTTACAATGTAATTAAAGTTATTTAGAAACATCACTTTAATGCCAACATAACTTCTCGTAGTATGGATCTGCGCCAACCTACCTAGCATTCATTGTGGTTGAATAGTAGGCTTATTTGTGGCTCAAGGCCATGGTAAATAGCAGAAGTGGGAGGAGATGGTGGGGAGGGGAAGTAGGTCTGATGCCAGGTGCCTGGGCAGAATGAAGTGAGAGAGCAGCAGTGAGGCTCCTGTGTGTCCGCAGAAGAGTGAGAACAAAGGCTTTGCAACTGGTGTGTTTGGGGGACTGGGGTGCTGGAGGCACTAAGTGGAAGGCGACAGAGGAGAGAGTAGGAGGAGATGGGCTGGGAGACGACAGGAGTGAGAGCTGAGAGGGCCACGGCAATGATAGCTGAGACACTGGAGGTACCTGCAGGTAGGAAACTGTGGCTCACTGTGAAGGCATCTGTGGTTTGCAGCCTCCCAGGGGGCCCGAAGACCCCACTGCCAGATGTCCCTGTCTTTAAGCTGCCCGCCACGTGCTGCACTGATCCAGAGTTTCTGTCCGGCTCTCAGATCAGCTGGGTCAGGTTTTCCAGTTAGTATGCTCAACAGTGGTGGCCTTTCACCCACTGCAGACTGCGTTGTGGAAGGTGCCTCTCAGTCTTGAGAGCAGTTGCTCTGCTCTGTCCACCAGAGGAGCCCATGTTCTGGGCAGCTGAGTCCTCAGTCCACAGCCCCTAAGAAAGTGGGCCTGTCTTCCACCGCGTGGGCGAACTCTAGCATGGGCCTTGCCCCAGCTCACTGCCTCTGCAGCCTCAGAAGAACCCCAGGTAGAGTAACACCCCAGGCTCCCAAACCTCAGAGAGTACCAGATATTTGTTTTTCTAAGCTGCTGGATCAGGGGTCAATTCTTAATGCAAGAATAGAAATCAGTACATTGTCAGTGATTTAATTAGTCAGGGAATGGAGACAATTGTTGCAGCACAGAAATTTCTAGAAAGTTCTTAAGGATATTTCACAATAACTGTTAGTAAAACCAATACTGCCTTATCTGAGGTTCCATCTCAAACCTCAGGCACCATCTTAGGCTCTGGTCCAGTTGCCATATTTGTATATAAAGTTTCAGTTTTCCTCCTGGTTCACTAGAAATCAGGTGACCATGATGGTCCAAACACAAGAATCAACTCCACTCCCACACTAAAGGGATCCACTATTCCCACTTCCCTACCCTTGCAAGACTACAACAAGACCTGCTTTTCCTCATATGCTCTCTCTCGACCCCTCTCTCTGGCTTGTCGATCCTCCCATCAATAATCTTTTCCTAACTGGTGTTTGGTGTTTTGCGGTGGCCCTCTATTGGTGCTGTGACTCAGACCCAGGCTTTACTATTGACCTCGCTCTCCCTTTGGGGATCTGGGTTGCTTCAGGATTGTGGATTTCTGCCAGCCACAAAACACACCCCTGGACCTCCTTCTTTGCCACCAAATGCTCTATGATTCTCATCCTCACACTGGCCCTCAAAAAAATCCTGAGGTAAGACAGGGTGTGTGGAAGGTTTGCTCATCGTGACTTTCTCCGGGTTGTGGTTCTACATGACTTTGCCCCAAAGTCCTTCTACAGGCACCACAACTCCTATGACCTCCTGCCCTTTT
The DNA here is from genome assembly GCF_033115175.1 of Lepus europaeus. NCBI lineage: Eukaryota > Metazoa > Chordata > Mammalia > Lagomorpha > Leporidae > Lepus > Lepus europaeus. The sequence continues at coordinate 3,574,460 of NC_084839.1, forward strand.
ACGGGCTTTGTGTCCTGGACAACAGCAGGTTGGGTGACGACTCAAATCCCTGCTTCCCTTCCATGGGCGTCTCACCCCGGGCTCCAGCAGGTACAGTGACGACCCCTACTCTCAGCTCCCTCACTCTCCTTCACAGACTGCCATGGTTTGTAGATGTTTGCCAGCTGCCAGTCTGACCTCTGCAGGTCACATGGCAGCTTCCTCATCTTGCGTTCCAACTGACTCTCCTCTCAGTTGTCTCCTAAATCATCTTGTTCCTCTCACATTGGCCCTGGATCTCAAATGCCACCTCTTAATCTTTCTTTGTCATCAGGCGTGGTCCATGACAACCAGTCCAAATGGCCACTTAACAACAGATTTGACCCTACATTACTCAGGATCTCTGCAACTTCTGTGAATGTTCAGGAAAGGGGTAGGAAATGCCCTACATTCAAGCTTTATCCTATCTGCACTCTAAACCTTCTCTCCTCACCTCGTGTTCTCCAGGTCAGGTCCTCTTAGCCTACAAAGTTCTCACCAAAGATCCAGAGCCTGAGACAAAACCCTTTCTTTTACTTTTGATCCTGCAGGTGAGATGCCACCAGGCAGTCCCCCATCTTGCCACTCCCACCCACAGACATTAGTTCAGCCACTCCCTGCTCAGGTCACGTCGCAATCACCTTGCACTCAACAACTTCAAAGCCACCACCCACGCTAGCTCTCACTGTCTCGGTGGCACCTCCCCTTCCTGTCCGGGAATTCCAGGAGGCAAAAATCTGTTTCTACTCCAGCTCTCACTGTACCTCTCCCACCTTATCTCAAATTCCCTGATCATCCTTATCTCACACAGGGGCAACCTTCTCAGTCTTTACCCAGAACTGTGGGCCCACCTCTGCTGTCTCAACCCCCATAGTTGGGATAGAGGGAAACCTTACAGACCCCTACAGACTCCCAACCTGCTCTGCATAATTAATAATCATTAATTAATGATATAAATATTAATTAACAAATTAGTATCATTAATTAATAATTAATGCCCTTTCCCCATTGTTTTCTCATTATATATCAATGTCCTACCCTCCCCCCCCACCCTGGGAAGAGATATACTCTATCAGTTCGGTGTTCAGGTGGTTTTCACCCTCTGGCCATTGGCCTCCCTCTTTACTAGTTCTCTCTTAAGATGACCCAGTCCCAGACACTCTGCCTCCTCAGGTCCCTGTCCACTGTCAACCTGTGGCTATGGGACACCAATCACCCTACAGTAGCAGCCCACCATTCTCCCATCCAGATAAAATTACAATATTCCTTCACATTTCCTTCCCAGCCACAATATCCCTTTACCCCCTTTCCAGCCTTTAAGGTCCAACGCCTACAATTTCCAAGCTCCTCCACCAGGACCTGCTAACACAAGAGTAACTCCCCCTATAACATCCCACTTGGTGGTTGAAAAGCTTATTGGGTCCTTCCATCTGGTACAAGATCTCTGCCTTATTAATGTAGCAGTAGTACTCATACACCCAGTGGTCCCCAATCCATACACCCTCCTTTCCTCCATCCTAGCATTCACATCTTACTTCTCCATCCTGGATCTAAAGCACACATTTTTTTGCCATTCCTTTATATGCTAACTCTCAGGACATGCCTGCTTTCACCTGGACTGATCCCTGTTACCCAAGTCTCCACTCAACTAACCTGGACCATACTCCCCAGAGGTTTCAGGATAGCCCCACCCTTTTTGGTCAGGCCTTGGCCAATGATCTAGGTACCCTGGATCTATTCCCCTCCTCTCTTCTCCAGTACAATTGATCACCTCCTCCTTTGCGGCCCCTCAAAAATAGATAGCCAACAATAGTCTATTTCTAAAACTTCCTAAAAGCCAAAGGTTGTTGGGTATCCTTAACCAACCCAAAATATGTCTTCCATTTCCTCCTATCCCAGTTAACAGTTTTGATACAAAGGGGCCTTCTTCTTACTACTAAGGGGACAACCATCTCCAATGTTACTTTTATAACCCCTCTCTTAAAGGCAGCCCATCTGTCAACACAAATAGGATTTGTCCACTGTAAGGCTCATCAAACTGATAACTCTTTATTCTCATTATGGCTGAGAATAAAGGGCAGTCCAGGCAGCCTGTAAGGTGGCACTGTCTTCCCTTTCTCCTAGCTTGTCCTCCGCTCTATCTGCTATACAAACCACCCTCATGACCAGCAATCCCAACAGCCCTCCACTCAGGCTATTTTATCCTATCTCTACCATCCGTTCCATCCCAACATTTCTTCTTTATTATTGTTTGTCAAACAATCTCTTCCTCTTACACCAGAATAGACCAAGTATCTTCAGTAACTCACCTCCTCTTCTTCTATATGTCAAAAAATGAACCCTAACTCTAACCTCCTTCTGCTACCCTTCCCCTCTCATCAAACCAGAGGACACCAGATGGCCTCTGGCTGGCAGATTGACTTCGCCCATATGCCCAGAGTACAGCACTTTCAATACCTCTTGGTACTTTTAGATGTCTTCTCTGGGTGGGTCGAGGCTTTTCCAACTATTAACAGATGGACACTAACAGTTTCAAAAATCTTATTTCAAGAGATTATTCCCTGCTTCAGGGTCCCCAGCTCTCTCCAGTCAGACAATGGTCCTGGATTCACATCCCAGGTAACTCAACTACTTACTAAGGGACTTAATATCCCCTGGCATTTCCACATCCCTTACCATCCCCAATCCTCAGGAAAAGTAGAAAGGACAAATCGTACACTAAAAAATGCTCCGACCAAGCTCTCCCCTGAGCTCCACCTGGATTGGATTAAACTACTCTCATTGGTCCCGCTTTCAAAAAAAACCTTTCAATATTTCACCTTTTGAACTGATATACAGACAACCCTTGATTCTTCCGACTATAAACTCTCAATCTTCACTCTTTCCACCTCATCTACTTTCACCTCTTCTCAGGTATCTACGAACAGAGTTATGGAAATATATGGACACCTACTACCCAACTCCAGGTCCAACCACCACAGCTTCCCTCCTATTACCGTGGGAGACGAGGTCTCCCTGTCCTCTTCACCCCTCTCCATTCCCTCTACTCTCACTAAAATACAGGCAAAATGGACAGGAACCTACCGCGTTATTCTCACTACTCCTACAGCAGCAAAGTTACAGGGAATCCCCCAGTGGGTCCACTTCACCCACCTTAAGTGCCCCCCCATTATACAATTACCCCCACAGGACCACTCATAGCCAAGTTTACCCAGACTCAAGTTTAATTACCAATGGTGCCTGAAAACTCAACCCTTTTGCACTTAATGAACCCACCTCTGAGAAATGGTGACCACCCAGCCACCCACCATAGGTAAGTATTGACCCTCTCTTATACCACTACCAACTCTTCCTACAACTTCTGTGGGAGGAATATCAAACACACTCCTTGCCCATCAACCCCTTATGGTTCCTTTCAGATATTGAAGATTTACACATCCAGGAACCTTCTCAGACAACACTCCCCTTGAGATCTACACTTTTCCATATCTTCTCTTATCTCACTTCTTCTATACACCATGATGAATTTCCTGATAATCTCATCTCTTCTGCTCTTTTGTGTCTGCCCTGCATCCACACTCCCTGGCACATGCCACACATGGCAATTTCAGATTCATACCAACTCCACTCCTGCTAAAGTGCTTAGTGTTATCTTCTGCCCTATCAGGGCTCTGCAGGCCCTATCACTCTGTACTTCAATTTTGCTCAGGCCCTCACACATAATTATTTTCACTGGACTAGATATATCTTTTCTCAATTTGAAGTTCATCCATATTATCTCTGCCTAACTAAGGACAACACAGGATCGTGGAACAATGCTTACTGGAAATGCTGCTTCTTCTGGTCCTGTAAGTACTACTCTACTGATCACAGATATGGCCTCCCAGGAAAACAATTCTCTAAGATCTTGTTCCAAGATTAAAAACACTCTATCTTGGATGGCATGCCAGATGAAGACTACCCAGTCCAACCCCTGTCAGCCTTCACTATAACTGACCCCTACCTTCCGGTCTGGTAAGATGGAATTGAGGGATCCATCACTTTGTATATGGGCTCTAGCATGCAAGGTCCCCACAGAACCACAAAAATTATTAGGGTCAACACTCAGCTCCCAATAGCTCCCATGGACATGGTGGTTAACATAGTAAAGGAGTCTTCTAAACACCTGTCCCAACTAATTAACCCAGCCAAACCTCCCTTAACATGGATACAACTCATCAATCTGTCTCTCACCCTACTTCATCAACTACCCAATTCTATTTTACCCTTGGCCTTTTACCAACAGCAATGCTTTACATGTGCTCCCCTTTGGAAACCTCCCATTGTGGCTATTCTACTCACTAATGTTTCCACTTATACAAACTCCTGCACCCCCAGTCCTCAGAGCCATCAGTCATCTTCCTCTGCATTCTGGAGGACAAGATGCAATGTGATGGATCACCACCATAACACAACAACCTAATGGGAGTTTGCCAGGCAACATTCCCTGTGTCATTGATATAACCGTCACTTCCACAGCTTCCCTTTCTAGCCTACCTGGAACTTCATTTCTATGTAATCATACATTATACACTTGTATTAACAGTTCTACACCAGGTGTATTGGTGGTCTTTTCCCCCCATCTTACATTATATGACTATTCAGAGTCCCTTGTAGAGACTAATCCTCTACCCACAAGAGATGAGCAATCTTTCTCCCCATCTTGGTTGGAATCAGCTTTTCAGCTTCCCTCTCTTCAGAGGAGATCTCAGGAACTGCTCTAGGCCACCATGTTAAGTCTATTAACCAGTTCCAAGAACAACTAAGAGGGGGTCACCAGATCCACTGAAACTTGGCGGATGCTATTCCAGGCCTCAAAAATCAGATCACCTCACTGGCTGAAAAAAGGGGAATTTGTGCTTCTCTGGGAGAACAATGTTGCTGTTATGTTAATTGACAGGGCTATGTAGAACAAAATGTTAAAAAGCTCCAACAAATTGCCCCATCTATTAAGTGGTCTGCCCTCGGGTCCAGTGAGGCTCTCCTCTCTTCTTCCCGATGGAGTCTCCTTACCACTTGGTTAATGCCTCTCCAAGGACCCCTGGCTGGCTGTTCTCACCTGGATTTTATACTACCTTGTCTGTTTAAGTGTTTACAAGAGGTGATAATGGAACAAACCAAAGCCTTCACCAACCAGGCTCTCAAACAAATGTGACTACAGGAATGTACTCATCTCCCTACCAAGGAGATCATGACTGAGATGTCACCCCACCAGCAGAGAGTGACTCAGTGCCCCATGTCAGCAGGAAGTAGCCCTAGAAGATCCTCATCCCTCCACCCACCCTGGGCTTTTGGGGCCAGTTGAATCCCATACAAAAGCTGCTTTATAAACAAAAGGGGGGAATGTTAGTAAAACTGGTGCCACCTTATCCGAGGTGCCATCTCAAACCTCAGGAATCATGTTAGGCTCTGGCCCAGTCGCTATCTTGTACAGTAAGTTTCAGTTTCCTGTTTGGCTCACTAGAAGTCAGATGACCAAGATGGTCCAACCCACAAGCATGAACTCCACCCCACCCTAATGGGATTTGCTCCCACTTCTGTACACCTACAAGGCTATTCCAAGACCTGCTTTCCCTCACATGCTCTCTCTCTTGATCCCTCTCTCCAGCCTGTCAGTCCTCCTGACAATAAACTTTTCCCTTTACTCTGGTGTTTGGCACGTTTTGTGATGGCCTTTCAGTAACTATCAGCAATGAGGCATGGGTAGCAACTCTGAGAAGAGTGTGAAAGGGTTTGGCTTCGATAAATTTTAAGCATCCAGTCACCAGGACTGGCTGCTCAGGTGTGAGGGGTGAGAGAAAGAGGGGCTCAAAGGTTTATCTGAGGTTTTGGATCTGAGTCATGGGGGAGTGTGGGGGTGCAGAAAGGGATTCAATAGCTTCATCATGGAAAGTTCACAACACCCACAAGCAGTCACCAGGAAATGCCCAGTAGGCAGCAGGATCTACAGCACAGGTTTCACAGTACAGATCCTGATTAGAAATGCATGTGGAAGTCATCAGGTGGCCAATAGATCTAGATCTTCTGACTGAGTGAGCTCACGTAAATGAGGTGGGGTAGACAGTAACCGAGCTGGGGCTGTGAATGGGTAGATGAACAAATAACCGTCGGGATGAAGGCAGCGTTGGTCAGAGAAGACCGATGAGACTGCTCTTGTGGGGAAGGAGGGGAACAGGGAAGGTGGTCTCCCTGAGGCTAGAAGAAGGGAAAGATTTCACAAAGTTGATCCTTCCCAACTCTCAAAAGCTGCATAGTCATTTACCTGATAGATTTTGCATCCTGGAAACATCGGTGACCTGGGTCACAGTTGTTTTCACTGAGCGGTAGAGTGGGATGTCTGATGAGTGCAGAGAGGGAGAGGCCGTAGAGCCAAGCGAGCTATTTTTAGGAGCCTGCCGCAAAGGGGAGCTGGGAAAAGGTCCACTGATGAAGAGGTTTCCCTGGGCCAAGCACACACTTTCTGATGTGGGAAGAAAACATGCTGTGACCTTGAGAGCAAAGTGGTTTACAGCAAAGACATACCTGAAAGATTAAGTCCTGAATAGCTGAGAGGTGGTGGGATAATCACACAAATGAAGCTCGCGTTTGAATGAGATCCAAAGTGGGTCATCCATTCTCCAGGGCAGGAGGCAGTGACCACCTAGGAATAAGCCAAGGTTATCAGTGAGAAAGAGGAGGGGGAGCAGGTAGTCAATGGGGGGAGTGGATAACCGGGAATAAGGGAGTAGAAGGTTGGCCAGGTGACTTGCCTAGGGAACTGCTGTAGGGCAGTCCAGCTTCGGGGGTCCACATGGAAGTAGTCATCCCACACATGCACAGGTGTCAGAGTCCCCTGCAGCACTTTTGAGTCCAGCTCCCCCACTGCATGCCAGGTGGGGAAGACAGACTGAAAGCACGCAGTGGACAAAGCCTGCGGAACACGTGTGGTAGACTCAGCACATCCTGAGTTCTGGGGATGGTAGGAGGGGCATGACAGATGGTCAGTGACAGGGCACAGTAACCAGTAGCCTGCTGGCTGTGCTTTCATGTGAGAGATTCCTGCCTGTTGTTTGTGTCTCCCTCTTTTCCTCTCTTGCAGCTGTGGCACAGTCTCTGTCCGTATTCTCCTGAAACAATCCTCTGTCTTATTTTCTGGCAAAAAATATTTCAATTAGTAGTCTCTTACATTGTTTTTAATATTAAAAAAGTCAATATTATGTAAATAAATATTAATCTTCCTTTTCGTGATCTTTTTTCATATTTAAGCTTTGCTTTTTTCATAAAAAGGAGGTAGCAATATTCATCCAACGTCTTCTGTGATTCATTTATGACTTCTCTCAGCTGAAAATAGAAATCTATCTGAAATATCCATTGTACCAACTGATGCTAATCTCTTTATTTCCTAGCTAGCTTATATTGGTTGCAACATTTACTCAAGGATAAATTCTGACTTTTCCAAGTATGTTTAGGTAGCCTTGCCACTAGCCCTTGCAGTCATGAGAAACCTTGAACTCTAAGCATCAGTGTATTTGAATTACTACAATGGCACTTCCGTTACTAATAACAACCAAGGGAAGCACTGCCCAATAATCTTACTTGTTGGATATCATCTAATAGATGGAAACTGCAAGAATTCACAGAAAAATGAGAATGACATTTTGAATCATCAGTTATTAAGGATAAACTTACTCTTTAATACAAAAGGAATTAAATGAAAATAGAAGACATACAGAGAACCACTTGTTCCTTCCTACTTCTGTCAAGCACACTTTATAGACAGTGTGCTTCATGTCAACACTTCATGGATCAAATATCCAGAAAGATTATCCACCTACTATGGTTATTCCCCACCTGAATCCCATAGTTTTTAATGTGCTTTCCAACTTCAAAGCATCTGATAAAATGCTCAAACTAACATTTAAGATTTTTAATACAATTCTAATATTTTCTTTAACAAAAATGTTTAAGCTGATAAAGTCAAATATCAGCAAATGTAATTGTTTACCGCATACTGCAAAGGTCATAAAATACCTTGTTGCATATAAACAACACAATTCTGTCAGGTTCATGCTTTTACTTCTGGACAACTAACCCCAATTCAGGGTAGGATAACTAAAACAAAAATGTTAATAAATTGTCAATGTCCTCAAAATAGAAATAAAATTATCAGGGATTGAATTCCAGTATCAGTGCACTTAAACGTTATATCAGCATTTTACCTTTAGGTCTGGAATGACAAAATTAAGTCATTATAAGAAGTCTGACTAATAGTATACAAACCATTTCAAAGATAAGGTATTTTCTAGAAGTATACAAAACAGGAGCAAGCCATCTACATTTTGTAATTATATAAAATTAAAGCTTCAACAAATATCTTAATGTATTTAAATTTCTAGTTAACCACCAATTTTGTTTTATTTTTTATTTATTTATTTATTTTTTTTTATTTTTGACAGGCAGAGTGGAAAGTAAGAGAGAGAGACAGAGAGAAAGGTTTTCCTTTCACCGTTGGTTCACCCTCCAATGGCCGCCGCGGTAGGTGCGCTTGCGGCCGGCGCACTGCGCTGATCCGATGGCAGGAGCCAGGTGCTTCCTCCTGGTCTCCCATGCGGGTGCAGGGCCCAAGCACTTGGGCCATCCTCCACTGCACTCCCTGGCCACAGCAGAGAGCTGGCCTGGAAGAGGGGCAACCGGGACAGGATCGGTCCCTGGACCGGGACTAGAACCTGGTGTGCCGGCGCCGCAAGGCAGAGGATTAGCCTAGTGAGCTGCGGCGCTGGTCCGAACCACCAATTTTGATTCTGATAATGGTGTACTCAATATTTTAGGCTTAAATCTACAAGATATATGTTCAGAAGTTCATGCATAATTTCCAGAAATTCTGGTGAATTACTATTTTCAAAATAGATTTCTCATTGAATTTTGTTTCCTGTGCTTTGTCTTCTAATTTCTTTATTAATTAGAGCAGCCAACTGATTTATATGAATAAGATCAACCAGACATCTCTCGATAGTCAAATAGAACTTGGGGCTGCTCCCCCATGCAGTGCGTGAAACAGAATGCTGGTGGGTCAACACAGATGCCAAATCTCATGCATTGGATTGTTTTCAGGGCCAAATAAATGGTATTATGTTTTGCATGGAACTAGCTTTAAAATGAAGTATTGTCAAAAGAAATAAAGAAGCTCTGAGTCCAGTCTCTGCCATGTAAGATACAAGCTTTATTTAGCAAAGTACTTGTCCTCCTGGAACAGAAGTTAACATGCTCTCCGTGCTCAGAGCTCCCTCCTGGGTCCCAGCTCCCTCCTGGGTCCCAGTCACATAAAGCCCAAGATGCCTGCATCTCAGGGGCTCTCACTTCATGATCCACAGATTCAGTATTATGCAACAAGTCCCTACCTAACCCACTGATCACTGATTCTGCAACAATTTTAAATCTCAACTGCCTTGTGCTTATTAGCATCAATAAGCTAATGCATTTATTAGCATAAATTAGGTAATGCGCAAACTCTATTTTTACTGATTAACTGGCAAGTGGGTAAAGTGGAGCACTGTAGGGTAAATTCCACAGACTCATGTAAGAAGACCCAATGACATTGGCTCATTTTTTCTGGTTGCTCCACTTCCAATCCTTCTTCCTGCTAATGAGCCTGGGAATGCAGCAGGAGCTGGCCCAAGCCCTTGGGCCCCTGCCACCTGGATGTGAGACCAGATGAAGCTCCTGGCTTTGTGCCATTTGGGGAGTCAACCATTGAATGGACTCTCTCTCTCTCGCTCTCATTAACTCTTCCTTTCAAATAAATAATCTATAAAAAAATCTAATGAAAAAGAAATATAAGTATAAGCACTGTGATGCAATCTTACTTCCCTGACACTAATATTTTCTTTCGCATTATCCTGTTGGGTTCATCTATCTTGAGTGATTTGCACACAGCACATTGAGATCCTTTTGGCCTAAGCAACAGTTCTGCACAGTAGATATTGATTTCTGTCTACATCACAGGTGAGAGAAGAGCTCTGTCAGGTCAGGACAAAGGCAAATTTATTTATGGATTCATTTTTCTATTTTGTTTTATTTTTATTTATTTATTTTATTTGCTTGAAAGGCAAGGGGAGAGAGAGTGAGAGAGAGTGAGTGACAGAATCTTCCATCCTCTAGTTCACTCCTTAAATGCTTGCAATAGCTGGAGCTGGGCCAGGTCAAAGAATGGAGCTGGGAACTCATTGCTGGTCTCTCACATGTGTGTCAGGGATGCAGGAACTTGAGCCTCTGCCTGCTGCCTCCTAGTAGGAAGCTGGACTCAGAAACAGGGCCAGTGCTTGAACCAGGGATGTAATTATATGGGATGTAAGTGTCCCAGTTGACAGCTGCTTGTTCAAATACCCACCCCTCAACATGTCTTTAAATGTGTGCTACATTGTTTTAGATACAATGTTGTGTATCAGATCTCTAGAACTCCTTCATCTTGCATAATTTTATATGTCTGACTACTGACTCTCAATTCCCACTCCTCTAGTCCCTGGCAACCACAATTAATTCTGCCCACACTCTTTAATGTTGCTATGAAATGTATGAGAACAATGTATCCCCTATCCTTCAAGCCACAGAAGGTGAATTTTAGGGCTGAGAACATCCTTGCCAAGATTCATTGTTGGTGCACTTAGTGCTGTATAGGGGCCACCATGCAGCCCACACTTGGGAATCATCCACTGTGTGGCCATGTATTACACAAATAACCTAGGACGTCCCAAGAAGTAGTTTATTTCATGGGAAGAGAGAAAGACACATTTACCTCCAAGCTTCAAGAGCACCAAGGGTGATCCTGAGAATAGAAGACTCCCTGCCACTGAGATTCTTGGACTGGATTCCATGATCCGTCGTGGGGTCAGGAACGCTCCTGACACAGCACGTGGGAGTAAGAACTGCCAAACTCATCCTGTGCCTCTCCTGGAGCCCAGGTCCCAGCCTGCTCCGAGGGAAGGAGACAAGGGCAGACACACTGATGAGAGGACGCAGAGAGGGGAGGGCAGAATGGCCAATGCAGAGCAAACTGCAGGTTCATGTCTGCCCCACAAGGGGAGATGGAGGGTTGGAGAGGGCCACGGGGTTCAGAGGGCTCCTCTGATGCAGTTTCCTATGGAATGCATCTCTGTGGTGAGCTTGGAGAGTTAACCCACAGCAGCAAAGAACATGGGAACTGGCCAGTTGACACCAGAACATGACTAGCATTCCCACGCGTGCTGCCTTCTCGCGGCCTGGAGTACGTTGGAGATGCTGCTGACTGAAGAAGAGGCTCGAGTCGCGTAGGAGCAGGGATAAAGCCAGAAAACAAGAGCCCAGCGCTGTGTGTCTGCTTGTAATCTGGAGACACTGTTGGGATTCCTCTCAGAAGCAGTGATGAAAATAAACACATACGGCTTCGGGGAGGAGGGACATCTTGACTCGCGACTGGGCAAAACTTCATTTTTTTTCCACTTATTTGTCAAGTTTACATCTTTAGCCAGGTTAAATTTTGATGATAAAAAAATTTCAAATTATGACAAAGAAACTGTATGGCGCTTTTTTTTTGTAGTTTTGATATTGTTTGAAGACTAAAATGCTCACTTTCAGCCAGTGAAATTCTTTTAGAGAGAAAACAGGAGGTGCCGGTGCACCACATTGGGCCTGTGGATCACTCCATCCGCTCCCTGTTGTCCCCGCCTATCAAGATTCCACCTTTAATTAGAGTGGGTCTGTGGATGACCCCTGGCCCTCGCCACTGCGCTTGACTCTTATTTCATAGCACAGGAGCCTGTGGAGCCAGCGCAGCAATAGCAGCACAGACCTGGTGCTGGCAAGGCCTCTTAGATCGTCCTCCTAACCCCTGGACCTGAGCGAGTTTTCTTTCATAATCTGCTAAGTCCTCAAAGTTAAGGAATGACTTTCCTTTCTTTAAACCTTCTCTTTCTTTTGACTATCTTGTTACAATTATAGGCCACAAAGAAAGTAGAGATTTGATTTTATTCTCAAGCAATTTAGAAAAAGCCAAGCTGGATATAGAAACAGGTAGAAAAAAACCTTCATATTATCTGTAGCAGTCTGCATAAATCCCTTAGAAGAGGGCATTGAAGAGGAAGGCCTACTGCTTTTATGAAACGTTTTTTTTTTTCTTAAAGATCTGAGGCAATCTGGGAAGTGGGAGTTAAGGGAATGCAATTTGCAAAAATCAAACTGACCTATAGTGTTTATTAAATATTTCTAAATGTACATTCCAACAGGATTTTTAAAATCACTTTTCATTTATATTTCTTTCTAAATATTTCTTTTCAGCAAAATATGACAAGTTAGTGAACACATATACAAAGAAACACTGGTTGCTTTAGTCGTTCTTCCCCATAGCATCTTATATAAAAATATTAATTTATCTGAGAATCAGAGGAGAGAGAGAGAAAGAGAGAGAGAGAGAGAGCGCCCTTCTCTGCTGGTTTACTGCCCAAATACCCTCAACAGCCAGGGTTGAGCCAGGCTGAACCTGGGAGTCAGAAATTCAATCCAGATCTCCCTGGTAGATGGCAGGAAGCTACTTGCTTGAGCCACCACCTGCTACCTCCCAAGTTCTCAATTAAGAGGAAGCTGGTGTCATGAACCAGAGTTCTGTATGGAACCCAGTTCCTCTGAGGTGGAATGCGAGAGTCTTAACCTATCTGCTAGGCCAGATGCCCACTGCTCCTCAGCAGCTTTCTTGCTGGGGAAAGAGAAGCAGTTTTGCTGTGATCATGAAGCAACCACTCTCAGTGCTTCCCCCAGCGTGGCCACCGCTTCCTGCCCTCCCTGAGTACCCTCCATGCTGGCCCATGACTTTCTCCCTTTTGAATTTATGTTGATATTCTGTGATCAAAACCTCATTTCAAAAGGAGGAAAAGACAACAGATATTGAAGTAAGATATCACTGAAACATAAAAGGGGAAAAATGCATGCCTCTGGTTACTCAGTAAGCTTTAACTTGAAATATTTATCAAACTAACTATATTAACCCATCTTGAATCACTATAAAAAATAGGCAAAATATCCTATGAAGAGAGGTTAAGAAAAAGAGTGGTGGTATTGTGACATAGCTTGTTGGGCTGCCACCTGCAGCACCATCATCTCACGTGGGTGCCATTCCAGCTGCTCCTCTTCTGATTCAGCTCCCTAATAATGCATTCGGGAAAGCAGTGGAACATGGCCCAAGCACCTGGGCCCCTGCCACACACTTGGGAAGCCCTGATGAAACACCAGGCTCCTGGCTTCTGCCTGTCCCAGGCCTAGTTTTTGCTGCCATTTGAATAGTGAACTAGTGGATGGGAGATCTTTCTCTCTGTCTCTCCCTCTCTTTCTCTCTAACTCTGCTTTTCAAATAAATTAAGAAAATTGAAAAAAAATGACTCTGTCCTTTGTTCTAGGCCCTGTCTAGTGCACTTGGGCCTCATTCCTTTGTAATCATAACCTCTACTCTACCACCAATGGCTCTACTCCCAACATGTGTGTACTGATGGTCCTCTTCCCCACTTAATGCTGTATAATTGTTCAAACCTGGTAAATGCCACTCTTAGGATCATTGGTTACTATCCTCACTCTGTCTTTTATGACCTTGTCTAAATATTATCAGAGTCGGCAAACTTGGAAGGCTTCCATAGCCTTGGCAACTCATGACGACAGCCTAGGATGGTTACTGGCGCCATAAACTAGAGTGTCAATTTGTTGGGTCAACAACAGGAGCCACTGTGCACTTGCTCCTCATGTGGGATCTCTGTCCTTAATGTGCTGTCCATTGTGATTTAATGCTATAACTAGTACTCAAACAGTATGTTTCACTTTGTGTTTCTATGTGGGTGCAAACTGTTGAAATCTTTATACTAAATTGATCTTCTGTATATAAAGAGAATTGAAAATGAATCTTGATGCAAATGGAAGGGGAGAGGGAGCGGGAGGGGGGAGGGTTGCGGGTGGGAGGGAAGTTATTGGGGGGGGGAAGCCATTGTAATCCATAAGCTGTACACTGGAAATTTATATTCATTAAATAAAAGTTAAAAAAAAATATAAAAAAAAAAAAAGAAAAAAAATGAACGAAAGGGCCACCTCTGTGGCCCAGCAGCTGAAACCAAGGCCTGCAACATCAGTATCCTGTATGGGTGCTTGTTTGTGTCTGGCTGCTTCACTTCCAATCCATCTCCCTGCCAATGTGCCTGGGAAAACATCAGAAGATGGCCGAAGCCCCTGGGCCCCTGCCACTCATAAGGGAGATTTGGAAGAAATTCCTGGCTCCTGGCTTTGTTGCTGGCCCCAGCCTGCTGGCTGTTGTGGCCATTTGGTGAGTGAACCAATGGGTGGAAGATATTTCCCTCTTTCCCTCCCTCCCTCCCTCTGTGTGTGTGTGTGTGTGTATGAGAGAGAGAGAGAGAGAGAGAGAGAGAGAGAGAGAGAGAGAGATTCCTTCTCTCTTTCTGTAACTCTGCCTTTCTTTTTTTTTTTATTAAACTTTTATTTAATGAATATAAATTTCCAAAGTATAGCTTATGGGTTACAATGGCTTCCCCCCTCCCATAACTTCCCTCCCGCCCGCAACCCTCCCCTTTCCTGCTCCCTTTCCCCTTCCATTCATGTAAAGATTCATTTTCAATTCTCTTTGTATACAGAAGACCAGTTTAGTATATATTAGGTAAAGATTTCAACATTTTGCCCATATAGCAACATTAAGTGAAAAAACTACCATTGGATTACTAATTATAGCATTGAATAGCAATGTACAGCACATTAAAGACAGAGATCCTACATAATTTTTTTTTCAAATTAATTAATTTTCTATGCCATTTCCATTTTAACACCAGGTTGTTTTTTTTTTTTCATTTCCAATTCTCTTTATATACAGAAGATCACTTCAGTATATAATTAGTAAAGACCTCATCAGTTTGTGCCCACACAGAAACGCAAAGTATAAAAATACTGTTTCAGTACTAGTTATAGCATCACTTGGCTTTAGACGACACATTAGGGACAGATCCCACATGGGGTGTAAGTACACAGTGACTCCTGTTGCTGATTTAACAATTTGACACTCCTATTCATGGCGTCAGTAATCTCCCTAGGCTCTAGTCATGAGTTGCCAGGGCTATGGAAGCCTTTAGAGTTCGCTGACTTTGATCTTATTCCGATAGGGTCATAGTCAAAGTGGAAGTTCTCTCCTCCCTTCGGAGAAGGGTACCTCCTTCTTTGATGGCCCGTTCTTTCCACTGGGATCTCACAGTAACTCTGCCTTTCAATTCAATAAATAAATCTTTGGGAAAAAAAAAGAAAGAGAAGAGTTTCCTGAGCTCACAGCTCTGGAGACTCAATGGCATGGCATGAGCGATAGCCAGGGTCTGATGAGTCCCATGACAGATAACAGGAGTGCATGTGAAGGAGAAAGATCGTATCTTGAAATAGGAAGCAGTAGGGATTAATGGTCAGATGCACTCTTGGGAGGGCTCAGGGCTTCCACAGGAGCTACCCCAACCCCTTCCAAGTCTGCCCCTTCAGTGGCATAATGACCACCACGGTCCCACCACTGCTCACCACCAACACACCAGGGACCTAGCTCCCAACACATAAACTATTGGGAAACACACTCAAATTGTACCTTAACTGGAGCACCCTCTTATTTCAAGAAGGAAAACTGAGGCCACATTACATGCATATAACAGAAAGTCGTCTATAGCTAGAGACTTGACCACAGATACCTCCACAGCAAAGAGAGCCACAAAAACCCAGAAGGCAACCTGTGGAAGAACATGGGTGGTAGTGTGGCGATGTTCTTGAGGGATGCTTTGTTGGAAAGATAAAGCTTTAAATCCTAACTCTCCTTCTTGGATTTATGGCCAGAATCCTGTTGATTCAATTCTCCAGTCTCACTTTGTTCCTCAGTTAGACGTAAATGAAAGGAACCAGTTCACCAGGTCTCGAGGTCTTCCCAGCAATGTGTGTGGTGAGTGGCACAGACACAGTGGCATATCAACTTCCTATGAACTCAAGGGGGTGACCTACAAAAACTTCCTTGCAGGTGCTGAAAACTAGATATTTGTGCCTGAAACATCCAGTTTCAATGATCTGAAAATTTCACTCATATGAAACAACATTCTCTTGAGAATTTGAATAAATGAGGTGTGAATAAGTGCAATTGTGTTCCTGTGGAACTTGTTCGTGTGTATACAATAAATTGTGAAAATCGTATATGTGTATCTATGTAAGCATTATATCCTATTCAAATGTATTATACAAATTTAATAAACACTAGGAATGTAGTGCATTCTCAAATATATGTGACTCTTTCTCAGTGCATAAATAAGATAAATGATAAAGAAACTAGAAAAGATAAAATAAATATAAATAGAGCATATTTATTATGTCTCTACATTTATGTAAATATGTATGTACTCACATATATAAGGGTTCTTCAAAAAGTTCATGCAAAGTAAACATTTCATTTTTTATTTTATTTTATTTTTTTTGACAGGCAGAGTGGACAGTGAGAGAGAGAGAGAGACAAAGAAAAAGGTCTTCCTTTTCCGTTGGTTCACCCCACAATGGCTGCTGTGGCCGGTGCACTGCACTGATCCAAAGCCAGGAGCCAGGTTCTTCCTCCTGGTCTCCCATGCGGGTGCAGGGCCCAAGCACTTGGGCCATCCTCCACTGCACTCCCGGGCCACAGCAGAGAGCTGGACTGGAAGAGGAGCAACTGGGATAGAATCTGGCGCTCTGACCAGGACTAGAACCCAGGATGCCGGCGCCGCAGGCGGAGGATTAGCCTAGTGAGCCGCAGTGCCAGCCACAAAGTGAACATTTTGAAGAATGGATTTCCAATTTTTTTGGCCTCCAAATAAGTTTCTTTTAATTCCATTTCCAGGAACTTTTTGAAGCCCCTTTATTTTGAGTATGTTAATAAATATTTTGTCTATATCTTACAACATAATTTATAACATTTTCACCCCAATAAGATTTCTCAACTTAGATAAAACATCACATTCTAGTAAATGAGAATGCTGGAATGGGAATTTTCATGTCACTGAATTAAGCTGGTTAACTTCTTGAGCAGATCTTACAGCATCAGGAAATGTGGTGCACCCATTGTGTTCACAGGGACACACACACGTGTACGCACGGCACCCACAATCCATCACACACATGACCCTGAAACTCCGTAAAAAATCATTCAAGCAAGCCCAAGCCACCATGGAGCCATGCTGGGGGCTCTGAGGCCACAGTTGCAGGTCTGGTCGCAGTCCTGTCTCGTGCAAGAGGTGGATCTCCCTGTCCTGTCAGTACCCAGTGACCTCCAGTGTGACCTTGTAGGTGCCTCTTTGTTCATTTGTGAATTACTGGCCTTGACCAGAATACTGAGTGGTGATTATGTTGGGAACCTGTTTTCAAGCATCCAGCAAAGTCTGAAATCAACAGGATCTTTTCATGTGTAAATGGATCCCAGACCTACATATTTCCTCTTAAATTTCCCAGTCTGAACTTTTGACTAATGTTTTTTTTTTAAATTTTTTTAATAAACATATGTAACTTGGGGAAGTACAGCAAGGTCGTATCCTTCTGCACAAGAAAATATGCTAATTAGTAAGTATTTGGAGTTGTTAAATCTTCGCTGCAAATAATTGTTTCTCTTAAAATTTCACTCAGACCTCCATGAGTGTGAGTTTCTGGAGAGTGACAATTTCCCTCTCTTGTGAGGTCCCCCTGAGAATCAGTGGTCATAAGCCAAGAGCTACAGTGCCAGAGGTCAGGACAGGAGGGACAGTGAAAGACCCATCTTTAGTAAGCAGTACTATGGCATCTTCAGGAGAAATCCACCTGCCATAACGGCAGAGAAAACACCTTCATTTTCAGTTGCAGCCTACACGTAGCACATTGGCCAAGCCTACTGCTGGGCCCTCATCTAAGGACTCTGTGTGTCTGCCCTGGGTAATGTCCAGGACAGCGCTACCAGGTGAAGGAAGTGAATTTCAGGGCTCACCCACGTGGAAATGGAGGCAGAGAGAGGCTCAAGGACTGACCTGCTGCCGTGGCTGAGCAGAGAGCAAGCTCAGGGGTCTGGGCCCGGGAATCCCCAGTTCTCTGATGGCAGGAATGGAGTCCCGGATGGGCTCAGCTTCTGCTGGCCTTGGAAGAAGGAGTGTTTTTAACAGTCCGTTCCTGTGAGGCGGGCACGACAAAGATCACCTCCTCTTCCTCCAAAAGCTCAGAAAAAGGCCAGGACTTGCCCAGGTCTCAGCGTTGCCAGGCCCAGGACCTGCTTCCATGGACCACGATTCATTTCTAAATAATCACTGGAACACACATCAGCATTTGCCATTTTGATTTGCACTGCGTCACGACCAACTCTTCCTTCTTTTCCTCGTCCTGGGCAGCGAGCAGGGTACACAGCCTCTGATGTCTTTCAGTGTGTGAAGCTCTGGATCGCTCAGATTGAATATGAGTATGGGCAGCTGTCTCCAGATGTCCCAGCCAGGGAATCACTGGCATTACTGATGGTATTGTACACTTTTCACACCCTAGAATTCCACATGATTATTTATGAAGTAAGCAAATATCTACCCGAAAAGCAGATAGGGTCTGATGCTCCATGGGTTTCCATGCAGTGACTCAGTTGCGGGTTGGGATGCCTGTTCCTGTGTCAGAGTGCCTGTTCCTGCTTAGGCTCTAGATTCCAGTTCCTACCAATGTGCACTCTGAGAGGCAGCAGATGGTAACTAAAGTAGTAGGGTTCCTGCCACCAGCAGGTATATTCTATTTCTGCACTTTAATTAATTATTCCTCAATGAACTGATAGAGGGTAGGCACTGACTGTACCTCCTTTTTTTCTAATTCCCATAATTGCATAGAACTAAGGAATGAAATAGGCATACATTTTTACTGATACATTGGAGTTTAAAATAAACATGATGGCATGGGTGTATGGCCTATAGGTTAAGGCATGGATTAAGTCGCCCAAGTCTCACATCAGAGTGCCTAGGCTTGAGTCCTGGCTTCACTCCTGATTCTAGCTTCTTGATAATGAAGACCCTGGATGGTGGCAGGTTATGGCTTAAGAACTTGGTTCCCTACCACACCTGTGGGAGACCTAGACTGACATTCCAGCTCCTGGTTCATAGTTTTGGCCCGGTCCTGGACATTCAGGCCTCTGAGGAATCAATCAGTGGATAGGAGCTCTTTGCTTCTCTTTCTAATGAATAAATAAATAAGTAAAGAATTTTTAAAAATCAAACATCATGTTAGTTGACAAAGTTTGAACAATTACACACTTTTGAAGTTAACACTATGTCAAGAAGGTAAGTCTGTGTGTGTGTGTGGCAAGTATTGTGTGTATGTCAAAATTAAAAGTTGGTCATTTTTCTAGGCCTGGCTTGAGAGATGTCATTTTCCTATGTAAAAGCATCTACTTAGTGATTTAACCAATAAATATATAATGGACAATAACCACATGGAATATCATTTTTTCTCATTTACATGAATGAGATGAAAAGTGTGCCTGTAACTGTGACATCAGGAACAACAGTTTATTGAAGAAGTTAGTACTCCTAAAACACATGTTCACACACTCACACACTGCTTACAACGTACAAGAGGCACTGTTTTATTTACCAGGACATTTGCAGTGGGCTCAGTTAGAAAACAAGCAGGAAAACATTCTTCCCACCTTCTCATCCACGTGGGGGATCTCTGAGGTCAATGCAAATTTATACTCATCTTTTTCTTATCAACACCATACCTAACACTAGTAACTGCTGTTGAAATACTGAGATAGAATTAAATTAAATGAATTAATCGAGTATGTACTATGTTTACAGGGTGATCGGGAAGTTAAAATTAGGTAGTGTATGAACATTTAAATACTGACTCTGTCTCTTATAATTCAATGCCCTCAGGTAAAATGCTTTAAATAGCTTTGCTCAAATATTTACAAACAAAAATAATTTAGTATAGTACTCTCAAGACTCAAATGAAAGTAAGTTTATTAAAGATCTAGCTGATTCTTGACAATGTATTTAAACACACAGGCATGCGTCTTGTAGAGAGATGGGCACAATCAGCTTTTGAATGGGTTTTGCCTTCCTATGTTTTCATGAAATAGTTTATCCATTTTTAAAGAAAAGATTATATAACATATCTTATTGAAAGAGAGGCTTGTACTGAGAATAATATAATTTACAATGGTAAGTAAATATGCATTAAATTAATGCTGCTTGACTTGGAAAATGTTTTCAGTATCTAATTTCAGTAATTTTTGTTATCACAATCATTTTTTAAAAACCTTGCCTACAAAAAATGGGAATTATAAAGTATTTAAAACAGAGAGAGATATTCCACTTCATTTCTGACATGCAATGTGTATGGAAGCCCTTACATTAATAATTTTTAAAAATTGAACTGAAAATCAAGGAAGTTTATTATGTTCTTTAGAAAATTAAGGTTGTAAATTATCACCCTGAAATCCTAAGAGAAAAACAAAAACAGAGAACCATTGCTGAGATAAGTTTACCTGAAGTAGTTGTTGGAGTCATGAACTAGTAGTAGAAAGTAGTAGAAAACTCCTAGTAGTGATTCTGATGAATTTCTAGAGACTGAATGTGGGCTAGCGTGAGACTGAGAGTCCTGGGGGTTGTAGTCCTAGGAGAACTCCTATTTGCCTACAAGAGCCCTATTCCTTTCTCCTGGGGAGGAGCCTAGGAAGCTCCCCTCAACATTCTAGAGGGAAGAGCACTTAGTGCTGCAGGAACAGAGTAGTCCTCATTACAAAGATGACTCCACAGACAAAATGTTTCAAAGGCCCCATCCCACCGGTAAGCACAGGGCTCCCATTCCAGACCTCCAATCTTTCTGTTTCATCTAGAAAGCGGAAGAGAAACACTAGAAATACTGGTGGTACCACAACCCCGGGACTCAGCCGACCTAGGAGGCTGAGATTTAAACATAAAACCAAAGAATAGAAGACCATAGAATCACTCCCTCCCATGCAAGCTTAGCATCCATCACACAGTGAGGCTCCAGTATAATAATAGTGCATTTCAATGGAAAGAGCTGAAAGACAGACTCTTTTAAGAAGTAGTTCATAGAGAAGCTCTATTTCCACACAGGAGATAAAAACAAATGCAGGAAAGGAAACTGGAGTGTGGTGCAAACACACAGAACAAACTTCGACACAATCTCCCTCCTGGTCAAACAGAACGCTCACAGTGAAGGCCCATTTACCTCAGTGTATTTACCTGCTATATCACATGTGCCTTTGAACAGCAGCAAAAAATACAAGATATGATGAAATACACAAGAAAACACATTCTGAAGAGAAAAAGCTAGCACAATAATCTGTCAGATTCTAGAATATCACAAAAGTGTTTAAAATTTTGATTAGTGCACTAAGGATTCCAACGGGAAAAAATGCTTAATAATGTGCCTTAAGTGATGGACAATTCAAACAGAGATGAAGCTATAAAAATGATCCAAAGGAAAGGCTGAAAGTGAAAATTATTGTAACAGAAATAGAGAGCACCATTGATAGTCTTACTGCATGCTGGGTGCCTCTTATGGGAATAGAAACAATGAGCCTGAAGATAGGTCAATAAGAAGTTCTCAGGCTGAAATGCAAAGAAAAAATGAATTAAGAAATGGATGGAAGTTTCTTTGTATTTGACCTTCCAGGGTTTATTGAACACATTTTATGATTCGTTTTATTGACTCTCTTAGCAACAGAAGTAGAGGGAATACTTCATAACACATTGTCTGTGGGCAGTTTTTCCCTAATACCAAAACCAGATAAAAACATTGTAAGAGAGGAAAATCACAGACCAATGTGTACTGTAAGCAGATACACAAAACTCCTCACCAAAACATTGGCTAATTGAATTTAACAATGTAAAAAATAATTAGGTAATGTATTCTAGTGGGATTTAGGCTAGTTATGCAAAGCTAGTTTAGCATTCAAACATCAATTTATGTAATCCCTCACGTCAACAGACTATAGAAAAAACTTAATCATATGAATTCATGTAGAAATACAGAAAAAAGGGCATTTGATATAATATTGCACTGATCCATGGTAAAAATTTTAAGAACAATAGGAACAAAGGGACTTTATTCTTAAGAAACTATTTCTAAGAGCCTGTACCAGCATCATAGTCAACAGTGAGAAATTGCGTAGGTACTGTGTAAGGCAGGAATGTCCATGCCATCCCTCACAGTCCCTATTCACTTTGTACTGAATGTCCTTCAATGTACAATAAAGGGAAGAAAAAGGGGAAAGGGCATATAAATTGTTAAAGAAGAAACAAGTCTCTGTATATTCACTGGTGACATGATTGTCGCATAGAAATCTCAAATAACTTAAGAATAAATTTAAGAGAATAATAAGAAAATATAGGAACAGGCGCTCTGGCATAGGCGTTTAAGTCACCGCCTGCAGCGCCAGTGTCAGGAGTCCCAGCTGCTCCACTTCTGATCTGGCTCCTTGCTAATGCGCCAGGGAAAGCAGGGGAAGGTGGCCCAAGTCCCTGGGCCGCTGCCATACACATGGGAGGAATGGAAGACTCTCCTGGCTCATGGGTTTGGCCTGACCCAGCCCTGGCTGTTGTGGCCATTTGGGGAGTGAGCCAGTGTGTGGAAGACCTCTCTTTCTCTGTCTATCCTTCTTTCTCTGTAACTGCCTTTCAAATAAATAAATAAATCTTTTAAAAATTGAAGAAAGTATAGAAAGGGCATTGGATAAAAGTTAATATGCAACTCAACTGCCTTGTGAAATGAACAAAATGAATGTGGATGGTGAAATTAGAAAATTTTTCAAATTAGTTAAGAATTTAAAAATACAGTGTTAACTCTGGCCTCAGAATCAGCCCTTAAGGCATTCAGATCTGGCTGAAGAGCCCATGAGAGTATTGTAGGCATGGAAAGCCAAGATACCATGGAAAAGGAAAAAAAAAAAAAAAAAAAGAAGAAGACCTAAATGAAGGATCTCTGTGAGTGAGATCCCAGTGGAAAGAACGGGGCCATCAAAGAAGGAGGTACCTTTCTCTGAAGGGAGGAGAGAACTTCCACTTTGACTGTGACCCTATCGGAATAAGATCAAAGTCAGCGAACTCTAAAGGCTTCCATAGCCCTGGCAACTCATGACTAGAGCCTAGGGAGATTACTGACGCCATGAACAGGAGTGTCAAATTGTTAAGTCAGCAACAGAAGTCACTGTGTACTTACATCCCATGTGGGATCTGTCCTTAATGTGTTGTCTAATGTGCAGTGGTGCTATAACTAGTACTGAAACAGTATTTTTACACTTTGTGTTTCTGTGTGGGTACAAACTGATGAGATCTTTACTAATTATATACTGAATCGATCTTCTGTATATAAAGATAATTGGAAATGAAAAAAAAAAACCTGGTGTTAAATTGGAAATGGCATAGAAAATTAATTAATTTTTTAAAAAAATATATTATGTAGGATCTCTGTCTTTAATGTGCTGTACACTCTTATTTAATGCTATAACTAGTACTCCAACAGTATTTTTTTTCTTTTTTTTTTTTTTTCACTTTGTGTTGCTATATGGGGGCAAACTGTTGAAATCGTTACCTAATATATACTAAACTGATCTTTTGTATATAAAGAGAATTGAAAATGAATCATGATGTGATAGGAAGGGGAGAGGGAGCGGGAAAGGGGAGGGTTGTGGGTGGGAGGAAAGTTTTGGGAGGGGGAAGCCATTGTAACCCATAAGCTGTACTTTGGAAATTTATATTCATTAAATAAAAGTTAAAAAAATTAAAAAATAAAAATACAGTGTTAAATATATAAAATATTGATGAAGTAGGTATAATATATATATATATATATATATATATATATATATATATATATATATGGAACCATGAAAAGAAATCAACTATCTAAAGAAATATATATTCAATGCTTATGAGTCAGCATGTTTGGCACTGGGTTTTTTTATAATTTATTTTAGAGGCAGAGTTATAGAGAGATGGAGGGAGAGTAAAAAGGGTCTTCTATCTGCTGGTTCATTGCTGCCACAATGGCTGATACTGGGCCAATCCAAAGCCAGGAGCTTGGAGCTTTTCCCAGTTTCCCATGAGAGTGCAGGGACCCAAGCCTGTGGGACATCTACCACTGCTTTCCCAGGCCAGAAGCGGAGAGATGTATCAGAAGAGGAGCAGCTGGGACACAAACCTATACCCATATGGGATGCTAGCACCACGGGTGGAGGTTTAACCTACTATATCACAGTGCCAGCACCAGTGCCAGCCCCACTTGGTATTGTTAAGAAATCAGTTTTGCCAATTTGATACGGAATTTTAGTCACAATTCAAGCAAGCTGTTTTGTGGATATTTACAAACTGATTCTAAATTTTAAATTCAACAAAAGGAGTAGGCATGTAACCTAGCACTTAACTAGTTAACTCCCCAGTACACACTGGTAATGCCAACTGCTGGTGAGAATGTGGAGGAGCAGGAAACCTCACTGAGTGCTGGCTGGAAGGTTTTCAGGTTGAGCACAACTTTATCTCTACCACATTCATGCGGCTGCTTAAACTTTGATGCCGTACTGTTAATTGTTGACTGACTAAGGCTAGACTTGATATAATGATGGTGCCTGAGACACAGGGCTGCTGAGAGGTCCTAGGGACCTTGGAGGCGTGCCCCAGGGGTGATTCGCAGGCTATGTTTGTCTATTTCAATTCCAGTCCAGCCTAGGTTCAGTCTCTCCCCCGGCTCACCATGTGATGATCCTCCACATTCACCATGGCTGTGTAACCTCCAACTGAGAACGAAAATGAGAATTTTCTTTCGCAAAGGAGCTCCTCTCAGGTGTTTCAGTTAAAGTAAACAAAAGCACACTAATATAGAATGTAAATGGTACAGTTCCTTTGGAAGAGGGTTTGGAAGCTCCCTGCAGAGCTAAACATAGTGTCACTCTAAGATCCAGGAATCACACAGTTAGGGATGTACCCAAGCTGATTTGAAAATTTATGCTAACACAAAACCTGCACCTGAATATTTACAGCAGCTTTATTCATGATCATACAACACTGGAAGCCATCAAAATGCATTTCAAAGGATGAGTGAGTAAACAGACTATAGTAAATCCACATGCTGAACATTATCCAGCAGTCAGAAGTAACCCAGCCATCAAACAACAAAGAAGACATAAACAAAATCAAAACACACATACCAAAAAATGATACAAAAGATCCATGAAGGGGCAAAAAGCAGGTTGATCCACAGTCTGCGGCACTGGCATTCCATATAGGAGCAGTTCAAGTTCCAGCTGCTCCACTTCCAATCCAGCTCCCTGCTAATGTGCCCAGGGAAAGCAGTGGAAGATGCCCAAGTTCTTAGGCCCCTGCACCCACATGGGAGACTTGGAAGAAGCTTTTGACTCCTGGCTTTGGATCAGCCCAGTTTAGCTGTTGTGTCCATTTGGTGAGTGAACCAACAGATGGAAGGTCTTTCTCTCTCTCTCTCTCTCTCTCTCTAACTCTACCCTTCAAATAAATATTTTAAAAAATGTATATTATGGGGGCTGGCGCTATGGCTCACTTGATTAATCCTCCACCTGTGGCTCCGGCATCCCATATGGGCGCTGGGTTCTAGTCCTGGCTGCCTTTCTTCCATTCCAGCTCTCTGCTGTGGCCCGGGAGGGCAGTGGAGGATGGCCCAAGTGCTTGGGCCCCTGCACCTGCATGGGAGACCAGGAAGAAGCACCTGGCTCCTGGCTTTGAATCAGTGCAGTGCCGTCCATGGCAGCCATTTGGGAGTGAACCAACGGAAGGAAGACCTTTCTCTCTGTCTCTGAGTGTCTATAATTCTACCTGTCAAATAAAAAAAAATGTATATTACTAAGTAAAAGAGGTTTAACTCAAGGGGTTATGTAGTGTATAATTCCAAATACATGACAACTAGAAAAGTAAAATCCATCATGATGACTAAAAATATCAATAATTTCTGGATATTCATGGGAGGGGAAAGGTTGAATAAGTGAAACAAAGGAGGTGTTTTCAGATGGTGCAACCATTCTGC
The DNA here is from genome assembly GCF_033115175.1 of Lepus europaeus. Classification (NCBI taxonomy): domain Eukaryota; kingdom Metazoa; phylum Chordata; class Mammalia; order Lagomorpha; family Leporidae; genus Lepus; species Lepus europaeus. Next base: position 3,600,566 of record NC_084839.1, read on the forward strand.
ATGACACTTGGTGACACATTATTGACACCTCATTTTATGGAAATTCATGCAACTTTACAACAGAGAAGGGAATCTTAACGTATGCAAATTTAATAAATCATTCATGAAGTCCACAGGACAGGAATCCTAGGATTGAACGCAGAATGTGACAAAACAAATTAATGATTATAAATGTATGAAACAAGCTCATTGAAGGGAGTCAGGGCAAGAGTACTGGCTCAGATAATGTGGGAAATAAGCTGTGTCTCTGATTCCAAGGCAAAAAGAAGTGTATTTAAGCACCTTACCCTGGGTGATAAGATTGTTTCCATGAGGGTCTGTGTTAGCAATTCTGAACCTGCTGTAAACGCACATTGGGTCAGAGCAAGGAAATAAATGGATGGCAGATGGTGAGATCCTGGGTTCTCACTGTTGGGATGAAAATTCACACCTAACCAAGGGAGACAAGGCTAGAATAATTCATATGGTAATGGATTACATGGGAGATACCAGTTTGAACTTGTTTGAGCTTAATACAGATGGCTACGGGGGAAATATTTTTACACCTGCATAGTAAATGTGTATATATATATATATATATATATATACACACACACATACACATATATATAAATATATATTTACATATATAAATATATATGATGGATCTTCAAAAAGTTCATCAAAAATCTGTGTATTATGAAAAATACTGTGCTTATAGTTCAAAATTTTTTGTAGTAAAATCGATTGGTATTTGATTACATTTTCCATAAACTTTTTTGCAGTACCCTTGTATATTTTCTTCACTGGCCTGTTGTGAAGGTATAAAAAAGATGGATTCTTAGTAGCCATAAGCAAACTTACTACCCAGGTCTTGGTCCTAATATTATTTTCCAGCAGAGACAAGTTCAAATTCCTTGTAACAACAGCTCCTGCTAGGATTCAGGCAGAAAATGTGTAAGGTGTCCAGCACATTGTGCTGCCAAAGTTGGTGCTATGGGTTGCACGTGCAACTCTGAAACCTAGGTGTGGCCAGTGTGGTATGAGTAAGGGGTAGGGTCTCAAAGAAGTTTTTGTACAAGAGTCCCCCCCCCCCCCAGCACTGGACAGGGTTGCTCTTCAGCTCTTCTCCCCGCGAGGACACAGCATCCTCTTCTCCAGAGAGGCAGCCATCACCAGGCAACTCCTCAGGATGGCTTCACCCTCCAGCATTGCCCATAACTCTTTGCTCCCAGCTTCCTAAGCCTCCTCTATCCTGCACCTCCACCCTCTTCCGACCTTTATTGCTAAAACCATCCCAGAGTCTCCTCCACGTCCTCAGGCATTGTAAAGAGCATTGACTGTACTTCTTCACTGCCATTTTTTTTGTATCGGTCAAATGTTTGTGACTTTAACTCACATAATCTGAACGGAGCTACTCAGGAAGGAAGGCTTATTTACAGCTAAGAGTCAAAAACCTGGAGATCTATTTAGGCTGTCGTCTGATGGAGGACGAGCCTGGAAATGGCAGAGCATGTATAAAGGGATGACCACAGTGAGCCAGGAAGCAGAGCAGCTAGGCCCCACTCAGCTCTTATTACTGACTCTCTTTTGAGAGTTCCCTTCTGAGGACATGGCCCAGTGACCTAAAGACCTGCCACTGTGCCCAAACCCTGCATGCCATAATTAGACCAAGTCTCCACTCTTCATCCATTAACCATTAGCATTGATCCATTAACCATTAACATACGACTTGGAGGACCAAGACCTCAGTATATGGACAAGCAAATTATTAACCAGACCATACAAATTAATTAATATAAATATTATATATTAATTATAATACCACATTAGGATTATGGTAGATATTACACATGTACATATAATATTCTACATAACAGAGTACATTAAGAATCATCTAATGCAGTGATTCTGAATATGGATTCAAGAAAGAAGCCATAGGAGTATAAACACTAGTTTCATAATTTCAGAGTCTAATGGAAATTATGTTTTTACCCGCAATGAAGCCACAAAACATGACTCAATAATTTATTTCTCTATTTCTTTCTCTTCCTGTCCCTCTATTTCTTTCTCTTCCTGTCCCTCTACTTCTTCCTTTCTTTCTTCCTTTCTCTCTCTTTCTTTCTCTTTCTCTCTTTCTTTTTTCCTTTCTCCTTCCTTCCTTCCTTCCTTCCTTCCTTCCTTCCTTCCTTTCTCTCTCTTTCTTTCTCTCTCTCTCTTTCTTTCTCTTTCTCTCTTTCTTCCTTTCTCCTTCCTTCCTTCCTTCCTTCCCTCCTTCCTTCCTTCCTTCCTCTCTCTTTCTTTCTCTTTCTCTCTCTCTTTATCCTTCCTTCCTTCCTTCCTTCCTTCCTTCCTTCCTTCCTTCCTTCCTTCCTTCCTATCTTTTCCTTCTTTATTCATTCTTCCCATCTCCTTTCCATTCTCTCTCCCACACAATGTGTAGCATGCATTCTCTCTATGCATTTATGTAGTTGACTCTCATCACTGTAACACACTCACAGGAAGAATACTAACCAGAAGCAATGCAGTGCCCTTAAAGCAGTTGACTCTGATACTTGGTGCTTGATTGCTTTCTTTATTCCTTACTTTTGAGAGCTTACAAATCCTAGACGTACCCTTCTGGGCCATACTATTTTGTCTCCTGAATGTAATTCCAGGCCTGGTATTTGAATTCTTTAGTGATTTCTCAAATGTCAGCTTTGTATTTGTGTGTTGCTTTGGTTGAGTTACATCTGTGATTCCTCACCATCTAGCTTATGTTGGTTAGACTCTGCAGTAGGTGAATCTGCACTTTTATTTGCTGACTAGAAACTCTGGTTAGCACTTGTCTGCTGACACATGATGGAATGGGAAAATGAGTTTCCACTATATAATACAATAAATTTGAATTATACTTTTTCCCAAACATGTACTCCATGGGAAGAAGAAAATGAACTCTTCTTATTGAAAAAAAAGAAAAGAGAAGAAAAGAAAAGAAAAGAAATGCTCCAACACTTGCCATTAAATATGTGAATTCCAGAAATTCAAAAGTTGGATGAAAGTGTCCATCTTGTGAGAAGTCAAGTTATAATTTTGTGACAAAGAAGTAAAAATGCCAGCTCTTGGGTTCAATCTATGTAATCCAAACATCATTATCAAGTCTACAAAAATAGAAATTAAAGTTTTACCAAGAATTTACCAAGGAATCATTCTGTAAGCTAATTCACTCCATCAGTCAGCTTTGTGATAGAAATTTTGTCTTCTGTCTTAGTGACCAATAGTAGCTATGAAGTCAGGTGACTGGCTTAGAATAGACATGCAATAATAACTGCAAAATAAATGGACAGCATGTTTACCTTTCCATATTTACTTTCCATGCCCGGGAAATGGGCGTGCAGTTCTCTCTGGGTCTATGTCTTTAGATATTTGTATTGGCAAAGGATTTAGACAAGGTGGGCAGACAATTGTAAGGATCAAGAAGAGAAGAACCTTGAGCATCTCTGTGACCTGTGACTGCATCCAAGAGGGAAGAGTAGGCACAAGTTAAGAACTGGGGTCCAAGTTGGTAAGTCAGACACCAAGCATCAGTGAGGAAGACAGGAGACACACAAGCCCGGGCAAGACAAACTTGTCTTCCAAACCAGTGATCAAAAGTAGAAGACACTGGAAGAAGAAATGAAACTGTTCACCTTCATTAGTGCTTAAACAGTGCCAAGAATGAATCAAGTACTCAACAAATGTGATATTGCCTAATCCTTATAATACCTTTATTTCATTTCATGAATAAAGAACTTGGAAATCTGAGGGTATACAGAACTATTGGGGATCACAGTTAAGGTAAGACAGAGAGGCACAGTGTGGAGGGGTCATGGAGATAAATGGACACAAAATAAATGACCATAACTGAAGTCAAAGAAGTGCTATGACCAGCACGAGAACACTAGCCAATGAAGTACTATAACCAAAAAGATATCTTGATAAGGAGGCATAAACTCTCTCTGCCAAGAAGCTTCTTCAAAGTTTCCCAGGGTCTGATTAAAAGAATGGAAACAAATGAAAGCAAATGTTGGAGTAAGGCAGGAATGACTATAGATTATGACCCTTGTTCACGGTCAGCAGAGACACTGCCATGTACTCATTGGTCACTAACATGGCAGACATACATTCCAGATGGCTCAGCCTGTGCCCTGAGCCTGCAAACTTCAAACTCATTCTTCATGTTAAAGTCTTCCTTTGAAACTCCTTTAACATGCTTCTACTACTACTGTAGTTTTTCCACGTATCTCCAAGGTAAAGAAGAAATTAAGCTTCAAGGAAGGTGACTATAGCATATTCACACCTATAATCTATCAACAAATACTGTCCTATGTGTTTTTATTTTGTGGTGTAGGAAAAGGAAGCTGTAGATAGAGTCTGTCAACTAGCCATCACAAATCCATCTAGAAACAAGAAGAGATTGGGATTCAAACTGAGATCTGTCTTAAAACCATACATTGTTAAGCCATATATCAAAACATTTTTGTGATTTATTCTCATGCCTTCCCAATTATATGTAATTCTACAAGCTCGAGTCAAATAGCTGAAACAGATCAACTTAGCTAATGCCAAAAATTGTTTCACACTTAGTTTTCTCAGAATCATCTCTGTTGCTCAAAATTCATTTCTTATTCGTGCTTTGTCGTCTGTTATTTGAACTTTGAAAATAACAACAAAAGAGAGCAAACTCAATTATGCATTTCTTTTTCCACAGGTGAATCAAATTCAAAGCTGCTAAATTCCTTTAGCTATCATTTAAGACCTGCCATCAAGAATATTAGATGGGCAATGGAGGGAACAATGGAATCTCATCTTGCCTTCATTTTGCCCAAATCTATTTTTCACGGCTTTGTGATTGTTGTATTTTCCATAAAATTGATCTCCATGTAGACTGTTACGGTGAATTTCACAACAACTAATACAATTATGCCCAAATGGAGAAGGTGAGTTTCTAGTCTACCTCACTGTGAGAGAGTGTGATCTTAGCAAGTAAACAGTTATGGGGGGGATCACATCAGGTTTCAGTTTGATCAGGGAGTTTGGAGCTCACACGTATTGAAGGTGAGAATTATATTGAGTATTCTTAATTAACAGTTGTGTTTGATCAGGGATTTAGAAGTTAGCACCTGTGATAAAGTGAGAATGGAATTCAGAATGGCCTACCAAAACTGAAGCACTGTCTTGTTTTTGGGTGGAGCTTAATGTATTTGCTGAGATATGTAGGGAGCCCATGCAAGTGAGATGAGGTAGAGGCACATGGTTAGGATTTTCTGCTTCTGAGGAAAGCATCGTCCATTAATTAATGTATTATTTCTACTTTGAATACTTCCACAATCTGATCACATGCTGAATATCAAACAACTGACTTATATTTTTCATGTATCTGCCATTCAACTCCACTTGAGGCAGCCTGATTCATTAGAAGGGTGCTGTTTCTGAAGTTGGATACCATTGGATGGATCTGGCTCTGTCACTTCTGGTTGTGTAAACTTGAGCCTGAGATTTGCCTCTCTGAAGCTCAATTTCCACATTAGTAAAATGAGAAGTAAGATACTGAGCCAGCAAACAGAATGAAATAATCAATCTACTAAGATTGCAATACAGCTAACATTGTGTCTAAATCAGAGAAAAAATATTGAGTCAGTGTTCACTTCTGAGCCCTAGCCCCTTCTACTCTAGGTCAACTACCTGCCTTCTTATTCCTTGCCAACAGCTTAATATTAACTTGACTCTTGTGCTTCAGCTGTAACATTGTTTTCACTTGGCTTTGTTTGCATTTTCTCTCCCATCTACTCTCTCCCTCTTTGGGATATACTCATAATTTAAACAGTTACCCATTGTTTATCTCAAATTCAAGTTTAAGTGGTGTCCTACATTTTTGTTTGCTGAATCTAGCAAAGCTAATCTCAGAGACCTTGAATTTTCAGCTTCAGGATTAGGTGGGATATTGTTTGTGGGGAGCCCTTTGCCTCTGGTTGAACTTTTCTGATTTCCACTTTTCTTGCTTTGTCCTTGGGGTCTTTCACCTTACTCCCACCTTTCATCTACCCTACACTTTAGCTTCCAAAGTGTCTTTTCTATTGATTTCTCATTTTGCATTATCTGTGTGACTCTACAGCTGTATGCTGATGTCAAGCCACTCTTGCCATTTTCGACTTTAGATTGGTTTTGAAGGAATTCACTGTCTGCTTTTTCCTTCCTCTAGGCATCATATGTGTCTACTCCTCTTTTCTCAAAAGCATCCTCATGTTACTCGAGGACTGAAAACTTAACACTACCCACCCAGGATTTCAATGGATTTAACTGACTTCGTATCTTTGGGAATCACTTTAGTCAAATTCTCTAGTCTATTTCAGCTCAAAATAGCATTTCTTGTGATGCAGAGAGCTCAGCAATATTCTTCCAGAAAATCTAGTATATAAAAAGTTACAAATTAACTCCTATTACTATTGTTTTAAGCTAATAACCAAGTTTTACAGAGACTGCGGTGTGTGAGATATGATGCTAATCCTTGTGCTGGAATTATGAAGCCATGTGACAGAGATGTTATTACCATATTCATTTTACATACAGAAAAAATGGTAAGGACCTTGTGCAAAGTCACACAATAGCAATAATAGAAGTGAAGCTATTATAATTTCTGTGTGGCAGGCACAGTGGCCCCTGTGCCTGCCACTAGAAAATCACCTGATGTCCAAGAAGTACCAGCTGATTAAAAAGGTGAAAACGCATAGCAAGTGTTTTGCTTAGACATGCTCAGACTTGCTTTATTAAACATATTTTACTTGTTTGAAATGTTCTAACACTGAGAGTCCTTGGTTTATTACAGTCATTAGGGCCTGTCAGTAAGAGTTAAAGTTCTTGGATTTCACAGTTATGGGTGAAGTTTCCCAGAAGAGGACATGCTCAGAGCAATATTTTTACTCAGTGGCAGAATTTCAATAAGGCCTGAATGCTAAACCAAGAGTGATTGCCCTTTATATTGGAGCCAAGATGACTCTAATTAATAACTTTGCTAATAAATGCTTTTTACCTTACAGCATTAATTTAGGCATAATTAGTCACCCAATCCAAAATATACTGTCGTAAAAATCTCTTTAATCCCTCAAGCTTATTTCCAGTGAGTTTATTTAGTTACCCATTCACTTATATAGTTATCTATTAATCAATCAGTTACATAGGTAGCAAAGCAAACTACAACTACTGAGCATCTGTTGTGTGCTAAGCACTGTGGTGGGATGTGAATATGGAGACATGGCTGAACCTCCAGAAATGGGACATTGGCCGAGGAAGCTGTTTAAAGAAGGAAATTGAAGAAACAAAGTAACACAAATGAGGATTGATGATAGATGGTAGATAGATAGATAGATAGATACATAGATACAGACAGTGTGCATCTACAAAAATACTTAGATAATTACTGTAAAAGAAAATGCAAGAAATGAGTCATAAGCTCAGCCTTCTAAACCCATTTTCTTACACATAATGTGATCAAACACATTTTTTCAGAAGAGATAATTACATACGGTACAGTCGTTGAATCATTTGTCTATCCCATCCTACCTCATTTTATCATTACTTGAGTCCCTGCACTGAGTTCCTTGGCCAAGAACCAAGAAATGATGAGTAGAAAGGTGGAGCAAAAGCATTTGTGTCCACTCATTTTATTTTCTAAGGAGGCAACATCTAGTTAGACTATATATTAAGCTTTAATAATGATGACTGATGGGGCCAGTCTACTGCCTTTCATGCCCACTCTCAGTGGCACAAAGAGAAGGACATTCTTTTGCAGACACAAACATGCACAACTAAAATATATTCTGCTGATCATTTTCTTCCTTGTGACCTAAGAGAAAATGTTATATAAATCTAAAAGGGAAAGGAGACTTCAATTCATTTGATATTAACACTGATTTGCTATTGATTTTGGAAATGTATTTTCTTTTTAAAGATGAAAGAACTGAAAACCTTGTGATGTGTAATTTCTAGGTGTGGCATATTGAGAAGTTTCTGCTAAAAAATATCCACCAGCTCTTCAAGTGTGTGTTCATTTATTTTAAGGTGAAAATTAATTAAATGAAATATGACTCTGACATTTAATAATTTTGACTTGTCACTTGTTCTGGGAATAGCAGTAAATTAATGGTTAGCATTAATAAATACAGTAATCTTTTAAAACATCAATAAAATATGTAGTTCAGCAGACCCAATAAATTAAAGCATCATAAAATGCACATCTTTCCTTTATTTCTCTTCAGGGAAGTGATAGAATTATAAACTGTTTATGAATAGTTCTGAGATTAAACTCATGGAGATTTGAACACAGAGAGCAACTGTGATGTTTGCGTATTATAGAACTCTTTTAGTTTAACTACATGAATATTTTAAATAATGAGTTCTTTAAAGATTACACAGAAAATTAATTCAAGCAGTAGCAAACAGTGTAAATGGAGAGTGTATTGAAAGTGAGACTGACCAGGATACCTGCCCAGCTACAGAAGCCAAAGGTGGGAAGGGAGAGATGTCCACTGTGAGGAACACATCTGAAGCCGTAAGGCACTGGCATGGGCTCTGTGTGAGATGGGGGGTGCAGAGTCTCTGTGTGCTGACATGGGCTACCATAAGGGGCTGACATAGGGCACAGGTTCAATGTCTACTACCCAGGAGGAGAAAACCCACTGGGAAGATGGATAAGCCCAGTCGACCATGGTTCAGGACCTATGAATACAGAGCCCCACACACAATGGAACCCTAGTGGGAAAGGTTGGTAAGGGACACAGAAGAGAGAGGGAGGAGAGATGAGATCTAGGATCTGAGAACTCATAGGGCATATATGCATTTTGGCCACACAGAATATTTTTGCTAGAACCAGACCTACTCTTTCAAGTGCAGAACATTCTCTCCTTCCATATAGAGGACTATATTAATTTCCCATTCAACACCAAAGTCCATCCTAATTCATGGGGGCAAGGAGTTGTTTTATTTATGTCAGGTATGCAGCACCTAGCACAGAGCCTACATACTGTAGATGCACCATCAGTGTTCGCTGTGGAATAGCAGAGGCTCTCAGAGATGGGCCATCGTAGATAGGGTATACATATTTCTCCTCCATGACTCATTCAGTCTTCATCCCAGGAGGCCAGTGCAATGTGGACAAAGCACAGAAGTGGGGAAGCACTGCCCACCAGCAATCTGGTTAACCTTGACTTAAAACTCACCTCACTGGGCTGTTAAAAATAAAAGATAAAGAGAATTGAAAATGAATCTTGATGCAAATGGAAGGGGAGAGGGAGCGGGAGAGGGGAGGGTTGTGGGTGGGAGGGAAGTTATGGGGGGGGGAAGCCATTGTAATCCATAAGCTGTACACTGGAAATTTATATTCATTAAATAAAAGTTAAAAAAAAAAAGAAAAAAAAATAAATAAAAGAACACCTTACCAAATCCGCAAGGATTGGTGTTCCTTTATTGAAAAGCAGAAGACCAGTGAAAAGCTAGCCCACCTGCAGACACATAACACAGACACACAGATCCATACATACACTCAGCACAAATGTATCACGGACCTACATGTACATGCTACAAATGTGCACTCACTCAACACACACAGAATATATACATATATGCATACATGGCTAAATATGTGTATTCACTCAACACAGACAACACAGACATACATATGCACATATATGGCTACATATGTGCACTCACTGGGTGCACCTACATGTTTGAGACATCGGCTAATGTGGTCAAGTCTGGAAATGGTGTGTGGGGTGGGAGTACACACTGGAGCGATTGCCCACTTGCATTTTTTGGGCCTCAGCTTCTTATTTGCTCTCCCAGTGCCCGGTGCTCATGCCTCCTCTCTTTTTCCCTTTTCCCTTCATAACTGGCAAACTTCTCACTCTTAATCACTCTCAGTTCTTCCCTCACTCAGTCCCCTTAGTTTTCCACTTTCTGTTATAAAGCATTGTGGGTCTATATTTCAAACCTAATCCAGTTTCTCTCTTAATGGATTTTTAGGACATAGAACCTTGTTTCTGCTTTTTCACATTTTCCTTCGAGTCTCTAAACTTCTTGCTTGTTCTTGCTGTCACATATTTTCCTGCTTTAACAACATCATACCAACATTCTAGAACACAGTCTCACCAAGAACTGACCCATTTTGCTCATTGATCTGAGAGTTTTCTGAGCCATTTGCCTTGTGCGTTCATGGTGCCCACAGACCACATGGCCATTGAAAGGTGGAAACCCAAAACTCAAGGTTTTATTATCATCGTGCAACGGATGTCTTTGATAAAGTGATATTGGGTGCCTGGAGGATTTTTTTCAATGTTTAACTTTTACTGTTATTTGAATCTAAACCTTATTACTCACATATTTTTATTCCATAACCTTGAATGATAAGGATGAGTATTCTGACTTTATATGCTGATGTCAAGGATAATGTTGTCATTATATGTTCATAAATGCAAGTGGTTAAGTGCAGTTTATATTGACATTGATTAATTGTATCTTTAAGATCTCCTGACGTGAACAATGGCAAGTTTAACTGATCTCTCAGTTCACTTTTGTCAGTGGCACAATTTAAACTTCCCATTGTGCTTTTAACTAAAGACAAGTAAAGGCTATTATTACAGAGAATCCATGCATATTTTAAATGAAGACATTAATATTTTACTCACAACAAAGCTACCAATTATGGATCTGCTATAAGAATTATTTTCTCAATTTTACTTATTCAAGAAAATTTTACTGCTTTGTGTACTTGCCAAGAAAGCTGCATCGCTTTTTTTTCTTTGCCCCACAAGCTAGTACATTTACTTTGTGTTATTGCAAACCGTATTTAATTGTTCCCAAGTCATCTTATGCAGTTTCTAATATTACTGATAAGACACAGCCATGCAGACAGTAGTTTTATCTATACTGTGTTTTATTATGTTTCATTTTAGCTACTTTCTTTTATATGCTTCATTGAAAACCTCTGACAGTTATAGTCACTCTATGCTTTATAGAGACTGATGTCCAAAATACTGACATAGTCCTTAAAACTAGCATTTTTCTTCAAGAGGAAAATCCCCAAATTCTAAAATCTTACCCAGTTGTAACTCCAGTTAGAAGCAGATTCTAGCCCAACTCTCATTTGAAGCAATGTTAAGAACTTTAAGATTTTACAAGTTTTTAGGCTCAGTGAACTAGAAATTTTCATTTTTATTTATTAAAGTATCCACAACTCAGATGTAGCACTATAAATCATTTTTTTCAACGCTGGGGAGAAACTAATGAGTTAATGCAGCTTAATCAAAATGAAGGGAGGCACTGGAAATGCCGAGAGGAGCCTGCAGGACTCCATGAACACGTAAATGTAAATAAATGTCCGGTGCTGGCTGCTTCACTTTGAGTAAAGCTGCATTCCTTTGTTTGTTGACCAAGAGAGATCATCAGCATGTCAATGACAACATATTTGAGTGTATATTGAAGTCAAAGGCAAAATCCCAACACCCTGCCCTTCCATCAACCTTTTCACTCAGTTTAATTCCAAGTGTGTGTCTGTGGGGAATCCCACAGGAGTCTCAGAAAGAGTCACGGATCACCGCTTACCTGAAAAGGAGATGAACTGTGGAAACAGTGAAACACTGAGTTAAGAAGTTACCACTAGCCACAAAATAAAAGTGAAGTGGAGTTACAAGTCAGGAGCTGAGGCAATGCCTAACAGCTGTTAGGGAGACGCTCCTAATCATACTAAGCAGACATCTCTGGTCAGTCAGATAACAGTGTGCTACCGACAGTGCCCTCCTTCCCACACTGACTGGACATTCAAACATAAGTAAGGTGGGAACAGCAATAACTGGACTGTTCAACTGCAAGCAAGGAGGAAACAGCTTTGATTGGACAAGGAGTCGGAGGATGGCAAGCTGGAGGACTGCCGGAAAATGAGGATAAAAAGGGAGCCCTTGCACTGCTCTCCATCCTCTCAGGGTTCATGGCCCGGTGTGTGTGTGTGTGTGCGAATCTCTGGACCTCCTCACATCTGGAGCTGAAGAGGCAGCCCGCTACTCTGCATGGAGCAGGTAGTGGCACAAGCCGACCTGCAGAGCTGTCCCTGAGCTGTAACAGTGTGTGACTCTGTGTGTGTGGGCCCAGTGCGTGCGAACCTCTGGATCTCCTCGCACTTGGAGCTGAAGAGCCAGCCCACTAGCTTTTGCTACTTGGCACAAGGCGACTACGGTATCAAAACTCCAGATGCCGTCTCACCGCCTTGCCTGGACCCCTTACAGCTTACCGCCAGACCTGACCACAAAGCTGGACCAGGCCTCTCAGCAGGGGACCTCTCCAACTTCTCGCCTGGCCGTCCTCCTGGGAACTTTGAGCCTACTGCCCAGAGTGACAGCCTTCCCACGACTTCCTGCCTGTAAGTGACTGATCCGAGATCCATCTCTGCCAAGACATGGAGCTCTGGACCTTGCACACTGGCCCTCTTTTTTGTGACCATGATACGAGCCTTGAAAACACAGCTTTTACAAATAATGTTAGTCATGTGTAATAGAACTATGCTTTGACCCTATGCAAGGTATCTGTAAATAATGCTGGAGACCTTGATGTACATATACTATTATAATTGGATAGCCCTCAAAATTACTTTAACACTGAATACTGTGATCTGTGGATTAATGAATAAGTTCAAGTAGTATTATTGATATTGATATTAATGTTTTTGATCCCAGTAGTCCTCTAGTCATTAAGGAAATAGTGTTACTCTGATAGTTAAGTATTATAGTAAGTAAGTAAAGTAGATGATAATTAGTTATGTTAAGCTAAGTAATTCAGTAAGTGTGTTAAGTTAGCTATGAGTTATGATAAGTGATATTATTGACATTATTGATAGTGATATTAGTGATATTGATAAGTGTGTTAAGTAATTATGTTAAGTTAGGTGATTAGGAGAAGTAGTTAAGCTAAGTAGTTACTTTAAGCTAAGTAGTTAAGTCACATTAAGTAGTGGTGATAAGTTTATTGATAAATGTATTAAATAGTATAGATTGATAAGTATATTGATACTGATAAGTGTATTGACCTCAATGAACATGCTGATGAGTAGTGTGATAAAAAACCCCTGGTGTGTAAGCAATAAAATCTCTTATTGGAAAGACAGTCTTGTGCCCTGGTGTTCCTTTCTTCCCCATAACTGACAAGTCGTACGTCGCACTTGCTACTGTCGAGCTTTGACAGCAGGTGCTCGTGACAGTGCCCACTAGCCCCAAAGTCGGGGTGTTCTCTTTTTGGGTGAACTGTCATTTTCAGGACCTCAGTCAACAAACGGAAACAATTCATCACAAAGCAGCTGTCGTGCGTGAAGAATGATTTAAAGGACAGGAGTACCAAGAAGATGCTCATAAAAACTGCATCTAAACCCACTTAATACAAATTATTCTGCCAAGAAGCTACTTAAATTCATTATGAAAGAAGTAAACCTTAACAAACTTTTCCGCAAGATTCCTAAACTCTCTTTAGATGGCAGCTGAACTCACTATGAAACGTGGTGAGAAACACACTGTTCCAAGGTGGAAAATAAGGCTTGCTGCTACTCAGGAAGATCTTTGGGAATAACTGGGAAGTTTGAGGGCACTGCAGAAAATACATGGAAAATGGGAATAAATGATACATTAATTTTGGTGCAAAAATGCTTGAAGTTCATGCATACTTTCTTCATAATACATGTTTTCCATGAACTTTTTGAAGACTCCTGTGTGACAACACTGGTCCCGGTACTTATTTTAAATGGATGGTCTTTTTCACCACTGTCTCAGTGCTAGTCTCCTTGTCCGGATTTTCCTTACAAGAATTTTGACTCTTTGTGACTACGACTTCTTTCACATTCCATTTCCCTGGCAGTTCTGAGGGTTTGCTTTAACTGGAGTCTCCCTGGGTTTGGCCCAAGGTGCCTCAGTGAGGCTGGACTCCCTTCCCTCTTGGCTGGGGGGAGGGGGCCAGTGGCTTGCTGATTAATGTTGTTTACCTATCAGCAGTTCAGAGGTCAGGCCGAGTGATCTTTGTGGTCTTTGCCAGTTTCTGTGGAGTAAATGTCCCCACTCTGGCTGAATTCAAGTCACCTGCTGGGGTCTGACCAGGCTCAGAGGTGGAAAGCAATGCACACCTCAGGAGCTGGTGAGCACTCACTCCCATAACACACTGGGGGGTCCTGACTCCCCCTCCATTCCAGGAACTTAGACAGAGAGGGTCCTACAGACAGCAAGTCACCCCCATGTGCCTGGAGGGCGTGAGCAGAGTAGGCAGGTGCTCAGCTGGGGACTGGCTGTCTGTTCAGGGAAAAGCAGTGCATAGGTAAAGTCAACACTGACTGGTGCGCACACTTTTCATTTATTTGCACATGTTTCTTGGTCTTAGATCACATATAATTCTTCTTTAAAAAGTGCAGATTTCTTGGTTTTAACCAAAATGGAATGAGTCCTCCTGGGGAAAGCCAGTGCCCCTGGGATTGCATTGATCAGGCAAGATGGGGAACAGAGGAACTGAAGCTTTGTCTTGGGTGTAGTTATCCCAGGAAAGCATTCAGCATGGCAATTTCCACCTAGAGTTTGAAAGAGTTTTTGGGATGTTAACTAATTCTGTTACTAAGTAGCTGCTGCAGATTTGGGTTGGTCTGGGAGAGACGGGCATGTGTGAGTTTGATGAGTGCCCAGGTCATTCTAAGAGGGAGCCCAGTCTCACACGGTGGTAAGCACTAAGAGGGAAACGCCAGGATAGTGGAAGCCAGTGATGTCACAACTACAGCTTGCTATGTTCATGAGTTCATCATGTGCACAACTGTGACCCTAGTAGACCAGACTGCCTGGATGTCCACCTCCTGTGTCCTGGAGTTCATCCAGCAGTTGGCATGCAGCAATCCTACATACATGCAGATTGCTTGGATGTCCTGACTGGCTTACCTCATTTATTATTTGGTAAAAATGGGTTGATTTCTTAGATTTAACAGGGATCACTTTTCAGTTAAAATTTAAACACCTGAGAATAATTGTGTGTTAATTACTGAGTTCAACCAATAGTACTAGAACAACAGCAACAACAAATACTAAAAAGGATAAAGTATTACATTGTACATCTAAAGTCAGGACAGGAGCTGATCAGTTCATTGTTGCTTATAGTGTCCATTTCACTTAACAGGTTTCCCCTTTGGCGCTCAGTTGTCACCGATCAGGGAAAACAAATGATATTTTTCTCTTTGGGACTGGCTTAATTCACTCAGCATGATGTTTTCCAGATTGCTCCATCTTGTTGCAAATGACTGGGTTTCTTTGTTTCTTACTGCTGTATAGTATTCTATGGAGTACATGTCCCATCATTTCTTTATCCAGTCTACTGTTGATGGGCATTTGGGTTGGTTCCAGGTCTTAGCTATTGTGAATTGAGCTGCAATAAACATTAATGTGCAGATGGCTTTTTTATTTGCCAAATTAATTTCCTTTGGGTAAATTCCAAGGAGTGGGATGGCTGGGTTGTATGGTAGGGTTATGTTCAGGTTTCTAAGGATCTCCAGACAGACTTCCATAGTGGCTTAACCAGTTTGCATTGCCACCAACAGTGGGTTAGTGTCCCTTTTTCCCCACATCCTCTCCAGCATCTGTTGTTGGTAGATTTCTGAATGTGAGCCATTCTCGCCGGGGTGAGATGGAACCTCATTGTGGTTTTGATTTGCATTTCTCTGATTGCTAGTGATCTTGAACATTTTTTCATGTGTCTGTTGGCCATTTGGATTTCCTCTTTCGAAAAATGTCTATTGAGGTCCTTGGCCCATCTCTTAAGTGGGTTGTTTGTTTTGTTGTTGTGGATTTTCTTGATTTCTTTGTAGATTCTGGTTATCAATCCTTTATCTGTAGTATAGTTTGCGAATATTTTTTCCCATTCTGTTGGTTGCCTCTTCACTTTCCTGACTGTTTCTTTTGAAGTACAGAAACTTCTCAATTTGATGCAATCCCAAATGAGGAACATCCTTGCATTTCTGTGGGGCCATACAAACACAGTTACTTAACCCTGAGGGACATCACCATCCCTATCCCAACCCTATGGGGGAATTTTCTTAATCTTGTGTAATTGGGCAGCTTACTTCTATATAGAGAGGTTTGTGTCTTGATTTATTTTTTAAAGTATGCGTGATAGCCTAAGTACTTGGGTTTCTGCCATTCACATGTGAGACCTGAGTTGAATACCTGGTTCCTGGCTCCTGGTTTTTGTTTAGACTAGTCCTGGTTCGGGTAGGCATTTGAGGAGTGAACTAGAGAATGGGAGATCTGTGTGTGTGTGCGTGTGTGTGTGTCTCACTCTGTCTTTCAAATAAATGCACTTTTTAAAATTATTTATTTTTTTAACTTTTATTTAGTAAATATAAATTTCCAAAGTAGAGTTTATGGATTACAATGGCTTCCCCCCCATAACTTCCCTCCCACTCACACCCCTCCCATTTCCCGCTCCCTCTCCCATTCCATTCACATCAAGGTTCATTTTCAATTATCTTTATATACAGAAGATCGATTTAGTATATATTAAGTAAAGATTTCATCAGTTTGCACCCACACAGAAATACAAAGTGTAAAATACTGTTTTAGTACTAGTTATACCATTACTTCACATTGGACAACACATTAAGGACAGATCCCACATGAGGAGTAAGTACACAGTGACTCCTGTTGTTGACTTAACAATTTGACACTCTTGTTTATGGCATCAGTAATCTCCCTAGGCTCTAGTCATGAGTTGCCAAGGCTATGGAAGCCTTTTGAGTTCGCCGACTTCGATCTTATTTAGACAAGGTCATAGTCAAAGTGGAAGTCCTCTTCTCCCTTCAGAGAAAGGTACCTCCTTTGATGGCCCCATTTTTTCCACTGGGATCTCACTCACAGAGATCTTTCATTTAGGTGGTTTTTTTTTGTTTTTGTTTTTGTTTTTTTCCAGAGTGTCTTGACTTTCCATGCCTAAAATACTCTCATGGGTTCTTCAGCCAGAACCGAATGCCTTAAGGGCTGATTCTGAGGCCAGAGTGCTATTTAGGACATCTGCCATTCTATGAGTCTGCTGTGTATCCCGCTTCCCATGTTGGATCATTCTCTCCATTTTTTATTCTTTCAGTTAGTATTAGCAGACACTAGTCTTGTTTGTGTGATCCCTTTGACTCTTAGACTTATCAGTGTGATCAATTGTGAACCGAAATTGATCACTTGGACTAGTGAAATGGCATTGGTACGTGCCACCTTGATGGGATTGTATTGGAATCAACCCTGGCACATTTCTAACTCCACCATTTGGGGCAAGTCTGATTCAGCATGTCCCAAATTGTACATCTATTCCCTCTCTTATTCCCAACTCTTATATTTAACAGGGATCACTTTTTAGTTAAAGTTAAACACCTAAGAATAATTGTGTGTTAATTATAAAGTTCAACCAATAGTACTAGAACAGAAAAAATACTAAAAGGGATATAGTATTAAATTGCACATCAACAGTCAGGACAAGAGCTGATCAAGTCACTGTTTCTGTTTCTCATAGTGTCCATTTCACTTCAACAGGTTTCCCCTTTGGTGCTCAGTTAGTTGTCGCCCATCAGGGAGAACATGTGATATTTGTCCCTTTGGGACTGGCTTAATTCACTCAGCATAATGTTTTCTAGATTCCTCCATTTTGGTGCAAATGACTGGATTTCATTGTTTTTGACTGCTGTATAGTATTCTATAGAGTGCATGTCCCATAATTTCTTTATCCAGTCTACTGTTGGTGGACATTTGGGTTGGTTCCAGGTCTTAGCTATTGTGAATTGAGCTGCAATAAACATTAATGTGCAGACAGATTTTTTGTTTGCCTTTTTAATTTCCTCTTTGAAGTAATTTCTGATGATTCTTTTTATTTCTGTGGTATCTGTTGTTACGTTTCCTTTTTCATCTCTGATTTTATTGATTTGGGTCTTTTCTTTTTTTAGTTAGTTGGGCCAACGGGGTGTCAATTTTGTTTATTTTTTCAAAAAACCAGCTCCTCGTTTGGCTGATTTTTTTTAATGTTTTTTTTTTTGGATTCAATCCTGTTGATTTCTTCTCTGATTTTAATTATTTCTCTTCTCATACTAGATTTGGGTCTGGTTTGCTGCAGATTTTCTAGATCCTTGAGATGAATTGAAAGCTCATTTATTTGGTGCCTTTCCAATTTCTTGATGTAGGTAGCTATTGATATAAACTTTCCTCTTTACACTGTTTTTGCTGTATCCCATAGGTTTTGGTATGTTGTGCTGTTATCTTCATTTACTTCCAGAAAGTTTTTGATTTCTCCTTTGATTTCTCCTATGACCCATTGTTCATTCAGGAGCATGTTGTTCAATCTCCATGTGTTACCATATGCTCTAGGGATTCCTGAGTTGCTAATTTCTAACTTCATTCTTCTATGGTCTGAGAAGCTGCATGGTATGATTCTAATTCTTTTGAATTTGCAGAGACTTGCTTTATGGCCTAGTATGTGGTCAATCCTAGAGAAGGTTCCATGTACTGCTGAGAAGAATGTAAATTCTTTATGTTGTCACTCATGCGAGGACTTGTCATTTCCAGTGAAAGGAGTCCCTTACACAGGGTCCATTGCAAAGCAGGCCACCAGTAACCATGCATCATAAAAAGGAAGGGACAGGTGAGCTGAAGTGACACAAGAAGACACAACTAAAGTTTGGCAATTTGGCTGAAAACCTCACATATAAGAAAATTGGGGACCATATATTAGACATTCCATCTACACTAAGTCCATGTTTTTCCCCCACTCTTTGAGATGGAAATTCCTGCTAAACAGCAAGAATTTTGTAAATGTTCTGTTGACAGATCAACACTTACGTGTATTTCAGTCTTTAAAGAAAGGTTATGAAATAGGAATAAGGGGCCAGAGCTGTGGCACAGCGGGTTAAAGCCCTGGCCTGAAGCGCCAGCATCCCATATGGGCACAGGTTCTTGTCCCGGCTGCTCCTCTTCTGACCTAGCTCTCTGCTATGGCCTGGGATAGCAGTAGAAGATGGCCCAAGTCCTTGGGCCCCTGCACTCATGTGGGAGACCTGGAAGAAGCTCCTGGTTCCTGGCTTTGGATTGGCACAGCTCCTGCCATTGTGGCCATCTGGGGAGTGAACCAGCTGATGGAAGACCTCTCTCTGTCTTTACCTCTCCCTGTAACTCTGCCTTTCAAATAAACAAAATAAATCTTTAAAAAAGAATTAGGAATAAAATTTTCTTCTAGAATTCAGTTATGAGAGTAGTTACAAGTGGGGCAGTCATTCTAGTAACAATGTCTTGACTGGTATATGCTACCCATAATGGAATATTTTCACTATAAAACAGTTTCTCTTAAATATTTCTGATATAAGAGAATTACACACACATACACACACACCCACCCACACACACCCTCCACACACACACACACTCATGCTTTTAGTACTCTGATGAGTTTTGTATCCAGGACTCCTTACTTGCTGGTTAACTGTTGAGATTCTTATTTTAAGAGATTTCTTTAATTTTCTAATGAAAATGTTCAACATATTAGCTGGATATTTAACGGAAGGAAAACTTGGAATCCAGAAGAGACCTGCAATAATAAATTTAGATCAATGGAAACAGGATACTAGAGATTTTTTTTCAAAGTTGCCTGGTAGTAATTACAAAGTGGTTTGTTAATCTATCTCAGATGAAAAATGTTGTAAATTTCAGCATTAAAATACTAATAGATATGCATAAGATTAGAAATACATCCAGAGGACATAAAATAGTCACAGAATATGTACAGGACAGTGTCACCATTGTGTATAGGTGAAGTGAGCCCAATGCACCCACTCTAGAGCTCAAATGGTGGTGAGGTACCCAAAGCTCCAGGGAAGTACTGGGCATGCAAATTAGACTTCTAACAACCCTGGCTGTATTGCATCAGCTAGACTCATTTAGGCTGATGCACACACCCACTGAAGCAACCCAAACAGCACGTTGCAGTAGTGAGGGAACGGCATTTTGGATGCCGGCAAGATCAAGTGTGTGAACTTGAGGTCATCACCATGACAGAAAATGGTTTATAGATTTGTGAAGATGGGAAGTGACATGCACTGTGGGAACTCTGGGACCCAGCAGCCTGGCATCCGTTGCTAGGGCCCTACACAAGGATGCCACTGGTCCGTTTCTCTGTAGCTTATGGGAGTGATCCATGCACATGCGTATCATCACTTACGATGCCATTGTCTTATCAACCAGCTTGAGTCTTTGGTACTACAGGGAAAAGCCAAGTGGGGCAGAAGACTAGGCAGGCAGCTCTCCTGTGGAATTGTGTGGGTATAGTTCATGGATACTTATTTCCTGTATCTGCCCATGTGTATTGATGGGAAACAGGGTCACTGTCTTGCTGGTATTAATGGTAACAATACAGACAATATATCAAATAGTTCTGAGCAGTGATCTACCATCTACCGTAAAGCAGCATCTGGTAAACTCCTCCTAAAATCATTTATCAAGACTCTAAGAGTTAAATTGTAGGACAATTATTTAAGATAGAAAATGTAGCTTAGAAAAGTAAATAACTTGTCATGAGTCATGTGACTAGTAAGAGATTGATTTGCTTTTAAACACTTTTCTCTTTTGATTCCACACTATGCATTCTTTTTTCTTTTGTATGGTTGATAAATGATAATACAATAAAAAGAAATAGATGTGCACAAAAAGAGAAAATAACAAAGAAAATTACCTTTACTGGTGGAATGTATGATACTGCAATTATGTAAATTCTAGTTTTTTAAGCAAACAAATGAACATCTAAACACAATGAACAGATGCAGGCCTGTACTGGGATTTGCAAACATAGTGCCCATTTAAAGAAGTGGATGGAGCACTGGCCAACAGCCACCCTGCCCCTTCCCCCACTCCCTCTTTCTCTTTAATGTCTCGTTCATTCTATCATTCATTCACTCATTAATCCATGGATTTTCATGTGTTGAGCTTATAGCTTATTTGGGGAAAACACTATATGAAGGGAAGCAGAGAACTGAGGTTTGTCAGAGTTTAAAAGACAATCACCCAGCTAGGGAGCTGAGCAAACACAGAGTTAGGACAACAGGGAATTTACGCATTCCTGAGGAATTCAAGGTGGATTTCCAGAAGGAGTGGTTGGACTGTGATTGGACTCACTACCACCAAGATGTTCTCAAAGATGAAATGGGCCATTTCCAACTTGTTACAATAAACTATGGCCAAGCACAGAACCTTGGTCATCTTCACTGTGACCAAGTAGAACATGGGAGGTCCCACCACTGCAGGGACATAGTGTGACTGTCCATTCCTGACTCGACCCTGATGGCCCAGAGCAGACTTGCAGACAGTAAAGCAATATTGTCTTCATCTGTCTGTAGAAAATCTGTTCTCAAAGGGAGCCAATGCTCAGGATCTTTAGTTCTGAGATTTGCACTGGAAGGAAAAAAATGCCACACATACAAAAGTCCCACTGAATCTTCCCAACAATTGTATTCGGGGCTGCTGGTCCTGTGAGGCTGCAGTAGACAACCAGGAAGGACCACATTGCCAAGGTCACCCTGCAGTGAAAGACTAGGCTGGGGCTTGGACCCTGAGCTCAGGAATTTTAAAGCCCTAGCCAGATTGTACACAAAATGCAAGCTGGTGCACTTCCCATGGCTCAGCTCTGAGGCATGTATATGTATGATAGCACCCTCTTAGACGTGAACTTGAGACTGACAGAAGCACTGGCATTTTAAAAATTTCTTTAATTTTTTAAGGTAAACAAATTTCACATATTTCATACACATATATTTAGGAGCATGGTGATGCTTCCCACCCTACCTTCCCTCCCACCTACACCCCCTACCTCTCTCCTCCTTCCTTTCTTATTTTTTCATCTAGTTCTTACAATGATCTGCATTGTTGAAGTGTGCAAAATCTGTACATAGGAGAATCCACTGGGGCACTTGCTGGGCTTATTTACACACTTCATTTGCTTGTTAACTCCTAGATTCTGGGAGCTACGATTCCAGGTTCTTTTTCCAGACCCACAGCCAGCCTTTTTCAGGATCTAGCGTGCTCCTGAAGTTTTCTCACATCTGACCCATCCGGCAGCCTCACTGCTGTTGGGGAGTAAGCAGCCTCTGACACGGTGCTTCTCAAGTCCCAGAAAGACGGCCCATGCGGCTGAGTGACCTGAGCAGGCAACCCCCGGTGTCACCAGAACAAGTGAACTGAGAGAGACAGCACAGCGTGGTGTGATCATCAGTGGAAACTGGAGGAGAATCCTGAAGTGAATCTTTAATCTGTCATTCTACCACCAAGTAAACCAGGTGTCATTGTTTGTAAAGATGATACAGACCTTTTTGTATTATAGAATTCTTTGGGCATTAAGTGAAATAATACATACACAACTTCCTGGTACTGACTGCGTATTTTTGCTGTGTTTACGTAGAACAGCATGCACTGTAATGAATGCTTTCCCCATATGGAATTAATTAATATTTAATAAAAATGACACCCATATCTGATGATAATTAAGCTTTGAGAGGCAGGTATGAAAGCAATAATAAATGTTAGTTTCCCTTTCCTAATCCACTGCCACTTGGAGATTATGTTTCTAGCTGTGACTCGACCCAACAGATTCTGATTTCCGAGAGCAAAGTCAGTACCAGTGGCTTTATTAACAGTTCTTGAACTCATCATTGGAAGGATACGACACAGACAAGAAGCGACGGATTTGCTTTCAGAAGGAAGCCATGGTCACCACTCAGGCCAGCTCAGCACCATCTGGAGGAGGTCTTGGTGTTTTCTGTCTGGATCTTATTTCCACCTCTTCTCTTGACTCATGCTGACTTGGAACACATCCTTTTTCTTTTTCCCCAGTTGCATCCAGGACCTCACAGATGCCTACCAGTGTGTTAATATTTTATGAAACAGACTTCAGAGGCTCAAAGAGCTTGACTGAGACTATGAAATTGGATACAACAAGAATGGATATTTCTGTACATGTATGACCTTCTGGAGGAAGACTCGGTTTCATCATTAGCACAGATTCTGGTACTTAGCAAGGGCTCAAATAAATGCTGTTGAGCTGGCAGAGCAAGCAGCAGACAGTTGTTCAGATCCCACACACGGCAGCACAGAGCCGAACATTAGCATGGAGATCTGAGCAAACAGCCAACCTTTATCACCCTCACTATGCGCCGCTGTGCTTACTATGGTAAATTCAGTCCATTTGTTACTAGATGGCTGCTTCCAGAAGATTTATGAGAGAATAGGGCTCTACTGCCTATTCTACAGGCAAACACAAAACAAACCACCAAGAGCATAGATCACTTGTCCAAGGTCAAATCTGGAGATTTTGATGGAGGTTAAAGTGGAAAACATTTCAAGCACATTTCTTTTATCAGATGTGACATTCTCATATTATAAAAGAAAAAAGTATTGAAAAGAAAAGCAGAATAAATTGAGGCTGTGAGATGGAATTATCTGCTCATTCCAAACCTGTATCTCTCTTTGATTGACTCTGGGATGGTAAGAAGTCTTATCTCTATGGAAATATTCAAAGACATTGATTACCACATGGACTGCCTCAGAGCTTTTGTGATTTCAGTTGTTCTAGTGCATTGTAATGATACACTTTCTCATCTTTCCCCCTAGATTATGTGTAGAACAGGCATTATTAGGTTTGAAAGGGAATTTTAGAATTTTCTTATAGGGTAGGCATTTGGAGCAGTAGTTAAGATGGCACTTGGGATGCTCACATTCCATACCAGAGTGCCCAGGTTTTAGTCGCAGCTCTGCTCCCAATTCCAGCTTCCTGTTAACGCATTCCCTGGGAGGCAGCAGATGATGGCTCACAAATTTGGTAATGTGCCAGCCAAGTGGGAAACCTGGGTTGGGTACAGGACTTCCAAAAATTTGGAGAGTGAAACAGCAGATGGAGGTCTGTGTGTGTGTGTTCTCTCTGAATGTGCCTCTTGCTCTCAAAACTAAATAAACAAAAAAATTAAATTGCCCAGTCCAGTCTTCTAAATTTCTTATTAATAAGTCAAAATCCAGAGGGCAGTTGCATACTTAATGGACTCACAAATGCTGCAGTGAAATACAGAAAGGAGACCCCAAGCTTTTGGTTTAGCGTCTTTAATATAACAGAGTGTGTTGATAAAACATATTCAGTGCAAGCTATCTTTTCATGACTCTGGAGGACGCCCTTGAGAAGAAAAAGTTATTACATATTGTATTTCTTCAATTAGACAAAAGGGAGTATTAGGGCATCAATACATATTGGTACATCAAATCAAATTAATCATCTTTTGGATCTGAGTTTAAATTTGTTATCTATTTTGAGTTTTTATTATGAAAGGCAGAGACAGGGAGA
The DNA here is from genome assembly GCF_033115175.1 of Lepus europaeus. NCBI lineage: Eukaryota > Metazoa > Chordata > Mammalia > Lagomorpha > Leporidae > Lepus > Lepus europaeus. The sequence continues at coordinate 3,624,962 of NC_084839.1, forward strand.
GATCTTCCATTCATGTGTTCATTCTCCAAAAGCCCACAATAGCTAGGGTTGGGTGAGGTGGAAGTCACGAGCCTGGGGCTCCATTCGGGTCTCCCACATAAATGATTGGACTCGAGTAGTTCAGCCATCACCCGCTGCTCCTGAGGGTGTGCACTGGTGAGAAGTTGAATACGAAGTGGGAGGAACCAGGACTTGAACCAGACTCTGAGATGTGGGATGTGGACATCCTAAGTGGAGACTTAAGAAGCTGTGGCCAAGTTCACCCCAAAACCTGATTTTTAAGGGAGATAAGGACGTTATTCTAAGAGTAAAGAATGCATTTTATATAAATATAAATTAAATAACCTTTTGAATATTAGACTCCTTTGAGTTAAATAAGTAATTTGCAATTAATAGTTAGAGCATTTAGTTTCTGAGTTAAGGAGAAAATACCTTAACATATCAGATATCAGATTTTCTCATACAGATACTAAAAATGTACAGTTCATGCATACAGGCACACATGGATATATCGGTATACTTCCAAATACATTTATTTATTAAAGGAATAAAAGAGAACAATCAGTTGTCACAAAAATGAAACATAGAGTAAGGTACTACATAAGTTTACTAAATATTAGTACAAATTATAATTTTTTTATAAAAAATGTTCCTTATAGAAATTTAAATAATATAGTTGGAGCAGGTGTCTGGTCTGGCAGTTAAGACATTGGTTGAGAGGCCTGTATCCCCTGTCAGAGTGCTGAGATTCAATTCCCAGCTATGGTCACTGATTCCAGCCAGCTTCCTGCCAGTGTTGATTCTGGGAGTCAGCAGATAATGGATTAAATAGTCGAGACCCTGCCACCAATGTAGGAGGCAGGGATTGGGTTCCTTCTCTCAGGTTTAGCCTAATCCAATCCCCGACATTACAGTCATTTGAGGAATGAACCAGAAGGTAGAAGCACATGCCCCCCACCCCACTTCTGGAGTAAAAAATACTAATAAATTAAAATACAGTAAAGAATAACTTACACATTAATTTATTTCACAGCATGTATATATTTGAAGTTTTAATGAAAACTGGGATCATGATTTTTTAAAAATAATTCATGTGTATATTCTTTTATTTCCATGTAATTGATATTGTTTTAAGGATAGAGTGTTGATATTCTATGTAACAAGGGTTTGTGTCCAATGGTGCACTGAGGGAGACTGTTTAGATCAGGAGGAAAAGATGTGAGAAAGAGGCAGAGAGTGGGTCCAGGAGAGCAAGATTTGGGCAGGGCAATCGTGAATGCTGCTGGGCGACAAAACTGGTTTTTGAACCCTAGAGCTTCTGAGCAAAACCTTTGACTCTAGGGAGAATTGATAATCATTCATGAATTGCACTTTTACAACATTCTATATTTCATATATTTTATTTCTTTAACTATAAACTATAATCTTAACCTGTACCACTGTTTTTTGCTTTGTTTAACCTAAATTATTATCACCTGTTTCTGACAATTGATTTAACATTCTGAACCTGCCCCCTCATCCAGTAGTGGATTTAGGAATTATTACATGTATTTATGTAGAGACAGTATATGTTTAACTACATGGTACAGCTTGCTTAGCATATAGGACTGAATTTTTAACAATTATCCTTCACTTTAAAGTGTAGCTTTTTATCACTGCTTTAGCAGGGAACTGATACTCATCGTTGTCAATAGCTGATATCAATGATTGCTTTAGTCTGTTAGATAAAGCATGTGATTTACGACTTCACTATGTCTTTCTTTAATCCATCTTGAAACCAGAGAGCTGCACTGCATTATCTCGGGGGCTTTGTTGCGGGGACGGAAGCATCCCTGATAATTGTCCCTTTTGTGGACTTCGTGCTTAAGTGGCTGGCACTCAGTGAATGGATCTTCTGAACACCGAGTACTTTTCAAGAAGGCTTGTACGGTGTGCGAATGACTTATGTAGCGATGAGATGATGCATAAGGAACATAATCTATTATAGATTTTTCCATGGAAATTAGCAAGTAAAATAAGCCATGGTTATTCGAAGCACTTAAGCAGGTAAGAGAGAGGTGAAAGCGCTACCAGTGACCTGAAGTTCTCGGCTGTTGTGCTTCATGCTGAGTGTGAGCTGGAGACAGCACGGCACACTAATCCCACATGAAGTGTGCTGGTAATTAAATCCCTCTGATGATTGCATCATGCATTATCAAGCTCAGTCCAATCCATTACTCACGATCACTGTCTTGGACAAAACAAAATCCGCCCACAAGGGAACCTTTGTGGGAGCAGATGCTCCTGTGGAGAAAGGCAGCCGAACGCTGTTTACGTAACGTGATCCAGGACGGCTGCAGCAAGGTCTCCCTTCACCCTCCCTAGTGGGCACCAGGTTCTTGGAAATAATGGTACTGAACCCTTGCCACCTGCCTGGCCTGGTCTCAACACCAGCGTAACACGGACGCAGCAGAGGACCAAGAGCTAGTCACGGACGGGTCCAGCATATTCTCAGAGACTTCTGCTGACGTTGCTGTGAGTGAGAGACAGCAAAAACCTTGTGGAACATGATTTCTCCCTTCATAAAGGCCTCAATAGCCAGTTAGCTGTGGCAATGAAATGTCACTCTTTATCTGATCAGGTAGAGGCCACTCTGAAGTGGCAGAAGGTAAACTCTCATAATGACAATCGTAAATCACAAGTGTTCCACTTCCCACAACTGACCTGTATGTGCATACACTCACACTCTTGAAGTTAACACAGAGGTTATAAGACTGCTCCTCACCATTTCTGCATAAAACACGAGTAATCAGAATTCAGTATTTACCAGATATGTGCTTAAAGAGTCCTGATTTTAAGCAGGACTCCAAATAATCACCATACTCAATTAAACAGAATGCTTTTCATGCAGTAGACTTTTAGATTAAAGAATAAGAAACTCTGGTTAGATATTTGTATGAGCATATTTTAAGCATCATGTGTATCCTGGGATAAGTTACTTTTTTATTTTGATTTTTCTTCTTAGATCATTGACTCTTAAGCTCTCCCAGGCGGAGCTGAGGTTCAGCCAGCATGGCTCTGCAGTCACCGTGCACTTGTAACTCCAAACCCTGGTCTACTTCAATTGGCAGGTGTGTCTGCTTCAGTTATTCTTAAATATTCTGATTACGAATTCTGCTTCCAAGCTTCAATATAAATGTATGCAATTATGTCTGTCATAATCTCTTGGTTCAGGAAGGGGTATGAGCCGAGGTCTTAAAAATTATTTCCAAGGCAAACATAACACCAAGGTCTCTAGTTACTATCAAAGCTCACAACGCGGAGGTGCTGCAACCTTTGGACCACCTCCTTCCTCAAGGTGTTGAGTATGAGTCCACGGAAGACCTTTGGTTTGTGCTGGCAGAGCTGCTGGTCAGGGGAGCCTTACTCTGGTTGGATTCCTGGAGCCTGAAGGGACCTCCTATCAGAGAAGTGCAGAAAATCCACTAACCTACCGGGCTATGAGGTTACGCTCACCTGTTTCCAACAACCTGAATCTACCATTTTCTATCTGCATGTCCTAGGATGAGCCACACACCCTTCCTCACCACCGCTCCCTCAGCCTCCGTGATGGGGGATGGGAAAAGCTCTACAGCTGTGATGAACAAACATGGGATCCTGCTGCTTCACAAACCAATGCTTGCTTGTTGCCTTCACAAAATCCTAAGAGGTCAGAACCTCCTGCCTCCTGCCTGGTGACACAGGGACCCTCCATCCCGTGATGCCACCACCTGCCACACGAAGCATGGCAAATAGTGCACCAGTCCTGTCCTCACATCCCTTGGTCAGAGGTGGCCACAAGGAAACTGAAGAAGCAGCCAGGCAACCTGTACATGTGTCTGGGAAGGATGGAAGAACGAGACATCAGGAGCATCAGTGAGTTCCATGCAGTATCTCCTAGGTAAAAGTTACCGAAACGCTATTGTCAAAAGCTGCTGCTACGTGACCTGGCAGCATGTGCAGGGGTAACAGTTATCATTCTGCTGCAGCATTTTGTTTTCATTATTAATATGAGATATTACACCTCAAATGCATAGGGGAATCGTCAGTCCCCCTGTGCAGTGCCTATGATGACCCAGGGCCTCTGCAATGCTCCCCTTTGGCCTGCAGGAGCCCCGGAACATCTGGCTACTCTTCTCTTGCTGTCTTCCCATGAGCAGGAGGCGCTGTGCAGGGCACCTGTCCCTCTGACTGACCAGGCAAAGCCAGATGATGAACTCCCCTCTCCTTCAAATTCAAATCTCGAGTGGCAGGTACTCTGGTATTTGTCCCAGAAGCCTGGGAGCTGCCACTCATACACTCCTTCTTGCTGGCTTGCTCTATCCCAGCAGCCCAAGGTCAATCCAGCCCAGCCTCCTGCTGTGACTTTCACAGGGATGGGGAGCCAGAGTACTCACGAAAATTAGGAGAAGAAGTAAACTGATAGAACTCATATCTGAACAAGAGAAAAGGAATCGCTATCCAAATGCCACAGTAAGAATGTCTTCTTGGATTACCGCTGGTGGCAACCTAGGTGCCACGTGGCCGGATAAAGTGCAAGAGTGCAGAGAAGGAAAGTGGGGAAGCCGCAAGGCTGGATGGCAGTCCACAGGGAGATTCTAAGCCACAGCCCTCTCCTTTCTTGTCTAAAGACTGAGCAGACCTCTGCTGTGATGGATTCTGGCTAAATGTCCAGCCCCTCCTCCTTCCTCAGTGCCTAGTGCTTCAGTGCACAGATGTTACTATAAGGTGGCCTGACAGCTGGGTAGGGGAGCAAGCCAGCAGCAGGTGGAAAAATCTTGTAGAATTCTCAGGAAAGAAAAAAAAAATGAAAGAAAGGTGAGCAAAGAATAAGAGAGAGATTCTCAAGGAAGGAAAGGAAGAAGAGGACCACAGCTTTGATGGCAGCAGCCCTGTTCTTTGCAGCCATTTGAATGACTTTGCCTCTGGTCCTTTATTGATTTCTCCAAGCACGACCCATCACTTAGAAAAAGCGTTCCTCCTTCCTTACCGCTGGGTCCAAATAAAGCCTTGGGGAGTCTTGAATTCACCATGAGTTATTTAAATATGCCCTTTTCAGAGTTCTCTATATTTAGGGTACTGGGTTGCCAATCCTAACCATTTTCACATTCCATGCGAGTCTTCAGGGAGAGGACTGGGCATCCATCTCTGGAATCTGGGGCTTAGCACCCATCTGCCTGTGGAGACGACTGTGCATTTCATAGAGCAATGCAGAACATGTGGTGCATTTCAAAGCTGAAAAGGATTCAAGTGGCTTCAGTGGGCATCGGGTGACACCGACATCTAACGAAGTAGCTACAGGTGCCAGGCACTGGGGGGCACTTCCTGTGCATCACCTGGCTCACTTCACAGGCAGATTTCCAACGTAAGCATTACTGTACCTCAGATATATAGCTGATAAAATAAAAGAGGAGAGTATTTAGGCAGCTTCTCAAAGTCACAGAACTAGAAATTTCTGCCTGGTGTGCTCTCAGTATTGACAGAAAGACACCCAGTGGCTGACTTGTCAGTGAAATCCCACCTAACTGTTGGCTATTTGCAGATGCCACCTGCTCTTTCTCTCTTTATTTGAAGAGTGTGTGTAGCACAATGGGAGACTGCTCCCAGGAGGGATTGAGGGTGCCCCAGACTGAGGACCAGGGACCAATCTCACCTGCAGAGGTGTAGGAGCTCCTCCACAGTCCCCAAGCCAAGACACAGCTGAGGACCTGTGCTGTGTTTTGGCTGTTGCTACTTCATTGCCGAATTGTACCAGGGTCTGTCTCAGATGAGAATGTAGATGTTGCTCCCAGTGTCCACAAGGGGCCATCTTGTCACATTTTTCTGTTGCTTAGTGTCACTCAGGGATTCAGCTCCTGCCTATATGACCAAGTGTGAAGTCCTCAGCATGCGAGGAGCCTGCGGATGGGGTGGTCAGGACACTTTCCGTTTCACCTCCTGCCTCTCCTCTGTGTCAGCAGGCACTTGCTTCGTATAAACGTAGCTGTACTGTAGGACACCAGTGGACCTTCACAGGCTCAGGCTGTTAACGAAGCCATTCCTGATTTCCTGGGTAAATACTTGTGCCATCCACATTCATTTTTCTGGCCACCGCCTCTCACCGCGCCAGGCGGGATCTGGCCTTCTTGCCCGGTGTTCAGCTGTGTATCCAACCACATGGCCATGGCGGATATTTCTGCTACCTGTGCCCCTCGCTAGGGGCTCCTGAAGACATCACATGTGCTCTCCATGCAAATTCAGGGTGGGGGTGGGGGGGCTGGGGAACAAGCCTCCTGTATGGAGATGCTCGCTGGAAGAGAACAGGATTCTCCGACTGCACAGCTGATCGAATTCTGATCGAATTCTCAAGCAATACTTTCTGGCTAACCGATTTACCTATGCTTTCTCCTTGACTCTGGCTGACCTTGAGTTTGTGGTCAGGCTGGGAAAGCACAAGGTGATCGAGCATTGCAGGACTATCTCTCTTCAGTACTGGGCCGAACGACGAGATGGAGGTCTGTTCCAGGCCAGATGCTCTCCTAATGGGAGGAGGATGCTGTGGCACAGGGTGTGCCCACTTCTCCCTCTCCCCATGTGGGACCTGCTTCTGCATCAGTTTGGTCTGCAAGGTTGGAGGTGGTACTGAAAACTCCATGGGAGAACTTTGAGCTTCTCTCTGCTGCATTCAGTCTTCCAAAGAAAGGGGACCAGGGGAGGCCACCCCACTCCCATTGCACCAAAGCCTGCTCTGCTAGACCAAGCTGGCTCCTCTGGCTCTCACACACAGACTGAGCATGACTGGAGGCCCCAGCAGGCGTGGATTACCTGCTTCGGCTTTTACAGGATCCACACCAGATGTTAGCAGGATTCAAGGAAGGTTCAGAACTGGAAAGAAAATGTGACCTGGGAGACGTCCAAACGAAGCTGTTTGCTGCTCTCTCTGTCCTATGAGAGCTGAGGCATCCCAGCCATGTGTCCCTGCAGCACTGGGAATCCACAGCATGGGGCCTGGGAGCGGGGACAGCCCAGGCTTCGGGGAGAGGCTGATGGGCTGGAGCACATTTTTGACCATCTGCTGTCTAGCACTAGCTCCGAGTGAATGAATGGGCAAGATTGACGAGACACACAAGTGACTGCCAGTGTGCAGCATGTGACAAGGAAGCATATGGGAAGGACTCAGATATTCCTGTACACGTTCAGATTAGGGAAACGCTAATACGAATATGAAATCGACTCCCCAAACTCCCAGATCAAGAAAAAACTGGAAGAGTCATTAGGCTTCAGTCACTTAGATATTTGGGCAAAGAACTACACAGAAGTGATGTTCAGAACCTGCATGTGTGCCCTTCCCTGCACTTTGAACCACAGCTGTCTCCTTCACATAACCCCTGGCCCAGACTGAACCACACCTCTGGGCCTTTGCCCAGGCACTGATGCTGGGCCTTGGTCGGGACCCCTAGTCTCCAGAACCATAATCAATATATTGCAAGGCATTTTGTTACACAGCCCTCATGACCTCAGAGCACTGCATGCTTCCAACTACAGCAAAGTGCTCACTCACTGGATGCTGCAAGGTTTGTCTTGGGTCAGTTTTGCTCAAGGCTAAGTTGGTTCCCATGCACCCAAGGTGCCCTCTTATTCTCCCATGTTTTCCATATTAAAGCCATTATGGTCTGTCTAAAACAAACACACAAAAAAGTTAGAATAGTATAGTTATCATAACACTGTGGTCACTTAAGGAAATGGAATGAAACGTGCAGAAACTTCATGGCCTAAAAACATGGTCATTAATCTTGCACATAAATCTACCATCTGATCAGGGTTTAACACACTTAAGATCCACTCCCATACATATTTCCCCAACCATGTCAATGTGAATTATGAAGTCTTGCAATTCCTTTGGGATATATTTCATTTTTATGACAGATAGCACTTTGTTCTTGCTTCCCTGGGACTGGATTGGACTGGATTCTGGATTAGTGGATTGGAGCTACGGTTCTTGAACTGGCCACAGAGTTGTCTCAGGACACCACAGTGCATTCACAAGGGAGCCAGACACTTCAAGGGAAACCCAGAGACACCCGACCTTTGCCAGACACTGTGCAAAATACTGAATTAACAAGTTCAACATTAAGTCGTGTTGCAATCATTTCAATGATGTCATAAGCAGAATTATTGGGTATTGCTTTTGGCCTCAGAGCATCATGGAAAATTATTAAGATGCTAAAGTATCCACAAAATTAAAAATTGTGTTAATTGCTGGGTTAAAAGCCATGAGACTTGGTGAGGATGGGTTCCAAGGATGATCATGAGCTCCTTGTAGGTGCTTACCTCAGAGAAAGCCATCCTAGCTTTTCCAGGGAGAGAGAGTGGCTGTTCTGTGAGTAGGAGACACCTGTGGATTTAGGAGCTACAGAGCCTCAGTCACATGGGAATCTCCCATGAATCCTCATCCTTGGTTGGGTTTAATTTACATTAATTCAGTCTGCATGTTGATCTGCTGATTTTGCCACCCACTAGATCAGATTTCACACATAGTGATCAGAAATCTCAATTCTGAGGTTGGAAGAGATGGGACTGCTATTATGACCATCACTGTTTTGTGGTCCATTCATTACCTGGATTGAGAATTTAAATCCACGAGCACATCATTTTTTTTTCTCCAAGATTTCTGGCATGATCACAGGCATCCAACCAATTCCATTATACTTTGTCTTTTTACTAAAATTTGCTGTGATGGGTTTGCCTTCTACGGCTGCATGTTGACAGGTGTGCACAGATAAAAATGCAAACAACTGCTATTTCACTGTATGCCATGAACCAACAAGCCCTCTCCCCACCTCCCCACACCACTGCAGCACCATCACAGATGCCAATGAACTTGATCAGAGCAGTAAAGAACCAATTGCAGATTCTCATCCAGAAAATCCTGTTGCTGTAGAACTATTTTTAGCATCAACAGGTATATTAATGGAAACTGAAAATATTTATAACATATTGTGTGCTAAGAAATTAGGCCTTGGGGCTGGCACTTTGGTGTAGTGGGTACAGCCTCCTCCTGCAGTGCTGGCACCCCATATGGATGCCAGTTCTAGTCCCGGCTGCTGCACTTCCAATCCAGCTCTCTGCGAATAGCCCTGGAAAGCAATGGAAGATGCCCCAAGTGCTTGTGCCCCTGCCCCCCTGTGGGAGACCCAGAGTAAGCTCTTGGCTCCTGGCTTCGGATCAGCACAGCTCTGGTGGTGCAGCCATCTTGGTAGTGAACAAGTGGATGGAAGACCTCTGCCTTTCAAATAAATAAATATATCTTTAAAAAAACTAGGCCTTGCAAAACTGTGAGAGGAACAGCAAACAAAGTTCCTGCAGAATGTGCATGAGTTGGGCCTGTGGTAAAGCTGGGACTGTGTCCTTCCAGATGCCTGAGCAGGGCCCGAGGGGAAGTTGGTGCAGGAGTCCGTGGGAATCTGTTAGTATTGGCAACGGTTGCCTGCCCCTGTGGGTCCGCACACTGCCTCATCGAGCGAGGGTCTGGGGCCCTGCTGCTCGGCAGGGTCAGTTGTCCTGCAGGAGAAGTGCAGCAGAATGGGGAAGAGACATGAGCAACTGCTCTGACCAGCATTGCTGTGTCTCCTGCCGCCTCTGAATGATGCTTGCTTCTGCAGTGCCACAGCCTGATCTAGGGCCAGAAATACAGAGAGAAAGGCACTCCAGGAAATGCGGTTTCCAGCATCGCCAATTTGATGAAAGAACCTTCAGCTCCCATGCAAAACCCTCCAACTCTCTGTTATCTGCTAGCTCTTTAGTTGTCGTCCTTGGCCATTTCACTCTCTTACTCTGATCTCCCACTCAAAGTCTTGAAAGAGTGGCAGGTATTGTTTTGCAGTGAGTTAAGCTGCTGCTGGCAAAGCTGGCATCCCTTATTCAAGTGCTGATTGGCATTCCAGTTTCTCTGCTTCCAATCCAGCTCCCCGCTAATGCACCTAGGAAAGCAGTGGAAGATGGTCCAGATACTTGGGTCCCTGTCACATATGTGGGAGACCCAGATGGAGTTCCTGACTCTTGGCTTCAGCCTGACCCAGGCCTGGCTGTTGCAGGTATTTTGCAGAGTGAACCAGAGGATGGAAGATCTCTCTGTCTCCTTCATTCTCTCCCTCTTCCTCTCTCTCTCTCTCTTTCAAATAAATGACCTCTGCCTTTCAAATAAATAAATAAATATCTTTTAAAAAAATTTTAAAGAGAAACCAACTTGTGTGTTTTCCCAGGCCCCTTGGCCCTGCCAGTCGCTGGGCACATTGTGGTTGCAGCACCAGACCTCAGCAGCTCTGTGCATTTCCCCACAGACCCCTCCTCAGGGCGAGTCCTTTTCCCCTGTGGTTTGAGGCTCCACCTCACTCTAGCACAGTGCTGTTTATTTCTTTGGCTTTCTGAGAGTCTAGTTAATAGAGTGTAAATACTTTGTGTACATCTTGGTATTCAAATATTATTTGAATGGAAAGGGGAAAAAAAGGAGGAAAGAAGGAGAGAAAGTGCATAGGGAGGAGGGAGAGAAGGGAAGGAGCAGGGAAGGTGGCACCTGCAGCCCTGGCTGCTCTGTGGATTCCTCTTCGACTTCTCCCCAGCTCCACGGTGCTCTCCAAGACTGGCCTTCTGCCCTACCCTCTCGTGCTGAGACCATGACACGTCACTGCCTCTTCCAGGTAGATCCAAACTTTCCACCACATGTCTATAGAGAAAAATTATTTTTTTCTTTTAGGTAGGGAGAAATTATGGCAGTTCTTTATACAGTGCTGAACACTTGATAGTACAGGGACATTCTTGGCCGACTAAAGCTGTAATGGAAAATGGCGCATTCCAGAAATCCTAATGAGGATGGCTGGACAGCTATGATCTCATGTAAGATTTTCTCTTCAGGAAAGAATATCTACGCACTTCATTGTTTCGAGGCTCAAGCAACAGCTGTTAGGTCTCTTACTCTGAAATCAACAAGTGCTGACAAAAAGAGCCGGAATTGTATTCACTTATTCCTTAAGACTTTTTTTTTCACAAACTTGTTTACAGATTGTTTTCTTTCTCCTCAGATGATTCTAATTTTAAGAATTTCTTCATCACCACAAATGACGTCTGTGCTCACATTTATAATTTTTAGTTATTTCTTTCTATGATGATCACTTTTCCTGTAATTTTTTTTCTTTTCTTTTTTTTTTTTTTTGACAGGCAGAGTGGACAGTGAGAGAGAGAGACAGAGAGAAAGGTCTTCCTTTTGCCGTTGGTTCACCCTCCAATGGCCGCCGCGGTAGCGCGCTGCGGCCGGCGCACCGCGCTGATCCGATGGCAGGAGCCAGGTGCTTCTCCTGGTCTCCCATGGGGTGCAGGACCCAAGGACTTGGGCCATCCTCCACTGCACTCCCTAGCCACAGCAGAGAGCTGGCCTGGAAGAGGGGCAACCAGGACAGAATCAGTGCCCTGACTGGGACTAGAACCCGGTGTGCCAGCGCCGCAAGGCGGAGGATAATGCCACAAACTCTTAACAAAAAGCAAGAACTGGAAAATCTTCTATCACTTATCAGAATTTATAATATATATTTTGATAACACAGAGTGCCCTCTAGCTGCTTTAAAAAAAAAAAAAAAAGATACGCGTGCAGTTTCTCAGCTGTCCTCTTGAGTGTCGAGGTCAGAGGGCAAGCATTTGGTGTAGCAGAGAAGTGTGATTTGGGACGCCCGCATTCCATATCAGATGACCCAGGATTGGGTCTTGACTCCACTCCAGATCCAGCTTCCTGGATGCCTCCTACTCTGGGAGGCAGCCGGTATGCCCCAAGTAGCTGGATCCCTGCCACCCACTGTGAGACCTGGATTGATTTCCAGCTCCTGCCTTCAACCTGGTCCAGCTCTGGCTCTTGCAGGCACCAGAGGAGTAAACTAGGAGATAGAAGATACCTACTTTCCTGTCTGTTCCACTCTCTCTCAGTTGATGTCACAGCACCAATTGCTTTAGGATACTAAGATTTCATTACATGGTAAATAGTATCTTGTTATTTACAAATGCATGCAAATTTTTAGCTTTAAGAATGATTTTGTGTACAGAGTAAAAACAATTGTGACTCATCTAAACTGAAACCAGTTACTTAATTTTGTCCTGAAAAACAAAAACAACATGAAAATTGCACAATAGATGCAATTCTATTGACAAATTATGAGAAACTAAAACTATATATTATATAGATTTTTAAAAATTGATTTCATGAAAACACTCTATAAAGCAAAAATAAAAGAGAAACTCACATTTTCATTTCTTGTATTCTAATTATATGCCTACTTTTAACTGGGGAAATCGAATTATGCACTGGGAGAGTTATATTATAATTTACTAGATGTGGCCGCAATTTTCCTTCTTTTTAAAGTGCAATTGGCTTGAGTAGTCCACAATTAGTTTGGTGTCCAATTTCCTACACAATTAATCACAAAGAGAAAGTTATTGGATAGAGATTCAGGAAATTGTGTCCCTGATGCCTGCCAATGCCAATGACCAACTGATGGTGACCAAGACATGTGTGATGAAGGACAGAGCTAGCTCTGGATACGACAGAGATGAATATTAGTGAAAATGTATTAGAACATAGGTGGCTGGCAATGGGTTGGCAAAACACCAAAGTGCAGTGAAGAGATAAGAACCACGATTTTAGGGCTATTTAACCAGATGTAAGAGATTTGCCTTGAATGAGTTGCTTCTGCAAGTGCGTCTCCAGAATATTGGGAAACGGCCAATGGGAGTGCGTTGATGTCTGGGGAAGCAGCTGGAAGGGAAGCCTCGGCTGTTGTTCAGGGCCTTCCACCACGTGCTGCAGGATGTCGGGGATTTCACAGCCAACGTCAGGCGGGCGGCTGCAACACAGCAGACTGGACCCTGCTGTCAGAACGTCCTGACACTTGCGCGCATTGCAGCAGATGTGGTGTTCCTTTCAGGGTTTGCAGAGCTTCTGCCTGTGGTGTGCGCAAAGGCACGAAAGCAAAGGCAGACCAGGAAGACCCTATCATGCTTCTGGAGAGAGGGACACCATTCCATCCTGCCTCTTGGAGCCTGTGTGAGAAACCTATGTCCATGCAGGTGTCTGAAGACAGACTCAGACTCCTGCTGGCCTATGACTTGGTGATCTCGTAAGGAAAAATGACTGATTTGTTAGCCAGCAGCCCCATAAGACTTTCTTCTACTTTGAGACCTGTGCAATTAAAAATAAAACAAAAGGGACCCATGCAACCTGCCCTTTCATTCTCTCTGTGAGCAGATCTCTCTTCAAGTGCAAGTTGACAAACACACACACACAGATAGTGTCAGAAGGAATACTAGGAAAGAGATTGCATTGCTCCGCAGGGAACAAAGTCACGCATAACACGCTGACTCCGTTTGCACAACTCAGGGATACAGTACTTAAGGTCAAACATACAGATGTGAGTTTTCATGTCTCACACTTTCTATCTAAGCAGAAATTCACACTCCAATTTCAATGCAGCACTTAGCTTTCCTTCCATTTTTCACGCCTTCCGCATCTACAGTGCCCTTCTCCAGTGGTGAGAAAACCAAGTCTCATTTCTTACGTGGTCAGTCCTCTGTGCATAGCCAATGTCCCCTCGCCCACAGGCAGGCACTCCTCCACAAAGAAGCCCTCATCCCCCAGCTCCCTTGCACATGCACTCTGTCCTCTTACCACTTGTGTTCCCACACTGCCCACCAGTGGCCTGGGGCTGCTCCCTGCTCACTCCCTTCAGCTCCAAAACCCCACAGCAGTTTCACCAATGCCAGGATGCCTCTCTCCTCAGCTCCGTATCCCACACCTCATATTGAGCCATGTGGATGCTCTCCTCACCAACCTGGTGTGGCGTGCACCTTGGTTTTCTATCTGATGAATCTTGCATGGAGTTGTCTAGAGGAGGGGAGGAAATGGACAAGGCAGACAGAAAGAGGAGGGGAAGAGGAAAAGAGAAGCAAACAAAGTCTGCTAGCAGATGCATATTATAAAATTGAAAAGGTTTGGCTGGTGCTGCGGCTCAATAGGCTAATCCTCCACCTGCGGCACTTGCACACTGGGTTCTGGTCCTGGTTGGGGCACCAGATTCTGTCCGGTTGCTCCTCTTCCAGTCCAGCTCTCTGCTGTGGCCCAGGAGTGCAGTGGAAGATGGCCCAAGTCCTTGGGCCCTGCACCCACATGGGAGACCAGGAGAAGCACCTGGCTCCTGGCTTTGGATCAGCGCGGTTTGCTGGCCGCAACATGCAGCTGCAGCGGCCTTTGGGGGGGCGGTGAACCAACGGAAAAGGAATACCTTTCTCTCTTTCTCTGTCTCTCACTGTCCACTCTGCCTGTCCAAAAAAAAAAAAAAAAAAAAAAAGAAAAGTTTTCCTCTATGTCTTCCTTACCAAGATGCGCGTGTGTGTGTGTGTGTGCACATTTAACAGTCAAGGGTTTTTTTTTAATGTTTATTTGTTTTGTTTTATAAATATTTTTTGTTTAAGGAATATAAGTGCATGCATTTAATATATACAGATTTGGGAACATGATGGTTCTTCCTCCCCACCATTCCCCTCCCACCCATACCCCCACCTTTCTTCCTCTTACTTTCCCATTCTTATTTTTAACAGAGATCAATTTCCAATTAATTTCTGTACTCACAAGATTAACTCTACACTAAGTGGAGAGTTCACTGTTTAGCATGAAGAAAGAAAGAAGAAAGGAACAAAATCAAACAGACAAACAAGAAAAAGATTGTTCCATTGTTCCTTGAGAGTCAAGGCAAGGGCTGTTCACAATCATCACAAATCAAAGGGTCAATTTCATTCCTATAGATCACATTGTAGGTACTCTGTTAGTTACCACAGATCAGAGGAACATATGGTATTAGTATTTGTGTGACTGGCTTATTTCACTAAGTATGATTTCCAGTTTCATCCATTTTGTTGCAAATGACAGGATTTCAATCTTTCTTACCACTGTGTAGTATTCCATAGTCTATAAATACCATAATTTCTTTAGCCAGTCTTTAGCTGATGGACATCTGGGTTGATTCCATGTCTTAGCTATTGTGAATTGAGCCAAAATGAACAAGAGGGTACAGATTACTCTTTTATATGCTGATTTCATTTCCTTTGGATAAATTCCCAGGAGTAGGATGGCTGGGTCATATGGCAGGTCTATATTCAGGTTTCTGAGATATCTCCATACTGTCTGTGACAGCGGCTGTACCAGTTTACATTCCCACCAACAGTGGATTAAGGTACTCTTCTCCTCACATCCTCCGGAGCATTTGTTGTTTGTTGATTTCTGTATGGAGACATTGTAACAGGGATGAGGTGAAACCTCATTGTGGTTTTGATTTGCATTTCTCTGATGGCTAGTGATCCTGAGAATTTTTCAAGTGTCTGTTGACCATTTGAATTTCTTCTCTTGAAAAATGTCTGTTCAGGTTCTTTGCGCATTTCTTGACTAGGTTGCTTGTTTTGTGGTTGTTGAGTTTTTGAGCTCTTTATAGATTCTGAAAGTTAATCCTTTGTCAGTTTCATACATAGTTTGCAAATATTTTCTCTCATTCTGCATTCTCATTTTTTCAAAATGATGGCTTTCTTTCTGTGTTTCTGCATGTAGTACATCGTTAGCATCTTTTGTAAGGCTGGATGAGTAGTGACAAATTTTTTTTTTTTAATTTCAGTTTGTTATGGAAAGGTCTTTATTCAAAAATGAATTTTGGGTTGACAGTATTTTTCTCTTAAGATTTGGACAGTATCTTGCCATTGTCTTCTAGTCTGTAGGGTTTCTGATGAGAAGTCAGCTGTGAGTCTAACTAGAGATCCTCTGCGAGTAATCTGGCATTTCTCTCAGGCACATTTCAGAATCATTTCTTTATGCTTTACTGTAGAAAGTTTGACTACAATGTGTCAGGGTGAAGATTTTTTATTGTTGTATCTGTTAGGATTTCTATGTGCTTCCTACTTGGACATTTGTTTCTTTTTCCAAATTAGGGTTGTTATCTATAATTATTTCACTAAATAGGCCTTTTAGTCCCTTCTCTTTTTCCATGCCTTCAGGCACTCCTAAAACCTATATTTTGCATCATTTGATTATATACCATAGGTCCCCAACACTGTTTTTAAGTTTTCTTATTTCTTCTTCTTATTTTTGGTCTGACTGTAAAATTTCCTGTGATTTGTCCTCTAGTTCAGATATTCTTTCTTCTGACTTACCAACTCTGTTGTTAAGGCTTTCTACTGCATTTTTATATGATCTATTGAATTCTTCATTTCTAGTATGTCATTGTGATTTCTCTTTAAGATCTCAATTTCATGGGAAAATTTTTCATTCATATCACATATGGTTTTCTTTTTTTATTTATTTATTTTTTTTACAGGCAGAGTGGATAGTGAGAGAGAGAGACAGAGAGAAAGGTCTTCCATTTTGCCATTGGTTCACCCTCCAATGGCAGCCGCAGCCAGCACGCTGCAGCGGCGCATTGCGCTGATCCGAAGCCAGGAGCCAGGTGCTTCTCCTGGTCTCCCATGCAGGTGCAGGGCCAAGGACTTGGGCCATCCTCGCTGCACTCCCGGGCCATAGCAGAGAGCTGGCCTGGAAGAGGGGCAACAGGGATAGAATCTGGCATCCCAACCGGGACTAGAACCCAATGTGCTGGCACCGCAAGGTGGAGGATTAGCCTGTTAAGCCACGGCACCAGCCACATATGGTTTTCTTTTGTTCGTGGATTTGTGTCTGCTTTTGAGTTTTCCTGTGATGAGTTTTTTGAATTATATTTCTAGCATTTCCTCAATCTCTTCATTTTTACATTCTAATATTGAAATGTTGTTTTGTTCCTTTTGGGGGGAGGTCCTAATGTCTTCCTTTTCTTGTTTCTTCAATTTCTGATTTTATTTTTATGCATTTGTAGAAATTATTTTTCCCATCTGATGGCTTTTGAGTTATACCTCTGTGGCTTAATGGAATATCTATGCTTTCAGTGAATAGCAAGAGGTGTGTAGTGGTTGTAGCCAGGGAGCTCTTTTCAGTGCTCCAGGAGGGGGTGAGTATCCAGGGTAACACCTAAGTTGGGCATGGTAGCTCTCCTCTGGTTAACTGGATGGAGAGGAATGGTCACCTCTGTTGGTGTGACCACCCCTTATCCTCCAAGCTGAGGAATGTCTAAGTGTTAGCCCCTAGTGCTTTCAACACTTATCTGTACCACCAAAAGAACCACACATATGGTTTGCAGAGTCCTTCCTGTGAGCACGGTTCCCTCTGCTATGAGCTGCTCTATGCAATCAAGGAGCTCTGAGAGTGTGATTGCCCAGAACCCAGCCACACCCTGCCTCCTCTTATGCAGTCCCAGTGCTTTCTCAGTCTCAGCTCCCAGGGCTTTCAGGGTCAAGGAGTGACAGTGGGGCCACTCCATCCCACTAGCTCAACCTGTCCCCAAGAAAGCTAATGTGTTCCCAGAGCTGCTGTCTGTTTGTGTTCCAGCCTACTGAATCAAGTCTGGTTCTCCCAACCAGAATCAGTGTCAGTAGAGAACATGGGATTTTCTCTCTGGTAAGATCTCTGGTTCACAGGCATGCAAATACCCACCACCTGCATTCCTGCTTGCTCCACAACTGTGCTGGGCACATAGGTGTCCCACACTTGGCACTTCCCTTCCATAGGAATGGCTCCTCCTCCCCTCCCATTGCTGGGTAGGTGCAGCTGGCACAGCGGAAACCACCTCTGTTGGTTGCCCTTGAACAGCTATGGTTGCTCCAGCTGACTGTGTGGAGGGTGACCCCAGTAATTGCTGAGTGCCCACACACGAGCTGGACCAGCAACTACCTATCTGTGTCCAAAAATGATACCAGCCCTCCAACCACTTGCTGCAGGTCACTGTGTTCTCCTTTTCATGAATTTAATGAGATGTATGGGATGCAGATTTCATATTTTTTAGTTCATTTAATTAGTTAAATGTTGATCTACATTGTTTTTTGTCTTTTTATTATTGATATTTTATGTTTTTTTCATAGTCTAATGCTAGTTCTCTGTTGCTTGTTTGTTTTACAATATTCTTCTCCCATTCTGTATTTTTATGTCAAATAATTTATTTTATTATAATTGTTGATTTTCAAAAGTGAAATCTTCACTGGGGGTGGAGGACGCTGGGGCTGGGTCATGTTAAATCTTGTTGGATTTACTGGTCTGTGATCTGGTTTCCATCCTTGTCAGCAGGGATGAAATTTGCCTGCTGTGTTCCAGCTCATGGTGCTCATGCCCATCTTTTTCCTAAGACCAACATGGATATGATGACCTCATGAAACCAGCTTAGAACCTTCCCTCATCCTCTATCCTCTGTAAAAGTCTAAAGTGTTATAACTGATTCTTGGATAAAAGTCAAAATTTGTTAGTGAAGTTTTTTAGCTTGGCACTTTCTTTGTGACAAGATTTTATAGTAGATTTGACAATTTTATTGGATTTAGGATTGTTTAGATTTTTTATTTTTTGTGGGCTAGTTTGCTAAATTATAGTTTCTAAGAAATTCCTCCACTCCAATAAATTTTCACATTGACTCCAAGTTATAAATAACTGCATTTTTCAGAAATGTGTTATTTGTAGCTTTTGAAACCAGAGTAGTGAGGACTGGCTTTCCAACAAATGTTGAAAAACTGGGTATCTAGAATAAAAACATGAAATTAGACCCTTATTTCACAGTATGAACACTCAAATTTATATAATATAAATTTCTCAGGAAAAAAATGTAGACATCATAAAAATAAAGCCTTTGGGGCCAGCACAGTGGTGCAGCAGGTTAATCCACCATCTGTGGCGCCAGCATCCCATATGGGTGATGATCCTAGTCCCGGCTGCTCCACTTTCAATCCAGTTCTCTGCTATGGCCTGAGAAAGCAGTAGAAGATGGCCCAAGTCCTTGGGCCCCTGCACCCATGTAAGAGACCAGAAAGAAGCTCCTGGCTCCTGGCTCCTGGCTTCGGATTGGCCCTGCTCCAGCCATTGCAGCCATTTGGGGAGTGAGCCAATGGCAGGAAGACCTTTCTCCCTGTCTCTCCATCTCACTGTCTGTAACTCTACCTCTCAACTAAAATAAATAAAATCTTAAAAAGAAAGCCTTCAATTTAAAACACAATAGATTATCCTGACCTCAGTGGAAAGAGGTCCTTTCAAATGGCTACAAAAATTATTAATCATAATTTAAAAGATTATTAAATTTATGTATTTTAAATGTTATTTCTTTACTTGAATGACAGAAGTAGAGACAGAGAGACAGAGCGTTGGGTAGATGGAGCTCTCATCTATGGGCTCACTTCTCAAATGCCTGCAATGGTATAGGCAGGTTCAAGGCAAAGTGGGGAGCCCCTAGCTCAGTCCAGGCATCCCATGTGGGTGTCAAGGACCCTGTTATTGAGCGATCACCTGCTGCGTCAGGAGTCTGCACTGACAGGACACTAGAGTCAGGAGTTGGAGCTGGAACTCAAATCCAGATTCTCTAATGTGGGACATGGGCATCTTCATTGCTAGGCTACATGATGGCTCCCAGTTTATGAAATTTAGTGTGTTAAAGCTAGGATTCGATAGGATCAGATTTCAATTCAGGGGAAAAAAAACTTTCTAATAGTTCAAACTGTCCAAGCATGACACAAAGCATCCACTGAATGTCTAACTGAACATGTCTGGTAGAGATGGTGAAATCTTGAAGTTTCTTCAACCTATTGATGTTACTCCTCTTGTGTTTTTGGCAGTGTGTTCTTTAACCTGAAGCCAGTGAATTTTCTTCCACAGCAGATCATTGGTCCTGCCCCACTCAGTTTGTCTCTAAAGACTCTGGGGTCTATTTACAGAAATTCCTTCTGCTGGAGCACACAAGCACGGGTGTTTGCACATATGTAAATGAGTGTGCACGCCTTGTACATGGGTTGTTAAAGGCCACTGAAGCATGTCATAAATTTTTGAGAGTCATCTGGTGCTCTGGGCAGAGGCCACTGCTGGTCAGCCTGTTGTGCGGCCATCCACTCCTCATGAATCCTTCAGAAGGCTTTGCACTGTCATGGCCAATTTTGTTTTTATTGTTACTCTTTCACTTAACAGAACATGATAAATTGGTTCTGTCTATTGTGCATTTCTCAAATAGCTACTTCCTCCTTCATTATCATGATTATATGACACGTGCAAAGAATAGCCAGGGTTGAATTAATGGAGCGGCATATGAGCCACGGAAACTGCTAGGAAACTCAAAGGTCTGTGTTTTTGCACGTCACTACAGCTGAGGATTAGAACTGACCCAGCTGTCTCTGAGCAGTGGCCAAAGCCAAGGAGCCTTTGTCGACACCCACTCTCACGTTCACCCACACAAATTTACACATAAAAACCATGGGTCATTTCAGGGTAACAAGTAATAAAAGTAAAAGATAGGGGATTTAATTTTCTCCTCGTGATTTCCCCAATGGTTTTCTATGTGTCCCCTAAACCCTTTGTAATAAGGATAGTACATAGTGTGAAAATCCAATTAATAATTTCATAAATTAATTATACATGTTTTTGAAATGAAGTTACCAAGTATTAAAAGAACATTTTTTCTGATCTCAATGGTGAAATTCAATTTTTTGTGTATGTGTTTCTTAATCTCAGGATATGCTCAATGATATAACATAATTAGGTGTTTGATAACTGCAGAAAGAAAAATATTATGTGGCCATTCCAACTTCACGATTATGAGTCATGAAAAGGCATTCAGAACTGATTGCACCATGATTAAGTAGCTACAACAAAACTTCAAAATCTAAATGGGGGTGAAGTTAATCTCTACTGGCTGGCATCAGACACTAGTTGTCTGACAAAAACCAGCATATGCACAGAACTGTGGAGTTAGAAAGATACCTGTTCACACATTCTCGCGTTAGTTCTGATTTCGCTGATAGGAAGATGCACTCTGCTCCATTTTCTACAATGCAGAACAGAGATTCAGAGAAGTGACGTGACTTTCCCAGAGATAGAACTAAGATGCTCTGGGCTATACGTCTACATTCAAATGTTGCTTTATTTCAAATATTATAACATTGTCTCTCTGTTCGTTAATCCATTCTTCCCCTGCCACTCCACAGCCTTAGAGCTGATGCTCAGTAGTACTGAAATTCTGATGGTGACGAGACACGGTCACACAGCTCCAGATGCTACAGGATGCTCCTGCTGCTTAGAATCATCATTTCAGAAACAATTCAGCTCCTGTTGATGCTGGAAAATTGCCCCATCATCATCTCTTTGATACTACATCTTTTTATTCCTTTCAGTATTTTTAAAGCTTTGTATTTATGGAAACATTCAAATAGTCCCAAAAGTAGGATTCTGTTTAGCTTCAGTATTTGTCTTCCTTCAATTCTTTTTAATTCTTTAACCTATCCCAGGCTCATTTATTGCTTTGATGTTATTGTTTGCTGGAGTACTTCACAGCAAATTTTTGACATGTACATGGACATCAGTAAACTTTTCAAACCGCTATGTTTGTCCCATTTTTAACCTAACCAGGGTCACTTTTTTCCATCTATTCTCATTATTTCATCAGTTGCCTAAGTTTTTCTCAAACTGTGTTTTAAGTTCATCTGTTCAAATGAGGATATAAACAAAATCATCTTAATTGTCTGACCTGGAGCTCAGATCTCCTTCAATCTTGGCATATGATTTTCTCCATACTTTTCCATTCCTGAAGGAACTGTAGAATTCACCAAAGTCTAGATTCATTTCATTGTGTCTAATGCTACTTAACATGCACCTTGACCCTTGTTCCTGTTAATTTGGCAGGTAGGTCTAGAAGTCTGTTTAAACAGAACAGAGAGATAAGTGGAGGTGAAGATGGATACATGTAAACCCTTGGCTTACTGTTTGATTAAATTCAGGCATATATGGACACTTTTATTCAAGCACTGACTATTGCATCACAGCAATTAATCACAGATTCGTTTAAGGTTATTATCAATTGATGAATGTTTGTAATTATGTGTATGTGCATGTATGTATAGACACAAATATTTTATGATGTAATTCAAGCCCTTGCAGTTCTCTTGGCTGTAGAAATTTTCTCATTCTGGACGAGTGGGAATCCGGTTTCCAAGCTCCCTCTAAATAGAAGGCTTTGGCTCACCTGTGATAATTTTTCTTTTTGCTTTCTCATGAACAAATGTTCCAAGCTGATTGTGTATTTGACAAACCCTTTTAAATTGCCAATAGTCAACCATTTTAAACTACAAAGGAGAATTTCAGATAGTCCAAACTAATGCACACATAGCTTCAGGCCTGAGTCAATCATTTCCCAAGTATCCCTGGACGCTTACAGTGGGAAATGGTATTTAGATAGTATAGTTGGGAGGAGCATTACATGATGACAGCCCTTGGTTACTTCAATATATATTTCTTAGAAGAGGGAAAAAATGAGTTCATAATATAATGCAATTCATGTCATGTAAAAATTCTATTTTAATTATATAATTTTATTTTACATTTTTCTCCTGTGATGGAAGTATTCACTCCAGTTATAAAACTATAAATGCATTCTCTGTATCCTATTTAAGCTATCATGGGTTTATATAGCATTCTTAAAATAGCAGAATAGCAATATCAATATTGCTACTAGAATACATTTTCAATATAACAAAACTTCTTGACTACAAGGTAGAATATCCAATTTTCTGTATTTTTATGCTTGTGCATATCCATTTTAAAATAACTTAATAATTATTTCAATCCCTCTACTATCTGATAAAATTTTAGGTTCATTTGTTTTCAATTTAGGATGCTTTTTTCCCCATTTTGATTAAAAACTAGTATATAACATTGTCATGATTTGAAGTTCCCTAGGTATCTTAATCACAGCATCTCCCACAACAGTTTTGTTCTTTGCAATCACTGTATTCCAGATATAAATTCTAGTGCCGGTGCCCCTTACTGGATCAAGAGTTAGGGAAATTATCTTTCTGTGCTCATGGAAATAAAGTCCTTGGAACAAACTGAAAGTTCTAATCTGAATGAATCCCATGTGTGTAGGTGTGTATATTTGTGTGTACAATGAAACTGTTATCTGTCGAAAGGAGAGTGTCCCTAGTATACACCGTTTCTATGTTAATATCAAGAACAATGGGAATAAAGGCTGCTAAGGTAATCATTGGATACACTTCAGCTTCCACTGTGAGAGGTGTTAAAAGTAGTGCTGCATTAGACAAAACAAATGTACTTTAATAGAGACAAGGTATTCCCTTTGCATGATTTTTTTTAACTTTTATTTAGTAAATATAAATCTCCAAAGTACAGTTTATGGATTACAATGGCTTCTCCCGGCCATAACTTCCCTCCCACTCTCACCCCTCCCATCTCCTGCTCCCTCTCCCATTCCATTCACATCAAGATTCGTTTTCAATTATCTTTATATACAGAAGATCAATTTAGTATATATTAAGTAAAGATTTCATCAATTTGCACCCACACAGAAACACAAAGTGTAAAATGCTGTTTTAGTACTAGTTATAGCATTACTTCACATTGCACAACACATTAAGCACAGATCCCACATGAGAAGTAAGTACACAGTGACTCCTGTTGTTGACTTAACAATCTGACACTCTTGTTTATGGTGTCAGAATTCTCCCTAGGCTCTTGTCATGAGTTGCCAAGGCTATGGAAGCCTTTAGGGTTCACCGACTTCGATCTTATTCCGACAGGGTCATAGTCAAAGTGGAAGTTCTCTCCTCCCTTCAGAGAAAAGTACCTCCTTCTTTGATGGCCCCATTCTTTCCACTGGGATCTCACTTGCAGAGATCTTTCATTTAGTTGTTTTTTTTTTTTTCCCCAGAGTGTCTTGGCTTTCCATGCCTAAACTACTCTCATGGGCTCTTCAACCAGATCTGAATGCCTTAAGGGCTGATTCTGAGGCCAGAGTGCTATTTAGGACGTCTGCCATTCTGAGTCTGCTGTGCATCCCACTTCCCATGTTGGATCATTCTCTCCTTTTTTTATTCTGTCAGTTAGTATCAGCAGACACTAGTTTTGTTTGTGTGATCCCTTTGACTCTTAGACCTATCAGTGTGATCAATTGTGAACTGAAATTGATCACTTGGACTAGTGAGATGGCATTGGTACATGCCACCTTGATGGGGTTGTATTGGAATCCCCTGGCACGTTTCTAACTCCATCATATGGGGCAAGTCCGATTGAGCATGTCCCAAATCGTACAGCTCCTCCCTCCCTTTGCATGATTTTTGTGAGCAGAATTCCAATGATTAATCCTGTGACTCTAGTGTTGCTCAGACCTGCATTTAAATCCTACTTTTATCTCTGAATAAATATACTATTTTGTACAATTTACATACATTTTTCTGAATCGAAATTTTCTCATCTCTGAAATGGAGATGATAAAGCTTTCTACTCTTAAGGTTCGTATTGGGAATAAGTGGCAGAATAAATAAGAGCTTATGGAAAGACTAGGGACACAGCAATTAAATAGATATTGCTAAAAAGTTGTTGTTATCATCACCAAGAAAAATCCTGCTGCTATTGATAATACTGCTTTTCAAAGGACTCCAAATGTGTTAAGGTAGTTCAACAAAGTGGGTTTCAGATTCATTGCATAAGGTAATAGTTCTCAGCCTTGAGTGCACTTGGAAGCTGGCAGGAAACTTTCAAAATGCTGCCACTTGATTGTCACCTTGAGATTCTGATGCCATTGCTCTAAGCTGTGTGCCGAGCGTGGATTTAACAGCTCTAGGTGACACTAATGTACCACCACCACTGAGGACTGCTGCTCCAGGCCTCTGGATTTCAAGTGACCAAGTAAGAAGCTGTTTGTCAATGCTGACCATACTAATACATATAGAAAATTACACCTGGTTTGTCTGCGGAAAGTCGAAATTAACCAAATCAAGTCCCACCAGGAGGGTGGTGCATAGTCCAGACAGGAGTGAAAGAGAACTCACTTCTCACTGCTATGCTCCACCTGCAACTATGCAGAGTTGTTGAACATCAGCAAAGATCCACCCATGATTTGAGTTAAAATGCCAATAAGTTCCATTCACGTTTTATGATGCAAAGGTAAAATGAGTTAGTCCTCTGATAGCCCAACACAGTGAGGTCAGTCGAGATCATGCTTCTTAGGAAAAAGAGATACGCATGTTGCCTTTCCTCTCAGTTACCGCGCTTATCTCTGAGTTTGAGACTTACTGAAGAGGAATACTCAGGATTCAGTCTTGTAGCTCAACCTCTGGGACCAGAATGAACTGAATCATCAGTGTCTTCATGCCTTCTTGGTCTTCTTCCTCCTCTTGATGAATGTAAGGCATTGCTGCTAAGAATGCAATTATGGGTAATAAATAAAGGCTTATGCAAACAACTCAGATGTTTTTAAGCTCCCTGTAATTACAACAGCAGCATAATTGCATACAGATTTTAAAAAAACATAATAGAAGGGCACTGACAGTGTGACTCTTGGATCATAGTTTTAAAACAGTTCCTAGCTGACTTTCTAACTTGATGGTCATTAACTCAACTGTGACTTCATCTAAATGTAGTCTCATTTGTTCATTTTACTTATTTTAAAGGTATAGAAACAGAGACAGACAAACACAGGGAGATCCCCATCACCTGATTCAATACCCTAAAACCCGCAACATCCAGGGCTAGAGCACTGGGCATTGTCAAAGCCAGGATCCCTTTTTTCCAGGTCTCCCGTCAGGGTAACAGGGACCTAACTATTTGAGTCATCACCTGGCTCCCAGGGTGCACGTTTTTATGCAGGTGGAATGAAAATAGAGCTGAGACTTGAACCCAGACACTCTGCTATGGGACATGGGTGTCCCAAGTGGTGGCTTAAAAACTGGATCAAACACCAGCCTCTCCTAGATGAAGCTTCAAATGCTGAGCAGGTGCACAGCGTAGCCCCGGTTGCTTCAGTGGGCCATGATCATGCTTGTCTCTGCTTTCTTCAGCATGCCACAGGACAGCAGAAGGTTGGGAGAGGGGGAGTTTGAACAATTTTCTTCAGCTCAGTTTGGAAAGCATCCAAAATTTATCATTCGGATGAAAGATCCAAGAACTTCTGATTTCTCCCTAGGCTGCTGTGCTCCCATGTCTATTTTTAACTTTGAGTGCATTTAGAAGTCTAGTTTTTATTTTGAGTTTTGGAGGCTCAAGCACAATTGCAGACTAAAGTTATGAAGGGTCTAATAATAAGGATGAAAGCAGCCAGAGTTTTACTTGATTCCATAGATACAGCCATGAATATAGATATACATGTAATGATACAGGTATAGTTACAGATTCCTTCTCTTTCGGAACTCTGGAGTTGGAACCAGGATATGCATTAAGAATGACCTGAGCTGACAGTGCAGTGAGGAGAACCTGCACTGGTTTTTCTCAAGAGCAGAATCTGAGAAGATCATCCTTGGAGACAGGAAGCCCAGGGCTGGATCTGCGTCAGCAGCCATGGAGCCTCTGCGGTTGCTGACATGGGCAAAGGTTCCCCACAATGATTTTGTCCAATGTTCATTAAAAACAAATCACCTTGAGATCTGATATAATATATATGAAGTAGGAATGGCTGGTGGGAGATAAGTTTTGTTTGTCTCTGATAAACCACTCAAGGTGCCACATGTTGCTACCTGCTGAATACTTCAGATTTAACCATTTCACAAAAATGATCCTCATGGCAACCTGTGGTGAAACTGTTGGCCTCACTCCAAGTGCCTTTCCTGTTGCCTTTCCTGGGCCTTGGAATGGCTATCTGGACTACAAATCTCCTCTCCCAAGGTTTTGGGGGACACAGAATACATCAGACAGTACTGCACCCTTTCCATTGCAGAGATGAAGGCAATCACTCAACGAACTCATGAATTGAGAAAATAAAAATAGATGAGACTGAAACAGCTAATTAACATTCTTTCACTGATCCATGAATTTGTATTAATACATAATGGTAGCAAACTGGGGAAAGTAGAGACAAGTATTTAGTCTCAAAATTAAGACACTGGCTAACAGATCCACATCTCATGTGAAGGCACTTGGATTTGAATCCTGGCTGGGGCTCATGACTCCAGCTTCCTATTAGTGTACATCCTGGAGTGCAGCAGTGAAGGTTTAGGTAACTGGGTTCCTGCCACCTGTGTTAGAGACCTAATATGAGTTTCTGACTCCTAGCTTCAGCCTGGCCTGCTCCTGGTCATTGTGGGAATTTAGGAAGTGGCTTTCACATGGAAACTCTCCCCTTCACCCCGCTTTTTTTTTTTTCCTTTTCTCTCTCCCTTTCAAATATATTTTACATGGTCTAACAAGGTTGAAAATCTTTTCTATATATTGTGAACTGAAACACTGTGTCCTCTCTATAGTGCGTGTGCTGAAACCTAAGGTCCATGGTAGTGTTAGGAGGTGGGACCCTTGGGAAGGAGGGATACTCATGAACGGGATTGGATCTCTTGTAGGAGACAGCAGCACTCTCTCTCGAGTTCTGTCACGTGAGAACAAAGCGAGAAAATGGCCACTGAAGAAGTAAGTGGACCCTAACCAGGCAATGAACCTGCCAGTGTCTTGATCTTGGACTCTAAACTCCTAAATTGGGAGAATTGAATGTTTATTGATAGATGGTATTTGGTTATAGTAACCCAGTTGACTCAAACACATTACAGCATAGAAAGTGAAGCATGAGCTCTCGAACTCTTATCCGCTTGTCACCCCTTGTCCCACTATGCCACAAAACAGACTCTTTCTTGGTGTTTTCTGTGTCAGGAATCATGCTCTCACCTTCCTCCTCTCTTCTGTTGCAGCTCTGTCATCTGAGTAATTTACATGAAATCACTTAAGTCTTAATTTCTTTTTTATTTATTTATTTATTTTATTTAATGAATATAAATTTCCAAAGTACAGCTTATGGATTACAATGGCTTCTCCCCCCATAACTTCCCTCCCTCCCCCCAACCCTCCCCTTTCCCACTCGCTCTCCCCTTCCATTCACATCAAGATTCATTTTCAGTTCTCTTTATATACAGAAAATCAGTTTAGTATATATAAAGATTTCAACAGTTTGCCCTCACATAGCAACACAAAGTGAAAAAAATACTGTTGGAGTACTAGTTATAGCATTAAATAACAGTGTGCAGCACATTAATAACAGAGATCCTACATGATATTTTCTTTAAAAAAGATTGATTAGTTTTCTATGTAATTTCCAATTTAACACCAAGGGTTTTTTTCATTTTCAATTATCTTTATATACAGAAGATCGATTCAGTATATACTAAGTAAAGATTTCATCAGTTTGCACCCACACATAAACACAAAGTGTAAAAATACTGTTTCAGTACTAGCTATATCATTACTTCACATTGCACAACACATTAAGCACAGATCCCACATGAGACGTAAGTACACAGTGACTCTTGATGTTGATTTAACAATTTAACACTCTTGTTTATGGCGTCAGTAATCTCCCTAGGCTCTAGTCATGAGTTGCCAAGGCTATGGAAGCCTTTAGGGTTCACCGACTTCGATCTTATTCCGACAGGGTCATAGTCAAAGTGGAAGTTCTCTTCTCCCTTCAGAGAACGGTACCTCCTACCTTGATGGCCATTTAGGTCTTCTTCTTCTTCTTCTTCTTCTTCTTCTTCTTCTTCTTCTTCTTCCTCTTCCTCTTCCTCTTCCTCTTCCTCTTCCTCTTCCTCTTCCTCTTCCTCTTCCTCTTCCTCTTCCTCTTCCTCTTCCTCTTCCTCTTCTTCTTCTTCTTCTTCTTCTTCTTCTTCTTCTTCTTCTTCTTCTTCTTCTTCTTTCTCCAGAGTGTCTTGGCTTTCCATGCCTAAAATACTCTCATAGGCTCTTCAGCCAGATCCAAATGCCTTCTGGGCTGATTCTGAGGCCAGAGTGTTGTTTAGGACATCTGCCATTCTATGAGTCTGCTGTGTCTCCCCCTTCCCATGTTGGATCCTTCTCTCCCTTTTTTGGTTTTATCAGTTAGTATTAGCAGACATTAGTCTTTTTTGTGTGATCCCTTTGACTCTTAGACCTATCAGTGTGATCAATTGTGAACTGAAGATGAGATGGCATTGGTACATGCCACCTTGATGGGGTTGTATTGGAATCCCCTGGCACGTTTCTAACTCCATCATATGGGGCAAGTCCGATTGAGCATGTCCCCAATTGTACATCTCCTCCCTCTCTTTTTCTCATTCTTATATTTAACTGGGATCACTTTTCAGTTAACATTTAAACACCTAAGAATAATTGTGTGTTAATAACAGAGTTCAACCACTAGTACTAGAACAAAAAAATACTAAAAGGGATATAGTATTAAATTGTACATCAACAGTCAGCACAAGAGCTGATCAAGTCACTAATTCTCATAGTGTCCATTTCACTTCCACAGGTTTCCCCTTTGGTGCTCAGTTAGTTGTCACCAATCAGGGAAAACAAATGATATTTGTCTCTTTGGGACTGGCTTAGTTCACTCAGCATGATGTTTTCCAGATTGCTCCATCTTGTTGCAAATGACCGGATTTCATTGTTTTTGACTGCTGTATAGTATTCTCTAGAGTACATGTCTCAGAGTTTCTTTATCCAGTCTACTGTTGATGGGCATTTGGGTTGGTTCCAGGTCTTAGCTATTGTGAATTGAGCTGCAATAAACATTAATGTGCAGATGGCTTTTTTGTTTGCCAATTTAATTTCCTTTGGGTAAAGTCCATGGAGTGGGATGGCTGGGTTGAATGGTAGGGTTATATTCAAGTTTCTAAGGAATCTCCATACTGACTTCCATAGTGGCTTAACCAGTTTGCATTCCCACCAACAGTGGGTTAGTGTCCCTTTTTCCCCACATCCTCTCCAGCATCTGTTGTTGGTAGATTTCTGAATGTGAGTCTTTCTAACCGGGGTGAGGTGAAACCTCATTGTGGTTTTGATTTGCATTTCTCTGATTGCTAGTGATCTGGAACATTTTTTCATGTGTCTGTTGGCCATTTGGATTTCCTCTTTGGAAAGATGTCTGTTGAGGTCTTTGGCCCATCTCTAAAGTGGGTTGTTTGTTTTGATGTTGTGGAGTTTCTTGATTTCTTTGTAGATTCTGGTTATCAACCCTTTATCTGATGCGTAGTTTGCAAATATTTTTTTTCCCATTCTGTCGGTTTCCTATTCACTTTCCTGACTGTTTCTTTTGCAGTACAGAAACTTCTCAGTTTGATGCAATCCCAATAGTTAATTTTGGCTTTGACTGCCTGTGCTCCTGGGGTATTTTCCAAGAAGTCTTTACCTGTGCCTATATCTTGCAGGGTTTCTCCAAGCTTTCTATAAGAAAATGAAAAGGGACAGGTTACGGAGATGTTTTAAGTTGCCTACATTCTGTGTTTTACTTGATCTGTATACATTTCAAAATGACATTTTGTGCCCGTAATTATCTGTTTCATGGGTATCTCCAAGAGCATTAATCGTTTCTGAAATACAGCTTTCGGTGTTAGTTATCTTCGTATTAAGAATAAATTCCCCATTCCATTTTTCCATTTCCTTTCCCCATATAAAATAAATAAACATTTATACGAAGAAAAAACATAAAAAACTCAACTATCAATATATTCCTCTTCTAAGACAGGATGATAAACCCTGATGTGTTTCATTAAACAGATATCAAATACTACTTCTCTGAGTTTGGAATACATGGTACATAAAATGTATTTTAAATGATCAGTTTTACTGGTTTTGCAAAGTTTACACTTGAAGGAAGGAATGATTTTGGTCACATTCCCCGTGACTCATTCTCAGATGATAGTTCAGTGACAGACATATAGGGTGTGGCACCTTTTCTGGAGGGAGGAAGAAGTAAGTGGGTTAAGAACTAGAGAGGAATTGAAAAATTTGAGTCTTATCTTTGTAGGCCAAAGATTTTTAACTTAAAATTGCCAGGGTCCCCTGAGAGCCAGCTGACTTGTCTATGTGCTCAGACCTATAAGTAATTTTATGAACAGAATAAAGTGGTCCTTTGGGAAGGAGGAGACAGAAGGTTGCAGTAAGCATTTGGACCTGGGGTAAACATTTCAAACTTCCGACAGTCACTAACAGAATGCCCTGTCTCTTCTTTCAGATTCTGAGACTGATCCTGCATCTCGCATCCCAGCATTCCCTGCACACCTCTCCAGCTCTTCCAGGACTTTCTTACCACCACACTCTGACCACTCTGCTGGCAACCCTCCCACAACCCCCCACGCCATCCACCCGGTACCTCCCGAGTCTCTCACAATGCCAGCTCAGATTGTCCTCCCATCCCCCTCCTCCCAAGTAACCAGCACACCTTTGTTGCCTTAGTGAAGGCAGACCCTGAGTAGGAAGGATTTGTGCAGTTTCTCATGCTGATCTCTTTAGAATTCTGTGAACTCCTCAGGAACAGGAGGGATTTCTGATTTCCCATGATTGCATGCGTCCAGTGAAGGGATGATCAGTTACTGCAAGTCAAATTTAATCAGATCTTAGAGAAAGCACCTGGCCTCCATCTACTGATGCAGCACTCACATTCCACTCTGCTCCCTGGGCCTTAAGCAGATCTTCTCCTGCCACCAACCCTTAAATGACTTTAAATATGAGAAATGCACCTAAAGCTACATACAATTGACCAGAACCTGAGGACTCAAGGGACACCCTGGAAGGAAGGCGTTTATCTGGTGAGCCCATGGAAACCATGAATATAAAGTGGCTGCCTGCATTCTCTGCTTGGCATTCTTATCAAACCCCCAGCTGACCAGCTGGGTGAGATAATTAGCCCTGGAGTCCAGCTTATCTTCCAAGTCAGTTCTCCTCCACATCATCAATTCACAGCTCTAAAAATGATCCAGCAGAAAGAAAATATTCTACAAAAATGCTCTTTGTTGATTTTAGTAAGGGTTACGTACAGTCTGTGAAGGAGAATCAGGCAGATAACAGAGGGGCAGTTTGCATTTGTGATTAATGTGATTTTCACTATTGGCGTCTTTGTAGTTGACACACAAATCAGGAGGGATTTGTGTCCCGAGAATGATAAATGCAGAGGCCAAACGCTGTGTGCATTTCTATCATATTCTTTTATATGTTCTTTTCATAAATATGCTAGAGGTGATGCTACAAAGAGACCTTTGGATTCAACCATTTATATAATCTCCTAGGATGTCCCCAGGGCTTGCTTTTAAATGCTCTGCTCTTCTGTCAGAAATTCGTAGAAAATATATTAGAGTGTCATAGAGTTGGGAAGAGTCAAAGAGTTCATGTGACCTAAGCTTCTTCCTTGTATATTTTCTTAAAAATGCTAGTGCAAGTTAAAGAGAATTTATTACCATATAAAATTCTTTCCTTTGAAAATGGAGTTGAAAGTTGCAGAGATGTAAATGCACTTGCATATTTTCTGTAATGCAAAACCTCACCACTGAGTAATTTTCTCTAAAGCCTAATTGTAGCTATGCACATAAATGCTCCTAAGAACTGGGTTTAGAAAACTAAGGATACAAGCAAAATAAGCTATTGCATATAGCATATCCATTTCTCTCCTGATAATTTTAATTTGTTAATCAATGCAAATTTCGAGAATATTTCTTTTCTTTTAAAGATTTATTTATTTATTTGCAAGTCAGAGTTACACAGAGAGAGGAGAGGCAGAGAAAGAGAGAGAGGTCTTCCATCCAATGGTTCAATCTCCAATTGACTGCAATGGCCGGAGCTGCACTGATCTGAAGCCAGGAACCAGGAGCTTCTTCCTGATCTCCCATGCTAGTGCAGGGGCACAAGGACTTGAGTCATCTTCTACTGCTTTCCCAGGCCATAGCAGAGAGCTGGATCAGAAGTGGAGCAGCCGGGACTAGAACTGGTGCCCATATGGGATGCCGGGGCTTCAGGCAAGGGCATTATCCCTCTGCGCCACAGCGCCGCCCCCAAGAATATTTCTATTAGGTACATTGTTGATGGTCAACCTAAAATTACAAAAGGAAGAATAAAAAATAAACTACATTGAATTCCTAATGAATTGAATCCCATGCTAAATGTGGGATGCTGGCACTGCAGGTGAAGGCTTTACCTGCTATGCCACAACACTGGTCCCACTCACTGTGTTTAAAGTGCTCATATAAATACAGAGGGAGGTGGTTTTCTTCCAGGAATATTTTACTTTAATTTACATATTTTATAATTTATACTAAGTAGTCAAACTGATATCTTCCTATCTCAGTTTGTGCAGCATTAAAATTAACAGCAGGCTTTTAGCATTTTATTTCAAATACATTTAAATCATACTAATAATCTGTAGTTTGCCTTGCATCCACTACTATATAAGGAAATGAGGAGTCAATAAAGCAGAAAAATTTTTTTAAAGTAAACACTTTCTTCCTTTGTAAACTACTGCTCTGTAGGCTATAGGACATCTTATAAAAATATTTGACAATTTGCACTGACAATATAAAAGCAAATAGTGCCCATGAGATGTCCTGTGCTGGGTAAACCCAGGGTGAGGAAACAATGAAATGCACACCATTAGGAATGAAGTGAGACCACACAGCCAACCAGGGTGGACGTCATTGCTGGGCTCTTGTGAGCTGGTGCACACAAGACCCTGTGCGTGCTGAAGTTCATTGTTAGGTAGTAGATAGTGCTTCATGGCTACAGTGGTCCTTTTATTCAACAACACTCAGGAAGAAATAAAAATTCCGATTAGCACAATTAAAGTAGATACTAGGCCTGACAAATACCTAAGAAGACAAAACCAGGTAGATCTCAAAAATGACTTCAGCTTGCTTGACTTGCAAACATAAGCCAATCTTAACTTGATCAATTTCTTTCAAGTGCCTCTATTAATAGAGCAACAGAACTCAAGCTTAGCAGGTCAGAAGTAGTCAACACACTTGCCGTCTATGACCAAGGACTTTCCAACTGGATATGCTAACTAAGGCAAGATGTGTGGTTCTAATTACACAAAGATTTAGTGGCTGTATTTCAGGATCCAACTGTGAAAGATGCCTCCTTATGTTCCCTCGGTGAGCTCCTGAACCACTTCTGATTTAGGATCTGTAGTTTACTCAATCAAACTCTTTAAAATTGTATTGGTCCTCAGTTTACTTTCTAATGCAAGAACAACACACATCTTGCGGCTACTAAAGGATCATGAAAATGCATCCATCCCCTTGACCCTGAAAGTTACAGGGGAAGCTGCTTCCTGCAGTTCCGTGCTCTAAACTGCTGGAGCCAGGAAGTAGCTGACAAAGACTCAGATTTCGGCACAGATATATAACTTGGTTCTTTGTGGAACTCTGCCTGGAAAGACAGTTGTTCAGCCAAGTTATGAGCGATCTTGGAGAGAATATCTGTTCCAGGAGACACACAGTGTGAAAGCTAAAAGGACAAACTTAAGGATGAAACAGGAGTCTGGGAGATGTGGCGTCCGGGAATCCACAGCAGGGAGCAGATAGCGGTCGGTGTGCCGAGAGCTTATGCTGGAGCTGAGAGCAGGCACGAGGGAGTGAGCACAAAGGGACAATCAGGGGATGTTCTTAACGCACCTTGTCTACTTTAACCCCTGCTATAGCCCTAAGAAATGGCATTAGTGCATTTTTAAAGACAAAATATATATAAAGCTACTGAGGAAAAAAAAACAACATACACACAAACACAGTCCTGTTGACATGGCTGGGGTGCTGAGGCAGCTTTTTTAAAAAAATTTATTTTATTTTTATTTTTCAGTTAAAATGAGTTAGACAGTGAGAGAGAGAGACAGAGAGAAAGGTCTTCCTTTTTCCATTGGTTCACCCCCCCTCCCCCCGCCACAAGTGGCCGCGACGGCTGGTGCGTTGCAGCCGGTGCACTGCGCCAATCCGAAGCCAGGAGCCAGGTGCTTCTCCTGGTCTCCCATGGGGTGCAGGGCCCAAGCACTTGGGCCATCCTCCACTGTCTTCCCGGGCCATAGCAGAGAGCTGGCCTGGAAGAGGAGCAACTGGGACAGAATCCGGAGCCCTGACCGGGACTAGAACCTGGGGTGCCGGCACCACAGGCGGAGGATTAACCTAGTGAGCCGCTGCGCCAGCCCTGAGGCAGCTTTGAACAGCAAGTCTGCCTGAGTCACTCAGGGTAACAACACCAAGCACACCATGCACCCCAACATTCCTGATGCTGCAGTGTCCCCGAGACATTTGGTGCAGAAGTGAAGCTAATCACCTCCTCGGTCTAGTGGAGACACTGCTCCTAACCACCAAGACTTGAAAATTACATTTCAATGTCCTCCAATCTTAGACAGCATTTGCTGGCAGCCTTTATTTTGAAAAGTCCAATATCTTTCAAAATGATGGGTGTCTCTCACTCTGCTGTCTCTCCCACCTCCCATCTCCATTCTTCCCTGCCATTCCAGTCCCCTCTTACTCCTGGTTTTTATTGTTTGATTTGTTTCGGTTTTTGTCATTTAAGATTGAAAGTTTCAGGGCAGACAGTTGTGTCTCAGCGGGCTAAGATGTTACTTGTGGTGCTAGAATCACATACCAGAGTGCTGGTTTAAGTCCTGGCTGCTCCACTTCCAATACAGATCCCTGCTAGTGTGCCTGGTAAAGCGGTGGTAGGTGACCCCAATACTTGGGCTCCTGTCACCCACGTGGGAGACCCAGATGGAGTCTCTGACTCCTGCTTTGACATGTCTCAGACGTAACTGTTTCATGTACTTGGGGAGTGAACCAGCTGTCCAGTGTTTTTAAGAGCCTGTTGGGCAGTGGCTGTCCTTTTCTGTTATCTGGCTGAGGGTCGGCTCCCAGCAGTATCATCCCACATCTTTGACTGTCTTTCCTCTTCATCTCCTCAATAGAGGATATCAGTATAAACCAGACACATCATTAGTTGGATGCACCACTGGGTCAGAAAAAAGCTGCTGAGAGACAGGCTCACGTGTGTGAGACAGAAGCACTGCCAGACACAGGTCTGGAAAGTCCTTCTCTAATGCTGATAGCCAGCATCCTCAACCCTCCGCCCTCTGCCACTTTCAATAATAAAATGCTTATTTCGGGAAACAACTTCATTTTTACATCCAGAAATGTCTTCAGTTCACAATTCCAAAAGGCAGCTCTTACCTGCTCCAGCATATCAGCTCCTTTGAAGAGCAGCTAGTGGCTCTGGATCCTATCCTAACTGCTCTGCTCTATCCCATCATGTGTCTATTATAACCTACCACCAAAATGATTTGTGGGCATCGTCCTACCACTGAAACTCCATCTCTACATCAGTCCATGGCTCCTCATTTTCCATCTAATCTGACCAACAAACAGACAACCTCATTCTCAGTTTCCAATCTTTGTTTTTCCACCAGAGTTGCTATTTAAAATATGTCATTGGACAAACAAAGCTTTCTATTTAAAATCTTTATTTATTCTCACCACTAGACCCCTCAATCCCTCAACAAGCATCCGGATCCTTAGCAAACCCTGTCCCCAAGGCACACACAATGTATAACCCAGAACCATATTCTACAGTCATACATATTGAGAAGCCTTTGGCCATATCAGGAGAGAATGAGACTGGTGAAATTCAAGGCACAAAGACAGTGTTTACCGAGTTAAATGGTGTATTTGAATTCTCCACCTGTCCAGCTGGAGTTGACATCTCTGAGGTTCACACATTCAACTGCCTCTCTCTCAGCTGACTCTTAAAAATGGAGGGAGAAGTAAGCACTCCACGTTGTCTTTGAAGAGAGGTTAGCCCTGAATGCTATGATAAGTGATGTGGACTAGGATGGTGGGATAATCAAGGAAGGGGATACTAAGAAGGCAAACGTATGCCCAAAGCACTCCCTGAGCTACATGATCGGAACACCTTCCCCCACGTGATGGGGCCACTGCTGCGGGGAGCAGCTCAGACAGCACCAGGAAATGCTCGTGGGCTCACAGAATCCTTCATCCCTAGTGATCCGACCAAAGCATTCTGCTTTGGAGGCAGGAACAACTGACAAAATCCTGGCATCAGCACTCAATTTAATACACTCCTTGAGGAAAGCTGTATTAACCTTTCTCACGCCGATTTCTAAAGGAAAAGGGCGGCTGCAGTCCTCAACATGGTGCTCATTAGAGTCTGCAGACAATGGCCGTGTTGTGTAATTATCTAAAATACAAAAGGAGGGGCTGGAGCCGTGGCTCACTTGGTTAATCCTCTGCCTGCGGTGCCAGCATCCCATACGGGTGCCCGGTTCTAGTCCCAGTTGCTCCTCTTCCAGTCCATCTCTGCTGTGGCCCGGGGAAGGCAGTGGAGGATGGCCCAAGTGCTTGGGCTCCTGCACCCGCATGGGAGACCAAGAGGAAGCACCTGGCTCCTGGCTTTGGATGTGTGCAATGCACTGGCCATAGCGGCCATTTGGGGGGTGAACCAACAGAAGGAAGACCTTTCTCTCTGTCTTTCTCTCACACTGTCTAACTCTATTTGTCAAAAAATAAGTAAATAAAATACAAAAGGAAACGCTGCTTTTAAGACTATTTTCAGGAAATGCTAATGTGAATATCTTACTTCAAAGTCAAATTTAAGCCATTGAAACCAATAACATTTTAATTATTTGGATATATTTTGGAGATCCTCATTACAAGATGCAAATACAAATCTAAGAATATTTATATACAGATTTTTGTTAACAGTTACCTATGTGCCTAAAAATTAATTTTATTGTGTTACCTCAAACTAAGTAGTGACAGAATTTTTTTTTTTTTTTTTTTGACAGGCAGAGTGGACAGTGAGAGAGAGAGACAGAGAGAAAGGTCTTCCTTTGCCGTTGGTTCACCCTCCAATGGCCGCTGCGGCCGGCGCTTCACGCTTGATCCGAAGCCAGGAGCCAGGAGCTTCTCCTGGTCTCCCATGCGGGTGCAGGGCCCAAGGACCTGGGCCACCCTCCACTGCCTTCCCGGGCCACAGCAGAGAGCTGGCTTGGAAGAGGGGCAACCGGGACAGAATCCGGCGCCCAACCGGGACTTAGTGACAGATTTTTTAAGCACTTACTTTTTAATTTGTTGAAAAGAATGCTGGTATTTGGAGTGCAACAAAACTATTGAAAGTTTTAAACATAAACTTTCTCTCTTAAAAATTATTTGGCCTGGGTAGTTGTTTAGCAAAGATTAAGATTCTGGTTCAGAAGCTGTTGGCCCACATTGGAGTATCTAGCTTTGATGTACAGCTCTGGTTCCTGACTCCTGCTTGCTGCTACTGCAGACCCTGGGAGGCAATGGTAATGGATCAAGTCACCACTTCCTACCACGTATATTGGAGACCTGGAGGCTGTTCCTGCCTCCTGGCTTTTCCCTGGCCCAGTCCTGGTTACTGAAGGCATTTGGGGAATGAACCAGTGAATGTGAGCACCCTCTGTGTGTCTCTGCCTATCAAATAAATACATAAAAGTTTTATAAAAATTTGGTTAAATGCCTTAATTTCTCTAAAAAATGCTTTCATAATTGAATAATTCTGAAAAACAGAAATATTCTTGATAAATGTGACTTTATAAATAAGAATTATCTATTTTATTTTTATGCTGAATTACATTTCTCCTCAAAAAACTGTACATAGGTATTTTTTTTCTTGAGAAACAATTGAAAAAGACATCAGAGATAATAATTTATTTTGGAGAAACAACAACACTTAGTAGATCTAAAAAATTCCAACATTGAAGTAGCTTAAAAATACTTAAGGGTTTCAGTATCTAACACCAGATTTTAATTTTTGTCATTATGATTATTAGAACTCATGAGAACTCATGCTTTCATCATTTATTCAGCTGGCTTATATTTACTTTAAAAAAACCATGCAGGAAAAAAATTTCTCAGTATACTTTCCATTGGGTACATATTTTACACACACACACACACACACACAGAACCAGAGAGAAAACAAGAGCGGGAGCTAGAGATCTTCCACAAACTGATTTACTTCCCAAATGCACTGGAGCTGAGCCAGACTGAATATTTATTTTTCTTTTTCTTTTCTTTTTTTTTGGATTTATGTGTTTATTTGAAAGAGAAAAGGAGCAACTCAGATTGAGAGAGAGAGAGAATCATCCATCCACTTTTTCACTCCCCAAATGGCTGCAATGACCGGGCCTAAGGCAGGGCCAGGGCCAGGAAGTTCATCCTAGCCACACCCCCTGGGACCCAGGAACTTGGGCCATCTTCTGCTGCTTTCCCAGGCACCTTAGCAGGGACCTGGATCAGAAGTGTAGCAGCCAGGGCTTGAATCAGTGCCCACATGGTGAAGCAGGCCTCGGGCTTCCCCTGTTGTGCCACAGTGCTGGTCCTGCGTGCAGTTTTAGAAGTACTTAGGAAGTAAACACTTCCAGCTGGTAGCCTGTCTTCCTACTGGGGTTAGAGTTTTCATCAAGCAAGGTTCCATATTGGCCTCCAAGCATACTGTCTTAGTCTGCAAGTCTGAACATCCTGGCGCAAACCAAATTACCTCACTCCAAAAAATAAAATAAGCAGGCAACAATAAAACTGAAATGAATACAAGAGGTCGAGACTCTTCCCAAGGCGTCTATTTCTTTCCTTGCTCTAGCTTTCGCCATCCTGGGATGGGGATGGTACTTCTGCCACATAGTTAGGTTCTGGAACTAAATGAGTTCGTTGAAAAATGCTTCAAACAGCACAAGTCACCAAGTAAACATTTAATAACTTTTAACTAGAACACAAAATCAAGTGATGGCAATTGAAATACATTTTCTATCCAATGCTCAATTTTGTCCTGTTGTTAGGAATTTTCCAGGAGATATGCTTTTCTGTTGTGATTTAAAAAGCTAATAAATTCATGATGGCGCTGTGGAGGCATTCCCTGGAAATGAGAAGGTGCAAAGGCAGCCCTGGGGAGAAAGTTCACACTAACTAGAGATTTTATGAGCATATAATATAGATATAGATATAGATAATTTCTAAATAATATGTCTACATATGATTATGTGCCCATTCAACTCCTTAGAGTTTGATATAAGCTCTTAGCTATGTGAAACAGAAAGCATAAAACCATTTTATCTGATAGATTAACATATTGAATACATTAGCCTGAAAGTGTGAACATAGATTCAAGCCCAAATCTTTCATTCATAATCCAAAGTTTCTTTTACTCACCACCAAGGCTGCTTCTATAAAAATTACTGTGCATTAAGCTGTATACACACACACAGGAACATTGAAAAGTTCATGGAGGGGTAGAAATTTGACAAGCAATTATAATGCTGGTTGGGACACCTGAATCTC
The DNA here is from genome assembly GCF_033115175.1 of Lepus europaeus. Lineage (NCBI taxonomy): Eukaryota > Metazoa > Chordata > Mammalia > Lagomorpha > Leporidae > Lepus > Lepus europaeus. The sequence continues at coordinate 3,665,177 of NC_084839.1, forward strand.
ATATGTGAATGCTTGGATTTTGTGAGCCAGCTCCTCCTTTCAGTTCCAGTTTCCTGCTAATGCAAACCCTGGAAGGCAGCAATAATGGCTCAGTTGTGCTCCTGCCACTCGTTTGGGAGACATGGATTGTGTTCTGAAGTCCCAGCCCAGGCCCAGCCATTGCAGGGACTTGGGGAGTGAACCAGCAGACAGAAGTGCTCTCTGTCTGTCTTTCTCTTTCTAATTCTCCAGTAAATAAGTTTTCAAAACTGCTCATGAAGATGGAATTAAATGGTATGTTTATTTTGGTACAAATGATTTTTGAAATCCAGGCATGGTTTCTTCATTAAATGCATTTTCCTGAGCCTTTAGAATGCCTCTTGTGTATGTGTGTATATGATATCATTTTATACAATTTTATATTCTATAGTTTCATATAATCGTGTTAATCTCTATATAATTATTATATGCAATATTATTGTATAACCATAAATATATTTGTATAAAAGTAGAAATATTTTGGTGAGGGAAAGGTATAAAACAATAGGTAACAATTTGCAAAATTTAATTCAAATCAAATGAAATGTAAAATAAGCCAACAACACGGTACCATGATACAGAGAGAAAAACTTGAAAAATTTTTGGAACTTACTAGATTGAAAGAATTTACTGCTATTACCTTTTGGTAATGCATCCCAATTTAGGTAATGGAATTATATATTTTATAAAGCTATGTTCTAACTCTTGTGTCCTTTCTTGCATGCATTTTGTCTTCTTAGCAAATAGTTTAAATCATGTTAATAGGCAAAACCACGTACAACCAGTTAGCTACAAAATCCCCTCTATCAAAACTTCTGAGAAAACAACATTTGATTTTGCATCTTCCATTCACAATTCAAAAAAACCCAGAAATCTCATTTTTAACTACTTTGGAAGTCTGCTAGAAGAAGCAATTGGGGCGTCTACCAGGTGCAGACACTTATTCTAGCTCTATTTCCTGCAATCAGGAAGCAGTGACAGGATCAAGATGTGAGGGACATGAGATGAATCTCTGCCCAACTGGAACATAATCCCAAATCAACCTTTCCACTGACTTACTCTTTTGCATGAATTCCTTCTCCCTTGTGGATGGATGCTCAGAAGTGCTACTTTCACAATCCAGATGTTATTTCAGTCTAGTTTAGCTCTCAGCGGAAGACTTCCTAAACAGAGAGAGCCATTCAAAGGAGTATCTTTCCCAAATGGAAAGTAAAATTAATCTGACTTAAGAGAAGCTTTAGACACTGCTTGAAAAGTTTGTCCTGTCCTTTTATCAAAAGTGAAGGATTTAGGTGAATCAAAACGTGCTAGACTCTCACAAAACTTTGCCTCAAGTGGAAATAATTTTCATTCTGTTTCTGTCTGTTTCATTCACATATTGGACTAACAAGTATTGGAGCTTAGACACCAACGCCTGCTAGCTTGGTGGGATGCTAACAAGGGCAGGTGTCACAGACAGTGCTCATCCATAGTAGCTGTGTGCTGCACATTGCACGTGTGACCGTGCTTCATGTAATTCAAATCAGGTGATGATGCTCGCCCTGTGAATTTACAGACACATGGAATGTTTTCCTCTGGGAATCCCTGAACAGCGAAGACAGGACACCACTAGCCAAGCGAAAATCACCCACAGTCAGTGTGGAATGTGCTCCAAGGGCAAGTAGAGTCCTAGAAGGAGCATGGAAAAAAAATAAGGGTTACTTAGGTGTGAGCATAAAGAAGCAAGAGAAAAAGGAAAATGACTTGAAGCATCTGGGGTGAGAACCAGGTGATCCTTTCATGCATGTGTAAGGCCGTGTGAAGGACTGCGTGGTGACGGGTGCAGGGGTGTAGCCCTTGGGCACTGAGCCTGTGATGACTGAATGAACACATTCCTCCGTCTGCAGATTTCTACCCATGATGAGTTTATGTCAGAGCTCACCTGCTTGGCTTAGAATCCCAGCTCTGCCACTGGCAGCCCCTGGACAAGCTGTAAACTCTATAGCTGCCCTATGGGAGAGTGTTGCTACCTATTTCTAAGGCTTATCAAAAGCATTGAGTTGTTTCAAGTGAAGCATTCACTATGATAAGGACTCAGGGCGCTTCGTTTTGGTGGTAAATTGTTTTCATGAAATGATTCTTCATTTTTCAGTCACAAGTAATTGCCTTTGAGAAAAGAATATTTCAACATTTACATCAGTGCTTGAGTTGCAAATGTGTAGAGATTCTGTCTAAACTAATATCGCCATGAATCATTAGGTAAGGAAAATACTTAATGCACTTCTGTTTCTAAGGCAGAGTACAGGAGTAACTCCAAAAGTTTGTGAGGAAATGGGATTGAAATATAAGCTTATTTTGTGCAAAATTCCTTTAGAATCACGCATAGGGGTTTTCATACTACATATTTTCTATGTGATTTGTGTGGTATTTTTTGTTAAGATATATTTATTTATTTGAAAGAGAGAGTTACAGAGAGGGAAAAAGAGGGAGAGAGGGAGGGAAAGAGAAGGAGAAAGAGAGGAAGAGAGAGAGAGAGAGAGAGAGAGAGAGAGAGAATATCTCCCATCCACTAATTCACTCCCCAAAAGGCTGCAATGGCCAGGGCAAGGCCAGATTGGAGCCAGGAGTCGGGAGCCAGGAGCCTCTGCTGGGTCTCCCACGTGGATGCAAGTTCCCAAGTACTTGGGTCATGTTCCACTTACCTAGGCGTATTAGCAGGGAGCTAGATCAGAAGTAGAATAGCTGAGATTTGAACCAGTGCCCTTAAGGGATGCCAGTGCTGCAGGCAGCAGCTTAACCTGCTGTGCCATTGTGCAGGCCCCTCTATGAGATTTTTCGATGACACCTTGTATGCAAATTCTAATTAATTACAAGGAGAGGTAGTGATCATATGGTGAGACAGAAATCAAGGGACCAAGAAAATGCTAGGCTCACCCTTTTTATAAGAACCTGCTCTCCAGGGAGCTAATCCACGCCTGTCAGACTCTCATCAAGCCCATCTAAAGGGCCTCCATCCCCTCATTACTTTGCCCCACACCTCATTCACTTTATAATGGTCCCATGACCTCACTGCCGTGGTGGAGACCAAACTTCCAGCTTCTGAACATTTGAGGGACACACTCGTACCACACTCGAGCCATAGGGCCAGGTATCTAGTTCCATTCGTAAGACATTGATCACAAAATCTTCAGGGTGCAGACTGGGAAATGACAGCAAGACAGGGAGGACAAGGAAAAGTGAACAGCCCGAACAAGGAGGGTCCAACTGGCTCTGCCCACAGCAGAAGGCACTGTTGACCTGGACAGCCAGCAGAGCCACTTGAAAACATCTGAGATTCATCAATGGCAGGAGGGGAGCCAGTGGACATCTTGAGATTTGAGAGTTATTTGTAAAAATGGTACAAGTACTTTGAATACCTTGCCTGTTGTAATCTAAATATAACACACCAATCACTGTATCTTGTTGGGAAGGAAACCAGGAACATTTTATAAGAAGGGTGATCTCTTATCAGAATCCTGAAATATGATAAATCATTTATCTATCTATCTATCTATCTATCTATCCATTTATCTATCTTAAGAGGTTGAGTACACTTTTGACAATGAAAGTGGCATAAGGGAAAAAATAGCTTTGCTTCAAACACATTGTATCTAAAGAGACCGAAAAGTGTACAAGATAAAAATTTCCATTGGAACTACACATTGATCAAGATTTGGCTGCAGGAGTTTGGAGGCCAGAGGCAAAGTACAATTCATATCCCTAAGAAACAGAGCAAAAATAAAGCACTACCAGACACGAGCAGCCTCAGAAACCTGGTTATCTTAACTGCCAGCTAGACTGACTGACTGGATTCTTGGGCTGCACGAAAGACCAACAATAGCTAGATTAATCTTCAGAAGGCAACTGAAAACAACCAAAATGGTTAAGTCAGCATCCAGCTGTCAGTATAGCTTCAATGGCAACAAAGCATATCTTTCATGGGTCAATATGTAAAGCAACAGTTAACCTTACCGTTACATTATTGAAAAATGAATACTCTAAGGTTGATTATTGATAGATTTTGGTAAAAGTAAAACTGTCTCCTGTAGAAAAGCAGCAGCAAATTTTCTGCAAGAAGGTTGCTTTGAAAGCTCAGACCTCCATCATCAGCATTTAAATTGGACCTGAGAACTACCAAGAAGTCTGAACTAATGTGACGGTTCTTGCTTGGAGTCCAACGTCTGTGCAGACGTCTCAGGGCATACTGGTTGTGATGGCTGTGTTCCAGATGGAATGACTGTGTTTGCCTTTAGTGATTTTGAAACTCTGTGTAGCAGAGACAGAGAAGAAATGAAAAGGAAATAAAAATGTAAATGATCTTATTTTACACAGCACCTTGATTTGACATTAGATAATTGCACAATATATGGTGTTTTACAGGCAATAATCAATTCATCATTTTGATGGGTCTGTTGGCCTGTGTGTGGGGATCATTTTTGATGCACATCTAGAAAATATGTCTGCATCTGTAAACCAACTTATAAGCATGATTAACTCTTCTCATAGATGTCTAACAAAATTTTATCAGCATTTTTAAAGCTGGCATTTGAAAACAATATGATGATGCCTAGGGTTGTGTCATGTGGCTCACCTGTCATTATATATGATTTTAAATGGACCCCAGAGGCTGGCTGTGTGCATACTCAATCAAGAGCTACCCAGTGATGAGCGGCTGCATTTCTGTCACATGTGTTCGTGATGATGGCTGACACTAATTGACACAGAGGAAGGACCGTTCCACCGCTGAGGATACAGCATTCATTTGTTGCAGGCGGAGGCCTACTCTCAGTCTGTAGGCTTCCCAGAGACACGGCCACAAAATCAGCTTTCCTCTGTATGTGTTGCAGCTCACAAAGGCCTGACGTTGTACCTTACTTTGCAAATCGTGCTTAATCTATTTCCCTTAAAGTTGCCCAGAGAGCACTGGCATCACAAAGCAGGCTAAAACTGCAAAGAGGAGGAGGAAGGAGCTTTTCCTGGCAAAGCAGAGACAGGAAAAAGGAGCCTCCCCCACAGCACTGTGCCAGCTTGCTGGGAACAGAGCAACCTCCTCATCCTGGACTAAATTGCAACTTTCTTCTTCCATCCCTCCATTAAGAATTCTTAAGCTTGGCCGGTGCCGCGGCTCACTAGGCTAATCCTCCGCCTGCGGCGCCGGCACAGCGGGTTCTAGTCCCGGTAGGGGCTCCGGATTCTGTCCCGGTTGCTCCTCTTCCAGTCCAGCTCTCTGCTGTGGCCCGGGAAGGCAGTGGAGGATGGCCCAAGTCCTTGGGCCCTGCACCTGCATGGGAGACCAGGAGAAGCACCTGGCTCCTGGCTTCGGATTGGATCAGCGCAGCGCGCCAGCCACAGCGGCCATTGGGGGGTGAACCAACGGAAAAGGAAGACCTTTCTCTCTGTCTCTCTCGCTCACTGTCCACTCTGCCTGTCAAAAATAATAATAATAATAATAATAATAATAATAATAAGATCTGAGTGTCAGGCAATTGGCACAGCAGTTAAGATGCTGTTGGTGTTGCTCATATTCCATATTAGAGTGCTAGGGGTTCAAGGCAGGCAGCAGGTGATTGCTCAACTAGTTAGGTCACTATCATCCACATTGGAGACCCATAATCAGTTCCCAGATCCTGGCTTAGGCTTGGCCTAGTGCCAGCGGTTGTGGGAGTGAAACTGTGCATGAGATTTCTCTCTCTCTCTCTCTCTCTCTCTCTCTCTCTCTCTCTCTCTCTCTCCCTCTTTATGTCTTTGTCTTTAAAATAAATTTGAAAAAGAGAGCAGACCTCTCTCTCTTTTCTAGCACATAGTTGAAGATACACATGCATCAGGAAAGGTAGTGTGGACAGTATACAATAATCATAGTGGGAGAGTCTGCTGACAAGTTAGGCTTTGCTTCAAACTGTCTTAAACAGAGTATCGATGGGGAGAACTAGCCATCAGTAGAATTTCACAGTTCATCTGGCATGTCCAGTGGGCAGCCGGGATTGAGAACTAGTGGATTAGGGTTCAGACAGAGGGAGGAGTGCCCAGTACTGATTGCTATCTCAGGATATTATACAAATATGGGAAGAGTTTCGGGTCACCCCACTACCTCAACATTCAGAATTACTGAACGAGTAATTACTGATTATAAAGTCTGTTTTATTTCATAGGATACAGTTGCAAGAAGACCAAATTTTAAAGCAAATGGGAATCTGCTTCAGGGTACCTAATTTTCAAGACTCTGATTCCACCTGTTGATTAAGTTACCTGACATCCATTTGTAAGCATAGAGAATTATCTTCCTGTTTAGTGAATGTCTCTTTGGGCTGACAACACTATTCAATCGAAACATCAAAACTTATTTGGTACTTACTACCTTCCAGGTGTGTGAGCCTTTAGAAAAACTAGACATTTGACATGTACAGTGTCCCCAGCCTCGGGTCTGAAGCATGTAGCAGTTCATGTGGCTGCAGGCCCAGAGCATACACCTGTAATCAGACATTCTGGCTCCAGGCATAGCTCTGCCACTAATTATTCTGCTACCCTGAGCAAGTTAGTTCCTTGAATCAGTGTTTTCCTATCTTTACAGCGAGGATAATAACACAAATGTTTGTGAGTTATCTATTACATACAAGGGAATGGTAATACAATAAATAAGCAAATAAATGACATGGGTTCTGTTTAGTGAAAAAATATTTAGGTGGTCACACACACAATGATATTGGATCATAGGAAGTAACGTTGAAAGTGTCAAGCATGGAAACCAGCACCAAGGATGTAGGAAGCCATCTTTGGATGGTGCCATCCTTACCATTAGGGTCTGAAAAACCAGTAGATACTTGGCCAATGGCTGAGAGTGTCATAGCTACTGTCTGCATGCCACAAACTGTGCAGTAGGTGAGAAAACTCATGAGAAGCATGCACTAATAGGTCTGTTCCAAGTCTTAATTATCAGTGTATTGCCTTATGTGTCCTCACCCCAAATTGGATAAAATTTTACTCCTGATTCTGAGGGTAGATGTAAACACTTCAGAAGATGGCAAAAATACTCCCAGAAAGAAGAATACATCTACTAGATTCTATAGCAAGGCACAAACATATACGCAAGTTAAATGGAAAAAAAGTGCCCACATACAAATTTATACATGAATTTAATTTCATAATATTCAAAAAATTCATAATATTTGAAAAATGTAAAAACTTAAATCGCTATTAGCAGATGAATGCATAAACAGTGATATTTACACACCATGGAATATTAGTGAAAAAGAATAATTGCAAGCTACCACATAGATGGGCCTTGAAAAAGTTTGCCTGCAGGATATGAAATGGTATCTCATTGTGGTTTCTTTTTTTATTATTGTTTTAATTTTTTTGACAGGCAGAGTTAGACAGTGAGAGAGAGAGAGAGAGAGAGAGAGAGAGAGAGAGAGAGAAAGGTCTTCATTCCATTGGTTCAACCCCTAAATGGCTGCTACAGCCGGTGTACTGCGCCAATCCAAAGCCAGGAGCCAGGTGCTTCTCCTGGTCTCCCATGCGGGTGCAGGGCCCAAGCACTTGGGCCATCCTCCACTGCACTCCCGGGCCATAGCAGAGAGCTAGACTAGAAGAGGAGCAACCAGGACAGAATATGGTGCCCCAACCGGGACTAGAACTGGGGGCCAGCACCGCAGGCAGAGGATTAGCCTAGTGAGCCATGTTGCCGGCCTTATTGTGGTTTCAATTACCTTCCCCTAAATGACTAACATCCTTGAACACCTTTTCATGTGCTGTCTGTAATTTGCATGTCCTATCTGAAAAAATATATCTTGAGATCCTCTGCTCATTTTAACTGGGTTATGTGTTTTTATTGTTGAGTTGTAGGGGATATTTATATATTATGGACACAGATCCATTATAGATATATGATTTGGAAATATTTTCTCTTATTTTGTAGGCCTTTTTTCAGTTTCTGGCTGATGACTTTTAAATGCAAAAGTTTTTCATTCTGATGCAGTCTAATTTTTAAAATTTATATCTCTTACTATTGCTGATAGTTTTGGTATCATATACAGAACTTGTTTGTTAAATCCTAGGTCATGAAGATTTCTTTTTTTTCTTCTTTAAAAATCTATATATCTAGCTCTTAAATTGAGCCTGATCCATGCTGACTTGATTTATACGTGTGGTGTGGGGTAGAGTAACTATGTTACTCTTTGGTGCCATTTTTGGAAGTCTATTCTTTCCTATCCGATGATATTGGCACTCTTGTAGACAAACATTGGATCATATATTTGTGTAGCTACTTGTGGACTTTCAGTTTCATTCCCTTGTTGTATATAATTGTCCTTAAGTCAGTATCAAACTCTCTTTGTTATTGCAAATTTGAAGCAAGTTTGGAAACATGAAGTAAATGTTCTTTTACATTAGTTGTTTTAAAGCTTCTTTTGAGTGACTCCGGATGCCCTGCACGCATAAATACCACATAACTCTATCGTTAAATGATTACTTTCTAACAAGAAGTTAGTTGTGACTCTATGGATGTGGCATTGAATTTATACACTGGTCTGAGTGTGTTGCCCTCTTAACAATGTTAAGTCTTGTGACCCATGAATATGGAAAGCTTTGCCAACAATATACATTGCTTTTAATTTCCGTCAGCTGGATTTGGGCCATAATCCTGCAAGACACAATCATAAATGCCATAATCTCCAATGTTGAAATCCCAAGAAGGCAAATCCCTGAAGCCTAAAATCCCAAAATAAAAGCTCAAAAATGGAAGTCTGGAAAAAATTAAAATTGTTTAAAAAACATTTATTCACAGTTTCAAAAGGGAGTATATTTGAGAAACACATTAAAATACAACAGAACACTGAATAAGCCATTTTTACCAAGCATAAACATTCAGGTTTACCGACAGCAGCCACATGAGCATAACAGTTATGGGCAGAGGAAATGTATTCATAAGGAAATAGTTCAGAAAATGAAATTTATGAACATACTGTTGGGAACTGTGTGCACTCAGCTTCATAACTATGGTCATCTGAAATGTGGTTGTGTCCAACAAAAGGCTTGTGACCAGGTCAATCTAAAACCATGATGAGCCATCACTGCCTGGAGTCACCAAAGAGCAGAGATGAGAAATTTTATCTTTCACTAATGTAGACACATAGAAAAGACATCTTTTCATTCATTGACAAAATGCTAACAATTGCACATATACAAATAATGCTCAAAACAAATTGAATATTGTAAAAATGTACTTTCATGAAGTCCAATTCTCAAAAATTTCATGAATTGGATTAAAACCATGAAAAAGATTATATACTTCCTATTTTGGAAATGATACACAAATGAAATATATAGCATGATGAATTGTAAACAACAATGTTGACCATTTAAAGGAGTGGAAAAAACAGAAAAGGAAGACGGAAGCAGATGTGTTTAAGCTGCCACTTCTGCCCCTGACCTAGCTCCCCTATCAGAGTTAGTTCATGTCTTGGTTATTGCACTTCCAGTCAGACTTCTTGCTAATGCATCACGAAGCCACTGGGTGATGACTCACATGTAGAGGCTGCTGCCACCCACACTGGAGACCTAAGCAGAGTTCTGCACTCCTGGCATCAGCCCGGCACAGCCCTGACAGCCAGATGTAAGGAGTAAACCAGCATTTGGAAGATCTTCCTGTCTCTGTCTATTCTGCCTTTCAAGTAGATGAAAATGAATGAGAAAAAAAATTTTAAAAAGAAAACAGAAATCTAAAAAATAAAATCTGTATATGTAGAAGCGCATTAAAGGGACAGGCTGTAGACAAGTGTATGGAGGTAGTTGGTAAGAGCTGCCCAACTTGCAGTCACCAACTGTGTCCTGAAGTCTTGCATGTGATGAGCAGCTGCTGCTTCTTCCAGAGTGTGGCTCTCCATGCATATTGGTTTTCCGCTTGGTGCTGTTCTTTTTTTATTTTTAATTTTTTTTTTGACGGGTAGAGTGATAGAGAGAGAGAGAGACAGAAAAAAAGGTCTTCCTTCCGTTGGTTCACTTCTCAATTGGCTGCCATGGCTGGAGCTGCACCAATCCGAAGCCAGGAGCCAGGTGCTTCCTCCTGGTCCCCATGCGGGTGCAGGGCCCAAGCACTTGGGCCATCCTCCACTGCACTCCCAGGCCACAGCAGAGAGCTGGACTGGAAGAGGAGTACCAGGACTAGAACCCGGTGCTCATATGGGATGCCAGTGCCGCAAGGCAGAGGATTAACCAAGTGAGCCACGGTGCCGGCCCCTGGTGCTGTTCTTTTTAAAGTTCTTCTGCAATCCAATGCACACCACCACCAAAGTTCCCCACCTCATGTGCCGTGCTTCTGTGTTTTGTGTACTTAGAAATCTGTTCCACGTGCGTACATACGTAGAGCACAGATTGGTGGGAACAATATTGATGATCAAGCAGTAACACCAATACATAAATGTCTTCTTATCCCGCCAGGCACATAACTATTTATGAACACGTCAGTGACTCACTGCTGCTTCAGACGAATGTGTCATTAGTTCATTAAAAGCTCCTGGAATTTCGTCAGCTGGAAGGAATGCCAAGGCTGAGAAAGACACATTTTGAAGCCGAAGTTCTCATCTTATGGTGTCTTGTGTCCCATCTACCCATCTTAATTTCTGCCAAAGGCTTTGGGAAGAATGACATAAAAACTGCCTTTTTTGGTAGTACTTGGAAATATTCTTTAAAGTTTTTAAGTATACCTAATTCCAAATATAACCATCAGTAGAAAGGTTCAGTGGGCATGAATTCTCTTCAGCAAAACCACCAATTCTTCAAATACAAGTTTTTATTCGCTTCCCTTTTTTGTTATCATTAATACAAATGTAAATAAATTCAGGAATTGAATTCAGTATGAGCATGGATTGTGTATAAATGATAAAAAACAAGGGGCCATTTTGAAAGTCATCTGTTAGCAAAAGTGAAACTTGAACTGTTGTTCCTAAGCTGGATCTGATGGGAATACAAGTATACATTCACTGTCTGTAAGGGTCGTATCTCTAACCACGAAGTCACCACTTAATGTGTTTTGTAACTCTGGAGGAACCTCTGTGTCAGGAAAAGAGCTTGGATCAGAAGTTGCTGAGTTTGTGGGATTTTTATTCTCTGATGAAGGGTGTTTTTTGAAAGCAAGCATGGTGCTATGTGAAGAGGTATAGCACATGACTGAATAATTTGGAAGCTAGCCTTAAAACATACTAATCTCATTCTTAAAATTCAGCTTTCTACCCCTCTTATACAGCATTTATTTTCAATAGTAGTTGCCATTTTGGGGATTTCAACATTCTGTATTTTAAACTTTTGTGATTATGGTGTCTTGGCTTTAGACAGATAGTTATTTTAGGCTTTAGAGATTTTTCTCTTTCGGGATTTCAACATTCAGGATTATGGTGCCTGGGATTGTGTCTTTTCATAGCATGAATGCCATGCTTTTAGTCATTTTTTAATAGTTTTCAGAGTGGAAAGTTTGCACATATCTTGTAAATTTGTTCCTAACTTAAAATTCTTCATGAAGACATTATAAATGGAATTATTTTATTACCTTCACTCTAGATTACTTATTGCAGTTGTACAAATATACATCTGACTTGTATATTGATCTTGTATCTTGCAACTGTGTTGAACTTACTGATTAGATACAGTAGTTTTTTAATGGATTCCTTAAAATTTCTCTATGTTAGATCATTTCAATGGTGAAGAGAAATAGTTTTACTTTCTTCTTTCCTATATGAGTGCACTGTATTTGTTTTAAATCTGGCCTAATTGTACTGGGTGGAAATCCTATGTTGAATGCATCAGAAGTGGACATACTTGCACCTTTCTAGATCTTAGTGCAAAATCCTCCAGTCTTAGTTCATTGCAGCTTTCTATATATCTCTTTTATCAGTTTAGGAAAGGCTCTGTGATGGTTAATTTCAGTTGTTAACTTCGCTCACGTCAGGAGTACCCGAGTATCTGGTAGAATGTCATCTCCGGGTGCCCATGCAGTGTTTCTGAGACTGGCATTTGATTCAGAGAACAAAGGGAGATCTGTTTTCACCCACTGTGATTTATCCACATACAATTAACCACGGGCCCAGATAGAACAAAAAGACAGAAGAAAGGTTAATTTTCTTCCGTCTGTGTCTGCGTGTGCGTGTCTGTCCCTCTTCTGCCATGTTCTGCTGCTGCCATGGATGTAAGAACTCCAGATTTCAGGAGTCTGGACTGTGCCAGTGGCCCTAAGGCTACAGAGTCTTTGGGCTGGACAGATTTACACCACTGGTTTCCTTGCTTCTGAGGTCTTCCAGTTTTAACTGGGCCGTGAACTTGACTGTTTCTTCAGCTGGCCTATTATGTTGCTTCTCAGCATTCATAATTGCATGAGCCAATTTCCTTAATAAATTATTTGTCATATGTCCATAGAGATATATATCTTAAGTCTCTCTGGAGAAGTATGACTAATATATTTTATTTCCTAATTTGTTGTGTATTTATTTTTAACAAAATGTGTCAGATTTTGTCAAATGGTTTTTCTGCATCTACTGAAATGATCATATAATTTTTAAAACTTTTATTGAAATCATGTAAATGATGCATTGAATTAATTAAAACTAAAATGTTTAACCAACTTTCTATTTTTGGGCAAAATCCTAATTGCCAGTTGTATATAATTTTTTATATATTCCTATATTTAGTATGAGTTTTTTCCTAGGATTTTTGTATTTGAGATGTTGGTCTATTATTTTCTTGTGTTATTTCAGCTTAGGTTGAGTATTACAACAATAATAGTCTCATAAAGTTAATTGGGGAGTATCCCCTCATCTTCTGTTCCCTAAAAACATTTCCTCTTCAAATGGTCGGTATAATTCCGAAGTGTGGATCTTTGGGACTGAAGTTTTCTTTCTCAGTAGTTTTGTCTTAGTTTGTATTGATTATTTTTTTTAACTTTTATTTAATGAATATAAATTTCCAGTATACAGCTTATGGATTACAATGGCTTCCCCTTCCCATAACTTCCCTCCCACCCGCAACCCTCCCCTCTCCCGCTCCCTCTCCCCTTCCATTCACATCAAGATTCATTTTCAATTCTCTTTATATACAGAAGATCAATTTAGTATAAATACTTCAACAGTTTGCACCCACATAGAAACACAAAGTGAAACATACTGTTTGAGTACTAGTTATAGCATTAAATCAAAATGTACAGTACATCAAGGACAGAGATCCCACATCAGGAGCAAGCGCACAGTGGCTCCTGTTGTTGACCCAACAAATTGACACTCTAGTTTATGGCGCCAGTAACCACCCTAGGCTGTCGTCATGAGTTGCCAAGGCTATGGAAGCCTTCCAAGTTCCCCGACTCTGATCATATTTAGACAAGGTCATAAAAGACAGGGTGAGGATAGTAACCAATGATCCTAAGAGTGGCCTTAACCAGGTCTGAACAATTATACAGCATTAAGTGGGGAAGAGGACCATCAGTACACACAGGTTGGGAGTAGAGCCATTGGTGGTAGAGTAGAGGTTATGATTACAAAGGAATGAGGCTCAAGTGCACTAGACAGGGTCTAGAACAAAGGACAGAGTCATTATTAGAGGAGCTAAGAAAGGTGCTGTCTAAGCTACAAGTAATTTTTCTGATTGAGAGGCAAATAGAACCTGATAGAAGGGGCTTGATAATAATCTGTTGGGTTTTAGGCCTTGTAAGTTAAGAGGCCCAGACCTATCTATCTCTTCACATGGGGTATATCCTAAGGGAGGTGTGAACCTCCTAGGGGAAGGCACTCTGTTGACTTTCATTACTTGACTGGCCTGGGAGGAGAGCTGGCCAGGTAAAGGCAGGGGGCATCTCTAACAAGAAATTTACAGTTCTGCCTGCAATGTTGCTGACCCTACTTGACCATACCCTCAGCTGCAGTGGTCACTTTGGAAGTTGGGCTGAGTGAAGGGCTTTTCAGCTTAGAGCCAATAAGATCTGTGGCTCTGACCTGGGCATCCTTCGATTCCAGGGCAGGTCCATTTCCAGTGATCCAACTCTTGGCAGAGCTGCCAGGGCTCTTCACAAGCTGACTTCTGCTGAAGCCCAGGCTTACCACATTGAAAGCCACTGCAGTGGACTGGCCTGTTGGGTCTCCTTGAGGGCAGATCACTGCACAGATCAGCCATTAATAGGCCTGCCACCCATTGCTTCTGATGCCGAGCTTTCTTTTCCTCCTGGTTTGTGTTAAAGCAGACCAGAGGATGCAAGTCAAGGGAGTGCCCGTGTCCCATCTCTAATCTTCGGTGGCCTGAACTACAAGTCTATAGTCACAGGCATGTTCTGTAGTAGTTTTTCTAAGGTAGACAATGCCCATGAGGAAAATTATATTCTCACTTTAAAACTTTCTTTCCCTTTGGTCTGAAAGGGAGGTTTTTTTTTTCTACTTACTGTATACTTCGCTGATGGCGATGTGAATCTAGCTATGAGATTATTAGTTAAGTTCTTATTTTGGCTATGCTATTACAGAAAAATGTCAGCCATCTCTTATAAGGTCTAAAGATTAAATTGTGCGTCCCACAGATTCCTTCATAATAGAATTAGTTCCCTACCTTGAAGAGAATAGAGAAGTGAAAGAACAAGTTGGGCTTAGAATAGAGAAATGAGGGAGCAACTCCTAGATCACTTGCTGACAATAGCAATATTACATGAATACTTAGCAAACCGTTTCAGCCATTAGATAAGAACTTAATAAAACATTTACCGGAAGGTCCAATGCCTTCTATAAATTTTAAGAATCATGTATTTGAAAACACGTCTTAAATATCTAACATGGTGTAGTTTGTTTAACCAGTAAACTTAAGCACAACCATATAAAATGTTTTTAGTTTCTTTCTACCAACAAGTTTAAAACATATGATACACAGATTCAGGTCACATGAATTAAAATGTATCTTTGATTGATTTTAGCAGATTAAATTTATGGACAATCTTATCTAAAAGCCATTTAAAATAAAACTCTTAATAAAATTTCCCCATGTGGACATACAATATGTACGCACATATAACATAGCATAATAGACCAATATCAAAATCCAAAATATCTGGTTGAAATAAGATTCCTTAAAATCATGACATAACATAGACCAAATCTGATCATTGTTACAAGGTGATTATTCAAGTCTTTGAAAATAAGCACATAGCTAAATAACCCATAGCTCTTCATCTCCTCCCTCTCTTTTTCCACTCTTAGATTTAACAGGGATCACTTTTCAGTTAAAATTTAAACACCTAAGAATAATTGTGTGTTAATTACTGAGTTCAACCAATAGTACTAGAACCACAACAACAACAACAAATACTAAAAAGGATAAAGTATTACATTGTACATCTAAAGTCAGGACAGGAGCTGATCAGTTCATTGTTGCTTATAGTGTCCATTTCACTTAACAGGTTTCCCCTTTGGTGCTCAGTTGTCACCGATCAGGGAAAACAAATGATATTTTTCTCTTTGGGACTGGCTTAATTCACTCAGCATGATGTTTTCCAGATTGCTCCATCTTGTTGCAAATGACTGGGTTTCGTTGTTTCTTACCACTGTATAGTATTCTATGGAGTACATGTCCCATAATTTCTTTATCCAGTCTACTGTTGATGGGCATTTGGGTTGGTTCCAGGTCTTAGCTATTGTGAATTGAGCTGCAATAAACATTAATGTGCAGATGGCTTTTTTATTTGCCAAATTAATTTCCTTTGGGTAAATTCCAAGGAGTGGGATGGCTGGGTTGTATGGTAGGGTTATGTTCAGGTTTCTGAGGAATCTCCAGACAGACTTCCATAGTGGCTTAACAAGTTTGCATTCCCACCAACAGTGAGTTAGTGTCCCTTTTTCCCCACATCCTCTCCAGCATCTATTGTTGGTAGATTTCTGAATGTGAGCCATTCTAACCGGGGTGAGATGGAACCTCATTGTGGTTTTGATTTGCATTTCTCTGATTGCTAGTGATCTTGAACATTTTTTCATGTGTCTGTTGGCCATTTGGATTTCCTCTTTCGAAAAATGTCTATTGAGGTCCTTGGCCCATCTCTTAAGTGGGTTGTTTGTTTTGTTGTTGTGGATTTTCTTGATTTCTTTGTAGATTCTGGTTATCAATCCTTTATCTGTAGTATAGTTTGCGAATATTTTTTCCCATTCTGTTGGTTGCCTCTTCACTTTCCTGACTGTTTCTTTTGAAGTACAGAAACTTCTCAATTTGATGCAATCCCAAATGTTAATTTTGGTTTTGACTGCCTGTGCTGTTGGAGTATTTTCCAGGAAGTCTTTGCCTCTTTGCCTGTGCCTATATTTTGCAGGGTTTCTCCAATGCTCTCTAATAATTTGATGGTTTCGGGTCGTAGATTTAAGTCTTTAATCCATGTTGAGTGAATTTTTGTGTAAGGTGATAGGTATGGGTCTTGCTTCAAGCTTCTGCACGTGGAAATCCAATTTTCCCAGCACCATTTATTGAATAGACTGTCCTTATTCCAGGGATTAGATTTGGATCTTTGGTCAAATATAAGTTGGCTGTAGATGTTTGGATTGATTTCTGGTGTTTCTATTCTGTTCCATTGGTCTATCCATCTGTTTCTGTACCAGTACCATGCTGTTTTGATAACTACTGCCCTGTAGTATGTCCTAAAATCAGATATTGTGATTCCTCCGGCTTTGTTTTTGTTGTACAGGATTGCTTTGGCTATTCGAGGTCTTCTGTGTCTCCATATGAATTTCAGCATCATTTTTTCCAGATCTGAGAAGAAGGTCTTCGGGATCTTGATGGGTATTGCATTGAATGTATAAATTGCTTTTGGGAGAATAGACATTTTGATGATATTGATTCTTCCAATCCATGAGCATGGAAGATTTCTCCATTTTTTGGTATCCTCTTCTATTTCTTTCTGTAAGGTTTTGTAGTTTTCATCGTAGAGATCTTTAACGTCTTTAGTTAAGTTTATTCCAAGGTATTTGATTGTTTTTGTAGCTATTGTGAATGGGATTGATTTTAGAAGTTCTTCCTCAGCCGTGGCATTGCCTGTGTATACAAAGGCTGTTGATTTTTGTGCATTGATTTTATATCCTGCTACTTTGCCAAACTCTTCGATGAGTTCCAGCAGTCTCTTAGTAGAGTTCTTTGGGTCCCCTAAATAAAGAATCATATCATCTGCAAAGAGGGATAGTTTGAGTTCGTCCTTCCCAATTTGTATCCCTTTAATTTCTTTTTCTTGCCTAATAGCTCTGGCCAAAACTTCCAGAACTATATTGAATAGCAGTGGTGAGAGAGGGCATCCCTGTCTGGTACCAGATTTCAGTGGAAATGCTTCCAACTTTTCCCCATTCAATAGGATGTTGGCCGTGGGTTTTTCATATATTGCTTTGATTGTATTAAGGAATGTTCCTTCCATACCCAGTTTGCTTAGAGTTTTCATCATGAAAGGGTGTTGTATTTTATCAAATGCTTTCTCTGCGTCTATTGAGAGAATCATATGGTTTTTCTTCTGCAGTCTGTTAATGTAGTGTATTACGTTGATTGTTTTGCGAATGTTGAACCATCCCTGCACACCAGGGATGAATCCCACTTGGTCTGGGTGGATGATCTTTCTGATGTGTTGTTGCATTCTATTGGCCAGAATTTTATTGAGTATTTTTGCATCTATGTTCATCAGGGATATTGGTCTGTAATTCTCTTTCAATGTTGCGTCTCTTTCTGGCTTAGGAATTAAGGTGATGGTGGCTTCATAGAAAGAATTTGGGAGGATTCCCTCTTTTTCGATTGCTCTGAATAGTTTGAGAAGAATTGGAGTTAGTTCTTCTCTAAATGTCTGGTAGAACTCAGCAGTGAATCCATCTGGCCCTGGGCTTTTCTTTGTTGGGAGGGCCTTTATTACTGTTTCAATTTCTGTGTCAGTTATTGGTCTGTTTAGGTTTTCTATGTCTTCCTGGCTCAATTTAGGGAGGTTGTATGTGTCCAAGAATCTGTCCATTTCTGATAGATTTCCCTGTTTGCTGGCATACAAGTCCTTGTAGTAATTTCTGATGATTCTTTTTATTTCTGTGGCATCTGTTGTTACGTTTCCCATTTCATCTCTGATCCTATTGATTTGGGTCTTTTCTCTTCTTTTTTTAGTTAGTTGGGCAAGTGGGGTGTCAATTTTGTTTATTTTTTCAAAAAACCAGCTCCTCGTTTGGCTGATTTTTTGTAATGTTTTTTTGGATTCAATCCTGTTGATTTCTTCTCTGATTTTAATTATTTCTCTTCTCCTACTGGGTTTGGGTTTGGTTTGCTGCAGATTTTCTAGATCCTTGAGATGACTTGAAAGCTCATCTATTTGGTGCCTCTCCAATTTCTTGATGTAGGCACCTATTGATATAAACTTTCCTCTTAACACTGCTTTTGTTGTATCCCATAGGTTTTGGTATGTTGTGCTGTTATCCTCATTTACTTCCAGAAAATTTTTGATTTCTCTTTTAATTTCTTCTATGACCCATTGTTCATTCAGGAGCATTTTGTTCAATCTCCATGTGTTTGCATGTGCTCTAGGGATTCCTGAGTTGCCAATTTCCAATTTCATTCCTTTGTGGTCTGAGAAGCTGCATGGTATGATTCTAATTCTTTTGAATTTGCTGAGACTTGCTTTATGGCCTAGTATGTGGCCAGTCCTAGAGAGGGTTCCATGTACTGCTGAGAAGAATGTAAAGTCCTTAGATGTAGGATGAAATGTTCTGTAGATATCTGTTAGATCCATTTGGGCTATAGTGTCATTTAAATCTACTGTCTCCTTGTTGATCTTCTGTCCTGTTGATCTGTCTATCTCTGAGAGTGGAGTATTGAAGTCCCCCAGTACTATTGTATTGGGGTCTAAGTCTCCCTTTAAGTCCCTTAACAAGTCTTTTAAATAAGCTGGTGCCCTGTAATTAGGTGCATATACGTTGATAATTGTTATATCTTCCTGTTGAATGGATCCCTTAATCATTAAATATTATTGATTCAACTCTTATGCGTCTATGCATATTTTGTTTGTTTCATCTGGAGTACATTTGGTAGTGATCTTTCTAGGAATGTGTTGATTTCATCTAAGCTACGTAATTTCTTAGCTTAAAGTTTTATATAATTTTCCCTTATAATCCTTTTTATTGCCATAGAGTTGGCATTAACCTCATTTCACTCATTATTGATTTTAATAATGTGAGACTTCCTCTTTTTGTCTTCTTTATAGCTAACATTTTCTCAATATTGCTAAACATTTGAAGAACTAATTTTGGTTCCATTGATTTTTCTTTAGTGTTTTTTTTTTTAATTTACATTACATTACTTGAAGCTCAATTCTTTAACCTATCCTTCTCTCATTTACCTTAATTTTGTTTTTGCTCTCTTTTAACCAGTTTTTTAAAAATATTAGTTTATTATATATTTGGAAGTCAGAGCAATGGGTGGCGAGAGAGGGAGAGAGAGAGAGAGAGAACCAGGCTGAAGCTAGGAGCTTCATCCTTGTCTCCCACATTGGTGTCAGAGCCCATGTATTTGAGCCATCTGCTGTTTCCAGGTGCATTAACAAGGATCTGGATGAGAAGTGGAACTCCAATATGGGATGCCAGCAAAATAAGCAGCAGATTATCTCACTGCACCACAACACTGGCTCCAAACCAATGTTTTAAGTGAAGTTTTGTGGCTCCTCCTCTCAGAATGAACCCACCCAATGTGGCACCCAATGTGACTGAGAGAGAGACAGCATGTCAGACTTGGCGAGGTCCCTCCTTGATTTTGGCAAGTAGACCCCGCGGTGTTTTGTGTGCTGTTCAGTTCTGTGAGGGTGAGCACAGAACCTCCTCCTATGCCCCTTTCCTTGTCCTTGTCCTTGGTCTAAGTGACCCCAGGTTAGGCATACATCACCCAGAAGCGTACGCAGCTTCTTGGCTCCTCCTTTTACTTTCAGTTCACCTGGCAAATTCACATAAGGGACTGATCATTCCAGAATTCGGAACCAAGTCATCTTCCCTCACTTGAGAGAGGTGACGCTCCAAAGACACCATGTGGGCATACAGCCTTGACCTAACGAATCAAGGAAGTCTCCCAATAATCACAGGACATACATATGATCCGATACACCACTGTCTATTCATCTAACCTAGAGAACCCCCTGCATAATGTCATCAGCCACTGAGGTGCTAGGAATTTGTTTTGTTATGGCAGCAGTGCTATGGGTGCCTTTCCTTTGGCTAGAGTTAACATGGCATGGTGCTATTAAGTGCTCAAACATGGGAAAGATACCCCCCTTTCAGAAGTGCACACATATTACCAAACACAATGAATCTATGAGTGATAAGAGCCTGTCACTCCAGGCCTCTGCCTCACAGGCAACAGTTGACTTAGGGAGAGAGAGTTCTGACAGTGAAAATGAAATGACAGCAAACAATGCAGCAATACCTAGTCAGCCACCCCCCCAAATATCCGTGGGATGAACTTAGACAACCTCGAGACAATAACCCATTTGAGGCCATTCCATCCACACCCAGTGAGGATCCCAACATTTGTGGCAATCCTTGGGCACCCCAGGCTCTCAGGGCAGCCACTAGACCCCATCCCACCTGCACGTTTGCTGTTAATGTAGGCGTGGACACAGAATTCAGGCCCTGGATTCCAATGCCCGTCAAAGACCTTACTATGCTAAAAAAGGCTTCTCAAGAGTCAGGCCCCAACTTCCTACTTTGAACAGGTGCTCACACATGGGCAGCGAACCTCCAAACTCATTTTGACTGGGTTATGCTGCTCAAAGCATGTTTGTCGAGACCATAGTTCTTACAGTAGAAAGCTTCCTATGAGAAAGAGGCTGAAACTGTGGCAAGGAATAATGCTGCCTATGGAATTACAGTAATCTTTGATATGCTTACAGGCTGTGGCACCTACATATATCCTCACGAACAGGCCCGCATTGGAGTAGTTGCCTATTTTGATCAGGTCAGAGATTTGGCACTTAGAGCCTTAAAAAATATAAATCCTCCTAATTATAGTCAGCTCTTTAGAAACCTAGTTCAATGCCCAGGCGAATGGTTCCCCAATTTCCTTGCCAGAGTCTTGGAGGCAGTAGAGAAAAGATTACTGCTTGGCCCAGATCAAGACAATTTGGTCAAAAAATTAGCTTGGGAAGGTGCTACCAAAGAGGCAAAAGCTGCAATCACCCCAGTCCATAATGAAGACATTTCTAAATGGATAGCAGCCACAAAGGAGGTAAACCCTGCCGATACACCCATACAAGCCCTAACTGCAGCCATTAACAAACTGAACACAAGGAAGTCTAATGACCCTCCAGTTTGTTGGGGATGTCAGGAAATGGGACACCTATGGCAAAACTGCCCAAATGCTGACAGATGGGGCAAGCCCAAAACACTGTGTCCCAGATGTAAAAAAGGCTTTCATTGGGCAAAAGATTTCAAGACCAAGCTTTTAAACTCCCAGTGGGGTAGCCCTCAGCCCAGCAAGTAAGAGGGAGTCCCATCACCATTAACTGGTCGATGCCTATCTTCAATCTGAGGCCAAAATTGACCCTATATTTAAATGACATTGCCTTTGTGGGTTTAATTGATACTGGGCAGATGCTACTGTCTTAAAAGCTAGGGATGCAAAAAAAAAAAAAAAAAAAAAAAAGCAACATTGGAAGACAGCACCGGGCCCAACCTCCAAGCCGCTGGAGGATTAAAATTGGCTGATCAGGTCATCACACCTGTAATGTGGCAAGATGACAATGGAGGTACGGGGACCATCTTTCCACTAACTGCTGAGGTTTCCACGACCTTACTGGGGAGAGATGTGCTCTCACAAATGCAAACTGTCCTTACTACGGATCACAAATCTCCACGGGCCAACAGCTTTAATGGAGAGCCTACAAGTAAGACTCACCCCCAATTCCAGGGGCCACTGCTCACCTCATACAAAAGTCAGCTCCAATCCCCACTGAATGGGAAAAAACAAGAAACATCTGGGTAGAGCAGTGGCCAATATTACAGTCCAAACTTGGCATCCTTAGCGAATTGGTATAGGAACAATTGAAAAAGGGATACATAGAGTCTTCTACTGGCCCTCACAACACACCCATTTTTGTGATACCAAAGAAACAGGGAAAATATAGGCTACTAAAGGATTTGAGACACATCAACAAAATCATAAAAAGATGGTAACATTCCAGGCTGGCATTCCCTATCCAGGGCCATTCCTAATGGATAGCACATAGTTACCATTGATATCAAAGATTGCTTCTTTTCCATTCCCATCGTGGAGGAGGATAAGGCCTACTTTGCCTTTATAGTATGAGAACCCAATTTTCAGCTCCTCGCAAAAAGATTTCAGTGGACAGGACTCCCACAAGGTATGAAAAATAGCCCTTCCATTTGCCAAAGATATGTTTCTCATGCAACAAGCACACTTAAAGATCAGTGCTTGGTCATACATTATGTGGATGATATCTTACTTTGAAGGCCTAGTGAGACAGTAAGAAATTTACAATTCCTGGGTTTGTCTATTGCTTCTGAAAAGGTACAACATTTTCCTCCCTTTCAATTCTTGGGTTATCGAATCTCCTCCCATATATCTCCAATGGGCCCAAACCTAAAAGTCAAGCATAGAACAGTCCACATTGTTGCAGAATAGCATGCTCTTTCAAACTTTAATGATAAATTTCCCAGGACAGGTTGACAATCACCTGCCAGTGGACAGGCTACTCCAGATGTTATAAACCTTAGAAATAGACTATCCAAAACATGCTTTCCCTGCTAATCAACCTATACCCATGGCACCATGTGCGTTTACGGATGCCAACAAGTCACTGTTTGGAATAGTGAACAAATACTCCACAGAAAAAGATAAGATCCATGTAGAACCCCACAGGGGATCAGTACAGTTGGGAGAAATAAGGCCAATAGTCAAGGTTCTATTCCTTAGCCAGGATGGGCCAGTAAATATATTTTCGGACAGCAAATATTCAGTAGAGATAACAAAGATGATCCTGTTTGCAGTCTTTAACCTGACCAATAAGCCAATTGACCAGATGTTCACAACACTTAAAGAGCTAACTGAGAACAAAAAATACCCATGGTATATCTCACACATAAGATCACATACTGTGTTACCTTGCTTTATTTTCCAAGGCAACAAAAAAGTTGATCGTCTTATCTCCTGCAACATGGCTTCCACTGGACACCTAGAACAAGCCCGTATTCTACACCAAAAATGTCATATGTCAGCAAGCAACATAAAATTGCTTTTCCCAGAGCTAACAATGAGCCAATGCAAACATCTAGTGCACTCTTGCAAGAATTGTGCACCCCTTGCTCTGTTAGGCCCGCTGCAACAAGCAGGAGTGAACACGTGAGGCCTTGCTCCTAATAAGCTATGGCAAGTGGATGTCACCCACATTAACTCCTTTGGCAAACTTAACTTTGTACATGTGGTGGTAGATACTTATTCAAAGACTGTATTTGCAACAACCCAATCTGGAGAAAAGGCTAGTAATGTGAAAAAGGGGGTTAAGTCAGCCATGCTGGTTGGTCCTTGGTGTCCCCTGGACTATAAAGACTGATAACGGGCCAGCATATACATCACAGGAATTTAATTCCTTCCTGAAATCATGGAACATACAGTCTACCACAGGTATCCCATACAACCCACAAGGACAGGCAATCATTGAAAGGACTCATAGGACAATTAAAGTTCTCTTACAAAGACATAAAAAATATCATATGCCCCCAGACCCACAGCTTGCTTTGACAGAGGTCCTTTTCACTATCAATTTTCTTAGTTTTGATTCCCAAGGGATCAGCCCAGTTATAAACACTGGGGATTTTTCCCATCCCAGACCCCAGCCCCTATGGTTAGGTAGAAAGACCCCCTGACAGGAGAATGGAAGGGACCACACCCTCTGCTAACCAAAGGTTGAGGATATACCTGTGTCTTTCTAGAGAATGAGGGACAGCCCATTTGGGTACCAGCCAGAAACATCAAGCCTGCAACTGACAGTCAACCAGAACCAGCTGAATAAGACTGAGAGTCGGCCTTGTTAACAGATGCATCTGCCCTATCATCCTACCCTGAGAAACTGCCCATAGCCACATCTGTTACTGTTTTATATCCCACTAGCTCTGGTCAGCCACTCAAATGGCCCACAGCCTGTGTGTGGTCATGCCATTCCTGATTACCATTGTTCCTCATTCCTACCCTATCTGAGCAAGCAATCCTGTGGTCTCCCATTTTGAGTGCTGGTTAGTCAATGACGGGTAAGATCCCCTGGGGGACAAGCTTAGACGGGCACAGCCGCATACAGAGACCACATGGAAATGTCGTCAACAATGGTATGGCCAAGAATTATGCCTCCTATTGCTCAAAAATAAATGAAAAGGGGGAAATGTGGTGGAATGAGAAGGTCATGCCAAGATGGCCACTGGCAAGCGAGTGTCAGTTACTCAGGAATGGCTTTGAAATCCACCTGGCAATGGAGCCTACCTGGCAATAGGCTATGATTGGTTAGGGCATAAACCGTCCCTTGACTGGATTGGCTGCCTTGGCTATTTAAGCTGCTGCACCAACTGAAATAAAGGAGTCTGCGGGCTGCTTGCCTCTGGCCTGCTTTCACCCGACTCCCGGGGTCTGTGTGGTGACTCTGTGCCTCTTGCCCCCACCGCGCTCCTCCTCTCAGAATGAACCCACAGCAACAGTTGGGCACTATTTTAACCCAATACATTCATGTCTGCCTTCTGATTATTAATTTCATTCACATTTAATATTACTGATATAGTTAGAATTATGTGTGCCACTTGACTTTTCATTTTTTGGCTTCTATCTGTCTCATGAAGGGTTTTGTCCCCCTATTTCTCCAATACTCCTTACTTTCATGTGAGTATTTTCTAATCAAACTTTTATAATTCCTTAATATTTTTTGCTATGTTTACTTTGAGTTTAATTATATTTAGTGATTATTTCAGTCTTACCATGAGTATCTTACTATATTTTAAAAATTCATATTTGCATTAGCTTATTTCTACTGAAATGCTACTGTCATACAGTTCTATTTCATTTACTCCTCTTGTGACATTATTATTATATATTGTATTTATTAATTCATTCCAAAATCAATGATTCCAAAATTTCCTTAGTCACATTATTACATCGCCATATGAATGCTTTCCTTATTCCTTTGAATATTTACTCCCACCCATTTAAATTATAGTTATTGACAAATGCACTTCAAATAGTATATTCTCATGTGTCAAAAGTCCATTGATACATTATACATGTATTATTTTATAGTTTCTTTTCAGATATGGAATCAACCCAGATGCCCATAAAATGGAATGAAATTCTGCCTTTTGCAAGAAAATGGATGCAACTGGAAACAACTATACTTTGAAATAAGCCAGTCCCAAAAAGATAAATATCTTATTTTTCTCTGATACATGGTAGTTAATACAGAATACCAAAAAAAAAGTATAGGAATGAAATGGACATCTTGAGATTTGATTGTTGTTTTTGTTCTTTTGTTATTCCCAAGGAACCGTGGAATTTCTATTTTTTAACTTGCTGAGTATTATGGTTACTGGCACAGTTAGCCTGTGATTATAGGAACATAATCTATTATAGATTTTTCCATGGAAATTAGCAAGTAAAATAAGTCATGGTTATTCTAAGCTCTTAGACAGGTAGTAGAGAGGTGAAAATGTTACCAGTGACCTGAAGTTCTCTACTTTTGTGTTTCATGCTGATTCTAAATTTCCTGAGTGTGAGCTGGAGACAGCACTGCACACTAATTCCACACGAAATGTGCTTGAGTGAACTGAGTTTTTGGAAAAAAAATTAAAAAGGAAGGAAGGAAGGAGAGATGGAAGGATGGAGGGAGGGAGGGGAATTGATCAAGGAAAACAAAGAGGGAAGGAACTGTTGGTATCTTCTTAGAATACTTTATCCATTTTAGTATTTTTTGTTGTTGTTCTAGTACTGGTGGTTGAACTCTGTAATTAACACATAATTATTTTTAGGTGTTTAAATTTTAACTGAAAAGTGATCACTGTTAAATATAAGGGTGGAAAAAAGAGAGGGAGGAGATGTACAATTGGGGACAAGCTCAATCGGACTTGCCCCAAATGATAGTGTTAAAAATGTGCCAGGGGATTCCAATACAATCCCATCAAGGTGGCATGTACCAATGCCATCTCACTAGTCCAAGTGATCAGTTTCAGTTCACAATTGATCACATGGATAGGTCTAAGAGTCAAAGGGATCACACAAACAAAACTAGTGTCTGCTGATACTAACTGATAGAATCAAAAGGGGAGAGAACGATAAACATGGGAAGCGGGAGACACAGCAGACCCATAGAATGGCAGATGTCCTAAATAGCACTCTGGCCTCAGAATCAGCCCTTAAGGCATTCGGATCTGGCTGAAGAGCCCATGAGAGTATTTTAGGCATGGAAAGCCAAGATACTCTGGCAAAAAAAAAAAAAAAAAAAAAAAAAAAAAAAAAACCCTAAATGAAAGATCTCTGTGAGTGAGATCCCAGTAGAAAGAACGGGCCATCAAAGAAGGAGGTACCTTTCTCTGAAGGGAGGAGAGAACTTCCACTTTGACTATAACCCTGTTGGAATAAGATCAAAGTCAGCGAACCCTAAAGGCTTCCATAGCCTCGGCAACTCATGACTAGAGCCTAGGGAGATTACTGACGCCATAAAAAAGAGTGTCAAATTGTTAAGTCAACAACAGGAGTCACTGTGTACTTACATGTGGGATCTGTCCTTAATGTGTTGTCCAATGTGAAGTAATGCTATAACTCATACTGAAACAGTATTTTTACACTGTTTCTGTGTGGGTGTAAATGGATGAAATCCTTACTTAGTATATACTAAATCGATCTTCTGTATATAAAGATAATTGAAAATGAGAAAAAAAACTTGGTGTTAAACTGGAAATTGCATAGAAAATATCATGTAGGATCTCTGTCCTTAATGTGTTGTACATTGTGATTTTATGCTATAACTAGTACTCCAACAGTATTTTTTTCACTTTGTGTTACTATGTGGGGCAAACTGTTGAAATCTTTACTTTATATATACTAAACTGATCTTCTGTATATAAAGAGAATTGAAAATGAATCTTGATGTGAATGGAAGGGGAGAGGGAGCGGGAAAGGGGAGGGTTGTGGTGGGAGGGAAGTTGGGGGGGGCATTGCAATCCATAAGCTGTACTTTGGAAATTTATATTCATTAAATAAAAGTTTTTTTAAAAAAGAATTATACCTATGAAATACATGAAATCTGTTCTTTTTATATTAACAAAATTTTTAAAATTAAGCCTTAAACACCTACTCAAATTTAAAGATATGAGAAAAATATTAATTTATATTATTCTGTTATACTTTCTTAATTATATTTACATAATAGATATATTGTATAGATGTAAATGACTAATGATATCACTTGCCTGAAAAATTTCCTTTAGCATTTCTTAAGAAATAAGGTTCATTGTGTGACAGTTTTGGTGTTTCCCTCTGAGAAGTCTGGATATAATGTGTTATCCCACTGCTTCTTGGCAACCATTACTTCTGCTTGGGGTCTGCTGTCAGTCTCATGTTGAAACTCTTGTAAGTGATTTGTCTCTTTCTTTCTTTTTTGAGTCAAGATTTTCTCTTTCTCACATTTATCACTTTTATGATGATGTATTTGTTTGTGAGACTCATATTTATTTTATCTCAAGTTTATTGAGTTTCCTGGGTTTGCAGGTTAGTATTTTACAGTGTGATCATGAAGTTTCCGATCATGAACTCTTCAAATACTTTCCTCCTCTATTTCTAGTACTCTCATCATACATGTGTTGGTGTGTTAGGATGTCTGTCCTTTCCCAGCTTTTCACTTTGCTTCATTTGTCATTCTTCATGTTCTTTGGGCAATGCTGTTACTATTGACTTATCTTAAATTCACTGATTCTTGCATCTGTCACTTCAAATATACTATTGAGACACTCTACTTGCCTGACTTTTTCATTTTAGTTATCATAATTTTCAACTCCAGAATTTCCAGTTTGTTACACACAAACACAATTTCTTCCTTCTTATTGAAATCATCCACTCTATGCGATAATGTCTTTATATTTTATTCATTGGTCATACTTTCATATTGTGAACACATTTGTAACTCTCAAGTCTGTCTGTTAATTGTGACAACTGGTCACTCTCGTTGACAGTTCCCCTTGCTTTTTCACTGGTGTATGAATTATAATTTCATATGTGTTTGTGTGCCTTGGATTGTCTTTGTTGGGAGCTAGAAATTTTAAATAACCTATTATAGCAACTTTAAGTATTTTTCTCACCATTTACACACAGCAGTATTTCATATTATTATTATTATATGTGTGTGAATGAATTATCATAGTGATGTCTATTTCCTACTCACTATATTAAGCCTCTAAGTGTTGCTTCAGAAGTTTGCAGATTGGAGTCCACTGTCACCCTTTGGTGACTCTAGTTTTGTGGGATTCTTTTCTATTCCTTACCTGGCAACTACACTGTGAAAATCCACTAATGCCAGTTGATGGCCCTATTTTTATATATTTTATCCTATGGAATGAATCCTTGAAAAGGCGATCAGACAAAATTCTGGCTCACCTGATGGAATCCTTTTTGAGTGTTTCATATATGTTCTGACACCAAGTCAGCTATTTTATATCCTAATACTCCTTGCAAAATAACTTGCCAACAATATAGCCTATATCTCTGTTAGATTCATGAAATTCCATGTAACTTATTTCCATGACAACCTCTCCTGTTCTGGAGGGCACACTTAACCCCCAATATCTTTCCAAAGGATGTAACTACTTTTGCAAAATGGCATGGAGCAGTGCAAACCTATCTATTCTTTCACCTGCTTCCACTCTCCCCCACCAAGTAACACCTCTGAGTTGGAGTGGATCTCTGAATGTGGGTTGATGGGCAACAGCAAGCTCTGCTCTACTAGCTGAAAGTATGACTGTCTTTTATCTTGCCTCTTCTGGTGTGAACCTGCCAACTCACTAGTGAGGATACGGATGGCAGGGAAAGCTAATGTCATAGCAGTGGAATGGAGTAAGAGAAGGAAGCCCTTTCCCAGCTGCACTTGCTTAGGACTCAGCTCCAGAAAAAGGTAGCTGGAAGTCTGATGAAACCCTGCCATAGCCTCAAGGGAAGAAACCCTACACCTAAGAGGTGGGGGCACAGAGAGCAGAGGGAATCCTGTGTTCGTGGCTGCAGGCATCTGCTGAGCTAGAAAAGAAGGGAAGGGTAAGTCCAGATTCAATTACCACTGACTCTTGATGCCTCATCAAATGTTTTGTGAATTTCACTGAATAGATACTCCTTTATTTGCTGTTTGCTCTTAGGGATGTTTCCAGATGCACTGAGTGGTGGTTTGTGGAAAATAATTCTTATCAGTTTCACAGGGAAGTGGGTCAGGGATCTCCCCACCACTGCCATGTTGGAGCTGATTTCTTCAAAATGGGTTACTGGAGGACCCAGTGGGCACATGGCTCCATCACTGCTCTTTTCCTGTGACTTTGGACAGTAGAACTGTGCAAATATTTACATTTGAGAGGAAAATTTAAGTGATCATCCGGCTCAGCTCACCTTACCATGGCAGTGCGTGTCTTAGGCATCTGCCTGCATCTATAGAAACAGCACTAAACATGAGTCTCATGGCTGCCCTAGGGCTCAGTCCCTCCGTTTTAATACTGCTCTGATGATAATGATCTTCATTTCAGCAGAACCTCGGAATGACCTCGCTGTTTACAACAGCAGGAGAAATAGGCTGATGGCATTAAAACAGATAATTAATGGCAAGGAAGAGAGAACTCCCTCTGCTCCTAATGCATACATGTTCTCTAGTAAAACTAAAAAGATGCTTAAAATATATGCAACTTTCAATCTCTGATCTTAATACATTTTATGACTCTAGAGAAAGGGTTGGCTGGTTGTTTTAACCATAAAATGGTACTTTTTATTGAAAATTGAGGTTGAAAAGTAAAGGAGCACAAATTTATGATCTAAACATAATTGTCATATATTCACAGTGTTCATATAACAAAAAAATATTTCACGACCTCAAAGCAAGATGTTTAACTCTCTTAAAAATCTCATTTAAAGATAAAAATATATTTTCAATTTTTTTTTAGATTTTCTGTTTATCAGTTTAATTTTGTTTATAATCCAATAAAAGTTTTTTTAAAGCTACACATCAATTACTCTGTGAAGGTAAAACCACCATTAACCATATAAACCAAGTAAGAATTAAATCACATTATGATTTTATAACAAACTTTTTCTGCGCATTATCCAAAAATGAACTAAAATACACTTTGGCTTTTTTCTGACATAATTTATAGAAATGTGGCTTTTTATGACTTTCACTGCTTTTCTACTTTATTTCTTATTGATTATAAGTCAGCCCAGCTTGCCCTAGGACATCCCGTTAGTGGCAGTTCAGATTCAAGTCTGTTACAAGTCTGCTTAGGTTATGGAAAGAATACGTACTAGATGGCTCTACAGAACTACTGGGAAAGTGACAGGAAACATCAGTTAATATGCATGTTTGTGATATATCATAGCCTTGATAATAAAAGCTGTTAACAAATGCTCACTCTAATCGAATCTTATCTCTGCCTAGAAGAATATATCTCAGAAAAGCCTGCATTGTTTTATGTACGCCGTGTCTCAGAAGTTAATAGAACAAAAAAGACAAAATTATTTCCAAGAAAAGAAAGCCATATTGTCTGTGTGTACTTATTTATGGAAGTACTAACTACATAAATTTGATTTGTAGAATATGCTTAAACTTTTCACTTGTCAGGCTCTCTAATGTCGAAAAGCTTGAATAGAGAAAGAATTTTCCTACCAGGAAGAGAAACAGTACATAAGAAGAAGCAATAACTATGAATAGATGAGTCACTAACAGTACCTACACCAAATAGTAAAGCAACAATGGGCAAACTTACCAGAAAAATTATACATTAGCAATCACAGGAGAGAATTTTTATATAAAACTCTTTCCTAGTAGATTGAGCATGTCTAAAAGAAGCAAAGATATTTCAATGGGTTGGAACTGTTTTGTCTCTCAAAGCTCATGTGCTGGGAATTGGCTTCCCAGGGTGCCAGTACTGGGAGGGAGTGTGCAACTTGAAGGAAGGGCATTGAGTGAGAGGTCTTTGGGTCAACAAGGGGTGTGCCCTCAGAAGAGACCAAAGTGTTTTCCCTGGTAAGATATCTCATCAGAGAATCCTGAGCCTAGCTCCAGCCTGCCTCATTGGCTTCCTGTTTTGCTATCTCCCATTGCCTCTGCACCTCCCTTCCACCATGAGGGTCTCACTAAAGCTGAGTAATACTAGAAGCTTGTCCTTGAATCTCCAGAACAGTGACATAAATACAGATCCATCTTTGCAAAGTTAGCTTGCCTCAGATGTTTTGTATAACAAAACAAATGGACATATAAAGACACAGAAGATATGAATATCAATAGTTTCCTGTCATATGTGTACATGAACTTTACACAGATTACACAAAAGACAGACTATTTTTAGAAGTACGATATGAAATATTTATGGAAGTTGAGCAGGCTCTGGCATGCATGCACACAATAAATCACTAAAGGCCAACTGTATACGTGGATTTTTTAATTAAAAATGAGAAAAATTAATAAAGTGGAAACTAAATATAATCTCAGATATCTGGAAATGATATTATAATGCTGGGTCTTAGTCCACCCGTACAAGGATGGACTGGGTCCAAGGAAAGGTAAGTGCGCCGCTCGCCTGTTCCCCAGCCTCCCGATCCCGGAGACAATCAGACGCAGCGGGGAGCCAAGTCTAGCAAGGACTCATTTACTTCGTGCGAAACAGAACCTTTTATAGCACAAAACTGCAGAGTCATTGGGGCAGGGCTAAGGACCAACCAATCACTTAAACGGTCATTTTGCAGGGGGATTTCTATAGGACTAGCCATATGTCTATACACTTGTTACTAGTTTTGTTACCTCCCCTGATGTTGCACAGCCAATTAGTTTTAGTGGTAAACAACTTTGGATTCCGCCCACCTTACTTCCTTTGGGCACCATCATGTAACTAATTTCCCCACATTATAACATGAATTCAGGAAAAATACACTAGGAAACTTGAGAAATAACTAAGAATAAAGAACAATTGTGAACACTGTAGGCTGGAATATGGAAGACACAGTTATTCTGGAATCTAAACAGAAGGTTTTTAAACACATCCATCAGGATGTATGAGTGAACTATGAATGAACTATTACTTCAAAATGATGATGTAAGATAAGCAAACAAACATGCTAATGGAAATAGGAATGAAAGACACAATACATCTGAAGGCAGAAATCAATTCAATAGATAAATAATGTACAAAACAAACAAAATTGAACACACAATAGAAGAGAATAAGAGCTCAGACCATCAAAAGATGGCAAAAGTAATGCAACAGAGGGGCGTTAAAAGCTGTATTTCAGAAAGACGAAAAGTAATTCCCTACAGATATTCTGAAGGAGGAATCAAGAGTAAATAAAATGACAGGGCAGGCACCAGGCACAGTGGTAAGGACGTCACTTGGGACATCTACAACCCGTACTGGGGATCCTGGTGGGAGTCCTGGCTCCTCTGCATGCTAGCAGCCTCCTGTTAATGCTCTCCCTGGGAGGCAGCAGGTGATGGCGCAGGTATTTGGGAACCTTCTGCCCCACCCCGGGGGGGGGGGTCCCAGGTGATGTTCCAGCTCTTGGCTTTGGTCTGGTCCCGCCATGCCTGTTGGGGAAGTTTGGCGACTGAACCAGCAGATGGAAGAGCTTGCTTTGTCTCTCATTCTCTCTCAGTGTCTCTTCACCTATCAAATAAAACGAAAATAAATAAATAGGTTAAATTTAAAGAAAATGATAAATATATGAGTTAATACAAATAAAGTCGACATAAAGATAATTACATAATTTATCAGGTTAAAACATTATGTGGAGGGAGAAGATACACAGGACAATTAGATATAACCAGGAGGGGGCTACGAAGAACTAAAATGTTCTAAGTTCTCTCCATTTCTGGAAGGAAGACGAACATTCACACATTTTGGACTCTCGTAAATTAATAACACAGTAGGTCCCTGGTTAACTGCTACAATAGACTCAGAGGATCTACCGTCACAGTCAAAAAACAAAACAAGAATAGAATGATTTAAAAAAAAAAAAAGCAGATTCCAAAAAGGCAAGAGAAAACGGGAAAGAAACTCGGGGTGGCTGCGGGGTGGCAGATTTGAACCCAGCTCCACAGTAAAATGAAGGGGAAAACACATCAGAAATAAGGAACAGAGGGCAATGCAAGGAAGACAGGCTCTGCGCTCCACCCCGACTCAATGACAGGAGCAAGCTCCGGGCCTGCACCTGCGGGGCCTGCGAGCCCGTGAGGCTCCCTCGGCCGCCCAGCCCTGCGCTCAGCCCTGCGCTCCCTCCCACCTGCAGGTTCCAAGCTTCCAGGGCCCTCGGGCCCCACAGGAACGCGGACCACTCCGGAGACAGGGGCTGCCCCCTGCGGCGCTGGCCTGGCACTTCCCCCACATTGACCAGGGCCTTGGGAGAGACTGGGGTCCGCCGCCGGCCGCACGCGGGCTCCTCGGAGAAGCTCTGAGCCAGGGCTTCCCGGCCTCAGCCCGTGCCCAGCTTCCAAGAAGGGCGCTGGGATGCCACCGTTTTCTCCTTCCCACGGGGTCGCGTCCTCGTGGCCTCCACAGGCGGACGGGGCCTCGCTTTGTCCACAGCCGCCTTGTGCTCGCCCAGCAGACTCGGGCCCCGGGATGTGTTTGGGGTGCGCATCCTGCCCTGCTGCGTCTTATGGATCACATGGGCACGTGAAGATGTGCTGTGCAGGAAATGCGCCGTCTCATGAGAAAGGCTCCGCGTTCCCCAGCCGCCCACGCTCCCTGGGCTCCCACACCCGCGTTCCCCAGCCGCCCACGCTCCCGGGGCTCCCACACCCGAGTTCCCCAGCCGCCCACGCTCCCGGGGCTCCCACACCTGAAGCCAGGTGAGCGCAGCCTGCAGGCATCGCTGCTGGGCAACAGCACCAGTGTCCATGGACGGCTCAGCTGCCCCTGTTGGACTCACTGCAAGCACCCTCTCGGCTGCAGGACGAGCAGAACTGTCCGTCCCAGGAACCACAGAGTCAAGAATCCAGCGCACAGAGCCTGCACTGCCCGCCTCCCTGCACGAGGGCAGAGCTGGCCGCCAGCCTGCTCCATCCAGAGCCGGGGAGAACCCGCCCTGCAAAGACACTGCCTTTCCTAAAATCGTAAAGAAAGGCATGAATGCACGTTGGCCTCCACCTTTAATATAAATAAATAGATGGCCACAGCAAAAGGCTTCAGGTTCCGTGGCTATCTTAAGAGCAAAGGGGAGGGAAAGCATATATATATTTTTTTCACATTTAGGTGTCTCCATGGTAACATGCAAAATCTTTTCTACTTTGCAACTCACATTGGTGCTATCAAGTCTCCCCAGGAAATGTTTGCCTGTTTGCCATCTGATGTGGAAGAAAAATAGACACATCAGTGCAATGCTTTGGAATGTTTACTTTTGGAGCTCTCACTTCAGGAAAATGGACTCTGTTATCTCACTCCCTGAGATCTTGCTCTCCAGGGTAAATAGAGGAGCTGTGGCCAGCAGGACTGTGCAGGAAGATCCTGGGTGGTGGCAGAATCAAAGACTGCAGGGCTGGTGTTTATCAGCTGTGGCTACTCTCCTGGCTGTGCTCCTACACTCACCAGCACCTCCCAGTGTGCACAATGGAAGCACAGCTTCGGTGACACAAAGAAAACCAAACTGCAGTCACATGTGGTCAGAATCAGAAAGTTCACTTTCCAATTTACCTTCGAGAGCACTTACTTCATGTATTTATCAAGTGTCAGCAATTCCAGGCAGCCCAGGTTCATAATCTCAAATTCCTAAAAGCCAGATCGTCTACAAATGGATGGATGTAGGCAACTAGGAATGGCAAAATAAATAGCAGATCCAACTGTTTCTATTATTTTAAAATTTTATTTATTTATTCATTTTCATTTTAAAGGCAAAGAGACACAGAGACAGAAAGATCTTCCATCTGCTGATTCACTTTCCAAATGCCTGCAACAAACACAGCTATGTCAGGCTGAAGGTAGAACTTCCAAAGCTCAGTGAGGCCTCCCACATGGATAGCAGGGACCCAAACACCTGAGCCATCAGCACTGCCTCCCAGGGTGCACATTTGCAGAAAGCTGGAACCCAGAGCGGAACTGGGGCTTGAAACCAGGCATACTCATACAGGATGTGGGCTCACACGTGTCTTAATTGATTCAAAATGCCAGCTCTGTGTTTGAAATTTCATAAACTGTATTTTGCAACCCTATAAACTAAAATATATTTTTAAAAATTAGAAGATTCCAGGGAAAGCCTGTGATGGATTTCAGTATTCCTGATGACTGCTTCTTACCAACAGCTACAATCACTGTGTGTTAAGTAAATAATGATGTAAGGAGTGTAAGGCACTATGTGCTAAATAAATAACGGTGTACGACAAAGGGGAGGAGGAGGCCTTAAGGAAGGACTGCACTCCCTCCCCAGGGTGCACTTGCATGCATGGTTCATTGATCTTCGCTTGTGACTTCACAAATGGTACCTCTCCCTGCTACTGTGTGTTTGTGTGCACGAAACCCTAGTCTTGAAGATCTCAGAGTGCAGCCCCTATTTAACTTTTTGTAGATGGAATCAAGAAGGTGGTGGGACCTCAATAAACACAAACATATACAGCTGAATTAAAAACAGCAACAACAAATAAGCAATATTGCTTTGAGCAGATTTTCTGACAGAACAAGGTAGAGAAGAAATTAAATTTGCACGGCTGAGACATCTACGGATTGCACTGAACCTTCAGAAAGGCCATATGTAGCCAAAATTATTATTTCCTGTACTTAAATGAAGGAAGCTGGGTCTCAGAATGTTGGGTGACACAGAACCCAGGAAGGGCGGGTGTGACAAGAGCTCAGGGAATGAGGTGAGGTAGTTGATACTCATTTATACTTCCAGCCAGTGTAGACAGAGGATGCCCCCAAAAATGAGTCTAGACAGAAGAGGAAACACCCAGGCTTGGGAGGCAATTGAATAAGAACCATAGCTCTTTCACTTACTAATGGAGATTGCTAGCAGTAACCTTTTTGATTAAAATAGACAAAGTTATATTTAACCTCAAAGGACCTTACTTGTTATATTGTCTGTAGCAAAGGAGGTTCCTATTACAATAGGAGGATGTCATTTAACTCAGAGATTGATGAATATATGCTATATTTTGGTACAGTCACAAGTTTTAGTGCAATTCTCTATGATAAAAGAATTCTGTATTTTATCATCATTTAAGTGAGCATTATAAAATATTTCTCCAAAGTCTAAATGTAATACAGTCTCTGAAACTGACTCTATCAAAGATCACGTAGATAATAAATCACATGAAGAGAGATATTTCTCCTTGTTTGCTAGGATGAGAGCCTCCATTTCTACAAGGACATGTGATCACCCGTGACCCCAGGCACCCATTCAAGTGGCCCTCTAAAGCACAGTATCTGTCGAATAACCTCATAGGCCGAGTTTCCCATGTCCAGGGCTTACTAATTTGGATCACTTTAGTCTGGTTTATTTCTTCCTATTTGTTCATTCACCTAGTCAAAATTACAATTTAATTCAACATTGACATTTTCATAAAATCATGCAGCTATGGGTATTTATGGGAGAATTTTGCTTTTCTAGCAATAACAAGCATAGTAAAAGGTGTTCCTGGAACTAATGTGTTTAATACAATTACAGAAAATACCAGGGCAGTGCCAGGAGGGAAGATAACACCAGGCAGTTTATTATTGAAAACAAGGCAACTTGGTGTGCTCAAAGGGCAGTATTTGCACAGAGAAGTCTTTATTTAGTTCATACAGGAGTTGTTTTCTTGGAGGGCAGCTATACCCAACATCCAAGGAAACATTCAGAAGATGGCATGGAATCAACTCAATTTTGAGTTTACAGCAAACTCCTTCAAACATGCATAAGAAAGGGAGCTAATACATTTAACTCCAGGAATTGGAATACCACTGTTCATGAAGCAAACATTAAAGAATGAGTGCAAGAAGCCTGCCTGAGTACAGCTCCATGCCTTAGCAGAGGCCCTTCCTAGCCCTGGGAATGCCCTCTACTCTCTTGACCACTCAACCCCACCCTTCAAAATTCAGCTTCAACTTTGTTTTCAGGTGCAAGAATTTCTTTATCCTCTGGGGGCAATAAAGACCTCACACAGCTCACATTATTTCAGTGTGCCTTAAATTTTTTTGTGGCACTTGTCATCACATATTGATAGGCAGGCATGGTTTTGTTTTCAAAGGCTGATAACTGAATTGCAGCTGTGATGCCAATCCATATGTGTCGCTTATCTCTACCGCTAAGTCTTGCTATCTACATAGCAACAATGGCAGATGGATAATAAATTGTGGTGTTCAAAGAAACAGCACAGATTGGGCCTTTGGCTGCTAAGATCCTCCGGTGTGTGTGGAAGTGATTCTGGTCACTCATATTCAATGCATCAAGTGTATGGATCAGCAGTTCTCAAACTAGAATGTAACTCAGAATCACCAGGAGGGGTCATGCAGACACAGATTGCTGGGCTCCATTCAAAGTTTTCCAATGCAGTTAACTTTGGATGAGTTCAAAAACTTGTATTTGGCACAGACTCTTAGGGATGTTGAAGCTGATCATCCAGGCACCACAAGTGAGGACCTAAGGATGAGCCGAATCAGGTGTGGACTGTGTGTTCCTCACCCCATACCTCTTTCCTATCAATACAAAGTGCACTGCAGCGATTAAAGTTCGTCATTTCACTTGCTTTTGATTCAGTGGCAATTTGGGAGACTTGAAGATTACAGCAAAACTAGTAATTTAGGTAGCTATGATGTATCAGTTCCTCAACACTGATTATTTTATGCAAGACTTACAACTATATCTGAAAATTGGCATTCCTAGTCCCATTTTGCAGATGAGAAAGTTGAAATGTAGAGAAAGAATACAGCTTAACTTGTTTTCCACAGACAGAAGTGATGGCTCGGCAATGCATTCTGGGCCTTTCAGTTTCCAACAGTTCCATGTGTGATATTACAAAATCATATATTGTAAAATATAGAGTGGACAAGTACTCCATCACGTTTCTTCATCTAGGTCCAGAAAAATGAACATTCCAAAGATGTGTTACAATTTCTGCCATTTGATTTTGCAGATACTTTGATCTTTAGATTAAAAAATGATAAAGAACCATTTATTCTGAGTAATTGCTACTCAATGGCTCTGTATAAAAAATAAGAATCTTGGCCTAGGATTTTCCTTTGGCATCAAAATCCATAATCCGCCCCTTTGGTTAGTCTTGTTCATGTCATACTGCATAGGTTCTCACACACTCTATCATTTCTTGTCATGTCCACACTGGCAGGGTTAGAGCAGATGAAATAGCTCTTTGTTCTTTCATTGGCATTTGCTAAGCACTTTCAAAGTGTATGGTTCACAGTTAGGTGCTCTTATGATACAGATATAAATAGGAGAAATTTTCTGACCTTCAGCAATCACCAGATCACAGAATGAAAGGGATTGTCTGTTTTAGCAGTTACTACATAAGAGCTATAAAAACAAAGTTATGATCTGTTAGAAGAAATGATGATTTCAGGCTGGCAAGATGAGGAACACCTTGGTAGAAGAAAGTGCACTTGAGCTATATTTTAATGTATTGTTCTTAAATGAATATGCAAGGTGGCCTAATGTGCTACAGGAAGAAAATACTAAATTTTCAATTCTAATAAAGTTTATCTAAAATTTATAAAAACTACATTAATATTTATCCCTATTGAAGCTGGCACTGCCAAGAACCTTTGCCATACCCAACACTAGGATTTTACCTAGGGAAAGGAGGGCTCCATGGCACAGAGGGGTTGACACTTTGCCTCCACAGGCTTCTTTATGTTTATCCTAACCCTAGCTTTAATCCTTCCATAACACTAACCCTAAACCTTGTTCTAACCCTACACTTAACCCTAGTTTTAAATTAGGTCCTAAACCTAACATTAACACTTTTTGTAAGACTAGACCTAACCTAATCCTAACTCTGTATCTGGTCCTAAGACATTCTAACATTAACGCAATCTCTAATTCTATTCTACCAGTATATGTAACTGAAGCATGAAATGAAACCATAACTCTAGCTTTAACCCTACTCAAGATATAACCATAAACCTAGATGTAGTGCTAGAAGGAAACTTAGCTCGAAACCTAACCCCATTCATAGGTCTAACTATAGATATAACCCTAGCTCTAATTCTAACATTAACCATAAACTTTGCTTTCACATTAGACCTAACCATAGCTCTAAGTTAGACTCTAAATCTAACTCTAATCCTCACTGTAACCATTGGCCCAATACAAAGTCTCACTCTAGATCTAATCCTAGAGAAATTCCCAGCTCTCAAACTAGCCCTAAAAATAACCCTAACCTTCACTATAAGCTAGGTCTCAGCTTAAGTCTGACTCTAGGGGTAATCCTAGAGACATCCCAGCTCTAACACTAACCATGAAACTGATCCAACCCTAGATGTAGCCGTTGCACTAAAACAAACTCTAAATCTAGGTCTATCCCTAGTGCTAAACCTAGCCTTTACCCCAATCCTAATTCTAGCTCTAATCTTAACTCTAACTCTCTAACCTGAATACTAACTCTGCCCTAGTTCTAATCCAAACCCTAATACTTATCTAAGCCTAAACATAGCTATAATGCTAGACATTACACAAACTTTAGCTCTAATCCAAACTCTAAGCCTAGAACTTACCATGACCCAGACCCTAACTCTACTGGTAAACATAATGCTAACCCAAGCTCTAAACTTAACCCTATGCTAAACAAAATCCTAACGATAAACATAAACCTAAAGCTAACACTAACCCTAATCTTGTCTCTAACCATAACCCCAAAATTATCCTGGTCTAATGCTAACACTTACCTTGGCTCTAAATCTAACTCTTAATACTCAAAACCCTAGATTGACCTGAAGCCATAACCCCAAACCTAGGCTAACCTGTAACCCTAGCTGAAAATGTAGCCCTAAAAATAAACTTAACCACATTTCCAACAATATCTCTAAATCTGTACCTAACCCTAACTCTTAAATCTAGTCCTAATTCTAACCCTAGCTCTAGCATCAGATGTAACCCTTATTCAAACCCTTGCTCTACCTGAAATGCTAATCCCAACACTCGCCCTAAAGTTAGCTCTAACCCTAGCTCTAACTGTAACCCTGAACCTAACTCTAATTTCAGAGCCCTCCCTAGCTATCCCTCTAGGCACAACACTAACCCTAACCCTAAATCTAAATCTAGCAAAAATTTAACCAGATGAGTAGCTCTAACATTAGAATCAATCCTGTCAGCAAACCTTAATTCTAGATCTAACCCTAATTCTTTATTTTTAAAGATTTATTTATTTATTTGTAAGTCAGAATTACACACAGAGAGAGGAGAGGCAGAGAGAGAGAGAGGTCTTCTATCCGATGGTTCACTCCCCAGATGGCCGCAATGGCCAGAGCTGTATCAATCTGAAGCCAGGAGCCAGGAGTTTCTTCTGGGTCTCCCACATGTATGCAGGGGCACAAGGACTTGGGCCATTTTCTACTGCTATCCCAGACCATAGCAGAGAGCTGGATTGGAAGAGGAGCTGCCAGGACTGGAACCAACCGGCACCCATATGGGATGCCGGCGCTTCAGGCCAGGGTGTTAACCCACTGCACCACAGCGCCAGCCCCCTAACCCTAATTCTAATCCTAGCTCTAAATCCAACCCTAATTCCAGCTCTAACCCTAGCCTTTACTTTAACTCTAATGCTAACAGTAGCTCTAGGGCTAGTTTTAATGCTAAATCTAGCCATAATCTAAACCTAAGTCTAGTTGTAATCTTAGACAGAATAACAATAGCTCTTAACCTAATCCTAAACCTTAACCTAACCTCAACCCTGGAACCCTAACTCCAGCCCTACCCTTAACCTTAAACTGATTATAAACCTAGCTCTAAACCTAACACTAAATTTATCTTTAACCCTAACACTAAGACAAAGTCTTTACACTTCATAGTGTGGATGATTAATAGGATTTATGAATTATGTTACTTTGCTTCGATTAAGTAACACACAAGGGAATTTAGAAGGTGACTTGAAGCTGCTCATGTAGAAGCCATGGATCAAAGACAACCCTTCTATGTCATCAGAGAGAACGTGGCAGCACTCACGTCTCTTCCATTGCTTGGACAGAGTCAGTTCCAACTGCACGGTATCCAGCAACAGTTTAAAATCTAAAATGATTGGTGAGACTTTCTCTTTTTTTAAAGATTTATTTATTTATTTGAAAGGCAGAGTTACAGAGAAGCAGAGGCAGAGAGAGAGAGAGAGAGAGAAAGAGAGGTCCTCTATCTGCTGGGTCACACTCCAGATGGTTGCAACAGTCAAAGCTGTGCTGATTCAAAGCCAGGAGCCAGGAACTTCCTTTCAGTCTCCTACACGTGTGCAGGGGCCTCAGGACTTGGGCCATCTTCCACTATCGCAGACTACACCAGAGAGCTGGATCGGAAGTGGAGCTGCGGGAACTCAAACCGACACCCATGTTGGCTGCGGGGACTGTAGGAGGCATCTTTACCCACTATGCCACAGTGCCGTCCCCAAGACCTTCTTATATGGATTTTTTGACAGAGTTATTCATTATACACCTTACCATAAATGGGCATCTGCCCCTGCATATTTATCTTATAGACAAATAACCATACATTCGTGGATGAATGAATGGATAGATAAAAACCTAGAAATTAGGTTTTTCTTTAGAACAAAACTAAAATGAATACTAGGCATTAAGTGATTTGGATCCACAAATCAAAAGATGTGAAAAATAAAGACATGGGTATTATAATTCTAGTTTGTCACTGAAATGAAGGACAAATGACTTGCCCCAGAGGAAATAAGTATTGGATTCTTCCAGAGGCTGTGTGTGTTTATGTAAACGACACAGGATATCATCATTTGTTTCAGCACTGGAAACTGTATCAAGCATATCTTTGTAACTACTTCCTCCTTCTCTCATTGTAAGTATTTAACATCAGAATAATAATATTTAAGTAATAAGTTATTCTAATTACTTTAGACAATGAAAGGTATGTATACCTATTTAACAGCAATCCATAATTAGCATATTAATCAAGTGATGAATAATTTACAAGTTCAGGAGCAGATATGAATTATTGCAAAGGAAGCCTTGTGTATAAGGAGCTTAGACATCTTACAGATTTTTTTTTTTACTTGTTCTGAGGCATCTGGGAGTACTACTACCTATGAGAGTAAGAATCTTAATGGACCAATTACGTTTAAAATACCTCCCGTGTTCATTCTCCATCCTGATCTCATACTGGGCCCTGTCTTAAATGCATAGCAAACAGGACACAATTAACTCCTGATGACTCTTGCAGCCCTGACCCTGCATCCAGACGTGAGATGGGCAGGCTTCTAGTTCATCCCAAGGGGGGCTGAGTTTAAGAAATTTGGAGCTGTGCTTACAAGGAAATGAGTCTGCACGGTGCTTGTGGAGACACTCATCAGAGCTGGCAAAAGACGGGACTGTGATTTCAAGTGGGAGGCTCACCCTCTGCTCCCATGAAACAACAAGATCCTTTCCCATCCAAAGCAGGGTTCTCCATCTTTAACACAATAATTCAGACCAAACAACTCGTAAGCAAATAACAGAAGTGCATTTGTCATACTCTCCATTGGTGCTGTTTGATGCCTTCTCTTCTCTCGGACTGTTTGAAGCTCTTATTCATTTATTCGACTTTGCCTTGATTCCAGTGATGCATTATCACTATAATCAAACAGTCACATTACACTAAGAAACTCATTACAAAGTAACAACTCAAATGGTTGTTTTGTGATTTGGTGTACATTGTGCTTAATAATATGAAATGAGTGCATTCCAGAGATACTTTGGGGAAGGTACTCCTCTGACCTTGGACTACTTCCCCTACCAGCTAACCATCCGAGCTGGGCCACCAGTGTGGGTGGGTGGCGTTGTGAGAGGGGAGCTGTGTTTTGAAAAGGGAACACTAATATAATGTTGGTGGAAATGAAAATTAGAAAAGCCATTATGGAAAATAATGTGGAGTTATCCCCCAAAAAATAAAAATAGATCTACCATGTATCCATGGATTCCATTTCTAGGAATATATCCAAAATAAATGAAGTCTAAAAGTGAAAAGATGCCCACACTTTCATGTCTACTGCAGCACTACTCACAATAGCATGTCTGGAATCAACCTAATTGTCTAACAATAGATGAATGAGTAAGAAAAATGTTGTATATCTACAGAGTGGAATATTAGTCAGGAATGGAAAACAATGAAATCCTGAAATCTGCAACAAAATGGGTAGAATGAGAATAATTTTGCTAAGCTCTATAAGCCAGATGCAGAAATATAAATACCAAATGTTTTCCCTTCACATATGAAAGATAATGTATGTATAAGGTAGTAAAAAATGTTTGGACATTGTAGTATTTAGTACATAGATATTTAGTGTTGTTGTCACTGAATTTTATACCTTATATAACAATATATCTGTCTTTCCTCATTTTAATTTTTTTCATGAATGTTACATTATGTAATAATAGTAATATTTCTTTTTAAAAATGATTTATTTATCTATTTCAAAGGTTGAGATACAGAGACAAAAGGAGAGACAGAGAGAGAGAAAGAGATCTCCCATTCGTTGATTCAGTCCCCAAATGCTTACAATGGCCAAGGTTGGGCCTGGCTGAAGCCAGGAGCCAATGGATTCACCCAGCTCTCACATGTTGTTGCAGGAACACAAGTACTTGGAGCATCTTCCTCTGTTTTCCCAGGCACATCAACAGGGAGCTGGATCAGAAGTGGAGCAGCCAGGAATGCAACCAGGAGCCAGGGGCTTCTTCCAGGTCTCCCACACAGGTCCAGGGGCCCAAGGACTTGGGCTGTCTTTGGTTGCTTTCCCAGGCCACAGCAGAGGCAGATTCAGAAGTGGAGCAGCCAGGACTCGAACTGGCGCCCATATGGGATGCTGGCACTGCAGGTGGTGGCTTTCCCGCTACACCAGAGAGCTGCCTGCCCAACAATGCAATCTTGAGGACAAAACCTTTAGTACAGGAGCCCCTTTGCCATATTCAGCTTTGTGCATAAAAAAAAAGATGGGTTCCCAAAATCCATCAAGGCTGTATGCTAATACAAAGCTTATGAGTGTCAATGAACATAGCTCTTGTTTCAAAAGCTGTTGATTAAATCATCATTGTATGCATTTGTATTGATCTGGATATCAGCTTAACATATTCTGAATGCTAGATATTATGCCATTTCATAAGACTTGTCTTTAATTGCTTCATTTAAAAAAAATGTTGATCCTGTCAGCCATTGTTGTTTGTCATAAAATGCACGCTTTGGGCCAGGTTTAGTAAATGGAAAATAATTAAGTGCTCATTAATTCCCATTGTATCTATTATGTTATAGCTGATAACTTAAACATTGGCAGTGTTATGCAAATAGTTTTAGCAGACTAAGAATGTTCATTATCATAAAGGTAAAATAAACATAGCAAACATCATAATCAATAGTCTTATATTTAATAACAAAAAATTCAATTTTTACCAAACTTTCAACCAAAGATTATAAAGATGATTTAGTTTTCTCTCTAAACCAGTGTAGAATCTCTTCATCAATTCAGTTTAGATGCAATTCAA
Organism: Lepus europaeus; assembly: GCF_033115175.1. Classification (NCBI taxonomy): domain Eukaryota; kingdom Metazoa; phylum Chordata; class Mammalia; order Lagomorpha; family Leporidae; genus Lepus; species Lepus europaeus. The sequence goes on from NC_084839.1 coordinate 3,710,083, forward strand.
TTACAAATGGTAAAGGTAAATATACAAAATAAAGATTTGTTTGACAGTGATTTTGAATTCTGCATTATAGTGTAAGTTTTATCGTATGCAGATACAAATATAAATTTAGAAACATCTCTGTCAACATAACCTAAATACATATTAAAGAATCTCATCTGTGTATTGTCAGCATAATACCATAGCTTATTAAAAGGCTGAACATTGTACTGAACTTTCCTTGGAACCGGTGTAGAGCAAACATGATATTAAACTCATTAATTCCAGAAAAACATCAGTCTGTATGGAGGACTGCCCTGTAATCCCCCAACTATTGCCCCAGGAAGCATATTTGCATAACAAGGTGACGCTTGGGGATCCCCCACGTATGTTAGCATTGCTAGTGCAACCAGGAATTTAGCAGTCATTATCTCAGGGTTGGAATTCTTTTTTAATCATTCCATGTAATTTCCCCCTGCAGTATAATAGGAAAACTCAGTGTTTCAATGAACCTGATGTTCTTGCCAAATGAACTCCTTTCTTTATCAAATGGTGCTCACTCCATGGTTTAATTTGTAGGGAATCCGATCTTTAACTTGCAGAACAAACAAAAGCCCTGTGAGGATCATCTGGCTGGAGTTGTTATGGGTCTTGCTGTGCTTTCCCAGAAGGGCCATTCACCTACTGGGGCATAGCAGGAAAGGACAGCAGTCCAGAATCGGCACTAGACTCTGCCCAAAGAGCCTCTTAGCCCCTCTGACCCTTCTGTCCACAGAGTGCAAGGGATCCTTGGATTCTTCAAGTTGCTGCTGGGGGTGGAGCCTTCTTACCTGAATCACATTCAACATCTTCCCTGCTCATCCCCACTGTTGTACTCTTACGGCGTTTTGTTCCTTTCTCTGATGCCAAGCTCCTCTCTGGGGGAATTATCAATTTTAAACACGTTTTCCACCTAATATTTTGCTGTTGGAATATCCAACAGCAAGTACCATAAGGTCTCTGAGCTAGAGCTGCCCAAGTTCCATCACCTGAAACTCTGGGCTTGCTATTCACCTCCTGGAAACTTCTCCATCATCTCCTTCTGGCCCAAAGTCCTCCCTCAAATCATTCACGTGTATTCTCATTCCTTAGTAAGCTTTAGCATCTAATTTATGCTAGCAAATCATGTTTCATATCACAAAAACATATTAACGTATAACGTCACAGTAAATTCTAGTACTAAATGATCAGTAATTCACTCCCAAGAATAGCTTTGTTTGCTACCTGATCTTCTATTTTTCAGTCTAAATCTTATCTTGCAAATCCATCAACCAAATACACTTAGCTTTTCAGATATGGGAAAGTAACTGTTGTGGGCTGCAGGGCTTCCAGTGAAGCTTACTGCAGGTTCTTCTCTCCACATGTGAAACAATCCCAAACTAGAAGCATAAGGATGGACAGAAGAGCAGGACTGATTTTAAAGAAAAACGAAGTACAAACTGAAGAACCAAGTAGTACATGGATAAATAGTCAAAAATGCAAACAGGCCCCCAAACAAAGGACAAAAAGCCCTGTTTAACCAAAAAAACCTCCATAGTGAAAACAACTCTCCACAAAGGAAAAAGTCCATGACAAAGGAAAAGACCCCAGCCAAGGAAAAGCCCTCTCAATGAGATCAGACCTTCCCCTTCTCACCTCCAGAGGCACAGGGGGAGATGTCTGGAATGGAAAATAATTGGATATTCAAAAGGAGTCAAAGTTTGAGGCAGGGCTCAAGCTCTGCCCAGTTCATGTTCTTTTTTCAGAAATGTTGGAAGTGTCATGGCATCAGGTGCATGATGGGAGTGGACATGTCTTACAGGTAATTCTATTATGATGGCATTGTAATGACCTAAAAGACTTAACAGGGACACATCCTGCAGCCCTGTTGGGCATTCACAGCTAGCACTGGTTCCAAGTTTTCAACATTATGGAATTGGTAAATTCTGTTGTTCAGAAAGGAGCCAGGGTTGCTTGTGCATGGGAGGTGGACCTGTACAATGCACATAGTCAATGGCTTGGATGTGCACATTCAGAAAAAGTCATTTGAATAGTGCACAGGAAGGGACTTATCATGTGGGCTGGACAGGGCTGTCATATGGGCTGCCTGCAGCTGTCTTGTGGCAGTTCTTCATGGCTGTCAAATCACAAATCCCCTGGAGCTGTCAATCATTGCTCTGCACAAGTCATCTGGAGCCATGCAGTAGCAGTTTTGCAGGAGTGATCATTCATGGACTCTGCTGTCATGCAGGTCAACAAGGAGCTGTTCTCCTGCAGTTTGGCTGGAGCTCTCATTCCCCAGCTCCTTCTCCTAACTACTTTTCTTCCCACAACATAACAATTTATAATTGATGGCCTATCGCTCTTTGTATTCAATAAAGTGTTGATGTATAAATATCCCTAGGAAAGTTATACCTCACACATTTCTTTTGTAAGATATATTTTATTTATTTGAAAGGCAGAGCAACAGAGGAAGAGGAAGAGACAGAGAGAGATCGTACATCAACTTGTTCATTATCACAAATGGCTGCATCACATTTAATACCAATCAGAGATCATGAGCTTCCTCCTGTGTTTCCTGTTTCAATGTGTCCTTGGTCCTCAGTCCATACAGCAGTGAACACAATCATTTCCCTGGTGAAATGAAGTGAAATTTATTGACTGAATGGCCTATTTTATATGAGATTGCTATGTTCTTCTATTAACATGAGCAAATATAAAATAAAAAGAACTAAAACAAATTATTTCACAGGACTCCCCAGTTTTCAGATAAATTCTTCCTTATCTATCTTGCATGGCTATGAACTATTTTCTCTGGATAAAAGGATCCATCATACCAAACAATTCAGTAATATTCTTTTAAACTCAGAAGTACCAGATAGCACTCCTAGTTTAATGAGAAAGTTATTGTGTGCTCTTGTATAAGTATTCTTGCTTTGAGAATTAGACATCTAAACAAGCAGAGCAAGAAGACATGCCAGAAGGAAAAAGCTCACCAGTAAATCATTAGAGTTAATTATCAGAGATGTTACTTTCATTCCAGCACCTTGATTTCTGAAACTATATAGTTTACCAAAGGAAGAACAAGTATAACAAATTAATCATGCATTTAGAGCACATATACCATATTCATGGATGACTTAGAGGTATCTCCCTCAGACTTGAATGGTGCTGTCCTAACTGGGTCTTAAACAATTCAGAGTTTTCTAGCTCTATTTACTCTTGAGTTAACATACTCTTAGATAACAGGGTTTATGGAAGGATTCTTATTTCTTAAGGCTGAATAGTATTTCACTGTATTCATATACCACATGGGCCTTATCCATTCATCCAATGATGGAAACTTACATTTATTTCATTCCTTCACATTTGTGGATAATGTTACAATGAATATTAATATGTAAATATTACTTCAACATACTGATTTCATTTCCTTGGGTTATAGATGTGGGATTACTATAGCATATGGTGGTTCTGTTTGTTTTTAATTTTTGGGGAAATTCCATAATGTTTTCCATAATGGCTGTACCAGTTTACATTCCCATCAACAGTGTACAAAGAATTTTCTATTACTCATATTTTTGTCAATAGCAGGTCTGTTTTTTAAAATAATATCCATTCTAAGAGTTGTAATTCATTTGAGACAACATGAGTGAGCCTGGAGGACATCAAGTTAAGTGAAATAATCCAGGCACAGAAAGAAAATAGCATGTGATCTCACATACTTGTGGAATCTACAAACCTCAAACTCACAGAAGCATAGATAGTGGATATAAAGTGCTGGGGTGGGAAGTGGGAAGAAAGGAGATGGATTGAGGAGCTATTGGTCAAAGAACTCAAAATATAAATTAGATAGAATGAATAAGATCAGAATTGTACAGCATAGTATACAACATATTGACTATTGCTAATAACAAGATATTGTATACTTGAAAATTACTGAGAGTAGATTTTATGTGTTCTCATCACAAAAAAAATACTTGAAGTAATTCACTTGTCATTTAAACTGATTTAGCTATCACAAAAGGTAAACGTATATCATACTGTGTTGTACACCACACATGTATGAAACTTTTACCAATTAAAGTATTTTTAAATTTTTAAAGGAAGAAAAACAAGTCCAGTATGTTTCTTCAACAAAATGGTTGCGAAGATCTTCCCACAAGTCCATAATGCAAGTGGAGGATAAAGTTCCACAGCAGCAGAAGCCCCGAAAGCAGGTGCAAAGTCAATGTGAAACCACATGGACTCAAGTCTACTCAGCTAAGCCAAAGGGACATGAGGTTGAACAGCACAGTTACACACAGACCTCAAACAGCTGTGGGGATAACCATGGTCAGTCTTCCTTCTTACACCACAATTACACCCACTTATCCTCTGGTGTTCCAGACAGCAGGTCCTCACTGATAACATAGATGACATTTTTACATATTGAAATGCAAAATAGTTAATATATTTCTAAAGATTTCTAGAAATGGCTTTAAATGACTACAACATATAATTTTACATTGTTCAACAATACTTAAAAATAAAACTTCCCATTATCCCTTTCACCTACCTATAGCCCTCACTCCACACAGGGGAGATTATTGTGCTCCATGTTATGAGAATTATTTCTCGGTAGTAGGAAGGAGAAGCCTTCATGTAATTCAACTGTGATTAAGAATTTCAATACTAAATGATGAAATTTGAGCTTAGGACCTACAGAAAACTTCAATGTAGATTTGTAAACAATATTCACTGCAATAGGAAGGGTTAATATTAGCAAAATCAATGAATTTTTCTAGTTCATAAAAGGTAGTGCACTCAGAGATAAAAAATAAGTAACAAATCCCTTTTAATTCAGATACTGCCACATCCCTAGTGTCCACATATGGTCAAAGACAAAGCCCCATTCTTGAGAGTGTTCAAGCTAGAGCTGGTGGGCCATACTCATTTTGATTTTCAGTGTCAGAGCTAGGATACACAGAACCAGCATGGACACAACTCTGTGCTGCCGATGGTGGAACAGTCTTTCTTCTATCTGGGTTCAGAAGGATTTACAGCCAAGGAAACGCAGACTCAAAGCAACAAATAAATGCCCATGTCCTGAGTTCCTAGGTATTCCCTAACAATTTCCTTTCTGTGATTGGCTAACTTGAACAAACAATTTTCCTGCATGGCTTAAGCATCATTGTCTATTTTAACAAAGTACTGAGGGAAACAAAAACTTCTTTCATACTTTGAGCATGATTTGTCTCCCTATTCCTGCATATCTTTAAAGTCCAAAGTTTTATGCTAATGATTAAAGGATTAATGTTAATGGCTGATGGGTTAAAAATGGAAACTTGATCCAAATACGATGTTTATGAAGTGGAAATAGTAGGAGCATTCAGGTCAATGGGATGTGCCCTTGGAAGATGGTTCATGTTTGAGGGTTCGCTGTGTAGCAGAAACATGTTTGCTGCCTGCAGGCTGGCTCACCCTGTGATTCTCCCTCTGCGTGCATCCCACCAATCACTGCTTGCAAATGGTGCCAGATCTCAATGGGCACATGAACCTCCAAAGCTTGGAAGTTTTGGACTTTGAACTTCCAAAACCATGAACTGAAGTAAACCTTCTTCCTTCTTAAGTATTTTTAAGGTCTTTTACTTGTAATGATGAAAAGGCGACTAATATAACTTTTATATTTGGGAGTATTCCCACAAACCAGTCATGAGGAGAAGTGCTTTAATTCAAATAACCACATTTAATACCAATTATTACTCTGCAAATTAAGCTTTGTTATTATCTAGTGACATGAAATATGTATGCTACCTAAGTAACTTGCCCCAAGTTAATGCTGAGTTGAGCTGGGTTGCACATCTAGTCACCTCTGACTTCAGGGCCATGACTTAAATAAGATAGTTATAATATTAAAGTATGAAAAGTAAGCTATAGACCCAACATTTAAAAGAACATGTGCTACTTGCGTGGTTTTGTAAAGAGTTGTTGGAGATGTGGGTCATGCTCTGTGTTGATCAAACATAGGACTTCCATAGATGTCCAAGGAGTTTTCTCCTATAACTCTGCAGTTCCAGAATCCAGAGCAAACAGCAACATTCTGCAGCACACTTAGAAAACAACCCAAGGCTCTGAGGTACTACGTTGTCCAAAGCAACAAAGAAAACAATGAAAGTGAAATCTCTGTAATACACACACACACTAATAAAACCAAATAGCACCATAACCCTTATCGCTGCCTTGCAAAAGGACTTTTTTTTCTGTTAAGGCTTATTGCTTTATACATTTCCTTAAAAGAATTTACTTCCCAACCCATACATCTAGAGAAATGAAATGGCTATATTTTTAAATTTCCATTCATAGTTTTTCTCTAAAGCTTAAAACTTTGGTGTATTAGTAAATGTTCTTACAGAAAATCTTGGCAAAATTGTAGAATATCACCATAACTTTAGTGGTGAGACTACATTAAGTCAGGACGTGGCAATACAATTTTGTGATGAAACAGTGTGACAAGGAGGTAGTCATTAAACAGTGCTGTGGAGTCTTTATTCTTCACCCAGTGAGTGGTGTCCTCATGCTCTACTGTCCAGATTTATAGAAGTGAAGTAAAATCAAATCACTGAATTTGTCAGAGAAGACCTGGCTGACTGTATGCATCACCTGATCCCACAGTCAGCCTCACCTTAAAAATCTTCTTTCTCTTCCTTTTCTACATTTTCTCTGTACAAATAAGATGTGCCAAAATAGTGCCATAATTCATTCGGATCTGGCTGAAGAGCCCATGAAAGTATTGTAGGCATGGAAAGCCAAGATACCATGGAAAAGAAAAAAAGAAAAAGACCTAAATGAAAGATCTCTGTTAGTGAGATCCCAGTGGAAAGAACGGGGCCATCAAAGAAGGAGGTACCTTTCTCTGAAGGGAGGAGAGAACTTCCACTTTGACTGTGACCCTATCGGAACAATATCAAAGTCAGCGAACTCTAAAGGCTTCCATAGCCCTGGCAACTCATGACTAGAGCCTAGGGAGATTACTGACGCCATGAACAGGAGTGTCAAATTGTTAAGTCAGCAACAGGAGTCACTGTGTACTTACATCCCCTGTGGGATCTGTCCTTAATGTATTGTCTAATGTGCAGTGATGCTATAACTAGTACTGAAACAGTATTTTTACACTTTGTGTTTCTGTGTGGGTACAAACTGATGAGATCTTTACTAATTACATACTGAATCGATCTTCTGTATATAAAGATAATTGGAAATGAAAAAAAAAAACAAACCTGGTGTTAAATTGGAAATGGCATAGAAAATTAATTAATTTAAAAATATATATATATTATGTAGGATCTCTGTCTTTAATGTGCTGTACACCCTTATTTAATGCTATAACTAGTACTCCAACAGTATTTTTTTTTCTTTTCTTTTCACTTTGTGTTACTATATGGGGGGCAAACTGTTGAAACCGTTACCTAATATATACTAAACTGATCTTTTGTATACAAAGAGAATTGAAAATGAATCATGATGTGATAGGAAGGGGAGAGGGAGTGGGAGGGGGGAGGGTTGTGGGTGGGAGGGAAATTTTGGGAGGGGGAAGCCATTGTAACCCATAAGCTGTACTTTGGAAATTTATATTCATTAAATAAAAGTTTAATAAAAAAAATAGTGCCATAATTGATCATCACTCTATTTGAAAAAATTAACCATTTAACAAGATTTGAAAATAGCTTTCAAAACTTATGCATTTGCAAAAGCCCTGTTTCTTTAATTTAGAGAATCCTATTTCAAGCAAAATTTAACATTTCTGATAGATTTATGTTTCAAATAATAAATAACACTTTTTAAACTTTTATTTATAAATATAAATTCCCAAAGTATAGCTTTTGGATTAAAGTGGCTTTTTCCCCCCACAACTTCTCTCCAACCCACAACCCTCCCACACATTACCATTCCCTCTCCCATCCCATTCACTTCAAGTTACATTTTATTTCTTTCTTTTTTTTTTTTTTGACAGGCAGAGTGGACAGTGAGAGAGAGAGAGACAGAGAGAAAGGTCTTCCTTTTGCCGTTGGTTCACTCTCCAATGGCTGCTGCGGCTGGCGCGCTGCAGCCGGCACACCGTGCTGATCTGATGGCAGGAGCCAGGTGCTTATCCTGGTCTCCCATGGGGTGCAGGGCCCAACCACTTGGGCCATCCTCCACTGCACTCCCTGGCCACAGCAGAGAGCTGGCCTGGAAGAGGGGCAACCAGGACAGAATCCGGCGCCCCTACCAGGACTAGAACCCGGTGTGCCAGCTCTGCAAGGCGGAGGATTAGCCTATTGAGCCACGGCACCGGCCTCAAGTTGCATTTTCAATTATCTTTATCTACGGAAGATCAATTTAGTATATATCAAGTAAAAATTCCAACAGTTTGCACTCACACAGAAAAACAAAATGTAAAGTACTGCTTGAGTACTAGTTATACCCTTAATTCACATAGAACAACGCATTAAGGACAGAGATCCTACATGAGGTGTAAGTGCACAGTGACTCCTGTTGTTGATTTAACAATTGACACTCTTGTTTATGGCGTCAGTAATCACCCTAGGCTCTTGTCATGAGTTGCCAAGGCTATGGAAGCCTTCCCAGTTTGCCAACTCCAATCTTATCTAGACAAGGCCATAGTCAAAGCAGAAGTTCTCTCCTCTCTTCAGAGAAAGGTACCTCCTTCTTTGATGGCCCGTTCTTTCCACTGGGATCTCACTCAGAGAGATCTTTCATTTAGGTCCTCTTTTTTTCCAGAGTGTCTTGTCTTTCCATGCCTAAACACTCTCATGGGCTCTTCAGCCACATCTGAATGCCTTAAGGACCAATTATGAGGCCAGAGTGCTGTTTAGGGAATATTCCATTCTATGAGTCTGCTGTGTATCCTGCTTCCCATGTTGGATGGTTCTCTCCTTCTTAATTATATCAGGTAGTATTAGAAGACACTAGTCTTGTTTATGTGATCCCTTTGACTCTTACACCTATCAATATGATCAATTGTGTATAAAAGCCTGTTGATTTTTGTGCATTGATTTTATATCCTGCTACTTTGCCAAACTCTTTTATGAGTTCCAATAGTCTCTTAGTAGAGTTTTTTGGATCCCCTGAAGAATCATATCATCTGCAAGAGGGATAGTTTGACTTCTTCCCTCCCAATTTATATGCCTTTAATTTCTTTTTCTTGCCTAATGACTCTGGCTGAAACTTCCAGTACTATATTGAATAGCAGTGGTGAGAGTGGGCATCCCTGTCTGGTACCAGATCTCAGCTAAAATGCTTCCAACTTTTCCCCATTCAATAGGATGTTGGCCATGAGATTTTCAAAAATTGCTTTGATTGTATTGAGGAATGTTCCTTCTATACCCAATTTGCTTAGAGTTTTCATCAGGAAAGGGTGTTGTATTTTATCAAATGTTTTTTTCTGCATCTATTGAGATAACCATATGTTTTTTCTTCTGCAGTTTGTTAATGTGGTATATCACATTGATTGATTTGTGAATGTTGAACCATCCCAGAATTTTATTGAGGATTTTTAAGTCTATGTTCATCAAGGATATTGGTTTGTAATTTTCTTTCAATGCTACATCTTTTTCAGGCTTAGGGATTAAGGTGATTCTGGCTTCATAGGAAGAATTTGGGAGGATTCCCTCTTTTTCTGTTGTTCTGAATAGTTTGAGAAGAATTGAAGTTAGATCTTTTTTAAATGTCTGGCAGAATTCAGCAGTGAATCCATCTGATCCTGGGCTTTTCCTTCTTGGGAGGGCCTTTATTACTGATTGAATTTTTGACTTGGTTATGGGTCTGTTTAGGTTTTCTATGTCTTCCTGGCTCAATTTAGGTAGGTTGCATGTGCCGAGGAATCAATCTATTTCTGATAGGTTTGCATATTTTGCTGGCATACAAGTCTTTGTAGTAATTTCTGATGATTCTTTTTATTTCTGTGGTGTCTGTTGTTACATTTCCTTTTTCATCTCTAATTTTATTGACTTGGGTGTTTTCTTTTTTAGTTAGTTGATCCAATGGTGTGTCAATTTTGCTTATTTTTTCAGAAAATCACCTCATCATTTAGCTGATCTTTTGTAGTATTTGTTTGAATTCAATTCTGTTGATTTCTTCTCTGATTTTAATTATTTCTCTTCTCCTACTAGATTTGGGCCAGGTTTGCTGCAGTTTTTCTAGATCCTTGAGATGCATTGAAAGCTCATTTATTTGGTGCCTTTCCAATTTCTTGATGTAGGCACCTATTGCTATAAACTTTCCTCTTAACACTGCTTTTGCTATATCCCATCAGTTTGATTTGTTGTGTCGTTATCCTCATTTGCTTCCAGAAAGTTTTTGATTTCTCTTTTGACTTCTTCTACGACCCAGTGTTCATTCAGGAGCATGTCATTCAGTCTCCATGTGTTTGCACGTGCTCTAGGGATTCCTGAGTTGCTAATTTCCAGCTTCACTCCACTGTGTTCTGAGAAGCTGCATGGTATGATTCCAATTATTTTGAATTTGCTGAGACTTGCTTTATGGCCTAGTATGTGATCAATCCTAGAGTAGGTTCCATGTACTGCTGAGAAGAAACTAAATTCTTTAAGTGTAGGATGAAAAGTTCTGTGGATATCTGTTAGATCTATTTAGGCTGTAGTGTTCGATTAAATCTGCTGTTTCCTTGTTAATCTTCTGTCCGGTTGATCTCTCTATTTCTGAAAGTGGAGTATTGAAGTCCCCCAATACTATTGTATCGGAGTCTAAGTCTCCCTTTAAGTTCCTTAACATATCTTTTAAATAAACTGGTGCCCTGTAGTTTGGTGCATATACGTTTATAGTAGTTACATCTTCCTGTTGAATTGATCCCTTAATCATTATATAGTGCCCCTCTTTGTCTCTCTGAACAGTTTTTGTGTTAAATTCTATTTTGTCTGACATTAAGATGGCTATGCCAGGCCAGCGTCATGGCTTAACAGGCTAATCTTCCACCTTGCGGCGCCGGCACACCGGGTTCTAGTCCTGGTTGGGGCGCTGGATTCTATCCTGGTTGCCCCTCTTCCAGGCCAGCTTTCTGCAATGGCCCAGGAAAGCAGTGGAGGATGGCCCATGTCCTTGGGCCCTGCACCCGCATGGGAGACCAGGAGAAGCACCTGGCTCCTGGCTTCAGATCAGCGAGATGCACCGGCCACAGCGGCCATTGGAGGGTGAACCAATGGCAAAAAGGAAGACCTTTCTCTCTGTCTCTCTCTCTCACTATCCACTCTGCCTGTCAAAAAACAAACAAACAAAAAAACAAAAGATGGCTATGCCAGCTCTTTTTTGGTTTCTGTTGGCATGAAATATCTTTTTCCAAACTTTCACTTTCAGTCTGCATGCGTCTTTGTTGGAAAGATGTGTTTCTTGTAAGCAGCAAATAGATGGATTTTGGTTTTTAATACATGAAGCCAGTCTGTGTCTTTTAACTGGATAGTTGAGGACATTCACATTCAATGTGACTATTGATAAGAAGTAGCTTTGCCCTGCCATTTCCCAAAGATATTTTTAATATATGCTTTGAACTTCCTGTAATCTTTCACATAGAGGTTTTTTTTCTTTTACCTTCTTTTACCTTGTTTCTGTGTTTCTGTGTGTGACACATCTTTAAGCATCTTTTGCAGGGCTGGACGAGTGGCAACAAATTCTTTCCATTTCTGTTTGCTTTGAAAGGTCTTTATTTCACCTTCATTCACAAATGAGAGCTTTGCAGGATATAATATTCTGGGCTGGCAGTTTTTCTCTCTTAGCACCTGGGCTATGTCTCGCCATTCCCTTCTAGCCTGTAGGGTTTCTGATGAGAAGTCTGCTGTGAGTCTAATTGGAGATCCTCTAAGAGTAATCTGACGTTTCTCTCTTGCACCTTTTAGGATCTTTTCTTTATGTGTCACTGTGGTGAGTTTAATTACAACGTGTCGTGGTGAGGATCTCTTTTGGTCATGTTTATTAGGGGTTCTATGAGCTTCCTGTACTAGGATGTCTCTGTCCTTCTCCAAACCCGGGAAGTTCTCTGCAAGTATCTCACTAAAAAGCCCTTCTAATCCTTTCTCTTTCTCCATGCCTTCAGGAACTCCTAGAACCCAAATGTTAGGTTTTTTTAATAGTATGCTGTAGATTCCCAACAATATTTTTTAGATTTCTAATTTCTTCTTCTTGTCTTTGGTTTGACTGTATACTTTCCTGTTCTCTGTCTTCTAAGTATGATATTCTTTTTTCTGTCTCACGGATTCTGTTTTTAAGGCTCTCAAATGCGTTTGTCATTTGTTCCATTGAATTCTTCATTTCATTTTGATTTCTCTTCAATATCACAATTTCATGTTCTAAATTCTTCATTTCATTTTGATTCCTCCTTAAGATTTCATTTTCACAAGAGAGATTTTTTATCCTGTCCAGTATGGATTTCTATAGTTCATGAATTTGTTTTTGAGAACTTCTAAATGTTCTTATCATGAATTTTACTGAAATCCATATCTTGCATTTCTTCTATCTCATCATGTTCATAATCTTGTATTGGAATGCCCTGTTCATTTGGGGGTGCCGTAATGTCTTCCTTGTTGTTGTTTCGGTTTCTGCATTTGTTGCTTGGCATTGTTGAGATATTCTTTAGTTTCTTCTTTTTTTTCACTGTGGTGGCTTTTCTTGTTATATTATGAAACTCGATTAGGCCGACTGTCTGCTTTTGGTGAATCTCTAGAGGCTTGTGTTGGGTGTGGCCAGAGAGCTCTGTTCAGTTCTGTTCTTCAGGGTTAAGGGTGTGCCAAAAATGACGCACCCAGGGTTGCATGGTAAATCTCTCTCTCTCTCTCTCTCTCTCTCTCTCTCTCTTTATTCAGAAGGGAAGTAATTCTGCACAGCTGAGCTATTCTCCTTGGAGGCAATCAGTGCCCGAGTGCTAGCCTCTGTGGGTATAATATTTGTCTGCTTTTTCCCAAGGACTGTGTAGTCCTCAGTGTAAGCTCAGATTCCCCTGCAATCTCCCATTGGGTTGCCAAGGTTACCGAGATTGTGGGGTCTCCCACTGATAGTACTCTCAGGCACTCTGTGAGTTCTCCCACACACTCTCCGTTCGTTCTTTTTTTTTTTTTTTCACAGTCCCAGTTCATAAGCTCCACACATTTACTAGGTCTTAACCTAGTTATTTCTCCCCGTCAGAGTCAGGATTTTCTGCTTGGCTGAGGGCGGGTGCAGCCCTTAGCTGGCGTAGCTGTTATGTTGTCCAAAATTGCGCCTGTTCATTGTCTTGCTCGCCTTTGGAAGGTGAGTGCAGAGAGAGAATCGTGTCTGTACTGACCCCTTTTGTTTATTTTTTCTCTACTCTAGTTAGCCTGGTGATCATTCCCCCCACAGGGCTTCAAGCCTTGTTTCCTCGGCTCTTCCTGCTGCTTTTCCACCAGTGTCTCGGGCTACTGCAGTTTCACCTCACCTCCCTTTCCAGTGCTAGTGCATAGACTCGGCGCCTGGGGTCCCAAGCTGTGGGCACCTGTGCCCTCCACATAGGTCCACCTTGTCCCACTAGTTTCGGAAGAGCTCCCTCAGCAGTTTTTTCCATAACTCTTCCCTGAAACTACAGTATCTCTGCTTTTATTAAAATATCTTTTCCCAGACTATGAGTGGACTCCCTCCCTATTCCACCATCTTGGAACTGCCCTCATAATAATTTTAACCTATTTTAGTATTTTTAACATATATATAATTTATTTTAGTATTTTTAACATACTAAACTCACTCATTAAAAAGTCATATGTAAATTCCTTTCACTTTTATAAGTAAACAACTTTGTCATCTGTAAACAATGACAGTTTTACTTATTCTGTGAAGATAGGGATCAATATTGATAATCAAGAATCTCACTATACCTAAAGCAGGCTGATTACAGAGAAAAACATATCTAGGATGTCATTTTTAGAGTGCTGAGAAGCAGATAATAACAAGTGAGTCTGGAGCTATCCATAAAGGGGAAGACATAACCCATGCATAGGAAACTCATTGGATAGCAGCTGATTTATCCTCAGAATCAGAGGGGACTAAAGAATGGTGGACCCCACAAAGATGTGCTTATGATGTGCTGTTGTTGTGTCACAGAGCCAGCAAGCGATCTCAGCAATGAATAGAACAGAATATATCTGTGGAAGTGACTTGCACTACTCCTTGACCTATCAGTCTTGGGAGTACATAATTATAAATTAGTTTTTCAGTCTTTATATTTGACCTTCTTTTAAGCACAAATGATTCCTTAAAGTGAAAACTTGATTTCAAGTTATTCAGTAAACAATTCATATAAAATGCACACCACAAAGAAGAAACACTATGCATGAATTTCAAACCTACATGTGTCTGAACAAGATCTAATTTGAGGCACCAAGAAGAAAAAACCCCTATCAGAGTGACACAAATTCTGATAAAAGTTGAAGCAAGAACCAGGCTCAAATTTATAGTGAATGTTGAGTGGAAAAATAGTAAAATCACTGATGTTTTACAAAACATTTGTGAGGACAACGCTCTGAGAAATCAGTATTTACAAATGGATAACTCATTTAGGAAGGGATGAGATGATGGTGATAATGGTGTCGGGAACAGCAAGCTTCATTTATAAGGATGGATTAATCTTTCTTGTTCAAGATGTAAATGAGGGAGAAGCATGACTAACCGAGAAAACAACAGCCACCACCAAGGACATCTGAACAGCTTCACTGTCAGTGCCGACAAGAAAATTAAAATGAACCAAACTTTCTGTTCAATGGATGCCATGTGAAAACTATTTCACCCAGATCAGCTGCAATAGAATCAGAGTTTTCAATGGACATTTTTAAGAAGTGGTATCAAAGGCCACTGCTGTGGCAAAAGTGGGTAAGACTTCACCTGTGGTGTTAGCATCCTATATGAGCTCTGGTTTGAATCCCAGCTGCTCCTCTTCCAATCCTGCTCTCTGCTATGGCCTGGGAAAGCAGCAGAAGATGGCCCAAGTTCGTATGCCCTGGCACCCATGTGGGAGACCCAGAAGAAGCTCCTGGCTCCTTGTTTTGGATCTGCCCAGCTCCAGCCACTGTGGCCATCTGGGTAGTGAATGAGCAGATGGAAAACCTTTCACTCTGCCTCTCTCTCTCTCTCTCTGTCTGTAACTTTACCTCTCAAATAAATAAATAATCTTAAAAAGAAGTGGTATCAGGACCCTGAAGAATTTCTTCTAAGAGCTGTAATAGGAGAAGACACGTCACTCCAGAAGTATCATCCTGATGACAAAGCACAATCAAAGCATTGGCTACCAAGAGTTGAAAGTGGTGCAATCAAGCCAGGAGTAGGCCAGTCAAAGCCAAGGTCATGGCTGAGAGCATTGTGTAATGCTCTAGGCATCTCACTAGTTGACTTTCTGGAAGGCTAAAGAGCAAATACTTCTGCTTATTAGGTTATTAGGAGAGTGTTTTACCAAAACAAGAAACAAATGAAACAAACAAAATAAAACAAAACAAAAAATGCTGAGAAATCTTCACCAGAATCCATTTCCACCACCAAAGTGCTCTTGCTCATCTTTTCATCAACAAGGGTGATTTTGTGATAGAAACCACTATTCTGTGATGAGAAACCACTATGCATCCCCATCACAGTCCTGATTTAGTTCCTTCTGGTTTTCATTGTTGTTTTCTGACTTTAAAACATCTTTAGAAGTGTCCATTTCCTTCAAATAATGATGTATAAAAGATTCCATTGAATCTTCAAGAACTCCATTCTTCATGGATAGGATGTCTGGCATCTTTTACAAAGATGTCTTGAACATGAATGATCCTATTCTGAGAAATAAAAATTATATTATTCATTTTTAACTTAATTACATAGTTCAAAAACATTTTAGAAGTATTCTAGCACATTCCAAATAGGTTTTGAATTTAGAAAAAAATATGACAGCATTGTGTTGGACAAAAAGGAGAGAATAACTATAACATATTTTATATATTTGTTAATCTATAACCTAATTAATGATTGCCACAAGTTATCATATTTGATACAAATCTAAAATTAAATATCCCATTATGTTTATATGTATTATCAAACCCACTTTTCTTTTCATACTTTTTTTACAATTTTACTTATTTTTCCATTGGAGATAGGTTATTTTATTCTGGTTATTTGCATTTTCACTAATTACAAGATTCAATATAAACAGTGAATGTGGGTCTGTCCTCTCCTTTCTTTTGTGTGCTATCTATAGTTTCACTCTCCAAGTGGATGCAACAACCAGGTCTGAGCCAAGCCAAAGCCAAAGCCATAAGTTTCATCCTTGGCTCCCGGATGGTGGTAGGAACAGGTGCTTAGGTCATCCTCCACTGCCTTCCCAGACACATTAGCAGGAAGCTGAATCAGAAGTAGGGTAGCTGGAACTCAACCCAGTACTCTCATACGGGATGCCAATGTTGCTGGGAGTGGCTTAACCTGTTGTGCCATACCCCAACCTCATTAATTGTATTTTATAATATTAAAAATATTTTATACTGATATATTATTGAATAATGTTTTCAATCATTGATTCATTCTTTAATATGTTAATTTGTTAAAATGCTGTACTTACAGTGAACATTGCAATTAAGTTACTAGAGAATGCATTATGACTTCTCTTGGAGAGTAGGAGGGGTCCACTGAGTGCCACCAAATGACGTTCTGCAAGCAGTGAGCATCAGGCAGTGTCATGGAGGGAATGGGCCAGGAGACCATGCAGCCCTGGGAAAGTCACTTCCCTATTATAAAGCTCAGTTCCAGAACTGCTTTGGAAACTATGGAGCAGTTTCTGAGGCATACTCCATAGTTAAAATGTTCTTATTCTGTGAGCAATAATAAATCATAAAAAATATCAGTTGTGAGTTCACCCTGGACCTCATTTAAACTCATTTGGGTAGCTCAAAGTGAAATGATGATAAATCCACTTCCACTGAAGATAAACTTCTGGAAACATAGAAGATAAAAAAATTCAGCTGGTTAAAAATTTTGCGTTTCCTCCTCCGGTGAAATTTGAGTGTACTGATTCTTAGACCTGTATTCACCAGAGCAAATGTAGCTGTTTGTTTCTTAAGAAAACAGGTTAGAATTGCCTCACATTTTAACCTGAGAGAGATCTCATCAGAGGGCTCATTCAGGTTTGTAAGAAAGAACCTGCAAACACTCAGTCCTACCTTGAATCTATGAATATTGTATCACTGTTAAAGCACTTCTAAAATATTCTTAAAATGTGTATTTTTTAAAATTTTATAACACAAAGATAAGGTATAACATGATTCATCCTCTTTTTTACCACAATGTCAAGATTTCTCATTCCTTTTCATATCACTTTTCTACCTTTTTTAAATCATTTATTTGAAAGTCAGAGTTACACAGAAAGAGAAGGAGAGGTAGAGAGAGAGAGAGAGAGAGAGGAGAGAGAGGTCTTCCATCCTCTGGTTCACTCCCCAGTTGGCCGTAATGGCCAGAGCTATGAGATCCGAAGCCTCTTCCGGGTCTCCCAAGTGGGTTCGGGGGCCCAAGGACTTGGGCCACCTTCCACTGCTTTTGCGGGCCACAGCAGAGAGCTGGATCAGAAGTGGAGCATCTGAGACTAGAACCAGCACCCATATGGGATGCCAGCCCTGCAGATGGCAGCCTCACCCACTATGCCACAGCACCAGCCCCAACACTTCTCCACTTTTTTTTTTTTGACAGGCAGAGTGGACAGTGAGAGAGAGAAAGAGAGACAGAGACAGAGAGAAAGGTCTTCCTTTGCCATTGGTTCACCCTCCAATGGCTGCCACGGCTGGCGCACTGCAGCCGGCGCACCACGCTGATCCGAAACCAGGAGCCAGGTGCTTCTCCTGGTCTCCCATGGGGTGCAGGGCCCAAGGACTTGGGCCATCCTCCACTGCACTCCCGGGCCACAGCAGAGAGCTGGCCTGGAAGAGGGGCAACTGGGACAGAATCCGGCGCCCTGAGCAGGACTAGAACCTGGTGTGCCGGTGCCACAGGTAGAGGATTAGCCTATTGAGCCACTTCTCTACTACTAAAATTCCTTTCTCCAGTGATTTTTTTGTGTGTGTGTGTGCTGTGAAAGGAAGAAGTGGTAAGAGAGGACTTTCTCTAGAAAAATACCCATAAGTAACCTATAGAGCCAAGAGCACAGCTCTTCCTTCACAAAACTGTGTCACCTGGGTCATTGCATCACTCTGGGGCTGTGTGCTCTCCATGTAGGGACACAGTTGAACGCTGCTTCTGCTGGATCAAGGATAAGTCTCTCCTTCTCAGAAGGAGCTGGAGAGACTCTCCCAGCTTCTCTTCTGCATGTAGAAACATTGATTTCTGCAGACACAACGTTTTCAAAATCACAAACATCCAAAGAAAACCACACTTTTAAACTATGGATCAAGCATATTTCTCTTTCCGTTGTTCCGACAATGTGTCCCCTTAAGAATGGTGTGATAAATGTAAAAGCGTGTGTTATTCAAAAGAGTTTACAAGGTTCTCATGGTGTGAGGAACTTGTTTGCTCAAATAATGTGAGACGTGTCACTGCACATCCCTCAGACAACTCAGCCACACCCCTAAGGTGAGGTGGAATTAGAAACCTGAATCTACACAGGTGTCATGGAGGGCATATCTCAGCTTTGATCACCATTGTTGCCATTGTCAGTATCCAGGTCACAATTATGAGACAGTGAGAGGAGAGTGTGGTTCCTTGCTGATCATACATCCTCATCAACAGGGAAGCTCATCTTCACCGTTTTTTGAGACTTAGAAAGGACAAATAGCTCTTACCAGTTAAAAAAAAAAAAAAAACACCCAGAGCTTGTGCCAGGATGATTTTTGCCTTAGCAGGGTTTCTTTGTGTAAAAGGAAGCTCACTCAGAGCGGAGTGGAATGCCCACTTGCCCCACTCCCATGCTATTTGTGTCACTGCAAACCCAGAAGATGAAAGGACCCCATGGGAAGATGTTTTATTCATTAGAGTTTGTAGATTTATCAACATAATGGGAAGTTTAAGAAAGTAACCATATTTGCTGCAACTCTGGCTCATTTCATATACTGTCTTTACTGTCTTTGTCCAGGTCAGGGTCAACTCCCTGGCTCTTCTCTGACCACTTTTCATGCCTCCAGGTTGTATCTGAACATATTCCTGGTTTAGATTCCAAATCTGTAATACCAGGTCTTGCTGATTTAGATTTTTGTCGACATTGTCAACACGGTTAGATTGATGCTATACTTTTTCTTAATCGAGGGCATTTTCTTCCACATTTATGGTGTATGTGTGTGTGTTCAGTGAATTCTGCAATGCTATATTATTTATATTGCCATCATCATGACTTACATCGCTGCTCATTCAGCAATACCTGTATTTCCACAGGGGATATTAGAATATTGAAAATGCTCTAAACTTTCAAAGCTTGGCAATTCTAGAATTGGAATTTTCAAATAGAATTCTTTCTTGGTTTTATTTAAATCATCTTCTTTGGTCATATTCCCATCTATTTGGCTAGATCCATGTGATGAATTTTTATATAGGTGTAAGCTAGTTATTTGCAATTGTTTAAAGCACTGAAATGTCCCATGTGCAAACAAATGCCCCATGTGCACATAGATGACACTAGGTTTTATATATTTACCCTTCTTATATGACAATTCATGGATTTATGTCTCTCATTTCAAGTGAGACAGTGTTAGTGCAACAACGCTCTTCTGCCATCAATGCACCCCAGTCCTCTGGAGTAGTCTTTGATCATGTAGCCATGACCACCAGAGGAGGAGATGCTATGTGTCACCTGGGTGGTGAAGTGATCCTAGGACTTCCCAGTTGTCTGTGGTACCCAACCAGAAGGACCCCTTGGCTTTCAGTCTGCAACATGGTGACTCAGGATGTCACATGGCGGAACATTGAAATGGTTGATCAAGATGACTAATTTTAATTGTCTAAAGCATATAATTAATGTATAATGCTGGAAAACCATTAAATCTCAGGGCCTTGAGTGCACGAAATTGTTTCTACCATGACCTCTGAATAAATTTTCCAAAACTCAATTTTTCTGTGTTAAATCTGAAAAGCAAGAGATCCTTTTTTCCCATTGTGATCATTGTCACTAGTTGGGTTGTTGGAAGAAGACTCAGAGGCAGCATGTGGAGCTCAGGATCTCTGCTTTAGGTGCCCTCCCATCCAGAAAAGCAGGACTGGGAAGAGAGAGAACTTAAGCCTGGGTAGCCCTGCCAGGAATTTCTGGAGCATAAACAATTTGCAGGAGTAGTCTCTGGATTTTTAGGATCTTTCCATAGTCCTTTCCAATACTGTAAAAGAATACCTATTAAGTACTAAAAATGGCAATGTATCTAAATACAACAGACAAAAACAACATGGCAATCACAGACCTATTTGCTAATGCGTTATGTTAGCCATACATTACATTAGGCTTTTCTCCTATCTTGTAGATAATATTTTTTAAGACTTACACAAAAGTCAAAAGTATAAAACTTAAACTCTGGGGTGGACATTTAGCTTAGTGATTAAGACATCACTGGGGCTGGCGCTGTGGCATAGTGGATAAAGCTGCAGCCTGCAGTGCTGGTGTCCCATATGGGCAACAGTTTGAGTCCCGGCAACTCCACTTTCAATCCAGCTCTCTGTTATAGCCTGGGGAAGCAGTAGAAGATGGCACAAGTGATTGGGTCCCTGCACCCATGTGGAAGACCCAGAAGTGCCTGGCTCCTGGCTTTGGATTGACCCAGCTCCAACCCTTGTGGCCACCTGCTTGTGAACCAGCAAATGGAAGAGCTCTCTCTTTCTCTCTGCTTCTGCCTCTCTCTAAATCTGCCTTTCAGAAAAGTAAAATAAACTACATCACATCAATTAAGATTCCTGCATTCCATATTGAAATACCTTGGTTCTATGACTGGTACCAGCTCCGGACTCCAGCTTCCTGCTGATACAGGTCTTGGGAGGTGGTAGTGATGGCTCTCATAATTAGGTTCTTGCCTCCTACATTAAAGACCTGGATTGAGTCTCTGGTCCCTAGCTTTGCCCTGGCCTATCACTGATACTTGCACATGGGAAATCTCTCTGTGTGTCTGTCTCTCTATTTTTTTTTAAAGCAAAAACTAGAACAAAGAACTTAGACATTATTAAACAAATACAACATGTAATGAACCACACTTCCCTTTTGCAAATTAAAAAAATAACGTGTTGCTATGGTCTTACATTGTAGAAGCTGAGCTTCTCCCATGGAAGAAAACTGCCCCAAGGCAAG
The DNA here is from genome assembly GCF_033115175.1 of Lepus europaeus. NCBI lineage: Eukaryota > Metazoa > Chordata > Mammalia > Lagomorpha > Leporidae > Lepus > Lepus europaeus. The sequence continues at coordinate 3,731,336 of NC_084839.1, forward strand.
CGCCTTGGAGAGCAGGCAAGGCTGACACTTTGATGTAATGCACAAACTGTAAGACTGTCAATCATGTGGGACTCTGACTAAAGCAAATTCACTTGATGACGCCAACATCCATGTGCTGAGTTACTCAGCAGCAGAGCTTCTGTGTTCCTTGTGATTTCTCTGAACAATATTTATACTCAGTTCCATGTTCACCACCCAACCCCAGGACATCCAGGAGACTTGACTCTGATCAGTAGCTCAACTATTTCTAACATGCACACTTAAAGAAGTCTGCAGTCCTCATCTGCTCTTGTACCTGGATCATTCCAATGATTCTTCCATCCTCAATGCCTTTAACCCTCTACCTGTTCCCCTCCTGACATTTGCACTTTTTTTCCTGGATCAGCTGAGAGTTCATGGTTTGGACATAAACTCACTCTTTGAAAGCATTTTTAACATCTGTACACAGTTCATGATTATTGTTATCGCCCGTCAAGGAAGAGCCTGCTTAATTACCTACTTATATGCTTATAGCACAGAGTTGAATGATCTTGGAGAAAACCCTCACAAGCATTTTAATTGTCCTTGCTTGAAATCGATAATCACAAATCTCAAATAAGCACCTGCCATGTGTCAGATGCACTGACAACAATATAGAAAAGACAGAAATGGAGGCAGAAGATAGGGAGGGGACAGAGGGAAACAGAGAGGAAGAATAAAGAAGAGGAGGAGGATGTGGAGAAAGATAAGAAAGGTGGCTGTATTTTTTCCTCTTCTCTACTATAAGTCTTGCCTTATGTTGAGTGCATCCCTGGGCCTGTTGGTTGGGCCATAAGAATAATGGGCAGCCATGAATAAGAAGGAATAACAGGAATGCTGAATGGATTTGATCTGGATGGGACAGAGTACCAATCACCAAAAGGAATACTAAGCTATGAGTGAGTTGAGCAGGGAATAAAGTGAGCTTGCTCAGAACATGCCCTGAAGCCTTCTACCATCTTACAGTCCTTCCCAGAACCAGTGAGCTGACAGAAGGCCCAGTACCTGGGTTCTCTACCTGCTCTGTCTGTGCAGGTTTTGTCATCACCTCTCATAGCCCCTGTATATTTTTTTTGTTGTTGTTGTTGGTTGGTTGGTTTTTCAGTAACAATAAAACCAACACTCAGGTCAAGGATTATGTGTCCAGAAAACATTTGTCAAAGATGTGGTTTCAATGATTACTCCAGTGTATGGAGAAGTAGTTTATTCTAAGATACAAAGAATATAGAAGTAAATGTTTCCTGGTTGCTCCAACATCATGGAACTCATTTGGACAACAGGCTTTAGATATGCTCAGATGCTCGGGAAAGCTCCCCTACGATGTGACAGCTTCCAGAGGGAGAATCCTCGGAGATGAGAATGATGCCTGCAGCTTCCAGAGAACTCACATTGCAGGTATGGAAATCAAATTAATGTGGAATGCTCTCCAGCAAGCATATTTTTAGCAATTAATTCAATGATGCATTTATGTACTATTAATAAACCCATCCCTGCTTTCAAAAAATAGTAAGTATGTTTGCGTGTATTGTGTGCAAGTGTAAACACTGATAGATATAGGAGTATCTCTGTAATATATTTTCTCTCTCTCTCTTTCTCTCTGTGTGTATGTGTGGGGCTCTCTCCTATTTATCTGGAGAATTCCAATACAGTTGACAATTTAACCTTATTTTTCCTCAGTTTTCTCATCTATAAAATACAAACTTGGGATCAGGAATTTCATCTAGCTTTTATGGTGTCCATAGACCACGTTGTGGTGCCCAGGTTTAATACTCAGTTCTGGCTCTAGACTGCAACTTCCCTTAAACCCAGACCCTGGGAAGCAGAAGAGATAGCTCAAGTCATTGGGTTCCTGCCAACCACAGAGAGACTTGGACGGATGTTTTGGCTCCCAACTTTGTCCCTGGTCCAGCCGTAGCCATTTCTAGGATTTGTGGAGTGAATAAAGGAATGGGAGCTCTCTCTGTCTGATTCTAGTAAATAAAGAAAATTTAGAATGTAGAGAATGGTAGCATTTAACCCACAGGGGTGATATGAGAACAAGATATGCAGTCTTTGATCTACTTAGAGCCTACCTAGCTGACCTCAGAGCTGGTGGGTGCTAGCTCTTGGTAGCACAAATAGTTACTTATTCAGTGCATTATATGTAACGTCAGGACACATACTACCATGCATCCACCTTGCTGTGTATTATTGCATCATTCCTTCAGGATGCACATCGGTGTCCAGCCAAGGTCAGTGCTGGATCCCTGGGGGATGTGGCTCCTCCTGCTCTGCCGTCCCACCTCTCTCCATCCCCGCTGACCCCATGTCCCATCCTCACAGTTCCCATCGTGCTCCCCCAGGGCTTTTCTCTGTGGCTCTCTCTTCTGCCGGGAAGTGAGGTGTTGGGCAGGAACATTGGCTTTAGTTGTAATGACTGGTATCCTTAAGATCTCTCCAAATACTGGATCAACATAACAGAGACCATTTCCTCTTATTTTCACGTGTCTATTTTGAGTGATAGATTTGGGCTGTGCTGTCTGAGGTAGTTTGGAAACACAAAGACACATTCATTCAAGTTGTCACTCGATGGGCATGTGAAGGGAGCCAAGGCCAGCGGGGCTCAGCCTGGGAGCAGGGGCCAGGGGCGATGGGCGTGTGAAGGGAACCAAGGCCAGCGGGGCTCAGCCTGGGAGCAGGGGCCAGGGGCGATGGGCATGTGAAGGGAACCAAGGCCAGCGGGGCTCAGCCTGGGAGCAGGGGCCAGGGGCGATGGGCATGTGAAGGGATCCAAGGCCAGCCGGGGCTCAGCCTGGGAGCAGGGGCCAAGGGCGATGGGCGTGTGAAGGGAACCAAGGCCAGCAGGGCTCAGCCTGGGAGCAGGGGGCCAGGGGCACAGAGGCACTGCTCAGGCTACACTGGCCTTTGTCTCAGTGAACACACTGCAGAATTCGGGGGCTCTCCTGGGCCTCCCCACTCATGGTTGTCTCTCTTTTCTCCACATCTGCCCCTGTCTGTCCTCTGCTCTCTCCTCATGGCCTAATGGCCCCAAGCCGCTTTCTCCTACCTTCTCTCCCAGTGTCACCCCTGCATGCTCTCCACTGGGGAACTCAGGTGTGGATTCATGGACTCCATCCAGGCGGGGCACCTCTGTCTGCTGGAGACAGTCTGTGGGTTGCACTGCAGTTTCTGCCTTTGACCAGACTCACAGGCTGGATGGCGTGTGGCCAGATGGGAAAGATGGTAACTCAGGTGTGCAGCAGACAGGAGGCACCTTGACAGTCTCAGTCTCAATGACAGGTGAGTGTTTCTGAGTTCCACTTCAAGGCTCTTGCTCTCTTCTCAGAGACTTGGCAACCTTTTTTAAAGATTTATCATTTTTTTTTATTTGAAAGCAGGCACAGTCCTCTTCAGGAGCTAAGAAGTGAGTGGGCCGGCACTGCGGCTCACTAGGCTAATCCTCCACCTGCGGCGCCAGCACCCAGGGTTCTAGTCCCAGTTGGGGCACCGGATTCTGTCCCAGTTGCTCCTTTTCCAGTCCAGCTCTCTGCTGTGGTCCAGGAAGGCAGTGGAGGATGGCCTAAGTGCTTGGGCCCTGCACCTGCATGGGAGACCAGGAGGAAGCACCTGGCTCCTGGCTTCTGATTGGTGCAGCACGCCAGCCGTGGCAGCCATATAGGGGGTGAAACAACGGAAGGAAGAGCTTTCTCTCTGTCTCTATCTCTCTCACTGTCTAACTCTATCTGTCAAAAAAAAGAAAAAAAGAAACGAAAAAACAGGGATCTGGATCTGAAGTGTAGCATCAGGGAGTTGAACCAACGATAATATGGAATGTAATCTTGTGATCTTTGGGTGAAGTGGTATTTGTTACACCCTGAGGGCTCACTTTTTACACTATCAGCAGAATGGTGTATTTCAGGGTGCCAGTGAGAAATTAGTGCCCATAAAAAGAAATTATCCACCATTTACGCTTCAGGATTTCGTGTGCTCCTTAAGACAGAGTGCATGTGACGGCTGCTGTGCTTATATGTTTCATTCTATCTCCTAAAGCTGCATGTCTCACCTCCCTGTGGGTGATATTTGTCTAGTGCTTTCCCTGGGATGTACAAGAGTAGGGCAGGCCGGCCCCATGGCTCAATAGGCTAATCCTCTGCCTGCGGCACCGGCACCCCAGGTTCTAGTCCCGGTCAGGGCGCCGGATTCTGTCCCGGTTGCCCCTCTTCCAGGCCAGCTCTCTGCTATGGCCCAGGAAGGCAGTGGAGGATGGTCCAAGTGCTTGGGCCCTGCACCCGCATGGGAGACCAGGAGAAGCACCTGGCTCCTGGCTTTGGATCGGCGCGGTGCACCGGCTGCAGCATGCCGGCCAAGGCAGCCATTGGAGGGTGAACCAACGGTAAAGGAAGACCTTTCTGTCTCTCTCTCTCTCTCACTGTCCACTATGCCTGTCCAAAAAAAAAAAGCAGGGCAAGCTGACTATGGCCTAGGATTCCTCCTACAGAAAATGAGTTGCATCCTTGCCTCAGCCTGTCAGACCGCTGTGCAGAGGAATCCTGCTGAAAGCTCTGGGTATCACAGGAGGCAAGGCAGTGAACGCTCCATTCTACTCCAACATGGCACTGCTCTGCCTTGGTCAGGCCTGGCCTGGCTACTTCCTCACAACATAACTGCACTAATATCCATAAAACTCACCTAAAGAGGAACACCCAGAGCCCTCCTGTGCCTGTCTGGCCTGACTGTCTCCCTGACTGGTCTTCCACACCCAACTTGCACTTTTGTTCTACAAATCTGAACCTTCTTCAGTCCCCAGGAAGTTCCCGCTACTCCCTGGAGGCGCGTTTCCAGGAACCAGCCCCCTACTGCGAGGACCCTGTCTTTCCCAGGACCTAACATTGTGCCTCCCCACGTTAGCCTTAAGACTCATTTTTTTTTTTTTTCAGGAAAAAATTGTCACCCATTCCCATCACCTCTGCCTGCACTTGTCTCTCCTTCTAGGGGTATATCCCAATAAATCTGTGCTAAGAAGAATATATCCAAAGTGGAAAATGCACTTGGTGCCCCTGACCTACCTGACTCCTGGCCTAACAGCACAGCATGGTGTAGAAACTTGGCAGCTTCCTCTGTGACCAAGGTTATTGGCTCTGAGCTGGGCTCACTGCCACTGGCCCAGCATGAAGGGAGAGGATCCAGTTCAAAAGTCCAACACCACATTCACATTCACAACCTGCAAACTTGAAAACTCCAATTCTGATCACTTCATTTGGAGACAGTCTGAATTTTAGGATTATCATGAAACTATAGACGTCATTATTTAATATTTCTCTCCCCTGCTCTCCCCAAAGCTTTCTAGGCACAGAGGCATTTGGGTCTCGGTACCTTACTCCATACCTGTTGTACAAAAATGCTCAATAATTGCACTTGAGGAAGAGATCTGGAGCAAGTTTATCTGTTTATCATTTCCCTCCACATATGTCTTATGCATCAGGGGTTTTTCTCATCCATAGACTGTTAAACTGAATTATTTAAAAACCAGCAGTCTCAGTGTTGTAATTCTCGTAACAGTGTTTCTTCAAGAGTATGCCACTTAGCCTGAACCATGGTTGCTTCTACCCCTGAAAGTGGCAAATTCCTTTGGTGAGCCAACTCATGGGTCAAGCTTTGCAAACATACATTTTATTTATAAGTGAGGTGGAGTTCTAGTATTTGTAACTTAAGCTAACAAGTAAACAAATTGTATTCATTTATGTGGTTTTTTTTGTTGTTGTTGTTTTTTACAGATGTATTTATTTATTTGAAAAACAGAGTTATAGAGAGGCAGAGATAAAGAGAGAGGTCTTCCATCAGCTGGTTTATTCCCCAAATGGCTGCAATGGCCAGAGCTGGGCCTATCTAAAGCCCGGAGCCAGGAGTTTCTTCCAGGTCTACCACAGGAGTTCAGGAGCCCAAGGACTTGGACCATCTTCTGCTGCTTTCCCAGGCCATAGCAGAGAGCTGGATCTGAAGTGGAGTAGCCGAGACTCAAACTGCCACTCATATGGGGTGCTGGCAATGCTGCAGGCGGCTTTACCCACTGAGCCACAGTACTAGCCCCTCATTTATGTGTTTTTAAAAAGCTTTCATTTGATATTACAGATAACAAAATAATTTAGGGAAAAGTCAAATCTCAGTCCCAAAGACATTGTTATGTTGGATTCATAATTAATCAGCCTTTCATAAAATATATTTTTAATTTTCTGTATGTGGCTTAACCAAATTCTAGCAGATGTGTACCACACAATGTTTCTTTGCAGTGTGTAGTGAATATATGAACCTACATTCCTGTTAGATTGTTCTGAGATTTTGAGGTTTTGAAGCTAGTGCACAGCCGTTTCTTTGCTTTCCCTTCTCTAATATTCTACTTTTCTACATTTTAAGGTTTATTATATATTTTCAATTGAAAGGAAGAGAGACAGATGTTCACAATGGTCCTGGTGGGGCTGAAGCAGGGAGCTGAGACATCAATGCACCTGTCCCAGGTGCCTGGCAATAACTCATTGTTTGAGCTGGTATTGCTGGTTCTCGGGGTCTGCCTTATCAGGAAGCTAGAGTCAGCAGCTGGAGCTGGGACTCACACCAAGGTATTCTGATGTGAGACATGGATGTCTTAAATGGCCTCTCAACTCACAGACTGCCCCGAACATCCCACTTTTTAACTTACACTAAATATCCACAGTCTGAGATTTCACTGTGCTCTAGAAGGTTGCAATTAAAATGGAATCCCTTATAGTGATTTTTCTTTATGCTAAAGTTGAAGATATTTTCACAGGTAGGTGCAAAAGGAGAGCTTACAATTTTATGATAAAAGGCAGAGGAAATGAATGAACTTCTCTAAAAATTTGAGATGTATAAAGATTTTATGGCAAATAAAATTGCATGAATTATTTTGCGAATGAGAAAAGTGCCCATTTGTGTGCATTAACTGCATGACAAAACGTGTGCCTTCAAACACAACTTGCTTCTTCAAGGTTGCTTGTGAACTCTATTTTATCAATTAGGAAATAGAAGCCAATTATTTACCTCTGTGGTGTTTGGAGACTACAAGCATGTGTAAATGTTTTTTGAGCAAGAATGGGAAGGGTTGGAATTTGAAAAAAAAAATGGATGCCATTGGGAAATTTTCTAGGAGTCTATAGAATTGATCTTTGAGTCAGAATGAACTTCTGATATTATCTGTTCTCACATTCTCATTTCTCAGCAGCTCATCTATAAAACGTGTTCTCCTTCTGCCCGCAGGGGAAGAAATCCTTTCCTTCTCTGAACCTTTCCAGATGTTACCTCTTCTGGTCTACGGCATCACAGCTACCCTGTTTTTATTGCACTAATGGATGGGCAGGCTTATCTCCCTTTCGGGATGAGGAGCAAAGTCTCTGGATGTCTCACATTGTTGTCTGCTACGGCACAGGCTTGAATGCCTGGTGAGGAACGGAAGCTCACTAACTCTCTATTACATCAGCCAGGCAGTTACATAAGCAAGACAATCAAATTCACAAGGTCGAAAGATTTGACCAAGTTCTCAGGGTTATGATAACTAGATCAAAAATCCACACATGTTGATTTCCAGTTGCACAATTAAGTTCTCCTAATACACTTTGTTTCCTCTTAAATGTTTTAAAAAATGAATTATTGAATTTAGAGGGCCTCCTGATTTTTAAATGCTTCTTCATAATAGGAACATCATCTGCTTTTGTCATTTTATCAAGCTAAGTAATTTCATGTCCAGTGACTTATACAGAGAAGATTATATTTTCTCATTCAAGTTATATCAGCAGACATCACCTTAAAGATGGTGGTGGACTCCTATGTACCTGTGGCAGTGAAAATGAACAGATGTGCACAGGTCTACGTGAACGCAGGACATGTGCTTGTGGAAAATGACTAAGGCTGGGTAAGGTGGATGATGGAAAGATGACAATTTGACTTGGTCTACTCCTTCCTCCGACTCCCTTCACTTGTGCTCATCAGCCAGCATTGTCTATCTCTAGGGGTTTCCAAGGCCTAGAGCTGTGTGCTGTGATAAAGGACTTAAAACCAAGACTGTCTCTCCCCCAAACATCTCGTGGTGGCATAGCATGTAAAGGAGTCGGGGTGGCCAGGAAGGAAGTAAAAGGAAACCATGAGGTATTTCTCAGAGAACTGAAAAGTCTGCTTAGTCAACAATCTATGGCGAAATGGTGACATTTCAGGTAGGTCTGGAGATGAGAAGGGATTTGCAAAGGACACCAAGGGAGTAGGCAGGCCATGCAGGAGAAGGAAAGAAATATGTCTCTGAGACTTGAGGCTTTGTTCTGTGTTGACAAATGAGTTGAGTTCACACTTCCATATGTTAATGAAGATTACTTTAATCTTTTGTTAAGTTTAGAAAACATGCACAGCCAGAGAGTTACAATGCATTTTAATTGCCCATTTCTCTCATGGGCAATTAAGATTTTGGGTGAGACCCGTGCAATTAACTCTCATTAAGCCCATCTCCACCATGCTACAAAAAAGCTAAGACCTGGTTTGGGGATAGAAAAGTAATAACACACAAACATTTAAATATTTCTAAAGACATTTCAGAATTAATATGAATAAATGTTAGCTATAGAAATAATGGGGTAGAAATTATATACTCAAAAATCTGTCCAAATATTTGATACTTACACTTTAAAGATGAAAAGGCTATGGGATTGTTTAAGAAAACAGTATGATTTGTTTGCAAAATATCTTATCCAACTCCATTTCTGAAATGTTTTCAGCTGATTTTTCTAATTAAATTCCAAATTATATTATGTTTTTAAAAGCTATTAATAAACTAGCATTTCAAAATGATTCAACAAATACAAATACACACGGTCTTCTTTATAAGATACTGGGCAAGGTACACATGGCTTTATTTGGAATCATGAGCTGTGCCTTCCACCAGTTACAGAGCCATTTGTGAAAAGGCCATAGACAGGCGGGCAGGGCAGTGAATAGGTAAGGCAGGTGCAGCAGGAAGGCCCAGAGGAACGTGTGCGAGGCATTCAGATCAGACTGCTGAAACATTTGATGGAGATGTAGAGAACACAGACCTCCTCAGTAGCGATGAGAATTTGCCGATGAATTGGTAGACTAACTGAGCATCTTTCTTGATTGGCATGTGAACTTATTTCACTAGTTAACATAGTTAAATTACAGCCAAATAGTGTAAGAAAAGCATGGAATCAGAATCACACAAAGGAAAACAAAATACAGTCTGTTAATTTATTTCTTGTGAGTAACAGTGCAAAGCCTTGAAATGGCAGCATGATAGTATTCGTGACAGCGGCAGATTGGATCGCCAAGTTCTTAAGTTATATTTAGACACATCAGATTGGTCCTCCATGGACAGGCCATTTGACTAATAATTCAATACTCAAGAAGGTCAACAAGAAATTGATTCCATGTGTGGTGGACAAAATTTCAAGTGAAATTATCTTGGCCAACGATTTGTAGATATGTTTCAGATTACTTGCCTGAAAAGGTTTTCAGTTCAGCCAGAGCTTATTGAGGATTTATGATTCATAGACCTGAGAGAGCTACAATCCTATGGTCCGATCCCTGTCTGTGATGTTGAAGGCCCGGGGGAAGTGTGCACACTCCACTGGAGGAGCTGCCCTGTCCCTGAGTGTTTGCAGAAGGAAAGTTCAGAGAAGCGGGTAGTGGTTTGCCCTGCAGGGAATATGGGCTGAGATCTGAGGAAGGAAGGAAACATTGATCTCCCTCGTGAAGCTGAGCACCTAGCGAGCACCTGGTCCTGGAGGCTGAATTCTGCACTGTGCAGAAAGCAATGGCTGCCATCACCACCCCAGCTTTAAGGCCCATGATGAACAGATTGGATGGTGGAAAGGTGACTTCTAGACACTGCACAGTAATTAAAAGCAAAAGGACTCAGCCGGTGCTGCAGCTCACTAGGCTAATCCTCCGCCTGCGGCTCCGGCACCTCAGGTTCTAGTCCCAGTTGGGGCGCCGGATTCTCTCCCAGTTGCTCCTCTTCCAGGCCAGCTCTCCGCTGTGGCCCGGGAGTGCAGTGTAGGATGGCCCGAGTCCTTGGGCCCTGCACCCCATGGGAGACCAGGAGAAGCACCTGGCTCCTGGCTTCAGATCGGCGCAGCACACCTGCCGTAGCAGCCATTTGGGGGGTGAACCAACAGAAGGAAGACCTTTCTTTCTGTCTCTCTCTCTCACTAACTCTGCCTGTCAAAAAAAAATTTTAAAAAGTGACAAGACTCTTTTATTCAAAGTACTTATTGAGATATTTCTGCTGTTCTAGTACAGTAAAAAGGAAACAAAATAAAATGTATTCAACCTCTTGGAGCTTAATTTTACCTACTACCTCATAAGGTCAATCACACCATTACCTCATTTTGTTTTCAGAATTATTCCTGCAGAAATATCATCTACCCATAGAGAGGCCCAACTACCCCTTTCTCAGTCAACTTTTCTCCCTTCCCACCCTGAACTTGGTGTGATTAGTTTTATATTTCTGTACACAAGTCCTACTTTGCATGGATCTGATATGTAAATATTTCAATTATCACTACTTAGTTAAAAATTCCTCATAAACAAAATTCCACCTCAATTAGTCGTTGCATAAAGAACACATTCTGCTGCTAGCTCTGTAGTCTGTGGAGTAGCTGTTAAATTCTGTTTATGTACAGACAATGAAGCATGTAGCTGTGTCACCTGCTTATCATACAATGATAAACCCGTGTTGACATTTTGCAACAATGGAGCTCATCAGAAGATGGACTGGACAGCAAAAATGAAAGTGGAACAAGAAATTAAAAGTGATTTCCCCGGAAGTAAAATTCAACCAGATGCAAATGGAGTTGTGGAAGAAATCAGTGATCAGGTGACTGTCAACAGGGCCACAAACTCGCCATCATAAATGAGGAATATGGTGGTGACAGACAGGATGGTAGTGGCTCAGAAGTGAAGACACCACAAAACGTAATGCCTTAGTAGTACACATGCATTGCTCTTCAACACGGTGGTTTAATTTCCTTTGTAGGACAACAGTTCAAAAAGTTTGTGAAAGAAGCCACTTATTTTGTGGGCTTCAAAATGTACATGGAAATGTCATGTCAAGAAAAAAAACAACCATGCATGGATTTTAATTTTTTGTAGCAATATAAGCTTCTTATTTTTTTTAAAAAAAAATGCTTGTCTTCATTCATTTGAAAGGGAGTGAGGGAGGGAGGTGGGGAGAGAGGGAGAAAGAGAGAGAGAGAGACAGGGAGGGAGTGAGAGAGAGAGAGTGCGGATCTTCCATCCATGGGTTAATTCTCCCAAAATCCTGCAACAACAGCTGGGGCTGGGAGCAGTGTGAAGTCAGAAGCTTAGAGTTCAATCTGATTCTCTTGTGTAGGTTCCTGGAATGCAAGTACTTGAACCATCACCTGTTACCTCCTGAGTACACATTAGCAAGATGCTGGAATTGAAAATGGAGCTGGAACGTGTACCTAGGCACTCTAACCAGCATCCTAACCACTGCGCTAAACATCAGTGTGGAACTTATCTCTTAATTCCATATTTCCATGAACGTTTTGAAGTACTTCCATAGACTCAGTGGTGAGAGTACCAGATCACATGGTAGTTTTAATTTTAATTTTTGAAGAACCTCTGTTTTCCAAAATGACTGTACCAATTTACAGCATGTTCATTGCAGCACTATTCACTATTGCAAGACATAGAAGGACCCTAAATGTCCATCAAGGGGTGGACGGATAAGGTACCTATACATAGCGAGATACTAAACGTTACTAAAAAGGAAGGGAGTCATGATTAGTGACTCCACGCATGAAGCTGGAGGACATTATGCTAAGTGAGTTAAGCCAGATAGAAAAAGACAAAGATTTTATTTATATTTTATTTTTAATATGAAGAATCTAAAAATTTAAACCTGTGGAAATAGAATAAAATGATGGTTATAAGAGGCTTGGTAGAGGGTTGTGGTGGTGGTTGGGGAAAAATTAGCCAAAGAACACAAGATTTCAGGAGCTGGTGCTGTGGCATAGTGGGTTAAAGCCCCAGTCAGCAGCGCTAGCATCCCATTTAGACGCTAGTTTGAGTGCCAGCTGCTCCACATGCGATCAGCTCTCAGCTATGCCCTGGGAAAGCAGTAGAAGATGGCACAAGTCCTTGACCCCTGCTCCCAAGTGGGAGACCTGGAATAAGCTCCTGGCTCCTGGCTTTGGATCAGGTAAGCTCTGGCCATTGTGGTCATTTGCGGAGTGAAGCAGAGAATGGAAGACCTCTCCGTCTGTCTGTGTCTGTCTGTCTCTCTTTCTCTCTCTCTCTGTGGCACTGCACTGATCCAAAGCTAGGAGCCGGGTGCTTCCTCCTGGTCTCCCATGCGGGTGCAGGGCCCAAGCACTTGGGCTATCCTCCACTGCCCTCCCGGGGCCACAGCAGAGAACTGGACTGGAAGAAGAGCATCCGGACTAGAACTCGGTGCCCTTTTAGGATGCAGGCGCCGCAGGCAGAGGATTAACCAAGTGAGCCACGGTGTCAGCCCATTGAATTTTTGAAAAGCAGAATGCTTGGAAATATTTCATTAAATTTAAGAATGAAAGTTCAAACACTATATAATGATAAAAAGAAGATAAACTTTTTTTTCATTTCACTCAATACATTTTTACAAAGGTAAAATGTACATTTATATTATAATGTGTAAAGTAATATTTGTTTTAGTATATTTTCATATCCCATCTATTTACAATTGATAGCAAGACAAAAGTGAAAAGGTCATGGGAGAATTCTCATTTTTCCCACCAGTTACTGAGATTATTTTCATGGGCTGAAGATTATAAATATTTTTTTATTATGTGGGTAGTAAAGAATGCCTGTATGTTGACAATATACACACCCAAAATAATGTCTGAAATTGATAACATGATTTCAGACTCAAAATAATACAGTTATTTCTCCTGAAGAAATAAACTCAGGCTCTACTATTTTACTATTATTTAGTTGTTATTTGACAAATTAAAACGTCCGGCATTGTCTCAGATCTTCCACTCCATCCCCAGTAAAGTCATTCAATCCAATTGAATTAGCTTGCACCTTTCACGTTAGGGTTGCCATGCATTGTTTTAACACGCAGTTTTTAAACTCCAAAAGCAAATCACTCACTTACTTCCCATTTGGTTACTCTTTCTCTCTTAAATATGTTTTGTCTAAGGATTTTCCTCGCAGACATTGCTCCTTCTGCCGGAGATGGGGTTTCTTTTGCAAGCTTCTGGTTGTCACAGATTTTACAGTTTACGTTCATCTAACATGATTTTCTTACATCTTAAAATTTAAAGTATATTTTTGCTGGGGAAAGGAGTTTAGGCTGAGAGTTACCATTTCCATCACTTTAGAGATATGTTTTATTTTGTTTGTACTTTCCTCATTGCTGTTTCAGAGCCAGCTGTCAGCCTTATTTTTGCCACTTTGAAGATTAACATTCATTTTCTCTCTAGGACAGATCTTGTTTTCTTTGTTTGTCATCATTTTTGTTCTGATACATCTGATGCAAAACTCTTTGATGACCTTTGTCAAGAATCCACTTTGCCCTTGTATTTCTAGACGCTCGCTGGTAGCCTCAGAGATCATCCAAAAAATTTTAATAATTATTTCACTACTATCTTTAAATATACATTTATGTTTATATGTACTAATATATGCAATCTACAGTTTATAAGTTGTTTGTTTTGGTGAAATTTTGTAAAATAGTCTACACAGACTTACATTACTGTAACTACAAATAGGATGTAAAGTAGTTCAATTGTCCACAAAACTATAAAACCCCCTCATCCCAACTCTTTGTAGTTAAGCTGCTCCTACCCCTACGTTTTGACAAGCACAGGTGTGTTCTGTGTCCCTGTAATTTTGCTTCTAACAGACAGCATGTACATGGAGTTATGCATTGGAACCTGAGTTCGTCCACTTGGCCTGGGGCTTTGAGATGCAGTAATGCTGTGCTGCATATCAGTAGCTCATTGCTTTATTTTGACTGATGAGAAATATACCATTACATGGATGTGCAAGGTATGTTTACATATATGTGTACTAAAGCACTTTTATTTTTATTTCTTTCCAGATTACATTATTATGAAGAAAGCCACTAAAAATTTGTATGCAGAATATGTCAAGTGAATGTTTAATGTCATTAAACTGATAACCTCTTTCAGAATATCTGTACTTTTCTGAATCCCCAACAATAATACATGACAGTGAAAACTGGAATCGTCACTAGCACTTTGTATTGTGAGGCTTTTCATTTTTCATAAGCGGTAGCCATTCTAGTAGATGGGTAATTGGATTTAATCAGCCTAATGGCTAATAATATGAAATAGAGTTCTCATTTGTTTATTTGTATGCTTATATTCTCTTTGATGAAGACTTTGCTACAAATTTTCTCCATTTTATTATTGGGTTCTTTGGTTTCTCATAGTTGACTTTTTTAGAGATACTTATGTAATTTGGATATAAAAGTTTTGCTAGATATTAAACTTAGAAACGCATTCTTATAGTACGCATTTGTAACTTTCTTCTGGTAACAATGTTTTTTTTAAAAACAGAAGTATTACATTTTAATTTATGCATATTAAAATATTAAGTATAAAATGTGTTGTTTCATTCCATGGATCTATTGTGTAATATCCAGTCAATGTAGATATAGTTACCCTTTAAAGCATGTAGTATTTTCTATAGTAAAAACATTCAAAATTCTGTCTTCTAAGTTTTTTTAAAATAGAGAAATATACAGAGCACTTCCATGGCAATAGAAATCCAGAACTTCTTATTTCTATATAGCTGTATGACTGTTGTCCTTCACTCTGTTGATATAGTATACCACATTTATTGATTTGCCTATCTTGAACCACACTTATACCTCTTGATTAAATGATCATGGTGATCATTTAAATGCACTGTCAGATTTGATCTTTTTGGTTGAGAATTTTTGCATCTATATTCATTAAGGATATTGAATATTAGCCTATATCTTTCCTTTTTTGTTGTGTCCATGTTTGGCTTTTGTATCAAAGTAATGATGGAATGAATTTGGAAGAATTCCATCCTCTTCAGTTTTTTGAATTAATTTAAGTAGGATTAGTGTTAGCTCTTCATTGAAAATGTCATAGAACTCAGCAGTGAAGTATCAGGTCCTGAGCTTTTCTTTGATCAGAATTTTATTACTGACTTGATCTTGCTATTCATTTTTTGGCATCTTTCATATTCTATTTCCTCATGATTCAATTTCGGTAAGGTGCATAGGTCCACAAATTTGCTTATTACTTCTAGGTTATCAAATTCATTGTCATGTAATTGTTCATAGTAATCTCTAACAATCTTCTGCATTTCTGTGGTGTTAGCATAATGTCTCCACACTCATTTCTGATTTTTTCTATTTGAATGCTCTATACATTTTTCTTGGCTGGTCTGATTAATGGTTTATCAATTTTGCTTGTCTTTCCAAAGAACAAGCTATTTGTTACAGTGGTTTTTTTTTTCTGCATTTTTATCTCTAGGCCATTTATTTGGGCTATGAATTTAATTATTCATTTCCTTCTGCCAATTTTGATATGATTTGTTCTTATAGTTTACTGAGTGTAGTGATGATTGATTTTTGTGTGAAACTTTATTTAGTGCAAGCTTTGATTGATATAAACTTCCCTTTTACTATTGCTTTTACTCTACTCCATAGGATTTGGCATATTGCACTTCCATTTTCATTCATTTTAAGAAATTTCTAAATTTTTGTCTTCATTAATTATTTGCTCCATTGATTGGTGAGGAATAAGTAGTTGAATTTTCTTGAAATTTGTGTAGTTTCCAAAGTTTTCATGTCATTTATTTCTAATTTTTCACATACTATATAAGTATAGTATATAAATATTTCTATACTACATAAATATTTCTTTCTGTTTACATTTTTGAGACTCTTTTTAGCCTATGATCTGTCTTGGACAATGTTCCGCGTGCTGTTGAGAAGAGTATGTACTTGGCAGACGATGGATGGAAAGTCCTGTAGATGTTGCTTAGGCCCAATCGATTAGGATGTGATTTCTCTCTGCTGTTTTTCTGTTGATATTCTCTCTAGACAGTCTGTTCTTTTCTGGAAGAGGTGTGTTCAAGTCCACTATTATTGTTTTGGAGTCCATCTCTCCTTTTGGATCCATTTTACTTTATTATTTGAGTGCAGAAGCATTTGTACACATACATTTACTTTTTCTGGAGTGAACGCTCTACTATTGCATAATCAATTTCCTGGTTTCTTTTTACTGCTTTTGATTTGAAATCTATTTTATTTGCTGGGAATATGGTTGTTCCTGGTTTCTTGTGGGTTTCATTTGTATAGAATGCCCTCTTTTATTCTTTGTCATTCATTCTATGTGTGTCCTTTAAAAACCATGAAGTTTTTCCATTTTATTAATCCATTCAGTCACTGTAAACCTTTTCATCAGAGAAGTTAGTGCAAAGGCATTTAAGATAATCATTGATAGGTGCTATATTACAACTGCCACTTAGATATTTGTTTTGCATCTTTATTTTGTATTTTTATTGTTGTACCTTTCTTTCTCTCTATTTCTCTATCTTTGTTTAAGGTTAAATGATTTTCCCTGGTATTATACCTTGATTCTTTACTTATAATTTTTGGCAAGTCAATTACAGGTTCTTGCATTGTGGTTACTATGAGGCCTACACAAAACTTCTTTTTGTTACAACAAGTCATACAATGATAACACCATTGATAATAAAGATAGGAAAAGAGACATACAAGAACTGAACGACTCTAATAAGGACTCTACATTTCTGTTCTGTTCTTCTTTACATATTATGAATTTTGATGCTGCATTTATTTCTTTCAATATTGTTTGTCTCATGATTTTAATGTAATTTTATATAATCTTCAGTCTTCACAGTAGTGAAGTGGTGCATCTGGTTAAGCCTCTGTTTGCAGTGCCAGCATCCCGTATCAGAGGGCCAGTTCAAGAGCAGCTGCTCTGCTTCTGATCTAGCTCCCCGGCAATACACCTGGGGATGCAGCAGAAGATGTCCCAAGTACTTGTTCCCCCACCATCCTGTGGGAGACCTGGATCGAACTCCTGGATCCTGGTTCTAGTCTGCCTTACCCCAAGACATTGCAATCATTTGTGGAGAGAACCAGCAAGTGGAAGATTCTCTCTCCCTCACTCTCTCTTTTCCATTCTCACTGTGTCACTCTGCCTTTCAAATAAATAAAGTGAATCATTAAGGAAGTGATTTAAGTCCTTTCTGTACCATATTTATAATATTAGAGCACTGTGTATTCATGTAGTTACACTTACCCAGAGTTTTCTATCTTCAGAAGCTCTTTCTTTCACTTTTAAAAAAAAGAAAGAAAAAAAAAAAACTCCCTTCAGCATTTATTGCAAAATAGTTCCAGAGGTGATAAATGCTTTTGTTGGTGAGTGTCTTTATCTCTCCTTCATATCTGAATAGTACCTTTGCTGGGTACTGTATTCTTGACTGACAACTGTTTTCTTCAATACTGTAAAAATCAGATCCTATAACTTCCTGCCTTTTAAGCGCTGCTGAGAATTCTGAGGCCAGGCAAATTGGGTCCATTTTATTTATTACTTCCTACTTTTCTGTTTCAGTTCTGAGAATCCTCTCCTTATGTTTAATCTCTTGAGAACTTCACTGTAAAAGGTCTTAGAGTAGACATGTTTGGGTGAATCTGGCTGATTACCTTTTCTCTTCCTGTATCTGGACAGTTGGATCTTTCACTAGGTTTGGGAAGTTTTT
Source organism: Lepus europaeus (assembly GCF_033115175.1). Taxonomy (NCBI): domain Eukaryota; kingdom Metazoa; phylum Chordata; class Mammalia; order Lagomorpha; family Leporidae; genus Lepus; species Lepus europaeus. Next base: position 3,749,147 of record NC_084839.1, read on the forward strand.
ATAATTACCACTTTTAATATAGTTTCTACCCCAATGGAATTCTCAAGTCCTTCTTCAATTCCAAAAAAGGTGGATTATTTGCTCATTTCATAGTATCCCACAACTTCCACATGCTATCTTCATTTCTGGTTTTTTTTTCTCTTTAAACTGTATATTTTCAAATAATCTGTATTTCAGATCACTTAGTTTTTTCCTACTTGATTTTTCTGCTATTGATGCCTTATATTATGTTAATAATTTAATTTGTGTATTTTTCTGTTTAGGGATTTCTGCTTGATTATTTTAATTACTTTAACCTCTCTGCCAAATCACTCTGTCATAATAAGGTTTTATTATTTTGTTTTCTTTTGAATAGTATTGAGTTTCCTAAACACATTTGTTTTGAAATTTTCACACAAGCATTTGAAAATTTCAGTTCCTTTTTTTTTCTCCTAATTTACCCCTTTTTTTAAACTTTTATTTAGTAAATATAAATTTCCAAAGTACAGTTTATGGATTACAATGGCTTCTCCCCCCCCCCAAAACTTCCCTCCCACTCTCACCCCTCCCATCGCCCACTCCCTCTCCCATTCCATTGACATCAAGATTCATTTTCAATTATCTTTATATACAGAAGATCAATTTAGTATATATTAAGTAAAGATTTCATCAGTTTGCACCCACACAGAAACACAAAGTGTAAAATGCTGTTTCAGTACTAGTTATAGAATTACTTCACATTGCACAACACATTAAGCACAGATCCCACATGAGGAGTAAGTGCACAGTGACTCCTGTTGTTGACTTAACAATTTGACACTCTTGTTTATGGCGTCAGTAATCTCCCTAGGCTCTAGTCATGAGTTGCCAAGGCTATGGAAGCCTTTTGAGTTTGCCGACTTCGATCTTATTCTGACAGGGTCATAGTCAAAGTGGAAGTTCTCTCCTCCCTTCAGAGAAAGATACCTCCTTCTTTGATGGCCCATTCTTTCCACTGGGATCTCACTCACAGAGATCTTTCATTTAGGGTTTTTTGTTTGTTTGTTCGTTTGTTTGTTTGTTTTTGCCAGAGTGTCTTGGCTTTCCATGCCACACCAGTGTGACTCCATTTGTGGCTGTGCCTTCAGAATTACTAACTATCTTGTTTATTTTCTCTGAGGCTCTAGATCCTTCTGCTCTTTCAGCACCAGGTAACATCCTAAATCACAGTTTGCTCCCGACTCAACCTTATGATATTCCCTAAACTCAAATTTTCATCAAGTCTGAGGTTGCTGTGTTGTTCATCATGAACTGCTGAAGTGCATTCAATGGGCAAGCATCTCCCTGGGCCTGTGCTAGGCTCATACTCTTTGTCCTGTGTCCATGGATGCTGCAGTGCTAGATCACATCTGGAGTCCTCAGCCTACCCAAATGGTACAACCTCAGGGTAGGACCACTGCTTACACTCCTAGAGACTGCCCATTGTTCATAGAGGGTCACTCCTGCTGTTGTACCTGCCACTCACTAATAATGTTGGCTAGTATATGAGACTGCTCAGCAAGCCCACGGAGCTCTGCTGGGCACCAAACCATATCTAGGAGTTCAGTCCACAGGCACTAGCCTGGGATAGGAACCATAGGGTCTGCTCAGTGCTGTTTGATTTAATTTTTTTACCAGCCCAGTAATGAGTCCCATGACAGAATGCTGTGTCTCCTTGCTGCCTGCCCAAGGTTTGAGGAGAGTGATAAAGGCAGTCCCCTGAATACCTAGATGAATCTCACTCTAGGTCCAGGGCAGGTTCACTAAACCCCACGAACCCTCCAGTGCCACACAACAAAATGGTCAAACTTAAATCAGGCGGATGGCATATTAGCACCTAAATCATTGTGTGATAACTAAATCAACAGTGGAGGGGACTCTTGGAGATGGTAAGATTCTGAGATGTGGAATCAGCTAAAGGGCTATTGAAATGTTCTCTGGTACACAGATGTCACAGGATAATAAGTAAAAAGGTACAATAAGGGCAAGCATTTAGCTTAGTGATTAAGATGGTGGTTGTGATGCCCCTATCCCATATCAGAAAGCCTGGGTTCAAATTCTGGCTCTGCGAAATACACAACAGACTCATAGAATAGGAAATGCCCTAAATAGCACTCTGGCCTCAGAATCAGCCCTTAAGGCATTCGGATCTGGCTAAAAAGCCCATGAGAGTTTCTCAGGCATGGAAAACCAAGACACTGAGGCAAAAAATTACCTAAATGAAAGATCTCTGTGTGTTAGATCCCAGTGGAAAGAATGAGCCATCAAAGAAGCAAGTACCTTTCTCTGAAGGGAGGAGAGAACCTCCACTCTGATTATTGTGCTGTCTAAATAAGCTCAGAGTTTGTGAACTCAAGAGGCTTTCATAGCCTTGGCAGCTCATGACAAGAGCCTCGGGTGATTACTGATGTCATAAATAAGAGTATCAATTGTTAAATCAACAACAGGAGTCACTGAGCACTTACTCCCCATATAGGATAACTGTCCTTAATGTGTAGTACAGTGAGAATTAACGGTAAAACTAGTCTTCAAACAGTACTTTATACTTTGTCTGTGTGGGTACAATCTGTTGAAATTTTTACTTAGCATATACCAAGTTGATTTTGTGGATATAAAGATAATTAAAAATAAATCTTAAGGAAGAATGGGATGGGAGAGGGAGTAGATTATGGGATGGTTTGCAGGTGGGAGGGTGGTTATGGGGGGAAAAGCCACTATAATCCAAAAGTTGTACTTTCAAAATTTATATTTATTAAATAAAATTTTTCTAAAAAAATTGTGACTCTGCTCCAATCCATTCTTCCTGCCAATCCCTTCTTCCTGCTAATACACATACTGGGAGGAAGCAGATGAATGCTTACATTGTTAGGTACCTCCCAGCCACATAGAGAACCCAGGTTGAGGACTGAGTTCCTGGCTCCTCATTACAGATAGGCCCAATATCCAGGCAATTATGCTTATGACAGGAGATCTCTGTCTTTGTTTTTGTCTCTCTCTCTCTCTCTCTCTCTCTCTCTCTCTCCCTTTATTTTGTTGTGTTTCTTCAACTCCCAGGCAAACACAGATAAATAGGTACTTTTTTTAAATGCAAAAAATAAAAACACATGGGCTTCCTTCAGAATTTGGATCACATGTTGTTTCCTAGTTCATCACAGAGCACAGTAATTGATATACAGTTTGTGCCTAATTAGTGTTTTAGATTGATTCTTGAATAGTGTCAATATAAGAAAGCACTTTCATGATGACAGAACTATAAATAATTTGAAAGTACAAGAATCTTATTATTAGGAATATTATTTTACATAACTGAAATTCTCATTATAGTTTGCTTCCAGGACTGGTGAATTCAGTGGCCCAGGAAAAATATTCACAGAGCGATTGCTTCTTTTCACTCAGTCATCCTCACTGTTTCTGGTCTCTCTCCTCAACTGTGTCTCTTTGAGGCTATGAGGTGACTGTATCTTATCCTGGAGACAATCACAGCAACATCCAAAGGCACCCACAGACAAAAACAAAACATAGCACATACAAAAAAGGATGCCTCCTTCTATGTGTTTTCTTCTGTAGCAGAAAATGTTTCCAGAGTCATGATTTCCTCCTTCAATGTCAGCAACGTTTCTCTTATTTGCTGTTGACCAGAATGGAATCATATACTCATTTCTGAAGCAATCGGTCGTAAGGGAGTGGAAATACAAGCACAGTTGAAGCTGATCAAGATTCAAACAGGCAGCTTGGTTACTCCCCAGTTTACCAGGAAACAGAAAGCTTCAGCTGATAAAAGAAAATGCTGAGGAGAGACCATGCCCTGGGGCAGGAAACAGAGACCACAGCAACCATAGCTTCCTCAATACTTGTTACATCAGTGCACATGATCCCCATGTTTCAAAGAGGAATTTTTTTTTGAAACAGTAGTCGTTTATAGCCATCCCTCTGGAGCACCTGTCACGTGCTTTGTGGATACACAGTGCTTTTAGTGCAAGTAGTGCAAAAGGTGGTACATTATGAGGGGGGACTTGGGCATGTGAAATGCATGCATGGCTTTAGACTCACCTTCATAACTTACCAGCTTTCTGATTTTCATCACTTGGGTAATGTGTGACTTTTCTTGTTAATGGCAATAAATCTACCTTACAACCTGCTACAAATCAGTATGTAAAGTTTCTGTGATAAATAGGAAATCACAATATAAACTGTGTTGTCCGTTATTGAAGACCATCAAACTCCAATTGAATCGGAAGGATTTTAACATTCTTTGCTCATTCCCTTTCAGAAGTGCCACACACAGTCTGTCAATTAACTTTTTTATTGGAAGGGATTCTTTTTTTTCAACTTTTATTTAATAAATGTAAATTTGCAAAGCACAACATTTGGATTATAGTGGCTTTTCCTCCATAACATCCCTCACACCCACAATCATCCCATCTCCAATTCCCTCTCCCATCCCATTCTTCATCAAGATTCATTTCCAAATATCTTTATATACAGAAGATCAACTTAGTATAAACTAAGTAAAGATTTCAACAATTTGTATCCACACAGATACACAAAGTATAAAGTACTGTTTGAAGACTTGTTTTATCATTAGTACATAGTATAACACATTAAGTACATTAGTACATAGCATAACACATTAAGAACAGAGATCCTACATGGGGATTAAGTGCACAGTGACTCCTGTTGTTGATTTAACAATTGATACTCTTATTTATGACATCAGTAATCACCCGAGGCTCTTGTCATGAGCTGCCAAGGCTATGAAAGCCTCTTGAGTTCACCAACTCCAATCTTATTTAGATAAGACCATATTCAAAGTGGAGGTTCTCTCCTCCCTTCAGAGAAAGGTACCTCCTTCTTTGATGGCCCATTCTTTCCACTGGGATCTCACTCACAGAGATCTTTCATTTAGGTAATTTTTTGCTCAGTGTCTTGGCTTTCCATGCCTGAGAAACTCTCATGGGCTTTTTAGCCAGATCCGAATGCCTTAAGGGCTGATTCTGAGGCCAGAGTGTTGTTTAGGGCATCTGCCATTCATTGAGTCTGCTGTGTATCCAGCTTCCCATGTTGGATCGTTCTCTCCTTTTTAATTCTACCAGTTAGTATTAGCAGACACTAGGCTTGTTTATGTGATCTCTCTGAAACTTAATGCTATCGTTATGATCAATTTTGAACTGAAACTAATCACTTTGACTAATAGGATGGTATTGGTACATGCCAGCTTGATGGGACTGAATTGGAATCCCCTGGCACGTTTCTAGCTCTAACATTAGGGTTAAGTCCGGGTGAGTATGTGCCAAACTGTACATCTCCTCTCTCTTTCATTCCCACTCATATTTAACAGGGATCACTTATCAGTTAAATTTAAACACCTATGAATAATTGTGTGTTTATTAAAGAGTTCAACCAATGGTATTAAGTAGAACAAAAAAAATACTAAAAGGAATAAAATAGTAAATTGTTCCTTGAAAGTCAAGACAAGGGGTGAACAAGTCATCGTTTCTCATAGTGTCCAATTCACTTCTACAGGTTTCCTTTTAGGTGCTCAGTTAGTTGTCACAGATCAGGGAGAATACATGATATTTGTCCCTTTGGGATGGGCTTATTTCGCTCAGCATGATATTTTCCAGATTCCTCCATTTTGTTGTAAATGACCAGGTTTCATTGTTTTTTACTGCTGTATAGTATTCTATAGAGGACATATCCCATAATTTATTCATCTAGTCTTCTATTGATGAACATTTAGGTTGATTGCATGTCCTAGCTATTGTGAATTGGGCTGCAATGAACATTGAGGTACTGACAGCTCTTTTATTTGCCAATTTAATTTCCTTTGGGTAAATTCCAAGGAGTGGGATGGCTGGGTTATGTGGTAGGGCTATATTCAGGTTTCAGAGGAATCTCCAGACTGACTTCCATAGTGGCTTAACCAGTTTGCATTCCCACCAACAGTGGGTTAGTATGCCTTTTTTCCCATATCCTCACCAGCATCTGTTGGTGGTAGATTTCTGTATGTGAGCCATTCTAACCGGGGTGAGGTGAAACCTCATTGTGGTTTTGATTTGCGTCTCCCTGATTGCTAGTGATCCTGAACACTTCTTCATGTGTCTGTTGGCCATTTGTATTTGCTGTTTTGAAAAATGTCTTCTGAGATCCTTGGCCCATCTCTAAAGTGGGTTGTTTGTTTTGATGTTGTGGAGTTTCTTGATTTCTTTGTAGATTCTGGTTATTAATCCTCTATCAATTCATAGCGTGCAAATATTTTTTCCCATCCTGTCGGTTGCCTCTGCACTTCCCTGTTGTTTTTTTTTTTTTTTGTTTTGTTTTTTTTTTTAGTACAGAAACTTCTCAATTTGAGGCAATCCCAATTGTTAATTTTGGCTTTCACTGCCTGTGCCTCTGGGGTCTTTTCCAAGAAGTCTTTGCCTGTACCTATATCTTGCAGGGTTTCTCCAATGCTCTCTAAAAATTTGATGGTGTTGGGTCATAGATTTAAGTCTTTAATCCATGTTGCGTGTATTTTTGTGTAAGGTGAAAGGTCGGGGTCTTGCTTCATGCTTCTGCACGTGGAAATCCAGTTTTCCCAGCACCATTTGTTGAATAGACGGTCCTTGCTCCAGGAATTGGTTTTGGATCTTTGATCAAATATAAGTTGTCTGTGGATGTTTGGATTGATTTCTGGTGTTTCTATTCTGTTCCATTGGTCTATCCATCTGTTTCTGTACCAGTACCATGCTGTTTTGATTACAACTGTCCTGTAGTATGTCCTGAAATCTGGTATTGTGATGCCTCCGACTTTGTTTTTGTTGTACGAGATTGCTTTAGCTATTCGAGGTCTCCTGTGTCTCCATATGAATTTCAACATCATTTATTCCAGATCTGTGAAGAATGTCCTTGGTATTTTGATTGGTATTGCATTGAATCTATAAATTGCTTTTGGGAGAAAGGACATTTTGCTGTTATTGATTCTTCCAATCCATGAACATGGAAGATTTTTCCATTTTTTGGTATCCCCTTCTATTTCTTTCTTTAAGAGTTTGTAATTCTTATCATAGAGATATTTGACAATAAAAAAAAAAGAATTGACACAGCATTGGCCCAACTAACTAAAAAAAGGAGAATACCAAAATCAAAATCAGAGATTAAAAAGGAAATGTAACAAAATACACCACAGAAATGAAAAGTGTCATCAGAAATTACTTCAAAGAGTTTTATGCCAGAAAACAGGGAAATCTATCAAATGGATAGATTTCTGGACACATACAACCTACCTAAATTGAACCATGAAGACATAGAAAACATAAACAGACCCATAACTTAGACAGAAATTGAAACAGTAATAAAGGCCCTCCCAACAAAGAAAGCCCAGGACCAGATGGATTCACTGCTGAATTCTACTAGACATTTAAAGGACTAACTCCAATTCTTCTCAAACTATTCAGAACAATTGAAAGTGAGCGTATTGTCCCAAATTATTTCTATGAAGCCAGTATCACCTTAATTCCTAAACCTGAAAAAGACGCAGCAGAGAAAAAGAATTTCCCTGATGAACATACATGCAAAAATCCTCAATAAAATTCTGGCCAATAGAATGCAACAACACATCAGAAAGATCATCCACCCAGACCAAGTGGGATTTATCCCTGGTATGCAGGGATGGTTCAATGTTTACAAATCAATCAATGTGATACACCACATTAACAGACTGCAGAAGAAAAAACATATGATTGTCTCAATAGATGCAGAGAAAGCATTTGATAAAATACAACACCCTTTCATGATGAAAACTCTAAGCAAATTGGGTATAGAAGGAACATTCCTCAATACAATCAAAGCATCCTATTGAATGGGGAAAAGTTGGAAGCATTTCCACTGAGATCTGGTACCAGACAGGGATGCCCACTCTCACCACTGCTATTCAATATAGTACTGGAAGTCTTAGCCAGAGCCATTATGCAAGGAAAAATCATTAAATGGATACAAATTGGGAAAAAAGAAGTCAAATTATCCCTGTTTGCAGATGATATGATTCTTTATTTAGGGGATCCAGAAACTACTAAGAGACTATTGGAACTCATCAAAGAGTTTGCAAAGTAGCAGGATATAAAATCAATACACAAAAATCAACAGCCTTTGTATACACAGGCAATGCCACAGCTGAGAAATAACTTCTAAGATCAATCCCATTCACAATAGCTACAAAAACAATCAAATACCTTGGAAAAAACCTAACCAAGGATGTCATTTAACTCTTACACACAACCTCCTGAGGTACTATTGAATACCCACTGTTGACAAACTGACAGTCTATGTCACAGAGGTCTAAAGTCAGTGATTTAACTGATTGTAGAGCTTAGCACTGGTGGGACAAGTATTGTACCTGTGGCTGCTAGGTGAGTCAAATGCCTTCTCCCCTTTATAGTGCTCTCTATTAGACTAGCCCAGAGGCACAGATTCAGCCAAACCTGCTGAAGAGGCAGGGACGTGTGGTCCACATAATTCTGCTTGAACGCCCCTTGTTCAGGCCTACTGCACAGCCATTTTTCTAAATAGATTGCCACATACCCCTACGCAGCATTCACGAGAATTAAGAAGCAAAGCTTTTCAAGTGGGGTTTTAAAGGAACGTTTAAACATAGATTTTCCATTTTATTTCCTTGAAATGGATGAGGCAGTCTCCCAGGCTCAGAGCTTGGGGAAATACAAGCTGATAGAATTTTTCTGGAATTTGTGGAATTAGCAATGACCTCAGGCACTCTTGCCTGGAGTGTGGAGCCTTTCAGTAGAGTGGACAGGAGGCTAAACCAGGGGAGGCTGTGTGTTTTGAAAACAAAATTCTTTGTATTACCCTTAGGGCAAGATTCACAAGGCTGTGTGTGAGGATAATTAAGATACTTTGCTCTTAAAAGAAATCCTTGGTAACCTCAGGACACAGCAGTTTGGTTGTAGCCTCAGCACCTACTTCAAAGGGCTCCCAGAGGAAGGCTTGAGCCCTGGAAGCTTTGGCTGCTGCCTAACTCTGTGTGCATGCTCTTGAGCACTCAAGCCCAGAGGAGGCTATTGTACAAATGGAACCAGCAGCAGGAGAAACCTCCGACTGAATATGTTGGTTGAGAACACTTGTTCCATTCTTTAGCTATACTAGACACGTGGTACATTGATGTTCTCCAGAGAAACACAGCCAAAAGGAAATGTTATGCACACGGTTCTACCTGTACTCCTATTTGTCTTTCATTTATTGAGATATTTTGAGAAACTCACCCATGTGGTTTTGGGAGTTGGCAAGTCTAAACTCTTTAAGGTAGGTTCATAGTCTGAAGACCCAAGAAAGAATTGATGCTGCGGTTTGAGTCCAAACCCATGTACTTGGCAAAATTGTCTCTTTTGAGGAGATCGCTTTTAGCTGTGATAAGGTCCTCAGTTGGTTGAATGAGACCCACCCACATCATGGAGAATAATCGGCTTCACTGGAAACCTACTGATTTAACTGTTAACCTCACTTAAAAACACCTCCAAAGAAACGTCTAGAATTATGGTTGACGAAATATCTTGGTGCCATGACCCAGACAAGTAGATATATAAAATTAACCACCTCATGTTATTTATTCTACATTTAAAGATGATGCCTATCACTTCCTACATGCATAGGCTCCACTGGGCACAAGAGTTCTTTTGGCCCATCTTCTTTCTGACGTGAATGCCCATGCAAACTGTCTTCACCAGCTTGCGATGAGACTTGCACATCTCGGAGGTTGTGTACATGTGAAACCACCTTATATAAGATGTGAGTCAAATCCTCAAACAGAACAGGTGACTCTCAGGTGAAAAATGATAAATCTCAACACACTTGCTTTTTGAAAGTTTTACACTTGCTAAAAAAAAGTCCATTAACCATGTAATTTTTAAAAACAATTATAGTTAAGCCAAAAGGCTTTGCAATATAAAATATTGTGTTCAAAATGGATATGAAATACAGAAAATATTAGAGTGAAAATGCCACTAAATCAAATGTTTTATACCTTTAAGAACTTTGTATATAATAAGTAGTAGCACTATTTGCAGTGTGACACTTTTAGGAATAGGACTGCTATAGAAACACATACTATTTTTACAATGAAATTGTTGTCACTTTGCTTGGGTGGGTGCAGTTATTTTTACATGAGATCTTGATAGAATTCCTAAAACAGCACATGCCTGGGACTTGACACGTTCTCCAGCTGTGGTAAAATTATCACTGATGAAAATGCCCACTAACTTTGCTTTTTGAGCCTTCTCTAGCCTGGGGGATTTATTTTATTTTATTTTATTACAATACTCGATACTCTAGATAGTTTGTCAGCCCAAGGAGACCTTCATATATTGGAAACAAAGAGGTGACTGAACTTACGACCCTAGATTACAAAAGGAATTGAACAGCAGACATCTTCTGTTATGGAACTGCTGAACCATAACGCTCCTCTCTCTTTTCCTTCACGTTAGCTGTTTTCCGCCAAGGCACAGGGTGCTCCTTTTGAGCAGGCGCCTGGCCCACAATTTCTTACCTCATCACTCACTGTAACTATCACCAGAGAGCAATGCTGCCTGCAAGACAGACGGCTCACTTCGCGCCCGCAGCTGGGAGCAAAAAGATGATTTTGTTTTTTACGGTCTTCTCTGTCGCGTATTTTGAGGTTGTGTTCATGGTATCCCACAATTGTTTACCTGTGTATCCACGATAATAGACAAATCTGAAACAGAGAAAAGATGACTCAAACTCAATGATGTATGACTGGTTGGTATGTCAACACGGTGATACCATCAGACCTGACAAAAATTGTCTTAGACTATGGAAATAAATTTTTGAAAAGATAAAAAACTTCTGTGATTTTCATTCTTGGCGGCCTCATAGATTTCAGAATAATTTAGGTTCCTTTGCTTAGCAAGAGTGAAATTATCTAGATGTAAGAAATATGCACCAGTGGGCTTCTTCACAGGTAACATTATAATGCATTTTTTTCCAAAATTTTCTCACTTCTGGAGGTAAGCACAATTATGTCCTTCATACACCCAGTGTGTGCTTTCCCTGGGAGATAGTGACCTAGGCTAGTTCCTATGCATCTCTGAAACTTGGCTCAAGCCTTATTCCCTTCAGAAAGTCATCTCTATTCAACTGATAAAGGATTAATAACCAGAATCTACAAAGAGATCAAGAAACTCCATAACACAAAACAAACAACCCACTCAAGAGATGGGCCAAGGACATCAATAACATTTTCCAAAAGAGGAAATCCAAATGGCAACAGACACATGAAAAAGTGTTCAGGATCACTAGCGATCAGGGAAATGAAATTTGTGAAAAACCCATGGCCAGCATCCTATCAAATGGGGAGAAGTTGGAAGCATTTCCACTGAGATCTGGTACCACACAGGGATGCCCACTCTCACCACTGATATTCAATATAGTTCTGGAAGTTTTAGCCAGAGCTATTAGGCAAGAAAAAGAAATTAAAGGGTTACAAATTGGGAAGGAAGAAGTCAAACTATCCCTGCTTGCAGATGATGTGATTCTTTATTTAGGGATCCAAAGAACTCTACTAAGAGACTATTGGAACTCATCGAAGAGTTTGGCAAAGTAGCAGGATATAAAATCAATGCACAAAAATCAACAGCTTTTGTATACACAGGCATGCCATGGCTGAGAAAGAACATGTAAGGTCAATCCCATTCATAATAGTTACAAAAACAATCAAATACCTTGGAATAAACTTAACCAAGGACGTTAAATATCTCTACAATGAGAACTACAAATCTTAAAGAAAGAAATAGAAGAGGATAACACAAAATGGAAAAATCTTCCATGCTCATGGATTGGAAGAATTAATATCATCAAAATATCCATTCTCCCAAAAGCAATTTATAGATTCGATGTGATACCAATCAAAATACCAAAGACATTCTTCTCAGATCTGGAAAAAATGATGCTGAAATTCAAATGGAGACAGAAAAGACCATGAATAGCTAAAGCAATCTGGTACAACAAAAACAAAGCTGGACGCATCACAATACCAGATTTCCAGACATACTACAGGACAGTTGTAATCAAAACAGCATGGTACTGGTACAGAAACAGATGGATAGACCAATGGAACAGAATAGAAACACCAGAAATCAATCCAAACATCCATAGCCAACTTATGTTTGATCAAGGATCTAAAACCAATTCCTGGAGCAAGGACCGTCTATTCAACAAATGGTGCTGGGAAAACTGGATTTCCATGTGCAGAAGCATGAAGCAAGACTCCTACCTTTCACCTTACACAAAAATCCACTCAACATGGATTAAAGACCTAAATCTACAACCCGACACCATCAAAATATTAGAGAGCATTGGAGAAACCCTGCAAGATATAGGTACAGGCAAAGACTTCTTGGAAAGGACCCCAGAGGCACAGGCAGTGAAAGCCAAAATTAACAATCAGGATTGCCTCAAATTGAGAAGTTTCTGTACTGCAGAAGAAAGAGTCAGGAAAGTGAGAAGGCAAGCTACAGAATGGGAAAAAATATTTGCAAACTATACCACAGATAGAAGATTAAAAACCATAATCTACAAAGAGATCAAGAAACTGCACAACAAAAAAAAAAAAGCAATCCACTTCAGAGATGGACCAAGGATCTCAATAGACATTTTTCAAAAGAGGAAATGCAAATGGCCAACAGACACATGAAGAAGTGTTCAGGATCACTAGCAATCAGGGAAATGCAAATCAAAACCACAGCGAGGTTTCAATCTGGAGATTCCTCAGAAACCTGAATATAGCCCTACCATACTACCCAGCCATCCCACTCCTTGGAATTTACCCAAAGGAAATTAAATTGGCAAATAAAAGAGTCGTCTGCACCTCAATGTTTATTGCAGCTCAATTCACAATAGCTAAGACATGCAGTCAAACTTAATGCCCATCAACAGTAGACTGGATAAAGAAATTATGGGACATGTGATCTATAGAATACTATACAGCAGTAGAAAAATAATGAAATCTGGTCATTTACAACAAAATGGAGGAATCTGGAAATCATGCTGAGTGAAATAATTCCCAAAGGGTCGAATATCATATGTTCTCCCTGATCTGTGACAACTAACTGAGCTCCAAAAAGGAAACCTGTTGAAGTGAAATGGACACTATGAGAAACAGTGACTTGATCAGCCCTTGTCCTGCCTGTTGATGAACAACTTAATACTTTATCCCTTCTAGTATTTTTTTGTTCTACTTAATACTATAGGTTGAACTCTTTAATTAATACACAATTATTCTTAGGTGTTTAAATTTAACTGAAAAGTGATCTCTGTTAAATATAAGAGTGGGAATAAGAGAGGGAGGAGATGTACAATTTGGGACATGCTCAATCTGACTTACCCCAAAAAGTAGAGTTAGAAACACGCCAGGGGATTCCAATTCAATCTCATCAAGGTGGCATGTACCAAGGCCATCTCACTAGTCCAAGTGATCAATTTCAGTTCACAATTGATCATAATAATAGGTCTAAGAGTCAAAGGGATCACACAAACAAGACTAGCGTCTGCTAATACTATCTGATATAATTAAGAAGGAGAGAACCATCCAACATGGGAAGCAGGATACACAGCAGACTCATAGAATGGAATATTCCCTAAACAGCACTCTGGCCTCAGAATTAGCCCTTAAGACATTCGGATCTGGCTGAAGAGCCCATGAGAGTGTTTTAGGCATGAAAAGCCAAGACACTCTGGCAAAAAAAAAAAAAAAAAAAAAAAAAAAAAGACCTAAATGAAAAGATCTCTCTGAGTGAGATCCCAGTAGAAAGAACGGGCCATCAAAGAAGGAGGTATCTTTCTCTGAAGGGAGGAGAGAACTTCCACTTTGACTATGACCTTGTCTAAATAAGATCAGAGGTGGTGAATTCAAAAGGCTTCCATAGCCTTGACAACTCATGACAAGAAGCTAGGATGATTACTGATGCCATAAATAAAATGTCAAATTGTTAAGTCAACAACACGAGTCACTGTGTACTTACTCCTCATGTAGGATCTCTGTCCTTAATGTGTTTTCCAATGTGAAGTAATGCTATAACTAGTACTCAAACAGTATTTTACACTTTGTGTTTCGGTATGGTGCAAATTGTTGAAATCTTTACTTAATTTATACTAAATTGATCTTCTGTATATAAAGATAATTGAAAATGAATCTTGATGCGAATGGAAGGGGAGAGGGAGCAGAGATGTGAGGGTTGCAGGTGGGAGGGAAGTTATGGGGGGGGGGGGGGGAACCATTGCAATCCATAAGCTGTACTTTGGAAATTTATATTTATTAAATAAAAGTTAAAAAAATGATTATACTTTAAAAAAAAAAAGAATCAAGTCTACATAGGTGTCGTGGGTTGAACTGTGTCTGTCCAAAATATGTTGGGGTTGGCTGCCGCCGCAGCTCGATAGGCTAATCCTCTGCCTGTGGCACCAGCACCCTGAGTTCTAGTCCCAGTCAGTGCACCGGATTCTGTCCCGGTTGCTCTTCTTCCAGTCCAGCTCTCTGCTGTGGCCCAGGAGTGCAGTGGAGGATGGCCCAAGTGCTTGGGCCCTGCACCCACATGGGAGACCAGAAGTACCTGGCTCCTGGCTTCCAGATCAGCATGGTGTGCCGGCCGCAGTGGCCATTGGGGGGGTGAACCAACGGAAAAAGAAGACCTTTCTCTCTGTCTCTCTCTCTCACTGTCCACTCTGGCTGTCAAAAAAAAAATGTTGGGGTCTCAGCCCCTCAGACTTTGACCTGATTTTGAAGCAGCCCCCTTGCTGATGGAAGGTGTTAAAGTGTGGTTGTGCTGTAGCCAGGTGTGTCTGACTGAACAGGACTTGTGTCCTTATAGGCAGACAGCCATGAGAAGACGCATACAGGGATACACCACGTGTGATGAAGGCAGAGACTGCAGAGAAATAGCTGGAAACCAGCAGTGCCAACGATTGCCAAGAAACCATCAAAACGGAGATGAAGAGCGATTACTCTACAGGTTTCCGAGGAAGCATGGTCCTTCAGACCCCTTCAGTTACCTTGCTTCCTGACCTGTTTAAGCTAGTGCAATCCGTACTGTTGTATATTTGAAGTTGCATCACCTGTCTAGGCACGTGGCATCAGATATCTCATCATTTATGCTGCTATGTTTTATAACTTGGTTAAGATTGGATTATCCTATTGTATGCTTTGTTTTGCTCTCTATGAAATTAAAAAGTGATTACTAAAACTAACCTTTGGCATGAAGAAATACACTTCCCAAAACTTTGAGCAAATGTCTTTAGTGTCCATTAATGACTGATGATCCTTGCTGGGTCAATTATTTTCTTTGGGGTTAAAACATGGTGTTTTCTAACTCATTCCTCATTGATTGACTAGCTTTTTTTCCTGAAAAGAGAAACCATGCCTCTTGAACTGGAGATGAACTAGTATGGTTCTGCCTACCACGCAGGCAAAACAGTTGTCACTGATGATGATGCAAAATGAGGTGTTTTCTTCACCCCACCCAACCCTCACACCTCTGTGAGCACACAGGCTTTTATGATTCAGCGTGATATAATAAACACACAAAGCATTCACCTTCAATGATGTCATCATTCCGTATTTGGCCATCAGGAGCTACTTCAAGCTGACTTCTGTTTGTGCATACCACACTTGGTCTGCTCTCCTTTTCTGTGTAAGCCAAATATTACAGGTTAACTCTGTCCCTCCAGTCGTGGAAGCTCTCCAAGTGCTTTCTAGCTCCTTTTATTGAAGAAACAAAAAGCATTTAGAAACCATGGCTTAGGGCCGGTGCCGCGGCTCAATAGGCTAATCCTACGCCTTGCGGCACCGGCACACCGGGTTCTAGTCCCGGTCAGGGCACTGGTCCTGTCCCGATTGCCCCTTTTCCAGGCCAGCTCTCTGCTGTGGCCCAGGAGTGCAGTGGAGGATGGCCCAAGTGCTTGGGCCCTGCACCCACATGGGAGACCAGAATAAGCACCTGGCTCCTGCCATGGGGTCAGCGTGTTGCGCCGCTGCAGCAGCCATTGGAGGGTGAACCAACGGCAAAGGAAGACCTTTCTCTCTGTCTCTCTCTCTCTCACTGTCCACTCTGCCTGTCAAAAATTAAAAAAAAAAAAAAAAAAAAAAAGAAACCATGGTTTGGATACCGCTGGTTCTCATTACTCTTAAGGTTCATTGTCTGGGAATTCTCAGCAGAAAGAATAAGCACAGTTACTTTATATAAAAGATTCTGAGTCCACAGTCATTTTTCCAATTAAAATTTAACATTTTCTTAACTTCTTAGATATTATATCTGTATTTGATTTTCTCTCTGGCAATAAAACCTCAGTTTCTTGTAACTTTAACACATCTTCGTACACATTATATGGGACTGCTTGCCATTTGTTCCAGTTTATTTTATTTGATTTTTTTAGGGGAATTTAATGCTTTCATTATAATGGTTTTTCAAATTTTATTCATATTCTTAAATTTTTGACTGCTATCATCAATGATATCTTTTCTGGTCCTTTTTACCCTGTGAAAAGGAGATATATTTTAAGGGTATACATGAGCTTATCATGTTTATATCTTCCTGCTTTGCTGACCTTTTGTCATTAGGGGACATTTTTACGTACCCCCATTTGGTGTTTCTGCTGTGGAAGTTCGATGTGCCTGTTTTATTTCAGTGCATTTTTTGTTTATTTGGGTTTGCAAGTGAACATTGTGAATCGTCTCTTTCCTTTTCCTTTATGCTTAGCTGTGTCTACTGAACTCCCCCTTAACTGGAGGATTAATCCGCTTGCACGGATTGTAGTTACTGAATCTGTGTTTTGTTTTACATCTGCAGCTACTTCTCTCCTGATTTTTTTCCTTTTTGACTCCTACCTTCTCAAAATGATTTCTACTTCCTCTCTTCATTTCTTCCACTGGTTCCCTTGTGTCCACTGTAATTATTCCATTGCCTATGAAATTAATTTTGGTGTTCCTATTTGTCAAAATGTGAATTAAATCAATATTTAATTCTTTTTTTTAGAAAACATGAAGTCATTTTAACTATTGAATTATACTATAAAATTCACTTTTGATAAGCTCTCTACTAAGTTATCATTTCAAAAATTAATACCAAGTTCCTTCTAATTGATTTTCCTTCTATTTTTTTCCTGATCAGATCAGAAGTAGAAATGCATTAACATATGGATTCCTTAATTTGCAAAATTAATGATTTTAAAGTTTCCATAATTTATAATCTGTAGTTGATATCTTTGTGTCTTATCAGGAAAAAAAATCTGTTATCACAAAAATTTATGTCTCAAGACCAGGGTTTTACCACTTCTTGTTAGAAGCTCCAAATGTGTTGACACTGGCTTCAGCTATTGGTTGGAGCAATAAACTGCTTGAGACAATGATAGAGCTGGAAAGAGCTGCATTCTTAGTCTGCTCGAAACTGATAATAAGCAGCTGGGTTTAAGAGCTAAGTGTTTGGGAGCGTAACACCTCCATGGTTCATCGGTCAGAAATGTGCAGATGCTCAGCGTGTTTAAATGTCCTTTTTTTGCAGTGAATTGGTGTGAGTAAATAATTCATTATAACGGGCTACTTGAAGGCAATGGAAGATGCCATTAAGAAACTGCACAGTGAAAACCCCTCACACAGCAGTGCTGGTGGTAACAGGGCAGCCAGGAGGCACCAGCCCAGGGCCAGCAGGCACTTCCATCCAAAATAAGGGACTGTTTCAGACCCTTGGACAGCACTCTCTGGTGTTTGGCAGCCATCCCATTTCCTTTGATCTGGCATCCAAAGATCTTTAATCCGATATTCAGAAGTGAAAACAATTGGTTTCTGTTGAAGAAAAATGTTTTTCTTCCTTATGGGTGAAGTAGGAGAGGAAGGAGGGAGCAAGGATATTTAAAAGTAATGAACTGAATGCACAAAGTAAATGATGCTGTTCCCAGTGGTGCAGCTAGTGAATCACACAGTAAACTTGCATTTGTGGAGAGTACGTTATCTTTTATATCAAGTGTTGGAATCTCAGGTGGTACGCATCAGACATTTTTTAATATGCTTTTTGCATTGGCTTCTCCTTGTTTCAGCTTCCAGGGCTAGTTTATCAGTGACACATCATGGCAAATTAATAGGTACAGATAAAACCTTCCATAAATATTCATTACTTCTCATTACTGTAAATTAATGAGCTATTTTAAAATTAAGCCTAGTCACATTTAGTGCCGAAAATCTTATTTTGATATATGATACTCAGTGATAAATTATGATTGTGAAAATGATTGAGCTCATTTTGAGAAATTTTAGATAGGCTGTCTTAGTAACAATTCGGATAAAACTATTATTCTACCTGGTTTTAGAAATGATCAAAAATTCTCTTTTATCTTTAATATACTAAACTTCTCTAATAACAATTTGCTTGTTCTCGTATAAGACTGCAAAGCAAAGAATGTTATGTATAGAATACAACAATGCATTTCAACAGTTCAGAAAAGATATCTCTACTTAGAAGAGTGTGCATGACAAATCAACATTTATATGGAGACATTATCTTTTTTTGGCATAGGTAAAGATTCAGTTTTGTTTATTCATTTGCACTAGGATAGGATCTGAGAACATATTCAAGGATTTTTGAAAGGAAATAAGTGCAAATATTAACAATTTAGGATGAATTCTATAAACCAGTTATAGCTGGTGTCATGCTCTTAGTGGATTATGTGTCTCTAACTAGCTCCTTAGAAGGAATGATGCGTGTACCACTACCCAGCTAGCTGAAAGTTAGCTCACGCAGTGCAGGCTGCCTGTACCCATTGAGCCTTAAGATCACACAGATTCCATTTGAATTAAGTCAATCTTCTGTGCCTTGGTACTTACATACTCTCTTCAGACATACTGTCTTTTTGAAAAACCTCACTTTTTCTATTTCTTTGTTCCAAAGAGATACAGCATTTTCCTTTTTCTGAAATACTACTTTAGCATAAAGCTAGCTCCTATTTGTTATCGTTTCCTCATAAGCACATTAACAGTGTTAGAATCAATTGGACATCGAGCAGACATTGAGAACTGTAGCCTTGTGTGGAAAGAGGGTAAATCCTCCTATGTACAGTGGCAATTGAATTCCGTCCTGCAGTCATGGTTGTGAAAGACCAGGTTATCTGACTTATTTGATCATTCAATTCACTCTACCCCCAAAAATAGAGGTAGCCCCAATGGAAAACTAAACAAGGTCAAATGCTCTAAAACATAACAAATTATTTTGGCCTCTTTGGACCTTTTTTCTCATTTGAATATGAAAATCTTCATATTATATAATATCTGAGATATTTTGGAACTATAAACTATGTGATTCCAATTACACATAACATTAATATATTCTAAGAAGTATAGTTCTCATGTTTTATTAAATTTACTAACCTGCTGTCTTCAAGAACCGATTGATGTTTGCTCATTAGTGTTTATATATTTGGACACATTCATTCCTTAAAGGTTTTTTTCTGAATGAGAAGGTGTAGAATACAAGCCTACGAGAGAGAATCCTCTTGTGTCTCTGTCCACAGGGCTCAGCACAAGGCCAGTGAATAGGAGGCATCAGCTGAATAAAGTGCAGGTGATGTCAAAGCCTCCACAGAAGATTCAGGGATAATCACATGTGCTTATTTCACATGACACAGTCATAAGCAAGTGGGAATGGTAAAAGAAATACCTTCTGTACATGGTGTTACATCTGACTGTTGTGAAAGACACAGACAGAGCAGAATCAATTCAGATTGCAAGCTTCCCACCATTCCTAAGGAGAAAGGTCATGCTTGGAAGAAAGGAACTCTTCATATCCAAGGTGATGATTTGGAAATCAAGAGTAAAGGAGATTGTGATGATAATTTACCTTTGTGGCTTTGTTTTACAAATATCAAAGCAACAATTAGAGAAATCAGAATGTTTTTAAATGCTCTGGAATTCATAAATCAGTTAGGCAAAAATTGGCATCTTTATTATGTTTATGTCTCTGTGTATATGAACATATTTTATCTTATAGATAAGATGGCTTTCATTGATGATTTTGAATGTAAAATTTCATGCTTCTCCATAGTAGATTTCATATGTTTTTTAAATATATTGTTAGCTACAAATATATATTTTCACTGGATATGTCAAACTTTCAAAAGTTGCCATTGAGTACAAAAATCCAGTTATTTTAAATATGAATCTTTTATGACCCAGAAAAACATACACATTAAATCTGGAGACTTATCTACAGAAATTTTTGAGATTCATAAATTGACAATCATATAATCTGCAAATAGCAGCAACTTTTTTTTTCATTTCTTATGCACCTTATATATATATATTTTTGCTTGAAGACTTGTGCTTTTTAATATAAATGGTAATACTGGTAATACTTCTATTTCTTCTATTATAGTCAAGGTTCTGTTTTAGATTTTTCATCTTCTATGTTTCCTGTTAGTCTTTTATCAAATTATGAAAGTATCTTTGCACTCTTAATTTGCTGAAAGTGTTTATTATGTAGTGTCTTTTGTTAATTGAGTCAGTTTGGTGAATTCATACTTTTCCAGGAAATTTGCCCCCATCATCCTAGTTTTAAAATGCATGGAAACATTTTTATAATATTTTTAGTCCTCATTAGGTATAGTGACAACTTCCCACTTCATTTCTAAATGTGCACATTTCCTCTTTACTGTTTTCTTGACCAGCACTACTGGAAGTTTGTCAACCTGATCACACTCTTGAGTCAACCATGCAGCACTGAGAATGTCCTCAACAGCATCTTGATTTTCTTTGTCACGAATCTCTGCTTTCCCATCTATTGCCTCCTTCTTCTTGCATCTTGAATTTATTATCTCGCTATTTTGCTTAGTTCCTGTACTAGAGGACAGATCCATTGTATTTCAGCCTTTCATATTTCCCAATATAACTATGTTTGCTTCAAATACACTCTTAGGCCACTCTTTACTTGGATCCTATTTTTTGATATACTACTTTAATTATTATTTATTTTGATATTTTTATTTTATATCATTATTTACCAAGCTATATGTTACTTGGAAGTGTGTTTTTAAATGGCATAGAAAATGAATTAATTTTAAAAAAAATATTATGTAGGATCTCTGTCTTTAATGTGCTGTACACTGTTATTTAATGCTATAACTAGTACTCCAATGGTAGTTTTTTCACTTTGTGTTGCTATATGGGGCAAACTGTTGAAATCTTTACCTAATATATACTAAACTGATCTTCTGTATGTAAAGAGAATTGAAAATGAATCTTGATGTGAACGGAAGGGGAGAGGGAGCGGGAAAAGGGAGGGTTGTGGGCGGGAGGGAAGTTATGGGAGGGGGGAAGCCATTGTAACCCATAAGCTGTACTTTGGAAATTTATATTCATTAAATAAAAGTTTAATAAATGAAAAAAAGAGTGAAAATTTATATGAAAATGTTAGGTCCAATTAAAGAAAGAGTTCTGTGCTATCTCACATTCTGACTGAGCCAGATATGGTTAATGAGTGCTTGCAGTGTGTTAGAGACATGTTGAAGCAATATTTTTGATCTAATTGATTAAAATTCCAAAGATATTACCTAGGTGTTTACCTTTCCAAAGTAGCTATCAGAAAATCTAAAAATACACTGCTGCCTTTTCTTATATTTCTATTGTACAGCACTGTTCAATGGAACTTCAGAAAAGCACGGTTAGGCAGGTGCACTCCGACACCACCCTGACTTCAATAATGCTCCCATTAACAGGCACACCAGCTCTGTCACCAGGTGGATCTCTGGGACTCATCAGCTCTCTCAGTAGTTCAGGAAGCTTCAGGCAGAGTCTGTAAATAAGTTACTCCAGGCAGGCACCATCAATCATTACTGATTGATTGGGATGATGCTTGAGAGAGTTGCTCCCTTGACCTGCTCCTGACCCTGCTGGAGGCTCTCAGTGGCCAGTCCACCGATGGCACCTAACTCCACCCCCACCTCCTGCACTCTGCTTCCAGGAGGAGCAACACCTGTGAACTCAGTGCCGTCTGTGGTCTGGAGGGTGAAGTCAGCAGTGCGAGCGTGGGCTCCCAGCAGCCGCCTCTGGCCCTTCGCAGGCTGGCTCCCTGCCTGTGCTTCCGCAGGAAGGGCTGGGAGTGTTCCTACCGGGGACTGACTTAGCCAGTGCGGTCTGCGGCTCCCTCCCCGGACTGGCTCACTCCGATCCTGCTTCTCTTGGGTGCAGAAAGCAGCGGGAATGAGGGATGCGCCTTTCCTTCCGTTCCGGAGGGGCTGGTCCCTCCGAGAGTGTGCAGGGCTGCCGCAAGGAGGTAGAGAGCACGTTTGAGGGTGCCGGCTCTGGGCAGAGTCAGGTGGAGATATTTTTCCATGGATGGCTCTGTCTTTTCTTTTTAAAATTACTTTGACATCTAGAAAAAAGCTAACAGGCCCCTTCACTGAAATAATGACCTCTTAACATTTTCAGTCTGAGCAGGTTTGACTTGATTGAAAGGGAATTTGAAAAGTTGGAGAGAAAGGGATAATTGTGATTACCATCTGTTTTTTATTCTGTAATAGAATCTGGCCTGGCAACTCCCACTCATATGACTTAGAGGTCATTAACTCCCTGAAAGACCTGGTCTCTGCCCCCTTTACTCTGAGTCACCTCCAAGACCTGGCACCAGCCTCAGCGTCCTCTGGACAACCTTCAAGGAGTTTTCTGACTCCAATGATTCATTTTTCCCATATCTCACAGAGAAATTATGGAATACAAATTATTGACAGGAGTACATTAAATAGTTAAATAAGTGGCTTTTAGGAAAAACCAAAAGCTTTGTGACTTGGTAGTGAGTGTAAACAAACCAATTAGTATTTTGATGAAAGAATTTATAGCCAGTCATAAAAAAAAAAAAAAAAAAAAAAAAAAAAAAACTGAACTACCTCATGGCCCTTCCCCTGTTTGTGGTCACAGCACAAGAACACCAAGAACAGCATTTTTAATCTTATTTCAAACAAATCCACATCCTATATATAGATCTTAATCACTACCAGATGCACTATTTAAAAACTAAATGTTTAGCCGGCGCCAAGGCTCACTAGGCTAATCCTCCGCCTTGCGGCGCCGGCACACCAGGTTCTAGTCCCGGTCGGGGCACCAGATTCTGTCCTGGTTGCCCCTCTTCCAGGCCAGCTCTCTGCTGTGGCCCGGGAGTGTAGTGGAGGATGGCCCAAGTGCTTGGGCCCTGCACCTGCATGGGAGACCAGGAGAAGCACCTGGCTCCTGCCTTAGGATCAGCGCAGTGCGCCGGCCGCAGCGCGCCTACCGCGGCGGCCATTGGAGGGTGAACCAACGGCAAAGGAAGACCTTTCTCTCTCTCTCTCTCTCTCTCTCTCTCACTGTCCACTCTGCCTGTCAAAAATTAAAAAAATAAATAAAAACTAAATGTTTAAATTCCTAATAATGTCATTCTTGAACTCAGGCAGAGGGTGGAGAAACATTCTGATCATTTTATGAGTCTACAACTGTGCCTCTTGAATGTCTTCAGTTTTGCAACAAGAATTTGATGTTGCTTTAAGCCTACACTAATCTTGTCACACAAACACAAATTAGCATTTCATATAATAGTATTATGAAGGAAACTCAATACACGAAAATATAATAAATAAAAATAAATAGTACCCAAATAAATAAAACCAAAATCTTAATAAACAACACATATTATGAAAAAAATTATGCATGGATATGAAAGGATTTTTCAGCAAAATGAACTTATCTTTCAATTTCATTTTTCCAAGAACTTTCTGAAGCTCTCTCACAATAATTACTTTAAAAACTCACCTTAAGGGGCCAGCACCGTGGCGCAGTAGGTTAATCCTCTGCCTGTGGCACCAGCATTCCATATGGGCGCTGGTTCTAGTCCAGGCTGCTTCTCTTCAAATCCAGCTCTCTGCTATGGCCTGGGAAAGCATTATAAGATGGCCCAAGTCCTTGGGTAGCTGCACTCACATAGGAGACCAGGAAGAAGCTCCTGGCTTCAGATCGGCACAGCTCCGGCCATTGCGGCCATCTGGGGAGTGAACAAGCAGATGGAAGACCTCTCCCTCTGTCTCTCCCTTTCACTGTCTGTAACTCTAGCTTTTCTAGCTTTCAAATAAAGAACTAAAATCTTTTTTTTTTTTATTTTTTATTTTTGGACAGGCAGAGTGGATAGTGAGAGAGACAGAGAGAAAGGTCTTCCTTTTTGCCGTTGGTTCACCCTCCAATGGCCGCTGCAGCCGGCGCATCGCGCTGATCTGAAGCCAGGAGCCAGGTGCTTCTCCTGGTCTCCCATGCGGGGGCAGGGCCCAAGCACTTGGGCCATCCTCCACTGCCTTCCTGGGCCATAGCAGAGAGCTGGCCTGGAAGAGGGGCAACCGGGATAGAATCCAGCACCCCAACAGGGACTAGAACCCGGTGTGCCGGCGCCGCAAGGCAGAGGATTAGCCTGTTGAGCCATGGCGCCGGCCAGAAATAAAATCTTTAAAAGAGAGAACTCACCTGAAATTTTCCCAAATTCTTTGCATGATCTTTCAGAAGGTTCTATTAATGTGAACAGCGACATTCTTGATCTGCAATTTCTCTTATGCCTGTAAACATCTTTTCTCACCTTCTTGTGGCAGGTTTGTTAAAATGAAGGAGGATTACCATTCTCGCCCCATTTAGAAGTGTTGAGTTTTTTTGTTTTTTCTCAAGTAAAATACACTAACGTTGGCCTCAGTACCTCCAGGCCACCATTTATACTGTGGTAGTTTCCAGTTTTGGTTGATTTTTGATTCCCTTAGCCTGCCACAAGCTCCTATTCTGCATCCTGAACTCACACAGGACCCAGTCCTTCTACTGTTCCTGGGGTTGTAAGCAGTGTATTCACGAGGGCCGCCTGGGCTGGGGAAGAGGGAATGAGGTGTCAGGTTTCTGCACACTTCCAGCAGTCTGTCCACCAGCCCTCAGGAAACAGAAAACCAGCTTCAGAGCTCACACACTCACACACAGTGGCACAAAGTCACTCAGTTTTGCATTTTGCTTTCTTCCTCAGATGAACCTGCGGAGTATCTGATTCTTTACATGTTAAGCAGCCTACAAGAATAACTGCAAGCTAAAACCTCACGGAGTGAACACCACATTACCGAATGGAGTCTCACACCAGAAAGCGGGAAGTCTGGTCACGGAATGATTGGTCACACACCCCAGATCTCCCCAGGTTTGTAATTGTTAACTCCAGGCCCCTCGCTCCATCTTTTCACTGAAGGTGCCAGGGGACCCATGCCTGGCCACACACACCTCACTCCTAAGCCATCCAGCCAGCCTGGATCCATCCCTATCTAACTGATCCAAGCATAACGACGCATGAAGCTGCCAGTCCTGGAGACTGGAGGTGTCGGCACTGATGGGTATTTCATTTCTTGACTCCCAGGGTGCCCCATGCTTCTGCTAGTTCATCTTGTATATAGTTTAGACACTCCCACTTCTGTGATCTACACACCCTACCAGGAGAACCACAATCCCTGCAAGGAGAAGCTTGCTGGTCACTTTAAATGTGAATCAGTAGGAGCAAAGACAACGAGGGCCAGCAGGGAAGGAGCCGGCAGAGAGAGCTGTTTTCCTGGGACTCCAGAGACGGGAAGGCTCATCAGCCCCAGCTGCTCTGGCCTGTCCTGTCAAGACAAGAGCTGCCAAATCAGATGCAGTGACATCCTGCATTCTCTGCCTCTCCGCCCGGCACTGGCACAGAGGCTGCGATTTGTGACATCTCGAGGCAGTCTGTAGACACCTGCTCGGGAAGCTTCACTGAGGGCAGGCTGGAAGTCAGCTTGCGTAACAGGTTACAGACGTAAGGCTGTGCAGTTGTTAATCTTTGAAGGGGATGGATCAGCAATGACCTTCATGGATTTTCAAAGTCTGTCCCACGATACCAGGATGATGCACATTTGCTCACCAGATACCTTGAAGGACAAAACCTGTGCACGATTTCTCTACATTAGGCTAACAATATCTAATTTTTAAAAAATTGTGTCTCTGGATATTTTAAATTACTGAGAATGCACAATAATAGCATCTTACACACAAGGGAAAGTAAATAGTTAACTCATTTTCAGGGTTCCCAGATAGGTCTTCCTCTGATCAAGCTTTAACAGTCACAGGAGGATAGACAGGAGAACCAGACCCCTGTTAGACTTTGGGTGTCTAATTGGTGAGGCACAAAAGCATAACTGAATTTCTAGAAGGAAACCTCATTCTAAAATCCTCCCAGAAAGTCACCAAACACCAAGTGGGACTGTGTAGCAGAATGAGAGCAGGTGTTCAGCTGTTAGGTTGCTGTTAGGTACACCCCATACACACACGCATGTGTACATATGTATGAACACAGACATACAGCATCTAAAAGCATTTTGACATTGTATTCTATAAATTTCAGCGGTAAGAATTCAACATTGGGACTGGTTGAGAGGGAACAAATCTTGGAGCCAATGTCATCTGTGGATTTAGATGCCAGGTGCAGCACAGCTGCTGGGGAGGCTGCTCCTGGGTGTTTCCAGACCTGCATGCAAAGTGGGGACCACCTGCTCATTGGGAAGGGCAAGCTTTTCCATGAGTGGCATCATTTAAATGTTGAATTTCCCTGCTCCTTTGTGACAAGAAATTTCTGCATCATGGGCTACAATTGGGCAGGTCCTCTACATCAATTTTTCAATTCAGCTCCATGACCAAAAAAATCCATCACCTGTTACCTTTGGGAATCCTCAGAATTGAAATCACTGCAAAATCTGAGTTCAGGATCACCACAATGCTCACAATAACAGCTTTCTTTTTCTCTCCTTCGAATCCCTGGGGCAGAAGCCCAGGGTCCTGTATGAATATTCCAACAGCAAATTGCTGGCAGCAGAACACGCAATTCACAACCAGGAGATACTGTGAGTCTTGAAGCAAAGGAGGAAAGATACATTTCATCTCCGTCCAAAATAAAAAGAGGTACATATCTTTTTCCGGAAAGTTGACTCAGATATTATCATGAAGATGTTGTGAGCATAAGTAGCTCTCATTCCAAAAGGTGGTTCTCTGTGGCATGCATATCATTCTCAAAGGGAAATGAAAATCCATCCCTTTAGAATGGAAGTCATTTTATGAAATTTCAATTGATGGTAAGTCAAAAGGGCTTTGATCTAGAGCCATAATAGAATGCAGAGATGGACTCACAAAGGCACACTTGGAGTTTACAGTATAGAGATGGGTGTGGCCTACGTGGAACACCCTGACATTCTCTGTAGTTAGACACAGAGACATGCATTCAATTGTAGCCAAGAGATAAATTCCATTATCGAGAGACTACATGGAGATTGCAGGAAAATCCCAGCAATCGAGACTTACCATGTGGATTTTACTCCTTTTACCCTTCTACTCTGTTGGCTTAGGATAAATCTGCCTACAGAAAAGTCATCTAAGGAAACTGGCTGGATATCTTCTATTTGTCATTAAAGGTGTTTTTTTTCCTCAAGATTTACAAAGGATTCTTAAGAATCTGTTGAATAAGAGAATAGTATGAGAAAACTATACCATGAATCAGATTCTGAATAATGGTTTTCCACCCATACTGCTTCCTATGTCCCTGTCAACAGAGAAAAGGGATTATATTTGAGTCTGTCTTTAAATGGGGAATCATTTTGGAGATTAATTTTCATCTCATTATTTCTACATACATTTTCAATGTCTTTAATAGACACTCCTTGATCATGTGGAAGCAACACCAAATAAGATGAATTGCTTCTTAACTCTTGGACAAAAAACTCAAGAAATTAAGACTGAGTTAGTTAAAAATGTTGTCTGTATCAGTTTATAGCTAGATCTTAGGCAAACAGTTGAACTAGGCAAGAATATTCATAGACGAAAGAAATGCAATATACTCTGTATATGGTAGAGTGGTTGGGAGAGGAGACAAGTTCTACTAGATATAAAAAATACTCTTTAAGTAATCACATAAATTTAAATAAGCATATAAAAAGAAAAACAAAGCAATGAACTAAGACAGAAAGTTAATCCCATATAAAGATTAGGACTTAGTAAGGATCTCAACAAGACAAAAATGTTTAGTATTTGATAAGTGACATTGAAAGACCACTTGAGAAACCCAGAAAAAGAAGGGATGAATTACAGCTATTTTCTCAGTCTTCACATTGAAACAAAATGTGGGAGATCAATACATTTACCTGTGAAATGTGAAACCCTAAAACTTGTCCAGAAAAATGATGGATTTAAAATTACACATATCCTAAGAGTGGGAAAAGTTTTTAAAAGTCAGGTCTGGGGTGGGTCTGTAGCCTCACTATTAAGACACCTACATCCATGTACCCCATGTGAAGAGATAGATAGGTCTGGGCCTCTTAACTTACAAGGCCTAAAGCCCAACAGATTATTATCAAGCCCCTTCTGTCAGGTTCTATTTGCCTCTCAATCAGAAAACTTAATTGTAGCTTAGACAGCACCTTTCTTAGCTCCTCTAATAATGACTCTGTCCTTTGTTCTAGACCCTGTCTAGCGCACTTGGGCCTCATTCCTTCATAATCATAACCTCTACTCTATCACCAATGGCTCTACTCCCAACCTGTGTGTACTGATGGTCCTCTTCCCCACTTAATGCTGTATAATTGTTCAGACCCGGTTAATGCCACTCTTAGGATCATTGGTTACTATCCTCACCCTGTCTTTTATGACCTTGTCTAAATATGTTCAGAGTCGGCAAACTTGGAAGGCTTCCATAGCCTTGGCAACTCATGACGAGAGCCTAGGGTGGTTACTGGCGCCATAAACTAGAGTGTCAATTTGTTGGGTCAACAACAGGGGTCACTGTGCACTTGCTCCTCATGTAGGATCTCTGTCCTTAATGTGCTGTCCATTTTGATTTAATACTATAACTAGTACACCAACAGTATGTTTCACTTTGTGTTTCTATGTGGGTGCAATCTGTTGAAATCTTTACTTAATGTATACTAAATTGATCTTCTGTATATAAAGAGAATTGAAAATGAATCTTGATGTGAATGGAAGGGGAGAGGGAGTGGGAGAGGGGAGGGTTGCGGGTGGGAGGGAAGTTATGGGAGGGGGAAGCCATTGTAGTCCATAAGCTGTACATTGGAAATTTATATTCATTAAATAAAAGTTAAAAAAAAAAAAGACACCTACATCCACATCCAAGTACCCGAGCCTGATTCCCAGCTACAGCTTCTGAATTCAGTTTCCTGTTAATGTAGACCCTAAGAGGCAGTGAGGATGGCTCGAATCCAACAACACAACAGAGTGATGATTCTCCTGGACCACGTGAGATTTAGCCTTGGTATGCAGGGATGGTTCAACATATGCAAATCAATCAATGTGATGCATCACATTAACAAACTGGAGAATGGAAACCTTACAATTATCTTAATAGATGCAGAGAAACTATTTGATAAAATACATCCTTTTATGATAAAAATCTTAAGCAAATTAGGTATAGAAGGAATATTCTTTAACGCAATCAAGGTGATATATGACAAACCCACAGCCAGCATCAAGTTGAATGGGTAAAATAGAAAAACATTTCAACTAAGTTCCAGAACCAGACAATGATGCCTACTTTCAACACTACTCTTTAATATAGTTTTGGATGTTTATGCAGAGCCATAGGCAAGAAAAAGAAATCAAAGGGATACAGATTGGAAAGGAGGAAGTCAAATTATCCCTGTTTGAATATGACATGATTCTATGTATTGGGGAACCAAAACACTGCACTAAGAGATTGTTGAAACTCATAGAGAAGTGAGCAAATTTGCAGGATACACAAAAATAAAATAACATTTGTATATATAATCAATATCATGGCTGAGAAAGAACCTTTAATATTCTCAGTCACAATAGCTATTAAAAACTCTAAATATCTCAGGATAAATTTAATCAAGAATATGATATTTATATCATATTTATAGCAGTACAACTCACAATATCTAACATATGGAATCAACCCAGATGTACCTCAACAGATAACTGAAAAAGAAAAGGTGGTATGTATACATGATGGAATACTCTTCAACCATAAAAAAGAGTGAAATTCTGAGTTTTTTAACAAAATGGATGCAACTGGAGACCATTATGCTTAGTGAAACAAATCAGTCCCATCCAAAAAGACAAATATCATATGCTTTCCATGGTTTGTGTTAACTATTATACACAGTACGAGAAATGTAACGTAGATAAATAAATTGACATTTTGAGATTTGAGTATCGTTTAAAGCCCATGTCTACTATTCTATTCTCAGTGATTTTTCTATTTATCACCTGTTGAATTCTTTATAAGGCAATGTATTAAGCTTGCAATTATGAAGTAAATTGAAAGAATGCCATTGTAAAAATTAAAAAAAAACAGGAAGGAGGAAGATAGGGTTGAATGAGTGAGGAAAAGGGTAGGTTTAGAAGTATCATTATGCTCCTAAAGCATAATGAAATATGAAATATGTGAAATTTATTCCCTTTAAATAAACTAAAATTAAAATTTTTTTTTAAATTTACAATTTTTAATTGTAAATTAAAAATACATCATCTCCAAAATTAAATATATGAAATTAAAACTAAAATTAAATACATTTTATTTAAAAAAAGAATTGGGGCTGGTGATGTGGAATGTAGGCTAAGTCTCTGCCTGGAACCCTATCATCCCATATGGGTGCTGGTTCACGTCTTGCCTGCTCCTCTATTTTTTTTATTTTTGACAGGCAAAGTTAGACAATGAGAGATACAGAGAGAAACAGAGAGAAAGGTCTTCCTTTTTTTCTGTTGGTTCACCCCTCAAATGGATGCTACAGCTGGCATGCTATGCCAATCTGAAGCAAGAAGCCAGGTGCTTCCTCCTGGTCTCCCATGCAGGTGCAGGGCACAAGCACTTGGGCCATCCTCCACTGCCTTCCGGGGCCATAGCAGAGAGCTGGACTGGAAGAGGAGCAACCGGGACAGAATCCAGCACCCCAACCATGACTAGAACCTGGAGTGCTGGCGCCACAGGTGGAGGATTAGCCAAGTGAGCCACGGCCCCAGCCATGCATGCTCCTCTTCTAATCCAGCTCTCTGCCATTGCCTGGTAAAGTGGTAGAAAATGGCCAAAGTGCTTGAGCCCCTGCACCCAGGTGGCAGACCTGGAAGAAGCTCCTGACTCCTGGCATCAGATTGACTTGGCTCCAGCAGTTCCGTCTATTGGGAAATGTACCAGTGGATGGAAGACCATTTTCTATGTCTCCCCCCTTTCTCTCTCCCTCTCTCTCTCTCACTCTCTCTCTCTCTCTCTCTGTGTGTGTGTGTGTGTGTAACCCCGCCTACTGCCTAACAAATTATAAGGCAGAGGCAGAGAGAAAAATCTTTCATCAGCTGGTTTACTCCCAAAATATCTGCAATGGCCAGAGCTGGAAAATCTGAAGACGGGAGCCAGGGGCTGCTTCCAGGTCTGCCACATGGCATCAGATAGATGAGCTATTAGGCAAAAAAAAAAAAAAAAAAAAAAAAAAAAAAAAAAAAAAAAAAAAAAAAAAATTAAAGGGATACAAATTGGGAAGGAAGAACTCAAACTATCCCTCTTTGCAGACAATATGATTCTTTATTTAGGGGATCTTAAGAACTCTACTAACAGACTATTGGAACTCATTGAAGAGTTTGGCAAAGTAGCAGGATATAAAATCAATGCACAAAAATCAACAGCCTTTGTATACACGGCAATGCCATGGCTGAGAAAGAACATGTAAGGTCAATCCCATTCACAATAGCTACAAAAACAATCAAATACCTTGGAATAAACTTAACCAAGGACATTAAAGATCTCTACGATGAAAATTACAACAGCATAAAGAAAGAAATAGAAGAGGATACCAAAAAATGGAAAAATCTTCCATGCTCATGGATTGGAAGAATCAATATCATCAAAATGTCCTTTCTCCCAAAAGCAATTTACAGATTCAATGCAATACCAATCAAAATACCAAAGACATTCTTCTCAGATCTGGAAAAAATGATGCTGAAATTCATATGGAGTCACAGGAGACCTCGAATAGCTAAAGCAATCTTGTACAACAAAAACAAAATCGGAGGCATCACAATACCAGATTTCAGGACATACTACAGGACAGTTGTAATCAAAACAGCATGGTACTGGTACAGAAACAGATGGATAGACCAATGGAACATAATAGAAACACCAGAAATCAATCCAAACATCTACAGCTAACTCATATTTGATCAAGGATCCAAAACCAATTCCTGGAGCAAGGACCGTCTATTCAACAAATGGTGCTGGGAAAACTGGATTTCCACGTGCAGAAGCATGAAGCAAGATCCCTACCTTTCACCTTACACAAAAATACACTCAACATGGATTAAAGACTTAAATCTATGACCGGACACCATCAAATTATTAGAGAGCATTGGAGAAACCCTGCAAGATATAGGTACTGGCAAAGACTTCTTGGAAAATACCCCAGGAGCACAGGCAGTCAAAAACAAAATTAACTATTAGGATTGCCTCAAATTGAGAAGTTTCTGTACTTCAAAAGAAACAGTCAGGAAAGTGAATAGGAAACCGACAGAATGGGAAAAAATATTTGCAAACTATGCCACAGATAAAGGGTTGATAACCAGAATCTACAAAGAAATCAAGAAACTCCACAACATCAAAACAAACAACCCACTTTAGAGATGGGCCAAAGACCACAACAGACATCTTTCCAAAGAGGAAATCCAAATGGCCAACAGACACATGAAAAAATGTTCAAGATCACTAACAATCAGGGAAATGCAAATCAAAACCACAATGAGGTTTCACCTCACCCCGGTTAGAACGGCTCATATTGAGAAATCTACCAACAATAGATGCTGGAGAGGAATGAAATGGACACTATGAGAAACAGTAACTTGATCAGCTCTTGTGCTGACTGTTGTTGTAGAATGTAATACTTTATCCATTTTAGTATTTTTTTTGTTCTTGTACTAGTGGTTGAACTCCGTAATTAACACACAATTATTCTTAGGTGTTTAAATCTTAACTGAAAAGTGATCCCGGTTAAATAAAAGAATGAGAAAAAGAGAGGGAGGAGATGTACAATTGGGGACATGCTCAATCGGACTTGTCCCAAATGATGGAGTTAGAAACGTGCCAGGGGATTCCAATACAATCCCATCAAAGTGGCATGTACCAATGCCATCTCACTAGTCCAAGTGATCAATTTCAGTTCACAATTGATCACACTGATAGGTCTAAGAGGCAAAGGGATCACACAAACAAGACTAGTGTCTGCTAACTGATAAAATCAAAAGGGGAGAGAACGATCCAACATGGGAAGCGGGAGACACAGCAGACTCATAGAATGGCAGATGTCCTAAATAGCACTCTGGCCTCAGAATCAGCCCTTAAGGCATTCGGATATGGCTGAAGAGCCCATGAGAGTATTGTAGGCATGGAAAGCCAAGACACTCTGGCAAAAAAAAAAAAAAAAAAGAAGACCTAAATGAAAGATCTCAGCGAGTGAGATCCCAGTGGAAAGAACGGGGCCATCAAAGTAGGAGGTACCTTTCTCTGAAGAGAGGAGAGAACTTCTACTTTGACTATGACCCTGTCAGAATAAGATCGAAGTCAGCAAACCCTAAAGGCTTCCATAGCCTCGGCAACTCATGACTAGAGCCTAGGGAGATTACTGACACCATAAACAAGAGAGTTAAATTGTTAAATCAACATCAAGAGTCACTGTGTACTTACGTCCCATGTGGGATCTGTCCTTAATGGGTTATCCAATGTGAAGTAATGCTATAACTAGTACTGAAACAGTATTTTTACACTTTGTGTTTATGTGTGGGTACAAACTGATGAAATCTTTGCTTAGTATATACTGAATCAATCTCCTGTATATAAAGATAATTGAAAATGAAAAAAAAAAAAACCAACTTGGTGTTAAATTGGAAATTACATAGAAAATTAATCAAATTTAAAAAAAAATATCATGTAGGATCTCTGTCCTTAATGTGCTGTACATTGTGATTTAATGCTATAACTAGTATTCCAACAGTATTTTTCACTTTGTGTTGCTGTGTGAGGGCAAACTGTTGAAATCTTTACTTTATATATACTAAACTGATTTTCTGTATATAAAGAGAATTGAAAATGAATCTTTATGTGAATAGAAGGGGAGAGAGAGCAGGAAAGGGGAGGGTTGCAGGTGGGAGGGAAGTTATTGGGGGGGAAGCCATTGTAATCCATAAGCTGTACATTAGAAATTGATATTCATTAAATAAAAGCTTTATAAAAAAAGCAAAATAAAACTGTTTTCACGAATGCTCTTCTTTCCTTCCTCTCCTGATCCTCCAGTTGGAGATTTGGAGAATGGAGCAAGGGAAATGATACAAATTCTGCCTCATGTGCAAGTAACACGCCCCGACGACTGTTCTGGTCAAACTCTGCTCAGTCTTGGCAGGAAGGACAGGTAGGTGTCCTTGGCTGGTGTCTGAGTGCTCCCACTACAGCCGGACTCTGTGGAAATAATGGTTTTTGCTTAAATAACTCATGGGGTTTGGGGAAGGGGAAGGTGATGAATTTTACCTTTGCTCCATTGATGTATGTGTTTCAGTATTTTAACATTAAAATAAATTATCTTCTATTTCCATTTTTCCAAGAGCTTTTTCCAGCACTTTACATGGTGTTGATGCCTAGCTTCACTATCCTGGAGTGCTGGAGCTATCCATGCTTAAAATGTGGAGATCACTTTTGCAATTTCTTTCAATTCCCCATAGCTTGTCTGATTATTTGCTTCATCTCACCAGTTTTCTGCTGACAATCTATAGCCGAATCACCCATTTTCTCACCAGTCTGACTGCCACCACCACCAAGTTTCTAACGAGTGTTGCTGCTCCCAGGCCACAGGGATGGAGCCAATGCTGCTTCCAGATGACTCCTTTTGACCGTCTTCCTTCATTCCACAAACATATCTGAGCACAAGCAGCCCTAGTTGTATTTATTTCCATGACATTGTTCAATTCTTGGAAAATTATGATGGCTTTTGCTACACTTGTTTCGCAATTGAGAGTCTGGAATCTGTGATTCTGTTGCTGAACTCATTTTGCTAGAAGCTATGAAAACTCGATTTAATCCCAAGGTCCAGTTGACTTCACTGCAACGTGGGTCCTCTATACATCATTCTCGTCGCAGTCAGCTTCCTATTTTCTAACATATGAAATCTGAGACATCTAAAAGTGTTTGCTGCTGGCAGTACGATGAATTGGGCCACTTTCAATTTCATGAATCCATGTTTCTGGATTCATCCTTTTAAATGTTATTGAATAAAGCTATATGGAAGTGTCAACACTTCTCTCTTTGGTAACAATCTTCCTCTTTTGTGATTCTGTTTTTTGTCTCTTCCACTTTTTTTCTCTCTCTCCTTCCACTTTCCTCACTTTTTTCTCCCTCTTTGTCCTTGGGGGCTAGACCACTTACACTTAAACTCATAGAAATTTGAGTTTGACAAGCTTGAAGAATTTCAATCATGCCTCCTGATTTTACCACTGGATAAGTTAAGACCTAGACAGTTTCAGTGCCTTCCTCAGCAGGGAAGTTTAGCCTGTTCAGAGGCTAAAGCCAAGTCCCCTTTCTTCTAGTCAAGACTTTGTGCCATGGCACCTGCATTTCTTGTATTTATCTTTATTTTACACTAATCTAAAAATGCTTAACTCTTGACTGTTCTTTGCTTGACTATTCAGTTTAGTGAATATGTCATTATATTAATTTATTTTTAAAAAATTCTCCTGACTTCCTTCTTTTCTGAATTTCTGCCTAATTTTCACTCTACTTTCTTCTTCCTTGCACTTAGTCATTTATTAGCTGTAGGGAATATGGCATTGAGCAGCATGGAACCTCTGCCCTTGTGAAATCCACAATCTGGCACAATGAGTAAATTTACTCTTACTAAACCACACTTCTACTCAGTGTTGCACATGCTAAATGGAGATTGGAGAGGGGAGTGTCAGCAAAGTTTCCCTGAAGAATGAGAAGGGATAACTGACTCACAGACAAGAATGGGTGAGCTGGGGATGAGCAGTCTGATGAGGCCAGAGAGTTGAAGAGACATGGAAGATGTGAGACCCTCATGTGGTTAGGGGCCCCACAGCTGGGGGTTGGGTTGGTACAGCAGAATACAGTTTGGGCTGAAGAATGCCTGGGCATTGCCCACACTGGCATCACTTCCGAAGTCCAAGCCATAGCAGAGATTTCCCAGGGCAGGACTAGAGGATTAAAGGAATTGCCTATTTTGGTGGTCCTTAAGACTGGGAAAAGGGGAGCCAGCACTGTGGCATAGTAGGCTGGGCCTCCACCTGCAGCACCAACATGCCGTATGGGTGCCAGCTCCTGTCCCATCTGTTCCTTTTCTAAACTAGCTCTCTGCTTACGGCCTGGGAAAGCAGTGGAAGATGACCCAGGTACTTGGGCCCTTGCATCCATATGGGAGACCTAGAAGAAGCTCCTGGATCTGGCTTTGGATCAGCTCAATTCCAGCCATTGTAGCCATTTTGGGAGTGAACAGTTGATGGTAGACCTTTCTCTCTGTCTTTCCATCTCTATGTCTGTAACTCTGCCTCTCAAATAAATAAAATTAAAAAAAAAACAGATTGAAAAAAGAAGAAATCAGCAAAAGTGATGGGAAAAGAAGAGGAGCAAACCTCACTCCAAATCTAAACTCAGGGAAGGAGCAGCCAGCCTGGGCTGGTCTCACTCTGCTCTGTCCAACCAAAACACATTTCTGTTGCACCTCATCATCCTTGAAGGCATGTTCTGTGAAATAGTTCTGAGAAGGCGTCTCTAGACCTTTCAAAGCAAGCTGCTCCCTCCACTGTGTTTAGTACCATTTCGTGTGGACCTCTACTGAGGCCATTACCACCTACGCAATATTTCCTTCTACTGAGTCCCCTTCTACTTTTGTGAGTTCCCTGAAACAGGTTAGAGTATGCTATCCATTCCTGTGTTAGATAAACTTGCCATGATTTGACAAGTATTAAAGCTCAACTTCAAACTTTGTCACCTTCACCTAATACATCCTGTGTCCCTAAAACCTGAGTTCCACAAATTTCTGTGTTCTCATGATCAACGTCATGTGAGAATAAAATTATCTATCATACAAACGATGCACAAGGGCCCTTTAACCTGATCCCTGTGTATTTTTTCATTTATTTTTCCAGATAAATATAGGTAACTTCTCAGTTTCTTTAAACTAGACCTCAGTGGAATTTCAATATTTATTTTATCTTTTACATGCAATAATACAAAGCAAAGACTATCTCAGATGGCAGAATGGACTATACAACCTTTCTGGACAGTTCAATAAATGGATCAAATATCTCCATTTTATAACCCAGGGCCAGAAAAACATAACCTTAAAATGTCTTTTTAAGAAATCTTGAATATATGAAGTAATGGATGTTAATTATCCTAATGTGATCGTTAAAATGCATGTATGCATTGAAAGATTACATTGTACCCCATAAATATGTACAATCAGTGTGTGTCAATAAAAACAATCTAATAAAAATGTCTTCGTAAAGACTAATTTTAAAAAAATGAATTCAAATAGGAGATTTATGAAGCAAAGCTATTTAACTAAGAAGTCCCTTCCCTAAAAGGAAACATTCATTTATGAAGATATTTTAAAGTGCTTTAAAATAGACTTGCTCCAAGTACGTGCTGGTTAACCATCTCATCAACCAGCATGGGCATGAGGTGATGGAGACAACTGGTAGGTAGACTTCTTC
Source organism: Lepus europaeus (assembly GCF_033115175.1). Classification (NCBI taxonomy): domain Eukaryota; kingdom Metazoa; phylum Chordata; class Mammalia; order Lagomorpha; family Leporidae; genus Lepus; species Lepus europaeus. The sequence goes on from NC_084839.1 coordinate 3,786,951, forward strand.
CCTCCCTGTCATTTGATCAGTTTTCTGTGCCAAACAGCTTCCTCGGGGATATTATGTTAGCCAAAGAATGGAGCGTGTGAGTGGGACAAGATGGGGAGTGGAGAGGCAGAAAATGGAAGCCAGGACCACCACAAGAAAAATGCAACTTACTCCAGTTTCTTCAACAGAATTCCTTACTTGGGGTGCCGGTGTTATGCTGCAGCAGGTTAAGCCGCCATCTACAACAACGGAATCCCATTTGAGAGCCTATTCAAGTCCTGACTACCCCACTTCTGGTTTAGCTCCCTGATAATGAACTTAGGAATGCAACAGAGGATGATCCAAAAACTTGGGCCCCTGTCACCTATGTGAGAAACCCCAATGGAATTCCTGGCTCCTGCCTTCAGCCTGGCCCAGCCCAGCCACTGGGACCACTTTGAGTAGTGAGCCAACAGATGCAGAATCTCTCTCTGTCTCTCCCTGTCTTTCTGTAATTTTGCCTTTCAAGTAAATGAATAAGTCTTAAAAAAAAAAAATACTTACTTAGAGAAAAGTTACAGCAAAGCAAAAAAGTTTTTTAAAAAGTTCATTTCCTTGATTTCAGGAAAGCAATTGTAAGAGATCTGAGTGGACAGATTGCAAACTAGCACCAGAACCTGCAACTGTACAGACGCCCACTGTCTCAGCGAGCTGTAGTGTCCAAATTGTTTTCAGATTAGCCGGCACATGCCAAGCAATAAAACAGAAAAATAGCACAAGCACTGTTATTTATTCATCTGCCACTGACTCTGAAAAGTCATAAAACCTTGTGCTGAAGAATATAAGTCTCAGACAATTAGATCCAATCGTCCGACAGCAAACTTGAACTCTCTGCACTTTAATAATCAAAAAGCATAAGAACTCGATGGAAGTCAAGCCCCAGGATAGTTTGCCCGGTAGATGTGTAATGATTGCACTGTGCCAGGACAGCGGTGTTGCAAATGTGCATCTCCAACTCATAATGCCACTCTACAAACAGAAGTTACAAACCAAATACCAATGTGTGACTCTTATGTGTACTACCAAATGACAATTACATCCTGCTTTAACTAAGCAGAAGTGTTGTTTTGTCCTTGAGTGCAGCATCCAGGATTCTCAGAAGTGGGAGACACTGCTTAGACAACTAGCTAGTCTTGGAAGTCTAGAAAAAAATGCAGTGTTACTGGTGATCGCTGTAGCAGACCACTGGACAGGGCAGCTGGGTGCGCCATGTTCCCTCAGCAGGTACTTTATCTAGCTGTCTAGCATGTCATTGTCATGACAATATCAAGAAGCTCTACAGGTCTCACTCCGAAGGTAGCCTTAAAACCTTTAGGCTGTGTAGTGGATAGCACTTGTATGGAAACAAAAGAACATAACTATTCCCAGGACACATGGATTAATGAACTTATTCACAGATGTGCTGTTGTTTCAAGTGACTTCTCTCTGCCTCCAATATAACATACAGTATTATTTTTGCTATGAAAAAAAAAACATAGCTAACAACATAACCCAGTGTTACGAACCCCATGTTTTTATTTAGTTCTTCCAAAAAATGCCACTTTTAAAAATATGATTAAATTTATGCTCCTCTTCTCAATCATTACATCTAATATAGTTTGTAAAAATAAATAATTTATTGTATAAATAAATATCATTCTACTACTTTTATAATCTTGATGGGAGATATGACTTTTATATTTTAAAACCTCTGAAGCTAGCAATGAACTACATATCTAGTTTTTTTTTTTTGAGAGAATTTTTTATTTTTTATTTATTTATCTTTTTTGATAGGCAGAGTGGACAGTGAGCAAGAGAGACAGAGAGAAAGGTCTTCTTTTTTCCATTGGTTCACCCCACAATGGCTGCTGCGGCCAGTGCCATGCGGCCAGTGCACCGCGCTGATCTGAAGCCAGGAGCCAGGTGATTCTCCTGGTCTCCCTTGCAGGTGCAGGGCCCAAGAACTTGGGCCATCCTCCGCTGCACTCCTGGGCCATAGCAGAGAGCTGGCCTGGAAGAGGAGCAACCAGGACAGAATCCGGCATCCTGACCAGGACTAGAACCTGGGGTGCCGGCGCCGCAGGCAGAGGATTAGCCTAATGACCCACAGCGCGGGCTACATATCTAGGTTTTTGAAGGAAGGGGCTATACTATTCCAATTTTGTACGCCCAGCAATTGACACATAATAGCACACCATTTGCTGGATGGGCGAGCAGAAGGGTAGGTGGATAGATGAGTGGATAGAGGAACAAATGGATGGATGAACAGAGGGAAACAGAAACAGAAGAGTGCTCAGAATAGTGATGAGACTTGTATTCATATTCTGCTATATTGGTCCAGATCTATTAGTTGGATCCATAGCTATCATTCAAATATTTTACTAACCAAAAATAACATGGGGTACATCATGTTACTAAAACAGTATGAAGGAATTGTTAGGGTTCCTGAATGATTCAGTAGGTCTACTCTGAATTAAAACATGGCTATTTGTATATATATTGTATTCACTTACAGATAAAATTGAAAACATATAGGATTATAGAATGTTAAATTTCAGGACAGGTTTAAGAGAGATTTCATTTATACCAATGAGAACATTAAAGACAGGGGTGTGCTATCTTCATGGTCTATGCTATGTGTTAAATGTTTTGATCTCCAAAATCCCTAGGTTGGAATCTAATCCCTATCATGATAGTATATTATGAGATGAAGCCTGTGGGGAGGTCAGTAGATCACGAGGGCTCTCTGTGAAAGAGATTAGTCACAGAGAGCCACTACGCCATCTTCACCACCTGAGGACATCACTGGAAGGTGACATGGATGAGGAGCTGTGCTGGCACCAGACACCAAATCTGCTTGCCCCTCGGCCATAGGTAGCTCAGCATCCAGAGCTGCTAGAAGCAAGTTTCTGTTGTTAAAAGCCACTCAGCCTATTGTGTTTTGTTGACCAGCCTAGAGGCAATCCCCAAGCTATGGTGCCCAGTGTGGAACAAGTCACATGATCCATTCAGGTCACTTTAATGTCCTTGTTATTATTTTTTAGTTTAGAAATTTCTTGTAATTCTTTACAAACATCTTTATTTAACTCAAGAACTCTAACTATACAGCTCTTCAAATAGAATAGTAATTAGTCTCTTTATTTCCAAACTTACATGGTAAGAGTGGCTGCTCTGAGTCCTAAAAGCAGGAAGATAACCAATGACTTCAGGCCTCTGCATTGCCAAATACAATCTTTTCTATGCAAAATGACCTCAGGTCGCTATTTATATCCATGCTCTCTCATTTTAAAATTAGGCACAATAAAATTCAATTGTTTTGTGGCATAATTGAAAGCTATGACCACTGACAAAATGCTTTATCAATAGCTAAAATATACATGGGATTGCACCCTATGTACATACCACCACCAACTGCATGTAGGAAGTCCAGCACAATGCTGTACACTTCCTACTGCTCAGACCTTTGTCCAGAATGTTCCCTGATCTTTTAGAGAGCAGTTTATAAAAACTGCATTTTCCACAGCTTTTTCCCTAAACAGGCCCTGCCATGTCACACAAATGTGGATTAATAGTGTCTTATCTAGGGAACTTAAATTGAGTACTATTTGGTGTCAGAGCAGTAATTAAATACAGTGAAAAAGCAACTCAGGTCCTCCGAATGTTAATCTCATTATCGCCCTCTCAAAGCTACTTGCCAAAAAGTTAACAGCCGTTAAAGCTGTGCTGCTCATCCAATCAGAATATTAATTTAATCTTCGTGGTCCTGACACAAACATTGCCCACGGAGGTAATCCTCTGCGTTGTACGTATCAAAAGGATATGTGAAGGTCTGGAAAAAAACTTGCAACATAATTTTACCATTTAATATTCCATGTCTTATTAAAAGCAAAGTAATATGCCTATGCTTTTATCCCCTGACCTACTTATTTACTCAAAAGTAATTGGCAGAATCCTTTCTTTTTAACATATGTTTTCTTCATGCGAGATATTGTTTCATAGACTGGAATAAAAAGTTTAAATGCTGAGTCATTAGCTTCCCCTGAAACAAGTGTCCACATTGGAGAAATGCCCCATTCTTCCAAAAATCTACGCATGTTTGTTCAACGTAACATTTGAAAATCATGCATGCTATCCACGTTTCTTCTATTGTAAGCAGGTGAAAGTAATTATGCCATCTTCCGCCTCTCTGCTAGTGGACACATTGTATTTCTAGAGAAAAAAGTGTCCACGTGAACCAAGCATCTGTCCGGAGGCCCTTGCTCTGCTTCGATGGCTGCAGCTCTATTGCTATCTTGTCAAGGTGAAGCACACCTGAAGGGTAAGGTGTGGACACCCTTACACTGCCTGGTGCCCACTGATGTGTTTGGCATACTTCACATTCATTCAGTGTTGGTTGAAATAGGACAGTGACACTTGCAGCAAGCTATGGAACCCTAAAATGAATGAATGCATGTTTTCCTTTTAAAGAAAGCATTTTTTCTGGAATCTTGCACACAACTGCCCACAAACTAACATTTTAAAAACACCATATGGACAAATAATTGCTATTTCCAATCTATAGTAAAAGCCTGGATAATACATAAAATAAAATTAGCTGAACTCTTCTAGTCTTCTATCTGATTGTGAAATGTGCATATTTTCTGTTAATTGTGATTCTGAAGATAGAGAGGGCTTCTCTGAGGTGACAGACAAACAGCAGGATATCATGAATATGTATGTGCATCTGAGAAAATAAATTAACAGGGGCCAGCCTCTCTGGTGACCCACTTAGGTTGTCAGCCTGAGTGTGACAGTGAGGGTCTGTGTTGCATGAATTTGCATGACAGTGTTTCCTACTGATCAACTAATTTACTTTGTGCATTTGGATTACTTTAAGCACCACACAGTAGTAAGATAATTAATCACTAAATCACTAATACTGACATTATGCAACAAGAAATACACTATTGCTGATTACCTCTTAACAATCACAGCTCGTATGCGTATATCTCAGAAGGTGGGTACATGTTTACATGGTACATGGAGAACATTTCTCTGGTGTTTGGTTGAAAGTCTTTCCTCTTCCTTATGTGTTCAGCTTTAGTTTAGACCTTAATCCAATTTTTAAAATGCACATTCATTCTCAAATGAGCATATTAAGTAAGTCTTAAAAAACAAGTATAAATTGTGCTTAAGAACAGGATAAAGAGGCTGGTGTTGTAGCATGCCTAGGATGCCAGCATCCCATGTGAGCACCAGTTCAAGTCTGTCAGCTCCACTTCCAATCCCATTACCTGATAATGGACCTCAGAAGGCAGCAGTTAATGGTCCAAATACTTGAGCCTCTGCCACCACAAGGGAGACCTGAATAGAGTTCATGGCTCCTGGTTTGGCCTGGCCCAGCTGTAACCCTTCTAGCCATTTGTAGAATGAATCAGAGGATGGAAAATGTCTTTCTCTGCCCTTCCCTCTCTCCTTCACTCTACCATTCAAATAAATAAAAATACATCTTTACAGAAAAGACTAGAAAATACCTTTAGTTATTACCAAGTTATTTTCATCAACATGGTATTTGTCTTGAGCCGTCTGGATAATTTGTGTATTTACCACCAAACATAATATATCCAGGGCTTAGTAATATAAATATTTTCACCAGTCTTCTAGAAAAAACAAAATTGATATTCTATTTATTACATGTATTTTCAATTTATAACTTTCTCTGTGACTTTTAGCCACAGCTGTTGATCTGCAGGCACCGAGGACAAGAAACATGTTGATTCACATGTGTGCCTCCAGCATTGGCTCCAACTTCAGCAACACAGTAAGCATTCAGTAAAGATGATTCTGTACACTTAAAGAATTAAGTGAATTATGATACAGTATATTATTCAAACAAAACACACACTCTATGGCTACAAAGAAGACAAAGACAAGACTGAGGGTTGATTAGATTTTGACTTTACACAGCTTCACAAATCACAATTCCACAAAAGGATTCTTAATTTCTTTGAGGCTGTTGCTTTACTTCTTTCAAATCTCTGAGTTTATCTTTTAATCTGCAGCAAAGTGAGATTAAGGTTTGTCTCAGAGGGCAACAAAATATTAATAGTAATACATTAGAATAATTATTAAAACATAAATAACTAACACATAGTAATTATTTTAAGTAAAACACTAGATATAGAATAAATGTAAGAATCTGGGAAGATATTCCAGAGACAATGTCCTTAAGACTTTGTTTAACAGACTGTGGGTAACGTAAAACAGGAGAGAGTAAAGAATTATTACCAAGGTCCCAGTTTGAGATTAGATACCAAATTTACCAAACAAGACCAAAATATAAGAAAAGAAAGAAGTTGCTGTGTAAAGATAATTCCACTTAGTTTGTGGTTAGAGAATTTGAAATTAGAAAGAATGCATTTGGCAAAGCCAATCAGATTGTTGCAGGTATATCGGAAGACTGGGGATGAATTCTAGCCTGGAACATATTCAGTCATCACTCAGTGTCTGTAGGTATTGGCTCCAGCTCCTCTGAAGACACTGTGAATACTCAAGTCCCCAACATAAAATGGCAAACCACTCGCACATAATCGATGCACATCTTCCTGTAAGCTCTGAATCATCTGCTGGTTACTTATAACACCTAATACTATGCAAATGCTACATACATAGTTGCTATACTGTGTTTACATGTTCTGTATTGATACAGCTGTATGTTTCTCCACATTTGACTCAGACCATGGGTGAGGAATTTGAGTATGTAGAGCCAACTATTTTGAAAAATGGCAGCAAAGAAAAAAGCATGAAAATGATGACCAAAATTCTGCAGAACAGAATGTGCCTAGAAGGAGAATTATCCACAAAGGGGCAGAGATACACCAGGAACCATTGCAAAGTGCAATTCAGAAGCCAGGATGGATAAAGAAGGGACTGGACCCCAGAGTCATGGAGGTTTAGATATTATGAAATAAAGACTGATATTGCTATATTGGTCTATTATGTTATGTTATATGTGTGTACATATTATATATATATATATATATATATACATATAGTGTATATATATTGTATATATGTACATATTGTATATATTGGTCTATTATGTTACATTATATGTGTATACATATTGTATGTCCACATGATAGGAGAATTGATGGAAAAAGCAGATTGTACAGAGTAGAAAATGTAATATTATTTTGGGGGCAAAAATTTTGAAATTCATGTGGAGATTTTCTTTTTAAAAAAACTTTTATTTAATAAATATAAATTTCCAAAGTACAACTTTTGAATTATAGCGGCTTCCCCCCCATAACCTCCCTCCCACCCGAAACCATCCGATTTCCCACTCCCTCTCCCATCCCATTCTTCCTCAAGATCCATTTCAATTATCTTTATATACAGAAGATCAACTTAGTATGTACAAAGTAAGATTTCAACAGACTGCACCCACAAAGACACACAAAGTATAAAGTACTGTTTGAAGACTAGTTTTACCGTTAATTCTCATAGTACAACACATTAAGGACAGAGATTCTACATGGGGAGTAAGTGCACAGTGACTCCCATTGTTTATTTAACAATTGACGCTCTTATTTATGAAGTCAGTAATCACCCAAGGCTCTTGTCATGAGCTGCCAAGGCTTTGGAAGCCCCTTGAGTTCATCAACTCCAATCTTGTTTAGACAAGGCCATATTCAAAGTGGAAATGCTCTCATTCCTTTAGAGAAAGGTATTGCCTTATTTGATGGCCCATTCTTTCCACTGGGATCTCACTCACAAAGATTTTCATTTAGGTCATTTTTTTTTTTTTTTGCCAGAGTGTCTTAGCTTTCCATGCCTGCAAAACTCTTGTTGTGCCCAGATCGTTAGATCCCCGCAGAGACCCCCAGAGAGTCGATCACACACAACTGCAAAAGCAAGGTTAATTTGGGAGTACAAGCCGCGACAGGGACCCCATCCAACCAACCGGCACAGCGGAGGAAGGAGTGAGGCCCTGATCTTTGTTTGGGAGAGTTTTTAAAGGAAAAAAGGGCTACATCAGCAGGAAAAAAGAGTTACATACAGCACCGAAGCTTTGGGTACAGGGAGTTACTTTGTTTAGCAATCTCTACTGTGCTATCCTTGGCCTACTGAGCTAGCTGTCCCTGGTAAGCTTTGATATCTCCAGAATGCCTGGATGCCTGCTTTTACAAGGACCCGGGTCTGCTATGGGAAACAGAGGCTGCTATTTTATTGTTTTAAAATGGAGTCACTTTGGTACTTCACTCTCATGATCTGAATCTGTGAAACTCTCAGATCTGAATGCCTTAAGGGCTGATTCTGAGGCCAGAGTGCTGTTTAGAGCATTTGCCATTCTATAAGTCTGCTGCGAATCCTGCTTCCCATGAAGGATCATTCTCTCCTTTTTAATTCTATCAATTATTATTTGAAGACACTGGTCTTCTTTATACAATGCCTTTGACACTTGATCCTATCTTTTTGATCAATTATGAATTTAAACTTACCACTTTAACAAGTAAGATGGCAATAGTACATGTCACCTTGATGGGATTAAATTGGAATCCCCTGGCACATTTATAGCTCTAACATTAGGGGTAATTCAAAGTCAGCATGTGCCGCACTGTACATTTCTTCCCTTTCTTATATCCACTCTTTTATTTAACAGAGATCAATTTTCAGTTACATTAAAATACCTAAGAATAATTGAATATTAATTAAAGATTTCAAGCAATAGTATTAAGTAGAACAAAAAATACTAAAAGAAATAAAATAGTAAGTTATTCCTTGACAGTCAGGACAAGGGCCAATTAAGACATTGTTTCTCATAGTGTCGATTTCACTTCAACAGGTTTCCTGTCAGGTACTCAGTTAGTTGTCATTGATCCAGGAGAACATATGATATTTGTCCCTTTGGGACTGGCTTATTTCACTCAGCATGATGTTTTCCAGATTCCTCCACTTAGTTGCAAATGAACGGATTTCATTATTTTTTACTGCTGTACAGTATTCTATAGAGTACATATCCCCTAATTTCTTTATCCAGTCTTCTGTTCATGGGCATTAAGGTTGATTCCAGGTCTTAGCTATTGTGAATTGAGCTGTAATAAACATTGAGGTGCAGATGGCTCTATTATTTGCCATTTAATTTCCTTTGGTAAATTCCAAGGAATGGGATGACTAGGTTGTATGGTAGGGCTATATTCAAGTTTCTGGGAATCTCCAAACTGACTTCCATAGTGGCTTTACCAGTTTGCCTTCCCACAAAGAGTAGGTTAGTTTCCCTTTTTCTCCACATTCTTGCCAGCATCTGTTGTTGGTAGATTTCTGAATGTGAGCCATTCTAACATTCTAATGATGGTGAAACATCATTGTGGTTTTGATTTGCGTTTCCCTGATTGCTAGTGATCTTGAACATTTTTTCATGTGTCTGTTGGCCATTTGGATTTCCTCTTTGGAAAGATGTCTGTTGTGGTCCTTGGCCCATCTCTTAAGTGGGTTGCTTGTTTTGTTGTTGTGGAGTTTCTTCATGTCTTTCTAGATTCTGCATAGTTTGCAAATATTTTTTCCCATTCTGTCAGTTGCCTCTTCACTTTCCTGACTGTTGTTTTGCAGTACAGAAACTTCTCAATTTGATGCAATCCTAATTGTTAATTTTGGCTTTCACTGCCTGTGCCTCTGGGGTCTTTTCCAAAAAGTTTTTGCCTGTGCTTGTATCTTGCAGGGTTTCTCTGAAGTTCTCTAATAATTTGATGGTGTCGAGTCGTTGATTTACATCTTTAATCCATGTTGAATGGATTTTTGTGTAAGGTGTAAGGTAGGGGTCTTGCTTCATACTTCTATGCGTGGAAATCCAGTTTTTCCAGCACCATTTATTGAATAGACTGTCCTTACTCCAGGGATTGGTTTTAGATCCTTGATGAAATATAAGTGGGCTGTAGACGTTTGTGTTGATTTCTGGTGTTCCTATTCTTTCCATTGGTCTATCCATCTGTTTCTGTACCAGTACCAAGCTGTTTTGATTACAACTGCCCTGTAGTATGTCCTGAAGTCTGGTATTGTGATGCCTCCAGCTTTGTTTTTGTTGTACATGATTGCTTTAGCTATTCGAGGTCTCCTGTGTCTCCATATGAATTTCAGCATCGTTTTTTCCAGATCTAAGAAGAATGTCTTTGGTATTTTGATTGGTATCCCATTGAATCTATAAATTGCTTTTGGGAGAATAGAAATTTTGATGATATTGATACTTCCAATCCATGAGCATGGAAGATTTTTCATTTTTTGGTATCCTCTTCTATTTCTTTCTTTAAGATTTTGTAATTCTCATCGTAGAGATCTTTGACATCCTTGGTTAAATTTATTCCAAGGTATTTGATTGTTTTTGTAGGTATTGTGAATGGGGTCAATCTTAGAAGTTATTTCTCAGCCTTGGCATTGCCTGTGTATACAAAAGCTGTTGATTTTTGTGCATTGATTTTATATCCTGCTACTTTGCCAAACTCTTCGATGAGTTCCAATAGTTTCTTAATAGAGTTCTTTGGATCCCCTACATAAAGAATCATATCATCTGCAAAGAGGGATAGTTTGAATTCTTCCCTCCCAATTTGTATCCCTTTAATTTCTTTTTCTTGCCTAATGGCTCTGGCTAAAACTTCCAGAACTATGTTGAATATCAGTGGTGAGAATGGACATCCCTGTGTGGTACCAGATCTAATTGGAAATGCTTCCAACTTCTCCCCATTTGATAGGATGCTGGCTATTGGTTTTCATTAATTGCCTTGATTGTGTTGAGGAATGTTCCTTCCATACCCAGTTTGCTTAGAGTTTTCATCATGAAAGGGTGTTGTATTTTATCAAATGCTTTCTCTGCATCTATTGAGATAAACATATGTTTTTTTCTTCTGCTGTTTGTTAATGTGGTGTATCAAGTTGATTGTTTTGTGAACGTTGAACCATCCCTGCATACCAGGGATAAATCCCACTTGGTCTGGGTGGATGATCTTTCTGATGTGTTGTTGCGTTCTATTGGCCAGAATTTTATTGAAGATTTTTGCATCAATGTTCATCAGGGAAAGTGGTCTGTAATTCTCTTTCTCTTCTGCATCTTTTTCAGGTTTAGCATTTGAAATGATGCTGGCTTTCATAGAAAGAATTTGGGAGGATTCTCTCTTTTTTGATTGATCTAAATAGTTTGAGAAGAATTGGAGTTAGTTCTTCTCTAAATGTCTGGTAGAATTCAGCAGTGAATCCATCTGATCCTGGGCTTCTCTTTGTTGGGAGGCCCTTTATTACTGTTTCAATTTCTATCTCAGTTATTGGTCTGTTTAGGTTTTCTGTGTCTACCTGGTTCAATTTAGGTAGGTTGCATGTGTCCAGGAATCTATCCATTTCTGATAGATTTCCCTATTTGCTGGCATACAACTCTTTGTAGTAATTTCTGATGACTCTTTTTATGTCTGTGGTGTCTGTTATTTCATTTCCTTTTTCATCTCTGATTTTATTGATTTAGGTCTTCTCCTTTTTTTAATTAGTTGAGCCAATGGTGTGTCAATTTTATTCATTTAAAAAAAACAGCTCTTCACTTGGCTAATTTTTTGTAATTTTTTTTGGAATCAATCCTGTTGATTTCTTCTCTGATTTTAATTATTTCTCTTCTCCTACTAGTATTGGGTCTGGTTTGCTGCAGTTTTTCTAGATCCTTGTGATGAATTGAAAGCTCATTTATTTGGTGCCTTTCCAATTTTTTGATGTAGGCACCTATTGCTATAAATTTTCCTCTTAACATTGCTTTTGTTGTATCCCATAGGTTTTGATATGTTGTGCTGTTATCCTCATTTACTTCCAGAAAGGTTTTGATTTTTTCTCTTTTGATTTCTTCTATGACCCATTGTTCATTCAGGAACATACTGTTCAATCTCCATGTGTTTGCATGTGCTCTAGGGATTCCTGAGTTGCTAATTTCCAGCTTCATTCCTTGGTGGTCTGAGAAGATGCATGATATGATTTTGATTCTTTTGAATTTGCTGAGACTGCTTTATGGCCCAGTATGTGGTAAATCCTAGAGTAGGTTCCATGTACTGCTGAGAAGAATGTGAGTTCTTCAAGTGTAGGATGAAAAGGTCTGTAGATATCTGTTAGATCTATTTGGTGTATAATGACTGTTTCCTTGTTGATCTTCTGTCTGGTTGATTTATCTATTTCTCAGAGTGCAGTATTAAAGTCCCCCAGTACTATTATATTAGAGTCTAAGTCTCCTTTTAAGTCCCTTAACATATCTTTTAAAAAACCCAGGGCCCTGTAATTAGGTGCTTATATGTCTATAACAGTTACATCTTCCTGTTGAATTGATCCCTTAATCATTACATAGTGCCCCTCTATGTCTCTCTTAACAGTTTTTGTGTTAAAGTTTATTCTGTCTGATATTAAGATGGCTACGCCAGCTCTTTTTTGGTTTCTGTTGGCATGAAATATCTTTTTCCAACCTTTCACTTTCAGTCTGCATGCATATTTGATGGAAAGATGTGTTTCTTGTAAGCAGTAAATAGATGGGTTTTGTTCCTTAATCCAATCAACCAATCTGTGTCTTTTAACTGGAGAATTGAGGCCATTAACATTCAATGTGACTATTGATAAGTATTAACTTTGCCCTGCCATTTCCCAAAGATATTTCTAATATATGCTTTGAACTTCCTATGATCTTTTAATGAGAGATTTTTTCATTTACCTTCTTTCATACTGATGGCCATGTTTCTCTGTTTCTGTGTGTAACATATCTTTAAGCATCTTTTGCAGGTCTGGACGAGTAGTGACAAATTCTTTCGATTTCTGTTTGCTTTGAACGGTCTTTATTTCACCTTCATTCACAAATGAGAGCTTTGCAGGATATAATATTCTGGGCTGGTAGTTTTTTTCTCTTAGTACTTTGGCTATATCTTTCCATTCCCTCCTGGTTTGTAGGGTTTCTGATGAGAAGTCAGCTGTGAGTCTAATTGGCGATCCTCTGAGAGCAATCTGACATTTCTCTCTTGCATATTTTAGAGTCTTTTCTTTGTTTCACTGTGGTGAGTTCAATTACAATGTGTTGTGGTGAGGATTTATTTTGGTCATGTTTATGTTCTATCTGTTTCCTGTACTTGGATGTCTCTCTCCTTTTCCAAACCTGGGAAGTTTTCTGCTAGGATCTCACCAAAAAGGCCTTCTAATCCTTTCTATCTCCCCATGCCTCCAGGAACTCCTAGAACCTGAATGTGGGTTTTTTAATAGTATCCTATATATTCCCAACAATATTTTTTAGATTCCTAATTTCCTCTTCTTGTCTTTGGTTTGACTGTATACTTTCCTATGCTCTGTCTTCTAAGTCTGATATTCTCTCTTCTGCCTCACTGATTCTGTTTTTATGGCTCTCAAATATATTTTTATTTGTTCTATTGAATTTTTCATTTCATTTTGATTTCTCCTCAATATCTCAATTTCATGTTTTACTAAATTCTTCATTTCATTTTGATTCCTCCTTAAGATTTCATTTTTACAAGAGAGATTTTATGTCCTGTACTATATGATTTCTGTAGATCATGCATTTGTTTTTGATAATTTCTTTTTTTTTCTTTTTTTTATTTTATTTTTTTTTAATTTTTGACAGGCAGAGTGGACAGTGAGAGAGAGAGACAGAGAGAAACGTCTTCCTTTTTGCCGCTGGTTCACCCTCCAATGGCCGCCGCGGTAGCGCGCTGCAGCCGGCGCACCACGCTGTTCCGATGGCAGGAGCCAGGTGCTTCTCCTGGTCTCCCATGGGGTGCAGAGCCCAAGGACTTGGGCCATCCTCCACTGCACTCCCTGGCCACAGCAGAGAGCTGGCCTGGAAGAGGGGCAACCGGGACAGGATCGGTGCCCCGACCGGGACTAGAACCCGGTGTGCCGGCGCCGCAAGGCGGAGGATTAGCCTGTTGAGCCACGGCGCCAGCTGATAATTTCTTTTTTTTTTTTTACAGGCAGAATGGAGATATATAGAGAGAGACAGAGAGAAAGGTCTTCCTTTTTGCTGTTGGTTCACCCTCCAATGGCCGCTGCAGCCGGCGCATCTCGCTGATCCAAAGCCAGGAGCCAGGTGCTTCTCCTGGTCTCTCATGTGAGTGCAGGGCCCAAAGACTTGGGCCATCCTCCACTGCACTCCCGGGCCATAGCAGAGAGCTGGCCTGGAAGAGGGGCAACCGGGATAGAATCCGGAGCCCCAACCGGGACTAGAACCCGGTGTGCTGGTGCCACAAGGTGGAGGATTATCCTGTTAAGCCACGGCGCCAGCCTGATAATTTTTTTTGTTTGTTTGTTTGTTTGTTTTTTTTTGACAGCCAGAGTGGATAGTGAGAGAGACAGAGAGGAAGGTCTTCCTTTTTGCCGTTGGTTCACCCTCCAATGGCTGCTACAGACGGCGTACCTCGCTGATCCGAAGCCAGGAGCCAGGTGCTTCTCCTGGTCTCCCTTGCGGGTGCAGGGCCCAAGCACTTGGGCCATCCTCCACTGCCTTCCCGAGCCATAGCAGAGAGCTGGCCTGGAAGAGGGGCAACCGGGATAGAGTCCGGCGCCCCAACCGGGACTAGAACCGGGTGTGCTGGCACCGCAAGGTGGAGGATTAGCCTGTTAAGCCACGGCGCCGGCCAGCCTGATAATTTCTAAACGTTCTTATATTTTTTTTATTTAAGATATTAATTTAATTTATTTATTTAAGATATTAATTTAATTAATATCTTGCATTTCTTCTATCTCATAATCTTCATAATCTTGTATTGGTGTGTCATGTTCATTTGGGAATATCATGATATCTTCCTTGTTCTTGTTTCCTCAGTTTCTGCATTTGTTGTTTGGCATTGTGGAGATATTCTTTAGTCTCTTCTTTTTTTTCACTATGGTGGTTTTTCTTGTTATACTATGACTCTAGATTAAGAGGACTGTCTGATTTAGAGACTTGTGGTGGGTGTGGTCAGAGAGCTTTGTTCAATTCTTCAGGGATAAGGGTGTGCCAAAGGTGACACACCCAGGTTTGGCATAGTAAATCTCTCTCTTTCTTTTTTTATTCAGAAGGGAAGTAATTCCTCTCAGCTGAGCTTTTCTCAATGGCACTCAGTGCCTGAGTGCTAGCCCTAGTAGGTATGATATTGGTCTGCTCTGTCCCAAGGACCAGAAATAGCATCTGTACAGTCCTCAGTGTAAGCTCAGATTCCCCTGCAAGATCTCTCACCAGGTAGCCAAGGCTGACTGAGTTTGTGGTTCTCACACTGAGACTACTCATGTCTCAGTACACCTTGCGTTTTCCCACACACCCTCAGGTTTTTTGTTGTTGTTCATAGTCCCAGTTCCTAAGCTCCACACATTCACTAGGTCTTAATCTCCTGTTATTACTTCCCACCAGAAACAGGTATTTCTGCTTGGCTGAGGGCGGGCCCAGCTCCAAGCTGGCACAGCTGTTATCTATGTCCAAAATGGCGCCTGCTCTATCATCTTGTTCACCTTTGTAAGGTGTGTGGAGAGAGAGAATCATGTCTGTACTGTCCCCTTCACTTTTTTCTCTCCTCTAGCTAGGCTGGTGTAGTTTCCCCCATGGGGACTCAAGCCTCATTCCCTCTAGATTGTTCCTGCTGCCTTTCCACCAGCGTCTTGGGCTACTGCTGTTTTTTGTCTCACCTCTCCCTCCAGCGCTGGTACAGAGCCTCTCAGCAGCTGGGGTCCTGAGCCATGGGTGCTCATGCCCTCCACATAGGTCCACCAAGTCCCTCTAATTACAGAAGAGTTTCCTCTACTGTTTTTTCCCTAATTCTTCCCTGAGACTACACTATCTTCATTTTTATTAATCTGTCTTCTCTCAGACTATCAGTAAGCTCCCTCCCTAATCTGCCATCTTGGCTCCTGGTGGAGTATTTTCATGGCATATATTTTCCATAATTTTTAAGGACTCTGCACATACAAATATGTGTATGTATACATATAAACATATATACACATTAATATAATTTACAGTACTTTTATTCTGAGTTTTGAAACACCAGGATATAACTTATAACAACTTAGCCTATCATAAAATAAAAAAATTTCCTGAAAATCTGCTTTAATGACTACTGTACTTATAATATCATACGTAAAATTGAGATTTATATTAGCAGAAAATTAATTTGCTTCAAAAGTATACACATGGATTTGAGGTTGCAAAAATCATTGATTTGAATTTGCACTGAATTTATTTTTGTAATTAAAATATATTTTGATTATTTTATAGATGTAAGGTTTGTTTTTGAAAATATTATTTGATTTTTATGATTCTCAAATTGTCTTTCAAAATAACTAGACTGGAACTAGTCCATTCAAGTCATTCATGTTTACCCAAAATTTTCCAAAAAAGAAACAAAAATTATTTCCACTAAAATACCAATAAATATTACATTCCCCAAAGTAAATAAGTAAAATAAACACTGTTATTTGAGTTTTCAGAAGTTTTACAAATTCTCTATAATCCAGAAAAATGTCTCACTTTGATGTTCTCCTTTCTGTGATAAAAAGGGAATTAAACAAGGCAATTTTGAAGATTTATGGTTATTTTTTGTTTAAGAGTATTCTAGTGACACTTTCCTTCTTTTTATTATAGACAAATGTCATTTTAAAAAGTTTGCCTCTTGTCACACTCTTTGTAATGTGCAGAAATATTCATTTACAGCTAGTGAAATGGATAAAAATTATGCCCAGCCATTCTTCTTCTCATATAATAATCAATAGAAAAACTCTGTGAGAACATGGAAGTGAGATAAAAAAGAGAAAAACTTTGTACTTAGACTCTCAATATAAATTTAACTTAAATTTAAAATTAAGGTTAAAATGTTTACTTAGGGAATGGGAGAGGGGAGGGTTGTGGGTGGGAGGGAAGTTATGGGAGGGGGAAGCCATTGTAATCCATAAGCTGTACACTGGAAATTTATATTCATTAAATAAAAGTTAAAAAAATGTTTACTTAAACATGCTCATGATTCTGCTGCTAACAAATAACCCAGTTAAAAAATGCGCAAAATACTTGAACAGGCATTTTTCTAGACAGGAAATTCAAATGACTGACACATGAGAAGATACTCAGGATCACTAGCCATCAGGGAAATACAAATCGAAACCTCGCTCTAGTTAGAATGTCTCACGTACAGAAATCAACAAAGGACAAATGCTGGCAAAGATGCCAGGGAAAAGCTATCCTGGTCCACTCTTGGTCGGAATGTAAACTGGTGCAGCCACTGTGGAATACAGTATGGAAAGACTTCAGAAACCTGAATACAGACCTATCATATGTTTCAGCCATTCCACTCCTGGGAATTTACCCACAGCAAAAGAAATCAGCATATGAAAGAGTCATCTGTACCTCCATGTTCATTGCAGCACAATTCACAATAGCTAAAATATGGAGTCAACCCAGATGTCCATCAACTGTTGAGTGGATAAAGAAATTATGGTATATATACACTATGGAGTACTACTCAGCTGTAAAACAAACAAACAAAAAAAAAAAAAAAAAAAAAAACAGAAATCCTCTTTCACAAAAATATGAATGCAACTTGAAACCAAATAAGTGAAATAAGTGAAATAAGCCAGTCCTAAAAAGAAAATATCGTATGTTTTTCCTGATCTAACTAATAGAGTTCCTGAAATGTAATGTATTGGAGTGAAATAGATATTTTGAGATTTGATGATTGTTTACAGCCCTTGTCTCTTCCATTGAGGAATAGTTTGTTGTTGTTGTTTCCTTTATTTTTCTTCATACTATTGTTGAACTCCATTACCTACTGTATAGTTAACTAATAGTAAACTGAAAATAGACCTTTGTAAAAATTAAGGTGGGAATGTGAAAGGGAGGAGGAGAAAGGGATGGAGCATGGATGGTAAGGAGGGTGGGGGGAAGTGTCACTATGTTCCTAAATCTGTAAATATAAAATATGTGAAATTTGTGTAACTTAAATAGAATTTTTAAAATGATAAAAATATTGATTTCCACTTTTTTTAAAAAAAGAATGTCCTTTCTTTCTCCCAGGTGCCACAGCCCCCCCTCCCACAGGTGCACACACATACATAGTCACTCACCCACTGGCTCCCTCTTAAATCTCACTCTTTATGGTACCCAGTCACCAGTCCTTCTTGCCTGCTGCAGCCCACACCTTTGCTGAGCTTCACTTCCCTATTTTTGATGTATCTAACAGCATTGGCCTCCTTTTTATACTAAATCACAACATGCTGAAATGACTACCTATCCAAGTATTTGTCTCTCTGGCAAACAAATAATGTGAAGACAGGCTCAGAGTCTAACCACCTTCGGGACAGAACTCTCAGAGTGTGGCCAGACCCACAAGGACAGAACCGAACCAACCCTTTAGGAAGTAGATGTGTACACGTCTACTGACAATCCCCTCCCCATCCCACTTCTCTTCTCTCTAAATGTGTTTTCTCATTTAATCCTGAACAACATTGGAGACTACCTTTGTGTGTAGTAGGAAAATCAGTTTTTGTAGTTCAGTAGAAGAAGAACTAATCTAACAAAAAGTTATAAAGTCTTTTCAAATAAATTATTAGCTACAAGCCCAATATAAAAGAAAAAACAGATTAGAGCAGAACAACTTGAATAAAAACAAGGATAGAGGAGCCTTAACCCTTCGCTGGAACAGCAGGTCTGGAAATATAGCTTCAAGTTGCTGAGGTGTATGCTTAACATGTTTGCATATTGATAATGTTCTTGTACAGACAGATGTTTTAACACAAGGAAATGATGTGATGTTAAGAGCACCCAGAGAAGATATGGGCCGAAGTGAAGGACCATTAACAGACACAAAGAGACAACAGAACAGACAATAGAATTACAGGGAGGTGGTATAAATGTACCAAATAACACTCTCTGCTGTGGCCCGGAAGTGCAGTGGAGGATGGCCCAAGTGCTTGGGCCCTGCACCTGCATGGGAGACCAGGAGAAGCACCTGGCTCATGGCTTCGGATCAGTGCGGTGCACCGGCTGCAGCGCTCCGGCAGCAGTGGCCAATGGAGGGTGAACCAACGGTAAAGGAAGACCTTTCTCTCTGTCTCTCTCTCTCTCTCACTGTCCACTCTGCCTGTCAAAAAAAAAAAAAAAAAAAAAGGAGATAGAGCTGAGGAGGTGCTCAGGACTCATTTGTACCTGGAATGAGGTGAGTGGCACCTATCAGAATATCTAATTCAAGGTATTTCAGGCAGCCACTTCGCACAGAGAACTACTCCACTGCCTGTGTCCCCTTTTCAACTTCATCCTGGTCATAGTTGTGTCACATTTGCACCAAAGATGCACCTTCACCCTGTACTGAACTGTAACCCACATGGGGTGCTTTGGGATTGTGGAAGAAGCCAACTACTCTGTGGAGCTTCCCTTGTTATCATAAGACTCAGCATACTGTTTCGTTAAAGCACAACATCTCCAGCACTTGGAAAGCCACTGCAGAATCCACTGGCCCCCAAGGGCCAGAAGGGCTTCTAATGGAGTGAATTAATCAGTATACTGCTACCTCCTTGTTTCTTAGTGTGAAGCTCTTGGAAGTTCATCCTATTCAACATCACCAGCAAAGTTCAAGAAGAGTCCAGCAAGAGTGGTCAGAGAGAGATGCATGGGGGCTCTGCTCCTGTCCCCAGCCCCACAAGACAGCCACACATAGCCATGGGTCCACATGACCAGTCAGAGTAGGAGCCATGGAATGACATCTCTCCCATCTACAAACAGTGCTTTCAAAGTCCAACCCACTATTCTTTATGAAATTGCTTGAGCAAATAATTTTCCACTGAAAAAATGCAGTGGTGCCATTTTAATGTGGGAGACTGAATTTTCTATTTTCCCTACTCTGAGTGCAGGTTTCCTTCTCCCTTGAGTAAGTGATGAGAAATATTCCTCAGGTCTAACGTGAGAGCAAGCAATGGAGGTTCTTTGCTCAAACCCCACCTACAATTCATGTGCTTAAAGAAATCAAAAGCAGCCTGATTTCCTCGGATCTGCTCACTGCATGATGAATGCAATCATTCCACACTGGGCATAGCAGGCTTCTGACCGTAGCATAATGCCACCTCTTCTATTTCAATGCTGAGCCCTTCTCATCCTGCTCCTACACGTGTCCAGCCTCTGCCAGAGCGCTCAGCACCTTCCGAGGCAGTCTTCCCAATTCTACGCTCATGTTTGTACACGGATGTTTCCCGGTGTCCATGCCCCCAGCCAGTCCTGCCCCCAGCCAGCACAAGCATGTGGAGGTGAGAATTATGTGATCTTGTGTCTCCTGCTCCTTAAGTTAAACTGAACATGCAGATATGTCCACATGGCATGCGAATTATTTCAAGGCATGCAGCTTGGCCTATTTTTTCCCTATTCCACTCTAACAGAACTTTAACATCCATCCATATTTGTGGATTCCATATGCTGCAAGAAACTTAAATAATCTATGGAGTCCATTGGGCGAGGGGGTTTCTGTTAAGTGAAGGAGAGGAAGCAACAGCTGTTTCCATTCTGGCATTTTTCTTGCTTTGAATTAAGATTTTAGAAACAGAGGTAGTATTTCAGTCTCAACTCTCAGGCTGGGTTTTGCTCACTGCGTAATAAGCAGGGTATTCTGTTAAGAATCTTTGTGCACAGTGTTTCTCTCAGGGTTTATTTCGTTGTACTTGCATCTCCTTCAGCTACAGCTAACGCCTGTGCGCTGTGGGCTTGGGGCAGATCAGGACAGCTATTCCAGCTGTTTCCTCCTGATCATGTAGCCATGTACCATATACCACAGCTGCTTGGAGGAGGTACAAGAACATCCGTGTCAAGACGGCTTCATGTGCCTCTGTCACTGTGGGAGGATGTGTGGGGTTCAGGAAGCAGGTCCTGCCACGTTGTGGGACCAGCTTGTTCAAGTTAATTCTGAACCATTCAGGAGTTTTGGAGCCAGCTCCTAGTCAGTCGGCAGGTGAAATGTGTCCAGGTGAAAGTATTTATAGCACAGAAACAGCAGGTGCAGCCCTCGGGCCTGTTCTCCATGTGCCGACCTTCTTCCCACAGGTATCAGTGCCACCTCCTTCTGCTGGGGATTCAGCAATGCCCTGAGACACCCCGTGTCTCTCCACACACTAGAACGTGACCACCTTTGGAGAATGGATAACTTGATCATTGAGGTCACTTCCTGCAGCTTGATTCTTCCACAGGATCTCAGTGAGAAAGCAAATGGGAAGGTGCTCCAGGCACGACAAGCCAGTGGTTCTTAACAGGGACGCACAGCAGAGCACATCTGGGGAACTCAGAAAAAAGGCAAGTATGAGGGCCACACTCTCAGCATAAAATCAGAATTTTTGCTGTGGAGATGGATGTGAAGTGTCCCTGGTGGTTCCGAGAACTGCTGACAAAAACGCTTTGGCAGAGACGGTGAGTCTAGGAAATGCCTCCAAAGACGGATGGAGCAGCGCAGACGCATGTTCACCAAGAGCCAAGCAAGCACAGACCATGGGGCAAGCAAGACACAATCAGTTCTGGCCACAAGGCTTGGCAGTGGGTATGTCACCATCCCTGTTCTAAAGATAAGGAAAATACAACTCATGATTTCGATTAAATGACTTGGACAAGGAAAAACAATAAATAGCAGATCCAGGATGTGACTTCAAGAATCCCACTAGCTAGGGTTAAAAAAAAAACTAAGTAACTTTGACACTTAGCATTTGGGGGCTCTTGATAGCATTGACACTTTTGTGTGCTGGTTTGAATTCTGGATATTCTGCTTCCAAACCAACTGCTTGCTACTGTTTCCTGAGAGGTAGCACAAGCTTTGGGTGCTTGAGCCCCTGCCACTCACAGAGGAGACTCAGAAGAAGCTCCTGGCTCCTGGCTTTGGCTGGTCCACCCCTGGCTGGCTGTTGTTGGCATTTGAGGAGTGAATCGGAGGATGGAAAATCTCTCTCTCTCTCTCTCTCTCTCTCTCTCTCTCTCTCTCTCCCTGAGTGTATGTGTGTATATGTGTGTACTGCTTTTCCTTTAAAGTAAATGAAAATAGATAAAGAAACCTCAAGGAAAGCTTTGATGATTTCCTACAAGTTTGACCTCACCAAGAAACAAGTCCAGCAAGCTGGAGCGAATAATCACATGCCATTTCTGCACCCACCAGGCAGGCTTGTATGTGATTCAGAAGGTGCACAGGCTGCACACCAATATACTGGCAGAGGCAACCAGGTCCCGAGGTTGCCATGCAGTAGCCTGTGACACCTGTGTCACTGCTTGTGTGCTTGGGGCTTGGGAAGCAGTATCTCCAGAAGTGGAGCCCCTCTGGCTCATTGACCTCATTTCTTTTTTTAAAAGATTTTATTTATTTATTTGAGGCATTTTTACAGAGAGAAAGGTCTTCTATCCTACTGTTCACTCCCAAGTAGCCACAATGGTTGGAACTGGAGTCAGGAGTTTCCACCTGGTCTCGTACATGAGTATAGGGGCCCAGAGACTTGGGCCATCCTCTACTGCTTTCCCAGGCCAAAAGCAGAGAGCTGGATTGGAAGAGGAGCAGCCAGACATGAACTGATGCCCATATGGGATGCCTGCACTGCAGAGAGAGGCTTAATCTGCTAAGCCAGAACACCGACCCAGCACTGGCCTCATTTCTGAATGCAGATTCTGGCTCTCCCAGAAATTAAGAATGCAAGTGTATACTCTTTAATATTGAAGTTTTTCACTTCAGTTAGCTAAAGTGAATTACGTTATTACAACTAAGTCCGCTAAGTAGCACATCAAGCTTCACAGTAAGTCCTAAATAGGTTTGTTCCTTTCCAACAGCAAGTTCAGACTGTCTCCTTCATTTGGAGCATAACTCTGTTTATTGTTACCTGAAATCATTTCCTTTACAATGCTGATACTGCTCTATGACAAGAGGAGAGTCCACTGTAAAATTTATATCATGCTTTCTATGATCCAGAGAAAACTCAGGAAGCAAAAACTATGTCTCCCAAATTCCTTTTATCAGAAGAAATGGCAAAGGGAGATCCCTGTCTTTGAAGAACTCAAGTGTGGTCTTTTAGAATTCCTTTATTTTCGGCCGGCGCCGCGGCTCACTAGGCTAATCCTCCACCTTGCGGCACCGGCACCCCGGGGTCTAGTCCCGGTCGGGGCACCGATCCTGTCCCGGTTGCCCCTCTTCCAGGCCAGCTCTCTGCTGTGGCCAGGGAGTGCAGTGGAGGATGGCCCAAGTCCTTGGGCCCTGCACCCCATGGGAGACCAGGACAAGCACCTGGCTCCTGCCATCGGATCAGCGCGGTGTGCCGGCCGCAGCGCGCTACCGCAGCGGTCATTGGAGGGTGAACCAACGGCAAAAGGAAGACCTTTCTCTCTGTCTCTCTCTCTCTCACTGTCCACTCTGCCTGTCAAAAAAAAAAAAAAAATCCTTTATTTTCTTGTCTAGTCAGACCTTGATTTCGGACAACCCATTCAACAGCAGTGCACCAAGGATGCTGTGGATTCCAGGAGAGGCAGGAGGCCCCAGAGATCCTCTGATGTCAGCATGCCCTGGGTCAGCTGAGGAGGACTGAGAAGTGCTCAGCTTTCATTGCCAGTGCACTGTGGTTTCCGTCTTCCCATGGCCGTGATGGCAGCAGCAGTAACACTGTGGCACTGGAGAGGGAGGCTGAGCACCTTGCTGCCTGGCACGGTGCCTTTGGGTCTCTCCATCACCGCCACGGGCCTTGCTCAGTTGATTCCCCTTCCTTCATCCGGATGGGCTCCTCTTCCTCCCTCCTGCCTCAGTTCCAGTACCACCACCCAAACTCTGCCCAGGGGGGTTTCCTCTCTTCAGCCTTGGTTAGAAAGCAGTCCCATGTCTTCCAGAGTCTGCTGGGACACTCCACATGGTTCTGTGAAATCCGCGAGGGTCTCTTTATCTACATGGTATCCTTGGATCTTCACAACAAGGCCTAGCTTAGCCCATAGTAAGTGGTTAGTGGACATCTACTGAATTAAGAAGCGTTTCTTTCACTAAAGAAGTGATGCATTTTAGAGTAGATACTATACATGCAAATACACAATTACATAGTATATGTATAGGTATACAGAAGTACACACATTGAATAATGAATATTCACAGATCATCTGATACCTGCAACCCAGAAACCAAAATAAATATAGTTTCTGACAAAATTTAGAAGTCTAAAAGTGTTTGCCAGAAATAAACTCTCACTATAGCAACAAAGAAAGTACATTTAGAAAAATAAAAATTGATCCTTAAAGGGGAAATAGAAGAAAGAAAAAAAATGGCAAGGGTGGATGTTTAGCTCAGATGCTAGTTAAGATTCTCGCGTCCCACATTTGAGTGCCTGGATTTGATACCCAGCTCCAGCTCCTAACTACAGCTCCCAACTAATGCACACCATGGAAGGCAAGAGTAATGGCTTGAATACTTGATTTCCTGCCTCCCACCCCAGAGACTTGGGTTGATTTCCCAACTTCCAACTTCAGCTTCAGACCAAGGAGTGACCCTGAGCCAAGCCAATATGGACATTTGGGGAGCAAACCAGTGGATGCTAGGATGCTAACTCTCTTTCTCTCTCTCTCTCTCTCTCTCTCTCTCTCAAAACTAAAAAAAAAAAAAACTGATAAACATGAGTAAATGTAAACAAACATCACACTTAAAAGACTAAAATAATAATAATTTTGTACATTAAAATTCACAATGGAATTAAAATGCTGAATAACAACTTTTTATTAATGATTTATGTATTTAAAAGGTACAACAACAGAGATAAGGAGAAAAAGAGAAAAGATTCACCACCCAATTGCCACAGTCGGGTCTGGGCCAAGCTAAAGCCGTCATTCAGGAACAGCATCCTGTTCTCCCACATGGCTGGCAGGGTCCCAAGCACTTGGGGCAGCTCTTCTGCCTCTCAGACTTATTATCAGGAAGCTACATTGGACGCAGAGCAGCCAGGACTCCAATACGTGATCTAATATGGAATAGCAGAGTCTTAAGCAGAGACTAAGCCCACTGTGCCACAAGCACCTGGATGAAAACATTTAAGACAAGCACTACTATATAGCATAAGTTCTCTAAACAAGTAATCAAATTAAAATGAATAATGCAGATTGAATTTTAAAATAAATACAACAGCAACTTTTAAAAAAAATTTTACTTAAAGTATAAAAATTTTGTGTATTTCATGTACAAGTTTAAGGAACATAGTGATATTTCCCAGCACAAATTTTAAAACACATTTTAAAATAATTTGATCAATTAAAAAGTGGCAGTGTTTAAGTAATAAGAAAAATAATAATGTCAATACCACATATCACATGTGTGGGGATACAGGTAAAGGGGCTCATAGGAGAAATTTAGCTTTCATTATTTAAAAAAGGGTGGAAAATTGAACTAAGGCTCCAGTTCAAGAAGAATGAAAATAATGATAGACTGAACCTAAATAATTTTTAGTCCCATTTGTTTATTTGAAAAGTAGAGTCTCACACACACACACACACACACACATACACACACACACAGAGGGAGAGACAGAGATCTTCCACCCAATGATTACACTCCACCAATAGCTGCAATGGCCAGGCTTAGGCCAGGCTGAAACCAGGAGCCAGGAGCCACGAGCCAGGAGCCAGGAACTTTTTCTGGGTCTCCCATGTGGGTGCAGGGCTCCTAGTGCTTGGGCCATCTTCCACCACTTTCCCAGGCACATTAGCAGGGAGCTTCATGAAGATACGATTTGGCATCCATATTGGATCCTTTAGCTACAGGTGGTGACTTCACCTGCTATGCCACAGTGCTAGTCCCCAAAGTAATAAAGTAATAGAGAAATAGGCCTGCATCGCATACCACAGTGCCAAGGATCAAGTTCTGGCCGCTCTGATTCGGGTCCAGTTTCCTGCTAATGCACATCTTGGGAGGCAGCAGGTGATGGCTCAAGGACCTGAGTTCTTGTCACTCACATGGGAGGGAACCAGCAGATGCAGTCTCTCTTTTCTCTTTCTCACTGCTTCTCAATTAAAATTTTTAATGAATTAGGCAATCAAATGTTACTATAAAATCAAATCAAACATACTTACATAGTTAAAATGAATACAGATTTTATTTTTATTTTGCATGTGTGTATATGAAATTTCCTCACTTAGAACAGCTTTACCCACTGTAGGTGCTCAGAGACTGGTATTCTCATCAGAGATGAGGGTTCTGTAATCTGTCTCTGTTAGGAGATATGTGGTGTCTGCTTATGGAGAAACATGGCATTCATGGGGGGCTCCTGCTGGACCCAACACTGTTACCCCAGATAGAATGTGGATACCAATGGGTTTTCCCAACACAGGAGGATCATGGTCCTAAGAGGAAGAGGAAGTAATTCTGAGTGAAGAATTGACCATGTCTCCATAGATACAGTAGAGAAACCAGGACTGTTCAACCTTGAGTTCTACCTAAAATTTGTCATATCAACACAAATGTTGGAAGGGATGGTGACATTCTGTGTGTCTTGAGGTCATAACTAAAGCTACCAATAAAGATATCCATGAGACTGTAGCAGAGTGAAGAAGTAGAACCAAGAAAGTCTCTAAGAATCCTGGAGAAATGAGCTGAGGCCCCGCTCCTCCCCACTTACTGAAAGGAAAACGAGCACTTAGTTGGAATGCATGTGGGAGTCTGCTGGAGCGTAAATGCAAAGTGACTGGTTCAGCCATACACAGAGCAGTGCCCAGCATAACTTCTTTGACTTTCAATAAGAAGGACTTCATACACGTGCTTTCTACCTGTCCAACAATGCAGTCAATGCTTGGGAAGCTAGCAACCTCTCTGATAAGAACCACACTCAAAATAACTATGTACATGTCACAACAGAAAGAATTTATGATGAAAAAAATGCTTAAATGACCATATTTTAGAGCGAAATCATTTGGGGAAAAATAGTCATACAAGAAGGGGTTGTATTTTTCCGTTGTGTTGCAATTCACAGTCTTCCGAAGACCCCTTACCAATTACTACCATTAACACCAAAGCTAAGTTAGTGTTAGCCAAGACCAGAGAGCCTCAGTCTTGCTGCTCCTGCAATTTGGGCCTTGGCAATTCCTTCTTGCAGAGGCTGCCTTGAGCGCTACAACCTGTTCAGTAGCATGCCTGGCCTCTACCCACCAGACACCAGGAGCTTCTTGTTTCCAGATGTGACAAGAATAAAGTCTTCAGACACAATTATCTCTCTCCCCTAGTGAGAAACCTCTGATCTAGACTAGCAAGGATTCATATATTTTCCTTTAATTCCTGTCCAACATTGGAATTGGAATACTAAGATTTTACTGAAGTCATAAAGAAAAAAAAAAGATTATCAAAAAGAGTGACATGAAACTGAGTTAGTGCATTGAAAATACATCTGGTTTATTCATGTTCATCTCGCACGTTCAGGGGTGAAATTCCCTTCCTAATTCCCAGCCTTCTCTTTGGAGTAGAGGACCCGACCCCTACCACGCAGGAGCATCCACAAGGACCTCTAGCGCAGTCTCCACACACTTGCTGAAGCACCTGAATGAGAGAGTGTTTCCTCCCCCACTTACAGTTACTTTCAAATTGTCACCTCCTGTTGAAAGCATTGTATTATCCTCGATGATCCATGCCAGGGATGTCTACCTTCTCCACAGATATTCCATTTGATCCACCTTTTTCTCCGTGACTTCAGTGAAACAAATACTTGCAGACACAAAGGGACCAGGCCAACATTCCTTCAAGACACACACAGTGATGTTGAGCCAATGAAAGAGGAAGATTCCTTCCCCGAAGACACCTTAACCCATGCTGCCACTGTGGACAAAACACAACACTTACCCTGTGAAGGATGCGTCATCCTCTTGGTCTTCCCAAACGAACATATGAGAACAGTTCAGGTTAGATTACTGCTACTATGAAAACAGAGCAGATGCTGCTCTGTCATGTCTTCCATTTAAATAAAGGTTTCATTTACTGTCCAGAAAGAAAGTGTTTGACCATGATGATTTCTGTAAACAACAGTTTAACACATAAATGACCATCAAACATCTTGAATCCTATTAAGATGTTTACAGTTTATGATCATGGCCTTATGCCAGTGCTGGTCATCTGGAAGTCCCAGGCCTTACAATGTTCTCCATTATTTCAACTCACCACATGGGAAATATTATCCTAATAGATGGAGACTGGCTTACTTCCTTTAGAAAATATAAATTCTGTCCTTTTGATCCATTTTTCCCAAATGAGGTTAATTGTCTTAGACACACCGTTGAACTGTAGTGATGGTTGTTCCTTAATTTAGTTTCTTAGCTTATGCAGGAAATGGTCAATGTTTAATGGAATAACCAATATAAAAATATTTCTCTCTTTTATTTTTAAAATGCAATATATTTAAATGTTTGAAATGGCAAACATACTGAAGCCATTAGGCGCCAAATTACCCAAATGCTTCTCAAATAAACTGCTCGAAAGACTTTGATCTTGTTAGCTGACAGCACAGTGACAACCAGGGTGCTTGGCCCCTTCTGACTGCATGGTGTCTTGTGCACCATTGCCTGGCGGCCCCTTCAGGAACATAAGACAATTAAGCAGTCATGTGGGGAATACTCAGTCTATCTCAAAACCCCCACATTCATGGAGACACAAAAGACAGCCCTTATACCGTCCTGCTTAGCTTGTTGAATCAGCCACATTATATTGACAGTTGCTGAATTATTTCATTCCTAATTACAATGGTCATTTAGGAAAGCAATCTTAACAACCCCAAATCCTGGATCAGACAAAGAGTTCTGGGACATAGGGTCTGTATCACTTGCTAACTCTGTTTTCTGTGTGAGCTTGTCTGTTCCCAGCACTCCCTCAGCATCCTCACGATGGCCCGTGGCCATCACCTGGGCAGCACCACCCTGAGCAGCAGCACCCAGATCCTTCAGGCCCTTGGCATCTTCTTCCTCATCATCACCTTCAGAGAGCAGTGGTCCCACTTCTTAATCCTTTCAAATCCTCTTGGAGTGTCTGGTTATCCTTCAACAAATCAAACCCAATACAAAACTACAGAGTGACAGAAGACTCGTCTACAGGAGAAACTCGTGGTGAGAACTGCAAACACTGTGAGAGGAACAAAGATGTCACAGTTAAGCACACCCTCCCAGGGAACCAACAGGCATGGACACACTCCCAAGACATAACAGAAGCCCCAAGCAAGCCTGCAAGGGAGTCATAGACCCACGCAGTCGCCCACAGTCTCGGGTCCAAGCCTTGTTTATCTTTGTCTGTAAGTACCCTCTTGAGAGCTGGCCAGCCTCCTACAGGGAGACGGAACAATTCTTCCCCTGGTGGAGTGCCTGTCCAGTGGGCATGCCCCACACTGAGCTCATGGGGTTGTAGTTGTCTTTTATCAAGCAAATGCGAGACCCTGTTGGGGGGAGTGACAGTGATTCTATAATGCAGCAGTCTGCTGTTTTATCACAGCTCTCAGTAGCTCTCTAATGAATATTTCTGTATGCATGTTTCTGACTGATAATCAAACTCAGAACAAGTCCTAATTGGGTTTTCCAGTGCATAGAGAAGTGCTTATATCCACTTGGCAGCTGTCCCCATAATGTTAATTTAAAAGCACCAACCTCACAAGTGTGAAAAAAAATAATGCTACCCTGACTGGGTCCTCATCACATACAGAGCACAGAATTTATGTCTGTTGACAGCTTCACACAGCATTCACATGCATTCTGTCCAGAAATGGGGAAATCAGAAGCATGTTGCATGCTATGTGACGACTGTGCAGATATCAGCAGGGGTACTTAACTTGTGCACAGAGAGCTGGGAGCATGAGCGAATCAGAAATTTAAGAGAAAAAAAATCACTGGTTACACTTAACCAAAACATCCCCTTGCTGCATTTATTACTATTCTTTAATCGTTTTTTGTTAACCATCAGCCTCTTGTTCCTACTAACAGTCTCCATCTTCCATTGCAGGATATTTTTCCTACACACAACTGTGTAGGGAAACAGCTTAATGAAGAAAACCTAAAAATGTCCACTTCCTCTTGCAGGTCTTCTGTTGACATAATCGTCACATCAATAATGCTTTGTACTTCTGTTTGTCTGCATGCATGCCTTTCTCCAGAGGCAGAGAAGTAGGCTGGATTTTATTTATTTTTTTAAGCATGAATGCCAGTCAAGCAATACATTTCTTTTTGACAGGCAGAGTGGACAGTGAGAGAGGGAGACAGAGAGAAAGGTCTTCCTTTGCCATTGGTTCACCCTCCAATGGCCACTGTGGCCAGCGCACCACGCTGATCCGAAGCTAGGAACCAGGTGCTTCTCCTGGTCTCCCATGCGGGTGCAGGGCCCAAGGACTTGGGCCATCCTCCACTGCCTTCCCGGGCCACAGCAGAGAGCTGGACAGGAAGAGGAGTGACCGGGACAGAATCCGGCGCCCGACTGGGGCTAGAACCCAGGGTGCCGGTGCCGCAGGCGGAGGATTAGCCTATTGAGCCACAGCGCAGCCAGGCTGGATTTTAAATTGTCTTTATCCTCCAGGAGTACCATAATGTTGGTCTGATACTATGGACTTGAAACATGGTTGCAAAAATTGAATTGGCAAAGGATTAAAACACAGGTTCATCCATGTCTTTAGTTCATTTTATTGAATTATAAATCTATTTATTAGTTTGTGTTATGAATTCTAAGGCCTGGAGGAATTTATATGGCATGCAGTTTAATACTCCCATTTTATCAACATGGGTTTCAAATCCAGTGAGTATTGGTGGTTGTCCATGGTCACCCTGCATGGAGTTAGAACTCCCTGTTCTTTACTCCCAGCCCAGTGTTCCCACATCTGCCTCATCACCTCATCCCCTGGCTAGCAGCTCAAGCAGAACTGAGAGGTGGGTCTGTGCATGCGGACATGTCCCTAAACCTTCAGACACTAAGGTTGTTCAGGCACACATCGCTCTCCAACATGCTTGGAATCTTTGCTTGGAAGAAGTGTTGATTCTTTTGTTAGTGAGAACTGCTTCGCCAGCTCTCTGAACCTTCATCAGCAAGAATCTTTGCCCCTCCCTGCCCCCCACAAACACTTGATAACTAGAGATCCCTGGGCAGGCAACCCTGCCCATTATCACACCACACTCCCCAGCCACCCTCAAATCCCAATCTCAGAAACTTGAGTTTCTGGGGCCTCTCACTGTGTCCCTGGCCCTGATTGGCTACTGATACCACTTCGCCTCTGGGCTGCTGCACCTGCCCCTCACTGCTCCTGCCAGTCTCCCAGAGGTTCCTAGATATTTGAGCTCAGCTCAGATCTCCTGCCCTGTGCCATTTCATTGTTGTCCTTTTGAACAACCCCTGTGATGGTTATCATTTGGAGTCCTTGAGTTTTTTCATTTGGGAGACTATCCATCTCCATTAATAAAGTATAAGACCTTAATCAGCTAGAAGAGTTTCATACTCATGTATGCAGGAGTGATTATGCAAATTATCTTCAAATGCTTTTACAAGGACATGGAACAGTAGGAAGCAGCCAGTGGCCAAGCTGAACATGCTGTGACCACTGACCTCGGTCAGTGACTGAGACCAGAGCTGCTTCTCTGCGTTGAGGCTTCTAGAGGAGAATTTCCATCACAGATAATAGAACTCCAGCACTCATTCTATTCAAGGATGAAGATATGCTGGCAATGGAATGTGGCCACACCTGGCCACTGCAAGTGGACATACAAAATTATTTGAGGCATGCTCTTATCTTCACATGCATCCAGTTTTCTGTTTTACAATTCATATCAGCAATAGACCTGGTGGCTATTCTAATGAATACAAAATCCTCTTAATAAAACAAAGTGCCTTCTGGTGTGTTTCATTCATACCATGGATAGGCAGTTCACGAGGGCCATGATAATTGGTGGTGAAGAAACAGTGGTCAGAAAGCCCAAGCCATAGGGTGGGCATTTTGGGTCAACAGATTAAACCACTGCTTATGACTCTGGCATCCTGTATTGGAATACCAGTTTGAATCCTGGTTACTTGACTTATGATCCAGCTTCTAGATAATGTACCTGGGAGTCAGCAGATGACGGCTCAAGTGTTTTGGCTGCTAACACAAATATGGGAGGCCCAGCTAGAGTTTTGGGCACCTAACTTCAGTCTGGCCCAGCCTGGGCTCTTGGGAGCATTTGGGAGAATGTATTAGTGGACAGAAGACATCCCTCTCTGCTGTAAATTAATAAATAAGCATTAAAAAAGCCTAGGCTCTGAGCACAGTGGGAGGGACCTTGGCAGCCACATGGATGCTTCTCTGAGTGTGGGCAGAGCTACAAAGCAGACCCACTTCTCATTCCTGCGTGTGGTCTCAGAGGGCAATGCCACAGAGTTCAAGGAAATTGAAGACTGGAATGCTGGCTGGCTTTGCTATTGTAACCCTGCATCATTGAGGCCAGTGGCAGCAGGATGAGATCCATTCAGTCTACCTCATTCAGTGTGAGGGATGCCTGCACAGTGCTCCCTTGTTTACATACTCCCTGGTAGGTCTGTGAAAACATGGCATCATCAGAGGTGGGAAAGGTCAGGCCCATGAGCTGTATGAGTCCCATGAAATCGTTTGGTTTGATCCTTGCAACACAACTGCAGCTGGGACTTGGAATTCAAGAAATCAATCAGGCTAATTTTTTTAAAAAAGATTTATATTTATTTGAATGGTGGTGTTACAGAGAGGCAGAGGCAGAGAGAGTGGAATACCTTTGTGGTTCACGGTTTCACTCCCCAAATGACCACAACAGACAGGACTGAGACAATCTGAAGCCAAGAGCCAGGAGCTTTCTTTGGGTCTCCCACGCGGGAGCAGGGGCCCAAGGACTTGGGCCATGTTCTACTGATTTCCTAGACCATAGCAGAGAGCTGGATCGGAAGTGGAGCAACTGGGACTAGAATCGACACCCACATGCGGCTTTACTCACTATGCCACAGTGCTGGTCCCCAGGATAATTTTTAGGTTGATATTTCTGCATGGCCTGTGAATGTTGCCATAAAAATCCAGTGGTCTCTATTATAAAATGTTTCTCTTTCCCCACCATGCTTTTGATAGGAAACATTGCCTAATAAACATATAAATGTTTGTGAGCAGCCTAGGAGGAAGGTAATTGCAGCGAATTCATGAACATTTAATAATTGAGTCAGAATAGTTAGAATTATCTCCCCAGTGGAGCTGCTGCCTTGGGGCTGATACCTAAAAAATTGATTTGGGTCTCCTAGACCCTGCAGTGGACAAACATGTGTCAGCTTGAGGGTCCATGGGATGCACAGACGGCTGAGGAAGCACTGCTCCTATTGTGACTCTGAGTTGTTGCTGCTGTTTTTGAATCAGTGCATGAGTGAGGGAAGGTCACCCTTCCAATGGGAAGACATCACTCACCTGTTAAGGACCCCAGTAGAACAGAAATGTAGAGGACGAGCAAATGCTGTCTCTCTGCTTGACCCAGTACAGCCATCTTCTCCTGCCACTGGACATGGGCATGCCCTGTTCTCAGGCCTGAGATTCTGACAGCATCTATGCCTAGGCTTCCCAGGGTCTCCAGCTCACAGACTGTGGATCACAGCTCCATAACTGCATGAGTCAACTCTTTATGATGATTCTCTTCCTACAGAGATATTTGATAATAGATAGACAGATAAATAAATAGAAATAAATAGATTCATGATAGATGATAGACCATAGCGCTGACAGTTGATAGAATGTTGATAGATGATAGATACCAGTTGATGATCAGTCAATAGATAGATGATAGATATTGATTGATGAAAGATGGATAGATAGCTAAATATAGATAGATATAGATAATAGATATTAATAGATGATAAATGCAGATAAGTGATAGGTATAGATTTATTGATTGAAGATTAATGATTGATAGAGGATAGAGATGGATTCAACTAGTTCCGTTTCTCTAGAAAATTCTAATACTACAGGATCTATCAACACCATTTTGTCTAGTATGGGCAATGTGCATTACACTCTTATTGAAAATCCATGACTTCAGAATCTAATAGTGTCAATATGAAAGTTAGCTTAGCCTTTTTCCCATTACAAAGAATAAATATCTTCATGTGGAATCTTTATAAAATATCTCAAAGAGTAGGCTAAGTTATAATACAAATCACACTCCCACTGAACACAGTTGGTAATGAGAAATTCATAGACCTGCTTTAGTTAATTAATAGCCAGTGTGAGGATGAACTGATCCAATTTGCATCACTGCTGATGTCTCTGTCCTTGGAATACACAGTTTAAGCCACTCACTCAATATCCTGTCTATCAAGATCTAGCTCTTCATTTTCTGGACAAACTTTAGATATCGGCTGTACCCTCTGTGCTGCTCTGCTCCTGAATATGGATGCCTTTTTCTAAAAGCAGGAGTGTTGGTGGCAGCTGAGTGTGTTCCAGAGCTCAGGTTACTGGTGGGAGTAGCTCTGGAAGCTGCTTAGTGGCTGCATTTCCCCTGGCTGAGAGCAGTTTTCTTATCAGCTTCTCCCACCCACATCTAATTCATTCTGATCCATTACAGAAGATAAGCTATGCAAAGAGCAGCTCTATGAATGAGACTCCTACTTGAAAGCTTATTCAGATTTCTTAATGGCACCATCAAGGGAAGCAAATGTACAGAAAGGTTAGCTCCAAGAGACCTTACGTCTCTGGAAGAGTGAAGAGCAAAGGAGCACATTGTTGGCAAGCCGTGGAAGAACGGAGGTCATGTTCTTCTTGACAATAGATTATACCACACATCACGTCTGATGCAAATCCTGGATGCAAAATGTGCAAAGACTTTCAGCATTTGGCAAATGCCAGGAATCTGAGCTGGTCTCTGTCCCATAGCTACACACTGCCAGACCATTAGTGACCAAGAAATACCCACTGCCTGGCGTTGATGGTCATGTACAAGAACATGTTCCAAACTTCCACATCTTGGTAATCATCAAAGAATTATCAGACTTTATGTATCACACCAGGTTAATGAGGGAGTTGGGAGAATTGACAGTTGTGGCATAACCTAATCTCTTCCTGCACACTGATGTGTGGGGACATACCAAGTAGTGAACTCTCAGGAATATCCCTTAATGAATAGTGTGCCACCTACTTGGCTTCTAGGAAATCAAGCACCTGCATTTTAAGAGTCCTTTAATGTTTCTATGCATGAGGAAGGGAAGTTGGGTATCTTTCAATTTTTAAACACTATTGCCCAAACTCTTGTGAGTGCAAAATCACAAGCCCCATGTTAGGTTCCAGCCCAAAAGAGCCCTGCTAATATCTGGGGAATCTCCCTTTCCCATTTGCAATCCCTGGTCACCAGTCCCCCTCATGATGCCTCTCTCAGGTCATCATCCTCTTGGCTACCACCTGGAGAAGAAAGGCTGTGATCTGGTACTGCACCATCACCTTGAAGTGTGTCAGGGCATTCAACTCAATCCATCTTCCAAATGAGGAGGTGGGAGCCAGCCTGACTGCTCATATTTACAGAGATACCTGGTGGAGGGCTTACAAATGTGAGTCTATCTGTTCTTCCAGTCCTTCACCCTCCCCTGTTCTGCCTCTGTCATCTCCCTACTTTATGTTTCCACCACCAATGCTGCATCCTTCCATTTTCCCACAATTAATAAGCTCTTCTGACCCCACAGGTGAAAAGTAAGGTGAATAATATCAAATAGGAAAGATATTCTTACCACTTCCTCCTGCAGGAAATTACACAGGACACCTGTACCTCATATCAGAGTGCCTGGGTTCAAGTTTAGTCTCCACCCTCAAGTCCAGCTTCCTATTAACATGCACCCTGGGAGGTAACAGTTGATGGCTCAAATTGTATGATCCATGCCACTCATGGGGAAGACCTGGATTGAGTTCCCTGCTCTTGGCTTTAGCCTGGTCCAGCCCTAGCTATTAAAAGCATTTCAGGAGTGAACAGGAGATAGAAGATTCTCTCTCTCTCTCACACACACACTTTCTCTCTCCTCCCTCCCTCCCTCCCTCTCAATAAAATAATATTAAATAATTTTTTAAATAATTTTTTGGGTAAGATATTTGCCCTAATGCTGAATATGTCAGTTAAGGTGATAATTAGACTGAATATATTTGACAACCAACTCCTGATTCTAGCTTCCTGCCAAAGCATATCCTTGGAAGCAGCAGGAGATGATTCAAGGAAGTGGGAGACATGGCTTTCTCTTGGCCTGCTCTGTGTTCCAGCTATGGGCCCAGCCCTGGTCTTTGTCAGCATTTGGGGAGTAAACCATCAAATGGAACATCTCTTTTTTTGCTATTTCTACGCTTCTCAAATAAATTTTTAAAGATCAGTTATCAAGAACCCCATGTACTTGATGATATGTTTTCACATTTATTACTCACTGAATCCTTATTTTTGTCCTAAGAACAAGTATTTGGCCAAATTTATATACAAGACTACATCTTGAAGAAAATTTTAAATTGTTATGCTGATGAGATCTGTATGTATAGAATGTTGATGGAGTTAGAGGATGGTAGATATTAGAAACAAAGTAGTGCATCATTCCCAAAGAGGCTTTCATATAAAAATATTGATTGTATTCATCCATGGATGTTCCTGGTGAAGGCCCATACATACAAGCAATCCCATTATTACCCACTCATAATTTGGATTAAACTCTTTTAAATCTTCTCAGTACGAGTATACATGCTCACAGAAAAGACAACACATTTTTGTTTGTTATGGAAGCTCTTTATTTCATCTTCATTCATAAATGAGAGATCTGCAAGGTACAGTATTTTCTATTGACAGTATTTTTCTTTTAAGACTTGGATTATGTCCCTCTATTTAATCCTAGCCTGTGACGATTCTAAGGAGAAATCAGCTGTTGATCTAATAGGAGATCCTCTAAAGTAAATCTAGCATTTCCACTGTGCAAATTAAAGAATCTTTTCTTTTTTTGTAAGAAAAAGAAATTGAAAGAATTTGTCATCACTCATCCAGCTTTATAATTTATTCTTAAGGATGTGCTACACACAGAATCACAGAAAGATAGTCATCATTACAAAATAATGGGAAGGTAGAAAATCCTCCCCAGTGAAACTACAAAAGAAATCTAAGGTAAACCAAAGGAATGTTTATGAAAGAGTGGCAGAGGCAAGACTTTATCGATAGTCACCTTGAATGTAAATGACCTAAATTCTCCAATTAAAAGATGCAGACTGACTGAATGGGTTAAAAAACAAGACCCATCTATTTGTTTCATATAAAAGAAACACATCTACCAACAAAGATACATGCAGACTGAAAGCAAAAGAATGGAGAAAGATCCTCCATGCCAATGGAAAGCAAAAATGAACAGATATAACCATCTGAATATCAGACAAAACAAACTCTAACACAAAACAGTTAAAATATACAAAGAAAGGTATTATGTAATGATTAAGGGAGCAATTTAACAGGAAGATGTGACTATAATAAATGTATATTCATCAAATGCCAGGGTGCCTGGATATTTAAAACAAATGCCAAGGGTTTAAAGTGCAACATAGACCCCAATACAATAGTAATGGGAACTTCAACAGCCCACTTTTATCAATGGACAGTTCAACCAGACATAAAGGCAACAAAGAAGCAACAGAGCTTATCTGCACTGTGGACCAAATGGATCTAACTGATCTACAGAACATTTCATACCACAACTGCATAATACACAATAATTTCATCATTTTCTCTAGCATATGCTATAACATAAAGTAAGTCTCAGTAAGTAAGAAATCATATCATGCATCTTTCTGACCACAAAATAATGAAGCTGGAAAAAGCAACCTAAAAATCTCTAGAAAATATGCAAACACATGGAGAATGAATGACATGTTCATAAATGAATAGTCAGTCATAGGAGAAATGAAAGAAAAACTCCTGAAAAGGAATGAACAGGACAATAAAACATATCAAAATATATGGGTTACAGGATAAGTAGTGATAAGAAGTAAGCTTACAGCAGTTAATGCCTACATAATAAAACTGTAAAGCCATCAAATAAATGAATTATCAATGCATCTAAAGGTTCTAGAAAAAGAACAAGCCAAACCCAAAATTAGCAGGAGGAAGGAAATAATTAAAATTAGAGAAGAAATACACAAAATTAAAAGAAAAAATCAATGAAAGAAAAAATAAACAATATCATTATACCATTGACCCAAATAACCCAAAGAAAGAGGGAGAAGACCAAAACCAGAGATAAAACAGGAGATGTAACAATGCATACCACAGAAATAAAAAAATCAAGAATTACTATAAACAGCTATATGCCAACAAATTGGAAAATGTAGAAGAAATGGATAGATTTCTGGACAAATACAATCTACAAAATTTGAGTTATGAAAACATAGAAAAATCTAAACATACCAATAACCAAGATGCAGTTTAAATCAGTAACAAAGTTTCTCTCAACAAAGAAAAGCCAAGACTGGATGGTTTCACTGATGAATTCTACTGCACATTTAAAGAAGAATTAATTACAATTGTTTGAAAACTATTCAAAATAACTGAAAGGGATGAAATCCTCCAAAACCCCTTCTATAAGGCAAGCATCACCTTAATTCCAAAACCAGAAAAGATACAACAAAGAAGGAGACCTGTAGACTGATATCCCTGGTGACTGCAGATGCAAAAATCCTCAACAAAATACTAGCTAATTGATTCAAAGAACACATTAGAAAGGTCTGCTTTAACAAAAACCAGGAAGAAAAGAAAGCTGGGCATCAGAAGCAATGGGTGTCAGGCCTATTAATAACTGTTCTGTACAGTGATCTGCCCTGAAGGAGACCCAACAGGCCAGTCCATTGCAGTGGCTTTCAATGTGGTAAGCCTGGGCTTCAGCAGAAGTCAGCTTGTGAAGAGCCCTGGCAGCTCTGCCAAGAGTTGGATCACTGGAAATGGACGTGCCCTGGAGTCAAAGGATACCCAGGTCAGAGCCACAGATCTTATTGGCTCTAAGCTGAAAAGCCCTTCACTCAGCCCAACTTCCAAAGTGACCACTGCAGTTGAGGGTACGGCCAAGTAGGGTCAGCAACATTGCAGGCAGAACTGTAAATTTCTTGTTAGAGATGCCGCCTACCTTTACCTGGCCAGCTCTCCTCCCAGGCCAGCTAAGTAATAAAGTCAACAGGGTGCCTTCCCCCAGGAGGTTCACACCTCCCTTAGGATGTACCTCATGTGAAGAGATAGATAAGTCTGGGCCTCTTAACTTACAAAGCCTAAAGCCCACCAGATTATTATCAAGCCCCTTCTGTCAGGTTCTATTTGCCTCTCAATCAGAAAACTTAATTGTAGCTTAGACAGCACCTTTCTTAGCTCCTCTAATAATGACTCTGTCCTTTGTTCTAGACCCTGTCTAGCACAGTTGGGCCTCATTCCTTTGTAATTATAACCTCTACTCTACCACCAATGGCTCTACTCCCAACCTGTGTGTACTGATGGTCCTCTTCCCCACTTAATGCTGTATAATTGTTCAAAATTTCTCCACAGACAAACCCCTTTACCTACAAAAGATGAGTGACTTTTCTCCAAGTCTTGGCTGGAATCAGCTTTCTGGTCAGTTGGGTGTTTCCCAATAAACCCTTTCCCTTTTAAAAAAAAGAGGGAGGTGCCTTTTTCTGAAGGGAGGAGAGAACTTCCACTTTGACTATGACTTTGTCTAAATATGATCAGAGACGGCGAACTCGGAAGGCTTCCATAGCCTATGTCTTGCAGAGTTTCCCCAGTGTTCTCCTCTGGTAATATGATGGCATCGGGTCATATTACCAGAGGAGAACACTGGGGAAACTCTGCAAGACATAGGCATAAGTAGACTTCTTGGAAAACACCCCAGAAGCACAGGAAATAAAATAAAAATAGACAAGTGGGGTTACATCAAGCTAAGAAGCTTCTGCACTTTAAAGGAAGCACTCCACAAAGCAAAGAGGAAACTGACATAATTGGACAAAGTGGCAGAACATTTTCATTTAGGGAGTATCTATGTGGATATTCACAGGATAAAGTATCCAGCTCTAGTCACCTTCCCAAAAATAAATAACAGACAGAACCACCCATATTCCTGCAGTGTGTGGGGTGCTTTTCTGGTACACACCTGTTCAAGGTGAGGAGCAGTGAGCTGCAGACTTATGGGATTAGCATCAATGACATGTGAATTGGAGAAGCAGGACAAGGACCATGCTTTGGGGGCATTACCATGGTGTGCTCCTCAGAGACCTGCTCCTGGAACAGAACATTTTGATGGAGATATGTCTACCCAAGTCAGAAGTTGCATCTTCAGAGTAGGAAAGAATCCTCTAATCAGAAGGAGAAATACTAAGGATCCTGAAGTTTGTGTTGGGCAAATGTTGAGGCTGAACTGGAATGTGATCTCCAAACACCACATATGTTGCAGGAATTGTTTAAGGTTAAATGACTCAAAACATAAATTCCGCCATCATTAGATCTCAGCCTCAGAAAAGAAAAATGTTCAAGCGGAACAGTCCATGACAGTGTGAGCTTCTGATCACAGCGTTGTGTGTCAGGTATTCTCTGCAGGGGGCTGCACAACGTGCCTTCTGTCTCAGCCCTGGGAACCCAAGCACAAACATGGACTCGTCATCCAACACCTCACAATGTGGATAGCACATGCTCTTGTTGTTCAGTGAGTGAAGGCTCTGGGATATTGAGGACAGGGATGTGAGTCTCATTCTCCTTTTCAGTTACTGTGGAACCTACCACGTGCCCCCCACACTCTCCCTACAACCTCGCTCCAGAATCTCAGAGATTCAGTCTCATGCTAGAAATACAAGGAGATCTAACACAGGAGATTGTTGAAAATGAATGCAGCATAGGTAAAGCGCCTTTCACAACATTTATATTTCATGATATGACATTTTATTATTACTACTTATGCCCACATTAGAACTACAATTTGAATCTCCAAATTTCTAGCTTCCTGTTTTTTTTTTTAATTGACACATTGCTTTTCTGGGAAATCTAACCTTCTTGTGGTAACAAATTCTAAGTAGACATATTTGGCTGTGTAAGTAGATGAACAAAAGAAGGAATGATGTAAATGCAAGTATACATATAGTAAAGGCTATTACACATCCATCCCCCATTACAGCAGACTTTTGCATACATCAGATTCCTTATCCATGCGCAGTCTTAAAAGATGGATAGCATCACCCACACACATGGATAAACAGATGGAAAATATGCTGTGGCATTGCCAAACACTACCCACAATGAGAATGTAGGTCCATGAGTTAGGAGCAAGGCCTGTCTTGTGCACAGAGTCCGTCTTCTGTCTTGGGTTCAAGCTGGTATTGATTGTGAGTGCTCACTATTCAGGGAAGACATGGATGAGCTAGGATTCGAATCCTCACCTGGCTGATCCGTATCAATGCCGTCACTGCAGGCTCCCTCCTTTAGGGAACCGTCCACCCCAGTTATCAGGTGGCTGTAATTCATGAGCTCTGAACTACTTCATGCAGGGTCAGCAGAGATGCTCCCACACCTGCAGGATTTGAACCTGCATTTGTGGAGTCAGTTGTGTTGTGTGGTTTCCCTCACAGAAGCTTCTAATTGCATCATCCCCCAGACACAAAGAAAGAGATACATTTATTGGGATGGAATCTGAAAGAATTGATAGAATATGCAATATATCCAACCAGCAGTAAGTATTTGGTAGTCTTATGTCCTCTTATTCCCAATTATGGGAACCACATGTTTTATGTCATTTGCCTCCTGATAGAACTACCTTCTCAGAGAGCCTGTATGATGAACTGCCTTTCTCCTTAAGACTTTAAAACGTGTGATTTGTCTTATTGAGGCAATGATTTTTTCTTCAGATTCTGCTGGTATTTGGGTTTTATCTAATAAAATGAATAAGTTAAATAATTATTACGTTCTCCCCTCTAGAATTCCTGAATAAGCAAGCAAAATAAATGACATATTCATCCTTGACTACTAAAAGACAGTAAGTTGTCTCTACTTTCGGAACTGGGTTGCATTTTCTGTGGAAAAATCAGCACAGATCAGGCCAAGGGCAAATGCTTTGGAAGAATCAGTCTCTCTAGACCTTCAAGATGGACATTTATTCCCAGCTCCAGGTGCCAGACTTCTGCCTTGACGTTCTCACCTCCATGCAGCCTGTGGATCCCAGGATCTCCTGAGGAAAGAAGCACCACTTGTGCTGTAAGTTGAGGACACTCCTAAAGCCATGTGGGACTTCACCTGGGAAGGGACACAGGAAACAAGGACATTGCTTTATCTCTAAAATTGAGTGCCTGCAAAGCAGGTGGATTTTTGGAGAAAGATATTAGGACATATTTATTAGTAAGAAATTATAAAGTGATGAATAATATAAAAATCAGTAATTTTTCTTAAATCTTAAAATCTGCTACTATGGAGCACCTGTTTTTATAAAATTGAAATAATTTCATTTTATAGTGTAAAGATAATGAGAACAGGTTACCTCCATCTCAGTCATACTGTAGTAGCCATTTGGATATTGCAAGCCAAATGTCATTCTGATTCAGTATACTAAGTTATGTGACCTTGGAAATATCACAATTTGTTTCAGCTTATATAAAAAATTATTGCATATTTTAACGATGTCTTCAATACTACGAAAGTATAGTTCTTTAAAGTCTTTAAAATGATCTATTCAGCACTAAAACAGAAATCACTAATGCTATGCAAAATATAGATGTCAGACAATCAAAATATAGAAAAATACACATATACACACCCACACTAATAGTAAACAGATGTAATGAAAACCTTCTTTCATCTCCAAGAAACCATAAGTTGCCCTTATATGCAGAAGTTATTTTCAGCATAGATGACAGTTTAAGAAAGTATTTTTCTCACTATGTACAATATATTTTAAAAGGTATTTGAGGGGCTGGCACTTTGATGTCGTGGGCTAAGCCTCTGCCTGCAGCACCAGCAACCCATATGGGTGCTGGTTCGTGTCCTGGCCACTCATCTTCTGATCCAGTTCTCTGATTATGGCCTGAGAAAGCAGTCGAGGATGGGTCCCTGCACCTGTGAGCAAGACCCAGAAGAAGTTCCAGGCTCCTGGCTTCACATTGGCACAGCTCTGGCCATTGTGACCATTTGGGGAGTGAATCAATAGATGGAAGATTCTCCTCTCAGATTCTCCTCTTTCTCTTTCTCTCTCTCTCTCTCTCTCTCTCTCTCTCTCTCTCTCTCTCTCTCCCTCTCTGTAACTCCACCTTTCAAATAAGTAAATAAATTATTAATAATAATAATAATGACACTGATAGGAAAGGATTAATATGTTCATGGCTTTGATGGTGTTGATGTTTTCAGAGTTAGGTTTTTAGCTCCAAAATCATTGAGTTGGATATATTAAATATGTATAGGTCTCCATATATAGAAAGATACTCATTAAAGTGAATTTAAAAGCATAAAGAAAACAGTACTTACAACTATCACATTGCAGAAGTTACTTCCTAAAACAAGAAGTAACTATGCGACAAGCACTTTTTATTTATTTTACTGAAGGTATACAAATTTCATGTATTTCCTATATATAAAGATTCAGCAACATAATGATACTTTGCACTCTACCCTCCATACTGCCTATACTCCCATCCTTCTTAATCCTCCCTCTTTACTCCCATTTTTATTTTTTACAAAGATCTATTTTTGGTTCACTTTATACTTTAACATTAACCCTACACTGAGTAAAAAGTTAAAAAATAATATTAGGGAAAAAAAAAACATTGTTCCTCAAGAGACGAGACAAGAATTGTAAAAAAAAAAAAAAAACCACTTAATATCGAAGTATTAATTTCACTCCTATAGATTTCCTTTAGGTTCTCTACTAGTTATCATAGATCAAGGAAAACATATGGTATTTGTCTTTTTGGAACTAGCTTGTTTCAATAAGTATAATGGTTTCCAGTTGTACACATTTTGTTGTAAATGACAGTATTTCATTTTTTTTTCACTGTGGTATAGTATACCATAATGTATACAATAATTTCTTTTTCCACTCTTCACTAGAGGGACATCTTTGGTGATTCCAGAACTGAGC
Source organism: Lepus europaeus (assembly GCF_033115175.1). Classification (NCBI taxonomy): domain Eukaryota; kingdom Metazoa; phylum Chordata; class Mammalia; order Lagomorpha; family Leporidae; genus Lepus; species Lepus europaeus. Next base: position 3,830,993 of record NC_084839.1, read on the forward strand.
TATTGTGAATTGAGCTGCAGTGAACATGGGGGTACAGATATACTGATTTCTTTTGGTATAGGTAAATTTCCAGGAATGGGATGACTAGGTCATACAATAGGTCTACATGCAGAGTTGAGGTATTTCTATGTTTTCCACAGTTGCTGGAACAATTTACATTACAGCTAACAGTGGACTAGGGTACCTTTCTCCCCCCACATCCTTACCACCATATGTTGCTTGTTGATTTCTGCTTGAAAGCCATTCTAACTGAGGTGAGGAGAAACCTCATTGTGGTTTTGATGTGTGTTTCCATTGTGACTAATGGTCCCAGATTCAGGTATCTGTTGGCCATTTGAATTTCCTCTCTTAAAAAATGCCTGTTGAAGTCATTTGCCCAATACTTACCCAGATTGTTTGCTTTATTGTTGTTGAGTTTCTTGAGCTCTTTATAGATTCTGGATATTAATCCTTCTTCAGTTGCATAGTATACAAATATTTTCTCCCAGTCTGGCAGTTGCCTCCTCACTTTGCTAAATGTATCTTTTGAAGTGCAGAAGCTTCTTCAGCTTCATTAATCCCATTTGTCAATTGTGGCTATGATTCTCTTTGCTTCTGGGTTTTTTTCCAAGACGTCGTTGCCGATTCCAATGTCTTGTAGAGTCTTCTAGTAATTTGAAGGTATTGGGTTGTAGATTTGCATCTTTGATCCATTTTGAGCAGAATGTGTGTAACATGTAAGATAGGGGTCTTATTTTATACTTCTGCAAAAAGATCCAGTTTTCCCAGCACCATGTGTTGAAGAGACTGTCCTGGCTGCAGGAATTGATTTTGGCTCCTTTGTCAAAGATAAGTTGGTTGTAGATGCATGGATTGATTTCTGGAGTTTCTCTTCTGTTACATTGGCATACACATCTGTTTTTTACTGGGGAGGTTGTAGAGAAAAAATTTACCCTCAGGCACTGTTAGTGGGAATGTAAATTGGTACAACCAGTATGGAAAGCAGTATGGATTTTCCTCAGAAAACTAAAAACTAATCTACCATATGATCCACTCATTCCACTCTTGGGAATATATCCAAAAGAAGTGAAATCATCATATGATGAACGCCCATGTTTATGGCAGCTCATTTCACAATGTCAAAGATATGGAATCACTCTAGATACCCATCAACTTATGACTGGGTAAAGAAAATGTGGGATATATACACAGTTGAATATTCCTCAGCCATAAAAAAAATGAAAGTCATGGCATTTGCAGCAAAATAGATGTAACTGGAGATTATAATGCTAAGTGAAATAATCCAGACTCAGAAAGACAAATATCACACATTTTCTCTAATCTGTGGAAGTTAATATTCAGATTACAAAAATCATGTGGATGTCATATTATTTGATACTTAGGTATAAATATTCCTTCACTGAATCATAAGATGTTAATAACAATATACTCTTCTGTCCCCATGTTTAAAAACAGCAGAAATGGAGAGGAAGTAGTACAGAAAACTCCTTACTAATGATGTTTTGGTGTTCATTTGGGTGTTGGTTAGTAGCGTGCTCAAAGGATTAAAAACTCGTTTGTACAATTATGTGCATTTCTTGGCATGTACACTGTATTTCAATAGACTATTTTAAAAACTGAAAAGAAAGTTCAAGAAAATGCATGTTATGAAAATCACTTTGTGAGGATTTCAAATTTTTCATCAAAATAGTTATGTTAATACTATTTTTTCACAAACTTATTGAATTGTCTTCAGATAGTAAAAAGTAGGTAGTAAAAGAGGATATAAAGAAAAGAGGTAGTTCTCTTTGCTACTCCAAAGGCTTAAGGAAATCATAGAACAACACAATCAGGAGAAAGGGAAGGGGTGGATTCATTGACAAGTTAGAAATGAAGGACTTCATCATTGCTTCAAAGCAAAAGGGAGGGTGATTTTAAAAGACAATGGCTGCCTGATTTCCCACATTCCCAGTTAGGAGGAAGGTCTAACATTTACTTATGTGGGGAGAAATGTCAAGGAAAGACTTCGATGAAGGGAAACAAATTTAAAAATAGTATTTATTCATGTAGGTCAGTAATTCTGCTATGAACCTTATGTGAATTATTGCAGCTAATTTCATCAGACCCAAGTAAAATAAAACTAATTAGCTTCTATTTATTTATTTATTTATTTATTTATTTATTTACATAAAGGGAACAGGCTTAATGTAATTCATATATGCAATTTTAAGCCCATAATGATACTTCTCACCTTCCCTCCTCCTTTCTTTATTTTTTTTAATATTTGTAATAACATACTTTCACTTTGCTTTAAAGCCACATGATTTATTATCCACTAAATAAAAAATTCAACAAGTATGAACTAGAAAGAGCACTGTTCCTCAGGATTATATACAAGGATTATAAACACTAATCAAATCTTTAGAAGTCAGTTTTAGTCATATACATTACATTTTTTGTACTCTATATTCTAGCTACCGCAAATCAAAGAAAACATAAAATAAATGTCCTTTTTGGCATAGCTTATTTCACTAAGCTACAAATGGACTCCAACTGCATATATTTGTTTTCTTTTTTTTTTTATTTGACAGATAGAGTTAGACAGCGAGAGAGAGAGAGACAGAGAAAAAGGTCTTCTTTCTGTTGGTTCACCCCCCCCAATGGCTGCTACAGCTGGTGCTGCACCAATCCGAAGCCAGGAGCCAGGTGCTTCTTCCTGGTCTCCCATGTGGGTGCAGGTGCCCAAGCACTTGGGTCATCATTTACTGTTGTCCCAGGCCACAGCAGAGAACTGGAATAGAAGCGGAGCAACCGGGACTAAAACCCGGCGCCCATATGGGATGCTGGCATCGCAGGCAGAGGATTAACCTAGTGAGCCACATTGGTGGACAGCTGAGTTTATTCCAAATCTTAGCTATTGTGAACTGAGCTGCAATAAACATAAAGGAGATATACAGATATCTCCTTCATATGCTGATTTCATTTACTTTGGGTAAATTCCCAGGAGTAGGATGGCTTGGGCATGTGGTAGATCTATTTTCAACTTTCTATGGAATCTCTATACTCTCTTCTATAATGGCTGTAATAGTTTTCATTTCCACCAGCAGTGGATTAGGGTAGCTTTTCCCCCACATCCTCACTCACATTTGTTGTTTGCTGATTTCTGTATGAAAGTCATTCTAACTGGTGTGAGGTGAAACCTCACTGTGGTTTTGATTTACATTTCCCTATGGCTAGTGATCCTGAGCAACTTTTGATGTCTGTTGGTCATTTGCATTTCATCCTTTGAAGCATGCTTGTTTATGTCTTTTGCCCATTTTTAAACTGTGTTGTTTACATTGTTATTGTTGAGTTTCTTGAACTCCTTATAAATTCTGGATATTAATCCTTTGTCAGATGGATAGTTTGCAAATATTTTCTCCTATTTTGCCAGTTGCCTTTTAACTTTGTTTAGTGTTTTCTTTGCTGTGCAGAAGCTTCTAGTTTTACAAGCATGAGGCCAAAATCTTGGAGACTAACACTTGTCTAAGGTCTAAGATGTTAGATGGAAAACCTATGTTAAATCTTTCTGAATCCAGAGTCCTTGCTTTTCATTGCTGCCATGGGCCTCTTCACTCAGAATATTATAAAAATGGAATTATACACACAGTTCTCTACATATTGACCTTAATCACTCAATACAAGTCCCAGGAGATACTTTTATGTTGCCACAAATTTAAGAATCTATTCCTTTGCATCCTGAGTAGTAAGGTACAGTGTTCATATACTGTCATTTGTTTGACTATTCACCTACTAAAAGACATCTGGCTTGTTTCCAATTTTTACTATTTTGATAAAGCTGCTATAAAACTTCATGAACAGTTTTATGTTACCAAAGTTTTCATTACTCTGCAGTAAATGCCCAGGTGTGCAATTGATGACTGCATGGTAGTTACATGTTTGGTTTTATAGAAGACTACCAAACTGTTTTTCCAGAGTGACTGTATCTTTTTACAGTCCCACCAGCAATGTATTGGTGATCCAGATTTTACTTTATAATCTCAACAAAACTTGTGGTCACCATTTTTTAATTTAAACATCGTGATGTATGTATTGTTGTGTTAACTTTCACTTCTATAGCAGCTGTGATACAAAACATATTTTCATATGCTTGCTTCCATAGATAGATCTTCAGTGAAATACCGCCTGATGATTTTGCCCATTTTATAATTAAATTGTATTTTTATTTCAGGGTTGAGTTTTGAGAGTTCCTTACACTTACTTTGTGAAGTCTATAACACTGTCAGTTATGTAGTTTGGAAACTACCACCCTACAACATGTTATGGGAAACTCTTAACAAAGTGTCTTAGAGAGAAAATTTTTAGTTTGAATGCAATTTTTAATGCAATTTTTATAAATATTTATTTATTTATTTGAAAGGCAGAGTTACAGAAAGGTAAAGCCAGAGAGAGAGAGAGAAAGGTCTTCTAACCATGGGTTCACTCCCCAATTAGCCGCAATGGCCGGAGCTGAGCAGATCTGAAGCCAGGAGCCAGGAGTTCTTACAGGTCTCCTACACAGGTTTAGGGGTGCAAGGATTTGGGCCATATTCTACTGCTTTCCCAGGCCATCAGCAGAGAGCTGGATCGGAAGTAAAGCAGATGGGTCTCGAACCAGAGCCCATATGGAATACCAGCACTGCAGATGGTGGTTTTGCCTGCTATGCCATAGCACAGGCCCCTTGAATGCAATTTTGTGTATTAATTTTTCCTTTTATATTTTGTGCTTTTATTTTCCAGTCAAGGAATTATTTTTCCAACCCTAAATCCAGAACATTTCCTCCCAAGTTATTTCCGAGAAGTTTTAAGTTATTGTTTCATATTTTTTCATTATAGGCTGTGGTATAAAAGGGCTGTTTTTTCCTCCATGCATTGAATGTACACCTTTGCCTTCTCCCATATTTGTGTTGTGTGCCATTGATATACCTATGTAGAACAACCTACTACCAACACCACCACGCAATCAGGATTACTGTAGCTCCATAAACCTTGAACTGTAGTTGATTAACTCCACCTACTTTATTCTCCTGTATGTTATTTAAATTGCTTTCTCTGTATTAAATCATTTACCTTTCATTATAGATTTTAGAATAATTTCATCTATATTTACAAATTTTCAAAGAATAGTGTGTTAAATGACGATATTTATTTAGAGAAAGTTGACATCTTTACTGCATGAATTCTCAGCTCCATGAACATGAACTATTTATATAGGTCTTCTTTTTTAATTTTTAAATTTTAAATTATTTCAGGGGAGCACATTTCAAGTATTTCAAATACACAAATTTAGAGCATAGTGCTACTTCCCACCCTACCCTCCTTCTCACCCTTGCTCCCATGCTCCCTCCTCCTTCCTTTATATTCTTCAATTTTTACAATGATCTACTTTTTTATTTTATATTCATAAGATAAACCCTACACTAAATAAAGAAGTCTACAAACAGTAAGAAAAAAAAAAAAAAAACACTGTTCCCCAACAGTAGAGAAAATTGCTTTAAATGATCATCAAATCTCAAAATGTTAATTTTGCTCATTTACACTATAGTTTTTGTACTCTATTGATTATTACAGATCAGGGAAAACATATGGTATTCATATTTTATGGATTGGCTTATTGCACAAAGTATAATGGTTTTCAGTTTCATCCTTTTTGTTGCAAAGACAAAATTTTATTCTTTTGGGGGGCTGAGAAATACTCCATTTATATATATATATATATATATATATGCACATATATGCATATATGTATATACACACACACATACATACCACAATTTCTTTATGCAGTTATTAGTTGATGGACATCTGGGTTGATTCCAAGTCTAAGCTATTGTGAATTGAGCTGCAATAAACATGAAGCTACAGATAACTCTTTCATATGCTGATTTCATTTACTTTGGGTAAATTCCCAGGAGCAGGATAGCTGAGTCATATGGTAAATATATTTTCAGCTTTCTGGGGAATCTACATACGGTCATCCACAATAGCTGTAAGAGTTCACATTCCCACTAGCAGTGTATTAATGTATATTTCCCCCCAAATCCTCACTAGCTTTTATTGTTTGTTGACTTCTGCATTAGAGTCATTATAACTGAGATGAGATGATATCTCATTTTCCTGATTGATAGTGATCCTGAGCATTTTTTCATCTATTGGCCATTTGAATTCTCTTTTGAAAAATACTTGCTCAAGTTCTTTGCTGTTTTCTCACCTGGATTCTTTATTTTGTTGACATTGAGTTTCCAGAGCTCTCTATATATTCTAAATATTAGCCTTTATTAGTTGCATAAGTTACAAATATTCTTCCTATTCTGCCAGTTGCCTCTTCATTTTGTTGAGTATTTCCTTTGCAGTGCAGAAACTTCTCAGTTCAATGTAATCCAATTTGTCTTTTTTGCTTCGATTGCATTTGCTTATGGGGTCATTTTGAAGAGGTCGTTGCTAATGCTTATGTCTTTCAGAGTTTCCCTAAAGTTCTCTAGTAATTTGATGGTATCAGGTGGTGGATTTTGATCCTTGATCCATTTTGAGTTGATTTTTTATAAGGTGTAAGGTAGGGATCTTATTTCATACTTCTGCAAGTGGAGATCTAATTTTCCAAGCAGCGTTTGTTGAACAGACTGTCTTTTCTCTAGGGAATGATATTGGCTAGTTTGTCAACAATTAGTTGGTTGTAGATGTGAGGATTGATTTCTGGGGATCTTATTCTGTTCCATAGGCCTGTATGTCTATATTTGTTACAGTACCAGGAGATTTTTTTTTAATTATTGCCTTTTTCATGTCTTGAAATCTGGTATTATGATGTCTTCAGCTTTGATTTTCTTGTTTAAGATTGCTTTAGTTATTCAGGGTCTCTTATGTATCTATATGAATGTTGGCATCATTTCATCTAGACTTGAGAATAACACCAATGATTTTTTTCTTTTTTTACTATTATATAAGCCATACAAGTTTCATATTTTTCATATGTATAGATTTAGGAACGTAGTGATACTTCCCACTCTACTGTCTCTCTCCCACCAAGCTCCAACCCTTCTTCCTCCTCACTCTCCCATTTCCACTCTTATTTTTACAAAGATCTATTTTCAGTTTACTTAATGATTATACAGTTAACCCTACACTAAGTAAAAGAGTTCAACAAATAGTACAAAGAAGAAAACAAACTGTTCCTCAACATGAGAGAAAGGGACTGTAAACAATTATTAAATCACAAAATGTTCATTTCATTCCAATATATTTCATTTTAGATAATCTATTAGTTTCCTTGGATCATGGAAAACATGTTATCTGTCTTTAGGGACTGGCTTATTTCACTAAGCATAATGGTTTCCAGTTGCATCCATCTTGTTGCAAAAGACATGATTTCATTTATTGTTACAGCTGTGTAGTACTCCATAGTGTATATATACTCTAACTTCTTTACCTAGTGAACAGTTGATGGACACCTGGGTTTATTCCATATCTTAGTTATTGTGAATTGTGCTGCAATGCACATGAGGATATAGATAGCTTTTTCATATGTTGATTTCTTTTTGTTTGGGTAAATTCCCAGGAATGGGAAGGCTGGATCATACTGCAGGTCTATATTCAGATTTCTGAGGTATCTCCATACTGTCTCCCACAGTGGTTGCACCAGTTTAAATTACCATCAACAGTGTATTAGGGTAACTTCCCCCCCACCCTATATTCTTACCAGCATTTGTTGTTTGTTGATTTCTGTGTGAGAGTCATTCTAGGGTGAGGTGAAACCTCATTGTGGTTTTGATTTGCATTCCCCTGATTGCTAGTGATCCTGAACATTTTTTTCAGGTGTCTGTTGGCCATTTGAATTTCCTCTCTTGAAAAAACACTATTCAGGTCCTTTGCCAAATACTTAACTGGATTGTTTATTTTGTTGTAGTTGAATTTCTTTAGCTCTTCATACATTATTGATTTTAAACCTTTATCATTTGCATAGTTTGCAAATATTTTCTCCCATTCGGTTGGTTCCCTCTTCACTTTGCTGAATGTTTCTTTTGCAGTACAGAAATTTCTCAGCTTGATGTAATCCCATTTGTCCATCTGGTTTTGATACCTGTGCTTCTGGGGTCTTTCTAAGAAGTCTTTTCCTATGCCAGTGTCTTGCATAGTCTCCCCAATGCTCCAGTAATTTGATGGTACTGGAGCATAGATCAAAGTGTTTGTGGATTCAAAAGGCTTCCAATAGCCTAGGCAGCTCAATTCAAGAACCTCGGGTGATCACTGATGTCATACATAAGGGTGTTAATTGTTAAATTAACAACAGGAGTCACTGTGCACTAACTTCCCATGCAGGACTTCTGTCCTCAAAGAGTTGTATTATAATTATGTCTAAGTACTCACAATAGATGCATCATTCTTGGGTGGTTCTTTAAAGTTAATTAAATTTCGTTATAAAAGAAGAAGTGAAATTAACTTCATGGTGCAATGACTGAGCAATCCTTCCCTTGTCTCAACTATTGAGGAACAGTTTTTGTTGTTGCTGCAGTTGTTGTTTTTTCTGTGCAAATTGTTGAACTCTTTACTTAGTATAGAGTTGGTGTCCTGTGTATAAAATTAATCAAAAATGGATCTTAGTGGAGGATGGGACTGGGAATGGGAGAGGGAGGAGGAGGTGGATTGGGACTGTGGGTGGGAAGGCGGGTATGGTGGAAAGAATCACTATATTCCTAAAGTTGTACTTATGAAATACATGAAGTTTTTATTCATTAAATAAAAGTTTTCTTTGGAGGAAAAACAATATGTTGGTTTCTATTTGATTTCTAAGAATTTTCCACTGTGTATAGAACTTGCAGTTGACAACTTCTTTCAGATCTCGCACAATTTTTCGCCCTCAGCTGTGGTTTCCAAGGTTTATGTTCAGAGTCCCACTGTCCTTCAAATTGTTTTCCCCTTGTAAGTGACCTTTCTCTCATCACTTCAATATTTTTTTTCTTTTCTTTAGATTCGAAAAATTTGTGTTGTGTCTTTTTTTTTTTTTTTATTAAACTTTTATTTAATGAATATAGATTTCCAAAGTATAGCTTATGGGTTACAATGGCTTCCCCCCTCCCATAACTTCCCTCCTGCCCGCAACCCTCCCCTTTCCCCTTCCATTCATGTAAAGATTCATTTTCAATTCTCTTTGTATACAGAAGATCAGTTTAGTATATATTAGGTAAAGATTTCAACTTTTTGCCCATATAGCAACATCAAGTGAAAAAACTACCATTGGATTACTAATTATAGCATTAAATAGCAATGTACAGCACATTAAAGACAGAGATCCTACAGAATTTTTTTTTTCAAATTAATTAATTTTCTATGCCATTTCCATTTTAACACCAGGTTATTTTTTTTTTCATTTCCAATTCTCTTTATATACAGAAGATCACTTCAGTATTTAATTAGCAAAGACCTCATCAGTCTGCGCCCACACAGAAACGCAAAGTATAAAAATACCGTTTCAGTACCAGTCGTAGCATCACTTGGCTTTAGACGACACATTAGGGACAGATCATGTTCCCTTTGTTTTCCATTAGCCGTTCCCTCAGCTTCTTGTGTATGTAGGTTTATATCTTGTAAAAATCAGATAATTTCGCAGTCATCATTTTAACATATGTGTTTTCAGCTAGACCCTCTTTCTCATATGAGCATGACTCCAATGACATAACTATGGTAATTTTCATAGTAACAGATGCCCTGGAGGTTCTATTCCTCTTTTCTTCCAGCCTTGTTTCTCCCTGTTGGTCACATCAAGTCAGAGAATTCTCATCAAGTTCAATGATTCTATTCTCTGTTCAACCCATTTTATTCTATAGCCCATGTGTTAAGGTTTCTTTTTTGTCTGTTAGTTCTTTTACTTCAGTAATTATATTTTACAAGTTTATAATTAGTGTTATTTGTATTTTCTACTTCTTTCTGACACTTTCTATGTTTTAACTTGTTTCAAGTGTGCATCTAGTTGTTTGTTAAAGTGGTTTTTTTTTTCCTACCTGCTTTAAAACACTGTTTCAGATAACTCTAATTCTTTGTTTTTGTCTTGCTAGGCTACCTCATCCCTCCCCTCTCACTCCTGTTATGGTGCTATTCTTTGCCTTTGGTATCTCTGGTTTGCTGACTTCTTCAGAACCAGATCTGCGATATAAGATCCAAAAAACAATCTAGGGAACTAACCACCACATTATCACTTGAACCTCAAGGCAGCCAGATTCCTTCTTCCCATCTCAACTTTCAGATGATTCTCACATTTGCTGTATAAAGTCCAGGGAATCTTTTAGTTGGTTAATTTTTCTAGGTTTCCTATCTAAAATTTCTTATTGTCTAAAGATATTGCCAAGTATGTCTTCTGTGTATTTAAGGAACTGTCTTCTATTTTGTATTCTCTGATCATTTTAGGAAATCAAATATGTAAAAAAAGTTTCTTTTGTCTACTGTCTTCCTGATTATTATGGTATTTTTTTAACTTGTATACTAGCTATCTTTGATGTGTGCTGTAATCACATTTGCAAATAATTGTAAAGCATAATTTGAGAACTAGAATAAGATAAGATTTTCCTGGAGAGGAATCTGTCTGTTAACTAAGCATCTGTCTGATAAGTGAGTACACTTCAAATCTGGGATGATCTTAATGTAATTTCAGAATTAACTTCCCCTGGATAAATAGGTAACTCTGTTTATTAACTGCTGATTTGTCTTAGGCCAAGTTCCTCTTACCTATAAACTGAACTGGTGGTTATCAGATACCTGTTTGGGGAAAATTTGATTCTGAGTCTTTATCTATTTCTCTTCCTACTTTATGTAAAATGCAGCTCATAATCACAGCTCATCACCATCTCCGAGGTCTCCAAATAACCTCAAAAGTTATGCATATTTGAAGTTTAAATCTCTGACTTCAGAGGTGGGCATTTGGTGCAGTACTGCAGTACTTAAAATACTTTTTTTGGTGCCCACATTCTTTTTTTTCTTTTTTTTTTTTTTTTTTTTGACAGGCAGAGTTAGACAGTGAGAGAGAGAGACAGAGAGAAAGGTCTTCCTTCCGTTGGTTCACCCCCAAATGGCCGCTATGGTCTGCGCACCGCTGTGCTGATCTGAAGCCAGGAGCCAGGTGCTTCCTCCTGGTCTCCCATGCGGGTGCAGGGCCCAAGCACTTGGGCCATCCTCCACTGCCCTCCCGGGCCACAGCAGAGAGCTGGACTGGAAGAGGAGCAACTGGGACAGAATCCAGCACCCCAACCAGTACTAGAACCCTGGGTACCAGCGCCGCAGGTGGAGGATTAGCCCAGTGAGCCGTGGTGCTGGCTCTGGTGCCCATATTCTATATCAGATTACCTGGGTTCAAATCCTGGATCCACTTCCAATTCCAGCTTTCTGCGCAATCTGGGTAGCAGAGATGATGGCTTGAGTACGGGAGTCCCTGCTGCCCACCTGAGAGACTTAGACTGGGACCTGTGCTCCTGGATTTGCCTGACCAGCTTTAGCTACTGCATGCATTTAGGGAATGGACCAGCAGACAAAAGATCTCTCTCTGCCTCTCTCTCTCTTTCTCTGTGTCTTTCAACTTTAAATAAATAAAAATAAATGGATAATCTTTTTTAAAAATTGCAAAGTTTAACTGTGGGTTTTTGCTGTCTTATTTTTTATCTTACAGTTCTTCACTATTTTATTAGCACTTAGCACATATTTTCACATTTTTGAAAGTTTTTATTTTATAGGGAAATTCTTTCTGAATATTCTCCCTCCACATTTCCAGGACCAGATATCTTGAGTATCTTTTCATTTCTACTACAATATAAACTCTTAATTCAAGAATTCTTAAAAGAAATGCTTAAATGACTTCATTATTAATCCCCCTTTCAATCACACTCACCTTTTGTGAAGTTTGCATTATGTGTTAGGAACCATATTACAGTTGTTGATTAGCTCACCTGGACCCTGAAGTAGGATAGACATAATAAAGCTTATTGCCAGAGATCGCTGTTCTTTTCTGAAATAGTAGTGGTCAATCAGGGACCAGAGCTACCATTGACTGACTCCACACCTCTGCTCATGTCCACTGAGCCTTGTCGGACAGTTGTCCCACTGCTATTAAAGTCTCTGCATCCATGGCACATTGGGACAATTTGAAAAAAGGGCTTATGCTTTTCCTTTCTCTACTGAATACTGGCAGAAACACAGGGCACTTATGTCCCTACATACAATGTCGCCGTGTTAGTTCTAGACTCTACTTACGATCCAGAGTCTGGATCCAAGGAACTCCACATAAGCCACAGAGGGACAGAAGTGCAACTACAAGATCTGGAGAAGAGGTATCTAGGCGTCAGAGGAAAAGGTCACCTCCAGATACCTCTGTGAGATGCCAAAAATGGTATCAATTACACAGGATGCACAGTAGATTCGTACAGTTTACTCATACTATGGGCACAGATACTTTCTTTCCTCCGTAAGTATAAATAATCTCAATTTTATCTCATAAGCTTCATGAGCAATAGCACATATGGGGGTCAACAAGAAAGTCACAGAAACAGCACAGCCATGCCTCCACCTGAGGCTTCTTCCATTGCAGAGCTTCTTCAGAGTTGAATGTGCACAATCATTTTCTCTTCTGCTTCATGCATAAGTCCACTGTATTCTTATGAATCCACAGAATAAAAAGCACTAAATGAAGGCAACAAAGGAAAAAAATTTCTGCATTTTGAGTCAGCCACGTAGTTAAAAACATTCTTTGCTGTACAGAGAAGTCTCACAGGAGCATCACCTCAGCTCCCCTTGACCGTCTGATGATCTGGGTGAGTCCTTCGCGGGGATCGGAGGTTTGCTTTGGGTGAACCACTTTTTGATCTCAGGCCATCCCCCTTCAGTGCCTTTCCTCACCATTTTCACCGTTCACATCTGTGTGCTCCTGTGGGAACAGTCAGGTTACCTTCCTCTTTTGTGTTAGCATCTCATGCACAGGAACCAAGAAGGAGGAAATCAGGGAAATTTTTATTTCTGAAAATGGACTTAATCTTAAAAGTGCAGCTAGCTGTTAACTAGCTCTGGGTATTATCAAGTTCAGAGAGAAAGTTGCTTCCCGGACAATGAATGTTTGCAAAGGGTGAACTACATAGCTATGAAAGATTCAAGTTATTGATAAAGGATTAATTCTCTAGGGAATCTTTAATGCTTAGGTAAGTTTGACCTTAAAAAATCATGTCTGCACATTGTCTTTCAATCTAGACAGTCTTGGAATTCTATCCCTTAAGACAAGCTAATATGTGGAAAGTAAATTTCACTGCTAGGTTACCAAGGGTCAACATTTATATAAATGTGATTATAGATTTGTCAGTGCAGGGAAAAGATGTTTTCTCTTTTTTTAAGATTTATTTATTTATTTGAAAGTCAGAGTTACACTGAGAGATAAGAGGCAGAGAGAGAGAGAGAAAGAGAGAGGTCTTCCATCTGATGGTTCACTCCCCAACTGGCCGCAAAGGCTGGAGCTATGCCAATCCGAAGCCAGGAGCCAGGTGCTTCTTCTGGGTCCCCCACGCTGGTGCAGGGGCCCAAGGACTTGGCCCATCTTCCACTGTTATCCCAGGCCACAGCAGAGAGCTGTATTAGAAGAGGAGCAACAGGGACTAGAACCGTCACCCAAACGGGATGCCGGTGCTTCAGGCCAGGGCGTTAACCTGCTGCGGCACAGCGCCAGCCCCAGGAAAAGGTGTTTTCAACAACGAGAAGCTTCTGTGGAAAGATGTTGGCTGTGAGATGTAAGAATTTGGTAAAGTGAACATTTCACCAAGTAACAAGTAAGATTCCATAACACAATAGAAGCAGTCTCTTCTGTATCTCTGTTATCAGATATGTTTGTAACATGAAGGAGTCTAGATTTACAAGAAGAGGTATAAACAATAAAAATGTATAAAGAGATATTAACAATAAAAGCCATCTGTTTTGTATTCTGTGGTTTTGAAACCTTGATGATCATTATTCTCATAATTCTCCATTTCTTTTTGAGTAACACAACGGACAAAAATACTTGATATTTTAAACTAACCTCCCACTTCTCTGTACAAACATCTATTGTTAAGAGAACTGTAAGATCTCTGTATTAAAATGTCAATGGGAGGAAATGTCAGGATTTAAAGTTTCTTTTTTTTTTTATTTATTTGACAAGCAGAGTTATAGATAGTGAGAGAGAGAGAGAGACAGAGAGAAAGATCTTCCTTTTGTTGGTTCACTACGGCCGGAGCTACGGTGATCCGAAGCCAGGAGCCAGGTGCTTCCTTCCGGTCTTCCACATGGGCGCAGGGGCCCAAGCATTTGGGCCATCCTCCACTGCCTTCCCTGGGGCCACAGCAGAGAGCTGGACTGGGAGAGGAGCAACCGGGACTAGAACTGGTGCCCATATGGGATGCCGGCACTGCAGGAGGAGGATTAACCAAGTGAGCCATGGTGCTGGCCCAGGATTTAGAGTTTCAGCAGCTGTAGTTTCTAGGGTAAGAACTAATGACCAAGACAACAACCACTACGGTCTGGGTAATTGAGTGTCTGTCACAAACCCATGTTAACAGTTACTCAACCAGTGTTCACGGGAGACCCTTATGAAGTTCCCAGCTCCTGACTTTGACCTGGGCAAGCCCTAGATATTGTAGGTATTTGAGAAGTGAATTGATATATGGGAGATTTCTGTCTTTTTGTGTCTCTCTGTGCCTCTCTGTCTTTTGAATAAATAAGATAAATAAGTAAACAAATTAAATATTTTTGTCTTGTTTTTTAAAGATTTATTTATTTATTTGAAAGTCAGAGTTACACAGAGAGAGAAGGAGAGGCAGGGAGAGAGAGAGAGAGGTCTTCTATCCGCTGCTTCACTCCCCAATTGGCCGCAAAGGCCAGAGCTGCACCTATCCAAAGCCAGAAGCCAGGAGCTTCTATTGGGTCTCCCATGTGGGTGCAGGGGTCCAAGGGCTTGGGCCAACTTCTACTGTTTTCCCAGGCCATAGCAGAGAGCTGGACCAGAAGTGGAGAAGCTGGGACAGGAACTGGTGCCCATATGGGATGCCAGCACTGCAGGCAGTGGCTTTACCAGCTACGCCACAGATCCAGCTCCACAAATTAAATAATTTTTTTAAAAAGTCCTTGTTTATAGGTCAATTTAAAAACCCTTCTCCAAATTCACACTTAGAAGTAAATGTGATTGTCCAGAACTATCCCTACTGGCCACAGGCCACAAGTAGAGATGAAAGTGGCATGCAGACCTCTCAATAGCTGAACTGCTTGCTAGACGGGGAAGGTCAGAGCCTCATCTCTGTGTTACATTGACCTGGTTCCCACACAGTCCCCACCACTTCCACCTGAAGTTCTTCATCTCCAAAATCACTGATTCCCCCCACCCTATAAAATGGAGAAAATAAGAGTGGTGTGAGTTTAAGTGAGGTCCTCTTCATGTGTCAAACGAGCCTTAGCTGTCATAGCAGCATTTGCAATGTACCGGTGGCTTGTTGAGCAGAGGGCAAAGTTGTGTCCTGAGGGAAGCAGAAGGGAAATGGGATCATGGTTTGTTTACCATGCAGTTCTCTCCTACAGCCAGACATATCCATTTATGATTTTATTCATGTACCAGAAAGAAGCTTGTTTTTGCATTAAAAGGAGCAGGAAGAGACCCAGAGGATGGGCAGGGAGATGGTTCCAGCTGAAGGAGCATGGGTGCCTCGGTGCTGGGTGTGGAAATGCCAAGGGAGTGAATGGAGGAGCTGGAGACCCACACGTGACACTCAGCTCTCAGTGGCTGCAGAGCTGGGGGCAAGGCCAGAGAGCAAAGGCCTCGTCTGTCACCGTCACTGGCTCCATGCTTCATCTGTGACCAACGTGGAAGCCAAATGCCATAAAGAGAGGCCTGGGGTGGGGCTGCGGAGGAGGCTGAGAGCTGGCAGCAGCTCAGAGTGTCCTCCGTGCATTCCAGGTCCTCGCTTCTTCAGACGGCGTCACAGAATCAAGAAGACGTGACTTTGCTTCCAGAGTGGCAACGCGTGGGTTAGGCTGCCACAACCAGTAGATAATTTCTACCTGCAGTAGAAAATGAGTCTCTGTCAACTATGAAACTTTGGAGATTGTCCTGGTTCACGTTAGAGTGTAAAAGTTAAAAGCCTCGAAGACCCTGTGATCTTACTTTATGTTTTCATTTTTAAACTTTTCACAGGATTGGCGCTGTAATGTAGCAGGTAAAGCCGCTGCCTTCAGTGCCAACATAACATGGGCACCTGCTCAAGTCCCACTAGCTCCACATCCAATCCAGCTCCCTGCTGATGGCCTGGGGAAACAGTAGAAGATGGCCCAAGTGTTTGGGCCCCTGCACCCATGTGGGAGACCGGGAAGAAGCTCCTGGCTCCTGCCTTCAGCCTGGACCAGAGCCAGCCATTGAGTGAACCACCTGATGGAAGAGATTCTCTCTCTCTCTTTCCTCTCTCTGCCTGTGCCTCCCCTTCTCCATATCTCTGACTTTCAAATAAATAAATAAATTTTAAAAAAACCAAACATTCATCTCAGCAGTGACTTTCAAGCAGATTCTTAGAAAACAAGACTGCGTCCACCTGCAACGAGGGGCAATTCTGTAAGCACCCGGCACACCGGAGGGCGCAGAGGCAGCTGCCTTGGCGGCCATCCCCAGGGCAACTCTCAGGAGAGTGGTCCCAGGCCCAAAGGCTTCACTTCATCAGAAAGCCTGGAACAGATTTCCCTCTGGGAATCTTAACTGGTGGGGGAGCCAAGGACCCTGCAGGGCAGACCATGGTCTCTGACCACCACTGCTGTGAGTGAGGCTTGAAGACCTGTACCACGAACTCTGAAGAACCTGAAAGGAATTGGATTAAAGCAGGAACAGTGCCTCAGATACAAAGACACTTGATTTTCCTTCCACCCTTCTGTAATAAACTAGTAACTACCAAAACCAGCAGAACAACCCACAGAAGACGCTGAGGACAGGAAGTGCGAGGAGGAAGCCCATCAATGGCCCCTTTGCACTGGGCACGAGGCCATGCCCCAGGGCAGCGCAGACACCAGGCAGCACCAACATAGGAGACCCTCAGACCCCGCTTCTGCCTGCGGCTCCTTGGCTTGTGTTTGTGAGAGCACAGAAGGCCTGCCTTGGAGCACACGGAGACCCTCCTTCCCCCTGCCTGCCCCGTCTTCCTGCCTTTGCCTCCCGAGTCCCAGGGGTGTTAAGTGGTCTTCAGTGATTAGACAGGGAGGGGTCTTCAGAACACATCCCCCAGGGTCATTCTGCTCCGATGCCCAGGCCTGGGCAGTGACCCTCATTGCAGCTGAGGCGTAACAGTGAGGCCTCTCCACCATCCTATTGGCTTCTTCTTTTGCTTTTCTTAAGAAATGCAAAGTTCTGGCTCTCCCAGAACTCTGTTGCCTAATTCATGAGGTCATGGACATCGTAACAGGTGAGTTCTTAGCACTGGTTTCCAAGTATGGGATCCTAATGTATGAGTGCTGTTTTTTGCTTGCATTTTGATTTTTCTTGAGTGCATAAAGTCAACAAGACCTCACTGGCTGTGAGGCTTCAGGAACATCCTGCCTTTATGCACAGGATGAGCTGGTGGAAAAGGGCTGTGTGCTTGAACCCCACCTTTTCAATGTCCTGCCCTAATATTCTGCTCCCCTTGGAACAGGGCTCCTCTGTCTAGCTGTGTCCAGAGCCTGAGCAGAAACCGTAAGACACTTGCCCTTGAAGGTTCAGTAGAGGGAAATCCTGAGGACCACAGAACAGAGGATGGATGGGCCAGCAGGACAAGGCGAATACCCCAGGGCCACGAGGGCTGCCCTTCATCTCCTGATTAAGAGCAGAAAAAGAGACACATTTGACTCTAAATAATAGGTATGGCTTCCCTCCAATGTGCAGGGACCTATGTGTAGGTTTTTTTCTTCCTTAAATCTTTCTATCTTTCCCAAATTTTCCATAGTAGCATGTATTCAACAATAGAAAAAATATTTATTTTTAGAAACTTATTTTATTTCTTTCAAAGGCAGAGTGAGAAACCCAGAGAGAGATCTTCCATCTGCTGGTTCGATCCCCAAATGGCTGCAACAATGAGGCTGAAGCCAGGAGTCAGGAACTCTGTCCAGGTCTCCCACACAGGTAGCATGGGTCCAAGCACTTGGACCATCATCTGCTGCCTTCCCAGGCACATTAGCAGAGAGCTAGGTTAGAGGTATACCAACTGAGACAAACCTACACTTTAAGATTGGATGCCAGCGTCACAAGAAGTGACTTAACCAGCCACACCGTAACACTGGCTTGTGACATGTAAGCTGATGTGGTATCACTCCTTAACCCTAACTCCATAGATTAACTGTAACTTACTACTTTTAATGAAAGCTCTTTACTCTTGTTGTTTCTTAATTTTAGGTCAGCTATTATGTTTGTATACTATTAACTTAGATCCTGGACTTTTTAAGGAAATCCTTTTGGCATGTGTAAAATGTGACCACTACATAGAAACTGCTGTCCACGGGGCCACCGCCGTGGTGCGGTGGGTTAATCCTCCGCCTGCAGTGCCGGCATCCCATATGGGCGCCGGATTCTAGTCCCGGTTGCTCCTCTGCCAGTCCAGCTCTCTGCTGCGGCCCAGGAGGGCAGCAGTGAATGGATCAAGTGCTTGGGCGCCTGCATCCACATGGGAGACCAGGAAGAAGCACCTGACTCCTGGCTTCGGATCAGCGCAGTGCTGGCCATAGCAGTCATTTGGGGGGGGAACCAAGGGAAGGAAGACTTTTCTCTCTGTCTCTCTCTCTCTATCTGTATCTCTACTTGTCAATTAAATAAAAATTTTTTAAAAATTTTAAAAAACAAGAAACTGCTGTCCACATGCATCAGTGCAATGGAGAAATGGAGCCAAGGTAAAGAAGAGGGGACTTATGTTACACAGCAGATGAGGTCACAGCCTGCAACACTGGCAGCCCATGCAAGTACCAGTTAGAGTTTCAACTGCTCTGCTTCTGATTCAGCTCCCTGCTATTGCCCCTGGGAAAGCAGCAAAAGAAGGCACAAGTACTTGAGCTCTGCATCCATGTGGGAGACCTGGATGGAGTTCCAGGTTCCTGGCTTCATCCTGGCCTTGCTTCAATAGTTGTAGTAATTTGAGGAGTGAACCAGCCAACCAAAGATCTCAATATCCCTCTCTCTTTCAAATAAATAAAACAAATTTTTTTTAAAAAAAAGAAAACAAAGTAAAAGAGAGATCACGTGGGATGACTTCCTGTGAGCAAGACTTCTCTGTGCATCCAGAGCTGAGGGATGTCAACAAGGAACTCTGTGACCTTGTTTTGTAGAAAAAGGAGTCACTGGTTCATTGTGCCCTAGAATTTTCCACTTATGCTGAGCAACCCTGTGGATGTCTCAGGACATGCCACATCACCCCTGCAGGTGGAGGACCCATGTTCCCATTGCCCCATACATGTTTTTCTTGGACATGTCACCCCCAGCCTGCACTGTGGGTGCTCACACCCTTGTCTGGTCTAAGTCTTGAGTTGTCTGCAGTGGCTCTCTTTACATACACACGGGCTGCATTTCCTTTTGTGTCTGTCCCCCACGGAGAGCAACCCTTTCTTGTTTGGATCCTGTGCACTGTAGAAATAGGAGAATGCCCCCACAAACTCCTGCCAGAAACAAGAGTTGGCCAATTAAAATGCTAACCACTTGATTGAAATGGTTCAATTATGACGAGACCATATTGTGAGTTCACAAGAAACAAAGATCCAGCATAACGTGGCTTCTAAGTTGAACGTTCTGCTTAAACATGTTTGAAGTAAGTAATAAATAAACAAAATTTCTACTTCAAAAACCTAGAAGTAGGGATTAGAAGGAAACAGAAAACGACCCCTTTGTAGAAGGATGCTTTCTCTCCTTCTGCTTTGACTAATTGACAACTATGTGGGTTTTTTTTTTTTTTTTTTTTTTTGCCTCTTTCCAGAGGGAAGAAAAGATTTGAGTTGGCTCCCATCCCATTAGCACAACTAGCTGGAGATCCGCCATCTGTCACAGCTGCTGCTGGCTTCAACTGCCACTCTAATTGACAATGAACCCAGAGACCTGCAATAATTGTGGCTGCTCAGTGACTTCGGCAGGTAATGCCTCCCTTTTAGGGCCCATCAAGCCCCATCTGTGCCTGCTCCATGCCTGTCTCTCAGGAGGCTGCAGAGCTCTGCTCACACCCAGGGTTCCCCTCGTTAGGGAGGTGTTGCTGCGGCCTGGGGACAGCAGGCCCACGATGAAATCGAAAACCTCCCGGAACTTGCTGTGAGATTTTAATCCACGGCCAGACAATCCCCACATCTGTCATTCTGCCTGAGCTGTTTTGCAGACATTGGCACCAACTAGCTGCTCTCACTGACTGAACTAATCTTACAATGCTTATTTCCTTGACTTGTTGTTGCTGACCAGCCTGTTGTGGTAAATTTACCTGACTTCGTATTTCTTTTGATGCCTGGCTTCCTTGGAGGAGAAGAGTAGCATGCATGTTTGAGATTGGCAGGAGAGACGGTCTAGGGAGCAGTCACTGTGCCCCCTGGGCCCTCATTGACCTGCAGCACAGGCAAACAGTGCAGAGCACAACCTGGACACATGCACTGGACTGGATCTCAGAGAGATTTCCTTTATGATTGACTTTGCAGCTTCAAAATGCCCGTTTTGGAGCTGGCATAAACAGCAGGTTAGGCCACAGCCTGAGACACCAGCATATTATATGAGCACTGGTTAAGTTCTAGTGGCTCCACTTCTGATCCAGCTCCCTGATAGTACAGAAGACAGCCCAAAACGTCAGGATCCTGCCACCAATGTAGGAGGCCCGGGTGGAGTTCCCGGCTCCTGGTTTTTACCTGGCCATTACAGTCTTTTCTGGGCCCACTCAGAGACCAGGGAGCAGGTGCCAGGACTCTTGACTCCCCCAAGATCCCAGGTATCCAGGCAGCCAGACCAGTCACAGCCTTGCTAGGAGATCTAGGAGTTAGCCTTGCCACACTTCCAGGCAAGATGCTCCAAACAGGAAGAAAGCCTGCAGGGGTTTAAGTGGAAGAGCGACAAGGCCAGGCTGTCAGTATCACACCTGCTGAGTGTGCAGAGAAAGGGGTGAGAGTTCAATCTCAGTCCTAATTCAACGGAAACAGTCTGGGGAGATCCAGGGATGGGGTCTTCTAAGCAGACTGGGCAGCTAGGATCCGGTATTGTGGGTGGAGGACAAGGCAGGTGCGGTGCCTGGAGCAGAATCCATAACCTGGAAGAGGGGCAACAGAGTCAGCTCTGGGATGAGGTGGGGCAGATGCTGCACCATGCTGGAGGCCTCTCCAAAGTTTCTGACGTTTTACTGAATTCAACCTGCATATATTAAGTCTCTATTATTGCAAAGAATCCTTAAGTCCTCAAGTATTAGCAAAACAAGCAAGAAGATAGCAGTGAGTTCTCATGCAAGCTGCTTAGACGCATTAGACTAAGATTTGTGTGAACAAGAGAAAAATACATCCCGCGCCCAACTAAAGGAAGGGTTTTGCTTTGACTGTTTTTCATTCTTTTTAATTATAAGAGGGAAAAGTTAAATTTTAGATTTAGGCCCTTTGAGTTTACGCACTGAAGCTTTTATTTTATTTTTTAATTTGTTGTTATTTGGGGGTCGGTATCCAGAAAAAGATATAAATGGTTCAAGGCCAAATTCAACCTAATTATAAACCGAGATTCCTGGTCAGGGTGGCCTGTTGCCAGCAAAGTGTGTTCTGCTGCTTTTCTTTCCATTGCAACTAATGACAAATTAAACTTGCAATCACTCAGTCCTCTCACAAATGAGAGTTCTGAATCCAGCTTCATCCTGTCATTTCACAGCACTAAATTCAGTTATGAATTTCTGGACCCAAACGCCAGATTCTAGCAACCAGAATACAAAGCCTATGCCAGTGGTGTCCAAGCCTCCCAAGAACACTTTCTTCAAAATGTTTAGGTCTTTGGAGACTTAACTGCTAATGTCTTGGCACTCACATCAAGATCCATGAACGTTAGGGATAACGCGCGCTTCACTTCTATTCTCTCAGCTGTACCCCCTTATTTCATGCTAATTAGGTCTCCCTCCCTGGCATTCCCTCTCTTGGGGATGTGCAAGTTGCAACCCCTCCCACAGCCATACTTAACCAAATTTTTGTCTGGTTATTTTCTCCATTTAAACCAGTCCTTGCATCTCCTTAATCATTTACCTTGTAGTTCAGATCCCTTCCAATTTGTCTACAATTTCAGGAGCTCAGAAGAAATCCTGGCCTCTAAAAGTAGGCAAAGCATTCTGCCTCTTGCACGTCCTGAGTCCTAGCACAATGAAATATTGATTTACTTGTTGTTGTCTTATGCTTTCTCTGCTGTCTACCTCTCCTTAGAGGCTGGCACCTTCTTACTTGTACACATGGATTATTTTAAATTATTTATCTACTCAGGTAACAGAAATGCTTTGAGCGAGCCTCTCTAAACAGAGGTTGCTCAGGACAATCTGTCAAGGAGAGAACGAAACACATTTCTGTACCGGCTTGAGCTTCCCATTGGTCAGCTGTTTGCCCTGGGGGTGCAAGACTTACAGACACAGTTGCAGATGGCGTGACACCTTCTCCTTCAGCAACATCATGGCCTGCGTGGGGTGGATGTGTTTGATGATGTGTGATGCAGGCTCAAAATGGACAGTGTCCTCCAGCATCTTGGGCTTTGGCAACGTTTGTCCATGCAGGAACTGGGATGAGCTGGCACAGCTCTGCAGACAGGTGAGCTGGGGGAAGTAGAATAAATGATACCAGCGCAGGATGGCCCATGGGAGATCACAGAGAAAACTCAACACAGAGTGCAGTGCTGGCATACACAGGAGGTGGTGTGAGGACAGCCCAAAGGGCATCATGCAGGGATGAGGAGAAGTTCTCGGTTGCAGGGAAGTCTGGATAATGCCATGCCTGAGCCTACATATGCAAAGTGCAGAGGAATAGACAACAAATCAGGAGACCACAGATGAGAAAACACCACTGCAAGGGGAGGAAACAATGTGTACAAGAACCAGATGGTGGGGCCGGCGCTGTGGCTCACTTGGTTAATTCTCTGCCTGCAGCACCAACATCCCATATGGGCGCCGAGTTCTAGTCCCAGTTGCTCCTCTTCCAGTCCAGCTCTCTGCTGTGGCCCAGGAGGGCAGTGGAGGATGGCCCAGGTGCTTGGGCCCCTATACCCACATGGGAGACTAGAAGGAGGTACCTGGCTCCTGGCTTTGGATCGACGCAGCACCGGCCGTGGCAGCCATTTGGGGAGTGAACCAACGGAAGGAAGACCTTTCTCTAATTAAAAAAAAAAAAAAAATTTTTAAAAAAGAACCACATGGGAAGACAAGCTCTGTAATTCCTAGCATTTCATGTTTGCTATTTACAGATATTCTCAATTTTAGTGAAAAAAAGAAAATCAGGGGCCGGCGCCGTGGCTCACTAGGTTAATCTTCCGCCTGCTGCACGGCATCCCATATGGGCGCTGTGTTCTAGTCCCGGTTGCTCCTCTTCCAGTCCAGCTCTCTGCTGTGGCCTGGGAGAGCAGTAGAGGATGGCCCAGGTGCTTGGGCCCCTACACCTGCATGGGAGACCAGGAGGAAGCACCTGGCTCCTGGCTTCGGATCGTCACAGCACCGGCCATAGCAGCCATTTGGGGGGTGAACCAATAGAAGGAAGACCTTTCTCTCTCTCTCTCTCTCTTTTTCTCTCTCTCTCTCTCTCTCTGTCTACATCTCTACCTACCTGTCAAATAAATTAAAAAAAAAAAATCAGATGGGTCAAGTCAGTTGTCCCTTTCTGGTTCTCAAGCTTTGTTTTTCCTCATTAGGAATGTCAATTTTTATTAAACTTGTGAGTATCACTGAATAAGCATTTTCTTAATATATTTAGAACCTGAGATCAAAAGTGCAGTTGACGGCTCTTCCCCGTTTCTTTGCCTTCTAATCTATGTAATGAAGAAGAGCCGGCATCTATGAGGTAGAGGTGGCTGCACAGCACAGAAGCAAGGCTGGCCTCAGTTCCCGCACAGTGTGCTCTCTGGACATGGCTCAGCTTGCAGTGGAAACTTGAGAAGTGTCCCCGACGTCTTCTACCTGGGCTTGCGCCTACATGTTCCCCGTCTGCTTCCCATGCCTGGGGACCTCATGCGCCTGTCCTTCCTTCAGCTGGACGAACTCTCTGGTAAGATCTGATGTTAGTCTCTCAGTCTCAGGGGAAGTTGCTGAAACCCATGTTTTCTCTCTTTGCAACAATGCTATCACCAGTGATAAGAAGTGCAAGGAATCCTGGTGCCTGCTCCTGACCAGGTGGCTCTGGAGAACCCCACTTTCTGCTGACCATGTGCAAACAGAGCATGGCACTGGGTTCTGGTTCACCATTTCCAAAATAAGTAGGAATGGGCTGTGTGTGTTTTTCTTCATTTAGATATTTTTTCTGCAGGTGCAAAACCCTCTTCTGGAGCCATCATTCTGCAAATTCCCCCTTGTGCTTCACTGGGTGACTTTGTAAATGGACCTCTTTGGCACAACCTGCCCTTTCACTCAATAGCAAGCTACATTTCTTTACCATTTCACATTTGTATTTTAATCTGTGTCAGTGTGGCCTCAGAGGCTCCACACTGCATTGCCAGCCATTTCCTCATGTTAAAATATTGCAAATATGTCCCCACGTTTTAATATTCCTTATCATGATATTAATAACTACATAATATTACACATTGCAGCATATGCTTACATCTCAATTTATTTAAACAATTCCCTAGTGTGCTTTATTCCGTTTTGTTTTCAAGGCTGCATCGATGCACTGAATGTTTTAGTACTATGAGGATGTTGCCCTTTATGTCTTTTTCCTGCCATAAATAATGTGATTCGGAACTATTGTGTCAAGGATTCATGTTTTGATGCATATTTCCTAGTAAATGTCATTGAAAGACTATTAAAGATGATTTTACAGTAAGAAAGCTTCATTGAACATCTGTAATTCCCACAACACTGTGGAGAAACATTAAAAACACAACACAGGATACAATCTTTCCTCTAAGGAATGCTGTAACCTAAACAGAGAAATATGTACATTTGCATATATATGCACATACACACATACATGATCCTTCTTACTTACATCACATGTATGGTTTTTTCTTTAAGCTAGGAGAATTTTGTCTATGTAAATCAAAACACAAATGGTATAAGAAACTTCATAGTCTGATCTTAGTTTCTAAGCCTCACAAAGCCCCTCTCTCCCTTTATAATTCATGTGCCAACAATATACACTATCACATATATTTATTTTGCTAAGTTTTCTTCTTTCAGCTGTTTTTAAAATAAATTGTATTATGCATATCTAAGTTAAACAACATGATGTTATGGGACACATACAGATTACAGAAAGGTTACTACACTAAAACAAAGTGACATTGCGATCATTTCTCACTTTGATAATAAAAAGATTACTATACTAAAACCAAGCAATATTGCTGCTGTTTCACACTTAGATAATGAAAAGGTTATTATATTAAAAGTAACATTGCTCCACGTTCCACATAGTTATCTTCTGTTTTTTGTAGAGAGAACAGGTAAAATGTACTTGTTTTGCACGAATTCCATCAATATGCATATAATTTTGTTACTACAGTTCCCCTGTTGTACATTTTTCCCTGCTACATTTCTGCTACTTTGTGTCTTCTGACCTATATTTTTTTTTCTAAGCTACAAGTAATTTTCCTGATTGAGAGGCAAATAGAACCTGATAGAAGGGGCTTGATAATAATCTGGTGGGCTTTAGGCCTTGTAAATTCAGAGGCCCAGGCCTATCTATCTCTTCACATGGGGTATATCCTAAGGGAGGTGTGAACCTCCTAGGGGAAGGCACTCTGTTGACTTTCATTACTTGGCTGGCCTGGGAGGAGAGCTGGCCAGGTAAAGGCAGGGGGCATCTCTAACAAGAAATTTACAGTTCTGCCTGCAATGTTGCTGACCCTACTTGACCATCCCCTCAGCTGCAGTGGTCACTTTGGAAGTTGGGCTGAGTGAAGGGCTTTTCAGCTTAGAGCCAATAAGATCTGTGGCTCTGACCTGGGCATCCTTCGACTCCAGGGCAGGTCCATTTGCAGTGATCCAACTCTTGGCAGAGCTGCCAGGGCTCTTCACAAGCTGACTTCTGCTGAAGCCCAGGCTTACCACATTGAAAGCCACTGCAGTGCACTGGCCTGTTGGGTCTCCTTGAGGGCAGATCACTGTACAGATCAGCCATTAATAGGCCTGCCACCCATTGCTTCTGATGCCGAGCTTTCTTTTCCTCCTGGTTTGTGTTAAAGCAGACCAGTTCTGACCTATATTTCCCCACTTCTTCCACCTCCCCCCAACTATAGTTTTGTTTGTGTATTTGACATTTTTTAATTCTACATATTAGTGAGATGCTGTATTATTTTTCTCTGTGTCTGGCTCCTTTTCTCCATGCACATCATTATGGCAAGTGGTAAGATCTAGTTCTTTTGAGGGCTGATTAATATTGCATTGTATATGCTGAAATATACCACATCTTCTTTTTCCATTCATCTGATGGACACTGAGGTTATTTCCATAGTGTGTGGCTATTGTGCGTATTGCTGTGATGAAGACGTCTTTACAGGGTGGTGATTTAATTTCCTTCTGGAATATATTCAGAGGAGGGAGAACGCTGGGTCATTCACTGTTCTATTTTTTTTTCTTTTTTTTTTTTTTTTTGACAGGCAGAGTGGACAGTAGAGAGAGACAGAGAGAAAGGTCTTCCTTTTTGCCGTTGGTTCACCCTCCAATGGCCGCCGCGGTAGGCGCGCTGCGGCCGGCGCACCGCGCTGTTCCGATGGCAGGAGCCAAGTACTTATCCTGGTCTCCCATGGGGTGCAGGGCCCAAGGACTTGGGCCATCCTCCACTGCACTCCCTGGCCACAGCAGAGAGCTGGCCTGGAAGAGGGGCAACCGGGACAGGATCGGTGCCCCGACAGGGACTAGAACCCGGTGTGCCGGCGCCGCAAGGCGGAGGATTAGCCTACTGAGCCGCGGCGCCGGCCCACTGTTCTACTTTTAATTTCTTCAAAACTCTTTATACTGTTTCCATATTATTAAACCAACCTACATTCTCACCAACAGTGCAATAGAGTCCCAACTTCTTTGCATGGTCTTTTGACTTTTCAGTAGCTATCTTAACAGGTATTAACTCACAGTGTTTATTTTTTCATAGTTATTTATTTGTGTGAAAAATTACACAGAGGGAGAGAGAGAAAGAGAGAGGGGAAGAGGGAGGGAGGGAGGGAGGGAGGGAGGGAGGGAGAGGTCTTCTATCCAATGGTTCACTTCCCAAATGGCCACAACAGCTGGGGCTGCACCAGGCCAAAGTCAGGAGTCTGGAATTCCATTGAAATCTCCCATGTGGGTGGCAGGAGCCCAAGCACTTGGGTTGCCTTCCACTCTTTTCCAGGCATTAGTAGGGAGCTGGATTAGTAACAGAGCAGCTGGACTCAAACTGGTGCTCATATGAGATGGGATGCCAGCCTTGTGGGTGGTGCTTTAACCAGCTGTGCCACAACATCTACCCCTACCCAGTGGTTTTGCTTTGTGCTTCCCCCCACAATTAATGATGTTAACTACACTGCTCATTTACCCGTTTGCCATTTTCATGTCTTCTTTGGAGAAATGTCTATTCATGCATTTTGCCCATTTTACTTAAGTCTTATGTTTAAGTTGTATGAATCCTTAATGAATTTTTCATAGTAATTTTTATCAGATATTTAATTTGGATGTATTTTCTGCCAGTCCCTAGGCTGCCTTTCCATGTTGTTGACTGTTTCCTTTGCAGAGACTTTTTGAGTTTGATGTAGTCCCGTTTGCTTATCTTTGCTTTCAAGACACAAGCTTCTGGCTTGACGTCTTTCATTGTTCCACACAAATTTTAGAATTTTTTTTTTTATTTCTGGCTAGGAGAATGTCATTAAGATTTTTTTGAAACACAGAGAGACAGAGAGGGAGAGAGACAGATACAGACAGAAGGATCTCTCATCTGCTGGCTCACTCCTCAAATGTCTATAATACATGGGGATGGGCAGGGCTAAAACCAGGAGTGGGAACTCAATCCATTTACCCACACAGGTAGCAGGGATGCAAACATTGGACTACCACTGCTGTCTCCTAGCATATGCATCAGCAGGAAGCTAGAATTGGGAGCAGAGACAGGACACAAACCCAGGACCTGCAACGTGGGACACAGACATGCCAAGTAGTGTCAACAACCACACCATATGCCTGCCCCATGCCATTATGATTTTGATAAAGGTTGTGTTTCATCTGAACATTGCTTTCAACAGTATTAGAATTTTAATAATATTAAGTCTTCTGATCTATGAATACAGGACATCTTTCCATTTCTTTGTGTCTTCTTTAATTTCTTCATCGGTGTTTCAGTATTGTCAGTGTACATATCTTTCAATTCCTTGATGAAAATATGTTACTTTAGTCAACAATGGGAACCCCCATCCCCATCTATTCTGAAAGCACTGAAGTCCTCTCTCCCCAAGAACAGCCTTGGGTTTTCATCTCTCAAAAACCAGCTCTTGATGCTGGAGAAAGCTTTGCTCACCTGTTGACCTGGTCACTTCTATTTATAATGGATTCAAATCTTAAGGGTGACTGTGGATAAATATCTGCAGAGACCTATGAATATTCTCACTGAAAGTTCACAGAAGTGTTGCTCACACATCACAGGAGTACACAAGTTCTTGTCACCTGGCCCACAATATGTGCAAAGGATGGTTTCTTGTATTACAATTGCCGCTAATTTCTAAAATATGCTTTGTTTCTTCAAAATTACCTTTGTAGTTATCCGAAGCACAACCGCATCTCACTAGTTAATTTTTAAACACATTAAAAAACACATACTTGTGGCCAGCGCTGTGGCTCACTTGGCTAATCCTCTGCCTACAGTGCCGGCACCCCAGATTCTAGTCCCGGTTGGGGTGCTGGTACTAGTCCCAGTTGCTCCTCTTCTGGTCCAGCTCTCTGCTGTGCCTCGGGAAGGCAGTGGAGGATGGCCCAAGTGCTTGGGTCCCTGCACCTGCAAGGGAGACAGGGAGAAGGTACCCGGTTCCTGGCTTCGGATTGGTGCAGCGCTGGCCGTGGCGGCCATTGGGGGAGTGAACCAATGGAGGGAAGACCTTTCTCTCTGTCTCTCTCTCACTGTCTATAACTCTCTCTCTGTCTCTCTCTCTCTCTCTCTCTCACTGTCTAACTCTACCTAGCAAAAAAAAAAAAAAAAACCCACATACTTGTTATCATGAATTTTTATTTAAAATGTAAATATATAAAATAGCTATGTTTGTCACATATAAATATATAATATAAAGTAGTTTAATATGAATATATGAATGTAAAATAAATGAAAATAAGTCAGTATACTATAATTAGTTGCTTTTGAAATCATGTATGTATGTGTGTATGTATTCATATATATATGTGTATATATATATACATATATATATATATAATATGTATGTGTGGCTGTCCATTCTCAGAAGGGACATTTAAGTTTCACCCATAAGTGGGTTCAATGTACACAAAAATCCAGGAGCCTCTACCTTGCTGTCCTCCTGGTGGCCTTTCCTGCCTAGCTTTCTGGCTAATATTCCTCTAGCTGGCACCAAGCTCACGCTTTCCCAGTGAGGCGATGATCTTGCCTGTCAGACTGCCACGATCTTGAGGATAAAGATGCATCTTCATTTTACATCACTGGCTCACAGTTCAGAGTTGGACATGAATTAATCATTTAATAAATGTTTATTGAACTAAATCAAATGGAAACGAATCTTCAGGAAAAGCTTTGAAGTGAGAAGGGATTTATCATGAGCCTTGAAAACAGAAAAGATTTGGATGGGCAGGGAGATGGAAAGGGGGGTGGAGAGGGAAGCCCCATGCAGAGAGGGCTGTCACCATACACAGGTGAGGCAGAAGAGGTGCAGCCAGGGCAGCAGCACCCCTCCAAGCCTGGAGCTTTGGCTGAAAGTGGTGAAGGGAAGTCCACAGCAGCAGGTGCATGTGGGTATGGGCTGATGCCTCTGTTCGCAAATGAAGATCTTAGAGTCAGGGGCTAAATTCAAAGCCTTTTTCAGCTTCATACTTATTATGAAAAGACAAGTATATGATGGTGATAATAGATTTTTCAAAAAGCAAATAGCAGTTCACAATTTTTGCCTGCAAAGCAACCACTAAAATACTCTGTTGAAGAGTTGTTGTCATGATAATTGTTTGTCTTAAGCGATTATTAAGGAAATGCTGGGTTAAGACATTGAGACAGGGGTCTTTATTTTGGAATCCCTTGTCTTCTTCATGCTAAGGTTGACTGCAAATCTTGAAGAGAAGGGTAATGTGCACATTTATTTGCTTGGATTAGCACGATTATGATTCCTGGGCTTTGTCCAGGCTACTGTTCTGAGAATGTATCCTCCCTTTTCTGGATTTCAACTTGTGCCCATCCGGTGGTGATCTTTGTTGAGAGTCTTGGGAAATGAGAATGGGTAACAGGGACTTGTCAGCTGATTCTACTCAATTTAAGTCATGCCCAGGGAGCTTCTCCCTGTCATCTCCCCTCAATGTTTCCTAACACCAAGCAGAAACTTTCGCATACAAAATTGGGAATGAAGTGGCTCGTAATTATGGAAGAGTAATTATGCAGAAGAGTGTCTCTAGTCGGCCATCGAAAGGGGACCCCCACCAGTTCACTGGAGGCAATGGCTGGGTTCTCCGTGGACATTTCCAGCCAGGGCTACTTGACCCATAAAGAGGTGCAGTGGGGAGAGGGAGTAGCTCTGAGGTATCTAGAGCCTGGATGTGGAGAACATGGTCTAATTTAGTTTTCCCTGGACTACAATAATGGGACGGTCACTTGACCACTGATGCTGTTGCTTTTGTATAGCAATAATTTTATTTGCCATACTTGAAAGACAATGTTTGAATTACTAGAGACTATGTAAAAGAATGTTTAAACTACTATTGAGTTTACTGATCACAACACTATGATAGCTGATGAGAAGTGACTTAAGCAAAAACACATCTGAACATGACTGTTGGGAAGCTGCATCCAAACATTGTTGTATGAACAGAGTGTCACCAAATCAAGTGAAAGCATGGTGTTCCTTGCTGAGGGCAACCTGGCAGGCTGTGGCTATGGCTGTGGTGCTAGCTAGACCAAGCAAGTCATGCATGAAAAGCTAGTCATGCACTTGGAGGACCCAAGAGAGAGACATATGGAAAATTACTTGAGCATTCATTTTTAAAAAGTCAGAGCAATGACAAAGTTTTCTCTTACATGTATCTCTGTTAACAAAAACAAACACAAAAATGAGAAAAACAGGAGCAGCACATCTGAGATAACACCTGAGTAGGTTACACTTCTCAACTCCTCTGGGAATCCCCAGTGGCCGTGTGAAGATGCGGAGATGCTGGGATGCACACCTCTTCTCTTACATCTCACTCACTCTCCCCAGCTCCCCCTCCAGACTGATGCTTCCACCCAAATATTCTGTCTCCACTCTGGCCCAAGGCTCAGATCACAGGTTAGAGTCAAACAGATCCCTGCTTTGATCCTGGCTTCTCTCCCAAGTTGTGATAGAGCATTTGGTAATAGTCTCACACCATGAGTTTCAATCATATGACCCCTAAAATTAGGACAATAATTACATCATAGAGCTGTAGGTGGAAATAAATGAGAGAATACCTGTCTGTTTGATAAATGGTTTCTTTTATATTAGTCCTTCCTGCCCAAAGCCCTCCTCAAACCCACCCACTAACGTCCTGCTCTCAGCTGATGACCACTCCCCACCAGGACTTCTATCCACCCCATGCCATCCTTCCTAACCTTCCTGCCATGTCCTCAGCTCCCAGCAGACACACCCTTGCTTCCTCTGACCTCTTGGGAAGTTGCATCCCTTTGCAGCTCACTTAGACCTCCGGGAGCTTTTTGG
This sequence comes from Lepus europaeus, assembly GCF_033115175.1. NCBI lineage: Eukaryota > Metazoa > Chordata > Mammalia > Lagomorpha > Leporidae > Lepus > Lepus europaeus. The sequence continues at coordinate 3,863,025 of NC_084839.1, forward strand.
AGACTTCCTCACAGGTGTCCTTTTCATTTAAGCTCACTGGGCTGAAAAGTTCACTACCAAACTCTGCTCTCTCTGATCTCCATTGGCCAGCACAGTGCATGGCGGACAGCAAGCACAGACAATTGGCTAAACAAGGGAATATTCCAAAAATGTATGGTTCTGTGAACAACCTGTTGTATAGTGTCCTTTCCAGCCAAACTCTAAGAAAGGACTTGAGCCATCTTCCACTGCCTTCCCAGGTGCATTAGCAGGGAGCTGGATCAGAAGCAGAGCAAACAGGACTCAAAATCAGCATTCAGATATGGGATACAAGCAACTCAAGTGAAAGCGTGACTGACTGCACCATAACATTGGCCCCAAATCATTGAATTTTCCTTTACTTAAATTCAATACTTCCCACAAGTAGGAATACTGAGGTTCAGAGTTTAACCAATTTGTCTGGAACATTAGTTCCTATCTTGAACAAATACAGTATTATATGCAGGCATATCACATATTCTATGCACTATTCTGTATCCTGGAGTTGCAATGATAAACAAGACGGATCTAGCTGTGGAGCTCCTGCACTCAGGCTAGCCATGAACCATGCAGCCAATGAGCATCAGACTACACTCAGGTTGAGGGTTTCTGACATCAAAGTATATGGGCTTTCCCCATACCCATTACCCCCTCCCCACCCACACTGTATTTTTTATTCTTCCATCATCCATTAAACAGTCAATGCTGCTAATATTGGCTTTCATAAATCTGGATTGTTCTGCAGATACTTTAGAGGACTCAAGGAGTAAAAAATATTTATTCTCTCCATAGGATATTGCCCTGGTTAATGTCTGAAAGGATTATTTGTCTGAGTCTCTTCCCCCTTCCCCCTCCACAGGCATAGCTTCACTTATGCACATTAACAGTAATGAAAGTCAAATGTTTCCCAAAGCAAAGGGACCTCCAGGGGAGCATCATACAGATGTTAGCAAGAGTTGCTACTCAGGGCACTGTAGCACAGTGGGTTAAAGCCTTGGCCTGCAGCGCTGGCATCCCGTATGGGGACTGGTTCAAGTCCAAGCTGCTCCACTTCTGATCCAGCTCCATACTAATGCATCTGGGAAAGAAGCAGAGGGTAGCCCAAGTCCTTGAGCCCCTGGACTCATGTGAGAGATCTGGAAGAAACTTCTGGCCCCTTGCTTTAGATCAGCTCAGCTCTGGCCATTGCAGCCATTGGGGAAGTGAACCAGGGGATGGAAGACTTCTCTCTATGTCTCTACCCCTCTCTCCAGCTCTATCTTTCAAATAAATAAAATAAATCTTAAAAAAAAGAGTTGCTCCTCATATTTTCTGAAAGTCCCTATTAATGGATGATGAATTGCAGCTTGTATCTGGGGCAGACATCCGGGATTGCTGAAACTTACATTATGAAGTTCCCTAGTCCTTCTAAAAGGTAAAAAATCCACTTACTTCTCAATATTAAAACATTTTTTCATAAATATTCACTTATTTCAAAATGCAAGCAAATTGTAACTATCCGTTGTTCCTGTCACACAAATGCTGACTCAAAAACCTGAGAACTATCTTGTTGAGATTAGTTGCACGTTTAAGTGATTATTGATTAAGCATTAGAACCAAACCTAAGGTAAAAATGAGTTTTTGAAAATACAGCTTGAAAATTGAATCCACACCATTGATTAAAGAACCCAATGGAAATAAAATTATGGTTTTGCTTGATCGACTGATTTCTGATCATAGTGCTGGGAGGCACTGTTATTTCTTTCCTCTGATTTCAACAGGGAGACAGACATTCCTGCCCATTAGCCCTTGTTTCACAATAGCTGTATTAAATTCACTGTTTCCTTATGGAAGACCTGGGTGTGATTTTCAAGTGTTCATGCAATAGTATTACAGATACTGATATGTGTAACTAGATAACATTAGTCAAGGCCAGGACATTTAAATGAGAAAATCTGATTTCCAGGTGTTTGTTAATAAAATGAACTATAAATGGTTGATGAGATTGTGTTTAAAATATCCATAAAGTTAAAATCAGCATAAAAATCTAATCCTCATATAATTTAGTTGGCTTTGACTGTTATCAAATATTACAAATTGAAAGAAACCCATGTTACAGAAATGCAGTAGCGTCTCCACTAGGCCAAGCAGAGTGCCCATTGTTTTTATTTCTTGGTCAAGGGTTCAGAGAAAGGGTTTCTCCACATCACAAGATGATTTTGACACAAGAACATAAACTGTTCAATGAATTTTGAAGCCATGGAATCTTGGATACATTCATTTGAATAGCCTGAGAAATAATGATTGCCATGGAGGGTATCCAATTGTGTAACATACTAGAGTTCCATGGCTTTGTTTTAACAATAACAAGAGGGGCCAGCGATGTGGCGTAGCCAGTAAAGCCAACTGCCTACAGTGCTGGCATCCCATATGGGTGCCAGTTCGAGTCCCAGATGCTCCACTTCCTGTCCTGCTCTCTGCTGTGGCCTGGGAAAGCAGTAGAAGATCGCCCAAGTCCTTGGGCCCCTGCACCCATGTGGGAGACCCAGAAGAAGCTCCTGGCTCCTGGCTTCAGATAGGCACAGCTCTGGCTGTGGCAGCCAATTGGGGAGTGAACCAGTTGATGTAAGACCTCTCTCTCTCTCTCCCTCTTTCTCTCTCTGTGTGTCTCTTCTCTCTGTGTAACTCCAACTTTCAAATAAATAAATAAATCTTTAAAAAAAATAGAGACAGAAGATTTGTGTCTCTCCGTTGACTTGGATCCACATCTAACCTAAGACATTTCCTGTCATTGTGTCCTATCAGACGGAAGTCGTTATTCTGAAGACCACCGGCAGCATGTGATCCACCTGGAGCTAGAACCCAGGACTGAGAGTGATCTCACAGGATGAGATGCAGCGTGGTGCTCTGTGACATAATTCCTGTGTGTTCTCAGGTAGCAACAGGGACACGTGGGCAGCCAGGAGACAGCACCCTCCCCTGAGGTCTCCAAGGAAGAGCAGGTGCAGTCATATAGCTCCCCAAAAGAAAGGCCTAGAATTACTCAATCCAGAGCTCAAAACAGCGTGCAATTTCAGCCACCAGCATTGGGTCCCAGGAGGAAGACAGCAATAGCTGCAACTAGAATGGAAGGGTCAGTCTCAAGTGGGTGGCAGATCTTCTCTCGCTGTGTCATTCCCACTCACAAGTGGCTTGAGCACAGCCAGAACTGCCCACTGCCTTGCACTGTTTGTGATGTGCATGCGTGCAGCACTGATGGAACAAACGACCCTCTCACCTGTCATTCTTTTTTTTTTTAAGATTTATTTTATTTATTTGAAAGACTGGTTCACTCCCCAGATGACCACAATGGTCAGAGCTGTGCCAATCTGAAGCCAAGAGCCAGGAGCTTCTTCCAGGTCTCCCACACAGGTGCAGGGCCCAAGAACTTGGGCCATCCCCCTCTGCTATCCCATGCCATAGCAGAGAGCTGGATCCGAAGAGGAGCAGCTGGGACTAGAACTGGTGCCCACATGGGATGCCGGCACTTCAGGCCAGGGCATTAACCCACTGCGCCACAGCGCTGGCCCCTCACCTGTCATTCTTGAAATCAACCAACCGTGGATTATAGTCCTACACAAATCAAATTTGGCTTTATCTATACTTGCACACATTTTTCTTGTCATTATCCCCTAACAATACAATGACTATTTCCAAAGCATTTACATTGTATTAAGTGTTACATTTAACCTAGAGTTTATCTAAAATAGATGGGAGGGTTGAGTAGGTATATGCAAACAGTGTGACATTTAACATAAGGCACCTGAGCATTTGTGAATTTTGGTATTCATGGGGCATCAAGGGCTTAGTTTGATAGAAATAAGGAAGTTAAAAAGAAGTAGGGGCAAAGTTCCCTTCTCCCAATGAAAGAATTCATTTACTTTAAGCATTAAATATGTATTATCTACTTCCTTCTATTTGGGTGAATATTGTCTATGAAGTGATCAGATTCAGTGATGTGATGTGATGCCTCACTAGAATCTATCTCTTATGATACAACAAAAATTACCTTTTTACTATCCTTACTTGAGGATCGATAGTTGTGACACTTGTCCCTCAAGTAATAATATATTTAAATACATTCTTTACAGCTGGAATAGACTCCAAACTTCTCAGAGGCCAAGAACGGATGCCTAATGCAAAAATCAATGGAAAACAAAACTTTTTGCCTCCCAATGAATCCCTATATGTGCATGGAACATTTATCTGCAAATAGATTACTGAAGGTACAGTGATAGCTTCCAACTGATGCTCTTGCACCTTGTCTATGAGGCTGGGTGAAAGATGGACGCCCCAAGGGTGGGGTCCTACTCTGCCAATGTGCCCTGAGTCCCCAACCTCTGCTATCACCCAAACAGCTGCTGCTTAAATTACAGAGATTCTGTCTCTTCCAGCAAGTAACTTCTCTCCAGAGATCACTCAAATTTCAGGCTGTGGCCTCCCTCTGACCTCCTGGAGGCACGTTCACAGGGAGCCCCAGCATAGGGGTCGGAGCATGGTAAGGGACCCTCGGGGGAGCCCAGGACTTCCTGGAAGCGAGGAGGGTTTCGCCCCTCAATCCTGATAAAGCACTCTGAGTTGGTAAGGGCAGGGTTGGTTTCACCCTTGCTTGGCCAACGCTTAATTCTTCTAAGCTGAGCACTCGCTGAGACTGTTTAGCATGGTCCTCGATGGAGCTGTGTAACTCAGGCACCTTTTTGAAGACCCAGCATCTTGCCTGCTTGTGCGTGTTTCTCACCAAGCATGGACCACGGCAGAATCACCCCTGCTCATGCTTGTGGCTTCGCATGCAGAGACCACCACAGAATCACTCACACTAGACCCCTGAGAGCACGAGAGATCTCTCAGCTTCACCGCTGTGTAGAAGATTTGAGCCCTCAGGGGCTCAGAGAGGAGCAGGGCTTTGTCCCTGAGCTGCCTGTGGACACTGAATGGACGAGCACCAGTCATTGCATGCAGAGTGGCAAGCAGGGTAGCGTTCAAGGAGGCACAGGCACGTCCAGAGCTCTGCCTAACTCGTCGTCTCGTGTACGATTTATCAGCTCTTGCCTTTGTCCTCTGGGTTATCAGAAGGAGAAAGTGGTACCTTATCTCCATTTCAAGAGCTCCTGGAGCAGGGCACACTATGTCTGAGCATCCTGCCCACAAGCTGCCAATGGAGCTTACAGCACTCTCACCCTGCCTCATGATGACAATGCAGACAGTGTAAAAGTCAGAGTGAAAAACCCACTTCTTCCTTTAAGCATGAAATATGTAAGATCTCTTCCCTTCTATTGTGAGCAAATACTGTCTGTGAAGTTATTAGACTTAATAGCATCATCTATCCCTAGGAGTCAATCAGAGCATGAATCTCTCTCTTTGGACCCATCAATACCTTTTTATATTATCCTTCTTTAGGCCTGATGGTTGTCACATTGGCCCCTCAAATGACAATAGATGTAAACGCATATTTAGGGAAAGTAGAAGAGTTAGAAGGGAAGAGAATGCAGATATTCACAGAGCCTGCATGGGGATGGAAACCTGACCATAAATGTGCTCCCATCTTCCTTGGAATCCAGCGCACTGCTGTCAGTCTCATAATCATTGGTGAATATGTTCACGAGCTATCACAGACGTAGAATCTATTAGTGCAGCAAATTAACAACACTAATGCATGTATCCTCTATTTAAAAAAAAATTATTCATTTGAGAAAAATGAGAGAGAGGAGAGGAGAGGAGGGGAGGGGAGGGGAGGGGAGGAGAGGGGAAAGAGAGGAAAGGAGAGTAAGAGAGGGGAGGGCAGTTGAAGGAAGGGGAGGGCAGTTGAAGGGAGGGGAGGGGAGGGGAGAGGAGGAGAAGGGAGGGGAGGGAAGAAGAGGAGAGAGGAGAGGAAAGGAGAGGAGAGGAGAGGAGAGGGGAAGGGAGGGGAGGAGAGAGGAGAAACTCCCCTCCACTGGTTTACTTTCCAAATACCTGGAATGCAGCCAAATCTGGGAGTTGGTAATTCAATCCAGGGCTCCCACATGGGGGCCAGGAACCAGATTATTTGAGCCCTCACAGCTGCCTCCCAGGGCCTGCTTGAGCGGGAAGCTGAAGTCAGGGTCCAGAACCAGGAATTGATCCCGGGCATTCTGATGTGAGACACTGGCACCTTAGCTGGAGTCTTAACTGCTTGGCCAAATGCCCATGCTGTGTCCTCTATTTTTAGTGCAATCTCTCACATATTGTTTTCACCACCATTAGTCAGTACAACCTCAGGGTTATTAACATCACTGGTGCGTGTAAACAAATATTTCTATTGACTGTATCCATTCATTTATTTACTTAGTGACTATCTACTGATAGCTCCTGGGAGAGATAAGCAGGACCCAGTCCCTGCCAGCAGAACTCGGTGTGACAAGATGCATACAGAAGCAAACACTTACAAAGCAATGAGGAAGGGCGTAGGTGGATGTCCACATTCTCTAAGACCTGGGAAGAGAGGACTGCAAGGAAGGACATCCTAGGAGTGAGATCTGAGTCTAGGTTCAGCGCTGGCCAGAAGCTGATCCTGTAGAAGAACCAATGGAAATGCATCCAGTAGCCAGCGACTGAGAGCTGAGTGATAGCTGAGAGTGGGGAAAGAACTGACCCTGGCTCAGTGTTTCTGGATCTAAAGAACCAAGCAGAGGAGGCCTGCCATGGATACCATGGTCCTCGAGGGACAGAAAATGGGGAGCCTGCTCCAGGGGTTGCTGAGGGCCCTAAGGCTCATGGGGCTTGATTTCAGGCTGCCCAACGCGCTGTGACCAAGCGCTGTGGGCAGCACGTCAATCTTGAGGGGGCTGCACGTGGGCCCACAGGACACAGCCTCGGGCTAGCATCCCACCAGCAAGGAGCCTGTGTCCAGTCCGCACAGCTTTGGCCAAAGCAAACAGAGCCAGCAGAGGACAAGTTCTGGATTTTCACAGGCTCCTCAGGCAGTGTGTGGGACGGGAAGGGGCATGCATCAGCAGAGGGTCTGCCTGGTCCTTAGAGGCACTTCATTCCAGTGCAAGCCAGATGCAAACGTTGAGCCTTCCTGAGACAGAGTGGTTTAGCAGGTGGCTCTATAGCATCTCAGGAAGTGTGCTCCTTTGTGGCCTCATAAAAATAATCATTGTTTCCACATTAACACACAATAATAGTAGACATATCTGATATCTTTCGCTGGCACGGTGGCACAGTGGGTTAATCCTCCACCTGTGGTGCCAGCATCCCAATGGGCACCGGTTCTATTCCCAGCTGCTCTTCTTCCAATCCAGCTCTCTGCTATTGCCTGGGAAAGCAGTAGAAAATGGCCCAAATCCTTGGGCCCCTGCAACTGTGTTGGGGACTGAAAGAAGCTCCTGGCTTTGGATCAGCACAGCTCCGGCCGTTGCAGCCATTTGGGGAGTGAACCAACAGACGCAAGACCTTTCTGTCTCTTTCTCACTATCTGTAACTCTACCTCTCAAATAAAATAAATAAAAAATCTTTAAAAAAATAAATAAAAATAAAAAATCTGATATCTTTCATATCTGGGTAGAGTCTTCTGCATCAGGAAGAGGTACCTGCAGAATCTGGATATGGATGGGGAATTATCACCAAAAAAAAAAAAAAAAAAAGAACAAGCATGAACCCCATGCCCAGCCCAGCCAGTGAGCACCCGAAGTGCTATCACATGTGCAGGGGCAGCTGGTGCACCCGCTACTGCGGGGTTCATGGCCCTGACTTCCACCTATCACGCAAGAGAAAGTGACCAGCCTGGGTGATGGAAGCAGCCTCACACGTGTGACAGAGCCAGTTCCTCTGCATGGGCTGTCCAGGAAAGGTCAGCTCCAGCAAAACAAAAGATTGTTAATACCTTCTAGGGAAGCATTCGGTGAAGTGATTTTCACCCTAGAGGCATACCTCATCATATGCATTTGAATATTTGAAAATCCTCTACTGATAAGAAGAAATTCAGTTGTCCACCTGATTGAGGGATGGGTGGTACCTTCGTTTTCTGCATCTGGGAGGTTTGTGGATTTGCAGCGTGAGTTCTCAGTGTTTGCAGAAGAGGCTCTCACTTTGAGCCACCTGGAAATAGACCAGCCCTTATGTGAAGTAGCTTCTGAAAGGCCTCAGGTGAGTCTCAGGCATGATGCAACCCCTGCTCCCTTCCTGAGGTGGGCTGGACCTGCTGACCCGATCCCAGTGGCCGGAACACGGCAATGGTAGTGGGACATCATCTCTGAGACGAGGATGCTCTGGGCTCGGCTTGCTCTCTCTCCTGCCTGCTATCAGGCTGCGAGCTGTAATTGGGACAGGCACAGGGACAAGGACTGAGGCCTCGGTCCAGCGGATTACAGCACCCGAGTCTTCCAGTGGCCACTGGGAAAGCTCAGAAGCAGATCGTAATGTGGCAGAAACCTGAGGGGTCCCAGCCAAGAACACAGCAGTCCCTGAGCAGATGCTAGAGATAGAAGAGGAGGGCTCTCTCGCACCTCTCACTGGTGGCATCGCAATGGGTGACTGCCCTGAGGAACTCCTGGGACACTGCCTGAAGATCATGCTGAGAAACAGGCTTGGTAAGCGATTCTCAGAACTGGGATGGACGGAGTTTCTCTGTGGCTGGACAGATAGAGATGAAAGAGTGCAATTCAGAGAAGCAGAGAGTAGAGCGCTGGGGTGGATACCAGTCAAACGTGCCCCAGATCTGAGGCCCAGAGAATAAGGGAAGCTGCCATCGGGAAAGGGAGCTGGGAAACGGGGCTCCACAGGCCCAGGGAGCCTGAGGGAGGGGCAGCATGGGCTGCACCCAGAGTCTGAGTCTTCACATCACAGTTTGCAACAATGGCAATGCAACTTGAGTTTAGAGCACCTAGCTGTGACTACAGCACAAACATGGGCTTGATAGGGTGAGAGCTGGAGGCAGAAAAACATTTAGGGGGGTGCCGGCGCCGTGGCTCACTTGGTTAATCCTCCACCTGCGGTGCCAGCATCCCATATGGGCGCCAGCATCTAGTCCCGCTTGCTCCTCTTCCAGTCCAGCTCTCTGCTGTGGCCCGGGAAGGCAGTGGAGGATGGCTCAGGTGCTTGGGCCCCTGGACCCACGTGGGAGACCAGGAGGAAGCACCTGGCTCCTCGCTTCGGATTGGCGCAGCGCTCCAGCCATAGCAGTCATTTGGGAGGTGAACCAATGGAAGGAAGACCTTTCTCTCTCTCTCTCTCTCTCTCTCTCTCTCTCTCTCTCTCTCTCTCACTCTGCCTGTCAAATTAAAAAAAAGAAAGAAAGAAAAACATTTAGGGGACCAGGGAAAATAACCCAGGACAATGACATCTTTCAAAACCACAACCAAGACAGGCAGCCTGAGTAAATGGAGCACAGGACATGAGTGCAAAACTATGGGGAGAGAGGAAAGTGGAGGCGCCGCGGTTTCTGAACGCCCAGCACGCAGGATTCTTCACTCATTCCTCACACTGATATAGAAGCAAGATATTCCATGTGCAAAGCACCCGTGCCCCAGGAGCTTAAATAAAAGTATAATCTGCAAGGCTGAAGAAGACTGACGCTCGGGCTGACTCCAAGCACACAGTCTCAAGAGACAAAGACGAATGATGAGTGCCCTGAAAAGCCAGCGACCCCAAAGAGGTCATTCTCCAAGAGGTTTTCAGGGAAGGAGAGGTCAAAAGAGCAGGTTATTTAAAATATAAGAAGATGGGGGCGGTACTGTGGCGCAGGAGGTTAATCATCTGCCTGGATTGCCAGCATCCCATATAGGCACTGGTTCTAGTCCCGGTTGCACCTTTTCCAATCCAGCTCTCTTCTATGGCCTGGGAAAGCAGTAGAGGATGGCCCAAGCGCTTGAACCCCTGTATTCATGTGGGAGACCCGGAAGAAGCTTTTGGCTCCTAGCTTCGGCCGCTGCAGCCATTTGAGGAGATGATGGAAGACCTTTCTCTATGTCTGTCCCTCTCGCTGTGTGTAACTCTAGGTCTCAAATAAATAACAAAAATAAAAATAAAAATAAAAATAAAAATAAAATAAAAGAAGGAAGGCCACTTATTTTAGAAGAATCAAAAGTTTACCTAATGCAGAACCTGCAGGCATAAGTTTTTCTTTTTTTTTTTTTTTCATTATAATTTGAAACTGACATCCAAAACACCCACAGGTGGTGCTGGTAGCTGGCCCTGGAGGGGACTGCACCAGCTGTGTGTACAGAGTGGACATGCACTCTGGATGGCCCAGTGGCCCAGTGGGTTCCTGGGCCTCAGTGTGAGGATTAATGCCATCTCTCTCAGGCTATAAAGGGTCCCAGTGTGGAGGACAAATCATGGTCACCCCACATGCACAGTCCTCTTTCTCCTAGAGACTCCAAAGCACTCCAGACGTCATCACCCCTTGGTGTAATCTAAATTCCCAAGAAAGTCAAAAGAAGATAAAATGAACTTGCAGAGAGATGAGAGAACTTGAGTTATGGCGGAAGCTTCATCTACCTCCAGAGACGCAAGCTCCTCAGATGGATAGATCTTCCCTCTTTATGGAAAACCAGGTTACAGCCTGGAACCTCTTGAGGATGATGTTAGCATCGCCACATGCGGCACCAACCATCCCTCAGAGGCTTGTGCCCCAGCTTTAGGGGCTGCATGGAAGCACCTGTGGCTCAAGCTGATGCTCCCAGATTGTTAGGAGGTAATCACAGGTGTCTTTTATCAGTTAGAACATTGATAGGTAATAGTACTTGACAATATATCCACTATTACCCATGGTTTTCATCTAAATTTGCAGAAACGAAAATTGGAGCAATAACAGAAGAAATGGTTAAAGAGCTAGGAGAGTTCATGGAAAAGGGCAATTGTTTTCTGGAAATAAAGAGATGGCACTCAGAACTGGCTATGTCAATCCATTCTGGCTTAGCCCAAGGACTCAGAGCCCAGAGCCAAGGAAAGCAAGGCCATGTTCAGAGCTGTCACAGACACAGGCCATGGACCACTGCAGGCACTGGTGGAGCTGCAGCCACGGTCACTCCCCACGAGGGGCAGGTTCTGCTACCCTCTGCCAGCTGTGCTGATGGCTCCCAGATTTTAAAATCACTTGTTTCTTTCTTAACACTCTTATCTCCTAATTCTGGGATATATTCTTCCTCTTTCCAAACCAGAAGAAAGATTCCAAACAGGTGAAGGAAAGAAGAGGCTGCCTGAGGTGAGGCTTAGGGTGAGTCACAGCCTCTTAGCCTGAGCCCTCCCCATCTGCCTCACCTGTCCTGGGCAGGCTTCCTTCAGGGGGAGCTGTCTCCTGCAGAGGAGGGGCCGGCTGCCTTTCCCTGACCACCGGGTCCCAGTGAAAGAAATGCAAGTGCAAGTACGCGTGTCTCCTGTGATCCCAAACTCGTAGAATGAGCCTCAGAACACAAACTGCAACTTAACACTGAGCAATGCTTGGGTTGATAACAGATAAGACCTTGAACCCAGGGGACTGAGTGTCACCTCTTAACTTCCAAAGGAGGGACAGCGAGCTTGGTGGAGAGTCCTCTGCTCCCCAACCCTCTGAAGGCACTGGGACATGGCAAGCCCTACCATCCTCCTTCCTAAGCCAACCCTGAACCCAGTCACTCAGTGTTTACCACTTCCTGTTGTTATGCATTGGCTAAGAGATCCGGTTGCAAGCACCACAGTGCAGTGGGGATTCCCTTTTCATGGGGAGGGATGGAACATCAGGAGGAACAGAAATACATGAGCAAGAGAGTATCTGCTGAGCCTTCTGACAGGAACCGAAGGTGCATTGATTCAGAGTGATGGACGGAGGGAGGTGGGCTAACTTGGATGCTGTGGTCAGGGAGGGGAGATAGGAGAGGCAGGGAGGGGTGACTCCTGCAGGCCCTGGAGGCCCTGGTAGGGAGTCTGGGCTTGTTCTAAGTCCATTGGGAACAACTGGACAGCTGTGAACAGGAGAGGGAGGAAGCTGTAGGGAAATGATGTGGCCATGTTCCTGTGATAGGAAGGTCATTCTGAATTGCAGACTGCAAATTGGAAACAGGGAGAGCAGCTGGGAGGTTATCACAGGAACTCGGGCTGAAAACAATAGCTCCCTAGGCTGCAGCTTTGCAGCCACGAGGGAAGAAGTCGTTGGATGAAGCCTGTACTTGGAGGTAGAGGAAACATGTCTCCTGAAGATTTGAGTGTAGACTTTAAAGGAAGGGAGAGAAAAGTGATTTCTAAGGTTGGCATTTAATATACATTAATTTTTCTAAATCTCAATTTTATATTTCTATGCTTAATAAGACATTTGTAATTTTTTCCCAAGTCCTTGTTCCTTTCTCTAAATTAGTTCATCAAAATATAGAAATAAGATATTCAAAACTCACGTGTCGCTCTCTGGAACTGAAGCACACATTTCTGTTTACTGATCCATGACTTGTCTTCCAAAACTTGAACATGACTAATTGTTATTCTTCCTTTCTGGAGAAAATGTGGTGTGATGGTGAGATGGTATTCCAGGAAGACGGAGGTATCAGGGACACACACACAAAGACTGAGCAAAGGCATGGTCAAGACACAACTCCATGTCTGCTGGCTCATCCTGAGAGGCCAGTGCACTGTCGTTATGGGTGGGGCAACAGCGCTCTTGGACAAGAAGCACGAGAGACAAGTTTCAGTGAACTTGTCTGCTTTTTTTTTTAACTTTTATTTAATAAATATAAATTTCCAATGTACAGCTTATGGATTACAATGGTTTCTCCCCCCTCCCATAACTTTCCTCCCACCCACAACCCTCTCATCTCCCACTCTCTCTCCCCTTCCATTCACATCAAGATTCATTTTCAATTATCTTTATATACAGAAGATCAATTTAGCATATATTAAGTAAAGCTTTCAACAGTTTGCACCCACACTGAAACACAAAGTGAAAAATACTGTTGGAGTACTAGTTATAGCATTAAATCACAATGGACAGCACATTAAGGAAAGAGATCCTACATGAGGAGTAAGTGCACAATGACTCCTGTTGTTGACTTAACAAATTGACACTGTTGTTTATGGCGTCAGTAATCATCCTAGGCTCTAGTCATGAGTTGCCAAGGCTATGGAAACATTTTGAGTTTGCTGACTCTGATCATTTAGACAAGGTCATAGTCAAAGTGGAAGTTCTCTCCTCCTCCCAGAGAAAGGTACCTCCTTCTTTGATGACCTGTTCTTTCCACTGGGATCTTCCATTTAGGTCATTTTTTTCCCAGGGTGTCTTGGCTTTCCATGCCTAAAATACTCTCATCGGCTTTTAGCCGGATCTGAATGCCTTAAGGGCTGATTCTGAGGCCAGAGTGCTGTTTAGGACACCTGCCATTCTATGAGTCTGCTGTGTATCCCACTTCCCATGTTGGATGGTTCTCTCCTTTTTTATTCTATCAGTTAGTATTAGCAGACACTAGTCTTGTTTATGTGATCCCTTTGACACTTAATCCTATCATTATGATCAATTATGAACTGAAACTGATCAAGTGTGATGAAGAGAGGTAGAGAGTTTATTCCTTCCATGGCCAAGGAGCCCACAGATTGTTCATTCCTTTCTCTTTTCCATGCTTTAGCATCTTGGCAGCCTCACGTTTGTGTTCTTGTCCCCGGGTTCCCTTGATTCTCTCTGTTTCCACCTCCCTCTCTCCTCTGGTGACATTGCCTGATTCCATTCTATCACAGCTATCTCTGTCCTCCACCGAACAGCAAACTAAGTGATGCTTTTCTCACCAGAGGTGCATGTACCTCACGTTTCTTCCTGGACTAGAATCTCTCTCAGATCTCAGATGAGGTTGTCTCTCTCAGTGCATCATTTAATCTCTTCAGTGGAACTTAGTATTCTTTACTCTTTTTTATATTCCTTAACCTTCAGCAGGAGAATGATATGTATTTAAATATGTCTTCTCGACCTCGAATAGCCAAAGCAATCTTGTACAACAAAAACAAAGCCGGAGGCATCACAATACCTGATTTTAGGACATACTACAGGGCAGTTGTTATCAAAACAGCATGGTACTGGTACAGAAACAGATGGATAGACCAATGGAACAGAATAGAAACACCAGAAATCAATCCAAACATCTACAGCCAACTTATATTTGATCAAAGATCCAAAACTAATCCCTGGAATAAGGACAGTCTATTCAATAAATGGTGCTGGGAAAACTGGATTTCCATATGCAGAAGCTTAAAGCAAGACCCATACCTTTCACCTTACACAAAAATTCACTCAACGTGGATTAAAGACTTAAATCTACGGCCCGAAACCATCAAATTATTAGAGAGCATTGGAGAAACCCTGCAAGATATAGGTACAGGCAAAGACTTTTTGGAAAAGACCCCAGGAGCACAGGCAGTCAAAACCAAAATTAACATTTGGGATTGCATCAAATTGAGAAGTTTCTGTACTTCGAAAGAAATAATCAGGAAAGTGAAGAGGCAACCGACAGAATGGGAGAAAATATTTGCAAACTATACTACAGATAAAGGGTTGATAACCAGAATCTACAAAGAAATCAAGAAATTCCACAACAACAGAACAAACAACCCACTGAAGAGATGGGCCAAGGACCTCAATAGACACTTTTCAAAAGAAGAAATCCAAATGGCCAACAGACACATGAAAAAATGTTCAAGATCACTAGCAATCAGAGAAATGCAAATCAAAACCACAATGAGGTTTCACCTCACCCCGGTGAGAATGGCTCACATCCAGAAATCTACCAACAATAGATGCTGGAGAGGATGTGGGGAAAAAGGGACACTAACCCACTGTTGGTGGGAATGCAAACTGGTTAAGCCATTATGGAAGTCAGTCTGGAGATTCCTCAGAAACCTGAACATAACCCTACCATACAACCCAGCCATCCCACTCCTTGGAATTTACCCAAAGGAAATTAATTTGGCTAATAAAAAAGCCATCTGCACATTAATGTTTATTGCAGCTCAATTCACAATAGCTAAGACCTGGAACCAACCCAAATGCCCATCAACAGTAGACTGGATAAAGAAATTATGGGACATGTACTCCATAGAATACTATACAGCAGTAAGGAACAATGAAACCCAGTCATTTGAAACAAGATGGAGGGATCTGGAAAACATCATACTGAGTGAATTAAGCCAGTCCCAAAGAGACAAATATCATTTCTTTTCCCTGATCGGCGACAACTAACTGAGCACCAAAGGGGAAACCTACGGAAATGAAATGGACACTATAAGAAACAATGACCTGATCAGCTTAGGTCCTGACTCTAGGTATAGAATGTAATACTTTATCCTTATACTTTGCGTTTCTGTGTGGGCACAAACTGATGAGCTCTTTACTAATGATATACTGAAGTGATCCTCTGTATATAAAGAGAATTGGAAATGAAAAAAAAAAAAATAACAACCTGGTATTGAAGGGGAAATGGCATAGAAAGTTAATTAATTTGAAAAAAAAAAATCATGTGGGTTCTCTGTCTTTAATGTGCTGTACATTGCTATTTGATGCTATAATTAGTAATCCAATGGTAGTTTTTTTCACTTTGTAGTGCTATATGGGCAAAATGTTGAAAACTTTACCTAATATATACTAAGCTGATCTTCTGTATACAAAGAGAATTGAAAATGAATCCTTACATGAATGGAAGGGGAGAGGGAGCGGGAGAGGGGAGGGTTGCGGGCGGGAGGGAATTTACGGGAGGGGGGAAGCCATTGTAACCCATAAGCTGTACTTTGGAAATTTATATTCATTAAATAAAAGTTAAAAAAAAAAAAAATATGTCTTCTCATTAAAAAAATAAATAAATAAACTCAATTTTAAAAAGGGGAGGAGGAGCAGGAATAGCTGGACTAGATTCACACCTGCATCTCCACAGCTCCAAGAATCCACAAAACTGTGTGACAAACCCATAGGGACTTGGCTAATCAAAGTGAGTATCTGGTATAGCTGTAGCTTTTAAACACAGGGATTTAAGTTTTAAATTAGGGAGAAATGTGTGGGGAAGAAAGTTTAAAAACAAGTAAGAAAAGTGTTATTGTCAGGAGCTAAAGCCGCTTAAAGCCCTGTCGTAAGTTAATGTGAATTATGATACAAGGAAAGCATTCAACATGCTTTGACTCACTGACTATAAACAGATATAAGCAAAATACCAAAAGTATTGATGACTTCAGCTCGAAGAATAGCATGCTCCCTACTGGCTCACTTTTTCAGCTGACCAGAAATGCTAAGTGCTACAACTCATGCCTGGGACAGACTCCTTTGAAAGCATTTTCTGTGGCTACAAAGCACAATGCAGATTAAAGCAGCCATTATTGCTACATTATCTTCTGACCAGTGGCCTCAGATAGGAACAGGGAAAGTAGCTGCTAAGGAAGACAAATGAGATAATGTAGATACAATATTTCTTGAAGGCTAAAATTGTTTTATAAACATCACTTGGCCAGTTGTCCTAGTAAGACCGGAGCATTATGAACAGTTAGATTTCTCACACCACAGCCACCTCACATATAGCACCAACACTGGGAGCAATTGGCTGGGGAGCTGTGTGTTATTATCTCCTGGATGGCCATGGATAAGGGTGTTTGCAGTTGAGATTGTGCGAATGGGATTTAAACCAGCAGACTCCAGCCTTTATCTCAAACAGATGTCAACATCAGAGATGCTAAAGCAAACTGCTTTTCGTAAACATGTGTGAAGAAAGCTTGAAGCCACAGAGAAATAGAAAGAACAAAATTTATCAGCAGAGCCTAAAATGAAATTTGGTTCCCAGTTGTTTGCAGAAGGAAAGTATTGTGTTATATTATGCTGAGGTGCAAGAAGGTCAAGAAAGACTACAAGTCCTCAGGGAAAAGCAGCAGAGAGATGGTTTTTGATGTGGTGTGCCAAACCCAAGCTCTCAGGAGGACTAGTCATAGTGTCCATTAGAGCTGGCACTGACAATGAAATGCTCGCCACCTGGGCTGTCCAAGGTGGCAGCCAGCAGCCTCTGACTGCAGAGCTCTTGAAATATGACTAGAATGGCCAAGCAGCTGAACGTTTGACTTCAGTTTCATGTAGTTAATTTGCACTTCAATAGCCACCTGTGACTCTTGTAAGTCATATTCTACAGCATAGGCCAATGGTTGCAATAGCATTAAGAGGCAAAAAAGAATCCCATTGAGTTGGACATCTAATCATTCATTCAATGCAGCAAAATTCCCAGGGCATGCTCACTTCTGTGCTAGCCACTGTAATGCAGACATCACACACAGGTTCTTCCCGTGGAAGGTTAAAGACAAGTAGATCACAAGTGAGGCCACAATAAAATGGAAATGCAGAATTGAAGGCAGGCACAGTCCTCTTTGGGAGTTAAGAAGTGAGTGGAAGGTGGGATGTTGGAGAGGTGGTGTTGAAAAACAGGCTTTTGACTGAGTCCTGAAGACTGGGTAGGTATTTGGCAAGAGTCTCAATTTTCTGTTGCTAAAGCCAATTCCCTGAGCTCAAGTTACTTACAAGAAGAGAAGCTTATTTGGCACGTGACTCTAGAAAGACCGAGCTCTGGCACCAGTGCTGAGTGAGGGCCTCCTTGCTTTATCACAGCAGGTGACACAGGGTGTGTGTGCTCACAGGGGTCACCCATTCTCTTCTAGTGAAGCCACTGATGCCAGCACAAGGGTCCCGCCCTCAAGATCCGATCCAGTTCTAATCTGTTCCTAGAAACCCACCTCCAAATATCTTTAGCATATGAGTTTCTGGATGAAAGTTTCAATATATGATCTTCCAGGGGCCACAATCAAACCAGAAGAGACAGGGAGAAGACTCCAGACAGAGGCAGTGGTGAAACTGAATGTAGGACAGTGCACCCTCAGGACTCAAGATACAGCTAAATACTCTCGTGTGACCTACACACCCCTGATCTTCCAGTTCCCCGTAGATCTCCAGTGCCTAAGGGTTGACTTAGCAGTGGGCTGTGCTACAGCACCTACACATGTTTTTGTCCTTATGAGTTCAGTTACTGTGTTAAAAGAGGAGTTTTCATTCATAAGCCCATCTGAGTGAGGTGCTCTTATTCTACTATAATGTGATGAAAGACCAAGGAACCCAGTTAAGTACAAAAACTAAAAGCAAAATGCAAATTACGAGTGATCAAAACAAACATTAGAGTCTAGAAGAGCCACACAACTTGAAGGACTATGTGCTCAACTTGCTTTCCATTCCATTTTAAATCATCAAATCTGGAAGTTATATAAATATATATGTCATTATTTTTTGGTTTATGTTAGAAAAGTGATAGCTCCTCTTGGCCAGTCTATGCTTGGCCCTGCCTCAGAGCTTTGGCAAATGAGTGTCAGTTTATGTTTTTCAAGGGATAATAAAATATTTGAGTTATATCAGTTTTGTGACTCCATGTTTTCCCCAGACTTTTCAATGAATAGATGAAGTGCCATTCTGGCTTGTGCCTTAGTGAGACCTCTGCTATTCAGAATGAAAGAAGTTTGAACTGGGGATGGAGACATGAGGGAGGTGGGATGGGAAAAGGACCAAGAATCATCCTGGGAACCTTGTATGCTGTGCTGGAGCAGGAGAGGAACAGTGTTGGGGGTGGAGGTGATCAACAGTCTGTTGTACAAGCAATGATTGGACTGTAATATAATAAGAAGCAATCACAGCACAGTGAACTAAATGAACTCCTTATGACCAACCTTGAAGAGCAGACCTCAGTGACATCAGCAAGGAGAAGACTGGTCTTGATACACAGAAATCCAGACCATGAGGTATCCTGGACCTGCAGAGCATTGGACCTCATGGTCTTTCTCGGAAATGGGACCTTTCAATCCGAGGCTAAGCGATGGTGGAATCTCACCTGTCACTGCAGCGGCAGCCTTCATGGTCCTGTAGGAAGTAGGAGGTGATCGAGGATGACAACTGAGGCTTGTGGATGAAGTGAAAATTTGAAAGAATGGGAAGATGGAAAGATCTGTTGATTGACTAACTGTAAAGGGTGAATCCAAGGGGAACATCAGGGATGTATCAGTTGTACAAGCCTTTATAAATCGTTGAACTGTTCAATGAATTCCAAATACTGAGGTCAGTGCTATTTGCTGTGTATGATAAAAGGATAGGGGTTGGGCCATTTAAACCTAATAATAGATTATTTTTAATTTATGTAAGGTTGCTCTGGTAACAGGATTCCTTTTTTTTTTCTCTCTCTCTCTCAAAGTTTAGGACCCAATGATATAATAAGGAAACTAAATAAATATCTCCTTGTACATATTAGACAATAAAAATATATCAGTATATCTATGCTTGTTCTACAATATCTGTTGTGAATCATATTACCCTATAGCTCTCCAATCAAATGGATCAGAAGCATTTGTGTCATTTGAAAATGATACAAATATGCGGGCTGGCGCCTCAGCTCACTAGGCTAATCCTCCGCCTTGCGGCGCTGGCACACCGGGTTCTAGTCCCGGTCGGGGCACCAGATTCTGTCCCGGTTGCCCCTCTTCCAGGCCAGCTCTCTGCTGTGGCCAGGGAATGCAGAGGAGGATGGCCCAAATGCTTGGGCCCTGCACCCCATGGGAGACCAGGAGAAGCACCTGGCTCCTGCCATCGGATCAGCGCGGTGCACCAGCCGCAAGTGCGCCAGCCGCGGCGGCCATTGGAGGGTGAACCAACGGCAATGGAAGACCTTTCTCTCTGTCTCTCTCTCTCTGACTGTCCACTCTGCCTGTCCAAAAAAAAAAAAAAAGAAAAGAAAAGAAAAGAAAAGAAAATGATACAAATATGCTAAAAGAAAGAAGCTATTGTACAGCTTTATATATCAAATTTGATGTAATACATCTATAATGAATAATGTTCTTTTTAAAATTGTATTTATCTATTTGAGAGGCAGAGTTACAGAGAGAGAGCGAGAGCGAGAGGTCTTCCATGCACTGGTTCACTCCCCAAATGGCTGCAACAGTCGGAGCTGTGCCGATACAAAGCCAGGAGCTAGGAGCTTCCTCTGGGTCTCCCACATGGGTGCAGGGGCCCAAGGACTTGAGCCATCTTCCACTGCTTTCCTAGACCATAACAGAGAGCTGGATCAGAAGTGGAGCAGCTGGGACTTGAACCTCGCCCATATGGGATGCCAGCACTGCAGGCAGTGGCTTTACCCACTATGCCACAACACTGGTCCCCATTGCTTCTTTTTAAATGTTAAGAATTGATTTGGAGAATCAAAGAACATGGGTGTGATGGCATAAGGAAGCGCCCACAGCAGAAACTGAAAATATGAGCAGAATAGACGCTTTCCTAAAGCTGTGAAGGTAGGCCAGGAACTGTCCCTAGAGCAGAGGCAGCTGGCTTGAGTTAGAGACAAGGTCAGGAAGGAGTGGAAGGTGGAGAATGTGCAGTCACACACAACATCCCGAAAGGCAGAACAGAGACAGATGAGCGGCAAGAGGTCCTAGAGTGGTGGGTAGGCAGCCAGTGCCTGACTTGCCCAGGGCAAACCCTGTTCACACTGCAAACACATGGAGAATCTCTGCACAGTAGGATGAATGCAGGGGGTTAAGATGTGGTGCAGTCAGGCAGACATGGGCTAAGTGAGTGTCCAGGTCTCCCAGGGTTGGCCTGGGAGAAATTCCTGACTGGCTCTGTGAGGGCCAAGGAAAGCCCTGACAAAGGGGAGAAGCCATAGCACAGCACCTCGGAAAGGCCAGAGCCAGGACTGAGCCCCATGGGCCCAGGTGCATGAACAGGTGCAGAGGGTGGCAGCCCATGGGACGGGGAGATCCCTCTCTGTACTTGCTGCAGGGGGAGGAGGGTTGCCTCAGCACCGGCCCTGGGCACTCCTGTAGCCCTGACCACCAGTGGAGGCAGCACCTGAGGCATAAGCAGGTCTGTCCACAGGTGGCAGAATCTGGTGGGACTCACAAGGTGAGCACCCTGGACACGAGGCCCTCCGGCTGCCTCTGAAAGGACAGGACACTCCCAGCTCCATGTGCCCTCCTGGGAAGGAGGGGACAGAAACCAGGCAAGACCACTCTAATGTTCAGGGTGTGACGGAATTGACTGGAGTCTCTCCTCACCCCTCCATCAAGTTCAAGTGTCAGAACCCAGAAGAATTAGGCCCTGAGTCATCCCTGGGGGACATCCAAACATAGTGTCCTCAGCTGCACAGGGCAAAATTGGAAGCCCATCCCGTGGAGTAGCTGAGGGCAAGGAAGCTCAACACAGCTGAGCTGCGGAAAGAGCAACCTCCCTCCTAGAGAGATCCTAGTCAGGTTCCTGGGATACACAGCAGTTTTGCCCTAGTAACAGCATCTTGTTTCCTCTGTGTCCTGCTGTTAAAAGGATGACTGGGATTGGAACATCTCCCTCCACGAGCATTCAGGGTTACACAGCTTCTCTCCAAAATCCACCCACCACGGCCCTAGGGCCACCTCCGGGAGTGTGTGGGTGGGGGCTCTGTCTCCTGAGGACCCCAAGCTGAGAGCTGCACAGGACCCTGTCTGTGCAGGAGGCAAGCAGGTGGAGAGGAGAGTTACAGAGATGCCCTCTCATGAACGCCTCTCCCCAGACAGGGCTCTCTGGAGCACAAGCCTCTGGAAGACTTGGTGATCAGCAAGCAGGAGGGAATGAGTACGGCATGGGGACAGAAGGCCAGGCTGGCCTGCAGTGGTGGTGCTCTGAATCCTGCTGAGATGAACCCTTTCTCCACCTGGAGGAAATGGCCACAAGTCTGGAAGCTGGGTCTCCAGTTCCCGTGCCACTGGGTTTCTGGTTGCTGTGATCTAGCCTTGTGGATGAACGTGGCCTCGTTTTGCACTCACTCACAGGCTAGGGAGATGTGGGACAGCCAGGTATCCTTGGGTCCACTCTGCTTCAGTCAAGCACAGACCCTCAGCATAAGAAAGGCCCTGCTTGATGCTGGAGCAGGGACTGGACTGAGCCACGTGAGACCTTCTCTCCAGTGTGGACACAAGTCCAGATCACGCCCTTGGGAAGAGCAGCGCCCCGCGCCCTTCCTTGTTCCCTGGAGCAAAGGCAACTGCATAATCAAAGTCAGAATTGCCTGCTAATGTGCGAGCACACCCAGGTAAGCCTAGTGCCTGTGGGTCAGCACTCAGACACTCCTCATCTGTTTTAAGCAAATAATGACATGGCTAAATTTGGAAACATCTGTGTGTGATATTCATCTAAACAGCACAAAATGATTCTATAGGGCATCTCTAAAGTGGTTATGTGTTCTCCCAGTTAAGTTTTCTACAGAAATATCCTATGAAAGAGGAGAAAACAAAGTTAGAAGACAACAAATGTTCTATGTGAAGGCGTGAGTAAGGAGGTGAGGATGAGGAGGGCAGGTCACAGAACCAGCAGACGTGTCACTTCTTTGTTCATCAAGCCGACAGACACAAGATCCTCCCTGCAGCCATGGCACTGAATGACCAGCCCTCATACTCAGCAATTTCCGACAGTATTTTCTAGAATAATAGTGACAGCCTGTAAAGCTCTCATTTAACATTTTAGAATATTACCATGTGGTCAGTAAGAAGAAAAACGGCTTTGATTCAGATCAAGTCCTCACTTGGGAGTCAGTGACTGCAGACCTGACTGGGTTCAAATCCCAGCTCTTTGCACTTACTCTGTGGCCTGAGGAAGCAGTTCATACCTTTTCTAAAATACAGATTTGATATCAGCCAAATGGAGATAAGAAAAGAATCAGTCTTCCAGTCTTCTTAGAATTGTTTCTATGAAACCTGTTCTCCTTACAGTAATAAATTTTTTTTTATTTATTTATTGACAGGCAGAGTGGACAATGAGAGAGAGAGAGAAAGGTCTTCCTTTTTGCCGTTGGTTCACCCTCCAATGGCCACTGCGGCTGGCGCACTGCGGCCGGCGCACCACGCTGATCCGATGGCAGGAACCAGGTGCTTATCCTGGTCTCCCATGGGGTGCAGGGCCCAAGCACTTGGCCCATCCTCCACTGCACTCCCGGGCCATAGCAGAGAGCTGGCCTGGAAGAGGGGCGACCGGGACAGAATCTGGCGCCCCGACCAGGACTAGAACCCGGTGTGCCAGCGCCGCAAGGCGGAGGATTAGCCTATTGAGCCGCGGCGCCGGCTCTTTACAGTAATAAAAAATTTTTAAAAAGCACCAATCTTACTGTGTTTTGTGAGAATATAAAGTCATGTTGTATAACCTTTTAGCAAAATGACTGATGTGTAGCAAGAAACCAACAAAGATGAGCCATTATCACCAACGTTCTTACTATGCTGAATCAAACACTTACACCTCCAAAAACTGTAAAACACAGAACACATGAAAAGGTGATGGTGGAGGCCAGATCTGAGTCCCATGTTCCAAGTGTTTGAAAGATTCAAGACTACCAGAGGCTCATTTGCACAAGGGCCCAGACCACGATTTTATAATTTATATGATTTCAAAGGTTGCTGCTCTACAACTTGGGGAAGGGCAGTGAGCTCTTGCAGTCCGTATGAATTCAGAAGGGTTTCAGTCACCCACAGTCCCCAGGCCTGGCACATTCAAGCAAAGGCAAGGATTCTCTGCTGAGGACACCTTGCCTCACCCTGGAACAGGACACTGGGGGAACCACACCAGCACACTCTGCTCTAGTGCTCCAGGAAATTATGGAGTTTTCACAACAAAAGGACCAACGTCTTCCTGAGCTGTGGTCACAAAATCCAAGCCATCTAAGGTTGACTTTAGGAATAACGGCCATGGGGGGACAGGGCTGGGAGATTTCTGGCTCAGACAGAAATACAGATTGGGCAGCAGTTACTCCCAAGCAGCAAGAGAGTGTGACAGTGCTGAGGGTGACAGATAGCATGTGGTCATGGGAAGTCTGAATGGCAGGGCCCCCAGGGGAAGGGAGGGGCCTCAAAGAGCAAGTCCTTGAGAGCCACAACCAGGAGGGCACAGATAGTCAATGACCACTGCCTGGAAGGCCATGTTTGCTCCCAGGTTGGAGAGATTCTTCAGGAATGGGTGACCTTCCACATGCAACCCTTGGTGCAATGTAAGGAGAGCTGAGAAGGGATTTGGGTAGAGGAGCGAATGGCAAAGCCGTCTTACACGTCGCTTCGCCATGGGCTCCTCAACCTCGGCATAAGCAGTAGATAATTCCTTTGCCTGCAGAAATATCTCCAGGTGCAGCCAGATGTCTCTGCTTACAGGGACAGGGAGCACAATAACTTCCTAATGAACACCAATGCTTCCCAACATTCAGGTTTCGTAGGCAGATTTGCAAGGGAGCTCTGGCAATTTGGAGAAGCTGCCGAGAACCGTCTAGTGAATGCTCCTCATTCCAAGAGAATCCCTCTTACAAATATTACATAAACAGGTGAGGGCAACATTCACACCCCAGCCCGAGCAGCACCTGTGCCTTGGAAGTTACTCCTGCGTTGGCTGTTCTCTCAAATGCTGCATCCCTCAATGAAGACCACTGTGGTGTGACTGTCTTCCAGACATGGTTCTACAAAGACAGCACCACATCTCATTCGTATTTATATCCCTGGAGTGTAGCAGAGTCCTTAGCAAAGCCTCCTTTCTCTATAACCATTTGTTGGTTGATTGACTTAAGATAATGGAGGAAGGAAGCAATATGACACAGAAAATACGTATTTTCTACCCAATATGAAAGAATTCCCGCAAACAGCAATGATATGTTACTGCTCTATCACACAGGGAATGCAGCTAAAAGCAGTAAGTTCAGCACAAAAAAACAATGAAGCTGACATCTGCTGAAGCTGAATATAGGCTGGAGCAGAGAAGTAGACTCTCCAAAAAGAAAAGTCACCTCCCAAGTCCATGCGGCATGGGTGCTTGTGTGTGTGCAAAGCTCAGGACAACAAAGCCCCAGGCCCATGCTTATTACTTCGGTGCATCTATTTGCACATTTCCTGTGCTCTTGGCAGCCAGGACAGAACTCGGTTTTGTGCTCCCTGCGCCACGCAATATGCTGCTCTGTGGCTCATGTCATCCTGATGGATGCTGCCTCTGTCTTGCAGCTGGAGAGCGCTTGAGCCAAAAGGTTACCCTTCCCTTGAAAAATGAATGGGGCATTCACGTGCACGCTGCAGACTATCAAATCAGTCTCTGCTGCTCTCAGGGACTGAACTCCAAGCAGAGCAGCATCTGCCAAGACCAGGATGCCATCCCCATGCAGAGCCCTTGCAACTCTGCAAAGACTCAGGACTTTCTGGCCAAGGTGGCAAAATCAACCTGCAGCACACTGTCCATCACACAAATAAGAAACGAGCTGTGCGTGGATGGAGGCTGCTGATGCCTTGCCTTCTGAGGAAGAAATCAGGATCATACCACTTTGAGTCCTATGCCAGCTCTTTTACAGATGAATTCTACAATAAATACCAAGAGGGTTATTGTCAAACATACTTCAATTCAGTTGGCATTTATGAATTTTATTGTATCTTTACATACATGAAAATGCCTTTGCCACTCCCTTGCCTAAAACGATTTTGTGGTTTTCTTTCTAATAAAATCCACAATCCACAAATCACAGTGGAATCTTCAGGCCCCAGCCCTGAGTCAGCATCCAGCAGTCCTGTTTGTCTGCAAGCACACAACGGTACCACAGGTGGTGCCCCAAGCCTTCCAGGCTCTCATATAATCCAGCCTTTGCCTCTGGAGCATCCTTTTCCCAGGTTGTCTCCTTCATAGACTCTTGTGCAGTGTTCCCCACCACCATCTCATCTACAGTTTTGTCTTCTGCAGCTTTCCAGGTAACTGTGGCCCAAAAACATTAAACAGAAAATTCCAGAGCTAAGCAGTTCCTAGGTTTTAAGTAATATTTAAGACAATATATTTTTATGATGGCTTTATTTTATTATTGGTTAGTTTTGTTGATCTCTTACTATGCCTCATGTGTAAATTAAACCTTACTAAGGGTAGGTGTGTGTAAATACCTAAGAAAAACAGTGTTAAGAGCAGGATTTGGGGCTGTGCACAGTTTCAGGCACCCAGTGGGGGTCCTAGAACACACTGCCCACAGTTAAGGGGTGCTACTGTCTCCCTGACGATTTGGCTTAGAGTACACCTCATCATCTTCCTAATGCTCCTGGCCAAACCTTCTGTTTCACCTTTTCACCCACCTTACCTTGAACCAATTTCTACTGTGGTAGCAGTAGCATAGATGATTATAATTGATTTGTTTATCTGTTCCCCAACACTTAGCGGCCACATGAGGGCAAGGGACATTCAGTTGGAAATGGATATATCCAGTGTCTGGCTTTGTATCTAACAAATAAGGACCCTCTGCCTCCCAGAAGAAGTGATGGATGCATGCAAGGGCTTTGAAAAGTTCATGAAAAAAATGCGTTTTAAGGAAAAAAAATCTAGGCATGGATTGAAAATTTTTGCACCAATATAAAGATTCATTTCACACAAATTTTTTGAAGAATGCTCATATACTGCAACCCTTTCAAAAGAAGAAAGGAAACCACATATAGGCAATCAACACAGTTTAAACAAACAGAAGTAGAGATAATGGAAAAGAAAAGTGCAACCATGCAGACCCTGATGGCTGCTGCAGTTAGGGACACAATGGTAGTCCTGCCTGCTGCCAATGCAAAACCGTAATCCTCAACTCCATTCTGTTAGTAGGACAGCAAGGGAGCCATTGCTTGGACAAAGCAAGGCTTCTTCTAGCTGCAGGTTCTGAAGGAGCTTTCTCCTGGCTGACACAGTCTCCTGGAGCAGCAGAGGGAAAACACACCCCCTGTAGGCTCTTTGATAAGACCCCTAAAGCTGTTCTTGACAGCAAAGTCCTCATGACTTAACCATTTCCTCAAAGGCCCTACCTTTTAGCACTGGCACATCCAGGATTGAGTTTCAACAGAGCAGAACCGGAGTTCTCAGCCTTGATCTAACACTCTCCATATGCCTTCAGCATGTCGTGTGCTGCGGACCCCTGAGAGCCCACTGGGAGTAGCTACTCAGTGTTGCTGGTACTGTGTCACTATCATTCATACCCACATTAGTCACAGAAAACCCACAGGGGCACACATTACTAAGTCAAGCTCTCACAACATTCTACAATCCCATTTGTAAGGTGGGAAAGCTGAGGCGAGGGGCTGATACATCCAACTTCACAACAGCAGCTGTGGACAGAACCAGGGGTTTTCAACCCAGAGGAACTGTTTATTACAGTTCATAACTAATTACCTTCAAACTTGGTTGTTCACAATAACAATTGTTATCTGACAGCTTCTTTGGTCAGGAATTCAGGAGCTGCCTTCTTGGCTGGTTCTGGATTGCAAAGTTTCATTAAGTTGTAGACACAAGGTCAGCCAGGGCAGCTTCCACGAAGGCCTGGAAGGGCTGGAGGATGCAGTTCCAAGACGGCGCCCACACCAGACTACAAAGACAGGTCCTTAAGCAGGGCAGCTGGCCTCTCCCAAGGCAAGTGGGAGAGAGCAAGGAGGATGCCACATCACACTCTGACTCGGCCTCAGAAGTTACCCATCCTCGACTACCACGCAGAAGCTGGGAGGAATACATTTCCATCTCAGGTTAAACAATTCTGGACACTTTTCACACATCACCACCACACAGACTATAGGCCTGTTTGCCTGACAGTGATGGCGCCTGGACAGACCCCAGCTGTGCCCTGGAGTGCGTTGCTAGCTCTCTTCTGAGGACCGTTCCCCCTTCTTAGTCCCTCCAAACACAGCACTGTCGTCTGTCACACAGGGCTTCAGCCAGAAGCCCAAGCTTGAGCCAATCCCTAGGAAAGCACTGTGTGTCCATGCGTATGTTGAGTTTACTGAATCACACACGCACTCACCTGATCTACATGCATGACCATCCATGAAGCCTGGAAGAGGGAACAAACCTATGGTAGACCTTTAAGTAGCAGAGATGGTGGTTGCCCAAATATCTGTTCCATCCAAGGTCAGTGTTGCTTAGCTAATAACACATTTTAGGTTATGTTTAGAATCTAGAATGTCAAAACTCAAGCTCAGGAGCAATCTTCATTTCAGTAGCATATTCTCATTTCCTCCAAATACTCAATTTCCATACGGAATTTTTAAGATTTATTTATTTATTGGAAAGCAGAGTGGTAGGGGTGAGAAAGAGACAGAGAAAGATAATTCATCTGCTGGCCCTCTCCCCAAATTCTCAAAACAGCCAGGTCTTGGCCAGGCTGACATCAGGAGACATGAACTCCAACTGAGCGTCCCACATGGGTGGCAGCATGGTCCTGGGACCATCATCTACTGCCTGCCAGGCACATTTGTAGGAAGTTGAGTCAGAAGCCTGGAATAGCTGAGACTCCAACCAGGCATCTGGGTACAGGATTCAGGTATCCCAAGTGGCAGCTTAAGTCACCATGCCCCAAAGCTTGCCCCCTTATATGCAATTATTTAATCTTATCTTTAAAAAGGCACCATCATTTAGCCACAACGCTCTTAAGACTTCAGGGTGCCAAGGTATTCTAACTTCCGAACATGTAACATGTCCTTTGTTGGGATGGAGACTTGTGATCACTGGAGACAGAGGGGGAGGGGATGATGAGGGAAGGTTTGCAGGGAGGAAGGGCAGGGAGAGGAGGAGATGGGGGAGGATGGGGAAAAGGAGGAGGGAAAGGGAGAAGAAGAGATGGAAATAGAAAGGGGGAGTAGGAGGGGAGAAGAGTAGGAAGAATCTAGGGAAACCAGGCACCAGACAGAAATTATCTCAAATTGTCCTATTCAAAAGGCTGAAAACCCATCAGAAAATTCTTATCTCTGATGAGCCCTCAAGCTGTCCTTGGAATTAATGCCAAATTGGCATGGAACTTTTCAATTCTGCTCGTATTGGCAATGAGGCAGTTCCATTGTCAAGTGAATTCTGGCTATGATTACAAATGTGACAGAGATGCGCAGACAGGTAGTAGGATGTAATTTCGTTGTCTTTGTGATATATTCAGGAAGGCATCTTGCAATATGACATAGAAAAGAAAACCAGGCTAATAACCCAGCACATGCAGACTGTTCATTAAAGCAGCACAGGAATAGACTTGTTAAATTATAATTGTTTTTATATTTACAATTTCTCCAATAAATTATGGTTTAGTACACTAATTAGATTGTACATTGCAGTACCTGCACGTGCTGCGTTCACTCACGCCACAGCTGGCAGATGGTATGGAGCAGATGATTCCGCTCTCAGGAGCCACGGAATTTTAAACAGACGAGTGTAATTGTGCATGTTGCATCTCTGTGTCTCTCCAGCCACGTCTGTGGTCAGACCTGCTGTGTGCATGTGTGCATCACAGCTCAGCGTCACTGCTGAGCCCTTGTTTTGGAACGTATTCATGCTTTCTTTTCTAAGATCCATATTACTTATTTCAGAATTTTAGAGCAAATGTCATTGTGTAGATAAGTGCCATCATGTTGCTACAAACCACTTGAAGACATCCCTGCTAACTGAAGCACCTGTGTTTCTTTCAGACAGATTACTTGACCTATCGAAAGCCTCGCTATTCATAAATCCACATCATCTACTGAAGGAAGATTTTCCCAATTTATTGAATGTTTGTTGAGTGACTGCTTGTGTCACTGCAGAAGAGAATGAAAAGACAGAACAGAACATGCAGAAACATATGGACATTTGTCATGAATGTGGAGAGATTAAATCAGCGAGAAACCAGAGATGAAAGTCACCAGGAAGAATGCTGACCTGTTCCCCAGCTGTTTTCAGAGCTTGCTGTGGCCACTCATCCTCCCTTGGGAAAGCAGGTTCGTGGATGCTGAGGTCTGGGTACCAGCATCTTACTAGGCACCGCAGCCTCGCCCAAGGACAAGGAACCCAAAAAGAAAGGAAAGCCCCACCCCTCCTCTAGGTCCCTGTGAGGCTCCTGATGGTTTGGAGGCTTCTGAAGTGCAAGGTTGGTGACTCAGACCATGCTGTGAACCCAGCATGGACTAATCATTTACACCACTAACTCATAGACTCATAGTTTATTAGTTTTTACCTGCGGATAGAAGGGCGGGCCAAACTTAAAAAAAAAAAAAAGACAATGTTTTTAAAACTGACTTTATATCTTACGTCAATACTCTAAAACTTGAGCGTTTTTCAAGGAAAAATAAATAAAGGGTATAGCCTATCTGTACTTGCACGCTGGTGATACTCACACTTTGAATAAGACCACACTCCAACACAGCCTGTGCCTCATTGCCAGCTGATTCTCAAGGCCCTTTGCTTAGATCTGTGCACGTTTGCAAACCTTGGGGTGAGCAGGGCATGCATGGCTACCACAGAACACGTGCCAGGTGAGGACACGATTCTCACTCCCCTCCCACAAGGAGGATGGCCCTTTCTGCTTGTTTTGGAAGAGCACCCAACAGGCATGGGCTCTGATGGTCAGGACTGGGTGGTCAGCTCACAGTTCCTGCATAACCCTCTCCAAGTCCTGGAATCCTCGTGTGAAGGAAGAATGACAGGCGTCTCATCACGTTGGGCAAGGATCCGAGGCCAATCACAGTACGTGCATTCTGTGCTTGTTAGTTCACACAAATATTAATTATTGTAATTATTTCTTTCTTTATTCTTCTTATCTACCTTGAATTAAAAAGCCAAAAATTAATTTCCATCAAACTAAGCTCTAATAACTGCTACTCTAATTAAAGCAACTGCCATAAAGTTGAGGATGATTTGTAGCTCTCAGAAAAGCTCATTAACCTGAATAAATTCCATTTGGTAGGAGGCTCAGAGAAGGTAATTCTGCTGCAAGAGGTCTCGTGGCACGTATTGGGGGATGTGCACCACCATGGAGCTGCCTTTCTCTCCCTCATCCTGTTGCCTCCTTCACCAGCCCAAGACTGGCCATGAGCTGCATCAGGGACAAAATATGGGGAACTTGGAAGCTTCCATGCAAATAGCATAAGTGTGACCCTTGGTCCTGTGTCCCTTGGTCAGTGTGTCCCATGTGCCTCCTAGCTTATGCTTAGATCCCTGGAAGAGCCCCTCTGATGGACTCATGAGGTTCAGCTGAAGAATTGTCATGGGGGAGGAGGACACAGCCTTACCACCAATTAATTCATAAGTCAAGGTTAGTGTGTGGAGAGGGACAAGGTGGGAGATGGAGGGTGTGTGAGCTGTTCTTGTGACGTGTGGACTTTCCTGAGACAGCTGGGGCTCAGTTTAGCTGGAGATTTGAGATGGAAAACACCATCTGATTATAGCTTAACAGCATTTCTCTGTAGCTCTACCTAGAAATAAATTCCTGGGAATCTGTCTTGGGAGCAAGGATCCCTGGAGGAGACTGATGCTTACATGTGGGACTGACTTGGGACTAACCTGTCATGACCAAGATTCCATGGCAGCCTGGATGCAGGCCATGGGAAAGGGAGATGGGCCAAGAAAGACCAAGGATGTTGGCACGAGCAACTCCAAGTGGGAATTTAGGCTTAACGTTTCATTAAATACACTTGTGGAAGCACATCAAGTGCAAAATGAGATTGTAGAGATCAGGGAACTGTCAGGGTTTGAACTGGGACTCATCAATACTTGGCATTGAAAGCTGTGAATTGGAGATGGGCACCCGAAAGTTCAAGGTAGATAAAGAAGAGGGCTGCACCTGGGCTTCCCAGCTGTGATCACAACCATCACAGAAGACAGAGAGAGACAGAGAGGAAGGAAGACCTTTGTCTGACAGTGAGAGGGGAATGAAGGGATAAGTGATGAACTATGCCAACTTCTTCTGATAGGGCCTGGGCCTGAAAATCAGTGCACGGATCTTGGTAAATGGAGGTCGCCTTGTCAGAGTCTGCCTGGGAAGTCACAGAGAAGTCTTGATGTGGCTGCATTCAGGTGCAAGAACATTAGAGACAGTGATGTGTGGATGCATTTCCAAGGGGTTTGTGATAAAAAGAAGCAGCAATGTGCAGTGGGGTGAGTGGGATCCAGAGGCGAAGGTGAGTTAAAGGAAGAGTGGCTGTTTACAGCATCTATTGGCATCTGTTGGTTTCATTCTGCTGGGAATCAGTCAGAAGGGTAAGACAAACTGATGAACGAAGAGGGGCAACTGGTAAAGTCAGACACTTACTTAAAACAAAGTGAGATGCTACCTGCTTCTTTGACTGTGGTGGTGCTTTGCACTAATGGCACAGAAGCAATGGTGGATAAAATGGCTCACCGAGAGAAGAAACTATCAAGTCATGGCATCAAAAGGCATTAATAGTCCATAAGCCATTGTGCTTTTTGTGCTGTGCTTTGTAGTTAACACACACACACACACACACACAACCAGTTTTACTCAATGCCCTTGATGACACCATAAGTACTGCTCATAGTTTGATACTGTTGAATGACAACCCTATGTGCACATCTTCTCACTCCTCTGTGTGCTTAGCGTGAAGTATGCACAAAATACTTCCACTGCTGATCATGCTTATGTCATGTGCAGAGCTAGTGAGCACCTGAGCTTCCAGCTGAACGAGCTGCTCTTTCCATAGAACACAGCCTTTATTTAAAAACATGACTAACGAATAAACTTTCTCCTCCAACCTGGGTATGTGGCAGACGTTTTCGGCAAGTGAATGAGGTGAACTTAACACTTTGGGGACTTTCAGGAGAAAACAATATAGCAAATCTGCATGCATTACACTGCCCTTCACAGCTGCCCCACAGCTGGCAATGCTTCTGATAAGATGACCAGTGGTCACAGCAGATGGGATGTATTTGCTTCATGTTATGAGATCTTCAAACTCTGCGCAACTCAGAGAACCAGTATTTTCTGAAGGAACAACACATGACATTACAAATTCCTGCATAGGGGAGATCCATTCAAATCCAGGAGAAACCAATACAACAGAGGACAACAGGACCTGATTGGAGTTCCAGAGTCCCCACTGCAGCTAATGCTTTTTGTGGCCAGTGTTGGAGCAGAGCCAGTTAAGTTACCACTTGTGATGCAGGCATCCCATATCAGAGTACCAGTTTGAGTCCTGGATGCTTGGATTCTGATCCAGTTCCCTGCTATACACCAGGGAAAGCAGCAGTTGATGACCAAAGTGCCTGGGCCCTTACCATCTACATGGGAGACCCAGACAGAGTCCCTGGTTCCTGGCTCTGGCCTTGCACAGCTCCAACTGTTAAGGCCAGTTGGGGAGTGAATCAGCCAATAGAAGATTCTCTCTCTTTCAAATAAACAAATCTTTAACAAGCACTTTTCAAGTGGTGATGTAGCATCAGAAAGTAATTTACACACTTCTCTGAGCAGGCTATTAAAATATTCCTCATGGATATCTGAATCTGCTTCAGCTGACAGCTATTGGCACAAGTGATACAGGAGAACTGAGGGTGCAGCTGCCTTCTGCGCAGCCTCCTATTGGAGAGAATTACAAACTAAATTCCACTCTTCTTGCTCAGCCTGCATAATAAGAAGTTGTGTCAACATGGCATGGAGTTTGTTATTTGTGGAGAAAATAGTAAATAGGATCTGAAATTTCTCAGTTTAATTTCCAGTACAGTACATGTCAGTAGGGTGTGCCCACATGAACCAAACCTTTTACTGTCCCCAACCACATTCAAGGGGTTCTGGGCTCCAAGTAGCTGAGAAATGCATGATGGAGCTGCAGTGACAGTACAGGTGTCTGTGGATGCTTTTGAGGTGGGCAGTCATGAATAAAGCCTGAGCCAGAGCAGGTGCTGGCATGTTACCCCTAGACACCGCCCTGTGTCAGGTGTAGCCAGGATATAAACACAAGCTGTTCCTCCAGGAGACCCCAGTGTCACTGCCTGTATCCTTCACCAGACACAAACTTCACATCAGCTCATTGGCTGCTGAGGCCATTGCGCAGCCCCACTCCCCTGACCTCATGTAAACCTCATTTTCTCCCAAGGGTCCTGCTTCCAAATACTTGTACCATTAACATATGAACTTGGGGGTTCCGTTTCCATCACATGAATTCTGGAGGACAGCCTCATGTCATAGCTGGATTCAGAACTGCTTCCCTTATTCCTGCCGCGTCCTTTCTCTGTCACGCTGACCTCTTCTCCAGACCCTCTGAATTGCCCTGAGGTCTTCAATCTTTAGGGTCTGCACATCAACCAGGCTGACAGTGTTCCTGCTGTCAGCTGTGAAGTGATAAAATTCAGAGCCAACTCTTTCTAGTTAGATGAGTCAGAAAGAGACAGGGAGAAGACCATGGCCCCCAAAAGGACAATGCTAAACAGGAAACAACCAGTCTCAGCAAGCATTCTTTTCTTTCTGCTGTCTTAGTCATATCGCAGGTTAATCAGCCTTGTGACTGTGGTCTCAGACATTTGCCCTTGGATTTCATGCTTATGAATAATTCTTGAGTTTAGTATAACTCCCATGTTCTCCCTACCAAAATTTTTTTTTCTTTCTTGCTTGCTTGCTTGGTTCTCAGGACAAAGTGAGAATTCATGAGAGAAGGAGGACTACAAGCACTAAGGCTGGGCCTGGCTCTGATCCTATTCTGCCTGTGTACAAATACACTGTGTCCTTCTCACAACAGCCAAAATTATGATGCCTCTTCCTCTGTCATTGTTGTCATTTAATGGAGAAGGCAAGAATGGTCCTGAATGCAGGTTAAGCGCCTGTGCCATCCCGGTCCAGTACATGCTCTGTGGTTGGGATTTCTACTGATGATGTAGCAAGGAATGGGAAAATCAGGACATTTAGTGTATGGCATTTACACTATCTGGTTCTGGTCAAGGGATACAGAAAGGTCTTCCTCATCTATAAGATCATGATTATTTGTTCTGCTAAAAAGACACATTTATAGGCAAATACAAAAAATGGCCAGGAACAAATGCCCCAAAACAGAGCCTGCTGACCCAGCACCGACTGGCACCGAGAGGCTGAGTGTCCACTCACAGGTCCAGGTGGTGTGGTAGGGCCCAGCCAGCAGCGCTAGGCTTGCATCTGGACACACCAAAGGGAGCCGGCTCAGCACCAAAGTTTCACAGCTCCCATGAAACAAATGGCCCAAATGGAAAGTATTGCTACTTTCAAAAATGATTGACTATGTATGGAAGAGCAGTAGGAAGAGAGAAGGGCAGATACAGTGCAGCCTTGTGCAGTGATAATACCTGTGCTTACAGACACAAATTTGGCGGTTCATACATTCACTTGACAAACAACTATTCACCGGGCAACTTTCCTGCACCAGAACTCAACTGCTGCGGGTACTATAGTCACAGGGCTCTTAACTCTGGGGTGCAAGAGAGAGGTCATACAATGACAGAACAAGGTAACTTTTCACATATCCAAGGAACTTTAGGTTAGGGAGGAATATTCCACAATATCTGGTCCAACCCTCTATTACTGAAAAAGACCCAAAAGTTTTAAGTCAATGCCAGAAATAATTTCAGTGCTCCTTTTTCTGCATGATGCCATCAATCCCTTGTGCTCCTTCCTCCTAGGTGCCCACAAACTGAGGCACACACTGACTCAAAGGTGGGAAAAGGACTGGGTGTTTGGCATGGTGATGAAGATGGATCTCAGGATGCCGGTATCCCAAATGTTGGTGTGCCTGGTTGGAGTCCTTCCTCTGTTCCCTATTCTGGCTTCCTGCTAATGATGATCTTTGCAGGCAACAGTGATGGCTCAAGAGTGAGATCCCTCAGATTGAGTTAAAGGCTCTTGGCTTCAACCTGGACAAGCTCCAGCTTTTGTGGGCATTTGGGGAGTAAACCAGAGGATGGAAGGTCTACCTCAGTCTGCCTGTCTGTCTCTGTCTGCCTTCCAAATTGATCGGTTGATTTAAAAATCCAGGAATAAAGATGTTCCAGGAAAGCGTACAGTGTTCCAAATCCAATACAACTGGATCGCTGAAGTTAGGAAACAATATAAAATTTAAAAATCCATCTAAAAATATTTATGTTCCTTATAATAGCTTTTAAGAAAAGTGCTTTTGATTTCATATTAGTAGGACATTAAAGTTACAAATAAATGTCCATATATGTCCAAATTTTCTAAAGTAAATTCTGCAAATCAAGGTTCAGATTTTCTATCAAATTTTCTTGAACTTTGCTAGCGACAGGAAGCTGTGTATAGGAGAAAGGATGTTTAAAAAATGACAAGCGCACAGTGACTCCTGTTAGACATACACAGAACATCCTCAGCTGAGGATGTGAACCAGGGGTTCCAGCCATCCCTGGATGGGCTCGAACCACCAACCTTTCGGTTAACAGCCGAACGCGCTAACCAATTGTGCCACTGTGCACTTGCTCCTCATGTGGGATCTCTGTCCTTAATGTGCTGTACATTGTGATTTAATGCTATAACTAGTACTCAAACAGTACTTTACACTTTGTGTTTCTGTGTGCATGCAAACTGTTGAAATCTTTACTTAATATATACTAAATTGATCTTCTGTATATAAAGAGAATTGAAAATGAATCTTGATGTGAAAGGAAGGGGAGAGAGAGCGGGAGAGGGGAGGGAGGGTTGCAGGTGGGAGGGAAGTTATGGGGGGGGGGGAGCCATTGTAATCCATAAGCTGTACTTTGGAAATTTATATTCATTAAATAAAAGTTAAAAAAAAAATGACAAGCAACGAGCCCTTTTCCATTAGTACTTAAGTACTTTAACTCTTTAGAATACTCACCAAAAAGGAGACTCTGCCTTGCATTGTGTTTTTCAGGTCAGGACGATTTTGTGAGTTTAGTAATATTAATGTGTTTTTGAAAATGCTCCCTGCTAACTGTTTCAGATCAAAATAGGCTGGGGTAATCATGTAGGTTAATTGCTGTTCATATCATAGAAATATTTTATCATAAATAAAAATTCTGGGAAAATGCTGTATGTTTGTGATTTCAAATACAGAACCTGCAGGCTTGAGAATGTCGTCAAATTTGAATGAGTTCACTTCCATTCTCTTTCACAGCCCTGACCAAATGTCATCACTAACAAGACCCAAAATGCCAGCATCACTATATGCTGTCCACCAGCATGAGTAACCCTTGGAAAAGAGCTAACAATACCTGCTCAATATGGATAACTTAATTTTAGCCACGGTATTCTCTATTATAGACTTCCTTCTTAACGAAGCTTTCTATATGTAAGTATGAATGATAGTATGTATTTGAATCTGTTGCTAATATTACAGTTATGAAAAATCATGCCTCCATTGGCAACCATCTCCAAATCAAAATGTTGGAATTATATTTTTAACAAATGTCATTTCTCTTGACATAACCGAGATGACGCCATCCTAAAGATGTGATATTTCTGGTTAAGGCAGACACCTTCCATTGGGCTGTTATCAGTCAAGTGACAGGCAGCTGCACCGCCCTCCCATTTCAGTGGGGGTTAGCGCCCCCTGGTGGATTCGTGAGGGCACTTGTGAGTGCTGGCGACCTGCAGTAGAGTAAGCAGCAGGAGGACGCTTTGCCCCACCCTCTGCTCAGCAGACATCTTTAACAGATCTGCCTTTTTATATGTATTTTGTAGACAGGAATTATATGCAGGGGCCAGATAGAAAGTCTCCTAAACCTGAAATAGTGAGTCTCAAAAATGAAAGCTATCCATTGGTGTTTGATTCAGTACAAGTTTGGGCATGCTGGTGTGAACAGCCAGTACATTTTGTGGAAGATGAAGCGAGATTACTGTTAGCTGCAGAAACAAGCAGTCCCCGTGGGCTCCTCCCACCTGAGCTCACCCACAGGTCCCTCCTGCTAGTGTCCCAGGGATAACGTTTGTTCAAAGATGAACTCCATTGGCCAACTGTCCCAGAATTTAGAAACTCACATTTTCCCTTGTCTATTCTATAGCTGGATCAACCAAGGCCCAGAAAGGCCACACAGTGAGGGAGAGCTTGAGAAAATAACTCAGGGCCCCTGAGATGGTAACATGATGACGGGGTCCCTGTTGATCCTACCCTGATATTACTCTTAAAAACAGCAAAACAAAGAAAAAAACTCCACAGATTTCTTTGAGAATCTACAATCCTCATATTTCATTTATCTCTGGAGAATGCCATTAGATCCACTATCTCTGCAACAGAGAAGGAAAAAAAAAATGTGCCTTGACTTCACAACTTTCAGCCAAGAAAATAAGCAGACCCATTGAAATAAACTCAGGGAGTGAGAGGATCTTTTTCTCCCCGCAAATCGCTGCCTCTCCCAAACCTGAGAGTGAGGCATGAGATTTTCCAGGGAACTCTGGCTATATTTGGATGCTGAAATCTCCTGTGAAAACCAAAGGTCACTGCGCCCCCAGGTCTTGGTAGCCATTTGCCAGAGACAAGAGGGAGCTTGCTCTCAGGTGAATGCAGGTGTTTGTAACTTGTGCCATTTTGAGAAGAGATTAAAAGGTGGAGTCCACAAGTTTGAGGAGGAATGTGCAGGCCCCTCCTAGTTCTAAGAAAGCCTGCGGCTAGGATTTGAGCGAGGGCAAGGCCCCCGACAGCCCTTAGCATGAAATGGGTTCCCAGGTTAGTTTGCTTTGCTTCTGCTAAGAGTTGGACAGGTTTGATCTCACTCTAAGAGCAAAAGTAAAGAAAGAAGGAACAAAAGAAGTTAATGGTAAGGAAAGTCATAAAGTTGGTGTTAGAGTCTGCATTCCATACTGTCAAACCACACACACAAAAAAAAGAGAGGTAAAGATAGAAGACAGCAAGCTAGGTAGACAGATGATAGATGATTGATAGGTAGATTGTGGGTAGATTAGTAGATAGATACAGATAGATAATCCTGAAAATGCAATGCTATATTCTCTTTAGATAACAACTGAATTTGTGAATCAATAGACAGGACTTAATTGAACTAATACATTTAAGAACTTATAAATCTATAAAACTATAGTTTTACTATATCCCTTGATTGAAAGTATCAGTAATATTCTTTTGTTAAAAGTGTGACAACACAGCAGTATTAAGGAAAAATGAAATCCAGTCATTTGCAACAAAATGGAGGAATCTGGAAAACATGCTGAGTGAAATAAGCCAGTCCCAAAGGGACAAATATCATATGTTCTCCCTGATCTGTGACAACTAACTGTGCACCTAAAAGGAAGTGAAATGTGCACCTAAAAGGAAGTGAAATGGACACTACGAGAAACAATGACTTGGTCACCCCTTGTCCTGACTGTCAAGGAACAACTTACTACTTTATTCCTTTTAGTATTTTTTTTGTTCTACTTAATACCATTGGTTGAACTCTTTAATTAACACACAATTATTCTTAGGTGTTTAAATTTAACTGAAAAGCAATACTTGTTAAATATAAGAGTGGGAATAAGAGAGGGAAGAGATGTACAGTTCGGCACATGCTCAATCAGACTTACCTCTAATGGTAGAGCTAGAAACATGCCAGGGGATTCCAATTCAATCCCATCAAAGTGGCATGTACCAATGCCATCTCTCTAGTCAAAGTGATCAGTTTCAGTTCATAATTGATCCTAATGATAGGATTAAATGTCAAAGGGATCACATAAACAAGACTAGTGTCTGCTAATACTGATAGAATTAAAAAGGAGAGAACGATCCAACATGGGAAATGGGATTCACAGCAAACTCATAGAATGGCAGATGTCCTTAACAGCACTCTAGCCTCAGGATCAGCCCTTAAGATATTTGGATCTGGCTGAAAAACCCATGAGAGTATTTCAGGCATGGAAAGCCAAGACATTGTGGCAAAAAAAAAAAAAAAAAAACTGACCTAAATGAAAGATCTCCATGAGTGAGATCCCAGCAGAAAGAATGGGCCATCAAAAAATAAAGTGCCATTCTCTGAAGGGAGGAGAAAATTTCCACTTTGACTATGGCCTTGTCTAAATAAGATTGGAGTTGGCGAACTCAAGGGGCTTCTACAGCCTTGGCAGCTCATGACAAGAGCCTCAGGTGATTACTGACGCCATAAACAAGAGTGTCAATTGTTAAATCAACAATGGGAGTCACTGTGCACTTATTTCCCATGTAGGATCTCTGTCCTTAATGTGTTGTACAATGTGAATTAATGCTATAACTAGTACTCAAACAGTACTTTACACTTTGTGTTCTGTGTGAGTGCAACCTGTTGAAATCTGTACTTAATATATACTAAATTGATCTTCTGTATATAAAGATAATCGAAAATGAATCTTGATGTAAATGGAATGGGAGAGGGAATGGGAGAGGGGAGGGTTGCAGGTGGGAGGGAGGTTATGGGGTGGGGGGGAGCCACTATAATCCAAAAGTTGTACTTTGGAAATTTATATT
The DNA here is from genome assembly GCF_033115175.1 of Lepus europaeus. Classification (NCBI taxonomy): domain Eukaryota; kingdom Metazoa; phylum Chordata; class Mammalia; order Lagomorpha; family Leporidae; genus Lepus; species Lepus europaeus. The sequence continues at coordinate 3,903,180 of NC_084839.1, forward strand.
TATTAAATAAAAGTTAAAAAAAGAAACAGGGACCCAAAGTATTTTCAAAACTTAAGAGTTCAGAGACATTAAAGGAGGCATCACTAAAGAAATAGTGTTGAGAAAATTACATATGTGGATTATTTCACAATATTGTTTGGGCACATTTTGTGAAGGAATAGAATGAAAGTGGAATGACAAACAGGAGGAAAATGAAGGAGCCTGTCTGAGCAGCCTTTCCAAGTCTGAACACGTGCCCTACACTTCCTACGGCATTGAAGACCCTGCCTGAAAAGGATCTGAAGGCAGAGCTGTCACTGCTGCCCCCAACCTGCAGTGAGAAGGCAAGGACTCGAACCCAGTCAGAGCAACTCACCCATGTCTCTGCGATCTGCACAGGGGCTGCTGCCTGGCTCTGCTCTCCCCTGTCCTCTCCCAGGTCCTGGGAGGGGAACACCCATGGTCACCTGGTCTTCGCCCACCCTCAGGGTGCTTCCCTCTGAGCTGCCATCCAGATGCTACTTTCTGTCCATCCTCTGCACACGAGTTGCACAGCCTCACCTGCTCACGTGCGGGCTACCTGGAGAAGATGAACCATCCGTTACTTTCTGATTGGAAAGGAGGCATAGAGGATGGCTTGTTTATAACATGGTCGAAAAGGCTCTCCTACTTCCCAGTCCAGGAGGAAGGGCATGTCATCAAAGTCCAACCCATCACAGGGAAGACACAGCCTCCCATGCTACGCTGCAAGGACATGGCAAGGGGATCACTGCTTGTGGAGTCTCAGCCTACAGTGCTAGAGTGTGGGAGTGACCTTGCCCCCTGTCTATGAATTTCAATGAGGGGTGAATGGAAACTTGCTTGCTAAAGCACGTGCTTGCTCGCTCTTGCTTTCTCTCTCTCCCTCTCTCTAGCTCTCTCTCACCATCATGCACACAAGACAGAGTAGAAATGGTCTGGTGACAGCAGTGTCATCTCTTGCAGGAGAAATGGCCACTGCAAAGCACTGCACATAGGGAATCCAGAGACTCGAGGGCTGAGCTCTCCTGAACTGAAGTGGACCCTGCTCAAAGGGATTCCCTCAGATCCTGAAGAGCTGCACACATAGAACAGAGAGGCCTGGGGCAGGTCCTAGCAGGACCAAGAGGGAACAGGCACAGGTGGCAGCGGGTACATGAGACCGGGAAGGAGGACAGCGTGCAGAGGCTGCCCTTTGAGGGCATGGTCTCTGGTGCCCACACCGAGCAGTCACAGAAGTGGCTCTGCCCCAACTTCCCATAAGTCCTAGCTGAAAAAGTGAACCAGCTGCAGGTCACACTTAGGTCAGGTTGTGCTCCTCAGCCACCATGCAGGGGCCCCAGCAGCCCCTCGCATGCCAGGATACATGCAGGCCAGGCCTCACTCTGGCCAGTGGGTAGACAAGCATGGGTTCCCCAGAGGGAAGGACCAGGCTGACTCTCTGAGACCAGTGGCAGCTCCAACTGAAAGGCTCTTTGAGCTATTTCTCTGGCATTTCCTCATTCTTTGGGTTACTGAAATAATATAATGATAGGGCAAAAGAAAACACAACATAATATACATAATATAATCATAAAATACACTCTAAAATACTGATGCAGTGTAAAATATGACAAGAACTCACAAATCAGAGATGATACAGTCACAAAGCAGAAGAAGGACTCTCTTCAGCACATGCGGCTCTTGTCACTCACTAACCAAGAGGCCCCTCAGATGCAGGCACCATGACCCTGGCAGCCTGGGAGCTCTACCGCAGCCATGGCTATGATAACAGCAGCGTTCATTCATCACTGAGGGAGCTGGGATCATTCCCACACAACGCCAGGCTCAGTAGGAAGACTCTTAAGACTCTGGGATGCTGGATGCTGGCACACAGGGTAGCCTGAAGAATCCTGATCCTGAGCTGCAGCAGTGGCCCGGGAAGCCTCCCAGCTCTCCTGTCCACAGGGCGCGGTGGGAGCCCTGCTGCCTGAGCCAAGCACGGCCCTTTTGATCCACTGCCGCAGAGCCGGTCGCCCTGGAGCTGGAAGGAATGTTGATGAGTTGAGTCCCCTGCTTGCTGCTGAACAGGCCTTTGATCTCACACCAATGGCATCAGCTTTCCTCCTGTCCTCCGCCCCACAGGTGTGTGCGATGTAGGGGCTGCAAGCCTGCTCCACTGGGATGGACAGGGAACAGCTCCGACCACAAGCCATGGAGATGGCTGCACAGGAGTTCCTGCACCTGCTGCTGGGTGTGGGCTTGCTCCACCGCACGGAGCAGATTCCCGCCATCACTGGGGGCCATGCTTACCTCCATTTTCTCCTTGCAAGGGCAGCCACAGGGCTGTACCCACATTTACACACACAGGTGCACATAAATATACTACACCACACACACACACACACACACTTCCATGACCAAATTTGAAATCTCATCATTATCCTGTCTCTGGGCTGAATCACAAAATTGGAGAGTTTTGTCTCCTGAAATGAGTTGAAATGTGTATATTACTAGAATGACAAAAGGATTTTGTGTAAAAAACAAAAACGTGTCCTTTTTTTTTTTTTTTTTTCAAATCTAGCCCTCTATCATCCTGTTGGTTTACATTTTAGAATCTAGGAGAGCCATTTGTTAACTCAGAAGCTTTCTTTGGACAGAAACCCCAGGGGAAAAGGTACACAATAGAGACAGTATTGATTAGGATGCAACAGTAATTAATGAAAGAAGGATCACCAAGGGCTCACTGGCTTCACTTTGTGAACCTTGAAAGGCACTTGATTTCTCAGACCTCAGTGTTCATGGAATCAAGGAAATCAGACCAAGTCACCTTCACTTCTTAAATACTCTATGGTTATTACCAGAGCGGGCAGTTCAAGGAGGGTAGATAAAGAGGCACGGGGGGAAAGGGTGATGCCTAAGTGCTTAGCCAACAGGAGCCAGCAAGGATGGGGAGTACGGCTTGCCTTGGGGTTTGGGTGAGGGCCTCCCTTCCTGCTCTTAGGAGCTGTGAGGTGACTGAACACCGCCCATCCTGTGAAGGCACCCATGCATGGCTAACCATCCTTCTCTTCATCCTACTGCCCGTGGCTTGGTCACTTGTAAGTTGCCCTCTGTGTCTAGGTCATATTGGATAAACGCCCTCTGTGATGGCTACATGTAGCCCACGCTCACTTGGCTAAGGACAATCTATTCAGAGATCATGGAGACCAGCTGCAATTTTCTTCTCAGACTGCAACTCTGTGACTGAGTCTGGGGAAGACTTTTCTAAAGTCGGTAAACATGACCAGGCATTTTCCACCTTGGAGGCTGGGACCACGTCCAGCATGGGTTCCCTAAACTGCCCACGCTTCATTACCAAGGCTCCCGCTGTAAAACCCAGCTGTGGAGCTGACCTGGAGGTGGTGGATGCTAACATGCTCCTGGCTCGCATGACAAAAATGTCAACTGCCATGCAAATGGTGGCCGTATTTCTTTAACTGAAAGTGGTGAACACTTTGAGGACCATAAGTGAAAGAATAGACATGGAGAATACAGGCAGCCAGAGCTCTCCTGATAACGTGATGGCAGCAGCGACTGGCTCTACCTTTACTGCCCATCAGTGTCAACTACACTAAGTACAGTGGATGCCTTGGAAGTGTCTGGATTGTATAAACCACCTGGGAAGGAAAGGGCCTCCCAGCCAGGGCATGAGGCCAGTCTTCACATTCATGTATGTGCCGAACAACGAGTTCTTGCAGTAGCATAAAGTTACAAAGTATGTGACACTATTTTATAACTAGTTGTATGTATAGTTAATATTTAAAGTAATGTTTACTGTGCACTATTATATGACAATTATTAGGTTAAAGTTACAAAACAAACCAGAGAAAGAGACAAAGACAATGAGAAAGGCACAGAGGGAAAGGGGGCTCCACATGTGCACCCTCCAGCCTGCAGGGGCTGACACAGTGGAGTCAGCAACAGAGCAGCAAGTGTGGCAAAGCAATGGCGTTTCAGTCCCAGCAACGGAAACGAAAACTCCAGCCTGCGGAAGAGAGCCCTTCTGGAAGCTGGGAGTGGGCCCGTGCTTTTCAGGAGAGGAGCCGCTCTGAAAACACTGATTCTCCCCTCAAACAGCCTCAAGGCTCTGCAGCTACCACAGAAGTCAGAGACGTCTAGTCCCTAAAAGCTGCCTTTTAAAAGCCCCTCTGCAGGACCTCCCCGAGCCCCAGAGCAGGCCCAGAAAGAGCCTCTGTCCCTGCCTGCCTGCAGCAGGGCAGGTAGAAGCAGGCTGACTGAGACCCACAGGAAACAGGGCTAGCTGCTGACTGCAGACCCCAGCTTCCTGGGAAGGCAGGAACCAGCTTGGGTGTTGGGACAAAGCCCCCACTTCCCGGGTATGGGCACCTGCCAAACCGCGGCATGGACATCCACTCTGTGGGACTGGAACACACTTAGTCAAGGGGTTTTGGAAGCACAAATCCCAGAACAGAACAGAACTGAACTGCTCATCACCTTGTGAAAGTTCCTTCAGGAGCAACTCTGGCCTCCAGTGCCTCACAGGAGTAGTAGAAGTGCGCCATCAGAGGGCTGAGGGCTGTAGAGGATCAGACTCACCCACACCCAGGAAGGTGAGCTGGTCTCCCCAGCTGTCTCTTGGCCACCCTGATGTGCACACCTTCTGTTCACAGCAAGCACACTTGCTCAGGTGATGCAAGATGAACTGGGTGGATCCTGAGTCACTACAAATCTGCAAATAGAGGGGCAGAAATACACAGAGAGAAGCACATACGGAGAACACTCTGCAGGCTTGCTGGCAGCTCTCAGAACTCTTTTTCAATTGTTTTTCTATGTTCCTGCAGGTATCCCTGCAGAACAAGCCTGGCTGTTGTTAGGTTTGTGGCCACTAGACAGGTGCAGAAATTGTGGGAAAGCCATTGTATGCCTAAGGTCACAGAGTCATCCTTGCTAATGTGAGAATCCAGGTTGTGTGACAAGTTACATATTCTTCCCCTACAGCAGGTTACCTGCAAGTATAAAATGTAATGACCTGGAAAGAAGTCACCTCTTTCTCATAAAAGTGCGCTTCCACGCCCTCTGGTAGCCAAAAACTTCCCAGGAGACCAGGCCCCTTCCTTGGCTGCGGCAACACTCCCCTCTTAGGGAAGGTCCACAGGTCCACTCCCCTGTAAGAAACCACTGCAGAAAGTGCACCTTGCAAGCAGCCTCCAAGCCAATGCGGGAGAAAAAACAACCTTCCTCTTCCTCCTTCCCCCACTTCCCTTCCACTGAGCTTCCCACTGAATTGTTGCTGGACTCCCTTTGCTTCTACCCGCAATTGTTTCCACTCTGCACCCGTGCACGTGTGTGCACAGACATACAAGCAACCGCCCAATCCCAACTACCACCCTTCCTTCCCCCCATTGAAGGTCTTTTTTTGAATCTGATCCAAGCAGGAAGCCTACCCAGACCAGCTGCCCCACATCACGATCTATTTTTACTCTGATTTTGTTTGACCATGAGACCCTATGATCTGCTTCAGCATTCAAAATGCACAGTGTGCCTCCTTCCCCTTCACAAAGATCGTCTGCCATTGTGCACTGTCGGTTACAGAGATAGAGTGATGAGCTGAACTGCAAGAGAGATCAGGATCTCAGATGTTGCTTTTATATAAAATGCATAATCACGTATATAATGCACATGCATACCTATAAAATATTACGACACACTACATGACGCATGTCAGTAGTGTGTACATACACTACTGCATACGGAGAGCTCCCTTCTTAGAGGGCTCGGGTTACTGCATGGACAACAGACCTGCTTTGTCACTCTTGGGCAAATCACTATGAGGAAAATGAAAATAACTTTAAAATATAAGCAACCGGCTCATTAAAAAATTACGTGTCATAACACTAGAAATTAACCTACCTAAGGTGATCAGTAAAACTTCCTAGTAATAGCTTGTATGGTCAAGTCTGCATGTGAAAGGCAAATTGTCATTGTCTTTGTTAAGCAAGTTGGGTCAACCGTATGATCTGCACCACTAGTCACTGGCTTCTGTTCAGAAAGCACCTGGGATATCCTGCCCACCATACCACAGGCTTGAGACACAAGGCTGACACCCAGCATCTGCCTTTACAGCTCATTCCAGAGCGAAAGGCAGGGAAAGAAATAGTTAAGCTCAAGGAGAAAGTACTGAAAAAAACATGTGAGTGAAATGTTATAAGACATGAAATTAAAAATCCATCCCCTTGGATCTATTTAAGAATAAACATATCTGAGAACTAGAAAGTTTCAGTTACATCTGTGTTTCAATGCTTCCTTGCTTTAGTCTTACTGATAGTACCACATGCCTCACCTGCAATATTTACCTGTGAATGCTGAATAGCGGGGCTTCCACACGAGCCTTTCAAACATTCACAAAGGCTCACACCACACACCAGTGAGGTGGCTAAGTGGTGGGTTAGAGTAGTGACACAGCTTCTCACAAAATCTAGAGTGAGGACACAAAGCAAATATACAAGCAATTATAACAAAATATCTGGAATGCTGTCACAGCAGAATCATGGGGAAACAGGAGAGAAAAGAAGGCATTATTTATATTTTCACCATCCCTGGTTCTTTCTCCCATTTCCCTATGGTAAAATGAGCTCTCTTATTTTCACTGGCATGTGGCTGTGCACCCACAGACCACATTTCCAAGGCCCTGGGAAGGCAGCGGAGGTGATGTGGTGGCCTGTGGTTGGCTGGTGGAGGAGCAGAAGTCTCCACGTCTACAATTTTCAGATTATCACCTTCAGAACAGCTTCCCTGACCGTCTCCCTCCTTTCCTGCAGACCCCGGAGTCCGCAACCGTGAGTGCCCACTAAAGCCAGCCCTGGACCACTCATCTCTGAGCTCTGCACAGCCAGAGAACAAATGGAGGCTTACTAAAACCACTGTGTGTGTGGCTCTCTTTATTAAAGTAGCTTACCGCACTTCAGCTACACCAGCGTAGCAATTGGCCCTTGAAAGGAGGGTGCTGCTCTAACAAAACTAAAACTGAAATAGGGGATATCAATTCCGTACTCACATGGTGGACACTGTAGACAGATTTCACATGCGGGAATCACTGGTGCTTTGCAATACAATGACAGAATATTTATCACATTTGGCAAACATCAGAAAAGTTACCAAGCTAAGACCACGCAAAAGATGGGCGGTACTGCTCCAACCAAAGGTGGAAGAGGCTCAGAACGCGGTGTGCAGCTGCTCTTCGCCACTCCCGAGCGCAGCAGGGGAAGCGAGGGACGCGTTCGGGCTCCCAGGGGACGATGTTCATGCAGGGACCGGCAAAGGAACGGAGGCCTCCCCTGCCTACGCCCCGCCCTGACCAGGCCGAGAGCACCTAAGTCAGTTTCCGCAGGCCGCAAAACTAACGCTCCCATCTGCCCACCACCAAGAACTTCCGCGATGCGATTCCTCGGCTGTGAAAGCTAAGCTTTGCCACTGTGAAACGGGAAAAGTCACAGTTAGGCCCATCTTCTAACTGGTGATCTAGACCCAGGCTACAGCCCAGGCCAACGAAGGTCAGGAAGCACAGCGCCTCTTCCAGGGCGGACTCTGTTCCTAGCCCTAGGAAAGGAAGTGACGTGCGAGAAGCGGAAGTGAGGGTGGGACGGCCTGATTGGCTGAGGCACACGCCTGTCTCCCTGGAACGTGGTTCCAGAAACTCGCGAGGCTCCGGCATCCCCGCCCCTTGCAGCCCCTGTGGCAGACACCGCCCCGGAGCGCGGTGCGCGCTTCCTGTAGCTCCTGGTCCTCGCGTTCCGGGGTCCTCACCCCAGCCCCGCAGCTCCCACGTCGCCCCTCGGGCCGGCGTCATCGCTCTGCGCCGCGACTTCCCGTCAGCATCCACGGAAGGAGGCGCCGGCTTGGTGCAGGCCCTCGTCTGGACAGCGCTCGGCGCCGTTCGTTACTACCACTACTGCTACTATTACTGCTATTATTACTACTGCTGCCGCCATTGCTGTTGCTGTTTTCACCACGGAGAATACCGGGCCGGGCCGTCCGGTGGCGTCCTGCCTCCCGGGTCTCCCGGAGGAGCAAGCCGCACAAACCCGCCCTCGGCCTCTCGCGTGTGAGCCGAGCGCCCATCCTCCTCCCGGCCCCGCCACTGCAGCCCCTGGACGCCCTGGGCCCCTCGGGTTTGCAGGTCACGAAGCGCGTGGCTGCCTTTGACGAGCGCGGGACACTGCACGACCCTGTGGCTGGTGACCTTGAGTGGAAATCACATCCGCTAGGCTTCCTGGCCACTCCGCGGGGACCAGATCAGATCCGCTCGGGGAATCGCCGGCTGCCCTGCGCCAGCACTCCGAGTATTGGGTGCTCGATGCAAGCTACGGACTGGGGTGCACGTGAAGCTTGTTCACATTCCTATTAAATGCTGCTGTTTTCAAGGCGCTTTCTGATGCTTTTTCACTCAGCTCTCTCAACATGCTTCTCAAGTAAGCAGAACAAATATTATCATCTCTGCGTTTGGAGAAGACAAAATTGAAACAGGAAAGATAAAGTAACTATGACTTCTAGGAAAGATGGCACCGAGTTCACCTCCCGTGCGGTATCTCTGCTTGATGAATCTCACATTGTCAAGTGAAATATTAGCGGAGAATGGCAGCATACACAAGCTAACTGCAGTCAGGGCTCGTGCACTCCTGGAAGCCTGAGAGAACACTCTGAAACGTCAGCACAAGGGCGGCTGCTGTGGCAGAGACAGCAAAACCTGCTACACTGGCATCCTGTATGGACCCTGGTTAGAGTCCAGACTTCTGTACTTGTGATCCATCTCCCTTCTAATATGCCTGGGAAGGCAGCAGAGGATGACCCAAATCCTTGGGCCCCACCAGGAAGAAGCTCCTGGCTACAGCCATTTGGGGAGTCAACCAGCAGGTAGAAGATTTCCTTCTTCCCCCCTCCCTTTCAACTCTTTCCAACAAGTAAATAAGTCATAAAAAAAAAAAAAAAGTCAAGCAAAGCTGGCACTAGATGTTCGCTGGACTGGGACACAGGTTCACCCCTGGGTGTACAGGGAACCACAGTGTTTGCCTCCATGCTTACCACAAAATTCCAAGTCCTGAGTGAAATCTTTATTTACCTTGTAGAGGACCTGAAAATCTAGAACAGTTATCAATTCCATCTTCAGCAATGGTTTTTAAGAATGTATATAGAGAGGGAGAAGGATATAGTTCAACTTGTGACAAGGAGCTGAGCCAACATTCCTACTGGAATAAGGACACAGACAAACTTGTGATGAGGAGTTAAGTCAAGATTCCCCTTGTCCTGGAGTAGTGCTGCCCCAGGAACACCCTAAAGAAGTCCTGCCCAGGTACAACTGAATGACAGGGTTCTAAACTGGAAGACTGGCCAAGTGGAGACAATGAGAAATCTGTAGCAGGGAAGAATAAGCAAAAAGCAATGGAGTAAGAGAAGAAGCAAAATCTACTTCAAGCATAGATGACTTTGTAGTAAGTGTGAATAGAGTCTCCAAAGTAATAAACACTCAACTCTTGTTATAAAAGTGGTGTTAAACGAAAGAGACCAAAGTTGACAGATTATCAGTGACTATGTGAAACAGCCAAGTACAAATAGGAAGAATAAAAATATAGAAATTAAACTTAAAAAAAGTAGTAGGTGTTTTCTACAGTTCAGATACAGTGTGAATGATTACTCCCACCCCTACCCCCAAGGCTTTCTATATTGAATTTTTTTTTTTTTATTTGACAGGTAGAGTTAGACAGTGAGAGAGAGACAGAAAGGGCTTCCTTCCGTTGGTTCACTCCCCAAATGGCCACCACGGCTGGTGCTGTGCCGATCAGGAGCCAGGTGCTTCTTCCTGGTCTCCCATGCGGGTGCAGGGGCCCAAGCACTTGGGCTAACCTCCACTGCCCTCCCGGGCCACAACAGAGAGCTGGACTGGAAGAGGAGCAACCAGGACTAGAACCCAGCGCCCATATGGGATGCTGGTGCTGCAGGCAGAGGATTAACCAAGTGAGCCACGGCGCCGGCCCCCTGTATTGAATTTTAATTCTCAGTGTAAGGGATAAGGAAGGGGGAAATTTTAACTAAAGAGACAGGATCTTCAGGAAGTGAATAAGATTAGATGGGGTCATCAGCATAAAACCTTTTTGAGTGAGTCCTCCTGGCTCTGAGACAAGAGACCAGACAGATACACCTCCGGCCTCTTAACATGGAATGCTTGCATGGCCATAGGACTCTGCCATCCAGAAACTGCCACCACATGTGGGTCCTTGATCTTATGTCTCCAGAATTGTGAACCAGGAACAAACCCCTTTTCTTTATAAAGCAACCTGGGTCAGGTATTTCATTATAGTAACAAAAAGCTGACCAATACAATGGCATATTAGTTTTCTGTTGCCCTGTAAACTATTACACATAGCTGCTTAGAACACCTGTTTACTTAGATGCAAGTATCCAGTGGACCTTACTGGGTTCCTGTACCAGCATCATCAGGTGAAATCAATGTGTCTGTAGGCCAGGCTCCAATTAAGAAAGCCACAGGAATGAATCCACTTCTGAGCTCATTCAGGATGTTGGTAAACTTCCATTTCTTGTCACCATTGTCACCCTGTTTCCTTTCCGGTTTTCAGTCAGTGTCACTCTCCACCCACAGGGTTATCAGGGCCCCTCCTACACAGCCTCCTCCATCTTCAAAGAGAGAGATGTCCGTCCGGTCAAATCTGTTCTGTTATTTCAAATCTCTCTAGCTTCTCTTCCTCTAAGAACCAGAGGAGACTCTGCTATTAAAAAAAAAAAAAAAGGTGAAAATGTTTAGATTCAGCCTTTTCAGATACTCTGTCTTTAGCCAGATAACTTATCACACAACCCAGGTATGTCTCTTACTCACAGGTTTCACTCACCCTCTGGGGAGAAGAATTTACAAGGGCCAGGGATCTGTGGGCATCATTCTTAGAATTCTGCCTGACACACCTGGCTCCTACTGAAGGCTGGAAAGACTCAGAGAATTAGCAAAATAGCGTAAAGGACAAAGGCATACAGGGAAACACATGTTTTACAACTTTCTATGAATGTTTTTGAGAGAGATTAAAGAATAAGTCTCTCAACTTGTTCTTCCGACAATTGAAGAATGACTCCAACACTTATTTAATAAAAATTCCAGGAGAGAGTGAAAGGAATATCAGGTGGAGAATAAGAAATAATTACTAGTTTTTAAATAATTAAGGAAAGATATAATTTTTATTATAACTTACACACAAGTACAATAAATAAATTACCTGTGAAATATCACAATTAGACTGATAGCAGACTTCTCATTAGAATAATAGATGTCAGTAGAAAATAGTGAAATGTCACCATATAGCTGAAAGACTTGTCAACCCAACATTGTGTATGCAGTCAAACGATCTTGCAAAAACAATGGGTTCTGGAAATGTCTAATTAAAGTGAAAGCCAAACAACCAGGAAAGGAGTAAAAATAACACAGGAAAAGAGGAATTGTGATCAAAGAATCTCTGCTGAAGAGTCACACAGCTACTGAAAAATGGAGCTGGAACTATGGGATTCACAAAAGAGGACACACTTTGACAGTATCAGCTTTGGAAATGTAAAAATAGCATAACTAACAAAAAGCATTCAGTGTGGCTTATGGGGAGATGTTTAGTTATCAGCAGTGATGTGGTGCATACAACTAAGGTGCAGTCACCAAGATATGTTAGAGAAAGACACTTGTAGCCACTGAGAACTTCAGAATCTATATTAAGTGTCAGTGTTAATATCTTAATCCCCAGTTGGTGAGTTCTGGAAATAATGACTTCTTTTCTGTTTTCTCTCCCAAAAACAAAAATCTTCATTTCATCCTCAAACCAGTAGTTATTGTTTTTTTTTTTTTTCCCTAACAGAAAGCCCAGTTTGCACAACATGGCAAGAATGCTGATTTTGGGGGGATGGCAATGAGGGGTTTGTTAAAAAAGAAAAATTAGAAAATAATTCTGGTCTGAATGCTTGAGATTGTAATATCTAGTTAATACAAAAAAAAATCCAACACAGATTCACTAGGGAATATTTATAAATTAAAACTAAAATACGTGAGCTCTTTTAGGACCTATTAGATATTAAATACATATATTAAAAGTGTTACAGAACTCAGCAATACTAGAAATGTTTTTCCTTTAATTTATGGAAGTATTTTTAGAAAAAAAAGTATGTGAAATCTTGTTAACTTGAAACTTTGTAACTTCCTTCAAAGTTGACCATCATAAAGCATTTCATGATCTTTATGCATCCTGATAATTGTCCAAGTTTTGATCTGAAAACGACTTTGCATCAATTGTCATGCAAATTCCATGAACTGAGATGTACAAAGTACGAGTGGGAGCTGCACAAAGCTGTCTGTGTCAGAGGGTTTGAGTAAATGCTAAGTGTCAGTAGCAGGGGCTCTCCCCTTTCCCAATCAATTCCCAGAACCCTGATTTCCTTTAAATCTTCCTTTAAACATGATCTCATCCTGACCTAATGATGCTGATTCACAGACACGATGAGGTAATGCACTTAAGATAATGCATCATCGTCGTGGCTCACACAACTGTAAATATTAAGCAGGCTTTCGGTGCAGCATTAACTTTTACAGTAACAAGAAGCTGCAAACTAATGACAGTGCAGCCTCCAGGAACACACTATGCTGGGAAGGTTGTGCATTGCGTGAGGGAATGTAGGACAGGATGCCACCTAATTTTATAGTATTCTCATCAGAAGAAAAGGGAAAATAACATTTTTAGGTAATAAATTAAATCTTTATATTAAAAAAATGTGTATGTGTGCAGGACCCAGGCCACTAAGATTTTTGTTTTGTGCTTTTTTTTCCCTCTTCATTAGTCTGTCACTTAAGCACAAGGGCTTGGAGTTTGACAATCAATGTATAATAGAATCACTTTTAAAATATATGACTCTGGAATGAATTTTCCACTAATCCTGATGATAGAAACCAGAATCTCAGAGAAGCCAAATGGCCTTTGCACTTTACTAGCCTGTGCAGCAAAGCTGCATTTCTACTGTGATTTTGTATACTTACTCATTATACACAGTGTATTTTCTCACAACATAGGAACATGGATTATCAGGGAAGGAATAGAGATTTAGGCAAATAGCGAAGATTCTGAAATGGTAGACATTAGTGCTTCAAGGATCTTAGGAAGTACCTTCTCTTGTATTCTTGTTTCCTGGGTGATGGAATTGAGACAGAGATGATAGGCTAAAGGCAGATTCATTCAAGTGTTTAGTCCACCTACATCATTAGTGATAGGGTTATAGGAACAGGTAGTACAGGTCCCTGTCCTCCAATAGCTTTCATTGGAGTAGGAATGCAAATACTCACACAATAAGCTATATGTCAGACAAAGAAATAGTACAGTAGGTGAAGCACCATGAGACAGCAGAGAAAAGAGCAATTAATTTCAAGTGGGCAAGGGACAGAGGGTGGCAGCCAAGGTCCAGCTGAACCTGAGTGGATTGCCAATAAAGGGAGAAGATGAAAGAGGAAAAGGCATAAACTGCAGTGCACACATTAGCACAGAGGCAGAGAAATGATGGTGTTGGGTACGTTGACCAGCTTCACAGAGGGGGAGTGTGCCAGGAAAGTGAAGTGGCCATGTCTGATAGGGAGGGAGATAGCAGAAAATGAACGTTGTGCATTGAGTTTGATAGGAGGACATTCAGGAACACAACATTCAACACAGTCCAAAGTGTGCATGTAGGAGCTAAGTACTGTTCAAGTGAGGATTAAAACAGAGATTCTCTGATTCCAGTGTTTGTCAAGGCCATATCATGTTATATGAAAATTGAGTAGATGGAAAGAAACTGAAATGAATGTTTTGGGTACATTTTTCTCCTGTCCATGATTTTTTGTACAATAAAACTTATTCTGTTAATAAGGCAAACATGCAAACAAATATGAAGATATATTGGCCTCACCAGAGTCACAAAGAGAAAAAGAATGACAAAGATAGCTTATATTTTATAGCTAGAAAGCAGACTGACATCTACCATTTTATTTTACCTCTCATTTTCTCTGAACTACTGTGTGTATCAGCATCTTACTTTCATGGATAAACAAACTCAGACTAATGAGCATTCTGGTGAGTTAAATAGTGGGACTGGGACTAGGACTCAGATCTCCTAATCCCGAGGGATGAATGTCAAGTGTTCTAGACTAAGTTCAAGGACCTTTTGTATTACTTCTAAAAATTTACCATATTTTTGCACAAGAATGTGTATAAAAGACCACATTGAATTTGGAGAAAACACAGATCCTCCTCCTCTGTGTGAACAGACCCATCTTCTGCCCCTTCTTGTGCCCACACCACTTGGCTTTCCCCTTATGCCAAAACCTCTGTTTCGGCACTGGTAACATTTTAGTGGTCAGTGGTGGTGGTCTTTTTCCTGTTCTCATTCTCTTCATATCTGCAGACCTTAAACCACTCACAATTTCCTCTTCCTTGAGACTTGCTCCCTTTCTCAACTTCCAGGACATTGAATTCCCTTTCCATGCTCCCATTTCCAGCTTCTCTGCCTGCCCCACACTCTTATGGGCAACGCTGCCTTTGAATTGGGCTTGGCACTTGGGAGTTTGACTCTTCCCAAGGATTTGAGTTTGGCACTTGCCTCTAATGTGAATCCTCTCATTGTATAACTCATTATTTCTTTCATCACCATTAGATCATTTATTCACAATCTCCTAATTTCCATGCAAACATCTCTGAATTGCTGGGTATACCAATAATTAAATGAGGAAATGGAGCACCCTTTTTTTCAAAATAAAATAAAGCTTTCTTCTGTAACCTCTACAACCAACCAACCAGTCACACCAACAAAACAAAAGAAAAGAAACCTCCATCAGTATATCTGTAGCTTTTAAAACATTAAAATTGATATGAAAATTGAAACCATGTATAAAATTCTTATGTATACTATGATGTCAAATCATCATATTTAAAAGTGTAATGTTGCCCGATATGTCATGTCCCTAACATCCTCCTCTGTTTTATGTTCTTCCACAGAACTTTCAAGCACTTAACCATACTATGTACAGTTTGTGTATGTCATTTTGCTATTTTCCTCTCTAACTGAAGTATAAACTTCATAAGGGCAGAGATTTTCAACTGTGTGCTATTATATCTCTGACACCTAGAGTGTACCTAGAACATTGTGGATTCTCAACAAATATTTCTTGAATGAAAGAAGAAATTGACTTCAAGAGCATCCATCCATCCACTGGAATTTTCCTGTGTTGTGGACAGGATCCATTTCTGGAAGTCACCTTCACAGACCTGAGATTCTTTCTGTGTGTCTGATGCAATGGAAGTGTGTGAAACCAGCTCTCAACTGGCTTAGGGATCTCTGTAACATCAGCAGTAGAAATGGCCCAACAGAATCTGGTCTCTAAATGTTCATTATTATTTTCCACCATGAAGAAAACAAATCTGACTCAAAATGTGCCTCATTTTCCCCTAAGTTGACCCCACTTCAGAGTATGTTTTGGTTATTTTTTGCAATAAGTGTTCCACAAGCTATCTTTGACTGGTAAAATGCCAGGGAACATTTTCTCTACTTCGATGTTTTCTGTTAAGGTTGAGTCTTCACATAACCAGACAAGGATAGAGCCATGTTGATTGTTCTTCTGTTCTGCAAAGTATTCCAACATGCATGTGTTTACAAAGGAATCTGAATTCACAAAATGTCTTAATAGAAACTGACTTATAGGAAACAACTATTCTTCACAACCCAGCAGGTAGCTAACATCACTTTGGACACAGAATTAATATTTTGATAAAAAGTACTGGAAGCTATTTTCTCAAAGGGGTATGTATGTATTAAGAAGAAAGTGCTGTCTGTGTAGATATAATGATTGTAAGGGAATGAGAAACATTGGGCATAGGGAGGCACATAAAGACAGATGTATTGCTCAATCACAGAGTTACACATAAGCACTATCCTTAGTAAATGACTGCTTTTAGAAAAGCAGTTCATAAATCTCATACAACAGAGCCTTCAGCATAGAACCTCTCAGTACTAAATTGGTCATCTCCTGCTGCCACCATGGCACCCG
Organism: Lepus europaeus; assembly: GCF_033115175.1. Lineage (NCBI taxonomy): Eukaryota > Metazoa > Chordata > Mammalia > Lagomorpha > Leporidae > Lepus > Lepus europaeus. The sequence continues at coordinate 3,919,258 of NC_084839.1, forward strand.
TGAGCTGTCAGAGCAAGGAATGAATGAGGGTGGCCATAGTTTCTGGACCAAGTAGAAGAGACATGTGGGTGGCTGGCAACCAATCAGATGTGATGTGCACCTCTCATTGAGAAAAGATCTTGCTAGATTTACAAAGGCACTGCTGATGTAACTAACCTGAGGACGCCAGCAGTTCTCCTAGGCATCATTGACAGCACTTTCCACCTAGCTTTATCCATGTGTGTAACACTTTGTGCTTTATCACATATGCACTGAAGGGAACAGAAAGGAGGCCACGAAGTTGGAGCTGAGCAGACAAGGCAAGAAGCACACCAAGAGATGTTGTCAGACCTGGGGCAGGGTTGGCAAAATCATGAAGAACTTTCCAGCTCTTGTCCTTGATTTTAGTGAGATGTGAGCCTTAGAGTGAGCAGACTGCTGTAAGCTGATTTGTGTTTTAGAAGAATCATTCTAGTCGTCCTACTGAGACTCAGTGGAAGACACATAAGGACAATAGCAGGAAGCTATTGTCAATCATGCAAGTGAGAAATAAGGTTGACTGCAATCCCAATTTCTACTTCCCTCCTTTCCCAGCTTCTCTACACAGTTGTAGTGGTTTCCTGTGTTTCACCTGCAGTTTTTACCCCATGTCCTTCTTTTTCCCAGTAATCATTCTTCATCTGTTCCGCCATCACCCCTATCAATCTTGACCCATGATGGAACTTGTCCTCTTGTACTTCTTACCTAGATATTCTTTACATTTATGTATCTCCCCTTTGTACAAATAGCAACTCTCAGGTACTTACATTAAGCATTCATTAATATTTGGCAAATCACATATGTATGTCACTGCTTTGTAGAAATGAGGTTGACCTTCTGCAGTAAAAGATATTCAAATACACAGAAATTCCAGTTTTATATAGGAATAATACATACATGTAGAAAGATGATCCTTGAATGTTATTGCCTCTTCAAAATCAATGGAACAGTTAAATTTATTCTCAGTATGAAAATTCTGTCTCTTTTGCTCACATATATTCACTTCCAGTTATATTGAATTCCTTCTGTATCTGTCTTTCCTCATTCAGTCATTCACTTATGTATTGAACAAATTTAGACATAATGATAAATATGAGGGCCAAAGATGAAGAGTTATCCCATGCCCTCAAGGTGTTTACATCTGAATAGGGAGAACAGATTTCCAAGTTGCAAACCCTTGTAGAAGTGCAGAAGAGTAGAAATGTGCCAGCTCTGTTTGAACAGGTGTGGCCAGGCAAATTCTTAGACAAAAATGAAATGGCCAGAGACAAAGGGGAGGGAAGAACTGGATTATGAACAAAGCCTCAAGCTGGGCTGCTTACAGAAGCAATCAAACATCTGAAATTGATTTTTGTAAATGTTTATTTGAGAAGAAGACAAAGATATGAGAGAGAGAGAAAGAGAGAGAGAGAGAGAGAGAGAGAGAGAGAGAGAGATTCTATCTGTTGGGAGGCCAAAACCAGGAGCTGGGAACTCAATGCAGGTCCATGGCAAGAACCCAGTCACTTGAGCCATCACCATTGCCTCTCAGAGTCTGCAGCAGAAGTAAGTTGGAGTTGGGAGCCACAGTTGGGCATCAAACCCATTCAACTCCAGTACAAGACACAGGTGTCTTAACTGGTGTCTTAGGCTTAGGTGTTAGGCTAAACACCTGCTCCTGAAATTGACTTTTAAGGTTCCAAACTGCATGTATCCTAGTCTAGACAAAATAAATCCAAGATCATTCACTGAGGCCCTTAGATGCATTTCTATCTTAACACAGAATTTCTAAACCTCCTGAAGCCAAGCACAGCCTAATATTACTACATATGCAACATAAGTGGAAATAATGTGCTTCATCCAATCATAAATTATTTACTAGCTTTACCTCATTGTGATATTATTTCTAAACCTATGAGGTTCCTGCCAACAGGGGAAAGGATATAAATAAAATACATTCATTTATATCTAAGCAAGTACGTGACTTACTCTCAAACTGAAAACCTGGCTCCTTTCAAGACCTATTGCTTGTGTCGAGTAAACAAACCAAAATCCTTGATATTCTCACAGATCACAAAAGTAAAATATGAGAAGGGCTTACAGTTTGTCCATGTTACAAGCATAGCTTGATTAATCTTTTCTTCTATCCAGTAATTCACTGGAGCCACAGCTAATTGAATCAAAGCTCTGTAACTCCAGGGTTCACCACTATCTTGAAATTCAATCCTAACAGTGATACTCAGGGGGGGAGTAAAAGAGAAGATGCTGAAGGTCACTTCAGATTTAAAATAATAGAATTGCTACTCCAGGAACAGTTTTACTATCTCACTCCACCCTTTCTTGGGAAGGGGTCACTACAGTGAAGCATTTATCTATTTTCAAAACTGTGGAGAGGTGGGGTTCACAGACTGTTTATAGGTAGCCACTCCTCATCTATTGAGAACTTCAGCCTCCCAAGCAACAGAAGTCCTGGATGATAAGGTCAGTTCAGGTGTTTACACCTGCCTTCCCTGGAAAATGAGCTTTATCTACTGATGGTGGGATATACATACTTCCTCTGTCCACTGGTTTTTGGCAACCTCAGGTCTGATGGTGGCCACAGGGATTCACACAGTTTGAGTTGATGCCAACCAATCTGCTATCCCTCAGTTTCAATTGTAGATGTCAATCTGTGTTATCTTCTGGGTGGCACATTGTACATTACCTGTGAACTGGGCAGCACAGGTCCACTCCCTGCCCACGGCATTTAGAGCCCTGTCTCAGCCTTCAGGCTTTGCCAACAGTAACCTACAGTGCCCCTTCCCAGTCCTCTAGTCCACTGTATTCAGCATCACTCATATTGAAGATTCTACTTTTGGATGCATGTAAGATGGCACAAAAGCTCCTTTGGACAATGAGCTCCATGATCACCTGACAGTAGAAGTACCTGTGGTAGGGCCGTAAGGTGGATGATGGACTTGTTCTCCCTTTTCAATCAATCATGGCCTCGGGATGGGCCTCATGTACCTTTTCAGGCATCTTTGGGCTAGACTTAGACTTGGGTATCTAGTTGGTAAAAGCGATCTAGATAGAAAAACGATTCTAATACACCAGATTCCTGCAACCCAGATGCCTGTATGGGTTAAATCTCTGTTAAGCTCTACTCCATATATATAAATACCATTTACCTCCACTTCCATATAGCTATTAAGTTAGAGTCATTCTTATTAAATTTTTTCCTTAGGAGCCTCATAGTTATTCAATAAAATTCTTTTTTTCTTTTTTAAAGATTTATTTATTTATAAAACAATGTTACAGAGAGAGGAGAGAGAGAGAGAGAGGAATCCTCCATCCACTGGTTCACTCCTCAAATGGCTGCAACAGCCCAGACAGGACTAGGCTCAAGCTAGGAGCCAGGAGCTTCTTCCAGGTCTCGCATGTGGGTTCAGGGGCCCAAGCACTTGGACCACTTTTTTCTGCTTTCCCAGGCCATTAACAGGGAGCTGGATCAGAAGTGGAACAGCCTGGACTCAAACTGGTGCCCTATGGGATGCCAGAATTTTAGGTGGCAGTTTAACCTCCTACACCACAGTGCTGGCCCTGACATTATTTTTAAAAAGCTTTTGCTTGCTTATTTATTAGAGAGAGAGATAGAGAGAGAGAGAGAAACAAAGAGAGAGAGAGAGAGAGACCGAGAGAGACTGAGAGAGAGCACTCCCATCGACTGGTTCATTCCTCAAATGGCCACAAATGCCAGGGGTTAAAGCCAGGAGCCAGGAACTCAATCCAAGTCTCCCATGTGGTTGGCAAAAAATCCAAGCCCTTGATCCATCACTGCTGCTTCTCAGGCTCATTAGCAGGAAGCTGGAACTAGAAGCCAGAGCTGGAATTCAACTCAGGCATCCTAATGTGCAATATGGGCTTCATAACTGGAGTCTTAATCACCAAGCCAAACCCGTGTCTCAACAATGACATTCCTGACGCCTGCACAAATGCATCACACTGCCTACTTTTTTTTTCCCATTGGAATTCAGAGAGAGACAGATAGAGAGATCTTCTATCTGTTGGATCACTCCCCAAATACCTACAACAGCCAGAACTGGACCAGGCCAAAGCCAGAAGCTGCAACTCAATCTAGATCTTCCATGTGAGTGTCAGGGACCTTCTATGAGAGCTCTCACCTGCTAACTCCCAGGGTGTGCCTTGGTAGAAAGCTATAATTAGAATAAGAAGTAGAACTTGAAGCCAGGCACCCCAATATAGTTACAGGTGTCTCCAGTGGCATCTTAACTGCTGGGCAAGAATGCCTGCACAGACTTGTCCACCTTTGATTACCTGTCTTCTTCAGAATGGTTTCGATCTCTATCTGGTGGGATACCCATGATCCATGCAAACTGAGGGATATATTAGTTCTGCTTCATTGTGGAGAGAGCATGACACCCAAAGAGAAGCCACAACATGTTGAGATGCTTCATCCCCAAAGCAGAATGCCTGACTTCTGTTCCCATGCATGGTGGCCGATGACGCTATGAACATTGGCTTTCTACCAAGCAGTACAGGTTGACATAGCAAGAAAGCTCACTCCTGACCTGACGTGACCCCTACAACTATTTGAGTCAGAAAAGGCCAACTTATGATGAATGCTAGTAAGCCTGTCTACCAACATCTATTCCCTGTCACTCCTGAGACACAGCCAGACTGTTTGCCAGCTGCTCTCTGGGTCAGGCCACACAGAATTGTTCTAGGCAATAAAATGGGAGCATGAGGTAGCCCATGCCCAGTTGCCCAGTCCAGCTAACAAAAGATAACTGCATGTAATTCTTCATCCTGGAGAAGGACATGGCCATGCCACTGTGACCTCACAGGGCAGGAGTAGAAAGAAAACACTCTCACTTCAGTTTTCATCCTCATCTCCTGCAGAGGTTCCCTGTTGAAAAGAAGGGATGCCAGAGGACAAGGAGATGTACAATTTGGGCATGCTCAATCGGACTTGCCCCAAATGGTGGAGTTAGAAACGTGCCACGGGATTCCAATACAATCCCATCAAGGTGGCATGTACCAATGCCATCTCACTAGTCCAAGTGATCATCTTCAGTTCACAATTGATCACACTGATAGGTCTAAGAGTCAAAGGGATCACACAAACAAGACTAGTGTCTGCAAATACTAACTGATAGAACCAAAAATGGAGAGAATGATTCAACATGGGAAGTGGGATACACAGCAGACTCATAGAATGGCAGATGTCCTAAATAACACTCTGGCCTCAGAATCAGCCCTTAAGGCATTCAGATCTGGCTCAAGAGCCTATGAGAGTATTTTAGGCATGGAAAGCCAAAACACCCTGGGGGGGAAAAAAAAAAGAAGACCTAAATGAAAGATCTCTGCGAGTGAGATCCCAGTGGAAAGAACAGGGCCATCAAAGAAGGAGGTACCTTTCTCTGAAGGGAGGAGAGAACTTCTACTTTGACTATGACCCTGTCGGAATAAGATCGAAGTCGGCGAACCCTAAAGGCTTCCATAGCCTCGGCAACTCATGACTAGAGCCTAGGGAGATTACTGACGCCATAAACAAGAGTGTCAAATTGCTAAATCAACAACAGGAGTCACTGTGTCACTGTGTACTTTTGTCTCATGTGGGATCTGTCCTTAATGGGTTGTCCAATGTGAAGTAATGCTATAACTAGTACTGAAACAGTATTTTTATACCTTGTGTTTCTGTGTGGGTGCAAACTGATGAAATCTTTACTTAGTATATACTGAATCAATCTTCGGTATATAAAGATAATTGAAAATGAAAAAAAAAACTTGGTGTTAAATTGGAAATTGCATAGAAAATTAATCAATTCTTAAAAAAAATATCATGTAGGATCTCTGTCCTTAATGTGCTATACATTGTGATTTAATGGTATAACTAGTACTCCAACACTATTTTTCACTTGGTGTTGCTATGTGAGGGCAAACTGTTGAAATCTTTACTTAATATATACTAAACTGATCTTCTGTATATAAAGAGAATTGAAAATGAATCTTGATGTGAATGGAAGGGGAGAGGGAGCGGGAAAGGGGAGGGTTGTGGGTGGGAGGGAAGTTATGGGGGTGGGGAAGCCATTGTAATTCATAAGCTGTACTTTGAAAATTTATATTCATTAAATAAAAGTTTTAAAAAAAAACCAAGGGGTTGATAAAGCCACATAGAGAAGATTCCTAAGTCCAAGAGCAAGATTGGACATTGGATCTGGGATGTAAGTGGAACCAATCAACAAAGTATGCTCTGCAAACCACTTACTGCGTCCATCAATATCCTCTCACTAACACAGTCCCTAAGTAATGGAGCGAGGAAGCAACATAACATGTCCCTGATGCTAAGAGAGATCATCCCACATGAATATTCAATGAGAGGAAGCTACTAAGCTCATGGAAATTTTTTACTGTTAGCCATTCTCTCTAATACCATGTCCAATCTAATTTCCTGCATCTTCCATTCGTTGGGCAGCTATCTTCTCAGTGAGCTTACACAAGATAAATTCAAACCCCATGGCATATGAGAGTCCTGCAAATACCTGAAAGCAGTCAGCACATCCCTCTCTATCCTTGCTTTTCTTCTTTCCCTGTGAGTAAGCCAGACCCTTCAGTACCTGGAATGCAGTGATTTCTGTATCCCACAATATCTTGTCCATCTTCCTGCGGGCTCGCTAACTTGAGGCCTTCATCATGAATTTAACTGCCAAGAGTTAACAAAGCACTCAGGGGAAAGACCCACCCATTGTATACACAGAGACTCTGAAAGGATCCTGTAACTAAAGTAAACATTCTTGCATGCTGAAAATCATCATGCTGTAGAATGGATCATATTGACTTCGATAATGGCCGCATCCCCCAGGCCCAAGGTGGGAGAACTTTCTGTCCATTTAGACAGAAATGATTTCAGCTTTTGTGGCCAGACAGCTTCTGAGGCAACCACTCAACTGCACACTCTGAAGGAAAGTGGCCACAATGATGCACTAAAGAATGAGAGTGACTAATTCCCAGTAAGGCTGTACTTACAAAACTGGCTCCCAGACAGATCTGACCCAGGGCTGCGGCTGACACAAGGTCTAGGTCAGTGGGTCTCAAATATTCTCTCAAACTACATCCTGGTTCCAGATCACCCCTCATCCTGATTCAGTCTCAGGTCTGGGGTGGGACAACTCTCCCCTTTGACATTTGCTAATTCTGCTCCAACTCTGGGGTGTACAAGGCAAAAAGAAGGCTCTGAGAGAGCACCATGGTGTTGCCTCTGCTGTTGTACCTTATGTTTGCTTTCTACTAAATGCCCAGGATATTTGTTCTTAGTGGGAGGAATAGAGAAAACCACCCCATCTTCCTTGCTGTGTGTGAAGTCCCACTGTATCCTTTTCTATATTAAATGCCTTTCTGCTGATCCCTCCCTGTTCCACCTGAGCCACCAATTTTAGGTAAGAGTGAGACAGCATTTCGCTTTCTCATGTCACTTGCTTTAGGAAGCCATCGGGAGCACACTACGCCTGGTTCTTCTGCCAGCACATTGGAGAGAGGATGGGCTGAGTGTAGTGAGCTGTTTCCTAGAGACCGCCCATATCTGTGGGGCATGAGTTTCAAAACTCGAGCTTCACCCATGGTGCCATCCTTCCAGCCTGTCATGTGCGTGGGGTGGGCCAGTTCCTTTGCAGTGCAGTACCTTATTCTTCGGTGTCATGGGTCTACTCCTGTAGGTCTCTGGGCCTGCAGCAGCATCTGGAAACCCTTTAGAAATGCAAAGTTTAGGCACCATTGAGACCTTCGGAGCCAGGACCTGGAATAGGACATTCAGCTTGAGATCGCAGCTCCAATCTAATAGTAGAATGACTGAGGATGATTTTTATCCATTTTTCTTCCTGGTTCTCTTTGGTCAGTAGCTCTCAAACCATTCAGTCTATTAGAATCATATGAGAAGCTTCAACCCAAATATCAATGTGCAAGTCTTATCTAGATTGAGGTGTGTAGTAGATCTTAGAGATTATTTTTTGTAAAATTATTTATTTGGAATGCAGGGTGACAAACACAGAGAGGGAGAGAGAGAGAGAGAGAGAGAGAGAGAGAGAGAGAGAGAGAGAATGAACTTCCATGTACTGATTCACGCCCTAAATGGCTATGACAGATCTTCCACATGGGTGACAGGGTCCCAAATACTTGGACCATCTTCTGATGTCTTCCTAGATGCATTAGTGGGCAGCAGAATCAGAAATGGAGCAGCCAGAACTTGAATTGACTGTTCCAGTATGGGATGCTGGAGTCTCAAGTGTTGTCTTAACCCACTGCACTACAAAATCAGTCTCAAAGTGTTGGGAATTTTAAGAACTATCCAGAATGCAGTATGCAATTATCATATTCCATTGCACTTCTATTTAATAAGTTGGGGTGTATCTCCCAAATCCATGTACCCCTCTTACAAAAGAGTTTGTTTTAATTAGGGTTTGCCAGAAAAACAACAGAGGGAAGACCTCTATGTGGGGAAGTTTGTCATAGAGATTGGTTCATATGACCAAGACACAGAGAAGTCCCACAACGTACTGTCTGTAACTCAGTCCACCAATCTCTGCCAAAGCCCCCTCACAGACACTTCCAGACGACATGTTGCACCATCCATCAGGCCGGGCAATTAGACCCAGAATTAACCATCACAGAGCCCCACTGTGTTGTAATCAGGTCATGAGTGCCTCCAGTATGGTTAGGATGCAGCAAATCAGGTAGGCCCAGGAGTCTGAATTTTGCAAGGATTTAAAATCTGCTGTGGAGACCTCATTCTGAACAACTCAGCTTAAAATGTCTGCTGTTACCCCAAAAGGACTTAAAATAAAGATGCTCTTGGTAACTTGTCATTCATCCACAGCCTGCATTTCACAGGCATCTCTATAACATCCAGAGATGTGGGGTCCCATACCCCTTGGCCACACCCTGGTGGACCCCTGATGGCTGGACCCTGCCACTGCTGGTCTGTATCTCAGGACTTGTTTACTATGAGGCTCCTGGCTATAGATTTTCTGAAAACAAACCCTCAAGTCAACCTGATAATTTCCTGCATGTGCTCCTGGCAACCTCTGGTGATCCCTGGGCAGTCAGCAACTGAAGCTCATTTGCACTGGCCTCACACTGAGACCCATTCCCTTCTGCAAGCACCAAACAGACCACCACTCCCACCCCAGTCTTCACCACATGGTAACTACCTGGCACCATAGCACTATAAGAGCCTGTGCACCTAAATAAATCCCAGACGGATTAAGGATGGAAGCATTCAAAAACAAGAAGCTAAAACACACATGCCTTTAGAATCATTTTGTAGCTTTAAGGTTAGGCAACTTCACAAAGGTCTAGAATCAAAGTCTTTACACTTTTCTTTGAGCTTGTCTCATTCCCCAGAAAAGACCCCAGCCTTGAACAGGAGCCCATGGTGACAAAGCCACTCAGATGCTGGGGCCCAGGGTGGCTCCCCTGGTCTCCCAGGCATAAGCTTGGTCTCCAGGACTGCAGGCCACCTGCTGTCTCTGGCTGGCAATCATATCTGCTAGTTCAGCCTTTGCCTGTGGGGATGGAGGACACTCCAGATGCAGAGAGGGAGGTGGTCCCTAGATATAGTTGAGTCCTATAGGCCTTTCAGCCGGTCCCTGTGTATCTGCCTTGCCCACTCTTCCAGGTCGCCAGTCTCCTAGGGATGCAAGTTCCCAGCGCTGGAGGAACCTCCATGTTTCTCTTGCAAGATCTTCCCTGTGACTCAGAACTCGACTTTCCTAGGCCTCTGCTCCCTTCTCCACTTCTCCATAAACCTCTGGTTCCCAAGTGCTTCTTGCCACGCCCTCCTGGGCTGAGCAGCCTGGTGGGTTTGTGACTTCTGGGAAGTCCATTGAAGGTAGCATTCATGGAACTGGAAGAGGGAGTAAAAAGGAAGTACATGGGCTCCAGCCACAACTTGTACCTGGAAGAGATGATGAGTTATTTTGTAGTGCAGAAAAATAGGAGCTGTCCTATCAAATGCACCAGGAAGAAGCATTAAAAAGAAAAGAAGCACCTCTTAGAAGTACAGTGAACATAGAAGAGAACTGACCCTGGATGCAGGTCCATCTGGGACAGAGTGGGTTTGCCAGCTGCAGCCAAGCTGCTCAGGGCAAGCAGGGAAGAGGGGAAACAGGTGCCGACGTGTTATGGGGGATGAACAAAGTCCCTGGCAAGACACACCTGTACATGGGGTGTGGCACTTCCCTCCCACCCCCAGCAGTCCAGCAAAGTTCAAGCAAAAGTGAGTCCACTTGGAAAGCAAACTCCAGATTCTCCTCGTCATCACCAAATTTTTTAACACTTATGTTCTTGGAAATCCTTTTCTTGTTTAAATAAAAGCAATTCATGCATCAGGTCCAGTCCAGTTTTGCTTAGCTCTTCTTCCTCAGCAAGGCCAGATTCCCACTGATTGACAGTCTGTTGAGTACAGGCAATCTTGAGTCGGTCTCCTCTGTAACTCTATGATATATCCAAGGTATGTGGTCAAGGACATGTCCTAGTTCTTGAGAGCTTGTTGGGAGGTTCTAGCAGGAGAGCGCAGCTGCTCGTACACCCTTGACCGAAGACCGGTCCTCCTCTAGCGGGAAAGGTCATCCTCTTCGACCAAACACATAGCTTTAGGAGGGACACACATGGAGCAGTGAGGGAAGGGAACACCTGCCTAGCCAGCCAGATCAGCCGAATCAACCCTGGCGATCAATGGGGTGACAGATGTCGCAGCCAGATCACCCTCATATCCATTGTCTTAGTTCTTATTTTCACATGTTGCTTCCTCTTGACTGTCCCTTGCTTAGTTTCTCCCACATCCCCATGCCAGTCCTCACGTGGATGACACCATAACCACTCTAAGATCTTGGGACTCACCTGACCAATACAGAATCCTGGTTCCCCATCTCTCTCACATGTGGATGGCTGCTGTCATGTGTTGCTAACTTGTTCCTCTCTTATAACTTACAGTGAGCGGGAGACTTTTGGTTGGTGTCTATGCTCCTTGCTTTCTACCATCATTGTGCAGCTATGCTACTAGACAGCCCCAGCATTTTTCAAAGCAGAACCGGTTATGCAACATATGGCTTGGTAAGAATCAAAAAGGGGCAGGAGCTGGCATTGTGGTGTAGGGGGTTAAGCCACTGCCTGTGATGCCAGCATCCCACATGGATGCTGGTTGGAATCCCAGCTGCTCCACTTCCAATCCAGCTCTATGCTAATGTGCCTGGGAAAAGCAGCAGAAGTTGGCTTAGGTGCTTGGATCCCTGCTACCCACATGAAAGACCTGGAGGAAGCTCTTGTATCCTAGATTCAGCCTGGCCCAGGCCCAGCCTTTGCAGCTGTTTGGGGAGTGAAACAGCCTATGGACGATCTCTCTCTATGTCTCCCCTTCTCTCGCTGTAATTCTGACTTTCAAATAAATAAATAAATAAATAAATATTTTTTTTAAAAAGAATCAAAAGGTGGGGGGTGGGGGAAGAATTGTAACATAACCTGTAAAATCTCTACCTGCAATGCCAGCATCTCATATGTGTGCCAGTTCTTGTCTTGGCTGCTCCACTTCCCATTCAGCTCCCAGCTAATGGCCTGAGAAACAGCAGAAGATGGCCCAAGTACTTGGGTCTCCACCACCCATGTTGGAGACCTGGAAGAAGCTCTTGGATCCTGGTTTCAGCCTGGCCCAGCCTCAGCCATTGCAGCCATATGGGGAGTGAACCAAAAGACAGACGATCTCTCTCTCTCTCTCTCTCTCTCTCTCTCATACACTCTGAAGTTCAAGTAGATAAATAAATCTTCAAAAAATTAAAAGCAAAATGTATACTATAAAGAAAAATATGCTTTCATCTAATTAGCTTATAATGAAATTTAATTGTATTTGTTGAGCCTCACCAAATCCCATATTTGATGTGTAAGAGATGAAGGCACTCTGGCTGGCAATTTACGATGAAATAATCACAGACAATGGGATCATCCTACAAAAATGTGCAGCCTTAATGACTTCTCAGCATTGCTTTAGGTTAGGGAGAACAAGTTATGTCACCCAGGTACAAGTTAAGTCACCCAGGCACGCTGAGCTTAATAAACACATGACTGCCTTCAACCTGACAGTTGCACGAACGATTCTGCTCCTCCCGGTCATTCTCTCCTGCTGTGTGCAGCTCAGAGCATCTCTCTTCCTCCAGGACTTTGGAAGGAGAAAACGCCAAATGCACCCAATACCATGATTCCCAAGAATGCTAAGGCAAGTGCAGGTCAGGCCATGTATGGATGACAGCCCAGCAAGGGGCAAGTCAGAACAGTACTCCTGATGTCCCCAGAAGATTGTATACCATTGGAGCATCTGGGAAGACAGGGAGCTTGCTCTCTCTCACTGTGCCACTGTGGTTAAGTCATGTAGTTAGGCACTAGTAGCGAACGATTTATTGTAGGGAAGACTGGTTTTCCAGATGTTTGAAAGGAGAGGATCTGCAGATGTAGTTAAAAGGGTGCTTATAGAATGCCTATGGTACAGCCATTTAATACAGCTCTTAAAGAATGTCTAATGATACAGCCATATAATCAGTTATTAGACAATGCCTATTGATATAGTTATCTATTACAGTTCTTATAAAACTCCTGTTAATAGGTTGTTTACTACAGCTCTTATGGAATACCTACTGATATAGTTATTTGAAAAGTGCTTCATCTTGCATCTTGACTGGTATTATGTAGCAGTGTTTGTGAGTGAGTTCCTGTGGTTGCTCAGGTTCCATGGTGTGGGAGGAAAAGGAACTGCTCTCCTCACTCCGCAGAGACAGCTGGAACAAACTGGGACCACCTCCAGGGAACGGCAACACAGGCCATGCTGCTTTGGCAGAATTTTCTTGTGAAAGAAAGAACAGTCAACTGAGGTGTGCCTCAAAGGCACTAAGACTGAAGAAGCCGTGGAGGAAATCACAAGAACTTCCCCTGAGTTCATGACGGGCAGAAGCTCTGCATTCCCAGGGCATCAGCATGCAAGAGCCAGGGCCGCAGCGCCTAGGGCTGTTCTGCTGTCAGGAGGAGCAGAGCTGAGCAGTGGGGGCATTGGGCTCACGCAGGATGCAGGAGAAGTTTCCCCAGGCTGACAGAACTCCTCCCCATCGCTCTGAACGGAAACCTTGGAAAATCAAGTTCCACTAAGCAACCAGCAAGTTATAATCACACTTGAAAAAATTTGACAATTGATCATCATTTTGACTGTAAAATAGTTTTGAATTTGAATCAGTTTCTCTTCTGAACCCCAATGACTTCATTGGTAAATTCAATGAATTCATAAATTTTATCCACAAAGGGATTTGAGGGAGACGGTGTGTTTTTGGCACATAGTATAGTACACGTTCTAACTGTAAGGACTGTACCCTTGGAAACAGTGAGACGGTTGTTAGATTCCAGATAATGTTTTGATTAGATCAGGGGCAGATATCTGCCTTGACAGCAGATGTCGTTTGGGCTCAGCATTTTCTCTCTCATTCATGACTTCATTCAGCATCCCTAACATGGCTAAGCTTCTACTACCATTTTTGAAAACTTGACCGTGTCCGTTATGGAGTTTTTATAGTCGTGAACCTCTGGTTGCCCTGCTGTTATTGCTCAAAATTAAGAAAAAGAAACATTCTACTAGAATGATCAGCATCACACTCATTAAATTAAAGAAGTTATGGAATGAGGGGCTGGTGCTGTGGCATAGCAGGTAAAGCCACTGCCTGCAGGTCTGGCATCTCATATGGGCACTGGTTCAAGACCCGGCTGCTCTGCTTCTGATCCAGCTCTCTGCAGTGGCCTGGGAAAGTAGTAGAAGATGGCCCAAGTCCTTGGACCCTTGCATCCTCATGGGAAACCCGAAGTCTAGTTCCTGGACTCAGATCAGCCCAGCTCTGTTGGGACCATTTGGGGAGTGAACCAGTGGTGGAAGGCCTCTCTCTCTCTCTCTCTCTCTCTCTCTCTGCCTCAGCCTCTCTGTGACTCTCCGTTTCGAGTAAATAAATAAATCTTTAAAAAATTATGAGATAAAAAATACATATGTTCCTAAGTACTAACATGTCCTTGTAGGCGTGAAAATAAAGCAGCCTGGGTTGCAATCAGAGAAGGAAGGCATGGGAACATGTTGGAAACCTCATCAGGTATACAGGAACCTAAATAGTATTGCAGGGTACATGAAACTGAACTTGACCTTAACCAGTCACTTTCCCATTTCAGCTTCTTATACTTTCTCTACTTATACTTTCTCTATTTATACTCTTATACTGTCTCTACTTTCTGTTAGGTTAATTCCCAGTGACCAAATGGGATTCACAAAGAAGTGAAAACAGACATGCCTTGTGGTTCTACCTCACCTTGGCAAGAAGTAGTGATTGGAGAACATTTGTAAAGGTGTTTGTCACAGAACTTTCAGACACTTCAATCAGAACGTGAAGCACAAGTGGAGTCCATGGCCATTCAGAAGGTTACATTTCACAAATTGCTGTTGTTCATTTTGCGTTTCTAACATTTCCTAGGGACTGCCTCCGGTCATTCAAGCAGGAGCAAGCCAATACCCCGCTGTCGAGGTCCTCACCATTGCTGTTCTTCTGTGTAAGAGCACCTTCCCAGAATGGTGAGATGGCGCAGAGGGGGCTGTCCAAGGTCTCACAGGATTTGGTGCAGTTCCATTGCCTTTTGTGCACATCTCCAAATTCTATGCACCTTCTGCTAACCCTGTGCTTTCTTTCATCGCATTCTTGAATTTTAGTAATTTTCATCCAATGCCAGGATCTATAGGGAGCGTGTTAGAGGAAGGGTTGGCAGAAGAGTGGGCAGCCAGCAGGACAGGGGAAGCAGCTATGACTTCTCTAACCAGGATTGCTCTCTGAAGTCTAGATACTCAAGTTTTGAGAATTTTACTTGGAAAGGGCTCTGCTGCTTAAAGGGGATTGATAAAAGTGCTAGAGCCATCTTGTTCCCACATTTTGCCTGTGAACACACAAGACAGCAGGTGGAACATTAAAGTGCTGCTTCTGCTAAGCACTGCAGCTTCCTAGAGAACTTTGACCATGCAGGAGGCCCTGATGTCTCTGCCTCACTGGCCTCCAAGATTGCAAGTGTCACCCCACCCTTCAGGGTCCAGTTGTACCTCTTAGCCAAAGGATTAATTCTCACTGAGTAAGGAAGCAGGGAGAAAGGTGACAAGAAGGACAATTGTCATGCCTCTCAATCTAAGTGAATTCAGGGTGGACCCCAGCTCTTCAGTGTGTAGCTGTGTCAGGTAAATGTGTCTCCATAAAACATCTTAACTAAGTGACTGCAAGGAACAGATCTGGCCAGGAGGAGTCCCAGGGCCAGTGTAGGATGGGAAACAGCAGGGAAAGAGAGGAGATGTCCACAGGCAGGTTGCTGTGATACGACCCTGGGAAGCCATGGGTCATCTCATCACTCACCCTCATGCTCTCATCTTCCCACCCAGATCAGATTCTGCACTTGGAGAATGGGGTGGATTTCTTTTCTAAAGGGCCACACCCCACTGGAAGCAAATCTATCCATTCTTCAAAGCTGAAACATTGGAGGGACACTAAGGGAGGGGAAGCTCTGTTTGGATTGCAGGGTTGGGGAATCTACCAACATGTTCAGTAAGAGAGCCCCAGCTACAAGGACAGCCAAGGCCTTGGCCAACGGATGGCACCCTTGGTTTTCATGAAGAGTTGTACCAATGCATCCTAAGGCACATTTATGAGAATTGGCTGTCTCTGTTATGACAGAGAGAGTATGTGGTGGCTGCAAGGACACATGATACTGGAGACACAGAGGATGCATGCCAGGGGCAACTTGCTGCAACAGAGAGAGCTCTGAGAGCCCAGTGTCCTACAGTCACTCAGAGACAATGGCAGTGCTGCCAAAGCTCCCGCTGCAGAGCTTTGGTAAGCGGATGTTGTAGGCCTCTCCCCAGGGTGGTCACTTTGGTAAATGAGCTCAGGGAATCCTGCAGTACTTGAGAGAGGGTGAATGTGTTGCCAGTCCTGAGTGCATTTTCTCCAATGTTATTATCATCTAGCAAGATTCCAAGTGTATCTCTGGAACCCTGTTTTCAAATTTCCCAATTCCCATTCTAAATTCTAAATCACCCAAGATACATTTTCATATGTTCTCTCCTAAGAATCTTTTCTCTTCCCACCATGCCCTTTTCAACCTCTATACCTGCTGATACATTTTTAAGGAATATAAATAAAGAAAATACAAAAGCATTATTACACATACTTGAGGTTTTTTTTTTTAAGATTTATATATTTATTTATTTGAAAAGCAGAGTTACAGAGACACAGAGGCAGAGGCAAAGAGAGAGAGAAGTCTTCCATCCAGGTGGCTGCAACAGCTGGAGCTGTGCCAATCTGAACCTAGGAACCAGGATCTTCTTCCAGGTCTTCCACATGGGTGCAGGGGCCCAAGGACTTGGGACATCTTCCACTGCTTTCCCAGGCCACAGCAGAGAGCTGGATCAGAAGTAGGGCAGCCAGGACTTCAACTGGCCCCCATATGGGATGCCTGCACTGCAGGCGGCGACTTTACCTGCTATGCCACAGTGCTACCCCCCATATTTGAGTTCTATTAAACAATTGAATAGCAGCAATGGTCAAAGTGGCTTAATGCATAAAAGATAGTAAAATCACACATACAAATTGGGAAATTAAGCAAATATTTAATAAAAACATATTTTTGGAACAGGAGTTAATATTTCTCATCTGAGCACCTGGCTCCGACTCCTGATTCCAGTTCAGGTGCTTAGACCCCTGCCATTTCCTTGGGAGACCTGGATTGAGTTCATGCCTCCTGGATTTGGTCTTGCTCAGTCCCAGCATTTCAGCTATTTGGAGGGGAGGGGGGATGTTTGGGTGGGTGGACCGGCAGATAGGTGCTCTCTATCTGTCTATATCTCTTTCACTCCCCCTATGTCTGTCCCTGTTTCTTTGCCTTTCAAATAAATAATTTAGGAAATATATATATTTTATCTGAAGATATGTTTATCACATTTTCCAATAATAACCGACTTAAAGTTATTATAAATAAAGAAAACACACTTAGCTAATTTTTTTTATTAAACTTTTATTTAATGAATATAAATTTCCAAAGTATAGCTTATGGGTTACAATGGCTTCCCCCCTCCCATAACTTCCCTCCCGCCCGCAACCCTCCCCCCTCCCGCTCCCTTTCCCCTTCCATTCATGTAAAGATTCATTTTCAATTCTCTTTGTATACAGGAGATCAGTTTAGTATATATTAGGTAAAGATTTCAACATTTTGCCCATATAGCAACATCAAGTGAAAAAACTACCATTGGATTACTAATTATAGCATTAAATAGCAATGTACAGCACATTAAAGACAGAGATCCTACATAATTTTTTTTTCAAAATAATTAATTTTCTATGCCATTTCCATTTTAACACCAGGTTGTTTTTTTTTTTTTTCATTTCCAATTCTCTTTATATACAGAAGATCACTTCAGTATATAATTAGCAAAGACCTCATCAGTCTGCGCCCACACAGAAACGCAAAGTATAAAAATACTGTTTCAGTACCAGTCATAGCATCACTTGGCTTTAGACGACACATTAGGGACAGATCCCGCATGGGGTGTAAGTACACAGTGACTCCTGTTGCTGACTTAACAATTTGGCACTCCTGTTCATGGCGTCAGTAATCTCCCTAGGCTCTAGTCATGAGTTGCCAGGGCTATGGAAGCCTTTAGAGTTCGCTGACTTTGATCTTATTCCGATAGGGTCATAGTCAAAGTGGAGGTTCTCTCCTCCCTTCGGAGAAGGGTACCTCCTTCTTTGATGGCCCCGTTCTTTCCACTGGGATCTCACTCACAGAGATCATTAGACCATTTAATAGAAGTAGTTGAAGGACAGAGTCAAACAAAGCAATATTAGGTGGGTGAAGAAACTCTTTTCATCCTAATTGCCAGATTTCCATGGCTCAACTTTCACATTTGCTGATACACTTGAAATTTTAAGGATTGGTGTGATATCTGCATTCAAGTCAATAGACCTCAGCTTTACTATAAATTTATCCTTTCTATTTATTTCTGAATTTATTGAAAATTCATTTCTCCTTATATAGAAAATGCATATGTAAATATACATTTAATGCATATTTGAAAATTTCTAAAACTTTTTAATAAGATAATATTTCACAAAATATAAATAATATTCTTGCTTTAAATGGCCTTCTGTGGGCTAAGATGAGATTTTTATGACCAGAGAAAATAATGCCATTCTTAATTATAGATATTTAAAATATATGTTTATGGAAAAAAATGCAGGTTTTTCTCCACTACATTTTATCAAAATTTAAAATGCATGTTTGAAGTTTCAACTCCTGTCTGGGAGGATACTCTCATTAGGCTCAGTTATGATACTTTTATAGAAAAATGAAACTACCCATTAAGTGCTGTTTTACAGGAAACCTAAGAACATTAAGTAGGAGAGTTTTGATAATAATAAGTGAAAGGTTTTGCTTTATGCATGGGCACAGAGATACAAAACCGAAGTGAATTCAGCTCCACATCCCTCTGTAAGGACCAGCATGCCCTGCACAGACCCAACCTCTCCACACAGCAGAGCCTCCAGGCAGTTGCGGATGTCTTGCCTATGTGTTCCATGTAGATATTTAATTTTTTTATGACAAATATTATCCTTGCTTGTTAATATAGTGGCATTTTAATAACATTTTATATGTTTAAATACAATCTATATTAAGTCTATCTACATACAGAAAAATAGCTTATAATAGCACTTAGAAAATACCAAAGTGTCCATTTTCTATGCATTCAGTTCCCTGAACGCCAATGACAGACCCCAATAGGTTGTAAAGGTGTAATAGCGAGCTACCTGCAAGCCTTCCCAAAGCCACGTTCCTATGGCCCACAGCAAGGGTCAGCCCTGGCTCTGGAGCCTTCTCTGCCTCCCAGGTTTACTAGACTGCTCCACGGTCCGCCGGGCATTCACCTGAGACAGTGAGCTGGCTTTCTGGGAGCTGTTTGAATCTATCGGGTCAAAGCAGTCCCACTGATAAGACATTTCAGCTTACACTGCAGTCATGGAGGTCGCCACACCGGGCAGGACACCCAAAGGCTCATGAAAAATGTAAGAATAGCTTCCTTCCACTCACACATGGGTAAGCATTCCAAGTCCAACGGCTGAGGCAGTTTTAAATGTTGAGGTTGGAAAGCTAGGAAGAATAATGAACAGGATTAACAAAACCAAGCACATAGAAAACATCACCTGAAAGAAGCCAATAGAATGTTTGCCAATGGATGTCATAGCACATTAATGACCGTAGCCTTATCAGGCATCAGTGGGGGTGGGAGGCGAGAGGAGGGGCAGGTGCAAGGCAAGCACACTCCCGAGTCCTGAGGCTTGGAGCTTGGCGTTCTACCCAAAGCAGCTGCTGATCTGAACCACTGCATGCATTCAGTAATTTCTAGCAGAGAGAAAGATCGTTTGACAAGCCCATCCATGTGCACAGTCCTCAAACCAGGAGCTCGCCACGGCTGGTACTCGCTAGTTTATACTCACCACATTCAGGGAAGAGAGGGGCCCCGGGAAGGCAGTGTCCTCTCCTCTCTGGTCAGAAGCTGCCCTGACAGCCAGCCTGCTCCTTTGACCTCGAGCAGCTGGTATTTTGTCTGTGTGACCAGCCGAGAGAAAGCTAAGACGAGCGTTACCTACGGTAGGAGGAAGCTCAAACTACATCCGAGGACAAGTTCTTCCTATGATTTCTAGGCTCTGAAAACAGCCGCAAACTGGATTCCTCCAAGGCAAAGATTACCACCCTGATGCTGCCTGTCTTCCTTCTAGCCAAAGAGAAGTGTGCGATTTTGCAAGCCCAGGCTGTGGCGTTGGGACACCCTCCCCCACCCTCCCGGCCACCTCCTCTGCCCTCCCTCCCCATTCATCCCAGCCCCGGCCGCCTTCTGATAAAAGAAGGATGCCACGCGGTGTAAATTCAGTCAGATTGTCAATGTATCCATACACATTCTCAGTCTCTGTTCAATGTTCCATGACAACAAGGTGAGACGGCAGAGGTTACCCGAACAGCTGCTGCCTGGGCTGAAAACTGCGGGCATTGAGCACCATCTGTCTATACGTCCACAAATGTATGTAAGGGCCATCTATCAGGCTGGGGCTCTGCAGCTGCTTCCCGCAGGCCTGCTTCCTTTCTCCACCCTGAACAATGAGAGCTGGTTCTTCACTGTGTGTCACACAGAATGGCTGATTTGATTAAGTCCCCAACTCTCATTATGCTAGGTAGGGGTGTAGAATTTCAGTGAGAATCCATAATGCATGACCAGTTTGTCACCATGGCAACATAAATTCAAGGTTACTAGCTCAGACGCATAATTGGGTGTGCATTGAGTGCTGAGGAAGAGCTGTTAAAATTCTTGTCATAAAAGACAGTGTCTGAAACTGCAAAGGGCTCATATCAGAAGGAAAGATCCTTGGAGAAAAACGTCAATAAAATAACTATTACGCTCTAATAAAATTATTAAGATTCACCACTTTCTTTTTTTTTAAAGTATTTCTGTTAGTAAGAATGAAACAGACACCTCGTTAAATATCGGGGGCTTGGATTTAGCCTCCCCACCATCATTTGCATTGAGATATGGACCTAAAGGATTTTTGGTCTCAATCTGAATGATTGATCAAAAACAAGCCCCTGATGACAAAATACACCATTGCACATGTTTGTTTCATTTTTGTATTTCAGATTGAATGTTTCTTAGTTGTAAGAATATTTCCTTAATAAAATGCTCTGGGGAAAACCAAATCTACATTGCTTCAAAAAGGCTCAAAGTTAAATTACGCATGTTCTTTGCTGTATCTCCCAAAGTATAGAATTGAAAACCAAGGTTGTGATGAGGAAATGGAAGAATAAAGAGTCTAAAAGAGATAAGAACAAGAATGTATTAAATTTTCAGTCTGTCTCTCCTTGAGTGGTTGTTATAAGCACATATAATAGGAATTGTATCCAAATGCACTTGGCTAATAAAAATCCAGTAGAAAACAAAAATATGTGCTCTGTAAAAGGATTTAATCTCGAACCAAAATAACGATAGAAATCACTTCTCTAGGCGCCTGCCTTGGCCAATGGAGTAGAACCAGGCACGGAGTTAAGCAAGCCCGGTGCACGCGGCTGGGGGTTGAGCTCAGAGGGTTGTTGGAGGGACAGCATCATGATTCATGAAAGATTTTCTTCCTTTTTTTTTTTTTTTTGAGCAAAACCAATGTTTCTCCATGTTGTTGCCTCATTAGATTTTAAGTATGAAATGCTTTGCTCTGTGATATTATTTATCATGGTTTTTCACCAAACAGGACAACATTGAAAAATATTTTCTTGAACCACATAGCATAGTAATGCAATTTTTAAAAAGACAAGTCAGTTCTTTGTCACTGAGATTCATCTTTTATTTAATTCTGTTGGAGAACTTAAAGACTCAGTGACCTAACTGATCACAATTACAAGCAGACCTGGCCACATGATCAAGGAAATAGTTTTGTGCTTCAGCATGGACCTTGTAGGAGGTGAGATTTAACTGCTCCTCCATTCTCTTCACACATAGTCCTCTTCCCCGTCTCAGCCGTTCCCTCCTCCAGCTGCACTCCAGGACGTGCACAAGAGCCGTGATTTGCTTTTGTATCACATCTATTATCATTATAAAATAGCTAAAATATTAAGGCACAAATAAAATTTGCTTTATGCAGCTGGCATCATTTTGAATTGATGATTTGCCTTATAGAATTTCTTATGCTGTCCTCAATTTTCTACAAAGCCAAGTAGGATTAGATCTTTTTCAAGTGAATAGCTGAGATTTATTTTTTAAGATCACATCCTTGGAATCTTTGCAATTCTTAAAGCAGAAAAAATAAGAGAAAAGTAAGAATCAAAATCAGATGACCTACATCAGAATATAGATGTAACTTTATATTTTTTATGTGTGTTTAATCATGCTAATGGCTGTAGCCTTTGGAATTTTTTTTTTAAATTGAAGATATCTTGTGTAGTGCAATTTCATTTGAAATATGAAGGGGCTCCGTCTGAAAGAACTTGCTCACAAAAGTCACATCTGGAAGTATATTCAGATCTGAATGCACACATGTAACTCCAATTAACATTACGAATGCTAAGGAAAATATACCAGGCCTGCAGAGGGGGAGGGTGGCAGGAAGGGAAGAAAGAGGCTTGTGTCTGTGATGTAAATACAAGTGACTTTATGGGGAACGCCAGCATGGGGCCAAATGAATTCCTATTGTGGAAATGCACTGACTCTCAAGACAGAATAACATTTCTGATTTGATGTTTACTGAAGTGCAGCCATAATCTGGAGCAAATGCCGCTGGTCTACCTAGACTGGGATGGAATCACTACAAGCTGTTTAGGGTGGAAGGCTGATTTGGCTGTGAAAGCCTTTAAGGTAATTTAAAAATTCATTATTTGAGAAGTTTGGCTTTGTCAGATTTAAATATGAATATCTGTATTGATCAGTTCTGATACAGACTGATCTAAAACATGCTGTTGGCTGTTACTAATCATTCTTTATGTTATATACACAGAGGGAAAAAAACTGTTTTTAATTAACTCAAAAGCATGAGCAGCAATAATGTGGGTCTCAAATAACGAATACTGCAATACTTTCTAATATTCCTTAAGAAAAGAAATGAATGACGTTTCATAAGGTTTTCTCTTCATGGAAGCAGAGACAATAAAGATATCATAATATAAATTAGTCTTATATCCACTGTGCCTCAAATTTTCATCAGTTTTCATAAAAATATCTACATGTGCAATTTGAAAGTGTACTGTGGTTAATTTTCACATTTAACAAGATGTGATTTGATATCAGGCAATCATTCCAAGATTGGAATGATTATGAAATGAGCTCATGTTAAATATCTATGAATAATAATGGACCGAACCTCTAAATAAATTGTGGAGCAGTGAGCTAAAAATTCTTCATGTGTTGAAATTAGGAAGGGATTCTAATTATCTCACTGTTTGCTATGTGGGAGATTTACATCAGCCGACAAGGGTAAACACAGGAAGGCATTGCTGCTGCAATCGCTGTGTCTATGCCATGTCGGGCTCTCATCCCTCTTTCCCTGCAGGGAGACTTGTTTTGTCCACACTTCTCATTCTGCTGCCTCTGCCTTCACTGGGTGTGTTGGGAATCAGAACACAATACCCCAAAATACGGCACCTTGGCACACTGCTTATGTTAAGCTAAAGGAAATTGAGCAAACCTGGGAGACAAGAAGGTTGTCCTGACCTTCTCCTCTCTCCTCCCCTGAAGGGCTTCATGTGACAGGTGTCCTGCCCCATCCCACAGGGAAGAGACTCACACAGACAGGCCAAGAGGAATCTGGACCAGCAAGCCTTGCTAAGCTCACCTCAGGCTATTGCCATTAGATTAGGCTCTTTTGTCCTCCTACCCTGCTGCCAGACTGTCCACAAAAACGCAGTTTTCCTTGAGTCCTTTAGTCTTCCTTTCTGAAGTCTCCCATATCATGTAAGACCTTCATCAAATAAATTTGTGACACTTTTCTCTTCTCCATATCTATTTTGTTGTAAGAAACTCCACCACGAGTAAGGAAAAGAGCCTATCCCTTTCTCTGCTGTCTTCCGATGCTGGTTGTGAGGTGGCTGACACATCACTCACCCTGGAGCCACTGGTGAGTTCCTGTGATAGCTGATAGAATGCTGGTGAACAGTACAATTTTATCAACATCATTGCCTTTGCATCTCTGTCTATAGATGGAGAATAGAAAATAAAAAAATTGCTCCTTTTCCTTTCCTTTCCAAATTCAGATGAATAGGAGAAAAACGTTTATTGAGATAAGCGTTTAAGGCATTTATCTTGTTAATCTGTCATTGCTAAATAAAAATTTTCCTAAATCATCATGGAAAATGGAATTAAAAGTATAAACTTATTTTGGTGAAAAAAACTGGGGTGCAGAAATATTGTTTCATGATACATGGAAAGTAAATATTATGAAAAAGCTATCTATATATTTCATTCTTTTCACTAAAAAAAAAACTCCTGCTTTTAAATCCATGAACTTTTTGAAGCATCCTCACAGAGGTGTCAGCCATGAGCCTTGCAACAGATGAGAAAAATACATTATTTCTCTCCTCTACAGTAAGCCTTACAACTTTAGAAACAATAAAAACCTTTACATTGGACACATTAGGTTTTGATAAAACTATAGAATGTGTCTTTGATATTGTCCTATACATGGAATGAACATGGGTATCAAATCAGTTTCTGTAAACTTTCACAATAGAGTTTTTATCTGTAGTTTTGAGTGGAAGCCTACTGTACACAGTATTCCAGAGAAGTGTCTTCATTAGGAGATGAGCTGTGTATCCTCACTGTATTATTCAACTTTTCATCACTGCAACAAAAGACCTGGGAGAAGCTGCACAGGCAGGACAGAGGTAAATTTCAGGTCACAGCTTTGGGGGTTCACAGTCCAAGATCTGGCAGCCCCATTGGCTCAGCCTCTGGTGAGGCTGGGGAATTGCAAAGGTGGAAGAGGACTTGGTGGAGGGCATGCAGAAGAAGTGTCACACAGCTAACCAGGAAGCAGAGAGAGTAGCTGAGCCTGACTCTGGCAAGAACGGACTTCCAAGGCCTGAGGACTTCCTCCCACATCCACTTCCTGATCACCACAATTAGATTAAGCGTCCATCCTGTTAGTAACACTAACATAACTTTAGGGCTTAAACATCTACATGCATTTGGGAGCCAAATCCTCTTCCAACCATAGAACTCTTGTATATGCATATATGAGTGTGTGCATAATTTATGTACACAAACACATAACCTGTGTATGTATATGAAAATCTGAGAACATTGCAACTTTTCTTTCTTCCCATGAAATGTGTTTACAATTACATCTCCTTTAGTAACTTCATGATAATTTGATACAAACGAGGAACAGTTCTGATTTATAGCTATCTACGTACCTTTCAAGCTCTACTTGAGAATGGGCCTGCGCAATCTCAGTCCTTCAGTTTGGTTGTGAACTTCACTATGATCTCTGAAACGTGGCGGTCAACCCCTGGACTGGGCCAGAAGCCACCACAGAACAATGCTGTGAGAAACACTCTAATGAAATCCTGCCTCATAGCTAATAACATGCAAGCACCCATTATCTTAATATTACAACGGACATTGGTAAAGACAAGCGGTGTTCAAAAATATGATTTTTAACCTGGCTTCTAAATGTCATTTATGTAACTCCACTATATGAGGTTACTTCAGAAAGTTCATGTAAAAACAAAATTAAAAAAATAAGCTTATTTGGGCATTAATTTTGAAAATCCAATGTATTTTTCTGAGATTTTATAAAATACTTATTTTCCCAGAACTCTTAAAATACTTTTGGTATATAATACTCTTACTGGAACATGTCATTAGTAATTGAAATTGTTTATCAATTTATATATAACAATAGACAATTAGATCTGTGAAAGTAAACTTGTGACTAGAAGAAAATTGACAATAGAGATGAGTATGTATTTCACACTTTCAAATATTGAGGATACATATCTGCACATAGCTCAACTTCAGTGTTAAAAGGCATTAAGTAATTTGGAGAGGGGCTGGCGCCGCAGCTCATTTGTTTAATCCTCCACCTGCCACGCCAGCATCCCACATGGGTGCTGGGTTCTAGTCCCAGTTGCTCCTCTTCCAGTCCAGCTCTCTGCTGTGACCCGGGAAGGCAGTGGAGGATGGCCCAAGTGCTTGGGCTCTTACACCCGCATGGGAGACCAGGATGAAGCACCTGGCTCCTGGCTTCGGATTGGCGCAGTGCTGGCCATGGCAGCCATTTGGAAAGTGAACCAATGGAAGGAAGACCTTTCTCTGTCTCTTTCTCACACTGTTTATAACTCTGTCAAATAAATAAAAAAGTGTTTTGGAGAATGTTTGAATTATAGAACTTTTGGTGCAGAGTAGACTCTCAAAAGCACCACTCACCCATCTAATGCTTGAATCTACTCAAAAACAATCCAGATGTAATCTTCTGATTTACATGCAAATATTTCTAGTGATGAGTAGCTTATCATTTATAATAGCATTCTCCAGAGAAACAGAAGTAATGGGAGAGACAGAGATACAGAGATAGAGATAGATAAAGAGATGAGAGAGAGAGAGAGAGAGACTGATTAGTGTCTCTGGTCACACAGTTATGAAGGCTGAGAAGTCCACAATAGACCATTTCCAAGCTGGAGACCTGGGATGCCAGTAGCATGGCTCAGTCCAAGTTTGAAATTCTCAGAACCGGGGCAACCAGTGATGTAACTCTCAGATCAGGCCAAGGGCATCAGGACCTGGGAGCTGCTCATACAAGTTCTGGAGTCCAAGGGCTGGAGAGCCTGAAGTTCTAACATTCAAGGGCAGGAGGAAAATGGTGTCCCCACCACAGTCCAGGGAGTCCTTTCCTTGGCCTTTTCTATTCATTCCCCAAGCTGATCACGTAGTGCGTGCCCACACCGAGGCTGAACCTCCCCTCCCTCGACGTCAGACTTCTCTGGAGAAGCCTCACAGACTCAGCCAGAATTACTGCTTTTATTTATTTATTTGGAATAGTTACAGACATAGAGAGGCCCAGAGAGAGAGACTTTCCATCTGCTGCTTCACTCCCCAAATGGCCACAACAGCTGCAGCAGGACTTATTTGAAACCAGGAGCCAGCAGATTCTTCAGGGTATCCCACATGGGCGCAGGGGCCCAAGCCCTTGGGCCATCTTCCACTGCTTTCCCAGGCCAATAGCAGGGAGCTGGATGGGAAGTGGAACAGACGTGATTCAAACTGGTGCCCATATGGGATGCCACAGGCAGAGGCTTAACCAACTACGCCACAACACCGGCCCCTCAAGGTACTTCTTAATCCAGTCAAGTTGACACCTGAAATTAATCATCCACAAAATGACCCAAACTTCATTCTGAAAGGGTCTGGGCAGTTCATAGTCCCGCCTGGAGTGGATTGTAGTAATTTCCTACTGACCAATCCCGGGATGTGATGACACTAAGGTGTGTCCTGTATTCCAGAAAGACTCTTGCTAACCTTCACTGTACAATCATCGTCTCATTTCCCCTTGGTGATCCGGATCCATCACCCCAGCCAGATCCCTTCTAAGCCTGCTGCCTCAAAGGCGTGAGGACCCCGACGTGGCCAGGTGGCATCTTACCTTCCTGTCTGACAGAATCATTGTTGTGTCTCCGTGCAGTGGCACTCTTCCCTCTGGAAAGGTCAGCAGAGCATAAAGTCACGGGAAGAGGATACAGAAGTGCTGCTGGTGGGTCACTAGTGGGGAGATCCCCACTCTACCCCTCAGTTCCTGGACCCTGAACCCTGGCCGTGAAAGCAGCAGCAGCGTATATCGGATGCTGATTCAGAAGGCTATGTGACCTCCTGGGGAGACCTGCCCAAGCTGCACACCAGAATCACCTTCAATGCTCCATTCACAGCATTACAGGATTTTTCTAGCCTTCTCTTTACACTGATGTAACCTCTACCCATTAACCAATTCCAAACTTGCTTCCAGATTTTTACATATTTGTTACAGCAGCACCCTATTTGGGTGCCAACTTTTCTATCCAATTCTATTTGAGTAACTAGGGCAAAATACTGACACTGGGCAATTTATAAAGAACAAAGAGTTATTTCTTTCACCCCCTCTTTTAAGTTTTTTTTTTTTTAATTTTTAAAAGATTTATTTATTTATTTATTTGAAATAGCTATAGAGAGAAGGAGAGACAGAGAAGGAGAGAGACCTTCCATCCATTGGTTTACTCCCCAAATGGCCACAAGAACAGTGGAGCTTTATCCAGGTCTTCCGTTTGGGTGCAAGGGCCCAAGCACTTAGCCATCTTCCGCTGCTTTTCCAGGAGCATTAGCAGGGAGTTGGATGAGAAGTAGAGCAGTTGGGATTTGAACTGGTGCCCACAGGGTATGCCAGCGCTGTAGGTGGCAACTTAACCTGCTGTTTCACAGTGCCAGCCCTTATTTCTTACACTTCTTGAACCTGGGAAGACCAAGGTGGAGGAGACTGCATCAGGTGGGAGCTTTCATGATACATCATCCCACAGGACAAGGGGAAGGGGCAAACTCAGTTCCACAGTAACAACCTCAATCTGTTCATGTGACCAGAGCCCTCCTCTCATAATGACCACCCACCTCTGTTGCACTGGCGGTTAAGTTCCCAGCACTTGCCTTTTGGAGGACAACTACAAGCCATGGCCCCCTTTCTTAAGGAAAGTTATGAGTGGTTCAATACTATGCTGGAATCTATCTACCAAACCATTTTATTAATCAGTGTAACTTCCATCTCTTTGCATCATGCAGAATAAAGCTGATTTCCCCTATACTTGACTATCAATCTCACATTTGAGGAAAATATGATCTTCTCTTCCTGTAGTGAGAAAAGTTCATTTTCTTCCAATATTCTCCACCTGACTTGCTAGTCGTAGAAGGTTATTTTAAGGGTCAACACATGAAAATAGTGATGGATGTACAGAATTATATATGCAGGTGCAACACTGCCAGATTGGATTTCCTTTGATCCTGTCACAATCCAAAGCTGGTTCTATTATCAAATAGGTACTTGACATTAGCTTGTTTGTGTATCTTAATTAATGTGAATTACAACCGCAGATCAATGATTTTATTAGTATAGTAGTAGTAGTCACCTAAATACAAGATTCGTCCTTGCATCGGCCCTCCATGCCCATCCACTTACACAGGAGTGGCCCCAGCTCCCGCCTGACATCTCCAGTGACCCTGACAGCTGCGGCCACACCTCCTGATTACTCTTAAAGGGAAAGGAAGACGTTTCCGCAAGCAGATCCCACTAGAGGTGACTTCCTGAGTCTATCCTCTCGTCTCTTCTGCAGAATTAGCTGGCATCAGCTGAACATTTCTGAACAATGACAAAGGGCTATGGGTGGTATTTCAGAGACTATGGGTTATTAATAACATGTGCTCTTTATATTCAGAAAAAAATACGTTTTGTTAACTATGAGATGTCTCCCAGAAATTCTTACTATTGTTTTAATTTATCAAAGCACAAAATAGGTCATATACAGACATATTGTAAGCAATCTCACCTAGACATGGAGTCTATGTAGAAATAAAATGTCTTCAAGGTGTTTATTTAAATTCACCAGCACATAAATCTCCAGGACTAGTTTATGAACCAGATCACTTACATCTTCCCTTCAAGATATCATATTAACATGCTGCTGGAATTCTGTTTTCTTGCCTTGTTCTTTCAAAGATGGTAGGGACATTGATTCGTTGTGGAGTATTTGGCAGCCATGTCACTGCTGGCATGTAGTAGCAGCCAATAAATATAAACAAAGAAGTCAAAAGTGATTGAAATACGTGAGTTATTACAGCACCACAATTCCATAATTAAACACAATCATTGCAAACTGTGTTCTCCTTCATTATTCCTTGTGCTTTGTTCCACTTTTCCAGGATTTTCCCTCAGCCTCGCTGTGAATAAGCTGATCCCAGGGCAGTCCCACAAGGATATTTCGTGCACGGCCTTACCCCGCCCAGCCTCTGACTCCAGAGTGAAGCTGGGGTCTGCACAGGATGTAGTCAAGAGCAGATTTGTTACCACCCCGAGGATCAGGTAGAGAACAGGACAGAAACCACTCCACAACAGGAGAAGAGATTTCTATAGAAGTGTTCTAGAACTCTGCAGGTGTTTCCAGTCAGTGACAGAGGCTCAGCAATTCCTTTTTAGACCAAACCCTGGGGAAGAGCCCCCTGCTTCCTCTGACATCAGGTCTTTCAGCAGGGTCACAGGGCTGAATGCCTTTGAGGTCTTCCTCCGAAGCACTTCACAGCCATAGTCAACTGTGGTTCAGATCCCATTCTGGAGGGTGGATGACCATAGGAGCCCCGGCCCTTTGGGACCCACAGTGAGCATGGGGACATAGCGTGGAGACTAGAAGTTACAGGACAGAGGCTCTAGAGGCACTGGAAGTACCACACACTGCAGTGGGGGAGAAGCAGACACAAAGCGCCAGGCTCTGGAGGAGTGAAGACAGCAGGTGCAGATGAAAAGCACCATCATGAAGGCTTGAGAACGACTTGTTCTCGGGAATTCTTAGCAGCAAGTTCATTGTGATGGAAGGGAAGGATGCGCAGAGGAGGGAAAGATAGGCAAGAGCCAGAATGGAAGAATTCTCAGGGGATCAGGCTGGTCAGTGGGGAGATGGGACTGCGATGCAAGTTAGGACTGTGGAGTCGTGTTCTTCAGACAGGGTCAAGTGGCCACCTGTCGTCCTTCCTGGCAGAATTCCGGTGCCACAATACCAAACGGACGGCACATGTCCATGCTGCTGGGGAGTTCAAGGATGCAGCAGAAAGCAATTTTCAAATCTCATTTCGAAAGCAATGGTTTGCACCAACTAAATCATGAAGTGTTTTGAGGCTTGGACAAAAAGTATTGTTAACTTAGCGGGCCTTTCAGTTTCCTTCCAATTTCAAAAACTTCAAGTTCTGGTAAGACGCCTGTAAGAGAACAGAATGGGCGTCGATGCTGTGGTGCAGTGGGTTCAGCCACGGCTTGCATAGCCGGCACCTACATGGGCGCCTGTTTGAGACTCAGCTGTTCTACTTCCAATCCTGCTCCCTGCTAATGAAACTGGAAAAGCAGTGGAGGATGACCCAAGTGTTTGGGCACCTGCACCCACATGTGATGAAGCTTCTGGCCCCTGGATTCATCCAGGCCCAGCCCTGGTTGTTACTGCTATTTGGTGACTGAGAGTAGATGGAAGATTCTCTCTCTCTCTCTCTCTCTCTCTCTCTCTCTCTCTCCCTTTCTCTCCCTCCTTTCCTGCAACTCTGCCTTTCAAATAAATAAATAAATCTGAGAGAAAGAGAGAGAGAGAAAGAGAGAGAGAAACAGATAAAAGAATGAACTCCCTGGCAGATTTCTCAACAGTTTTACCCATGTCACTTAGACTTGTCTATGCATCTGTCCCATGGCCAAGTACAATTTGAACATCACTGGCCCTTGTCTACACCTCTGATCCATGGCACAAGTAACCCTGAGAGCTGTGATTGAGAACAGGTATCTAAAATAGTTCCCTTCTTTCCTTTTGTCTCACTTCTAAATAGATGTGCAGCTAACCATTAGCAGTAAAACAAATTATGTACACCTACCTCCAGAATTCAAATTGCTCTAGTTTACCTGTGCATCTAAAAGGTGTTGGTCTACCAGATATCTGGTGCTTACCGTTATTACAACGAGTGAAATCCTCCAAAGCAGGTGGTGCCTGGGAGACAGTTTTACGATGCAGGGATCATGAAGTGAGTTCCTTTTTCATTCTGATGCACAGTTGTTAGTTCTCAGCCCATGGTACAGTGAGTTGTCAGAGAGTTTAATTCAGGCTTTCTTTATGGGTTATTAATAATAGCCTACAAAATTAATAACCATCCCCTTGTACTAATCTAGTACTTCTCAAAGCATATTATCTCAGCTTATTATCACATTTATTCTCACAACCTCCCTGTGAGATGGGAGAAATGGACCTAACTGATTAGGAAACCAGAGAAAAAGAGAGACACACACATTACCCAGTTGTTCAGCTTCAAAGATGAGACTTGAACGCCAGCCCTCTCCGTGAGTCTCTTCCCTGAAGAGTAAGCTATGTAAGAAAGATGCATCTCTTTATTTGTGCTGCTCATTTTTCTTGAGATATTTTAGCCTTGACAAGTGACTTCAAAATTCTAGGGTGACTCATCCTGAGAAAATATCCCCTTCGATCTCAGGCACGAGCCACGCCTAGTGGAATTCACAGTGTTCCATACCCAACTCTCAATTAACCAATTTGTTCCTGCTGCCAGTTCCTATAGAAGCAGTCATCTCCCATGGAATACCCAAGTTCTAAATATTGTAATTAGAGATGCATTAGTCAGTCAATCCTCGCTTAGTGCAGGCATCTGAGGCTGCTCCATCTCTAACCTGCATACTCATGGTGTCAGAATCTTGACTATGATGCTCAGCCGTGTCTTGTTCTACCAGTAAAAATTCTTTCGTAGGTTTAGGACATGAATCAAAATAGTTAGTAGAAAGGTGAAGCTTCACAATGTACAAGTGAACGTGTGAGTGCAATAGGGACATGTAAGCATGGTGTAACATATTCAGCCAGAACTTGAGTGTGATTCTGGCATCAGTGAGATGAGGTGAGGTTCTCCCTTCTAGACGTGGGATCTAAGGCAGCAAGTTCGGCCTTCTCCTGACTGAGTCGTCCTAACCTGCCATAGAATGGTTCTGAGTAGCTCAGTGATAGCTACGTAATAATCTGGTTTTTATTCACTGGCAAATTCCTTATGCAGAGGCAAGCACCAACTGCACAAAAGTGTCCAACCTGTTTGTAAACAAGTGTTACGAGGATAGATTTTAAGTGCTAAGTCTTTAGTCGTTGTGTTTTCTGTTATGTACACACCAGTCCATGGATGCTCAGTCTAGGGGTTGAGATGCATGTTTTCTTCCCTGGTTCAGTAGCTTTCCTCACCACAAAAACCACTGACTACCCAAAAATTAGTTTTCCTTTCTTTCTTTCTACAAATCAGGGGGGATGCATTTTACATGCTTTTTTGGGAGAAACAGGCAAACAACATCCACGCTGACCTTTCACTCACAATCTAAGTGAATCAGACCAGGAAAAATACAGGGTTCTGTCTCTGAGGGAAAGACTGAAACCCGAAACAAAATTGAGAACAGATACAGGAGTTGATCTAGCTTATTACAGAGCTAAATAACAAGTCACACTTTAAGAAATGCTATTTAAAATGTTCAGGACAGATATGTATCTTTGTAAGTAATATATTTGTGGAGGTCCTATAAACAACCCAATAAAAGTCCCACAAGAGAAACTGAGCAAAGGATACAAGCAGGAAATTTACAGAAGAAATGCATGTGTGCATATTCAACTCATCAGCAGCCAGGTAAAAGTGAATTAAAACATAGAAGATACAATATGCCTGACCATCAGACTTGCCCAGAAAATGAAAGTTTTTGTGAGTGACCTGCATTTGAGAGAGTAGACGAACAAGAGTGGTACAGAGCCTAATTGTGTTCAGCCTTCTTTGGGGGCAGCTTGAAATCGTTGATGAAAAACGTGAACGTTTGTGATCTCTGACCCAGAATTCAACACTCCAGCATCTGTCCTGCTGGAAGACTTGCAGTGATGTGCAAAGGAGACCTCAGGATGGTTATTGAGCACATGCCTTATTGTAAAGTCAAGAAAGTATGGACAACGGAAGTCTTTGTGTTCAAAACTATGAAATATTTGTTACTAACTGCCATGAAAAAGAAAGACACATTTATACGTACTGAAAAGAAATAGTTTTGTAAGACATATATGTATAGAAATAGAAACACATTACAGAATATTATGTAGAGTATAATTCATTTGATACTTTACATAATAGAAAAAAGACATAGAATGGCATGTATGTCAATATGCATACACCTTTATAGGAGCTAAAGATAGCACTGGTAAGACTTACAGCATTGTTAAAAGCTCCACTCTCCAAAAGGGTAATGGCTTGGGTTGTAGAAACGGCTGTTGGATGAGGAGATTGAAGGTCATTTTCGTTTTTATTTTATGTTCTTCTCCACTTGTTGCATTATTTTATAACTAAAAGATGAATGGGAGCATATTCATTGGTAATTATTTGTTTTTATTTTGGGGTGACCCATTTGTGCAGAATATTGGCAAAATCATGCAGGATTTGCAAAAGCTCAACTCCAGAGTGAAGGTTCCAGTCATCCCAGTCTCCCAGATGGAGAGAATTGAAAGGGGCCTAGGATGCAGAAAACAGTCCAAACCAAACTACACAATCTCCTGAGAGCCACTCTGCTTGAGTAGGTTGCCTTGTTCAAGAATAAGTAAATGGAGAAGAGTATATATGAATAGTCTCCATAAAAAGAAAACAGATCAGCAAACAACGCATTCCAAAGAACTGCCTAAAGAAGGAAAAGAATTATCCATATAAAGGTTTCTAAAATCTGTTCTCCTTGGCAGAGGAGTGCAGGAAGGTAATAGCTCATGTTTAAGAGATACATAAAGCCCAGTAAATCCATGACAACAAAATGATCAGAGAGGGGGAACGTGGGTGACCAGAGAGGTTTTCAGGAGAACAGAACATGCAGCAACAAAGGGAAATGTGCATGAGTTCACATGGAAAACAGTATAGAGAAAAAGTGACACCAAGAAAAACGATCTACTGAGACCACTTGAAACGCTCTCTTACAACAGGAAGAATACGCTACTTATGAAAAACAGCACAGAAAATGGTTATCCAGATAGCT
Organism: Lepus europaeus; assembly: GCF_033115175.1. Classification (NCBI taxonomy): domain Eukaryota; kingdom Metazoa; phylum Chordata; class Mammalia; order Lagomorpha; family Leporidae; genus Lepus; species Lepus europaeus. Next base: position 3,953,667 of record NC_084839.1, read on the forward strand.
GGAGTTTGTGAACAAAAACTCCAGATAGCTAGAGTTTGTGAACAAAAACTCAGAACAAATGAAATGGAATATTACATAAAATAAATAATGGGAGGGGCAGTGTATTATGGTTAAGAGGCCCACATCCCATATCAGAGTACCTGTGTTCCAGTCCCACCTCCACTCCCAGTTCCAGCTTCCCACAAACGTGCATTCTGGGAGGCAGCAGGTGGTGGCTCAAGTAGTTGGGTTCCAGCTACCCACACAGGAGGCCTGGAGTGAATTCTAACTTCCTGGCTTTGTGGACATCTAAGGAGTGAATTAATGGGTAGAATCTCTCTCTCTCTCTCTCTCTCTCTCTCTCTCTCTCTCTCTCTCTCTCTCTCTCCTCTCTCTCTCTCTCTCTTAAAACCAGGCTACACAAAGCAATGCAACATCAGACATTGCTGCAGCACTAAATGGCAGTCACCGATGACAGAATATTTACCAACTCGAGATTTATTGACCCCAAAATTTGTGTTTGCCAAGGGGGTTCATTTTGCTGGCTTGTTTGTTTAATTTGTTGAGGACAATGGAAATACAACCTCAGTGTATGTAATCTCAAATAGCTACAGTGCATATTTCTAAAAAAAAAAAAAAAACCCTAATCAACAGGAATTAGCAAACTAATAGCAAAATTAATGGCTCACAAATGGAGAAATTGGATATAGAACACTTTAAATGCAATCATTTTATGTAAGAAATCAAACACTACTACTTAAGTAGGAAGAGCTGCCAATAATTATGCTTGACATTGATGATCATGCATAAGACAATCGTTTCCTAATCCTAATTTGCATCTCAGTTGCCAGGGTATATTTTAAAATAGAGAAGTCAAAAGGGTTAGGGTTAAAATAAATGCATAGAAAACATCTAGCCTTATGAGCCTCTGAAGATATACATTGCACAATTTGTTCTGAAAATAAGAGAAACGCAGGGTTGCCCTCACAGTCACATTGCCTACGAGGTCACACAGGGCCCCTTGCAGACAAGAACCTCGCTCTGCTCTTTCCATCTGGAAATCCTTCATGGTAATTTTATCTTTGAACTTGTGTTTGCTAAGTGAAGTCTGGTGGGACACTGGGGCCTTCCTCTGAGCCGCAGAGATGTATTAAGCAGGCAGTAGACTCTTTGCACATCAAACCACTGGCCAGGATGCCTGCTCCATGTGTGTGTCCAGTAGTTGCACCAGTATCACAGGGAGCTGTAGACCCCAACATAGCAGGGAAGTTTTAGAATGCTTCAAAATGTTTTTTATGCTGAGTTTTGAAAAATGCTTCAACACTGCGAAGCCAAGATCCGTAGGCTTAGAAACAGAAATTAAAGTTCTGCATGTGGTTGAAAGGAACATTATTTTCCTGTGAAACTTGGAATCAATCAATTAGTAAAGAGAAACAGAAATTCAAAATTGTTTTCTTTATAATGAAGATAGCATGAGACAGCGGGTAGATGTGTTATTTTAAATTATGCATAAATTATGAAGCTCTTTTCAATGTTTTGTACCTCTTCCTCAAAGTAAATAAAAACAGAAAATATAATTGTATATGCTATGTTTAAACTTAAAGCCAAATACACTGAGTCTGGTTTGTGTAAACTGATAAATTTTTCAGACAAATTGATCCCTAAAAGTCATCACTTGTATTTATACTAAACTAAGATTTTGAAATAATTTATTAGGGATGTATGCCAGCCTCGTCACATCCTATAAAATACTTTTAACAGCCTCAGTGACAGTTTCATCAAAAAGATCATTCTCAAAATTTAAAATTGGCAAAAATTCTTTAAGATCCTTTAAGTAACTGATTTCACTTTCAATTATGTCAGTTGAAACTGAAGTTGATGAAAGTACAAATGTCGATGTTCTATAATCAAGTGATCACACTAATGAAGCATTACTATTTACTATGTTACCTGATTATAATTATGCACCAGATATTGACTTCTGTTTTTATGTTATTTTGATATTCATCTATCACTTTTGCCTACTACATTTTGTAATTATCTATTTTAAAAGATAAAAGCTATGTATTTTAATTTTTTTCTTTCTATTTAAACAAAGAGCTACATTTCATTTTATTCTGCCTCTCCCCTGGGTTGTGTTACTGGCCCTAGGGAAATGTTTTTATAACAATCAAAGGCAAAAATCGGGGGCTGCTCTTGCAGTACAGTGTGACTCCAGCACCCCACCACTTCGAGTACCAGCTACTCTTCTTCCTACTAGGCTTCCTGTTAATGCCCAGGGAAGGCTGCAGCAGAGGGCCCACGTCCTTGGGTCCTGGCACCCACTACGGGACCGGAATGCAGTTTCTGGTTCCTGGCTTTGGCTCAGCCCAGACTTGGCTGTTGTGGTCATTTGGGGATTGAAACAGTATATGAAATACTCTCTCTCTCTCTCTCCCCCTACCTCTCTCTCTCTCTCTCTCTCTCTCTCCCCATCTTGCAAATAAATAAATAAATCCTTAAAAGAAGGCAAATATCAATATTATTTGTGGAGTCAGTGCAGATGGCTATAATAAGAAACCACAGACTGTGTGGCTTAAACAACAGCCATTAATAGATCTCTTGTAGTTCCAGAGGCTGAGGACAAAAATCACGCTCTGCCAATCCCACGCCTGGGGAGGGCCATGTCCTGGCTTGCACACAGCTGTCTTCCCATTTTCTTTCTGTGTGGTGGAAATGGGGGCTGCTCTCTTCCTCTTCTGTGGACACCAACCCTATTTCAGAGCTCCACCCCCATGATCTAATGACCTTCTAATGTCCCTGTCTCCCAGGGTTGTCACAGTAAGCCTTTGAGGTAGGAATTTGTCAAGACACAAACATCTACTCCACAGCACTCTTATACGTTAAACACCTGAGTGCAGATATATAGACATATATATATATATATATACACACACATTATACATCATCTAGTAACACCCTCAAAGAAAAAAAGCAATCACAGAGTTTGGAATATATTTATTAAAAGGCAAAAAACATTGTTTGTAAGAGACACAACTCAAACTGAGTAACAACACTTGATCAGAACATCGCTGATTGTTGCATGAGTGACAGCTCTGGCTCCGCAGCTGGGACACGAGTGGGTGAGTGTGAATCACAAGTCCACCTGCCGCTGTGAGAAGCCCTGGCTTCCCTTCCAGGATCAGCTGCTTCTTCTCAGCTGAGCTTCACAACACTTCCCTCCTTGTCTCCCGAATTCAAAAGAGATCATGTGTGTCCTCAGAGCCGCACAGCCAGGTATGGTGCCGACCTGAGAACCGTAAGTGCAGAAGGTTACTGCCGTTTCCATCACCTTCTGCTACATTCTCCAGACACGGTGCTGCTCAAGGGGCGTAAAATGGCTTCAGAACCGATATTTGTTCTTTAACTTTGTCAGGGGACAGTCGAGCAAATTCTTACATGTCTGTAAATTCTTAACGTACACATCCTTTTTAGTTAGAGGGGTGAGGCCTTGGCGGGAGGAGGAGGGGCAGGTTAATATAGAGCCGTTGGACAGATTTAGGAGGGAGCACCTCTGACAAAATAACGAAGCAGACAAAATTGAAAAACATTGTATATTCTAGCATTGTTGACATTTTCGATTGTGAAGTAGGCTGCCTTTGCAGGATACACATTCCAGAGGTAAATATTCCTTCCTAAACACAGGATGTAGCTTAGTCCCCAGTGACAGACACAGTCCAGGTGCATCTGGTTACGGGCAGGGACAAACCTGCCTTCCTTCATAACCAATTAAAATGTTTCTACCACAGCACAGAGCTCCTCAGTTGGCTGAGACCCCCCATGTTGATTAAACTGAAAATTACTTTCACTTGCCTTCACAGTGTAATTTCTTTAATGGTAAAAGGCAGAGATTTAGCAGCCAACTGAATTTCAGAAATTTCCATTCTTTTCTCAAGATTCAATGAGGATCAATACAACCGATCACTGTGCCTTCAAGGACAAACATCTGGTGCTGCATGTGTAAATGATTCTCCAGAAGAGAAATAACTGATCATCTCCCAAAGAGGCTCCTGATTACTAAATTAAAATTACAAACTCCCACCCCACTATTTTAATCGCATTTGCTTGTATGCAGTAGAAAACAATGGAGCCGAACAATCTAGCTTCACTTTGCCAGAGGGCCCAGTCCTCCAATGCCAAGTCAGATTGGCAGCTTGTATGTGTTCATGGAGTGGATCACATCCTGGAGCCCAGGGCCCCTGAAGCCGCTGCAGACTCTGAAAGCCCTCAGCTCTCACACTCACTCCTGTGGGATATGCTGGAACGGATCCTGGGAAACAGACCTTGTAGTTCAAAATAAAGCTAAAACTGGATGTTCCAGAAATGCAATCTTTTTAGTCAATGGTGAAATGTTGGAAAAAGAACTGTGCATCTTTAGGAATAACCTTCCAGAGATCTGAGTGTCAGATGTTAACATATTCCCTACCCAACTCCTATCAGTCTCAGCGGACAAAGGTGTTCAAAGAACCTGAGCAGAGATTAAAATAAGCAAGTAGAATGATTTTAAGATGCTTTAATTCGAACTAGGCAAGATGGTGGAATAGGCAGGGAGCACACTTAGTCCGGGGAGAGAGAAAGTTTAATATAAGTGGAGATACTGCAGGGTCAAGGAAGAGTAGGGGATGAAACAGCAGAGGAAACTCTTCCGGAACTAGTGATTCACAGTGGACCTGCCTGGAGAGCGTGGGAGCCCAAGTTCGGGACACCAGCGGCAGACTCAACGCACCAGCGCTGGAACGCGAGGTGAGCCGAACCTCAATAGCCCGAGATACCAGCGAGCAAGCGGAAAGAGGAGGCTAGAGGGAACGAGGCTTGAAACTCTGTGGGGAAAAGTTCACCAGGCTAACTAGAAGAGAGAGAAAAAAAAATAAAAAAAGTGACTGATACGGACACAAGTTTCTCTCTCTCCGCTCACCTCTCAAAGGCGAGCAAGACAGAGCAGGCGCCATTTTGGACATACGTCATAAGCAGGGCGACCTCAGGTCTGCACTGGCCCTGAGCCTAGCAGAAAAACCTGACTCTGTGGGGAGGGGTGAAATAACAGGAGATTAGCATCTAACTTGGCAACCCAGTGGGAGACTGCAGGAGAATTGGAGCCCACACTGAGGGCAGCAGAGATTCCCTGTGTGGTCCTTGGGAAAGAGCTTCTGATCTCTGGCTCCTGTGGGTATATCATTCACCTGCTAACTACCTCCAATTACGTTCAGCTGTGCGGAATTACTTCCCTTTTAAATCAAAAAAAGAAAGAGAGATTTACCACACCTAACCTGGGAGTGTCATCTTTGACACACCCTCAACCCTGAGGAACCAAACAGAGCTCTCAGTCCACACTCATCTCAAGCCTCTAAGGCTCCACCAAAAGCAGACAGTCCACTTAATATAGAGCCATAGTGTAACAAGAAAAAACACCACAGTGAAGAAACCAAATATCTCCAACATGCCAAACAACAAACACAAAAGCCAAGCTAACAAGAACAAGGAAGAAACTATGACGCCCCCAAATGAAAAAGACACCCCAATTCAAGATTATGAAGATGATGAGATCGAAGAAATGCAAGAAGCGGATCTCAAAAAATTGATAAGAACATTAAGAAGTTCTCAAAAACAAATTCTTGAACTACAGAAATCCTTCATGGACAAGATAGAAAATCTCTCCCGTGAAAGTGAAATATTAAGGAGGAATCAAAATGAAATGAAACAACTAGTAGAACATGAAAGTGTGATAGTGACAAGAAAACATAATGAAATGAAGAGTTCAATAGATCAAATGACAAACACATTAGAGAGCCTTAAACACAGAATGGGCGAAGCAGAAGAGAGAATATCAGACTTAGAAGACAGAGAACAGGAAAGGAAACAGGCAAACCAAAGAAAAGAAGAAGAAATTAGAAATCTAAAAAATATTGTCGGGAATCTACAGGATACTATTAAAAAACCCAACATTCGGGTTCTAGGAGTTCCTGAAGGCATGGAGAGGGAGAAAGGATTAGAAGGCATTTTCAGTGAGATACTAGCAGAAAATTTCCCAGGTTTGGAGAAGGACAGAGGCATCTTAGTACAGGAAGCTTATAGAACCCCTAATAAAGGTGACCAAAAGAGATCCTCACCACGACATGTTGTAATCAAACTCACCACAGTGAAACATAAAGAAAAGATCCTAAAATGTGCAAGAGAGAAACTTCAGATCACTCTTAGAGGATCTCCAATTAGACTCACAGCAGACTTCTCATCAGAAACCCTACAAGCTAGAAGGGAATGGCGAGACATAGCCCAGGTACTAAGAGAGAAAAAATGCCAGCCCAGAATACTATATCCTGCAAAGCTCTCATTTGTGAATGAAGGTGAAATTAAGACTTTTCATAGCAAACAGAAACTGAAAGAATTTGTTGCCACTCATCCTGCCCTGCAAAAGATGCTTAAAGATGTGTTACACACAGAAACACAGAAACATGGTCACCAATATGAAAGAAGGTAAAGGAAGGTAACCTCACAGCAAAAGATCACAGGAAGCTCAATTTCTCTTTGACATAGAATTAAACTCTGATGCTCTGTTAAAGCAATGTGTTAAAGTAATCTATTATGTTCTCTTGATGTCTGTTAAATTCTAATTGTTCAAAAACAGCTGAATTTTTATTAAGAGCTATGGGTTATTTAAATATGTGCTTTTTTCAAAAATTTGAATAATCACCTTGTAACAATGATCAAATTTGGTCTATGTTATGTCATGATTTTAAGGAATCTTATTTCAACCAGATATTTTGGATTTTGAGCCTTCTTGGCATTCTTGACAGGCATTCAAAAAATCAAAGTTTCAAACAATCTGGACTCTAAAATTTCCAGTAAATCCTGGACTTTGGTTTTTCCAGTTTGGGCCCAACTGAAAAAATCGAAAGACCTATGTCTCTCATCTTATAGAGACACCAACTAATCAGTTTATTTGGAGTATATTAGAAGGACTGTCAAGATGTGATGTGGTACCAGACTTTAAGTTTCTATAATGGAAAATGCCATTAATACAAATGTTTGAGAATTAAAAAGTCTAATGATCTTGTGTTACTAGACATGATAGTTATCTTAATGAGAAAGCCCCAGAGGCCTAAAGGGTTAAATACTTGTAAAATCCTACAGGTGCTTTCAAAAATACTGTGAAGTAAGCAAGTGCCTCTTGTTGGTTGATGAGTTTATAATTTTAAACATGGTGACTTAAAGTTTTTTTTCATCCACAGTTATATATGATCTGCTGCTCATAAAACTAAAGCGTTGTTGGTTCTGTGTTTAGCTGTCCTCCTATAGGTTCCTATGGACTTTTTCCAGCCACTTTTATTGTATTCAGTACTTTGGGATGGCTCTGTAAACAGATGAAGCCAATAATGTATTAACAGTACCAACTGAGAGAAAGTATGGTTAAGTGAGGTTACTAAAAAGAAAAAGCAATTCAAATCAATTGGCAATCTACAAAAAGAGTTAAAGATTTTAAAAGCTATTATTAAAATTGCTATATTGGTCTATCATGCTATATTATATGAGTGTACATATTGTATGTCCACATGGGGAAATTTTATTAAGAGTTTTATTTTAAATGGCTTATAGATAAGATTGTCCATAAATTTAAGCTGCTAAAATCAATCAAAGATACATTTCAATTTGTGGGACCTGAATCTGTGTATCATATGTTTTAGACTTGTTGGTAGAAAGAAACTAAAAACATTTTAGATGGTTGTGCTTAAGTTTACTGGCTAAACAAACTACACCATGTTAGATATTTAAGAGGTGTTTTCAAATACATGATTCTTAAAATTTATAGAAGGCATTGGACCTTCTGGTAAATGTTTTCTTAAGTTGTTATCTAATGGTTGAAACGGTTTGCTAAGTATTCATGTGATATTGCTATTGTCAGCAAGCGATCTAGGACTTGCCCCCTCATTTCTCTCTTCTAAGCCCAACTTGTTCTTTCATTTCTCTATTCTCTTCAAGGTAGGAAACTAATTCTATAATGAAGGAATCTGTAGGATGCACAATTTAATCTTTAGACCTTATAAAAGAGATGGCTAACATTTTTCTGCAATAGCATAGCCAAAATAAGAACTTAAATAATAATCTCATAGCTAGATTCACTTCGCCATCAGCGAAGTATACAGTAAGTAGAAAAAACCTCCCTTTCAGACCAAAGGGGAAGAAAGTTTTAAAGTGAGAACATAATTTTCCTCATGGGCATTGTCTACCTTAGAAAAACTACTACAGAACATGCCTGTGACTATAGACTTGTAGTTCAGGCCACCGAAGATTAGAGATGGGAACGGGCACTCCCTTGACTTGCATCCTCTGGTCTGCTTTAACACAAACCAGGAGGAAAAGAAAGCTCGGCATCAGAAGCAATGGGTGGCAGGCCTATTAATGGCTGATCTGTACAGTGATCTGCCCTCAAGGAGACCCAACAGGCCAGTCCACTGCAGTGGCTTTCAATGTGGTAAGCCTGGGCTTCAGCAGAAGTCAGCTTGTGAAGAGCCCTGGCAGCTCTGCCAAGAGTTGGATCACTGGAAATGGACCTGCCCTGGAGTCGAAGGATGCCCAGCTCAGAGCCACAGATCTTATTGGCTCTAAGCTGAAAAGCCCTTCACTCAGCCCAACTTCCAAAGTGACCACTGCAGCTGAGGGGACGGCCAAGTGGGGTCAGCAACATTGCAGGCAGAACTGTAAATTTCTTGTTAGAGATGCCACCTGCCTTTACCTGGCCAGCTCTCCTCCCAGGCCAGCCAAGTAATGAAAGTCAACAGAGTGCCTTCCCCTAGGAGGTTCACACCTCCCTTAGGATATACCCCATGTGAAGAGATAGATAGGTCTGGGCCTCTGAATTTACAAGGCCTAAAGCCCACCAGATTATTATCAAGCCCCTTCTATCAGGTTCTATTTGCCTCTCAATCAGAAAACTTCATTGTAGCTTAGACAGCACCTTTCTTAGCTCCTCTAATAATGACTCTGTCCTTTGTTCTAGGCCCTGTCTACTACACTTGGGCCTCATTCCTTTGTAATCATAACCTCTACTCTACCACCAATGGCTCTACTCCCAACATGTGTGTACTGATGGTCCTCTTCCCCACTTAATGCTGTATAATTGTTCAAACCTGGTAAATGGCACTCTTAGGATCATTGGTTACTATCCTCACTCTGTCTTTTATGACCTTGTCTAAATATGATCAGAGTCGGCAAACTTGGAAGGCTTCCATAGCCTTGGCAACTCATGACGACAGCCTAGGGTGGTCACTGGCACCATAAACTAGAGTGTCAATTTGTTGGGTCAACAACAGGAGCCACTGTGCACTTGCTCCTCATGTGGGATCTCTGTCCTTAATGTGCTGTACATTTTGATTTAATGCTATAACTAGTACTCAAACAGTATGTTTCACTTTGTGTTTCTATGTGGGTGCAAACAGTTGAAATCTTTATACTAAATTGATCTTCTGTATATAAAGAGAATTGAAAATGAATCTTGATGCAAATGGAAGGGGAGAGGGAGCGGGAGAGGGGAGGGTTGCGGGTGGGAGGGAAGTTATGGGAGGGGGAAGCCATTGTAATCCATAAGCTGTACACTGGAAATTTATATTCATTAAATAAAAGTTAAAAAAAAAGTTGAAAAAAAAACTCACAAAAATGTTTTCTTCTCCTTCAGTAACCTAAACTACAAGAAGTTAAATTTATTTATTTATTCATTATTATTTTTTTTTGACAGGCAGAGTGGATAGATAGAGAGAGAGACAGAGAGAAAGGTCTTCCTTTTCTGTTGGTTCACCCTGCAAATGCTGCTGTGGCCGGCTTGCTGTGGCTGGTGCACCACATTGATCCGAAACCAGGAGCCAGGTGCTTCTCCTGGTCTCCCATGCAGGTGCAGGGCCCAAGCACTTGGGCCATCCTCCACTGCACTCCCAGGCCACAGCAGAGAGCTGGCCTGGAAGAGGGGCAACCGGGATAGAATCCGGCTCCCCGAGCGGGACTAGAACCCGGTGTGCCCGCGCCACAGGCAGAGGATTAGCCTATTGAGTCGCTGCGCTGGCCAAGAAGTTAAATTTGTAAAACAAACAAAAATGTCTCCTAAGAAAGACTTACATACTAATGGTTTTACCCAAAATATTTTTTGCAAATATTTAATGAATGATAATTCAAATTATACATAATTTGTTCTTAGATTTATTTCAAGAATTTATTCACCTGCTAATGAAGATAAAATAGAGAAAATTACAAGCTATCTCTCTTATGAATAGAAACAAATCATCTGAAACAAAATATGGATTTAGCCACTAAATCAAATTATATAAAACATTACCCCATTGATTTTATACAAGAATGAAAAATTGGGTTTTTGAAGAAAATCAGTATATTTAACTAGAAATGGTTATTAAGGAGAATAATAATATAGTCATTTTAATAGCTCCATAACAGCATTTGATAAAATTTAAAATTAATCTACAATACAATCACTTTACAAATTAAGAAAAGATAAGACTATCTATACTGATCAATAATACTGGCCAAAACAATAGCAAAGATCTTTGATGGTCTCCTGTCAAGATCTAACAGAGAGAAAATCTCTTTCATGCCTTTCTTCTCAGAATTGTGTGGTGTTCCTATCCAGGGTATTAAGTATTATACATTAATACTATTCAATGTGTTAAGTGAAGAAAATAAAGAATTCAAAAGAAATAAATCAAATAGAAAAAAAAGTAAAACTATGATTATTTGAAAAGTCTCCAGAAGTAACTACAGTAACTACAGTGAAATTCTAAGAATTAAATTCTTTTTTTCAAAGATTTTATTTATTTATTTATTTGAGAGGTAGAGTTACAGACAGTGAGATGGAGAGACAGAGAGAAAGGTCTTCCTTCTGTTGGTTCACCCCCCAAATGGCCACCATGGATGGTACAGTGCCCATCTGAAGACAGGAGCCAGGTTCTTCTTCCTGGTCTCCTATGTGGGTGCAGGGGCCCAAGGACTTGGGCCATCTTCTTCTGCTTTCGCAGGCCATAGCAGAGAGCTGGACTGGAAGAGGAGCAGCAGGGACTAGAACTGGTGCCCATATGGATGCTGGCACCACAGGCGGAGAATTAACCTAGTGAGCCACGGCGCTGGCCACTAATTTCAGATTCTTAATAAGATCAATTAAGAACTGTGTTTATCAACAACAAATAAAATTGAGGAAAAATATACCACTCACAATAAGACGCAAAAGTTTGTAAGACTAGACACACAAATTTAGAACAATGTAAGACCTCTTAAAAGATAGTAAGATTTATTGATGACAGTAGAGAACACTCCTGGAGAAGTCCAACCTGCTGCTGCCCTGGGAAACACAGAAGTGTCACACAGAGCTACCAATTCTCACCACCTTGAAATACATTGTAAAGAACGTCCTGGGAAATGGAATTCAGGATAAGGTAGGCTTTCTGTGAATTCTTTGAAGACCCCTCAAATACAAAGGTCAACACCAAACAAAAATACAGAAACAGATTTAAAGTGTTTGTATGGAAAGTTCATAAAATTATTCTAAGAGAATTCTGAACACTTATACAATGAAAACGGTGCTGACATCTTCAAAGGAGTCTAAGCTGGAAGATTTTGGTGTATCACCATTAAAGCTTGTTAAAAAGGTACAGAAAGAGGTGCTGCATGGTAGTGGGCTTAGCGATAAACAAACAGGGAGAAAGGGGTTTCAGAAACAGGCATGTGTAGGTGATCAGGACTAGTGGCATTGATGTTGAAGTGTTCCCTCTGCCCTCACTACAGGGGACTCAGCAGGGTGTCTGCTGGGAAAAGCCAACAGATTGGGACCTCTATTTCCTACTCCAGATAGATGGTTAATCTAAATGTAAAAGACAAAATGAGCTAAAATAAAATTTGATATGTAAATATAGAATGTCATTATCATATCATTACAATAGAGAAAACAACACTGGCAAAAAGACACAAAACCGCAAAGGGTGCAAGATGGATAAATCGGACTGAAAAGTTAAAGGAAAAGATGTGACAAATTGAACTAAGTCAAGCCGGCGCCGTGGCTCAACAGGCTAATCCTCCACCTTGCGGCTCCGGCACACCGGGTTCTAGTCCCAGTCGGGGCGCCGGATTCTGTCCCGGTTGCCCCTCTTCCAGGACAGCTCTCTGCTGTGGCCTGGGAGTGCAGTGGTGGATGGCCCTGCCCCCGCATGGGAGACCAGGAGAAGCACCTGGCTCCTGCCATCGGATCAGCGCGGTGCGCTGGCCGCAGTGCGCCGGCCGCGGTGGCCATTGGAGGGTGAACCAACAGCAAAAAGGAAGACCTTTCTCTCTGTCTCTCTCACAATCCACTCTGCCTGTCAAAAAAAAAAAAAAAAAAAAATTGAACTAAGTCAAATACAGGGGATTCTAGTTAACAGAGGCATCGAAACAGAGAAATAAGCCATATAACCTTCCTCCGCAGATGGCCAAAATACACGTGAAAAAGTGCTCAAAAGTTCTCAGAGAATAAGAAGGTGCAAAGCCAAATCCTGATGAGACAGTGCATGTTGTTGGAATAACAGATGTGGAAGTAACTGACACAGGCAAGTGTTGCTGAACACACTCAGCCATGGGAGCCCCTGCTTGGCTGCTGGAGAAGTACCCTGACAGCAGAGGCAAAAACGGAGGGGTTTCCTTTGACGAGGCAGCTCCGCTTCTGAGAACACACGGACTCCATCGAGAGTTAATCATATGTACAACTGGATAAATGCAGAGGGCCGCTTGTTGCAGCCAACACTTACAGATGGCTAAACAAGGAAAATAATCCAAGTAACTACTGTCATTCTAATGGGCAAATAACTTGTGAAATATTCAGGCAAAAGAACACTACACAGAAATGCAAAGACAACATCACATAGAACTTGCAGTAATTAAAAAATGAAGACGTAAAAAGTGAAAGAATTCACTCTGTACACTTCCACTTAAATGAAGGTGAAAAACAAAGTAAAATACAATGCATTTACAGTTCTGCCTGCAATGTTGCTGACCCCACTTGGCCGTCCCCTCAGCTGCAGTGGTCACTTTGGAAGTTGGGCTGAGTGAAGGGCTTTTCAGCTTAGAGCCAATAAGATCTGTGGCTCTGAGCTGGGCATCCTTCGACTCCAGGGCAGGTCCATTTCCAGTGATCCAACTCTTGGCAGAGCTGCCAGGGCTCTTCACAAGCTGACTTCTGCTGAAGCCCAGGCTTACCACATTGAAAGCCACTGCAGTGGACTGGCCTGTTGGGTCTGCTTGAGGGCAGATCACTGTACAGATCAGCCATTAATAGGCCTGCCACCCATTGCTTCTGATGCCGAGCTTTCTTTTCCTCCTGGTTTGTGTTAAAGCAGACCAGAGGATGCAAGTCAAGGGAGTGCCCGTTTCCCATCTCTAATCTTCAGTGGCCTGAACTACAAGTCTATAGTCACAGGCATGTTCTGTAGTAGTTTTTCTAAGGTAGACAATGCCCATGAGGAAAATTATATTCTCACTTTAAAACTTTCTTTCCCTTTTGTCTGAAAGGGAGGTTTTTTCTACTTACTGTATACTTCGCTGATGGCGAAGTGAATCTAGCTATGAGATTATTATTTAAGTTCTTATTTTGGCTATGCTATTGCAGAAAAATGTTAGCCATCTCTTTTATAAGGTCTAAAGATTAAATTGTGCATCCTACAGATTCCTTCATTATAGAATTAGTTTCCTACCTTGAAGAGAATAGGGAAATGAAAGAACAAGTTGGGCTTAGAATAGAGAAATGAGGGGGCAAGTCCTAGATCGCTTGCTGACAATAGCAATATCACATGAATACTTAGCAAACCGTTTCAACCATTAGATAACAACTTAAGAAAACATTTACCAGAAGGTCCAATGCCTTCTATAAATTTTAAGAATCATGTATTTGGAAACACCTCTTAAATATCTAACATGGTGTAGTTTGTTTAACCAGTAAACATAAGCACAACCATATAAAATGTTTTTAGTTTCTTTCTACCAATAAGTTTAAAACATATGATACACAGATTCAGGTCACACAAATTAAAATGTATCTTTGATTGATTTTAGCAGCTTAAATTTATGGACAATCTTATCTATAAGCCATTTAAAATAAAACTCTTAATAAAATTTCCCCATGTGGACATACAATATGTACACACATATAACATGGCATAATAGACCAATATAGCAATTTTAGTAATAGCTTTTAAAATCTTTAACTCTTTTTGTAGATTGCCAATTGATTTGAATTGCTTTTTCTTTTTAGTAACCTCACTTAACCATACTTTCTCTCAGTTGATACTATTAATACATTATTGGCTTCATCTGTTTACAGAGCCATCCCAAAGTACTGAATACAATAGAAGTGGCTGGAAAAAGTCCATAGGAACCTATAGGAGGACAGCTAAACACAGAACCAACAACACTTTAGTTTTATGAGCAGCACATCATATATAACTATGGATGACAAAAGACTTTAAGTCGCCATGTTTAAAATTATAAACTCATCAACCAACAAGAGGCACTTGCTTACTTCACAGTATTTTTGAAAGCACCTGTAGGATTTTACAAGTATTTAACCCTTTAGGCCTCTGGGGCTTTCTCATTAAGATAACTATCATGTCTAGTGACACAAAATCATTAGACTTTTTAATTCTCAAACATCTGTATGAATAGCATTTTCCATTATAGAAACTTAAAGTTTGGTACCACATCACATCTTGACAGTCCTTCTAATATACTCCAAATAGCCTGATTAGTTGGTGTCTCTATAAGATGAGAGACATAGGTCTTTCGATTTTTTTCAGTTGGGCCCAAACTGGAAAAACCAAAGTCCAGGATTTACTGGAAATTTTAGAGTCCAGATTGTTTGAAACTTTGATTTTTTGAATGCCTGTCAAGAATGCCAAGAAGGCTCAAAATCCAAAATATCTGGTTGAAATAAGATTCCTTAAAATCATGACATAACATAGACCAAATTTGATCATTGTTACAAGGTGATTATTCAAATCTTTAAAAATAAGCGCATATTTAAATAACCCATAGCTCTTAATAAAAATTCAGCTGTTTTTGAACAATTAGAATTTAACAGACATCAAGAGAACATAATAGATTACTTTAACACATTGCTTTAACAGAGCATCAGAGTTTAATTCTATGTCAAGGAGAAATTGAGCTTCCTGTGATCTTTTGCTGTGAGGTTACCTTCCTTTACCTTCTTTCATATTGGTGACCATGTTTCTGTGTTTCTGTGTGTAACACATCTTTAAGCATCTTTTGCAGGGCAGGATGAGTGGCAACAAATTCTTTCAGTTTCTGTTTGCTATGAAAAGTCTTAATTTCACCTTCATTCACAAATGAGAGCTTTGCTGGATATAATATTCTGGGCTGGCAGTTTTTCTCTCTTAGTACCTGGGCTATGTCTCGCCATTCCCTTCTAGCTTGTAGGGTTTCTGATGAGAAGTCTGCTGTGAGTCTAATTGGAGATCCTCTAAGAGTAATCTGACGTTTCTCTCTTGCACATTTTAGGATCTTTTCTTTATGTTTCACTGTGGTGAGTTTGATTACAACATGTCGTGGTGAGGATCTCTTTTGGTCACGTTTATTAGGGGTTCTATAAGCTTCCTGTACTAAGATGCCTCTGTCCTTCTCCAAACCTGGGAAATTTTCTGCTAGTATCTCACTGAAAATGCCTTCTAATCCTTTCTCCCTCTCCATGCCTTCAGGAACTCCTAGAACCCGAATGTTGGGTTTTTTAATAGTATCCTGTAGATTCCCGACAATATTTTTTAGATTTCTAATTTCTTCTTCTTTTCTTTGGTTTGCCTGTTTCCTTTCCTGTTCTCTGTCTTCTAAGTCTGATATTCTCTCTTCTGCTTCGCCCATTCTGTGTTTAAGGCTCTCTAATGTGTTTGTCATTTGATCTATTGAACTCTTCATTTCATTATGTTTTCTTGTCACTATCACACTTTCATGTTCTACTAGTTGTTTCATTTCATTTTGATTCCTCCTTAATATTTCACTTTCACGGGAGAGATTTTCTATCTTGTCCATGAAGGATTTCTGTAGTTCAAGAATTTGTTTTTGAGAACTTCTTAATGTTCTTATCAATTTTTTGAGATCCGCTTCTTGCATTTCTTCGATCTCATCATCTTCATAATCTTGAATTGGGGTGTCTTTTTCATTTGGGGGTGTCATAGTATCTTCCTTGTTCTTGTTACCTCGGGTTTTGCATTTGTTGTATGGCATGTTGGAGATATTTGCTTTCTTCACTGTGGTGTTTTTTCTTGTTACACTATGTCTCTATATTAAGTGGACTGTCTACTTTTGGTGGAGCCTTAGAGGCTTGAGATGAGTGTGGCCTGAGAGCTCTGTTTGGTTCCTCAGGGTTGAGGGTGTGTCAAAGATGACACTCCCAGGTTAGGTGTGGTAAATCTCTCTTTCTTTCTTTTTTTTTTCTTTTTTTGATTTAAAAGGGAAGTAATTCCGCACAGCTGAACGTAATTGGAGGTAGTTAGCAGGTGAATGATATACCCACAGGAGCCAGAGATCAGAAGCTCTTTCCCAAGGACCACACAGGGAATCTCTGCTGCCCTCAGTGTGGGCTCCAATTCTCCTGCAGTCTCCCACTGGGTTGCCAAGTAGATGCTAATCTCCTGTTATTTCACCCCTCCTCACAGAGTCAGGTTTTTCTGCTAGGCTCAGGGCCAGTGCAGACCTGAGGTCGCCCTGCTTATGACGTATGTCCAAAATGGCGCCTGCTCTGTCTTGTTCGCCTTTGAGAGGTGAGCGGAGAGAGAGAAACTTGTGTCCGTATCAGTCACTTTTTTTATTTTTTTTTCTCTCTCTTCTAGTTAGCCTGGTGAACTTTTCCCCCACGGAATTTCAAGCCTCGTTCCCTCTAGTCTCCTCTTTCCGCTTTCCCGCTGGTGTCTCGGGCTATTGAGGTTCGGCTCACCTCGCGTTCCATTGCTGGTGTGTTGAGTCTGCCGCTGGTGTCCCGAACTTGGGCTCCCACGCTCTCCAGGCAGGTCCACTGTGAATCACTAGTTCCGGAAGAGTTTCCTCTGCTGTTTCTTCCCCTACTCTTCCTTGACCCTGCATTATCTCCACTTTTATTAACCTGTGTCTTGCCGAACTATCAATATGATCCCTTCCTATTCCACCATCTTGCTGTTCTTGTGAGTTTTAATTCTCTAATTTTTTGTTCATTTTAAGTAAACCTTCTGTTGGCTTAAAGTTGTTCAAAATGTTGCTTTATTTGCTTTTTGAAATCTTCCTGATCTATAACAATCAATCTTTCTTATCCCTAGAATTGGTCGCTGTACAAGCGACCAATTAGTCTCACGGGAATTTATCAATTTTATTCATTCTGAAGAACAAGACTTTCGATTTTATTTTCTCTGTGTTTGTTTTCTATTTTATTAACTTCTGTTCTTTTATTTATTATTTTTCTCCTATTTTCTTATTATTTGGTTTTATTTTGTCTTTTTTTCCTTTTGACTTGCTGAAATGGATATTGAATCATTACTTTGCAGACTTGTACATGTACTTATGTAAATAGAAGTTTTTCTAAGTAATGTTTGAGTAATATCACACAAATTCTGATAAATAGAATTTTGTTATAAGTCAACTGAATTATTATAATTTCTGCTTTGAATGATGAGATGTATAGAAGCATATTTTTGTTTGATTTTATAAATTTTTAAAATTTTACTTGAGAAACAGAGAAACAGAAAGAGAAAGACAGAAAGCCAGAGTTCCTATCTGTTGATTCACTCACAAAATGCCTGATATGCAGGGAATGGACTGGGACTGGGCTGGAGCAGAAATCAGGAGCTGAAAATGTAATCCCGGTCTCCCACATGGGTGGCAAGGTGGCTGCCTTGCAGGTTCTGCATTAGCAGGAAGCTGGAGTCAGAAGGCAGAACTGGGAATTGAACCCAGGTACTCTAGTGGGGGGATGGTTGTCTTAACCGCAGGCCAAATGCCCACCCCCCAGATTATTTTCTTAATCTCCAAACATATGTGTATTCTGTAGCATCATTTTTGATATTTATTTCCAAGTTGGGTACCTGGTTATCACAGGGTAATCTGGGTAACCTGAAACTTTTTTCTTAAGATTTATTTATTTATTTGAAAGGCAGAGTTACAGAGAGGCAGAGGCACAGAGGGAGAGAGAGAGTTCTTCCATACTCTAGTTCATTCCCCAGATAGCCACAATGGCTGGAGCTTTGCCTATCAAAAGGCAGGAACCAAGAAATTCTTCTGGGTCTCCCACACAGATGTGGGGTCCCAAGGACTTGGGCAAACTTCTACTGCTTTCCTAGGCCATAGCAGATAGCTAGATCAGAGTGGGGTAGCCAGGACTCAAACCAGCACCTATATGGGATGTTGCCACTATACATGGCAGCTTTACCCCTATGCCATCGTGCCAGCCCCAACCTGAAACTTAAAATTTGCTGAGAGTAACTTTGTGGACTAGGATATGTTTACTTTTAGAAAAATGTTCCAAATATGTCTCATTTCTTCACTGGGTTGCTTTTTTTTGTTGTTGTTGTTGTTTTGGAGTTTCTTGATCTCTTCGTAAATTCTAGTTATTAATCCTTTATCAGTTGCATAGTTTGCAAATAATTTCTCCCATTCTGTCAGTTGCCTGATCACTTTCCTGAGTGTTTCTTTGCAGTACAGAAGCTTCTCAAATTGATGTAATCCCATGTGTTAAATTTGGCTTTGATTGTCTGTGCCTCTGGGATCTTTTCCTAGAACTCTTTGTCTGTGCCAATGTCTTGCAGACTTTCCCCAATGTTCTCTAATAATTTGATGGTGTCAGTTCATATATTTAGGTCTTTAATCCATTTTGAGTGTATTTTATTGTAAGGTATAAGATAGATGTCTTGCTTCATACATCTGCATGTAGCAATCCAGTTTTCCCAGCACCATTTGTTGAAGAGACTGTCCATGCTCCAGGGATTGCTTTTAGCTCCTTGGTCAAATGTAAGTTGGTTTGTAGATGCTTGGATTGATTTCTGGTGTTTCTATTGTCTATCCCTCTGTTTTTGTACATGTAATAGGCTCTTTTTTTGATAAATGCTCTGTAGTATGTCTTCAAATCTGTTATTATGATGCCTACTGCTTTGTTTTTGCAGTATAAAATTGCTTTAGCTATTTGAGATCTCCTGTATTGCTATATAAATTTCAACACCATTTTTCTATATCTGAGAAGAATCTTTGGTATTTTGATTGATATTGCATTGAATCTGTAAATTGCTTTCAGAAGAATGGACATTTTTATGATATTGGTTCTTCCAATCTATGAACATGAAAGTTTTTTTTGTATAGTTTTTTTTTTTATTTCTGTGTTTAATGTTCTGTAATTCTCATTGCAGAGATCTTTGACATCCTTGGTTAAATTTACTACAAAGTATTTTATTTTTTGTAGCTGTTGCAAATGGGATTTTTCTTAGAAGTTCTTTCTCAGCCTTGGCATTGTCTGTGTATACCAAGGCTATTGATTTTGTGTATTGATTTTCGTGTATTGATTTTATAGCCTGCTACTTTATAAATTCTTCTATGAGTTCCAATAGTCTCTTGGTGGATTCTGTTGGATCTCCTATATATAGAATAATATCATCTGCAAACAGTGATAGTTTGACTTCCTCCTTCCCAATTTGTATCCCTTTGATTTCTTTTTCTTGCCTAATGGCTCTGGCTTGAACTTCCAGGATTATATTGAATAGCAATGATGAGAGTGGACACCCTTGTCTGGTACTAGATCTCAGTGGGAGTGCTTCCAGCTTTTTTCCATTCAACAGGATGCTGGCTGTTGGTTTGTCATAAATTGTTTTGATTGTGTTGCTTAGAGTTTTCATCATGAAAGAATGTTGTATTTTATCTGCATCTATTGAGATAATCATATGGTTTTTGTTCTTCAGTTTGTTAATGTGATGTATCACATTGATTGCTTTGTGAATGCTGAAACATCCCTGCATACCAGGGATAAATCCCACTTGGTCTACGTGGATGATCTTTCTGATGTGTTGTTGGATTCGATTGGGTAGAATTTTGATAAAGATTTTTACATCTATGCTCATCAGGGAAATTGGCTCTAATTCTCTTTATCTGTTGCATCTTTTTCAGGTTTAAGAATTAAGGTGATGCTGGCTTAATAGAAATAATTTGTGGAGGATTCCCTCCCTTTCAACTATTTTGAATATCTTGAGAAGAACTGGAGTTTTTTCTTCTTTAAATGTCTGGTAGAATTCAGCAATGAAGCCATCCAGTTCTGGTCTTTTCTTTTTTGGCAGGATCTTTATTATTGATTCAATTTCTGTCATGGTTATGGGTCTGTTTAGGTTTTCTATGTCTTCATGGCTCAATTTAGGTAGGTTGTATGTGTGCAGGAATCTATCCATTTCTTCTAAGTTTCCCAGTTTGTGGGCATACAGCTCTTTGTAGTAAATTCTGATGATTTTTTTTTATTCT
This sequence comes from Lepus europaeus, assembly GCF_033115175.1. Classification (NCBI taxonomy): domain Eukaryota; kingdom Metazoa; phylum Chordata; class Mammalia; order Lagomorpha; family Leporidae; genus Lepus; species Lepus europaeus. Next base: position 3,974,169 of record NC_084839.1, read on the forward strand.
GTGGTGTCTATCGTTACCTTTCCTTTTTCATCTTTAATTTTATTGATTTGGGTCTTTGTTCTCCCTTTTTTTGGTTAGTTGGGCTAATGTTGTGTCAATTTTGTTTATGTTTTTTCAAAATATTAGCTCTTTATTTTGCTGAATTTTAATTTTTTATTCAATTTTGTTTATTTCTTCTCTAATTTTAATTATTTCTTTTTTCTTACTAGTTTTGGGTTTTTTTTTGCTGTTGTTTTTCTAGGTCCTTGAGATGCATTGATAGTACATTTATTTGGTGCCTGTCCAATTTCTTGATGTAGGCATCAATTGTTATTAAATTTCCTCTTAACACTGCTTTTGCTGTATCCCATAAGTTTTGATATGTTGTATTGTTGTCTTCTTTTCCAGAAATTTTTTATTTCTCTTTTAATTTCTTCTATGACCCACTCTTCATTCAGGAGCATGTTATTCAGTCTCCATGTATTTGAATATGTTCTAGAGATTCCTGAGTTGCTGACATCCAGCTTCATCGCATCATGGTCAAGAAGATCATGATGTGATTTTGATTTTTTTTTTAATTTGCTGAGACTTGCTTTATGGCCTAGCATGTGGTCAATCCTAGAGAAAGTTCCATGCACTGCTGAGAAGAATGAGTATTCTGCAACTGTAGGATGAAAAGTTCTGCAGATATCTCTTAGGTCCATTTGATCTATAGTGTTGATTAAATCTGATGTTTGTTGATTTTCTGTCTGGTTTATCTGTCCATTGCTGAAAGTGGGGCACTGAAGTCCCCCATTACTATTGTATTGGAGTCTATATGTCCCTTTAAATCCTTTAACATTTCTTTTAAATAGTCAGGTGCCCTATAATTAGGTGAATATACATTTATAATAGTTACATCTCCCTTTTGATTTGATCCCTTCATCATTACATAGTGCCCTTCTTTGTCTCTTTTAACAGTTTTTGTGTTTAAGTCATTTTGTCTGATATTAGAACAGCTACACCAGCTGTTTTTTTGGTTTTTGTTAGCATGAAACATCTTTTTACATCCTTTCACTTTCAATGTGTGACCTTTGTTGGTGAGATGTGCTTCTTGTAGTCAGCAAATAGATAGGCTTTGTATTTTAATCCATTCAGCCAGTTTGTGTATTTTAACTGGAGAATTGAGGCCATTTACATTCAAAGTGATTATTTATAAGTAAGGACTTCACCCTGCCATGTTTCCAAAAGTATTCCTATTTTTTTCTTTGGATTTCATTTGTCCTCTTACTGGGAGATTTTCTTTCATTATCTTTTTTCTTAGTGGTGACCACGTTTCTGTGTTTCTGTGTGCAGCACATCCTTAAGCATTTTTGCAGGGCTGGACAGGTGGTGACAAATTCTTTCAATTTCTATTTGTTATGGAAGGTCTTTATTTTATGATTTTATTATTCATTATTTTACCTTCACTCATAAACGAGAGTTTTGCAGGGTATATTATTCTAGGTTGATGGTTTTTTTTTTCTCTTAAGACTTGGAATATATCTTGCCATTATCTCCTATGCTGTAGGGTTTCTGATGACAAGCCCACTATGAGTCTAATAGGAGATCCTCTGAAATTAATCTGGTGTTTCTCACCTGCATATTTTAGAATCTTTTCTTTATGTTTTACCGTGGTGAGTTTGATTACAATATGTCATGGTGAAGATCTTTTCTGTTTATGTCTATTAGGAGTTCTATGTGCTTCCTGTATTTGGATGTACCTTTCTTTCCAAACTAGGGAAGTTTTCTGTTATTATTTCATTAAAAAGGCCTTCTAATCCTTTTCCTCTTTCCATGCTTTCAGGAACTTCTAGAACCCATATGTTAGGTCATTTGATAGTATCCTCTAGATTACCAACAGTGTTTTTCAGTTTTCTAATTTCTTCTTGTTGTTTTTGGTCTGACTGTATAATTTCCTGTGCTTGTCTTCTAAGTTGGATATTCTTTCTTCTGCTTCACTGATTCTGTTGCTAAGGATTTCCACTGCATTTTTTCTATTGAATTATTCATTTCCAATATTTCATTTTGCTTTCTCTTTAAGGTCTCAATTTCACAGGAGAAATTTTCTTTCATGTCATGTACAGATTTTATTAGTTCATATATTTGCTTCTGATTACTTCTAAGTAATCCCATGATCGGTTTTTTGAATTCCATTTCTGGCATTTCTTAAATCTCATCATCTTTCCTATCTAGTATTGAAGTGTTGTATTATTTTGGGGGCATCATGTCGTCTTCCTTATTCTTGGTTCTTGAATTGGTCCATTTATTATTTGGAATTTGTGGAGATAATCCTTGGTTTCTTTGTTTTTTCACTGTGGCAGCTTTTATCTTTGTACTATGTCTCTGTAGATTAGTGGAGTGTCTGCTTTCAGTGCATACCTGGAGGTGTGTAGTGAGTGTGGCCAGGGAGCTCTGTTCAGTTTGCCAGGGTGAAGGGCATGTCTAAAGTGACACACCCAGGTTTGTTGTGGTAAATCTCCTCTTTTTTTATCAGACGGGAGGTTTATTCTGCTCAGTTGAGCTCTTCTCCTCAAAGGAGACTAGTGCCTGAGTGCTAGCCCCAGTGGGTATAATATTCCTCTGCTCTGCCCCAAGGACCACACAAAGGATCTGTGTAGTCCTCAGTGTAAGCTCAGATTCCCTAGCAATGTCCCTCACCAGGTAACAGGGAGTCCTGAGCATGTGGAGCCTCTCACAGTGACTGCATAAAGTTCCAGCCACATTGTGAACCCTCCCACACAGCCTCAGTTTTTTCACAGTCTCAGCACACAGCCTCCCACAGTCATGAGCACCCAGCTCCCTGTCAGTTCTCCCCCCAGACTCAGGAATCTCCACTCAGCTAATTACTGGTCACCAACACAAACTGGTGACATATGTCCAAAATGACACCTGCTCCCTATTATCTTGTTACAGGACACCGTTGCAGGGTGATCAGGGAGAGAGAAATGTGCTACTCCTTTTTATTTTCTCCTCTAGTTTGGCAAATACAGTATCCCCCATGGGGATCCAAGTCCAATTCCCTCTAGACTCCTCCTGCAGCTTTATCATCAGTGGCTTGGGCTGCTACAGTCTGGTCTACCCTCACTCTCCAACACTGGTGAAGAGACACTTGGCTGCTTGGGTCCTGAGTTGTGGGTGTCCACACTCTCCACATAGGTCCACTATGTCCCTCTAATTAGCGTAGAGTTTTCTCTGCCTTTTTCTTCCTAACTCTTCCCTGAGACCGCACTCTCTTCACTTTTTTTAAAGTATCTTCTCCTAGACTAGAGCAGTAATTTCCTTCCCTACTCCACCAACTTAATCCCCCTCTCTTGTCTGATCATTACATTTTAATCTGTAGTAATGCTTTGCCTTAAAATCAATCTGAAAATAACATAGTTACACAGATTTCTTTGAGCTTCTGCTTCCTTTGTGTACTCTTCCCTTTTTTGTCCTTTGGTTTTAACCTTATCTTTTAGATATGCTTTATGTTTTAAATATGTCCCTCATAAATGACATGTAGTTGTAATTTTTTATCTTGCCACTCAATTTTCCTCCTAACTAGAGCCTTTAGTACTTAGTTCTTTCTTTTAATTGAAATATTTCATTCACTGTTACATTTGCATATTTATCACATATGTTTTATACTTTGAAAGGACCCTAGTAATGAGAAAAATCTGAGTTTAGCATTAAAATCATTAATTTCTTATAGGCTTTTCATGAAATTCATTCACTATTGACTTTGTATTTGAAGAATCTAGAAAAATAAACAAAGGTGGAGTGAATAAAATGTGGTCTCCTTAAAGACTTGGTTTTACTTGGTTAAATAAAACTGCTTTTAGGAATCATCTCCACAGAACAGAAAATGTCTGTGTTTTAACCAACTCAGGTTTTTATATTTCTGAGCTAATTGAAGAATAAAGCTGAATCTATATATTGCATTACTTTGGAAACCAACATCTTAGCAACAATAAGTATTTTCATCAAAACATCAATAATTAAAAAGTAAAAAATAATAAATTATAAAGGACACAAGAATAGCAATTTCTAGTGATGTCCAACATTAAGAGTAAAATACAAAAATCAGTAAAGTGCATATTTAAAGTTATTTCTAGTATATATTTTATTGAAAATTGGGCAAAGTTTTAATTTAAAAATTTAACAGACAAAAATTGTACATAAAATGAGTTACCATGTGATTTTTTAACTTTTATTTAATAAATATAAATTTCCAAAGTATAGCTTTTGGATCATAGTGGTTTCCCCTCCCCCAATAACTTCCCTCCCACCCACAACCCTCCCATCTCCCACTCCCTCTCCCATTCCATTCACATAATGATTCATTTTCGATTATCTTTATATACAGAAGATCAGTTTAGTATATATTAAGTAAAGATTTCAACAGTTTGCACCCACACAGAAACACAAAGTGTAAAGTACTGTTTGAGTACTAGTTATAGCATTAATTCACATTCTACAACACATTATGTGATGTTTGAAATCAGTATAAATGAAGTCATGTTCAAGTAGGTTAAGTACAACTATCTCCTCAAACATTTAACATTTCTTCACAATGAAAAAACTCAAAATACCATCTCACTAGTCCAAGTGATCAATCTCAATTCACAATTGATGACTCTGATAGGTCTAAGAGTCAAAGGGATCACACAAACAAGACTAGTGTCTACTAATACTAACTGATAGAATCAAAAAGGGAGAGAATGATCCAACAGGGGAAGTGGGATACACAGCAGACTCATAGAATGGCAGATGTCCTAAACAACACTCTGGCCTCAGAATCAGCCCTTAAGGCATTCGGATCTGGCTGAAGAGCCCATGAGAGTATTGTAGGCATGGAAAGCCAAGACACTCTGGAAAAAAAGAAGAAGAAGAAGACCTAAATGAAAGATCTCTGCGAGTGAGATCCCAGTGGAAAGAATGGGACCATCAAAGAAGGAGGTACCTTTCTCTGAAGGGAGGAGAGAACTTCCACTTTGACTATGACCCTATTGGAATAAGATCAAAGTCAGTGAACCCTAAAGGCTTCCATAGCCTTGGCAACTCATAACTAGAGCCTAGGGAGATTACTGACACCATAAACAAGAGTGTCAAATTGTTAAGTCAACAACAGGAGTCACTGTGTACTTTTGTCTCATGTGGGATCTGTCCTTAATGTGTTGTCTAATGTGAAGTGATGCTATAACTAGTACTAAAACAGTATTTTTACACTTTGTGTTTCTGTGTGGGTGCAAACTGATGAAATCTTTACTTAGTATATACTGAATCGATCTTCTGTATATAAAGATAATTGAAAATGAAAAAAAAAACACTTGGTGTTAAATTGGAAATTGCATAGAAAATTAATATCTAAAAAATATCATGTAGGATCTCTGTCTTTAATGTGCTGTACACTATTATTTAATGCTATAACTAGTACTCCAATAGTATTTTTCACTTTGTGTTGCTATATGGGGGCAAACTGTTGAAATCTTTGCTTAATATATACTGAACTGATCTTCTGTATATAAAGAGAATTGAAAATGAATCTTGATGTGAATGGAATGGGAGAGGGAGCGGGAGATGGGAGGGGTGTGAGTGGGAGGGAAATTATGGGGGGGGGCATTGTAATCCATAAACTGTACTTTGGAAATTTATATTCATTAAATGAAAGTTAAAAAAAAGAAAAAAAAAAACTCAAAATACTATATTCTAGTTTTTTCAGAGGAATATAAACAGCAAATTAATATTATTCACAGTCATCCTACTGTACAATAGCTCCACAGAACTGCTTACTCCTCTTTAACTATAACTCTGTACTCATTAATCAACCTTTCTTATCCCTCCCTTTCCCGTGCCTCTTAGCCTTCCCTTCCTAGTCTCTGGTAACCACCAATACCCTTTCACATTCTGTGAGATCACCTTTTTTATTTTTCTAGACTCCCTATACAAACAAGATCATGTGATAACCTCTTTTTCTGTGGTTTGCTTATTTCACTGACATAATGTTCTCCAGCTGCATCCATGTTGTTGCAATGACCATATCTCCTCCTTCTTATGTCTGAGTGTCATCGAGTGGCCCCTGGCTAGGCTTGTCCAAAGTTCTTGTCTCCACATGAGAAGGAATTCAAGGGAGAGACATAGATAAGAATGAGCAATAATGCAAGATTTTACTTAAAGCAAAAGTACACACTCAAGGAATAAGTATCAGCATGTTCAAGAGAGATTGAGCTGCCTTATCAAGGCTTGAAACTGTCCTTTGACAATATCTGGAGGCATAGGGGGTTTGCTTTAAACCACTTTCTGAGGCGTGGATTAACTTACTATTCGGAGCGGGCAAAGTTTTAAGGCAGGGCTTGAGTACTCCCCATTTCTGTGCCTGTTTTGGAAATCTCTGAAGTGTCATGGTGTCAGGTGCATTATGGGAGTGGGTACATTGGCTATAGTGATTTTACTCTAATGACATAATGACCTAAATGACATCATGGAGACAACAGTGGATATTTGTACCTGGCACTTGCTCTAAGTTTGCAACAAAGTGGAATTGTGGAAAGGGGGTTTGGATGGTGCAAACTTGGCTGTCATGCAAGCAGGCCACAGCTGTGACAGTTGGGCTGGTGCTGGTACATTACGGGCTGTGTTGCCATGCCATCAGCTGTACAAGGCTGCAGGAGGTGGCACAGGGTAACCTCAGCTCCTCTTGTTCTCCTGACTTCCCTGCTACATCATGACTAGTCTTCCATTGTGAATATGTACTACATTTCCTTTTTCTCATCACCAACACTTAGGTGGTTCCCATTTCTTGGCTATTGTGAATAGTGCTGCAGTAAACAGGGCCATGCAGATGTCTCTTTGAGAGGCTGAATATTTTCCCTTGGATATATACACCCAGTAGTGGAATTGCTGGATTGTATGGTGGCTTAGTTTTGTTTTTTATCTTTCCATAGTGACTGTTATCACTTACATTCCCACCAATAGTGTGCAAATGTTCCCTGTTCTCCACATCCTCACTACAGTTTTTACCTTTTGTTTTTCTGAGAACAGCCAATCCAGCTGGAGTGAGTTGATATCTCACTCTGTTCTGGATTTGCATTTCCCTGATGGTTAGGGATGTTGAGCATTTTTTCATGTAACCGTTGGTCATTTGTGTGTCTTCTTTTGATAAATGTGTGCTTAAATGTACTACTCATTAAAAGTAACTTTAATGTTGAAGTTCATCACGCATATGGTCAAAATTTTCCATCTCTACCAGCTCCTGTCACTTGCTCCTGTCACTGATGATTTAATTTTTATTTATTTTTAGGCTTTTTTTGTGTGGCTGTACTTGATATTAACCCAAGTATTGTAAGGATTTTAAATGTTAGGTCATTAAACAGCATCAAAGACTTAAAACCATTGGTCAATCATGCACTTGTGGCATTGCCATGAGGACATGGAATTGTGCTAAATTACTTTCATTCTCAAAACTCTCCCACTTAAATAAATGCCTGCACCAAAAAAGCAGAAAGAATTCCAACAAATACATTTTCACTGCATTAAAGTTATTTCATGATGTATTAATAGCATTGATTTAGATAAGGAACATACCATTCGCTAAAGTTTGCAAACTCTATTAAAGCCTTAGAAGATTCATCTGGCATACCCTGAGAAGAGAAGCAGCAAACAACAGGCAGGTTGTCTCTTGTTGGTTTCACGTTGGGACAGCATTCTTTCTCATCAGTATGTGTTGTCTAGGTCCTCACCATCACTTTCCTGTGTTGATGTTGCCATGGGACATCTCTGTCCACACCATCACCTTGCTGTACTGACACTACCAGGGGAAGTCTCCCAAGAGTTTTGTTAAGTCACGAGAGAGGCAAATGGATATGATACTGCATAAGCCCCCATTGTTGTTACTTCCAATAGCCCAATACACAGCCCTCCTCCATGACTTTCTCCAGCATTTCAGAATCTATGTAAATAATTTTCTCCCAACTATAGCTTAGCCAAGCCATGAAAGGAAAACACAAACTTTTGAAAAACCCAAGTTATGTTTCTTTGGAAAAGTTGAACAAAGGTTAACTTCTTATTACTTTTTTGCTCATATTCTGAATAAATGCACTTAAGTGTGTTTCCAAAGTAATACACAAAACTAATACAGCACATTTCTCTGAGCAGCAGCTCAGTCCTTCAAAGGCTTAAAACATGGATATCTGCTCAGATGAGGAACGATGGCATACAACTTCATTGTAATAATAACATATAATAATAATAATAATTTCTAATAATATTATTAGAAACAATCTTATTTTTAAACAGCCAACTCCAGTCTGACTTTGGAGAGAATACTTAAACATAGAGAACTCAGGCCTCATCCCAAAGAGGTGAGGTTGACTTTATGGTGCATGGTGCTTTCAGCTGAATTTTTGCAATGTTATCAATGCATATTTTGATTTTGGCCAGCATCTATAAGGGAAGAATTTCTAAAAGTGTATTGGCACTCAGGAAAATTCTTGAGATGCCACTTTCAAATATTAAAAAATCCTGCTCCTTGGAGGCTTGTGTGTGTGTGTGTGTGTGTGTACACATGAGCATACTCATGGACGTTTAAATTCTTTCAATCTCCCTAAGAAGTTAGAAACATTAACAGTACAAATGCCAGATTCAAATAAAAAATACATTGAATTTAAAGATAATAAATAAAAGCTCCAAGAAGAATTCAAGCCAGATTTGTTTAATTTTATGCCACATAAATATTGAAAATAAAAAGGCATGTTCTCCCTCCAGCTTTGTGTAATATGATCTGCTCTAGCCTCTCAAGTTCCTTCCCTAGAAGCATTCATCAGTCACCTATGCCTGGGCCAAAAGCACCCAAAGTGCTTAGCAAACATTTCATTGTCACCAGTATCTCCTTGCCAAGAGCATGGCCCTCAGGTGGATTTGCTGTTTTCTGTTGCAGTCACTAAGAAATCCAACTCAAAATAGCTTATGGAAAACAAATGACAAAAAAAAAAAAGAATTATCAGGGAAAGACCTGACCAGGTTTCCTAACAGGGCAAGGATTTCCCTTAGCTCTGAGCTGTCTTAGCTCAGGGTTGAACCTGTTTCAGCTCTTGATTACAGTCTATCCCCATTATGAAGCTGCTTCTTTCCATCCAGTGTACAGATATCTACAAAAACGCCCATGCTCTTGTGAAAAATACCACTTCCTAAACCACTGCCAAGTTTCTCCAGCTCCATCCACTTGGGTCCAGGTCAAGGGGCAAGAATCTCCTATGGACACACAGTTCTCTCAGTCAAGCTTATTTGGTTTCTCATGGGGCAGGGGTCCACAGATAAATCAGATGTTAAACCACTTCGTATGCCCCCAATACACCAAAGCAGCGAGAACCAGGCCTGGCAAGGGAGTGGGGACACCATTTTCCCTGGGAGACTGCTCTCTGGTGAACCATGCCCAGGCCTTGCCTCCCTGCTGGAAGGAGTAGTGGGGACTCCCCGGTGGGAGGGCAGTTTTTGGATCACTGCCTTGGCTGCGGGGTTTGCTCCCTAGCAAATCACCTTTGACTGTCATCCCGCAGACCATGGCAGAAGCAGCTCTAGGAGAATCCTGGGGTTGTTGTCTTTTTTTGGTTTTTATTCTTCTTTATTTTCATTTTATTTGAAAGGCAGAGAGACAGACACACAGAAATCTTTCATCTGCTGGTTCACTCTCCAAATATGCACACAGGCCAATGCCAAGAGCCCAGAACTCCATCTGGGTCCCCTATGTGGGTGGAAGGGACCCAAGTACTTGAGCTGTTAACTACTGCCCCCAGGGAACACATTAGCAGGAAGCTGGATCAGGAGCAGAGTGGCTAGGACTAGAAATATGCACTCCAATTTGAGATGTGGGCATCCTAGGCAGCACCCTAACTGTCTTTAGCATCACATTTTATTTGCTTTGTTTCAAAGGTCAATAGATTGTCTTAGGATTCAGCATTCCCAATTTTTACCAACTCTCAAAGTCCATTTCTACAATTCTTTGAAAAATTAACAGGAGTCTTATTTCTATTCCTTAAGCTCCATTAAGCTCCACGGTTTGTGCCAAGGTAGGGATGATGCTAAGGTAGAATACAGCTATAATATTGACCAGGTTTTCCCAAAACTGTCAGTGGCTGACTGCTCTGTCCAAAAGAGTATCTTCTAGAATTCATCTTGAAACACTGCAGAGCATTTTCTGCTTGGAAGAGACACCACTAACATCATCTTCATTCTAGAATTGCATCTCAGAAAGCAGCTATTTACAATGGAAAAATGCCTTAATTTCTGAGACAGAAAAATATGATAGTGTGTGTCTGTGAGTAGCCTAGAGATGAGGCCTCCCTTGTTCCCAGTTTTACCATCTACAGGATCTCCCTCGTCCCTCCTTTAGTAGGGTATAAGTCTCCTGAAGTAAAGAGAACTTTCACTTTCTGTCCATCCTGATAGGACACAAGTCAAAGTCTGGAGGAGCCAGATTCAAGTTAAGTTAATCACAACAGAATCTTCAATAAGTATAAAGAATTCTACGCTATCTTGGATTTTCCCTGACAAGTCTACCAGCTTGGAAAGGTTGTTAACCATGATATTGGCCCCAAAATACAACACAAACAGTTTCAACATTGTTTTCCTCCTGTGTAACAAGTACCGCCAGAATACCAGGGAACCTGCTGTCTTCGAAACCAGGGAACCTCTCTGTCTTCGAAATCTGAGGATGTCTGTCTTGCAACCCCTATGTCCTAGCACTGATTTCTGAATCACTTGGGGGTAATTTGTGTGGCAAACAAAAAAAATATATAATTTAAAGGGGTAGTTGGGGCCGGCGCTGTGGCGCAGCGGGTTAACACCCTGGCCTGAAGCACCGGCATCCCATATGGGCGCCGGTTCGGGACCCAGCTGTTCCTCTTCCAATCCAGCTCTCTGCTATGGCCTGAGAAAGCAGCAGAAGAAGGCCCAGGTCCTTGGGCCCCTGCACCTGCATTGGAGACTGGGAAGAAGCTCCTGGCTCCTGGCTCCGGATCAGCGCAGCTCCAGCTGTTGTGGCTATCTAGGTAGTGAACCACTGGGTGGAAGACCTCTCTCTCTCTCTCTCTCTCTCTCTCTCTCTCTGCCTCTCCTCTCTCTGTGTAACTCTGACTTGCGAATAAATAAATAAATCCTTAAAAAAGGGGGGGGTAGTATGATTTATTGTTCTTATATCTGTCCTGTCTATGCACAGTCTAGCTTCAGGAATGACTTAATGTGAGCTCAAAGAATGTCATGAATAAGGAATGTTCTCATTTCTAATTCTAAAGTTCATACGTTGAGTGGGAGTCCATTTTGGGAATTCATGTTTTCCCAAAGTAGCTGTAATCAAGCAGTTCCTTGGTCCTCATTAATACCCAAGGTGAACAAGGAACTGTTTTCCAGATGAGTCAACTCAAATCTTATACCTGAGTCTCATTGGCCCAAAATGGACTTGAGTTGAGCCATGTGCCTTCATCAGTAGAAGCAGAAGAGAATGACTTCACTGACTTGGTCTGGACTTACTCCCTCAATCTCAGAAGAGAGATGATTCTGTGAAGCATTGATGGAGCAAGGGCAGGAGATGCTTGGCTGCCTGACAGTTAAATGAGTGCAGAGGCAGAAGCAAAATCCATGCACTCCACTGTTGATTTACTCACGAGTCCATGATTCAGCTAACATTTGTGCAATCCAAAGTCCCTACCAGGGGGCCGGCGCTGTGGCACATTGGGTTAACGCCCTGGCCTGAAGCGCCGGCATCCCATATGGGCACCGGTTCAGGACCCAGCTGCTCCTCTTCCAATCTAGCTCTCTGCTATGGCCTGGAAAAGCAGTAGAAAATGGCCCTAGTCCTTGGGCCCCTGCACCCACATGGGAGACCCAGAAGAAGCTTCTGGCCCCTGGCTCCTGACTCCAAATCGGTGCAGCTCTGGCCATTGCAGCCAATTGTGGAGTGAACTATTGGATGGAAGACCTCTCTGTCTCTCTCTCTCTCTGCCTCTCCTTACTTGTGTAACTCTGACTTTCAAATAATAAAAATAAATCTTCAAAGTCCCTACTAGTCCGGGTCTAGGTTGTGGGGAAATAGAAGGATAAGACAGGGTCATTTTCCTTTAATTTCATAGTCACTTGACTTAATTTACTAGGTAGAGGCCCAAGAAACATTTTTGGAGAATGAAATTTTCAAGTCAGCTTTAAATGGTACAAAAGTGACCATGACATGGTGATGATGTTGTAAAATGAAAGTGCAATACTCCAGATAAGAAGACTGTAGCTAAAGGTGTGCGGAAGACTGTCCTGTGTGGGGGAGGCAGAGGTTATACTTCAGATCTTCATCCTATGGAAAAACCACCTGAAACAGTTTTACAGAGGATGATCTCACCAGGCACAGAGGAAAGCCACACATATAACTCTAAATTTACCAGTAGTCACACTGTAAGTACAAAAAGAAAGTGGATTCAATGTAAATGACTTTATTTTACCTAGTACATGCAAAATGGTATCATTTCACCATGTTAATAAAGTGTAGGTTACTAATGAGCTGTTCTATATTTTTTTAAGATTTATTAATTTATTTGAAGGCAGAGTTACAGAGAGGCAGAGAGAGAGAGAGAGAGAGAGAGAGAGAGAGAGAGAAAGAGAGAGAGAGAGAGTCTTCTATATGCTGGTTCACCCCCAAGATGGCCATACGGCCAGAACTAAGCTGATCCAAAGCCAGGAGCCAAGAGTTTCCTCTGGGCCTCCCACATGGATGCAGGGGCCCAAGGACTTAGACCATATTCTACTGCTTTCCCAGGTCACAGCAGTGAACTGGATCGGAAGTGGAGCAGCCAGGACTCGAACTGGCACCCATATGGGATACTGGCACTGCATGTGGTAGCTTTACCCACTATGCCATGGCGCTGACACCTTTCCTGTATTTCTATCAAATACTTGGAATCAAATGCACATTTTGTAATCATAGCACACCTTAATTTGGGCTAAAGCATTTCTACTGCTTAATCGCTGCACGCAGCTATGCGCTTAGTACACTTACAGATGATGAAGAGCTATGGGGATTTAGAGAAACAAACATGTGATAGCATTTAATTTGCAGATATATCTTTCTGTTGGCTGTATAGAGCATGAATTTGAGATTGGAACGACCTTACTGGATTAATGGAATGAATAGAGGAATATCAGTTTGAGATCATTTGGGGACAGGAGATAAAATCAACAGAACTTGATAACTTTGAATTACAACTTTTTAAGAATATCTTTTGTTCCTTTGCAAATATTTTCCTTTCCCAATTGATAAAATGTATTCCACACACAAAAATGTTTTATTTTTTCCTTTGTTTTGTGGCTAAGGTTCTCCTGGAAAGGACCCCAGGAGAGAGTCTGCAATGTGGACTTTAACCATCTCAGTGTAGATTAGTTTGTTGTATGAAGCATGCCCAGGGCCTGCCACCAGCAACCAGGGAGGCCCCAAGTGTCTTAACGGGTGGGTCCAGCCTGGGCCTCACTCCAGGACTACATGCGAGCTAACACCTAGGAGTCCTTTGCCTTGAATACTTGCATTTTCCACTCCAGGGTTCCCTGTAGCATTCTAACTTCACTTAACACCTGTGTGACACCAGGTAAGTGACTTCTCTCCTCCACTTAGTTTCCACACTGGTAAGCTCATTTAAAATGCTTACCTGGTAGGGGCTCATTGGGTATACAACACACCCAGTACACTGCTTGGCCTATGCTGTAATAGTAGTAGCAGTAAGAGGAAATCTAAGAAATTAAAGCTCTTTATGGAAAATTTTCTTTAGAAGGTAATATCTAAATGAAAAATAATCCACATATAACTCAAAGTTCAAAATCGATTGGAGAGAGAGAGAAATTCAAAACAATTTCAATGATGGCGCGTAATGCAAAAAATTATAAATGTTGCTGTACAGTAGCAATTCATGCATGAAAATACCAAGAGGTTTGTGACCTGATTTTATGAAGAATTTGGAAGCAAATACAAATGGGAATACAAATACAAAATATAACATGATGCAAGAAATTATAAATCTCTTGTTCTTTCCTCTCCAACCAGATGGCACCATCACCACTCCCCCGCGCCCACTAACTCCCTAGGCCCTGTCAGAGGCCCCTATGACATCACCATCCCAAAGGGACTGCATGTCATTTGTTTACCAATTGTGGCACAGCCTGTCACAACACAGCGTGGTGTCACAACAGATCAAAGGCACACACCCTGGCCTCTCTCTTTCAATAGGCACCATGTTTGTGAAGAAATACATCTTTCTTCTATTTGCTGCTGACAAAGCTGCTGAAAGTCCTGGCATGCTGACAGCTGTTAAGAAACACCTTGTGAGCTCCGGCCTTTCGAGACACAGTGCTGCTGGGAATCTGGTTCTTTGCTCTCAGTCACTGGTTCCTTTCCTCTGGCTTCTAATCAGTTCTTTCCATCCTCACTGCAGCAATCAATTCCAAAATTAAATTCAGGGAGCCACTCTAAAGAGCCAGCTTTTCTCCTACAAGAATTGATGAGAACTGCTGGAAGTGGTTATCCTGGGGCAGAAAGCCCTGGACAAGGGCATCTGGCCTCAGTGCCAGGAGGAAGCAAGGGCAGGTCCATCAGACCGACACTCGAAGACCTGTGGTCAAGGATGGACAACTTAGCTAATGGAATCTCTCTCTCCCCCTTGTCTTGCTCCTTTTTTTTTTTTTTTTTACAGCATTTTCAATAACTCCTTTGTCCCCTCCCACACCAGCCAAGATCCGAAAGTAGCAGATATAGCTTCCACATTCTCATGAAAATGTCACAGTGTACCATGTCCTTACACTAGAGCATACAAGCTGGCATCCAGGGCTCCGGCGGCATCTTCAGAGGCAGGGCTATTCTGGTGGTTCCTGACCCCTGACTGAGGTGCCTGTGAGGACCTAAAAGGGGCCCCCAGACCAAAGGGAAGTTTTCTTGTCTTTGCACATAGGAGGGGGCTGGGCTGCTCCAAGTTTGTTCCTGCAGGAATAGAAACATACTGGCCGAATCTTTCTCTGGATGTCTTTAAACAAGCATCTGGATTTTGCACCAACAACAGGGAGGGTAACACACAATCCTAATAGCAACATTTTTAAGACGACACTTTGAGAGAGGGTCTTCCCTTTTTAAGGAAGGTTTTTAAGTGCACAGTGACCTAAATACGGAGATAAGGACATTGACAAATTTCCCTTTTGCTTACTTAAGGTCAGGAGTATAAGCATACACACATAAAAATGTGTGTCTACAATGGGAAAACATTGCGTGAGATGAATCTAATTAACCTATACCTGGATTGGCAGCAGAAATCTCAGATGCTTTGGATTTGGAAAAATTACATGGGATTTTTGAGAAATCACTGAGCCTCTATCAAAAGCTGCATCTGTACCATGGGGACAACATGTCCAGTATTACAGGACTGTGAAGATCAGTGATGGATTAGAAACACACCTCGATTTCCTTGGGTGTGGTTTTGTGCATGCTGCTTGGGTACAGCTGGGGGATTTTAGGGGGACATGGGTCGACATTTCTGTTGTCCATTGTTGTGAGTTCCACATGCATGGCTTCACCTCACAGGGATGACAAGTGGTAGTAGTTTCCCTTTTTGTTTTAGAGTGAGAAGATTTCATTTTTAAATTTTTTACATAAGGAAAAAGTGATTCCATCACACCATGGTATAAACATCTGTATAAAGGCTGTGTGTGAAGGACTGAAATTTGAAAAATGTTGGTACTCTAACACACCTCACTGAAGTCCCAGTGCTCAGCAGATCACGACTGGCTTTATCAGGGGTGCAAGTGCTGCACAGAAAATACCTGGTCTTCATGGTTCTTTGAGATGGATCCCATTCACACATGAGGAGCAAGGCTGGGGTGCTACCATGTTGCCCAAATAGCTGGGACTCCTCTTGTAGCCACAAGTCCAGGATGCCCTCAGAGCAATAGTGGCAGCAAGTAGTCTTCTGCTCTCAAACCCTTTCTATCTTAGGCAATAATTTTTCCCTCGGTGTCAGAGATGATAAAAAGTTTAAGAAGATTTACCTTCCCAGTTAGGTGAATATTTACCCCAATTTGGAGGAAGACACAAAAGCCAGAATGGTGAGGATGTTGAACTGGGATTAAAATTCTGTTCGAGTTGGTTCTCCCCTCCCCTCCCCTCCCCTTCCCCCCTCCCCCCTCCCCTCTCTTCCCTTCTCTTCCCTCTCTTCTCTCTCTTCTCTCTTTTCTTCATTATCTGTCTATGATGCAAGGCTTTCTATCTATAAGATTTGGTTTTCTTTTCCGCAATATCAGGCTAAGAGCACCCATCTTTTGGGGTTACCATAAAAACTAAATGAAAAGACATATGTAAGGTGCTTGGCATGTGGTAGAGTTAGCTCTATAAATGACAACTTTTAATTAGGTTCTTTAGCCTAGTAACAGATTAATCCCATTGACAATTCAGATGGATAAACCATACTGTAAATTTCCAGCCCCGAAAAAGGGTTACTGTGGGACTATAGACTTGTCATCTGTCAGCACATTGCTACATATACATGTACAAAATGCATTTCTGCTGTGAGTATGCTGGATGTGCACCCTGTGTATGCAATGCACACGCAAAAATATGCACACTTCAACACATACACGAGCTGTTTGCACAGTCTAGGAAATTCTGAGCATAATAACTTTCAAAACTTGAGTAATAACCTTGTCCAAGACCTTCATTTGTGCACAATAACCCAGGACACAGAGAATCCAAGTGATTTCCTAGAGTCTTATTGCTGATGGTCAACTATGTTCTAATTTCATCTAAGTATGTCCTCTTCTTCATGGGCTTCATCTTGCAGACAAGTATGTCTGCAAGTTATAAAATAGTAGCTGTTTATTTAGTAAACTCATGAAATCCTCAGGTGGCAGGTGATGGTGAATTAGAGAAGTTTCTATGGAGGGAGAGAGAACCGAACAGATTAGAATCTTACAAGTGGAATCAACCCTGGTGGTTAACTTGATGTGGGATCAGAAAGCAAGGAGGTGGATCATTGTGATAGTATTTGTACAGTCCCTCTGCATCCTCAAAACATCCACCAAGGCTGACATTGTCATTCTCATTTCATTAGTGGATGTTAGGAGTCTATTAATTTTGGAAGCCTTTCTGTGGGTCCAGCTTAAATAAATCTAGGTGGAGAATAATTAAGACTTACTCTGTGTTGTTCAATTCAAGTCAACATTCACGGGAAACAGAGAAATACTGAGATGAGAAGGCAACGTTTCTTGTTAGTAAGGTTAATCATCTGGTGAAGATAACATCACATTTGCTACTTTCAGAACTTAGTGTGTGGGACCAACGCTGTGGTGCAGCTGGTTGAAGCCCTGGCCTGACCTGTCGGCATCCTATATGGGTGCTGGTTCTAGTCCCAGCTGCTCCTCTTCCGATCCAGCTCTCTGCCATGGCCTGGGAAAGCAGTAGAAGATGGCCCAAGTCCTTGGGCCCCTGCACCCATGTGGGAGACCCAGAAGAAGTTCCTGGCAGCCGGTGCCGCAGCTCAATAGGCTAATCCTCCGCCTTGCGGCGCCAGCACACCAGGTTCTAGTCCCAGTCGGGGCGCCGGTTCTGTCCTGGTTGCCCCTCTTCCAGGCCAGCCCTCTGCTATGGCCCAGGAGTGCAGTGGAGGATGGCCCAAGTCCTTGGTCCCTGCACCCGCATGGGAGACCAGGAGAAGCACCTGGCTCCTGGCTTCAGATCAGTGCGATGTGCCTGCCGCAGCGTGCTGGTCGTGGCAGCCGTTGGAGGGTGAACTAAAGGCAAAAGGAAGACCTTTCTCTCTGTGTCTCTCTCACTGTCCACTCTGCCTGTCAAAAAAAAAAAAAAAAAAAAAAAAGAAGAAGAAGAAGAAGAAGAAGTTGTTCCTGGCTCCTGGCTTCAGATTGGCTCAGCTCTTTCCACAATGGAGGTCTGGGGAGTGAATCAGCGGATGGAAGACCTCTCTTTCTGTCTCTATCTCTCTCTGTAACTTTGTTTTTCAAATAAATAAAAGGGAGAGAAGGATCCAACATGGGAAGTGGGATACACAGCAGACTCATAGAATGGCAGATGTCCTAAACAACACTCTGGCCTCAGAATCAGCCCTTAAGGCATTTGGATCTGGCTGAAGAGCCCATGAGAGTATTGTAGGCATGGAAAGCCAAGATACCATGGAAAAGAAAAAAAAAAAAAAAGAAGACCTAAATGAAAGACCTCGGTGAGTGAGATCCCAGTGGAAAGAACGGGGCCATCAAAGAAGGAGGTACCTTTCTCTGAAGGGAGGAGAGAACTTCCACTTTGACTATGACCCTATCGGAATAAGATCAAAGTCAGCGAACTCTAAAGGCTTCCATAGCCCTGGCAACTCATGACTAGAGCCTAGGGAGATTACTGACGCCATGAACAGGAGTGTCAAATTGTTAAGTCAGCAACAGGAGTCACTGTGTACTTACATCCCATGTGGGATCTGTCCTTAATGTGTTGTCTAATGTGCAGTGATGCTATAACTAGTACTGAAACAGTATTTTTACACTTTGTGTTTCTGCGTGGGTACAAACTGATGAGATCTTTACTAATTATATACTGAATCGATCTTCTGTATATAAAGATAATTGGAAATGAAAAAAAAAAAACCCTGGTGTTAAATTGGAAATGGCATAGAAAATTAATTAATTTTTAAAAAAATATTATGTAGGATCTCTGTCTTTAATGCGCTGTACACTCTTATTTAATGCTATAACTAGTACTCCAACAGTATTTTTTTTTCACTTTGTGTTGCTATATGGGGGCAAACTGTTGAAATCGTTACCTAAAATATACTAAACTGATCTTTTGTATATAAAGAGAATTGAAAATAAATCATGATGTGATTGGAAGGGGAGAGGGAGCAGGAAAGGGGAGGGTTGTGGGTGGGAGGGAAGTTTTGGGAGGGGGAAGCCATTGTAACCCATAAGCTGTACTTTGGAAATTTATATTCATTAAATAAAAGTTTAATTAAATAAAAAAAATCTTTTTTAAAAAAAGAAAAGAACTTAATGTCTTAGACCAACCATAAAAAATGTCTCCTAACATTCTTAACTCTTTTCAAAAAATAAATTTAAATCTACATGTGACAATATACTTCTAAAAATTGGTGCAAAATGTTGATAGTAGTAAGAAATCTTAAGTTGATTTCTAGAAATCTGGATTATTTTTCTAATTTTATTTTTTCCATTCATCTAAAAAGACACATAATATACATGAACTTTTTACTTCTGCATTGTCAAAAATAACACACCATGCAATTATACATTAAAAACTGCAACGTAGATATCACTGGGAGTTCAGAGTCCTAAAATAATTACTTGTTCATTGCTTTTGGGTGACCTGAATGGATTAAATAGCACTTAAAATGTAAGTGAGAGCCATCAACAAGCCAATAACTAAACGAATTATGGAGCAATTGCCAAGTAAGCTTTACCATCAGATTTTTCTTCAAGTAAAAAGAAAATTCTTATTAATAGAAGCATTTTCAGGAGTTTTTCATGCACTCTGCCTTATGGAATAAATTTATATTTACTCATTCATGATCAACTAGTTTGCTTAGTAAATTCTAATACTGGAATACATGTGGATTTGCAGATTTTACTGATGTCATTTTTTTAATAATGTACATTTGAACCCAGATAGGTCTTATTGGTGCTTGAAGCTTATTTACATGGTAAAGCTCATTTTCATGGCACCAAAGTCAACTTCATGACAACTAACACTTCATGTTTTTGCTAAGTGCTTAATCTGTTTAAATCCAAAGGAAGAGGGGATCCTGTGTTACAATCAAAAGATCTGAAGAATGAAATGATAGGGACTTACCTTGAAACAAGATTGAAGGGTAATATTCATGCTTCAGCCATAAAGTGCAGCCTGGCTCCTTGCAGGTGTCACACATAACCTGCTCACACCCACCTGCCCAGTCAGCGACTGCTCTTCCCCTCTGCGCTTCACACTGCCATGCCCTATTAACCTGCAGCGTAAGTGCCCTACTTTAAACACAGTGTCACTCAAGTGCTTCATCTGAACGGGAAGTGAGACTGAGTGAGGCTCATCATGGAGCCGACCTCACGCTTTCCCAATAGGGCCGTCACTTGTCCTTTCCACATGGCCCTCATCAGGAAATGCGTCCCTGACATTGGGTCTGAGGCATGGAACAGGAATATGGACTTCCCCTACTGCTGGGAACCATCTCAGGTCTCTGACATTGCTCACAAAATTCTGTTTTGAGAGTGCTCAAAGTGCCTTAGCCCTCAGCTGTTCCTGCCGGAGCAGGATTTCCAATCTCTACTCCAAATACAAACTCCATAGCTGAATTTTTTAGCTGCTTTCCTTGCATTTTGTCTTCCTTTATTTCCAACCTAAACAGATGGACTTTGTCAGCTTGCAATAATTTCGTCCTGGCTTTTTCAGGTTGGCATTCAGCATTAGGAAATCAAATGCCTTTTATAATGGGCAGTGAATTCTTATAGAAGTTCTTGGATTCTCTATTAGGTTACGCTCCTATTTAGTGTGCTTACTTTCCATCAAACTCCTTCCTTTCTGTCCTTGCTTGGTTCAAAATAAGCTTACCATAAGTTACTCACTACTCAACACCCTTAATGGCTATTTTAAGAACAAGAAGATAGTGTTTGTGAAGCATTTGAAACCTCTCTGTCTGAATTGTACTTAACACCATCTTCAGAAGTACTTCCTGGAATGGTAAGTAATCTTTCTGAACATAATCTTCATGAATTTTTATAACAACTCTTTAATAAAAGAAATTTTGTCTTTCTTGTGTCCCATTCATATCCGTAAGTATTAGCATATTGAAGTATATCTTATATTGCTCTTCTTCCTAAGTTCAATGTCATGGTTATTCATTTATGCCATTATTTAAATACCTGAAATCAGCAGAGATGTTCTATGTGTAACGGCTCAGGAGTGAGGGCATAATTAAGGAGAGATAGAAGGTGTTTAGGTGACATAGGCGTGTGTGGCAGAGCGGGGCACAGTTAGGAACAGCAATGGAGGTATACATATGTAGGTGAACAGGCTATGGGACAAAATGTAGATATAGTGGATGTCAGGTAACTTTGAAGCACAGAAGAGAGACTGTTGAAATATCACATGGAATTAATACTTAGAAGGCAATTGGTACTGGGTTTTTAAAATTATTACAAGATTATAAAAGTGAATGAGCAAACTAAATTATAGTGTGTAGGGAAGCACACTTGGGTGATAAAACTTTAAAGCAAGGAAGTGAGTTCCATAAAAGTCAGGAGTGCCTTAGCCATGAGGTCCTCCCAGGGTGGCCCTGAGCTGGATGTCTTACATAGTTCACTGTGCTGCAATATGCCTTTATGTGTGTTTCAGTGTTTCTGATACATTTTAACATAAAAAGTTTTTTTCAAAAACTTATTAGAATAGAATCCCCTCAATAACATAGTAAGCAAGGTAAGTCATAAGTATATCCTATGTATGTTTGTTGTGATTTCAGTGCTGTGGCCTGCCCTACTGCCTACTCTAAGCTAGCAGAATCCATTGCAGGAGAGCCAAGAGGCTTGCTTATCTGACATTCAGAGAGCAATGGCATCCACTCCAAGAGGAGCTTAGTGTGGTGACAATTATAGCCCAGCCAAGGAACAGGAAGGGTGCTGTGGATGACCTTAGGGCTGTAAAGAACATTACAGTTAGGTAACCAGGCAATGAAAAACAACAAAATGCAGCCCCTGCAGAAAATAGCTAATTAAAAGCCTTTATTGGATGCCCATTGTATACAAACTACATTGCTCCTTGGTATAAAGTAGGCAGGATACTTAGAGAAGCTCCTGAAGGAAATCATGTTTTATTTGAAGAAATCTTCACCCAGGAGAGCTATTTATAGGATCACAAGTCCATACCAATTAAACAAAAATAATATGTTAAATAAAGAAAATATAAATATCAAAAGGTCACAGTGAGGGCTTACATGCAATGAAATAAATTTCTGGGTTTGTAGATGTTTGTGTTTGTATGTGTGGGTGCATATGTGGTGTGTTGTGCAAGCGTATATGTTTGTGTGTGTTTGTGTGTTGTGTGTGTTGAAGGAGCACATAGGAAGGAAATACAAGGACAAGATTCTCTATCAGCTTGGTCAGCTCTTCAGCAGTAGTGATACAAAACATGTTTAAGGGACAATATCCATGCCCATAAAGGAAGCAGTACTTGAGGGGAGACAGGAGTCAGAGACCACAGCTAGCAGTTTATTCTAAGAAAATGTTTAAGTGTAAAAGAGGGAGGCCTGCCTGTGGAGTGAATATTACTAAAGAAATGGAGCAGGATAGCTGTAATAATTTAGGGAAATTATTGTATCACCTGGTCATAATGACTAGTAATAATGGCCAAGATGATTGGATTTGCTTTTATATCTGAGGAAATGGAAACGGTGCCTTTGGAATCCCTTATTTTCCTTGCAAAGTAAAGCACTTAAAAAAACGTAGCTCTCAGACACCTTTCACTAAGCAATCCATTAATTGTCATGGGCTTAGTAAGGTCTTTCATAATTCAATCTCTGTTTAATGACTAAATGGAATTTACCAACCATGGTGATCACCGAGTGCTTCAAGCTCTGTTTTATTATCAGCTTTGGTAGACAGATCTCTAAAAACCAAGTAGAAGGAGGTACGACAATTCTATGCATCTTACTGGAATGGATTAGTTTTTGTTTTAGCAACACAAGGAAATACGCTGAATCACATTGAAATGAGTAAAAATTATCATCATTAAAGTTGTGAAATGGAAGAGGAAGAAAATCCAACCAGCAAGCCCTTTTGTTTCTGTACTCAGGGTCCTGGCTGTGTTCACTCTGAGGGGCAAAACGGAAAGTGAAGGGTTCCTGGGTTTCTGCCAGGGAAGGAAGTGCAGTCTCCTCAGCGCCTTCGTTGCCATGGCCAGCCTGACTTCTGTTTGTCATCTAATTAGTTAATGCAAATAAAATGACAGCTCTGTGGGACTGATCACTGCACTGATGACTAGACTCAGAATGCTAAGACCGTCAGCCACTCCAAGTTGCTCTCAGATGCTTGATGCTTGAAGTGGAACATTTGAAAGGTCTTTGGTCGCTCCCATTCTTCAATCTGAGGGACGCCAGTTCCCGCCTCTCTCCGGTTTCAGTGTGGGGCTTATGTCTCTGTGATCTTTATAAAGTAAATACCCAGGGACACATTTTCCTGACTTCCTGCTCCTGCTTTCCAGCTGAAATCCTGAACCCAATTATAAATCTATTAAAATTTATATAAATGACTGCAGTCATAGCTTGCCTTTATAGAACTCAGTCACTTCTCGTTGCTTCCAGAAGAAATGTCACAGCAATGGGCTGTGTGAACTTAAAGCTTAGCTGAGTCATCGTTTTGAAATCTGATGTCTATGTATTGATGATTTTTTTAATGACAACTTCCCGTATCTTGCAGTTTCATTTTAAATAACCATTCTTGAATTTCAAACTAATAAATTTCAAGTCACAAGGGAGGCTAGTCAAGCTACTCTCATTTGTAAAATAAGGATGATGTAATCACAAAGTTGTCAGAAAAGATCAGGGACTTATCTTAAGAGGTGGTTATGCAGACAGGCACACTAATTCTTAGAGGCTTTAGTCCAATGGAAATGTAGCTGTTTATAAAATGCTTTTCCCAAGATGAATTGCTTTCAATATGTGTTTTCTAGACTGCTCCTAAAGACCAATTTTCTTCTACTTGTTCAAAATAACATCTTCATATCTAGTTTCATAGCCTTGAGCCAAATATTTCCCAAGGTCTTAATTAAGGTGGACAATTGTTTCCTTTATTAAAAATATTTAAGAGTAAAATTTTCCTTTCATAGCTGTTACTGCTTAAAACTAGAGAAGACTGGAAAACCTCCAGTTCAAAGTGCACGCCTACAAAGAGGGGTGCCACATTAGCTACCAAGGCCAAGGGCAACCCTCTCAGCTGGGAGGCCATGAAACACCCAAGTGATGTAATGAACTGGAACAGACAGAGACATTTAACGAACCTCACTACATGTTCAGTTGATGCAGTAACAGGATCAAATCTGGCGTGCCTAATTACTAAAGTCTCTCTCAGTGCAGTCATTCTGCTCTAAACCATCAAACTCACTTTTTTGCAGGATTGATTCCAAATTTCTCAGCGTGCCATTTGGAGCCCTCTGAAGCTATCTTTAACCAACTTTTCCCACATTATTCTCCAGAATTTCCTTTCAGACCAGAGTCCAATCAGATTAACTATAGATTATGCTGCAAATGTCTCCCCAAATATTGGTGGACTCAGGTTATCCTCCGCTCTCCTGATTACTGATTCCTACTCTGATGCCCATGCACTTTGACCTCTTTATCCATCAGGATGTCTTCTCTAAAGAACTAAGTTGGGGACAATGTTTGCCTTTCTACAACTATGCATTTTGCCATTATATACATATACATTATTAATATAATACTTGCCATTATTAATCAGGGGAACTTATAATCATGCATACAGGTACCTTACTTCACTAATAATTTCCAAACTCATTAAAATCACATATTATAAATTTGTCTTCATTGTATACTAAAGGCGCAGCTTCCCACACATAGTAACTAAACATCTTTATGCTAATATCTTTAAGTTTCATTTTCATTTTTAAAGATTTATTTATTTATTTGAGAGGTAGAGTTACAGACAGAGAGAGGTAGTGACAGAGAGAGACAGAAAGAAAGGTCTTCCATCTGCTGGTTCACTCCCCAAATGGCTGCAGTGGCCAGGGCTGGGCAGATCCGAAGCCAGGAGCTAGGAGCTTTTTCCGGGTCACCCACGCAAGTACAGGGGCCCAAGCACATTCCCAGGCTGTAAGCAGAGAGCTGGATCAGAAGAGGAGCAGCCAGAACCCAAACCAGCACCCACATGGGATAGCAGTGCTGCAGATGGAGGCTTACCTACTATGCCACAGTGCCAGTCCCTTTAAGTGCTATTTTTCACACTCCCATTCTACCTCTATAATATGAAATCTACTCCATTCTTCAAGATCACATCCTCCATGGGTCTCTTTCTTGATTTTCTAAGATTGAAAGTAAACTATAAATATGATTCAGGGCATTGAGGACAATCATATCTCACAGATACTAAGTCTAGAATTAAAATTCTTTTAGTGTAATAGAGTAGTTGAAGTAGAAGCAAGATTGGAAGGAAAACTCAGAAATGTGAAAACAAAGTGTAGAGTAATTTACAACACAGGAATAGGAAGACAAGGCAATGTGTTGAAGTGGATAGATGAGTTAAGGAAAGATCTTGTTAGATTATATTTGTAGGAATAATAAGGCACACCAAAGATACAGATGAGAACAGAAACTGAGCAATTGAAAATAGTCTTGGATATTCAAATCAGCTTGGCATTTCAAACACTTTCCAAAAGCTGGCAGTATACAAACATCAAAGAGCCAGTGCACTAGAGCAGTTGCCTGGTGAGTTCTGTAACCGGGGTCGTGAATCATATTGCATGAAATGTGCCAGCGCCACACTGGCACCTTCTACTAGAGCAAGATTAAGCTGAGAAAGCTCAGTTGAACTCCCACTGACTCAGCCTCTGCCTCTGGTTGTCAGACAACTCCTAGGCCTTAAGAACACAGGCACAATGTAGATCAAGGTGACCACTCCCCAAATAGAGGTCCTGAGGTCATTTTCCTCAGAGTCTGGAAGTCTCAGAATGGAAGAGAACAGCAGTCTGAGCCATGCACAAGTCACAAAACTTCCCATGTGGGCCAAGAAGTTATTACCCACCAAAGAGCAGCAAAACTGAAGCTTGAAAAATAGCAATACCTACTCCATCTATGGTCACCCTGTGATGATTCCTGCCATTATAGAAGAATGAAATGTTATCAGATTATTGCTGTCAATAGGATCACTCTGCAATCAATGTGATAACATAGGAAATTGCTTACACACTGGTTGGGCTGCTACACAAGTCACTGCAGTTAAGTACTTCAGCATTCAAAACCTTTAAGAGTGGACCAGTGTATGAAAGCGCTCTCTCTCTCTCTCTCTCTCTCTCACACACACACACACATGTTCTGCCTTTTAAATAAACAAGTAACCTTTAAAAATGGATAAATATAAACATAGGTGATTGAAAATTGTTTTGTTTTTTTTTTTTTTTTTACTATGACCTTGTCTAAATATGATCAGAGTCGGTGAACTCAAAAGGATTCCATAGCCTTGGCAACTCGTGATAAGAGCCTAGGGTGATTACTGATGCCATAAACAACAGCGTCAATTTGTTAAGTCAACAACAGGAGTCACTGTGCACTTACTCCTCATGTAGGATCTCTGTCCTTAATGTGCTATACATTGTGATTTAATGCTATAACTAGTACTCAAACAGTATATTTCACTTTGTGTTTCTGTGTGGGTGCAAACTGTTGAAAGCTTTACTTAATATATGCTAAATTGATCTTCTGTATATAAAGAAAATTGAAAATGAATCTTGATGTGAATGGAATGGGAGAGGGAGCGGGAGAGGGGAGGGTTGCGGGTGGGAGGGAAGTTACGGGGGGGGGGAAGCCATTGTAATTCGTAAGCTGTACTTTGGAAATTTATATTTATTAAATAAAAGTTAAAAAAAAAAGAAAATTGTTTTTTAAAAAAAGGCTTCTCACTAGCCTTCATTGAAAGTCATTTGAATCCATCATTTCCAGTCTAATTTCACTCACTCTCATTTATTTCCATCTTGCCAGGGATGTAGTTTTCAAGGAAGATTCTCCTAACTGTCCTCATAGTCCACTGAACCATGGGACTAGCTTCTGGCAAAGGAGCATGGAGGGAAGAAACGGCTGCAGATGGCTAAAAGAATCCTTTGAGACTTTTTAGCATCACATTTTTCCGAAACGCTGAATTTGGGTGCAATATGATCCCATCAGCATAACTGTAAGTAGGAGAAATATGGGCTCACCTGAAGAGACCTTACATGAGCAATAAAGAATCATTTGTTATGTTTATCTATTGGGAACTCAGGTTTATTTGTTATTGCAGTATTGCTGTCCTGTATCAGTACTGATATGCACTGTGGCCTCGTGTTCCAGGTGATAGCCAGTGTTGTGGATAGACATATAACCTTGAGAAGGAGTAACTAAAGGAACCCTTCAGGATTAATCACAGAAATTATCACCTTTACTCCAAATATAATAGTGACACTTGGCCCTGAAATGAGAAAAGGGGAAAGACAAAGCTGAACCTTGGTCACTATTGATACAAGCTATTAACACCCTACAGAGAACATTTTTAAAGCAGTTGTGTGGTCTCTGAAAAGGATTTAAATTGAGATTAGCTGATGACCTTCTAACTCTGCACATGGCTCCCCATAGCTGTCAAAGATCTGATTTTTTAGGGTGTGACCATCTCTGGCAGGGGCAACAAAGTGATGAATGAGACATCTTCCCTGTTTTCAAGGAGTTTGTAATCCAGTGAGGGAGACAGACATTTAAGCCAATGATTATGGAAGGGGCTGTTATAGTCTGGGTTGTTACAGCAAAACACCATAAACTGTGGTACAAAGAAGGAAACCCTGAGATCCAGGGACCTGCAGATTCTGTGTCTGGCAAAGCATGTTTCCTGGTCCATAGACCATGTCTTCCCGTTGTAGGAGCAGAGGGGAAATTCTCTGGGGGTCTCTTTCAGAAGGGCACGAATCCCAAGGTGAGCATCCGCCCTCATCAACTCATCTAGTCCCAATCCTCTCCCAAAGGCCCCAGATCTTCCTACTATACCCTTAGGGGTTAGGGTTTCAACTGGTGGCAACAGACATCCAGGAACTATAGAGTCAGTCCGGCTTCTGAAGAGACCTTGATCAAGAAGAAAGTCTTCCAGGTTGTGGGGATTCACTGGAGAGGAACCTTTGCCAAATATTCTCTCTGGTAGAAGAGGCAGCAACTAAATAAGCTTCCAAAAGCCTGATGTGAAGCTCAGGAATTGAGTCCCCCTTCCAGGATCTGTGTGTCTGGGTTTCCCAGGAGCCTGTGGCAAAACCAAGCACAGTGTGTGTCTCAGTCTCACCAACTTCCATCCTCCGTGAGCAAGTCATTCCTAGAATCAGGCTGGGCATCTCTGTAGATATCTAGGGGCTGGACAGTGTCCTCATCACATCCTTACCCCGAGCCCACTCTAGAGAATTAAGATTACTGAGCCTTAAAAGAAAATCTTTGAGTATTCATTAAAAATAAGTATCAATGTGTCTAAGAGGTCTCTGGAGTGCACATCAGGGCCTGAGTGGGGTACAAAACAAGCAAGAGATTAGTGAAGACAGAGATGAAGGGTGTTAGCTACACACAAGCCAACTTTCGAAATTCTCATCTTGGGGCTGGAGAGATCCACACAGTTCAGTGACTTCATACCAGGTCAGTGAGTGAATTTTTGACAGTAAGGCACATAGTAGTAGTACAAAAAATTACAGTACTGAAATGAAGCATTCCTGGAAAATTTAGACTCATGTAATAGAAAGAACGCCAGGATTGAAGTGAGAAGAATTTTAATTCTATATTTTTGAATCTGAAGCTTTAACCTCTTGGGCTTAATCTCCTTTGTAAATTGAGGCTAACACAACTCCCCAGCTAATCTCATGGAGATGGGAAGACTCAGTGAGACAAAGGGAGGCACAGCCTGAGAAGACTGTCCATGTGTAACATGCTGACTTGAAAGTCAACAGAAAGTAACAAGGGGACATTATCATTAAATCAAGAAAGCATTGCTTTCCCCATCTGCCCTTTCTCACTCTGCTGAAGTTCTGAGAAAACACAAGCAAATTAAATATACAAGTGAAAGTATGGGGCTGGAAATCCACAGGCCAGAGTGTCAAAGGTACTCGCTTTGCAGTTGTTTCCTAATCTTGGAGTGGGCTCGCCAATGCATCCACTCACAACACACAATTGTCAAGAGGATCCAACAGTGAAATGTGCATAGAGGCTTTGCCAATTGTCAAGCATGTGTTGGAAACATGAGCCTGAGGTTGGCTAAGTGGTAGGTAGTGGGACTTCCTTAGGTCACTGGAGATGCTGCCCTTGGGAGGGACCAACATAGTTCTTGAGGGACCCCAGACTTCCTGCCTGGACAAGCAATATCTACCATTGGCACACACTTTGGCTATTGTGACGATATTTACCAGGAGGCCATCACCAGGAAAGAGTTGACACTTTTGCCAGGACCTTGAATCTCCAGAACTCTGACTAAATGAAACTTTATTTTTTATGAAGGTACCCAGCCTTGGATATTTCATTACAGTAAGAGAAAACTAATACAGAACTTGGCTTAAGAAAGTGTCCTGGTATGAGTGAATACATGACGGATTGCAAACCTCAATAGACTGCAACACAACAGAGGCAGCAATGTTTTTGTTATCAAGACTTGGGGAGCAAGGATAAGTAAGATGATCCTTCATGTGTTGGTGATGAATTCTCTATGTTCCATCTCTGAACAAGTGCTTCCAACCTTGGGTCCTTTCTACTTTTCATTGTCACCAGTCACTCTCTCACACACACAAAATAAGTAGGAATGCATGCACCATCACAGAGCATTACATAGCACAGGGCAGGTCTTCACTCAGTCTTTAAAATGGAACACGATTTATAACAACTTTATGAAACTTAAATCTTGAGATTTGCAGGATTCAAAAACTAGAAGGGTTCTTTTGACCTTTGTTCAATATTTCTGAAGCTATGAAAATACAGAACCATTACCATTTAAAAATCAGTTGAGTTAAAGTTGCTTATGTGGAGTGGAGTATTTCAAGTATAAATATCTCAAATACAAACAACTGCAGCTGCATAGTCCAAGAGAAACTTTACCTTGCAAAATTTAAGACCAGTAGCAACTCTTTTCAAAATGTCTACCCTCACCCTTTCCTGTCACTCTCTGTTTATCACTTTAGGGAGCACTGACAAACTGTTTCAAGAAAATACCATTGGTGTGAATATCATCACTCTGCACCGACTTCCTTCTCCTGACTTTCAAACGTATGTACACATTTAAAACAGGCAAGTATTTATATTAGCCTTTAAAGCGATTACTCCTCTCCTACTCTGCAGTCGAACTGAAGCATTTCCTCACACCTTTTTACATCCACAAAAGCAGCTGATTTATTAAATACCAGCCCTTTTAAGTCGATATTTGAAATCCCTTTGCACCCTTTTGCAGGCTGATCCGACACCAGGAGTTAAGGTCTTTGGAAAAGGAAGATGCACAGAACACAGCGGTTAGTTTTGTTTGTGAGCTTTTGAGGTTTGGAAGCGAGACAAGCTGGTCTGAGTCCTTCCCTGACTGTCAGGAAGAGTGGGTGGTGTTTGGAAATGGTCAGGGAGCCGGGCTGGCAGCTCACAGACGCTCCGCCCCGCTTCAGACAAGGGATAGCAGCTAGGAAGCTGGGGCTGGGGCAACGCACGCTTCTGTTTGTTTCTGCCTTCCTCTCCTCTTGGAGCTCCACTACTAGCTGCGCTCCGCAGTCACAGTGAGTCTTGTTCCTGCCTCTCCTCAGACCTGGCAAGTATTAGCTGCATCCCGTCTTGAGGGAACAGGCGTCTGACTGCTGGCAGTCAGCCAGAAAAGCATCCGTCAGCCTCCGGGGGTCACTCGCCTTTACAGAATATCCATGCGTTCCAGAAGAGTCCTAAAAGGCGATAAATCAGAGACAGAAAATGCCCTTGAAGCGTCGTGACATCGGTCAGACCACGCCCAGCACGTAAGTCACAGGCTGCAGCTCCTTCCCCGTGGTGAGCGCCGCACAGCACGAATGTGGACCGGCCGCTGAGATCCTGTGTACAGGTCTGAATCGCCAAGTCCAGGAGCTGAACAAAGGCACCAGTGTGAACCAGGAATGCCCTAACTCCCGGGGAAAGCCACGGGCTGACCACGGATGCATGGATGGAAAGGGAGGGTTGCAAGTAGTGAAAAGCCTGCAAAGGGAGGCTTATCAATTCTAGAGACGACAGACTGAACCTAACCAAGGATAGGAGAGCCAGACCACCGTTCCTGTGG
This sequence comes from Lepus europaeus, assembly GCF_033115175.1. Classification (NCBI taxonomy): domain Eukaryota; kingdom Metazoa; phylum Chordata; class Mammalia; order Lagomorpha; family Leporidae; genus Lepus; species Lepus europaeus. The sequence continues at coordinate 4,005,198 of NC_084839.1, forward strand.
GCAGGTGTGTAAGCTGGGGTGCCACGCTCAACTGGCAGGGTGCTGCTGTCCTGCTGGGGAGATGCAGCAGAGGGCCCGAGTGTGCGTGCATAGGAACGTTCTGATTTTCTGAGTCACCTCCAGGGAACAGCCGCACACCAAGCCACTGGAAGCCACAAAGATGGGGTTATTTGAGGTTTCATACTAGAAAGACAAAGATCCTAATATTATTCAGCATAGAACATTGAAACAGGCTTTTTTTGTTGTTGTTTTTCTGAAGACCATTCATGACAAGTTATTTTGAACACTAAATCTGGATTCACTTTTGCAAGACTGCATCTTTCTTATCAAGCTACAGAGATGCTAGGTCTTAACAATTACATTACAAAGAGGATCAATTCACAATCAATGTGTTATTTTAGCCTCTTCCATTAACCAACATTCTTCAGAGTTCCAAGTGCTGGTAAAGAGGCGATGAAAATGTGCCCGCCTCACCTGCTCCTGTGGTGGAATGAGAAGGCCATGCCAAGATGGCCACTGGCAACAGAGCCTGCCTGGCAACAGGCTGTGACTGGATGGCTTCAGAAACTGCCTGGCAACAGGCTGTGATTGGTTAGGGCACAGACCGCCCCTTGACTGGATTGGCTGCCTTGGCTATTTAAGCTGCTGCACCAACTGAAATAAATGAGTCTGCAGGCTGCTTGCCTCTGGCCTGCTTTCACCTGGCTCCCCGGGTCTGTGTGGTGACTCCACACCTCTTGTCCCCACCACGCTCCTCCTCTCAGAACGAATACACAGCAACACACTCCCAGTGGAAGGGTGACAGGTCACGGACCATTGTCTGGTGTCACATTGAAAACAGGTTTCAAAAGCTGTAGAAATACTCATATCTGCTGGCTCAAGGACTCAGCCTTGAAGAAGCAATGTGAAAGGTCCAGATCATAGTTTCATGCACAAAGATGCTCATTTAGCCAATACTAGACAGCAAACAGTATTCAACAGTAAATAAACTAAACGCTTTATGATATATCTACTTGATGAAATTGCTTGCAGTTGTTATAGGTAAGATTCATAGTTATACACTCATTAAGCAAATAATCAATGCAGATATCAGAACGGATACTGATCTATATAGGAACTTTGTGTGTGATCAATGCAGAAATTGATATTATAAATGAAAGATTAATTATTGTAAGAGGCCAGTGCCACGGCTCAATAGGCTGATCTTCCACCTGTGGCGCCAGCACACCGGGTTCCAGTCCCAGTCGGGCAGCCGGATTCTGTCCCGGTTGCCCCTCTTCCTGTCCAGCTCTCTGCCGCGGCCCGGGAGTGCAGTGGAGGATGGCCACAAGTCCTTGGGCCCTGCACCTGCATGGGAGACCAGGAGGAAGCACCTGGCTCCTGGCTTCAGATCAGCGCAGCACGCTGGCCGCAGCGTGCTGGCCGCAGCAGCTACTGGGGTGTGAACCAACGGAAAAAGGAAGACATTTCTCTCTGTCTCTCTCTCTCTTTCACTGTCCACTCTGCCTGTCAAAAAAAAATTTTTTTTAAATTATGGTGAGAAAATTTACTTTATAGCAAATTTTATAGCAAATTTTCCCTGAGAGATTATACACATAATCCCTAAAACTAATTTCATAGCACACATTTTCCAGCATTACACACACACACACACACATATACACAAAGGTTCTTCAAAAGTTTGTGGAGAGGTGGAGTAAAAAGTTTATTTCAGTACAAAAAAAAAAAAAAAGAGAGAGAGGGAGCATCTAATCTGAAGTCTAATTTGACAGAAATCTTCAAAGCACAAAGTGTTGATGCCATCAAATTAAACTGAAATTTAAAATCCTCATACATTTTGACCACAACTTCCATTTGTAAAAAAAGAAGATACATTCTTCTAATAATCTTAAAAAGACACTTCTTCAAGCATGTTTATTACGGTTTTATTTCTAATAAATGGAACCAAAAAGTCTACAAATAGAGAAATGTTTAAATAAAAACATAACTGTGTGTGTTTCTTATACGTGGAGATAATTGGGAGACATATTTGTCATGGTGGCACTAGTTATGTCACAATCAAACCCTGCCATTACATGACCAGCACAAGAATGTCCTTCTGCTGAGAGCCAGCGTGCCTGTTTCTTCTGCTGGGCAAGACTTTGCTCAGAGTGATCAAGGCTCCTCCCAGACTGACCCCTCACCCAGAGTCCTTGCATCCAGTCTGTGATGGTGGAGGGAGGTGTCCATGGGCAGGGCCAGGACGGCCTATGTCACTGACACTGTATTCCCTCGTAGGCCCTCAGCTGCAAGGGAGGTGTGGACCCTGATCTCTTCCCATTTCCAGGTTTGATGAGCAGTGAGAAGTCTTTTAGCACAAGAAGTCAATTTCTTTCCTCTTCAAGGCTCCAAGAGAAGTGGAAGAAGAAAAAGACAGCATCTTCCCCCAAGTCTCTGGTGACTGTTGCCCTACTTCTGCACCCGCGGGCTTCAGGGCCCCAGGGGACTGAACTGTTTCTTTGGGTTTCAGGAGGTTTCCGGAAGCACTGCCAGAGCTACTGGATTGCATAAGCCTAGAATGTCACAGAAGCTCAAGGGAGCAGGTAGGCAAACTCCTGAGACTGGACTTTAAAACAAGCCAGGTAGGTGGCAGTCAAATCAAATTTAAGGTAGAAATGACTCAAAATATAAGAGAAATATTATGTTTGTCAAATGTTGTGAAATTTGTCATCCCAAATTTGGCAGTGCAACTGGGTACTATAAGATAAACTCATCCAACTTGGGATAAGGATCACAAAGAAAGCAGCAAGACAGCAGTCAGTGGGTAGACGTCCCATCACTGGCTAACCTTCAGGGGTGAGACAGGAGAAAAAAAAAGATGGAATTTCCAACCCAGAGAATTAGATTTTTTCTGATATCCTACAAATAAAAAATATCCTCCAAATAAAAAGTATTATCTTCGGTAAATACATTTATTGGACTTTCTTCCATAATTTGGGGATTTTATTTCCTTTCTGCCATCTGAGCATGGTAGGGGAATCCTGGGTACACCTTGAATGTTACGGCTTTGTTTGGCTTCTGTATGACTCAGGAAGTAATAGATCATGCCCTAAAGATGTGATCAGTGCTCTGCAGCCAGCAAGCTGCAGAGGCAGGAAGTGCCCCTCAGTGTGCACTTTGGAACATGGCCACATCACATGCAGACTCCCAAAAACTCCTGGGACATGGGGAACACCAGACCATACAATCATGTGTGGTATATACTACCTGACTTGTTTTCCAAAAAGTGCTATTATAAAAATCATGCATCTTACAATCTGTGAAATTCTAGAACTGAGAAATACAATATTAATTATGTTCAAAGACAGAAAAAATCCACAAAAATATTAATCCTGCGGTGGATGCGTGGCATAGTTGTTAACTCACTTATGATGCTCATATTCCATATGAGAGCGCCTGGATGCAAGTCCTGGCTCTGCTTCCTATCCAGCTTCCTGCTCATATGCACCCTAAGGAACAGTGGTTTTGGCCCAAGCATTTGGGTTCCTGCCACCCATGTTAGAGATTCAGACTTAGTTCCTGGTTCCTAGCTTCCGCCTGGCCCATCCCTGACTATTGCTAGTACTGGGGGGGAGGGAGGGAGGGAAGGGTGAAGCAGCAGATAGCAGACATATATATATATATATATATATATATGTGTGTGTGTGTGTGTGTGTGTGTGTGTATAAAATGAAATGAAAATAAATTAGCAAATGAGAAATACTAGCCTATCAACCAAGACCAAGAATTCTGAAAAAATGAAAAGATTGTTACTCCTGGTTTTCCATATAACCATATGATTTTTATGTTTCTTTTACTTCTCTTAATTTCGTAATATTTCATTAGAGCAAGGAAAAACTAATCAATGTTATTAAGATGTGGAGAATATTCAAAACAAGAGACAGGGCCAGGAATTAAACAACAAAGTAGCCTGCAAATAGCTGACAGTCACTGAACTCACCGGCGTCATGGCTTGTACTCTGGCTAGACATTCCCCTGGGAAGTGCCAGAAAGAGCCTCACTAATTGTGCCACCAAGGAGTACACCTGTAACACCCTGCCTGATCGTGCTTCTGTTCACTGTCACCACAACTCAGGCTCTGACCCAGCAAGGTGCCAAGAGCTATGAACAGCTGGGAGCTCTACAAGTTACCTGTGGAGCAATAACTGGGGAGGGGTACAAAAACCTATTTCAGACTGCCAGAGTGGTGACCGCCGAGAGGCTGCCTATTTTATCAACCCTAAAGGACATGTCACAACCCCTCGTGGGGCAAGGACAAAGTACTATGGAAACCATATAGTATCTTAGGCACGCACATGCCTACTCCAAGTCTTCCAACAGCCATGTGCATTTAGCACTGATGGCCTCATTGTACAGAGGAGAAAATCCCCACAAAAGTTTTCCTAGAAGTGTGCAGTTGGTGAGTCTTAGGGTCAGCATGCATCCTCCAAAACCCCCAGGTTGGAACTTAGCTCCTCAGGCAGTGGTGTTGGGTGATGGGGCCTTTGGAGTGAGGCTCTGCCCTCGTGATTCAACTAACGCCTTATGAATGGGCTGTGAGGATGCAGCATTGGACCCTGCTTGCCTTTCCACCTTCCGCCATGGGAGACACAGCGGAAAGGCTCTCCAAATGCCAGCACCTTAATTGTAGACCCCCAACCTCTCGGGCTGTGAGAAAACAAACTGCTATTCCTTCTAAGTTACCCATCTAAAATACCCACAGAGCAACACAAATATAACGGCAGTGAGGAAAGGAGCTGACAGTGGCACAGGCATTGGACACCAGCTCCCTAGAGCTGCTACTACAGATTTGGCTCGTATTTATGCCACCACCACCACCACCACCACCCCCCCCCCCCCCCGCCTCTGCCTGGCCCTTGTCGTTCCTGGCAGAGGGAGAGCTTGTGTTGCTCACTCTAGGTTTAGGAGGTAGAGTGGAAGGCAGACTTCCAAAAGATCTTCCTTGGGAAGTTCAACTTGAGTTTCTCATGGAGGCATCAGTGACTTTCTTTTCTGATAACTGCACAGTGCCCAAGTGAAATTCCTACTGATGTCCAAGAAAGTACCATCTAAACACGCAATACATCCTATCGCACTTCAGCAAAGGGCCGCACAGGCAGATGGTCTGCCTAGGCACTACCAACTGCAGCTGAAATGCAGAGGCCATGGATGGTCCTGGTGCAAGCAGGGAGAGGCCAGCCAAAGGGCTGGGCAAGAGCTCCTACTCAGAGAACACAAAAAGCACATGCCCAGCTGGAGCCGGGTTGGGGTGGGGAGCAGGTAAATGCAGGATGCTTCACAGGGCCTCACACGGAGATGCACCTGCAAGGACTCTTTCTGTGAGTGAAGCGGCTTTCTCTTTAAAAATAAACAAACAGGGGATGGCACTGTGACACAGTGGGTAAAGCCACTGCCTGCAGTGCAGGCATCCAATATGGGTGCCGGTTGAGTCCCAGGTGCTCTGCTTCTTATTCAGCTCTCTGCTATGGCCTTGGAAAGCAGTGGAAGATGGCCCAAGTCCTTGGGCCCCTGCACCCCTGTGGAAGATATGGAAGAAGCTCCTGGCTCCTGACTTTGGATTGGCCCACTCTGGCCATTGTGGCCAACTGGGGAGTAAACCAGCAGATGGAAGACCCCCCCCCCTCTCTCTCTCTGCCTCTGCCTCTCTGTACTCTGTAACTCTGCCTTTCAAATAAATATATAAATCTTTAAAAAAATTAAACAAACAAGTAGCACCTCCTAATGGATTTGTATTTTAAGAAAGCTTAAATTTTTCTAACAATAAGACTAGAAATTAACTAATTTTCATAATAGGCAATTAGTTTGTACCACAGAATTTTGGAAATCCTAAGGTCTTTTCTAAATGTATTCCGCACATGGTAAAATGTGTAAACATTCCATAAACTTTGAAAGTGCCTCTTCCTCGACTAGAAATTCATTTAACCTGTGCCATAAAACACATAAAGCTAAGTGTAAGTGAAATGATGACTGGGTGGGAGGAAGATAAGCAAACAACTCAGGGAGAAGAAAGCAAATGCTGGCTGCTTCGAAGACAGGGTGGAGAGGGAGTGACACACCCAGTGTCCCGGGAGGCAGTGGTGTCATCTGACTCTTGGGAGAAAAAGGGCACAGCTCAATTTTTTCAGGAGCTGCAGTTTAGGGAAAGGCAGAAACTAACTTTTACTTAAACTAGTTTCCATTGATTAATAGTGGCTGCTGGAAGACTGCTAAGAATTTTGGGGCTGTAGCTAGCTCAGAATGCAAGTGTTCCCTGACCACAGACAGGAGAGAAGAAGAGGGCTGAATGCATAGCCTTTATAGCATCCTTCATCAAGGGCTGGATGCCTGGGGACATCGAGGAGATGCTTAAATCACGTCAAGTACCAAGGCCACAAATGCACTAGGTGGGTGGAATGATGACATAGGATATAGAAAGGGTGATTCTCCAGGGGACGAGAAGGTCATCTGGAGAAAACGTTTGCTTGAGCAATTGCTTTGCAAGAGAACACAGAGAAGTGGTGGCTGGGAGGACCTGGTGTATCATCCCATAGACAGATCCTTTGCACCACATGGTAGGGAACACGGAGGTGATCAGAATCAGCAGCAGCAATTCAAATAGAAAATCTCAAACCAGCCAATAAGTGAGCTCTCCAGACCCTTTTGTGAAACTATTTCAAGGTCCCTGCAGACAGAGGGTGGACTTCGAGTTCAGCCCTGTGGCCTGCCACTGCCCAGCTGTGTGAATGTCCACATATTGTTGTGCTGAAACCCAGTGTCTTTCCTTGGGAGCTTGACCAGGAGCACTAAGAGGATGAGGAGACATCTGCACAATGTCAAATAGAAGTGGCTTTGTTATTTTTCTCTTCAAATAGCCAGGTATCCAGCTCTTCATTTGTGCTTTTTCCCAGCTTCCTTTGCTCTTCCCAGAAGGCAAAGGTGACCATAGGATACTTTAATATGAACCTAATACAAGTGGGAGAAATCCTTTCCAGGAGGAGGGAGGAGCTGGAGCTCAGGCAGAGACTCCCAAATGCATATTTTGTGGCATGACCATGAAAGGGTGGAAGCCCTGAGACTGTGGCTGAGTGGGCAGAGGGTGAGAGAAGGGGGATGCAGAGGTTGCTCCTCACCCAATAATGGACACTGAGGAGAGGTGTCACCCATGCAACTGACCAAAGAGGAGGCACCCACAAAGGGACTACAAGGGAGAATGTTCTGGAAGTCACTGGAAAGAACGCAGAGTCACCAGTATCCAACATTTCTGAAATAGCTGTCTCGGAAGTGAATTAAATTCAAACCTTGGAGGAAGCAAAACCCAGGATGAATGGGGACAGAAGTGAACACAGCAAGAAGTATAGACACCACCATCAAGGGGTTTTGGTGTTAAAAGCAGCAGAAAAATTGGGTGGCAGCCAGGATGGCATGGGTGTTAAGATGAGTAAGACATAAAACTAGACACACATAAGAACCACAAGGCAATATGGTCAACAAATGACCTAGTCTTGGGAAAAGGTCATGAAAACAGAGGAAGGGAGGCATTCTGGATGTTCTTGTGGGCAGGTGGGGTGCGGGTGTCAGGTCAAGTTTCCTGGAAGAGTGAATACCTAAGATCTGAATTAATGATAAGGAGACATTAGCTAAGAAACAAAGGAGTGCACCCCAAACAGGCTGCAGGTGTGAGCAACCCACTGCTCACCAGGCAGGATGCCATTCAGATCAGGAACCAGGTGTGACCAGGGCGTTGCTAGAGGAAAGCCTGGAAATGTCTGAGGCAGCCTTAAGGAGGGTCTGCCAGGACAGCAGGACTCTGGATCAATGAGCACAGGGTTGGTCCATGACAGGAAGAGTTGGGCCTTCAGCAGGTGATAGGAACACACATGCTCTGGTGTTTATATATCCTGTCAACCATTCACTCATTCAACAAAAACTGACAGACACATTTGAGAAAGCTCTTTGCTAGACACTAAGAATGCAGTAAATCTAATAGGCTCTATTCTCGGCTAAAGACTTTAGTAGAAAGGGTTTTCATTTTCCTGTGCCCAGTGCCTGCCCTCTCTACACTGGGCATTTGCCACACTTTGCCAACCCTGGATGCAGAGGTATCCTCTCCTCTTTCTAGTGTGCCACTTTATCTCGAGTGTCCTCTCTTGGACTCTGAAACCCCAGTGTCTCATCTCATCTAACTTCAGCTATTCTCTCTTGTATAATCCTGAGACAGCCTGAGAAACAAGAATTGTGCTGACTGGGGTATGGATGGTCCACCCTTTTCCTGTGACTTGTCTCAATTTAACAGGAAAGAGGCAGCACACTTAGGGTCTACCAGGGTTCACTAGAGAAGACATAATGGGGATGATATTTTCAGGGAGCTGGCCTGGTCATTCCCCTCCAAAATATGCCATGTATTCATCTACTCATACTGAGACCCAAAGACACCTTTGCAAATTTGTAGGCACAGAGCTATCAGCACTTTAAGACTAATTTGTACTTTTAGTATTTTTTACTATGACCTTTAAAAAAGCAATTGAGTATTTTTCCTCTACTCATGAAAATTTGTTTCTAAAATAATTTTCTATGCAATTATTCATATTATGTATATTAATTTTTGAATCTTAAATCTATTCTCCAAAGTAAAACCATTGCCATGAGAATATATTTTAAGTTTCAATTTCCATCACAAATTATCAAATTGTTATTGTGTCTAGAGCTCAAACAAGCGGGTTGCACTGCAAGTTTCTTAGAAGTTTAATTATGTGAGAATTGGGTAGTTTCGATGTTGCTGTTGTATTTGCTTTGCTACTAATCTTTTTTTTTAACAGCATAGCTGAGCACTGATGAGTAAGTGCTTTTTGATTTTTGAAACAATGGAATTTAACTGAAGCCAGAGTTCTCACTCTAAAGGATGAGATGATTTCATCAGAGACAGCAACTGTGCTTATAAAAAAATAAATCAGCAATGGGGACAGCATGTCCTCAATGTCAAAGATAACATGAAGTCAACAAAGGAAGGTGGTGTGAAAGGGGCCCAGGGACCAGGCAGGGCTGTTGAACGTTAGAAAGGACTTAGAAGTACAGCAAAGAAAAATGTGCCCACTATTCCTGTTTGAAAGAGATAGAAGATCAGGACATGTCATGCTCAGAAGGAAGCAAAAGTACCAAGCATATCCAGGGAATGTGGACCAGAGGTCTTTATGGATGATGCTTGTAGATGATGTTAGAAACTGACATGACTGATGACCTCAACTTCTGGAACATATGGAGTTATTTAAGCTTTAAGAATTTAGGAGTGGACATAAAATATGTATGGTCAGTTTAATTCAGACAGAGTCAGGCTGCCATGTAGGAATCTTAGTTATGGAGATGAAGGCCTGGTGACTCCAGGAAAGGAAGAACAGATAGACCCCAGTTCTTATAGGAATAAACCAACCAAACCAAACCAAACCGGACCCAGCAGGACTTGCAGGTACCAAAGGGAGGAGACACCAAGTCTGTTTCTAAAGTCGTTCCACCTTCGCGTGACTCAGTCTTTTCAGGGCCTCTGCACAGAGCTCCTCCAAGCTGGTCTGGCTCTCTGGGGTGTCTGCTCTTTTGGCAGCTCTTTGAACATTCAAGAGGTTTTGCCAATGCTGGCCAAAAGGGTGGGCTGCGTGACACCCTGGTGTGAATCTGCAGTCACACACAGACATTGCAAGAAAGTGGAGAACTTCCTTCAATGAGCCCACCATGTTAATTCACTAAGCTCAGGGGCAACCCACAAGCCCAGGTTTTGTAGCATCCAGCCTATGACGTCCTTGATGTGCTCAGCCTGCTGCCATCCAGCAGCAGAGCCTCCTGGGTTGCATATTCCTATGAAGCCAGGCAACCGTTCCAGCAGAATTTCCTCGGTTCAGCTTCAGTGGTGAATGAGGGTGTTTGTGACACCACATCTTCATCTTTTTATTACAGTGCACTGGGTATGGAGCAAGCTCTTAGCATTTTTTTTTATTATTCTTTGCATATTTACAGTCTGCTATTTGAGAAATAAATCTCTTGACATTTTTCTGATCTGTGCATCTTGATATTTGCAAGTCTTATTATTTGCAAATGAATATGTCCTTAGTTTCGCCAAAGTACAGAAATGCAGAAAGAATGAGAAAATCTGGCTGGCTTCTCAGACAGATAAGGAAAGCGAAGGCATTGTGCTCAATCTCCCAGATGAAGTGTTGACTTCTCCCCAAGTCACATCCTTCAACCCAGAAGACTGAACACAATAGGCCTCTTGAAAGCTCCATTTTGTTGTATTTTAGGAACGAGAGAAGCCCGATATAAGAAAATTATCTGGGCAAGTAACGTTCAGTTTCTAATGCTCATGGATATTCAGCACTTTTCCCCAGGGGATGGCAAGGGTGGGGGTAGGCGAGTGAGGGGAGACATCCAAGAGAGGTTGCTTTCCTCTGCGAATCCCGCATTTCCGCCCCTCTGCTGGAACGCACATGCAACGCTCCTCCTGCTAAAACTGGCTCTTGAGAGGTGAGCAGGGCTCCTTTCTCATCACCCAGCAAGGTGTCTTTATTCCACGCTGGCCCCAACACCTGGCCTCCCCCATGGTTCCCCTACAGCCATAGTTCCAGCTGTGTATCCGCTGTGTAACTGGCATCACATTGGGAAAAGGAGACTTGCTGTTTTAAGACATGGCTGTTGTCTAAGCCCCACTGGAAGAACTGCTTTTCCACCTTTCTGAAACACCTTGGCCCAGCCGGCCATGTCCTGGGCATTTGGGGAGAGAACCAACGGGTATGAGTTCTGTCTGCCTCTCCCTCTATTCTCTTTCTTCCCCTGACATGAAAAATTTTTTAAAAATTAAAAATCCTTCAAAAATGTAACTCTAAGATACAAAGTATAAAAATATATTAAGATCAGAATGCTTTTCAGCCAGCCCTGTCCGTAGAACTAGGGCTGCAACCCAGTATGTCAGGACGTTTTCTAGGACTAATAAAGCCCAAGAAACAGAGTTCATTTTAATAATGAGTTATTTCATCAGCTGTATCTAAAAATGTTCTCATTTCTAAGGAGGCTGAACATGAAACTCTTGATGATGTATTTTCCTTTTGCTGTGGAGAGTCTTCAAAATTGTTGCCGCTTTTTCAGTCGGGACCTGCTCCTGGTCAGTTGCTCAGCAGCCATGCATCACTGGAGCTGCCCCCTTGGATGGCTTCCTAGTAAGTCCTACCTGTGATTCCAAATGGCTGGCTAGCTGTGCCTTCTTCTTCACCGAGTTCAGAGTCAGTGAAAATGAAGGCTGATTTATTTTGCAGGAAAGAAGAGGGTGTTAGACAGACCTGGTTATTCTTGCTGATCGGTTTGGCCTTTAACAAAAGACCATTCCATCCCAGGCCTCAGAATACATGTTTGGTTTTATGTTTTTTTCTTCCAGGTGGCTCTCATGTCTCCATCATTCCCGTTAATAAACCTGCAAACCAGAGAAAAGGCCCACACTTGGACCTGAATTCATTATCTTCACCTCGCACACTTGACGAGCTGTTAAACTCATTACAAATTCACACCTGCCGCTGATCAGAAAGCTCTTGCATTAACCCGCATGGCTGCGTGTGAAGGACACGTGTCACTGCTGTCACACAGGCATGGTCGCTTCGCAGGCTGACAGCAGGCGGGAGCCATTCCTAGTCCGTGCCCCCCACTCTCACCCCGGCGTGATGAAGAGACTCTGCCTGAATGCTGAGAAGTGCGGATACTGAAGGTCAAGGGGCACCCGCTCAGCAGAGAGAGTGCGACTCAGATGCGCAGCTGCTATCATTGTTACTGAGACTGGAGCACTTGCCACGCAGACGCTGCACAGCTGCCCCTGAGCTGCTCCTCTTCCTGCTGGCCACTGGCTCTGCTCTGCGCGGCTCTGCACATTAAAGACACAGAACTTGAGGCCCATGTCTTTTATGGGTGCTGCTAGGCAGCCTGTAATAGCTCCTTGGGGTGTCCGGGAAACCTATTCTGTGATGTGACATGTCAGTGGAAGTTCCCAGAAGAATGGGCGAGAACGGAGACACAAACGATGCCCCGGCTGTGAGGGGCTGCCAGATTCTCTCATCACAGCCTTGCATTTTAGGACATTTAAGACTTCACTGCCTGCTGCCCCGCCTGAGGGAGGGAATGACACTTCTAGCAAAGCAATTCCAGCACTCTGGCGTGTTTTCATTGGCACTGAGGTTTTAGAGTTTTTGACACCAGGGATTTGACTGAGGCAGGAAAATGTGATGAATTTTCACATGAGATTCATGAGATGGGAAGCAAATGCTTCCACGGTCCAGAAGAACAGTCCATGTCCTAAAGTGTAGACTGGAGAGAGTCCTACAGGACCAGAGAGGAGGGAAGTACAGTCCTCATGGTTGTAACTTCATATTAGCTGGGAGAATATCCAGCATCTTCCATGAAAATCTGAGTCCCCAAGTGTGTTAATAGGACTTTTTTTTTAATCATCTAAAAAGTGGAAAATGTTAAGTCAAAGTTTCACCTGATGAACAACTTCTCCACTCTGACACATGCTTGTGTACCATAAAGTCACCTTGATTGCTTTTCAAGATGGGAGCTTCTATTTTGGAAGGAAGGCTGCTAACTCGTAGATGTTTTCATATTGATTAGCATCTCAGGGGGGACGTCTGCACTAAACACATCCTTCCCTGGGCCCTCTTGCAGACCCTTAAAAATAAGGCAGGAATAGAAACATGAAAATCAGTGAATTAAAAGGAAATCAAGTAAATCTGCCCAGACAAGAGAGTCTTATAAACATTCCCCAGTGTTGCTGTCAGTTTTTTTTGTAAGTTTTCACGTGAGGAAAAGACCTTCCATACATTCCTACATCACTTTTTCCCTTGTGGATGAGAGAGCTGAGCCCTACATGGAGGTGATTTTAACACGAGACATAGTCGGAGAAAGGAGTGTGCCCAGCTTCCCTGAACAAAAAGCTATTGCCCCTACCTGTTCAATCCTAGAAATAGCAAATAGATGCATCAGATGTTGAGCCTGGAACAATCAGAAGGACATTTTTATCCCAAATAACTAAACCACCAGGTGCCTGCTCTGGCTTTGATCTTAACCAGTTTCTGTAGACTTCTGCTCTTGATCTTGGCAGTGAATAAGAATTATCCAGAGAGCTTGTGGAAAGTACAGAGCCCTAAGCTGTAGTTTCATAAACTATTAGTCATTTGTTCTTAAGAAGGACAGGAGACTCTGTCTTTCCAGGAGCACTTCTGCTGATTCTGACATAACTGGAGCCAGGTCAAGTTTCAGGAATCTCTGTTGAAGGCATTGCTTTCAATGCTTTGAAATCTGCAGCACAGTCCTGAGCATGAGGTGAAATACAGGTTGAGGCTCACTCTTTTATTTAGCTACTGTCATTCAAAACATGGTGAGAGAATTAAGAAAACCCTCAGTCCCCAAAGTGTTCTGATGCCTTCATAACACACCACAATATAAATAACGTGGTCAAATATAATGCCTATTGTTTTACTCATGCCTCATATATATATATTTTTTTTTGGACAGGCAGAGTGGATAGTGAGAGAGAGAGACAGAGAGAAAGGTCTTCCTTTTTGCCGTTGGTTCACCCTCCAATGGCCGCTGCGGCCGGCGCACCGCGCTGATCCGAAGCCGGGAGCCAGGTGCTTCTCCTGGTCTCCCATGCGGGTGCAGGGCCTCATTATTCTTTTACACTGGATTTTATGTGATGCATGCTTGAGGGGTGACAATTATGAAAATATGATTAATCAATTAGATTGCATGTGGCCATCAGTAACTATCTTTCTTTATTCAACTCCACTCCTTACCCAAACTGGCTTCTTAAAAAGAAATGTATGAATTATTACCTAAGATTATGTCACCTAGTAGGGTTCAGGACATGCTTGACTTTCTACACCAATAATGCCATCCTAGACACAGTCCCTTTCCATGGTCTGCTCTCATCAAGGCTGAAAGAGCAGCCACCATGGTTTAATGCCCACATGGCAGTCACAGAAGTGATGCTGAGTCTTACAATTTCCTTTGAGACCAGACCCTATTTGATGGCAGGTAGCTCTGATTCAACTTTGTTTGAGATGAGCAGAAGCCATTTTATGGACAAATGAAGTGAGTCAATAGATGTGGTACCACAGCTATTAGCTAATTCCCTGCCATGTACTGAATTTGTCCCTCCAAATACATATGTTGAGACCCTAACCACAAATGTAATGGAATTTGGAAATGAAAGCTTCTGGAGGTAATTAAATAAGTAACTAAATAAGGCTTAGAGAGGCCATGAAGATGGAGCCCTTAGGTTGGGATTAATGCCTCATCATACAAGGGAAGAATGCCAAGTCTCATTTGTCCTTTCTGCCCATGAGGATGCAATGAGGAGGCACTGTCTGAGAACCAGAAAACAGGCCCTCACAAGGGTGCTGCCAGCACCTTGATCTTGGCTTCCCAGTTTCCGGAACTGGGAAAAATTAATTTCTACTGTTTAAGGCTCTCAACCCATGGCATTTCCTGACAGCAAACTGAACAGATTAAGATATCCCAGAAGCATCCAGCATGAGAATTCTGCAAAGGCTGGTGAAACTTTCATGTGGCTGCCTCCTTTAGTGAGTGTGGAGAACTGGTCTTTCTGGTGCAGTCGATGTGGTGATATAGAGGTTATGGGACCCTAACAGCTAGAACACAGGAGTTGGGTGCCCAAAGAGTGAGATTAGAACTGCCTCTTCAACCATCACTCCCATTGCCACGTTGTTTGCTTCCCTTTTCTGTCTCCCCTGGTTAAACACATTAGCAGTCCTCATAGACAAATAAAGCACTCTTTTTATATTTTTATTTTATGTAAATGAACTTCATGTAACTCATATAAACAGACTTAGGACCATAGTGATATTTCCCACCCTACCTTCCCTCACACCCACACTCCCACCCTTCCTCCTCTGTCCTCTCTTATTCTCTCTCTTAATTTTTACAATGATCTACTTTGTTTACTTTATCCTCATAAGATTAACCATACATCAAGTAAAGAGTTCAACAAATAGTAAGAAGAAAAAAACACTGTTCCTCAACAGTAGAGACAAGGGCTGTAAACAATCTTTGAATCTCAAAATGTGAATTTTATTCCGATATATTACATTTTTGGTACTATGTTAGTTACCACAAATCAGGGAAAACATATAGTATTTGTCTTTTTAGGACTGCCTTATTTCACTAAGTATAATGGTTTCCAGTTGCATCCATTTTGTTGCAAGAGACAGGATTTCATTTTTTATGACTGAGTAGTATTCTATATATATTTATGACTGAGTAGTAGTCCATATATATGTATATATGCCACAATTTTTTATCTAGTCATCAGTTGATGGACATCTGGGTTGATTCCATATCTTAGCTATTATGAACTGAGCTACAATGATATGGGGGTACACATAACTCTTACATATGCTGATTTCATTTTCTTTGAGTAAATTCCCAGGAGTGGGATTGCTGGATCATATGGTGTATATATTTTCAGCTCTCTGAGGTAACTCCATACTGTCTTCCACAATGGCTGTATTAGTTTACTTTCCCACCAATAATGGATTAGGGTACCTTTTCCCCTACATCCTCATCAGCATTTGTTTTTTATTGATTTCTGTATGAAAGCCATTCCAACAAGGGTAAGGAGAAATCTCATTGTGGTTTTGATTTGCATTTACCTAATGGCTAGTGACCCTGAGCATTTTTTCATGTGTCTGTTGGCTATTTGAATTTCCTCTTTTGAAAAATGCTTGTTAAAGTCTGTTGCCCATTTCTTTATTATTAATTAATTTATTTATTTATTTGACAGGCAGAGTGAACAGTGAGAGAGAGAGACAGAAAGAAAGGTCTTCCTTTGCCGTTGGTTCACACACACACACACACACACCCCGCAACGGCCACTGTGGCCAGCGCACCACGCTGATCCAAAGCTAGGATCCAGGTGCTTCCTCCTGCACTCCCGGGCTACAGCAGAGAGCTGGAGCAGAGAGCTGGACTGGAAGAGGAGCGACCGGGACTAGAACCTGGGGTGCCGGCACCGCAGGCGGAGGATTAGCCTAGTGAGCCGCAGCGCCGACCATGTTGCCATTTCTTAACTGGATTGTTTGCTTTGTTGTTGTTGAATTCCTTGAGCTCTTTATAGATTCTGGATATTATTCTTTATCAGCTTCATAGTTTGCAAATATTTTCTCCCATTCAGTTGCCTCTTCAATTTGTTGAGTGTTTCTTTTGCAGTTTAGAATCTCCTCAGCTTGATGTTATCCCATTTGTGTGTTCTGGCTTTGAATGTCTGTGCTTCTGGGGTCTTTTCCAAGAAGTCTTTGCTTATGACATGTCTTTCAGAGTTTCTCACTTGTTTTCCTGTAGTAATTTGATGGTACCAGGTCATAGATTTAGATCCTTTATCCATTTTGGGTTGATTTTTGCATAAGGTTTAAGATAGGGGTCTTATTTATTTTATTGGAGACCAGCAATAGTTCACTAACTGGAAGTCTTGTCCACCTCCTCTTCACTCTGGTCTCCAGGACAGCATGATTGCTGTAGTTGACCTTGAATAAGGATCCAAGGTTATTAGTGTTGTTTCCCACACCAATAATAAATGAACAAGTTGGACTGGATGGCTATTAACAGGGCCACTAAGTGTTCCCATGCTTTATGGCTGAAGGTCAGGATCCTGCCACCATGGAAACAAACTAAGCCACTCAAACCACTACAAAAGGGTAAGGGAAGCATGGAAGGGGGAAGGGATTCCTATTAGATTTAAAATGTCATGGTTCATGAAAAGGCAATGTGAACTCAGTCAGCTATAGCAGATAGGGGCCCCTTCATCCTCTTG
Source organism: Lepus europaeus (assembly GCF_033115175.1). Classification (NCBI taxonomy): domain Eukaryota; kingdom Metazoa; phylum Chordata; class Mammalia; order Lagomorpha; family Leporidae; genus Lepus; species Lepus europaeus. Next base: position 4,022,065 of record NC_084839.1, read on the forward strand.
ATATGGGTTGTCATCAGAGACATGGCCAGTCATCACCTGAAAGGGTACTCTGTTGGAATTTTTCCATCCTTCCTCAAGGAAGAAATGAGAGCAGTTTCTCTAACCCCAAACAACAACAAATAAGAGGCCATATTGGGGCATCACATGGGATCTGGAATTCTGGGGGCTGGTAACTCAGAGGAATACAAAGTGTGAATGTAATGAACACTTTCTTATGTACCCATTGGCCAATGGCCATTTGCTTACTCAGTGCAAGGGTTGTCCAGCATCCTGGGGGCACATGGCCATCTCTTTGGCTGTCATAGAGAACCCGTTATTGCTCCTATACATAAAATCCACTGAGACCCAATCAGAACCAGTGTGTATGCAAGGTGGAAGCACAGAGACTTGAAGTCCCATAGGATTAGCTTTGGCCAGACGGAGACAGTTCTTGGTGAATAAATTCTCCCTCCTGACCAAGCCACAGAAGGCGCTCCTGTGAAGTCAGTAGTCTATAAGATGTCCTGAAAATGGCCCCTAGTGACAGAGCAGTTAGTTTCTCTCATCACTGAGCAGAACTTGCTAGCAGTACATTCGTTTTATCTCCACCTTCCCTATTTTATTTCCTTTATATTCACATCTGATGTTATGGAATTGTTCCAGAGTTATGTAGCTTTTCTCTGAAACAAATTGAATTTTCTTGTGTTCCTTAATTGTGAACTTCAAGAAATTTCAGAGAAATGACCAGTATCTATAATTGATATACAAATCTCATTGCCCAAAAGTGATGACTCCTACCTGGGCCAGTATGGTCCACTGCATGGAACAGGGGCCATAGCTGAGGAGGAGTCACCAAACTATGGCCACATCTGCCCTGGCACTTGCTTTTGCAAAAAAAGCTTTATTGGGTAGCAGCAACATTCACTTATCTGTTTATGGCTGCTTTCACAATGCAAGCATACCACATGGCCCATTCACCATCACCACCCTCTCCCCACTGTCGTGCAAGTTTGGCAGCTCCTACAATTGAATATCACAGGATGGGACAAGAAAATTACTTGAACAGGATCAGGGTGCAACTGTTTCCCTTACCAATGCTGAATGAGAGTTTCAAGAAAGCCTTGTTTTGAATGAAATTATAAGTGATAATAAAACTAATCTGTGGGTCAGCTATTGGTGGTTAACCATGCAAGTACATGTGATGTTTATATATGTGCACTCAGGTCAGGTTTGGAAGTTTTAACATATACTTACAAGTGCTACTTCCTAAATTTCTTGAAATCAACTTATTCAACTTTGCATTTTAAAAACCCTGGTGTTAATTAACAGAAAATCTAACAGGTGGATAGGATGTATATTATCATTTAAAAATATTTACAGTAAAGACAAGTAAATTACTCTTAATCTTCACAAAATATCACTGCAAAAATATTTTATCTATTTTCTGAGGATTCATGAACCAAAAACTTTAGAGAAACAGAATGAGTGAGTTTTCTTTTATGATTCTGTTTAAGAATTAAAACTGATTGTTTTTTCCTCCTGAAAGTGTGCTGATTCTCTGGAATGATAAGAAAACCTGTACATAGAGGAAGTGGCCAAAGAGATGAAGAGTTTGAGCATAAGAGCAGGGGTGTGAGCTGACCTTGAGATTCTTGCATAAGGAAATGAACAAGTCCAGGACTGAACCACAAGGCCCACTAGAGCAAAATGTGCTCCTACAATGATGTCCAAGATAGAGCCATTTGCTCTGTGACCTGGGCATGTGTGACTGCCCAAGGGACACCCCTCAAAATCAAAATGGCCAAGAGAAGGAAAGATAAATATCAAATGCCTAAAGTGAGAGCAGACCACAGGTACACAGCAGAAGAAATCTCTGCACCTTGTCCTAATGAAGAAGACTATTTAGGACAAAGAAATGAAAAGTGTATGTGTGTGTGTGTGTGTGTACATTTATATACAATGTGTGAATTACATATTATAGGAAATATGTGAAACTTTTGAATACAGATATATAATGAAAATGCAAAGTGCCAATCTAAAAAGAGAGACGACCCAGGCATCAGTGGGTTTTTGGACATGGACTACAGGTGAAAGATGTAGATACTCCCTGGGTTTAATAGCCCTGGAGTCAGCTTCTTCTGTGACCTAATGGTTTGAAAGGACTCCTACTGGGAACAAGACATCCATCAAAAGAGAAAAACATAGCTATCCTAGTCTTATGAAAAGTGAGAATACGAACTCTTTTAAAAAGAAACTTCCAATAAATGCAATTGGTCTTATTTATTAGAGGGAAATATGCACTTTGAAAGGAGGCAGAGCTGGAGTCCAACCCTCCTGTGAGGTTCAGTTTCCTCACTTGTAATTAATAGTAACAACTGCACAAGTGTTGCAAGAATAGAGATGTGCCCAGGATGTGACCCAGTGCCGCCTTCAACAAAGACCCAACTACATACTGAAAATTGAACTTCTGATTGATATAAGATTACATAAAAATTAACTTCACTTCCCAAAGACGAAGGGGAGGACATGAAATCAGATCATCATCCAAGGTATGACACAAAGCCCTGAATCTATCCTTCAAGGGTCACAGATGTACACACTGAAATAGTGACTAAGAACTCAAATAGAGGCTTGTGGCTTGAAGCCCAATCAAGCCACAAGCACCCTCACTTCCAAGCAACTTTTTACAGGTGCAGCAAGCAGGCTCTATGTGCAGTGCCACAACCGTGGACAACACTGACTGACTGATGGGAGATTTCTCCAAGCAACAAAGAAAATATCAATGAGCACACACACACACCAAAAAAACCCAATAACATTAGATAATAATAATTGTAATACACCTGAATGTAAGTTCTATGTAAATATATTGTCTCTCCCATTTTGAGCAATGCTGTATGGCTCATTAATACTCATTATTCTATGATCACTTGAAATAAAATGTGTTTAAATTTCACCAGAAGTACAGATATGACTGTGGTGTACTGAAATCCCATTCCACACTTTCAAGTTTTTGTCATAGATAGTGTATGTACTGGAGGAAGACTGACTGGATTGGAAGTCAGGAGACCAGCATTGCAAGTGCTGCCCAGTGTATGCAAGTTGCTCTCTAGGTTTTGGCTGCACCTAAACTCTCTGCCATAACTGAATAAGAAAAAATACAAAACAGTACAAATGAAGGATGTGCATTTGTGAGTGTGAATATAAAGTGAGCCTTAATTTAAGAGAAAGGAAGAAAAGATGTCTTTCTCATCCTGACCTCCAGGGCTAACATGGATTTCTGGCATGGAAATGCCACACTTAACACCTAATGAACTTCATTTCCTTGGACAAGTCATGTTTGACTTCTCTAAATCGAGTTCTTCCTGTGAAATAATTGTTCTTCCAATCAACAAAATTGTATTTTTAAAACGTGCAACTCCAGGAAGTGTACATTCAAAGCTCCCACACATCAGCTGTCTTTCTGATCTGAGCCTGGTGCACCTTCCTCAGCTCCTGGAGAGCAAAGTGGCTACGTCTCGCCTTGGAGGTTCTTTAGGGGTAGAGGTCTCAGCTTTTGGATTAATGAAATTACAGTCAGGGATGGGCGATCATAATAGGCTTTTGGTTTACTCGTCCGAAAAGCCCCATGTGGTTCCTATCAATGGGATCCTCATTTTCAGCCCCCAGTCACAGCTGAAGTGCATTTCTCCTTTGCGGAGGCTGTTACCGCAGCATTTTGTTTAAGTGCTGGATTTCTATTTTCTTCATGCATCCAATTGCTCTCAGACCAGTGGAATGCCTTAAGTATATCAAGTAAATAAATCAAATAATTTCCTCACAATGTGTGTCAAGGGCTGAGGGGCTGTGTGTCTAATTTACTGCAAATCCAGAGGGATTATTCGGATTTGTGAAAAAGCAAAGAATTCCTCTCCCCTGATCCTATGCAGTGTAAGGACTGAGAGCTTCCCAGCATTCAATTTAACTCTCACAGTCCCTTTCTCCATTAGGTTTGCCTGAATTTCTTTTTATTTTTCTTCCTTAGAGCAAGGTAGCTGGAAAGAGTGCTAAACTATCTTTATAAGCATTCATGAAACAGTGAGGCTCAGGAGCCTATGGAACATTAGAGGTTCCTTGGTGCATCCTCCTCATTTTCCAGATAAGCACTACCCTGGAAGAAATTGAGTCTTTTTTTCAGATCACAATGCCAGCTGGGAGCAAGACTGCAACCTGTTCTCCTGACACTCAACCCAGTGATCTTTTGATGAAACAGCAAAGTCATTTAAGATGTTATTCTAGTTACAGACGCTGAGTTTCTGTCTTAGGAGAACATCACTCTCAAATGGCCAGTGCAAGTCTAGTTTCATCTTATCAATCTACTGGATGCCATCCTGCAGGATGAGCTCTGTGCCACAACTGGTCCATATTTTCCCTGTGGTCCTGTCAGGAAACAGCACTTCAAAGTCCCAGTGGTGGTGTTTCCAGACTTGCTTGTTTCCACCCTTGGCTCTTGGTGTTGATGTCTTCTGGCTCCATCTCTGTGGTTTCTATCCCTAATCCATACTCTTCCAGCTGCCAATCTTCTTTTTTACCCCAGATTTAGCTATTTCCACTTATTCATCTAATTCCTAAAATATATTTAGAATATTTTATTTAGTTACTTGAAAGTTGGAGTGACAGAGAGAACAAAGGAGAGACAGAAAGAGATATTCCTCCTGCTGGTTCACTCCCCAAATGGTCACAATAGATGGACTGGTCAAGGTTGAAATCAGGAGCCTGGATCTCCATCCATGTCTCTCATGTGGGTAGCAAGGCTCAAGTATATGGGCCACCTTCTGCTGTTTTCCCAGGTGCATTAGCAGGGAGCTGGATTGGAACCAAAACAATCAGGACTCCATTGACACTCCCATATGGGATGCTGTCATTGTAAGCAGTATCTTAATCTGCTGCCACAAGACCATCCCCAACTCCTAAAATCTTGTTTAAAATCCCCATACTGAAATAGTCTAGATTTCGCCTCTTAGAGAACACTGGTGGTCAATGGGAGGAGCCTCTGCCAAGTCTACAATATCCCCTCTTGAAGAGCAATCACCTCCCCTCTTACAGGGCTGGGTCTCAACACTCACACTGACATTTCCCCATCCTGTTCCTCAACCTTGGGTGAGGACCCAAGTAGCATCACATCAATCCCTTCTCCAGGGAATTTGGAACAGGGATTCAGCAATGGTAGTAGGCCATTGGCTCCATTTATGCAGAAATTGCACTCTGGGAGGTGTGTGTTTGGGGGTGGGGTTCTGAATTTGACGAAAGGAAGGGAGATTTCCAGGGAGGAGGACAGAGAAGGCAGAGTTGGACAAAGGGAGAATGAAGGCAAGGGAGAGAGAGGAGACAGGGAAAGAAGGAGGTTGACAGAAAGAGAGAAATGTAGAAAATATTTACAAGGGTTTAGCAATTTCTGAACTTTCTCCCCTGGTTTTTATGATCAGCTCTATAATAACATCTTATTTTTTTCACTTGTTTAATCATGTTTGAGTCTAATGCAAAGTAATGTTCATGAAGACAGCTACTATATTCCATGTTGGCTTCTTCCTCTATCCTATCCATCAACAATCGTTCCTTCCTCCAATAAGCTATATCATCCCTGTGTTCCTAGTCCCTTTCCACATTCAACTAGGCCAGGGCTACTCAAACACAAGCAAGCATAAGAATCCTGCAGGGCCTGGTGCAAATTCAGAGTGCTGGCCCAGGTCTTCAGAGCGACAGATCCTATAGATCTGGCACAGAACAGGAAAACTTGCCCTTTTAACAAGATTCCAGGTTCACATACTAAACTCTGGAATTTAAGATAATGACATCATTTGGAAATAGGGTCTCAGTAGTTAGAATCCAGTTCAGCTCTCATCCAATGACTGATGCTTTGTAAGAGGGAATTTGGGCACCAAACCACTTAGGGAGGTCATCACATGAAATGTCAGTAGAGGCAGAGACTGGGGTGATTAATCCGCAAGCCAAGAAAAGCCAAAGATCATAGCCACCAGAAGATAGAAAGAAGCAAGGAACAGATTTGCCCTCCAAGCCTGTAGCAGGCACCATCCCTGCTTAGGCTTTTTTTTTTTAAAGATTAGTTTTATTTATTTGAAAGATAGAGTTACAGAGAGAGGCAGAGACAGAGAGAGAGGTCTTCCATCTGCTGGTTCACTCTCCAGATGGCCGCAACGGCCGGAGCTGCACCTCTCCAAAGCCAGGAGCCAGGAACCTCTTCTGGGTCTCCTGCGTGGGTGCAGGGGCCCAAGGACTTGGGCCATCTTCCACTGCTATCCCAGGCCATAGCAGATAGCTGGATCAGAAGAGGAGCAGCTGGGACTAGAATCAGCGCCTATATGGGATGCCAGTGCTTCAGGCCAGGATTTAACCCACTATGTCACAGTGCTGGCCCCCTTGCTGAGGCTTTGCTTGTGCATTCTCTATGGTTTGAAAGAACTCAGTGGATGGGACTCTGTTCTGGAAGCCTGAGGAGATGCAAGCGCCAGCTGCCACTGCAGCTGATTCTGCTGGTGCAGGGATCCCACTTTGAGAGCCACTGACATCAGCAAAAGACTGTCTACAAGCAGACACCCTTCCCCCTCAATCTCCACACTACTGCTGGCATTGGCAATTTGAAATACAGATCAACGATGCCATTTCCTTGGTCAAAAATAAATTAAGCCCTTTAGCAAGCCATTCAAGGGTCCCTGAGACACTGTTCAATTTGATGTAGTGTGTTTCCATGTGCATGTGCAAGCACAAGACTATACATGTTCCTGTTCCACTATTAAATTTCATACCACTATGCAAGATCTTAGTTCAGAGACATTGCTTGCTTGTCCCAAAATGTCCATGCTTGAGAGTCTTCTTATCCCTCAATTGTTGGCTAGAGTTCTACTTTCTCTAGGAGTACGTGTGCTTAAGCACATTGCATAAAGTCGTACACTGTTGCACAATGTTTTGACTGCTTTAATTGCTTTAATCATTTGATCTTTTTATCTTCACTGTGAAAGAAAGTACAAATGCCATTACTTTCGTTCCAAGGAGGAAAATATCATCTATTAAGATCACATAGGCAGCTAGCAGTGGAAAAAGGATTTGAATCCAGGCCTTCTGTTTCCAATTTCCTTACCCCTTTTCTCATTGATAATAAAAATGCTAGTGAATCTATTAAAATATTTCTTCTCAATTGTTCATACTACAGGCTCTATGAGCACAGTTATTTTCAGATTTCTTAATGTACCTGGCCCTAAGAGTTAGAAGGAAGAAGCAGGAGAGGAACAAGAAAAAATATGGAAGGAGTAAATCCAGTATTACATTGGATTTGAGTGGTAGTTTAGCTGGCACAATCCTTTTGTTTTACAAACTTGTGTATATTGCTAAGTAGAATGTAAATGTATCAGTGTGTATGTATTTAACAGTGTCTAGAAGCATGTACATGTACAGAACCACATATGTACATACCTGTACAGAAGCACATTTGTGCTTACCACATAAGTGTGAATCTGCTTCACATCAACATTTTCTTTTGAATGAAGGATACATTTTACAGCTCTAGGTCTTCACAATACATACAGTGTTTGTTATACATGTGCTTGTATATTGCTGTTTAATCTATTTTTTTAAATATCTTGAAGTCAAATGCTGGCTTGGATCTGCTTAAGAAAACTGTCCCAATGAGGGTTACACTAATCCAGGAGAGTAATCAGCATTCATCCTATGGTTTGCTTTAATAATTGGTAAATGTATACATTACAACCTTCTACTGAAAATGGAGGAGTTTATTGTCTCAGAAGTTGATTCTTCATGGAGCCAGTGGCTGGGCACACTGGAATGGGTCGACACTGAGAATGGCTTTCTCTGCTGTCGTGGGAAGCACCTGTGACACACATAGGGGTCCCCTGTGAGAAACATGCAGGGTGGTCTGCTTTGGACATTCTCTGCAGATTTGCTGAGTCCCTCTCTGCTGTGGCAAATGTGTTTTTCTGTGGATTTCTGGCATGTTTCACAAGTCCTAGAGCTAGACCCTGCCTAGTAATTTTTGGGCAAGCTACTGGGAAGAGCCACCACTAGCCAGCTTCTGACTGAAATAACACAGGAGTGTGGGATAGCTCTAAACCAAATAGATGGCAGAGTTCCCATCTGCTGTCTTCTTCCCCAGTGTCTTCCTCCCAGTCACACTATTCCTTCCAGCAATCAAGTGAAGTAAGGGCTCTTTTACTGCAGTCACAGCAAATGATGGGCCTGTTCTGTTCATGTTGTCTGTGGTCAACACTCCCAAATGATGCAGACAATAGCCTCTGAATCCCGCAGCCAACGAACAAAAAGGAAAAGCCAGGTTAAGCACACAGGGAGACCTGCCTGTTTGGGAGCCATTTGGGGAAGCCTGTGGACTCCTTCCCCTTTAAGGGCTGAGTGGCGGGACTGTTGTTGACTGAGGTTTGAAACTCCCTCCCCAGGGGTCTGCTTGTAGACAACCTTGTTCTCTCTACACACACCCCTGTGCTCAGCTTAATTAGGAGTATGGCATTGGGGTGGGCCAAGTTTTATATCCTGGCATTGGGGGAGGTATAAAGTTGCAGCCACAATTGTCTGGAGATGTGGATCAGATCCAGATTATGAAGCCTGGGGCTCAGCGGGAAGCACCTTGGTTCATAAAAGAGGCCAATAAACAAGTAAATAAGAGGGATAGGGTCTCCTGGCTAGGAATTAAGGGACTCCCTCTATCATTCTAAGTGAAATTACATCCTTTCTAGATTTGGGGGCTTGATTCTGCAATATGATTTTTCCCTTTCCTACCTATTTGCACACTTCCTAGGAGAGAGGCTCCCTTCTATTCATGGATGTAGACTTGGAAAATGAGTACATTTTATGCTTTTAGACTATCATTTTCTGTGAAAATCGAAATGCTGATAGCTACTCCTTCTTGTAACTACTGTGTTTTCCACACTCTGTGTAAATTGTACATTAAACATTGGAAAATCACTTGATGAAAATACATATTGTATTCTAAAACACATGGATACTATATCTAAATATCGGTCAAAGTACATGGCTTGCACTGTGATTTCTCTTAACTACTCTACATTGAAGTTTCTCAGGGAAGGAAAGATTAAGCGGCATCACAATGCTGACCAAAACACATGTGTATTTGTGTGTGTGTGTGCATGAGTATGAGCATGAGAAAAAAATTATTTTCCATCCCTAATAGTTCTGATTTTAACATTTTAAATATATTTATATGTAACATACAAAATGTACTTAAATAAATACACATCTTAAATATAGATCTATAATATATGAATGTATATTCAGTAGTTAAGGTTGTCAAACACTTATTCAAAGACACAAAATATAGAAAATGACAAAACACCACCAACCACTTCTGACAACCCAGAAAAAGAAGGGAGACTATGCTGTGTGTGCTCCTCATACAACCTAAGTCCAGGAATGACCCTGGGCGAGCCTGTCCTCCTCCAGGAAAGGATGGGGCTGCATCAAGTCCTTTTCAGCACTGCTTCCAGGATTGTAAGCCCTCTCGACCTGAAGGTCTGCTCCATCTAAGTCACATCAATTGTTTGCAGGTAGGATTACCAATCTAAGCTAAAACAGAATTAGGGTTGCTGGGCACAGAAAATGAAGAGCTGTTCACTGTATGCCTTGTGCTTTGTCAAAGGTCTGTTTAGTGGGCCTGTGAGGACCCCTCCAGGAGGCCTGCTGTCCTCCCCTCTGCAGTTTGACATCAGCACCCACTGCCACCTTCCTTAATTCATGATTCAGAAATAAGCCAGATCTAGATCTTCACTGTAGCTTAATTGGGGTTTAATTACTGCGGGTTCTCCTGGGTAGAAAAAAAATATATGGGGAAAAAAAAAAAAAAAACACATACAGTCCCAATGTCCCAAAGAGCTTGCAGGATTTCTGGAGGTTTCTCAAGTGGGCACTGCCACTCCTCTTGGCTGGTGACGTGGCAGAGAGTGCAGGCTGACACCCAGCACCAGCAAGCAGTGGGAGCCTTGCTGCCAACAGTCTGTTTTTCCTGCACTATGGGTGTCTGAGAACAGTAGGTAGTGCTGCAATGCTTTGTGCAACAGGAGAGACTGAAGAGGGGTGGGCTGTGGTGGCCTACTCTGGCTGTGGCCTTTGAAGGCTCCAAGAGCACAGAGGCAGATGACCAAATGCCCCTGCTGAGGCCACTGCTCTGCTTGTTGTCCTCAGGCTTTGTGTCTTTGGTGTCTGACTTCAGGGTGTTGTTTTGCCATCTCCGCTGTGAAGTTAATCAGGGCTGTAATTGCAGATCTTGTTCTTCTAAGAAGGTGAGACACTCCGTCTCCAGTAATAAGTCCAAGGGGAACAGCTGAGCAATTCACAACACAAGTGGAACCCACTTTTCCACCCTGACATCACCCTTGCGATGATCCAGACCTTAACTGGCAATGTTGGAACAGCATTTTGGAGACACATTGGGAACTGAAAGCTTTTCCTGGAAGCCACAGGTCATCAAGGAGTCACTGGGAGCTTGTGCATGACTCTGCAGGGCATACAATGAGGTCTCAGCCAAAGGAAAATACAGGTTCTGGTTCAACTAGTTTGAAAACTTTCTGTATTCTGAGTTACAGAATACATTTGGAAATCTGAACATTTCTACAAATATTTTCTCAGTAAGAAAAATTTGTTTTCTTCTTACAGGAGAACTAGCTGATCTTTATTTCTCTAAGCACAGCATGCTAAGATTCAAATGTTCTCAATGCTAACCCACATCCTCTCTCTTTCCACCCTCTTTATCACTGACTCAAGTGCCCCCAACATCTGTTGCTCAGTTTTTCTGAAGGTATTACTCAGAATTTCTGGAGTAAAAGACAGCAACCCCTGTGGAAAGGTTCACAAGGATGCAGAATCAGGCTGCTTTAGGATCTGTGTCATGAAACTAACTCTTGGGAAGGAGAAGGTTTTAACAGTCTTTTTCATACCTTAACATGTGATCTCCTTGAAAAAAAGGACATCAAGACAGACCCCTCCCTTTATTTTCCCTCAGAGTAGAAAATCAGTTCTAATAGCAAATTCCCAGTGGTTCACAATGATACATATATAGGTGCTGTATGGGTAGGTGGGTGGATATATAGGGGATAGACATTTTATAGATGGATGATAGATATGTGATAAATAGATACTAGAGAGATAAATGTCTCATGGATAAGTAATAGATAAGTAGATAAATAACAGAGGACAGATAAAATACAGTGATATAAGAATGAAGGGTAGATGATAGATGACATATATAACTGACAGATGAATGATGGATACATGATAGAAGAAGAATATGGGTAGATATGTGATAAGTGGATACTAGATACAGATAGATGATATATATTTATATATTTGATACATATCCTAAAATAAAAATAAGTTTAATAATTTTAAAAGTAAAAATATTTTAATACTTTTTTAACTTTTTAAATAATTTTTAACTATTATTCAGAAGAATAAGACTGCACAAGTATTGAGAGATGCCACTGGCTGAGACCTGCAGGAGTGCAACCAGCATCAGCTTTACTGAGTTTCCAGTAGGTACTTAAAATTGTCATTGAGTTACACTGAAACCTTCAAGGACATCCCAGAGTGACCACATCTAGTGCCTGTTCAAAGCTGGAAGCATCCTCTCACTGTGTAGGAAGAGTTGTACAGGCATTATCTCAGAACTAGGCCTGAAAACAACCCACAGCTACAACTGAGCTGGCCAGGAAGCAATTTTGCAGTTGAGCATCAGAGTGTCCAACAAAAGGCACGTTGATTTGCCAGTGTGAAAGCAGGGGATCAGGGTGCACAAGGTTGTTTCGTGAGGAAGCCTTGTAATGATCTTTCCCCTATGCCAGAAAATGATTTCTAAATCACCTGATTCCAACACACTGCAGACTCCCTTCAACTGGTCAGACAAGCAGATATCTGGGGCAACTCTTGGGAAATAAAAACCTTGCAACTCGCAGTCAAAGCTAGCTCTGTGCTTCCTGAGGCTGAGAGGGAGGGAGAGAGGGAGGCAGGAGATGAGAAGACCATTTGTTTCTGCTTCCTTAAGATGAAAGGCATCTGCTTAGGGAACTTCTCTACGAGTCTGCACTCCCCATTCATTTCTCCATCCAGCAAAATCCTGTGCAGATCAGCGCAGAGGGGTCAGGCACTGCAGGAAATGGAGTAATATGATCACAGTATTGAAATCGCTGCATTGAAAACCTGAATGTGACATTCGATACTGTTCAGAGTGTTACAGGATGAGTTATCTTGGGAAAGGCTTTCACCTCCAGCCTGGCATATAGAAGTATGAATACATTGTATGTATGTATGTATATATATATATTACTAGTAGATTTTAATATATTTAAAAAGTGCTTCATGGATGTGAAGAGAATATAGCTTTTTAACATATTGCTATGTACAAAAAACTATAATGTAACTCTTGGTTGAGATAGAATATTAAGATATACAGATAATAGAGATAATAGGTGAGTGATCAAAATAATAGATGACATAGAAAGATATAAATTGATACAGATTGGTTGATACTGACATAGATAATGGATGATAGAGATTATAGATAGACAGATTTAAAGGGCTTGGGAAATTCCAATGCCATCAATTTACAATATGAAAAATGGAGATTTGTGTTGTATCAAATAAGCACCTATACAAGTGTCTGGAAATATTAATTCTAACTGAATTCTTATCCCTCCTGACTACATGTGGTCCTGCTCTCATGGTCTGTTTTCAATTATAAGTAACAATATTGGACTATATAATCACTACACTTTCCTACCCTAACATTCTGTGGTTATTGCCAAAATTATTGAGAATTAAGATTAAGGAAAAAAATTGGAGAAATAAGCCAGAAAGTTTTGATTAATGCACATTAGATTTACAAAAGAAGGCTGCTGTCCTTCCTTTGCAAAAAAAAATACTTCAAAAGATGATTAAATATAAAATAGAATAATCTCTCCCTCTCCATGCCAAATGCAAAGATAAGAAAAGTCACATACACAGAAAGAAGTGCTGGTCTCATGTGTAAAAGTGAACAGAGCTGAAAGCACTGGTTGCAAAGTGGGTACACAGACTTAAACTTAACGTATAGAATAGATTGTATTTTCCCAAAATAAACACAGAAGTGTCCTAGTCTCACATATTTTCTAGAACCTTCTATTCAAGAAGATATGGAGTCTGTTTGTCCCTTTCTCTGAAATTGGTAAGCTTTTGTGATCCCTCCACAGATAAAGCATTGCAGCAAGCATGCTCCTTGACTTCTAAGGCTAGGTACAGAAGGCAAAGAAGCTTCTGCTTCCTCCTCTGTTTCTCTCCATGCTCATCCTGCAAACTCAGAAGATACCAAGTGAAGCAGGGATCAACTACACCTGCAGAACTCCACCATCTTTCTGATTTCTCAGCAAAATCCAATTAGGACTGTTGGAAGATTTGTCCCACAGTCATGAGTTGGCACCTGAGGGAAGAATGAAACAACTAGATCTTTCAAGGTTTGACAATTTTGTTAAAACTAAGTGAAATTGGAGCTAACAGACAGCTTAGATCTCTGACCTTTACTCCAAATGTGGGGTGAACCCAGTAAGACTTCCTCCCTGAGCAGGTCTCCCCACTAGAGCCAAGAAAAGTACTACAAAAATCTTGTTTAAATAATGTGAAAATAGACACGTCTCTAACGCACAAGCAAGTGGAGAAAGGAAGCAAGAACATCTCTGAATGCCAAGGAAAGGCATTCTGAAACTCGGAGCCCATGGGCCCCTGCAGAGTTGCTCTCTCGGTCATCCCTCATGCCCCAGAGTAGCAAAGCCCACATCAGCAACCTGATACCACCATTTTTTAAAAAAACTCCAAATCCAGTGGATCTTCATATTTATGTTGGCCTAAATATACCTTAAAACCTCATCAATGAACTGCAAACACAGATCTCTTGGGTGACCTCCAGATCCAAGGACTCCCAAGGAAACAGATGTCACCCAGTAGACACCTCAAATGAAGACGGACATATGTTGACTAATGCCAAAAGCATATAGGTTCGCATTTTTATCTTGTGACCCTAGTGGCCTATAAGAAGCCAGAGCACTGTTAAATGTGTATGAATCAGCCTTGATTCCCCAAGTTATGATGCAAATATTTAGGCGCCTCTGAAAGCTTCCTGACAATGTCCACTGCAGCATAATGCTTGTGGCCAGGTATTGCTGCAGGTAAAGTTATTTGTCAGTGTCCTTCAGTGACCTGTTTTTCTTATTAAGAACATCATCAGTGGTTTTTATATTCATATTTAACTTTGTGAAACAGGCCAATTCTGGAATACAACACATTCCATAATTACGGAGTACCTGCAAACACCAGGCACTGTGATAGGTGTTGATACAGAAAATCAAGGAAGAAGTCATTCTCCCCCATAAGGAAAAGCCCAGAAGAGAGAGATAAAAGGACAAGTAAATGAATCAAGGCAATAAAGAATGAGGAAATAAAAACAAAGACCTTCAAGAAACCATGTTCATTCTCAGGCAATTATAAGCCAGTCATAATGTATGTTGCATGTTAACTTCTTTCCATTACTAAATAGGTAGGTTCTGTATGTATGAGTTTTTCTCTACATGAATTCATCCATCAAGAGTTTTTTTTTTTTTTTTAAATTGGGGCAAGTATTGTAGCACAGCAGGTAATCTTACTCTTCTTGGCATTCAACATTTTCATCATTTCTACCCCTTCAGCTTGTACTTCTGAACAATATTCTAAACACTGTCAGGAGTAGTTCATTGAACCCAACACTAGGGGCAGGTATTGTAGTACAGTGAATTAAGATACCAGTTGGGTCACCCCACACTAAACCCAAGGACCTAGCATTCAGTCCCAACCGTTTCCATTACAGTTTCCTGTTAATGTGCACTGTGGGAGATAGCAGAAGATGGCTCAAATTCTTGGATCCCTGCCAATCCATGTGAAAGACCCAAATGGAGTTCCTGGCTCCTGGTTTAAACCAGGCACAACCTGCCTGTTTGAGGCATTTGGAGAATGAACCAGCAGATGATCTCTCTCTCTCTCTCTCTCTCTCTCTCTCTCTCTCTCCCTTCTTCTGTTGCTCTGCCTTTGAAATAAATAATACACTTTTTAAAAATGTTTACAAAAAATAACTCAACCCTACATTTGCAGTGCAAGAACACTACACAAGAGTAGAATAATATTTTCCTTTCTCCTTCCTGTATAAAAGGTTATGTTTGTTCTTTGCCACTTATCACTGTTTACAATAAGTTCTGCCACTTGCTATTTGATGACCCATCTGTGTTGTAAATCATGAGCTCTCTAGTAAGATAGAGCTGGAATCTGGTCTGAGCTTACAACAGTCATGTGCAGTAAGCACACCTTGGGATTGACATTTTCTTGGTTACTTAGAATCTCATTTGTTATGCAATTTGACCAACAGAAATAAACAATATAACAGTTTGGAAGGTGCCTGTAGAAGACATTCATAGAAGTCTTATATTTTATACATTGAACAATGATATCTATTGTTAATCCTTTCAGCATCTGGAAATTTATGAAATGATTTCACTTACCTCATTTGTTCCCTTGAGGAGAGGACAGACAACACTGTACCCAAATGACAAATCGGAAAAGAGACTTCCAAAGACAGGCCTGGATCCCCAACGGCATTAAGAGGTAGACTCAATCACCTCTTGAATACAAATTGCAGTCTTCAGAGGCCAAGTCTGGTGCTTCTACTACTGTGCAATGCTTTTCTCATGAAAATATTTCATGGCCTTTATTTTTTTTAAATTGTTCAGCAAAACCTAAATCAATTTTTTTGATAACTGCCTAGACTGATAGAAAAGAAGTCATCCATCTTCAAACCAAGGTGCTCCTGGAATGTTTATTTGCTTTGTGTGTCTGAGAAATTTAAAAGGTCAGGACACGATAGTGAATGTTAATTATAAATACTGGGGCTGCCTTGTATTGGTGCAAATCTTTTCCAATTCAAACTCTGCATCAACAGTAATGAAGATTCTCATTTTCATTATCAAAACTGAAAATATGCTTTAAAATATGATTACTTCTTAGGATGCAAAGTAATAATAATAGCATTACTTTCCAGGGCCATACTTGTGGCTTCTCTTTATTTGTTCATGTGTTTGCTTCCCTAGAAATTCTCTATTTCTGTTTTTCATCAAAGTCTTGCACAGCCACCAGAATCCTTCTGATGTCCTCCCACTGCTTTCTTTTCTGTAGTTGGTGGTAGTAACTACCACCACCTCCAGCTGCTGCGGCCTCTATACCCTGCCCCGATGGGGCACTGGCCCTTCCTCCTGGGACATGCAGGCTTCAGTTTTGTTAAGAAACAAAGTGAGCAATTTTGTGCCATGTAGGTTTAAAGCACAGTTATTTCTGAATGTGTCTGTTCCTTCCTGGAGATTGTGAATTGCTAGAACAACAGACCTCTGGTCTGCCCATCTTGCTTTCTCTGAAGGAGGTCACACAACAGTAGTTTAACATAGCTCCAAGATGTTACTGGAGAGCTCCAGGGAAGCCATAGGTCATAAGAACAGCTACTCACCTCCCAGGAGTCCTCAGAGACTTACAAATGGTAAGGCACCAGTTGAGTGACTCAAGGTGAAGTAGACAGTCTAGAACTGATTAGGTTTATGAGCTGGAGGACCACGCCTTTGCCACACCCATGTGACCTCACACCCTACCAGATACCCTCACCATGCCCCTGTGTGACAACATGCTCTACCTGACCATACCTGAGCACCCACCTGCCCACAAACCACTCCCCTGTGAAAAATATATAAAAGGTAAGGAGTGTCCCAAAAGGCTCTCTGCCTCTGCTTTGCTGCCAGTGATAAGTGGTGGATAGCTGCTCAAGGCACTTTGTGCGCATGGCTTGTGGCCTGCTCTCTGCTTGATATGGACGCTACCCTAGTTTCCAGATTTTCCCCCTTTATTTTATTTTATTTTTGATAGGCAGAGTTAGACAGTGAAAGAGAGAGAGAGAGACAGAGAGAAAGGTCTTCCTTTTCCGTTGGTTCACCCCCCCCCCCCAAAGGCCGCTGCAGCTGGTATGTTGCAGCCAGCATGCTGCACTGATCCTGAAGCCAGGAGCCAGGTGCTTCCTCCTCATCTCCCATGCAGGTGCAGGGCCCAAGCACTTGGGCCATCCTCCACTGCACTCCTGGGCCACATCAGCGAGCTGGACTGGAAGAGGGGCAACCAAAACAGAATCTGGCACTCCGACTGGGACTAGAACCCAGGGTGTTGGCACCGCAGGCGAAGGATTAGCCTAGTGAACCAGGGCGCTGGCCCTCCCCTCTCTTTAAACTGAACTAAAGCCCTCACTTTGCTATGCACCTTTTGCACTAAAAAGCCTAAAATGTACCATACTGCCTTGTTGATGGATGCCAGTATTTAGAATTCTTCTCTAAATATTATGCAAGATCCCTCTCAGGCTTATTAATATTGGGGATTTATTAATAAGATTTGGTGATAACGTATGGCACCCCAAATTCCAGTAGCATATGTGGCATCCCAGATGGCGCTTCTGGGGAACTTTAAGGGGCCACATTTCTGTACAGATTTTAGGGGGTCATCTCCGATATCAAAGGTACAAGATGTCAACTGGGAGCATTGGGCTCTCAGGACCAGGGACACCCATCTCAATGGAGTTTTCTCAATTTCTCAGTATGCAAATCTTCTTTCTATGCCCTAGCTCAGAGTATCATACTAACTTTCAAATGAGAAAACAGGGTTGCATACATGTGGCCTAAGGCACAGCACATGTTTCAGTAACCTGAGCAAAAGCAGTACCTGTAGCTGAGGCTGGGCTGTGCTGAGTGCCATCTTCCCAATTTCCTTGGCTTTGGTCCTCCTTTCTATTTATTTATTTGAGAAAGAGGGACAGATAGAGTTCTTGTCCATTAGTTCACTCTCCTAGATGCCTGCAACAGCCAGAACTGGGTCAGGCCTACAGCAGGAGATGAAAGCAAAAAGCCAAGTCTCTCATATGTGCGCCAGGGATCCAAGTACTTGAACCATCTGTTGCCTCCCAGGGTCTTCACAGGCATGAAGCTGGCATCAGGAGCTGGAACTGGGTATCCAGGGTAGCCACTCCGATGTCACAGGCAGGCATCATAACTTGCATTTTAACAGATAAACCAAATGCCTGTTGATGTCTGTTTTTTCAGATGTATTTATTTATGTGTTCAAAAGGCAGAATGACAGAGACAGGCAGCCCTCTTCTATCCACTGGTCGACCCTAAACGCACAAACAGGGCTGGGCTAGGAGCCAGGAACTCCAGCGGGGCTCCAAGTGCTTGACGCGTCATCTGTCGCTTCCCAGGAACATGAGCAGGAAGCCGGATCAGAAGAAAGCAGCCCGGGCCGGGTTTCCCAGGCTTCGTCTTAAGCGGCGCTACACCGCCAGCTGCTTCTCCCCTTCAACCGCCATTTCCTCTCAGGTCTCTGCTAGAATGGTCTGCCGGTGTTTTTGATCGGATTATCCCAGGCTTTCAAAGCTGAAGGGAGCAGCTACAGGGTATTCGCGGGCGCCAGGAGCAGATGGACAAATGGGAGCAACACGAAGCCCAAAGGGGCGTTCCCGTGCCCAGGGCCCAGCCCTGGGAGCTCCGATTGGTGTCCACAAACCGTGTCCCGCGTGGGCTCCCTTACCGAAGCTGCGGGGCCAGGCACTCGCCCTGCGGCCGGGTCTGGGCACAGAGGCCGCTCTGCGCGGGCTCCCAGTGCGGACTTGCTGGGGGCCTGGGCGGGGTCCGCTTGGCTATGTCCCGAAGCGACGCCCCGTGAAGCTCCGTTGACCCCACGGAGGATGCGGCTCTGGCACCGTGGATTCTGGGATTTTGTTCTGCTCAGAGCTCTACTCACCGCCCTCACAGTACGCCCGGCTCCTTCCGGGGCGACTCCCTCGCAGCCTGTCGTGGCTTGGCGCTCACAGTGGACTCCTTTGCGGCCTGTCGTGACATGGCGGTCACAGGCAGCTCCTCTGCGGCCTGTCGTGACTCGGGGTACCAGTGGGCTCCTTTGCGGCCTGTAGTCCCACGGCGGTCACAGTGGGCTCTTGCCTCCTGTCGTGACATGGCGGTCACAGCAGGCTCCTTTGCGGCCTGTCGTGACTCGGCGGGCACAGCAGGCTCCTTTGCGGCCTGTCGCGATGCGGGTATCTTTCGCGGGCTGACACAGGCACGGCAGGCCGAGCACGGGCGGCTCCTCCGCGGCCTGTCGGGAGGCCGGGTCGGTCAAGGGTTCCCGCCATTGGCAACTTCCGGAACCACCATGGCCGCCTCCCCCCAGGGAAAGCCGCAGGAGGGGAAGTGGCCAGGTCTGCGCGTCGCGGCGTGCCCTGCGCTCGGTGGCTCCCGTTCCCAAGGGGAGCGTCGAGCCCGTGGCGCAGGTGAAGAGGCCGAGGCCCGGGCCAGGCTGTGCACAGGACTCCAGTCAGGCTGCAGGGACGCCCCAGCCGCACAGGGCCTTTGCTGAGGGGAGGGAGAAGGAGTGGACAGCGGGTCTCCGAGGGAGCTGCTCCGGCTCCGGGCAGCGTCGCTGAGAGGTGCAGGTGGCGACAGGGACGCAGAGGGGCCAGGGCTCCACACCCGTCAGCGTCCTCCTCCTGCCGCCTCTTCCAGGACATCACACGCCTTTGCAAACCTGAAAACAGAATTAAACCAGCAGACACGCCTGTGAGCTGAAGAGAACCCAAATCCTGGCGCCCCATCCGGACCAGCACCAGGACCCGCGTAATTCTCGACCACGCCCATCCCCCACCCGTCTGCTCGCCTCCCCCGGGTTTACACCTCTTCAGACACATTCGTCACTGGCTGATAAGACAGATCAGCCCTGCCTTCTAGGGAAAATGCAGATATTATTTGCAAAGCCTGAAAAAGCAGGTGCTCTCAAGCTTATCTGAATATTTTGAGTAAATCCCTGTTTTGAAATGTAAATGCTTCTGCAGTCTGTCTAGTTTGAGATAAAGCAGTGAACAATGAGTTAATCCTTGTTTTATGCAGTTCATTATCAGAAGTCTGCAGCCACTCTGGTCACCTCTTCAAGTAGAATGGAGGTCACACCCAGGTGGATGACTCCTTGCCCCTATAAATCGCATTTATTGGATAATAGTAGACATAAACACGCACTTACATATGCACTGTGGAAAGATGATTGTTTTAAGTATTTATTTAACATTAAATATCTCAGTACTTTCTAAAACTGTTTCGTTGTCATGCAAAAGGCAGAATTTCTTTTTTCCTTCCAGGGTGAAATTGAATGTATTTATCTCCAAGAAACATGATTTAATCTTTCAAAGCTACTATGGGAAGAGTGAAATCTCTGATTTTTTTTTTATCTTTAAGTAATTACATAGAAAAAAATTAAAATGCAGTAATCTGACCATGGCCTATTCACCTAAATCCTATCAACACTCTTCTTTCTTCTCTAATGTCTTTCCCAGAATAAACAAACAAGCAAGCAATATGACCTCAAAAAAAAAGGGGGGGGGGGGGAATTGAGGTTCTGGTATTTAGAGGGTATTCCTTTTTTATTGCTATAGCACACACCTTATAGCTGAAGAAATTACTTAAAAAGTATCCAATTCCAATTCATGCATTTTACCTTGTCTCCTGGATAATGCTTTTGGGAAAAGGCATTTTAATAATTGATATCCCCACTCCATTTTGCCTCTGCAGGGCTCTCTCGGTTCATTTCATTAGAATATGTTTTCTCTGCCTTATTTCCTCACAGATTCTTGTTTCTGTCTTTATTTCCCCATGGATGACCAAAGCCGCTCCTTCTGCTGCTCCCTGTCTCTCTTCAAAAAGGACTTCCCCTCAACTGCACTGAGCTGTCTTTCCCAGGGCAGAGCTGAGGGTCTCTGTCTCTATTATCCTTCCGGACCCCAAGGGCTCCTCAAGGAGTGGGCTGGGCCTGCAGCATTCCATATCCTCATGCTGTACCTTCATCTTTGGAGCTTTCTACCTCTCTGTATTCCACTAGGAGAATATGATATTGAAAAGAAAGAAGGTGGCTTAAAACATTTGCTCTGGGAATTTGTACGGTTGGCACTGAAGGGTATTTCGTTTGGGTAGATTCAAACAAAAGCATCTTTTTCTTCTTGTGCCCCTCATGGTCACCAAAGACAGCAGCTCCTCCCTTGTTTGTTGAAGACAGGAGCTGGGCAGGAGGAGATAAGAGTTGATTCATGTCTCAAGAATATTGACTTGCAAGTACATATTTGCATGACTAATTACTGGAGAGTCCTGCAAGTCTCTCAGGAGTTACTTAAGAGATATGTCAATTTTTTATTTAAATATTTGATTCTTTTTTAATAAGAAAATATGCAAGAAGGGCTTTCTATTTTCTGCTTACTACAGATATTATATGATTTGAGAAAATGTACAATTCTATATTTTATTTTTATAGGAGCAATAGCATTAAAATTAAAATAGGACTCAGAGTGACATGTCTCAGACACAGGCCCATCATGATGAGATGTCAACATAGATAGTGAATCCTGACACCTTCTCACTTACAGCTCCTAAAAAACACATCCATCTGCAGGTATCTGATGGAAATCAAGGTCGCAGTTAGCAGGAGAAAACAAATAAAGACTTCAAGATGCATTTTCCAAGATGGATGATGTCTACATGCAAAAACCAACTCAATCATTGGGACTGTATGGGCTTGTTATTTCTGGGGAACATTGATAGATTTTAGGTTGCATTGACCACTTTGATGTATTAGGTCATTTCACTGTAAATGGTTAAACCATTTGTGCTTGAGATCTTAAAAACTCTTGACCAACCACCTATTCATTGTGGGGTGGGGAGCAGAAGGGGTTTCTTAGGAGCAGAGGTCATTGGATGGATTCTTCCCCTTGGATGTTGCTGTAGCAAAAATTTTGCTTGGTTTCAAGAGCAAGCCAACAGAAACATATTTATTGAGCACTTGATATGTCCTGGGCATAATTAAATGTACATTACACAAGGATGGATTTGTCATGATACTAACAGAACTTAGACTTCAGTGAAAACTACTTTCTCCAGAACCCTGGGAGGGGTACAAGCATTTTCATATTGAAAATATTGTGTCTGTTTTCTTAAATAGGATCCACACACACCCAATTGCATTAACTTCAGGTCTTACAAAAGCTGACTCATCTCTGACTCATATACTTCACCTCAAATTTATAATTGCTTTCTGAATTTTACAATGAATGCAATAAAACCTGCCATTCCAAAAATCAAGAGAAAAATTAGGAAACAATGGAAACTTTAAAACCCACTTTGGTACTTCTAGTTCAGTGAAACATCTTTTTTAATTAAACCTGTTAAATTGAATCATATTGGTTTTATTGCTTTCTTGTATTTAATGTGTAAAAGTTTCACAGTTAGGAAAGAACTACAATTACAAAGGGCATATAGATGATATTAGATTTGGTACTACATAGAATATACCATAAGAAAAATTACTGACATTAGTAGAATTCATTGAGAATTCTTCCTCCTAAGGAGACTTTTATAAGTTTCTAGTAGCCTAACAACTGAGTGTTCAAATGGAGCTAAGAACTTGATTCCAGTGTTAAAGAATGTCTAAACAAGGCACCACTAACTGATCACCACCTCACTGACCTTTATCTCATTGATGGATCCATTGATTGATTGGCTGTTACTGATTCCAGGAGTATGCTTGTGGCCTGTTTGAGCTGATGCCTGTGACTCTTGTTCATAGCTCTTTATCCCTTCCCGACTATCCACCAGAAGATAAAATTCACATTCCTTGGAGTGACACATACAACCCTCCATGATTCCTTCTCTTGCTTTGACTCTGACTGGACCATGGTTATCCCAAGATGGAGAGCCCTCTTCTATCCTCTCCACCCTGTGCTCTGGACCAACCCAAATCCTTGGGCATTGTCTAAATGTATTGCACTGCCTGTGTTTCCTGGCTCTCATCCTACACCTCTAAACAACCAGCCACCTTGGGTAACCTGTCCTTCTTCCTAAGCTTCATCTCTACCACCACCTCCTAAATACTCTTCCTATTCTTCTTGGCACTCCCCAGATGACAAATTCCCCCAAAACCCCCAGTTCCTAGAGTGTTTATGGCACCAACATGAATTCACAACTGTGATGCTTATGCTATTTGTAAACTTTACTGGGCTAGGGGATGCCCAGATTTCTGATCAAGTATTATTTCTGGGTGTGCTGTGAGGGGGTTTCTAGAAGAGATCAGCATTTGAATCAATGGACTGAGTAAAGAAGATCATTCTCAGGTTTTGGCCTCAGCCTAATTTACACCAATGACTTCCCTTGGTGTGTAGCTCGTACACGGCAGGTAAGTCCTGAGACCTCTCAGCTTCATAATCAGGTGAGCCAATTCCCAGGGAAAATCACATGGCATCCGTCTACACACATCCTACTTGTGGTGTCCCTGGAGAACCCTGATACTGTCCCTCCTATTTGGCTGTCTCCTCCTAGAGTGAGTAGACTTCTCAATATTTAAACAGTGTTTTGGTTTCATATCTTCAGTTAGGATTTCTGTAGTCTGACTATAAAAACAATGAGGCATAATTTTATACCCCAAAAGTTTTGCTGTGAAACTGAATGTGTATATTCCTTTAATTCCTGGATTGCTTTGAAACTTGGATCCACAGTGTGGAAACTCAACAGAGAGTGAGCTCACCACACAGTAGGACATCCGTAAGTTATCACTGAAGGAATGAAGCAATGAATTTTCCCATATTTCTCTAGCATAGGCTCTTACAGACTCATGGGCAACAATACAACATCAAAAGAAGATGATGTGCCTGTTTTCAAATCAATCTTATTTAAGACAATTTTATTTATCTTAGCCAATGCAAATGAAAAAAAAAATGTATCTTTCCCCTAGGGAGAAATAGATTTCTAGAGCTTGATTTTCATGAGAGTTCATTTTTAGTTCAAACCAAGTGTCTTCACAAGACAAATTTTGCTCCTTTTTCTTCTGCCTATTTTCTGAGTGAAATAGCTAAGCCTGGACTACAGAGGAATGCGATTCAGTCAGGGCTGTGGCTGATGCCGCAGAGCTTCCCGAATGTTTCCATATGGGATTCCCATGTTGATCAAATAAAGTGATCAATCTGCAGTATTTTATAACCAGTGCCAGGGACAGACACAAAGAGAAGTATATGAGGGAGTTTTTATATAATTCAAGAAATTATTAATTCATTATGCTCCAATATTCTTTCTTGTTTAACCCTCACCTGGAAGGGAGAACAGAGAGTGATTACCCACCAGACTGCCTGGTTTTGAGTTTAACTACAATGCTCACTGCTGGCCAGCCTTGCAATGCCTCAAATCCACATTGTGAAGCTGAGATTTAAAAAAAAAAAAAATACTGTCCTATCATAAGCTATAATAAGGATTAAATGCCACAGTGTACACAGTGAGTGCTCAATAAGAGCTGGCTGTGATTCAGACCAAGTGCCCTCACACTGAGACATTTTCCCTGTGGGACTGTTCTCCAATTCTGAATGTATAAACATGGCCTGGAAAGCTCACAAAAGCCTTGTGTCCCCATCTTCCCCAGGTACGGAACCTTCTGTAAGCTGTCTTTGTCATAATGCCCAATTATTGTGCTTGAGTCTCTGGTCCCAGCACAGAAACAGGCCATCACTTTCAAAGCAACTTGCAAAGCTGAACACAGAAATCTTCATTTCTACTCCCAGATTACTCACTGGCCAAAGGCTGTCAACTGGTGCAGAGCAGCTCTGCTCTCAGGAGCCATAAGATTGCCAGGGTAGCAGGTTGTGGACAGGGCCTCAAGCTTATGCCCAAGCTGTTCCCGGCTCATCACCATACAGCCTGTGACACAGGGGGCTGGAAAGGCCACAAGCTGTGTGGTCCTCCACCTGTGGGCTCAGCCCTGCTGCCATTGCTCCCTCTGTATCATCAAGGAGACAAAGGAAGGAAGGGAAGCAGGGAAAGAGTGAAGACACTTTTCTTCTCTTCCCACACTGTCTCTTGATATCCACCCCTCTTGGAATCCTGGCATCTGAGAGTATCTCGCAGGCATGACTGAGGTCTAGGTGAGGTGCGTGAAGCCTGCCATAGATACTCAGTAGGCACCAGCTCCTGACCTGTGGCATCCTGAGCTTCTGCCACTTTCCTCCTTCACTGAACTTGCTCTTCTTAGCTCCCTGCTTACCATGTGTTGACGGATACTGCTGTTTATAGCTTTTTAATTGTGATCCATGCCTCATTCCTGCCTGCCCACTATATTATCAGCACCCTAGGATCCAGCGCTGTGGAACATCTCTGCTCTATCTCCAACCATTCATTCTGAGATGTGTCCACAGCCCCACAGTTCCAAACTTCAAGTCACATCCCCTTCCCTGCTAAGTCCAGCTGTCCACAGTGATAAAAGTAAAAGCAATAAACAAGCCACAGATTCCATCTCTGACCTAAGAGGCAGGATTCTTGGGGAAGCCAGGCTCATAATCCATGTTCCCTGGAAAATGTCTTGCAATGACCAGTGGAGCAGTTGCCAGGAAAAGCAGACACAGAACCTTCAGGGAATGGTCAGGGTTACCAGCGGGTGTCCAGACGCTTGTTCAGCACTTTCTGTGCTCTGTGCTGGGCCCCCCATTGCTTGCACAATGCATTTGCCACCATTCCCATTCATCTCCATATCCTTCTGTTGCAAACCAAATCCACACGTTATTGGGTGAGGGCTGCCCAGTTCAGGGGCACTGTGCATTCAGGACAACGAGGGCTTGCAGTAAAGCCCATGACCTGAAACAGGAAGATCAGCACTCCTGCTGCCATTGACACTGACAGCCATCAAAGGCTCCTTGAACGAATGTCCTAATATGTGCTGAATACTTCTTTCTTTGTAGGGTGCAGCTTAGCATGAATACCATACATATTTTAGGTATCAGAGCATTTTCCTGAAAACAAATCGTGCATCAATGGCAGCACAGTTTACAAAGCCTGAAGAGTTGTCAGGCTGCACTCTAGCTCTGACATTGTTGGAACATTCTCGGCTGTCTGGAGACACACCTGCTGTGCTAACCTGTCTGCTTCAGGCTCCTTCTGCACCTGAACCTCTCCTCTGCCTAGGAAAGTGTGCCTGGAGCTGCATAACCTTTTCATTCCTCCATAGCCCACTCCTTGCCCATCACCAACTCACAGCATGGTGTGATTGCTCCTGATTTCTGGTATTTCTCTCCCAGAATTTCTAACCTTGCCTATATGCAAACACCTTGAAGAAAATACCGGTTCACAAACTGAAGGAAGGTTCTGTGACAGAGCAGTCTGGAAACTCACTCTCGTCCATGAATACTAAGTCTGTTTTCTTGCTCCAACCCCTAAATATTTAATTCATATTAGCCACAGTCAACAACAAAGATTAGGACTTGCTGCCCCCAAATACCTGGGCATTTGTGGAAACACTTGAAAACAGAGCTCACGCTGTCCTTCTCCATGTCCCTCTTCCTCGAAGTCACCCCTAAAACCCAGGGACCTCATTCCGCAGGCCTTCTCCTCCCCCCTCCCCGATAGACCTTCAGACACAGGTGTCCCGTTGAACGCCAAGAAGAAACTGAACAATAAAACCTCCCTGCGACCCCTCCCCCATATCTCCCTTAGGCCTTTCCTTTAGGTTCCGCAGTCACCCCTGTGCATCATGCCTATGGAAATCCATGGACGACCTCCCTTCTTTGGGTCATCATCTCTGAAGACTCCTGCGTCATGCCAGACTTACATGAATGAACCATATTTCCCTTTTGTTAGTCAGCCTTTGGTCAAGGAGGCCTGATTTTCCTTGAACCTTGTTATGGGAGAAGAAGTTACTTTTTGTCTGCTGCACTCTCTTTAGATGAACTGATGCAAAGGGTTTTTCATAGTCAGAACTCTTAGGTCCCCAAAACTTAGCTCAGTTCTTTTTACACCTCCCCAAACAGGTCAGAACCCTGCACAACCGCTCATGCTCTTGATCCTCTGTCCCTGGTAAGTCCAGTCCTGACTTTGTCACATACAGAGTTTATGACTTTAACTTTATTAGCTTATGTTAGATGCTAAATCTATACCAAAAGTCAAAAATAAAAAAAGGAAGGAAGGAAGGGAGGGAGGAAAGAAGGAAAGAAGGAAAGAAGGAAGGAAGGAAGGAAGGAAGGAGGGAAGGAAGGAAACCAAAAAGAAAGGAAACCAAAAAGAAAGGAAACCAAAAAGAAAGGAAACCAAAAAGAAAGAAAATGCAAAAAGAAAAATGTTCTTTTGTAGCCTTATGATCTGTTCTCCTAAACTATAACATTTTCCCTCCTCCAAGCAATTTTTGGGATTCTCTCGGGGGATTAAGCTGTCTCTGGAAGAGGAGGTTTTACAACACTTACAATTGCATTCTCATTTATTATATTAGTGGGATCAAAGGCACCAGCAATCAGAATATGACTAGCATTTCCAGAGTAGATCCACTGTTTACAAACATGATTTCTATTGGTCCCATAAAGAATGGATGTGATTGGCAACATGAAAATGTTTTAAAATGTCTTTATGTCAGAAATTTATCTTTCTCTTTTTTGATGATAACAATCTCATTTTGACCACCTAATTTACCCCCATCAAGTTTTCCCAATCCAGAAATAAAGGTTCTTTTTCATTGCATTTCCTTGCTCTAACAAATGACACCTGATCTACTGTATATCCACTTCTTGGATGGTAGAGACTACATCAGCCAGCCCAACTTTCAGAGGAGGTAGAAGCTGAGGTTTGACCTGGGATCTTCACATCTTGTTCAATATTTCTAACACCTAGTGGCCAGCAATGTGGCACAGCAGGTTGCAATGCCAGCATCCCATATTGCAGTGCTGGTTCCAGTCCCAGTTGCTCAGCTTCTGATCCAGCTTCCTGCTAACATTCCTGGGAAGGCATCAGATAGTGGCCCATATGCCCTCCATGTGAGTTACCAGGATGAAGTTCCTGCCTCCTGGCTTCAGCTTGACTCAGCCCTAGTCATTGTGGTCATTTGGGGAATGACCGAGTAGATCGAGTAGATGAAAGATCTCTCTCTCTCTCTCTCTCTCTCTCTCTCTCTCTCTCTCTGCCTCCTTCTCTCTTTTCCTCTGCCTTTCAAATTAATAACTAAATAAATCTTTAAAAATATTTTTAATATCTGACTTGTTATCCTGGATCTCCTTGATTTTACTGAATCTTTTTTTTTTTTTTTTTTTTTTAGTCAGGGCTAATTTTTATCTAGACTGTGTAATAATGAAAAGCTTCTGCTGGATCAGACACGTCACAGCCCACAGCCCTTGGGTCACGAGGAGAGCACTGCCAATAGTTAAAATTGTTAGCACTGCAGGCTGATTAAAAACAGATGCGATTGGAAGCCACATTCTCGCCAAGGGAATCCGTCTGCAGAGGGCAGCTGGTTGAAAGTCTGGGCAGCTCTGAACTGGGTCTGACTCATGGTTATCATGGTTACTCGCTTCACTAATGTGAGTCTTAGTTTCTGTAGAAAAAAATAAAGGGAATTTCTGCATTTCCCTTCAAATCTTAGAAACTACAAAATATCCTGGATATAAGTAGAAATGAGAACTAACTCACAAAACAAATGTATTACTAAGTTGTGTATGACAAATATTTGCTCCTGCATGCAAATCCAAGATTTCGGGGAAGGTCTCAACTTGATGAGCCTTCCTCACACTAAAATGCAAGCCACTAACCTCTGGAAAAGCAGCTGAATGA
Organism: Lepus europaeus; assembly: GCF_033115175.1. NCBI lineage: Eukaryota > Metazoa > Chordata > Mammalia > Lagomorpha > Leporidae > Lepus > Lepus europaeus. Next base: position 4,050,801 of record NC_084839.1, read on the forward strand.
GCTAAGTTAGAAAGCTGGAGGAGATGAACGGCACTGAAACAGGTACAAATGAAATAAATTTCAAAAGCTACTAGTGGATTTAAAGCAAAGAAGGAGGAGGAGTAAGAGAATGAAGAGAAAGAGGTGAAGAGAACAAGAAGGAGAAAGGAGGGAGGGAGAGGGAGGGAGGGAGGGAGGGAAGGAAGGAAGGAAGGAAGGAAGGAAGGAAGGAAGGAAGGAAGGAAAGACGGCGGGCAGGAAGGGAGAGAGGGAGTGGAGAGAAAATCCCAGGCAGTCTGAGAGGCCGCCTCTGGTCATGGCAGAGCTCCCCAAGCAGTGCCCCCTGTGTAGATGCAGCACTGGGAGTGGTTGTAATGGAGAAACTGACTTCCATCAAAGAGAAATGGAGACTGGTTCATCGTAGGTGGCTTCAGAAGGTGTTGCCCAAAGTGGGAGCCAAGCTTATAGGAGACACTTTGTTTTTTAATTTATTTATTTATGTGACAGTCAGAGCTACACAGAAAGAGGAGAGGAGAGAGAGAGAGAGAGACAGAGAGGTCTTCCATCCGATGGTTCACTCCCCAATTGACCGCAACAGCCAGGAACCAGGAGCCTCTTCCAGGTCTCCCATGCGGGTGCAGGGGCCCAAGGACTTGGACCATCTTCCACCGCTTTCCCAGGCCATAGCAGAGAGCTGGATGGGAAGTAGAGCAGCCGGGTCTCGAACCAGCGCCCACATGGGAATGCCAGTGCTTCTAGGCCAGGGTGTTAATGCGCTGCGCCACAGCACCAGCTGGCCCCCACACTTTGTTTTTAAATGTTTTCATTTTCTGAGTTTTGAAACACTCATTTCACCCTGATCTAATGAGCTTCTCTAATCATTTCCCACAGCTGATTTGTAAAAGACATCTAAAGAGGGTGAAAGTAAATGAAGAAATTTGGGTCATCGCGCAAGCGTCAATGCTGTGACTGAGTCACCGCGCGACAGAGGATGACTGTGGTTTGCACTCACAGCTCTCTGTGTATGAAAACACAGCTGCCGACTTCTTGAAGAACCAATTTTTAATTTGTTTACATTGAAAAGCAATTCTCAGAATGTAGTTTAAAGTCACAAAACAAAAGCCTCAAGTTAAAGGTAAGAAAGTTTATTAAAGCATGATACTGTTTTTCCCAAAATATATATATATTAAATAATTTATGTAATACATGCTATATAAAACATTTAATGTTACAAATACATATCAATATTCATGTGTTTAATGTTTTTAAAGTTAAATATGATTTAAAATTAATATGATTGATTTGACTCGTTGGAATAAAAAGCGACTTCATTCACTTCTATGGAAATCTCTGGACTCTGAGTTACTCAGATGAAGCAAACAACGAGAACTCACACAGTGGGCAAACACTTATCTTATCTCTGAGTGTGTATTTTTTCAGGCGTGTAGATTTTCACATCTATTAAATTGTAAATCACCCCTTCCCTTTCTTCAGGGTTCCACTGAGATTTTCCAGATGTGAGTAGGAAAAGGCGGCTATCAGTAAAGAGATAGAAACAAATTTTATCACGTCCATCAGGAACTGTGAATGCAGTGGAAGGCTTTAGACATTGCAATGTTCATTTTCAGTGTTGATGTTTATTAACTGTGACTCAGTCTCAGGACTTTCTTCTTTTTATTATTTTCTTCCTTGCAGTGGAGGAAGTGAACTATGCATTTGCTCTTTGGCTTAGGGTTTGGGGACCTGTGAGATCTGCTTTTTCTCTCATTCCCTGGAAGGTTTCATTGTAATTCTAATGCTGAAAGCTTACCTGGGAACAAAAGTATGGGTCTCTCCACCAGGACTTCTTAATTCTGAATAGTATCTGAGATTCTAAGTCAAATCTGCTTAAGGCTTAGAGTCAATTTCTCCACCTTCTCCTCCAGGAGTGTCAGCACAAAAACTAACATGAATAAATCTTACTGTGCGTTCCCATTACAAAAGCCAGGAGGGTGCACTTATATGACAAGAATCTTAGAAAAATGTTTGCCTATATAAGCCACCCACCAGAGAGCGGCCACGGACATCTCACTGTATTTCCTTTCATCTGTCTTGTGATTTCTCTTCTTTCCTTAAACACAATTTCATGTCCGAGTTGCTGAGTAGTAAACCAAGCAATGGGAAACTTCAGTGTAAGCAGAAGATTCAGAAATTCTATTCAGCAAAGCAAAAGAAATGAAAGTCTGATCTCGTTCCTTCCTTCCTCTGCCAGCATCCCCGTGCTTGTCCGGGAGTTTCTCCACAGCTGAGTGAATGCATGTTTCTGCACTTGCTTTTACATGCATTTCCCAGCAAAGTGCTAACGAAATGACATGGTGCTGCAGGTGCAATCCGTCACCTGCTTTACTCACGGAACAGTATCGGACATTTCTAAGAGAAGGATCAGAAACATGGCGGAGACGTGCCATGAGGGTTTGGGTTTCCTGTGATCTCCACCATCCAGAACAAAGACAAGATGCCTTCTAGGGAACCACCCCCTGGGGGGGAGCAGGGCTTTGCAGGAGAGATTTCTGCGTCCCTTTCAGAACAGGGGCAGGCCAAGGCACTAACATCCGGGTGCACTCTGCTGAGTGGTCAGCAAACAGCCTAGAAAGAGAGAAAAGACGGAGCACTTGTCAGTTCTGATCAGGCTCCAAAATCCCCCTTCACTCTTGGGACACTGCTTTAGAATCTGGGGTGGGGCTGAAGAAGGTATGGAGGTGGGGGCTGGGTAGGGAGATGCAGAGATAACTGAAGCTGAGAAACCCAGACAGGTTCTCTCCAGGATGATTGGAGAGGCCCCCACCTCCTGCAATTTGAGTGCGCTGAGCTTGTGTGTGTTTGCTTTTCCAGGCCTATGCTGAAATCCTGAAACCTGACCCTTCCAGAGCTGGCTTGTCTCAGGCTCAGCGGCCCCACACAGGGCAAGTGGCAGCTGTCTATTCATCCTGGACCAAGTGGGAACTGCAAAGAAAGACACGCATCCAGCTGTTTCGCAGGCGCCTCTTCCCTCCAGCAGCCCAAACCGGAGAAGTACAGGAGACGTCAGAGAGAAGAGCACCTTTCCCAGTCCTGGGCAGGGTGTGCGTCTGAGCAGATGTGGGAGTGTGGCCATCAGCACCCGTGGGCAGGGACAGCTGCATCATGCCGCCTGCTCCCTCAGGCCATCTCCGAGGATTTCAGATGGATGCAAACTTGCACTTGGGCAGGCTCAGTGCAGAAGCAGGCAGCCCCTGGGATGCTATGAATTTACGTCCAGGGCCATGATTTTCTTCCAGTATTTAGGAGCACCTTCATAAACATGTCTCTAAGGCACAACGTATAGTAGCAAAACACAAAACAGAACAAAAAGGAGTATTTTTGTGTAGAAGAATAAAAGCAAATACATAGAGACTTAGTGTATCATTAAATAGAGTTTGCCACTGCTTGACAGTTTTCAATGACGTTGATGCTTTCCTTTTTTAAGACACATTTATTCAATTTCATGAGCAAACTATCCATCAATGTCATGAGTGCAAAAAATTATTTGAAAACCCTTGTTGGAATGCTTTATACTTTGCACAGAACAGACACAAAATAACTGGTTACACAGTTAGTCACCAATGGAGTTCTTGAGTTTCTTTTGCCCACACACATAAGTAATGTGTAAAACAGGTCTTCTTTCTGGCAGCTGGGCCCTGATGCTGCTGTGCTTGGATGAGCTCACAAATCTGGTACAGCCTCTCCCTTCCCTGTCAATTCCCTGGCCTCCTCCACTGCTGAGCTTTGTTCCTTTTATTAAAACTTTCTGCCAACCAAGATGGCACTAGAGATAAAGGAGGAAGCTCCTAACTTTATAAAATCCAAACCCAAAGAAAAAGATTTGAAGGTCAGGAAGGCTGTGCAGAAAGGCAGCTATTAAAAAAAATTCCGTGCATCACCCAAAATCTGGTGACTCAAGACACTACTCCTCTGATGGTGGCAGAGCAACCTTGGAAAGCACCCCCCCCCCCCCAGGAGAAACAAGCTTGACCACCAGGCCATCATCAAGTGCACCACTGAGTCTGCCATGAAGATAGAAGACATCATCGCACTCCTGTCCATATTTGGTGCCAAGGCCATCAAACTCCAAATCCAACAAGCTGTGAAGAAACTCTGTGACATTGCTGTGGCCAAAGCCAATAGCCTGATCAGGCCTGATGGCGAGAAGACGGCATGTGTTCAACTGGCTCCCGATTATGGTGCTTTGGATGTCACCAACAAAGCTGGGGTCATCTCCACTGAGTCCAGCTGGCTAATTCTAACAAATTTTTCTTGCCACCGCCATAACTACTTCTGCTGTCAGAAGTGCCACAGCCACCATGATTTCAAGGTTTGGCAAAATATTGATTGCCATCTCTATAGAGGCCAGAGCTTCCGTCTCAAAAGTTCACTCATTTCCTGAGTCCAACATTTGAAAACTGATTGCTATAATTTTCATTATCATTGTGTCTTCCACCACCTCTATAACTGCTTCCATCATTGCCAAATCCATTGTAACCATTCCCACTGCCACCATACCTACCACCACCTCAGCTGCCACCAGAGCCACCATGACCACTGAGGTTTCCTCGATGACCAGATTTGTCACTGCCACCAAAACCACCTCCATGATCACCACCACCATTTCCAAAATGACCATGAGCTCTTGGGGTATATGAAGCACTGGCCATCTCCTGCTTCCACGGGGCCTACCTGACTCCACAATTGTGACCACTCACCAGACGGTGTTTCTGAGGGACAGTCTTATCCAGAGTTGTCATCAACAGTCACAAAGGCAAAGCCCCTCTTCTTTCCATGGCCATGGTCAATCATGATCTCAGCCACTTTGATTTTCCCACACTATTCAAATTCATCTCTGAGCTGATGTCCTTCAGTGTCCTCTTCAACACCACCCTGACAATCTTTCCACAGTTAGGTGGGCCCCTGGTCTTTGAGAGTCTTCCTTTGGGACAGCGCCTGTGGCTCCACCTCTCTTCCACCTGCCATATGTGGCCTTGCCTCCTTGTTGGCATCCACCCCCTCCATGATTAGGTAGTTGGCAGCGCAAAGCCCCTGGAGCACTTGGTGTTTGGCTCCCTCATCACCGCACAGTCTGGGAGTCTTCTGCTGCCTCAGAGTGGCTCCTCTGGGTCTCAACTCTCAGTTCTCTGCATAAGAGATTTCACAGCTGTCAGGCTCTTTAGGAGGCTCTGATGTAGACCTGACAGTGGTGGGAAGAGAGCCTTTGATGATGCACCCTCAGTGGAGGTCACAGGTAGAAGCGTGTCCTGATCCCAGCATGGTGATGTTAAAATACACACATCCATAGTAAATCATCTAATAGCACTGAACTTGTGGATGCATGATACATCATAAACAGTGTTATAGTATCCAAAATGTTATAAATTAGCTCAAGAAAGAAGTATTTCTAAAGAAGGACACATGATAAAATCTGTGTTATTATTTTTTGTGGTTTTTATCATTATTCTGCTAATTCAGAGGCACCAGGGGCTTTACCAAGGTCGTAGAAAAGCAAAATTAAAACATAGGTTTAGGGATGAGTGTTTGGCTTAGTAGTTAAGATGCTGCCTTGACTGTCTATGTTCCAAATCAGGGTGCCTTGGTGAGATCCACTCCTGATTCCAGCTTTCTGCTTACGTCCACCCTGGGAGGCAGTCGTGACAGGGCAAATACTTGGGTCTCTGCCGCCCATGTGGGATACCCAGATAGAATTCCAGGCTCTTGACTTTGGCTTTGCCCAGACCTGGTTGTGGCAGATATTTGAGGAGTGAACCAGCAGATGGGAATGCTTTCTCTCTCTGTCTTTCAAATACTAATAAAAGCATAAACTTATTTTGGTGAAAAAATGAAATGAATATGTAGGGTTGTTTTAATGCACATTTCCCATGAATTTTTTTTAAAGTTCCAAATAGTTTCTTTGTTTTCCAAGGAGAAAAGGAACATTAGAACTTTTAAAGGTAATAAATATTAATATCTAACTCAATCAGCATCATTTTTCAACCTTTAATATTCATTTTTAAAATAAGATTTTTTTATGATTTATTTTATTTATTTGAAAGACAGAGTTAAAGAGAGGTAGAGCCAGAAAGGGAGGTCTTCCATCCACTGGTTCACTCCTCAAATGGCAGCAATGGCCAGAGCTCTGCTGATCCAAAGCCAGGAGCCAGGAGCATCTTCCAGGTCTCCCACACAGGTGCAGGGGCCCAAGCACTTGGACCATCTTCCACTGCCTTCCCAGGCTATAGCAAGAGAGCTGGATTGGAAGTGGCGTAGCCGGGACTAGAACCAGAGCCCATATAGGATGCTGGCAATGGAGGGCCAGGGCTTTAACCTGCTGCACCACAGCTCCAGCCTGTATTATTCTTACATTTAACATTTCTAACCTCTTGTGAGGATTTTTATTTTAAAAGAGAAATTTAAATTTCACAGCAAAGTAATCAAATAATTCAATTATTTCTGCTACTGTTTTGTTCTAAGTATGACATGCATTTCTGCCCTCAAGCACATGAAACTGCTATAGATTAAAGTTTAGATAGATAGACAGACAGACAGACAGACAAGTAGTGTTGATGCAGATAGATAGGTAAAGTTATGCTTCTGCATTGTTATACATGGATATGCAATGTAGCATATATGTATCTACTGAGAGAGGGAGACAGACACACACACACACACAGAGAGAGAGAGAGAGAGAGAGAGAGAGAGAGAGAGAGAGACCTACTGCATTCATCTACCCAGGAACTAAGTCCATGATGCCCTCTGGTGTTTCTCATTCCTGTGGCCCACAGAGGATGGAACATCACACATGGTACCCTGCACATTTTCCTCCACCCACTCAGTCTTTCAAGCACACGTGTCATCAGAGAGCACCACGACAGAGCCATTTAACACTGTGGCGGTAAATGTCCTGATACAGAAGGCAGCATTCTTTGTCACCCGAGATGTCCTGAATCTATAAAACAGGACATATGCCCATCTTTTCCCAGGCCAGAAATGTCCCAGGTGCTGCTGTCGGATGCCACAGTCCTCTCTCCCATCAGGTGCATAAAGGTTTATAAAGGAGGTTCTCCAGGTGTCACAGTGGAAAACACACAGGTTTTCCCAATTTGCTGTCACCTGCAGTATTAGGATCCCAATGCAGGGCCCACGCTTAAATTGTCTTGGAAAGCTACATCTTTTTTTTTAAATTTTTGACAGGCAGAGTGGACAGTGAGAGAGAGAGACAGAGAGAAAGGTCTTCCTTTTCTGTTGGTTTACCCCTCAGTGGCCGCTGCGGCCGGTGCACTGCACTGATCTGAAGGCAGGAGCCAGGTGCTTCTCCTGGTCTCCCATGGGGTGCAGGGCCCAAGCACTTGGGCCATCCTCCACTGCACTCCTGGGCCACAGCAGAGAGCTGGCCTGGAAGAGGGGCAACTGGGACAGAATCCGGCACCCCAACTGGGACTAGAACCTGGTGTGCCGGCGCCACAAGGTGGAGGATTAGCCTGTTGAGCCATGGCGCCGGCGGAAAGCTACATCTTTTTAAAACCTACTCTGATTCTCCAGCTTCGAGATGGCTATTGCTGCGCATAGTATAAAATCTAAACTTCCCAGCCAGCAATCTTAAGTCCTTTCAAAATCTTCTAGATAGAGAATATTTCAACTGCTGTTTCTTGCTACTTCCCAAAGGTAACTTTATTTTATCCAAGCACGGCAAGAGGAAATCCCTTAAAAACATCCCTTTTCTAGTTTCCTCTATTCTTGACCTCAACCACATTCCCCCAAGTTTCCAAGTCACTGTCCCCAGTCCATCCCTAAGCAGGTGTATCTCAATTCCCTCTGCTCTCTGCAGGCTCCCTTCAACCCAACCCGCAGGAACTTCTCCATGTCAGCATCAGTGTATCAGTGTAGAGCACTGACCTGCTGTCCGGACCTGAACAGGGTCCAGGGTGTGACTTCCTCCAGCCAAGTCTGTGCAAGGTCCTCTCTCACAACCGTGACGGTGATGACAGCAGTCGTCATTATCGTAAGAATGAGTGTGTCTGCTAGGACACAGTGCATACAGAACCATGAGTCTTATGTAATCCTCACCACAGCCTCACGAGGCTGCTGTATTCCCGGATTGGAGGGATGGTGACACTCAATCTGAGAAAGGTGAAATAATGGGTCAGAACTGTTATTTCTAAGGGGGGAGATTCAATTTCAGGTCTTTCTGATTCCAAAGGTCATGATCTTCCTTCTGTGCAAAGATCTGTGTTAAATAATGAGAGACCTTCCAAAGGAAAAGCTACATGAGACCTGGACTCAAGTGGTTAACAATCTAATTGAGACAGAGATAACACATTTGTCTGGCAGAAAACCAAATCAAGCAGGAGGCTTTCCCCGTGGAGGACTGGCCTTGCGTTGTCTCAAATGCAGGAAAAACCAGGACTTTTGCTTTGAAAATGGGGATAAAGCAGCATAGTGGGTGCTACATCTGGTTGCCCTATCACACACCAGTTAGTTTATAAAACAGAATACATACTGCCTAATGTGCCTACCTGAGACTGTGGGATTAAACGACACTAAGCATGTAAAGCACGAAGGTGTTTATATTTAAACACATTCTATGGAAACACATAAACATATTAAATAGTCTATACACTGCCCTATATCTTACAGAAGACCAAAAAATAAAAACATATATATAAACACTAAAATAAATGAGTGCTATGGTAAGTTCTGGTTTGGCAAATGCCCCATTACTGCTCCAATTGTCCTCTTCTGCCACATCTTCAACCCTGTCCTTTCTTCTGCCCCTGTCTCTTTCTTCCCCCACCTCCACATGGCCGTCTGTGTTTTGGTGCAGCTTTGTCCCATACGTATCCTCTGCATGAGTCCCCCTTCAGCCTTCTCAGCACTGATGAAGCACTGTATCACTTTGCTTTGTCCAATGCCACCATGCACTGTGAACACAAGCCATTCTGCCAGCTTTTGGGGTCACCTCAGAGTCATGTGTATCCCGGTTCCTTTACTCAACTATCTACTTCTCTATCAGAGATTGACTCCATGTTGGTAGCACTTTACACATCAAATCCCACCCACTCTACTCTCAACAGGAATCTTCAGCTTCCACTTTCTGGAACTGTTCAACACAATGCTCAATGAGTTCCTTCAGTTTCTCCCTTTCTCCCTCAATTTTGCTCTTTCACCAAGACCATACGCCCCCTCCCCCCCAGGAGGAAATGCACCTTTTGCTGACAACATCACAGCCTCTGGCAAAACTCCCACCACTTATTTCTTGTATATTATTCCCCTACATTTTTCAGTTCAGACCCACGGTCACCCTGTTCTTTGGTTTTTGTCACGTTGGCGTCATTTTATCCTAAGAAGTGAAAATGAAATGTATTTTCCAAATGGTAATACCACTACCTCAAAATACCATCTCAGGTTTTATCTCTGTTTATTGTAAAACCTGTGCAAGCATTTACTAAATCTCTTTGAGCAACTTTTCTGTCCTACCACCTCATTGGCCAGGTCCTTAGAGAAAGGGTTGTGTTACACAAGTCCTTTCTAATGAGCAGCACGGCGTGCCCCTGTTACAGAGGAAGAAGGGTAACCTGGACATTAGGAAGCCACAAGAAGTCCCTATCACACCATGTAACCAATGACAGCCGCTCCATTATTGGAGGTCCAAGTGGAGAAGTCCAGTTGGAAATTACGTCTACTGGCCTCAAGTTCAGGAAAGAGGACTGGGCTAGAGGGTAAATGTGAGACTCACCAACAGAGCTGATGTTTAGACCTTTCAGGCTTGATGAGATTTCCTAGACAGGAATGTAGGAAGAGGCAAGGGAAAGAAACCTCAGACCCAAACTCCATCCTTTTAGACATTTGGATGCAGAAAAATATGAGGAGAAATGAAAACACTGAAGTCTGCAGAGATTTGCCCAGGGACCAATAAGGAAAATGAGCGTTGTGTGGTGCTCTGGAAGTCAGGTGGAGAAAGTGCTTTAGAGAAGAGCAAACACTGAATGGTGTAAAACGCAGCTAATAGAACAAATAAGATAAATCCAAGAGCTGATCACTAGATTTAGCAAGAACAAGGATATTGATGACTTCAAGAACTATTTCCTTAGCGTGATGAAGGCAAGAATCTGATGTCATTAATTCAAGCCCAAATGGGATGAGAGGAATTAAACACAGAGGATACATACAACATCCGAGATTTTTGTTGCAGAGTGAAAAAATAAATGGACTGGCAGCTGGAAGGGATGTGGAGATGACCACATGGATAACATTGTTTTAGATGAGAGAAATTACAGCATGTTGACACATAGCTGGGGTGATAGAGGAGAGAATGAGAAATTAATGATTTTATAAATAAGTGATGATATCCATGAATGAACAAAAGAAAAGGGATCTCATTGCAATAGAAACCATTCTAGGTAGGAACGTGAAGAAGTCCCTTATGAGAATAGGAGTTAAGGCAACTGTGCACTTTCATTGAGGTGTGTTGTAAAGATCAGGAACTCTCCTGTGATTGCTTTCATTTTTCTCAAGCACGTAGAAGGCAAGTCCATCAGCTAAGAATGGGGATAATGGAGGAAGGACTGGAGCTTTGGTGTGAAAGAGGAATGAACTGCTCATCCTGGAAAGGCGAAAATTAAGAAATCAGGAACATGGGCAGCATTGAGATCCCAGTTGAAGATAATGGTCATGAATTTAAAGAAAGATAAATCAACATAGTTATGGGTTTCTCTACATCCAAGTTCACTTCCTGGGCACAAGAAAAGGGTAGGTAGAGACTTGTATTTTACCAGGGTTTACATGAGTCACTCAGATGACAAGAGAAATGAGTGGGGGTGGGGCAGGGGTGTGATGTTGACCACTGACTCTAATCTGGAGAAGGGAGGAAGTGAGGGCATGAGGGAGATGAGGGACAGACATAGCTTGGGAAGAGCTGGCTTTTTTTTCTGTTTTGTTAAAGATTGGGCAAAAAGTGGGATACTTTGGGCCGGCGCTGTGACACAGTGGGTTAACACCCTGGTCTGAAGCACTGGCATCCTATAAGGGCACCAGTTCTACTCCTGGCTGCTCTTCTTCCAATCCAGCGCCCTGCTATAGCCTGGGATAGCAGTAGAAGATGACCTAAGTCCTTGGGCCCCTGCACCCAGGTGGGAGACCTAGAAGAAGCTCCTGGCTCCTGGCTTTGAATCAGCACAGCTCTGGCCATTGTGGTCATCTGGGGAGTGAACCAGCAGTTGGAAGACCTCTTTCTCTCTGTCTCTACCTCTCTCTGAAACTCTGTCTTTCAAATAAAAATAAATAAATAATTTTAAAAAGAGACAATTATTTAAAAAAAACAAACTAGGATACTTGAGAGTTACGATTAAGGAGCATTCCACATCTAAAACATGACCTAGACACTGAGAGTCTGAGACAAGAGGGAGGATAAGACAACTAGAGAAGAGGAGGCCAAATTACTGAAAGGCAGGGTTCTGAAAGGGTTGACTCCATAGTTTGTGCAGTCACAAAGAATTATGACAAAAGCAGTGTTGGGAATAGCTGGGATTTCCATCTTGTCACGCCCGCATACTTCGTGGTTCCTGGTTCTCTTGCCCTTGGACTTCAAGACTTAACACCAAGGATCCTCCAAACGTATCCCCGTTCTCAGGCCTTCTCTCTCAGCCTGAATCATTCCAGCAGATTTCCTGGTTCTCTAGGTTGCAGACAGGAGAGAGTGGGACTTCCTAGACTCCATCATCAAGTTAGCCATTTCCTATAATAAAACGTCTCTGTGTCTGCTAAATATCTATCTATCTATCTATCTATCTATCTATCTATCTATCTATCATCTTTTATTCATCTCCCTACCCACTAACCATTGCTTCTGTTTCTCTGGGGAATCCTAATATAGTAGTTTAATTAGATTCTTTCTCTATTCTTTATTTATACTTATATTTAGACAGTGTTGAAAAAAATGCAACCATACTGATTTGTTTCACTTTACATTTATAACTACCAACTTCTAATTACTCATTAACATACATAGCAATGCTACTATGTTTTTCTAGATTGATGATGATCAAGTTTTATTCTGTTTCAAAAACATGTGGAATGGTTTATAAAATATAGACTGTTGTCTCACTGTCCACTCTGCCTGTCAAAAAAAAAAATATATATATATATATATACTGTTGGACACCACCACCAGATGTTCTTTTTGTTTCTAATAATAATTGATATTATTATTATTGTTTAAAGATTTTAGTTATTTATTTTCAAGTCAGAATTGCAGAGAAAAAGAGGGAGAGACAGAAAGAGAGATCTTCCATCCATGGTTCACTCCTCAAATGGCACCATGGCTGGGACTGGACCATGCAAAAGCCAGGAGCCTGGAATTCCATCCAGGTCTTCCATGTGGATGCAGAGTACTCGGGCTGTCTTACATCATGTTCTCAGGACATTAACAGGGAGCTGGATTGGAAGTGGAGGAGTCAGGACTAGAACCAGAGTTTGTGTGGGATGATGGCATTCCAGGCAGCAGCTTAACCCTCTGTGCTACAACACTGACCTCTCATCAGAGGTTCTGATTCAGTAGATCTGGAGTGGGTCCCAGAACGCACATATCTAACAGATTCACAGATGATGCTGGTGAGACTAGTTCAGATCCTGCACCTTGAGAACCACCAACCCAGGCCTTTCTCTATCTTACTCTCCTCAGCACCTGCTCTGAAGCCTCCAACACAGGTCCCCATTCTTGTTCTAATTGGGTGATCTAGTTCCTACTTTGTAATTGCTAACTAAAAGCAACCTAACTCCTGGAAGAGAATGTCCGTTTCTCTACCACCATATCTGCCAGCCTCTAGTCAACACCTCTATCCTAATATCCCTTCATGATGCTGCAGACGGAACACCGTGCAGCCATGCACACAAACCAGCGCCTTCTTTGTACGTTCCTGCCTCTTCTTGAAATACAAACTCATTGCCACAGTGGTTCTCCCCTCTATGTCTCTGGCATCATCAATCTTCCCTCTGTCTATTCCCATCAAAACAGCAACATGATATAATTTCTAAATCTATCTAAATACTGTCCCCCATAGATAGATAGATAGATAGAAAGATCCACTTACATCCTCTTTCCAACTCATGTTTCTCTTCAACCACTATTCCATTCTCCATTGCTCTTCCTACTAAAACTCCACAAGATAACTTTCTATCCTCAATATCTCCAATTTGTCTCCTATTCTCTCTTGAACTCTTTTTTCATTAACTCTTCACCCTCTTGGGTCCACTGAAGCTGGACATGCGTGGTTATCAATGACATATTCACTGCTAAGCCCAAGTGGCTACACACAGCAAGGTATTGGCAAGCCTTCTCACTATTTCTGCAGAAACAAAACTCTCACTTCTTGGATAGCCATATTCTGGCTTTTATTTTGTTTATTCATTTCTCTTTGTGTTAGTGGCTCCTCTTCCTTAGTTCCAAATCTTTGGATCCCCTAAATCTTAGTTGTCACATCTCATCCCTCCTCTACCTATAACCCCTCTACAGGCTGTATTCTGAGGTCATGACTTTGAATATCCCATGTTCACTGCTCACTTCTTGTCCATGGTCTGCCTCTCCTGTCTGAACTCCAACTGTCCACTAGATGCTTGCCCTTGGAGTTCAGCTAGGCACTCTGCCCTAAGCTTCTGTTCCCCTGCCACACTTTCTGTCTACAGTGGTGTCACGGGGCTAACTTTGTTGCCCACATTCAGACATTGAAGTGTTTACCTGCAACTGCTCAGAACATAAATCATTTGGAATCAGGGGAATTGTAGATGCAGGAAGTTATGTTACAATGAGAAGACGTAGAATGGGTACAATAGGCCTATAATCCAATGTGACCGTTGTCCTCATAAAAAGGGAAAAACTGGCCACAAGAGGCCTGCACATAGCGAGAATTCCATTCCATGAAGGCGGAGAATCAGGTGATGCCACTCTGAGCCAAGATAGGCCTTAAATTCTCAGTGAGCAACCAGAAGCCAGAGAAGCACGGTGGAGACCCTCACTCGGAGTCCTCGGAGGAACCCACCTGCTGGTGCCTGGAACTCCGCTTTCTTCCTGCAGGATAGGGAGGCAGCAAGTTCCTGCTGCGTAAGCCGCCTGCTTAGTGGTAGTTTGACCAGCAGATTGACCCCAGCAGGAATCCCATTCTTCTAGTTTCTCAGCCAAGTACCTTAGTGTCAGCCTCTCCTCGCCCTCTCCCACATCTACACTCAATATCTGTCCACCTCCACAGCTCCTGCCCAGGAACCAGACCCCTCCTTCTAGGATAATCGAGCAGCCTCTTGCCAGTCTACCTGCTGTTTCCCTGTTCCTCTGTGAGTGATTCTTGCTATTCTTTCAATTTCTGTTTTGTTTCTTTTTATTTAAAGAAAAAGAGACACACATAAAGAGAGAGAAACAGAGTTTCCATCTGTTGGTTCACTCCCAAAATGTCTGCAACAGCCAGAGCTGGACCAGGATGAACCTGGGAGTCCAGAGCAAAATACAGGTCTGGAACTCAATCCAGGTGCAGAATCCAATCCACATCTTGGATCCTTGGCAAGGATCCAAGACCTTTAGCTTTATCTGCTCTGTCTCAGGGTGTGCATTAGCAGGAAGCTGGAACAGAAGTGGAATAGCCAGGGTTTAAATCAGGCACTCTGATATGGGATACAGATGTCCCAAGAGACAGCTTAACTTCTGCACCAAATGCCCACCTTGCAGCTGTGTCTTTAGTGCCATTTGAATTTGTTACATCACAGCACCACTCTTCTCAAATCTTTCAGGGGACTCCCAGTCCCCTTCAGCATCAAGTTCAAAGCCTTTACAATGGCCAGCATGGGACCTCCCCCTAGCCCATCTCTCAGCTTCCTGTCCTAGCACCTCCCTTGCAGCCACATGAGTCTCCTCCCTGCTCCTCCGTGACTATTCCAAAGGTGTTTGTATACAGGCCTTGGCACATGCTGTGCCCTGTACCTGTCACTCTCTTTCTCCAGTGAGCTGGATCACCAGCTTCTCTCAAAGCTTCTGTACCTCGCTTCCTGCTAGCATTTGCTCAATGCACTTTCTACAGGGATGGGTCCTGCAGCTCTGGGTGCCCTGCCCTCTCCATCCTTTGCCTGCATGTTTTCATTCCCTTCCTTGCCTGTGTCACTGCTTGGTATGTGGTAGCCCGACTGTTCTTAGGGGCTCTGCCTGCCTTTCCCACAGAAGCTGCGCTGCTGGCCCCTGCTTGGCTCCCTGCTGCTTTCCTATACACTGCTCATCATGAAGTAGTGCACTGGACATGCTTTTGAATGAATGAATGAACAACTAGGGACTTCTAGAGCCCCCTTTCCTCTGCCTGCTCCAGGGTTTGCATGCAAACAACCATCACCTCCAGCCAGGACCTAACCCAGGAACAGACTCGTTGCTTCAGTCCACTGCCACCCTAAGCACACCTTGGTACATTCCCAGCTGTCTCTGATAAGTCAAGTGGTGAATCATCTTGAACGCGATCTCCATGATTGTTTCCAGCCTCCTGCACAACTCCTCAAAGAACTTGTGACAAGCCGCCGACCTCAGAGAAACTTCATGATTCAGGCTGAAAGATACCTTCTGTCCTGCAGGGGCAGCCTTCGAGAACATGATCTGCAGTAATCATTAACTATTCCACAACATTCTGTATGCTAAATGTCAGCCGAGTTTTCAAAGCAGTCTTCTTAATTTCTTTCTCGTGTCTGAGGCCAAATTGAGAAACTTGGAATTTTGCAATGATCCATTCATATTTATACTTATTAACTATATTTTTGAAAGGAAGAACTAAATAATGGAAGTTCTAGAATATCTCTTAAAGGAATGATATCACCTTAGCAGAGTTCCCCTTAGGATTTTTTTAAGCCTGTGCTGTGATTTTTCCTTCCTCTTTGTTTTCATTTGCCCAACATGTGATGAAGTTCAAACACGTGTTGCCACCCAGATGTCGACTTTTTCCTTTAAGTTTTGTGGCATTGTTTGTGCTGAAAACAAACCCTGTCTTTTGCCGTTGTTATGTTTTTGGTGTTATGTATATATGGAGACAGGTTCTGAGTTACCATTCCGGGAAAGGAGAGAGTGACCAGCGGACTTAGTGAGGCAGGGGCTGGAGCGTCTCACACAGAGGCTGCTGGAGCCTTGCTCGCAGTGTAAGGGAGAAGGCTGGCTGCACAGGGAGCCCAGCCTGCCACTCCCAGCAGCTGCGGGTCTCAGCTCAGCACAGGGAGGCTGCAGACCTGCTGGGTGCCAAGGTGGCCAGCAGGCACATCCACCATCCAACCAGAAACTCGCGACTTCGTGGCTGGGTGCCTTACATCACTGCTTCTCACTGCCAGGAAAGAGCAAATCCCCAGTCGGTGACTTCAAGGCAGTGGGGCTTCCCTAGGACTCCACTTTCCTAGAGTTTCATTAATTTGCATTTTTTTTCTAAAAGTGAATGACTTCAGAGACAAGCTCTAGTTATTTTCACCTAAAACAGCATAAACAATCAGCTGAAATTTCAGAATTCAAAGAAAAAAAAAAGGCTACAAAGTATATTAATACTTATTGTGTTTCTTTTTGTGTGATTGGTATATGATTCAAGGTCATTCGTGCTGGTGGATAGCATGTCTGCACTGATACCTGTGAGACAGCAGGGGCAGGAACTGTAGAGGATGTATGTCTGAGATACCCACTTAACTTACTTATACCCTCCAAATAAGATTCCCATTAAATCCAATAGATCAAATGCATCCTAATTAATCAAACGTGCATGGTACATCATCAAAATCAGTGCTTAATGCTAAAATACGTGACTGTCTTTTTTTTTTTTTACCTTTTGGTAAGGTAGTTGCTAATACCCAAGTCTAATTCCCTCAAAACAGCTATTTTGGGTCTCCTTAAAATGCCAAATAGTAAACTCTAATGTAAAGTTTACATAGCTTTGATGTATAGGAATGAGCTTTGCAAGATGATATGTAGTATTCAGAGGGTAAATTGTAGTGGTTATGGTTTCTTGAATCTGGAGAGCATTCTATACCAACTGAATGAAAATAATCATTAATAGAATCCAAGAATTAATAAAACATGAAACCACTGAATTTTCTCTCAAATGTTAACAACAGTCATTTTAATATTACATTTATTTCCAGCTGGTTAAGAGAATTTCTTAGCTTCTGGAGAAGAACCACCAATGCCACGGTTTCCTTGCTTTGGTTGGTAGAAGCTAAAGCGTTAACTGATTCGCATTACTGGGGACTCAGCAAATTAGAATCAAGAGCTGATACACTGATCATCACAGAGTCTAACTTTGGCAAAACAGCAAGATTTCCATTGGTGCAAAACAGCAAGATTCCCTAATCTTTTCAGGGATGTGAGTTTTTATAACAGAAGAGATGAAGAAAGACAGGAGCAGGCAGGGGAGAGACGGGATGATTTTTTTTCTTGTTAAAGCTAAATGTAAGATACATATCCAAGTGAGGACTGGGGCTTTTGAACAGAGGGATCTATTGGAATGTGTTTAGAATGGAATTCAGATCAATTTAATGCTCTCTGTGATGGGGAATACAGACAATTTCTTGCTAAAAATCATAAGTGCGCTTTCCATGTTAATTTTAAAAAGTGTAGATTTTGGACGTCCCTCAACATTTCCCCCAAAACTGAAGATTGGGGAAATCCTTCAGTGTCTTGTTATGGCCTCTGATAGTTGTGACCCAGGATTCAAAATTTTCTTGTAGAAGGCAGACAAAATTAACCATATTTTTAAAAATATTGCTCCTAATTTTTTAATTAGTATAAATTTATTGTTGGATCTAGTCAGAAATACAGATAATAATCGCTTCTTTTTTAAAATATTTATTCATTTATTTGAAAGAGTTATACAGAGAGAGAAGGAGAGGGAGAGAGAGAGAGAGAGAGAAAGAGGTGTCTTCCATCTGCTGGTTCACTCCCCAATTGGCTGCAATGGCTGGAGCTGGGCTGATCCAAAGCCAGGAGCCAGGGGCTTCTTCAGGTCTCCCATGAGGGTTCAGGGGCCCAAGGACTTGGGCCATCTTCTATTGCTTTCCCAGGCCATAGAAGAGAGCTGGATTGGAAGTGGAGCAGTTGGGACTCCAACTGGTACCCATATGGGATGCTGGCATGGCAGTTCTTGGCTTTACCTGCTATGTCACAGCTCTGGCCCCATAAATGTTTCTTTTTAAAAACAGATATCTGCACTCCTATGTTTAGTGCAGCACTATTCACAATAGCCAAGAAATGGAAACAACCTAAGTGTCTTCCACTAATAAATAGGTAAAGAAAATGTGCCATAGATGTACACAATGGAATACTACTCGGCCATGAAGAAAGATGAGGGGCCAGTGCTGTGGCTCAGCAGGTTAAGCAGCAGCCTGTGAGGCCAACATCCCATTTGAGCAACAGTCCTTGTCCTGGCTATTCCACTTCCAATCCAGCTCCTTGCTAATTGCCTCAGAAAAAGCAGCAAAAGATGGCCAAGTGCTTGCCCCCTTGCCATCCACGTGGGAGACCAGGAAGAAGCTCCTGGTTCCTGGCTTCAGCCTGGCCCAGCTATGGTCATTGCTGCCATCTGGGGAGTAAACCAGCAGGTGGAAAATCTCTCTGCTTCCCCTTTACTCTGTAATTCTGCCTTTCAAATAAGTGACTAAATCTATTTTAAAAAGGAAAAAAAAAAAGGAGATTTTGTCATTTGCAACAACATGAGTGAAACTGGATGTCATTATTTTAAGTGAATTAAGCCAAGCACAAAAACACAAGTGTCAGGACTGGTGCTGTGGGCAGTGGATTAACACCATGGCCTGAAACTCTCACATCCCATATGGGCTCTGGTTCGAGACCCAGCTGCTCCACTTCAGATCCAGCTCTCTGCTATAGCCTGGGAAAGCAGTAGAAGATGGCCCAAGTCCTTCAGCCCCTGAACCCGTGTGGGAGACCCGGAAGAAGCTCCTGGCTCCTGGCTTCAGATCGGCGCAGCTCCGGCCATTGCGGCCATCTGGGGAGTGAACCAGCAGTTGGAAGACCTCTCTCTCTCTCTCTCTCTTTCTCTCTCTCTCTCTCTGCCTCTCCTTTCTCTGTGTAACTCTGACTTTCAAATAAAAAATAAAATCTTAAAAAAAAACACTTAAAAACACTTAAAAAGTGTCATATGTTCTCCCTCATATTTGGAGTCTAAAAGAGGTAATTTCATCAAAGTTAAATGTATGACGGCGGAGGCAGCGCTGTGGTGTAGAGGGTCAGGCCTCTGCCTTCAGTGCTGGTACCCCATTTGTGTGCTTGTTTGAATCAATCCGGATCCCTGCTCGTGTGACTGGGAAAGTGGTGGAAGGATGCCCTTGGGCCCCTGCATCCAGGTGGAAGAACCAGAAGAAGCTCCTGGCTCCTGGCTTTGGATCAGCCCATCTCTGGTCATTGCAGCCATTTGGAGAGTGAACTAGCAGATGGAAGACTTCTCTCTCTTCTTCTCTCCTTGTACCTCTATGTTTCAAATAAACAAATAAATATTTAAAAAGAAAGTATGATGGTGGTTACAAGAGGTTGAGGAGGGAGGAGCATTAGAGGGATGGCAAAATGATGATTAACAGGTACTAGGTTACAGCCAGTTTGGAGTGAGAAGTTCTGGGGGCTCCACTGCAGAGTAGGGTGGCTGTAGACAATGTACCGCATGCTTCTCTATACGTGAACAAACAAATTAGAAGATAAGGATTTTAAATGCTTTCACTGTAAAGAAATGTTAAATCTTTGAAGAAATAAATATATTATCCTGATTGGACAATACACACTGTGTATGTGTAATGAATCATCACACAATACCCCACAAATATGCACAATTTTATATGTCTGTTAAAGTTTTCAAACATTAGGCCGGCGGTTCACTCCCTAGTTGGCCGCAATGACCGGAGCTGTGCCAAACTGAAGCCAGGAGCCAGGAGGTTCTTCTGGGTTTCCCACACGGGTGCAGGGGCCCAAAGAATTGCACCATCTTGTACTGCTTTCCTAGGCCATAGCAGAGAGCTGGATTGAAAGTGGAGCAGCCGGGACTTGAATCGGCACCCATATGGGATGCTAGCACTGCAGGCAGCGGCTTTACCCACTACACCACAGTTCTGGCCCCTCTGTGGGCTCTTTATATGATGTGACAATATGTGTTTTCTGTTGCTTCAATGACTCTTGCTTTTTAACTTTGGAAAAAAAAAAGGTTTTGGAAAATTCTGTTTTTCCCACCACACAAGTTTGCCTTCAGCCTTCACCCTGATCCCCTAGTCCAGGAGTGCTCTCCAAATGTCAGAATAAGTTCATTGCACCTTCAGCAAACAGGTGGTCTACTGTACTTCAGTTTGGCCCTCCACCTCTGATACTGGTGCTTTGAGGGCTGCTAGTGACCCAAGTGGAGAAAGCAACTCCAGTGGAAAAGTCCAGGCTCATTCCTGGTTCACTGTGTCCCCAAACATCACCCTGAAAGTGAGTGCTTCAAAAAGTCCTTTATTTATTTACAGTTTGATCATATCATTGTCTTCAGGAGTAGATTTGTGCCTGAATTTCCTGAGTCACCTTCACCACATTACTTTGTGTGTTAGGAGTTCAGAACATGGCTCTAGTTTTGCACTGGGGATCTTTTTTCCCATTTTTACTTTATGTATTTATGTAGTCACATTTGGCAAAGGCTGTGTCAAAAATTCATACTGAAAATCCCAGTGTTCAGATAATTCTGTTGTTTCTTCATAACAGACTGTTCAGGGGATATTGTTGTGATATAACAGATTGAGCTGCAATCTGCACAGCCAGTATCCCAGATGGGCACCAGTTTGAATCCTGACTGCTCCATTCCCAATCCAGCTCCCTGCTAATGCACCTAGGAAAGCAGCAAAAGACGACCAAAGTCCTTGGGCTCCTGCACCCATGTGGGAGAGCTGGATGAAGCTCCTGGCTCCTGGCTTCAGCCTGGCCCAACCTGGGCTGTTATGGCCATCTAGGAAGTGAACTAAAGATGGAAGAATCTTTCTCTCTCTCTCGCTTTCGCTCTAACTCAGTTTTTCAAATAAATAATGTAAACCTTTAAAAGAAAAAACAGACCGTTCAATCGTCTCAGTTTCTAGGGGGGTTTCCTTGTTCTGAATCCATTTGGCCCTTGTGAAATTTCACACATCTTTACCCTTTAAACTCAGGGAGTGCAAATATCTTTCTTTCTGCTCTGTCTGCCCCATCCCCTGTGTCTCTACCTTCAGGCACAACTCTTCTGCTCCCAGATTCCAGACACGGCAGGTTCTCCTGGGAATTTCACTCTTGGCTCTGGGCGGTATGTGAGTTTTTACAGCTCAGCCACCATCAAGGCAGGGAGTGGCAAGGGATGTAGGGATCTGCAGACACAGCAGGCGATCAGTTCACTCTTCTGGTTGACAACCCAATCTCAATGCGTGGATGTCTCTGAGCTCCTCCCTTCTCTTCCAGATGGGAGAACAAATGCAAAAAAGGTGCTGTCTATTCATACACATTCCTTTAGTGAAAGTTCACCTCTGCCTGATGCAATTTCTTCTCTTTTTAAAAAGATTTATGTATTTGAAAGGCAGGGTTAGAGAGAGAGGGAGAGAGAGAGAGTGAGAGAGAGAATCTTCTATCTGGTGGTTCACTCCCCAAATAGTCACAATGGCTGGGACTGGGCCTGGTGAAGCCAGGAACCAGGTGCTTCGTCTGAATCTCCCACATGGACAGCAGGGGCCCAAGCACTTAAGCCATCATCCACTGCTTTCCCAGGCCATTAGCAGGGAGCTGGACTGGACACAGAGCAGCCAGAACTTGAGCGGGCACTCTGGAACGCCAGTGTCTCAGCCTGCGACTTTACTTGCTGTGCTGCAATGCTGGTCCCCTGGTGCATTTTCTTGAATGAATTTCATTGTGTATCTTTGGGGTTTACAACATCGCACTGAGGACATACAGTTAGTAAACTGGGTAATAGAGTGAAGTAGATTAGCATATCTATCACTTCATGGTTGCTTTTTCTGTGACAAGAGTAGTTCAAATCACTTATCTAACAAAAATCCTTAACACAGTGAAATTTAAAGCTAGTTCTTGTGTTACACATGTGATGTTGTATCCTGTAACTTATATCGCTTCATGTTTCCTATCCCCTGTCCATGGCAAACAGACTCATTCTCCATATCAGACTCTATATTTGAGTTATTTTGTAAGATATTCCACATGGAAGTGAGATCGGGCAGTATTTTTCTTTCCACGTCTGGCTTATTTCACTTAGCATGCTACCCTCCAACTCTGTCCATATTGTGGCAAATGATGGGATCTTCTCCTTTTTCAAGGCTGTTCTATTGCGTGTTTGTGTGTGTGTTTGTGTGTGTGTGTATAGCACATTTCCTATTTTATATTTTATTTAAGTTATACAAGGTCTGTGTGTTTCATATATACAGATTTAATAACATTGTGAAACATCACATCCTACCCTCCCTGTCACCCATGCTCTAACCCCTCTTCTTCCTCCCTCTCCTATTCCCACTCTTAATTTTTATAAAGATCTAGTTTTAGTTTACCTAATATTTATAGAATTAACCCTATAGTAAGTAAACAGTTTAACGAATACTGCAAAGAAAAAAAACACTGTTCCTCAACAGAAGAGCCAAGAACGGTAAGCAATGATTGACTCTCAAAATGTCCATTTCACACCAATACATTACATTTTAGGTACTCTACTAGTTACCCCAGATCAAGGAAAACATATGATATCTGTCTTTTGGGGACTGGCTTATTTCAGGGTTCTAGTTGCATGCATTTTGTTGCATGAGATAGGATTTCATCTTGTTTCACAGATGAGTGGTACTCCATAGTGTATGTAAACCATAATTTCTTTATCCAGTCATCAGTTGATGGACATCGGAGTTGATTCCATAGCCTAGCTATTGTGAATTGAGCTTCAATGAACATGGGGGTACAGATAACTCTTACCTATGCTGACTTCTTTTGGTTTGGGTAAATTCCCAGGAGTGGGATGTTGGCTATAGAGTCCCGCCAACAGTGTATTGAGTATCTTTTTCCCCATATCCTCACCAGCATTTATTGTTCGTTGAATTCTGTATGAAAGCCATTCTGAGGAGAGTGAGGCAGAACCTCATTGTGGTTTTGATTTGCATTTCCCTGATGGCTAGTGATTCTAAGCAGTTTTTCATGTATCTGTTGACCATTGAATTTCCTCTTTTGAAAAATGCCTGTTCAAGTCCTTTGCCCACTTCTTAACTGGATTGTCTGTTTTGTTGTTGTTGAATTTCGTGAGCTCCTTATAGATTCTGGATATTAATCCATTGTCAACTAGATACTTTACAAATATTTTCTCCCAATCTGTTGGTTGACTCTTCACTTTGCTGAGTGCTTCTTTGGCAGTGCAGAGGCTTCTCAGCTTGATGTAACCCACTTGTGTATTTTGGTTTTGGTTGCATGTGCTTCTGGGGTCTTTTCCAAGAAGTCTTGCCTATGTCAAGGTCTTTCAGAGTTCTTTAGTAATTCGATGGTATTGGGTCATAGATTTAGGTTCTTGATCCATTCTGAGTGGACTTTTGCGTAAGGTAAGGGTCATGTTTCATACTTATGCATGTGGAGATCCAGTGTTCCCAACACCAGTTGTTGAAGAGAACGTCCTTTCTCTAGGGATTTGTTTTAGCTCCTTTATCAAAGTTAAGTTGGTTGTAGATGTGTGGATTGATTTCTGAAGTTTCTGTTCTGTTCCATTGGTCTACACATCTTTTTGTATTTATCCATTAATGAGCATTTCAGTTGCTCCCACATCTCACCTATTGTGTTAATGCTGCCATGCACATGGAAATGCAGACGCTTTTACCAGGCAACAATTTCATTTCTTCTGGATGCATACCCAGGAGAGGGACTGCTGGGTCCTAGCCTACCTAGCTCCATTTTTAATTTCTTCAGGAACTCAGTGCTTCTTTTCTATAATGGCCACGCCAGTTTACATTCCTAACAACAAGATGCCCTTTCTCCACACTCTCACTAACATCTGTTCTCTTGTCTTTTTGATCACAGCCATTATTTTGGATGTAAATTCTCTTAAGTAGGCCAGCAGTGGGGTTATTGGGGCTGACTGCTTTAAACTGCTGTCAGGCAGCTCTGTAGGGATGTCTGAGTGTTCTTGCATGAGTGCTATTTTCTGTCCTCCTCACCATAAGGCTCAGTGGGAATCCCAGGACAGCAGGAAAAGCCCTGTCTGATATCCTGGCACTCTTGCTAATCGGCTCTCCCTGATGCCGGGGGCCCTGTGCTGCCAGAGATTGCATCTCATTTTCTCCAGATGCCAGATTCTTCCTGCCCGAAAGGATACCCTTACAGCTGGAGCGTCGTCCCTGGAGGCACTTGTCATCCTGTCATGGCACAGCTAACAGAATGCAGACTTTGAGTCTAAGAGTGTGGGGTTTACAGGAGGCCTGCACTGCCCAGCAGGGTTAGTATTGTCAATGTTACTCACCTGAGCCACATTCCCCTGATCCCTAGTGTCAGTCTGCATTTTCTCCCTACTGAAGGAATGAGGAGCAATCAACCATGCTCCCATCTTCCGCCTTTGGTGGGCTGAAGGGTGTGTGCATAAGACGGAGATACATGAGGAGACTTCAGGTCCTCCTCTCTGGTAGGAGGGCACAGGGTCTAGAAGAGAAGGCCCTCACTGCACCAAGAGGGAAGCCTGCCTGCTCATCTTAACGACAGAGCATGTTGCTTACAGGGTACTATCTTGCATGCAGTCACTCCTCAGTATCTTAATTCCCATTTGAATATTTTTTCTGTACTTCAAATTTATTTTTTCCTATTTCTAGAAAGTGTCTTTCCCCTCATGCTTGAAGAACCAGAGAGCTCTCTATTCCATCTACATGGAAACTCTTTCCAAAACTAGCAACACCCCAGTGTTATTAAGCTCATTATACACTTTACTCGGGTGCTCCTGAAATAAAACTACCTAGTAAAACCCGCTATCTGTTCCAAAGTCCCAGGATTAGAATCCCTTATGGATCTGACTTGGAACAAAATCATCATTTATGTAATTCAAGAGCCAATTTGGAATCAGAACAGAACTCCCAAAAGGTCCTGGAGATGCCAGTGCTTCGAGGCTTTTGATCCAAGACACCAATCAATTACAAGGTCTGGAGATGTCCAGCCCCTGACCTGAGAATCCTTGTTGTGTGTGAGAGCCCAGTGCAGCCAGGCCTACAGTTCTAAGAGATCTGACCCATGCCTCATAAACTAGCTGGGCCACGCTTCCTGCCGAGGCCCCATGTGGCAGCTGGATCTTCAGGTGGATGTCTTTTTCAACATGGGTCAGACGGAATCCACCTTCTGGGAGGAAACACATCTTCTCAGCTCCTTATCAGCTGGACATCTGGGTCAACCAGAAGTGTCTCACACATCTACCTTCCTAGGAATACTCTTGTAATTCAGGAGCCTGGCAGACACTCTTGCATTTCCACATCTGTGATGTCACATGAAAAAACGTATTGAAAAGGGTGGTAGGAAGAAGGAGAAAGCAGTGCACAGGAAGAGGATGAGGAAGCTGAAGGTATGGGAGTAGAACAAGGATGAGGGAGAGAAGATAGAGAAGGAGAAATGGCAGCCTTTTCTTTGACATCTGAACATGGGAAGTATAATTTTTCACTATTTTTAAAGATTTGTTTATCTGAAAAGCAGAGATACAGAGAAAGATGGAGAGAGAAGTGAGAGAGGTCTTCCATCTACTGGTTCACTTCTCAAATGGTTTCAAAGGCCAAGACTGAGCCAGGCCAAAACCAGGAGCCAGGAGTTTCTTCTGGGTTTCCCATGTGAGTGCAGGGGTCCAAGTACTTGGGGCATCTTCCACTGCTTTCCCAGGTACATTAGCAGGGAGCTGGATTGGAAGTGAAACAGCCGGAACTTGAATTAGCTCTCGTATGGGATGATAGCACCACAGGTGGAGACTTAACCTTTTACACCACAGCAGTGGCCCCAGAAAGTATTATTATTTAATAGGAAGACTTCTTTGCAGGTTAGTGTCCTGCTCCCATCTTGCAAAATTGGTCATGCTGTGTGAGAATCAAAGTGCCATGTGATGCCTCATGAGAACATAAAGTCCTCTTTAAAGTAGTTATGGAAGCTACTTCCAGAAGGCCGTGATGAAAGGTAATTAAAATGTATGTTTATTTTAGGGCAAAAAATGTAAAATTCATGCATAGTATTTTTTTCATAACATGCATTTCCATGAATTTTTTGAATAACCCTCACATGCACATACCTCACAATGTTCATGCACCAACAGACACTTCCAATTTGCAGGAGCTTGAGGGTTAAGGAAACCCTCATCTATTCACCAACTCTATTAATGAGAACTTAGCCTCCTTGCCTAGACTCCTAGACTCAGGAGCAGCTTTATCAAAAGCTGCTCCAGAGTTGTGACTTGCAGTTTGCTAATATCTGATCCCAGCTGTCTGGCTCAGTTTCATCACATTGCACTCTGTCCAACTGCTGGCAGATGGCAGGCAGTGCCAGGACCGTCTGGGTGCACAGCATTGCCCATTGGATCTGAGACACCAAATGACGCTGCGGCTTCCCAACAGCTGCCCCGGCGCTCCTTCCCCCACTGTGCCCATTGAACTTTGCTCAGTCTCGCATGGATTATATTTCATTTTTCACTCCCTTTACTTAAAACCGAGACGTGGACATAAAGGTTGCCCCCTTACAGAAACTCATTTTTAGGCTCAAGTTCATGAAAAACTGATTCTGTCTGAGTCTGGATTACCCAATGCAGTGCGGTGCCTTAAAGCTGGAAAGCAACGCTGGGTTCTTGCCACTGAGTAGGTGGTGGATTTTCAGCGAGCAGTTAAGGTGTCATCTAACTGAGAATTTGGGAGGAGATAATAGGCTGTAGGATACATTGGTTGTTTTTTGCTGGAACTAGTCCTGATAGCTATTCAATTAAATATGTTTTTGAAATGTCTTGAGCAGAAAAGAGCAGAATAGATGATGTTTGACTGAGTGCGGTTCATAGCCATTTCAAACTTGATTTTCTAACGTAGCAGCCACTAGCCACATGTGACTATTTAAATTTAAACTTAAAATCAAATGAAGAATTCAGATGCTCAGTGTTAACAGCTGCATTCCAAGTGGTCAACAGCCACATGTCCGACAGCTGCCTTGGACTCTGTGGCCCAGATGATTTCTGTCACCCAGGAAGTTCGACCAGGCAGTGGCCACCTAGAGAACAGCAATATTTCAAGCTGTCCAGTGTGACTAACTAGAACAAAAGATGTCACATAAATACGCAGTATGGATTTCAGCAAGCACATTTGCAACATAATAGAAGTTTGCGAAAGACGAGGTTCTTTTGTCTCAACCTAAATTTTAAAAAGTTGTAGTTAGAATAAAGAAGAACCTCATTTACTGTGAGGTGTGTATGTGTCAGTGATTCAGTAGAATCTGATGAACTTTTGGGAGGAATTCAAAGAATAGACATAAAGTGAGGGCTAAAACAAAGCACCTAATATTTATCGCATGCCTGCTGTGTGTCAGACACCAGCCCAGTAGTGTGGCATAGTGAGTTAAAATATGGTCCTGGTCACAAACCAAGCACTAGGATAACTGCTTTAGCTTTCCAAGTGTCATCTCAGCCCATTCTCAGAACACTGTAAATAAGATAGGTACTAAGGCCCGCAATGCCCTCAAAAGGAAACAGGAGGCAGAATGTGAAGGGTGATGCTCTTCCTGTGCCAACACAGCATCTCTGAAGCTCCATCAGGTACAGACCTGCTATCTTCAAGTTTGAGTTCCCAGCACCCAGGCTGTAGTTACTGTCCAGTGCTATCACTCATTGGGTGCATGAGTGAAATAAAATCATAATATGTTTGAGCCACCAAGCAAAGCCAGAAACAAACTTCCACATGACTGGTATGTGCTGTGAATGCCATAGCCACCAATAATTGAAATTCTGTTATGTCCTACAAGAGTCAGAAAATCCAGAGTAATAAAGCTTTACTGTTCTCATCTCCCCCATCCCAACTCATAGCCTGATAAACGTTAGTCGTTCTGAACCAGCTCTGTCTAATGTCTTCTGGTGGGGGGAGAAGGGGAGGGTCTCAGAAGATAAGGCTGCTGTTGGCGTGAGGCCCGTGCTTGTTCAGTGCCGTTACCCAGCCCAAACCACTTCCCATGCTTCGTGGGACGACAGCAAACCCATCACCATGCTTCTCCCCACCCCAAAACTGTGTTCTGCCCTTGAAGACAGTGGGAACCCAAATCCTGACAAAGGTCCTCATTCAGACTCTCCTGTGGCAGAGGAGGGATCCCAAATCCTGACAAAGGTCCTCATTCAGACTCTCCTGTGGCAGAGGATATGCCATGGCACTGGCTGAGGAGGGACTGAGAAGCCATGATGGCTCCATTGCCCTCTTGTGGGATTCCTTGAAAAGATCCCTGAAGTATAGCTGCAGGACCTGGGTGACAGCCGGATGAGCCGATGCCCCTGGGGCCATGGGGCAGTCACTGGGACACCTTTGTGCCTGCCTCCGTACAAGGGCAATGTGATTATTCACAGTGCTGCTGTGACGAGTTAATGGGATAAACCAAGCGAGTGCCCCAAAACACACATTAGATGTGATCTTTGAGACCCTGGAAATCAGGCAGACCTTAAGGATTTAGGTCTACTGATTGACTTACTGTTATTTTTTGTTACCTACATTGATACTTTTATTGCTCCCCAAATAAACTGGAAACTGCTAAAGAAGCAGAGCTGTTTTATAATATGTCCTCCAAACACCTATAACACCTATAACAGTGCCTATAACAGAGTGTATGAAATATAGATTGTGTAATTATATACATGTATATGTAATATATATATAATAAATATGTATGTATGTATATAATATAATAGCAGACATTCAGCTATTATTTTTTTTTGCTTGTGGTTATTCCAAACCTACCAATCAAAATCTATCTCCCCACATCCCCCCTTGCATGATATTTGCTTTGCCCATAATCCCTTCAACCTCATAAGCCTTTTTTTAAATGCCAAATGTCTGCATCCCACCCCAATCACAATGGACCAGACTGCAGAGGGCCAGCAGGACCAGGGACCTGATTATGTCCCCAGTCTAAAAAGAAAAGAAAAAAACACAAACAAACAGAAACAATGGCCGAAGAGTTCTGGGAGCCTTGGCATAAAGAAGAGAACAAGATTATCTGCTACTGGTTGGGTTTTGCAGCTGGAAGGTCACAGGGTTGGGGAGAAAAATGGCTTCCAGATGCGAGTCCACATTATGGGGAAGAAGAAAGCAAGTGCGTAAGGGAAGAGCTTTGGTAAAAAGATGAAAACAGAGCAGATGTGCTAGAAGACGTTCCAGTGCCTTAAAAGAGACTTCACATCGCTCCCTTAATTTGGGTTTTAATTCTAGAAGAGGTCCAAATATTACCACAATGCTCTTCAATCTTGTATCTCTTCTAAGTATCCTTGAGCTCCTGGAGTCTTTTTAACTTCGAGCCAAAGGGTCCATCAGAGCAGTTGTGGTGGCAGCGGGAGGCACACATCCTAGGCACAGGATGTCGGTTGCCCGTCTCAGTTAAAAACATGCAAGGTAAATGTAAAGGCACAGGGCAGGAGGGCACCGTGTACGTGCCAAGTCTTGCTCCTGAATCTGCAGGAAGCCCTGTGCTCCTGACTATATGTTCTCCAGGATTATTTTTGTCCCTCTAGTTTAAGACAGATATGAAATTTGTGAGGGTGCATTAATATTATACTGAAATACACACACACACACAAGTGTTATCCCTGCCCTGCATGGCAGCCCAGTGTGGGTGCACCTGGTAGAAATGAATATTTTCCACGAGAGGATTCAAGAAGCCTCCTTGAGGCCAGCGCCGCGGCTCACTAGGCTAATCCTCCATCTGCGGCGCCAGCACCCCGGGGTTCTAGTCCTGGTTGGGGCGCCAGATTCTGTCCCGGTTGCTCCTCTTCCAGTCCAGCTCTCTGCTGTGGCCCAGGAAGGCAGTGGAGGATGGCCCAAGTGCTTGGGCCCTGCACCTGCATGGGAGACGAGGAGGAAGCACCTGGCTCCTGGCTTCGGATCGGCGCAGCGCCGACCGTAGCGGCCATTTGGGGAGTGAACCAACAGATCTGGAAGATCTTTCTGTCTCTCACTGTCTAACTCTATCTGTCAAAAAAAAAAAAAAAAAAAAAAAGGAAGAAGAAGAAGCCTCTTTGCACTTATGGCCCCAGCATTCCATAACAATGTTGCTGGGACCTGCCTCAGGGTGGCAAAGAGGAAAGACCATGTTCTAGCAGACCTCTTACTTGAGCCACCTGTCTTAAAACAAAGGCCATTCCTGTTTTGGACAGGACCTCAACAGACTGTTTCAGGCTCTGCACATGAAGGTGTCCTGGACGTGAAGGCTTCCAGGCAGCAGGTTTCCACCTGCCTTTTTGTCCATGTCCTTTGGCTGTGGGGACGCTCCGGGACTGCAACTGCAGCTCTGGGTTAAGTTCCTTGCAGGCAGCACCTGGTGCCGTAGATCGTATGTACAAGATTCACTCTGTGGCTTCTGCGCTCGGTTCAAAGAAGATTTTAGGAGTCCACGCTCTGTACCCAGAGATAGCTTCTGTGGCTGACACAGGGATGACTTTTCAGCTGCTCTCTGCCTTCAGAGGGCTGGCGGATTGTTTGGCTCCCAGAGTGATGCCTTCCCCTAGAGAGGAAAAGAGGAAGGAGCACACAGACATCAACTGGTTGCCTACTGTGTCCCCAGCCCTACAAAGTTGCTGGGAACAGACTGAAAACATCCATGGGATCCTTCTCCTGGATGCTCCTGTCTATGTCTTATAAAAGTGCTAAAAATTCTCAGATTGTTTAAATTTGGAAGAAGCTAGCATCTGAGAGTCTGATATTTCTCAGCACCAAAAACCGCACTCACCACCCAGGAATGCCACTGCTGCTGCTGCAGGGCGCCATCCTCCCCGTGCTCAGAGGAGCTTGACGCTGCCCCTGCGGGGACCTCCCCATTCCTGCTTTGTGGCCTTTTCCCCTCTCGCTGGCTCACTGTTGAACATGTGCTGCTGTGGTTTCTTTGATACCACACACTCCTGTTTAAATGCAGCCTTTTGGCTGCTCCTTCTTGGTTTCCTTTTTTCCCTTGCCAGAACATCTTATTCTGGGCTTCTACCTTCGTTGCTCCTCTTCCTCCACGTCACACATTTCTCAGGGGGCTGTCACCCACTCCAACTTCAGCTGTCATCCACCCACCCGGGCTCTTCCTGGCCTTGGTCTCATCCCCAGTTTTGTGAGAGTCTTCTATGGCCCTTCACATTCCACAGGTTCCCAGCAGGAGCTTGCTTTTCTTCCTGTGACCTCAGCTTGGGGAAAGGACACAGCCTTCTAGCTCTGTTCTTTCTTGGTCATCGGTCGAAGTGACTTAGGCCAACCAGTGCACTACACTGGACAGGCAGTGCAATGAGTAGGATGCATCCATCTCTCAGCAGGACGAGGAATTTGGACTTGACTGTCTCTGCTGCATAACCCCAGATGTTCCTGCAGTCTCAAACCAAGATTCCATTTGTTTATATCTTTTCCACATTGTTAAACACATTGCAATTCGTGTACTTATACCTTGTGTGCATGTATTGGCATGTTGCATGGTAGCCCACAATTGTGTACAAGTATCAAGGCCTGTGCTATGTCTTAGGGGTTAAGCAGCCACTTGTGATGTCAGCATCCTGTATGAGGATGTTGAAGTCCTGGCTGCTCTGCTTGTGATCCCTGTTAATGCACTGGGGAAGGCAGCAGAACTGGGCCTGACCACCCACGTGGGAGACCCAGATGGAGTTACCGGCTCTTGGATTTGGCCTGTCCCAGACCCACCTGTTGAGGCCATTTGGGAAGTGAACCAGCACATGGAACATTCTCTCTCCCTCACTCGCTCATCTCTCTGTCACTCTGCCTTTCACATAAATGAATAAACAAATAAATCTAAAAAAATGTACAATTATTGTTCATTAAAAATGTGTTTTTGGCAGGTGCCACAGCTCACCAGGCTAATCTTCCACCTGTGGTGCCAGCACACCGGGTTCTAGTCCCAGTTGGGGTGCCAGATTCTGTCCCAGTTGCTCTTCTTCCAGGCCAGCTCTCTGCTGTGGCCCGGGAAGGCAGTGGAGGATGGCCCAAGTGCTTGGGCCCTGCACCCCGTGGGAGACCAGGAGAAGCACCTGGCTCCTGGCTTCAGATCAGCGCGGAGCACCGGCCGCAGCACACGGCCGCAGAGGCCACTTAGGGGGTGAACCAATGGAAAAAGGAAGACCTTTCTCTCTGTCTCTCTCTCTCACTGTCCACTCTGCCTGTCAAAAAAAAATGTGTTTTTAAAAAGTGATCACAAAAAATTAAAAGCCATTGGGCTATGTGATCCTCAATCTTCTTCATTTTATAAATGTAAGTTTGGGAAAAATTGCAATAATAAAAGAAAGCAGTACAAGGTAAACACTGAGCACTGCTGTGGATGAAAGCACTCTCCCTTCCTCTCACTTCTCTCTCTTCTGTTTTCACACATTCTGAAAATTAGGGGCATGCTCAGCTAGCCATATTTTCTTGCTTTCAAAAGGTAGAAGCAAGGGAAATTGATTCAACATCATGTTTGCTGATTCAGCAAAAAAAAAAAAAAAAAAAAAAAAAGCCATCAACCACAGCAGCCACCGAGAAGCACCGGGCGGAGTAGGAGGGGAGCTGTGTAAAAGAGGACACTCTCCCCGCAGGAAGAAAACACCTGATCTCACAGAATTTCCATCCCACACTGATGATGACCCAGCTAATCTGCTGGCTGCACCTGCCCTAATCACTGGACCCCCATAAAGTGCTATACGCTGCACAGAAAGCATATTCCCTTCCATTCCATTCCATTTCTTTCAGAGTTCCCCCATCATTCTCCAGATTTTTTTTTTCAGTGCTTAGAAAATGTGGCGTCACGTGATTAGTTTTCAGGAAATGATCGTACCAAACAGGGCATTAAACAAAATGCATGATAGAGGGTCGGTCTCTGGCTCGACACAAACCCTCTCTCAAATGTGCATTCACGTAGAAAGCTGCTGGGGAGGAAACGCCTTAGAAGGCTGTGCAGACACCTCCTTTTTAAAGCTGGGAGAGGTGCGCAGAAAGTCCAGCTTTCAATCATGCAAAGCAGTGATCAGCCACCCCAGGCAGATTTTCTTGCATGGTTTCTCGCTTGTGTGGCCCAGAGCTTGGAGGTGGCTAATACCACCATCTCCCAGAATTGTACATTTTCCTCCATGACAAGCAGTACGGTTGCGGATGCCCTTGGTGCGTGTTTTAATCGCAGTTAGCCACAACCTGCGGCCCTGAAGAAGCCTTCATTTACAAGGAGCCTGGGAGAGCTGCTGCTTCCCTTTGGACTCAGTGAGACTGTGGGGTCTGCATTGTTGTTTCTACCAGACATTAACATTTAGCAGAACATCCAGTAAAAATTTCTGGGAAGGTTTTTCTTTTATTTCTCATTGCTTAAAAAGGCAGCTTTAAAAAGCACTCTGGCTGTTGTTTCCTTGTTGGGGGAGGAGGTGTTTTTCCTTCATGCTTGGTGCCCCCTCCCACCCACAGCAGCCCCTTGCTTTATGCCTTGTTTGCTGGCAGAGAGTGGGGAAGGCGGGAGCTTGGGTGATTAATTGGGGTTCCAAGAAGGGTCTTGGGGCATCATCATTCTTTATGGGAAATGGGATTAAAATTTGACACTTCTACAATTTTCCCTCTTTGTAGTGAAAATCTCATTTTTCATCAGTTGCCCAAATAATTCCACGTGCAGTCGTCCCTAAATTAATCTTGAATTAATTTTTTACTCTCCTGTCTTCTGATATATAATTTGCCCGTAAGAAAATGCAGAGCCGTCCATCTTCCACGGGACCTGGGGAGAGAGGTCAGCAGACACCCCTGCTGGTGGGAGATGGAGGGTCCCACATCTGGCGTGGCCGATGTCTGGAATGGTAATGCACACCCAGTCAGCTAAGCCGCCTTCCTAGCGACTGCAGGCTGAAACCTGAGCTTGAGGACCCAGAGCCAGCCCAGAGCAGGCTGTGTGTGTAGGCGCTGGTTTATTAGCTCTGTGCAGGTCTGGAGACCAAGAGAGGGCCACTGTCCCGCTGATCCGTCACACATTTAACAAGCTGTGTGTAATACAGGCCATTGCATGTCCTACAGGGAGTCCTTTCCCCAAGTATGGGAAAGACCTGGTGTGGAGTGTCGCAGGCATGCTGTGGCTCTGCAGGGCTACATGGCACATTGCAGATCTAAACTCCAAAGAAGCAACTCCTGCCCTCTCCACCCACCCCTACCCTCTTAGATTTTACCCTGGAGCTCTGCTGGGGGAGGGTCTTCCTGCTCTTTGTGCATTTTCTCTTCCACTACTGGACAAGGCCAGATGTACATTTCCTTTCCTAGGCTCCACTGGGCAATGAAAATTCAAGGAAAGCGCCAAGATGACCTGAATCTCAGCCACAGAGCTGGGGCGGGAGTGCAGCCTTCAGAACCGGTCGTGTGCTTAATTCATCTGGTCCCAGCGTGGAGCTAATGGGGACAAAGTCGGGGGTTCAATCCCCAGGGAGCCAGCTCACTGACAGAGGAAGCCTGCTCCCAAACCAGTGACACCTCTTGACCCGTCATTGACCACAGGAGGGATTGGGTGAAAACCATGGCTGGCCCAGGGCAAAACCATCCCCATGAGCAGCCCATGGTGGGCACAGCTGCCAACGCTTTGCAGTCAAGGATTTTATAAAAATAATTTCTGCAAAGCCTTTTGGATAATTTCACAAGGCAGGTCCAGGCATCCCAGGATGTGACTCTGGGTGGGCTTGGCCTCTTCTGCCAGGGGGGACTCCTTTAACATCCAGAAGGTTCCAAGGCAGCTGACAGGAAGGACATGTAAAGCCCCCACAGCCAGGACTGGCAGAGTGGCAGCCCTGGGTCTGAAGGGGGACTCCTGACAGAGTCCCGGAAGACCAGGCAGTGAGGGATGCGGGGTGGCCAGCAGGGGTGTGTGTTTGTCCAATCAGCCCGACAGCTGGGACGTCTTCTGCCTGTGCTTCTGTGTTAAGTGGGATGGAGTGACTCTCGCTGCATTGGACCATCACTCTCTGGTCGCTGGGGTGTTGTTTCTTAGTCCAGTTTGCTTTTCCAAGGTGCCCTCAGAAGAACAAGAATCCTGCTCACAAATTCACAAATGGCCTATGGAAATAAATCCCTGACTCAACAGAGAAGCAAGACCTACAGCAACGGGGAAAGGACAGACGTGTGAATCTGCCCTTCTGCGTGGATCATTGAAGGCTACTAGCAGTTACTGAGTGCTCACCATCCACTCAGCATTTCACTGGTTTTCTCAACTGCTCCTCAAAATCAACCTGTGAGAATTCTTAGTGTTGCCGTTTTGCCAATGAGGAGGCTGCAGTGTGCCATAAGGTGCCACTTATGGCATGACTAGGTTCCGAATCTCCTTTTGGTGTGAATCTGGGATCCCTGTCTCCATCCAGTGGAAAAGATTTGTTCTTTTGGTCCTTTGCATGTTTCTGTATTTTGTTTTTAGAAAAGCAACATACATATACAGAGTTAAACCCCACTTTGCTTCTTCATTATTATTGAGATGAAGACATTGATTATCATGAGAATGTGGGGGATAATATTAATATAAACAATTGTAGTGTCCATTATTTTTAAATAAGCAAAGTTGATTTTGCTTGCATCTATTACAAAATAAGGAAGTGGTAATCTGTCTTCTTAGAAAAGGCTCAGAGTGGTTCACACAAGTGTAGTCTTTGAAACGTAACCACTTATAAACAGAGAGACTAGGAAATAGAAATACCCACTTGGAAAGTGATCCAGTCAACTAAAATGACTGCAAAGCCAAGGCAGTCGCCAGTGTTTCAGGGTAGTGCCCCCAGACATATGCTTTATTTTGTATGCCCATGGCTTCATTTTTGGGGATTTGGCACAGCTTGCGGGTGCACGTGGCAATAAATAGGCCAGCCAACTCAACAGAGAGTTGCAAAGTGAACTCCAGGCTGCAGGCCGAGCTAATAAAAACCAGATGCACAAAACCAAACACCAGACACATACAAAACCCAGCCTCAATTATTTTAATGCTTCTCCCCACCCCCCCAGCCTAGGGTCATCAGAAAATTCTGTTATGGAATAAATGAAGATATTGCAAAGATTTCAAAGGACAGTTGAAGCTTAGCGGCAACTTTATCTTTGAGCTAAGAGTCTGACAACATGAACCTGGCAAACAATTGGGATCATGCTTGTTATTCACAATAATTAGGAGGGGATGAGGGGGAAATAACTGCTCATGACATCTCTCTTCTGTCTACTTAGTGGAGGTATTTGCTTAAATCCTTGTCACATATACTTATCTTTTAGTATATATGCATTTTCTATTTATTTACTTAAAAGACTCCAACACAAAAACAAAGGAAAAAATCTTGGCTCTCATACAAAAAGGGGCTATAAAAGGCATGGAGTAGAAAGGTGGGGAAGAGAAAAGAAAAGTAACCAAAGAAAGAGTGAAATCTATTAACTCTACTTAGTGCTTTTCTACCCAAGTCTGCACAAGTAGGTGAGGCATCAGGGATGCCGATGTGCTCTGTAATCCCACACCTACCATTCACACACACTTTAGGCAGGCAGTTTAGTATTGTCAAAGGAGTATGACTTTGAAATCAGAAACTCCCAAGTTCAAACCCAGCTCTGCTGTTTATGAGCGCTGTGGTCTCAGCCAAGTTACATCATTTCTCTGAGTCCTTTTTGTGTAAAGGGAGAATATCTGTGAGTTCTAGATATTTGTGGTGACTGAGAGAATTCTTAAATTTGAGATTCTACATGGCATTCTGCACTTAATACTCTATGGTCCTAATGTCTGTGTTATCTTAAAATCTGTATGTTGAAACCACAATTCCCAATGCAATGGCAAGGAGGCACAGCCTATGGGAGGTGATTAGGGCACGGGCATGGAACCCTCGTGATGGGATTGGTGCCCTTACAAAGTATAGGTGAGACCTTGGGGCTCTCTGCTATTCACTACATGAGAAAACAGCCAGAAGGTGTTGTTTGTAAGCCAAGAACCAGGCACTCACTGCAATTCGACCATGCCAATACCCTGATCCCAGACTTGCACCTCCAGATCTGATGTAAATACCAGACTCTGGTACTGTGTTGCAGCAACCCAGAAGAACCAAGACCCAGTAGGTTCACAATAAACATTAACTATCATTGTGGTTCTTCCTTTGTGTTTGTAATCTGGCAAATCAACAGCAGAGAATGAGACTCTTACTAGCTGGTTAACTCAACTAGTCATAACAAATCCAACAAGCAGGTTCAATATCCTGGACTTTTTTATTGTGGTGCAGGTTTTGGTCCTTGTTAGAGGAACTGTCATGGTCAAAGGGCAGTATGAAGAGTTTGCCCCAAGTGGGAGGAAGAAAGGCGGGCACTGGGCCCCGAAGAGAAAGGAGATGCAGGTCCCAGGTTCTGGACTCAGCAGTACCGTGGTGAGCAAATCACCACCTGAGGGCTGGCCACATCACTTGTACAGATAGAGGGCAGAACCTGAACTTCCCACCAGGGCTATGAGGGAAATGTTGTTTGAGCTTCCACAAAGGCTCCCAAATCCTGCAGTTTTGTGAATGTGTGATCTGCCATGAAGTACTCTCCCACCCATGCTTACCACATCAAATACATACTAGTTTTTCATTAATTCAGTAAATATTTGAAAAACACCTGTTATGGACTGAACGCTCGTGGTGCCCCTTCCTTCAGGTTTACATATTGAAGTCCTAACTACCATGTATTTGGAGGTGGGCGTTTTGAGAAGTAATTGGGTTTAGATGAGCTCATGAGCGTAGGACTTAGCATGTCCTTATAAAAGGAAGCAACACCAGAGCTTGTATTCTTTGTGCTCTATGTGAGGATACAGGAAGGAGGCAGCCAACTGCAAGCCAGGAAGAGAGCCCTCTCCAGAACCAAGCCCTCCAGGACCTTGATCCTGGACCTTCCTCCTCCCACAACCACGGGTGTTGGTGAATCACCCCGGTCTGTGGAGCTCCTTTACAGCAGCCAGATCCTATAGAGCAGCGTGTGCACTATCAGTGCACTATCAGCACTGCACGGGCACTGTGATAGATCCAGTGAGATGCGGCTTCTTCAACAAGGGGAGGCTGGTATATGGCCGGGAACTGCAGACACGTGAACTAGAGTAAGTCATGGAGGAGTAGGCTTTACAGAAGTGCTGACAACACCAAGACACCAGAACTCAAGGGTAGGGGAGAGGTTGTGCCAGTCAAGGTGACCCCAAAGACTTTCAGAACAGTAAGTATTTGAACAGAAGCTGGAAAGGTAGTATTACTTTCAGCAGAAAGATGGTGGTGTACTGGAGGGATGGAGAGGGCAAGAGGGAGAAGGAGAAAAGAGCATGAGTAAAAATGCTAAGACTGGGGGATTTGAGGAAAACCTTTTTTAATTCTATTTTTCCAATTTTTTATTTATAAAAAGGGAAGCGATTTCATGAATTTCAGTGTTAAGAACATAATGATGTCTCCCACTCTACCCTCTCACCCCTCCTCCCTCGCTCTCACCCTTCTTCCTTCTTTCTTTGTTATTTTTCTCTTAATTTTTGCAAAGATATAGTTTCCTTAAAAAAAGAAAAGCAAAAAATATTTAGTTTAATGGGAATATAAACAATGGCTATAAACAAAAACTGAATGGAAAACTGACCATTTCACCCATATATACTAAATTTTAAAGTAATCATAGATCATTAAAACTATAATATAGAGTGGATGACAAGATGGCGGAATAGGAAGGGAGCACATTGATAGTTCAGCAAGACACACAGGTTAATAAAAGTGGAGATACTGCAGGGTCAAGGAAGAGTAGGGGAAGAAACAGCAGCGGAAACTCTTCCGGAACTAGTGATTCACAGTGGACCTGCGTGGAGAGCGTGGGAGCCCAAGTTCGGGACACCAGCGGTGGAATCACTGCACCAGCTCTGGAACGCGAGGTGAGCCGAACCTCAATAGCCTGAGACACCAGCGGGCAAGCAGAAAGAGGAGACTAGAGGGAACGAGGCTTGAAACTCTGTGGGGAAAAGTTCACCAGGCTAACTAGAAGAGAGAGAGGAAAAAAAAAAAAAAAGTGACCGATACGGACACGAGTTTCTCTCTCTCTGCTCACCCCTCAAAGGCGAGCAAGACAAAGAGCAGGCGCCATTTTGGACATACGTCATAAGCAGGGCGACCTCAGGTCTGCACCGGCCCTGAGCCTAGCAGAAAAACCTGACTCTGGGGGGAGGCGTGAAATAACAGGAGATTAGCATCTAACTTGG
Source organism: Lepus europaeus (assembly GCF_033115175.1). Taxonomy (NCBI): domain Eukaryota; kingdom Metazoa; phylum Chordata; class Mammalia; order Lagomorpha; family Leporidae; genus Lepus; species Lepus europaeus. The sequence goes on from NC_084839.1 coordinate 4,090,195, forward strand.
CAATCCAGTGGGAGACTGCAGGAGAATTGGAGCCCACACCGAGGGCAGCAGAGATTCCCTGTGTGGTCCTTGGGAAAGAGCTTCTGATCTCTGGCTCCTGTGGGTATATCATTCGCCTGCTAACTACCTCCAAATACGTTCAGCTGTGTGGAATTACGTCCCTTTTGAATCAAAAAAAAAAAAAAAAAGAGAGAGAGATTTACCACGCCTAACCTGGGAGTGTCATCTTTGACATACCCTCAACCCTGAGGAACCAAACACAGCTCTCAGTCCACACTCATCTCAAGCCTCTAAGGCTCCACCGAAAGCAGACAGTCCACTTAATATAGAGCCATAGTGTAACAAGAAAAAACACCACAGTGAAGAAACCAAATATCTCCAACATGCCATACAACAAACGCAAAACCCGAGGTAACAAGAACAAGGAAGACACTATGACGCCCCCAAATGAAAAAGACACCCCAATTCAAGACTATGAAGATGATGAGATCAAAGAAATGCAAGAAGCGGATCTCAAAAAATTGATAAGAACATTAAGAAGTTCTCAAAAACAAATTCTTGAACTACAGAAATCCTTAATGGACAAGATAGAAAATCTCTCTCTTGAAAATGAAATATTAAGGAGGAATCAAAATGAAATGAAACAACTAGTAGAACATGAAACTGTGATAGTGACGAGAAATCATAATGAAATGAAGAATTCAATAGGTCAAATGACAAACACATTAGAGAGCCTTAAAAACAGAATGGGCGAAGCAGAAGAGAGAATATCAGACTTAGAAGACAGAGAGCAGGAAAGGAAACAGGCAAACCAAAGAAAAGAAGAAGAAATTAGAAATCTAAAAAATATTGTCGGGAATCTACAGGATACTATTAAAAAACCTAACATTCGGGTTCTAGGAGTTCCTGAAGGCATGGAGAGGGAGAAAGGATTAGAAGGCATTTTCAGTGAGATACTAGCAGAAAATTTCCCAGGTTTGGAGAAGGACAGAGGCATCTTAATACAGGAAGCTTATAGAACCCCTAATAAACATGACCAAAAGAGATCCTCACCATGACATGTTGTAATCAAACTCACCACAGTGAAACATAAAGAAAAGATCCTAAAATGTGCAAGAGAGAAACGTTGGATTACTCTTAGAGGATCCCCAATTAGACTCACAGCAGACTTCTCATCAGAAACCCTACAAGCTAGAAGGGAATGGCGAGACATAGCCCAGGTACTAAGAGAGAAAAACTGCCAGCCCAGAATATTATACCCTGCAAAGCTCTCATTTGTGAATGAAGGTGAAATTAAGACTTTTCATAGCAAACAGAAACTGAAAGAATTTGTTGCCACTCATCCTGCCCGGCAAAAGATGCTTAAAGATGTGTTACACACAGAAACACAGAAACATGGTCACCAATATGAAAGAAAGTAAAGGAAGGAAACCTCACAGCAAAAGATCACAGGAAGCTCAATTTCTCTTTGACATAGAATTAAACTCTGATGCTCTGTTAAAGCAATGTGTTAAAGTAATCTAAAAACAAAAAGCAATTCAAATCAATTGGCAATCTACAAAAAGAGTTAAAGATTTTAAAAGCTATTATTAAAATTGCTATATTGGTCTATTATGCTATGTTATATGTGTGTACATATTGTATGTCCACATGGGGAAATTTTATTAAGAGTTTTATTTTAAATGGCTTATAGATAAGATTGTCCATAAATTTAAGCTGCTAAAATTAATCAAAGATACATTTTAATTTGTGTGACCTGAATCTGTGTATCATATGTTTTAAACTTGTTGGTAGAAAGAAACTAAAAACATTTTAGATGGTTGTGCTTAAGTTTACTGGTTAAACAAACTACACCATGTTAGATATTTAAGAGGTGTTTTCAAATACATCATTCTTAAAATTTATAGAAGGCATTGGACCTTCTGGTAAATGTTTTCTTAAGTTGTTATCTAATGGTTGAAACGGTTTGCTAAGTATTCGTGTAATATTGCTATTGTCAGCAATCAATCTAGGACTTGCTCCCTCATTTCTCTATTCTAAGCCCAACTTGTTCTTTCATTTCTCTATTCTCTTCAAGGTAGGAAACTAATTCTATTGTGAAGGAATCTGTAGGATGCACAATTTAATCTTTAGACCTTATAAAAAAGATGGCTAACATTTTTCTGTAATAGCATAGCCAAAATAAGAACTTAAATAATAATCTCATAGCTAGATTCACTTCGCCATCAGCGAAGTATACAGTAAATAGAAAAAACCTCCCTTTCAGACCAAAGGGAAAGAAAGTTTTAAAGTGAGAATATAATTTTCCTCATGGGCATTGTCTACCTTAGAAAAACTACTACAGAACATGCCTGTGACTATAGACTTGTAGTTCAGGCCACCGAAGATTAGAGATGGGACACGGGCACTCCCTTGACTTGCATCCTCTGGTCTGCTTTAACATAAACCAGGAGGAAAAGAAAGCTAGGCATCAGAAGCAATGGGTGGCAGGCCTGTTACTGGCTGATCTGTACAGTGATCTGCCCTCAAGGAGTCCCAACAGGCCAGTCCACTGCAGTGGCTTTCAATATGGTAAGCCTGGGCTTCAGCAGAAGTCAGCTTGTGAAGAGCCCTGGCAGCTCTGCCAAGAGTTGGATCACTGGAAATGGACCTGCCCTGGAGTCGAAGGATGCCCAGGTCAGAGCCACAGATCTTATTGGCTCTAAGCTGAAAAGCCCTTCACTCAGCCCAACTTCCAAAGGGACCACTGCAGCTGAGGGGACGGCCAAGTAGGGTCAGCAACATTGCAGGCAGAACTGTAAATTTCTTGTTAGAGATGCCACCTGCCTTTACCTGGCCAGCTCTCCTCCCAGGCCAGCCAAGTAATGAAAGTCAACAGAGTGCCTTCCCCCAGGAGGTTCACACCTCCCTTAGGATATACCCCATGTGAAGAGATAGGTAGGTCTGGGCCTCTTAACTTACAAGGCCTAAAGCCCAACAGATTATTATCAAGCCCCTTCTATCAGGTTCTATTTGCCTCTCAGTCAGAAAACTTAATTGTAGCTTAGACAGCACCTTTCTTAGCACATCTAATAATGACTCTGTCCTTTGTTCTAGATCCTGTCTAGCACACTTGGGCCTCATTCCTTTGTAATCATAACCTCTACTCTACCACCAATGGCTCTACTCCCGACCTGTGTGTACTGATGGTCCTCTTCCCCACTTAATGCTGTATAATTGTCCAAACCTGGCAAATGCCACTCTTAGGATCATTGGTTACTATCCTCACTCTGTCTTTTATGACCTTGTCTAAATATGATCAGAGTCGGCAACCTTGGAAGGCTTCCATAGCCTTGGCAACTCATGATAACAGCCTAGGGTGGTTACTGGCGCCATAAACTAGAGTGTCAATTTGTTGGGTCAACAACAGGAGCCACTGTGCACTTGCTCCTCATGTGGGATCTCTGTCCTTAATGTGCTGTACATTTTTATTTAATGCTATAACTAGTACTCAAACAGTATGTTTCACTTTGTGTTTCTATGTGGGTGCAAACTGTTGAAATCTTTATACTAAATTGATCTTCTGTATATAAAGAGAATTGAAAATGAATCTTGATGCAAATGGAAGAGGAGAGGGAGCGGGAGAGGGGAGGGTTGTGGGTGGAAGGGAAGTCATGGGAGGGGGAAGCCATTGTAATCCATAAGCTGTACACTGGAAATTTATATTCATTAAATAAAAGTTAAAAAAAACTATAATATAACAATATATATATATAATATATAATATATAATATATTGTTATATATAATACATAAATATATATCAAGTATATAACATTGTTAACCATTGATTTCACAAAGGTATAAAACAAAGTATTACAAATTTACACTTTGAGCAACACTGATGCATAGACATTTTTTCTTTTTCTTTTTTTTAAATTTTAACTCCCACAAATAAGAGAGAACATATGCTATTTGTTTTTCTTGATCTGGCTTATTTCACACAAAATGATGTCCTCCAGTTGCATCCATTTTGCTGCAAATGGAAAAATTCCATCCTTTCTATAGCTCAATATTATTCCATGGTGTATGTATATATATCACAGGTATATATGTGTGATATACATATGTTGTATGTATATATATCATGTTTTATTTATCTATTCATCAGTGATGAACACCTTGGTTCATTCCAAATTTTGGCTATGGTGAGCAAGGCTGATATAAACATGGTGGTGCACATATCTCTTTGATATGTTGTGGAAATTATTGAAATTGTAAAAATCTAAACAATTAGCTTGAATTTTGACCATACAACTTTTCAAAATACAAAGTTACATTATTTTATAAGTTACACTAATTTGTAATGAGATTCAGTTTTAAGTTGCTCTAATTTATACACTGAGAAAAGTTATATTAAAGAAATAAATTTAATCAATTCTTTTTTTCTTTTTTTGACAGGCAGACTGGACAGTGAAAGAGACAGAGAGAAAGGTCTTCCTTTTTCCGACCCCCCAATGGCCTCTGCAGCCGGCGCACTGCGGCTGGTGCACCGCGCTGATCCGAAGCCAGGAGCCAGGTGCTTCTCCTGGTCTCCCATGCGGGTGCAGGGCCCAAGGACTTGGGTCATCCTCCACTGCCCTCCTGGGCCACAGCAGAGAGCTGGACAGGAAGAGGAGCAACTGGGACAGAATCCGGTGCCCCAACTGGAACTAGAACCCGGTGTGCCGGCTCCGCAGGCGGAGGATTAGCCTAGTGAGCCGCGGCGCTGGCCAATTTAATCAATTATTTAAAAAAATATTTTATTAATAATTGTACTATTTGCATATATGTACATTGTGTATACAGAACTGAACAGGTTATTCAACATTTGACCTCTTTGACATGACTTTATGATGGGAGGATTGGAGCTTCTTTTTTCAATTTGTTTGTGTGATACCTACTAGGTTATTGTTATGTACAGTTTCTCCACTATGTTATGTAACACTAGGTACTTATCTTTTCAATATAACTCTGATTCCAAACTCTTTCTACATACCCTATGCTTCCAGGCTGTAGAAATCACCATTCTGTGTTCAAATTGACTTTTTTTTTAAACTCTCAGATTTGAGGAAGGATGTGTCTGTGTATGACTTATCTCACTTAACATGGTGTCTTCCAGTTCCATGCATTTGCCTGCAAATCACAGGTTTTCATGTTTTTATGACTGAATAACATTCCATTGTGTGTGTGTATATGTGTGTTTGTGTACACATATTTTATTTACTCATTCTGATGTGAACACCATGATTGGTTATTGTAAACAGTGCTGCTATAAATATAGTGGAGCGCATATCTTTTGATACAATGAGTTCATGTCTTTGAATATTTCCCAGTAGTGAGCTTGCTGGATCATATTAGCAGTTCTATTTCTAGTTTTTTAACAAATCTTCATATTGTTTTTCATGGTGTCTGTACTAATTAAGTTTCCCAACAACACTGGATAAGAGTTCCTTTTTCTCCACATCGTCTCCAGCATTTGTTACTGTTTTTTGACAATAGCCGTTCTCGTAGAGATGAGATGAGCTCTCATTGTGGTTTTAAATTGCATTTCCCTAATGACCACTGGTAGCTAGTTATTATCCACAGAGGAAAGCTACATTTATTAATGCCTTAATAAGATTAATAGTTAATTTTATTATTGATACAATTTGCATTGATATTGCTCGGATGTATGCTCATAGACGTGACTCACACCTGTGACACAGCCCTGCCGGACAATCACCTCCCTGTCACCCCTTCACCACAAGCCTGACTATGCAAGTGAAAAATGTTTGTCCTGCAATTCATCTTCTGATTTCATCTGGATGATTTATTCATAGCTGCCAGAGCCTCGTTTCACACAACAGTGAGCACTGGTGGGTAAAAAGGAATGCTGGGTTCTAATTCTCCATGTCATGAAATCTCCAGGAACTTCTTTTCCTTGGATTTACATTTGCAAGGTGTGATTCTGAAAACACTGAAGGGTGGGATGAGATCGAAGACTTGCCAAAGTCGTGGCCTTATGAAATGGTGCATCTTCCACAGCTGTCTGTTGACCCATGTGACAGAAACAAGCTGATGGCTCCCGAGAACCCACTGAAAGCGACCTGCTTTGTGGTGCAAATAAATATTGAAATCCATTCACAGTTGAATGCATCTTCCACAAGCTTTTGAAGATTCCTCATACTAAATCTGATAATCTTCGAGATCACTGCATTCCAGTATGTTTTAAAGGTTTATTTACATATGTATATTATATATATATATATTTGAATATAGATATAGATATAGATTTGAAAGGCAGAGTGACAGAGAGAGGGAGAGAAAGCTCTTCCATCAGTTAGTTCACTCCCTAAATGGCTACAATAGGGAGGGCTGGGCCAGGCTGAAGCCAGGAGCTAGAGCCAGGAACTCCACCTGGTTCTCCCACATGGGTGTCAGGAACTCAAATACTTGAGCATTCTGTCTATCAGGTGTATCAGCTGGGAACTGGATAGGAAGAGGAGTAACAGACTGGAGCCACACTCCAGGGTGGAATGTGGAATATGGACTTCCCAAGCCACGGCTCACCTGTTGCACTATAGCACTCACCCTTAGATCCCAGTTTAAAATCCCTGGAGTAATCCGGCCAATTTACATCAACAAGCTCAGTCAACTATTAACTTCTTCTCTGTGGATTCTAGCTTCTTAAAATCATGGCCTACAGAAGGGAGAGCCAGCTCAACTGCTCACAGCACCTATGAGAAGAATCTGATGGAAATAAACTTGGAGAGTTCATGTCTGATCTAGAAAGACTTGCTGGGGTGGGTATCTGGCTTGGCAGTAAAGATGTCAGCTGAGATGTATCAGAGTGTCTCTGTTTGATAATTCTCTCAGACTCCTGATCCCCGCTTCCTGCTAATCCTGGGAGGCAGCAAGTGATGGCTTAAATAGCTTGGTCACTGCCATCTACAGGAGAGACCTGGATTGAGTTCTTGGTTCCCATCGTCAACCTCGGCTCAGCTCTAGCCATACCCAGTATTTGGGGAGTAAACCTGCAGATGGAGGCACCACCTCTCTCTCTCTCTCTCTCTCTCTCTCTCTCTCTCTCTCTCTCCCTCGCTCTGTGTTTGTGTATGTGTGTGCCTGTCAAATAAATAAATAAATTTGATAAAAGAAAATTAAACATTTCATTGTTTTCAACCCTGGTAGACTGTGTCCATGAGGGAAGTAGGAATAAGAGCTCCGTGTCACTTGATTTGAAGATTCATACATGATACCTCCATTTTAAAATTCTAATGTATCAATTAAAATAACCATCATGGCTGCACTCCGTTTTTGCTGGAGTCAGGTGCTGCCTGTACTGTCCCTGTGTCCCCGGCTGTCTGTGCTGAGCTGCAGGTGCTGTGCCTTACCACCTGTTGGTGTCTGCCAGACCTCAAAGCATGAAGCCCTCATCCCGTCCCCATCAGTGCTTCCTCGTCGTAACAGCTTCTTGATCATCTGAGGAGATCCTTCAAAGTGCCTATTTGGGAATCTCTCCACGGACTTACTGAGTTGAAATTTCTTGGGATGGGGCTCAGGGTTGCATTTCCAACAGCCTTCACAAAGGATTCTGATGTATAACGATATTCAGAACCCCCACTGTGTGAAGCCCTGTATACCTGCAAGCTTCAGTTATAAGTGCACCATTCTGGGCAGACTTACCAGCATCAATTAAATGTTTTGTTTTATGGATACAAAGTCCTATGAAATAGAATTTACTAAAGAGATGCAGACAGTGGGCCGGGGCTGAAGCCCCACTACAATTTACCCACATGGCCTGCCTGTGTGTATTGATCTTGCTATTCAACTTGATGAGAGACTCAAAGGAAACTGTTGACCATTTCCTTGACCACACAGTTGCCAAGGAGAGGGGGCACAAATGTAGGAGAGGGAGTACCCAACTCCCACTTGTGAGCCTCAGGGAGATGTTAAACAGAGAACCTTCCTCCACCATTTTTAATTGCTAACAGAAACAGAAAGTTGAAATTCTTCCTGACTAACGACATTTCCCATTTCAGCACTCATGTTCCAGTCATCTTCCATCAAAGCATTGCCTGGGAATCGGAGCTTGGCATTTGGGGAAAATGGGCGACCACCACGAATAAGCATCATCTCATGAACAGAAGTGCCCTTCAGCTCCTGTTCCTCCCTCAGAATTTGCCACAAGCACAAACTAAAGGAAGCCGTACGATCCACTGCAGATCCAGAACATGCTATTGAGTTTTCAGAGGGCCTGGGGCACACAGAATACCTTGCTCCCAGTGGGCACACAGAAAAGCCTGGATCAGTTGCCACATGGTGCCAATCAACAGCCCAGCCCATGTGCACCTTCACTGGCCTGGGCCTATCAAATCCAAACCTTCTCTTGAGGAGGTCTCCAACACAGATGCCATGATCACCTCATGTCAGTGGCTCCTGGACGTTTATGGAAATGGAAATTAAGAGTTTATTTTTAGTGCAAAAAACATTTGAATACAAAAAAAATTCATGAATGCATGTGGTCATCAACAGTTTATGAAAACGGGTTTTATGTAAAAAACTATGCATGGATTTCAAAGGGTTTTTTGTTTTGTTTTGTTTTTGTTTTCTTTTGCACCAACATGAACTTTGTGTTCCATTTCCCCATGAACTTTTTGAAGCACCCTCACACAGCAACGCTCTCTTTGGAGGCCGAGCATTTACGTGACTTGTCTGTCACCCATCTAGTTAGTGGTGAATCCACCAGAGGCCTATGTCTGCCCTGCAGTGTGCTGATGGCCAAGGTCTAGCTCAGGCCTACACCAAGCTTGAGACAAAACTCAACGGATTCCCAAGAGTTCTACAACTGCCTTTCCTCTTTAGGGACAATAGCACACAATGAAAGGAAAATGGTAACTTTTCTGAGATTCTGTGATTCCAATAGGATTTTAAAGAAGGCTATGAGACATAAAGGATGAAAAAATTGAATAAATCAGCGTGATCACAATCCCTCATTGGGCAACAAATTTCCAACCAGACCATCCTACAAAAACAACACAGAGCTCACCTTCCTCGTAATTCACAAAATCTTAGGCCATGCCCTGTAATAGCTCATCAGAAGTGACCTAGACCTTCTGCAAATCCCATCCCCCCAGCAATTAATCCTGAGGCTCCCAAGTGAAAATGGATTGCAAATTGAAAATATTCGGTAAAAATGATATGCATTGTTTGCCAGAAAAGCAAGCCGTAGGCTCACAGACGACATTCACAAAAGTGCTTATGTGGGGCTTGAGCTGGGGACATATGGTTTTCGTTAGGGTTGCTAAAGAGCCTTTTCTAAATATCTGAGTGAAAATCACAGCAGTTATTGCCCATATTTAACATTCAAATGTCCAGAACCAACGGCCGTCTGGAAGATTTCATTTTCTGCAGTGGGGTATTAATACAGTCATGCACCATGCAAGCCGCAGAGCCCTGGTGCAACTCTGGCTGCTGCATTCTCTGGGTGACGGAAAGGATCAGGTTACAGCCCAAGCCTGCACCGGGCCCCAGCAGAATGTGTGTCCAGGTTGGTCCTCAGACCACACTGAGAGGGAGTAGTCATAAACATTCTGGCTGGCTTCCACGCTGGTTTACTTTACCCAGACAGCATTTCCTATCTCTTGATTTCTCACCTTCTGAAAAATAGACCTTGGAAAACCCATTCTTAATTAGTTTACTTTCAAATATGTCCTGCACAGCTATTCGGACAGAAGGAATGTGATACTTGGCTTGTTTAAACAGTATTCAACTCATGTGAAACAAATTATTCACATAAAGCAGGGGATTACAGGAAAACCTTTACAGTAGGGGGGAAAAGGCACAAGTTGACCATGATTTTTTTTGTCTCCATAAATGTAAGGCAGCACAAGGAACCACTGATGCATGTGTATAGCAAGCATGTGCAGGCCTGAGGCCTTTGAAAACCCAGCTTCTCGCTCTGTGATCAAGTCTGTGAGAGTTCATGCTTCTCCTTACACCAGGATGTTTCTTGGACTCCTATGACATCCTCTGATGAACACATCAGAGTCTCTGACCAGTAAATCTGCAAAGCTTTTGTTTACCTTGCTCAGTAGCTTGCACTTAACTATTAAAGATGTAACTGTATTTATGGCTTATCATATCTTAGGAACTGAGAAATGAAAGGCTATTATACATCACTATTTCCAAAAGTATCCATTTTCAGAATCCCAGAAGCTAAAGCTGAGCCCAGCAATCCCAGTTCCTGCCTCCTTGCCCAGTGATCTCGCCCCTCTCCCAGGCAGCAGAACCATCATGTATCCTGGAATCTTCTGGGGGTCCTTGGTCACAGTGGACAGCTCTGGAGCACCTCACAGAAGTTTGCATCTGCAGACTGAGCTAAGTCCAGGAACGGGCATTTTTTCAAGCTCAGGTTCAGATCCAGACGGTCTTGGAAACACACTGAAGCTTGATCTGTGCATTGCTCCCCGATCAGCTGTTTCTGAGTGGCCAGGACACAGCTCACTACTTGGGTTTCTATTGTCCATCTGGAGATCCGGGTTGGGTTCCTGCTTCCTGGCTCTGCCTCCAGCCCATGATGACCTTTGAATGCTTTTGGGGGAATGAACCAGCAGATGGGCACTCTCTCCCTCTCTCTATGTCTGTTTGTGTTTCTATCTCTCTGCCTTTCAAAAAGATACCTCCCACTTAATGCTGTATAATTGCTCTAACCTGGTAAATGCCACTCTTAGGATCATTGGTTACTATCCTCAACCTGTCTTTTATGACCTTGTCTAAATATGATCAGAGTCGGCAAACTTGGAAGGCTTCCATAGCCTTGGCAACTCATGACGACAGCCTAGGGTGGTTACTGGCGCCATAAACTAGAGTGTCAATTTGTTGGGTCAACAACAGGAGCCACTGTGCGCTTGCTCCTGATGTGGGATCTCTGTCCTTAATGTACTGTACATTTTGATTTAATGCTATAACTAGTACCCAAACAGTATGTTTCACTTTGTGTTTCTATGTGGGTGCAAACTGTTGAAGTATTTATACTAAATTGATCTTCTGTATATAAATAGAATTGAAAATGAATCTTGATGTGAATGGAAAGGGAGAGGGAGCGGGAGAGGGGAGGGTTGCGGGTGGGAGGGAAATTATGGGAAGGGGAAGCCATTGTAATCCATAAGCTGTATACTGGAAATTTATATTCATTAAATAAAAGTTAAAAAAAAAAAAGATACCTCAGGAGAAAAAATGTGCATCATGAAAAACTATGTATGCATTTCAAAAAAACAGCAAAAAAAGCTTACATTTCTTTTTTTAAGTTTTTATTTATTTGGAAGGCAGAGAGAGAGAGGGAGAGACGGAAGGAGGGAGAGAGAGGAAAGGGGGAGAGAGGAAGAAAGAGAGAGAGAGAGAGACATTTTCCATCTTCGATCAGCTGATTCACTCCTCGGATGACCTCAACAACCAGATCTGAGCCAAGGTGAAACCAGGAGCCAACAACTCCATCAAGGTCTCCCTTGTGGGTGGCAGGGGCTCAATCACTTGTCCGTCTTCCACTGCCTACTCAAAGGCCTTAGTAAGGAGTTGAATTGGAAGCAGAGTAGCTGGGATTTAACGAGCCCATGGATGTAGGATACCAGCATCACAAGCAGCTGTTCAATCAGTTTTACACAACACTGCTCCCAAACTTATCTTTCAATTCCATTTGTCCATAGACTTTTTTCTTTCACTTCTAAACTTCTATTTTTTGTGTGATGTTCCCATGTCATTCCTGTGTTTGGATGTCTCAATCCTAATTAGATTTTGAAGGATGAGGAAATACACTGAATATCAAATAAAATCCAGTGCAAATGTTATACCTTCATCAACTATTTATTTTACCCAAATTTCATTTTCTATTAGTTGTTTCTAGTTGTTCAGTATTTTCTCTTCTTTTAAAACAAAAGAAAAACAAATCAGAGGTGTCAGCCCTGAACTCCATTATTTTATTGTCATTAACACATGGTTGCAAACTCTAGTAATGCAAAGTGTTTCCTCTGAAAAAAAGGAAAACAAAAAACTATAACATTAAGTACACCCCTTGATGTACTCAATAAAAAAAAATTTTCCAGTATGTTTCTAAACCCTCAGTGATCTAAGCTTCTTTGTGTAGTGCCCAGAGACTTTAAATCACCCTTGAGTGTGTTTGTGTGTGTGTGTGCATACATGCATGTATGATATTTTCCGTGTTAACTTGGTGTTGCCTTCCGAATATTTTGCTTTCACAGTATCATAGATTGTTCTAACTGTTACACCTGTCAATTCTTAATACTTTCACATCACCCTCAAAGAGAAATTTGGGGTCCATTATGCAACAGTGCCTATCTCCCTTCCACTCAGCCTGTAGTGACCTCTAACATATCTTTTTTTCTGATTTTGATGACTTTAGATATTAAAGCAATTGTGGTGGTAAAGGTTCATTGCTTGGTGCCTATATTATTTCATTTAATGTAATGTTGTCAAGGTTCATCATGCTGTGCCGCATATCAGGACTTCACCCCTTTGTGAGGCTGAAGACCAGCCCACTGCCGGGAAGTGCCACAATTTGCTTATCCACTCTTCAGGTGATGGCATGTTTCCATCTCTTGGCTGTTGTGAATGAGATGTGGTGTACATGATGATCCCCACTGAGGGTTTCCATTCCTTTGTATTTTTACTGGTTGCTGGGTATGTGGCAGTTTTATCTAGTAGAGCCCAATCTATGATGTAGTGATGGCATAATGCATATTTATTTAACAAATTGTCATGTAATTATTTTATCCAAACTCATCCTGTAGTGACTTCAACTGACTTTTAGGAATGTGTAAACCAAGAGACAAATCAAGGTGATGTTTATGTGTGTGAGCCATAGTAGATGTCAGACAGGAGATGAGATTCTGAGCCTCCTGGAAGCCAATGTGAAAAAAATGAAATAGAATTGGATTACATTAGTGATGTAAGAGCTATGTGGTTCTTTGGAACTGACAAGTGATAAGTGACAAGTGACGTGAGATGTACCACAGAAACATTATAGTTGAGCAGTAAGTGATGATTTGATGCTCAGCCTGACTTCAAGGGCCCCTGAACGGCCTCCATGCCACCCAAAGCTGGGAAGCCAGTAAGCTATCAAAGGCTCATTGTCCATCAGGCTGGCTTAGGAAGGTGAATTTCTTCCAGAGAACAATTTTTCTTGGCATTTAGGAAGGCAATGGCCATCTTAAGCCCAGCTGTTAGAACCGAAAAGCTAGGATGGTACCACCCTCATTGTGCAGGGTCTGATCTCTGTGCCACATGGTCACGGACATGCAAAGCTGTTTCTTCAGTTCTTCAGCTTAAACTAAATGTCTACCCTGGAAGTCGAGGTCCAAGACAGTCTGCTGTGGGATCTCAAGACCTAGCCACTGAATGTCATGTTGGTTGTTCTGGTCCTGTTTGTTCAAATAAACTACCCATGGAGAATTGCATATGTTACCAGTGTGGGAGGCACACTGGTACAGGAGGGCACAACAGTCTGGCCTGCATGTAGAGCCCTCAAATCTATGCTGTGTCAACCCTGTCTCTAGTATTTGGTATACAATGTGTCCGGGTAAAGGAAAGTTGCTGAACGTCTAAACAGAGTTTTGAAAGCAATGTTGTGTGCAGATGTTGGTCCACTGAGCATGATTAAAAACTTTTTGAATTGTTGCCAAAGTTTGATTAAAGAGATTTTACATAGTTTTTTTTAAAAATCTGGATTTCTGTTTTCTTTTGAAAAATTTGAAGATAAACCAGTGCTGTCTGATCCATCAGAGCCTTGCTGGAGGGAGGGGCAGCCGTTCTCAATGCTCATGCTTTACGCTCATGCACTGCAACTGCTATCCGCCATCCCCACCATCCGCACGGCCCCACCACCTCCACCATCTCCACCGTCTCCACCACCTCCACCGTCTCCACTGTCCCCCCACCTCCACTGACCCCACCTCCACTGTCCCCCCACCTCCACCGTTCCCACCACCTCCACCATCTCCACTGTCCTCCCACCTCCACCATTCCCACCACCTCCACCATCTCCACTGTCCCCCCCACCTCCACTGTCCCCCCACCTCCACCGTCCCCACCATCCTCATGGCCTCCACCACCTCCACTGTCCCCCAACTTCCACTGTCCCCACCACCTCCACCACCCCCCACCTCCACTGTAACCACCACCTAGAGCAAAGGAAGAAGGTCCAAAGGAAAAAAATTCTCTCTAATTTAAGGAGATTAAAATTTTATTTCTCTGATTTCTTTTCCATAACAAGAGAAGATGGGCATTCTGAGGCACTCATTAAGGGTTCTATTGTAAAGAGCCCAGCAACTGAGAATTCCTCATAGGAAACCATTATTAAGGCTTCCACCACACTCCTGAGCAGGACTTCGGGTCAAGAAAACTGTGTTTTTAAAAAAATTTATTTATTTCAAGTCAGAGTGACACAGAGAGGGAGAGACTGAGATAAACACACACAAACACACACACAGAGTGAGAGAGACAGAGAGAGAGAGAGACAGAGAGAGACAGAGATCTTCTATCCATTGATTCATCCCTAAATGGCCACAAAAGCCAGGTCTGGGACAAGCTGAAACCAGGAACTCCTTCCCTTGTGAGTGACAGGGGCCCGAGCAGTTGGGTCTTCTGCAGCATACCCAAACAGGGAACTGGATCTGAAGCAGAGTATCTGAGACTGGAATCAGCACTCTCATATGGGATGCCAGTGTTGCACGCTGAAACTTAAGCTGCTGTGCCACAATATTGACCCAACATTTGTAAATGCAAGATTAATGACTGTAGGGAGGGGCCTGCCTGGAGCAATTCTTCCTGGTAGAAAATTGAAAACGGCTTTTCCACCAGAAACAGAGACTGGCTATTAAAGCTCCACAGCCTAGAATTTCTTGTACTTCAGCTATCACCAAAGCCTTCTGGTGGAACATTAGTGCACATGCGTTAACACACACACAAATCGGGGAGAGGAAAGTGTGTGAGGATGGCATGACCATGATATCAGCCTGAAGAACACAGGGTTGGTGTCTCACATTGTGACATCCCAGCCCCGGCCATGGTCCTCCGAGTGCTGGCAGAGCTGAGCTGAACAACAGGTGAAAAAGCTACTCCTCACATAAATGTGCATACTGATACCCTGTAGAATAAAGGGGAGACTCGAGGAAAGGAATGGGGAGAACGATGGTTCCCAGTTTTGAGGACGATGGATGTAGATCAGGGGCAAGGCAGCCTTCCCGTAGCTCTTTCTATAACAGACATGGCGTTGGAGCCCAGCTCTGAATGGCAGGAAATCACATTTTAGAAACTGCTGTAAATGATATGAAAGGGATTCTACCCAAGACTGCTCTATAGGAACACATTGCTATTTTCAGGTAGCTACGGAGGCCACAACTTGAATTTCTGCCAGCCAGGCAATGTGATTAGAGAGGAGAGTTAAGCAGGGGCTTTGTATGGCCAGGGTCCATTCTCTAGGCATATTGGGGAAGAGCATCAGGGCCCAGTGTGTGTGCATCCCTGGTGCACAGGAGCAGGGGCCGGCATGTGCACTCCCTCCTGTACAGGAGCAGGGGCCAGCATGCTGAGCTTGGCATGTGTGGGCACATTTCTAGAGAAGCAGCTCATCTTTGAGATATTCACAGATGTTCGCTATGAAAATCACTTATCAGACACCTTATGGAGAGGCACAGTTCTGAAACTGCACTAAAATCCAAGAAACATGTAGGATTTTGTTTCATATGACTAGTTGTTTTCAAACAACCAGTTGTTTTAAGTCCCTATCTTTCAGGGAATGTGTTTAACCTTTCCTAAAATCTCCTGAATATTCCTAAGTTTAACATCTCAGAAACAGATTCTGTCTAAAAGTGAAACTACAAAGCATTTCCCCAAATACCAATGCCCGTTATCAAAACTTGAGTCTGTGCACCCTGGCCCTGCAGACTGTGTGCAGGTGCAGGAGACACAGCAGGTGCTCCCACACTGGTCTCTACTGTTAAGGAGTGCCTTTGATTAGCTCCTCCCCAGAGCAGGGTTTAGTCATTACGCACCTGGCTATGAACAAGCCTGGAGGAGCTCGGCCAAGTTCAGCAAAACAGTCTAGCAAGTGAGAGATTTGGGAGCACTGCCCACGGAGCCATATGAAGGAACATCTGGCCGGACAGGTGATCATGAGGCAGGCTCCCTCTGCCAGCCTCACAGCCTCACCCAGGACCCCAAATGCCCTTGGATTCCATAACCATGTAAAGTTCAGAGGCAAAATCATTTCCTATGTGTCTTTGCTCAAGACAGATTAGGAGAGAGGTCCAGAGATGCCTCAGACAGAAAGCCTTCCAAGCGATTCTACATGTGTAGTAGAGGGAGAAACAGGTTCCTAAAACCGGCCTGAGTGCCTGAGCTCCTGTGGCAAAGTCAAAGGTAGCAAGAGCTCCCACCCAGCCCTGAGAACTGCCCCAACTTCAGGGAGTGCTTCTGCTCCTCAGGACTCCTGAGGCCTGGGCTGAGCCTCTGAGAAATGCTCACCTCCAACAGACTGGATGTCCTGGATGCGCCCATCGGTCCACACCTTTCTATTTGCCATGTGGTTAGGCTGCAGGCTGCCCCATCAACCTCCTGCTTCTGCGCCCTTCCCTCGGGTGAGATCAGCCTGCTCCTGCCACTGCACACGTTCCTCATTTCTGCCATCGGCCCCCTTTGTGCAATACAGGCTGCTGTAGCCCAACGTGAGCAATCCGGGAAGTGGGAGACTCATCAGATGGCAAGGCAGGGAGCCGAAGCAAGCCAACAAGGGGCTTCCTCTCCCCTCCCTGGAGCAGGAGAAAGGCGGGATGGAGAGGCAGGCAATATGCAGGCAGGTGGTCATGTTGTCTGGTACCCTGACTTGGCTGTTACTGTTTCTGTAGACTGGGAATTCTGTTTTTCATTGCATATTTGCACACCGCAGAAGCCCTTTAGAACTGTTGAGAACATCTCTCCTGCTCACCTGGCATCCACAGCCAGAGCAGGAAAGCGGAACAAAGGACCAGAATCTGGATGTCCGTGTGCAGTTTCCTTTCTTTAATCTTTGACTAGCAGAGCTGCCTACTATAATTTTTATTCATTTTGGTATCTACGTGTGTGTGTGTGTGTGTGTGTATTGAGGGTCATACATACATACGTGTATTTTCAAGTGGAGACACCAAAGAAAAATCTTTTAAAGTGCTGCCATGGTTCTTGAAATCTGTGTCCACTTAGTCGTGCACACATTGTACTGTGTCAGCACACAGGTTGAGCCAGAATCATGTGTTTAGTGATGGAAGCTGAATCCCCATCACAGTTGCCAGTTAACATAGATTTAGCTCAGTGAGTGAAGATCAACAAAGTATTATTGCAATAGATCAAATTTTGGCTTTAAGTTAATGAAAACAGACTAAAAAAATTCTATTGTGGGGCCAGCGCTTTGACATAGAAGGTAAAGCCACCACCTGCAGTGCTGGCATCCCATATGGGCACTGATTTGAGTCCCGGCTGCTCCACTTCCGATCCAGCTCTCTGCTGTGGCCTGGGAAAGCAGTGGAAGATGGCCCAAGTCCTTGGGCCCTTGCACCCATGTGGGAGACTGGAGGAAGCTCCTGGCTCCTGGCTTCGGATCAGCACAGCACCAGCCATTGGGGCCATCTGGGGAGTGAACTAGCAAATGGAAGACCTCTCTCTCTCTCTTTGCCTCTTCCTCTCTGTAACTCTGCCTTTCAAATAAATAAATAAATCTTTTAAAAATTATATTGTGATGTTTAAGTTTAATGAAAAATAAAGAATTGAACTTAAAGAACTTAAAACAATACAGTGTGTGTGTGTGTGTGTGTGTGAGAGAGAGAGAGAGAGAGAGAGAGAGAGGACTCAAATTTACTTCTCTGTATTAACTGTAATTTCACAGTAAAGAACATGCACAATTGAAGTTTTAGCAAAATAACACTACTGGTTTCTTTTAATCAGGAAAGAAAAAGCAGGAGCTTAGAAAACAGCATCAACAAACAAACATATAGATACAGAAATCTGAGTACAACGCTTGGGAAGACTTCATTACACAGCCCGGCAATCCACGGACAAACAAGTCGTTCCAATTCAGGCACGCTTGACATGGAAGCAGCAAAGCACAGTCACCATTCACCTTTCTGTACCCATGTGTAGGGATGAATGCGAGAAAGCTGACGAGTGGACACCAGACTCATCCAAGGATGGGAAGGAAGGGATTAAGAACTCACGCAGGGGACGACGGAGCCTGTTCGTCCTTGTTCAAGAGTCAGAGCTGCAGGCACCTGTGAGTGAGTGTGTGAGCACCTGCTGACCCTGGGCCAACAGCCACCAGCGCACCTCCCCAACCCGAGAGGGGCCATGGGGAGCCAGGTAGAATGTGGAGATACCACCCCCATCGTTAGTGATCTGTCCTCTCCTTCAGTGAGAACTAAATTCCAAGAATTTTAAAAGAGTAACCAGATTTTCCTTAACTCCAAAATGTTTCAAATCTCAAAATACATGATTACAATCTATTCAGAAGTAGGACCACAACAGCAAAATGTGGACAAACGCTGTTTGTGCATTGTGAAATTCAAAAGATGACGTCAAAACACTTTGTGTAAGAATTGCTTTAAATATCTTGATTTGGGGCTGGCGTTTGTGGTGTAGTGGGTTAATCACCATCTGCAGTGCCAGCATCCCACCGGGGGGCCAGCTGGAGTCCTGGTGCTCTACTTCCTGTCCAACTCCCTGTTAATGCACTGGGAAAGCAGCAGAAGATGGCCCAAGTGCTTGGGCTCTTGCGCCCACGTAGGAGACCTAGAAGAAGCTCCTGGCTCCTGGCAGCCCAGCTCTGGCCATTGTGACCTCTTAGGGAGCGAACCAGTAGATGGAACTTCTCTCACTCTCTTTTCTCTCTAACTGTGCCTTTCAAATAAATACATAAATATTTTTGAAAAATGAAAATGATAATATCTGACCTGATTTCCAAAGTTTGAGAATGTGTACAATATCCAACAGGCATATCTTGAAATAAAAAAATGGAGTGTGGGTGGGAGGCAGGTATATGGTGGGAAGAATAACTAATTACTAAAGTTGTACTTTTGAAATTTATATTGCTTAAAAAATAAATAAAAATAAGAAACAAACAAAAAAATTTAAAATACCTTGATTTACCGCTGGATTTCTCCAACGATGTGATAAGTGAAGGGCGAAATTGTGGTTACTATGTACCAGTGGCAAAGCTTCTATAAACCTAGACATGTGGCTTTACTTTTAAAAATCAGTTTTGGATATCCTTTGTAACATTAACGTTCATAAATTGAAATCCCTGGTGAATGTGCTAAATCATACACAGCAGGCCCAGCTCCGCGATCCTGGACGTTATCACAAGGTGATGGCCTTAACACAGGGGACTCACACATCCCGTTTATGGAGCACCACCGTTCTCACCATGGTGGTTACATCTTGAGAAAGGAATGAGCGGACTCCAATCATCAAATCACAATTGTAATTTTTTTCACAGTCACCTCTCCATAGATGTAGCCTTAGAAAACTGGCAGGGCATGCAGACACCTTCAAATCAAGGACTGCGCTGAGCCCCCTGCAGGAAGCGCACTGGGGTCCCTCAGACTCTCAGGAGGAAGCCACCTCCAGGAGGCAGCAGGCAGCTCTGCAGCACTCCAAGGCAGCCCCTGCAGCTCAGGCCCCTCTCTGGTTCAGTGGAAACCCCACGGGCTTTGCTGAGCAGAGGACTGCGTTTCTAAAGCTCCTTGGCTGGTTAGATGTTGCTGACTGTGGGGTGCTCCCTGTGGACGTCTACTTGGAAGCACTGCACAGAACTGGGCTGCTTGAAGCAGGCTAACGAGAGAGCTGTAGGTGTGCTCTGAAAATCATCATCATTGATTCCTGCAGAATCAATCGATCACATGCAGACACATCCGTGGAGGGAGAAGCCAGGACAGCTGGAGAGTGTGCCACATGGGGACAGGGAGGACGTTCATGTTACCAGCTGGAAATAGGTGGGACATTGGAGCTAAGCCCTGCTCAACTATGCCTTGTTGTTAAACCCTGCTCATCCATTGGGAACTAAGCATTTCTTCTATAATGTGTGTGTGTGTGTGTGTACGAGGGTACTTCCAAACAGTTCCCCAAAAATGGAATTCAAAGATAAAGTTATTTTGGTACAAAAAATGTTTTGAAATCTATGCCTTTTTCCTAATATGCATTTTCCTTGACTATTTTGAATACATATATACACATAAATGTAGACATATATACACACAATAGATATAAAATAGTGCATTACATGTTTCTACACTAAAAATTATCATCAAAAGGGAGCATATTACTTAGTGCTGATGTTCATTATTTGTGAACAGTATCAGACTTCAGTAAACTTAGCAAAATTTCATTCTTTATATTAATAACAGGAAGAACCACCATCTAGTAGATTTTTGCTGCCTGATACATCAGGAGAAAAACGTAAAACCACAAGGAGATTTCATTACCAAGCACAACTTCTTTATTGCCCCTGGACAGTGAAATTTCATTTTAATTATTTATGACACGTCATCCACACTTGTGCACGTATCATGAACATCTCTGCAAGCATGACAGCGCTTTAGAAACGTGGAGCCCTCAGTGGCACTTGTCTTGTATTAGAAATGAGGGGTAATCAAGGCCACACCCTACTGAATGCCATAAATTGTTGAAGTCTTTACTTAGTACAGAGTTGGTCTCCTGTGTACAAAGTTAATTGAAAATGAATCTTAATGGAGAATGGGACTGGGAAGGGGAGAGGGAGTGGGAGGAGGGATGAGAGTGTGGGTGGGTGGGAGGGCAGGTATGGTGGGAGGAATAACTGTATACCTAAAGTTGTATATATGAAATTTGTATTCCTTAAAAAAGTTAACTAATTAATTAAAAAATAAAGTTTTTATTAATGTGTAAAAAAGATATTTGAAGGCAAATCCCTTTGTAGTCCTTGGAAGAATCTTTTAATAATTTGAGTCATCTCAGAAAATTGTTGATATTAGATCTCAGTCCAAGTGATCTCATCATGAAAAACAATTGCAACCTCTGGGCCTGACTCCCAAAGTCTGCCCTATGTGCTTTCTTCCAAGCACTTCCCTTCCCCAGAGTTTGT
This sequence comes from Lepus europaeus, assembly GCF_033115175.1. Taxonomy (NCBI): domain Eukaryota; kingdom Metazoa; phylum Chordata; class Mammalia; order Lagomorpha; family Leporidae; genus Lepus; species Lepus europaeus. The sequence continues at coordinate 4,111,351 of NC_084839.1, forward strand.
TCTGGATTCTAGGCTATGTGTTCACACAGAGACACCCTTTCTTCTAGAACAAGTAGAAACCAGCAGTGGGCACGTGGAGTGTTGGGAAGAGCTGGAAAGAAACACTGAAAAGCACAAGGAATTGGACACCAGAGTTGTGGGGAGGGAGCTGGACAATCAGGCAGCAGACACTGCATGTGTCAAAGCTGAGGTCCAGATCAGCGCTGGGCTCTGTCGGTGCATCCAAAGCAGGGACTTATATTTTGTGTCTGAATCTATATTGCTACAGAAGTTACAAACCTTATGTTGGAGTTCTTAACTCTTCTGAGCTAGCACTGGCCAGAACTTCCCAAGGAAGCCCCTGGGAGGAAGTGTGGTTTGTGTGAGTGCGTGTGAAGTGGGATGTGTGCCAGTGAATGGGCTACAGGAATGTGCCTGAAGAGGAATGTGTGCTTTCAGGTGTGGTGTAGGTGTACAAGTGTACATAGTGTAGTGTAGCTGTACATAGTGTGTGTGCACTGTTTACTGGTGTGAATGTTAAGTATGTGGGCATGTGCAAGTGTGAGTGTGTGTGTGTATAGAGCAAAGGAGTGGGAACGTGACCTCACCAAAGACACCACACAAGAACCTTCCCTACACAGACTCCTCATCACAGTGCTTTGGACAAACCTTGGTGGGAAAGGTAGAACAGAGATTGAATTTCCTCCTGGCATCAAAGAGAAGAGTGTTGAATCAACACTCCCCGGTGGGGAGTAAGGCAGCGGGCCACAGGTGGATAGTGATGTCTTAGAATCAGGACATGCAACTGTACAAGGTGCAGAGGGCAGTGAAATTGTAGAAGGTGCAGTGGGCAGTGGCATCATAAATTTGCTGTAGGAAGGGGAATAGCAGCAGGCGTGGTGTTGGGTTGCACTGGGGAGTAGAATCACAGAACTGTGGGAGGTACAATAGAGGGTGGGAATGCAGAAAGCACGGTCCGGATTTGGCCATTTGAGCTCAGTGGGGATTACAAGGTGCAGTGGGAGTGTGTTTGTAGCAGGTGCAGTGAAGGGTGGATTTGTAAAGGAACAGTGAGGAGTGGGATCCTTGAGGTGTAATGTTGAGGGGAGTAATGGAAGGTGCAAGGGAGTCAACTCCAGCCTGGAGGCCACACGGTTTGTCTCTGTGCTTTTTTTTTTTTTTTTAAGGCTACTGCAGAAGTTCTGTCTCCACTGGTTGGCATAAAGAAAATCCCAATGAACATGACATAATGTCAGTCCTTCCTAAATGCTCAGCAAAAGAAAATTAAATTTTTGATAGGCGTCAGTGCTGTGGCATAGCGGGTAAAACCGCCGCCTGCAGTGCCGGCATCCATATGGGTGCTGGTTCCAGTCCCAGCTGCTCCACTTTTGATCCAGCTCTCTGCCATGGCCTGAGAAAGCAGTAGAAGATGGCCCAAGTTCTTGGGCCCCTGCACCCACGTGGGAGGCCCGGAAGAAGCTCCTGCTTGCAGCTTTGGATTGGCACAGCTCCAGCAGTTGCGGCCATCTGGGGAGTGAACCAGCAGATGAAAGATCTCTCTCTCTCTCTCTCTCTCTCTGCCTCTACCTCTCTGTAACTCTGCCTTTCAAATAAATAAATAAAATCTTAAAAAATGTTGATAAAGGGCTTTGCCTTTCACTGTTTCATTTGTTATTTTCTATCATGCACACACAACAGCCTACCATGCAAGTGTTGCATTTGATTCCTTGTGAAAAACCTATCTAGCAATGGTCTATCAAACTTATGGTGTTGTGAAGAGATGGTGTTGTGGACTGGGCACCAGTGGGACCCCTCAGTGCTGTTTATGTTTTCTTGCTTTGCATGGATGGCAGGCATTCTCTGAAACATCCATGATTTATGGTCTCTGTAGTTTTTTATAGTATAGTTATGCCTCAGTTAAGAGTTAAGCAATCAGCCAGACAAAACCGACTACAATGCTGTAGCAAGGGCACCCGTCATCCAGGTATCCCCTTCCTGAACAACTAGGAATGCAGTTGCTCCATCACAAGAGGCTCCTCTGAGAACAATTCTGTAGCACTGCCCTCTGCAGAGCCAACATCAAGAAGAGGCAAGAGGCAAGAAGGCTGCACTCAGTGGGCTGCAAGTGGGGATGCCAAGTGGAGGCAAGGAAGGATCCATGTACTGGGAGCCGATGATGGGAAAGCCCAGTGTGAAAGCCTGGGCCTGGCACCCACAGCCCACAGATGGCAGAGGGAGCCACAAAGACGCCCCTCTGCCATCGTCTGCTCTTCGGCACTTTGGCATTTCAGTTTTTCTCTACAAAGTGGATATTCTAGGACCTTGCTGGAGGTATTGTGAGGAGAAGTGAGTCAAACATAGAAAAGTAGCTATATCTGCTCTGCACCCCATGGGAGACCAGGAGAAGCACCTGGCTCCTGCCATTGGAACAGCGCGAGTGCGCTGGCCGCAGCGGGCCTACCGCGGTGGCCATTGGAGGGTGAACCAACGCAAAAGGAAGACCTTTCTCTCTGTCTCTCTCTCACTGTCCACTCTGCCTGTCAAAAAGAAAAAGAAAAAAAAGAAAAAAAAAGAAAAGTAGCTATATCTAAGGAGTCTGCATTTTCATATCTATTATTTTTTATCTTCATTTGAAAGTATACTGCTTGTTTTACTCCACGGGTCGGAAAACAGGACTTTAGGATCAGAAACTCCCAAACAACTCAGCCTTTGGGTGTGGGTCAGTAATTCATCAACACAGTCCTGTCATTCCTCAGCATAAAGCCCCCACAATGCTTTGCTTGCTCCCAGGAGAACAAGCTCCTACACACCCTTCAAAACATGCATACTGATGAGGAGTATGTAGTGATGGTGGTGATGGTAATGGTGGTGGTGGTTGGGGCCGGCGCTGTGGCATAGCTGGTTAACGCCCTGGCCTGAAGAGCCAGCATCCCTTATGGGTGCCAGTTCTAGTCCTGGCTTCTCCTCTTCCGATCCAGCTCTCTGCTATGGCCTGAGGAAGCAGAAAAGAAGATAGTCCAAGTCCTTGGGCCCCTGCACCCGTGTGGGAGACCCGGAGGAAGTTCCTGGCTCCTCCAGGAGCTTGGGGAGTGAACCAGCAGATGGAAGACCTCTCTCTCTCTCTCTGCCTCTGCCTCTCTATAGCTCTGCCTTTCAAATAAATAAATCTTTTTAAAAAATTGTGATGGTGGTGATGGCAGTGGTGGTTGTTGTCGTAAAGGTGATGGTGATGGTGATGCTGGTGGTGGTGGTGGTGGTGATGGTAATAGTTATGATGAATTGGAGTGATGGTGATGATGTTGATACTGGTTAGCATTTATTAAATTCCACATACTTTGCTAGATATAAATAAATACAGCATATCAAATCTCATCTTCCCAACAATCGCAACAAGGCAGTTATTATCTTCATCTTACAGGACAGTTACAATTAAGTAATTTCTTTAAGGTCACCCAGCTAAGAAGTAGTGAAATTCTAAATCACATCTGCCTGCACTAGTCCTGTACTCCTACCTGTGAACACTGCCTCAGAGTCCTTCTCTTGTTCTCCGAAGCCTTCCCTAACCTCCTCCCTAAGCTCTGCTGTAGCTTCCCTTGTGAGTTGCAGGCTCAGCAACACTGCCTGTGGGTTGGTGTATTTCCCCCACTGTTTCTTCCAACCTTGCACCATTGTTTGTACTGAGATCTTTCTTTCCTGTACATACACATGTCAGTACTGGGGTTGTGGCTAACACCTAGCTAACATCCAATGACTTTTAGTAAATAAACATTCAATTTAACTGTTTAATAGATGCATCTTCGTTTATTTTATTTCCCTTCATCAAATGAACAGACACGGGCTGGCGCCGCGGCTCACTTGGCTAATCCTCCACCTGTGGCGCTGGCACCCTGGGGTTCTAGTCCCAGTTGGGGCACCGGATTCTGTCCCGGTTGCTCCTCTTCCTGTCCAGCTCTATGCTGTAGCCTGGGAAGGCAGTGGAGGATGACCCAAGCGCTTGGGCCCTGCATCCGCATGGGAGACCAGGAGGAAACACCTACGGCAGCGCGCTGGCCGTAGCAGCCATTTTGGGGGTGAACCAACGAAAAAGGAAGACCTTTCTCTCTCTCTCTCTCTCTCTCTCACTGTCTAACTCTGCCTGTCAAAAAAAAAACAAAAAAAAATGAACAGACACTTGGGTTTGTATGAATGTGTTTTCTGAATCGCCTCTGGTTTCAAAGGATTGACAAATGAGAACTAACCAGATGGCAAATTGAATGGAAGTAGAAACTAGATAGGTTTTGTTTATTTTGGTATCTCCAGGTTTTCAGCAAGTTTCTGCACAATAATAATTTATATTCTTTAATGAACAAATGACTGAATTAAAGGAAACTAACAAACATGAGTAATTTAATTCTTTGTTTTTAATTGGAACCTTTTTGGTGGCATTCTGAGCTGGATACATGTTCAAGTAAGTTTCCAACATCTAAAAATTAATTAGTGTTTCATAGTCCCACTTACTCTTGAGAGACATAAGAACTTACATATCAAGCAGACATTGAATTTTAATAAAAAAAGAAATACACACACACAAAAACACACACAGACATATCAAGCAGACATTGAATTTTGATAAACACGCACACACACACACACACAAAGCCAGCAAGTGATATCATGCATTTTAGAAACATTTTCAGGGAGCATCAAGACAGGATTATACTTCAATCTGAATCTATTGGATGTTTCAAACTATTAAAATGAATCTTCATTACTTTCCAATAAATTGAAATTTTAGTGAGTAAGAATATCATAGGGACCTGTGATTGGTCTCATATTTCTAACATTCAAGTTTCAATACCTTTTCTTTATTTGGTGAAGAGGTAATTGATACCCTCTTTGGGGACAGTTCTTATAAAAACCACACTTTCAAAAATAACACAGAAATTTTGAACAGAGATCATGCAGTTGAAATTCTATATTGTGTTTTCTGAATCATCGATTCATCATTCATTACTATTGTCACTGAAATAAATCTGATTTTAAATGCTAGAGGGAAAGGGCGAACACCCAACATATTAACGCAGGTAGTGACAGTTCTCACAGAGAGACACATTTTGTTAAAATTTGTTTTTCATGATTATAAATAGTGTTGTTCTGACACTGACACTCAATGGCTTTTTAATTCTTTTGAACAAAGCAAAATTGACTAATCAAAATAACACACTTAGAGTTTATTATAAAGGACGCTGCTCTACAGTGCTCCTGGGGTCCTTGCATCCAGGGTGGTGCATACGTATTAAAAATCTCCACTCTGTAGGAGGCTGGAAGGAAATGCCATTTTCCCTTTGCTTTCTCCATCCTTATCCTCCACCTCCTTTTTTTTAAGTAGAGTAATTGCTCTCCAGTTATCCAAAAAAAAAATATCTAAGAAAAACTTACCTTGTCTGCCCAGAATATCCCAAACTATCGGGGGGTAGGCACTGATAGATGAAAATTCATGGTTTATGGATTGACTTTGTGTGAGTGCCCACAACACAACTGGGGTGCATAGTCCTCTACACAGAGAGGCAAGTCTGCAGATTTTCTTCTATTTCTTTGTGAAGCTTACATGGTATAACCTCAAAAACTAATGCTCATTAAGTTGAATCAAAACAAAGGAGGCAGTGGAAAGAGGAAGGTTTAAGATATTCTGGTTGCCAAGGTTCAAAATGATAGAGAAATTTATTTGTGTGAAATACTTACAGTTTGATTAGCTCAGTAGATACAACTTTGCCAATTGTCCATCAGGGTTTGCATATTCACAAAGTGCATCACCTCATAGTATACCTGGGGCTCCCTGCAGGATCCTCAAGGGGTTGGAGCCAAGATCCAGCCCTGGTTCTGACACTTACCAATAGAATGCCTCAGAAATCCAGAAAGTCAGCCAACCCAGTCGCTTGGGTAAAATGCAAGATCATTGGCATTGCACTCTAGCAGTAATGATGCGCTCACTGTGCCTGTTTGTGCCCTGCTTTTGTTGTTAGATCAGCACAGAGTTAACTTCCTCATCTAGGAAGCAACTTGGAAGACAAGATATTGTCCAAGAGCGTTCCTTATCATTCCCTTAATCTTCCACCATCTCTTTCAAGTTGTTAGATTTCAGAAAACTGTAGGAAAGAGAAATTAAGCAATGTTTTGCTTATAGATTATTTTCTGAAAATAAACTAAATGTTCTTAAGTCAATAGAATAAAGGAAACAGTTTTGCCAAACACAAGATAACTTTCAAACGATAGAAAAATTATAAGGAAGTGAGACACGGATTTAATTCACTTCAGAAATATGTTACAATTGGAGTCAACTGTATCAAAAGCTTTGTTTTTCAAATGAGTTGAGATCAATTATGGCTGAGATAAACCATAATGAATTGGGAAAAGGGACAAAATTGTGGTGAAAACTGTAGTATTTATTCACTTATTTGCAATATAACATTCACGATTTTCTTAGGAAAGTGAAGTTCTTTTTTTAAAGATTTATTTTATTTATTTGAAAGTGAGAGTTACACAGAGAGAGGAGAGGAAGAGAGAGAGAGAGAGAGAGAGAGAGAGAGAGAGAGAGAGAGAGAGAGAGATGGCCGCAATGGTCGGAGCTGCGCCGATCCAAAGCTATGAGCCAGGAGCTTCCTCCAGGTCTCCCACGTGGGTGCAAGGGCCCAAGGATTTGGACCATCTTCTACTGCTATCTCAGGCCATAGTAGAGAGCTGGATTGGAAGAGGAGCAACCGGGTCTCGAACCCGGAGCCCATATGGGATGCCGGCGCTTCAGGCCAGGGCATTAACCCACTGCGCCACAGTGCCAGCCCCAGAAAGTGAAATTTCTAACACTTCCCTCTGGATGTACAACTGCAATCTGAGCAATGGGGTACAAACGTGCATGAGGTAAGTGTGGGTCAGGATATGTAAAGACCAAGAATTCTTAAGTCCTTTAAAGAAAGGGCTACAGAAATAATAAAAGTCATTATAAGGCGAGACACAAATACATGAAATACAATCTAACTAATCAATGAGAAGTTAATCTAAAATTAAATTTTTAAAACTCGTAGCCAAGTGGAAATGTTGTTATCCATATGGTTTAGCACTCCATATCTTTTGTTATTCTTTTTGTTTTAGCCTTCAAAATTTATTGTATTTATTTGATAAGCAGAGAGAGAGAGAGAGAGATCTTATTTGCTCATTCAATCCACCCATGCCTGCAAAAGCCAGAATGAAGCCAGAGCCCAGAACTCAATCTGGGTCTCCCACATGGGTGACATAGACCCATCAGCTATGGTCTCCCAGGGCACACAATAGCAGGAAGTTAGATCAGAAGCAGAGCTGGGACTGGAATCCAGGCACTCCTACATAAGGCTGTCCCAAATGGCATCTTAACTGCTGCATAAAACATATGTCTCATACCCTCTGCTCCTCTTTTAAATAATAGAAAATAGATTTGCATTTATATTTACTTCCCTGCATGAAATACAACTGGGGAAGACCTGAAGAGGAGTACAGATGGTGCATATGCACATAGACTTGCTGTGTAGTGAGGAAAACCAACGAAACAGATGCAGGCAACCAGGTGTCTCCAAGTCCCATCACTGTGAGCAACCCTGGGAATGTTGTACGAGTCTACCTCTGGGCACGTGGGTTCAACAGCTCCTCAGCCACCAACCTGCCAAACTGTGGGCCTCCAGCTATTTTCCCCTCTTTAGAGTGCTGTGTGAGTCTCCTAGTGTGAGTCTCCTAAATACGGTGTTGTCTCACACTCAAGTCACAATTCAGTTCTGGTTTCTCCGGCCTCTCTCTCATGTCATTGATATGAACTCCACAGGCATGTTTCCAACAACTCACATGTGCTCTAGCCCATCTTCTCTTGTGATGGCACCCATCCATTCTTTACTTCAACACTCACCTTCTCTCTGTCCAATAGGAAAGCAACCTTCTTTTTTAATTTATTTTAATTTATTTTATTTTTTTATTACTTGACAGGTAGAGTTATAGACAGTGAGAGAGAGAGAGACAGAGAGAAAGGTCTTTCTTCCTTCCATTGGTTCACTCCCCTAATGGCCACCACGGCCAGCCCTGCACTGATCCGAAGCCAGGAGCCAGGTGCTACCTCCTGGTCTCCCACGTGGGTGCAGGCGCCCAAGCATTTGAGCCATCCTCCACTGCCCTCCCGAGCCATAGCAGAGAGCTGGACTGGAAGAGGAGCAACTGGGACTAGAACCCGGTGCCCATATGGGATGCCGGTGCTGCAGGTGGAGGATTAACCAAGTGAGACACGGCGCCGGCCCCGAAAGCAACCTTCTTAACTCAAGTCCCAGTCTATGGAAGACGGAAAGGAGGGGGAAGTGAAGATCCCAAAGAAGAGTAGCTTGGACCCCCAGTGCTGCTTTCCTTCCCTTTACTTCATATATACCCTTTTCCCTCTGGTGCTCCGGGCACCTCTGGGAGGATTAAGATGGACTGAGCCAAGCATTAGGCACCACAGTGTATGAGATCTCCACCCCTAAGCTGATCCACCCCATGCATGCTTACACTGGCATAGATGTAATTTGCTTTTCCCTCTTAGGGATCCTGTTCCTTTCATCATCATTTTTGCTGCCAACTCCCACCTGCAATCCTGGCCCTTCCAACACATCTGACCAGAGAGCTCAGTTCAATTTCTTACCAATGGATCCTAAGTGCCTCTTGGAAATAACAAGATACGATTCATCATCAGTGTCTAACACAACAACTCATAATTTCTGAGCCCCATTGCAACTCAGCTGGAGCATTGCTCTACTCACAGATAAAGGACAGTCTACCTCGTTTGGTTCATTTCTCTCTTAAAGATCATTCTTTCCCATAGCAATTTAGTAGGTACACCCATGGAACAGTAACAGACTGTCCTTAAGCAAAGAGATCCATGAACTTAGTTCTGGTAATCAGCGAGGCTAGATTTTATCTCCTACCATCAAAACAAGCAGAAATTCAATAAGTTCTGTAATAGAAGTATAAACTAAAGGAAAGACATGAAGTGTTCTGACTACAGGGAACAAAATAGTCCTTATGGTAGAGATGTCATTCACCCTGAAGCCTGAAACACAAGAATTAATGATGGGCAGAAAATGATATTGTATTCTGAGCTGAGGAAACAGCTTAGGGAAAAAGAAGCAGAGAGGCCTGAAAGCAACTGTTGTGCTTGGAAAATTGACAGTTGTCCACTGTGACTGAAATATAATGTGCAAAGCTCCACAAAGTGGAAGTGTTGGCAGAAGCAGACTTCAGGAGTGCTTCAATGCTGTGACAGGAGTTTGATGCTTCTCCCAGAAAAATAATCAGCGACACAGCAAAACCTGTGCCAAATTATATTGGTTCATCGTGGATGATACTAATTGACTTAGATATAGTTCACTACACAACAAGGGCTGTCTACATGGTTAGTCACTAAGAGACAAGGCAGCAAATTGGACAGTAGCTTGGGGTTAATGAGTGCAATGGTGCCCACCACAAAGGTTCTTGGCCGATGGGCTGCCTATTGTGCCACCGGGGCATGAATGCATGTCGCATTCTTTCTTCTTGGCATTTACGTGTGATTCTGGAAACATTTCTGACAAGCAAGGGTAAGTCCGTGGTGTGCAAATGATAGTACTGGGCTTGCTGCTAAGAAACAGAGGGGAGGGGCCGGCGCTGTGGCGCAGCAAGTTAATGCCCTGGCCTTTAGCGCCAGCATCCCATATGGGCACCGGTTTGAGACCTGGCTGCTCTCTGCTATGGCCTAGAATAGCAGTAGAAGATGGCCCAAGTCCCTTGGCCCCTGCACCCCTGCACCTCCCTGCTCCTGGCTTTGGATCGGCACAGCTCCAGCTGTTGTGGCCATCTGGGGAGTGAACCAGCGGAATGGCAGACTTCTCTCTCTCTCTGTCTCTACCTCTCTAACTCTGCCTTTCAAGTAAATAAATAAATCTTTAAAAAAAAAAGAAAAGAGAGAGGCGGCAAGATGGCGGAATAGGCAGGGAGCACACTTAGTCCGGGGGGAAAGAAAGTTTAATATAAGTGGAGATACTGCAGGGTCAAGGAAGAGTAGGGGACGAAACAGCAGAGGAAACTCTTCCGGAACTAGTGATTCACAGTGGACCTGCGTGGAGAGCGTGGGAGCCCAAGTTCGGGACACCAGCGGCAGACTCAACGCACCAGCGCTGGAACGCGAGGTGAGCCGAACCTCCATAGCCCGAGATACCAGCAGGCAAGCGGAAAGAGGAGGCTAGAGGGAATGAGGCTTGAAACTCTGTGGGGAAAAGTTCACCAGGCTAACTAGAAGAGAGAGAAAAAAAATAAAAAAAGTGACTGATACGGACACAAGTTTCTCTCTCTCCGCTCACCTCTCAAAGACGAGCAAGACAGAGCAGGCGCCATTTTGGACATACGTCATAAGCAGGGCGACCTCAGGTCTGCACCGGCCCTGAGCCTAGCAGAAAAACCTGACTCTGTGGGGAGGGGTGAAATAACAGGAGATTAGCATCTAACTTGGCAACCCAGTGGGAGACTGCAGGAGAATTGGAGCCCACACTGAGGGCAGCAGAGATTCCCTGTGTGGTCCTTGGGAAAGAGCTTCCGATCTCTGGCTCCTGTGGGTATATTATTTGCCTGCTAACTACCTCCAATTACGTTCAGCTGTGCGGAATTACTTCCCTTTTAAATCAAAAAAAGAAAGAGAGATTTACCACACCTAACCTGGGAGTGTCATCTTTGACACACCCTCAACCCTGAGGAACCAAACACAGCTCTCAGTCCACACTCATCTCAAGCCTCTAAGGCTCCACTGAAAGTAGACAGTCCACTTAATATAGAGCCATAGTGTAACAAGAAAAAACACCACAGTGAAGAAACCAAATATCTCCAAAATGCCAAACAACAAACACAAAAACCAAGCTAACAAGAACAAGGAAGAAACTATGACGCCCCCAAATGAAAAAGACACCCCAATTAAAGATTATGAAGATGATGAGATCGAAGAAATGCAAGAAGCAGATCTCAAAAAATTGGTAAGAACATTAAGAAGTTCTCAAAAACAAATTCTTGAACTACAGAAATCCTTCATGGACAAGATAGAAAATCTCTCTCGTGAAAGTGAAATATTAAGGAGGAATCAAAATGAAATGAAACAACTACTGCAACAAGAAACTCTGATAGTAACTAGAAATCATAATGAAATGAAGAGTTCAATAGATCAAATGACAAACACATTAGAGAGCCTTAAAAACAGAATGGGCGAAGCAGAAGAGAGAATATCAAACTTAGAAGACAGAGAACAGGAAAGGAAACAGGCAAACCAAAGAAAAGAAGAAGAAATTAGAAATCTAAAAAATATTGTCGGGAATCTACAGGATACTATTAAAAAACCCAACATTCGGGTTCTAGGAGTTCCTGAAGGCATGGAGAGGGAGAAAGGATTAGAAGGCATTTTCAGTGAGATACTAGCAGAAAATTTCCCAGGTTTGGAGAAGGACAGAGGCATCTTAGTACAGGAAGCTTATAGAACCCCTAATAAACATGACCAAAAGAGATCCTCACCACGACATGTTGTAATCAAACTCACCACAGTGAAACATAAAGAAAAGATCCTAAAAGGTGCAAGAGAGAAACGTCAGACCACTCTTAGAGGATCTCCAATTAGACTCACAGCAGACTTCTCATCAGAAACCCTACAAGCTAGAAGGGAATGGCGAGACATAGCCCAGGTACTAAGAGAGAAAAACTGCCAGCCCAGAATACTATATCCTGCAAAACTCTCATTTGTGAATGAAGGTGAAATTAAGACTTTTCATAGCAAACAGAAACTGAAAGAATTTGTTGCCACTCATCCTGCCCTGCAAAAGATGCTTAAAGATGTGTTACACACAGAAACACAGAAACATGGTCACCAATATGAAAGAAGGTAAAGGAAGGAAACCTCACAGCAAAAGATCACAGGAAGCTCAATTTCTCTTTGACATAGAATTAAACTCTGATGCTCTGTTAAAGCAATGTGTTAAAGTAATCTATTATGTTCTCTTGATGTCTGTTACCAGACTTTAAGTTTCTATAATGGAAAATGCTATTAATACAAATGTTTGAGAATTAAAAAGTCTAATGATCTTGTGTTACTAGACATGATAGTTATCTTAATGAGAAAGCCCCAGAGGCTTAAAGGGTTAAATACTTGTAAAATCCTACAGGTGCTTTCAAAAATACTGTGAAGTAAGCAAGTGCCTCTTGTTGGTTGATGAGTTTATAATTTTAAACATGGCGACTTAAAGTCTTTTGTCATCCACAGTTATATATGATCTGCTGCTCATAAAACTAAAGCGTTGTTGGTTCTGTGTTTAGCTGTCCTCCTATAGGTTCCTATGGACTTTTTCCAGCCACTTTTATTGTATTCAGTACTTTGGGATGGCTCTGTAAACAGATGAAGCCAATAATGTATTAACAGTACCAACTGAGAGAAAGTATGGTTAACTGAGGTTACTAAAAAGAAAAAGCAATTCAAATCAATTGGCAATCTACAAAAAGAGTTAAAGATTTTAAAAGCTATTATTAAAATTGCTATATTGGTCTATTATGCTATATTATATGTGTGTACATATTGTATGTCCACATGGGGAAATTTTATTAAGAGTTTTATTTTAAATGGCTTATAGATAAGATTGTCCATAAATTTAAGCTGCTAAAATCAATCAAAGATACATTTTAATTTGTGGGACCTGAATCTGTGTATCATATGTTTTAGACTTGTTGGTAGAAAGAAACTAAAAACATTTTAGATGGTTGTGCTTAAGTTTACTGGTTAAACAAACTACACCATGTTAGATATTTAAGAGGTGTTTTCAAATACATGATTCTTAAAATTTATAGAAGGCATTGGACCTTCTGGTAAATGTTTTCTTAAGTTGTTATCTAATGGTTGAAACGGTTTGCTAAGTATTCATGTGATATTGCTATTGTCAGCAAGTGATCTAGGACTTGCTCCCTCATTTCTCTATTCTAAGCCCAACTTGTTCTTTCATTTCTCTATTCTCTTCAAGGTAGGAAACTAATTCTATTATGAAGGAATCTGTAGGATGCACAATTTAATCTTTAGACCTTATAAAAGAGATGGCTAACATTTTTCTGCAATAGCATAGCCAAAATAAGAACTTAAATAATAATCTCATAGCTAGATTCACTTCGCCATCAGCAAAGTATACAGTAAGTAGAAAAAACCTCCCTTTCAGACCAAAGGGAAAGAAAGTTTTCAAGTGAGAATATAATTTTCCTCATGGGCATTGTCTACCTTAGAAAAACTACTACAGAACATGGCTGTGACTATAGACTTGTAGTTCAGGCCACCGAAGATTAGAGATGGGAAACGGGCACTCCCTTGACTTGCATCCTCTGGTCTGCTTTAACACAAACCAGGAGGAAAAGAAAGCTCGGCATCAGAAGCAATGGGTGGCAGGCCTATTACTGGCTGATCTGTACAGTGATCTGCCCTCAAGGAGACCGAACAGGCCAGTGCACTGCAGTGGCTTTCAATATGGTAAGCCTGGGCTTCAGCAGAAGTCAGCTTGTGAAGAGCCCTGGCAGCTCTGCCAAGAGTTGGATCACTGGAAATGGACCTGCCCTGGAGTCGAAGGATGCCCAGGTCAGAGCCACAGATCTTATTGGCTCTAAGCTGAAAAGCCCTTCACTCAGCCCAACTTCCAAAGGGACCACTGCAGCTGAGGGGATGGTCAAGTAGGGTCAGCAACATTGCAGGCAGAACTGTAAATTTCTTGTTAGAGATGCCACCTGCCTTTACCTGGCCAGCTCTCCTCCCAGGCCAGCCAAGTAATGAAAGTCAACAGAGTGCCTTCCCCTAGGAGGTTCACACCTCCCTTAGGATATACCCCATGGGAAGAGATAGATAGGTCTGGGCCTCTGAATTTACAAGGCCTAAAGCCCACCAGATTATTATCAAGCCCCTTCTATCAGGTTCTATTTGCCTCTCAATCAGAAAACTTCATTGTAGCTTAGACAGCACCTTTCTTAGCTCCTCTAATAATGACTCTGTCCTTTGTTCTAGGCCCTGTCTAGTGCACTTGGACCTCATTCCTTTGTAATCATAACCTCTACTCTACCACCAATGGCTCTACTCCCAACATGTGTGTACTGATGGTCCTCTTCCCCACTTAATGCTGTATAATTGTTCAAACCTGGTAAATGCCACTCTTAGGATCATTGGTTACTATCCTCACTCTGTCTTTTATGACCTTGTCTAAATATGATCAGAGTCGGCAAACTTGGAAGGCTTCCATAGCCTTGGCAACTCATGACGACAGCCTAGGATGGTTACTGGCACCATAAACTAGAGTGTCAATTTGTTGGGTCAACAACAGGAGCCACTGTGCACTTGCTCCTCATGTGGGATCTCTGTCCTTAATGTGCTGTACATTGTGATTTAATGCTATAACTAGTACTCAAACAGTATGTTTCACTTTGTGTTTCTATGTGGGTGCAAACTGTTGAAATCTTTATACTAAATTGATCTTCTGTATATAAAGAGAATTGAAAATGAATCTTGATGCAAATGGAAGGGGAGAGGGAGCGGGAGAGGGGAGGGTTGCGGGTGGGAGGGAAGTTATGGGGGGGGGGGGAAGCCATTGTAATCCATAAGCTGTACACTGGAAATTTATATTCATTAAATAAAAGTTAAAAAAAAGATTAAAAAAAAAGAAAAAGAAAAGAAACAGAGGGGAGACATGATACTGTTTTGAAATGTAAATTTTAAAAATCAATTTCTCTCAAGGAGATAGTTTAGTCAAAGATGGCAGAGAGTAGTATTTGAAGAGGACACAGAAGGACTTTAACAGAGCAACAGGTGTCATAAATTACTCTATTTCCTGCAAGATTTGGCCAACAATTGCAGGCAGGGCCAAGGGCATATATGACCTTAGGGGCTTTTAAGAATGCCAGAGTAAGGGGCCGGTACTGTGGCGCAGCAGGTTAATGCCCTGGCCTGAAGCGCTGGCATCCCATATGGGCGCCGGGTTCGAGACCCAGTTGCTCCACTTCCAGCTCTCTGCTATGGCCTGGGAAAGCAGCAGAAGATGGCCCAAGTCCTTGGGCCCCTGCACCTGCGTGGGAGACCCGGAAGAAGCTCCTGGCTCCTGGCTTCGGATCAGTGCAGCTCTGGCCGTTTCAGCCAATTGGGGAGTGAACCAGAAGATGGAAGACCTCTCTCTGCCTTTCCTCTCTCTGTGTAACTCTGACTTTCAAGTAAAATAAATAAATCTTTAAAAAAAAGAATGCAGGGTAAATGTCAATAAATAATGTCAAAGACACCTCCCCACACCATGAACCTGTGCCCCATTTCTGGGACCACAGCTCCAAACTCAGCTTACAGATTCCCCTCTTGGGCTTTTTTTTTTTTTTTTTTAAAAGGTTTATTTATTTATTTGAAAGACAGAGTTAAGGATCCCCAGATGTCCACAACGGCCGGAACTGAGCCAATCTGAAGCCAGGAGCCAGGAGCTTCTTCTGGGCCCCCCACTCAGGTGCAGGAGTCCAAGGACTTGGGCCATCTTCCACTGCTTTCCCAGGCCATAGCAGAGAGCTGGACTGGAAGTGGAGCGGCCAGGATGCTGGCACCGCAGGCGGCAGTTTTACTGGCTACACCACATCATTGTCCCTAAGTTACTTCTTGAAGTCAGATCCTGCCTCTGTGACCAACTGACTGCAGGCAATTGCTTCTGTGTTTTCATGTATGCCATTCTATTAGCCTGGTTTTCTGTTCCTTCTTGCGGGTTTCTTCTTTGTGCTATTTGTAAACCTTCAGAAAAAGTTTCCTTGACCCCTACTATGGAAGATTTCCCCCTCACGGTCACACCAAGCATTCCCTGCACGCTTCCACCGCAGGGATGGCTAGATTTTCTCTGACAGTTGGTTGTCTCCCACTCGACATCTGAACCACTTGTTTGCATCTCCTGGGCATGGACAACATGGAATGTTTCTGTGACATTACCATTTTATGCAGCATCTGGTAATCTTCACTGAATGTATATTCTACAATAATTATCTTGACAATTTGAAAGTCTCCTCTCCTGTAATACTGCATATCAGAACAGTGGCGAGAGGGGGGTGCTTGTGTGGATTTGCCCAATGCTGATAGTGAGGTAAGGGTCTTTGCAGTCCATCCTGTCTTTGTACTGCCTGATGTTTGCACTGCTTCTGGTCACCTCCTTCATCCTGGCCTTTGTTCAGTTAGGAGGCTCTCTCGGATACTCTCCTGGATAAATAGTAATTCCCACACATCTAAAGCCAGGAATTACCTTTGGGAAAACACACAATGCTTTGAGCAGCAAACACACCCATTCTCTGTTTCTCCAGTTGCAACCTTCGGAGTTGAGTTCCACATTATCAGTAATAAAGGCTAGTTCTCAGCTGATCTCCATGCTCAAACATGCAAATTTAAAATCCTTGCCAGTCCTGCCATATTACTCAAATCGGTAGCATCTACATGAGGAGTATGATTCATTTGTTCCAGGTCACTTACTGTATTAGTCATTAGTGTCCTTCACCAAAGATTCTCATAATGCCTCCTTCCTGGTATTAAATAGACATATTTGTGGAACCTGTGTTGTGGCATAGTGAGTTAAATAAGCCACTGCCTTCAGCACTAGCATCCCATATGGGCACTGGTTCGAGTTCCAGCTGCTCCACTTCCAGTCCAGCTCCCTGATGTCTCTGGGAAAGGAGCAGAGAATGGCCCAAGTGGTTGGGCCCCTGCCACCCATGTGGGAGACTGGGATGGAGTTACATGCTCCTGCCTTCAGCCTGGCCCAGTCCTGGCCTTTGCAGCCATTTGAGAAGTGAATCAGTGAATGGAAGGTTTCTTTCTCTCTGTCTCTGTCTCTCTCTCCCTCCATCCCTCTCCCTCTTTCTCAATCTGCCTTTCAAATAAATAAATATTGAAAAAAATGTGTATCTGTGCCCCCTTAACATTCAGTGACAGTGCTTTGGCCAATAAAATATGCACAAATGTGAAATGTGTCCTTTCCAAGGTGAAGAATTCACAGCAGTGCATCCACCATGCTTCCATGCCTCTGATAGATCAAAAATAATGTGTCAAGGTGGGGTCTCTGGGCTGGGACCCTGGGTGACTACAGGCAGACATGTCCAGCACTGACTCACACTGGACAGGTAGTGTGAGAAGACAACAGTCTGCTGTTGTCCTGGGGCCCTGGAAATTTCTTGTTTGTTACTAGAGTGTAACTTACTAACACCATGGCTCTTCAAAAAGTTCATGCAAAATGCCTGCTATGAAAAATTTTTACATGGCAGCTGGTGTTGTGTAGTGGGTAAAGCCACTGCCTGTGATGCTGGCATCCAATATGGGTGCCAATTCATGTCCTAGCTGCTCCACTTCCCATCTAGCTCCATGTTAATTGGGAAAAACAGCAGAGGAGGGCCCAATTGTTTGGGGCCCCTGCCAGCCATAAGGGAGACCCAGACAAAACTCCCGGTTCCTGGCTTCAGCCTGGCCCAGCACTGGCCAGTGTCCATCTGGGAAGGAAACCATCAGATAAAAGATTTCTCTCTCTCTCTCTCTCTCTCTCTCTCTCTCTCTCTATATATATATATATATATATATATACCTGCCACTCTGACTTTCAAAGTAAATAAATAAATCTTGAAAAAAAACTCTACATGGATTCAAATTTTTATACAAAACAATCTCACTTTTTAATTCCATTTTCCATGAGCTTTTTGAAGTAACCTCATATACATGACCATTTTTCTCTTCAGTTGTGTATTACATCGCAAAACTTTCCAATCAAGAAAAAAATGAGTACAGAAGATTTACCAATCCTAAGACTGTTTTGAAAGCCCTCAGCAATCTATCATAGAAGAGATTAAAGTAAAGAAAAATGATGGCAATGTAGAAACTAAGCCAGAGAGATAGAAACTTAATATTTCTTATTGGGAAACAATTAAGACTACGGAGTAACACGGACATATTGAACATATAGAAAGTCTGAAGGAAGGTAGGCAGCTTTTCTTTTCTTTTAATGTAAGGCTAAGAAGCATATGGAAAAGGTTACCAGACTGGGCTGTTGAAGGCAACAGTATAAATGAGTTCAATAACCACCTCGGTCTTTTTCTGGAAGAGGAAGGGATTAAAGGGCAGAGTGAAAACGCAGGCAGGCAGGATTAAACGAAAACAGAGAGTGGAGAATGACGGACCAGATGGCCTTTGCCTCTTCCTAGAGCGTCTTACAGACATGCCTCCATTAGAAACCACAAGGCAGATAAAGTGTTTTCAGAAAAGGCCCATATTCCATTCTTGAACTCGCACATCTCACGAGTAAAACATTTTCAGATGTTCCCTAATGGAACGTCCACAGTTGAGGGGAAGATTGGCTTTGCGTTTGATCTTTTCTATTTTATCAATTAACTGCCCATGTTTTTCTGTTTCCTCATCGCTTGGTTAGACAACCTGCGCACAGAAAAGGAATTCATGTCTGCATGGAGACCACATCACGCCCTGCACATCTCCCCCGCAGCCTACTCTGTGCCTTTGAATCTGCTTGTGGAAAGGTGAGGAGTGAGAACCAGGGAGATTCAGGCTGGGAGCCCTGGGGGCCTCTCCCCTACAAGGAACTGGGTGATTATGGAGCTGGAATTCTGCACAGATGCTAACGACTACGCACACGGGCAAAGGATAAGCGGAGGACTCAGAGAGCGCAGAGCTCACCAACTCAGATGTCAGAGCAGTTTTCCTGACGCATCCCTGGGCATGGACAAAGGGAAGGAGGCAGTATTTGCTGTGTGTGCCTCAATGAGAGGAACATCACACTGGCATTGGTTTATCCTTTAGTTCTCCCAGCACTTCTGTGAGCCAGATGTCACTCCTCATTGCCCGACAACGAGGTAACTTACTTTAAAGAAGCTATGTTAGGGCCCTACTCAGTGAATAAGTGACAGAGACACAACTGGAACGAGACTGGACGTTCGAGAAACACCCTCTCCACTGCACCATAGTCTTCGTGTTTGGATAAAAAGTACACTCATGAGTGCTCAGGGAAAACCAGCAGCAAGCTTGGATTTGAAGTGGGACTTGAACAAAGTGATTATATATAAATATATAAACTGTATGCAGACTGTACTTGACATTAAAACACATGAACCTTACATTTCAGCTTGAGGGATTTTAATATTTAATGTAAATCCCTGTCTATATACCTGGGTAACCATCTTTCCAGTAGACATACAGAAAGATTTTGAGCTTCATCCATCAGTCTATTTCTCCAACTCCCACTGTTCTGATTTCTAGGACCGCAGAATGGTTTTCTTGTTCTTGAATTAGACTCCAATCGGATCATATGATTACAGCCCTGTACTTGGCTTTCCTCACATGACACAAAGCTCTGGAGTTTAATCCATGAAGGTGCGAAGATTAGTAGCTCTTTTTTATTACTGAGTACTATTTCATTATATAAATGTACCGATGATTACTTTTTCAGTACTTCTGTTGATAGGTATTTTGTGAATTTTTTCAAAGTTTGGGGTGTTATAAATACGTTTGTTCAATACTTTTCAATTGTTTTGGAGAAATGCCTACAAGTGGAATTGTTGCACCATATGTAAGCGCCAAACAATTTTCCGAAGCACATTTAACATTTTATGCTCCCATTAGTAATGATTATGAATTCCGCTTATTCAACATGATATTGTCAGTTTTTCTAGTTTCAGTTATTCTAGAGTGCATACAGTGACATTTTATCATATGTTTTTTAAAATCCATACGTGAATGTACTTCTCTGCTGTTTGTGTTTTGATTTGATAGATGTTATTTTGGATCATGAAATGTGTACACCTCTTTGTAATCTCACCATAGTTTCAGCTGCTGTTGCCCTGGAGACTGGTGGTAGTGAGCCTCTTGTCCTGGCTGTGTAATCCATGCACCCATTTCCAGGAAGCGTGCCGGTCTATTACAGTGCGCACTCATTTTTAATGGGACTTGCTTGTCCTTTTACTGTTGGTTGGTGGTTGGATGCAAGTCCTTTGTCAGTTACAAATACTGTCATTTATATTTTTTGTCTGTCTGTGACTGATTTTTATCTTCCTAATAGATTTTTTTGATGAACCAAAATTGTTAATTTTTAATGAAGTCTGATTGGTTATTTTCTTTTATACCTAGTGCTTTCTGTGTCCTACTTAGGCAATCTTTGCTAACACGAAAAGACACCAAGATTTTTTAAATAGTCTGTTCTAGAAGTATTAGATTTTATGCTATAATTATATAACCATGTGAGGCATAAGTCAAAGTTTAATTCTTTATATAAGTATTTATCTGCTTATCTCGGTAAAAGCACTTTAGTATTGTGAGCTGCTTTCCTACCCTTGTTGAAAATCAATGCAGTGCACATGTGCAATCAATTTCTTGACTTCACTGTATTTTAGAAATTTATCTATCTTAAACACATTGCCTTGATTACTGAAGCTGTCTAATAATTTATTAAAATTTATTTATATGAAGGGAACATCTTTCATACACAGTTTTAAGAATATAATGGGACTTCCAACCCTACCTCACTCCCACTCTCCCTCCTTCTTCTGACCTTATTTTTTTTTCCATTTTTGTGATGACATGCTTTCAATTTACTTAATAATCACAAGCTTAATACTCCACTAGGTAAAGAACTCAGCTAATGTCAGGTAGTGTACATCCTCTAACTTTGTTCTTTAAGATCATTCTGACTTTTTGAAGTACTCTGCATTTACATATAAATTGAGTCAGTTTATCAATTTCTTTGAAAATAATTACTAAAATTTTGTTTGGGGATGTAAGCATAATAGATCAAACTTGGATGAATTAACATTGTAAAAACCTTGAGTATTGTACCTGGCAAATATAGAATAGCTCTTTCTGAGTGTGGATCATTAAAAATTATATCTCAGTAATATGTTGTGCTTTTTAGTAGAGTGCTTGCATAGCTTTTTTAAAATATTTTTGCTAGAAACTTTGTTTTGGGTGATATTATAAACATAGTATTTTACATCTATTTTCCAATTGCTTTGCTTTTTTGAGCTAATGATGCAATTGAGTAAAGCAGTAGGTTTTGAAAGTGATTAAAAGTTCATCAGATTGGGGACCAGCATTCCATATGGGCACAGGTTCAAGTTCCAGCTGCTCCACTTCGTATCCAACCCTGTTCTAGTGTGCCTAGGAAAATCTGCAGAAGATGGCCCTGCGCTCATTAGGGAGACCTAGAGGAAGGTGGCTTTTCCCAGGCTTCAACATGGCTAAGCCTTAGTCGTTGTGGCCATTTGGAGAGTGTCAGTGGATGGAAGAGCTATAGGTCTCTATAACTCTGCCTTAATGTCAATAAAATATTTTTTAAAAGTTATCAGTATAAAATACAGTGGAATAGGGGCTGGCATTTTGACACGGTGGGTCAAACCTCTGCTTGCAATGCTGGTATCCCATATGGGAATGCCAGGTCAAGCCCCAGCTGCTTCCAGCGCCTGATAGTGCACCTAGGCAAGCAATGGAAGATGATTCATGCACTTGGGGCCCTGCCTCCATGTGGAAGACCAGGCTGGAGTTCTGGGCTCCTGGCTCCTGGCTCTGGCCTGGCCTGGCTGTCACAGCCATCTGGAGAGTAAACCAGTGGATGGAAGATCTCTGTCTCTGTCTTTGTCTCTTGATTACAAAAGGGAATGAAATGGGAATCAAAGCATATCACTAGGAAAACAATCCATGAAACACAAAAGAAGGCAAAGGAGAAGAAAGCAGGGACAAAAAGTTACAAGACAAACAAAAAAATTAACAAAGCGACCACAAATCTTCACCTCCTAGTATTTAAATATCAGTGGAGTAAAATCCACAAGCAAAAGACTTAGCTCAGCTGAATGGATAAAAAACAATAAATAAATTCAACTACACACAGTCTATGAAAGATCCAAATCAGAAGGACACCATGTGTTGCTAGCCAAAGACAGCAGGAGTAACTACCCATAAAATAAAATAGACTTTAAATCAAGTACTGTTACAAGAAGCACATTATATAATAACAATTTTAAAAGGTACAATAGTTATAAATATTTATGTACCAAATCACAGAGCTCTTAAATACATGAAGCAAAATTTGAGGGCCTTAGAGGGAGAAGCAGAAACACAATACTAGTGGAAAACTTCAAAATATTGCTGTCCATGATTTCTAGAACAAGCAGACAAAAGACAAATAAGGGAGCAGAGACTCTGAGAATGTTGTAGATCAATTAGACCTAACAGATCTATGTGGATCACCACCACCAATGGCATTTTTTGAGTATACATCTGAGATAGGTCACATATGAGGCCATAAAATGCATAGTAACAGATTCAAAAAGATTAAAATCAAAGGATCCTCAATCTAATGAAGCTATAAATCAACAGCACAAGGAAAACTGCACAATCTGTAGTATGGGGAAATTAAACAACGCAGTCTTAAACAGGAAGTCAGAAAAGAAGTCACAAAGGGGATTGAAAACACTTTGCGGAGCAGGCACCAGGCCTCGTGGTTAAGCCGTTACTTGGGAAGCCAGGGTTCAAGTGCTGGTTCTGCTCCCAATCCCAGCTTCTCGTTAATGATCACCTGGGGAGCAGCAGGTGATGGTGAGTTCCTGCCAGCTAGGTGGGAAACTCCCACTGAGGTCCTGGCTCATGGTGTTGGCCTGGCACAGCCGTGGCTGCTGTGGGCATTTGGGGAGTGAACCAGCAAGTAGAAGATCTCTCTGTCTCCTTGCCACTCTGCCGTTAAAATAATAAATTTTAGGCCGGCGCTGTGGCTCACACGGCTAATCCTCCGCCTGCGGAGCCGGCACCCCAGGTTCTAGTCCCGGTTGGGGCGCCAGATTCTGTCCCGATTACTCCTCTTCCAGTCCAGCTCTCTGCTGTGGCCTGGGAGGGTAGTGGAGGATGGCCCAGGCCCTGCACCCGCATGGTAGAGCAGGAGGAAGCACCTGGCTCCTGGCTTCGGATTGGCACAGCATGCTGGCCATAGCGGCCATTTGTGGGGTGAACCAACGGAAGGAAGACCCTTCTCTCTGTCTCTCTCTCTGTCTCACTGTCTAACTCTACCTGTCAAAAAATAAATAAAAATAAAAATAATAAAAAATTTTTAAATAATAAATTTCAAAATTTACAAAAAAATACTTTGAGATAAAAGTGAAAACACAACCCAAATCCCAAATTTTATGGGATACAATGAACCTAGTACTATAAGAGAAGTTTATCACTGTGATACACATATTCAAAAACAATCATCTCATTCACCAATTCAATTTTCCATCTCAAGAAACAAGAAAAAAATTAACCAAGCCCAAGGTTAGAGTAAGGAAGGGAAAGGATGAAGATTAGAACAGAAAGAAAGAAACTGCAGAATAGAAGCAAAATCGGGGAAAAGATCAGTAAGATTAAGAGGTTTTTTTTCTAAAAAATAAACAAAATTGACAACCCGTTTGTTAGATTAACTAAGAAAAAAAAGACTCAAATAATTAAAATCATGAATGGAAGTGAAGATGTTACAACTATGACCACAAATTAAAAGGGTTATAAGAGAATGCTATGAACAATTTGGATAGCCTATAAGAAAAAGAAAAATTCTTAGAAACATATGCCTAGCAAGTCATAAAGAGTCATAAAGAAATAGAAAATCTGAACATATCAAAAACTAGTAAGGGCCCGGCACCGTGGCACAGTAGGTTAATCCTCCACGTGCGGCACCAGCATCCCATATGGGTGCATGTTCTAGTCTCAGCTGCTCCTCTTCCAATCCAGCTCTCTGCTATGACCTGGGAAAGCAGTAGAAGGTGGCCCAAATCCTTGGACCCCTGTACCCGCATGGGAGACCCAGAAGAAGCTCCTGGATCCTGGCTTCGGATCGGCGCAGCTCCGGCCGTTGCAGCCAATTGGAGGAGTGAACCAGCAAACAAAAGACCTTCCTCTCTGTCTCTCTCTCTCACTGTCTGTAGCTATACCTCTCAAATAAATAAATTTTTTAAAAAAATCTTAAAAAAAAAAAACATTAGTAAGGAGATGGAATCAGTAATTTAAAAGTCCCATCAAAGAAAAGCCAAGCACAAGATGGCTTTTCTGATGAATCCTGTGAAATAGTTAAAGAACTAGCAACAACTCTGGCCTCAGAATCAGTCTTTAAGGCATTCGGATCTGGCTATAAAGCCCATGAGAGTTTACAGACATGGAAAGCCAAGACACTGTGGAAAAAAAAAAAAAAAAAAAAAAAAAACCTAAATGAAAGATCTGTGTGAGTGAGATGCCAGCAGAAAGAACGGGTCATCAAAGAAGGAGGTACCTTTCTCTGAAAGGAGGGGAGAACTTCCACTTTGACTATGGCCTTATCTAGATAAGATCAGAGTTTGTAAACTCAAGAGGCTTCCATAGCCTTGGCAACTCATGACAAGGGCCTCAGGTGATTACTGACGTCATAAACAAGAGTGTCAATTGTTAAATCAACAACAGGAGTCACTGTGCACTTACTCCCCATGTAGGATTTCTGTCCTTAATGTGTTGTACTATGCGAATTAACAGTAAAGCTACTACTCAAACAGTACTTTATACTTTGTGTGTCTGTGTGGGTGCAAACTGCTGAAACCTTTACTTAGTATATACTAAGTGGATCTTCTGTATATAAAGATAATTGAAAATGAATCTTGGTGAAGAATGGGATGGGAGAAGGAGTGGAAGATGGGATGGTTGCAGGTGGGAGGGAGGTTATGAGGGAAAAGCCGCTATAATCCAAAAGTTGTACTTTGGAAATTTATATATTTATTAAATAAGAGTTGAAAAAAATAATATATATCAAATAAAGAACTAGCAAAAAATCTTCCGAAGTCTCCCCGAAAACAATTTTAAAAAGGGAACACTTCAAAGCACATTCTATGATGCCAGAATTGCCTTGATACCAAAGGCAAACAAAGACACCGTAAGAAAACTACAGAGCGTTATCCCTGGTGAATATTGATGCAAAAGTCCTCAACAAAATTCTAGCAAACCAGGTAGTACATTAAAAGGACTATATACCATGACTGAGTGAGGTTTATTCCTAGGATACAAGGATAATTCGACACACAAAAATCAGCCATTATAGTATACCAAATTAACAGAACGAAGGACAAAAACCACAGGACCATTTCAATTGATGCGTAAAATGAATTTCACAAAATTCAAGACCCTTACTTAATAAAAACACTCAACCAAGTAGAAAGAGAAACTACCTCAACATAATAAAAGGCATTTATGAGAAATGAACAGGTGGCACCATGGTCACTGGCTAACAACTGAAAGTCTTTTCTCTAAGGTCAAAGAAGCCCACTCTCATCACAACACATCACAGTATTGGATGTCCTCATCAGAACAATTGGGCAAGAAAAAAATGAAAGGAATCCAAACAGGAAAAGTAAAAGTAAAAATATCTCTGTAATTATACGTAGAAAATCCTGAAGATTCCACAAAACTGATGTAGAACTAATAATTATATTCAGGAAATAGCAGAATACAAAATTAATACCCCAAATTAATTTGTGTTTATATATACTAACAATGAACAATCCTAAAAGGAAATTTTAAAAAAATCCCATTTACAATAGAATCAAAAAGAATATAAGCTTAAAGTCAAGAGTTTAACCTAGCGGCTAAGATTGCCAGTTATGAAGCCCACATCCCATATAAAGACGCTGGGTTTACTACCTGGCGCTCTGGCTCCTAATGCCAGCTTCCTGCTAAAGCAGACCCCGGCTGGCAGGTTTCTGCCTCCCACTTGGAAGACCTGGGTTGAGTTTCTGGCTCCTGGTTTTTGTCTGGCCCAGTACCAGCTCTGTGGGCATTTAGGGAGTGAATCAGTGGTTGGAAGTTTCCTCCACATTCTCTCTCTTTCTCTCCCCAACCTCCACCCTTCAAATAAATAAATAATTTTAAAGGAAATGTTAGGAATAAACTTAACCAAAGATTTGAAAAGCTTATGCAGTTATGTACTATTTAATGACAAGAATTGCTTCTAAGAAATGCAACATTAAGCAATTCCTTCATGGTACAAAAATCATAGATGGCTTCAATGTCAGGAAGAAATATAAACTTGTAAGACATTCTAGTATATGTGGTCCACTGTTGACTGAACCATTATAAGATGCATAGCTGTGAATTGTAAGCCTCAAAATATTGCTGAGAAAATTAAATACACAGGTAAATGGAAGGTATCTCATATTCATATATCAAATGACCTAATATGAAGATATCTATATCATTCGAATGAATCTATAAATTCAAAAAATCCTCATCAGAATTCAAAGGTTTTTTTTTTCACAATATAAAAATTAATCATAAATTTCATATTGAATCTAAAGGGACCCAGAATTACCAAAATTGTTTTCTAAACAAGAACAGAATTGGAGGAATTACACTTTCTGATTTCAAAACGTATTATAAATCTACAGTAATCAAGCTCCGAATCATTGGCAAAAGACTGGCAAAAATTTGTCAAGCAAACAGTGAAACAGAATAAAGAGCTCAGAAATAAACTTTTGTGTATCTTCAACAAGTGATTTTCAACAAGTGATCTTCAACAAGAGTGCCAAGGTGATTCAGTGGACAAAGCAAATGGCATTGCCAAAAATTGATATGCATAGGCAAAAGAATTATGTTGGACTCTTACCTAACAACACAGACAAAAATGAACTCAAAATAGAGTAGAGATGTAAATGCAAGACCTAATGATAAGAAACTTCTAGAATGATGCTGAATTCAACAAACAATAGAAAATTTCTAGAGTGACACTGATTCCTTGGATATATCACCAAAAACAGTGTCACCAAAAGCAAAATAGGTGAACAGGACTGCCTCACACTGAAGAAAATTTGTATATCAAAGGACACAATCAACAGAGTAAAGTGGCAACATTCAAAATATAGGACAATGTTTGCAAATAGTACATCTAATAAGTGGTTGGTATCCAGAATATAAACAGAACTCCTATAACTCACCAACACAAATACAATAAAACAATTAAAAATAAGTAAGATGCTTGAAATAGGTATTTCTCCAAAGATGACATACAAACAGCTAACAAGTGTATGGGAAAAAAATACTCTGCTAATCAGCAGAAATCAAAACCATAAGGAGATACAACTCCATATCCATCAGAATAGCTGCTCTCAAAAGAATAGTCAATAACTATCAGCAAAGATGTAGGGAAATTGGTCCCTTTTGTAATATTGGTGGATAAAATGGTGTAACTGCTCTGAAAACAATATCGGAAGCTGCTCAAAAAGTAAAAACAGAACTGCCATGTGGGAAGTGTATCCATGGTCATAGCAATATTAATTACAATAGCCAAGAAGTAGAAGAAACCCAAATGCCTTTTACAGGATGAATGTAAGCAAAACGTGGGATATATATCCAATTAAATTATTTTTAGGTATAACATGGACAAACCCTGAGGGCATTATGCTAACTGAAATAAGCCAGTCCAGAAAAAGGAGAAACATCATATGACTCCATTCATAAGAGGAATCTAAAAGAGTCAGATTTTTTTTTTTTTTTTGACAGGCAGAGTTAGACAGTGAAAGAGAGAAAGGTCTTCCTTCTGTTGGTTCACCCCCCCAAATGGCTGCTACGGCCGGCGTGTTGTGCCAATCCGAAGCCAGGAGCCAGGTGCTTCTCCTGGTCTCCCATGCAGGTGCAGGGCCCCAGCACTAGGGCCATCCTCCACTGCCCTCCAGGGCCACAGAAGAGAGCTGGACTGGAAGAGGAGCAACTGGGACAGAATCCGGTGCCCCAATCGGGACTAGAACCCTGGGTGCCGGCGCCACTGGTGGAGGATTAGCCAAGTGAGCCATGGCGCCGGCCATAGGGTCAGATTTAAAAAATATATATATATGGTGATGGTTACAAGGGGATTTGGGGACAGAGAAGAATTGTTGTTTAATGGGCATAGAGTTTCATATTTACAAGATGAAAAAGTTCTGGGAATCTGTTTCACAACAATATGAAAATACTGAATACTACTGAACTGTAACCTAAATATTTTTTATCTTTAGATTGTATCATGTGACTATGTCGATTTTACTTAATTTTAGCAAATTTTTCACAGATTCTTTTGGATTTATAGATAAGAATAATTATTAAAGAGTAAACACTGCTTTGCTCTGGTCAAATTTCATGCTTTTTGTTTTATTTTTTTGGTTTATTTTATTGCCTTGAGTGGACCCTCCAGGACTAAGCTAAACAGGTATGCTTGGAGGTTAAGTCTTTGCTTTGTTCATTATTAGGGAGGACATGTTCAATATTTACCAAAAAGTACAATACATATGAGATTTTTATAGATATTTTTTATTAAGGAAATTCTCTGAATTCATAGCTTGCTGTTTCATCCTTATTCAATGTTGAATTTTGTCATCACTTCTAGGTATGTTGGACATAATTGCTATAATTCTTATTTTATTCTATTAATATGATAAAATTGCATGGGTTAATGTTCGCATGCTAATTCAATCCGGCCTCCAGAAGAATGGCACCCATGGTTATAATGTGGTGTCCTTGGCACATTCTCTGGATTGTTTCATTACTCTTAAGGATCTTGCACCTGTACTTAAAATTTACTATTTCTAATAGTGCCTTTGTTCCATTTTACCATGGCTTCATACAATAATTTGGTGACTGTCAGAATATCCATTCTTAAACACAGTTTACATAGGATTTTTATTATTTATTCTGTGTATGTTTGATATAATTTACCAGTGGAGATGTCGGGGTCTGTACACTTCTCTGTGAGAAAGTATTAGTATTTCACTATACACTGAACCTCTGCTGCTCATGTGGTATTCTAATTTTCTCTTTCTTCTTGTGTTCGTTTTAGTAAACCATGTTTGCAAGGAGTTTTTCATTACAAATTTATTGTTATAAAATGGTCTATGATGTTCCTTTATTACATTTTTATATTTGTTGGATATGAGATACCCATTTCTCACTTCTTCTACTGGCGTTTGGGTTTTCTCCCTTTTACTTGATCAGCTTACCTAGAGCTTTAATCAATTTATTACACTTTTCAAAAAATAAAATTTTGTATTCAATGCTTTTCTGTATTATATTATTATTATTTTATTAATTTTTACTTTTTCTTTGTTATTCTCCTGTTTTAGGTTTGATGGCTTTTTTCAGATTATTGCTGCAGAATTTTACATCACTAATTTTAAATATTTCTCATTTCAATAGAAATATTTAGACTACAAATTTCTTTCAAAACTCTGTGTAAGAGATTCCCTAATACTTTATATATTTTGCTTTTATTTTCTCTTACTTTGAAATATTTCCAGTTTCCTTCATGATTTTTACTTTATCTAGGAACTATGTGGCTGGCGCCGCAGCTCACTAGGCTAATCCTCCACCTGAGGCGCTGGCACACCGGGTTCTAGTCCCGGTCGGGGCGCTGGATTCTGTCCTGGTCACTCCTCTTCATGTCCAGCTCTCTGCTGTGGCCCGGGAAGGCAGTGGAGGATGGCCCAAGTCCTTGGGCCCTGCACATGCATGGGAGACCAGTAGAAGCACCTGGTTACTGGCTTCGGATCAGCGTGGTGCGCTGGCCGCAGTGCGCCAGCCGCAGCAGCCATTGGAGGGTGAACCAACAGAAAAGGAAGACCTTTCTCTCTGTCTCTCTCTCTCACTGTCCACTCCGCCTGTCAAAAAAAAAAAAAAAAAAAAAAAAAAAAAAAAGAACTGTGCTTAAATGTGTTTTTAATTTCTAAATAGTTGAAATTTTTTCTATTTAGTTTATTATTATTAATTTCTACTTCAAGCGTCATGATATAAGATAACATAATCTGTATGATTTCAGATACTGAAATTTATTAAAACTGATTTTATAACCCTGCATGTGATTTATCTTGGTGAATGATCAACGAGTACTGGAAAATATATTCTGCTGTTTTTCAACATAGTGTTCCATATAGTCAACTAGACCAAGATGCCAATAATGTCATTCAAATCTTCTGTATCTTCATTTGTGCTCATCCTACTTGTTGCAGACAGTACTGAGAAATGCTGTAAAACTTCTCCCTGTGATTGTGCACTTATGCGTTTCTCCTTGACGTTCTATTACTTCTGCCTCACACGTTCTGAAGCTCTATTAAGGACCTGAGTAGGATTATTATGCATTTGTGATAATCAACTCCATTTCTCACCCGACAGACACCTTTGAGTTGCAAGTGTGAGAAGCAAGGTCATGTGAGCAGTCAGTGTTTTGCTACTGAACGTCCCCAGTCCGCACACAAGCTGTGAACATTAGTATCTCTGCCTGCGGACAAATGGGCATGTATTCTGACATCCTATGTGCATGGGCTGGAGAGGAAAGCGGGGAGAATGGCTGCCACTGGCTTAAGATCAGCTCTTTCCACTCCACCTCAAGGAGTCAGACTGGAATTCTGCATGTTCAGGTGTTCTCCTCATTAATGAGGGCTCTTATAAGTTTACTTTCCCTGTTCTAAGAGAATGGCCAGGTCTTAGATGTGATAGAGATCTTGATTCACAAAGCATAGCCCTCAGTCTTAAAGTCTGTGTTTAGACAAATTGTAAAGTAGATATGAAATATTTTGCACACAAAATGAAATACTCATATTTAAAATGAGTGTTTACAGCAGACTCATAGAATGACAAATGCCCTAAACAGCACTCTGACCTCAGAATCAGCCCTAAAGGCATTCGGACCTGGCTAAAAAGCCCATGAGAGCACTTTAGGAATGGAAAGCCAAGACACTGTGACAAAGAATGGCCTATATAAAAGATTTCTGTAAGTGAGATCTCGGTAGAAAGAAGGGGCCATCAAAGAAGGAGGTACCTTTCTCTGAAGGGAGGAGAGAACTTCCACTTTGATGATGGCCTTGTCTAAATAAGGTCAGAGTTTGTGAATTCAAGAGGCTTCCATAGCCTTGGCAACTCATGACAAGAGCTTCGGGTGATTACTGATGTCATAAACTAGAGTGTCAGTTGTTAAATCAACAATGGGAGTCACTGTGCACTTACTCCCCATATAGGACCTCTGTCCTTAATGACTTTTACAATGAGAATTAAGAGTAAAACTAATCTTCAAACATTACTTTATACTTTGTGTGTCTGTGTGGGTGCAAACTGTTGAAATATTTACTCAGTATAGAATTGATCTTCTGTATATAAAGATAATTGAAAATGAATCTTAATGAAGAATGGGATGGGAGAAGGAGTGGGAGATGGGATGTTTGCGGGTGGGAGGGTTGGTATGGGGGGAAGAACCACTATAATCCAAAAGTTGTACTTTTGAAATTTAAATTTATTAAATAAAATTTTTCTATTAAAATAACTAAATAAAATGAGTGTTTAAATAAATTTTGCATAATTGAATAGCCACATGACTGCACTACCTTTAGTCCTTTGTGCTCTAAGAGGCTTTCTTCATTTGGAATGAATAGAGTAGTGTTCTGTGAGATTGCAGGGCAGTCTCTTGGTTTAAATCATGTTTGCTAAAGTCTTTTATGGGTCTTCAATGGTTGAGGAGGAAAAAAAGTAGAAGAGGTGGTCACATCAATGAGTTTGGAAAATCTTTCAAGAAGTTCAGAAGAGGTAGGTGTGAGAATAGAGCATTCCAACACCTGCTCTATCACTAATTTAAGGAATAAGAGATCATTTCTCTTTAGGCTGCAATTTACGCATCCCCAAATTAGAATGTTTAGTGAACACCATCAGCATCTCATCCAGCTCTTGACATTCCATCATTCTGTGATTCCTTTTTCTTATTGAAATAATGTCAGAATCAAATACACAGAATCAAATTCACATGTTGATTATTTTCCTGGCCTATTTTCTAGTTTCTTAAAATCTTGTCTACATAACTAGAACTAATTTTTAAGAAGGCCATGTATAATCTTATGTTCTGATAGTGATATATATAATTTTATATCATGATTTTATTATTCAGCACTCCATCAGAAAGTGCCAATGAATTCTTTATAACCTTCACTTCAATGATTCTATAATATCCATCATATGATGAAATCATAATTTATTCAAATATTCCATTACCATGACTTAGAAACAATTTTCACCATGATAAATAATACTGCAGCGAACTCTATGTGAAAAGCTCTGTGTCTTTAAAAAAAGCATGGATGACCGATTCTTCCAGAAGGAAAGCTTAGAAGCTCTTTCCTCCGAACCTGGACAGTTTGATGGTTTGGAATCAACAACCTTCCTTTCCAGCTTGATGTTCAAGTGCCTTCATCTGGCCCCTGTTCCTGGAGATTCAGGAGTCCTTACATGAATTTTCCTCCTCCTCAGGGTCAAGATGAAGCCTTCCTCCTTGATGTATCTCTGAATTGCATTGCTCACACACATGAAGGAGACCACACCTTGTATCAATATTCATCTAAACATTCAAACAGCCTTCCATATCACCGGCACACCCCAACTTTCTCCCATTAAGTCCAAGGGGGGCTTACACAATTGCAGTGCTGGTTCTGTGGAAGGGAGTGATGATCAGTGTTGTTCCTGAAACCCATTGCCACAAATTCCAATTAGTCTTGAATGATCAATTAACCATACATCTTTTCTAACTAGGGACATGGACATAAGCATTCAGGTGTGATCTTCCTGCAGTACATTTGTTATTTCTTAATTTAACTGACTATGAATCAAAGTAAAAGTAAGCATTGTTATTTATTGAACAACTTTCTCCCTTATTTAAAAAAAAAAACTCAGCATATGCTCTGTTATAAATCTGAAACTACAAACAACATAGAATATTTGATGAGTGCTTTTCCTAGAACTTCCAGATGCACCAATTAAGAATCTTCGACTGAAGTTCTGGATCAGGTCTCAGCTCTTATAACAGCCATAATCGCTGGCAACTTAATATCTTCTCTAATGTCCCAGTGTTCTCATTTGGAAGGGTGGAGATCGTTATGGTTTTACTTCATAAGGAGTGGGATAGATTAAATTAGAAACTGCAGCAAAGTATGCATTTCATAATAACCATTCCATAAATTCTATTTTCTGCTACAAGCACTTGTTTATTCTCAGTTTACCAGAATTCACTAATCCAATAAAGATTCAACTAACCCAACATCTATGCTGTTTCCAAACAGTGTTTCTGATCTTTATTTTGTAGATACTAAAACTGTAATCAGTTAAAGAAGAAAACAGTATTAATTGTCTACTATGTGCCAAACAACGTTGTAGCTACTCTATCATTTTTTAAAAAATCCTATCGTCACAAGATGACTGTGAATGTTGAAAAAGAGCCAATCATCAGATTTATTGGAAATCCTATTTCATCCTTATTACCCCATTTATAAAGCAAGAAAACAGAGGACATCTGCCTTATCTACACGGCCCATTAAAGTAGATGTTGGGCAAGAACTTCTTTCTTCAGATGTTAAAGTAGCATTTGAACTTTATGGCTACACTTGAACAAGACCGCGCCAATACAGCATGTTCCAAGTTCAAACACCAGATGGATTTCCTCAGCTTGTCTTCAAAGTAGGCTCTGGATCTCTCATCAGAAACTGGGAAACTCCAAAGGGGAAGGCAAGTATCATACAGGGAGAGTGTGGAGGCTTGGCCAGTTTGAGTTCTTAGCCAGGTATTCCAGGTGGACAGCCCTGAAGAGAAAATGTTAAAAATCCATCTAAAGAATGAAACAGGGGTTTCCACATGTGGAAGAATGAAGCTGGATTCTTTACACATCACACCATAAATATAGATTACTGTACAATTCAAAATATACCAAAATGTGAGGACTAAAACCGTAAAACTTTTATAAGAAAATATAGGAGTAAATTTTCTTGTGAGTGGCAATAGTCTCTTAGGCAATGAAAGATAAAATAGATGGGTTGGATTTTTTTTAAAAATTAAAGACATTTCAATCAACAAAAATGGCAAAATAAATTGCAAATTATATATTTGAAAAGGAATCTAGAATATACATTTAGAATATACATTGTTTAAAAGTCAAAAGATCTGGATAGACATCTTTCCATGGAAGACATACAAATGGTCAATAAGCACTGGAAATGATGTTAACATTGGTCAATATTAGACAAATGCAAGTTCAAAACACAGTGAGCTACCACTCCACATCCACTAAGGTGGCTGTAACACGATAACACAAATGAACAATCACAGGATAGAGAACCAACAGATCCTTCATTCACTGGTGATAGGAATGTAAACGGTACAACCACTCTCTGAAATGCTGAACTTCTAGTTATATGCACATCAATTATATACCAGATACATACACAAGATAAATGAAATTACCTATCTACACAGAAACTTGTGCATGGATATTCATAAGAACACTTTTTCATAATAGCCCCAAAGTGGAAAAAACTCATATATTCATCACCTGGTGAATGGATAAAGAAAATTTAAAGAACATTTTAAATTTCAAAATTTATTGTATATGGGTAAAAAAGTCATATTTCTATCTGATTACTGTGTATAGCCCTCACCTGTATTCCCACTGAACTAAGTTCTTTTTACTTTTTATTTCTTGAACTGTGTATTTAGAGGAGCATTAAGCCCTTGACTATAAGGTAAAGTAAAAACACATTATCTCAAAAACTAAAAAGGAAGAAAGGAAGGAAGGAAGGAAGGAAGGAAGGAAGGAAGGAAGGAAGGAAGGAAGGGAGGGAGGGAGGATGGAACACAAAGAAAGGGAGGGAAGGAGAGAAGGGAATATCCTTATACTCTTAGAATTGTATCTGTGTCCTACATTGAATCTGTTCTTTGTGTTAGTATTACATTAACATGAAAAAATAAAGTATCACATGGATAAAAAATTACACTAAGTGAAGAAAGACACAAAAGGCCACATATTTTGATTCTGTTTATATAACCATTCAGAGCTGGCAAGCCACAGAGATGGAAAGTAGACTAGGGAAGCCCATGGACTGAAGGGAGCAGGAATGGCGTCTACTCATGGCTACCAGATGTGTTGGGGGTGCAATGAAATGTGATGATCATGTGACTCAGCAAATAGACTGAAAATTGTCGAGCTGTGTGCTGCACAGAGTAAATCTCTCAACAAAGCCATTAACAAAGACTCATCCATGAGACTAAGAGTCAATCTTGAAGAAATCACAGCTTCATCAGGCACAAGAATAGTCTTGTGTGGCAAAGAACTTTGCAAAGTGATGAACAGGATACGTGCTGAGATGGATAAGGAGACGAGAGGCAAAGGCAGATGCAGGCAGCAGGGGCAGTGACAAATGCCGTGAAACAGCAAGGCCACCAGAGGCTTTTAGCAAGCTGGGGTTGACCCTGGCACGTGTGGCTGAGTTAGCTACACCAGCGGTTCTCAGAAGACAGACCAGAAACCCTTGAGAATCTCCAAGACATTTGCAATGGGTCCAGGAGTATAAAACTATTTTGTAACAAAATTAAGATGTTATTTGTCCCTTTTAGTGTCATGCTCTGAAGAGTATACAGTGGAGCTTTCCAGAAACTACTTGACATGTGATGACACCATTACTCTGACAAAGAAAGAAATGTGAGCTGGTGCATGTACACAATTTAAACATTTTTTGACAGGCAGAGTGGACAGTGAGAGAGAGAGAGAGAGAGAGAGAGAGAAAGGTCTTCCTTTTGCCGTTGGTTCACCCTCCAATGGCCGCTGCAGCCGGCGCATCTCACTGATCCGAAGCCAGGAGCCAGGTGCTTCTCCTGGTCTCCCATGCGGGTACAGGGCCCAAGCACTTGGGCCATCCTCCACTGCACTCCCAGACCACAGCAGAGAGCTGGACTGGAAGAGGGGCAACTGGGATAGAATCCGGCACCCCGACCGGGACTAGAACCTGGGGCGCCGGCGCCGCAAGCGAAGTATTAGCCTATTGAGCTGCAGCGCTGCCCAATTTAAACATTTTTTTAGCTTTAATTTCTAAGTGCTGCATGTCAGCCCATATAACCTACATACACTAAAGACGTTTGGGATCCTCACTAGTTTTTAAAAACATAATGCGATCCTGAAATGAAAAATTTGATACTCACATTCTAGACCAAAGCCCTGGGCTTCTGCTGGATCCCAGATGTTTCAAATGGTGATCCTGGAAGATCCGTGTGCGCGGACGACGGTGGCCTGTGTGTGGCAGTGGCCAGTGGAAGGCTGTCTACGTCCCTCAGACTCCATAACACACCACCGAGTCTTCAAACTTGCTGTAATCACACAAAGACTGAGGTCTTGCTAATAGATTCATAAATAACCCAGTGGGGAGGAAGGCAGGCTCAGTGGATAGCTACCTTTCTGGGGCTTATACTGCAAGTCTCTCTTCCTGGTTTTCTACTTCATGTGCCTGGGCACGTCTGCAATTTTGCATGGTCTCAGCTAATAAACCTGCATTCTTTCTCCTCGCTGCTTTCCTAAAGAAGCCTGTGCCCACTGAAGGGTAGGCACATTGCAACCATGCAGGTAGGATGCTGTCTGCTTCCTGGTGTTCTTGCAGTTAGCACTCCGTTTCACGTCTGTGAGCCCACTTCACCCAAAAAACTCAACTGTCTTCTGAGGCAGACAGGGCACCCCACCCAGAGCTGTGTCTACGATGCACAGGACCTTGCCTTGGGAGTAGGGAACACTCAGGAAAGCCGAAGACACGAAGGGTGAGTTTCTCTCTCACAGGAGACGATTATGGAGCTCTCCGACATTATAAATGAGTGGGAAAAAAGCTTGACTTCTGTGCTAGCTGGCCGGAGGCTGAATAATGAATCAGCAGTGACCAATCCAGACTCACCCACCACAGAGATCAAACAAGCCCAGCGCCCAGGATGACGATGGATTGACAGCTCAGTGAAAGGATGGCTCCTTGCCGCGGCTCAGTATTTGGCCAACACAGCTGACTGTGAGCACCAGAGCCTTCTGCAGCTGCCACCATCTGCCAGCCTCTGGCAGCTGCACTTCTCTGCTTCCTCCACTACAAAGGCAGGGCCAGGCTCTGGGGAGGAAAGCAGGGATTTTACGTTTGACTCACACGAGCATCAGGGAAAATATTCCTTCGTCCCAGGAAACGCCACCAGCATACTGAAGACAGTGACAAGGTTACCCAGAAAGAGGGAGCTGGCAGCACTGTGTTGTTTGGCTACGTTGTGGACACAGCATGCCCTTTCTTGCCCAGATTTGAAGGGTAGTCATACACTCCAAGCTGAGCCATGTCAGGGATGTGCTTCTTAAAGGAAGGGCTAGTTATGCTCCTGTTCCATATAGTATTTCTTTCTTTCTTTGCTTGTTTATTTTATCTCACAGGCACACTGACAGAGAGATCTCTCATGCACTAGTTCACTCACCAAATGCCCACAATAGCCGTGGCTGGGCTGGGCTGAAGCCAGGAGCTGAATACTCGAGCCAGGTCTCCCATGTGGGGGTCAGGGACCCAAGTACTTGAGCCATCACCTGCTGCCCCCCGGAGTATGTGTTGGCAGGGAGTGGAGGAGCAGGGACATGAAGGAGGCACTCTGAACCAGGAAACAGGCAACCCAAGCAGTACCTCAACCCTGTGCCTGCCCAGAGATTATTCCTTGAAAAACACTTCCATTAAGTGTTCTCAGATTTAAAAGGACTCCCCAGCAAGAATTACAGCTACAGAGCTCCCAAACAGTGTCAAATTCAACATTTTCTTCCGCTTTTTCTAGAGATGTTTTCATAAAGCAGAGGTGAGGGAGGAGCTTAAGCTCCTTGTGAAGACATTAAACATAGATGGACCCCAAATTTTTAGGGAGAGATGATGATTGAGGGCTGCCCAGTAGGCTCCAGCAGCTTCGGAACACCACAAGGTCAGCGTTGCTGCAAATTGGTTTTTCTGTCTCCCATGTTTCCCAACAGCCTTCTCTCAGAGCTGAAATTCCAGGAGTTATTTGTTCTTTCAGACTAAGACCTTGAGAGTTATGGCTAGAAACAAATTCAAGTCCACAAACACATGCTTATTCTCCCTGCCCAGACTTGAACATTAACCCTCCAGGGACTCCCAAGGTTTAGGGGAGGGAGGAAGGGCACTGCAAATACATAATAAATCACAGTGAAGGAAAACAGAAACAGACAGAGACAGAGTGGGAGAGTAGAGGGAGCATGGATGTTTCAACCAGCTCGGACTGTAGGCTCTCCCGCACTACGCGTTGTGCTAAGGCACCACTGGTTGGATTCTCAGAACAAACTGAAAAGGCTGCTCCACAGGACGGACCCCAGCTAAGAGACAGGGCGGCTGAGGGTCTAAGTTTGTGCAAGAGTGAAGCTTTGAACTCCAACCTGTCGGGAGCCCAGCCCATCTCCCTTCTCCATGGTGACACTGCCTGTCACAGGCAGTACAGAAAGGTGTCCCCATGGCAGTGTTTCAGCACAGCTGGGAGGGTGGGCCTTTGGCTTGTGATAAAGGTTAGGAATATAAGTATTCCAAGAAGAGGGGTGCTCAATGGCACCAAATTTAGAGGGAAATAGGAGGACACAGCTTAAGAACAACCTGTGTGAGCCCCGGATGAGACACAAAAATTATGCACAGAAAGGTCACATACAAGGTGTGTTTCTTTAAATCTATGCATCATCAGCTCATCTTGTTCTCGGAAATAATGGGACAGAGCATTTTGCTAGGAATGTCCCTGCCAGGACCCAACTAGGGCAGAGTCCGACCCCTTCCATGGGTGTGGCTGGTGGGGGATGGGGGCATGTCTGACAGCTACGCAGGGTGTGGGGCGCAGAATCAAGCCACAGGGATGCTGCCTAGCCAGTGAAAAGAAAAACGAGGTCCCACCCAGGATGTCAATTAGAAATCTCAAGTCCCATCTTTACTTAATATATACTAAACTGATCTTCTGTATATAAAGAGAATTGAAAATGTATTTTGATGTGAATGGAAGGCGAGAGGGAGTAGGAGAGGGGAGGGTTGCGGGTGGGAGGGAAGTTATTGGGGGGGAAGCCATTGTAATCCATAAGCTGTACATTGGAAATTCATATTCATTAAATAAAAGTTAAAAAAAAACACAAAAATTTTTAAAAAGAAATTTAAAAGGCCAAGAAACTGTTTAACCTTATGAATATGTGAATTAAAAACGTAATAAAATAGTAATAAATATTTATCAGAATGGCTAAAATTAAAAGACTCATAAAAAAAAAGAAATCTCAAATTCCTGAGTGACACAGGAGCGAATATTGGACACTTGCAGAATACGCAGTGACAACAGGCCCTCCAAGCTGGTCTGGACACAAGCAGCAGGTACATCGGGGGCAAGTGGAGAGAGGCACCCTGGGAGCCACGAGAGCATGGGAGCGGGGCATGGTTGTCATGCCAGGGCAGAACTTCTGGCCGGATCCTTCGCTCTGGGTGCGGCAGTGCCTCCAGCCAGCAGTTCCAGAATGAAGCCCGGGCATCAGGCTATGGGGAGCACCCTGCTGACCACTGCCCAGCACTGCCCCTGAGAGCTTTTCATGGAGCACACACCCCACTATCCTCAAACAATCAAAGATCTATTTTGTTCTCTGTGCTTTCAGAATTTAAAATCTGTGAGGAGGGAGCCAGCACTGTGATGTAGCAGGTTAAGCTGCCGCCTACAACACCAGCATCCCATTTGGGTGCCATGGATTCATGTCCTGGCTGCTCCACTTCTGACCCAGCTCCCTGCTGATGCCCTGGGAAGAACAGGAAAAGATGGCCCAAGTCCTTGGACCCCTAGCACCCATGCAGGAGACCCAGATAAAGCTTCTGGCTCCTGGCTTTGTCCTGGCCCAGCCCCAGCCATTGCAGCCATCTAGGGAGTAAATCAGCAGTTTGAAGATCTCTCTCTGTCTCTCCCTCCCTCTGTAATTCTGCCTGTTGAATAAACAAGTAAATCTTTTATTAAAAATAATCTGAGGAATAGGAAATGTCAGAATAGCTTTTTGGACTGGTAGTTCACCTGCACAGTACCATAACCTATGAAAACATATCTCATTATTTTTAAATTGGAAGCAAATCTTTCTAAATTCAGTCTTGATCACCTGCCATCTGAACAGAGGAGAGGCTGTGCTTACCTTGGTTGTAGTTGCTATGGTTCCTGCTGTGAACAGAAAAGGGAGGAGCAGAAAAGAAAGCCAGCAGCAGAGCAGGACTTAGCATTGCTGAAGTGGAGCCTTGTCTGCCAGTGAGATGTCTGCCTGAGGAATCAGGGAAGGCTTCCTGGAGAAGGAGGCATGTTTCACAATAAGAAAGTAATCAAAGAGAGGTCCAGACAGCAGTCCTGACATGGGCAGAGAGAGTGTGCTGTCTCCAGTGGGCTCCAAATGAGTTCACAGGAGCCAGGTGGAGTCACAGAGTATTCTGCAAGATGGAGACAGAGGCCGGCCAGGGTCCTATGTAGCCACTGGATTTTGACGTGGGGAGCCACGGAAGGATGTGCGCATCAGAACGTGGTAGCATAGGGTCATCTTAACCAAGTCTTTATGGTGGACGGCAGAGTTAGGAGACCACTGAGTGCTGGAGAGCCCAATACTGGAAGGTGGGGTAGCTCAGACCCTGAATGGAAGGAAAGTGTGGTCTAACAGCTTCAAGGAGTTTAGGGTTGGGGATCAAATCCAGGACAACTGCCTCAATTTGAACTTCAGATGAATAGCAACAAAGTTGGGTTTTTGTGTGTGTGTTTTGGGTTTTTGCTGTTGTTTTAGTGTGTCCCCAGCAACGTTTACCATGCAAAACAGAGACAGGAAGTCAGAAGTCAGAGAAAGATGGGCTGATGCCGAACTCCGTGCTGCCTGAGGCCCAGGGTCACGCTTCTTCCTCTCTGCTCTTCATTCCACTCCGAAGATGAACTGATGCTGGGTTTTGAGTCGACAGAAGCTGTAGGCCAGGTGGCAGCCATCATTGCCACCACGGAGCACTTCTGAAACACCCACGCCCATGTGGCTCAGCACTGGCTGCTCTGCAAAGACAGCGGGCCCCAGGGGCTCACCCCTCCAGGAGTCAACAATTCAAAACAGCTTCCCAGCCTGGCACTGACGCAGGGGACGGGTCTCGAGTGCCTGCAGGCCTTGGCACCCTGGCAGAATGGAGCAAATACAGCAGCAGTGACAGGAGATGATGTGGGGGAACAAGAGAATCTGTGTCTTATATTGTCCCCAGCAAGCCACCAGCACTGCCTGCAAGAGCAACCTGACAGGGTGTCCCTGTGCCCCCAGCTGCTGTCAGACTCCAGGTGCTCTTGGGCAGGAGGCCTGGCTCTATCTGTGGGAAACGCTCACCCAGGCTGGACCAAAGCAGAGTGTTCTGCTTGGGGCTCTTCCTGACGACCACCCAGAAGTTTCCACAGAGAGCAACACAACATCTGGTCTGACCCAGGAACACATTTGCTGAACATAGACTTTGCTGCACAAAGCAGGGAGAAGGCAGACCACGCAAGACCTTATCTTACTGGACGTGGGGAGGGGTTTTCCCTTGCTAGGATCACCCGTGCTGTGCACGTTTTGTGATGCAATAAGCAGAACAGGGAGCATCTTTCCACAGCTGCTCATGTACAGGGTGGTGTGAGAACCTTCCCGGGGAGCTTTAACCTCAGGGGGAGCTCCAGGGAGTGTTCTGGCTAGGAGGTCAAGCTGAAGGGAGTCTGGTGCTGGTCCTGTTAACAACCAGTTATGTGGCCTTGGACATGTCCCTTAACCTTGCTGAACTTCAGCTTCCTCCAACATAAAACGTGGATGCTGTCGCCTGTCAGTGGGTTTTCAAACTAGGTTCCCTGGGGCCCTAAATTTCCTCCAGGAGGAGAGAGGAGGTGAGGCTGGGGTCTCCCCACCAGAGTCTGCCTGCCAGGAAAGGTAGCAACCGCA
The DNA here is from genome assembly GCF_033115175.1 of Lepus europaeus. Classification (NCBI taxonomy): domain Eukaryota; kingdom Metazoa; phylum Chordata; class Mammalia; order Lagomorpha; family Leporidae; genus Lepus; species Lepus europaeus. Next base: position 4,153,161 of record NC_084839.1, read on the forward strand.
TGAGCTGAAGTTCCTTGTCAACTTTTTGGTGAGAGAAAAAGAGTTTTACTGCCGAGAAGTATCTAGAAGCACGAATCTTGTGAATGGTAATGTTCTTCCAAGGTTCCATCATTTTGTGATCTTATGAATTATTCATCCAATTTTTCATCCTATTGACTAAAGCTTACAAATATTTAAGATATAAGTGAAGGTACGGAAGGAGAACAAAGAGATGATTTGGGGAGTTACAGATTGAGGCCATCAGTTGAATGTCATTTGCATGAATCACGTAAGATTCTGAGGCACTTAGGAGCGGCACCGTAAGGTTTACAGTCTGCTTTGATTAGTGTCCTGTGGCCAGGATGAAGCTCATTGTAATAGGTTCAGAGGAGGGAGGCATTCTGCAGGAGCAGTCCTGGGAGCGACACGGGGCCACAGGGACCCTGTAGGAATGGCGAGGCTTGGCCAGGAAGAGAAGAAGGAACGTTTTGCAAAACAAACAGGGTGCTGTTGATCTGAGCAGAATGGAAGAGCCACACGGGCTCAAGACCCACCAAGAGTGCAGCTTCCACGTGCTTGAGTGCTCAGGCAAGGAAAGACTTCTACGGCCAGGGGCTCAGGGGCCTCACAACGGGGGTGAGGGGAATAAACACAGAGGCCGCCACTCCTGCTTCACTGTGACCTGCAGGCTCTGCACGGAATCATTTGCCTCCCAACTCCATCCTTTCCTGGAGACAGGGCACACACGGATGCTGATGGAAGACACTGTCAAGAGAAGGAGCACGGCTTTAGGGATGGCTCCGAGTTGTGGTCGCTCCCTTGTCAACTCTGTTGCTAAGGACACAGTGCAACAGGATGGGGACATTAGGGAATGGCACAGGCTCCGCTACCGCCATCACTGGTTTTAGTGGTGAGGATCCAATAGTTAATGGACACGAATGTGCCTTGAAGAATGAAGGAATGACACGATTTCTTCTGTTGGAACCGAGCGTGTTGGCTCCAGCACACAGTCCGCAGTCGTCCAGGGCTGCAGGTGAGGTCCTGGGAAAATGGCTGCGGTGGGGAAGCGAGGAGGCGTGGCCCGTGGGGACACAGCCGGTTCAGGCGCTGCTCTGTGCGGCTCTTTTTCTTCATATCTGATTCAGGGGCACTGACGTATTTGCCACCCTCAAAGGCAGGTTGGTCTGAGGCCGGGGGCGTGCTGGGTCTCAGACAATGGCAAAGGGAGACCTTGCTTAACGTTTCCCATGAATGAATTCTGGGTGCTATGAAGCACAAAGGATTCTGTTTTCATTTCAGCCGGGGACTTTTAAATGAATGACACAAGCTTAGGGATGCATGGAGATCACCCACAGCAGGGGAAGGGGAAAAAATGCTCAGGCTCTCCACTCTGCTGGAATTCATTTATGCACACAATGAGGAATGTGCAAGGGTGAACCACCCACTGCAACAAAGACTCTCCTGCATGTTAGAAGAAAAGCAAAAGCAGGCCATCAGGAAAGAAAAAACCTTTGGGTGGGACAAGTATTCAAGGCCTGTGTTTCATCAGGAGCAAAAGCGGTTTAATACATTACTGAAGGATCACCCCATCCAAAGCAACAGGAAGAAGCCATCACCCCACTGGCCATGGGTCTCCCTGTCTTTCTGAGGGCAGGGCTAGACCAGCCAATTGTGTCTACATGGGCTAAAGCTGCTTTCCTCTTTGACTCTGGATTCCTGCTTAGAGACATAGCTGAGATTCACTGGACGGGGTCTCAAGAAATGTTTGTTGGGTGAATAAATGAACAGTGACCAAGAATGACTCTTTCAATGCTAGTGATCTTAATGTTGCTAGAAGCATGGAGAAATTTCTTCCAAACTCCTGGGTGTTTACTTTCTGCTTGAAAAGGCAGAGATTGTATCGTTGTCGAAATAAACAGCACAGTTGCAGCTTTTCTTGGTCACAGCGCTTTACTACTCTTAGAAAAACAAGGGCCTGCCTTGTGGTGCAGCAGGTTAAGCTACTGCTTGCCACACTGGCATCCTGTGTCAGCTACTCTGCTTTTTGTCCACTCCCTTGCTTATATGCCTGGGACAGCAGCAGAGGACACCACAAGCAATCTGGCCCCTGCCACCCACGTGGGATATGGAGATGGAGAACCAGGCTCCTGGCTTTGGCCTGGCTCAGCCCCCTCTATTGCAGTCATTTGTGGGAATGAACCAGCAAAGGAAAGCTCTCTCTGTCTCTCTCTGACTCTCTCTGTCTCTCTCTCTCTCTCTCTCTCTCTCAAAAAGCTCCCTCTCTCTCTCCTCTCTCTCTCCCTCCATCCTCCTTTCCTTCTCCCTATTACTGTGCCATTCAAATCTTTCAAATGAATGATGCTTTAACAAAAAAGGACACGTCTACTCAGGACCCAGCTCCGTGTTTTCCAAATGCCGTTTGTGCATCCACATGTGTTGGTGCACAGGATGCTGGTGGAGGCATAAAGCATAAAGCTTTGAAGGCAACCCTGGGGACACAGGCACCATTCGTGACACACAGATTCCAGTGCAAGCCAGCTTGGGCCGCCACTGTGTCCCTGTAGGGTTTGCATTTTAACTGCTTCTTGGGGAGACCCAACAATCTCCATGGCCACTCACATTTAGCAAAGGTCAGGCTAGCCATAAGCTCTATCCTTGGAAATACGTTTAAGCCAACAACCTGAATATGCTTTCTCCCACCACACACAGGCACCCCTACACACACACACATGCACAGTGTCTGTGTCTCAGAAAGTAAACTCTTCCCAAAAGATGAAGAAATCACTCTGCCCTCGTGCTTCAGAAACCCGCGGGAACGTTCGTGAACACAGATACACATCAGAACCAAGCAGATTACAGAGTGGTGCTCAGAGGAAATGGTCTTCTCCAGGATTGCTCTCGTTGTCCAAAAGAAGTATTTCTCATTAAAAAAATGACTGAGACAGGCTTTTAACAACCTCAGCCTCAAACCATCATGTTTTCTGCTTTTAATCACCATAGTCAAGAAAATAAGTTTAGTCAGATGAAAAAGACTAAGAATATAGAAGTTGCATAATGGATTATTCTCTATTGTAATAGATTTGGCTCACATAATCGCAAGTAATTGCTTTTTAACTGTTCTTGATTCACATTAAAATTCTTTTGCCCATGGATCATTGCGTAAACTCATCACAACCTCATCATACCTCCACTGTGTGTTTTTTTTGTTTGTTTGTTTGTTTGTTTTTTTGACAGGCAGAGTGGATAGTGAGAGAGAGAGACCGAGAGAAAGGTCTTCCTTTTGCTGTTGGTTCACCCTCCAATGGCCACTGCGGCCAGCGCACTGCGCTGATCTGAAGCCAGGAGCCAGGTGCTTCTCCTGGTCTCCCACATGGGTGCAGGGCCCAAGGACTTGGGCCATCCTCCACTGCCTTCCCAGGCCATAGCAGAGAGCTGTCCTGGAAGAGGAGCAATCGGGATAGAATCCGGCGCCCCAACCGGGACTAGAACCTGGTGTGCCGGCGCTGCAAGGTGGAGGATTAGCCTTTTAAGCCACGGCGCCAGCCATCATACCTCCACTGTTAATATCAACTGTATTCAGTCTAAAAAGGGCTTTCAAACTGGTTTAGTTAGAGAGGACATGGGATTCATAGGCTCTTTGTAGTACAGTGTAAAGTGTTCATTTATACTTTATCCTACTATACACATGTGAAGAATGTTATACAGAAAATATGACTCCCTTCCGTGCAGACAACATATTTCAGTCATGAGAATCTGTCACCAAAACTAGCAAGTAAGCCAAATATAGTCCTTCAATCTTGAGTACTTCAATTAATAATTGTAGATTCCTTAAAAATGTTGTATATTCGGATGTTACATCAACACCTTCAAAAAGTGATTGACATAAACCCTATAGCAAAAGCCCTTAACTCACTGATGGACAAACAAAATGAGTGTGTAGGCTGAGAGACAAAGAAAAAGACAGGGGAAAATAAAATTACCATTTGTACACTTCTCAATTCAGCTAGCAGGTTGTTCAACAAGACAATGTCTTGAGGAACATTTCTTTAAAGAGAAATAGCTCATATGACTACAGTTTAGAAATAATAAATTATAGGATAATTCCTTAATATGAAATGAGGCACGCCTTTCCACAAACCTGCTTTGCCACTCTAGGAACAGCACTGGGATTTTTATGGAGCAGTCACACTCACTCTGCCACAAGGCTAACATGCTGAAATGTGCCCTCATGGAGTTTTTGGTCCAATTAAGGTGCTCAGGTATAGAAGAAGTAGTGTAATGACAACACCCAGTGAAACAAGTCAGGCAGAAACACAAGTACTATATGATCTAACTTACACATGGGATCCAAAACACTCCATCTTAGAAACCAGAGGGTGTACCCTCGGTTTCAGAGGGTAGGAGTGGGTGAACAAGGAGAGATGATGGTCAAAGGGTAGAAAACCTCTATTGGACAAAAGGAATCTTTTTTTTTTCTTTTTCCTAGCTCGATTCCACAATGTGGTGAATATAGTTAATAACAAAATACTGTACAGTTCAAAATTGCCAAAAGAATAAATGTCAAACGTTCTTACCATAAAAAATGTTAAGGACTTGGTGGGTATGTTAACTAATTTGGTTTAATGATTCTAGGCTGTTTATAAACCATATATAATTCTGTACCCCAATAAATTTATACAATTATAAATGGTCAATTTACAATGAAAAGTAATTCTAGGGGCCGGCACTGTGGCACACTTGGTTAAACCTCTGCCTGCGGCACCAGCATCCCATATGGGCCGCCGGGTTCTAGTCTTGGTTGCTCCTCTTCCAGTCCAGCTCTCTGCTGTTGCCCGGGAGGGCAGTGGAGGATGGTCCAAGTGCTTGGGCCCCTGCACCCACATGGGAGACCAGGAGGAAGCACCTGGCTCCTGGCTTCAGATCAGCGCAGCGCTGGCCGTAGCAGCCATTTGGGGGATGAACCAACAGAAGGAAGACCTTTCTCTCTGTCTCTCTGTCTCTCTCTCTCTCTCTGTCTCTCTCTCTCTCTCTCTCACTGTCTGTAACTCTACCTGTCAAAAAAAAAAGTAATTCTACAAAATGCCTAAATTAAATGAAGAAATGCAATCCTGAGAGATAAAGGTAAAGAATGAGCTAGTACTGAAACAGTATTTTTACACTTTGTGTTTATGTGTGGGAGCAAACTGATGAAATCTTTACTTAGTATATACTGAATCGATCTTCTGTATATAAAGATAATTGGAAATGAAAAAAAAACTTGGTGTTAAATTGGAAATTACATAGAAAATTAATCAATTTTTTAAAAAAATATCATGTAGGATCTCTGTCATTAATGTGCTGTATACTGTTATTTAATTCTATAAGTAGTACTCCAACAGTATTTTTTTCACTTTGTGTTGCTATGTGAGGGCAAACTGTTGAAATCTTTATATGTACTAAACTGATTTTCTGTATATAAAGAGAATTGAAAATGAATCTTGATGTGAATGGAAGGGGAGAGCGAGTGGGAAAGGGGAGGGTTGCGGGTGGGAGGGAAGTTATGGGGGGGAAGCCATTGTAACCCATAAGCTGTACTTTGGAAATTTATATTCATTAAATAAAAGTTAAAAAAAAAAGAATGGGCATTTCAGTATTTGGTAGCAGAGAGAAGGTGATAAGGGGAATTGCAGAGGTAAGAGTATCAAGAGATTCCTGTCTACCAAATTCATGGCAAGGAGCCTCACCTGAAGCCTTAGAGGATGGGTTGATTTTAGGGGAAGCGAGAATCAGAGTAGATAGGGTGAACAAATAGAGAACCAAGACTAAATCTAAGTTCAGACATAGTTTGTTCCTGATGAAGGGTCCTTTCAGAACACCCTATCAGATCCAGAATCACAGCCCTTTCTGAAGGTAGAAATGACTCCATGCGCAAATGGCCCTGGGCAACTACTCACAAAGAAGCAATTTGTTCATTAAGTTTGCAGATGTGGCTGGAGTATGCTCACATTCAAATCAAAAACACTCAAGCTTTTTGGTGTGTGTGTAAATTGGGATTTGTGCTTAGTTGGAGTGGGAACAGAAACCCAAGGCACTAGCTTTGGCAACACAAGGGCAGCATCTTAAGATTCAGTGTCATCCAGAGGCTAAATGAACTGTCATTTCCTGAGTGCCTTCCTTGCTCAGCCCTGCTGCCCTACAAGTCTCTAAGGAAGACAGGCTGTTTTGTTGAAATGTCCTAAAGCAGAGGAAGAAGAACAGGAAGCCTGATTTGCAAAAGCTCTCACCCAAGTCTTGGAATTCATGAGGCACGAATCTTCTTGGACTGTTTCTCTAAATAGATGCTGTCGCCCACAACAGAACAGGTCCAGAGCCCCCTCTGAAACCCGTCTGAGCCATAATCTGAGAATGAGCAAGTTCAGGCTTCCCAAAGGAAACCCAGGGATCTGTAGCAGGAGCAGAAAGAAAAACAAATCATATTTCTTGCCCCATCCAGATCCCCTCTCTTCAGTACATCCCTAGGCTTTCACCCTTGCTCTCACTTCTCAACTCCTAAGCCAGTGATCCTCTAGCATTATCTTGTCTAGATTTGGCTTCTTAGCAAAGGGTTGGTTCTGCAAGCTCAACTCCCTCCTCCATTGCTGGCATCCACCTCTACAAACTCCGCTGATGCCGAGTGTGCTCCCTGCACAGTTCCTGGAAAACATGAGCTTACTCAAAATAGCATTAGAGGCCAGGTGGGGTCTCTGACCTTACTTCTAGAGGTTAGGATGAATGTGGTCTTCTAGAATGGTTAGTCTGGCAGCAGTGTAAAGATGAAGGGAACAGCAAGAGAGAGATGGTGAAGGTAGATCAGTTGGATTTCATGATAAGTGGACTTACAGTATAATCAATGAAAGAATTGCGAAGAAACAGCAGTAAAAGCCACATTTACTCAGAATAGAAGATGGAAGATTATGATAAAAATAAATAAGAGAGCGAAAATCAAAAGAAAAATTGGTTTTGGAGAAGTAAATAAATTTGATTCTTGACATGTTGAGTTTCTGGGGATAATGGGCCATCTACCAGAAACATCTAAGGCATAGAGGCAACTGTGATTTATTGAACCTGAATTCCGTGCCAAGTCTTTTACAAGACTTAGTTCTAAGCCTCACAATAATTGTATAAAGTACATGTTTTTGCTCTCTTTCCTATAAAAATTGAGACAGAAAGATAAGTCTTCTTGTTCAACTTGTGAGAGGCAAAACAGGAATTTAAGCAAAAGTTCTGTCTCTCTTCAAAGTCTGGACTAGCCCCAAAGATCAAATTTCTTGGAAGTTATTATAGGCTAAAACCTACACAGATTAGGACAAATAATCCCCAAGGCCAAACCCCTTTCCACTGCAGCTCACTACCTCTGGAGGTCACAGACCACCTATGTGTGAGCATGACTGATGTCCCAGCCAGAAGACTTTGAATGGGTTGTGAGCTGCTGGAGAGATGTAGGGAGCTGATGGGAGTCACCTGTACTGGGAACCTGCTTGGGTAACTGAGAACCACCTGACCCCCTCTGCATCAAGGTCATCTGTGCTGTCCCCATTTCCCCATTTGCCAAATCACTCCAAGCTCCCCACATGAGTTGAATTTCAGTCCAGCCTCTGCTCAGTCATAACCCACCAAGACTACCTATCTTTATGGTCTGGAAGACATGTTTCGGGTCAGCTCGGAGTGAGCACCAAATCCTCTTCAGAAATCATTTGCTTCAAACAAGAGCAAAAGGAAGAGCTTCTTAAAGAACTGATTGCTAATGGCCAACTGTAGCATCTGTCAGGAACAAATTTTTTTTATATAAAAAGCATTGTTTTAAAAATTTTATTTAAGTTATACAAGTTTCATGTATTTCATGCACACAGATTTAGGAACATAATGACACTTCACCCCCTTCCCTTCCCACTCATTCCAACCCTTCCTCCTCCTCCTTCTCAATTTCCACTCTTAATTTTTACAAAGATCTATTTTCAGTATACTTAATAATCATAGAGTTAACCCTACACTAAGTAAAAGAGTTCAACAAATAGCATGAAGGAAAAAAAATACTGTTCCTCAACATAAGAGACAAGAGACTGTAAACAATCATCTAATCTCAAAATGTCTATTTTACTCCAATACTTTACATTTCAGGTACTCTATTAGTTAACTCGGATCAGGGAAAACATACATATGTCTTTTGGGAACTGGCATATTTCACTAAGTATAATGGTTTTCAGTTGTGTCCATCTTCTTGCAAAAGACAGGACTTCATTTTTTTTTACAGCTGAGTAGCACTTCATAGTGTATATATACCATAATTTATTCATCCAGTCAACAGTCAATGGACATATAGGCTGATTCCATATCTTAGCTATTGTGAATTATGATACAACGAACCTGGGGGTACAGATAACTCTTTCATATACTGATTTATTTTCGTTTGGGTAAATTCACAGAAATAGGATGGCTGGATGATATGGCAAGTCTACATTCAGATTTCTGAGGTCTCTCCATACTGTCTTCCACAGTGGCTGTACCAGTTTACATTACCCCCAAGAGTGGACAAGGGTACCTTTTTCCCTACATCTTTGCCAGCATTTGTTGTTTGTTGGTTTCTTTTTGAGAGCCCTCCTAAGTGGAGTGAGGTGAGACTGCATCATGGTTTTGATTTGCATTTCCCCAATGGCTACTGATCCTGAGCATTTTCTCAAGTGACTATTGGCCACTTGAAATTCCTCACTTAAAAAAATGCCTGTTCAAATCCTTTGCCCATTTCTTAACTGGATTGTTTTGTTGTTGTTGAATTTCTTGAGCTCTTTATAAATTCTAGATGTTAACCCTTTATCAGTTGTATAGTTTTCAAATTTTTTTTTCCCATTCTGTCAGTTGCCTCTTCACTTTGCTGAGTGTTTCTTTTGCAGTGCAGAATCTTCTCATCTTGATGTAACCCCATTTCTCATTTTTGGCTTTCATTGTCTGTGCAAGAAGTCTTTGCCTATGCCAATGTCTTGCAGAGTTTCTCCAATGTTCTCTAGTAATTTGATGGTATTGGGCTGTAGATGTAGGTCTTCTATCTGTTATGAGTATATCTTTGTGTAAGGTGTAAGGTATGGGTCTAGATTCATACTTCTGCATGTGGAAATCCAGTTTCTCCAGCACCTTTTGTTAAAGAGACTGTCCTTGCTCTAGGAATTGATTTTAGCTCCTTTGTCAAAAGTAAATTGATTGTAGATGCATGGATTTATTTCTGGAGTTTCTGCTGTGTTCCATTGGTCTTACAAGTCTGTTTTTGTGCCAGTACCAGGCTGTTTTGATTATAACTGCCCTGTACTATGTCTTGAAATCAAGTATTGTGATGTCTCCGGCTTTGTTTTTATTGTATAAAATTGCTTTAGCTATTCAGGGTCTCTTGTGTTTCCATATGAATTTTAGCATATTTTTTTCTAAATCTGTGAAGAATGTAGTTAATATTTTGATTGAACCTTTGATTTGAATCTGTAAATTGCTTTTTGTAAATGGACATTTTAACAACGTTGATTCTTCCAATCCATGAACATGGAAGATTTCTCCATTTTTAATGCCTTATTCTATTTTTTTCTTTAGTGTTTTGTAAATCTCATCCTAGAGATCTTTGACATCCTTGGTTAAATTTATTCCAAGGTGTTTAATTCTTTTTGAAGCTATTGTGAATGGGACTGATCTTAAAAGTTCTTTCTTAGCTTTGACATTGTCTGTATACACAAAAGCTATTGATTTTTCCATGTTGATTTCATATCCTGCCACTTTACCAAACTCTTTTATGAGTTCCAATAATCTTTCAGTGGATCTTAGGGGGAATGCTTTGACCTTTTCCACATTTAATAGGATGCTGGCTGTGGGTTTATCATACATTGCCTTGATTGTGTTGAGGAATATTCCCTCTATGCAATTTGCTTAAGGTTTTATCATGAAAGGATATTGCATTTTATCAAATGCTTTCTCTGCATGTATTCAGATAATTATACAGTTTTTGTTCTTCACTTTGTTAATGTTATATATCACATTGATTGAATTGCAGTTGTTGAACCACCCTGCATACCAGGGACAAATCCCACTTGGTCCGAGCACATGATCTTTCTGATATGTTGTTGGATTTGATTAGCTAATATTTTGTTGAGGATTTTTACATCTATGTCCATCAGGGAAATTGGCCTACAGTTCTCTTTCTCTGTTGCATCTTTTTTAGGTTTATGAATTAAGGTGATGCAGGCTTCATAGAAGGAGAAGAAATTTTAAAACCACAACCACACAAATAGATACAAGATAACATTACAATTGCACTGCTGATCCAGAGCAGGCAAGTGTTTCCCAACAGCTCAAATCTGAGACAACGAGTAGACCTGAATTCCAGCTCAGAGACTTCTGGACTAGAAAGCAGATGGGGTAAACTCACCAAAAGTCTTGCTATCTAGGGGATAAGGTAAGTTATTTTATACATACATGGTGTCTCCAGGTGATACACAACTGTAGTGGTTGCACTGTTCACTGTCACTGTGCAGTTTCACTACCCAGTGCTTCATTGTTGGTACCTAGAGGATGATTTGTCCAAGACCACACAAAGTTGCAGTTTGAATTCTAAACCAGTGTCAAGGCCTCATCTGAAGTTCCATTTCTTGAATATTTCAGCACAAATCAGCCCATTAGTCACTGCTGGAAGCTGCATCTCTCTGTCTGCCAGTATTTTCTGTTCACCAAAGCCCCCTCTCCATCCAGGAAGTGCCAGGGGAACTACACCTCCTGGGTTGACACTCATCACACACAATTGTGTGTGTGCCTCAGTGCCCTTGCCCATCTCACGTAGGAGTCCCAAGACCCATCTATACTGCAGGATCCAGCTGAGTTACCTGCAGCCATAATGTGGGGTTTTTTTGAGATTTAAAAACATTTATTAGAGTCCAATACCTCCAGCTAGAGTGGCACGGAGGGTGGCTTCTAAGTGAGGAAAAAAAAACCCTAAGAACCTCATAGCACTGGGGTTTTTTTGAGTAGAGTTTTGAAGGAAGGAAACCTTGACAGTCAGATTGGCATTCAGTTACCAGGCAGGGACAAAACCTCATCAAAAGACCTGATTTACAATTCTCCATCCTGTCTGGCCTGTTCATTATAAAACAAAAAACCATCCAGAAAGGTGGGATAGGTAACTTGTTTTCACAATAAGCTGTGAGATCAGGAAGAGCACCCTTGCTGTTCTATTGATAAATTTGGAGATTCTGAAGGAAGGAGGGCCGCCTGTTTGTTCTTGCTAAATATAACGTTTTTGGGGGAAAGAAGCAAATATTTTACGTCCTGAATTCCATTGGGACCACCCTGACTAGCTATTAACCCATCTGACTCCTCATATCCACCCCTTAACACAAATTTATCCTAACGTCTGTTAGGGGGGACTGGACAATGATCACGCTGGCTGCTTCATGCTGAAAAGGGGCGTCTTTGGGAAGGGGAGTCAAGACAGGGTTGCAGCGGGAGGTGGCTTCTCCAGGGGGGTGCAGTGCCAGCTTGCAGAAACTGCTTCCATCAGAGGTTTCATGTGCATGGCCACCTGGAATTTTACTTTTTTAAGTCTGGAGAAAACAAATCTAGCAACCAGTTTAAACTCACAGGATCTAAAACCAAGGACAGAATCATTATTAAAGGTGTCTAAACCATGAGCAAGTTTTCTCATTGAGAAGCAAATGGAAACTGACAGAAAGGGCTTGAAAATAATCAGGTGGGCCTTAAGGCCTTGTGGTTATGAGGCTCAGGCGTATCTATATCTCTTTACATGTGGTACATCACAAGGGAGGCACACTGTTGACTTCCATTACCTAGTTGGTCTGGGAGGAGAGCTGGCTTGAAGAGAAGGTAGGTGGCATTTCTAAAAGGAAAACATTTTTAGTTAATATACATTTCTCCCTGCAATGTTGTTGACTCTACGTGGCCATCTCCTTGACAGCAGTGCTTACTTTGGAAGCTGTGCCAAGTGAAGGGCTTTCCAGCTTAGAGCAAACAAGATCTGTGGCTCTGACCTGAAGCCCCTCCACTCCAGGGCAGGCCATTTCTGGAGACCCAACTCTTGGCTGCCAGGGCTCTTCATAAGCTGACTTGTGCTGAAACCATGGCTTTCTACATTGAAAACCAGTGCAGTGGACTGGTTTGTTGCGTCTCCTTGATGGCAGATTACTGTGTAAAGCAGCCATTAGTTGGCTTGCTACCAATCTTTCATAATGTGTTTAATAGAAAATCCTTTCTCGGCTCTCCTCCCATCCCTGCCTCACCCCTAGAACTGTTTTCCCTATAGACTTTCAACTCAGATCTGTGCTGCAGAACCTGCCCGTGGAGGCACCTGAATGACCATGGCCAACCATGTCTGCTTTCAAAATCTGGACAAACGCCTACTGCATGCGTCTACATGGGTAAAGGTTGTGCAGGGTGCCCCTTGTCCTAAATGGGAAGAGCAGGGTGAGAAGACATGGGCGCCCAAGGAGACTCAGGAAATCTGACCACACAGAACATGCTGGGTGAGGTACTCACAAAGCATCCAGACATTGGACATCTATGAGAGCCAAAGGCTCCTTGTGAGAGTTACAGGAATTAATCAATGCTTTGAGCCAAAGCATGCAGCTCACTCCAGGTCCCCTGCCTTCTGGTCTGTAGCCGAGAGACCCCAGCAGGTATAGAGCAGAAGAATACAGAGCACACAGGGGACATGGAGGGAGGATTGTGGCAAGGAAACAAGGCCAGCAGGGACTGTGGCCCTGGGCTCATGTGGCCCTTAAGGTCAACAAGGGTGGTGGCAACGATTTCACAGGTCACCCTTGTAGGCTGACCCTCCACACATGTTATTCCCAGTCCTCCTAGGACTCTCCATGCTTGACCCTTTGCAAAACACTTGGACAACATAGAAAACACTTTGGCAGTCCTGGGGTTTGAGTCTCGACATGTTGCTGGGAGTCCCAGTCCTCATCTATGCAAATGAGAATGTCAAAGCCTCCCTTGGGGGAGGGATTATGGTGAACAGCAGTAATAATGTGCTGATGATTTGTTTTTATGCATTCAGCTGTGTAGACTAAAACAAAAATGAATTTGTTGGCTTGATGTGGAAATTCTCTAGGCGAACTTTTGCTATAACTGGGCAATGAGAGTGGGGAGGACCCTAAAGGGCTTAAGTCCTAGTCTAAAGTGGCACTTGTAAGATTCCTGGCATCAGTAAATAGTCAAGGGTGAGGCAGGAGTCCCATCTTACCACTCTTGAAATCAAAATGACAAAATAGGTGAAGTATTGTTAGAGAAATATGAACAACCCTTTGAACTAAGCCTTTGCACACAACCTTTATGTCAGGGGTTCCATCAGGTAAGGTATCAGTTACGAAAACTGGTTTCAGACTCAGAGGGCTGGGCCCAAGCCTGACTTTTGCCACTTCTTTGCATGTGACATTGGACAGAGCAGTACTCTTCCTGATTTTCAAATTCTGATCTATGATAGAAACATACCCACACCAGACAATCTTAGGGAAATTAAATAAGAGACTGTCTGAAAATATAATTATTTCAGAAACTGTGCAATTTAGCATATTTGGCAAGCTGATCATTGTACACCAAAATGATGATTCCTGTCTCCTTTTGAGTCCACTATATGATGCTGCAACACAGGTGTTGGGAGGGTGAGAAACAGAAGGTCCCACTGCCAGAAGGCCTGAGCACACATCAGTTGCATGAGTGGGGAAAATGTGATTAAAAAAAAAAAAAAAACAGGCATCTTTGGAAAAGTTGTTTAATCTGTTATCTGTGACGTAATTTTATTACTCTATCAAGATGCTCACAACAAAAACATAGAGTATTTTGGACATCTAATTCATGCATGTCTGGGAAGCAGGTATCACAACTTGTGTTTTACAATCAATTAAGAAGTGTGGCAATGAACCGACTTGACTCACCCACCACTCAACATAGTTCTCTGGTGCTGGCAGTTTGGACTTACCCTGCCTTGGGCTGGTCGCATGAGCTTCCTCCCACACCCACACCTGTGTCTTTCCTGGAGGCCACTGCCTCTGCCTGCAAGACAATGCTGCTTACCCTGCACATCGTCTCCCTGGACAACCCCATCTCTCTTGATGCAGACATGAAATCAGCTCCCACTGTCCCACTGACTGTATCCAACATGCTACACAACTTGCCATCTCCACCACCAGCTGGGCCATGCATAAAGCATTCAATTCATCTCCTCAGTTTCCTTGAAGCAGTGTCCTGAGTCAACACTTGCTCATGGTTGGCTCTCGGAATGTCTTCCCAGGGAGGCAAAATAAGGGAGCAGCCAGAAAAAAAAAAAAAAAGAGGAGAAAGGGAGGAAGACAGTGAATTCTGGGTCCATCATCAGCTGGCGACAGCCATAGCCAAGCACAGCTCCATGTCCGGGGGACACACCAAGGAGCAGAGAAACTGACTCTCAGCCCTGAGCCCACCAAGATCAGGAGGCAGTAGCATTTGTCTGCTGATTGCCGGCCCTTCTGGTTTAGGGTTGCCCCTGAGCTGATAACATCCCTAAGCCACACAATTCAGGGCTGTACCAGGCTTTTTTTTTTTTTTTTTTTTTTTTTTACAGGCAGAGTGGACAGTGAGAGAGAGAGAGACAGAGAGAAAGGTCTTCCTTTTTCTGTTGGTTCACCCCACAATGGCCGCTGCGGCTGGCGCGCTGCATCCAGTGAACCGTGCTGATCCGAAGCCAGGAGCCAAGTGCTTCTCCTGGTCTCCCATGCGGGTACAGGGCCCAAGCACTTGGGCCATCCTCCACTGCACTCCCGGGCCACAGCAGAGAGCTGGACTGGAAGAGGGGCAACCAGAATAGAATCCGGCGCCCCGACTGGGACTAGAACCCGGTGTGCCGGTGCCACAGGCAGAGGATTAGCCTATTGAGCCGCGGTGCCGGCCTGTACCAGGATTTTTGTATTAACCCTGGAGGCGGCCCCATGAGGGACAGCTGTAACTCACTAGTGAGAAGCTGTCAGTCCCCAAACACAGGTCTTAGGGTTCAGTTCATCACATCATGAGAGAATCTAGCGTGAGACCACTGCCAGTGCCAGAAACTTCAAGAGGTAGCTGCCATTTTCCAGGAACTGACAGACACGTCATAGAAATGGGATTTTTGTTGTTGTTGTTGCCAGTGATGCCTAGGAGAACTGTGCCCTCATTCAAAATAACATGAGGCAAATTTAATAAAATGTTGCCAAGCTGAACTGTGTCAAAAGCATGTCAAGTAACCACTAACCACATGTGGCTCTGTAAGTTCAAATTAAATATAATGAAATACAATCGAAATTCACATCCATGGTCACATTAGCCATTTTTTAAATGCCCAATAGCCACATGTGGTCAGTGTTACTGTACTGGACAGCAGAAATACAGAATATTTCCGTCTTTGCAGATTGTTTTAGTAGGTGGTGCTGGTACGCATTCTACACGGTTGATTGCGAAAGCAGTCCTGATTTCTTGCTTTCCCTGTGTTCAAGCCTCTGTCTAATGTAATTTGCCAGGAACGCCATTGAAACATGATACCGGTTTCTCCACCCTCTATGTCAGAGCTTGCCACTTGACTTGCCTCTAGGCCTGGGAATTCCGTGGAGGGGATCCAGCAGAGCGCTGACCGCTTCGGGCACAGCCTGGGGTCCCCATCTCTTCCTGGCATGTGTGTCTCACTTGGCAGAAGCAGCTGAGCTCTGCAGCCTCTTACAGAAACGGTGCTGACGCCATTCCTCCTGCCAGAGTCCTCTGCCCTGTTCGACCTCCCTGTGGCTATGCAGGTGTGAAGACCCTGCTCAAGCCTCTCTCTCACTGCGTGCCTCCTCTGGGTCACTTGCTGCTTCTGCTGCAGTCCCCTCACATGTCACACAAGGCTCCAGGTGAAAACTGGGCCAGGGCTGTTGTCACACTTGTTCCCGGGATCTCCATCTGTACTGGATGCAGTTCTTCAAGTTGAGAATGTGTTTTTCCCATGTCTCTGGCCTTGCCTGTGTCCCTGTGCTTGACATCGAATAGGTAGATTATAAATCCCCTGAAGATAATTATAAGCATTTTGCAAACCTAATCTGGTATCATTTAACTCTTTGTGCATTTCTTAAATGGATGCAACTCATCCAGTGAGAAACTTGCCGCCCAGTGCTCGTCTCCAATATTGTCCTGTGCTCCAACAGCTAACTGAAACTCTCTGCTTTATCTACTGACTATTAGCCAATTCCCCTCCTTCTGACAGTCCAATAACTTCAGACCTCAAAACCAAAACTGTGGAACTGAATGATTTAGCCTCAATCTTAGGAATCTCCCAGGATGAAAATGGCCGCTGTCTCCAGGGCAGCATCGTGTGCCTGCTGGAGCAGAGGACGGCAGAGAGAACACAGCAGACTGAGCAGGAACCAGAACATCCCATGGCTGTCCTCGAGAAGCCAGGGCTGTCCACAGCCGACCACTGCCTGTGCCCTCAGGCAGCTCCTGGGTGCTGGGCACAGAGCTTGCTACCTCTGCTCCCCAGTCCAGCCCAGCTCCTGTTGGTTAAGGCCCCAATCTGTTACCCATCCTGGGTTTCTCCATTTTGCACCAGCCCCGCCAGCTTTAAAAAATACAAAAATAAAAGTAAAATAAAGACGTGTATCCAAGAAAAGGCAGAGTAGCAGAGGATGGTGGTGGTATTGGGAGAATGAGAGGGAGATCCAGGGAGCCAGGGGGAGGAAGAGGGGGAGGAAGGCAGGACACTGGGCCTGGCAGTGGGGAACAGACAGCTCTGCACACGTGCGGGGAGCAGCCATCAAGCCGAGTGTTAGGTCACAACAATTCTCCTCCGGAGGTCGGGATAGTGGTCCCATGATTTGAGCTGAAGTTAGCCCTAAGAATAAGGGCCAGCACTGTGTCAGCTGTAACCGGGCAGCAATGTGACAGAGCAGGGAATGGGCTTCAGCAAAAAACCTGCATCCAAGTCCAGACCCAGTCACAAACTACCCAAATGACCGAGCCCATTTTGCAAAATTGGGGAGATGGTGGTAACTTCCCAGTAGCTTCCCAGCGAGGTCACCTGGTGCACAGCAGGAATATACTGGATCATGAAGCCTCCATTATAAAAATATTATTATAGATTTCAGCTTCAGGCACAGAACTTGACAAACCGTCTTACATGCTGGGCCTCAGTTTATTTATCCTGTAAAATGAAAATGATGTTTGCTTTATAGCATTAATGATTAAACCACTGACACGTGATTAAACCGTTAGACATATGGGCCACTGGCGAAAGTCAGGGAACTTTCCCACGCAAGTCTTCTCCATTATCATTTTCTCCCCAGTCTCACATTTTTAGTGCAGGTCACAGGCAGGCAAGCTCGCAAAAGGCCACCAAGCTGTCATGTTGATGCAAGCTGCGCACAGCATTTTGGATACAGGTAATTGTACAGCGTCTGCATTTAGAAGAAATGGGAAATACTACCCCTTATTAGCTGGATTTATTTAGCAACCATAAACCATTATCTTTCTAAAGTGAAACAAAACCAAAATCCAGTGCGTCCAGATTCATTCAGGTGGGATCCTCTGCCCTCAGCATCGCACTCAGCCTCCCCCACCCCCTACCAGCCCCCACCCCCAGCCCTCTCTCAGAGGCTCCCAAAAGGCTGGTCTGTTCCTAGTTAAGGACAGGAAAAGAATGAAGTGAGTCGCTGCTGCTTGCTATAGATGTCAATTCCATGAAAGATCACAGGCGGTTTGTCTAGGCTTTTACAATGTGGTTCTGTGTTTCCAGGGTCTCTGTCTCCTGCAGTTCCTGCTCCCTACCCCCTGGTTGCAGGCTATGTCCAGCCTCATGGGACCTCCTTACCCTGCAGAGCAAATACTGGAGTCTCACACCCCACCCTGATGCCCAGGCCCACTGAGTCTTCTGAATTCTCCCTTTTAATTAAGACTCATCATGGTTCAGATGTGCTTCTATAGCTTCCACAGTAAGATGGGGATCTGATACCCAACAAAATGCTTTTTAAAATGAAATACAAGATCCTAGATGTTAAAAACTCACAACTGTGTTTTTGCAAGACCAGGGTCGTGGAGGCTGGGGAAGTAGGGCTCCCTGGAATCGGGAATGTCTCTAAGGCCTGGTTAGGAAAGCAGAGATACAGAAAGTGTTTTTGTCTCCAAGGAGTGTGTTGTATCATTTTATTTTTCATTTTAAGCCAAAGAAGTTCTTCCTGAATATGTTTTGGTGAAGTTGTTTGTTCATGTACGATTTCTAATTTGAAAGACTAAGGAATTATCAAATTCTTAAAAATTAGTTTCTAGGGAAAGTTGAAATAAAGGAGCTATTTTTCTAGAATCTTCTACCTCTACTTTCTAGAGTACTCAATCCCTTTGCCCTATTTTACGTAATAGAAATACTGTGTTCTGTCATTGGAGGCAGATGTGGGGGTGGAGGGGAGTAGCAGTGGGAAAATAA
The DNA here is from genome assembly GCF_033115175.1 of Lepus europaeus. Lineage (NCBI taxonomy): Eukaryota > Metazoa > Chordata > Mammalia > Lagomorpha > Leporidae > Lepus > Lepus europaeus. The sequence goes on from NC_084839.1 coordinate 4,171,597, forward strand.
GAGTTCAAAACCAGAATTGACCTCTAGAGTTTTGGTCTAACAAATTTGTAGAATGATATTGCTTTGGGATGGGGGTGTTACAGCTTGTGGTGCAGCAAGTAAAGTCAACGGCTATAGCACCAGCATCCCATATGGGTGCCAGTTCGAGTCCTGGCTGCTCCACTTCCAATCCAGCTCCCTGTTAATGTGCCTGGGAAAGCTGCAGAAATTGACCCAAGGGCTTGGGTTCTTGCCACCCATGTGGAAAACTCTGATGAAGCTCCTGACTCCAGCCTTTGGCCTGACCCAGCCCTGGCCATTGTAGCCATTTGAAGAGTGAGCCAACAGATGGAAGATTTTTCTCTCTCTCCCTCTCCCTCTCTCTTGCTCTCTCCCTCTGCTTCTCTCTCTTTGTAACTCTTTCAAAAAAAAAGCAAAAAATAAAAAAAAAGAGTGACACTGAAGACACTGCTATTATCTAAATATTCCACTCTGAAAGAACAGCTTTGGGGATAGTGGGGAGTTTTGAGATCATTTTGGACAGGCTTGTCTTTAAGGACTGGGAGACACATGTTGGCGAGGCAGTCTGATATGCAGGGCAGAGTTCAACACGGCACTGCCGGGGGTCATCAGAATGGGGCAGGAGTGAAGCCATTTGCAAGGAAGAAAGTGCTGAGGGACCCAATCTGTTGGGAAGATTAAGAGGCCCACGAGGACAGAAACATTAAAATGATATAATAAGAACATAGAATTTCAAGGACAGAATGGTGGAAGAAAATGTGTTGAGGGGTTGTATTAGAGCTGCAATAGCAAAATTCAATAGACTGAGTTACTTCATAGCACATGTTTTTTTTTTTTTAACTTTTATTTAGTAAATATAAATTTCCAAAGTACAATTTATGGATTACAATGGCTTCCTCCCCCATAACTTCCCTTCCACTCGCACCCCTCCCATCTCCCGCTCCTTCTCCCATTCCATTCACATCAAGATTCATTTTCAAATTATCTTTATATACAGAAGATTGATTTAGTATATATTAAGTAAAGATTTCATCAGTTTGCATCCACACAGAAACACAAAGTGTGAAATACTGTTTCAGTACTAGTTATAGCATTACTTCACATTGGACAACACATTAAGGACAAATCCCACATGATAAGTAAGTACACAGTGACTCCTGTTGTTGACTTAACAATTGGACACTCTTGTTTATGGTGTCAGTAATCTCCCTAGGCTCTAGTCATGAGTTGCCAAGGCTATGGAAGCCTTTTGAAAGGTACCTCCTTCTTTGATGGCCCCGTTCTTTCCACTGGGATCTCACTTGCAGAGATCTTCCATTTAGGGTGTTTTTGTTTTGTTTTGTTTTGTTTTTTGCCACAGTGTCTTGGCTTTCCATGCCTAAAATACTCTCATGGGCTCTTCATCCAGATCCGAATGCCTTAAAGGCTGATTCTGAGGCCAGAGTGCTGTTTAGGACTATAAATCTGTGTCGTAGCCCTGCCGCTTCCTAACAGCTAAGCCCGGGTGCTTTGCAAGGATGCTGAGGTCCTAAACCCTAGTGCCACTTATTGGGAGATAGGGTCTTTGCAGATGGTCAGATTAAGAGGAAGGGTCTGCATCCAATGTCTGCATCCTTCTCCAAAGGGGAGGTCGAGGCACGGAAGCAGATACGGCTGAAGGAAAGTGGATGTGGAGACCCAGGGAGAAGGAGCCTCTGGGGCCTTGGAGTGCCTGAGGCTGCAGGACATCAGGAGAGAGGCAGGCAACAGAGTCCCTCGCAGCCACCCAAGCAGCCCAGGCTGCCCCCACCATGGCCTCACCCTGGGTCTCCAAGATGTGAGCCAGTCAGTTTCCATTGTGGAAGCCCTGGTGTGTGGCGGGTTGGAACCGCAGCTTCAGGAAATGACAGTGATCTTGGTTACAAAACTTTAACATGTGACATGACAGTGACTTGGTTCATAAGACTTAAATTTGTATCCAAATTTACTGTGTAAATACGGTGCTAGACAAAAAGCACTCAGTAGGTACTCAATGAAAGTGTCTTATGTATCTAGATCAGGTTTGGGAGCTAATTACAAATGTCTCTTACTAAAAGTCTACAATTAAAGTCTTTACTGTTAATTATATTAATTATCCTAATAGGAACAGCTGGAGAACAGTCACAACACTCAAGTAGCAAAACAGCCCTGGGTCACACTTCAGCTGCCGAGCTCTAGGACGGCACAGCTGTGCCACTGCTGGGATGCTCATGGCCCCCGGGCACTCTGCATCCTGGCCCCCAGGAGAGCAAGTGAAAGCCGGGGCCGAGCAAAGCCAGACCGGAGAGATGGCTTCCTGGGAAAGAGGAAGTTCAAGCCACTTTCTGTATGAATTTCCACGAGATGTGATGAACATGGGGACATTATCAATGTGGGGAGAGTGAGACCTCAAGTTGTGTGCAGCCATGTCCTTTTCAGAGAAGAGAGGAGTAGAAGATGTTCTACACAGTGCACCTCACGGACACTGGGACCTTATTCTGTATATTTAGCCCACAGAAACTTCTGGTTCCCATTTAGCAATGGATATTAAAATGCATGTTTGGCAGATAGTAGGAATATGAGGGAGTCTCCAAAAAGTCAATGAAAATGCATCATAGGCAAAAATTATTTGTGGATTTCAAACAGTTTTTGCACTAAATAAATTTTTCTTTTTTTGCTGTTATTTTTAATTTTTCTAATTTGGTTGAGAGGCAGAGACAGACAAAGACAGAGGAGACAGAGGTCTAATCTGCTGTTTGAAACTGGAACCAGGAACTCAATCCAGGTCTCCCACATATGTGGCAGGGAACCAATCACTGGAGCCTTCTGCTGCCTCCCAGGGTCTGCTTTATCAGGGAGCTGGAGTCAGAAGCCAGAGGAGAATACTGAACCTCGGTGTTCCAACGTGGGATGTGGGTGTCTTAATCACTGGAAAATTATATTTTACTTCCATTTTCCAGAAACTTTCTGAAGTACTGTTATAATGAGTTATGCTAACTAATAGTGTATGGTACTGTCCAAGTGCCAGGAATTGTCTACAGCCACATGCACACAATCACGTTCCTGTGCTGTTAGTGATCACTGAAATACTATGAGGACAGATCTACTATCATTCCCATTTTTAGATGAGAGAAAATGAGGCATAGTGTCACCCAAGGAACCCGAGTTTGCTCCACATGCACACAGGTGACAGGCAGCAGTGCTAGCTTCCTTCTTCTCTACTGTGTCCCATGCAAACTGGATCTGGAATGTTACCAACTGAGAGAGGAAACAGACAGGAAGACAATTTGGGTTGATTTGGGTCCTACCAAAGACGGCTGGTCAGGAGGCTGGTACACAGCCTGCAATGGAGAAGGCGTGTCAGCAGCCGAGTCAGGACACCAGGTTTGACTACCCATTGGTGTAGTGTGCAAACAGAATACAACACACACAAACTGGAAATCTTCCAAGGTATTCTCAAGAGCTGGAAGTAGAAGAGCTAGGAAGGGAGAGGGAGGTAAATTAATTAAATCATGCCTGCAATATGCAAAATAACATATTTTAAGAGCCCTAGTTGTAAAGTTTGAAAGGGAAATTTTTAAGGTATAGTAAAGAAAATCTAGTAGAAATACTTTGAGGACAACTGTGGCATGGGCATCTTTCTTCAAGGAGACTTTAAAAACAGGAAGTTTTGTTCTATCTAAATTTTAAAAAAACATCACTAGAAAGTTCTAAGACAAGCCACAGAGTAAAGATGTTTATAACTCACCAAACATGATGGAAGTCCATCACCAAGAACTGGGGAAGACTGCTTCGAACCGGTAAGGGAAACCATGAAAATAGGAAAATACAAACAGATTGGGAAACTTGCATAGCTAAAGGATACGGGGAAATTCTCAGCCGTGAGAATTTTGAGTCAATCTCAAAACCATGAAATGTCATTTCAAAGCCATCACATCTGCAAAAATTAAAGTTTAGTAATTTTAATAATTATAAAATTTAGAAATATCAATAATTTAAATTATATATTAATATTAACAATGAGAACTTTCATACATGCCTACTAGTAACATAAATTAGCACAACTAATTGGAGAATAATTTGATTATTTATAATAAGATAAAGAAATGTGCAGATTCTATGATCTGAAAACTCCCATCACTATGAGTGTCCAGCCTTACAAGTCCACATATATTGGAAAGACAAGCAGATACTGTCTGTACAGCATAATTTGCTACAACAAAACACTGGAAGAAACATAAATATCCATCCAAATGAGGATAGATGAATAAAACAGTGGCATGTTATGTAGAAGATACATTTATTAACTATAACTATGTATAGCATCAGAGATACACCTCACAAATACAATACAGGATTAAGAAGTAAAGATGAGATACAGGTGTACAATCTGAACCCATTGATATAAAGTTAAAATTTGATTAGGTATTATATGTTCTACATAAATATACTCATGTAAAACATGCATAGGTGGAGGAGGAAAACACAGTAGAATGGCTAACTCCGGGAGACATAGGAAAGTGATTAAGAAAAGGAGCACTCAGGGCTCTCCATGGAGATGACATGATCAGTGTCTTCAAAAATGATTGGACTTTGAAAGGATAAGAGAAGTCCTGGGAAAATAGAGAACATCCTTTAAAATGTTTGCAGGATCACCTCTTGGTCATCCTCATCTAAGAGTTATAATGAAGTGAAAGTGGTTGGTGTTGGGGCACAGTGGGTTCACTCACTGCTTGCAACACCGACATCCCATATCAGAATGCTGTTGTGCGTTCTGGCTGCTCTGCTTCCAACCCAGCTCCCTGCTAATGTCCCTGGGAAAGCAGCCGATGATGGCCAAAGTACTCTCAGCCCCTGTACCCACATGGGAACTAAAGACAGTGAGGAAAAAAAAAGTCGAGTATCTATGAATATGCAGATTAACAATATTCCCATTGGAAACTTCAGGAGGAAGCTTTCAAGAGGTAAGGAGGAACGGGCAGGGTCAAGCAAGACAAAGGAATGATGGCTTCCGCTGGGCATGGACTCCATCTCCCTTGGAAGCAAAGAAGCAGGAGTTTATTATGCAGTTCTGAGCAAGTGGACAAGAGAGAGTTGAAGGGAGGAAAGGAATTTGCCTTTAGTGATACCCATGGTCCATGAAATAAGGAAAAGATCATATTGAGAGTGTGAGGGCCAAGAAATCAGTTAATGTCACTCAAAGTCTTGAAAGATGGTGCAGTAGTTTTGGGGAATTGACAGCTAACCAGGGACAGGCCACTGAAGGCCAAACTGAGTCCAGAAACTGGGAAGTTAGTCAGGAGCCTTGTTGGTACATCTGTGTGCAGGGTTTGGTCTAAAATGGAGTTTGGCAGTGCTGTGTGAATGCGTTTAGGGACAAGCCGATGATCCTGGCTACTCTCCGTTTGATTTGATTATCCTGCTTTGCTGTGAATGTCCAAATTAATCGGCTGACAATGCAATTGTTCAGCACTTTCTGAGAATCCCCCTACAAGCCTGAGTTCAGTGACCTTGCTTGGCAGCTGAAGAGTAAGTCATTGGCCTCCTGATGGGGCTCTCCAGTTCCTCCTGGGAAGGGTGTCCTCCCTTCTCTTCCCTAATCTGTCCTGACAGCACCTGCTGCAGACACACCCTGCACATCTCTGCCTGCCTTGGCCAGTATCCATCCACTACCACTTTTCTGTGAGTCACAACAGAGTATTTTTATAGAATTGCTCAGGTTTAGGAACACAAACGGGAATAGCTATGACAGGAGCATAGCTCATTGTCATTGGCTTGGAAACATCACTAACAGCTGCAAGCTTCAAGTTCCAGGCAAATTTCCAGGAAAAATGTCCAGGATAAAAATGTTGCTGGGCAGAGCTCCTTTAGAGGAAGAGGAGGGTATATCAGGTAATTTATTTTTTTAATAAAGGAGGTCAAGTTCCCGAAACAATTAGGAAGTCCTATGTCTATTCAGCCCCTTGAAGTTCGTGGATCCCCACAGCATCCTTTGTCTGATTTGAAACGGAAGTATCCCAAGCATTAGGAGTGCTGCGGCTGTAATGTTTGCTAAGTACCAGTCAAGCTGTTCACGCCCGTGAGAAGAAATGAGGAGGTGATTCTCGAGAACCTGCGCTCTAGTACGATGTAGTGACACATCTCATGATCACCTTCCTGTACTTCTGCTGTGGTCTCATGAAACCAAGTCCCACCCATTGCACCTTCTCTTCCAGTCTGTACTGTGTGTTACGCTCCTCCCGTGTGTCAGGCGTGGGCTTCTTTGTGCTCTGGTTGTCAGTCCAGTTGAGCCTGGCTTTGCTGGAGACGCTCATTCTGGAACAAGTCAATAACTGGACATTCTCTCAAAATCTTCTGAGACTCAAGACCTGCACTGACAACCAAGGATTGGTACTGCACGATCTAACTATCTCAAGTGGCTTCACTGAAATTCTGGAAAAATGTAACTGACTAAACCCAAATTGGTTCTCCTACCTTTACCAGTGATGGACATCTGGTAACAATTGCTGTGCTGGAAAACAAGATAGCTTCTTTTCATGGACTATTTTCAAAGAGCTCATAACATTAAGAAACTCATTTGCTATTTTATCAAGACCCCTATGGAGTCTATTTGTACAAAGCACTTGAATAGCTTCACATTTCATCATAAATGTTAGACTAAATTTTTAATAAATATCCTTTATTATCGCAACAAATACTTATACTACATTTGTGTTGATGTATTTATGCTTGTAAAATGTGAATCTGATCGATGAGGTTGAAACAAAACCATTCTTCTCCATGGATTATAATTATTTTCTCATAAACTCAATACTATAAAAGCATGGATCTGAACATTACAAGATGATTAATTGGCAGCTTCTTCAAAATTTGGGCTCAATTTATTCAGAATTATATACATCCTGTAAAGTTTTGTGCTTGCCTTTATAGAATTGAGTGTTGTAATATTTTCTTGGCTTCCTGTTCATCTGATTTGAAGTCTTACACATCTTATTGTCTTGATTCATCTAATGAATATTTACCAAAGATATAAACCTCTTTTCTCCATAAAATGATGTGATAATCTTTTCAGACGAGGGTAACATTCTAGATTTGAAAAGAAAATCCCATCATTATCAAGGTAGAAACAGACCTGGTACTTTTCTCCAAAGCCAAGTCTTAATCAGTACCATGCTAAAGTTAAGTCCTAAAAATGCTAAGCTTCTGGCCCAGTGATCTTCCTATTGCACTCCTAAGGAACTGTTTACATTTTTAAACACTCTCTCCTTCTATGTAGAGAATCTTGTCTCTCTTATGTTTGGTGATGAACTCAGTTTTTCTAATTCAATTATTCTAAGTTGGGTTCTTTAGGCTCTCGCTCAGACCTCTCTCCTTATCTCCATCTTTTACTCTCTCCTCACCCATCTCTATACGCCCCACCAGAGCCCTTTCAACCTCTATCACATCAACAGAGAGAGCACACGGTAGTCCTGCGCGACCTGGCTACTAGGGGGTGTGCAACAAACAAGGCACTGCTGCGCCTTGCCTTCCAGAAGGCACCATCTTGGAGAGAAACAGCCCTGGGGCTTTGCACTGCTGCAGACTCCCTGCCAAACACACTATAAATATGACGCCTTATGGGATGAATTTATGAAGCACTTACCGATATCCCGCACTTCTCTGTATTGTCTTACAGTAATCTTGTGAATTGAAAAGGGTATTTTTATCCATTTGAGCCTGGGTTTAAGAGGTTAAGTAATTCACTCAAGGTTACATGGAAAAGCTGGCATATTACACGAAGTCTATGCTCTCGTCAGTATCCCAAACAGCCTGCTAAGATGAAGTGTTGATGTAAATGAGCCTTTTCCAAGGCCCATTTAGCATCTTCCCTCATTACTATTCTTCACAAAAGTCTGTCGTCATATTTACTATGCAGGAAAACAATTTATTTTTCATCTAAAAGCATCGCCTTAGTGCAAATATTGGTAAAAGGGACAAAAAAGACTGAGCATCAAGGTTATCAGTTGAAGGACCAAGCTCCTTATTGAGGCAGTGGAGGAGTCTGCCAAGGTGGAGGAGAACTGCACAAAGTAACTTCTCTTAGAGATTAAGCACAGAACTACTGACACATTTGTAGTTTACAACAAAAGTACTTAAAAATAAAATTTTAAAATTCTCCCAGATCTTAAAATGAAGTTAAACATAGCAAAGAACTCAGGGAAGATTCATGTGAGAGGGCCAACATCACACTGATAAAAATCTGAGAAGATGAAATGAAAATGAGCAAAAACAGAAGAAATGATAGAACAACAAAAATAGCAGAAGTAACAGAAAACTTTACTAAAGAACGACCTGAAATGAAACTTACCACCAAAAGCTCAACACGCTGAAGACAGCAGTAGGAATTTTTTAAAATGCCCTAAAACTTTCCAGAGAGAAATAACTGAGTCACCTATTGACAGAAATAAGACAGATGTCAGATTTATTATTAACAACACTTTCTAATAAAGACAAAGGAATAATGCCTTTGTGAGAAGATGTGAGAAGATGATCTTCAACAAGAATTCATACCCACCGAAGTGCCAATCATAGATGAGAATAGAATAAGAAATTTCCAGATATGTAGACCCAGAAGGTTGACCTTCAGGCTGAGGACAACCTCCACCACCTGAAACAGGACAAGAACTCATAGGATGAGGCAGGAGGTACAAAGGGAACTTGTTTGAGTAAAAAAATGTGCTTAAGTGGTTGAAAAATGTGCAGGGTGCAGCTATGGAAAACACTGACAGATATTCTCCATGAAAAGAATGGCAGAGATATGAAGAGTACCAGGATCTGTGGGTGAGCTTGGGCAGCCTCCGTCGTGGGAGATCTGTCCAGAAGCCTGTGGCACGGGACAACACTTCCGTAGTCATACAAGGCTAACGCCATTTACTGGTCTTCAGAGTTAGGGTCAGAAAACAGGCAGAAGTGGTTGCAACCAGTAAAAGCACAGGTAACTTAAAGAGGCAAAAGTAGAAATGCAGAGCGAAGACTGGAACAAGGCTAGGTACAATAATATCATTTTCCAAAGGGAAGAGTCAAAAAATGTTGCCAAAGATTAATGGAACAACAAAACAAATTTAAATATGCTTCAAAGTCGCAAAGGCAACCAATAAAAATGAATACATATGAAAATATTGAGAGACTAGGAATCTAAGAAAAGCAAGTAACGGCGCATCCCTCGAGTGAGAAGGGAAGCAGCCACAGAACCCCAAACTGAGACTTTAGAGTGGCATGAGACATAAGGGAGTGGGCAGGAGACGTGTCCTGATCACCAAAATGGTTTTGTATTTTTTAAAAGATTTTATTTTATTTATTTGAAAGGCAGAGTTACAAAGAGAGCGAGAGAGAGAATGAGAGAGTGAAAGAGATCTTGCATCCTCTGGTTCATTCCCCAAAATGTCCACAACACTCAGGACTGAGCCAAGCTGACGTCAGGACCCTGGAACTCCATCCCACATGTCTGCAGGGGCCCAAGCACTTGGGCCATCTCCCGCTGCTTTTCCAGGCTCATGAGCAGTGAGCTGGATGGGAAGTGGAATGTCCAGGACTCGAAGCAGCACCAAAAGGAATGCCAGCATTGCAGGTGGAAGCTTAGCCCGTTGTGCCATAAAGCAGGCCCCCATATTTCCAACATGTAATTATAGATTATTATCTTGACAAAAATGAAACAAAAATTCTGAATCATTCGCCGGACATACTCAGTGAAATCATAGCCCCTAGGGGAGATGTGGGCATTGCCATGGGACCGAGAGGTGAACTACATTTCAAGGTTTTTCTCAGACAGTGGCAAAACATGTGACTTTGGGAAGTCACTGATGCTCTCTGTGTCTTGCAGCTATAAAACTGGTGACTTATAATATACTTACAGTCTACACATAAGCATGTGGGAGGCATTCAGGGAACTGACAAACAGCAAAAACCACCTCTCAGTCAAGTCATGTGAAGGATGCTCTTCACTATCATTTCTTCGTGGTGAAAGAACACGGAAGGCATGGATGAGAGAGCTGACTGCCACCCTCACCCACAGGCAGGCTTGTTCACGAGGGAAAACAAAACAGAACCAAGAGCCTCACTCACAGGTGAGCCAAAGAAAGGAAGGAAATCCAACCTCATAACTCCAGCATGCTGGAATAAGCGAAAGTCTCTGACTCTCTCAACCGTAGAGATGTTCCTGGAAAAAAATCCGCTTTGATTCCTTTGGGCTTATTGTCTGTTCATGGAATTTTCCACATGAGTACCCTGACAGGTGTTCCTAATTTGAAGATGTAAAAGAGAAGGAATTTGAAGATGATTCAATGATGCTATTCTTTTATCTACAAATCAAGGAATTGAGCAAGAGACATTCACAAATGTAAAAATCAAGCTTCCTTTTTAATAGCAATCATGCCAAAATTGCCTTTGATCACATTTTTTCTCAAAAAAATACCTCAATTCATCACGATTGTCTGTCCTGTCACAACTGAAGGATTGTAATCCAGACATAAGGAAAGACTCCTAAAACTTCCGCAGTACTGGCCATGTGCTCAGTACCTGCCCGCAGTATGGCACCTTGAGTGTGTCTCGAGAGGCAGCCCCATGCTAGGACTACCGCGTCTCTGTGGCTGATGTTTGGTGAGCACCAGCTGCCTGGCTGTCTCAGAGCTGCACTTGCACCATTTCACCAGTCTCCAGGAAGATGTTCTGAGACGCGTACGTCTGTGTCAAGCAGATGGAAAGACAGGAGAGATGGGAGGCAAGACAAAATGCCCTGGGGCTGAGGCACACACTGGTGATCCAACAGGAAGGCAGCCCTCCTTCCCCATGCCCTTCTATGTCCTCCCTTTCTGGTCAGAGTGGCCCAGGCATTCCTCTCCTTTCCCTCACCTCATGACCACTGAAGGAGAAAAATGGAACTGAGGAGGAGTTTATTTATTTATTTATTTTAACAGGCAGAGTTAGAGAGAGAGAGAGGAGAAAGATCTTCCTTCCGTTGGTTCACCCCCCAAATGGCTGCTACGGCCGGCGCGCTCTGCGCCGATCCGAAGCCAGGAGCCAGGTGCTTCCTCCTGGTCTCCCATGCGGGTGCAGGGCCCAAGCACTTAGGCCATCCTCCACTGCACTCCCAGGCCACAGCAAAGTGCTGGACTGGAAGAGGGGCAACTGGGACAGGATTGGTGCCCCGACCGGGACTAGAACCTGGAGTGCCGGAGCCGCAGGCGGAGGATTAGCCTAGTGAACTGCCTGCGGTGCCAGCCAGGAGTTTATTTTTGATGCAAAAACAACAAACAACAACAACAACAACAACCTGAAATCCAAGCATACTTCATCCATACTATGCATTTTCCAAGAACTTTTTAAGGACTTTCAAGACTCCTTGTATACATTAATTTCAAGATTTTTGTGCCAAAATAAGCTCTCTTTTAATTCCTTGTTTCTATGAACATCTGAAGTGCCCTTGTGTATATTAGTCATGTATACCTAATTTCTTAGCTATAACTGAGTATTAATAAATTTCAGGCAAAATGCTAATTTTAATATGCTTTATCTAACTGTTTTCCCTACCCTATTCAGTTATCAGTCAGCAATCTGCGAAGGTTTGAATGGGACCTCATTTTCATGTGTGGGAGACTGAATCCCCAAGGCAGCAGTATTGGGAGGCGGGGCCTAGTGAGGGATCTTTAGGTCATGGGGGCTCTACACACATGAATAGGTTGATGCCATCGTTAGAGAAGTGGGTGTGGCTTCCCAGGTCCCCTCTGCCTGTCAGTCATCTGCTGGTACTGCTATTCACCAGGTCACAGGGGCCGATTCAATGCTGATGCCATGCTCTCGACCTCCCAGCCCCCAGAAACATGAGCCAAATCCAACTCTATTTTGATCGCTCACCCCATCTGTGGTGGTAGTCTGTTACAGTAGCAGAAAACAGACCAAGACACAAGGAAGTGCCATGCAAGGCACTGCGCTGGTCTTTCCCAGTGCACTTTTTCCAGAGGTGTACTCTGGGCTAGGTCCTTCAAAAGCTTGCAGTTCCTTCAGAAGAGGGAGAACAAACATGGCCATCAGGCTGAAGGTCAAAAAGTTGGATGTCACAGACAGAAGTAACTGCTGGCTCCTGCGTGAGGCAGCATCCGGAATCTGGCTTCAGAAATGCTTTATCTAGATCTTGACCCTTACACAGACAGAAACAAAACAAGCTTGGCACCAGCATTGTGGCCAATTGGTTTAGCTGCCACCTACAATACCAGCCTCCCATATGAGCACCGATTCGTGTCCTGGCTGCTCCTCTTCCAATCCAGCTCCCTGCTAACAGCCTGAGAAAGCAATAGAAGATGGCCCAAGCACTTGGGCCCCTCCCTTCCCCAGAGTGGGAGACCTGGAGGAAGCTCTTGGCCCATGGCTTTGGATTGGTCCAGCTCTGTTGCAGCCATCTGGGGAGTGAACCAGCAGATGGAAGACCTTTATCTCTGTCTCTCCCTCTTTATGTAACTCTTCCCCTCAAGTAAATAATAAATATTTTTAAAAATAACAAATTTTCTGAGTTTCAGTTTCCTCATCCATGAAGTGGGAATAGAGTGGTAATATTGGTTTAACAAAGGGCAGGAGATTGAGATCTGATGTGACAGAGCACTTGACAATGTTGTACTTCTTTAATCCCCATGAATAAACCAAAGAAACCAAAGAGAAATAGGCAGAGCTCAGGTGGGGGGAAGCAGTGCTAAGGGTACAAGCAACGCTGAGAACAAGCACAGAGCACAATGAGCAACGCACGGGACAAGAGCCGGCAGAGCAGACGAATGCTGAACTGATAAACACCCCAACCTGCAGCAGAGAGAAATTGTCTGGGCTGCAAATATAAAACACAAATCTCTCTAGCACGTACAGCTCTATGTTAGAAAATGCTATGCATTCCACTCCAACGTGAAACTCAGCTCTTGCCCTGAAAAAGGTTAGAAGGAGAATGAGAAGGGAGAGGAGTGGGGGGAGGGGATTTGCACGTACACATGGTCGTTTATTCTCACGCTTACACCAGGGAAAGAAAAATCGCTAAAGCTGCCTGAGCACAACAGAGTAATAATTATTTTGCAAATAGTTGCTAGTGCTATCTCTTGACTATTTATGTATTACAAAACTCACTTTGCTTCTATTGACAACTCTATGCCTCCCTGCTCTCTCTTTTTCTAAGAAAAGATATTTTCAAATGCAATTTCTGATAACAAAATGGACTAAATAAACACAATGATTCAGCTTAGGAAAGGAGGGAAATTCAACACAGAGGAATCTGAGTACACGTGCCCAGAGAAGTAAGCTACTCGCAGAAGGACAAACACAGGGCTGTGTTGTGACACAGCTTGGGATACCTGCATCCCACACTGGAGCAGAGTCCTGGATGCTCTGCTTCTGACCCAGCTCCCTGCTGGTGTGCCCAGGAGACAGCAGATGATGGCTAAAGGAATTGGGTTCCTGCCACCTTATGAGAGACCTAGCTGGAGTCCCTGGCTTGTGATTTGGCCTGACCTAGCCCTGGCTGTTGCAGGTATTTGGGAATAAACCAGCAGATGGAAGATCTCTCTTCCTGTCTCCTCTCTCATTATGCCTCTCAAATAAATGAATAAATATTTTTTTAAAAAAAGAAAGAAAAGGATAAATACAGTCCAGCTCCACTCTCATGAATTGCCTGGAAAGATCAAATTCATACAGAAAACACAGTGGCGATATCCCAGACCATGGGAGTTGTTTATAAGGGTGGGGGGAGCAGAGTTTCAGTGATGCAAAGTGAAAAGAGGCCTGTGGCTCACCATGGGGAGGGTCACACAGCCGTGAGAATGTATCTAATGTGTTGTGCACTTGAAAATGGTTCAGATGGCTGATTTTCATTATGTGAATTCTACCACATTTAGTTTTAATTGTGAATGTTCATAAGAACAAAGTCTGTGTTAAAATAAATAGAGCACTGTGTTAAAATAAATAGTTAAAATTCAAGGCTGACCCCTTGCTCTCCGTGGAAGTCAGATGGTCTGGTTTAGCATGAATAGGAGAAGCTTTGTAAATGAACCTCTTTTCATCCACCCAGCAAGCTCATCAGAAAAACTGGACAGAAGTCCTCCAGTAGGAAGTCACGCCATGGTCCCCTTGTTTAGGATGAAGGTGATGTCCTCAGTTTCGTGCCAAGTCCTTGCCCTTCTCTCATCCAAACGAGCCACACTCAAACCAGCCTGTGTGGGAGCTGCGGCTCCATGAATGGTGGCAGACAGGGCTGTCTGAGAAACGCAGTCTGCCCCACGGCACCACACTTCCCTGCCCTGAGAGAGGCTCCCTCATAGCTTCTTCCTCTCGATCACAGTCATGGTCTTCCTTCTCATGGCTACCTGTGGCTGGGGGTGTGGGAGCCATGGGAGCAGCCAGGACCCCGTCCACGCCCCCAGCAGGCGCTGGGGACAGAGGCATGCCGGATATGTGGAAGCAACAGCTGAGAGCTTGTGACGCAGCCCAGGGCGCATTCTTTGTCAGTGACCACGCTGGCCCCTGGCTCTTTCCAGGGCTCCACTCAGTGGGCCCCAGGGACCCGGGGTCACCGAGCCCAATGCAGGGGGTGGACTTAGGACACAGGTTCCTTGTAAGCCAGGCTGGTTATGGCAACAACGGAAATGACACTTTGAGAAGTGGCGTCTCTTACAAACAAGAGCAACTGTGCATCGCCACGATGGGGGTGACTCAGGCCTCATGCCACATGTCAAGAGTCTCCAAGTCCCTGTGGGCGGTTACAAAAATATCACCAGATTCATTCCCCTGCCAAGTTGTTTTTGGTGCAATGGTATTGAGGGAAGAGGCCCCTGTGTGTTCCCCTCCTGTTCCTCTTACATTTAGAACCAAGATGGGTGCAGTGGAATCCGAGTGTCTCCAGTCATGGAAAGAAATGAGTCTGTTTTGCCTGCTCATGCTACACCTTCAGACTTGGGACTTCTTTATGAGACTGTCAAACCTCCTGTTCCTTGCTGGTGCTTTGAACCTCACGGTCCCTGTGTGTGCTGTGACCATGTTCCCGTGAGCGGGGTGAAACGCACATCATTTTTTCATTTCAGAAGAGAGCCTCCTGTTCCTTAGCAGGCAGCGGCTTGCAAAGCTGAGCTCCCAAAGGACCGATGTCAAGCCTGGTGTCCTGTAAACGAGCCTGGACGGCACCCCAGGTGACAGCCCTGTCCTGGCGTTGCTCCACACTGAGCTATTTTCTGCTCCCACAGGAACTCAAAGACCACACTGATGTTTTCACAGCTGCTGCTGTCTAAGCAGAGTCGTTCACAGAAAGCCCCAGACAGGGACAGCTGACCATCACAGTCTGGAATTGTCTGACTTCGGTTATTCTTTTTTTAATTTACAAATCAGCCGAGTGAGAACAGGAGAGTGAAAAGCAAGAAAGAAGGTAGCAGAGGAGGAAAGAGGCCCAGCTGCCGGGAGCAGTAGGGATACTGACCCGGTCCCACAAACCGGGCTGTAAGTCTGCAGCAGGAATCAAGGAGGCCACAGGGTCTCAGGACAGCCCACAGCCCAGGCCATGTCTTCCACCAGCGGGGAAGCCTGCCGGCATGCTCTCCTCACACTCTCCATTGTCCACTCCTAGTGCAACAATCTGAAACCAAGTTGGGAATCTCCATGCTGGTGGGCAGGGGAGGCTGCTTGGAGGAGGTCAGGTGAGACCCGTCTTCGAGAGGAGCAGGATTTCTCCAGGCAAATCCCAAGGAAGGGGTGCTTCAGAAAAAGGTGGCGGCTGTGTGAACAGCACTGACGGGTGGGAACAGCAGGTGCGTTCACGGGAGGCAGCTCTGTGCACAGGTGGGGCAGCCCTCAGGACCCAGGGGAGATGGCATGAGCCAAGGGACTCTTCCAGTCTCCTGGGTATCTGGTTCTGGGGCCACTGACTCCTGGCAAGCAACACTTCCAGGTAGGAATGGCTGAGTTTGTGAACAGGTGGCAAGAAGAGCCATGGAGCTTGAAAGCTATCCAGGAAGGTGTGTGCCCAGGTTTTGAGGAGTGGCGCAGTGACGCTGATTCCATTGGTAATGAAATACACTTTTTACAAGCACTAACATAGGTATAGGACTGAAATTAGATTTACACTAATCACCTATTAACTTGAATGAATGTTTATCTTAGAATCAATGGAATACATATGTATGGGGACCAGCGCTGTGGCGTAGCGGGTAAAGCCACCATCTTTAGTGCTGGCATCCCATATGGGCGCCAGTTCAAGACCTGGCTGCTCCACTTCTGATCCAGCTCTCTGCTATGGCCTGGGAAAGCAGTAGAAGATGGCCCAAGTCCTTGGGCCCCTGCACCCATGTGGGAGACCTGGAAGAAGCTCCTGGCTCTTGTCTTCAGATCAGCGCAGCTCTGGCTGTTGTGGCCATTTGGGGAGTGAACCAGCAGATAGAAGACCTCTCTCTCTCTCTCTCTCTCTCTCTCTTTTTCTCTCTCTGCCTCTCCTTCTCTCTCTGTGTAACTCTGACTCTCAAATAAATAAATAAATCTTTTAAAAAATACATATGTATGTATGTATACATATACATTTACAGTAGTGTTAGCACATATTTCCTGTATATTCCATATAAGTGCTAGCTCTTATTATCATTTTATTGTTGGATCTGACTCAGAGTAAGGTGATATTTATTAAGTTTCTACTTCATACAAGACACTATTTAAAAAAAGATGTATTTATTTATTTGAAAGAGTGATGAAAGTAGGGAAGGAGACAGAAAAGGCGCTTCCATCTGCTGGTTCGCTTCCCAAATGCCCACAGTGGTTAGGGGCAGGCCAAGCCAGAGCCAGGAGCCTGGAACAGTTTGGCTCCCACATGGGTGGCAGGGACTCAAGCACTGGGCCATCTTCCTGCTGATTTCCCAGGTGCGTTAGCAGGGAGCTGGGTCAGAACAGAACAGCCAGTGGGACTACACTATGAGTCCCCGAACGAAACTAAATAGAGAGGTTCCTTTTCCCCTCTTAACACTTCTTACCGTGACACTAAAGGAGTCTGCAGTGAGGGCTAGAGAGTTTGAAATTCATAAGAATTTGTAAGAAACACAAAGAATTGAGAGGAGCAAATGACTTCGAAATTGAGATGGGTAGAAGAAAATACATCCAACAGAAGCTAAGAAAGTGTGAAATAATTAATTAGTGAAATGAAATTCAAGCATACAATAAAGAATATCAACATAGCCAAAAGCTAGGTTTTCACAAGAGCCTTAGTAAAGAACTTCAAGATTTAGTAGGAAATAAAACAAAAAGCCTTGGATGAGCATAACCAGCAACTAACAGTGCAGGGGAACACAGCTGCTACAGAATTTAGGGCTGCAATCAGAGGATATTCTAGACCACTGCATGCCATATTTTTTTAAAACACGTGAAACTGGCAAAGTTCTAAAACTTCATATTAATGTTTGCTATTAAATATGTGCCACAAACTGATTTAAAACTGCCCTAGAATTGAAAAAAAAAAAAGGCTAAACAATCCTAATCAATACTGTAACTCAATTAATTTAAAAAATCAACTCAAAATTTAAAAGTTGCAAGGCTGGATCATTTTATCAATGACTTTTGAAAGCATTCAAGGAATAAATCATGTCAAAGTCACAAAGTTATTCGAGGTAGAAGAAAATCAGAGAAGACTTCTACCTCAAATTATAGGATTGATACAATTTTGATATTCAATCTGACAGAAGTACTGGAAGTAAGAAGAATTATTAAAAATCATATGTATAAACACAGAGACAAAACTGTAAACACATTATTTAAAATCAAAATCAACAGAGTAAAAACTTAATAATGATAATGATTGACTTGATGTGAGAAAAACCATTAAAGTAATTAATCTTATTAGGTTAAATGAAAAGTTAGTCAGGAATGTTGAAAATCTTTGGAAGAATTTCACCATTGTTTTACAATAAAGCTCTTGGTAAACTATGCATAGAAGGGAAACTTCTTAATTAGATAAAAAAATGTTTGCAAAACTAGAGTAAACTACACTACATAATAAAATGTGCTTACACTCAATGAGTCTAAAAAATTATATAAAATTTCATATCTAGAGTATTTCAGGCATGGAAAGCCAAGACACTCTGGCAAAAAAAAAAAAAAATCTAAATGAAAGGTCTCTGTGAGTGAGATCCCAGCGGAAAGAATAGACCATCAAAGAAGGCAGTTCCTTTCTCTGAAGGGAGGAAAGAACTTCCACTTTGATTATGGCCTTGTCTAAATAAGATCAGAGTTGGTGAACTCAAGAGGCTTCCATAGCCTTGGCAGCTCATGACAAGAGCCTCGGGTGATTACTGACGCCATAAATAAGAGTGTCAATTGTTAAATCAACAACAGGAGTCACTGTGCACTTACTCCCCATGTAGGATCTCTGTCCTTAATGTGTTGTACAATGTAAATTAATGCTATAACTAGTACTCAAACAGTACTTTACACTTTGTGTTTCTGTGTGGGTGCAAACTGTTGAAATCTTTACTTAGCATATACTAAGTGGATCTTCTGTATATAAAGATAATTGAAAGTGAATCTTGATGTGAATGGGATGGGAGAGGGAGTGGGAGATGGGAGGGTTGTGGGTGGGAGGGAGGTTATGAGATGAAAAAGCCAGTATAATCCGAAAGTTGTACTTTGGAAATTTTTTATTTATTTATTTATTAACAGGCAGAGTTAGACAGTGAGAGAGAGAGAGACAGAGAGAAAGATCTTCCTTTTTCCATTGGTTCACCCAGCAAATAACCGCTACAGCCGGCGCACTGCGCTGATTCTAAGCCAGGAGCCAGGTGTTTCCTCCTGGTCTCCCATGCGGGTGCAGGCGTCCAAGCACTTGGGCCATCCTCCACTGCCTTCCCACACCACAGCAGAGAGCTGGACTGGAAGAGGAGCAACCGGGACAGAATCCGGCGCCCCGACTGGGGCTAGAACCCGGGGTGCCGGCGCCGCAGGCGGGGGATTAGCCAAGTGAGTCGCGGTGCTGGCCTGGAAATTTATATTTATTAAATAAAAGCTAAAAAAATTTCATATCTAATTCTATTCAACATTGTTTTGTCAACAGAGTACTGTAAAAACAAATGTCAATAAAATATATAAATATTACAGTGCAGTAATGGGAAACAAGATTAAATGCAATAACTTGAACATATGATTGCTACACAGAAAATATACATTTATAGCTGAATTATTGGAACTAATGAGAAAATTTATTAAATTTACTGAATATAAAATTTAATGGAAAAATCAATTGCCTTTCTTAACACAAGCAACAAAATTAGAAAATATTTTCTTTAAAATCTTTGTATCCCATCAAAAGTATAAAATTCAAGAATAAGTCTAAAAATTATAAGCAAGATCTTTATATAGAAAAATGTAGGGGCTGGTGCTCTGGAGCAGCAGGTTAGAGCCTTGGTCTGCAGTGCCAGCATCCCATATGGACACTGATTTGGGTACTGGCTGCTCCACTCCCAAATCCAGCTCCCGGCTAATGAGCCTCGGAAATCAGTTGAAGAAGGTCCAAGTGCTTGGGCCCCTGCACCTAACTGGGAGACCCAGAAGAAGCTCTTGACTCCTGGCTTTGGACTGTTGCAGCCATTTGGTGAGTGAACCAGTGGATGGAAGACTCTGTCTCTGCCTCTCTCTATATAACTCTTTCAAATAAATAAAATCTTTTTTAAAAAAAATTATGTCTTAATTTTGACACTAAAGTAAGTAGGGAATATATATACCATGTTCATGGAGTAAATATCTTGATTTTATGATTTCAATTCTCCGTGGATTTACCTCTTGTTTTGAAAAACTGTCAATAAAATTGTTTTTGTGGTACTTATAGAATATGTCATAAACTAGAAGGGCCACAAAAATCCCCCAGAAAAACATGATAGTGAGACTTGTCTTATAATATACCAAAAATTACTAAAAAATTCAGAATTTTTTCCTTTATAGATATACAATATTATAAATTTCTCCCTAACAACTACTTTCAATGCATTCTATAAACTCTGACATACAGCTGACTCACCAAATCTGTGGGTTCCATATCCTTGGATTCAAATGGCAGGTCCAAAATATTTAGGAAAAAAAACAACAACACATCTGCACCAAACATTAGATAGACTCTTTTTCTTGCTATTGTTCCTTAATTAATACAGCATAACAACTATTCCTGCACCATTCACACTGCTATGCTGAGTATTATCAGTAATTAAGAGCTATTTTTAAGTATATGGGTGGTGTGTATTGGTTCTCAACAACTACTACACCATTTTCTACAAGGGACTTGGGCTCCTTAGATTCTGGTGCCCTAAAGAGAGGGGTTCAGATACCCCAGGATGACTATAAAATACTTTCTAAATTTGCTTTTGGTTTCATCTTTGACCCAGATGTCACTGTTTCATCTCAAAATATTTGGAAATTTGAAGGTATCTGTGAGTTATTGAATTGTAGGCTAACTTGATTATCTTTAAAAAATATATACTTTGCATGATTTGTCATTTTAAATTCCTAAGACTTATTTCGGAAATCCAGATTATACTCAGTTTTGGTGAATGCTCCATGTGCACTTGAAAACAAAAGCAAATCATGTTTCTGGTAGGTGGAATGATCATTAAAGTCAGCTGACCAATGTTTGTTGACAGTATTTATATTTTATCTTCCAGCTGCTTGCCAGTTTCCATCTGCTTGTTCCCTCAGTTACTGAATGAGGAGGGCTAGAATCTCCAATCTCCACCTTTCAGTTTTGTATCTTTTCCTTCATCTATTTTGAAGACATACTGTTAGGAAATATACATTTGGTATTGGCGTGTCTCCTGCAAAGCTATAGTAATGAAAGCCTTTTGTATTTTTCTCATATTTCCCAGGCTCTCAATTCCTCTTCATGTCTTTTTTTTTTTTAATCAGTTTGCCTTCAGGCATCATCTTCCTTTTACTAAAGAACTGTCCTTAAACATTTTTGTGGAGTAACTGTACTAATGCTGAATTTGAACAATGTTGCTTGTCTGGAAAAAAATCTCTAATTTCCCTTCATTCCTGAAGGATACTTTTGTTGGGTAAAAAATTCTAGATTGGCAAAAAAAAAAATTGTTTTTAGGAATTTAAAGGTATCTTTTCATTTCTTCGTAGATTGTTTATGAAAAGCCTGGAATGTTCTTTGTTTCTCTATTTGTGGTGGACTTTTCTCCCTGTTGAGTTTGTTTCTGCCTCTCTCTCTCTCTCTCTCTTTCTCTCTCCCTCCTCTCCTCTCCCCTCCTCTCCCCTCCTCTCCCCTCCTCTCTTCTTCTCTCTTCTCCTCTGTTCTGTTCTCCTCTCTTCTCCTCTCCCCTCCCCTCCCCCCCACCTCTCCTCTCTTCTCCTCTTCTCTCCTCTCCTCTCCTCTCCTCGCCTTCTTTCTCCTCTCCTCTCCTCTGCTCTCCTCTCCTCTCCTCCTGGCACTACAGTTACACATGTATCAATCTACTCGTTGTCCCAGATGCAATGTCGGGTAGTAAAGATTTGATTGTAGTAAAGATTTGACTGCCATGGACAGACCAGCGGGACATGGAGCAGCACTTCACACTGAATAATGGCCAGTTCGTAATTACTGCAGATGTTTGCTGAGCAATGGCAGTGTGGCAGGTACTGTTCTACTCCTCATCCATCTAATTCTGACTTCTCTTTAGGAATGACAGCAGAATTTTACAAAAAATAAATAAATAAATAACAAAAGAAAAAACCTTCCCCATGCCTTCCTTTCTCACTCTTCTCTACCTCGCCTCTCGCAGTAGGTTAGGTCATCTCTTCTTCAGCTTCATCACACACCGGATTTCCTTCTGTCTTTACACTAGTTACTCTTTCTTCTGTTACGTCTTTTTATGTGTTTATCTCCGTAACTAGGCTGTGAACTCATTGAGGACAAAGGCTGGGACTTCCATCTTTTATCTCTATTGACTTGCCTTTTCCCAAGGAATAGCACATTCTCAATGAATATTTAATGGAAAAACGCATGAATGAATAGTGTCTTTCAATAGACTGAGTGCCTAAAATGGCAGGGATTGCATTTCTTCCACTTAGTTGGTAACCCCCAACTCCACACTATGGTTTAGAATACAAGATTGAAGGCCCTATGCACACTAACATATTCCTACCTTAAAGGAATAATAGGAGAGCTGTAAAAAAGGAGAAGAGCCAATCAGCTAGAACAATCTGGCTCCTTCTTTAGTAAGAGTCCTGATTGGGAATCTGATCTCTGTGCCTTCAGTTTCCAAAACACTCCTTGGCCCATGGCTTCCTTGTAGAGTGGTAAACACTCTTTACTGGGCAGCCATAAAACGAGGAAATGAAGAGCCTAGTTGTTTCCTGTATTGGTTTGTAGCACTGTTCCTGTCAACAGCTGTGCACTGTCTCTCTGCAGATAACAATGCTAGAAAAGAGTGCATTGCTCTCATTGGTTACTAGTGGGCCAACGCCCCAGGAGAAGGTGTGCTAAGGTTGTCATCATCATTCCCCAGGTCAGGGATGAGACTCAGAAAGGCAATTCCATTCGCCTTGGAGAACATCAGCAGGTATTTGAGCCCTGGTTAGTTTGCCAACAAATTCCATATTCTTTGCTTTAGATAAACTACATGCCACCAATTCTCTCAAAACACAAAGAGTACAGGATACTTCTACAATTATTGACACATGACATAGTGAATGCATAGACCCTAAAGTCAGACAATGTAGCTTCATCTTCAGGTTCTCTCTTGCTTTGGAAAAAAATTTTAATACCCTAATCTTCAGAGTCTTCATCTGGAAAACTGAGATAAAAATACACAAATACAAGTTTAAAAAAATGACATGCAAGGGAACTTTAAAAGTTCATCGAAAATGAAATCAAAATACATTTTTTGCTGATAAAGTTATTGAAATCCATGCATATGTGGGGTCTTCTAGAAGTCTGTGAAACTAATATTAAATAAACATGCATGGATTTTGCAACTTTTGGTACTGAAATAAATCTATGTTTTACTTCCCTATTCCATGAGTCCTTTCTGAAGCACCTTCTTACGTATGAGGGATAAGTCACATTACAAAGCACTATGTCGATGTTGATCATTATCTCAGATGTTAGAGAAGCAGCAAGAAGTGCCCATCTCTTCCTATAGGGAGAAAGGTATGACTATGATGAGCAAATGTTCCTTACAGATGCAAATGCCTTATTCAAATTCATTCTTTGAGTGGCCATTGTTCATAACCTAGAGAGAATTTTTCCTATCTTCACCAGAACAGTCTCATCTGACGGTGAGGGCAGGAGAGAGGACCTGTTGAGCCCCACTGATAGCAGAATAGAAGTTGGTTGCAGAGACAGGTAGCACCTGGTCTCCTTCTAGATCACCCCACTGCACTAACCACAGGGAGGGGGTGATGGGGAGGAAGGCTACATGCAATTATGTGTGGGACTCCAAAGACCACAGGATAAAAGTGTTAGTGATATAGTGAGTTAGGTGTGGAAATCCTGTTACCTATTATCTACTCGTTATCCGTGGCTTCAGCAACCGCAGGTTTGTCAGAGCGATGACCCAAAGTGAGGGGAGAAGCGAGAGTCAGGCTTGTTTGTCAGCCGTGCCTGGCTGGGATTGTCTCAGGTCTCTGTGTCATGACATACTGAACAGACTCTCGCTCCCTGTGCCTGTGTGTTAGAGGTGGGATTACCACCTTCCCGGACTGCGATTGCTACTCATGCAAACTTTTACCAAGTGTGGTTTTAATTCCCTAAGGATATTTCTTCTAATGTCCAAGAGTTACACGTGGTAGGGATAATTAGAAAAAGAGACAACTGGGTCAGAAACAGGAAAGAAAACGAAGCAAAACTAAACGGAGCTAAATCCAAAGCAGGCAGAGTGAACAGAGGTCTTGCCACAGGGCTCTTAAGACCTGGTCCACCCCCCTCTTAGGAGGGAACCAAAACAGCATTCAAGGGACCGGGCATGGGTGTGTGGGGAATCTGCTCTGACCCTGAGGTCACACTGTCCCCCCGAGGGGCAGAAAGGCCCCCTTCCATCAACTCAGCCAGGAATCTTTTTAAAATTTTATTTAATGAACATAAATTTCCAAAGTACAGCTTATGGATTACAATAGCTTCCCCCCCCCCATAACTTCCCTCCCACCCACAACACTCCCTCTCCCACCCCCTCTCTTCTTTCATTCACATCAAGGTTAATTTTCAATTATCTTTAAATACAGAAGATCAATTTAGCATATATTAAGTAAAGATTTCAACAGTTTGCACCCACATAGAAACACAAAGTATAAAATACTATTTGAGTACTAGTTATAGCATTAATTAAACACCTAAGAATAATTGTGTATTAATTACAGAGTTCAACCAATAGTTTTAAGTAGAACATAAAAAATACTAAAAGGGTAAAGTATTAAGTTCTTTTTTTTCTTTTTTTTTGTTTGTTGTATAGTAATTTTTTTTATTTAATAAATGTGAATTTACAAAGTACAACATTTGTATTGTTGTGGCTTCCCCCCCACCTCCCTCCCTCCTGTGGCCCTCCCTTCTCCCACTCCCTCTCCCATCCCGCCCTTCATCAAGTTTCATTTTCAATTACCTTCATATATTGAAGATCAACTTAGTATATACTAAGCAAGGATTTCAACAGGCTACACTCACACAACCGCACAAGGTATAGGGTATTGTTCGACTAGTAGTGTTGTTTTTAAGTTTCATAGTAAAACACATTAAGGACAGAGATCCTACGTGGGGAGCATGTACCCAGTGACTCCCGTTGTTGATTTAACAATTGGCACTCTTATTTATGACGTCAGCAATCACCCGAGACTCTTGCTATGAGCTGTCTAGGCTATGGAAGCCCCTTGAGTTCACCGACTCTGAACTTGTTTAGTCAAGGCCGTGTACAGTGGAGGTTCCTTCCTCCCTTCAGAGAAAGGCGCCTCTCTCCTTGATGGCCTGTTCCTTCTGCTGGGGTCTTGTTCAGCCAGGAATCTTATGGATAGCCAGACCCAGGACAAACAAGGCCAGGGAATCCATCTCTGTGGACATGTTCTCTTCAAGGATGCACAGTAAATGAGCATCGGGTGAGACTGGACAGGCTGGGAGGCACTGAGAAGGTTCTTCTAACACCAACTGTTAATTGAAAGTGAACCTCAGAGGGCCCAGCGCCCTGAGGTGTGCAGAACGCTCCACATCGCCCCTTTATCTCAGAGGCTGTCTCTACTGCTGTGTTTTCAGAGACGTTAGAAGTGAGCGTGTTCAGGGGCAGGCACAGCTCTGGCCTTCCAGCCCACCCTGAGCAGGTCCTCGGTTCCTCAGTGGCAGATGTCCCCACAGAGATTCTCAGAAGCCCTGCACTGGGGAGGTCGTTCTGCACTTCCATTCAGGTCCTCACCCCTATAGCAGGAGGAGGACAACAGCAGGAGAGTTCACGTGAAGCGAAGAGACACCACAGAACACGTGTGTGTGTGTGTATTGTCATTTTTACCTTATATGGATTTATTTGCTTGTAGAAAATTGCCTAGTGTACCATACTTACAAAGATGCAATCCTCCTCATCAAGAAGCTTAGAATGACTGAAACAAAGGGAAACCCACACTATGCTCATTACTACCTACACTTTTAACTCCAGCTAATCACATCCTCATGTTCCCCACATGTTCACATTAAAGAAAATGTTGGTAATTAGCGGGAAATCTTACATCAGGAATCCATGTGAAAACAAGGTTTTAATTATAGCATTTATACAGGTTAAAAATTCCAAGTCGCCTTTGTGTAGGAGACAATCACATCCATGCTTTCTTTGGTTGTTTGTTTAAAGCCATTTTGTAAAAACAAAACATAACAAGAAGCCTGGTGTTTGATATTTGAGTCACGTTCACACACCTGGGATTCCAAGCCGGCCTTCTGGTGTTTGTTAGCCAGGTCTCCCTCCTCTGTGTGGAAAGGGTCACTCACAGAGTCCACTGCACACAGCCCAGGTCTGGGGAAACCTGTGCTTGAATACTCGGGGGCGGGGCCTCTTCCCAGGTGATACCAGGGCAAGCACCTCTTCTCAGGCACATCCTTGGGGAGTGGAATTGTTACTCTCAGTCTCAACCCAAAGATCTCTAAGTCATCAGTAGTCAGTGCGGGTGGAGCTTCCTGCATATCTAGGAATCCCAGGAAGGTCCAAGAAGTAAGATGGGCTTGCCTGGTCCAGTAGAGCAGAAGTATTCAAAAGGAGGTACAAAAGAAACCATCAACTAAGATTTCCATCATCTCTAAAATTGGAATACGTTTTAGTGTTCCTAAGTTTGAATGTGTAGACCAAGTCTGCACTTCCCATCAGCCTGTGTGCCACAGATCTGCTGTCAGGTGAGATCACTGACTTCCTGAGGGACAAGTGAGAGCGGTCCCTGCCCATGGGCTCCTGTGCATCCGTCATCAGCTGCACAGTCCATCTAGCCCTGGTGAGTGAAGTTAAGTATTGATTTCTCCACTTCTAACTTAAGTGGCTTCAGAAATGTCCTGTAGGGGCAAGCATTTGGCCTGAAAGTTGGGGCACTGGTCAAGGCAGCCATGTTTCAGGAGTGCCTTAGTTTGATGTTAGCTTCAATTCCTCACTTCAGCTTCCTCCTTATACAGACCCTAGGAAGCATTGTTGATGGCTCAGTGATTGAGTTTCTGCCTTTTACGAGGTAGACCTGGATTCAGTTCCCCGCTCCCAGCCCCAGCTGTAGCCCAGCACTGGCTGTGGCAGGTGTTTGAGGGATGAACCAGAAGACGGGAGCTTGCTCACTCTCTCTCATGCATGACAGCATTCTTGCTCTGTGTCTCTGTCTCTGCTTCTCAAATAAATGAATAAATAAATAAAATATGTTAAATGTCCTGCAAAACAATAGCAAATTCAGATAATGCTGAAACACAAGAACAAGAAACTATCAGAGCTTTTGTTCTTCAATAAGTTGTATATGCTCTTGTCATACACATGAAAACCTTTGAAACAATGGCAAGAAGTCAGTAAACAATTTAAACTATCATGAGACCATTTTGAAGCATAGACCATATTAACTATCATCAATATCGACTCACCCTAAGCATGTATTCTAACTCTCAAAATGTAAAATTTATGACAGTATTCATAAAATATGCATGGTGTAATTACAATGCACAAAACCATGTGACAAATAGCAATTTCAAAAAAATGTAATTTAATGATAAAGTTTAAGAGTCTCTTTTGAGAGATCCTATCAAATAGCAAATAATTTTCAAAAACATACACTTAGGAGAAAATTTTGTTGCTTATAACATAAAAGCTTATTTTCCTATCATTTTGATAAAAATATTATCTAACACAAAAGAATTGGAAAATAGAATTAAGAGATATGTTTATTTGAAATTTAAAAAGGTACAAAAATATTTGAAATCTATTCATTTTCATTACACATTTTCCATGAACTTTTTGAAGAACCCTCAAATGCATGTATTTCAAAATAATTTGCAACAAAATAAACTTTTTTTAGAAAGATTTGTGTATTTATTTGAAAGGCAAATTGAAGGAGAGCAACAGAGACAAGAGAGATAGCCCACCACTGTTTCACTTCCCATGTGGCCACAATGGCTTGAGTTAGTCAGATCGAAAGCCAGGAGCCAGGACCTTCTTCTGGGCCTCCCACATGGGTGCAGGGGTCCAAGCCCTTAGGCCATCTTCTGCTGCTTTCTCAGTTGCATTATCGGGGAGCTGGATAGGAAGTGGAGCAGCCAGGACTTGAACTGGTGCCCATATGGGATGCCAATACTATAAGCAGAAACTTAACTCTTTACGCCACAGCGCCAGCCCTCCTGGTTAACTTTTAATTCTATTTTTCACAAACTTTTGGAAGTACGCTTTTAAGAAAAAAAACATTTAAAAATTAATAAAAAGAACATGGGAAATATATTAACAAATGAAGTGTTTCTTTTTATTCCTCACTTTTAGATGATGTGAGTTAGAAAATTATCACTACGCATGTGAATTACATTTGAATTACCTCGTGTGGGAGGTTTGCTACAGATTGCTTACAAACATTCACTGTCTTCCAGGTCTCAGCGTATGGAATTCTTTAGATTCAGTGTTAGTAATGAATCCATGAAGAAATAGCAGATTTTTTTAAACCCCGAAACCTTTTATTTAAAGGATACACACTTCATGCATTTCATAAATACAAACTGAGAAACACAGTGATTCTTCCCACCTGCCCTCCCTGCCACCCGCACTCCCACCCTTCTTCCTCCTTCCTCTCCTATAAGATCTATTTTCAATTAACTTTATACACATAAGATTAACCCTACACCAAGTAAAGAGTTCAACAATAATATGAAAAAAAAAAAAAAAAACTATTCCTCAGCAGTCCAGACAAGGGCTGTTCAAAGTCATTGCCTCTCAAAGTATCAATTTCACTTCTAGAGATTATCTTTTAGGTGCTCTATTAGTTACTGCAGATCAGTGAGAGCATATGGTATTTGTTCTTTTGGGACTGGCTTATTTCACTACATATAATGTTTCCCAGTTGCATCCATTTTGTTGTAAACAATAGGATTTCATTTTTTTTATTATTGTGTGGTAGTCCATGGTATAGATGCCCCATAATTTCTTTATCCAATTTTCAATTGGTGGACATCTGGGTTGATTTCATATCATAGCTATTGTGAATTGAGCTGCAATAAAAACATAGGGGTACAGACAACTCTTACACTGATTTCTTTTGGTTTGGATAAATTCCCAGGAGTGGGATGGCTGGATCATATGGCAGGTCTATATTCAACTGTCTGAGGTATCTCCATATTGTCTTCCACAGTGGCTGTACCAGTTTACATTCCCACCTACAGTGGATTAGAGTACCTTTTTCTCTACATCCTCGCCAGCATTTGTTGTTTGTTGGTTTCTGTATGTAAGCCATTCTAACAGAAGTGAGGTGAAATCTCATTGTGTTTTGATTTGCATTTCCCTGATGTCTAGTGATCCTGAGCACTTTTTCATATGTCTGTTGGCCATTTGGATTTCCTCTTTTTGAAAAATTACTGTTCAAGTCCTTTGCCCATTTCTTAATTGGCTTGTTTGTTTTGTTGTTGTTGAGTTTCTTGAGCTCCTTATATATTATGGATATTAATCCTTTATCAGTTGCAAGAAATAACTGTTTTTAAAGCTACTACAGGGGCCCAGTGCTGTGGCTCAGCAGATTAAAGCTGTGGCCTGCAGTGCCAACATCCCATACGAATGCCAGTATCCCATATGAGTGTCAGTTCAAGTCCTGGCTACTCCAACTCTGAACCAGCTCCCTGACAGCGCTCCTGGGAAATCAGCAGAGGATGGCCCAAGTGCTTGTGCCCCTGCACCCATGTGGAAGACCCAGAAGAAACTCCTGGATCCAGGCTTCAGCCTGGCCTAGCTCTGGCTGTTTGTGGCCATTTGGGGAGTGAACCAGTGGATGGAAGCTCTCTCTGTGTGTCTCTCCTTCTCTCTCTCTGTAACTTTGCCTTTCAAAAAAATAAATAAATCTTTTAAAATAAAATAAAGGGTCCTACAGAGGAACATGCAGTAAACAAGAATCAATTATTTTAATAGAAATAATGCAGTTCAGGAAATGATAAACATGAAAAAAAATTTGTTCTAAGTAGAAGTTTGCTGACTTCTTGACCTTTTCACTAAGATCAAGCGTAGAAGTTTGCTTGCTTTCTCTGGACAAATTGCTTTGAATAATAGTGTAAATGAAAAGTGGATAGTGTGTTTTTCTCATGAAAAGAGGGGCACAAAATTTAAACACACAACACACAAACATGCTCACAGAGTGTGGTCCTGAACACAAAGGGGTTGCTTCAGCAGGGAGCAAGAAAGTAACTGCAGCTCACAAGAAACGCGTTCTGATGAGAACATTGCCTAAAATCTGTTTGAGAACGTTTCTGCCGGTATCTGATGTCTTAATTGAAAAATGATGCCGATTCATGACCTTAAAGGCCATCTGCTTTTGCAAATAGAATTGAGCGGAATGTTTGCAATCACGGCACAGAACGAACGGAGAAGTCAGAATGCTGGCACTTCAGTTGACCCTTGGACCCCCCTACTTGGAGTAGGCATCTTACACGTGACCCTGCTGAACCCCGGCTTCTGAGAACCTCCTACCAACCGGCTCCACGTTGCGAGTCCCATGCTAGCTCAGGGAAACGCATCACTCCAATTACTCCAGCACAAAACAAAACAAAACAAAAAAACTATACTCAACACCCCCCCCCCAAACTCCCCAATAAATCCCATTCCCAGAAAACAAGAAAATCTCTTAACTCTACCCTCAAAATGTTTTCGGAGTCTGATCACCTGTCACAACGCATCTTCTCAAAACCCTTCAAAGTGTCCCCACTCACGCTCAGGGGCTCAGCCCCACCCTCAGGGCCCTGCCCCCTTGCGTTCCTGCCTGTCTCCCTTTCTGCTCGCCTGTGCCCCAGCCCTTCTGCTCCCCGGCCACTCTCAGAGGCTCTGACGTTCCATCTTCTGCTCCCTCGAGGCTGTCCCCAGTTACCCTCAGGGGTGCCTCCCACAGCTTATTTGGGTGTTTGCTGACATGGCAGAGAGACCTGTCCCAGCAGTCCCCTTTGAAACTGCAGCCCCCCTCCCATCTCCTGCTGCACTTTTCCCACAACGCCATCCACCTGGGCACATTCCATGTCCTTTTCTTCTGTCTTCCTCCCCTAGATCTTAACTTCCCAACACTGGGGAGTTGTGCCTGTTACCAGGTCTCTTCCCTACAGTATTCCCAAGGTGCATGTGGAGGCTGAAGGACACAGGGAAGGGAGATGCAGGATCCTACAGGAAGTCTGAGGACAGCCCATGGGCATGAAAGGGCAGGAAGATTAGACGATGTCACCAACAATGCTTGCTGTTTAAATGGATTTGAAAAGTGTTGGCACTCATCCCCTGGTTTTCAGGTGGGATAGCCAGGCAGCCAGTGATGCTGTTCTCAGAATATAATACACAGAAGCAGCAGGTGTGGCGCTGGGGAGAAAAACAGGCCCTGAGGCCGTTTGCTACACACAAATTCATGGAAAACCAAGATCAATGTGCTGAGTGGCTGATTCACCAAGCTACCAGAAATGACGTGAAAGTTTAAGTCTTGCACACATCCATGCCTCTGTTTTCATCTCTGCCTCACCATGGAACCTGTCTCTTTTCCCCACCAAATTATTTTAGAAAGAACAAAGTAGGTGTCATGTAAAGGTCACAGGAGAGAATGATGAGGATCGGACACAACACGGCATTTGCACAGAGCAAGACATTCTCTCCGCTGAGAATGCACCCCCCTTCTCCACAGCTGCACACTGAGGGCCCTGCCTGGAGGCTGGGCTTCCATGTGCCATTGCTATCTTTGGGTCATTCATTTCACACCTGTGTCTCTGACAAAGGATAATTCATCAGATATTCAAGGTTACTGCAAAAAGATAAGCTTACTTTGGTGCAAAATATTTTTGGAATTCAGGTATCACTTTTCCGTAAAACATGCTTTCCATGAACTTCTTGTGGACCTTAGACACAATGTCGTAGGAAATCCAGTGACATTACACAGGAGGGTCGTACCTTTGGCTCGGAGGTAGGAAGATGAGAGGCATGGCTACAGGTGTGTCAGTGACGCTAACAGGGATGCCTACAAGTTTGCTATTATGTGAAACAAGCAAGTGAAGCCCAACCCCTGTGATGCTTTGATCTGTCTTGGATTTAAGAGACATGCCTCTCACTTGTATCCAACTTTATTTTGTCATCCAACAAACTTCTAACTGTACAGAAGGGTATTTATGAAACACATGGGAAAGTAGATGCCATTGCTCTTGGGTTTCTGGATGTACCCTTTCGCGATTTATTTCTTTGGTATTCATTTTGTCCATAAAGTAGAAAGACCCTGAATCACAGACCACAAACCCCACCAGGGACTTGGTGCAAGCAATAGATTTTCTTTTTCCCTTTATTATTGCATTAACAATGCAAAAAGTGAATTTCTTTGGCTGCTTTTCAGATCCTTTCAACAACATTACCCTCATGCTAAGGTGGCCTCAGGGACCCCTAGGGGACAATGAGGAAGGAAGTAGCTACCCTCACTTGCTGCTTGTCCATGTTTCTAGCCGCAGGATGGAGAGAGTGGTGGTGCCAGGTGCATCCCTGTGTCTGGAAGTCAGTCCCTTCCTCGCACTGCTAAGCCTTGTGACTAACACCTGTGAGCCTCAGCTCCCTGCTCTCATCTCAAGTAAAGATGAGTGAGAAGACATGCTGTGTGAACCTTGGACCAGCGAGGACTCCGGCTCACCAACCACGACTTGGCACACATCTCCACCCCGCTTGTTGGCAAGCTGAAAGGCTTTCACTGCTGCTCCCTCCTATTGAGACCTCTCCCACAGACCCCCAAGATGGGCCAGCCGCTGCAATAATACAATAATAGAGCTCTGAATAAAAGGTCCCCTGGGAAGATAAGGACAAAGCCCCTGTGCAGAGATTAAGACCAACCTCAAGAGGGAGGGTGAAGCCTGCTGGGGCCCTGAGTGTGGTGGGATTTGTGCAGAGAAACCTGGTGATTATGGCGTAGATGAAAGGAACCGCACCCATGCATCACCACACGTCAGCAAGGCTGGGCACATTCCACTCGATATTTGTATTGTGCAGAGAGCTTAAGAATGAAGTTCAGCACGGAGCAGAAGACGCATGTTACAGAGAGCAGGGAAACTGGAAAAGGCTGGGCTCGTAACTTTGTTCCACATGCAAAGAAGATCCATCGAAGTTTTTTTGAGCAGTTTTTTTTTTGAGCCTGCTTTACAGTTTAGGAGGATACTTGGGTGGCAGTGTGGAAGCAGTGCTGACGCAAGTGGATTGAAGACGGAGATGCCTCGTGCGTGACTCTGAAGTTATTGCACTGGCTTAGGCCAGCGGCAACGAGGACCAGAGTTTGGACAGTGGCACTGGAAAAGGTAAAAAAGAGTGGGGGCAGGGGCGTAAGTAAAAGTCAGTTGGCAAGAACACGGCAGTCCAGCAGGTTAAAGGCCTCCAGAGACACCAGAGGTGCTGGCTCCAGGCAGAGAACAGCATCCAGCTCCCGCACACTCTCTGGGGAGAAAAGCTCAGCTGAGCTTGGTGTGTTGCAGAGGAAAAAAAGTGTTCACATGAAAATGCATCTAAAACATTAGCACTCTTCATTCAGAAAGGTGGTGCAAGATGCTGTTTATCTATCTCCAGTTTTTGCAAAACTGTGGGAATTCCTGTGTTCTCGAAAACCATGTGGCAGGACCCCCACCAGCACAGCAGTGCCCTGAATCGTCCCCTTCAGAACCTGTTCAGCTGATCCTCTGTTCACACTGCTCTGCTCACAGAAGGGAATGGACCGACTGACCAGAACTCGCCATTCCCTTTGCCCTGCATGGTGCCTGACAGAGAGCTGGGACAATTTGTCTCCTCACGTCCCCTCCCACCCATCTTCATTCTCCCAGTCTCCCTGTCCCTAAAACTATGTCCCACAGGCTCCCTTGGCCTTGGTTTCCATTTGGGTTGACGGTGGGGAGCGCAAGGTGACTGGATGCAAAGCAGAAAGGGAGGTGGGGGATGTCCTGCCTGCTCCACGGGGGCCTTGGGTGGGTGGAGTTCCAGCAGTGAACTGCCCTGCCACATCTCTCCCTGCCCCCTGCTGTGGTGGGAAAGTGTGAATCTCTCCAAAGTTCACCTTGAAACCTCAGGTCCAGTGGGAGATATTAAGAGCTGAGGCTTACAAAGGTATCTAAGTCATGCGTGCTCTGCCCACATGAATGGCATCAAAACTATTTCAAAAGGGCTCAGAGGAACTAGTGAGACCCTTTAGGCCCTGGCATCCCCTCTGCTGTGTGAAGAGGCAGCAAGAAGCTCCTTCCTGGAAGCAGAAGACAACCCCCACCGGACTCCGGATCTGCTGTTGCTTTGACTTTGGATTTTGCCACCTTCAGCAATGTGAGAAATAGATTTTTATTTTATAAATCATAGCATCTCAGGCCTTCTGTCCCAGCAGCACAAATGGACTGGGACACACCCGCAGTTCAGGCATCGGCGAGCTTGCTCCTGGCCTGCTCTTGCCACTGGCAGCCAGCCCTGCCGGTCACCAGTGGCCTTGCAGGAGGCCTGTGCTTCTCCAAGGCTCCTCCTTGGTGCCAGCTGGGAGATACCAAAAGCCTTCACAGTCAACGCTGCCTGCTCTGGGTTGCAGAGCTAGCTGTCGACCATGGCCACAGCACAGCCCTGTGCAGTGTGATCAGATGCCCAGTTCCCCAGGTCAGTCTGGGTCACGGTTGTTTTCTTGTCATAATTATTTTTTTAAAGATTTATTCATTTATTTGAAAGTCAGAGTTACACAGAGAGAGGAGAGGCAGAGAGAGAGAGAGAGAGAGATAGGTCTTCCATCCCCTGGTTCACTCCACAAATGGCGGCAATGGCTGGAGCTGCGCTGATCCAAAGCCAGGAGCCAGGAGCTTCCTCCGGGTCTCCCACTCGGGTGCAGGGGCCCAAGAACTTGGACTATCTTCCACTGTTTTCCCAGGCCATATCAGAGAGCTGGACAGGAAGTGGAGCAGCCAGGTTTCGAACCAGCGCCCATATGGGATGCCGGCGCTTCAGGCCAGGGCATTAACCCACTGCGCCACAGCACCAGCCCCTCTTGTCATAATTATTAGCCACAACCCCTCTCACCTTAAACACACACTGATGGAGATGATTGAGTTAGGAGCTTATCAGAAGGTGTGGTCAGGAGACAGAGAGGTGGGGTCAGAGGTGACTTCCCTTCACATCACACTGACAGAACTGTCCCGTCTCACCCTTACCCCTGTGCTCAGTGTGCTGATGTCTTGGGCCAAGCAGAGTCTCACATCAGGAAGCACAGTCCTGGTTTCCTTAAACTGGAACCCAAGACGTTCCACAGCCACGTGGGTTCTGCATCTTGCCCCACAGAGTAGTCCTCCGTTGAGCTGGCATCCCACAGAGCCAGCAGGACTCTGGGGTGCTTGAGCACAGAGGCAGTGAAGAAGACAAGTTCAGAACTTAGGGGGTCTCCTAGGGAGCCTTAGCCCTCTCCCAGCCAAAAACGGCAGACAGCAGCAGCTGCGGCAGTAAAGACTTTAGATTCTATTAAAGCGTAATTCAGAGCACAAAAATTCCTGATAAGGGAAGATGACGTAGAAGGAAAGGGGAACTTCGGCAGGTGATTAAAAGACAGAAGAAGAAAAGATGATTCTCAGCAGAGGACTTCTGACCAACCACTACGGCAAGGGCGCATCCTCCCCTGACCTGTGCTGATTCCAGGTGTTGGCTCCTCCCAACACCACAGGTGCTGACGCCTTGGATGGCTCCTGTACTTGTAAGGACACAATTAGCAAGATCTCTCTTTATGACTTCTTCCTCTCTCCCATCACCTGTTGTCAGCCAATTTCATCTTTCCTAGGTGATCACTTCTAAATATGCTTACATTTCTTTTGCTAGATTTGGCATCTTTTCTTCTTGTGTCCCTGACATAACAAGTGAGCGAATTAGAGAGCTTACTTTATATTCACTTTTGAAATTCCATGGAATGTGTCTTGTTTCTTCACTTTCCGGCCACAGCACATCTCCCATGTACCCTGTGTCTCTAACACACAAACGAGTTTTCATCTATGATAAAATGTGTTCAAAACTCACAACTTTTTGAAATGCATTTCTCTAAGCATCTTGTTCTGATGAGTTGTCACTGCATTAACTCCTTCTATATCCAATGTATTGCTTGTGACTTCTTCCACAAACATCCTTCAGCAATTTCCTTCTTTAAAATAACAGCAGAATTATGATTTCCTGAATTCCTGCTAGACAAAATTTGCAGCAAGTGGGAATCTGACAGGTCTGCAGATAAAGAATAGCTTGGCCACATCTAAAACCCTTAGATCACACTGAGAACCTCGTTCTCTCCTCACTGGCTCCTGCTGTTGACTACTGGGGTAGGGTGGGGAGGGGACAGCTTTATTTGTTTGCCCCACAAGTGACTTATTCTTTCTTTCTGGCTACCCAGCAGAGAGTTTGTTTTTGTTTTTAAGCCCGATCCTCTATCACGAGGTGTCTCACTGTTGGACTCTCTGGGTTGCATTTTCCTTGGCTCATTTTGAAAGGTAGATCCAAGCCTTCCTGTATTTCATGGACATGTTCTAGACTTATCATTTTCAAGTTTTAGCTCTTTTGGTTTCTTCCTTGGGTGGTCCAGTTTCGTACATGTTCAGACCATTTGTCTCCTGCAGTCCTCACTTTCTAATCCTTGGTCAACCTTAATTTTCAGTTCATTGGGTTCATTTTCAATCCCTTGTCTCTTTTCTCAATATCTATTCTTCTTAAAGTATCTTGATCCTTCTATGTTGATCTTCCTTCTGTCATTATGCCTGCTGTACCCCATCTTTTCAGAATTCTGGCAGTGCATGACTGCCTTGCCTGTTTCCTACATGTCGGGTCCATCATCTTCCTTCACAGGCACTAATTCCATAAATCTATAATTCACAGCAAAATATATGCTCGTAATTTCTGTTCTCTTAATAACTTTTTTGGTGAATTTTTTTTCATGAGAGGAAGTAATTTTGTCTAAAATACTAACCTAAAGCCTTTTATTTTTTTCCATGTACACACAGCTCCCTATTTAAAATGGTTTGACTTGTGTTTCCCCAACATTATGATGGTGCACAAGTGAAAAGTACTCAGTAGAATTCACACCTCAGATCTTGAATTTTCACCTTTTCTCAGGCCAGTGACATGCAGTGCAAATCTCTCCCATGACACTGGGCAGCACCCAGCCAGCCCTGCAATTACCATGTGAACCACCAACACTCTGCAGCATATAGTTAGGATGTTCTGCTGGCTAAGTATAGTAAGTGCAAGGGCTGGTGCTGTGGCATAGCAGATAAAGCTGCCGCCTGCAGTGCCAGCATTCCATATGGGTGCCAGTTCGAGTCCTTGCACTTCCAATCCAGCTTCCTGATAATGTGCCTGGGAGAGCAGTAGATTGCCCAAGCCCTTGGGCCCCTGCACCCACATGGGAGACCTGGAGGAAGCTCCAAGCTCCCAGTTTCAGATTGGCCCAGCTCCAGCAGTTTGTGGCCATTTAAGGAGTAAGTCCTCAGATGGGAGATCTCTCTCTCTCTCTGCCTCTGCCTCTGCCTCTCTGTAACTCTTCCTTTAAAATAACTAAATACATTTTTTTTAAAAAAAATATGGTAAGTGCACTTTTGATTTCTGATATTTTCTATTTACAGTGGACTTATTGGAGTTAAGGAAAGGCGCTTCTGTGTGTTAAATAGTTTGGGATTTGGTGACAAGCTTCTGTAGGAAGTACAGAGGTTCAGATGGAGAGTTCTCTAACATTTTGGGGTTCAATTAGGGCCCCTGAGGGATTGAATGATACCCACCTACCTGAGGAAGGACCATATGCTTTACTCAGTCTGTGGATTCAATGGTAATTGCAATCAAAAATATCCCCAAAAACACACCCAGAAGCCAGGTTTAATCTGAGTACCCCATGTGTTAGCCAAAATGACATATAAATTGACCTATCACACCCATTGTTCCTATTCAAAGTTTCAATGGCTGTGTCACTCATGTTTGTCCCATATCTACTTTCCCCACCCTTCCCCTTTCCTAGACATGAAGCAGAAAATATCTCCATCTGTTAGCACCACCAAATAATGGAGGAGCAACCAAATGCCAATGTGGTTTCTAATGTCCCAGTTCTCACAAGAGATCAAGCTGACACGTGACCAGGCCTCCACCCCTGCCTGATGCGTGAAGAAGTCCTTTTTGCTTGCAGATTTCCTCTTGTTTCAGTGACAGATATTTGAGATTGGAATTTTCCCCCTTGGCATAAGCACTTATAAACAGTGAAAATTATCTCAAAGATTGCCATCCTCGATGTCCAAAGGAGCCTTTCCTTTAAGTAGGACTGGTCCCAAGAGCAGAAACCAGCCTTTTAACACCTCCTTTAAATTTTGAAGGCATCACTGCGGTTCACAGAGAGACTGAGTCTGTAGGCCGTGGTGGATATTTCAGCTATGCAGAGAGAGGAATGGATGTTCGGAGCATGGGTGGCCTGCCTGAAGTCCCACATCAGGACAGCAAAGACCCAGAGGATCTGGACTTCATATTTTTAGAAAAGGAAAGATATTTCTTTAAATATATTTGAAGTGTATTTATTTGAGGGAGAAAGAGAAAGACAACTCCTATTTGCTGATTCAGTCCCCAGATGTCCACAACAGCTGGGGCTGGACCCAGGGCCAAAGCCAGAAGCTCGGAACTCAATTCAGGTCTGCTATGTGGGTGCCAGGGACCCAACTACGTGAACCATCACTGCCGCCTCCAAGGGTCCACTACAGACTCTGCTTTAGCAAGAAAGCAGAGGACTTCAAACCCAAGTTCACCTGATGTTAACATCTTCCCCTGCCATGAAAGCGGCAGACCAACCAGGTCCTCCTGTGAGGCTAAGTCGGTTTGAGGTACAGCTTGTCTTCACAGAGTTTGGTAATGTTGAATTTCAGACTTTGCCAACATGTACTTACATGACCTGTTCTGTGTGAAGCTGGAGGTGGGAGACCAACTTTGGCCCTAGTATGCTTGTTCTCATTGATTCTAATGCCTTTACCTTCCATGTATTTCATTCTTTTTTTTTTTTAAGGGTAAGAGTTTATTGATGCAGGGGGGATCGACCGGCTAGAGGGAAGGGGTGAAGAAGGGGGGTCGAGAGAGATCAACAGAGAGAGAGGATGAAAAAGAGAGAGAGATCAGGAGAGAGAGAGCACACATGTGGGAAGCAGGTCCTATTATATCTTTGGGGAGGAGGCAGGGAAATAGGAGCAGCAAATCCCATTAGGGTGGGAGTGGAGCTGACACCTGTGGTTGGGCTGTTGAGCTTAGTACTGAAATTTTCTGTTCAAGGAGATGATGGGGGCCAGAGCCTAAGATAGTGTCTGGCACCACAGATAAGACAGCATCATTTTACTAACATTCTCCCCTTTTGATTTGTATAAAACAAGTGTTGTGTGGGATTGCATCAGCCCCAAAAGTCCAGGAGGGGTGGAGGGACAATGATCTGTCTTTAGAGCTACTTCCTGCTGGCATGGTGCGATGTCTCAAGCCACAATCTCCTGGGTGGGAAGCCAAGTATATCCCTGTAGCAGCATTTGGTTAATTACCTGGTTGGTGAAGGCTTTGGTCCATTCCATTATCACGTCCTGTAAACACTTACACAGACATGGTAGTATAAAAGACAGGGTGAGAACAGCGGCCAATTGTCCTAGGAGTGGCATTAACCAAGAAAAGAGAAGATTTTTTAGAGGAGGGGAAATGAGGGGGCCTCTGGACCCTAGTGAAGATGTGGTTTTACATGGATATGGTTTTACCTGGCCCGATTGGTTAACATAAGAACAACACTGTTAAGGTCAGTCTGTTCCATACTACCAC
The DNA here is from genome assembly GCF_033115175.1 of Lepus europaeus. NCBI lineage: Eukaryota > Metazoa > Chordata > Mammalia > Lagomorpha > Leporidae > Lepus > Lepus europaeus. Next base: position 4,211,055 of record NC_084839.1, read on the forward strand.
ACCTGTCACTGAGGTGATATGGCTCTGGAGACCTCAGATGGCATCAGCTGAGGTCCTCATGGACCTAACGACCTCCTCTTGTAACTGCTGGAGTTGTTTTGGAGTCAAGATAACATTGTGGCCCAAAGCTGTTCCTAAGATGACTACTGAGGAGAGAGAGGCTGCAAAGCTGACTGGTAGAAAGACCGCTCATCACTTGCTAGAAGAGGGGCTTGTCTGTAGAAAAATTCTGAACAATCATGCAATGTTAAGTGGGGAGAGGACCATCAGTGCACACAGGTGGGAAGTAGAGCCATTGATACAAGAGTAGAGGCTGCGATTACAAAGGACTGAGGCCCCAAGTGGGCTAGACAGGGTCTAGAACAAAGGACAGAATCCTTATTAGAGGACTAAGAAAACAGCTTAGGTTTAGACAGTATTTCATTCTCATCCCCACTTCTGATGTGCTCCTTTTATTTGCTTTGTTTTTCTCCTGTTCCTCCTCCTACTTTCTCTACATAATTGTTTTCTTCTTTTCCTTTTGAAAATCTCTCAAATTTTGATAGTAAATCATTTTATCTTTCCCCCTTTTTACAAGTCTTTCATTATGAAAATCCCCTTGCATAAGGAAAAAGCAAAACAAACAAGTACACCTGAGGTATGAGATAAGCTACCTGTTCACCAAAATGACACATGAGATCTTTTATATAAACAAGAAATTGACAAGTAACTGAAATAATTTGTATTCAGTATTCAGAACTATTTGGAAGATGTTTAATTTACTGCCAGTAAACTCTTTTTAGGGAAAGAATTACGTGGAGCTTTATAATAAAAAATAGGAGAAAAGAGCAAATAAACAAGTGAAGATTTTTTTTCCCCTGCTCTCTTGATGTCAAGAGAGGCATGCTTCTCAAATTTCCCCCTGCAATCTCACCACTCAGAGAATAAAGAAGAACAGCCACTTGGTTTCCAGCTTAAACCAGTCTCTTTTCTTTGAGCCAGTGGGGAGAGGGATGATAACCATGTGAAGTCAATAGAGACTTGAAGCCAGGATCAAGCAATTCTTTTTTTTTTTTCTTTTCTTTTTTTTTATTTTTGACAGGCAGAGTGGACAGTGAGAGAGAGAGAGAGACAGAGAGAAAGGTCTTCCTTTGCCGTTGGTTCACCCTCTAATGGCCACCGCGGTAGCGCGCTGCGGCCGGCGCACCGCGCTGTTCCGATGGCAGGAGCCAGGTGCTTATCCTGGTCTCCCATGGGGTGCAGAGCCCAAACACTTGGGCCATCCTCCACTGCACTCCCTGGCCACAGCAGAGAGCTGGCCTGGAAGAGGGGCAACCGGGACAGGATCGGTGCCCCGACCGGGACTAGAACCCGGTGTGCCGGCGCTGCAAGGCGGAGGATTAGCCTGTTGAGCCACGGCGCCGGCCAGAATCAAGCAATTCTGGAGCCACTAACATTCCTACCTGCTTCTCAATGTCCAGCAATAAGGCCCCCATGTAGATCAAAAGTTCATCATCAGGTCCACGTCTCCTGGGCCTACATATGAAGCACAACAGATCCATCAGTACTTCCTTCCCCTCTCACAGTGAGTACAGTATCAATGAACAAAAATCCATGCATGTAACACAAAGGCATTGTTATGGTTTACTAAGGGTTAATATACCATAAATCCATTCAACAGTTGTAACAGAAGGGAGTCATGATATGGGTTGTAGTCCTTAATCCACAACTAGGAAAACATACTCAGGAAATGATCTGCCCAGGGACATATATATATATATATATATATATATATGTATATATATATATATATCTGTATGTATGTATTTGCAATTGTTTGAAAATTCTATATAACCAATTATATCATCCTGATAAGATGATAAGACCAGGCTATGAACTGATTTCCCTCCGACCTCCCCCAACCTAAATATTAAAACCCTAACATTTGATGTTACTGTTTTTGGAAATTGAGCCCTTAAGAATTGTGAAGTTTCTCAAAATAAAATGGAGACACTCAAGCCAAATCCCAGTTAAATGGGGATGGGTGTTGTGATACACAGGATTAGGACAGCACTTGGGGTCCCCATGTCCTATACTGGAGTGCTTGGTTGCAGTCCTGGCAACTCTGCTTTCTGATCCAGCTTCCTGACAATTCACCCTAGGAGGTAGTAGATGATTACTCAAATACTCAAGTCCCCGCCAAGGGAAATCTTAATAGAGCTTCCTGGCTCCTGCTTTCGCTTGTCTCAGACCTGGCTGTTGCAAGCATTTAGGGAGTGAAGCAGTGGACAGAAGATCTCTCTCTCTCTTTCTCTGTTTTGTTCCACATTTCAATAGATGGAAACAAATAAACATTATTAAAAACCCTAGTCAAGGCCGGCGCCGCGGTGGCTCAATAGGCTAATCCTCCGTCTTGCGGTGCCGGCACACCGGGTTCTAGTCCCGGCTGGGGCACCAAATTCTGTCCCAGTTGCCCCTCTTCCAGGCCAGCTCTCTGCTATGGCCAGGGAGTGCAGTGGAGGATGGCCCAGGTGCTTGGACCTTGCACCCCATGGGAAACCAGGAGAAGCACCTGGCTCCTGCCATCGGATCAGCACAGTGCGCTGGCCGCAGCGTGCCAGCCGTGGCAGCCATTGGAGGGTGAACCAATGGCAAAGGAAGACCTTTCTCTCTGTCTCTCTCACTGTCCACTCTGCCTGTCAAAAAAAAAAAAAAAAAAACCTAGTAAATGGAATGGGGAGGTCTTGGGCCATGCCTGTCAAACCACAGCCTTGTGCAGAAGTGCTTCCATGAAGCCCTGCACCCAGCAACTGCCTGATCAGTCTTGAATGGACACCACTCTCAGTATCAATCCTCTTAGCCAACTCGACATAACACAAAGGAGCTTGTGTAGAGCTGAGAGTGAATCTTGAAACCAGAAGCACAATAATGTCAACACAAGGTCTTGTGGAGAGCCTGGATCTTGTCCTTGGGACTGGCTTTTTTGTACAGCGCTGATGAACACCAAAACCGTTCTAGCAGGTGACTGCAGCAAAACTCATACACTTGTACTTCTCTGAGATTCGTAACACAGAAACGTGAAAGTTGCATTGCATGTTCCTGTTCTCCTGTAGCTTCTCAGTTCATTTAATATTTGTACACACGGGTAGGAACTCAAGGTCTACCAACTGTTGTTACAGTATGTGTACCTATGCATAGGAACTCAAGTCTACCAGCAATTATTATAATGTATTTACACATGCCTAGAACTCAAGGTCCACAAAACATATTCACAGTCTTTATCTCATCCATTGCTCTGCCAAGTGCTGTGAGGGAGGATTCCTGGTCAGGTGCTGCATGTACTCCTACAACAGAGCGTGCTGACGCTCAAGGGGCAGGGTGTCACCTCACCACTCCTTGTATAACAATGGAGCCCCACTCCAACCCAGAATCTCAAGTCTTCCACTGCACTGTTAGATCTGAAACAGAGTCGGCTTGCAACTGACAGAGACACACCTTGAAAGTACTCCCTAGAATACATCAAAGTTTCAGTCCAATCGCTTAAAGCATCCTATTTGCCAGGACCTTTGGTGATCCATGACAGGTAAAAGGATCCAGGAGGATCGCAAGCTCTTAAACAATTTTTCAATAACACTGGTGATTTTCTTTTTACTGACACGATATTTTTACTGACATTTATGTAGTGAATCTCTTAATAGAGTATAGCTTTATGAAACATGTCACCTATTTTTTAATTAATGTGAGTTTTGGTGGATTGGCTGCAGAGTAAAATGAATTACTTCTACGTTGTCTGCATAATTAGGAGCAGATAGTTAAAACAGTAGCTGTACTTTTCTAGTAAAGAAATATGCTCAATTGTTTAGACCAATGCTGCTGATGAAAAATTATAGACATTCAGATGAGATATGAGAAAAAAAATTTTCTTAAAAGCATCAAAGAACATTGATATGGGGAAACATGTTTGACACAGAAGTTAAGGCATCGCTTGGGACATCCACTTCCTACTCAGATTGCTTAGACCTGGCTCTACTCCCGATTCCAGCTTCCTGCTAATGTGAATCCCAGGAGACAGCAGTCAGTGGCATAAGTACCTGGGTCTCTACTATCCATCTGGGAGATCCAGCTTGAGTTCCAGATTCCTGGTTTCAGCCTGGTCCAATCTGTAGTTCTGGGCATTTGTGGAGTGAACCAGCACATGGAAGACCTCTATCAACTTTTTAAGTTAATGAAATAAATATACAATTTTAGGACCGGTGCTGTGGCTCAATAGGCTAATCCTCCACCTTGCGGCGCCGGCACACCGGGTTCTAGTCCCAGTCGGGGCGCCGGATTCTGTCCCGGTTGCCCCTCTTCCAGGCCAGCTCTCTGCTGTGGCCCAGGAGTGCAGTGGAGGATGGCCCAAGTGCTTGGGCCCTGCACCCCATGGGAGACCAGGATAAGAACCTGGCTCCTGGCTTCGGATCAGCGCCGGCCGTAGCGGCCATTGGAGGGTGAACCAACGGCAAATAAAGGAAGATCTGTCTCTCTCTCTCTCTCTCACTATCCACTCTGCCTGTCAAAAAATATATATATATACAATTTTAACAGAAAAAAAGACTATATAATATATTAGAATATTACCAAACCAAAATCCAAGCAAAGTCTTGTAAAGCAAGCTGGATGCTAAATTCTCTTTACCACTTGCAACATCAGCAGTTCTCCTGCTATGAAACTCCCAGTCCAGTCACCCTGTCACGCGTGTCCCCAGTGCCCCCCCTCCCCCGTCCTCAGGCTGTTTCTCTTTTCTGTGTTCAAAGGGTGAACTCACACCTGGACACATTCAGACATCTAACTGTCAAGAATCAATCCCGGTCCTTTTGGGATCCTCTACAGTCCTTGCTTCAGGGAACTGAGAAAATAAGGAAATCTGAATAGCACAGCCTTTCCCCCAGCTCCGCTCCTGAGCAGACAATCCAGGGGGCCACAGAGAAGCCAGACACCTCCCCGTGGGGGCAGTTGAGGAGACTCCCCACTCTGGGTGATTTGAAGCCTCTTGGGTGGAGTAGCCCATTTTCCCAGCAGACACTGGGCAGTGAGCAAGGGTAATAGCCTTCAAAGTAGAAGCTGTCTATGCCTAGCCATTGAGTAAGCAGACACTTAAGGTCACCAGTAACTGCTAGAAATAGGCACAGAAGGTAAAATAAGGAACAAGATGAGACTGCCTCCACCATCGTCAACCATATCCAACCACAAAAATCCATTCCGAGTTGTTGCAGTAGGAAGGAAGTGACGTCTCTGGCTGGCCAGCCCTGGCCGGTGTTGGTGGCCACCACGCATGATCTAGAATTGTTGAGTCGTGACCCTGTGCTAAGAAATAGCTCTGAAAGGCTTGGCTGCATTCAAGACATTTACTAAATATTTCCATGCATTTTTATTGAGTGCCTACGATGTCTCCTACAAGGATTTGAGCCTCCCTTTCAAGCTCCCGAAAAATGTCCCTGTGGAAGGAGGAAATAAAATATCAAAGCTCAGAAAGACTGTGCTCCTCACGGTAGACAGGAGCGTGGCTCACGCTAGGAGCATGGTTCTCCGGACACGGGAGAGGAACATCATGGCCTCTACCCAAGGAAACAGAAAGCTGCAGACAGCAGCAGCAAAGGAGGCGGCGTCACCCAGCCTCAGCAATCACTTCTGGCCGATCTCCACAGCTGTGCTGGGCCTCGCCTTCTCGTCCCACCCGCGAGGCCCCTCCTCGTGCCCTCGATGGCAGCAGCTCAGGGCACTGCAGAGAAGGCAGTCAAGGTTGACAGGGCCGGTTTTCCTGGTGTCGCTCACAGCCTTGGAACTCTGGGCATCGTGTGCCTCTCAGCATCACTGGGGCCTTTTATGTACACATAGACAGGCCGCAGGAGCCAGAAAAGGCCTGCACTGCCGGTCATCAGGCCTCAGGGTCTGCAGCAGGCTGTGGGAGCCTGGGCAGGTCCACAGGTATGGGGGCATTTTCTGGTTCCTGCTTGTGCCCAGGACCCCTGCCCTCCTCCCACCTATGCCCTGCTCTTTGGTAGCTGTCTAGGTCTGCGTTTGTGGGGGCCTCCTGTCTATAGAGTATCCCCTGCAAGTGCTCCACCTTCCTCCTCACAAGAGCCCTCCTGCCCCCTTACCTGCCTTCTGCTGTTCTTCTGCCTGCCTCTTGCTTGCCTTTCCAGATTTTCTTCATCAATCTCTTTGGCTGGGAAAGGTTTCTCTAACTCACCCTCTGAGGCTGCCCTCTAAGCCTAGGCATTGGTGGAGCCTCACCCTTGCCTGCTAACAGAGACCTCCTGTGAGCCTGGGGCTGCATGAGCTGGGGCTGCCTGGCAGGGCCCTGGCCTGGAAGAGGGCCTCTCCACAATTGAATGAATGCTGTCTGCCTTTGTTAACAACGTGCCCTGGGGAAACCCGCCCAGATGTATTGAATCTTCATTCACTGGTCTACAAAGTGGAGAGCAATGGGAGAGAAGTTTGTCTGCAGGCAGCAAGAAGTGACACCTGTCCATTAAACTGCCAACCGTGTTTGCAGGGCTTGAGCGCTTCCACGGTGCTGGTGGGTTAGGAACGTTGTGCTGGGCAGTCTGGCAGTGCACACCTGAACCTGTAACACTGCACCTGCCCTGTCTTCTGAGCCCCAGATTAAGCAGCTACTCCCAAGATTCCTCTAATTTTTGTTGTTCTGCTTCAGTTTTGTACTTTTTTTGTATGGTCTGCGTTGCTGGTTTAATAAGAAAATTTTTCAATAAATATTATAAAAATCACCATATAGAGAGGAAAAAAAAAAAACAACTAATAGGCAATATGACCGTGACCATGGTCCTTTGTCCTCACAACTGCTGTTTCTAAGCCCCGTGAAGGAATCTGGATCCTCCAGCTATTTCTGGCCCCGGCAGTGCTGGGTGGTGTATTCCTCTCTGTGGGAGGATGGGTGTGAGCTCCGTGGTATTTGGGAACCCAGATATCACTCCCTTGCAGCCTCGCCATCAGCACGGAGGCCATGTTTGCATCACAACAGGAATTTAAAATATGAGTTATTTCTTCTGGCTTGTGTATTGGGTTTCAGGAATACACAAGCACCACGCCACGTGTGGCTAAGAAATCACTTCCAAGAAATCCTACCCTCCAAAAACATCAGGAGCTAACGGTACAGTAAGGGAGATCCTCACAGCTGTGGTTTGAGAACCTCTTCACCTCCATTGGAGGACAAATTGAAATCATTGTCTGGGCAAACTGAGAGCCAGGACTCTCTCCAAACAGAGACTGTGTCAGGGCACAGAAGAGGCTCAGTCCTCCAGCAGTACCAAAGCTCCCGTGGCTGGCCGTCACCGCAGGATGGCCCTCACCCACAGCCACACCTGCCTGTGTTTTGCTGAGAAGGAAGCCAAGCTTCAGAAGGAGCCCCCAGGCACCTGCCAAAGGGTGATCCTCTGACAGACAGGGGAAAGGTAAGTTAGAGCACGCATAGGAGAGGTACTGAATGCTACCTACAAGAAATGCAGGCTGCCTGCTCTCCATGAAGCTGTCTTTTGTCATCTCCCAGATCCATGCCATTTGAGAAAATTTTCCCAAATTGAATCAGACTACAGGAAGATTACCAGGAATGCCTAACAAAGCAGTGGCACAGGGGCACACACACCTGCACCTGGTCACCAGGCTCCTGTCCACCACGCCCCTGTAGGTGGCCTCTGACCCCCAAGCCCTTTTGTCACCCTGTACCCAGCACCGCTGACAGGGGGCACCTCTTCTTCCAGGTTCTTCCTTGCACCCATGGGAAGGGACCCGGCCTTCCTACACTTGCCTGGCAAAGCCACTGCCAGCCCTGCTGGATGGTGGACGTGCACAGCAGTCTCTGGAATGGCATGACCAGACGCTGGGAATAAATGGAAAAGCAGGAAACCAGAAAGCAACGCTGGCTCTGAGCACGTGTGTGCACATCAGGAAATCAAGGTAGTACGACTCAAAAGCCGCTCTTTGGAAACCATCAGCCCTGGGTCAGAAGCTGTGCATTCTGACTTTCAAGTGCAGGATGCGAGATCCTCGCTTCCCCTTCAGGGGAGAGAGGACTCTGCACCCTCCGTGCCCTCTGGCCCTTTCTAGAGAGCCAGGGCTGCCCACAGCTACAGCAGGGCGGGCGGCACTTCTCTCTGACCAATGTAACCAAGAGAGGTCACTCGGTTATTGTTAGAGGAGTACTGAGGAGGCGTCCTGCACTTCCTCATCCATCCCGCTGCCCACAGGGCACACATTCTCCAAGGCTCCGGTCTCTGAGGCCGGAACCACGTCTTACACACATGGAAGAAGACCAGCTTTACGTGTAGCCTCCCTGGGAGGTGCGAATGCTGCCAGCAGAGGGGAGATGGGACAGAGCCACAGTGCGCAAGCCTGGACAGAGGAGGAGGTGGCACCGAGACCAGCAGGGCCCCAGGAGCTCCTGATGCCTGAGGCCTGCCATCCCATCTGCCTGCCGCTCCTGATGAGTAAGCACCGTGGCCTTCTTCTGCTCAAACTGGGGACTTCACCTTTGTGTGCTTTTCCCCTCCTGAAGGGACATCTCTGCAGGCACACACGAAATGCTGAGATTCCTTTTTGACTTGTAGCCAAACCCTCCGAGTGCTGTTAGGGACCTTGTGTTTCAGCTGCCTCCACTTCCTTCTACAAACCACTGCTCCTTATTTTTATGATAAACCACCAACATAACATATACCTTGCTTGCCACAAAACCAAAACATGCATTTTTCATATCATGCATCTTTTAATATGAATATAGCTCAAAAATTTAAACCCTGCAGCTCATGATGTTATGGGCAAATTGGGTTTCTGTTTCTTACGATGATCTGAAATCCATGCCGATGATGGCTTGCTAAGTCGTCCCTAAAGGCAAAGGCACTCACCCAGGTGCATGGCCACCTCTTTCCTCCTCATTTCTGTAACTGTCAGCACTCCACACCTCAGGTCCCCTCACACTGTCTCATGTCTGTCACCCCACAACACCATGATCCAGGCGTGTGTGTCCCATCCCTGAAACGGGCGTCGCTCCCTCAGCAAGCCTGGACCATCTCTGCCTGGAGCGTCACAGTGACTTCCCGGAACCCATCCTGACCTCCCCGACCCCGGAGTTCATTCCCTGGAGATGTGCCCTTCACCACATCACCTGCTGCGGAAAATTCTTCTTCCATGGTCTTCTGCTCAGTACCTGCACATCGAAAATTAAGTACAGATTTATATATATATACATATATATGTCAATACATTTAATTTTAGGCATTAAAGCTTAGACTGTTCACATCTCCATCTGGAATGTTGAGAAAATAATATTTAAATATTTGTGCTAAAAATCTTTACACAGAATCCTTGTGCAAATTTCACTTTAATTAATTCTTTTGGCATTATTTCTCATTTGATATAAATAAATAAATGAATACATATAAATAATTTCTCCTGGTAATATTTCTTATATAATGGTATATATGTTTTATATACATGTATAAATCAAAGTATGTCTTTTTTTCTCTTTTATTTTCTCTTGGTGTTTAAATTGCCATTTTATTCCTATTCCTATTTTCTTACATTGTATACTTTCTTAGGTAACGTTATACTTGTGTGTCTGTTACTTCAGCTTTTCGGTTGTCTAAATTATGCATAGTTTTTTTCTTAATTGCATAACGCATGAACCTTTCAGTGGTCCCTCTTGTGCATGCATCAAAATAAGCTTCTTTAAAAACAAAAAAAAAAAGACTTAGGCGACGGCACTGTGGCGCAGCAGGTTAACACCCTGGCCTGAAGTGTTGGCAATCCATGTGGGCGCCAGTTCTAGTCCTGGCTGCTCCTCTTCTGATCCAGCTCTCTGCTATGGCCTGGGATAGCAGTAGAATATGGTCCAAGTGCTTGGGCCCCTGCACCCACATGGAAGACCTGAAGAAGCTACTGGCTTCGGATCGGCACAGCTCCAGCCATTGTGTCCATTTGGGGAGTGAACCAGCAGATGGAAGACCTCTCTCTCTGTCTCTACCTCTCTCTGTAACTCTGTCTTTCAAATAAATAAAATAAAATCTTTTTTAAAAAAGAGTTAGTAATTCTTGTTTCCTTTAAAAAAAAGATTTATTTATTTATTTATTTTAAAGGCAGAGATACAGAGAGAGAGAGAAAGAGAGAGAGAGAGAGAATCTTCCATCAGCTGCTTCACTCCCCAAATAGCCAAAATGGCCAGGGGTGGGCCATGCCGAAGCCAGGAGCAAAAAGCTTCATCCAGGTCTCCCACATGGGTGCAGGGACCCAAGCACTTTGGCCATCACCTGCTGCTTGTCTAGATACATTAGCAGAGAGCTGGCTTGGAAGTGGAGCAACCGAGACCTGAATCGGTGTCCACACGGGATGTCGGCCCCACGGGCGGAAGCTTCACCTGCAGCGCTGGCCCCCAAATCAGTTTCTTTTATAATCCCCTTCCCATGAACCTCCCCAAGTCCCCTCACATGAGCTGAACTGCCCAGCGTCCCCAGGGGCCATGGGGCAGAGCGGGGAGGACCAGCTTCCTGGACAGCAGATCCACTGGCTCTCTCCATGCAGTAACCAGATGCCCTGGCAGCTTCCTCCTCACGGGCTCACGTTGGCTCCTAGTCAGGCTTGGGCTTGCAGTGGTTCCCCATTTAAAGATAATATTTCTCTTCCCCCCACAGCAAACACTTCTCCTGAAATAAAAGAAAAACACAAAGGATTTGGAGACCCCTCTTCAGAGGCTATAAATTTCCACTGAAGTATTAACACAATCTATTAGGTCACATTATAGTCAATTGTGCAGAAGACGAAAGCCTATTCAATAGCATTATTTAATGGCATTTTGATGTGCGACTTGGTAGACACAATGATGAATGCAAGGAGGGAGCAACACAGCGACAGGCAGAGCAAACAGCTTTCCCGTGATGCCTACCTCCCAGGCTTAAATGCTTACAAACGTTTGCCTTGACATTGGAATCCAATTGGCGTCTGGAGTTACCGTGACTGTTTTCGGCTTGGGTGATTTAATCAGCAAATTTCGATAGTGTAGTGCACATGTACTGACTCCAGAAACAGTCTGATTTATGCACACAACATGCAGACGGCCGTTTGCGAGGTGCGCACAAGCATCTGATCGCCTGCTTCTTCATACTACAGATGCCCGTGGTAATGTGTCGGAACAATGGAAGTCCACGCTGTCTATCAGCAAACACAAACAAGAGACACACACTGGACAGAATGCCGAGATGGTCTGGTGTTGTGAGACGGTTTCCTTCCGGAGTGTGAAAAACTGGTGACTCACTTCTTTACCCAAATGCATGTGCAGTGGCATTGGGTCAAGCACTGTGGTAGGCCCAGGGAAAAGAAGGCAGAGGAGAAGGAGGAGAGAGAGATGCATAAGATGTGGCTCCTAAGAAGCTGGGATAGAATTCCCCGATCACAGAAATCAACGGGTCAACCTCAAAAGAGGATGCCTCACCCCTGAGGGCCCCGTTTAGCGCTGGGGTCTCACGGCTGTGTGGTAGTGTAAAACACTCAAATAGTCACTGTCTTATTTTTCTGCTCACTGGACTTGTTCTCCATCCCTTGTGCCCACTGCAGTTCTGGGGACCTCAGGGTGCACAGGTACCTGGGCTCAAAACAGGCAGTGACCTGTCTGACCTGCTGGCTTTGGATTCCGAAGTCCCACTAGCTCAGGGAAGTGGCACATTGGAGACAAAAGGTTTAAGACAATGTTTAAGGAGGCTGGCTTTCTCCTTCCTCCTGGTCACACCACACCCTCACTGTTTTTGTGGAGATCCTGTGAGCTCTAAGGAAAAAGAAAAGGCCCAGGTAGGCCAGAGACAGAGCTCAGCTCCAACACACAAGCACCATGGGAGTGTTCTGAGCTTTGAAGCAAGTCATCCAGAAGGGACTACGAAGTCCCATCAGAGCCTGTAGGGGACACACACACACAGGCTTGCACATGTGTGCACACGCTCACTTGGTGAGGAATGCATGGGTCAATTCTCTCGTTAGGGGACCCGGAAAGCTCCACAGAGGAGAGGACAGCAGAGCAGGTGGCGAGAAGCAGTGCTGTGAAGCTGGTGAGGTTTTCACAGGCAGCTGCTGAGGAGGCGTTTGGGGTGCAAGGACTTCATGAGCAGTCAGCATCCCACAAAGACGGGGAGGATGCAAGAGGAAGCACATGGATGGCAAGGCAGGTGACAGGGCCCCCACCCCTGGCTGTCTGGAGCATCCACACTGGCCAGGCTGCCCAACCAAAGCCTGGCATCAGGAGGGTAACTCCGGGCAGCCAGACAGACCCTGAGTGATCCACCTGGGCTGGGCTGCAGCTGCCACACAGCTGGGCAGCAGAGCTTTCCCTGAAAGAGGTGTCCCTGTGTCCCCCAGACCTCTGAGTGCTCCACCCACAGCTCTGCACACACTGGGGAGCAGCAGCTCCAGGTGCTGGGCCTAGATCTCTGAGAGCGTTAGGATTCCCAGAGAAGCAGAGGTGTAGGAAGCGGGTCAGGGAGGGGGAGATGAAGAGAAAGGGAGGGAGAGAGGGAGGGGGAGAGGGAGAGTGAGGGAGAGAGGGAAGGGGAGAGGGAGAGAGGGAGAAGGAGAGAGAGGAAGAGAGAGAGAGAGGGAGGGAGAGGGAGAGAGGGAGAGGAAGAAGGGGGAGAGAGGGAGGGAGAAGGAGAGAGGGAGAGAGGAAGAGGGGGGAGGGGGGAGAAGAAGAGGGAGGGGGTGAGGGAAGGAGGGAGAGAAGGAGATGGATGGAGAGAGGGAGAGGTGTATTTTAAGGCGTTGGCTGCTGAGGTTGTGGGCACTGTGAGTGTGAATGGTGCAGGCCAGCAGGACAGAGGCTGGGAGGAATGGATGCCACAGCTTGGGTCTGAGGGCATCTGGGGACCTCAGTGGGTTTCTCTGGGGTCCTCGTGGGACTGAAGAGGCCGACCCACCCTGTGCAGGGCCCTCTGCTGTACTGATTTAAGTGTGGATCTCCTCTAAATAGCACCTTCACTATGACATCCACACTGGGGTTGCACCAGTGTGCCTCTGAGTGGAGGCCACACTCAAAATCAGCCGTCTCAGCAGGACTTGGGATCGGAGGCTCTGAAGGCAGCGGCCATGGCTTGGTTCCCACCTCAACTTCTACGCAGGCCCCTGCTCCTCAGCTCCTGATCCACGGGCTTCATGATGTCTCCTGCCTGAGGCCTGAAGGCCCAGACACCAGGCCACAGGCCCTTCTCAGGCCAAGTCCCTGGTACGCAGGGCCCCCAGGAGGCATACTGAAGCCTGGACGCAGATGGCCACCCTGACTGTGAGTGGTAAGTCCAGCCTATCAGAGGACCCCAGGTATGCCAAGTGGCTCCAGCTCGCCATCAGTGACAGAAATCAATTACACGCTAAAGAGACCACACCCCTGTTCCAGAAGATCTCCTGTTCAGTGTGGAGAATTGTATCCCACAACCTCCACATCTTTCAAGCCGCTGTGTTTGTTTACAACAAGCCCCTTGGTGACAGCTGCGATGCCAAGAGTGACATCACACCCAGGGTAAGAGCTGACAGTGACGGTGAAATGTGGCTCCCAATCGTCCTCCTCTGCCCCATGTGGAGCACTGAAGGGTTTTCTGTTGCAAACTTAATTCACAGATGATTTGCCGAAACCTAAAGCAAACATGAATTGAAAAATCTATGAAAGCTTTCATGTGTGAATGAGTTGGGGCTGCGGGGGACAAGTTGGGGGAGGGAGGACTTCTGTGGCATTGGACAAAGCATCTGGATCCCCTTCAGCTCCTTTAGTGGATGCAGGTGATGTGTTCAGAGCTCTGTGCAAGGGGTGAGAGTCAAGGCAGAGCGGAGACTCAGTCCCTCCCCGGATGGCGGAAACTTGTCTCCTTGAAAGCTACAGAAATCTGTGCAGTTCTGCAAATCCCATGAAGGAGCAATGGAAACATGCATGTCCTTAGGAGCAGCCACTTAGTTAGAAAACTACCAACACACTTTTTGTTTCTTCTCATGTCCCCACTTAGAAAAGGCACATGGCTGAGTTTGCTTCCCTACAGGAAATGGGCTCAGCTTCCCACTGGGTGCTGGGGAGCATTCCTGGAACACCCTATGCAGAGCGGCTGCTCTGTCCTATGGCTGGACCATCCCCACACAGTGTCGGCCCCATGAAGCAGGTGGAGCTGTAGCCCTTGGCATAGGCAAGCCTGGTCCAAGCTGTGAGGAGGTGCCAACCGCAGAACAAGCGGGTTCTGTGCAGACACCAGTAGGATGACCAGAATGCAACACTGACCACAAGGATGAGACTATGAGAAAAGAAAGGGGGTGGAGAGGAGAAAGGAAGAAAGGGAGGGAGGGAGGGAGGGAGGGAAGGAGGAAGAAATGAAGAAAGGAAGAAAGGGAAGGGGGGAGGAAGAGAGGGGGGAGGGAAGCCTTCTCTTTTTCTGAAGGCTGCATCAACTGCCAACGCCGCAGGCGGAAGATTAACCAAGTGAGCCACAGCACCGGCCCTCAGCCTCCTTATTTTTAAAACAAGATTTCTAATCCTGACTTCATTAGGTTATCATGAGGATTAAATGATATAAATGAAAAAGGCCATCTGGGAAAGCAATAGTAGATGGCCAAAGTTCTTGGGCCCCTGCACCCAGGTGGGAGACCAGGAAGAAGCTCCTGGCTCCTGGCTTCGGATCTGCGCAGCTCAGGCCGCTGCGGCCAATTGGGGAGTGAAGCAGCGGATGGATGACCTCTCTGTCTCTCTGCCTCTCTCTGCCTTTCTTTCTCTTTGTGTGTAACTCTGACTTTCAAATGAATAAGTGAATCTTAAAAAAGAAAGAAAGAGAGAGAGAGAAGAAATAAGGAAAGAAAGAAAGAGAGAGAGAGAGAAGAAATAAGGAAAGAGAGAAAGAGAGAAAGAGAGAAAGAAAGAAAGAAAGAAAGAAAGAAAGGCCAGGAGAGAGGAGGCCTGAGAGCTCCCTCCTATTGCCTTTCTTTGCTCTCATTCCAATAACATCCTCTTTAGGGAAGTTTAAATGTCCACTGACACGGCTACCGTAAAGGAATCAGCATTTTCTTCAGTCTTTTGAAGAAATTAGTTTGTTTTCTTGTTGGAAGTAATTCTTTCTCTATAATAAAATCAAACGACAAAGGGTATAAATGACCACAGAAGAAACGTCCTGGCCTGTTCTAAGGAGCCACTTATTCCATGAATACGGCAGACAAAGCACACACCTTTTTAAGGGTGGGAGAGGTCTACCTCAATGATATTTGGCTTCTCAGTAGAGATGCAATGATTGCAAATGTGAGAACAGCCCTGGTTTCAGCAAGAAGAGAAGGTTTGGTGGGCAGGCAGGGTTGGAAAACTGAGATGGGTTCGCACCAATGGGCGAGGCTGGCCTCGGTGTTCTCTCCACTGACCCACGCAGGTTTCCCCTTAATCACTGACACAGGCCCTTCCAAGCTCTGCTCACATGAGTAACGCAAGGTGCACCGACTCCGGAGGACTGCCTGTCACTTCCCTTCCTCCGCCCGGGACCTCACCAGGGCACAGGGAGCCGCACACCGCTCCTACTGTTTCCATAACCTCTCGGATTGTTGTTGGACTTTCTAACCCTGAGTCAAATGCTTGGCCCCTGACCAATACTGGACCTCAGGACTGCACTTTAGGGGCCACGCTTAACCCCAGGGACCTGCTTTCCCTAACCCAGTGTTTCCTTTGTCCAGAATCTCTCACCTTTTGATTTAGGGTTCTTTTACATCTTTGAAAAGGGCCCAAATTCCATTACAAAGCCTGCGTTTGCTGCAGGGTGGGTTAGGAGGCCAGGAAAGGATTAACCTGAACTGGCAGGACCGCCTCTGCTCTGAGGCCCAGCTAGATGGATGATGTTCTCTATGCAAGCCAGGAACAGCCAGCGAGCAGAAAATGATGGATGTGGTTTTTGGAAGTGTGGCTGGGCCCCGGAGTCCCCTGGATCTGAGCAAGGCCCTGGACTCTGCCTTTCTGAGACGCCCCCCAGTATGTCCGTAGTCCTGGCCTCATCGGATTCCACCAGCAGGGGCTCAGCCCCAAGAGGACTGGGCTGGGCCAACAGAGGAGATGGGAGCATTCGCTGGTAAAGTGAGAGCGCAGTGCGCCGTGCAGGACTCCAGTCCCAGGGCAATCAGAGCTGAATTCACGGCCCGCGGCAGCCAGGGGCGCGTGCTGCCCAGCGCAGGCCTCCGCCTTGGAAGCGGCCTGGCTTTGTCAGGACTGCTGTGTCAGCCCGCGGAGCCCTGGCCGCCGGCCAGCTCTGCTGTCCGCCGCTCTCCCCCCGCTGGCTGCTTCTGTGTCCAGAGGCGCCGGCGCGCACGGAGCACCTGGCCCCGCTCCACCTGCGGCCGCGGCGCGCGGCGTGGAACACCTGCCCCCGCCGGGGAGGGCGGCGGGCGGGGGCCCTGGGAGGAGACAGCTGGCAGAAGGAGTGGCTGGGGGTGGGGGTGTCTCTAGGGGCCTGCGGTGCGGGCAGGTGGCTGGGGAGCCTGGCGACTCCTCCCGGAGATGAGGGCAGACGCCGCCGCTGTCTGGAAGCACAGCTGCGCAAGGGCAGAGCGGCACTGAGTGAGGGCGGCCCGGGAGCCGCGGGGTCGTCCGGTGCAAAGGAAGACCTCGAGGAAGGCTCGCGCAAGGCCAGCGCTGGGAGCACGCACCCCGCCGTGGCCAGACAGGCCTGACTACGGGGGAGGCAGCAGAATCCGCTTCTCTGTGCAGCACCTAGGGTGACCGTGGTCTCTGTTTTACCACAGGGCTGCTGAAGTCCGCGGTTCTCGTGTGAGTGGCAGTTTCCTCTTAGACATTTTTTCTTGTGTTCAGTTTCCTCACTGAACTCCCTTTGATTGTAAAAGCCCCTTTGCTCCAAAATGAGTCACCCTAAACCAACGTGCGGGATTAGAAGCAGGCAGAGCTGCACGGAGTAGCAGCTCATGTATAGTCGCAGGCATCGACACCCCGTCCAGGACACGGGCTCTCCGCTTAGACACGCACTGATCCGGACATGTCCACACCGTGCTGTACCGTGCAGCCGTCGCATCATGTAGAGCGCTATGTCTTTCTCCTTCTGACCAGGCATCCGGTGGAGATCTCACATGAGCCTGACCTCAGAAGACAGATACCCGGGGTCATTTTCTACAAGCCATAGAGTCACCCTACCCCTAGATGAAGGGCCTCCATTTGTCCTGTTGCCAGGGAAATCCCAAAGATTTAATGTCGCAGTAACACCGCTGCACTGACAATGTCCATGCTATAACACGAAATTTCAGGGCCAGCGTGGTGGTGCAGCCATTACGATGCTGCTTGCAATGCCAGCATCCCACATGGGAGAGCCAGTTCAAGTCCCAGGTGCTCTGCTTCCAGGGCAGCTCCCTGCTAATGCACTGGAGAAAGCAGTGCAAGATGATTCCAGTGCTCAGACACCTGCCACCCACATGGGAGACCCAGGTGGAGCCCTGGGCTCCTGGCTTCAGCCTGGCCCAATCCTGACCATGTTGGTCGTTCAGGAAATGGACCAGCAGATCAAAGATTTCTCTCTCTCTCTCTTTCTCTCTCTGTGCCTTTTTAAAAATGATTTTATTTATTTATTTGAGAGGTAGAGTTGCAGACAGTGAGTGGGAGAGACAGAAAGAAAGGTCTTCCATCTGCCGGTTCATTCCCCAAATGGCCGCATGGCCTGAGCTGCGCCGACCCAAAGCCAGGAGCCAGGATCTTCTTCCAGGCCTCCCATGTGGCTGCAGGGGCCCAAGGACTTGGGTCATCTTCCACTGCCTTCCCAGGCCATAGCAGAGAGCTGGATTGGAAGAGGAGCAGCAGGGACTTGAACTGGTGCCCATATGGAATGCCAGCGCCGCAGGCAGAGGATTAACCTGCTGCACCACAGAGCCAGCCCCTCTCTGTGCCTTTCAAAAGAAGAAATAAAAAGAATAAATTTCTGAAATTCCAGGAAAAATAGGGTTTGCTTTATTTGTTTGGACCAGGAACCTCAGTAAAACATCTATGGAGGTAAGTGGTGAATTTCAAGGCTCATCAACATGTGTGTATTGGTATATGACAATGGGGGGGGGGGTCCTTATGAGTGACACTGGAAGAAATGCAGCCATCCTCCCAGTCTGAACATTGGGAGCGCCATACCTGTGGCACAGGCCAGTGTTCACCCAGCAGCAGCCTGGCTTCACCCCTCCCCGCCCTGGTCCATCGTATCCCATCTCAGGAAATCCTCCTTATGGGATAACTGCTGAGTCCTTCATGGCATCACTCTTAAACGCTTTGGGATAGGGGTTGGCCCTGTGGTGTAGTGGGCGAAGCACAAGCATCCTGGATGGGCACCAGTTTGTGTCCTGGCTGCTCCTCTGCTTTGACCTGGGAAGCAGCAGAAGATGGCCCAAGAGCTTGGGCGCCTGCACCCACATGGGAGACCCAGAGGAATCTCCTGGCTCCTGGCTTCAGACTAGCCCGGCTCCAGCCGTTGTAGCCATTTGGGGAGTGAAACAGAGGATAGAAGACCTTTCTCTCTGTCTCTCCCTCTGTCTCTGTAACTTACCTCTCAATAAATAAATAAATAAATCATTAAATATTAAAAAAAAAAAAACAACTTCAAGAAAGAACAGAAGATCTCAACTCTGTGCCTTCAAAAGTACCAAATTAAACAGCTGGAAGTCTGTTAACACTGATTTTTGTTGCATTACTTATTCAGAAGTTGGTCTGATGGACTCACTTAGCTGCATGAAAAAGTGACCCTACTCTTTTAAAGCTCCTGGATAAAGGTGGAATTTCATGCACACTTGTGCATTTACACATAGCTCCCAGCCTGGGCGCTAATCCTCTTGTTGCTCATGTAAGATGTACAAGCACATCCATGCTGGTGTTGCATAAACAAAGGCCTTTTGGAAATTAAGGAACACACACAGTCCTACTTCATGTCATATTGTGCCGTACCATCACAGGCAGTTGTCACAGGAGTCCTTAAACAAATCTGAAAAAAGACAAGGGAGATTTTATCACTCCCGTTTTATTGATGAGGGAAGACATTCAAAGCAATTTATGACCTCGGCAAAGTCAACCAACAGGAAAAGGTCAGGATGTAATTGGGATTCTTCGTGGCCCCATGCCTTTGTGGTGCTGGGACAGACTACACGAAAGCGTGTTAGGACAGAGAGTGCCTGGAGTGAACAGTGTTTTTGTGACCTCAAGGAGGGGAGGAAGAAATATCAAGACCTTCACTTTCTTTTTTTTTTATTTTATTTTTTATTTTTTATTTCATAAATGTGAATTTATAAAGTGCAACTTTTGTACTGTTGTGGCTTCCCCCCCCAACCTCCCTCCCTCCTGTGGCCCTCCCCTCTCCCTCTCCCATCCATCCTTCATCGAGTTTCATTTTCAATTACCTTCATATACTGAAGATCAACTTAGTATATACTAAGCAAGGATTTCAACAGGCTACACTCACACAACCGCACAAGGTATAGGGTATTGTTCGAGTAGTAGTGTTTTTAAGTTTCATAGTAAAACACATTAAGGACAGAGATCCTACGTGGGGAGCATGTACCCAGTGACTCCCGTTGTTGATTTAACAATTAGCACTCTTATCTGTGATGTCAGCAATCACCCGAGACTCTTGCCATGAGCTGTCTAGGCTATGGAAGCCCCTTGAGTTCACCGACTCTGAACTTGTTTAGTCAAGGCCATGTCACAGTGGAGGTTCCTTCCTCCCTTCAGAGAAAGGGGCCTCTCTCCTTGATGGCCTGTTCCTTCTGCTGGGGTCTTGTTCACCAAGAAGACCTTCACTTTCACAACGTGTGTGTGTACGTTTCCATCTAGCCATGGAGGAAAACACCCTGAAGCGGTCTTAAGAGAAAGTTATTATGTAAAACACCTTACAGAGCTGCTTTCTAATCATTCTCTCCCTGATGAACACATCCTGTGTGAGTGTCCCCCCAACAGAACCACAAGTCCTAGGACGGCCAGAATCCCAAGCCAACGTCCGCAAAGAATAAGGGCTCAGTGAGCAGATGCTGAGCAGATATTGGAGCCACAGTGGTCACCGGTGGTCCGAAGATGGTGGCTGGGGCCCCATAGATACTCAATCAGCGTTTATTAAACAGACAGTGAATAAATGATTGAAGGGTATTAACATTCTGCAGCAGAAAATACTGGGACATATATTGATCTGAAAAGATATATGCATGACATATTATACAAGTAAAGGGAATTATTTGTTTAATCAATCAAACAGGTGTGTCATATGCTATCTATAGTCAGAATAACCTGAATTAGGAACAAATTTGATTGAATGACATTAGCAAGGACTGAGCCATTCTAAAGAAAATTGACTGTTAACAGAATTATAAAAATCAGTTACTGACTACCTCTCTCACCCAAAAGTTGTAACATCATTGGAGGCTAGCACTGTTCTCCACCTGCACAGTATCCAACAGGAAAGTCAAAGCCACATTGAGACTCTGATCTACAGTCTGTAGTGCAGTCCTCTCATCAGCACCTATCTGATACACAGAAAGAAATATTAACACCTGATTGAGGTGCTGGCGCTGGGGTGTAGTGGGCTAAGCCTCTGCCTGTGGTGCCAGTATCCCATTTGGACACCAGGTCGTGTTCCCAGCTGTTCCTCTTCGAATCTAGTTCTCTGTCCGTGGCCTGGGAAAGCAGTGGGAGATGGCCCAAGTGCTTCAACCCCTGCACCCACATGAGAGACCCGGAGGAAGTTCCTGGCTCAGTTTCAGATCAGCCCAGCTCCTGCTTTTTTGGCTATTCGGGGAATGATCCAGCGTATGGAAGACCTTTCTCTCTGTCTCTCCCTCTTTCTGTCTGTAACTCTGCCTCTCAAATAAATAAATAAAATATTTTTTTAAAAAAAAGACCTTATTGAGACCCCAAAAAGAGTCATGGGAACAGCACCATCCCACCTGACAGGTGGCTGCAGAAGAGAATCACATGTTTCTGAGATTGAGGTGTTGTGAAGTTTGGCCTCATTGCTTTTCTGCAGACTCGAAGTTTAGCAGCAGGGACTGCAGACACAGATGATGGCATTAATCACAAGGGGTATTCTGCGGCTAACTGCATTGCTTCCTGATGACTCCCTATTTTATAAAAACTCTGAACGTAGTTAAACTTCATGATTGGTATGAACAGTATGGGGAGCAGAATCAGCTTCAGTGAGCAATGCGTGCGGCAGCAAATCCCCAGGAGAGTGAGCATTGCCAGTTCAGGTGCCCTGCTGACCACTCCCCGCCCTGCAGGAGGGATCCCACAATTTTCACCGGATTGGTACTGGGATATCATGCTGTTAGAACTCCATGTGTGAATTGCAGCGGGCCCCTAACCTATCAGGAGAGCACTTCCCAGGTACTACCAGTCAGCTGCACTTCAGCTTCCCTCTGCTTGTTTGCTACCTCCGGATTCAAAGGCCACCTGGGGAGCAGACACAGAGCACCCTCTTCTCCAGAAGGAACAGCTGCAGCACCTCCGTTCTCCAATTCTGCATCCCTTTGCTGGAATGCCTGGGCCCCTTTTTGTAAAAAATGCTTTCTCATCATCCTGAAGCTTCGCAAAGTCTTGTGTGTTCTATCCTCAACCTCAGGACAGCCTTCGACACAGTGGGAGACGCTCAGTCCTTCCCCAAGGATGCAGCTGAGCCCTGCTCCAGGTCACCTGACTATTCTCAGGTCCCCAGACTTAGTAGGTGAAGATTCTAATCAATCGAGTCAGAACTTCCGATTAAATTCTCTGTGCTAAACACTCCACCATGTGCTTCTACGTTATGGAGGGCAGCCTGCAAGGAAATGTACTTATAATCCAGCCAATATCTCACCCAAAACACCAGTGTCCGTGAAGACTGCCATTGTAAAGAATATCATTACGAAGACTATCACTGCAGACATGAATAATGAAGAAAATCACTGAGAGTAGAATGCATTCCCTGCCGTTTTTCCTACACACCTGAGATGTCTCCCATGGTCTTTGTTTTGTTGTTGTTGTTGTTTTTGTTTTTATTTTTGTTTTTGACAGACAGAGTGGACAGTGAGAGAGAGAGACAGAGAGAAAGGTCTTCCTTTACCGTTGGTTGGTTCACCCTCCAATGGCCGCTGCGGCCGGCGCACCACACTGATCCGAAGCCAGGAGCCAGGAGCCAGGAGCCAGGTGTTTCTCCTGGTCTCCCATGCGGGTGCAGGGCCCAAGGACTTGGGCCATTCTCCACTGCACTCCCGGGCCATAGCAGAGAGCTAGACTAGAAGAGGGGCAACCAGGACAGAATCTGGCGCCCTGACCGGGACTAGAACTCGATGTGCCGGCGCCGCAGGAGGAGGATTAGCCTATTGAGCCATAGCGCCGGCTCCCATGGTCTTTGGACTCAGGACAAAGCATGGTTCTAATGCTTTCAATTCTGAAAAGTGTGGTCAAATTCAGTCTTGGGCAATGTCAGTGCAGCAGGAGTTTTTGTTCCTATCACTTACTCGAACTTCAGTGTGTAATATAAGACAATTGCTAAACCATTTTACAAAGTATTCTATAGAGTGGATGTAATGAATGTTAACAAAACAAACAAGCTGTAGCTGAGGTCATTGAGCACGCAAATGTCTGCCCAGGAAATACTGTATGTGCTATTTATACTCAGAGCCTACTCTTCCCAGCTTGATCCAAAAATAGACACCTCACTGCTTTTTTGTGCTGCCATTTGTTCACTCAGAAGACTGAGTATCTTTTTATCCTCTGCATGCGAGAGGTTAAATGTGGGCATGCTGTATGCTATTAAGATGGGCAGAACTAAGTCCCAAGAATAATACCAAATATATATGGTATTCTTCCAAAAGGTGGGACATAACTCCCTTCTGAGGAACGAGACCTATATACTCAGCTTTTAAGGAGGGGGAAATGTATTTTAAAACTGAGAAGAAACCCTCACCTTTGCCTTGCCTTGCATTTGGAGTTGGCTCCATGGTCCTCTCCCTGTGTAGCTCCTATGGAAGAAAGGGGATGGACAGATTTCCCTCCTGTACCCTGAGAGTCACCAATGGACCACGCTGGACACAACCTCCCCTACAAAGACTCATATTTGTTTTGAGATGTCCTCAACCTGCCCACGGGCAAATCCAAGAAATGCCCTCATTGTCTATAATGACATGTTTCAATAGGTCACTTTGTGCAGATTCTCTCAGGAGTCTTGCATCATATTGGATGGAAATATCTTGGGAAACATCCTAAGGGAAACAGAATCAGAATGCTGGGGTCCTGCTTTTAGAAAACACATCGGCAATGGAGCAAAAGAAAGCTTCTGAGCATGATGCATTTCCTGTGATGCAAGATTCCTCCCGGCTGAAGCTGGTCGATCTGTGTGAGAAAAAAGAAAAACCGGAAAGAATGAGTTCACTGAAATCCCGATAAGACATCGAAAGCACCAAAAGTCATCCCATGGGGAAATTACCCCGAGCCCCAGGTGAAGAATGAAGTTGAAGTATGAAGTGCAGTGATGTGGGCGACAAGAGGGGTCCAGGCGGAGGCAGGATGGAAAAGTGACCTGAGATCAGGGACAGCGCCGCCCCTCCTTTTCCTCCCTGCCCCTTTCTCCTTTGCTCAAAGTAACTTCAACCCCCGATTTTCTTCTTCATTATTTTCTGGAACCAAACACAGTAGAAGGCCTGCGAGGCCCAACTTCCAGGTACCGCCATAGCCCAGCACGGAAGCAGTTTTGCAACTAATCTGAGGAGCTGCACACACCAGCTGGGACTTCCTCGGCGTCACCCCCACCCCAAGGATGACAAATGCTCATCCCACACGAGGGATTGCCTCACCCCGGAATTTCATTCCCCTGGGGTTCTGAAGGCTGGAGGTCCCAGACCCAGGTGTGGCCAGGGCTGGGCTCTCTGGGGCTATGAGGGGGGGTTGCTCTGGCCTCTCTCTCCTTAGCCTGTAGGTGATGACTCCACACCAGGTCTCTTCAGAACCTCGTCCCTCCAGCTGTCTCTGCACACCCAGATTTCCCCTAACGACCTCCTTTTAACCTGATCACAGGCAAATAAGGCTGCCTTCTGAGCCGCCAGGGGCTGGACTTCAACCTCCACATGGGGAGGTGGGCACGCCCTCCAGCCCTGCTCCAATGCTCATCTCAGGATGCCTAAGCCAAGTCTGAGTGGCACCCAGGGTCCAAATCTACCCAGGGGCACTACCCTTTCTCCAGCTGTGCAACTGTGATGCCAGCAACCTCGGCTGCTGGCAAAACGAAGCATGGACATGGGCGTGGAATAACTCTGCCCCCGTCAAAGGGAAGGGCAAGTTCAGAATCCCAGGCAAGTTTGGAATCTGGGCAAGTTCCATTCCTGTTAGGGCCCAGGGATCTTCCTTCTTAATTCCATCTCCCAGGCTTCCTTGCCTGCCCCTCTTCCCAGTCCCAACCAAGGAGGTAGGGCCCTGGTTCAGGAGCCACAGTCAACAGGCAGGGTCCAGTCGCCGAGGGGTCCTGGGCAGGGTTGGGCAGTGAAGGGACAGAGTGCCCAGTCACTGGCCCAGGTGCAGCCACAAATGCCAGGGCCGTAGATAAGGAACAATGAAGACGTCGTGGGTACTTATACCTGGGGACAGGAAAGCAGGAGCCCTGAGGGTCCTCTAAAAAGGACAGTCCCCCTCAGCAGGGCCCACAGCTGTCCCGGGGGCTGCCCAACCCCTTGGGCCCAGAAGCCAGGGGCAGGATTGGGAGCCACCTTGGTCCAAGGGCAGGGGCAGACACTGGGTACCACATTCCTACCTGGAACACTCACATCCCACCCTGGAGAAGCTGGTCAGCTTCCTGCTTCCACTTGGACCCAGCTTACTGCTAACACAGCTGGGACATGGTGGCTGCTGGCTCAGTTGTACCCAGGTCCCCGATATCCACCTGGGACCCCAAGATGGCATTTCCCAGTCCTGGTTTCAGCCTAGCCCAGCCCTGGCTGTTGCAATCATTTGGGGAGTGAACCAGCAGATGGAAGATCTCTCCCTCCCTATCTCCTTTTCCCTCTTCCTGTAAAGTTAAATAAATAAATAAATAGACAAATAAATAAATAAATACTTTAAACTGCAAATATCCCCGGACAGCCCAAGCCAGAACTCAGAGAGGACCTGGCCAGGATGCACACAGCAGAGTCTGTGGATCCCATCCCACTGCAGCCAGCTGGTGCATGGGCCATCTGCACCCCTGGTCCCAGATGCCGAGGTGCTCACAGGCAGAGGCGTAAGGGCGGGTCTACTCTGTGACATTGTAACCAGCTGTGTGCTGCTGCGGGGTCCCAGTAACCCAGACTGAGCATTGGCCCAGAGAGGGCCCCCACTGTTTGCCGGGGGTGTTTGCAGATGACACTGGTATCTTTGACATTCCAAGCCACACTTCCACAAGGGTACCACGGACAGATGAAAAGGCAATGAATGCCATAAAGTGTCAGTCACAATCAAGTGACCATATTATAAAATACAAATGAATTCATAGGCTCAAAACGAGTTCTCTAGTTTATGATTCTGTGGGAACAATATTTTCATTTTTTGAATTTGAAACAGAGGGAGAAGCGGGGAGAGAAAGAGAAAAAAAATTCTCCTCTCCACCAGTCATTATCCAAATGCCCAAAGTGGCTGTGGCTGGGCCCAGAGGCAGCATTCCAATTACTTGTCCGTCACTGCTGCCTCCCAGGGTCTGCCCTATCCGGAAGCTGGAATTAGGAGTGGAGCCAAACAGAGAACACAGGCTTTCTGATATGGGACATGGATGTCTTATCCAATAGTCTAACATCATTTTTAGTAGTGTTCAAAACTACAAAACATGAACACCTGAAGTGACCTAGGTGGCCACCTCATCCAGTTCTCTTGTTATACTTGAGGACAACAAGGTCCCATGGGATTCACCGCTGGCCCGAGCATCCTGGGGCCGGAGCTGGCAGGAGTCAGAGCTCTCCTCTCTCCTGCACCCTATACAGGGGCCTCTGCAAGGGAGTAGGGACAGAGCAGGGAGCCTCATGCCCTATCCTCCCCCTTGGCCACACCCCTACAAAGATGACTGCAGGCAGGCAGCGTCAATGAGCGCCTCTCCAAAAGACAAGGGTACACTCCAGGCCCCGTCCACGGCCACTCCTCTCTCTGTGCATGTTGTGGCTACTTAGAAATCAGGAATCAGAGGCTGGCACTTTGGATTATGCCGCCTTCTGCAGTGCAACATCCCATACGGGTGCCAGTTCATGTCCCAGCTGCTCCACTTCCCATCCAGCTCCCTGTTAATGTGCCTGGGAAAGCAGCAGAAGATGGCCAGAGTGCTTGGCCCAAGTGCTTGGGACCCTCCCTGCACCCACATGGGAGACCCAGAAGAAGCTCCTGGATCCTGGCTTCAGCCTGGCCTAGCCCCAGCTGTTGCAACCATTTAGGGAGTGGACCAGCGGATGGAAGATATTTCTCTGCCTCTGTCTCTCCTCTCTCTCTCTCTCTCTCTGTAACTCTACCTTTTAAATAAATAAATAAAGCTTTAAAAAAGCCAAGAAATCAGTAATCATTTGTGTTCCTCACAGCTCTACCTATACCATTCAGTAATGCAAATAAAATAATCTTTTCATGAAAAAAAAAAAAAAAACTCGTATTTTCTAAACTTACAAAAAGAGGAGAGACAGAAGGGACAGAACAAGCTCCTGGTCTGGTGAGGGCCACACAATGAAACAACAGCAGATGCCAGAGCTCGAGCCAATTCCAAAATGATTTAGTTGAAAACAGGGTTCCTGGAGGTTGGGCCTGACAGCAGAGGCCGAAGCTCAGCTGCTCTGCGGGAGTCGAGGCTGGGATTCTCCCCATCCCACCTAGAGGGGGCCACAGGACTTCCGGCCTGGTCCTGCCTGCCCAAAGCTGCACCAGCCCCCGGGGCTGCACCAAGCAAATCCCAAGAGCACATGGGACCCTCACCGCTCGTCCCCCCCGCATTGGAAACGGATAGTAAGCACACAGTCAAGGGCAGGGCATGGCTGTAAGCACACAGTCAAGGGCAGGGCATGGGTGCTTCTTTCTCTCCCTGACAAACACTGGAACAGCAGCCACCTTTGAACAAATCAGAACTGGTGACTCTTAAAATTGTGCTTCCAAGATTCCCTGAGATTTCTTTCCATGGTGTCCTCCCATAAACACTCCCTTCCCCCAGCTCACCCTCAGCCACACGGCGCACCTCTCTTCTTCCTTGGAGCTTGAGACAAAGCTGCCACGCAAGAGGGAACCGCATCTCCAAGATGACAGCCTCTGGCCCCTGGCCCTGGCCTCCTCTCTGCAGCCCCGGGCATTCGTGCAGCTCCGTCCCTCTGTTGTTCCCCGCCAATGATTAGCATAATGAGGAGGAGCCAGCTCCCCACCCCCAAGCCCCTCTGGGCTGCAGCCGGAGGCCCTTTGCACTGTGCTGACAAGCCACCCCTTACTCAGCACCAAAAACATGTGTGTTTAGGAAACACTTATTTACTTTCATTTTTTAAAAAATCCACGAAGTGTCCAGTCAAATGCCGTTTCCACTTCGGCTCACCAAAATAGACAAACAAAAAAGGTTTGAATGATATATTTTATATGAAAATAAGGTTTGTTTAAACGGCACAAGGTATCAAGTTCTAGCAAATGTCTGGCTAATAGGGATAGCGTGAACCCATGGAGAAGTTTTATCGGAACCACAAGCATCCCTCCTGTCAGTGGCCTCACATTCAGGTGTGTATGTATGTGTTTGTGTGTGTGTACGTGCCGGGCTGTGACATAAAAACATACCTAATTTTGCAAGGAATGATCGAGCTAAGTGTGGAAGCCCCTGTCCTATGCTATATTGTCCTAGGGTCCCTCTGTGTTTTCACTGTGGGAAAGATTATACTGAAGACTGAAAGAAAACCACGCTTTGCTTGCTTTGCAAAGGGGAGTAGAATTTGCTTTGAGGAAGGAGTGTCCGCTGAACACAAAGCGGGAGTCCCGTGTTAGCTGCGTGTTGGAATGGACCATCTGGCTGCCCATGAGGACAGGGAGGCCAGTTTGGCATCTGTTCCTAAAAAATCCACACAGCCCTAAGGAAATCCTGAGCCCACACTGAGGGTGGAACCCAGCAGGCAGGAGTGAAATCAGGGGCCCCTCAGGTAGAGAATGGATGGAGCTCACTGAGTGTGCCAATGCAGTACTCAGTACACACTTACAGAGCAGCTACTGTGTGCCAGGAATGGTTTTAAATATGAAAATAATAAAAGGAACAACATGTGTGGGCATCACACACGCCACACTGTCCTTAGCATTCATTTCACCACAACACTTCTAGGAGGCCATGACCATTATCTCATTTTATATATTGGCACATGGAGGGACAGGAAAGGTTCAATAACTTGCCCAAAAGACACTATGAAATGATTGAGAAGACAAGCCAAAAGGTGTGCAAAGGACATGTCGACAGAAGGCTGCTACCCAAAATACAGGAAGGGCTCTTAAAATCCAATAAGCACAAAAAAACAGCTCAATTTTTGAAATGGGCCACTCTCTCTCTGTGTAACTCTGACTCTCAAATAAATAAATAAATCTTTAAAAAAGAAAAAGGGAGGGGCGGTGCTGTTGCGTAGTGGGTAAAGCCTTCAGTGCTGGCATCCCATATGGATACTGGTTTGAGCTCCAGATGCTCCACTTCCCATCCAGCTCTCTGCTGTGGCCTGGGAAAGCAGTAGAAGATGGCTCAAGTCCTTGGGCCCCTGCACCCGCGTGGGAGACATGGAAGAATCACCTGGCTCCTGGCTTCATATCTGCACAGCTCCGGCCATTGTGGCCATTTGGGGAGTGAGCCACTGAATGGAAGACCTCTCTCTCTCTCTCTCTCTCTCTCTCTCTCTCTCTCTGCCTCTCCTCTTTAAAAAAAAAGAAAGAAATGGGCCAAAGACTTTGACACGCAACCAAAGAAACTAATCAGATGACACGTAAGCATTTGAAAGATGCTCCTCTTTGTATATCATTGGGAAAAGTGAAAATTAAAACAACAGTCAGAGACCACTGCATGCTTGTTAGAATGGCTAAATTTCAAAACACTGACAACAGCACATGGTAGCCAGGATGGGGAGCAACAGGAACTCTCAATCATGGCTAGTAGAAATGACAAATGGTACAGCAACTTTGAAAGACAATTTGGAAGTTTCTCACAAAACTAAACAGACTCTGACTATATAATACAGCAATCATATTGCTTGGTATTGACCCAAATGAGCTGAACACTTACATTGAAACAAAAACCTGTACATGGATATCTACAGTAGATTGATTCGTAATTATACAAAGTTGGAAGCCACCAAGATACACTTTGATAAAGGAATAAGTAAACTATAGTGTGTGCAGACAATGGAACAGTGTTCAGTGCTGAAAAAAAAAATATGAGTGGAGCTGGCGCTGTGGCATAGTGGGTAAGACTGCAGCCTGCAATGCCAGCATCCCACGTGGGCACCAGTTCCAGTCCCAGCTGTTCCACTTCCAATCAATCTCTCTGCTAGGGCCTGGTAAAGCAGTGGAAGATAGTCCAAGGACTTGGGCACCTGCACCTACATGGGGGAACTGGAAGAAGCTCCTGGCTCCTGACTTCGGATCGGCCCAGCTCCAGCTGTTGCAGCCATTTGGGAAGACCTCTCTCTCTCTGTCTCTGCCTCTCTGTAATTCTGCCTATCAAATAAATAATAAATCTTAAAAAAAAATACGAGCTATCAAGCCACCAAAGACATAGAAAAAAAACACGAATGCACACGCACAGTACAAGAAGCGGGGCTGAAATGAGACTTGCTCTCTTATTCCAACTACATGATGTTCTGGAAAAGGCAAATCTATGAAGTGAGAATATGGGTGAGAGGCTGTGGGCAGGGAAGGATGAATAGACCAAGCACAAAATAATTTTAGGGCAGTGACCATACTCTGTAAGGTACTAGAGACAGGACATTATACAACTGTCCAAACCTATAGAAGGCGTAACACCAAGAACACATGGCAGGATTGTGTGTGTGGTTGTTGATTCACATATGGAGAAAAATGGGCTGCTGTGGTGAGTGAAAACTGAAAGCAGGAGTGGATGGGTTGAGGGGAGACAGAAAATATGGGAACTCTCTGCACTCGTCATTCCACTCTGCTATGAACCTAAAACTGCTGTAAAAAAGTGTATATGCACATATTAAAATACATAGTTCCTATGTGTAATTAAAGAAGAAAACTAGGAGAAAGTAGGATTATAGAACTCTCTAATCATAATACAATAACCAATAGCCAAGGGCAATGTGAGATACAAACAAACAAACAAGATATTGAAGCCAAAAGGTTCAGTTCAAGACATAATGCTTCCAAGTCAGCTCACAACAGCTAAGCCAGTGTTTTTCAAAATCCAATGGTGCCTCCTTAGTTAGTAGAGCAACTCAGTGGGTTTCAGCAAATGTAAAAACCCGGAGTGGAATACGGCAGAGAAGAGCGGAACTACACACACTGAGGAGAGAGAGAGGCATTGCTTTGCAACACGCTGCTTTCTGCATCATGATGTGAAAATGTCTTTTATCAGGCAGATCATGGTCAAAGCAAGCTTGAAGATCCTTGCTGTGGGCTGCACCACCTCACTGCACTTGCTTTAGTGAGTCCCACTCCTCAGTGGGATGGGTCAGGGAATAAATGAGTTGAAACATCAACAAGACTATCACAGCACTCAAGTGTGTTCTCATGATCATGCTGGGGTAGTGTGTGTGTGCATGAGTGTGTGTGTTCACATGTGTGCACTAGTGTGTGTGTGCCTGTGTGAGTGTTCACATGTGTGCACTAGTGTGTGTGTGTGCATGTGTGTGTGTTCAGGACAGACAGGTCCACCTTGCACAAAGTACAGGTTTGCACCTGGATTCCCAAATGCAGAGGACAAATGAAGAGAACGTTCGGAGTGAATGAACTAAATTGTAGAATCTCCACAGCACAGTGAGAAGAAGGGAGCATGATTGCTGTCGGGTGTTAGGCAGGACTCACGTGGTATCCCCATGTGGACTTCTTTGAGACATAGCTATTTACTTTGGGGAGATACCAGTGGTTCAGGATACAAAAGGCCTTCCAAAACTTCAAGGAATGTGCATTATTTTAAAAAATGCATGGATTTCAAAGTTTTCTTGCACTGAAATAAACTGATCTTTTAGTTCCATCAGCATAAACTGGCTGAAGTATCCTAGCAGGTGCATTAGATAGAAAGTTTGAGACAGCTTCTCCATTTTTGCTCTTCAGCTGGGACATAGTGATGAGAACCACTACGGAACTATGAAGAGCCACAGTGTGTTTGTGTGTGTGTGCACATGTGGGAGTGTTTCAGAGGCAGGGTGAGTTTATGTCTGAGCTACACTGAGGGGTGACCGTGCAGGAGGCAGAAGACATTCGTAATCCAGCTCAGGTTCGAAGTCTGAAGCAGAGATGGGGAGCTCCTTCCAGAGGAGAATAAAAGGAACACGTGCTGTCCTACTACCATGCAGAGACAGGGAAATGCGTGTAGCTGGAATACTTCCAAAGGGTGTGTTCTCTTATATGAGTCAAGTAGTTACCCTTATTTTTTAAGATTTTAAGATTTATTTATTTGAAGGTCAGAGTTACACAGAGAGAGAAGGAGAGACAGAGAGAGGAGTCTTCCCTCTGCTGGTTCACTACCCAGATAGCCACAACAGCCGGAGCTGCGCCAATCTGAAGCCAGGAGCCAGGAGCTTCTTCTGGATCTCCCACATGGGTGCAGGGGCCCAAGGACTTGGGCCATCTTCTATTGCTTTCCCAGGCCACAGCAGAGAGCTGGATTGGAAGCAGAGCAGCCTGGTCTCGAACTAGCATCCATATGGGATGCCAGCACTGCAGTCGGAGGCCTTAAACCGCTACACTACAGTGCAGGCCTCTACCCTGTGATATTTTTAAGGTATTATCTGCTTAGTGAAATGTTTCTTCCCTTGAGAAAGAAGGAGTATTTCATATTCTCATTGTGTTATCACAATTTTGAGAGATTTTTGTAAACTATCTTAATTCACTGGTTCAATCCCCAAATGGCTGCAACAGCCGGAACTGGGCCAGTCTGCAGGCAGGAGCCAGGAGTTTCTTCTCAGTCTTCCTTGCAGGTGCAGGGGCCCAAGCACTCTGGTCATCTTCCACTGCTTTCCCAGGCCATAGCAGGGAGCTGGATCCAGAATGGAGCAGCCAGGACTCTAACAGGCACCATATGCGATGCCGGCACTGCAGACGGCGGCTTAGCCTAGTGTACCACAGTGCTGGCCCCCAGTATGACTCCTAAGAGTTGGAGCATCAATTTCATATTCAACAATATTGATCGTTAATAGGGAAAACTTACAATCTGACTTAAAATACACAGATACAAACCAAGGGTATTCTGTGGCTCTAAAAAGAAGGCCAAAGGGCCCGATCTTGATGGAAGCTTAGGCATGTCAAAAATAGCACAGGGGCTACCGTTGTGGCACCACAGGCTAAGCCGCTGCTGTAGACACTGGCAGCTCATATAAGCACTAGTTCTGGTACCAGCTGCTTCACTTCTCATCCAGCTCTCTGCTAATGCACCTGGGAAAGCAGAGGAAGATGGCCCAAGTGCTTGGGCCCCTGCACCCACGTGAAAAACCCAGATGGACCCTGCACCCAAAAGGGAGACCCAGGTGGAGTTCCAGGCTCTTGTCTTCAGCCAGGCCAAGCCAGGGCTGGTGCAGCCATTTGGGGAGTGAACCAACAGATGGATCAGTGCTCTCTGTCAATCCCTTTCTCTCAACTCTATCTTTTAAATAATCTTTTAAAAAACATCACATACATTTCCACTTTACTAAATTTTCAAGGGATGTGGTATTAAAGAAAACTTCACTTTCTATTAACCTAAAATCCGTTTAAGTATTTGGTTACTGGTGTTGTTGCAGACAGCTGTTTCTCAGGAGTTAACACTGTTTCTGTAGGCAGCACATAACCTCTCAAGCACTGTCCTGTTTCTTTTTTTTTCATTTATTTAAAAAATTCCCCATACGGAGAAAAAAGTGTAGAGATTAGCTATTTAATTTTCTTTTCCTCAGCGCAAGTCTTTACTACCTCTGATTTTTTAAAGCGTGGGGGTGCCTGTGTTACAAGGTAGCAACCTGCTCCATCATTTGGGTAAACTGTCTTTCCTTGCCCCCTTGGGAGCGGGGGAGGGGTTCCCCCCAGCACACCATGCTTTTGCACCTGCAAGGCGGCCCCACCCCAGTGTACCTGTGTCCTGGTGTTTGTTCAAACACTCATCCAGTCAATTCATGCCTCATTCTCAGCCTCTGGACTTCCTGGCTTTATCTTCCCCAATCAACAACCCCTCTTGGAACAGAAACTGCTTCTAACTGGGAAGAGCGCCTTTCTACTCGCATTTCCTCTGAGGTCACCCCGTTACGCGGACAGAACCCCGCGTCTTCAGTCCTACAGTATCCAGAGCAATCTCACGGGAAAGCTAAGCAAGATGTTTGCTGCAGAGAGAAGGCGGCGAACAGATATGGCATTTGCCAAAGATGCTCCAAGCGCTCGCCATCCCAGCCTAACACGGCGGGCAATCCCCTACTCCACAGGCAGAGCGCGGCTCCGGGAGATATTCCAAGCCCCCCATCCAGAATGCGGACTCGTTCCGCGTCGGGGACGATGTCCACCCCACCCTCGCCTGGAGTCCCCAGCAGCCGCGGAGGCAGGGAAAGGCAGGAGGCTGCGCTCGCCCTGCTGGAACCAGGCCGGTGCCCGCACCCTGGCTTAGGGTCTCGCAGTACGAGCGACTGCAAACGTTTCGGGGTCCGATGGCGCCTGCACAAAGAACTGCCGGCAGAACCGAGACTTCCACGGGCCGGGATACTCCAAGCACTAGGGGCATGGTTTTTCTTTAAGATGAATGGGAGGCGGGGGAGGGGCGGAGGACGCGCACAGCCGTGGAGTTTTCCAAACGGCGATCCGCGCTCGCGCGGGCCCCAGCCCTCGACACAGATCCGATCCTCCAGGGGTGCGGGGCCCGGAGCGGCGTAGGCGCGGGTGATTTTCGGACCCTAGCAAGGGGCTCCTGTGGGTGATTCCGGACCATCTGGGGCCGGCCCCCAGGTCCCGGGCCGCTGCGGCAGACACGGCTGCGCACAGACAATACCGGGGAAACGGCTGTTCCTTTTCATCACCCCGCGAGGATCCGTGGAGCGGAAGCACACAAAGCGAGCGGGGTTTCCCCGCAAGACCGGCGGCGCCGCCAGCGCGCGGCCGCTCGGACTGGACGCTCTCGGGCACCTTTGGTGCGTGGGGTCGCCTACCAGGCTCGCCTGCTCGCCGCCGCGGGACAGCAGGACGAGGGGCGTGGGCCGGAGGTCAGGAAGGAGCGGGTCCCTGCGCCTCCCCGCGCGGGAGCCGGGCCGGAGCCTGCGGGCCCCGGGAGTGGCCGGACCCACCCCGCAGACCGTTACTCCGGCCGCGCCTGGGGCGGGGCGCGCGCGGCGTCTCCAAACGCCTCCGAGGAGGGAAAACAGACGGGGAGAGGGGGACGCGACAGGGGAAAGCGGGGCTGGGGAAAGCGACAGGGGGAGGGGAGCGCAGCCTCTGGGGCTGGAAATCGATTTCTCCGCCTTAGAGGAAGGCAGGATGCGAGCGGAGGAGGCCCACGTGCCCGCCCAGGCGCGGTGTTGAAGCGCCACCTTCCGTCGACTGGGGCCGCGGCGGGCTTGGAGCGCGGGCTCCGGGCTGCGGCGCGGGGGAGAGGCCGGGCCCCGCGGGGGGCGCGCGGCGGAGCGGCTGCGCCCACCCCCATTGGATCTGGCGGGGCCGACCGCGGCGGACCCCCGTGCGGGGCTGAACCCCCGCCGCCTCCAGCTGCGCGTGTGCCTGAGCGAGTAGCCGGGGATGGTGGCGGAGGAGCGCGCCCTGGCTGTGCACACCGTGGGACCTCGGCGAGGGGGAACCGGGCACAAAGGGACGCCGGGCCTCTCCGGAGACCCAGTCCTCCTACCGCGCGGGCGGTGGGCCCCCGAGCCGCCCGGTCCGCGCTGGGCAGTTGCACCGCTTTGGGAGCATCCCGGGCGGAGGCGCAACTGTGCGCACACCAGGATTTTTTTTTTTTTTCAAATAACACATTTCCAGACAGGCCTGCCCGCCGCCCCCGCCCCCTCCACAGCTCCCCCCCCCCACCCCGCACCCCCATCCTCGCCGATCGGCCCGGAGGGCGGGGCGGCTGGGGCGGGGCCGTAGAGTTAATAAAGGGTGAGGGGCGGAGCCGGAGCGCGCCATTGGCTGGCCGCGGCGGTGATGTCACCCGCACGAGCCCCTGATAACTAGTTGGGAGCGGGCCCTCAACTTTTTGCAGAAGGAGCGCGCGCGCCTGGGAGTGCTCGGGGTCCGGCGCTTGCGGCGGGAGCCACGAGCCGGAGAGGGGGGTCCCGGGCCGCCCGGACGCCGCGGCCGCAGCTCGGAGCGCGCGGGCGGCCGCCGCCGCAGCCGCTGTGCGCGGCCTGGAAGGGGCGACGGGGGGCAGGGGGGGCGCCGCGGACGCGGGGCGCCGAGGACTTCGCCAGTGGCCCGGGAAGGTGGAGGGGCGGGAGGGGGAGGGGGAGCTCGGCACGAGAGCGAGCGCCCGGCCCCGCAGCGGATCATGGTGCAGCAGGCGGAGAGCCTGGAAGCGGATAGCAACCTGCCCCGGGAGGCGCTGGACACGGAGGAGGGCGAATTCATGGCGTGCAGCCCGGTGGCCCTGGACGAGAGCGACCCGGACTGGTGCAAGACGGCGTCGGGCCACATCAAGCGGCCGATGAACGCGTTCATGGTGTGGTCCAAGATCGAGCGCAGGAAGATCATGGAGCAGTCGCCGGACATGCACAACGCCGAGATCTCCAAGAGGCTGGGCAAGCGCTGGAAGATGCTGAAAGACAGCGAGAAGATCCCGTTCATCCGGGAGGCGGAGCGGCTGCGGCTGAAGCACATGGCCGACTACCCCGACTACAAGTACCGGCCGCGGAAAAAGCCCAAGATGGACCCCTCGGCCAAGCCCAGCGCCGGCCAGAGCCCCGAGAAGACCGCGGCGGGCGGCGGCGGCGGCGGCGGCGGCGGCGGCGCGGGCGCGGGCGCGGGCGGCGCCAAGGCCTCCAAGGGCTCCAGCAAGAAGTGCGGCAAGCTCAAGGCGCCCGCGGCCGGCGGCGCCAAGGCCGGCGCGGGCAAGGCGGCGCAGGCCGGGGACTACGGCGGCGCGAGCGACGACTACGCGGCGGGCGGCCTGCGCGCGAGCGGCGCGGGCAAGACGGTCAAGTGCGTGTTCCTGGACGACGACGACGACGACGAGGACGACGACGACGAGCTGCCGCTGCGCCTCAAGCAGGAGGCGGACGACGACGACGAGGAGGCGCCGCACGCGCAGCTCCTGCAGCCGCCCGGGCAGCCGCAGCCGCAGCCGCCGCTGCTGAGACGCTACAACGTGGCCAAGGTGCCCGCCAGCCCCACGCTGAGCAGCGCGGCCGAGTCCCCCGAGGGCGCCAGCCTGTACGACGAGGTGCGCGCGGGCGCCGCGGCGGCGGGCGCGGGGGCCGGCAGCCGCCTCTACTACAGCTTCAAGAACATCACCAAGCAGCAGCCGCCGCCGCCGCTGGCGCAGCCCGCGCTCTCGCCCGCGTCCGCGCGCTCCGTCTCCACCTCGTCGTCGTCGTCGTCGTCCGGCGGCGGCGGCGGCGGCGGCGAGGACGCCGACGACCTCCTGTTCGACCTGAGCCTGAATTTCTCGCAGAGCGCGCACGGCGCCGGCGAGCAGCCGCTGGGCGGCGGCGCGGCGGCCGGGAACCTGGCGCTGTCGCTGGTGGACAAGGACTTGGACTCGTTCAGCGAGGGCAGCCTGGGCTCGCACTTCGAGTTCCCCGACTACTGCACGCCCGAGCTCAGCGAGATGATCGCGGGCGACTGGCTGGAGGCCAACTTCTCCGACCTGGTGTTCACCTACTGAGGGCGGCGCCGCGCTGCGCGCCCGGCTCCCCACGGGCGCGCACCGGGGCCCCCGGGGCAGCGGCCGCTGCGGCGCTGAGCGTGGCGGTGGTCGGGTGGAGGGGGCGCAGGATACCGACGCGGTTGGTAGGATGCCGTGACGCGAAGACTTTGCAAGCGCGGAGGGAAGCGTGTGGGTGGAGACGAGGGAGTCGGTGTCACACTTTTTTTGCCCGTCCCAGTTGCTGCCCGAGCCCGGAGCTGTGAGCCCCCCCCCCCCACTCACGCCCCCCCCCCAGATGTGGTTTTTGTAATGACGATTTCTCTCCCCCCCACCCCCAATCCGTGAGTGCCACCTAGGCGGGCGAAGGCGCGGCCGGAGCCCGTCGGTCTTTGAAGACGTCTGCGGAGGACCCTTTTGGCAGCACAAGTGTTCTCTAGGGAGTCGGTGGAGATTTTCTCTTTTCTTCTTAAAGAACTGGTTTCTTTTCTTTTTTCTTTTTTCTTTTTCTTTTTTTTTTGTAAGAAAGGAAAAAAACAGAAGCATAAAAAAGGGACCATTGCAACTTTTTTATTTTATTTTATTTTTTTGGAGGGAGAAAACTGATGTCTTCTATGCATCCGATTCTTAACAAAACTGCAGGGAGCTTGAAAAAATGCAGACTGTACAAACGCTTACAAAAAAAAAAAAACTGTGAACTGACTTTAAGATCAGAGTTTACTTTTCAGATCAAATTGTTTATGGTTTTACAAATGTGATTTCTACTTGCCAACTTTTTTTTTGTAACTTGTTCCCTTATACCTCCTTGATTGAATACCAGACAGCCTAGACCTCAGTACAAAAGGTATTGAAACATTTTTGATACATAACAGACCTCAGTCTTTTTTAAAAATTAATATATTTTCAGGCGTATTTTTGTACAGTGAAAAGGGAACATTCTTGCTGTGTTTTTTCAGTAAGACCTTCAGGCACTTCTTCCCTTTTGATTTGTTTTTTTTTTTTTTTCCTCTGCTTTTTAGCATGCAAGTATGTTGGTACGTTGTGTCCTGGTTTAAAAAGGATTAACATTTTTAAAGTAATCCTTGCATCTAAAGGCCTTGTGGTTTTAAAAAAAAAAAGCAAACTTTTTTTTGTACAGCTATAGTAGAGATTTGTTCAATATTTGTAGGTAAAGATTTATTGAAAATGGTGATATAGACCTCAGAGCTGTTATCTTAGTTTAAAGATTGTATATGTACTGTACTATAGTAGGAATTATGTATCTCATACGCTGTGATATGTGGATGGGGCCCCAGATGGAAGGTTTGAAACTGGATTCTCGATTTTTAGCAAAAGGAAAAAGAAAAAAAAGGCACATAGTTTAAAAAGTTCCTCATTTTGTGCAATATAATCTAAATAAAGTACAGACCATCTGCATATTTTGTAGCAAATGATGGCAAAGCAGACTCAATGCACTGTCGACATCATTGCCTGGCTTTTTGTTGTTGTTTTTTTTGGCGCTATTTTTCTTTTTTTTTTCTTTTTTTTTTTTTTTGGTGCTGGAAGTCTGTACCTTGACAATTTTAATAAATCAGCTGGAACTGATAGAAACTCTCATCGCCAATAGTCTCTATGGCAGTCAAACTGGAGGCCGTGTGGGTCGGCGGCGAGGCTGGGGACGGCGCGAGCGACCCCCGCGCTCCACGGGAAGGCAGTTTCTCATCCCCCTTCCCCGGGTCGCTGGAGAAAGACGGGGAAGGAGGTTCGCTCCCCGCCTGCCTTTCCATCCTCCATTTCCTTTCTCCTCCGCGCCCTCCCTCCCCCCATCCGCCCGGGCGAGCGGGCGGGTGGGCGGCGGCGAGGTCCGGCCCCGGGCGCGCCTGTGGACTTGCGTCCCCGTGACGGCCGCCCGGGGCTGCGAGCTGCCCGCGCGGAGGCTGGGGGCGACCGCTCCCGTTTTCGAATTTCCCTTCTTTCTTTGTTTTTGTGACGCCGTAGCTCCGCGTGTGCGCAGAGGTGGATGCTGGGGAGGGGAGGGGGCGCGGCTCCAGATCTGGGTCTCTTGGCGGTGGCCGGCGAGAGCTGGGCGGACCGAGGAGTCGGTGTCGGTGTCGGTGTCGGTGTGTCCCGCTGGGGCCAGGCAGGAGGCCGGACGCGCGGCTTTGGCCCCCGCGCCAGCTGACCCGGGTGTCGGCGCTGGCCCAGCCGCCGGTGTTGGGGCGGGGAGTGGCTGCGGAGCGCGCCCGGGCGGCAGCGCAGCGTCCTTGCGCGCTAGCTCGTGGCTCTGCGGGTCCTGGGCGCGCGTGGGGTCCTCGGCGCCTGGTCCCGCGGAGAAAGGACACCGAGGGAGGGGGCGCCTTGCTCTTGCGGCCCCTGGGCCTGCCCGGGACCATCCTTCTGGGGGGCGGCCTCTTGGTTCTCAGTCTCTCCTCGCTGCCTCCTTACGACCTGGGGTCCGCGGCTCGGGCAGACCTCGGCCGCAGCCCAGCGCCCTCGTAGCCGGCCCAGGTGGGCGAGCATGGCCAGCCCCCGTCCCGCTGCGGCGCGCCCCCAGCCTCTTTCCGGGGCGGGGGAGAGGGGCGCGCGGGGAGGCCCCCCGGGACCCGGCCTCGGAGGAGGTGCCCGGTGGCTCACTCGGCCCCGGGTCTCCAGGACTCGTGAAGCTACTGAAACGACTGCCCGAGGTGGGGTCTTTCATGTCTCCTGGAGATTTGGCGAGACCAAATGGGAGCGCCGGCTCGGTAACAGGAGCCGCCAGGCCCGAGGGGCCCCGAGCGCTTCCCGCCTCCCCTGGCCTCCCACTTGCCTCGGCCGCCGCTCCCGCCCCCTGGGCCCGCGGCCAGCCCGGCCTCCTGCAGCCCCGCTCGGCCCGGGGCGCGTCCCGGCAGGGGCGCGGATTTCTCTAATGGGCCTCGCTGCCTGTGGCTGAGCCGTCGGATTTCGGGAGCTCTGGGAAGCAGATGGGGCTGGCTGGTCGCGGTGGACCAGGCTTTCCGGAGCGGTTTGCCTGGGCCGGGCTGCCTGCGCCTGCGGTTCACCACGGGTGCATCTCTGCTGGGCACCGGGGCGGCGGCCCCTGGCTGCAGTCCTGGCTCCGGGTGCGCCCCAGGCCCGGGGACGAGGCGGCCGCTGCTCAGGTATACTAGAAACCTGGAAGCTTCGCGTGTGTTTGACGTGTTAATCCTAGATGAATCTGAACGTTTTCTGAAGGGAGGCCTTAGCTTCACCGGAATGAGTCACAGCTCAGAATTTGGTCTCAGAATGGAAACATAGTCGTGATTGTGTTTTTTTGTTTTTTGTTTTGTTTTTTTTTTTTTTTTTTAAAGAAAAGAAAAGAAAGCAAAGCTATGTGGCCTAAGTTCCTGACGGGAAAAATAAGAGGAAAGTAGTTTGCTTGGCGATCTAAATTCAAAACCTGTTAGAGCTCAGGACAGGCGCGTGGATGCGCTTTTCACAATAGTTGAGGCTGTTTGGATGACTGCCTTGTGAATTATGATTCTACATGAATTCTTGAATGTCTGAAACATAATATAATACGCAAGGTCTTCTTGCCACTGGATAGTCTTCAATAAAAGTTTGATTGCCTTTTTTTTTTTTTCTTAAGTCAGTCTTATTTTTAACTAAGCATTGACACAGTTATCTGCAAATGTTAACATTGGGTGAGGGGTGGGCATTGAGCCAGTGGCCTAGCCAGCGTGAATCCTGCTGTTTCTAACTCATTCAGACTTTGGTGGTGTTTTTGGTAGGATTTCCATCTTTAAGAACTTGAACCAGCATTCTCTTATGAATCGTTTAAACCGTGGAAATAATTTCCATTTCTTACACTCTGATGTGCATCCCTTTTATTAAAAAAAAATTTAAAAAGCTAAGAAAAGGCAGTGTACTTAAACCAAGCTTTGCAAATACTGTGTGTGTGACCAATGGCCACAGTCACTGGGCAAATTGTTTGTAGAATGACTACCCTGTAGCTAGAGAAGATCACTACAACTGTTTTGGGCAGAGATGTTTCTTTTTCATGTTAATCAAGGGGAAGTGACTTAAATATGCATGCGTGTAGCAGTCAGGATGATTTAGTTGTTTTTTTCCGTGAAAGACTCCAGAGGCAAGACTTATTTTTTTCTTCTCTGGGAATTGAAACCATAATCATCTTGATACTGGTATAGTACAAGAAATTTGCATTTGCTTTTCACTTCGGAATTTAAATGACTTTTGCCCAAGGAATCTGAGAAATAAAAGCGAATAAGTTGCTGTATTTTCAAGCAGTCATTCGATATAAATATATTATATCAATCTTGACTTTTTTATTCTCTGATATGATTAATAATGTGTATATTCTTACTTTTTCTTCTGATGGGCATATGTATCTTTGTGGACACTTTGGAGAGAGGTTTTCTTGGACTCTCCTATTTATAGAATCTTTATACTCTTTTACTGCGTGGTCCTCTCTCTTCACAGATTTCTGAGGCAAATATATTTGTGCTTTTTTCTTATGTAGGAAGACCAGCGAAAATAGTTTACTGAGTTGTCGATTTTATCAGTAGATAAGGACCTTTCTTTATTACCGTTTCAGGGAAGATTTTTTCAGGATATTTCTCAGTTATTCTAAGGGCCAAATTTTGTAAACTTTCCATTAGGAATGTCAGTTTCAAATACCCTTTGTATAGCCTATGCCTGTGAG
Organism: Lepus europaeus; assembly: GCF_033115175.1. Classification (NCBI taxonomy): domain Eukaryota; kingdom Metazoa; phylum Chordata; class Mammalia; order Lagomorpha; family Leporidae; genus Lepus; species Lepus europaeus. Next base: position 4,252,632 of record NC_084839.1, read on the forward strand.
GGTAACAGGAGCTAGCCTTACGCACCCTAACACAGCAGTTTACCAGTTCCCAAAGCAACCGTCTCCATGTCACCACGCTTGACATGCTTTTCTGAGAGTTGGCTTCTTTTGCTTATTCTTTCTCACTGTTCATTCTGTCTGATTTCTTCCACCGTATCCCTTTCATTTGACGATCTTGAAAATCCTGCTCTTTGATAGTAACTCAGGTTAATTTTTTTTCCGTTTCTCTCTCTTTTTTTCTCCTCCCTGTGGCACCCACATTTTCTGTCACAATAAAGATTAAACAAAATGTATGAACTAGAGCTCTCTTCCATTTTACTTACTGCTGTTTTTTTTTTCTCTTGAATTCTAATACATCTCCATTTTTCTCATTGCATTTTTTTAACACTACCTATATCCATTAGCTGCCTAATTAGTTTCTTCCATGTGGATGCAGTGAGTTTATAAGAGAATTTCACAAACAAGTAGTTTTTTAGTAAACTTAAACAGAATTTTAAAGGAGACCTATTTTTATACTCAATAAAAGCACAAAAGTGCAGAAAGTATAAAATGGCTTACAAAGGGAAACATAGGTTCATAATGTTCCATGTATAAAAGTAATAATTTTATTGGGTAGATACTCCTGCAAGACCCAATTCCTCAGCCAGTGCACAGATAGGACGGTTTTAAATGATTTGGGAATTTCTGGTTGCCTGCAGGTGCAAGCAGACAACTTGTGTATGGAGAAACAAACCACTGAAAGCAATAGGATCGAGTTGAGATGTGGTTTCCCATGAGCATGGTGAATTTAAGCAACCTGGATGTGGAGGCTCCTGTCACACTGTTTGATCAGACTTCTTTTTATGTGGTCACATAGACTTGAGTTTCTGTGCTGTGAAAGTGAAGCAATATGACTACAAGTTTGAAAATTCATTAAAAAAAAAAAAAACCAGAATTTCCTCTAGGGTTCTCAGAGTCTCTTCAGTGTGACACTTGTAGTATTTTAGCAGATGCATTACTTTCCCCTTCAAAGGAGGGACAACTGGAAATAATAATAATATACCATAGAAAGAGTTCTGATCAGACCGACGCTGACAGAGCCTTCTGTCACGTTTCTCTTCACCCAACCTGTGTTCAAGAACAGCTACGCCTCATCCCTTGAATCGCACAGGGAGAAACGTCCTCGGCCATTTCCATTAATTCCTCATTTTGTCGACTTTTGCTCTTGTACATATGTGGGTTTGAGGGTCTGACATCTGCTCCAGGACACCTTTTTGGAACGGACTGTTTTTGAAGGACAGAGGCCTGTTTTGCGGCCTGGGCCTCCTGGTGGTAGTGGCGCCCCCTGATTCTCGCCATGGGCACCAGGGTCCAGCCGCCCGATGTCTCAGAGCCGTTTTCAACACGACACTGTTCACAAGTGTGTCTTTTTCCAAGGCCACACGAAACGTACTTTCATTGCCACTCCAGGTTTGGGTGCGGAAAAGCTGAGAAGCCCTTTTGTTTAGAAGCCCGAGTGGTTTGTAGGGGACCTTTATAGAGTTGCATGCCGCACACGGCCCGTCGCTGTGGAACGCGGGGAGGGTGAGCTGCCTCAGGCCGTGCGCTGGACGACGAAGTTTTGGTAGCACTAGGGGGAAGAAATGCATGGCAAAGTTTTGTCTTCTTGTAGACTATCTAGCATGCAGAGTGTAGTGTGTTAAAACAGTGTATGACATTGCTGTATCAAAGTTGTAAAATTAAGCATTATTTATTGAAAACTATGTATTTTTTTGTAAAAACCTGATCACATAGAGAATATCAGTGGGTTGTGCTTGTGCTTCAGTCGAACCAGCTCCTTGACCACCCTCCTTGGTATGCAGTGTTAACGCTCAGGGTTGAAAATCGTTCACTCCAATGTCTCTTTTGCAAGAGTTTTTCACAGAGGAATACATTTGTTCAAAAGACTCTTAATAAAATTGTGTGATCAATCTCCACTTGTGGTCGTATGTGACTTTTTTCCAGTTTTGCATTGGATAACTGCTGTTGAATTCTTCAAGGGGTTGTCTCAAAACCTATACTAGAGATGAGCTTCGCCGTCCAGGGAGCGGCCAACCCATGGGCAGCCCGGGCGGGAGCAGGCCCCTGGAGAAGTCAAAGAGTCTGGGCCAGCTTGAGCTGCTGACAGTAGAAAGACGCGTGGTGATCCTGTCTCTGTGTCTTGATGGCTGAGAGGGAGTGAAAGCGTAGACAGAGTTTAGAGGGGCAGGTGAACAAGATTCGTCAGAAGTGTATGAAGGGAAAATGTCAGGGGCAGTTGCTGCTATTGAATTCGATGCCAGCAAACTCGATTCCTCTGTGTCTTTTTTTTTTTTTTTTCTTCTATGAACAATTTACAGTGTAAATGTATTTTGACATAGAAGTCATTCTGTATTGAGATTCTTGATATAAAATGCTTTTATGAAAGTCTGTAAGTGATCCTTGGAATTATTATCAGATCTTTTTAAAGCTGTGTTTACATGGTGAGTGTTTGTTGTATATTAAATTTGGTTTTATAGAAACGCGTGTGTTGTATCGTAGCACACTTCAAAGTGCACAGAAAACAGCCACCCTCGAATCTCGGTTCTGCCCATTTCCATTGCAAACTGAAGAACAGATACTGGATCTCCCTTTCGCTAGCTTTTCCAACCATTACACAAGTATATTCAGCGCTTAGATTATATTCCTCAGGATGTCAGGATCTCTTGTTCCTGGCAGGATGTTGCTTTTACTTGTTTTAATGAAAATTTTAAAAAATCACCCCATATAAACTTAGTGTAACAAAAGAAATTCCTTGTGATTAACATCAAAAGACCCTCAGTTTGCCCCAGGTTCCTCACCGGGACTACTTGTACCACTGATTTCTCATTTCCCTTTCCTGATAGGAGTTTCTTTAAAAATTAGGTTAAATGCAGTAATTAAATCTGTTGACATCTCCGGTAGAAGAGCTTGATAGGGTTTTAGTAGGAACCCACATAATATGGGAAAACACCAACAAATGGCTCAGTAAGTCTGGGAGTGAGAGGAGGTGACCAGCCCTTGAGTCCATCGATGGCTCTCCTGTGCAATGCCAGGGAGCAGTCTGTTTCACAGGGAGTCCTCTTCCGAGCATGGAAGATACTGTTCTCGTTGGTAGGTACTTTGTTTCTATGGAAAGTAAATTCTCTCCTGGAATAAGGAGCTTGGCGAAATTGAAATGATTGGGTCCTGATTTTGCCTTTGGTCCAGGCACAAGAAATGGTTGGATCCTGATTTTGCTTTTGGTCCGGGCACAAGAAATGGTTGGATCCTGATTTTGCCTTTGGTCCAGGCACATGCCGTTTCACCCCCATGTCTTTCCTTTTGCTACTTGGAGAACAGTGCAGTGAACTCCTGGGAAAGTGCGCTGTCTCCAGACGGGCATTGCATGGTTAAAGATTTCGTGCTCTGTGATCAGAAAGACAACAGCGCATAATCGAATGAGAAGATCTGAGAAGAATTGGGAGAGCTGACATTCTGGGTTGTCTAGCTCTTTCTGGAGAACCATCACTGATGTGTGTTTAACCTGAGTTCAGATACTCTCGATGTTTCCTTCACCACATCCCCTTCTAAAGGGCTTTGCACGCTCTTCTTTCCATGCCGCCAAGGCCCAGTGTCAGCCACTGCTGGTGGTGACCGCTCTGGGCTGCTGTGACTGGTGACTCACTGGGCTCAGGAGTGGAGGTGGACTCGTCGACTCCTCTAGCCCAGGCTTGGAGTTAAGAAAGGCACACAGCCGTCGTTCCTGCCCTGTGTTGCACAGGGAGGCCGTGGGGAAACCTGAAGGCTGAGGCAGCCCCACAAGCTGAAGCCTGAAGTCAGAAACAGGAGGAAAACCTGCATAGCCAAGAAATAAAGGGGTGTCCTGAGCAAAGGCGGGGTCCCCTGGCTGTGCCGTCCAGTGGTGTTTCCTGTGCTTGATCTGGGGCTGAAGCTGCTGATGGCCCCTTGAACAGTGGTTTGGCCATTCTGCTCTTTTTACAAGAAAAGACTTTGTTTATTGGGAAGGCAAAGTCGTGGTGGGGAGGGGAGAGAGAGTCATCCCTCCGCTGGGTCACTCCACAAATATCCGCAATGACTGGAGTTTGGCCAGACTGAAGCCAGGAGCCCAGAACTCCTCCTTGGTCTCCTCTATGGGTAGCAGGGCCCCAAGCACTTGGGCCATCCTCTGCTGCTTTCCCAGGTCGTAAGCAAGGAGATGGATTGGAAGTAGAGCAGCCAGGACTCGAACCAGAACTCATGAGATGCCAACATTGCAAGTGGTGGCTTTACCCTCTGTGCCACAACATGGGCTCCTGGTCATTCTTTAACAAGGTAACTTTACCTGGTTGGGATGGCAATACCACAGCCGAAAAATTACACTCCCTTGTAGAGAGAAGTGACCATGTGACATGGTTCTGGGCAAGGAGACGTTTGTGAAAGTGCCTGGGGAGGCCTCCAGAAAAGCCCCTCAGCAGGACGTATGGAGGGGGCCCTGCGCCTTTGTGCATGCCTTGTTTCCCCCATTGGGATGCAGACGTGATGCTGCAGACAGTGGGTGCAACCTGGTAACCGTGGAGAATTCCGTAGACTTGACCTTGAGTCTCTAAACCACTGCCCATGTTTGAGTAGATCCCAGGTGCTCAGATTTTCTCCTAAATGTGAAAAACTAAAACCATAGTGAGTCCCTGTTTTCCTGGGGTTTTTGGAGTGCATCTGTGTTTCTTTTATACCACTGAGTAAAAAGAGTTTAAGTTGCTGAAGAAGAGGCCAGCACTGGCATCCCATATGGGTGCTGGTTCATATCCCAGCTGCTCCTCTTCCCGATCCAGCTCTCTGCTAGTGGCATGGGAAGGCAGTGCAAGATGGCCAAAGCACTTTGACCCTTGCACCCACGTGGGAGACCCGGAAGAAACTCCTGGCTCCTGACTTTGGATCAGCCCATCCCCAGCTGTTGCAGCCTTTTGGGGAGTGAACCAACAAATGGAAGACCTCTCTCTCTCTCTAATTCTACCTCTCAAGTAAGTAAATAAATCTTAAAAAAAAAAAAAAAAGTGCTGAAGACTCAGGAGTATGCACGAGAGGGCTTCAAAAAGTTTATGGAAAATGAAATTAAAGTTTATTTTCATGAAAAAATTTTTAAAATCCATGCACATGAGGGAATCTAAAAGACATTGGGAAAATGCATAGCATTAAAAAAATGCATACGGGGCCAATGCTGTGACGCAGTAAGTTAATCCTCTGCCTGAGGCGCCGGCATCACGTATGGGTGCCAGTTCTAGGCACGGTTGCTCCTCTTCTGATCCAGCTCTCTGGTAAGGCCTAGGAAAATAGTGGAAGATGACCCAAGTGCTTGGGCCCCTGCACCCGTGTGGGAGACCCTGAGGAAGCTCCTGGCTCCTGGCTTTGGGTGGGCCCAGCTCTGCCTGTTGCGGCCATTTGGGGAGTGAACAGCAGGTGGAAGACCCTCTCTTTCTCTCTGTCTCTCCCTCTCACTGTAACTCTACCTCTCAAATACATAAATTAAAAATATTTTAAAAAAACCACACATTACAAATTTTTTACAACCAAATTATATATATAATTTTTTAAAGATTTATTCATTTGAAAGAGTGACAGAGAGATAGGAACACACACAAACACATACACACAGACTGCTCTTCCATCTGCTAGTTTATTCCCCATATAGCTGCAAGAGCCAGGGTTGGGTCAGGCTGAAGTCAGGAACCAGGAGCCCCACCAGAATCTCCTACATGGGTAGCAGGGGTCCAGGCACTTGGGCCATCACCTGCTGCTTCCCCAGGCACATTAACAGGAAGCTGGGTTGAAAGCAGAGTTGGGGCAAGACCAGGACTCGAACTTAGTACTCTGGTATGGAATGTCAGCCTTGCAAGCAGCAGCTTAACCCACCACACCACAACATCGGCCCCAGATAATCTTAAATTTTAATTCTATTGTTCCACGAATGTATCGACACAACTCATATTAAGTGTTAGGAAGTACACGAGGAGTTTAGTGAAACACAGAAATAAAAAGGAAAGTTAAGGAGAGAGGTGAAAAGAATGAGAAAAGTCAAGAGTGTCCGGCTGCAGGGTGGTTTGAGTTTCCTCCTTCCTATTTTGGGGACTTTGTGACTCCTTTGCCACTGGGCACCTGTTTGTGGAACGCAGCTCCTCGTGACACCTGCTCATATCCCGCCAGCATCCCCTAGCTGCCACCTGACTCAGGAAGCCACCTCTTTACAACGATGAGCGCTCACACTCTGTTCATTGCTGTGTTGTTGCTAGCAGTTAGCGCTGGGCCTTTCTCACCCATGGTCTATCACAAGCTGCATAGATGCAGGGGTGAATTGAGAATGTAAAGCAGCAGCCAGTAGGAAAAGAAGAAGAGGGAGGAGGAGAGGGAAGAGGAAAAGGAGAAGGAGAAGAAAAAGAAGAGGTTAACAAGGAAGCTTAGAAAGCAAACACCACGTGAAGTGAGATGTATTCCCAAAGCCAGTGTGTGTAGGAGCCACTCTGCGTCCTCAGGAGAAGCCTAAATCCTGCTCAGGATGTCTACTTGGAAGGCGAGGATATAGAACATTTTTTCTCAAATATTTTACTCAACATTTTCCTTTTTTAAAAAAGATTTCTGTTTTTGTTTGAAAGTCAGAGCTTTACAGGGACAGAGGCAGAGAGAGGTCTTTCATCCACTGGTTCACTCCCCAGATGGCCACAACAGCCAGGGCTGGGCCAGTTGGAAGCCAGGAGCCAGGATCTTCATCCTGGCCTCCCATGTAGGTGGCAGGGGCCCAAGCACTAGGGCCATCCTCCTCTGCTTTCGCAGGCCATTGACAGGGAGGTGGGTCAGAAGTGGAGCAGCTGAGACATGAACCACTGCATTTATGGGACCCCAGCATCTCATGTGGAGGCTTTCCCCACTATGCCACAAAGCTGGCCCTGTCTACTCAACATTTTCAACCAGACCGAAAAGTTCTGGCAGAATCACTTTCAGCAAAACCATTTTCACCTGGGAGTGTTTTGTAACTAGAAGCATTTTGGGCGTGAGAGGTAACAGGTGGCAGTACAAGGAAGAGCCTGTGCTTCCTGGGGCGTGCACCGGGCAGGGACTAGAGAGAACGTTATTCTGGGGTCAGCTGGGCCCCCTGACTGCCAGGGCTCACGGGATGGGACTCCACTCCATCCAGGGTTTCATTTCAGATGAAATTGCTGACCTAAACAGGCTGACATGGAGTTTGAGCCTTGTCACAATGACCAGAAGGGCTTGAGTTCAGAGCTGGCTGGAGGATCTTCCCATGGGAGGGTAGCCAGGGGCAAGTGGGAGACACTTGCCCTGCTGGATGAGGTGCTCAAGTGGTCTCAGCAAAGCAGGCCATGGCCCCCCCAGACTCCCCATGGTGGTGAGCAACTGCCCTGGGTGGGTGGAGGGAGGCGGCAGGAGAAGGAATATACTGCACCCCCCAAAAATCAGATTTTATTGTTTTGGGATTAAGGGAAAGAGAAGATCGGGCCAGGGACAAAGAAATGACGTGTGAATCCAAGGTGTTGTCTGGCTGGTGGGACACTGACAAGAACTGAGGACTAGGCAGGGGGGGAAGGGGCTGTTCATCAGTAAAGATGGCAGGTGGTCCATCTTTGACATTCGACTTCTAACAGCTGGAAAAGGCACCTGCAGAGGAGGGGCTTTAAGGAAAGGGTTTGCCTAGGGCGGTCCCTGCGGGCCCAGCAGAGCCCCCTCTGTCCCTTGAGTGTATCAGGGAGGAGGCCACTGCCAGGACCCAGGCCTCAGGACACTGACAGGGTCAGGCTGGGTGGGGAGGCCTTCAAGGTTGCACAACTTGGTTTCCAGGATTAGCTCTGCCACATTGAGCCGCAGCCCCTGGAGAGGCTGCTTACCCACACTGTCCCTCCTGCCATCTGGGAGTCAGGTGGGAACTTAAGCATAAGGGGTGTGGAGTGGATGAGACACCTGGTCCAAAAAAGAACCCACAATGCAGGGCCCCATCCATGATGCAAGCATGTGGAGAGAGGGCCCTTCCTCTTGTTGGCCCTGAACCCCAGAACCTGGCCCACTCGTGTGCACTGAGTGTGTGCGTGGGAAGCAAGAACACAGTGAGGCTCCTCTGGGGCTCCTTTTCTTGGAGAGACACGGAGCCCTCAAAGAGGCCCCTTGGGGTCGAGCACAGTCTCAGAGCAGAAGCCTGGTCCGTCCTTGGGAAGAAGCGGAAAAGACAAATCTGGTGCCCATCGCTTTCTCCCTGTCTTTTCCTTCCGCTTTGGAGCAGAGGAGGAGTGGGGTGGTTCACTGCAGGGGAAAGAGGTCCCTCCCAGAGCAGGACTTTCCGTCGTAATTGCCCACTGGCACACCTGTAACAACTGTCATTCACACGACGCCACAGTATCTCCAACAATGCACAGCTCCTCTGCCCGCGGCGCACAGGCAGTGGTCAGTCACGTGGGGTTGTGCCATGGACACACGGGCTGCAGGCTGAAGACCATTCTCAGCAACCATCAAGAAAGGCCCAAGAGACAGGAGTACAGCAGGTAAAGGAGGGGGCAGGATCTCAAACACCCGGACTCTGAGTAACTCAGTTTCCCCCAAGTATGGCACATCAGCAAGTGAGTTAGAAATCGCTGGAGAGGGACATTGTCCATGACCACACATCCCAAATTGCACACAGAAGCTGCCTTCCAGTGTGGGGCCCTGAAATGTGCAGGGCCTGCTTTATTCATGCCTGTTCCCAGCTTACAGTCACGGAGACCTCACTCTTTATTACTATTTAGTGATTGGATTAACAGTTGTGAGTGTATGTGATTTTAAAAGTAATGCATATGCAAGGGATAGCTGCTTTAAAAAAAACTGATGGATAGAACTGACAGCAACGCCCTGGTTCAGAGCAAAGGCAGATTCTGTGTGCTGTGGAGAGGGACGGTGGAGGCAGACTGAGATTCCACTTCTTGTTTTAAAGATTTATTTATTTATTTGAAAGAGTTATAGAGGCAGAGAGAGAGAGAAAGAGAGAGAGTAATCTTCCATCACTCTCCCAAATGGCTGCAATGGCCAGGGTTGAGCCAAGCTGAAGCCAGGAGCCAGTAGCTTCATCCAGTCTCACACATGGGTCAGAGGCCCAAGTACTTCAGCCATCTTCCTCTTCTTTCCCAGGATCCTAGCAGGAAGCTGGATCGGAAATAGAGCAGCTGGGACTTGAACTGGCACCCATGTGGGATGCCGGCTCTGTAGGCTGAGCCACTGCTATGCCACAGCACCAGCCCAGAGATTCCAATTCTGCCAAGACACCAGTGGGGCTGTGTATTGCTAGGTAACTTGGACTCCTGCTCTGGTTCTGTTTTTCATGCATGTATGAGTGGCTGAACTAGACCATAACTGAGGTTCTTCTGGGGCCTAATAAAAGTACAAACAACTGCTATGAATCCATACTCAGAGTGCCAGCTTGGAGGGATCAGTATAAACTCGTGCTTTCTGAAGTGGCTCGTCTTGGAAACGAACAAATTGGGAAGGACGGTGAGGTCCTATGTGGCCTGGGGAGCCCAGGGAAGGCAAACCCTGGCCAACACCCTTACTTCCAAAACATTCAGAACACCCAGGGGACTGCCCTGAATGCCCAGTGGCCCCTGTATGTGTTGCTTGGGGATGGTCTGTATTTAATTTAAAATTTTTTTTAAGATTGCATTTATTTATTTGAGAGGTAGAGTTACAGACAGAGGGAGAGACAGAGAGAAAGGTCTTCCATCCACTGTTTCATTTTCCCAAATGGCTGCAAGGCCACAGCCAGGAGCCAGGAGCTTCTTCTAGGACTCCCATGTGGGTGCAGGAGCTCAGGCCATTAGCAGAGAGTTGGATTGGAACTGGAGCATCCAGGACTCAAACTGGCACCAATAAGGGATGCCAGCCTCGCAGACAGAGGCTTAACCTACTATGCCACGTGCCAGTTAAATTTTTACTTAAATATTTAGAAGCAGAGGTAAAGAGAGAAACAGAGACAGGGAGTCCACTCCCCAGTTGCCTCAGACAGCTGGGGCTGGACTGGGGCCTGAGTTGAGAACTCAATGCAGGTAGGGACCGACTCCGGCAAGCATCACCGGTGCCTCCCAGGTGTGCAGGAGTGGGAAGCTGGTGTCAGGAGAGGAGCCCGGAACCCAGGGGCACTCCTATGGGATGCAGGGGTTCAAGAGACGTCTTGGTCACACGGCGAATGCCTGCTCCAGGCCTGTGGTTTCCAGTCCTGTGAAATTTGTCATGGGGAAAAACGGAGGCAATTCTATCTCAGGTGAGCAAATCCTCAAATCCACGTTAGACGTAATTCTTTGAGAAATCTTTCTTTGCTATAGCTATTTCAGTTATCAAGCTTCTTTAGCTGAAAAAGCAGAGAATCAGTACATTAACATGAATAACCCACAGGAAACACACATCTGACTGTCAAACATACTTAGCAAATGACCAAGTCACAAGTCAAAAACACAGGTTTCTGGGCCCACTTCCCCAAATACTGATGCAGAGTGTTGAAAATGTGGCCTCGTGGTGGGAGTTTTAATCAACATTTCCAACTCTCTGAGCCTGATGGGTCACAGACCCCCAGCTCCTGCAATCCAAGGCCTTTAATCAATGAGGGAATCAGGCAAAGCAAGTCCTTCAGTCGAAACTCTGTTAACTTGGGCCCAACTCTGAGACTGCCGTTGATATACACACCTCGTCTTCCCCCGGCATAGCTGTGGTCATGCCTTCTTCTACCAGCATTTCTCGGGCATTGAGGAGTGGATGCTAGGGCATACACACTGAGGAGAGATGGCACTCCCTTGGGGTGCTTGTCAGGTGAGGCCTGAGTTCCAGAGACGCACCTGCAGTAACCACATGCACACCAAGGCCTGGGACAGAGGAGGCAGCCCTGGACCGGGAGGTGGGAAGACAGTCTTAGTCCTAAAGGAAGGTGGAGGGCCTTGCAGCCAAGGGGTTTCCAGGAAGCACCTGCAGGGAGTTGGAGACCATCAGTATGGCCCTGGGACCACAGGCTTGGGGAATGATGAGGTACAGAGCAGGCTCCCAGGACTCTGCTCGTCCAGGCCTCGGCTGTATTCTGGCACAGGAGGACACTTGTACGTTGGTTTGTTAAAACCTCTTCTTGGATCCAAGAGCAGACCAGAGAGCCGTGATTTAGGGAAGCAGACTGGGAGTGGGTGTCAACCAGTCGTGTTCATGCACATCTGGAGTTTTCCGCTGCTGGCTCACTCAGGGGCATTGCTGTGGGTTGAGGAAATAAAGGAAGGCATGCAGCCCCGTGGGCCTGTGAAGAATGAGCAGTTCCGGTTGTGTCAGTGGCTCTGATGTGGAGATGGACGCTCAGTCCATTTCTCACCTCAGCAGAGGCCGCAGCACTGCACATGCCCGCCACCAGTCTTGTGAGACAGAGAACACAGTGGCTGCAATTTCCAGCAGTGGCCCACTACTCATGTCACACAGGCCCCATGCATATTTGCATGTTTACTCACCTGTAAAATAAGCATCGTAATCCTCGCTTCCCAAGGGGACCCTATTGGTCACTTGGCGTTCATGAAGCTTTCTGAGACCTACTGACCCCACTCCATTAAAACCAGCTCAGTGCGACTGGAAGCCCCACAACTGGGTCCTAACCTCAAGGGAAGCAAGGGAGAAATCGGCCTGGGGACAGGCAGTGTGTCACAGGCCTTGCCCAACAGAGCAGGACAGAAGGGGGAGGTGTCCTGCAAGAGAGGACCAAGGGTGGCACCGACGGAACATCGCCACACAGTTCTGGGGTAGAGAAGTGAAGCTGTCCAGGCCCTGTGCGATGAGAGGGCAAAGGCCTTCTCCTGAAAACTGCTCACAGCCACTCCTCAGGGCCAGAATGTCAGTGCAGGTGCACCTATGGGCAGGAAAGACCGTGGAGGTAGGCTGGCCATAGAGGACACTGCCCACTAACATGGACTAGAACTGAATGAGAGCCCACAGGTTGCTCAGGCTTGGTCCAGAGCAGTGGGAAATTTTGTGAAGTAGAAGCCAGTGGCCAGGGACAGGAGACACAGTCAGCCCTGGTTACCCAGAAATCCAGATGCACGGCACTGTCAAAGCCTTTCCACCACTGCCACCTTGCCAGAGGTGGTTCCCACGGGCAACCTCTCGAAGCTGACGGCACTGTCCCCAATAGGAGCCTAGGAGAGCCACACACAGGCCACCACACAGGACCCCAGGGAGGCCACACAGGGTCTTGCACTGATAGGAGCCTCCATCCCCCATCAAATTCAGCCAACTGTAATTACTCCCTTAAAAGGGAACTCCAATTGGCATCTCTCAGGAGACACGGAATCAGGAGGATGTGTACGTCTACAGAAAGATTTCTTTCTAAGGAACTGGCTCACATGGTTGTGCAGGCTTAGAGAATAACGAGGCCAAAATCTCATGGGGGAGAGGGCAGGCTGGGGACTCGGGCTAGGGCTGGAGTTCGGTCCTGAAGGCTGTCCATCGGCTGTAGAAACAGGAAGGGGAGACCTGATACGGACGCTGGCAGTCCCTTCCTCTAGGGAGCCCCTCTTGGTTCTATCCAGGCCTGCAGCTGAGTGAGTGAGGCCCACTCCCATGATGCAAGGCAGCACACTTGACTCAAAAGTCACCCAACTGAGGCCGGCGCCATGGCTCAATAGGCTAATCCTCTGCCTGCAGTGCCAGCACCCCGGGTTCTGGTCCCGGTCGGGGCACCGGATTCTGTCCCGGTTGCTCCTCTCCCAGACCAGCTCTCTGCTGTGGCCCGGGAGTGCAGTGGAGGATGGCCCAAGTCCTTGGGCCCTGCACCTGGCTCCTGGCTTCCGATCAGCACGGTGTGCCGGCCGCAGCAAGCCGCAGGAGCTGCCATTGGAGGGTGAACCAAAGGTAAAGGAAGACCTTTCTCTCTGTCTCTCTCTCACTGTCCACTCTGCCTGTCAAAAAAAAAAAAAAAAAAAAAGTCACCCAATTGAATCATCCCCAAACACCCTCTGGGAGCACCCAGAATCATGTTTGACCAGTAGCAGAGCACTGTGGCCCAGGCAAGTTCACACATAAAATTGGCCAACACGGAAGTCATGAGTAACTGTTATTTGCACAGGAGTGCTGAGGGCTTTTCCCCTGAAAAGTGTGGGCTTCTCGGGAGCAAGGCGGTGACTTGCATGGAAATATTTTCCAGCACCTTGTGGACCTCCAGGACTGAGACGATATCCACTAACCTGCTCACAAACCATTGCCCTACACTCAACTTTCGCTTTGGAAAATTCTCGTTCTATGACTTGGTCTCTGGTGCACCTTGAAAACAGCTCCCTGCATGTTCACACTCTTTTTCTTTATGTGTGTCATCAGGGCCCAGTCCAGCAGGACACTGCTGTGGACAGAAGCCTGGCCTGAGAACCACAGGGGTCAGTGGGGACGGTGCTTCCTGGGCGTGAGGGCCATTCTTCCTGGGCTCACATCCCAACGCTTACCCAATCTTTGCAGCGAGCCAGTGCAGCAGGGGCCCTTCTTGTCCACGCTTTGCACGTGAGGATGCCATTCTTTGCTAACTCTCCAAGAGCCAGCAAGCGGCAGACCTGGGGTTCGTCCCAAGAACTCTGGCTTCTGCAGACATGGTGTCTAGTTCTCTCCCTGACTTGCCTATGAATTTGTACTGCAAGCAGCCCTTTGACTCTGTAGTATGCAGAGTTGGACTTTGCAAGATTCTAAAATCCATCTTTTCAACAAAAATCTCTGTGATAGACATTGTGACCACTTCTAAACATTCACCCGCAGCCCCCAACTCGGTAATTCTGATCAGTGACCTTCCCTACCCCCTCCCTGCTGTCCATGGGCCTTCAAGGCCAGAAGGATCAGGTTCCGTCATTTTATACCGCACTGGACAGAGGTGGGCAGAGTTCCACTCAGGCCAGGGAAAGACGCTTTCTCGCCTCATCCTTCTGAATGGTAGTGTGGGAAGCTTTGAAGCGTGGAGTGGCTGCATCCATTGGGCCAAGAGGGAAATCTGGCCTGAAGCTAACCCTGCAGAGAAACCAAACTTGACATTGCTAAGCCCCAAGGGCAAAGAAGCCCAAAGCCACCTGCCTCAGGACTTCTCCCAGGAACCTGTCCATCCCAATCTTCGATTCAACAAGTTTGGCTTTGGGCTGGCCCTTGAGAACATTTCAATAAATCCTGAGCACTCAGGCGACTGTGATCTCTCTGTTTTTTTCTGGAGTATTATTAACTATTTATCTCGTGACTTATTTGACACAGTTATGTGCTGCTGCTCTCCATCTATGGCGATATCTTCTACTAGCCTTTTCATACCAGGCTTGAACCTTATGTCTTCATCTACATTGTAAACTAAGATCTTTGATCCTCCAGGAATCTTTAAAGGTAGTTCCATATAAAACGTTGAAAGAATGAATTTGGGGGACCACGTGATATATTTACGATATCTTTACAGATCTAAAGGAGCTGCTAAAAGAGGCGTGGGGTAGTGGAGTCTTTGAAGTGTGCTATTTGCCATTCAGCTAATTCTGTGCAGACTGATGATTGCAAGGGGATTAAAAATGTCACCCATTGTTGAAACAGAATCTCCCAATGGGTAACACACTTGACTCAGACTGTCCAGACTAGTTTTGGACAAACTAGGCCAACGCTAATAGCTCCAATATTTTAAACACCTTCAGTGGGCCAAACATTGTATGTAAAATCCCCATCTTTGCAGAACTGGTATCAATGAATTTTACAGAGTAAGTTGAGCTGGTGGGATTTGTCCAAGACAACAAAGGTAAGGAAATGGCAAAAGACAGTGCCCCAACTACAATGCCTTGATAACTGTCTGCTGGAACACACTGCCACTCCATGCACTTTAACTTGTGATTCAGCTGTTACGATTATGCTACCGCCTTCTTTAAAACTTTCAATGACTTTTTATATTTGTAATTTTTTTTAAAGTTCTTAACAAGTGTTTGCAGGATGAATGGATGGACTGAGAAATAAAAGTAAATAAAATAATACATGAAAGTGAATCCCCAGGGAGACAAGAGCTTGGGGTTTGTTTCTAGGAGGAGCTGCTGTTTCATGACTCACCGTGCAGCTGAGATGCGTGCCTCTGAGCATGTGCTCAGTGTTATGTGGACAGCTACCCACTTTAGCACTTTGCCCAAGAACTTCTAAACAAAATATCTCAGAATCCAGATTGGACCCTCATTCCTATTTCCAAACCCTGAATACTCAGAATAAATTTTCACAACAGCCAGCTAATTATGACCTTGGAAACACTGCTCTAAAACATTTCTTGAAAGAGAATTAGAAAATCAGTAAGAAAAATTTTTGATAATTATTTTTAGTAGCTTGAGCATAAGCTTAAACCTTAGGCTGGCGCCGCAGCTCACTAGGCTAATCCTCTGCCTAGTGGCGCCTGAACACCGGGTTCTAGTCCCGGTCGGGGCACCGGATTCTGTCCCGGTTGCCCCTCTTCCAGGCCAGCTCTCTGCTGTGGCCCGGGAAGGCAGTGGAGGATGGCCCAAGTGCTTGGGCCCTGCACCTGCATGGGAGACCAGGAGAAGCACCTGGCTCCTGCCATCGGATCAGCGCGGTGTGCAGGCCGCAGCGCGCCAGCCGCAGCAGCCATTGGAGGGTGAACCAACGGCAAAGGAAGACCTTTCTCTCTCTCTCTCTCTCTCACTGTCCACTCTGCCTGTCAAAAAAAAAAAAAAAAAAGCTTAAACTTTACTCTTTACTCTAGAAGGTAAAGTTCCAAATAGGCTAATAAAAGAAAACAATTATAGCTCATTTCTGTGATGAACTGTGCTTTCCTTAGCTTTTGGGTTTTTAGGGGGAGGTTGTTGTTGGTGGTAATGATTTTTCTTTTAGTTTTTTAAGGCCTCTAATAATCTTTGAGATGATAGATAATTGTGTAATGAGTTTTATTATCATATTTAATGTGTTTTATTAGTTAATTTTTAAAAAACAAAGTATGTAAAAGCCATTCTTTTTATTTGCTATATGAGGATATATTAGCATATTAACATAGCCATAAGTTTATTGTGCGACAGGTAGAAGATTAATATTGAATGCATAATGTACATAAATAACAAGGTGAGAGAGTACCAACATTTATAACAGAAAAATACAAATATTCCAGGTGGCCCACATCATTCTATCTTCACCTTTATTCCACAAAATCCTCCGGAACAGCAGACACTCCGCACCGAGTCACAGACAACACCAAATGTGATTCCCGCTGCTTCTGAAATACTTGACTTTCCCATTAGCAAGATTCAAAAACATGCTGATCAAATATTTATTAGCTACTATGTTTCTTGACCTATTGGTGGAGTTCACTGACGGACTCAGGCATCTGAAAGAAAAAGTTACTATTTCTTCAGCATCTGAGAACGCTGCTGCCTTGGATGATGCACCTGTACTGCTCGTGAAGAACCAGCTCATGTGAGCGTCAGTCACATCTGGAACTGAACTGACTGCACTGCCAAGAATCATAGAGCCCAACCCCGCAGGACCCTTCCCTGCCAGCAGCTGAAGTCAGCTCTGGTTAGGGAATGGAGACAACTGTACTGAGCTGCAGAACCTGGTTTGCTGCAGACAGAAACAGGGAGATGAGGCATAGGCAGCCCTTTGCCAGAAAACCCTGCCCCCAGCGCAGTCCCTCTGGGCCAGCCTGGCTGCTGCTGGACCCCAGCACCGCTCTACCAGGACTGCGTGAGGGGCATGGCCACAGTCCCAAGGCAGCGATCTGCACCCCTCCGCTGAGGGGGCTTCTCCATACTGCTGATCCAAGGTCAGAATCAGTGCATCCAGCTGGCTGGGAAACGTATGTTTTTAGCTTCTACAGTGAGAAGCAAACTTTGTCTCTCTCTGCCCTGCTTCCCCGACCCCACTCCCACTCCCAAATCTTACAGGGGAGGGGATTTTCTAAAAATGGGAAAAGGGGCCAGCGCCGCGGCTCACTTGGGTTAATCCTCCGCCTGTGGCGCCGGCATCCCATATGGGCACCGGGTTCTAGTCCCGGTTGCTCCTCTTCCAGTCCAGCTCTCTGTTGTGGCCCAGGAAGGCAGCAGAGGATGGCCCAAGTGCTTGGGTCCCTGCACCTGCACAGGAGACCAGGAGGAAGCACCTGGCTCCTGGCTTTGGATTGGCGCAGCGCTGGCCGTAGCGGCCATTTGGGGGGTGAACCAACGGAAGGAAGACCTTTCTCTCTGTTTCTCTCACTAACTCTATCTTTCGAATAAATAAAATAAAAAGATAAAAATTAAAAATGGGAAAAGATATTGATGCTAAGAGAAATAAAATGACCATTGGATAGGTGTCACCCACATATGTTTGTGTATGTGTATACAAGAGTACTTCAAAAAGTTCATAATGGAATTAAAAGATAAATTTATTTTGGTGCAAAAAACTGAAACTTATACAAATCGTTGGTCTTTTAAGAGTTCATGGGGAATACACATATTGAATAAAACCATGTGTGAATTTCAAAGTATCTTGCACCAAGCAATGAAATATTTTTAAAAAAATTTTTTTCATTTATTTGAAAGTCAGAGTTACAAAAAGAGAGGGAGAGCTAAAGACAGAGAGAGATCTTCCATCTGCTGGGTCACCACCAGATGGCTGCAATGGCCAGGTCTGGGTTGGCCAAAGCCAGGAGCCAGGAGCTTCCTCTGAATCTCCCACATGGATGGCAGGGGCCTAAACACTTGAGCCATCTTCCACTGCCTTTCCTAGGCCATTAGCAGGGAGCTGGATGGGAAAGTGGAGCAGCTGGGACTTGAACCGGTGCCCACAGGGGATGCTGGCATTGCAGATGGCAGTTTTACCACCACAATGTGGACCTCCAAGCTCAATCTTTTAATTACATGTTTCTACAAACTTTTTGAGATAGCCTTATTTGTGTGCTTATACAGATCCTCCATACACATGTGTTGAGGCATATATAATTTATGCTATCATTTTCCCAGGGTTTTGTATCAGGTTTATTCAGTATTTCTTTTTTTTTAATTAAAAAAAAATTTTTTTTTGACAGGCAGAGTGAACAGTGAGAGAGAGAGAGACAGAGAGAAAGGTCTTCCTTTGCCGTTGGTTCACCCTCCAATGGCCACTGTGGCCAGCGCATTGTGGTGATCCGAAGCCAGGAGCCAGGTGCTTCTCCTGGTCTCCCATGTGGGTGCAGGGCCCAAGGACTTGGGCCATCCTCCACTGCACTCCTGGGCCATAGCAGAGAGCTGGCCTGGAAGAGGGGCAACTGGGACAGAATCCGGCACCCCAACCGGGACTAGAACCTGGTGTGCCGGCGCCACAAGGCGGAGGATTAGCCTGTTAAGCCACGGCGCCGGCCTTATTCAGTATTTCTAAAAAGATTTTTGAAGCTCTTCTTTCTGTAAGGGCTAGAAAAGTTTAGCACCAGAAACCCCCTAAGAAGCATTTTTACCTTTTGAAGTGGTTTTGAAGCAGAGATATGGAATGGAAGAAATTTCATTTTGTATCTTTTGAATACATACAAAAGCTTAAACTAGAAAACAAGGAACATACACAATGATACACTCAACACCAAGCACTGTTAAATGCATCTGATACAGCCCTTGTTTTCCCTGAACACAAACACCCCCACACACAATCATCCATGTACACGAAGTATTTTATAAAACCTGTAGTAAGATATATAACTGTTTGATGTCCCTTGCTTTTATTTACGGAGTATCATAGAGTGAGCTTTTGAGATTACTAACTTTTCACAGAAAGATTTAAAAAGATTCACAGAAGTTTGCACCCTGGGGTAATTACTGCTATGGCTATGCATGCATCAGCTTTCACAGAGACCTTACAGGGCAGCTCCTTCCTGGGATTCAACCAATGGCCTCACGAGGACAGGAGGTTCTGCCCAGCTCTGGCAAGGACGGCAGGGCTCACTTTAGGTCACTTTTATGCTTTTGTACTTAAACCACAGATACTCTGTCCAATGTGTAATTGATGAAGTCATGGAAAATAGAAAAATTAACTTGAAAACACTAAAATATGGTGATTAATGATAATTATATATATTTTGGGAGGCATGTGTGATGTTTCAATACATGTATATGGTGGGTGCTGATTAAATCGGGATAATTAACATTTCCCCCTTTTGTCATTTCTTTCCATTGGAGTCTTGGAGTTTCTGTCTTTTTTAAGAAAATATTTTTAAAATTTATTTGAAAGGCAGACAGAGAGAGAGAGAGAGAAAGAGAGAGGGAGAGAGGTCTCCTATCCTTTGATTCACTCCCCAAATGGCTGCAACAGCCATGGCTAGGTCAGACTGAAGCTAGGAACTCCATCCAGTTCTTCCATATGGGTGGCACGGGCCCGTGTAATTGGACCATATTCCACCGCCTTCACAGGAGTGAATTAGCAGGAAGCTGGATTGGAAGTGGAGCAGCTGGGACTTGAAACAGTGCTCTGAAATGGAAAGCCAGCTTTGTAAACAGAATTAACCTACCAAGCCACAGCACTGCCCCGGAGCTCCTGTCTTCTGTTTGCAGAAAACATTTCATGGGTGACTGTGCCCCACAGCTGTCCCACTGTGCTGTGTAATACGAAGAACTTAGCGCTTTGCTCTGCCTCTGGTTTGGTACGCTTTACCTAACATCCCTCTATCTCCTCCACCCCTTCCAGCCTCTAGTCATGCCTATTCTGGATTCAAACCGAGATTCTTTTGTGATGAACTTATTTTTAGTATCGTGGGACTCCAGTGCTAGCAAGCGCATTATGGTCATGAGAGAGAGCCCAAGGGGAGCAGACGTGGGCCCTAGACGCCTTACAGGAGCGTGGGGCTCCATCCGGGAGATTGGAAAGAATCCTCCAGGCTGTATTCCACCACACCGTTGTTGCAGCTGTGTTTTAAATCCTACTTCTGCCAAGGGCAGCCCCCAGGTAAGATCCTGAGCATCCTTGAGGCTTCGTGGTCTCAGCTGTAAAAAGAAGGTGCTGCAGGAAGCCAGTCTCTGAGTCTGTGGTCACCTGGACCAAAGCTGCTCTGACCATGACCATTCTCTGGGTGCTGCTCCGGACCCTGGACCAACGGCTTTCACACTGCTCTGTCAGGGTTCATCAGCGTCTGAGGAATCAGAAACTGTGAGTTTGACCTTTGCAGATGCAAGAAATAACTTGTTCTTTTACTCAAGAATGAGTGTCCAACATTCTGAGAGGCTGAAACGCCTGCAGCCAACAACAGCCTCGAAGTGGAAATTCGGTTTGCAGTGACAATTGCATTCTCTCAGGTCCTGTGACTTCAGCTACAGAGGTACAACCAAGGCTTGAAAGAAGGTGTCATATTCCTGCCTCTCCTGCCCGCACAGGGCACTGACAAGGTGACAAAGGAGGAGGGGCCATCGCTGTGGCACAACAGGTTAACGCCCTGGCCTGAAGCACCGGCATCCCATATGGGCAGCGGTTTGAGACCTGGCTGCTCCACTTCCGATCCAGCTCTCTGCTATGGCCTGGGAAAGCAGAGGAAGATGGCCCAGATGCCTGGGCCCCTGCACCTGGGTGAGACACTCAAAAGAAGCTCCTGGCTCCTGGCTTCAGAGAGGCTCAGTTCCAGCCATTGCGGCCATGTGGAGAGTGAACCAGCACATGACCTTTCTCTCTCTCTGTGTCCATAACACAAAATCTTTGTAAGAAGACACTCATTATGCCATACTTACTCTCATCTTATTACATACAAGAATCCGCCCGTCTCATCCACCCAACACATCCCTATTGCCCGTTCTTGTGCGGTTAGATCTCTATTAGCAAGTCACAGTGAACAGAACAAAGTCTTTCTTGTGGAAGCTGATGAGAAGACACTAAATGAGAAATGCATGTCAGTTGGTGAGAGAGACTTCAGTGAGATGGGAGCACAGGAAACTTTGCAGGGGAAGGAGGAGTTTCCACGCAGGATGGGCACGAGTGGTCCCTTTGCCCAGGTGATGTCAGGATGGAGCCCTGCGTGGATGGTGGGCCCAAACCGTGTAGATGGTTGGCCGGAGAACCAGGGAGGGGGGCCAGGATGTGCAGGACCCTCAGGTGGAAGTGGGCCTGGTCTGCAGGAGGAGTAGCAAGGGTAGCTCTGCATACAGGATACAGCTGAATAGGAGGTGGGCAGGCAAGAGGCACTGAAGAAGGAGGCAGGAAAACTGTCGCCTGGCAGCCACAGGACACGCCAAGGGCTGGGACTTAGATTTGGTGCAGACGTAGCTGTTGCAAATTGACCCCAAGTCTCTCTGGTGGGGCCACCTCACTGCACAGTGCCATGTGCATGTCCCTGTGACAGCCCTGAGTCGTTGGTATGAGTGCATGACAGCAAGGTCACAGAAAAATGGAATTAAAAGCTATGCACATTTTGCATGAACCTCCTGAAGTATCTCTATATTTATATTTGCCATTCCATTCGTTTCAAGTCCAAAAGCATTTATTACTACATGTGAGACACGAGGCTAGACACTGGGAAAACAAAAATGAATAATTTAGTGTCATCACCCCCTCAGAGCTCACAGTCTAGCTAGAGGAAGATATATATAAATCTGCACCCTGATTAACAAAGCAGGAAAATGCTTCATGCATTTAAAAAGCTCTCCATCCAAAGGTTTTCACTGGCATCTAAATTCCTTAACACTGTAAAGACAATCTCAAATTGCTGGAAAGTTCATAAATGCAGAAATCCTTACAGACACCAATGCCAGGCAAGGCAGGTGTGCAAGCACTCTCACACACACACAACTCTGCCTGCAGACCACCAAATGGAGTGTTTAAATAACCTTTGAACCCTGTTCCCAGACTGAGAAAATTCATATGTTGAAGTCCTAATGCAAAGCATCCGAGGAGGAGACTTCATTTGGAAGTAGGGTCACCGAAGATGTGACTAACACGATGAGGTCAGACAGAAGCAGGCGGAGCCTCCTCAGTACACCTGTGTCCTTTCAAAAGGGGACCACAGAGACCCACACAGGGAGACCACATGTGAAGATGGAGAGTGAGGCCTCCACGCCTTTCTCTGAAGGGAGGAAGGAACCTCCACTGTGATACGGCCTTGACTAAACAAGTTCAGAGTTGGTGAACTCAAGGGGCTTCCATAGCCTAGACAGCTCATGGCAAGAGCCTCGGGTGATTGCTGACACCATAAATAAGAGTGCCAATTGTTAAATCAACAACGGGAGTCACTGGGTACATGCTCCCCACGTAGGATCTCTGTCCTTAATGTGTTTTACTGTGAAACTTAAAAACACTACTACTTGAACAATACCCTATACCTTGTGCGGTTGTGTGAATGCAGCCTGTTGAAATCCTTGCTAAGTATATACTAAGTTGATCTTTAGTATATGAAGGTAATTGAAAATGAAACTCGATGAAGGGCAGAATGGGAGAGGGAGTGGGAGAGGGGAGGGCTGCGGAGGGAGGGAGGTTGGGGGGGGGGGAAGCCACAACAATACAAAAGTTGCACTTTGTAAATTCACATTTATTAAATAAAAAAATTTAAAAAAAAGAACTTAAAAAAAAAAAGAGTGAGGCCTCCAAAACCAGGAGCACCTAAAGTTCCAGCAAGCACAGGAAGCCGGAGAGAGGCGGCAGAGGGAGCCGTCCCTGCCTGCACCTTGCTCTAGGGCTTCAGCCTTCAGCAGGTGTCTGTTAAGCCACCCACCTGGGTGCACTTGTTACAGTAGCCACGGGAAAGAGATGCCCAGGTTTACCAGTTGGCGCTTCATATGCGTTCAAAGCACCGCACTTTGAGTTCTGTACCTGCACTCCCTGCCTCTTTTTCCTCCCCAATTCCACATTAGTGAATTAGCTGGCACCTCAGGAATATACCCATGGCTATCATGAGGGCACTGGGAGAAGAGGCACTCGGGGCCTGGGAATTTTGTCACAGTTTTAGATGACCACAAGGAGCTCTTGAGAGAGAGAGAACAGAGTGTCACAGCCCCTTCTTTGCTAACTACAGAACGACACTGTCCTGTGCGTGGAGAAGGGTTTAAAAGTCCGCTAGGCACACATGAGGTGCATGAATGAGATCAGTGAGGCTTGTCAGAGGCAGGAGCTGGCTGGGGTCACAGAGACCACAGAGACCAATGGCAGCTCAAAGCAGAGTCAGAAATACACCTTTTCTGCCACTTGCAGTGCATTCCACCGAAGATGATGGCTATGTGCAGTGACAGGCGAGCGCTGGGCAGCTGTCTGTACCGACTGTGCAGAGGAAAGCAAGCAGGACAGTGCAGGGGGCTGGGTGGGGATTCCATCCCTGCTTTCTCCCAGGAACATGGCTCCTGCGTGTCTGAAGACCCCACAGCAGCCACAGGGCAAGGAGCACCTGCACCGTCAATAAACCACAAAAAATGCTCACAGGAACAGCGCTCTTGGAACACCGTATCTGCTGTGTCACCTGCATCACCATGCTGGGCTTTCCCTTTCCCTGGGAAAATGAGAGCAGCCCTTCTCAGATCATTCCATTCTTTTTTTAAATTTTTAAATTTTTTTTATTTTTGACTGACAGAATGGACAGTGAGAGAGAGAGAGAGAAAGGTCTTCCTTTACCGTTGGTTCACCCCCCAATGGCCCCTGCGGCTGGCACGCTGCAGCTGGCGCACGGCGCTGATCCGAAGCAGAGCCAGGTGCTTCTCCTGGTCTCCCATGGGGTGCAGGGCCCAAGCACCTGGGCCATCCTCCTCTGCACTCCCGGGCCATAGCAGAGAGCTGGACTGGAAGAGGAGCAACTGGGACAGAATCCGGTGCCCCGACCGGGACTAGAACCCGAGGTGCTGGCGCCGCAGTGCCGGCCAGATCATTCCATTCTTATTAAAATTTATTTCAGGGGCCAGCATTGTGCTTGCCGCCCCACCATGCTGCATCAGAACACCAGTTAGAGCCCGGGTTGCTCTGCTTCTGATCTAGCTTCTTGCTAATGTGCCTGGGAAGGCAGCAGAAGATGGCCCAAGTACTTGGAGTCATGCCACCTACCCAGGTGACCAAGATGGAGTTCCTGGCTCCTGGCCTTTGCCTAGCCTATACCTGGCTGTTGTGGCCATTTGTGGAGTGACTCAGCAGATGGAAGATCTCTCTCTGTTTCTGTCTCTGTCTCTCTTTGTCTCTCTTCCCCACTTACTCCCTCCCCACCTTCTGTCACTGTGCCTTTTAGATAAATAAATAAATACGTACATACATCTTTAAAAAACTTATTTCAAGTTTTCCCCGTGACATGGATGGGAACCTTTTTTCTGCCCTGGGTTATTTGAATATTTATAAAATAATTTGTGAGCCATACAAATTATCGAGTAAAAAAATGGACTGTTCTGGATTCACTGGATCTCAAGTCCCCCAGGGGCTCCTTGGTGGGGCCGGCACAGACATCCCAACCGGCTGGCTGTTCCCCATCCCACTGGTGAGATGAATCCAAGGAAGCTCCCCATTCCTTTTGGATGTTAGTCTTTTTATTTAGATGATGCCTTATCTTCTTCTTTTTAAAATTTATACAAAGGGAACAGATTCCATGTTTCATATACACCGTTTTATGAACATAATGATGGTTTTCTCACATGCAGAAAATGTGGGCTCGCGCTGTGGCTCACTAGGCTAATCCTCCGCCTGTGGCGCCGACACCCGGGGTTCTAGTCCCGGTTGCAACGGGCAGCAGCAGCCATTTGAGGTGTGAACCAATGGAAGGAAGACCTTCCTCTCTGTCTCTCTCTCTCTCTCTCTCTCACTGTCTATCTCTGCCTGTCCAAAAAAAAGAAAGAAAGTGCAGGTGAAGTTGGGGTTTTCTACATTTCCTTTTCCCAGGAAAGGCACCTGAATCTGTCAGGATGAACTGGTTACTGTGTGAGTCAGAAGCAAACAAAGCCACCCCAGGCTCCCTGGAGCTGAGAGCAGCCGCAATGCTCCCCACCTCCCATCCCCCACACCAGCTGGGCCTCCTTCTTGCCCCTTCCCTGCAGGACCCAGGCCTCTGCTGCAGCTTGCCTGGTCCCTGTGGCAGGGGGAAGAGTTGCAGAAAGTCTGGAGCCAGCAGCCCAGGTGCCTGCCCAGGAGGGACATCCTCCTCCAAGCCACTGGCGGGGTCTGGTCACCTGCCCTCGCCTCCACGGCTGTCCAGGAAGTTTTCTGCCATCAGGAGGTCACCCGAGCATGTTGACAGAGACACGTTCATGATTAACACATTACCCAGGTAATGTCCACTGCATACAACAAACAGTCCTGATTAAAACACACACCGTGTAACACTACTAAGCAGCGAAGAGCTGCCTTGTGCAAATGTTACAATTTTCTTTGTTTTCTGTAACAAAACACAATTTCTCCATCAAGGTCTCCCATTGTCTAGAGACAGACAGTATCAGACAGGGTCAGTTTAGTGAAATAAATGTTTACACAGCTCAGGATTTTGTGTGCATTACAATGCAGCATTGGCTTTGGAGGCACCAGGATATGGGTTCCTCAGTCATGTGCACACGCCGGCAATGGCTAAGAGGTACACACCTGTGGCTGGAGGTCTCTGGACAGCCCCCAGGTCAGGCACTGTCCTCGGCTGGAGGAACAGGAACGCAGACAGCTTCTCCCTTCAAACACGAGGTGGTGCTTCGGAGTGTCAGCCCCTCTACAGCAGCACTACCTGGCAATGGGTTGCTGGAGAGTATTTGCAGCTTGCTAGCACTCACTCAAGTGGATGCTGCTGGGGTTGGGACAGGGCCTGGGAAAGTCTGTAGGGGTAGGGACCAGGAGCGAGTGGCTTGGTTCTCCTCTTGGTGAGGGCACACCGACTCTGCAGTCATTCATACGGATCTGGGCTTCATGAATAGACAAGAATGAACAGCTGGGGTACTTTCTCATGTTTCTTTAGCGCCAGCTCTGAAAATCAATATCTACTTTGAATAAAAAAGATCGTGAGGCCAGAGGCATTGTACACAGCCTTGATTAATCCTTTAAAGTCTTATCAAGATGCACACATCGACATTGCAAGGAAATGTGTCGTGGCAAGAGTAGTGTCCCCAGCAGATCAAGGGCAATAGTTGGATTCCTGCAGAATTCAAATCAGATCTCTGTGTAGCCATTTGCTGGCTCCTGAAGACTGAGCAAACCATCTTAGCCAATTGCAATTTATTTTCCTTGAATTTTGGTGTGTACTGGAGCTGGTATCTGAGGGCTGCTCCTCGTCACTACCGTACCCAAGACTTGTCTCTGGAAGGAGAAGAAATCACATTCTATCTGGTCTGCAACTTACAAGTGAAACATAACATAGAGTAATCCATGCAAATGGCCACAAAGTTCTTCAGAATTGGTACGAAAATACAAACAGGGCAATTTAAAAATCCTGGATATTGCGGGAGGTCTAGGATTTCCTTTGCACTATGCAAGTGGATGAGCTGTTAAAGAAACTCAAGTGGCCACGAATTATTGAAGTTAGATGATGGGACACGGGTTTCTGTGTATTCTTGAACATTTCTATTTCGAGTGCTTTAAATCACTGGCCCACAGAGTCTATTGGGAGCCAAATAGAAAAGAGTTTTTATATTGATGGATGTACTGAATGGAATCACTTTTATAAAACAGCACCTTTATAGGCCGGCGCCGTGGCTTAACAGGCAAATCCTCCACCTTGCAGCGCCGGCACACCAGGTTCTAGTCCCAGTTGGGGCGCCGGATTCTATCCTGGTTGCCCCTCTTCCAGTCCAGCTCTCTGCTATGGCCCAGGAAGGCAGTGGAGGATGGCCCAAGTGCTTGGGCCCTGCACCCGCATGGGAGACCAGGAGAAGCACCTGGCTCCTGGCTTCGGATCAGTGTGATGCGCTGGCCGCAGCGGCCATTGGAGGGTGAACCAACGGCAAAAGGAAGACCTTTCTCTCTCTCTCTCTCTCTCACTGTCCACTCTGCCTGTCAAAAAATAAAAAATAAATAAATAAAAAAAATAAAACAGCACCCTTTTAATTCCACCCTTCCCTCTCCATGTCTACTCACAGAATTTACAGAGCATTTAAAGAGCCCAACAAAGGAAAACACAGTTGACTTTGTTAGCTAAAATTTAAGACTACTTTCACTTTAAAATAGATCATCAGTTTTTTTTAAACTCTAATGAATATTAGACTTTGTTTGCTAACAACATAATTATATAAATAACCATATATCTACAAACTATGGAGATATATTTGTTAGAATATAGCTAACATTTTATTAGAATATGTCCTGAAAACCTACTGTGGGTTGCTCATTTTGTAGGATTCCTGATGTGCATCAATTCTTCCACCCCAGGACACTGTTTTGTAGTTGTATTGGGGACATTCCAGGACAGAAGTGTGATGAGCACCTTGTCAATGATGCTGTTGTATGCAGGTCTCTTTGTCCCATGATTCGGCTTCCTGAGCTCCCATTTGGCCCACACAGCTGTTCATTAAACACCTAGAACACATATTTAAATGTGAACCTGTGAATGAGATCATCAAATTAGGTCAACACTGAGAATAACATCTGAAAGTCAGATTTGGGAGCTGTGTGTGATGGAAAAGGCTGCCCCCTGGCTGGTGTGAGGCTACCATTCCAGCTGACCAGCCCTGAAGTGCAGTGAGCTGGCTTTCTCCTGACCACGCTCAAGGTTGTAGCCCAGGCCAAGGGGCCTTGGCACTCAGTGCCCCATTCTGGAGATTTCTGAAAGTCACTCGATAGAGAGGGATTCCTGCAGTGACGGCCCAACCCCAGATCAAGAGGAGGGCAGGCAGGTCAGCTGCGGGCCTGCGATGGGCAGCCTCTCCGGCCTTTGGAGGGAGGCTGAACCCTTGGACTTTGCGCTTCTGCAGCTGCATTTATCACTTGTGTTTGTGTTTATACAACTGCTTGCATTGATCCCAGGGTTCATGTCCCCTCTGTTTAAAGTGCTTTTTAGAGGCAGTAGCCCTGTCTCATTAATCTCAGTGTCCCTCGCATCTCTCATGAGGCCCCTCAGAGCTTTGCTGCTCTGCAAATATTGGTTGCACTGAATTAATGTATCACCCCCGTCTTCGCTAAGCCCTTCAGCCCATCTATCTACAGTAGACCTGGCCCTACTGTTATTAAAAAGAAAATGGCATCAACTGTTTTTTAAAAGTGATGCTGTTGGCCCAGTGAGTCAAATGAAGGGATGTGTGGGTGCATGTTGTGCACATGGGTGTGTGCCTGTGTGGTAGTGTGCTGAGGTAGGGAGGCCTGCAGGCTGCTCCTAGTCAGCTGGTCCCTGGCTCTGTGGCCCCAGGGCTAATCATTTTACCACTCTGGGCCTCAACCCCTTATCTGTGATTTTTTGTGGTGTGATCATTAAGAGCTGTGGCTTGAGTCTACAGATAAGCCCAGTTGGAGTTCTGACACCACCTAGCTCCGGGACACTGCTTGGCTTCCTTCTAGCTCACTTCCCCTGGGTGTGTAAAGGGA
This sequence comes from Lepus europaeus, assembly GCF_033115175.1. NCBI lineage: Eukaryota > Metazoa > Chordata > Mammalia > Lagomorpha > Leporidae > Lepus > Lepus europaeus. Next base: position 4,281,033 of record NC_084839.1, read on the forward strand.
GCCATAGCCCCTATCTCAGCAGGTTCCTTGGTGCTCAAGGAGATGGTGGCAGTGGAATTGAGCAAGATAATGAAGGTGCAGGAGGTTTTTAAAGGCAAAGGGATGGGTCTGAGAGGAGTGTTCCTCCCTGCCCCAGGCTTTGCCCGGGGCCACAGTGATGGCAAAGCCAGTCCTGTCTCAGGAAAAGAGGAAGGTGCACAAGGGTCACTCCTCCAACTCTTCCAGAGATCTGGGCTGAAAATAAATCTCGGCCTGTCTTTCTTCGCAGTCCCCAGTTGTGCCCGCGTCATCCACGTCGGTATTTTCTTAAACCTTTGCCGCCAGGATGCTTCAGTGTTTTTCATTTTGCCTATGTTAACAGGGAGCCATCAAGTCAGGCAGAGAACACAGACTAAAGCAACGGTTGAGGGTGAACAAGAACATGATACTAGCAAAACTACAAGGGAACGGAGAACCAAGCCCACGAGAAGCAGGCGGCCTCTGGGCACTGAACGCTCCACCTTGCAGCGCCCAGTGTGGCTGCCATCCCCACCCTCCTCTGCAGAGGTGGGTGTCACAGCTCCTGATGGATCAGCTACCAATCATTAGCCACACCCTCTTCTTCCTCCTCTCCTTGGAGAGAGGCGACTTCAGAACAATAGCACAGCTTTCTAGAAGGGAGGGGCCTCAGAAAGACAAGGAAAAGTGACTGCAGAAACTGTCCCAGGGTCCGGCGGGCTCAGCTTCCAGCCTCTGTGTCCACAGAGCGCTGGGCAGTCTCTGCCTGTCCTGCAGGCACTCTGAGATTGACAGGGGGCCGGGGTGCGGCAGTTTCCATTGGCCCCGAGGACCCCCCGCACGGCCTAAGCACTGCTTGCTTTGTCATGGTTTTCAGAATTAGCGAGGAAGTATGCATAAGAAAGCAGAGGGCACAGGCAGGCAACTGGAGGCCGGCTCCCTCCAAACATGGAATTCCAGGGGCTCACAGGCGGATCCTATTACAAATATCTACCGGGCTCAGAAACATCGCTGAGATCTGCAAATCGGATTTCTGTGTCTTTCACTTTGAGCAAGGGGCAAAAGGGAAGAGATTTTTGGCCACAAGGAAGACCAGCTCCAGCCCTGGCTCTGACACCTTGGAGACAAGATCTCACCCCTTTGCCCTTAATCACTCCTCACACCCACAGTCCTAATGGGAATAAGGACAGGGTGCTTTGTGATGCAAATCAAGGGATATATTTTCCTCGACTTTTAAATGTATGTAAACAAAGAAAATGTTACTCCTTATAGCTAAAGATCCAGCAGGAGGGTACGTTTGGTGTAAAAATGTCTGCGATTCGTGCATCCAAAGGATCTTCAAGGAAAAAGAGTATTAGGAGAAAACGGTGGGTGGGTTTCCAGAGCGCTTTGCATCAAACAGACTTTTAATTTCGTTTCCCACACACTTTTTGAAGCACACTGATAGAATTTTCACTGCTCTGCTGTCTACAAAACACCACTTATCAACGGCAGCTCACTGAGATAATATGAGTAAGCATAACAACTTGCATTTCCAGAATCTAGAGGTAACCATTGTAAACATGCCATTTATTCTCTTACACTATTTAAGTGAATTACGGTTTAGATGGAACATGGCATTTTCGGTTAATTTAAATCCAAAGGCATTTCTAAATATGTTAGGACTTACTAGGAGTCAAACGCTGTTCTAAGAGCTTTATACGAAGTACGCCACTTAATGCTCACGAAGATCCTGTGACATAATTATTCTGTTCTCTGTCTATAGGCAAACTGAGGCATGGAAGAGCCAAGTAGCTTCTTTTTTTTTTAAATTTTATTTAATGAACATAAATTTCCAAAGTACAGCTTATAGATTACAATAGCTCCCCCCCATAACTTCCCTCCCACCCACAACACTCCCCTCTCCCACTCCCTCTCCTCTTGCCTTCTAAGATTACAACACCAGCGGGTGATGGAGCAGAGGTTCAGCACCAGGCACCCTGGGACCAGAGTAGGTGGTATGAACTGCCAGGCTGTTGGGCCTTGTTTTGTGGGAGAAGAGCCTCTTTTTGAGGCTCTTTGAAGACATGTTTTTTGTTAAGGAGAAAAACAGATTTTGAAATGAATTTCTATCAGTGTTGAAGAACAAATTTAAGAATGAATGAGTATCAGTGCTTTACCTGTAACTGTTGAGCCAACACTGCTCTAAATGTTTTGCACACACATAATATTGAGCTCAGTCAGTAGCTGTTGAGCTACATCCACATTAAATTAAAATGCTCACCCAGAAAAGACCCCACACACTAACTCCTGCCTGCTTCACTAAACTCTGCTTCACCTCCCAGATCCTCGATTAAATCTTGTATGCTCTGTTGAGTCTTCCCTGATTACTAACTCTGTCCTCCAAATTTACAGCATCTATTTCCTACACTGCTTTTTTCACATTTAAAAATTTAATTTGCAAGACCAGCGCAGTGGTGTGTAAGAGGAAGCCACTGCCACCATCCCATATGGGTGCCGGTTGAAGTCCTGGCTGTTCTGCTTCAGATCCAGCTCCCTGTTAATGTGCCTGGAAAGATAGCAGAAGATGGCCCAAGTGCTTGGGCGCCTACACCCATGTGGGAGACCTGGAAGAAGCGCCTGGCTCTTGCCCTCAGATCGGTCCAGCTCCAGCTATTACAGCCATTTGGAGAGTGAATCAGCACATGGAAGCTTTCTCTCTCTCTCCCTGGAATTCTGCCTTTGAAATAAATAAATCTGTTTTTAAAAAAATTTAAAAAGGGGCCAGTGCTGTGGTAAGGCAGGTTAATGCCCTAGCCTGAAGTGCTGGCATCCCATATGCGCAAAGGCTTGAGACTTGGCTGCTCCACTTCTGATCCAGTTCTCTGCTATGGCCTGGGAAAGCAGTAGAAGATGGCCCAAGGCCTTGGGCCCCTACGCCTGCGTGGGAGACCCAGAAGAAGCTCCTGGCTTCGGATCAGCACAGCTCCAATTGTTGTGGCCATCTGGGAAGTGAACCAGTGGATGGAAAACTTCTCTCTCTCTCTCTCTCTCTCTCTTTTCCTCTCCTCTCTCTCTGTAATTCTGACTTTCAAACAAATAAATAAATCTTTTAAAAAAATAAAAAAAAATTCAATTTGCATTTTATTAAAGTAAAATATATATACATAGTCAAAAAATGAAGCAGAACAAAGTCTTTGCAGCAACTTCCTGTGGTGTCCTGATTGGTCCCTGTGTTTCCTCACTGTCAGTCTGTGCGGAGCTGCACAACCCAGAGCGTGCCTGGTGATGTCCCCAGGTCGCCTTTGATCTAGACAAGTCCTCTCCTCTTCTCAGGGAACTGGTTTGCAGAAGAGAACAGGCCAGCAGTCCTTTCTAGAATGTTCTAGATCAGTGCTTTCTGTCTTCCTTTTTCTTCTGTATAACCCACACACTGTAACACCTTTTTTTAAAAAAAAAAAAAAAATTTAAAGACTTATTTCATTTATTTGAAAGAGTTACGGGGAGGGAAGTGGAGAAAGAGATCTTCCATCCTTTGGTTCACTCCCCAAATGGCTGTAATGGCTGGGGCTGGGCCAGGCCAAAGCCAGGAGCCTGGAGCTTCCTCCGGTTCTCCCACATGGATGCAGGGGTACAAGCACTTGGGGCATCTTCCACTGCTTTTGCAGGTGCGTTAGCAGGGAGCTGGATTGGAAGTGGAACAGCCGGAACAGGAAATGGTACCCATGTGGGATGCCGGCGTTGCAGGCAGCAGCTTAACCTGTTACGCCATAATGCTGGCCCCACCATAATGGCTTTAAAGATGGAATCATTCTGACTAACTAACTGACTAGGTGGGGAATCATTCCTAACAAATGTTCATTAGAGTCCAGCTATTTGGGGGGAAGACTGCTCTATATCCTTTTGTAAATGATTGTGGGGTCTAAAGTCTTTCACATTAATAACAATATATAATATCCCCTGTACAATTGTATATGTGTCAAAAAAATCATGATGCTCATCCCTTTGGTCACCCAGGGTATTCGGCATGCAAGATGGATGCTGTTGTCGGTGTTGGTTAAAAGTCAGAGGACGGGCGCTGGGTGCATGAACAGTAGAGACATGATGGATTCTTTTTCAGGAACGTGGTGCAGTTGGTTCATCTCAGCACTCTGCCCTCCCCACACTAGGTTAGGACCAGCAGGGCAATTTACTCTCAGCTCATTTGCAATGGCATTTGAGAACAGCAGTGTCTTGGGAGGAGTCTCCAGAATCCATTAGCTTGTTCTCTGCCACTTCATAGGTGAATACCCATCAGTATTAAGGACTTACCGTGTTTGGGGACATTTACAGATAAGCCTTCTCATGTCCTTTGAAGAATTGTTTCCTGCTCCAGGAAGCCCCATTACCTGAGCAGCCCGTGGTGGAGGAGCACAGGTGTCCAGTTCTACGCTAGGTGCTCTGGGAGGTGTCACAATAGCAGGAGACTCCTCCTGCACTCACCACTGCCCTCCTTACTTCACAGATATTCATTTTTAGTATTTACTTTTACATATTTGAGAGCCAGAGAGAAGACAGAGTCAGACAAACAGAAAGAGCTCCAGTCCCCTGGCTCACTCCTCAAATGCCTGGGAACAGGAACTCACTGTGGGTCTCCCATGCCTGTGGGGAGGACACAACTCCCTAGATCATGCAGCCATGAAGCATCACTTGTTGCCTCCTAAGGTGTAAATGGGCAGGAAGCTGGAATTGGGAGAGAAAATGGACTTGAATCCAGGCAAGTATGGGTATGGAATGGGTGTCCCAACGGATGTCTTCGTGGCTTTGCCAAACACCCACATGGCATATATGAGAACTTTTGTCCTCATATTGTCCACTTTTTCCTGATGAGAAAACCCATGCATGGCAAGGTTCGTTAACTGTCACATGGTCAGTGGCTGAACCAGGGTTCAAATCCAGGACTTCTGGATCCTAACATCCTACTGCTGTTCACCCACAACTAGAGACCTTGGTTGGAGACACTTCACAGCTGCCTCCTGACGCTGGATTATGTTACAGTGCTGCGATCTGTGATGTCTGTTTCTTCTTTAGAAGCTAGCTGGTCCAGCCATCATCCCCCATGCAAGAGCTCTTTCCTGGGGGGCTCTCATTACACTTCCCTCCCACTTGGGCTCCACAGGTGGGTGACCACGGCCCTTGGGTGTTGCTCTGAAGTCCCCTCTTCTGGTGCTTGGCCAAGCTGTGGCTCCCTGGGATACCTGGGCCTAGAGTGTGGCTGGCTGTGGCAGATTGTGGGATGTGCTCACCACCCTGGAAGGACTGGCTTAAGATCAGCACAGGGAGAGCCCCATGGTGCCTCCTGCAGGCGTTCTCTTGGCGTAGGAGCCCTCCTTCTGTCCTGAAGCCTGGGAATGCCAATGCCTCTGAGAGACAACAATAGCCCATCCTTTCTGGCCCTGGTGGGAGGCACTGTGGGTGTTCAGCATGGTGGCCTCTGTGTCCAGAGATCTGTGCTGGAACTCCACTTCTGCCACACACAGTGAGGCTCAGTCCTGGCCCCTCCCAGCCTTCATTCTGTCTGTTTTTGCTCTAGGGTAGGTGGCCCCGCCCTCTCCTGTTCTTAGCACATGCTCAGATGCGCTTCCTCCCAAGTCAGAAAACACATGGAGGCACTGGATGTGGGCTCAGCCATGACATCCGATGGCTCTGGGTTCTGCAGGCTGCCCAGTGTCTGGTGTCTGAAACTTCACTCTTTCCTTTACAAAAAAAAAAAAAAAAAAAGAAAAGAAAAATGAAAAATGATCTTACTATGTTTCTAGGTGATTGCAAGTTTCAGGAGAACATGAAAATAAAGTTATTAGCAGAGATGCGGCCAGCAGTGAGTGGTTGGGGATCCGGGGTCTACGGGTTTATTATTAATGTGTGTGTGTATGAGTGTGTGCGTGTGTGCACGAGTGTGTGGGAGTGTTGTGGGTGCATGTGCACTCCTGTGTCTGGTGAGGGCCAGTAGCTACATCACCGGTCAGCTTGTTGGAAATCATTTCTTCCTGCTCTCAAGCTCAGGAATCTCTTGGGACTTGGCTTCAAGTGCATGTCCCTTTCTGCTTCTACTGCTGCTGGCTCCCGGTCCCTCAGCAGTGGTCCCAGAGTGCCTGTGAATTCCTGTCGGAGTTCAGTGTACCCCCTCTCCCTGCCTCCTGTGCTCTGCTGCCCGTGTGCTGCTCACCAGAGCCGTCTATGCGTATGGAACAAAGAAGGATGCGTGAGCGAGCACCTGCCACATCCCCAGGTCACTTTGGATCCTGAATTTTAGAGGCCAAGGGCATCACAGAAAATGTTTATTCAATTCCTTATCTGGCAGGGAATGGCCAAAGAAACTACATGTTCAGGTCTTGCCCTTTGGTTCACCCCTTCTGGGGCTGGCCCACCCAAACTCTGTTATCACTAGGAAAATTAATCAGCCAGGACACCCTCCCTTCCAGAGGCTGTGGAAGGAGGCCTGAGCCTGGGGCCTCGGCGCTGCCCAGGAGACCTGCTGAAAGCTGGACAGACGCACCAGCCTCAGTCAATCAGGGATTCTCGTTGCAGAAGGCCGGGTTGCACCCGAGCAGGTTGAGTGGGTGTCCACAGTTTTTTCTATTTCTGTCTGTCTGTTCTGTTCTGCAGCCTTAGGTCTCAAATAAAGTCATCAGCCTTCATGAAAAGTCACAATTTTTCTTTCAATAACACAAGCTCCTTAGAAAGCCGAGTTAGTGCTGAGTCTGCTTGTTCTTGATTAGTGAGCATAGCACTAAATATACAAGTTCACCCTGTACGTTAATCTTCCTCTTTATCCACAGAAACATAAAATAGATCGGTGGTTGCCCTGGGTGGGGATGAGGAGTGACTACTACTGGGGATGGATTTTGTTTTTTCTTTGAGGATGTGAATGTTCTTAAGTAGAGAATAGCAGTGCTGTGAACTTACTGGACTGTCCTGGAAACCACTGAATATTACACTTCGAAGAGTGAGTGTGATGGCCTATGAATTAAATCACAATAAAACTGTTGCTTGAAAATAGCAATGACAGGAGTAGAGCCATTTTCTCATTTTCTAGTTATCACATTTGTCTTCCACTGGGATGTGCAAGTCTGAGGAAAGAGACACATGCGATAGAGCAAAGCCACGGTCGAATATGGGAGCCAGGATTCCTAGCTGCAGTCAAACTGATGGCGGAGGCAGGAAGTGCACCTTGGTGACATCTCTGTGCTGTGTCTACATCAATTAGAAGGTGTAGCCCTAGGATAAAGCACAGGATGTTTGCCCTTCAAATCTGGAAGCACACCTTGAAACCTGAAACCAGAGGTTGCTGGAAACAGGCAAACCACTCATTAAACACAGGAAATCCTTTCTTCCCCAAAGAGTCTCATGCTTTCTAATGGAGGGTTGGTTTAAAATCAGTCCGTGACACATGTGACTTTTGTTTAACACTGAAAATGTTTACTAAGGGTCCCCTGGTGTGTGGGGGGGAGGCGGTGGGGAGTCAAGAGATTAGCAGCCCAAATATGTTCAGGAGAGCACCCACTCTGCCTTCTCGGAGGCAGAGTGCTTCCAGGAACTTCCAGAAAAGAGAATTCTCTTCTCTAGAGGAGACTCTGGGGGACAGTGGACAAGTCCCTCGCACCTCGTCCCTGGAGAAGCTGCGGTAGTGGTACTGTAGCAAGCTGTCCTGTTTCCTGTAGGTGACTTCACAGCAAGCCCAGTGGTAGACATGGAGCCCTCACGGGCCGCCCACGGGATGAGTCCTGCATTTCTGACTTCCCCCCAGCGTGTGTCCAGCTCTGTGCAGCGGACAACCAGAAAGGAGGAAGGGGCAAGGTCCTACTGGAGGAATGTACAATTTCAGAGGGGAAATAGCACCACCAGATTGAAAGACCGGAAGATGGAAAGGAATGTGTCAATCTGATGGTCCCTTTTCTTGTGTGTACCCATGCTAAGGCCCTTCAGTGGCACCCTGGGCCCAAGTCCAGGCTTCCCATGTTCTGATGGGCTGCACACCAGCACCCAGGGTTGGTACATAGCGATGCTACCTGGTATGGCTTTTCTTTGTCAGTGGCACCTCAACACATGTTGATGCCATGGATTTTGTTAGTCCTTGCAGTAGTTCTCTGGGAGTTTGAAAAGTTTGTGGAAAAGTAGAATGCGACATACATTTATTTTGTTGCAAAAAGTTTGAAAACTGTGCATGTAGTTTTTCATAATATGCATTTTCTGTGAACTTTTTGAAGACCCCATGGTAGGCATAGATTTCAAAAAGTTTTGAATCAAGATAATGTACCTTGTATTTCCATTTTTTACAAACTTTTTGAACTGCCCTCACACATTCCTTTCATGGCAGCCCCCTGCCCACGACTGTTGGGGGCTGAAGGAGCTGAGCCACAGGAGACAATCTGCCCCTACAGAAAATCATGGTCCGTGGCTTGAATCCCATGTCCTGCCTCTATACACTCTGTGTCTGGCTGGGTGAGCCTCAGTCTCCCCAGTAGATAGCTAGGGTTGCAGTGAAGGCTGAAGTGGAGGTGTGTGCAGTAGGGTCTGATTTGGTGCCATGAGTAATTGTCAGAGGGTAGCTATTACTTGTGGAGCATCCTATGTAAGTCAGTAAGTATTCCCTTCATCTTCTTTCCATTCCTTTCTCTGCCCTCACTGAGCTTTGAAATACATATATTATACAATATAAATATATATAGAAATATCCATATATTTAAAGTCCATTTCCTAGCCTCACCCATTACATTGTCTGTGAAAAGAAAAAGAAGGTGCCTTGGAATCGCATTGGAAGGAGTGGCCCCTTGGCGGTGCTAACGTGTTCCCCAGGCCAGGGAGCTTTCACTCCCCTTTTCTGGAGAACGCTGAATGCTAGAGCTAGCTTCCCTTGAAATGCATCTTATTAATGTATTTTAAAAATGATAATGTTCTTGAAACACAATCTAGCCGATATTTAAGGAGAAATATGTAGACTTTGCATTATTAAAAATAGTCACAGAAAACTTTAAGAGCATATTAATCAGAACCAAGCATCCATGATGAGTGTTGAGAGTCTAGGATAAACCACATGGAATGTGTCACAAATTGAAATATGCAATAGAAAGAAGGTTTTTGGGTTGATTCTTGGAAATGCACATGCCTTGCTCAGCAGTGCACCAGAACACCGTGTTGTCCCCTCTCAGTATTGCCTTACAGTGTAGCTCAGAGACTACACCTGCAAATCAGAGTCCAGATCACACTTCAGGATGGGTCTGTGGGCTGGTGCTGTGGTGCATCCGGTCAAGCCACTGCTTGGAACACTGAGCTGGTTGGAGCTGCAGCTGCTCCCCTTCTAATCAGCTCCCTGCTAATGCACATGGGAATGCAGTGAATGACTGCCCAGGTACCTGGGCCCCTGCCATCCACATGGGAGACCAGGATGGAGTTCCTAGCCCCTAGCTTAGCCTGGCCCAGACCTGGCTGTTGTGGTCATTTGGGAAGTAGACAAATTAATGGAATATCTCTTTCTCTCTTTTTATTTATTTATTTGAAAGAGTTACACAGAGAGAGGAGAGGCAGAAAGAGAGAGAGAGAGAGAGAGAGAGAGAGGTCTTCCATCCAATGATTCACTCCCCAGTTGGCCTTAACCACTGGAGCTGCGCCGATCTGAAGCCAGGAGCCAGGAGCTTCCTCCGGGTCTCCCACTTGGGTGCAAGGGCCCAAGGACTTGGGCCATCTTCTACTGCTATCCCAGGCCACAGCAGAGAGCTGGATCAGAAGTGGAGCAGCCAGAACTCGAACTGGCACCCATATGGGATGCTGGCACCACAGGCAGTGGCTTTACCAGCTATGCCACAGCTCCGGCCCCAGAAGGTCTCTTTTTCTCTCTCTGTCACTCTTTCTCAGTCACTCTGCTTTTCAAATAATAGATAAATAAATCTTGTTGTTGTTAAGATATGCTTCTGAAGCAAGCACTCTGTCCCTACCCACAAGGAGCACAGGCGGGAGCTCCCTGCAGGTGGCGGGCACTCATGGGGCTGTAGACTGTGACTTCAGGGTCTCTGTGTATTGGGGGAGGATCCCCTCTGGGCCTGCAGGGGATGATGCTTCACTTTGATCTTTTTTTATAAACGAATTTCTATTTGATTAAAGGAAACCATGCCCAAAGCCTCCTTTGCAAATGGTGGCCCACGTGCTTCTCCTTCAGCTTACATCCTGAGCTGTGCTTCTGTGCTCTCTCCTCCCATGTGATGAACAAGCATTGGGTTTACCAATGAATGCAAAACCGGTGGGTGTCGTATGCTTGCAAAATGTGATGCCTGAAGAGAGCTAAGGTAGTGGTTCCTAGGCAGGGATGACTTATGGATAAAGCGTTTTGGTCACCATGGGGCTTCAGAGATCTCACTGCTGGGACAGGTGCTTGGCATAGCGCTTAAGCTGCCTGCTCCCCGTGCTGCAGTTTCTGAGTTCAATACCCAGGTCCTTTTCTGGTTCTAGCTTCCTGCTGACGACACCCTGGGAAGCAGTGATATACTTGGGTCCCTGCCACCCCCATGAGAGACCTGGATGGAGTTCCTGGCCCCCAGCTTCAGTCTGGCTAGTCCTGATTTGGGGGGCACTTGGGGAATGAATCAGTGGATGGAAGATTTCTCTCTCTCTCTCTCCTTTCAAATAAGTGCAATGAACAAATCAAACATAAAAAATAAAAATTTTACTGGTTTTCCTTTAAAAGGGGTGAAGGGAACCTTAGCTAGTGTGAGAACGTCATGCGTCTGGTTCAAGTGTGTCAGTGTTTTGTTTTCATTGGAAATAAGCGCAAGAGATAGGACCAGGAGTTCACGATGATGTTGTGATTTAAGGACACTGTGGAGAGTTTGAGTTTCTGGAAAGATATTCCCACAGAACCCCAGATCTAGTGAAGCTCCTGGGTCCTGCCTCTAGAGCAGCCTGGAAGGGTGGCTGGTGTCCACCTGCATTGCCTGGGCTCTGCTGCACAGCTGCTACCTCTATGCTCCGATGAACCTTTGCAAAATCTCGACTCCAAGGTGGTCCACCTGTAGGGCTGACCATCTGTCTCCCACACTGTCCACAGTGGAGCCACACAACTCAGCAAACGTGAAGGAAAATGTCCATCCACCTACTGTCCCCAGGACTGCAAGCCGATGAGCTCCCAGCATCCTCTGTTCTTTCCTCTCCAGTGGGAGTGTGTGCCTCCTCTGGTCTGGGGCTCCTGCCCTTGTCGGGGGCCCTTGGCCACGGTCTTGAGGCCTTGGTGGACTTGCTCTCTCTGTTAGGCTCCTGCTGGTTCCCTCCTGCCACTCAGAAACATCTCAAAATCTGCAAACATGCAGGAAAAAGCCCTGTGATCCATCCCCCTCTGGTTGCCGCGTGGGTTTAGCGGCAACATCATGAGATGTTTCATGCTCTGTGCTCTGAGATGGCTCTGACCAAACTTGGCTGGGATTCTCTGTGCATCTTCACCCAGGGGCACTTTTAAATCTTGGTTCTTCTTGGATGCTGTGGACGTTTGGCCAACTTCCCTGTGGTTGGTTTCCTATTGGCTATCCTTGCTTATCTAGCACTTTCTCCCCAGACCCTTGGTGCTTCCCGGTTTTCTGCTCACTCTGGCACAGTAGCTTTCCTAAACATTCCGCCCCAGGTTTCTCTCCTCATTCTACACAGCCTCCCAGAGCGACTCCATTTCACATCCATCTTACATCTCACTCTGCCCAAAGCTTTACTCCCAGCCCAGACCCGTGTGTACTCTGGGCTCCAGTGGTGTCGACTCAATTGCCTGTTTCCCACTCCTCTTTGGATTTCTCCAGGGCACCCCAAATTGAACAGTGTCAAAATTGAGCTCATCCTCCAATTCTCTCCCCCTGAAAACGCTGCCTTTCCTTTCTGCCCTAAATGGCTCCACTCCTGCCCAGCTGCCCGAGGAGAGGTAGAGTCATAAAGGCAGCCAAATGTGAGCCAGGCATGGTGGCCCTGGGGGCCTCCCTGCAATGGCCAGCTCCTTGTGCCCAGCCACCTTCCCTGCCCATGCCCAGCAGGTAGCCTGGCTCCATGCAGGGGGAAGACTTGCCCCTGGACCCTGGCTCATGCATCCCTGTTAGCTCAGCACCACCAGCCTTGTGCAGATTCAGATCTCTCCTGATCCCTGGCCCAGAGGTTGCTCTGCTGCCTCCATCACTCTCACCCAGCAGAAAGGGCCATCAAGGCAAATCTAACAAGCCCCTGTCCAGATTCAGACCCCCAAAGACTGCATTCTCTCCATCACTAGGCTCCTCAGTGCCTTCGTACCTTTGCTGTCTGGTCCCTGTTCATCTGTCTGCCTTTACCTCATCATCCAGAGCTTCTTCAGTTACTCAGAAGCATGTGTGTTGTGGTAGTGGTGGGGGCTCGCTCTACTCTTTGAGACCAGCCAACACCGAAGCCACACTCGTCCTTCGAGTCCTCCCTCATTCGTCTGTCTCTCCATGCCCACCCACCCCGGCCCCTGTCCCCTACTCTGTTGGCTAGATGCTCGTGTTTGGACTTTCCATGGAGTCTTGCACTTGTTTGAATTCCTTCACCTTGATTCCGTAGTCCATCTTCATTAGCAAAATATGCACTTAACGAGATTGGCCCTCGGCCCTTGTTTTTCAAGGGATTCCCTGTACCTTGCACACCCGTGGCTCAATAAATACCCATTAAATAAATGAATGAATAAGTGAAGAAAAGTCTCTCTTCTCTAGGGAGCCAAGAAGGCAGCTCCAGCGCCAAGAAACTGGAGAGTCAAAAAATGAGAAATTTCATTTCTTGGTTGAGGAGCAGGGCTTCCGGCTGGGCTCTCACTGTGTGGCCTAAGAGGAAAGAAAGAAATGAGGATGTTTCTCTCCCAGTTTTGTCTTTGGACAACACACGCCCTTTCGCCAGATAACAGCTCATTTGGCCGGGACCCCAAAGCACGCAGTACCACCGAGAGAGCTCTAATTGGCATGCAATTTTAAAATTCTCAGAAGCAAACTGCAGTTCAGCTGTGGCTACTCTGGCTTCATCCCACAGCACCTCTGTGGATCCAGGAGAGCTGTGCACCCCACACCCAGGACACCACCATGGCACACTGCCTGCCTGCTCCCCGAAGTCCACGAGGGGTCCACCGACAGGGTGGGCTCTCTAGGCTCTGAAGCAAGCGCGACGAGACCTGAGCAGACCAAGTCTCGGGCTGGCCTGTCAGCCACAGTAAATCAAGCAAAGGCTGAGTGTAAATACAGGCTTTCTTTCCCATCCCAGCACTCCCCCGTAGCACAAGCCAAAACAGGATGAGAGATTTTTCTTCCCCTCTCTGACAGGGGAGCTGAGCGTCCTGGTATGTGCACACACCCACGGGGGCCCATTCTTGGTGTGATGTGTGGCTTCTCAAAGGTGTGAGTCGGGCACAGGTTTTGCATTTGGTTTCTGTCGGGGCTGGTGCTGCCCAGAGCTCTCTTCCTCTCCCTGAACAGAATTTTCAGCATACACAGGCAGACATCAGAAAGTCACAGCACATCAGTAACAGAATAATTGGCAATTTAAAGTTGTATGTGCTGCGGTGCCGTTTGTGGAGCACTTACCTTTGTCACACCCTGCATGGAGGTTTGTGAAAGGCCTCCACCTGTCAGGCCTCGTGCTCATGACAACCTGGCAAACCCTGTGTCGTTAAACACCCGGCACAGGCGAGGGTGGAGGCTCCACCGCCCCACTCCCAGGGCAGGGCTCCTGACTTAGCCAGAATCCTCTTCCCCTGGAGCAGCTCTCCCTTACCGGGCCTGACCAGGACTGCCGGCTCGGGGTGCCTGAATGCGGCCACTCTGCCTTGGGGTCTGCAGGACCCTTGTGGGCCTGGGTCTGGGGGCTCCACTGAGCGTGGTGTGGCCACCTGGATGCAAACCCAGGACTCCTATGTGAGGGCAGGACCGAGCCATGCTTAACAGCATGCTAGACTTAGAGTAAACATTCAGGAAGTACTGGTTGGAGGTACAGGCATCGTGGTGCAGCACATTAAGCAGCTGATTTTGTCCCCGGCATCCCATATCAGAACTCTGGTTCGAGTCCTGGCTACTCCACTTCCAGTCCAGCTCCCTGAGAATTCACCTGGGAAAGCAGCAGAAGACAGCCCAAGCACTTGGGCCCTTGCTTCTCTGGTGGGAGATCTGCGTGGAGGTCCTAGCTCTTGGCTTCTCTCTGGCCCATATCTGGACGTTGCAGCCATTTGGGAAGTGAACCAGTGGGTGGAGAATCTCTCTCTCTCTCTCTCTCTCTCTGTTGTTCTGACTTTCAAATAAATAAATGAATTCTTAAAAAAGAAAAAGAAAAGAAACACTGGCTGCATGTGAAACCCCGTCCTGTGAGATTTCAGACTCAACCAATTCCAAAAGGAAAAAGCATTCTTGGAAGCTTTGCTGCCCTCCAAGTGCTTGGCAACAGCATTTGCTTAATGGAGAAAACAAATAACTGAAATAAGCTGAAACACTAAGGAAGAGGGACACTCTGTCAGATAAGGGGGTCCTGGGTCACAGGAAAAGTGCCCTTGGGAAGAGCGTGGCTTTGTCTTGTGGGACTAGGACGTCAGTCCTCTACCAGCAGTGTGACCCTGGCAGTTACCTAAACTTCCCCACCTCCTCTGTGCAAAGCAACGGAAACACCTTGCTTGCACCTGCAGCTGTGGGCCAAATTGGGGACTCGGCTCCCAACACCTCCTGATCCTGATGGGCAAAGTGGGGGTGGAGAGTGGGTCTCTTGTTTCCCAGCTCCCCCTCTGTCCTTGAAGGCTGGTGAGGAGGAGGGATCTTGTCTCACCACCAAGGGGGTTACAACCAAATCTGAGGTGACCTCACCTTAGGCTAACCCTAAAGTTATTGAAATGCAGAACATTAACATATTTTCTGATATCCATAACAAACTTTTATAACACAGCCAAGTACAAAGGGCCTGCTTTGAAGGCCTCTTCTGCATCCACTGAATGCCCTTGTGGGATCCTTGAGAAAAGAGAATTTCAAAGAAATGAGTATTTTGATGGAAAGTGACCTGGCCTGACCTCCTTAGAGTTCAAAAGCCAAGGGTGTCAGGAGGGATGAGCCCAGATCTGCCCCAAAGCCTGGACTTCCCAGCCCAGCCCCCTGCACAGGCCTGGGAGCAGTGAGCAGCACCCTGGGGGGCGCACAGGTGAGTGGTGCACATTCCAGGGCCTGTCCTACTGTGCCCTGGGCCAGGGCCTGTCCTACTGTGCCCTGGGCCAGGGCCTCCCAGCCTTTAGGTGTCCACAGGGGAGTAAACTTTCCCAGAGGTGCTAAGGGCACTGGTGTAGAGATGACAATTCATTATTTTAATTTTAAGCTTTATTTATTTATTTTAAAATCTGAATTACAGAGAGAGAGAGAGAGAAGGAGAGAGAACTCTTCCATCTTCTGGTTCACCCTCAGATGACTACAATGACCAGGGCTGGACCAGGCTGAAGCCAGGAGGCAGGAGCTTCATCCAGGTTTCCTATGCCGGTGGCAGGGGTCCAAACGCTCGGGCCATTTTCTGCTGCTTTCCCATTTGCAGGGAGCTGAATGGGAAGTGGAGAGGACAGGATATGAACCAGCTCCCAGAGGGGTTGCTGGCATTGCAGGCGGTGGCTGTACCTGCTATACCATAATGCCAGCCCTGACGATTCCTTCTTTGGCCAAATAAGAGAGTTACGAAACAAGCTACCACCTCTTCCTAAGAGAAAGACCTTTCAATGCAGACAATCAGAAAGTCACCGTCTTACAGGCCTGAGGCTGAAATGGTTTGTGAAGAGCCCGCTGAGCGTTTCCTGAGCTGAGGGTTTCACTGAGCGCTGTGTGTGGACAGGGTTAGGAGAGAGCGCTCTCTGGCTCTTCCCTTCAAGGAAGTGCGGGAGGAAAACAGTGCAGGAGACCCAGGCTTGGCAGCTGACCACCGACACGGGCCTTTGCAGGTGTGTGGGCCCCCACCCCCTGACCTGGCCACCTGTGCTTTCCACGCTCTCGGAGGGTGATGAGGCCTGGGAGGAGGGTTTCTGGGAGGCTTTCGGTGCTACGCCGGTGGCTTCTCACTTGATGTTATTCTCATCTGTGGATAAAACCCAGGACACAGAGATGTCAGCTGATTTATTGGAGGCAGCACTCCAGGACAGACTTGGAAGCCAGGGCCCTCTCCTCACACTCTGGTTGATGCTGCCACCTCCCACAATGGCGTGAGCAGACTGCTTCAGTATCATTCACTCCCTCGCTCCGATAGTGCCCGCTTTTCTATCCACTGAACATTCTCATCAGCCCACAGCCTTCTCCCGTGTTCCTTCTCCACTCTCCGACAAACAAGTGAACAAAGAAGAGCGACTGCGGAGACCACAGTCTCCTCCCCAGTTCCTCTGAGCTGAGTCCACTTATCTTCACCAATAAAACAAAACTTCCTGCAAGAGAGGTGGAGATTTGCCCTTCAACTCACTTTTCAGTTCACACTGATCAGACATTGCCCTGCCCTCTCGGCAAACTCCATGCACGTCCCCACAGCCTTCGTGTTGTTGCAGCCACACTCAGGTGGCCGGCTCTAGCCCGCCAGGAGCAGCTCACTCAGGCTGCCTCCTTCTCCCAGCGGGCTGGACACCTTTGCTGCTTCCTCTGTGGCTAGTCGTTTTTCCTCCTGGTCCTTTGCAGGCCTCTCTCATCTCCCCAATCACCCAACACGAGGGTGCCCAAGGCTCAATTCTGGACCTCTTCCACTTCTTGGCTGCTCCCCTGGCTATCTTGTCTGTTCCACTTCTCGGTGACAGCCCCTGGTTTACACTCCCACCTGCAATTTCGCCCTGTAGTCCAGTTTCCTCCGTGCATTTGCTGACTTGATGTCTCCCCTAGAATTTCTAGAAACACCTCCTGCTCACCACACTGGAAGCTGAGTGCCCCACCTTCCACGGTCCGCCTGCCTTGTCTGCCCGTCCTGTCTCAGGGAGCAGCCACTCTATGTAAAAGAGCTGCAGGAGCCAAATGGTGACGCTGGGCTCCCCTTTTTCTCATGCAATCTAAGGGCAAACTCAATTGGCTGTGCTTTCAATACAGAGCTTCAACGGTCCAACTCCGTCATTCTGCTCCTTGTCATGACTACCACCTGCCTGAATCATACCCTGCCCCAGAACAGGCCCGAGCCCCTGGTAGCTGAGGTTTTCAAGTCTTGTTACGTTCAGCTTCCTTTCCTCTCACTAAAAGGAGATGGGCCACAGCCCCAGCCTCTCCTCTCTGAGCACAGTTGCATCTCTGACCTCACGTCTTTGGACGCTGCCCTTGCTCCACTCAACCTGGACGCACTGGCCTCCTTGCTGTGTGCTCATCACACCTGCTGGCCACAAGGACACCTCCAAAGGCCCTTTCACCCATTCCCTTCTGCCTGGACTCCTTCCCAGGGCCCATCATGCCCTCCCCCTTCCTTCAAGTCTGATCAGATTCTTCCTCCTGAGAGGGTCCTCTAACCACGCACAAGGCAAAGCCTCCCCTAGACTCCCATTCTCTGGCTGCTTTGTTTTCACCAGCACTTTCCAGCTCTCATGTCTTGTGGTTCTCTCTCCTGCTGCTCAGTGAGCTCGCGTCTCCTTGCATTCCTGTGCACTGTCTTGACTTTCCCAACCCCAGAGCCTGCAGTAGGGCCTGACACAGGTTGGGCGACAATGTCTGCTGTTGAATGCATTCATGACTGCATTTCTGTGGACTCTCGAAAGGGACCAGTGATGAGAGGCCTGGACAGAAGGACGGAAACAGTGCTGAGACCTAGGCACTGGCTTTGCTGACCATTTTCCAACAGGCACAGAGTTGGGTCCAGTCTCAGAGAAGGGGCATCAGGAGCCCACCCTCTGTCAGGAGGAGGTCTTCTTAGGTGGGGACCCTTACTGGCTCCAGGAGTTGCCACACTGACCTTGGCCAAGAGGCTGAAGCTGCCTGTGTGCTCCCAGGAGGACCCTGGCATGTCCCATGTCCTGGACATTTGCGGAGAAGAGCGCCCATCTGTGGGAGGTGGAGTCAGGGCAAGGCCAGGCTGATCTGCTGAGCTGTCGCACTCGCGGAGCGGCCGTCCCTCTGGGGCTCAATGGAGCAGTGCCCTTGGCTTTCCACTGTCCACAGACTCTTCCCCATGGGCTTGTGGGACCACCCCGACCAGCCTCGACTCGGGAGCTCCCTTGGCTCTCTTAATCTTTGAATTCGGTTGTCACTTTTTGCCTGGGGCACTTTGTACCCCAGAGACAATGTGGAATTGCTCCACGAGTGTATCATGGACTGTGTTAGCCTTGACTCCCAGTGTTGGCTGCCAGCCTGGAAACCAAGCATTTTGTACATTTCAACTCTTGACAGTTTTGCCAGGAGGAAAGGCCATTTTGAGTTTTTTTATTTTTTCTTTTTACAACTTGACATTTAAAGATAAAGTTTAAAAATTGTAGAAAATTTGATAAAAGTATCTGCCATTTTCCCAAAATGAAGAAATGGGAGCCTAAATTCAATTAAATGGAAAAGTGATTCTTGCTCCCTCCCACCCCCAGCACACACTCACACAGGAGTTGCTGGCATGATTTACAGGCAAGATGCTGGTCAAACATTCTCTAACATGCTCCGCCTGCTCCTCTGCCCCAGTGCTCACCTTACGTTCCAGAGGGAGCCACGAGGGACGAGGCTGATATCAACCACATGGCAAACAGATAGATGTGCTTTGTTTGGCGAAATCCAGGCAGTGGAATAGGCAAATATGGGAGGGCAGCTGGCTCACTACCTCATTCCTGGCTTGGCAGTTTGCCTGTGTTGCACTTCGTGTGTGACCTGTGATGTTCACACTGCTGTAGGGTAGGGATGCTGTTGGAATCTTCATACAGTAGCCATAATGATTCAGTGAGGCAAAACCTGCCTCAACCCATGGTTGTCTTTGGAGTCAGACGCGCTACCATTGTGCCACAAGGTCACAATCCCCTGGTCCTCTTTGAACATCAGCTCTTGCTGACCTTGATCTTGGGTCTTGGCCATGCAGAGTGGATTTAGGGTGCCTGACTATCCTGTTGGAATTCTTTTTTTTTTTTTTTTTTGGCAGGCAGAGTGGACAGTGAGAGAGAGACAGAGAGAAAGGTCTTCCTTTTGCCATTGGTTCACCCTCCAATGGCCGCCGTGGTAGGCACGCTGCGGCCGGCGCACCGCGCTGATCCGAAGCCAGGAGCCAGGTGCTTCTCCTGGTCTCCCATGGGGTGCAGGGCCCAAGCACTTGGGGCATCCTCCACTGCACTCCCTGGCCACAGCAGAGAGCTGGCCTGGAAGAGGGGCAACTGGGACAAGATCGGTGCCCTGACCGGGACTAGAACCCGGTGTGCCAGCGCCGCAAGGTGGAGGATTAGCCTAGTGAGCCGTGGCGCCGGCCGGAATTCTTTTTTTTTTAAAACATTTATTTATTTGTTGGAAAGGCAGAGCTACAGAGAGAGAAAGAGAGAGAAAGAGAGGGATCTTCCATCTGCAGGTCCACTTCCTAAATGGCCACAACAGCTGGAGCTGGGCCAGGCTGAAGCCAGGAGCTGGGAGCTTTTTCTGAGTCTCCCACGTGGGTGCAAGGGCCCAAGCACATGGGCCATCTTTGCTGATTTCCCAGGCACATTAGCAGGGAGCTGGATGGAAAGTGGAGCAGCCGAGACACAAACTGGTGCCCATAGTGGTGCCGGTGTTGCAGTCGGAGGCTTTATCCACTATGTCACAGTGCCTGTCCCATGCTGGGATTCTTGAAGTCTTGGTGTATAAAAGGGTGTGAAGCACTTCCATGAGTTCATAGTTTCACTCATTAAACAAGGAGGCCCCTGCATGCATCAAGTCCTGTGCTAGGTGCTGGGGGTTAAAACACAACACAGAGGTGCGTTTTACCCTCAAGGAAGTAACAGTAGAGAGTAACGACCATAGAAAATAACAGGTCCAGGCTGTGGCCAACCTGGAACCAGAGTGAGGAATGGCCTGTGTTTGCGAGGAAGATCCGGGAAGGTGAGCAAGGTGGTGTTGGGTCTGGGAAATGCAAAGAGTAGGAAAGGAATTCTCCAGCCGTGTAGACAGTGTCAGCAAGTTCAGGGGCTGGAATGGCTGTGAAATGCTTTAAAAGTTCAGCAATTTCTTATTGTGGAAAGATGCATCAAAGCTAAAGTGTGCTTTCTTGACCGTTTTAACTCTGTAGTTAGTGACGCTAAGTGCATTTGCCTTGTAGTGCAGCCAGCACCGCTATCCACCTGCAGAACTCTTTTCTGCTTGCAGAACTAAAGTTCGGTGTCCATCAGACACTGACTCCCTGCTCCCTCCTCATCCCCTGGAAACTGCCACACTGAATTCTGACTGCTCTAGGGACCTGGTGTAAGGGGACCCCTACAGCACGGTCTTCGTTGGGACCAGCTTATTTCACTTACCATACAGTCTCCAGGGGTCGTCCGTGTTGCCACATGTGTCAGAATATCCTTCCTCTTTCAGGATGAATAGTAGTCTACCACATGCTTCTACTATGTGTTATGTGTTATCAGTCCACTGATGGACACCGGGGCATTTCTATGTTTGGCTCTCTTGAATAATGTTGCTGACAACAAGGTTTCTACAGCAATCACCTCATTGCATCTATGAGAACGTAAGTTAAGCTGCAGGAAGGCAGGAGTCTATGGTGCCTTTGCCTGGCGTTGTGCTACCAGAGCTCAGAGTGGTGGCTGGCAGGTAGTAGGCACTCAGTTTGTTGAATGGATGGATTTGGCCCTTACAATAATCCTGGAAGGCAGCTGAGGGAGATGCTGTTTTCTTTCTAGAGAGAAAACCCACCGGGGACAGTCAGGAGCCTTGCTTGGTCTACACAGCAAGCAGGTGTCCAAGGGACCCCAACACGGGGCTCTGCTGCCCACCTGTGCATACCAGGGGGTTCCCTGAGGCAGCAGGAGCTGCAGATTCCATTTCAGACCCAGTTTTTCTCCACTGTGGGCTGTGTGCCTTTGCTATGTTACTTTACTTCTCTGAGAATCAGTCTGTGTTAAATAGACTCTCATATTACTTTTAGCATGTTCTGAAGGATAGAAGCGATACGAATAAAGCACCAGGTAGGCACCCACTGGGAAATTATTACCATCACAATGAGTTTCCAGAAAATCCTTTCATTTAGTCAGCGAAGGCAGCTATTTTCATTTTAGCACGGTATAGTTAATTTTAAAAAGCTACAAATAGACAACCTACTTTTTCCTGCCAGCTCTTCTGTTACGTCGCGTGTCACCATGAACAAGTGATCTCGTGTGTCGGAGCCTCAGTCTCCTCCTCTCTGAAATGGGGACAGGCACATTTCCCAGAGCTGCCTCGCCAGGAGCTGAGTGAAGGCACTGTGTCAGCTGCCATGTGCTGCCCCCAAGCATGAGGCACAAGCTGTTTCTCTGTTAGCAGCGTGCAACTTCCTTGCTAGACACTGGGGACAGACGGGAAACGCCAGGAGCTCCTTTTCTGTTCCCCTGATACCGCTTTCCTGTGATCCAGCAGCTCCAACGAGAGCCGCGGGGAAAATACAGCTTTCAAGGCATCCAGTGCCTTTCAAGTTGAGGCAGCTTGTGTGCAGCCGCAACCTGCCCCTGTTTGGGACGGGAGCACGAGGGCCTCCTTGCAGGGCAAGCCCCCAGCAGTCCTGCCCAGGCCAAGCCTTCTTTATTAGGGCTGTTGAATGACAAAAACACCCTTGTCTTAAGCAGCAGCAGTAATAGAGCAATGGGGGAAGGGGAAGGTGATAGAGGAACTGTGGTATTTGGCTGGAGGGAAGGGAAGGGCTGTCGCTGCAGAGCTTCCTATCTGCCTCCGCCTGGGTCCTCTCAAGTGAGCAGCGTGGGCACACCCAGCACAGAACCCTCTGTGGCGGTTCCACAGACGGGGACACAGCCAGGCCGGACGGGGCAGCGCAGGGCAGTTGGTCCCAGAGCAAATGAGGCCACTCTTCCTACACTCCACGTCTCTGTCTCCTCTCTGTGAAAAGTCAATGCCCACCCTCGTCACTTCACCAGGCCTGGATCTCATTTGCCGAGCACAAGCTAAGTGCAAAGGTGGCTTTTGCTCTGGCCAGTGCTGGACGTGAGGGTCTCTTGGCCTGGACTTGTGAGGTGCTGCTCTGAGGTCCTTGAGGGTTTCATTTGGGCAGTGAGGGAGTGAGTGTTGTGCAACCCGTGGACTCCCTTTGCTTAGGCTACCAAGAGTCTGGGATGGAGGTAGGACGTCAGTCTTTAAAAAGAAACTTGAGGCCAGAGCCGCGGCTCATTGGCTAATCCTCCGCCTGCGGCACCGGCACCCCAGGTTCTAGTACCAGTCGGAGTGCCGGATTCTGTCCCGGTTGCCCCTCTTCCAGTCCAGCTCTCTGCTGTGGAGGATGGCCCAAGTGCTTGGGCCCTGCACCAGCATGGGAGACCAGGAGAAGCACCTGGCTCCTGGCTTCGGATCGGCGCAGCGCACCAGCTGTAGCTGCCATTTGGG
Source organism: Lepus europaeus (assembly GCF_033115175.1). Taxonomy (NCBI): domain Eukaryota; kingdom Metazoa; phylum Chordata; class Mammalia; order Lagomorpha; family Leporidae; genus Lepus; species Lepus europaeus. Next base: position 4,303,490 of record NC_084839.1, read on the forward strand.
GAGTGAACCAACGGAAGGAAGACCTTTCTCTCTGTCTCTCTCTCTCTCACTGTCTAACTCTCCCTGTTAAAAAAAAAAAAATGAAAGAAAAGAAAGAAACTTGAGCACTCCTTGCAGAAGACTGAATATTTATTTCCTAATGGTTTGGAAGGATGCCCGGGAGTCCCCTGGCCAGAGAAGGGAAGACAAGACACGGAGAGAGAGACTCACGACTGTGCACAAGGAGAGCAGTTTTCTGCTTCTCCTCTTACTTTGAATGGAGGTTTATCCCAAAGACAAAGAGGTCTTTGAGTCAATAACTCTGAGCAAAACTGGGGTTTAACTATAGCTGATGGGTACCTGGAGTCTGTCCCCTCATAACCTTTGAAGCAGGAGGATAAAACTTTCAGAGAACGGACCCTATGGAAGAGACTAAAGGAAAACCTACCCTTGGCGGTACAGGGCACATCCTGCAGCCTCAGTCAACCCTGGGCTCTCCAGCCAGGAACAGGGATGGTAGAATGGAAGGCAGAGCTTCAGGGGACCAAGCACGTGGGTCTCGGGTACATTCGTAGAGCCTGTGTCTGGGGCTCACCGCTCCGTTAGATGAGGCAGAGAGCTCAGACCTTCCAAGGGTTGATAGAGTTGACCACAGCTGAGGATGAGTGACTGGTGCCAGGTAACTCGTTTATCAGAGGTTAGATGCCCTTGAAGTAGGACTGAGGGGCGTTCCTTGGAGGCATTGGGGAGTTTGTTACATTGTGTTCCTCAGAGAATGTTAACGCAAAAGCAGAGGATGAGCGTGGGAGCCACTGCTTTCCCTGAGCAGCTGTCCCAGAGGCGCTCCTGGCCACGCTGTGCACGCCCGTTCTTTCTGCCTCTGTGTGGTTAGTTCACCTGTGCTGTGGGAAAAATGAAGGCTCGGCACAGTGTGATAGGGGGATAAAAGTATTCTGGCTGAAGTCTTATTTTACTTGAGGAATGTTTTTGGTGAATGATAAGATTTCCTAAGTTTTAGGACTCCATTTCATTTACATTTTACTCATCCACCAGTGTCACATATCCATCCACCCACCCATCCATTCACCTACCCATCCATCCATCCATCCATCCATCTACCCATCCACCCACCCACCCATCCATCCACCTACCCAACCAACCATCCATCCACCACCCATCCATCCATCCACCACGCACCCATCCATCCACCTATCCATTCATCCACCCATCCAGCCAGCCACCCACTCACCCATTCACCCATCCACCCACCCACCCATCCATTCACCCACCCACCCACTCACCCATTCACCCATCCACCCACCCACCCATCCATCCACCCACCCATTCACCCATCCACCCACCCACCCATCCATTCACCCATCCACCCACCCACCCATCCATCCACCTATCCATCCATCCACTCATCCATCCACCCACCCACTCACCCATTCACCCATCCACCCACCCACCCATCCATCCACCCATCCACCCACCCATCCATCCACCCACCCACCCACTCACCCATTCACCCATCCACCCACCCACCCATCCATCCACCCATCCACCCACCCATCCATCCACCTATCCATCCATCCACCCATCCATCCACCCACCCACTCACCCATTCACCCATCCACCCACCCACCCATCCATCCACCCATCCACCCACCCATCTATCCACCCACTCACCCATTCATCCATCCACCCACCCACCCATCCATCCACCTATCCATTCATCCACCCATCCAGCCAGCCACCCACTCACCCATTCACCCATCCGCCCACCCACCCATCCATCTACCCATCCGTGCATTCCATTACTTATTTGTCAAGCATTTTATTAAGCACCTGCTGGATGCAGGCTGTGGCAGTATCAGTGGTGTGGAAGACATGGTTTCCTGTGACACAGCAAGTGACAGCCACCTTATGAAAGCAATGGTGTGTGTGTAGGAGCACTGAGCAGGCAGACATAAGAAATGGTACCATTTTGTCTTTCAAGTTATCCGTTCTGGGTTCTTCTCCTCTTACATCAGAGGTGTGGGGACTCTGTAGCTCTCTGTTCACATCTGTCAGGTGGGCAGCCCTGTAGCATGCTTTGAGCAGCAGCATGGAACGTCAACCCCTTGGAGAGCCTGGGTGCTCAGAGGTGAATGGGACAGGGGCCTCTGCCAAAGTCCCAGAATGAACAGCAGGGCCCACTGTGCAAGGTGGACAGACAGAGCCTCTTACCTGAGGTTCAGAAACACGGCAGGGCTTCCTGTTTGGGTCCCAGCCCTGCTGGGTGGTGCTGCTGCTGCCTCACTGCTGTGGGTGTGCTCTGCCTGCACCCTCCCTGGTGGTGGTGCTGCCTTTGGAGCTGTCCTCAGGGATGGCTGTTTGCTCCTGCTTGCTGTGTAGGTGCCATCTGCAAACAGAGTGAGAACCTGCTCAGAGCAGCTTGGAGCAAGTCCGTCGCAGCGTTGTCAACGCGCACACACACACTGCTCCCTTTTAGGGCGACTCCACGGGGCTCATTAGCACTGTGTGGAGAGGCCTGGACGAGGCTTCCTGGGAACCCCTATGAAGTTTATGTGCTGTGGTGCAGGGGCCCCATAAAAGCTCCAGCTTGGGCAGGGTGCACGGCTGACGCTGTCTCCACTCAGCAAGGCCGTAAAAGGCCTATACGAGAGAAAACAGCTCTGTCAGTCCTAATCTGGCGATCACTCATATTTACAGGACCATCTCTCTCCCTTTCTTTCATCCTCAACTTCACTGTGTTTTCTTTTGGCTTTCAACAGTAACTTTGAAACCTGGAAATTAGAAATGGAAAGACCAGGGAAAAGATTGAAGAGACAACTAAAATCTTTTATTGGAAACTATAAAAAGACCATACAAGCCTATATACCAAGACTTTTAAAACAAATGTATGAGCAGGTTTTAGGAGAAGAATCCAATGGAGATGTAACATCTTGTATCTCAGGATGAACAAAGCCCGGACAGAAATACACATCCTTTCATCCCAATCAATCACCCTGTAAATTAAAATGCTGAGTCCTCTGGATTCAGTTCTCTTATCTCAGCCCGCTAAAGACATTTGCCTTCCTCTTCTGAAGGAAAAGGGCAATTTATGTGCAGTCCGCAAAGGTGAAAATCAGCATGATGTTAAGATTCTTTTTAAAACTTGCCACCCACACTCCCTGAGATCCGGCTCTGGCCGCTGGTGGTGGAGGGGACTTTTGCAGGCGCAGGCTGGGAAGGCGGTCCCAGGAAGGAGGCAGGGTCACTCTGGGGAGTCAAGTTGCAAAATTTGAGGATTTATGGAGGACGCTGAACCAGAAGCAGAACGCCTCTCGGCGGCCTTGTGTGTGGCACTGTTTCCCCAGCCATAAGGCCTGATGCTGCACATTAGTAGTGCGTGATATTTCAGATGGTGCGAAACACACAACTGGGGCACCATCAGAGACAGCTCTTTATTTCAAATAGCAGCTCCTTTTCTTGCACACTTTTTGAGTGTTTGGCTAGAGTCCTTTCAGAAGAACATCCTTTATCTCCAAGGGTTTGGGCTGAAGCGCTGAGCCTTTCAGAGAGGCAGTCTGGAGTGATGAACTTCCCCTGAACAGGTGGCCAGGCCCCGGAGCTGTGCCACCGCTTAATTAGCAGGGTGTTTGCAAGGCCATTTAGGGCAGGACTGTGGGAGCCGAGCGACGCCTGGACAGGACTTAGAAGACCCAAATTCAAGTTGTGGCTCTGACAGATACTTATCCGGAGCTGTGAAACTTGAGGTGTGTGAACTTTTCTAATTTGCGTGAACTTGGCGGAGTTAATTTAAACTGCTGACCTGAGTTCTTATGGGATCAGTAAGACTCGGTCAATTGCGAACTCTAAGATGCTACACACAAATTTCATTCCCTCATAGCTGGCTACTGCATTTGTTCACAAATACTGTGAAGGAGTGGGCATCTAGCTTAATGGTTAGGACACCTGCCCCCCACAGCCGAGTGCCTGAGTTGATTCTCAACCCTGCTTCCCCAATCCAGTTTCCTGTCAAGTAAATGAGTTCCTGACATCCACGTGGGAGACCTGGATTATGTTGCTGGCTCCTGAATGTGGCCTGGCCCAGCTCCAGCTGTTACAGGCATTTGAGAAGTGAACCAGGGAATGAGATCTCCGTATCAGCACCGCCCCCCTCTCCCCAAATAAAGTTTTTAAAAAATCCACAAATACCTATGGAGCACCTGCTTTTTGAAGCACATGTCTCTGTCCTGGAAATGAGCAAGACTCACACGGACCCTGCCGTCAAGGGCTCTCGTCCTCAGCAGAGGAACATTCAGTGCGCACGTCAGTAATTGTAATGTGCAGAGCAATGTTGGCCTATGTTCAGTGACCTGGAAACAGATCGGGCTGAGGAGAGAGGGCACCCTACCTCTGAGCACGTCCAGTGAATGCTTCCAGAGGCGTTTGGGCAGAGCCCTGTGGGAGCTGCAGTGTGAACTGCACAGATTTAGAGCTCAAGTAAATGATGAGCCGGGGTTGAGGGTGTCTGGCTGCTGAAGACGAGCTGCAGGTGAGGAAGACCACGCTCACTGCCGGTGACTAGGGGGGCAGGCAGACGTCCAGAGGTAAGTGCCGGGCTGCTCAGGTGTGGTCAGCTGTGAATGGACATGGATCCTCAGACTTCCAGCTAAAGCAGGCTGAGAGACTCCAAGGAGACAGAGGGCTTTAAATGGCTGCTCTGCGAGATGTCCCCAAACCAGGCAGCATCCTCTGTGTGCAAGTGGAGAAGTGGTGGCTGTAACAGATTCCCATGCCGGCTGCATGGCCCGGACGGCCCAGGAACTCTCAGATGCAGAGGAAGAGGCAGGAGCTACAGAAGCCAGGCCAGAGAGGCGGGTGGGGGCTCCCTGAGGATGGCCCAGCGTAGCTGAGGTTTCAGGCAGACCAGTGAGATTTCTGGCATGGAGGAGACAGGATGTACAAAGCTCCACCACCTTTCCCACTTGATTGATTAGATGATGTTGGTGTCATCAACTGAGATGCTAAAAAAAAAATAGGTTTGGAGCTGAGATAAAAGATTTAGTGACGAAATCACTGTTAAATCAAGTAGCAGCCATATTTACGATTTAGTGTGACAAATTTAAAATGAGGGTCGCAGTATGAAATTTCCACTTATTTACTGGAAGCAGCTACTGTTGTCAATAGTAGGCAGGTTTGTAACTAATCCCCGCAGTCATTAACTGCGACGTTTTACAGAGCATGTGCCCTGCAGGTACGCAGTCTCCTTGGACACAGCAATCACTCAGCTCCAGAGGTGGTTCCAAAGAGAATGGTGGTGTGTGGGGAGAGGCACCCCCAACCCCAGGTCCCTCCCAGGCCACCTCTGACCCGAGCGTTTATGCAGTCTGTGTACTTGTCAGCTGGCCACCCCGGGGGGTGTGGGATGCACAGGTCCCGGTGAAGGCTTTGGTGCAGGTTGTCTCAGTCACAGGACCAGAAGAGGGAAACAGTGGCCCAGCTGCTCCTCCCAGCGCGAGGTGCTCTCCCTGCCTAGGCTGTGGAAGTCACCCAGGCCGCTGGGCTCACAATCCTCCCAGCTCCCCACCATCCCCACCTGGGCACCTCTGGCCACCGATGATAATTGTGGCCAAGATTCCTGGGTCCTGGGGCACCCACCCTGCTGCCAGGACCCTGCCCCCAAAGTGGCTGGCTCTGGCCCCAACTTTGCATTTTTTTTTTTTGGACAGGCAGAGTTAGACAGTGAGAGAAAGAGAGATAGAGAGAAAGGTCTTCCTTTTCCGTTGGTTCACCCCCCAAATGGCCGCTACGGCCAGCGCGCTGCCCCGATCCGAAGCCAGGAGCCAGGTGCTTCTTCCTGGTCTCCTATGTGGGTACAGGGCCCAAGCACCTGGGCCATCCTCCACTGCACTCCCGGGCCACAGCAGAGAGCTGGCCTGGAAGAGGAGCAACCAGGACAGAATCCAGCGCCCCAACCAGGACTAGAACCCAGGGTGCCGGTGCTGCAGGCGGAGGATTAGCCAAGTGAGCTGAGGCACTGGCCCCCAGCTTTGCATCTTAGACACTGTCTTACCATTCCCCCATGTTACCATCATGTTCCCAGTCCCCTATTGGCCTGGGTGACCTCAGGCCTACCCACCTCAGCCTGGTTCCTCAGCTTCCGTGTGCCCGTGGCCACAGCTCTTTCCATTTCGGCTTCCCCAGGAAGAAGCCAGCATAGCCTCGGCCACTCCTCCACACTCTTCAGGACCCGCTAGGCTGCTGCTTTGCTGAGCGGATTTCTGGCCTTCTCTGAGGCTGTGCAGGTGTGCAATCTCCATCCCCCTCCAGGCTGTGAGTGGCTGACAGCACAGGCTAGGTGTCATTCCTCTTCCAAGGTCGGCATGTGGCCAGTAGCAGGTGCCCACAAAGCCTGAGTCACAGATCTGAGCTGTTGCAAGCAAGCCCAGGTCCCTGCTCTCAGCTCCCCCAGCACTGTGCCCACACTACCGCAACGGGCACATCACTTACCCCAGACGCGCTCACTTCTGTGCTGTGTTTCCTTGGCCCCAAAAGCGGGCTTAGATCGGTTTTGTTTGTCCTTACCTCAATGTCAACAGACCAAAGACAGCCGCATAGCAGGGCCATGTTTGTTGAATAATGAATAAATGAAAGGAATGGCTCCGCAGCCTACATTGCTTCTTTGTCCCCTCTCTGGTCCCCTACTTTTAAATTGCTTTTTATTTATTGGCAAACTGGTGTAATATTATATTAATGCTATTTATTATATTGATGCTATGTAGTGATTTTATGGGTACAATTATGTTTACATGTGTAAAGTGTATAGCGTATAACAGTTCTTCACAAATTCCAATTCAAAATGTGGAAAATGCTCAGTAGAAAGAAACCAAGCATGGGTTTCAACATTTTTTGGTACCCAAATAAACTTATCTTTCAATTACATGGCTCCACATAACCTTTGGAAGGGCTCTTCTGCAGGGTCTTAAGCCAGCTTAATTATATTCTATATGAGTCTGCACACACACATTGCTGCACGTAATAAGTGCACACCTGTGTGTATACTTTATGAGAGTGAAGTAAATGCCAGCACATTGTATTCTTCTCCAGTGAAAGGGAACCAGGCTGGCCCTTGCTGTGTCTCAGGTTGCCCGTTTATGAAACGTGGGTTTAGCTAAATGGCTGAGGTTGTTTTCCCACTTTAAAATGCTATGTGTGTGCGGTTCTTCTTTTTTGCAGTTTTGACTTCATTTTCAAGTTTGCTTGATGGCTGTGAGAGATCTTATGTCGCACGGGAATATTTTCAAACCCATTGTACTATGAAAAAAAAATCACGTGGAGTTTCACTCGACGCCAAAAACATCTTAATTACCTGCTGTCTTTTAAAGTATCCTTCCTGGAGGACGCAAATTGGCAGGGGCTGTTGGAGGTAAGACGCCAGAGAGGGGGATGCGCGATTTCCCTACCACGCGGCATCTGAGATGCAATTATTTCCCATTGGTTCCTGCAGTTCGATTCCCCAAACCTGTTTCCCTAATCATGCAAAGAAGCCTTTTGGCCCATGCAGACAGCGTGGAAATGAGAAACCATCCGCATAAGTGAGTGCGGGGGACTCTATGAGGAGTGCGGGGTCTCCAGCCGCAGCATGGCTGGGGCCGCCTGGCGGGGACCAGGGACGCTTGCACGGCCCATCACAGTGGGGGCTTCCCCTTCGTTTCACCCTGCATCTAACGTTTTCCCAAACTGTCCCTCAGCACAAGCTTATAGGGACCAGCGCCCTCCCACTGGGGTCCGGGACCCTGCTCCGTGCGCAGCGGGGAGCAGGCTGCGACCCCCAGCTTCTCTGTGGCCTGCCTGGGATCTGCATCCGGTACATGTCCCACAGTACAAGTGCATGTGCTGTGGAACTGGGCAAGTCACGCTGCCCCCATCAGTGTCATGGCCAACGGTGTTTCCCGCAGACATGAAGTACGGTGGAGGTATTGTCCCACTGCTAAGAAATCCTTCTTCCTTTGCGTTACTGTGGCAGGAAAAATAGGACCTAAAAGCTTTGACCCCTGGGGTGAGGAAGTGTGAATGTGTGGGTGGCCAGCCCGGGGACCCTCTGTCCCACACTTGAGGGGCTTCACACTTTCACTGGGAGTAGGTTTGTGAGGGCTGCGAATCGGGCAGGCCCCCTCCAGGCCCAGTTAACCATCCCATCCTGGGGTCCCACAGATACACGTGACCTAGATGCTCACGCAGTGACTGATGGACAGAGCATGAAGCAGAACTTGCCTCCTCTCGGTACGGCCACTCGGTTCTCTTCATGCATAAAATGGACACCAGGGGATGTGTGCAGATGACAGGTGTAATGTGTGTGTGTGGTAAATGCAGATTTTAGCTCATGCATAAAATCTCTGATGGGATGTTATGTCTTCAAAATGAAAATTTATTTTCTGACTTAAATCATTGTTGGTGTCAAAAGAAAAGACTGAGTCAAGAATATCATGATGATTTCTCGCTGTTACATGAAGAATTGTGGGGGCTGGCACTGTGGCATAGCGGGTAAATGCTGCTGCCTGCGGTGCTGGCATCCCACATGGACGCCGGTTCAAGTCCCGGCTGCTCCACTTCCGATCCAGCTCTCTGCTATGGCCTGGGAAAGCAGTGGAAGATGGCCCAAGTCCTTGGTCCCCTGCACCTGTGTGGGAGACCCGGAAAAAGCTCCTGGCTCCTGGCTTCAGATCAGCTCAGCGCTGGCCATTGTGGACATCTGGGGAGTGAACCAGCAGATGGAAGACCTCTCTTTCTCTCTCTCTCTGCCTCTGCCTCTATGTAACTCTGCCTTTCAAATAAATAAGTAAGTCTTTAACAAAAAAAGAATTATGAAAATAATTTTGCTGTATTGAAGAGTGTTACAAAATTGAGCGTTTCTGAGTGCTCATCACTTGGCAGAAAGAAAAAAAATCAGCAACTTTCCTGCCTCCAGTCTCAAAAGCGTAGCTGACCCCAAGGAGTGTCTGTAGAAACAGACTTCTTGGGGCAGCTCCTAGTGACACCCCGCCCATTTCCTTCACTTCCCAGCACTCTTTATATAGGGAGATGCCTGTTTCCCTGCTGTTTGCGGGTTCCTCCCCCTCCTCATTAGCTCTGGCCGCCCTTCCAGAGGCAGCACAGTAAAGAAGAAAGAAAACGTCTGAGTTTTCATGGACCTGGGTTTAATTTCCAGTCGTGCGTCACTGTGTTGTGTTCTCGCAAGTTAGTTTTTCTGCGAGTGAATGGAGCTGATGAGAGCAGCGAGTGGATGTCTGTGGAAGAGGGGAGGTGCAGCACAGGGCCTGTTGCCTGGTAGACAGTGCCGACGTCAGCATCTTTGGGGGAATCGCTGCTTTCCTGGTCCCTTTGAGCCAGACCCTTTTGTCTCAGTCGGGTTCTCATGGCCAAGTTCTGCGGGGAGGACAAAGGTCAATCTCTCCTCTGCCCCACTCTCAATGTGCACATGCACACGCTGGCCACATACGCACATTTGTATCTGTATCAGAGCCACACAGACTGGTTTGCACGTTGAATGTCTGTGCTCCTTGTGTAACGGAAAGATACCATTGTGTGTAACCGCATGACCTGGGCCTGTGACTTTCTCAAATCAGGTTTGATTCTTTGTGGCTAAACAGGGTAATCTAGGGGCTTGATTTACAATGTGGGACGAGATGGATTCCTACTCCACGATCCCCGAGTGCAAACGTGCACCCCCTCTCTATTTTTGTTTCCCTTTCGGCACATGCTTTTTATCAGGGGATTCCTTCTTGCCAAATATTCCTGTTTTAAACTTGGCTTTTCACGAGGCCAAGCAATTTAAACATTTGGGCAATTCTATCAATGCATATTTTCCACTGTGTAATAAAATAATAGTTCAGCTGAAAACATTATTAATTCCAAATTTAGCAGAGCCTGGCGAGCGGAGCATTTGCCAGGAGTGGCCTTTGCTCTCTGTCTGGGGGGATGGAGGGTGGCGGGAGCAGCTGCTTCTGCTTTCACATGTGGGAAAAGGTAATGATTTTTCAGAGACGCCTTGTCAGAGAGGGACGAGATGGAAGACAGAACACTCACTGTCTCAGAGGAGAAGGGACCCTCATGCGTTTTTTTATTGCATGTGAAAAAGACCATTGGTTTCCCACATACCTGTTACTAGCTGGTGCAGGGTAAGCCTACATTCGGCCAACCAAGCGAAAACATATTTGTCTTTGGGTGCATGTGGTATGGTGATGTCTGTTAGTTCTCTGTGCCTTTATTCCTGAATTTTAAAAGTGTTCATCTGTAAGCAAGATTTATTTAGAAAAAAATAGAAAAATAAAAAAATAGAAAAAATAGAAAAAAATAGAAAAAAAATCTCTGTATCTTTTTTATGTATTAAAGAAGGAGAGAAGGATGGAGAGGGTGTGGGAGAAGAAGAGAGGGAGACACACATACACTCACAGAAAAAGGGACAGAGAAAGAGAGACAGAGAGAGACAGAGAGAGAGAGAGAGAGGCTTCCATTCGCTTATTCACTTCCTGAGTTCCTGTAAGTGTTGGGGCCAGAATGAAGAGCTGCATAGTCAATCCAGGTCTCCGATGTGGGTACCAGGAACCCCAGTACTTGAGTCATCATTGTCTGGGACGGATAAGCACATCTAGGTACTCTGATATAGGATGTGGATACCTTAACTGGCATGTTAGCCATTAGGAAAATGCCTGCCCCTAAAACCTCTGTTTGAAAGAAAGATTTAATATGGACAAAGCTTGAATAAAATTTAGAGAATTTTATTCTTTTCTGTTCTCTGCAATGAACTTGTCTTGTTATCTCTGTCCCTGTCCCAGGAGCCAGGAAAGTGGTGGCCAGCTTGTGTCTCATGGGCATAGATGATGGTATAAGGGCTTCAAACAAGACTTGCCTGGGGTTTATGGCCTCCCCTTTCTTCATTAACATCTTCAATAATTCTTTTTTTTAAACAAATTATTTATTTATTTGAGAGAGAGAGTTACAGACAGAGAGAGAGAAAGAGAGAGAGAGAGAGTGGTCTTCCATCTGCTGGTTCACTCTCCAAATGGCCACAACGGCTGGAGCTGGGCCTATCTGAAGCCAGGAGCCAGCAGCTTCTTTTGGGTCTCCAATGCAGGTGCTGGGGCCCAAGCACTTGGGCCACCTTCCACTGTATTCCCAGGCCATAGCAGAGAGCTGGATCGGAAGAGGAGCAGCCAGGCCTAGAACCAGTGCCCATATGGGATGCCAGCACTGAAGGCAGAGGATTAACCTACTGCATCACAGCACTGGCCCCTTCAATAATAACTTACATCTTGTGCGAAATGTTTTTCAGAAACGGATAAAGCTATTATTCTGCAAAGCAGCACATGAGGCTAGTGAGCTACAAAGATGCTTTTGGTGTCATCACCAGCTCCTTGGTCTGTTTGGATACTCAGGTTCACTCAGAGTTGTCAGGGATGTTTCTGGTTATTGACCCTTCATTTGAGGTCCAGAATAAAGCCTTCAGTTGGCTGAATAATCCACTCCTTCATTTCTATTGAGACCACTAAATAAACTCGCCGTATTTTCCATTCAGGAAAAGTGATTTCAGAGAGCCCAAGACAGATGAAGGAACTTAGAATGCCCTGCACCTTGTCGTCCATCACGGGAGCAGCACACGCTCCCCTCGTCCCAGCGTCATTCCATGCTGACCTGTGCCCACTGCCACTCGGCTCGGGGGGGCACGTTTAATCTGACGGCAGCCACACAAATGTGTGTGTCCATAGAAACCCGGGTTTCTTGTTCTCCCTACGGCTTACAACTGTGGTTGATTGTTAACCAGTTTCCTTTCTCTCCCTCTCTCCAAGCAGATTTATTAGCACAAATATGTCATGCAAATGATGATTTATGGGGGCTCTGGAGCCCCTGAGAAAACATATTGATTTAGGGGAACCTGCGTCCCCTGCCACAGCCTTGTGACAGGAGGCGCGGATGGGCGGACGAAAGCTGACTTGAATTCATCAGCCTGCCAGAAACTCCGCTTGCGGGGTTTTCTGCCGCTGCTGCTGCTTTGCCCGAGTTCCACCTTTGGAATGTGTCCTTCCTGTTTCCTCACTGCTGTCCCCGTGCTGATGTCACTCACTCTGTAATCAGCTCAAGGATGAGCACATTTGCCTTCGGAGCGTTTCTCGTGAGCCGATCAATAGGGAGAGGTTTGCTCCTAAGAGTGACGGAGAAACGCAGGGGACGAGGGCCACAAGGTTATCTTCTGCCTCCTGACTCTGTCTGGATTCCCAGGAGAAATACTTTCTGTCCAATCGATCGTCACGTGGCTGACCTATATTCCCCGCCATGCACACACACGACCAGCCGCAGCAGGACCTGGGGCACCTTTCCAAGGATCTTTCTCTAGTGGTCGTGGCAGGTGTTTCTTCAGCTCCATGGAGCCGACACAAAAGCATCTGATGGTGGTGGCTGGGTGGGGGGGAGCACAGCCCATGCTTTCCTGAATAGGAGCTGAGAATAAGAGCAGCAGGCAGGAAGCAAACAGAATCTTGCAATTATATTTAATTGCAAAAGACATCTAGGTCCTGCACTTTAGAACATCAATAAAAGGAGCTTTGTTTTGTTTTCTGGGCTCAGCCAGGGTGATTAGGGAAGGGAATATGATCCATGGCATTGATCACCCTCTTCATTCTCATAATGTCTCTCCCTGTTTCCTTGATAATTTTACTTTCAAAGTGGGAACAATGGAGTTATGTGACCCTCTGGGCCCAAGTCCACCACCCTCTTGACAACCTCCATTAGTCTTTGAGAGCCTCTGCATTTGCTAAATCTCAGCGGTTCACCTGCAGTCACACAGCAATCAGTGGCCAAGTTAATTGCAATCAATATCTCCTCCCGTGCTCCCTGCCCTGCCCTTCCCCACAGTCATTTTATCTGCCTGGACAGACCGGCAGCCATGGGCAGGGCACACGGATCTGTAGGGTGAGGATTTGGGGCAGGAGCAAGGCTTCCGTGTCTCTCCAGATTTGTAATATTTAGACGACTTTGACTTTCAACTTTCAGGTTTGAATATTTTTTTTTCAATTCTCTTTATATACAGAAGATCAATTTAGTATATATTAAGTAAAGATTTCAACAGTTTGCACCCACACAGAAACACAAAGTGAAACATACTGTTTGAGTACTAGTGATAGCATTAAATCACAATGTATAGCACATTAAGGACAGAGATCCCACATGAGGAGCAAGTGCACAGTGACTCCTGTTGTTGACCCAGCAAATTGAAACTCTAGTTTATGGTGCCAGTAACTACCCTAGGCTCCCATCATGAGTTGCCAAGGCTATGGAAGCCTTCCGAGTTCACCGACTCTGACCATATTTAGACAAGGTCATTGTCAGAGTGGAAGTTCTCTCCTCCCTTCAGAGAAAGGCACCTCCCTCTTTTTTTTTTTTTTTTAAAGAGAAAGGGTTTATTGGGAAACACCCAACAGACCAGAAAGCTGATTCCAGCCAAGACTGGGAGAAAAGTCACTCACCTTTTGTAGGTAGAGGGGTTTGTCTGTAGAGAAATTTTGAACAATTATACAGCATTAAGTGGAGAAGAGGACCATCAGTACACACAGGTTGGGAGTAGAGCCATTGGTGGTAGAGTAGAGGTTATGATTATGAAGGAATGAGGCCCAAGTACGCTAGACAGGGTATAGAACAAAGGACAGAGTCATTATTAGAGGAGCTAAGAAAGGTGCTGTCTAAGCTACAATTAAGTTTTCTGATTTAGAGGCAAATAGAACCTGACAGAAGGGGCTTGATAATAATCTGTTGGGCTTCGGCCTTGTAAGTTAAGAGGCCCAGACCTATCTATCTCTTCACATGGGGTACATCCTAAGGGAGGTGTGAACCTCCTAGGGGAAGGCACTCTGTTGACTTTCGTTACTTAGCTGGCCTGGGAAGAGAGCTGGCCAGGTAAAGGCAGGTGGCATCTCTAACAAGAAATTTACAGTTCTGCCTGCAATGTTGCTGACCCTACTTGACCATCCCCTCAGCTGCAGTGGTCACTTTGGAAGCTGGGCTGAGTGAAGGGCTTTTCAGCTTAGAGCCAATAAGATCTGTGACTCTGACCTGGGTATCCTTCGACTCCAGGGCAGGTCCATTTCCAGTGATCTAACTCTTGGCAGAGCTGCCAGGGCTCTTCACAAGCTGACTTCTGCTGAAGCCCAGGCTTACCATATTGAAAACTACTGCAGTGGACTGGCCTGTTGGGTCTCCTTGAGGGCAGATCACAGTACAGAACAGCCATTAATAGGCCTGCCACCCATTGCTTCTGTTGCCTAGCTTTCTTTTCCTCCTGGTATTTGTTAAAGCAGACCAGAGGATGCAAGTCAAGGGAGTGCCCAAGTCCCATCTCTAATCTTTGGTGACCTGAACTACAAGTCTATAGTCACAGGCATGTTCTGTAGTAGTTTTTCTAAGGTAGACAATGCCCATGAGGAAAATTATATTCTCACTTTAAAACTTTCTTTCCCTTTGGTCTGAAAGGGAGGTTTTTTCTACTTACTGTTTACTTCGCTGATGGTGAAATAAATCTAGCTATGAGATTATTATTTAAGTTCTTATTTTGGCTATGCTATTACAGAAAAATGTTAGCCATCTCTTTTATAAGGTCTAAAGATTAAATTGTGCATCCTACAGATTCCTTCATAATAGAATTAGTTTCCTACCTTGAGGAGAATAGGGAAATGAAAGAACAAGTTGGGCTTAGAATAGAGAAATGAGGGAGCAAGTCCTAGATCGCTTGCTGACAATAGCAATATTACATGAAAACTTAGCAAACAGTTTCAACCATTAGATAACAACTTAAGAAAACACTTACCAGAAGGAAGGTCAAATGCCTTCTATAAATTTTAAGAATCATGTATTTGGAAATACCTCTTAAATATCTAACATGGTGTAGTTTGTTTAACCAGTAAACTTAAGCAAAAACATATAAAATGTTTTTAATTTCTTTCTACCAACAAGTTTAAAACATATGATACACAGATTCAGGTCACAGAACTAAAATGTATCTTTGATTAATTTTAGCAGCTTAAATTTATGGACAATCTTATCTATAAGCCATTTAAAATAAAACTCTTAATAAAATTTCCCCATGTGGACATACAATATGTACACACATATAACATGATAGACCAATATAGCAATTTTAATAATAACTTCTAAATTCTTTAAACTCTTTTTGTAGATTGCCAATTGATTTGAATTGCTTTTTGTTTTTAGTAACCTCAGTTAACCATACTTTCTCTCAGTTGGTACTGTTAATACATTATTGGCTTCATCTGTTTGCAGAGCCATCCCAAAGTACTGAATACAATAGAAGTGGCTGGAAAAAGTCCATAGGAACCTATAGGAGGACAGCTAAACACAGAACCAACAACACTTTAGTTTTATGAGCAGCAAATCATATATAACTGTGGATGACAAAAGACTTTAAGTCGCCATGTTTAAAATTATAAACTCATCAACCAACAAGAGGCACTTGCTTACTTCACAGTATTTTTGAAAGCACCTGTAGGATTTTACAAGTATTTAACCCTTGAGGCCTCTGGGGCTTTCTCATTAAGATAACTATCATGTCTAGTAACACAATTAGGATAACATTTTAAATAAGGTAACACAAATTTTAGCCTGAGCTTTTTTCATTTCTGTTGGCATGGTATATCTTTTTTCACTTTCAGTCTGTATGCATCTTTGTTGGAAAGATGTGTTTCTTGTAAGCAGCAAATAGATGGGTTTTGTTCCTTAACCCAATCAGCCAATCTGTGTCTTTTAACTCGACAGTTCAGGCCATTAACGTTCAATGTGACTATGGATAAGTAGTAACTTTGCCCTGTCATTTGCCAAAGATATTTTCTAATATACATTTTGAGCTTCCTGTGATCTTTTGCTGTGAGGTTTCCTTCCTTTACCTTCTTTCATATTGATGACCGTGTTTCTGTGTTTCTGTGTATAACACATCTTTAAGCATCTTTTGCAGAGCTGCACAAGTGGTAACAAATTCTTTCAATTTCTGTTTGCTGTGAAAGGTCTTTATTTCACTTTCATTCACAAATGAGAGCTTTGCGGGATATAATATTCTGGGCTGGCAGTTTTTCTCTCTTAGTACCTGGGCTATGTCTCGCCATTCCCTTCTAGCTTGTAGGGTTTCTGATGAGAAGTCTGCTGTGAGTCTAATTGGAGATCCTCTGAGAGTAATCTGACATTTCTCTCTTGCACATTTTAGGATCTTTTATTTATGTTTCACTGTGGTGAGTTTGATTACAACATGTCGTGGTGAGGATCTCTTTTGGTCATGTTTACTAGGGGTTCTATGAGCTTCCTGTACTAGGATGTCTCTGTCCTTCTCCAGACCCGGGAAGTTCTTTGCAAGTGTCTCACCAAAAAGGCCTTCTAATCCTTTCTCCCTCTCCATGCCTTCAGGAACTCCTAGAACCCGAATGTTGGGTTTTTAATAGTATCCTGTAGATTCCCAACAATATTTTTTATATTTCTAATTTCCTCTTCTTTTCTTTGGTTTGACTGTACACTTTCCTGTGCTGTCTTCTAAGTCTGATATTCTCTCTTCTGTTTCACTGACTCTGTTTTTAAGGCTCTCTAATGTGTTTGTCATTTGATCTATTGAGTTCTTCATTTCATTTTGATTTCTCTTCACTATCACACTTTCCTGTTCTACTAGTTTCTGTGTTTCATTTTGATTCCTCCTTAAGATTTCATTTTCTCGAAGGAGATTTTCTATCCTGTCCAGTAAGGAATTCCGTAGCTCAAGCGTTTGTTTTTGAACACTTCTAATTGTTCTTATCATAAATTTTTTGAAATCTGTATCTTGCATTTCTTCCATCTCATCATCTTCATAATCTTGGCTTGGGGTGTCTTGTTCATTTGGGGGTGTCATAATGTCTTACTTGTTCTTGTGTTCTTGGTTTTTGCGTTTATTGCTTGGCATTGTAGAGATATTCTTTGTATTTTTTTTTATTTTTTGGACAGGCACAGTGGACAATGAGAGAGAGACAGAGAGAAAGGTCTTCCTTTTGCCATTGGTTCATCCTCCAATGGCCGCCGCGGCTGGCACGCTGTGGCATTTGCACCGCACTGATCCGATGGCAGGAGCCAGGTGCTTCTCCTGGTCTCCCATGGGGTGCAGGGCTCAAGCACTTGGGCCATCCTCCACTGCACTCCCTGGCCACAGCAGAGAGCTGGCCTGGAAGAGGGGCAACTGGGACAGAATCTGGCGCCCCAACCGGGACTAGAACCCGGTGTGCTGGAGCCACAAGGTGGAGGATTAGCCTAGTGAGCCGCAGTGCCGGCAAGATATTCTTTGGATTCTCCTTCCCTTGCTATGGTGTTTGGTGTTTTTTCTTGTTATACTATGACTATATTAAGTGGACAGTCTGCTTTTGATGGAGCCTTAGAGGCTTGAGATGAGTGGCCTGAGAGTTCTGTTTGGTTCCTCAGGGTTGAGGGTGTGCCAAAGGTGACACTCCCAGGTTAGGTGTGGTAAATCTCTCTCTCTTTCTTTTTTTGATTCAGAAGGGAAGTAATTCCTCACAGCTGAACAGAATTGGAGGTAGTTAGCAGGCGAATGATATACCCACAGGAGCCAGCGATCAGAAGCTCTTTCCCAAGGACCACACAGGGAATCTGTGCTGCCCTCAGTGTGGGCTCAAATTCTCCTGTAGTCTCCCACTGGGTTGCCAAGGTTACTGAATTGTAGCGTCTCTGGTGAGGACTCACGTGAATTACGTGAGTTCTCTCCCCCACCATCTCTTTTTTCACAGTCTCAGTTCATTAGCACCACATATTCACTAGGTCCTAATCTCTTGTTATTTCACCCCTCCACCCCCAAGTCAGGTTTTTCTGCTTGGCTGAGGGCGGGTGCAGACCTGAGCTCACCCCGCTTATGACATATGTCAAAAATGGCACCTGCTCTTTGTCTTGCTCGCCTTTGAGAGGTGAGCGGAGAGAGAGAAACTCGTGTCCGTATCGGTCACTTTTTTTTTTCCTCTATCTTCTAGTTAGCCAGGTGAACTTTTCCCCATGGGGTTTCAAGCCTCATTCCCTCTAGTCTCCTCTTTCTGCTTGCCCGCTGGTGTCTCGGGCTATTGAGGTTCGGCTCACCTTGCGTTCCAACGCTGGTGTGTTGATTCCACCGCTGTTGTCCCTAATCGTGGGCTCCCACACTCTCCAGGCAGGTCCACTGTGAATCACTAGTTCCGGAATAGTTTCCTCTGCTGTTTCTTCCCCTACTCTTCCTTGAACCTGCAGTATCTCCACTTTTATTAAACTGTCTCTTCCCCGACTTTCAGTGTTCTCCCTTCCTATTCCGCCATCTTGCTGCTCTCTCAGGTTTGAATATTACCTCCTCCCTTTTATTTCTTTCTGGCAGCTGTTTATTCATAACAATTTTGAAATGGGGCGAGGTGAGTGCTTGTTTCAGGGGTTTAGACACCACTCAGAATGTTCACACCCCATGGCAGAGTGTCTGGATTGTGTCCTGGTTCTACTTCCAAACCAGCTTCCTGCTAATGCACACCTTGGGAGACCTCAGGCGATGGACTGAGTCTCTGGGTTCCTGTCCCACATGTGGAAGTCCTGCATTGAGCTTCAGGTTCCTGGCTCTGGCCTCGTCCAGACACGGCTGTTACAGGCAGTTGGAGAGGGAACTAGCAGATGAGAAGATCTCTGTCCCTCCTCTCTTTGCCTTTCAAATAAATAAGATTCTCAAGTAATAGTTTTCGAAGAAATTAAAAATGCATTTTTTTGATTTTTCGACTCAGTGCAAATCCTATTAAATACAATGATTAAAGAGTACTCTGTGGTTGTGGGGAAAGCAATCCTGTTCTCACAAAGACCCGGCACGAGCGTCTGGCACCTGCTTTTCCTTTATTTCTTTTCCTCTAGCTGCGTGTGCACAGTCGGACTTTGCATGCTGGGTCTAGGCCTTCTCTGACATAATGTGGCATCACAGGCTCTCCCTGCTTCGTGACTTCTGGTGTAGTCTGAGTGAGTATCAAAGAAAGGAAAACTGCATGTTACTGATGCCGTATGTGTGTGTGGTGTGTGTTACTGGCTCAACGACCAGGCTATTTAAAAAGTGTAAGTTCTATTTTTTAAAGATGTATTTTACTTATTTGAAAGACAGAGTTACAAAGAGACGTAGAGCCAAAGAGAGAGAGAGAGGTCTTCCATCCACTGATTCACTCCCCAAATATCTACATTGGCAATAACCGAGCTGATCTGAAGCCAGGAGCCAGGAGTTCTTCTGGGTCTCCCACATGAGTGTAGGGGCCCAAAGGCTTGGACCACTTTCTACTGCTTTCCCAGGCCATAGCAGAGAGCTGGATCAGAAGTGGAGCAGCCGGAACTTGAACCAGCGCCCATATGGGATGCTGGCGCTGCAGGCAGCAGCTCTACCCACTAAACCACCGTGCCGGCCCCTGTGAGCTTTCAGTTGAGAAATGGCTGCAGAATTTCTCCCTTGGTTAAAAGTGTCTGACCGGGACAACACTGTGACACAGCAGGTTGAAGCCTTGGCCTCCAGCACCGACATCCCAGATGGGCGCTGGTTTGAGTCCCGGCTGCTGCACTTCCAATCCAGCTCTCTGCTATGGCCTGGGAAAGCAGTAGAAGATGGCCCAAGTCCTTGGGCCCCTGCAGCCACGTGGGAGACCCAGAAGAAACTCCTGGCTCCTGGCTTCTGATCAGTGCAGCTCTGGCCGTTGTGGACATTTGGGGAATGAACCAGTGGATGGAAGACCTCTCTCTCTGGATCTACTTCTCTCTATAACTCTGTCTTTCAAATAAATAAAAATAAATCTTTTTTTAAGTGTCTGACCTAAAAAGCTTAATTTGGAGGAAAGAAAGAAGTGTCTTCTTATTTTTCCGAAGAGGTGGGTGGGTTTGTTTCATCATAGGAGAGCAACATGTGGTAGGGCTGGAGCAAGGTCGTCCAGATTATCGACAGGTCTACAGAAGGCCGGCCGTGTGCACCCCTTGTTACTGGTAGCTTCACTCTTTTTTCCCTTGGGAACTTCTGCATGGAGATCGAAGAACCTGGCAAAAGCTTTAACAAGTCTACCTGCCAGGCCCCTTTCTGAAATTTTTCTCCGATGAATGCGGTGCCAGAGGTTAGTACGATGTGTCTCCCGCTGTACAGACCTCATGCACCTCTGTCCATCAGAGCAGGTGAATGTCAAAATGAGGGGTCTGTGGCAGGTGTGCGGGATGCCTCAGCCTTCTTACCACAGGTCAGACTGGGTCGGGGCCTGACCTTGCCTGGTGGGGGAGGGGGTGTGAAAAGGAGGGCCTTCCAGAGGGAAGAGGTCAACCCAAGGCCTGGAAGGAGTGGCTTCAGGTCTGCTGAGGGCAGCTGATGCAGGTGGTGAGTGGGCAGCTGGGGATCGGGTGAGGGAGGTGGCTATGGCTGTGGGAATGGCGAAAACATCAATATTCAAATGTTGTTGATATCAAGATCCTGTGGGAAGAGGGCGCAATGTGAAGAGAGAGGAGGAAGTGAGAGGGAAGAGAAGAAGCAACAAGTGCTGCAGGAAGAGTCCGAGGGAGGAGTTCTGGAGAGAGGAATTGCACAGTGCCAGCAGCAGCCGAGACGCCCAGCAGGGCAGGCCTGGAAGGCAGGTGCATCGGCAGCCTGGGTGAATTCCTCCGAGAAGCAGCAGGTGAAGCTGAGGCAAGGAGGGGGGATGGAGAGAGGAGACAGGGCTGTGCCATCTGCGGACTGGGAGGATGTTTGACACCCAGGACCCAGAGTCACCAGGGAAGGCCCTGAGGGGGGCTCAAGGAAGTCAGAGCCACTGCTGCGAGCAGAGAGCAGGAGGGAGTCCACCAGCTTCCCTCTCCTCCCACAGGGCCCTTCAAGGAGCCCATTCATTCATCCTGGGCACAGCAATCCACATTGCACTTAGAAAAGCCTTTACTAGAATCAGAATCTGTTTACTAAATCACTTTTAAAAATTAGATGAAAAGGTAGATACAGGAGGGTAAATTTTTTGGAAACTTTTTTCTTTACGAAATGTATTCATAAATATGACAGAGAGACTAGCTGTGGTAATGAGAACAAGAGAGTTCTGCTTCTTCTGCATTTCACTTCCGCTTCATTGGACCAAGAGCGTGTCCTCGGCATCCCTGCGTCTTCCCGGAAAGGGAAATCCAGGTGTCTGTCCTCACGCTGCAGTCAGGGGACTGGAGGTCACTCTGTCCTCACGCTGCAGTCAGGGGACTGGAGGTCACTCTGTCCTCACGCTGCAGTCAGGGGACTGGAGGTCACTCTGTGTCCACGGCAGTCAGGGGACAGGAGGTCACTCTGTGTCCACGGCAGTCAGGGGACTGGAGGTCACTCTGTCCTCACGCTGCAGTCAGGGGACTGGAGGTCACTCTGTGTCCACGGCAATCAGGGGACTGGAGGTCACTCTGTCCTCACGCTGCAGTCAGGGGACAGGAGGTCACTCTGTCCTCACGCTGCAGTCAGGGGTCAGGAGGTCACTCTGTGTCCACGGCAGTCAGGGGACAGGAGGTCACTCTGTGTCCACGGCAGTCAGGGGACTGGAGGTCACTCTGTCCTCACGCTGCAGTCAGGGGACTGGAGGTCACTCTGTCCTCACGCTGCAGTCAGGGGACTGGAGGTCACTCTGTGTCCACGGCAGTCAGGGGACAGGAGGTCACTCTGTGTCCACGGCAGTCAGGGGACTGGAGGTCACTCTGTCCTCACGCTTCAGTCAGGGGACTGGAGGTCACTCTGTGTCCACGGCAGTCAGGGGACAGGAGGTCACTCTGTCCTCACGCTGCAGTCAGGGGACTGGAGGTCACTCTGTCCTCACACTGCAGTCAGGGGACTGGAGGTCACTCTGTCCTCACACTGCAGTCAGGGGACAGGAGGTCACTCTGTCCTCACGCTGCAGTCAGGGGACTGGAGATCACTCTGTCCTCACGCTGCAGTCAGGGGACTGGAGGTCACTCTGTGTCCACGGTAGTCAGGGGACTGGAGGTCACTCTGTGTCCACAGCAGTCAGGGGACAGGAGGTCACTCTGTGTCCACGGCAGTCAGGGGACTGGAGGTCACTCTGTGTCCACGGCAGTCAGGGGACTGGAGGTCACTCTGTGTCCACAGCAGTCAGGGGACTGGAGGTCACTCTGTCCTCACGCTGCAGTCAGGGGACTGGAGGTCACTCTGTCCTCACGCTGCAGTCAGGGGACTGGAGGTCACTCTGTGTCCACGGCAGTCAGGGGACTGGAGGTCACTCTGTGTCCACGGCAGTCAGGGGACTGGAGGTCACTCTGTGTCCACGGCAGTCAGGGGACAGGAGGTCACTCTGTCCTCACGCTGCAGTCAGGGGACAGGAGGTCACTCTGTGTCCACGGCAGTCAGGGGACTGGAGGTCACTCTGTCCTCATGCTGCAGTCAGGGGACTGGAGGTCACTCTGTCCTCATGCTGCAGTCAGGGGACTGGAGGTCACTCTGTGTCCACGGCAGTCAGGGGACTGGAGGTCACTCTGTGTCCACGGCAGTCAGGGGACTGGAGGTCACTCTGTCCTCACGCTGCAGTCAGGGGACTGGAGGTCACTCTGTCCTCACGCAGCAGTCAGGGGACTGGAGGTCACTCTGTCCTCACGCTGCAGTCAAGGGACTGGAGGTCACTCTGTGTCCACGGCAGTCAGGGGACTGGAGGTCACTCTGTGTCCACGGCAGTCAGGGGACAGGAGGTCACTCTGTGTCCACGGCAGTCAGGGGACAGGAGGTCACTCTGTGTCCACGGCAGTCAGGGGACTGGAGGTCACTCTGTGTCCACAGCAGTCAGGGGACAGGAGGTCACTCTGTGTCCACGGCAGTCAGGGGACTGGAGGTCACTCTGTGTCCACGGCAGTCAGGGGACTGGAGGTCACTCTGTGTCCATGGCAGTCAGGGGACAGGAGGTCACTCTGTGTCCACGGCAGTCAGGGGACTGGAGGTCACTCTGTGTCCACGGAAGTCAGGGGACTGGAGGTCACTCTGTGTCTACGGCATTCAGGGGACAGGAGGTCACTCTGTGTCCACGGCAGTCAGGGGACTGGAGGTCACTCTGTGTCCACGGCAGTCAGGGGACAGGAGGTCACTCTGTGTCCACGGCAGTCAGGGGACTGGAGGTCACTCTGTGTCCATGGCAGTCAGGGGACTGGAGGTCACTCTGTCCTCATGCTGCAGTCAGGGGACTGGAGGTCACTCTGTCCTCATGCAGCAGTCAGGGGACAGGAGGTCACTCTGTCCTCACGCTGCAGTCAGGGGACTGGAGGTCACTCTGTGTCCACGGCAGTCAGGGGACTGGAGGTCACTCTGTGTCCACGGCAGTCAGGGGACTGGAGGTCACTCTGTGTCCACGGCAGTCAGGGGACAGGAGGTCACTCTGTGTCCACGGCAGTCAGGGGACTGGAGGTCACTCTGTGTCCACGGCAGTCAGGGGACAGGAGGTCACTCTGTGTCAACGGCAGTCAGGGGACAGGAGGTCACTCTGTGTCCACGGCAGTCAGGGGACTGGAGGTCACTCTGTGTCCACGGCAGTCAGGGGACTGGAGGTCACTCTGTGTCCACGGCAGTCAGGGGACAGGAGGTCACTCTGTGTCCACGGCAGTCAGGGGACTGGAGGTCACTCTGTCCTCACGCTGCAGTCAGGGGACTGGAGGTCACTCTGTGTCCACGGCAGTCAGGGGACAGGAGGTCACTCTGTCCTCACGCTGCAGTCAGGGAACTGGAGGTCACTCTGTGTCCACGGCAGTCAGGGGACAGGAGGTCACTCTGTGTCCACGGCAGTCAGGGGACTGGAGGTCCCTCTGTGTCCCACAATCATACACCTTGAACTACTCTTACCTTGACTTTAAGGCCAGATATTGGAACTGTATTTTCTTAAAAAGATTTATTTATTTATTCAAAAGAGTTACACCAAGAGAGGGAGGGAGGGGGAGAAAGAGAGAGAGAGGGAGAATGAAAGGTCTTCCATCTGCTGGTTCACTCCCCAAGTGCCCGTAATGCCCGGGGCTGGCCCAGGCTGCATCTAGGAGTCAGGAGCCTCCTCCTGGTCTCCCACATGGGTTCCATCCTCAGCTGCCTTCCCAGGCACCCTAGCAGGGAGCTGGATTGGAAGTGGAGCTGGATCTCGAACTCACATCCACATGGGATGCTGGAGTCACAGGTGGCAGCTTTATCCACTATGCCACAAGTCTGGCGCCTGGAACTGTATTTCTGGAAGAATTACTCCAACAAAACAATGATAATAATGATAATGGCAGTAGACATGTATCGTAATACAAACTTTCACTTTCTGTGAGAGTAGCTCGATAAATCATCAATGCCAGGTGCAATGATTTCAGATATTGGGAGGTACTGGTCTTTTTTTTAACTTTTATTTAATGAATATAAATTTCTGAAGTACAGCTTATGGATTACAATGGCTTTTCCCCCCTATAACTTCCCTCCCACCTGTGACCCTCTCCTCTCCTGCTCCCTCTCCCCTTCAATTCACATCAAGATTCATTTTCAATTCTCTTTATATACAGAAGATCAGTTTAGTATATATTAAGTAAAGTTTTCAACAGTTTGCACCCACATAGAAACACAAAGTGAAAAATACTGTTTGAGTACTAGTTATAGCATTACTTCACATTGAACAACACATTAAGGACAGAGATCCTACATGAGGAGTAAGGGCACAGTGACTCCTGTTGTTGACTTAACAATTTGACAGTCTTGTTTATGGCATCAGTAACCTCCCTAGGCTCTAGTCATGAGGTGCCAAGGCTATGGAAACCTTTTGAGTTCGCTGACTCTGATCTTATTCCGACAGGGTCATAGTCAAAGTGGAAGTTATCTCCTCCCTTCAGAGAAAGGTACCTCCTTTTTTGGTGACCTGTTCTTTCCACTGGGATCTCACTCGCAGAGATCTTTCATTTAGGTCATTTTATTTTTATTTTTATTTTTATTTTTTTGCCACAGCGTCTTGGCTTTCCATGCTTGAAATACTCTCATGGGCTTTTCAGCCGGATCCAAATGCCTTAAGGGCTGAATCTGAGGACAGAGGGCTGTTTAGGACATCTGCCATTCTATGAGTCTGCTGTGTATCCCGCTTCCCATGTTGGATTGTTCTCTCCTTTTTTTATTCTATCAGTTAGTATTTGCAGACACTAGTCTTGTTTGTGTGATCCCTTTGACTCTTAGTCCTATCATTATGATCAATTGTGAACAGAAATTGATCACTTGGACTAGTGAGATGGCATTGGTACATGCCACCTTGATGGGATTGAATTGGAATCTCCTGGTGTGTTTCTAACTCCACCATTTGGGGCAAGTCCGATTGAGCATGTCCCAAATTGTACATCTCTTCCCTCTCTTATTCCCACTCTTATATTTAACAGGGATCACTTTTCAGTTAAGCTTCAACACTTAAGAATAACTGTGTATTAATTACAGAATTCAACCAATAGTATTAAGTAGAACAAACAAAAAAATACTAAAAAGGATAAAGTATTAAGTTGTTCATCAACAGTCGGGGCAAGGGCTGATCAAGTCACCATTTCTCATAGTGTTCATTTCACTTCAACAGGTTTCCTTTTTGGTGCTTGGTTACTTGTCACCGATCAGGGAGAACATATGATATTTGTCCCTTTGGGACTGGGTTATTTCACTCAGCATAATGTTTTCCAGATTCCTCCATTTTGTTGCAAATGACCGGATTTCATTGTTTTTGACTGCTGTATAGTATTCTATAGAGTACATATCCCATAATTTCTTTATCCAGTCTACTGTTGATGGGCATTTAGGTTGATTCCAAGTCTTAGCTATTGTGAATTGAGCTGCAATAAACATTAAGGTGCAGACAGCTTTTTTGTTTGCCAATTTAATTTCCTTTGGGTAAATTCCAAGGAGTAGGATGGCTGGGTTGTATGGTAGGGTTATATTCAGGTTTCTGAGGAATCTCCAGATTGACTTCCATAGTGGCTTAACCAGTTTGCATTCCCACCAACAGTGGTTTAGTGTCCCTTTTTCCCCACATCCTCTCCAGCATCTATTGTTGGTAGATTTCTGAACATGAGCCATTCTAACTGGGTGAGGTGAGAAACCTCATTGTGGTTTTGATTTGCATTTCCCTGATTGCTAGTGGTCCTGAACATTTTTTCATGTGTCTGTTGGCCCTTTGGATTTCCTCCTTTAAAAAATATCTAATGAGGTCCTTGGCCCATCTCTTGAGTGGGTTGTTTGTTTTGTTGTTGTGGAGTTTCTTGATTTCTTTGTAGATTCTGGTTATTAATCCTTTATCAGTTGCATAGTTTGCAAATATTTTTTCCCATTCTGTTGCTGGGAGGCACTGGTCTTATCACTGGTTGCAGAAGCCTCTCCTGTAGCGTCATTGACAGAAAGACATCTACCACCTTGTTTCACAGTCTCTGTAAACAGGGATCTCACTGCTTCTTGAAGCTGTGCAATTCCTTACTAGATACATCCATAGGACAATTTTGACATCAGGTGAGCACATGTCTTCCTTTGTCTAAATTCTGACCATGGGTCTACTTGCTTTTTTAAATTTTTTATAATTTATTTTCAGTTTTCCTTAACAAGACACACACACACATACACACACACACACCAGAGAGAGAGAGAGAGAGAGAGAGATTGAGTGTGTGTGTGCACGAGAGGTCTCCCACCTGCTGGTTCATTCTCCAAATTCCCACAAAGCCTGGGGCTGTGTCCGGCTGGTGCTAGCAGTCAGAACTCAGTGAGTCTTGCATGTGGGGGCAGCGATCCTAGGAACCGAGCCATCACTTGGGGCCTCCCAGGGCATTAGCAGGAAGCTGAAATCAGACGCAAAGCTGTGAAACACAGGGAATCCGCAACAGTGTGGGAAACTAATGCTTACAGAGTGCTTGCAAGGTCCCACCCCCGTGTACATCTGGGTAAAAGCTGACTCCAACCTGGAAACGGTGCTATACTCACTTAATGTTTTGGTAAAACCAAGACTCGGAGATGCGAAGTATTGTATTCAGATACAATCCTGAATCCAGTTCCTGTCTCTCCCACAGAATCTCCTTTCTCCCAAGCAACTGCTGAGCCGGAGGCAGAGACAGAACTCTGAGTGGAAGAGGGTGAAGTGGACAATTAAACCTGAGTTAGATACACAGCACCCACTCTTCAAGACAAGCATGCACAGCAGGTGTTTGTTTAAGTATTGCATGAGATACAAAATTGAGTATTCAAGGTTTGTGTGTATACTCTATTGGACAGTAGCGATAAGTGATTTGCTATCTCTGGATTAAAGACCATACCCCTTTCAACTGAAAAGATAGTTGGAAAAGCAAACTGAAATGCTAAAATGCTGTGTAAATGTAAGATGATGAGTTTTAACATTTTTTAGGGTTGATCATTGCCAGGGGGTGCCAGTAGTTCTTGTAGAACTTTGTTCCCAGCACATAGTAGGCGTTTAGTAACTGTTTCACCAAATAATGAATACTGATCGTTCCACATAAAATTTTAATACATTTTTTAATAAATTGAAATTGTTCTAAAAATGCAGTTCCAGAGAGAAATCCCTTAGTGAATGCGTAAGGCTGGCTGCCTACTGAGCATCTGCATTTGAGCATATTCATGAAAATGCTGGCCAGTGGTCAAAACAGAATGCAAAAAAGTAAAGTATTTGCCTTGATTACAGAGATGGAGGAGAGTAGAGAAGGGACCTGAGGAGTGGCAGTTCTCAATTTCAAAAATAGGAAGTTCACATATTTTAACTGTGGAATGACCAAAGGGACAATTCTGATCCTACCAGGCCCAGAACAAAACAAGCTCACCACGTGTGTTGTGTGCAAAAGACCAAGTCAAAGTTGGAATTCTTATACATTCTTGTGTTCCATTCAGTTAAGAGGGTGGGTATCTGTGGCAGAGAAATCTGCAGCGAGTGTTCAATGCATGATTAGCTCACGGAGAGGGAAAACTCCTTGGCGTGAGTCCTGCACATGGGAATGCAATCGTAAAGAAACCTGAGATCCATGAGACAGTTTGGGAAGGGCCCAGAGGCAGCCCCCGAGCTTAACAGAAAGTAGGAGTTTCAACGTGAAGTTGGGGAGGTGTCAGGAGCTGTTCTCCCTGGCCAAGCTGCTGACTGAGCAGAAAGAGCAGAGCAGGGGCCGCAGTTGGAGACGTCTCCCCAGCCTCTGCCCAGGAGGGCACATGAGCACCAGAGGCGGTGGTGCACAGCTGGCACCCACCTGACATTGCTGAGTGGGACCCAGGATTCTGGGCACCATGAATTAGAAATCTGCACACTTGCAAGCTCTGAAAAGAACCTCTGGGAGCAGCCATTGCGTCACAGCAACCTAAACCTCAGCATGCGACCCCTCAATCCTGCCTTGCCTTGGTAGAGTCCCACCTCAGCTTCCGAGTTAGCTGCCTGCTGAAGCTCCTGGCAGGCAGAGGGTAATGGCCCTCTACTAGAGTTCCTGCCACCCCGGGGAGCCTGGTGGTGCTCCTGGCTCCTGGCTTTGGTTTGGTCCAACTGTAGCTGTTGTAGGCATTTGGGGATTGAATCGGTAGATGGAAGGGCTGTCTCTCTCACTGTCTTTCTCTCTCTATCACTCTGCCTTTCAAATAATTAAATAAGTCTATTTTTTAGAAAGATTTTTCCTATTTATTTAACAGGTAGAGTTACAGACAGTGAGAGGAAGAGACAGAAAGAGAGGTTTTCCATCCTCTGGTTCACTTCCCAAATGGCCACAATGGCCAGAGCTGGGATGATCTGAAGCTGGGATCCAAGATCTTCTTCCAGGTTTCCAATGGGGGTGCAGGGGCCCAAGCCCTTGTGCCATCTTCCACTGCTTTCCCTGGCCATAGCAGAGAGCTGGATTGGAAGTGGAGCAGCTGGGACTAGAACCAGCACTTATATGGGATGCTGGCACCACAGGCGGAGGATTAACCTACTTGCACGACAACACCGGCCCCAGTAAGGCTATGTTTAAGAGAAAAACCCTTGAGTCTCCATGGAAGACTCTTTAAAATTTTAGCTGTGCTTGTGGTTAGTGTTCCTTAGATGATTTAGTGTTGAGTTCCTAGACTTGAAAAAACTTACTGTGATAGCCTCATAGTCTTTCATGCTACATATACAATCATTAAACAACCAAAGAGGCACCTCCATCTTCCTCCCCTACACTTCATTGTATTTTGTGGAAGAAATTCCAAAGTGGTGTGTGTATATTTAGAAATTGATGAGTGTCTTTCTGCATGCAAAGAGTCTCTAATTTATTCATGTTATCCTTACCGTATTGAAACAATTTAAGTTTTATTTTTCTTTTCAAATACAGTAAATATACAGTTGGTCCACTGTGTCTGCAGGTTTTGCATCCATGTCTTCAACCAATCATGGGTCAAAAATATTTGTAAAAAAATCCTGAGTCTTTACTGAACTTGTACAGACATTTTTTGTCATTTTCCCCTACATAATACAAAGTAACACCTATTTACATAGCACTTACCTTGTATTTGAAGAAGTGTATGTGGGACCTGCACATGTTCTGTGCTAATACTGTACCAGTCTATGTAGGAGGCTTGAGTATATGCGGATTTGTGTACCCATAGGTGTCCTGTAGCCAGTCCCCAAGGATACTTCCCAAGCTGATGCAGATCTGAGAGAGAAAGAGATTCTAGGAGTTCCACATGTATTCGGAAAACAAGGTCTGAGGGCCAGCAGTTCACAGGAGCATCTGGTCGGATCCCAAGAAGAGCTCACCAGGAAGGCGAGGGGCTCTGTCAGCCAAGCGTCTGTTCAACCAGCCTCCTGTATGTCTGTGTAGGTGACAATGTCACATGCTTTGACATTGTAGGTGACAGTGCCACAGCAACCTTTTTCCTGGAGAGAGATCCCTAGTTTCTCCTTAACCCTCAAAGAATGGGAAATCCTTCACAAAGGGTCCCCTCTGCAGCCCACGCACTCTTGTGCCCAGCCAGACCTCCCAGGAGGCTGTGCTCCCAGGCTCCCTGCACCACTCCCTGCTTCTCCCCTGAGGTCCAGGCTGGCAGTGCCCATGGGGCATTCCCAGAGTTGGTGCACCTGCAGGAAGGTTTCCTGAGCTGGGTCCTTCTGGCACGGAGTCAGCTGCCTCCGTCTCATCCAGCCCCTTCCTCCATCTCATCCAGCCCCTTCCTCCGTTTCCTGCATAGGAAATGCTTCCTTCCACCAGTGCTGACTCAGGGACCTCCAGGTTAACGGGGCTGGAGGTGGAGCTGGCCTTGGCCTCCATTTGTGGCTCCAGCGAGAACTAATGATCCTATTTTATTTAGCCTTCAACTTGCTTAATGATTGTCTGCTCCTTGTTCCTATCCCAGTATCTTTTAATGATTTCCTAGTAGGCTCTTCAGTGGTGTGCGACTGCATATTCTTTTTTTTAAAATATTTTCTAGAACTGCTAATAAAATAGCAGCCACTAGCTGTGAGTGCCTTGCACAGTTTGCTAGACCCTTTTCCTGTGTGCTTTGATCCTACTGTTGCACTCATGTTCTTCTGAAAGAAGCAGAGCACGACTTATGATCCCCTGAGAAGGAGCAAAGACTCTGAGGGTCAGAGAGAGGTCAAAAGTCCAGTGAACACCTGGAGCTGGGGCCCACAGCAGGTATTGGGGTGCCAACGCCTACTCATGGGACTCTGCCTTTGTGAGGACCACATTTATTAATTTGTTTGAAAGGCAGAGTTACAGAGAGGAACACACGCACACATGCACACACACACATAGATAGATCTTCCATTTGTTGGTTCACTCCCTTAATGGCCTCAATAGCCAGCGATGGTCTGGGCTGGAGCAAGGAGACTGGAGCTCCATACGTGTCTTCCATGCTGGTGGCAGGGGCTCAAGTCTTTGGGCCATCCTCCACTGCTTTCCCAGCCACATTAGCAGGGAGCTGGGTTGGAAGTGGAGCAGCCAGGACTGGAACCAACGCTTATATAGGATGTGGGCATGGCAGGCTTCACCCGGAGGACCACGATGCTAACCCCAAAGGCCAGATTTACATGTCACAATAAAACACCACGGAATGTTTACTTACATTGTTTCATTTGACCTGTGCACAGCCAAGGTAGTTATGGCACCTTCACAGGTGACAGATATGTGGTAGGAGAGCCAGAATTTGGAATCGGAGCTTGTATATCAATGCTCTTTACTCAGCTATTTTAATTTCCTTTTCGAGCTTATTCTGGGAACATTTAGCCCATCAGCAGGAACATGGAAGCAGTAATCAGGGGTGAACAAAGGGATTTAGTGAAAGCTATGCACCTTCCCTGAGGCTTCCTCTTATCTGTGTGCTTCAACTTTTTTTTCAGATTTCCCTTGGTGCAAAGAAAGTGGAGCTATTCCTCCTCAAGTGGGTGGGGAGGCGGCTGCTCCCCAGGCCCCAGGCAGGTCCCTCCTACTTCCTGACCCAGCCTTCATTAAAAACAAGGCCGGGCTTCTTAGCCCTGAACAAGCTTGGGAACCCTGGAGGGGCGGGCAGGTTGCTAGCGCCACCTCCAGTTGAGCATCTTCTTGCGTGTTAAGAGTCCCCATGCGTTCACGAACCTCAGCGTTGCCCTAGTGAGGTGCTTTATGTTTTACTCTTTCTCTTCCAATACAATACACACACGGTTGTCACTCCGTGTCTGTATGTTGTGCATCCGTGTTTTCTTTCTTTTCTTCTTTTTTTGTGCATCCATGTTTTCACTCAGCCTTGGACTGAAATGTTTGGGAAAAGAGATTGCGCCCACACCGCACACACACAGACACTTGTATCCTGTCAGAGAGGATGCCGGGACGTGGAGTCAGCAGGTCCGTGTGGACCAGAGACGCTGTCTAAGCAGTGCCCAGGGATGTCCATGCTGCGGGTCCACCAACCAACTGAGAAGCTGAGCTTTGGAATTCAATTTGAGAATCGGGTGATTTGAGAGTCTTCCTGCAGCCACACCTCCCCATCCCATCTAGAGTCATGTCCTCCAGGCTGGGAGCTTGTGCTTGGGGATTTTGGAAACCCTTGCTCGACCTCGACAGTGGTAGAAAAACCTCCTCTGGGAGTGGCTGTCACAGGAGTCGCCAGGGCTTCAGTGTGGCCGCTCTCCAGGGCTTCCTAGCTAAGCGTCTCATCTGCGTCTGACAATGAGACTTTCGGCACCCAGAGAGCGCGAATCAATCTACGTCACATGAAGGCAACTGCAACTCATTTTGAAATAGATTGTTGTGAGGAAACCGAGGGCTGCAGGACCCCTCACAGACCCACCCAAGATGTGAGGGGAACATGCAGCTCACATTTTGTCTCTTTTAAAGGCTTCCGGGCACCAACGCCGAGTCCTAAGGCCAGGGCAGAGGCCCCCCAGCTCCTGCAGTGAAGCGCTGTGTCCTTTTCAAGGCCAACGTTTGCTCAACCCTTATCTCTTACTTTGCTGTCCATGGGATTAACATAAAGGTGCCTGCGGAACAAGGAGCATCCCAAGGTCCTAACGGGCTGGTTAATGGAGGATTCAGCAGAGAGGGTTAAGTGCTTTCACCCTGGAAGAGAAGTTTTCTCTGAAATTCGGGTTCCCCCTGGATAACTTGGGTCTAACAACGAGGGCTGCATCTCTGGGTGGAAAAAGCTGGTGGCAGGGCTAGGGCATCCCTCTGAAGGGCAGCATGAGGACATAGGCACGAGCAGAGGCACGGTGCCGAATGGCCTCTGCTCCACGCAGACCCACACTCCTGCTTTGCCTTTTTCTTATGACTTGCTTCCACCTTCTAAGAGAGAACCTCCCCTCAACAGCTTATTTGGGATTGCCAATCAGCTACATTTCTACTTAAGCAAGATTTTCCTGTTTTATAACTTTTCCTTTGCAGGCAAAGTCACACACACACATGCACATGCACGCACACGCATACACATGCACACACACGCACACACATGCATACACACATACACACAAGCACACACACGCATACACATGCACACACACATACACACATGCGCACACACACACATACACACATGCACACAGAGAGAGACACACACATGCACATACACACGCACACACATGCATGCACACACACAAACACACGCACAGACACACGCACACACATACATACACACGCACATACACACGCACACACACACGCACACACTTACTGGGTACCAACCTGAGTATCAGGAAGTGGCCGCAGCTCCCGAGGATCCAGTTTCACACATTTGGATAATCTTTCTCTTTGGGGACACAGTGAGCCTTCCCTGAGTGTTCTTTTCTCTTGTACGTGACTTCATTTTCCCCCTTTAATCTTTCCAGTCATTAAAAACGTCTGAAATCTGAGTACTTAAGCATTTTCCCTCTAGCATGTGGAACCCTAAGAGGCGTATTATGTTCGTAAGGTAGTGGTTAATGTGTTTGCCGGAGCGCGAGAGAGAGCCCTGTGAACTCTTAAACACACAGGCAACCATCTGTAACACGGCCTGAAGCCAGTGGATGGACAGGACGGCTTCTGGAGGCCTTGCTGTGGGCGTGTGGAAACAGGACCGGGAAGGTCACTCGGCTGACTTGGTCCTTGCCCCTGCAGCAAGAGACGGTCATACTATGGTGAGTCCAGCCAGCTCCACATGGACCTTGGCCTAGACAGAGGATGCACTGAGCTATGCGCACCGCACACTTAAGTAACTTTAATGGTCACATCCATGATGTTTCATAGCTTAATACTGGCTTCAGTTTCATCAACAGTTCTCTTGATTTTATGAAGGGAACAAAAAAGATCATCACCAAATTGAATTTCAGAATTGCGCATCTTATTGGTAGCTTCTTTCTTTCTTTCTTTCTTTCTTTCTTTCTTTCTTTCTTTCTTTCTTTCTTTCTTTTTTTTGACAGGCAGAGTGAACAGTGAGAGAGAGACAGAGAGAAAGGTCTTCCTTTACCATTGGTTCACCCTCCAATGGCCGGCGCGGCCGGCGCTCTGCACTGATCCGAAGGCAGGAGCCAGGTGCTTCTGGTCTCCCATGCGGGTGCAGGGCCCAAGCACTTGAGCCATCCTCCACTGCCTTCACAGGCCACAGCAGAGAGCTGGCCTGGAAGAGGAGCAACCAGGACAGAATCCGGCGCCCCGACCGGGACTAGAACCCGGTGTGCCGGTGCTGCAGGCGGAGGATTAACCTATTTAGCCGCAGTGCCAGTTGCTAGCTGCTTTCTTGAACTCAGGTATTAGGACATAGTTGTAGAGAACAGAGATTTCTAATTTCATCAGTACAAAGGGATCTGATGCTCACAATCACCTAATGTGATGACCAGAAGGGACTCTGGAGACCGTCTGCTCCATTCTCCTAAATTTGTAATTATCTAACACCAAAAATGTTTAATGCACTGGGTTCATAGAAGATCGAGTACAACAGACCCAGAACTAGGACTTCCAGCGATCTTTTTCCTCTAAAACACACATCTTTGCAATGGACTGCAACGTTATCTTAAGGGTTTTTGGTAACTAAAAAAATAAGACACATATAATTTTGTGTATTTAACTTTCAAACGCTTTTGCTCATTTGTACATTTTGCATTGTGCTAACAGTGGTATTCATTATTCCTTAACTACGTTGAAATTCCATCACATGTCAAGCGTGGTGTTAGACAAGGAGGATGCAACAATTAGCTCAGGCCTTGCCCCCAGGAAAACTGACTAATAACCAAGTAATTAAGCAATAATCATGTAGATTTTTGTTTGTTTTGTTTCTTTCTTTTTTTGACAGGCAGAGTTGTTTTGTTTCTTAAGAAAGCTGGTGTTGTAGTTTAGTGAGTAAAGCCACTGCCTGCCACACCAGCATCCCACGTGGGAGACAGTTTGTGTCACAGCTGCTCCACTTCTTTTTTTTTAATTTTACTTTATTTATTTATTTTTTTTTTGACAGGCAGAGTTAGACAGTGAGAGAGAGAGATACAGAGAGAAAGGTCTTCCTTTTTCCGTTGGTTCACCTCCCAAGTGACCGCTACGACCAACGTGTTGCAGCCGGCGCTGCGCCGATCCGAAGCCAGGAGCCAGGTGCTTCCTCCTGGTCTCCCATGTGGGTGTAGGGCCCAAGCACCTGGGCCATCCTCCACTGCACTCCCGGGCCACAGCAGAGAGCTGGACTGGAAGAGGAGCAACCGGGACAGAATCCGGTGCCCTGACCTGGACTAGAACCTGGGGTGCCGGCACCACTGGCGGAGGATTAGCCTAGTGAGCCGAGGCGCCGGCTGGCTGCTCCACTTCTGATCCAACTTCCTGCTCCTGGGAAAGCAGTCAAGGACGCCCCAAGTACTTGGGCTCCTGCACCCATATGGGAAACCCAGATGAAGCTCCTGGCTCCTGGCTTCAGCCTGACAAAGCTGTGGCCATTGCAACCATCTGGGAGTGAACCAGCAGAAAATGAGGATCTTTCTCTGTCTCCCCTCCTCTCTCTGTAACTCTGCCTCTCAAATAAAAATAAATAATTTTTTTTGAAAAAGAAGGGCTACAAGAGCAGAAAATGGGGTGTTAACAAGTTTTACGAAGAGCAGTGAGCCCAGTTACAGTGCACTTGATCTTAGCCAAAAGGCCGAGAAGCGATAAGCCCAATTATTGTAATCAGAGGGTGAAATAAAAAGCAGAAATCATACACCAAGATGATTTCCTCTGTCGAGAAACTAAATATGTGAACCCGTTAGCGTTTCACATAAAGATGGACTGGCCACCCTGAGGGAGGAAAAAGGATTCTGTAGTTAGATAGCTTCATTTTAAATTCTGGTTCTTCCTGCGTGACCTTGGCCAAATGCACTCACTTCATGTGTGTCAGCGTCTGCATCTGTAAACCTGGGATTGGCATCACATTTTCTTGATTAGAAAAAGCCACTAATTGTAAGAGATAGCGTGGACCCAACAGCAGCTCGTCCGAATAAAAGAATGGTTTGTCATAGACACAAACACACGCAGCTCAACATCAGTAACATCTCCCCAGCAGCCCCGTCTTCTACTGCATCACGATCAACAGAGGAACCAGTCTCATCCAGCGATGGAAATACCGTAGGTTATCTTTACACAGGAAGGTTGAGATCACAGTGTGTTACATTTTTACGATCCATACCCATCACCTTTTCAATAATGTGCTTGGGGTGACAGTTTCCAGTCAGAGTAAAGAATACCATGATTTTACCTACATTCCTTCCAAATGTACATGTTTCCTTTTTCTCTTAATGAAATTGCGCCTTAGTGACATTTGTACATCTGTGCTTAAAAGTCATCCAGAGGGGCCGGCGCCATGGCTCACTTGGCTAATCCTCCACCTGCCGTGCCGGCATCCCATATGGGCGCCGGGTTCTAGTCCTGGTTGCTCCTCTTCCAGGCCAGCTCTCTGCTGTGGCCTGGGAGTGCAGTGGAGGATGGCCCAAGTGCTTGGGCCCTGCACCCCATCGGAGACCAGGAGAAGCACCTGGCTTCAGATCAGTGTAGTTCCGGCCGTAGCGGACATTTGGGGAGTGAACCAACGGAAGGAAGACCTTTCTCCCTGTCTCTCTCTCTCACTGTCTATAATCCTACCTGTCAAAACATAAATAAATCTTTAAAAAAAAAAGTCATCCAGAAAAGTCTTCTGGTCTCAGGATGGTAGAATGATCACACGCTGGAACTGTTCTCTTCATTACCAAGCTTGGAAGCACAGCCCAGGGAAAGAGATGTCATCAAATAGAGGAAACATGGTTGAAGTGAAAGGGTTTGTGCAAAGCAGAAATCTAGAAAGCAACTGAAAAATAGTAGAGTTGAGATCACTGGAGAAATACAGAGATATCCATGGCGGACCTGGAGGACATAAAGCCAGAATGGGCACGGTGAGATAAAATCCCTCCTAGAGAAAAGACAATGGAAATAACAATTTTGGGGAGGTACATAAAGGGGATCTAAACAGTTTATTTTAATTCCTCTTCTACACAAATTTTTGAAGGCTCCCTCATTTGTGTGTATATAAAATTTTGGAAGAAAAAAGTTCAATTGGTAGTCTAGGATATGTAGGGACAAGTCATGTTGGATTTTAAAAGTTGATGCTGCCCTGTGGGTGGGAGGGCTGGAGTAGGAATGAGTGTCAGTAAATTTAGAAAAAGAGCAGTTTGCAGGCGCATGGTCAATATTTACGAGTAACCTTTAGAAGAAACAGAAATAGAGGTTTTTACATTCAAACCTATAGAGACAAAATAGAAAAAGAAAACTTACTTAGACCAGAGGAAACAGAAAGAGAGAAAAGACATGGCGAACAGAAACACAAACTTGTCAGATACATCGGAAACATGATAAACAGGAGAGACTGAGAGTCACTGAAGAAAAGCCAAAGAGAAATATCTAGGAACAGAGAAATTTTAATAAGTTAGAAAATAAGCAAAGGTATGCTAGACGAATGCTAGCAAAATGCATGCAGCATAGCCAGTGGGAGCTAAGGAGAATTCAATGCAGAAATCATAAGAATATTGATCAGGAACGCTTTCGTAGTATAAGCTTTGTATTAGAAACAATTTAGTTTCAAAATATGGAGAGGACATATTACTAGGGGCACAATGCAGCTAATAATTTAACGCCACTGCAGGAGGTTTGATTAGCACAACTAATAAGCTTATAACGTTAACCCACATTGAACCCATATTTTAAGTCATATTATGTATATATGCATGTTTCTAAGTAGTATATTTGAATATATTTTGGAGGTATATTTATACGTGAACATGAATTCAATATTTACATGGATAGAGGTATAGATAAAAAAGAATGAATGAATACTCCATTGAATGTATTTATTCTTTTTCTAAAAACCAAATGGGCATGTACAAAACAATTTGCCAATAATCAGTTCATTGATGATATAAAAAGTGGATTTTAAAAATAATTGATATGGAACAGCAATGAGAAACACTAGACATTTTTGATGCAAATAGATTCACATCCCTTACAATTTGGAAATAAAATAACTATGGGAACTCTTCACACACAGATAGCTGGTGCCTGAACATCACATTGGATTTTGCTAGCATTGAAAATTCTATGCTTTATTCTGAGATATTAGGCAATTTCTACCACTTTTAATTGCATTGTCTAGTAAGTACATACAATCCTCCAAATTATGATGCCTTTTTAACACTAACATGGGAACAAGGTGTGATATTTTAATGACATTTTATGTGGCATTTAAGGATTCAAGTTTAAGTTAATATTGGGTGCATGTCTATCAGTGAAAATATCAGAACTGAAAAAAATAATTGGTTGAATAATTCTCTTTCGCACTTGGCAAAATTCACATGTGAAATCAATGAAAATTTTTATTACAATATATTTACAATATACTTACAATATATTAGTTGCCTGATGACTAGGTATTTTTGCATTTATTATAAATTTATAGTAATTTATGTTGTAAAATATATCCTTAAACTCAGAAATTTAGCATAAAAATCCCACATTATGACCATCTCCCCGCTGGCGGAGAAGGGGTTGACGGACATCAAGGGCTAGCGCTCTGGACTCAGAGTTTCCACCCAGCTAATGGTGAGCAAACAGCACACCCTGCAGAGCCACTTGTCTTTATCTGGGGAGACCTACGTGCCTTGTCTTCCACTGGAGCCATCTTCAAACCGATGTGAGTGCTGAGGAGCACCAGGCCCCGGGTGTGTGTGTGTGCTGACTCACTGTGCGTGGTCACCACATTCAAACAGTGCTCTTGTGGGACACAGAGCGGATCTGGAAAAGTCCTCAGCCCCCAGGCTCCAGCTCTGCAGCTGTTGCCCACCCACCACTGTGGACCCTCTACCTGGCAAGCTCCGTTAAGAAATAGACCGGAAGGGGGGGTCACAGAAGCTAATTTATTTGTGGCGAATAAGGAGACCACAGGGGATGGTGTCTAAAGCCACGACTCCTCAAGCAGGGGAAACGGGTCTCTTATATATCAGCGGGAACAGAAGTTTGAAAGCAGGGGAGTCTTCCAGGAGAAGACAGATTATTTTTGCTTTCCTGAGTCTTCGTGTCCACGCATATGAAATGGGGATGGCTATTGAGGATGAGGTTTCGGCTGGTGCCACGGCTGACTAGGCTAATCCTCCACCTGTGGCGGAGGTTCTAGTCCCGGTCGGGGCGCCGGATTCTGTCCTGGTTGCTCCTCTTCCAGGCCAGCTCTCTGCTGTGGCTCGGGAAGGCAGTGGAGGATGGCCCAAGTGCTTGGGCCCTGCACCCACATGGGAGACCAGGAGAAGCACCTGGCTCCTGGCTTTGGATCAGCGCCGGCCGTAGCAGCCATTGCGGGGGGGGGGGGGGGGGGGATGTGAACCAACGGAAAAAGGAAGACCTTTCTCTCTCTCTCTCTCTCTCTCTCTCTCTCTCTCATTGTCTAACTCTAACTCTGTCTAACTTTTCTGTCTAAAAATGAGAGAAGGGGAGTCTGGTCCTCACAAGCAGGGCCGGGTGCAAGTTCAGGAGGGCACAGTTCAATGGCTAGCACAGGAGCACAGGTAGCCAGTTCCACCAGAAGGTCTTCAGCTCCACATGGAAGAGGTTTTAGGATTACAATGTGGCGAAGGGCTACCTTTGGGCACTTTCTGACCCGCCTGTGCAGGCGTTGCAGGGTGGCTGGGGTTTGCAACTCTTCCTGGAACCTGGGAGATTCCTCCCCTGAAAAACAACTCCAGAGGACGCCAGGTGCTTTTAGGGTCTGGAGGCAGAAGTGAGTCACAATGAAGACTCTGGAGCTGTCGGGACATTTGTCTCAGGGACTCGCTGTTCCCGACAGCGGCCAGCGTGGGAAAGATGGAATGGCAGCGGACGGAGGCTGACGCCAGAAGTTCTAACTGGTTCTTTTTTAATGTGAGCCATGAATTCCACTCGACTGTGCAGGGCACCAGGAGGGGAAACTGGGGGAAACAAAGCGCTAATCCAGGGTAAGTGAACCTTTTCAGCAAGGCTTCTCTTTGGCTGATTGGCTTATTGGGTCTAAAGGGGCAGGCAGGAAAGGGCTCACCCAAGCAGGCACGGGATGGTGTGAAGGAGGGTCCATCCTCAGGGGAATGGGCCAGGGCAGGCGTGATGCTTGCCCACCCCGCTGGGGGTCTCCCCACCTAACAAGGAGGAGGGGACGGGGTCTGGAATCTGCTGATGGTTATAAGAAGGACTCCCCTATAAAGACAGGGGCCAGCAGGGAAAGGACAAGGCCCGCCCTCTCCCCTGTGGCCTCTCATGTGCTGAGGCCCCCTGGAACCGGGGCAGGGGAGGCAGTGCCCAGACATGAGCCCCATAGCACCCGGCAGGCTGAGCCCTGGGCAGGCCTCCAGCCCCCTTCCTCGGCCTGTTTTCCTTCAACTCTGTCTCTTCTGTTTTACTGTCATCGTCTTTCCATTTTCACACTGCACCAGAGTTCATTCTTTTTTTGAAAAAATATTTTATTTATTTATTAAAGAGGTAGAGTTACAGACAGTGAGAGGGTGAGACAGAGAGAGAGGTCTCCCTTCCATTGATTCACTCCTCAAATGGCCACTACGGCCAGAGCTGCGCCGATCCAAATCCAGGGGCCAAGAGCTTCCTCTGGGTCTCCCACACGGGTGCAGGGGCCCAAGGACTTGGGCCATCTTCTGCTGCTTTCCCAGGCCACAGCAGAGAGCTGGATCAGAAGAGGAGCAGCCAGGACTAGAACCGGTGCCCATATGGGATGCCAGCACTGCATGTGGAATATTAACCTACTG
Organism: Lepus europaeus; assembly: GCF_033115175.1. Classification (NCBI taxonomy): domain Eukaryota; kingdom Metazoa; phylum Chordata; class Mammalia; order Lagomorpha; family Leporidae; genus Lepus; species Lepus europaeus. The sequence continues at coordinate 4,344,196 of NC_084839.1, forward strand.
CGCCACGGCGCCCGCCCTCAGAGTTCTTTCTGGTTCCAGTTATGTCCGTTTTTCACTCTCATCTTCACTTGTCTTAATGGTGAAGAAGGAGCCACGTCCCGCTCACCTAAATGTGAATGCAAGAGGACAAGGATGGGGGCCAAATGGACACCTTGAGCAGCTGCCCACGTGCAGCTCCTGGGCAAAGCATGCTTGCTTACCGCCGCACGGCATGGCTGTGAGGCTGGAACTGCAGCTCCTGGTCTGTTACGCACATGCCAGGGCTCAGGCCAGGCAGGGACAGATCTCCGACTGCGGCTCTCAGGAAACCCCAGGCGGAGATGTCAGGTGCGAAGCACTGGGTACGTTTGTCTGTTGGGCGCTTTGTGTAGAGATCCTTACAGATGCTGGTAGGTGTAGGGTGAGGGTGCAGGACCGGCTCTGTGCGCGCTTTCCTGGCTCCCTCACCTGAGCGGCAGGTCCAGCTGGAGCACAGGGCGCATGCTCAGAAGGCAGCGTGCCTGGGGGCTTTGCTGAATCAGTCCTACCTGTATGTCTCTGCTTTCTCCACCAAAGTCATTTTTCTGTTCCAAGTTCCAGCTGTGGATCTCACAGAATGTGTGTGTGTGTGTGTGTGCACGCATCAGTGTAGTTAGAACACAGTGGAATGCAGTGGCAAATATCACATCCAGAATCGGAGGTATTAAACAACAGCCCTCATCCCGCTCTGTAATGGTCAATTGGTCAGGCCTGGAGTGTAGGACAGAGTTTTCATAATATTTGTGCAACTTTTTAAGGATCTGAAATAGTCCTTTTCAAATGACCAGCAATCCTTTAAATAAAAGTTAGAAGACAGACTACTGGAGATAAGGCAGGAAAAAGATAACTTAGAATTACTTTCCAAAAAATGATTTTCCCTCGCAGCAGTTATGTTTTGGAAAGTAAATTCAAGTCCACACACCTCAAACTGCATATGAAAGACAGACAGCCGTACCCAACTTGCCAGCCAGGCTGCTGGAATTGGAAATCCGTGGGGATTTAAACGTTTGCAGGGCCTGCCTCCTTGGTCTGAGAGCAACCTCGGCCAGCCAGCCCCAGGAGGACATCAGGGACCAATAGGGGCCACCATTTCCTAAGATTCCTGAGTCCGAGGGAGCTGGCCTCTGTACATCTCAAGGGCAGACAGGATGCTGGGTACTCAGCCTGGGTGCCTTACAGCAGGTGGCTCAGTAGGCTGCTCCCAGGCAGGCAGAGCCCAGTGAAACCACACTTCTGGCTTCCTGGTGGCCAGCTCTCACCTTGTTTATCCCTGGACATAGTCATCTGCATAGGCTCTGCCATCTCATCTATGGCTCACTTGGGAAGTATTCCAGGAAACAGCTTTGTGAAGAACGAGATAAGGGCTGGGGTCTGTGGTGTGAGTGTGTATTTCCGTGTGCATTTACCTCTTGGGGGAGGCACAGTGCATTCTGTGCAGATGCTGACAGCTTTACGCAGGGTGGAGGAATTGACAGGTAAGCCATGTGTGCATGTTGTAGTGGAGGGAGGGGAATGGGGTGATTTCTCATTTGGGAGCCATACACAACAGGTGCTGAGAAGTAAAACTGCACCCAGACGAGACCCCGGGCTCTCTGGCTCAAAGCCATCTTTCTGGCTTCTTCTTCGATCCCATGCTAGTATTTCCCCATGCACTCCCCCTCCACCCCTCTCCCACTGTCCCAGCCGCCATGCGAGCCCGTGTACTATCCTTCCATCATCTCCGTGTCTTACATGGACTCTTCCATCCTGCACCACTCATGTTCTTCCGTTTCCTCAATGTTCAAACCCAAGTCTTCCTGGTCTCTCTGAACTCCCATGCAGTTATTTTGCAGCCTGTCTAATGTGTGTGTCCTTCTGTCTCGAATTCTAGTCACTGAGCATCTTTAATTCATAAAACAGCTCCACCTGCTACGCACTGGGGATAGAGCCATGCACAAAATCTGGCTGTCAAGGGGCTGGTAAGGAAGTAGGTGAAATAAGAATTAAATTAACAGCAAGTGCCACGAGGGAATGTAGTAGGTGTCTGAGAAAGACAATAAAGGCAGATACTCATCTAAAGGGAACAACAGGCAAGTGTTACTAAAAGAATGTGTTTCAGGGGCTGGTATTGTAGTGTAGTGGGTACATCCATAGCCTGTGACACTGGCATCTCACACGGGCACCTATTCATGTCTTGGATGCTCCACTTCCCATCCCGCTAATGATCTGGGAAAAGCAGCAGAGGATGACCCAAGCACTTGGGCCCCTGCTAACCATATGGAAGACCAAGAAGAAGCTCTTGGCTCCTGGCTTTGGCCTAGCCCGGCCCTGGCTGTTGCAGCCATCTGGGGAGTGAACCAGTGGACGGAAGATCTCTGTATCTCTGTCTCTCCCACTCTCTCTGTGACTCTGACTTCCAAATAAACAAATAAAGTTTGAAAAAAAGAAAGAATGTGCTTCAACAGGAGGAAGAATAGGAGAGAATGTGTGCTTTGTTGTAGGGCCCCTCTGGGTTGGGGACAGGAATCCTGGAGGCTGTGCAGGAGCTGAAATGACCACACTGCATGGGAGCCGCAGCCTTGGCTTCTGAGGTGACAATGCCCAGGCACAGTGGGTTGTGAGGTTCAACCTTGGATTGAAGAGAAGGGAGATTGGCTGCTGTCTCTATGCATAGGCTTCAGGAAGAATTTGTGCCTCTCATTAATGCACTATAATAGGGTTACCAAGAGAGACACAGGCTTCAGTGAGGTTACAATGTCTCTCTCCAGGTAAAGAGCTGAGACCTTGTCAGACAGCTGGAACTGGGCTCTGCATATGCTCCAGGAAGATGCTATTACTTTTAGGATCATGGGATGGAAAATCCAGTGCCTTCATCCAACTCTTTTTCCAGATCTTAATGACCCAACGGGAGAATGGAAAGAAAGCAGGCTCAAGAGACAAAGCAACCCATGAAACATGTGCCACATGGAGCCGTGAATTTGGGCTTCTGAGTGGAAACCAACTAAGAAATGAACACGTAAAAAAATCTGGAATCGGTAAATTCTATAGACAACTGGCAGAAGCAAAGGTTAAATTGCTGTATATGGATATCTCTGCAACCTAGCGCATATGCAGGTTCTAGGGGGAGACAATTTCTGTGGAAGCTGTGTTCACAGACTGAAAATACAAAGAAACTGTGGAATAATGAAAGACAGAATCACAACCTGAGACTATAGATAACAGTGATCTAGATTTTCTTAATGATCTAACATTATTTTTAAAATGTGTTTAAAGGGTTTGATAATAAAAAGATGAGAGGATTATGAAGATGCAGGTTTTAAAAATAAGTAAAGAGAAATTTTAGCAATTGAAAATGAAACTGCTGAAACATGTGGAAAATTAAAATATTCAAAGGATGAGGAAAATTGTGGATTAGACACAGATGAAGAAAGACTTAATGAATTGGAAGATAAAGCTAAGAAAATTAAGCAAAGGCAGGAGTGGGGGATAAACTGGAAAATATGAAATATGAAGTGCACATTTAGAAATGTGTTGAATGGAATGAGAGGATCTCACAAACACCTAATAGAAGGAGAGAACAGAGGGATCTTCAGAAGAACACTATTAATAAATACAAAGGCTCACAATTTCCCCCAAGTGAGTTAGGGCTCCTCAGACAGAGAAAGTAACCCCAACACTAAGTGTGATACATTTTAAAAAAATAATTCTTACATTACCCACTTTTAGTAAAATATATAAAATCCTAATTAGGAAAAATAAATCACAGATAAGATAATTACCCTCAAAACAATAGCAGAATTTCAGCAGAACCGCAGGTGAGAGAAGAAAAGTGTATGTAATAGCTTCAAAGCAATGGTGGCTAAAACCAAGACAAGCTGGAATTCTACACCCAGCTAAATTCACTTAGCAGTGGGGAGGTGGGCGAGTGAGGGTGGGGGTGGCTGCAGATACGTCCAGGTGCAGCAAGCTAGTGTGAAACATTCAGGAGCCTGAGGGGGCTTACTCTCCACAAAAGCTTGGCAAAATAAGTATTAAAGGGTACGCTTCAGTAAGAAGAAATGTGATGGTAGAAGGAAGGTGGGAAAACATAAAACAATGGTGAGAACACAAAAATACGATGCAGTATGTAAATACTTTGTAGCTTAACAGGCATTTTGTGAGTGCTCCGAAGATGAGATGGAAAGATTGGATTATAGCTACATGGAGCATAGGAGGACACAAGTAAAGTTTTGTTTTTTGTTTTTGTTTTTTTTTTTTTTTTGTTTTTTTTTTTCCAGGCAGAGTTAGACAGTGAGAGAGAAAGAGAGAAAGGTCTTCCTTCCATTGGTTCACCCCCCAAATGGCCACTACGGCTCACCTGCTACGCGGATCCTAAGCCAAGAGCCAGGTGCTTCTCCTGGTCTCCCATGCGGGTGCAGGGCCCAAGCACTTGGGCCATCCTCCACTGCCTTCCCGGGCCACAGCAGAGAGCTGGCCTGGAAGAGGGGCAACCGGGACAGAATCCAGCGCCCCAACCAGGACTAGAACCTGCTGGTGGGGCATTGCCGGCCAGCAAGTAAAGCTTTCTAAGACCTTTGTCTTGCTTTGGAGAAGGGTGAGAATTTTGGTTAACAGGGTGCCTTTTGAGAAAAACAGATTCAGTTTGCATGTCATAAATATAAGGAAATCACTAGAAGAATAAAGATGTATGCACACAAATTGCAATGTTCAATGCTTACCTGAAATGTAATCATGTATCATATATATATGAAATCTCATAAAACAGAATTATTTGCATCCTGAAGTTGCTAGTTTATTTTATTTCCTTCTGATGTTACTATTTCTCTGAGTTCTGTCAAACAGTGCTCAAATGGCATTCACTATAGTATAATACGTTCATTACTAAGTTATTAATGAGTTATTAATTACTTAATAAGTTATCAAGCTCCCATTATTTAAAAGGCATAATGAGGCATTCGATATATTATCTGTACTTATCACAAACAACCCTGAAGACTTGTAATCACTACAGGGTGAAAAGTAAGCTTTAGCATGCTGGAAGAAGTGTGCCCCATCGAGAAGACTCTCAGTGGAGCCTGGCGCTCCCACTCACTTGACCAAGGCCCACCTGCGTCCAGCGCCTGGGGCTGACTGCTTGAATGAAAGCAGCAGCTTTTCGATGATGGTGATTATACATCCTTCAAGGCACAGACTTTAGGAGGAAAGATGGTTTTTGGAGACGTTCATCCATGCAGACAACCAAGAATATACCTGAAGTATGATGGAACTGATTTTTCCAAATCTGAGATCTACCAGCTAGGCCTCGCCACCCCCCACCCCCTTACAGTTTCGCCTGTTATTCCCCTGTCCCTCTCACCACCTGGGTATTTCAGTTACTGCTTGGGTAACTGAGTTGGAAACCCTGAACTGTGTGTCTTCCAGGGGATAACCTAGTACAATCTTGCCTCTTCACATGAGAGGAAACTGGTCCTACAGGGCGACAACGTTTGCATGAGGACACAGGGAGAGTCCCTGGTCAGAGAGCTCGGATGCTCTGGGGTGTGATCCAACCTTGGGGAGAGCTCAGCCTTCTCCCTGCCAGGCCTTAGCCCCAGCACTGAAACTCCTGATGCTGGGGATACATCCCTTCCTGGATGGAGCCCAGGGAATCTGGGGTCCAGTTTTACAGGGCATTATCTCCTGGGTCACTCTGTAAGCCATTTCTAGTTGTAACTGCTCAGAGAGAACAGGTCTGCAAGGGACTCATGCTGGTTAACTAGACAAGCTCTTCAGTGAGTCCAAGGCCATGTGCTCCATGTGGTGACGAACAGGCCTTGGAGTGAGATAGGTGTGGGGTGCTCCTTGTTGCGCTTGCTGGCTTCCTGGCCAAGTCACTTAACCTCTCTAAGCCCCTCCAGATGACCTTTCTCCTGTTCGATGGAGAAGAAAGCATTTAACTCATATAGCAAATGTAGGTACTCAGTTCAGATGAAATGCTGTACTCACAGGGTTGACTTGGGTGCGCGCTCAGAGAGGAGCACATTTTTCATTTTTCAGTGTGAAATGTTCATAGGTGGGAAGAGAGACTTTGACAAGTGGTGAGTGCTTGTTTCTGGGCTGTTCCAGAAGGGGATGGATAATTCCTCCTGAGACCACACCTGGCCCCATGGTAGCCGCTCAGAGAGTGTTTGCATGATGTAAACATCAAGGACTTCCTGCCTGTTCCTTCAGTCCTTCTGTCCATGGTCCCAGGGCCTCTCATCCCTAATAAAGTATTCTAGGACATGAACCACAGGCCTGGGGTTCTCTCAGGACCTGCACCCCTTCTTGTCTGCTACAGCCTCAGATGCCCCACACACGCAGCTTCCTAGCCAGACATGCAGCACCAAGGGACCAGCTCTGATGTTTGCCAGGGCCACACAGGTGAGATAAGCAGGCCGATGCCCAGAGACTGAGGACAGGCAGCGTGCAAACTCCTTCTAAGGGAGTAGCCGATTATTGCCAGGGGAGGACGGCAGGCCAGTGTCACTAAATCTGATTCGAGAGGGGCCTGGTTTAAAGCAGGCAATGAATTCAAATACAAGACAGCGGCTGCTACCTGAGTCCATGTGTACAGGTGACTTCAGTCCCTGAGCCTCGAAGCCATGGCTGCTCCTAGAAGCTGTGCCCGTGGTGGGAGCTGAACACAAATTATACCTTTTAATCTGTGCAGGTATGCCCATATGGGAGGCCGGCCCCAAATGCTTGCCTTTTTTAAAGCATGTTCCCCTGCTGGCTGTGTAGTCATTGTGCGTCAGTAGCTTCCCACTGCAGGTCCCACGGGGCCAAGCCCAGGCCCCTGCACCCAGGGAGTCGGGGCTGGGTAAGCGCAGGACTTCACAGGGTGGGAACTTTGGGGCACTGCCACCCCAGGCTTGTGCTCACCACCCATTGCCACCTCTCTCTTGCTGTCTGCTCCGTTGAGGTCTGGCCAGTGGGGAGGTGTTCCAGGGAAGGGCCCAGAGGAATTTCCAGAGCCACCGTGTGTTTCCCCTGGGAGGAACTGTCCTCACAGCAACTCAGATTCCACCTGAGATATGCAGGAGGCGTCTCCTGGCCCCCTGAGGTCGGGGGCCTGGCCTCCCTCCTGTGCTATTTGTGGCAATCAGGACTTAGCAGGGCCTGTTCGGTGCAATCTTCTTTGAATTCCTGAAGTTTGCTGAGTGGGAGGAAGGGGAGCTTTGGGGTTATCAGTCAGCTGCTCTCCTGGGGTCTGGGAAGCAGTGGATTCCTTTGAAACGGTCCCTATGTACATGCATTAAAAGTAAAGTAACATTCCTGGAGATGCTATTCTGTGTGCTCATCTTCACCATGTTTTGTGACTCAACGTCATCCTGGAAGGACTCTGCACTGGTCACAGGGTCAGCATGGGGCCATCTGTAGCTGTGGACACACCGATCGCCAGCACTCAGAGAACAGGCAGATGCTCGGCTCACTGGAAAGGAAGATGACCACGTTACGGTGGTCTTCTAACAAAGTCATCCCTGTGACTGGAATATTTAATTCATCATCCTAGTAATTAGATGAAAAGTCCCTGGGACTAGACTTGTAGTGTAATGGGTAAAGCCGCCGCCTGTGGTACCTGCAACCTGTAGGGGAGCTGGTTCATGTCCTGGACACTTCACGTCCAATCCAGCTCCCTGCTAGTGGCCTGAGAAAAGCAGGAGAAGATGACTCAAGTGCTTGGTCCCCTACCACCCACCTGGGAGATCCGGATTGATCCTGGTTTTTCGTGGCCCAGTCCTCTCTTCCTCTCTCTATAACTCTGACTTTCAGAATAGATAACCCTTTAAGAAAAACCCTGAGGCTTGGAAAGGTACTTTTTCAGAACAAATAAACACATTCCCTCGCTCTGAATCATTCGCTTCGTCCACACTCATTCAGCACTGAGCACGTTGTCGCGTTACACCTGGTGATGGAGGAAGCAGGTGCTTTCTGGCCTCAACTGGTTTTCTACCTAGTATAAAAGAAAGACATCAATAAATAAACATAAATAAACCCAAGTATAATTTATGGTAGGTGTTATGAAGGCAAGATATCTGAACTCAGAGTGGTAGGCACCAAACGCAAATGTGAAAGTCCCCACCTCCAGGCTTCAAAAATGTAAAAAAAAAAGTGGTCATTCTTTGTCCCACTACCATCTCTTGCTCTCCTTCTCTCTGTGTACACAGGACCCTAGCACAGAACTCATCACGCCCTGCTGAAGTCACCTGTGTCGCTTTTGCTCTGGATATTGGAGACTTGGAGGACAAACACAGGGCAAAACTGTATTCATCTTTGACCCCAGCAGGTCTCACAGGTGCCTGGCCTGGAGGAAGTCTGCCAGTGAGTTCAGTGTATTGAAACTTGATGGCTTTGAGGAAATACTGGAATGAGTGTGCCGCAAACCTTTCCAAGTGCCACCATGCCTCCCAACACAGCAACCGCTGTTGGCTAGTTTGGGTCACAAACTTGCCTGCTGAGTCACGGCGAGTTCTTCCGGAGGGAACGGGACAACTGTAAGACTAACGCTGAGGTCACCACTGCCACTCAGGGCAAGATTGCCAGAGCTGGCACTCACAGTTCATCTCAGGAACTCACTGACAATGCCGCTGAGCCGGCTGATAGCAGGCAAGATGCGGCGGCCACTCGACAGCGGGACCCAGGCTTCTGGGTTCTGTGGAAGGAGGAGGCTGGGTGGGTCCTTTGCAAAGACAAGGTGATGCCGTCTCCAGACTCCTGCGTCTGGCCTCGGAGAATGCGAATTGAAAGCTTGGATCTCTCCTATGTGAACTCCTTGAACGAGATCTGTTCTTTCATCTGTCAAAGGAGGAAGGCAAAATATACTACACAGACTTATTTTTTTTTTCTTTTTGGTGAGAATCAGATGAAACAGTAGATGGGCAATCATTTTATTAGTTGCATGTCTGATACCAATTTTGAGAAATTTTCTCACATAAAATTATTCTCAAAATTGTCCTTTTCTCTGCAACCAAAAGGATTTCTGCTTTTGAAATCTCCCATATGCAATAAAGTGCCTGAAAAGTAGCAGGTGCTAAATAACAGCTTGTTGCTTGGGGGAATTAATAATGTACTCACGACGTGTTTGTCAGGCAGCTGTCTGGGATTAGTGAGAATTGCTGAGGCCCCAAGAAGCTGAAAGGCTCAGTCCATAGGTGAAAATCATGCCCTTGTGTCCTTGGGCTAACCATTCCCAAACCAACTGTGAGTATGCCAATGTTGGGCCAAGAGTGAAGCTATTCACTCCAAGCAAGTCTGCGCCATAACCAAGTCTCAGGACCTGTCTGTGCTATAGAGAATGCACTGACACTGGAACCAGCTGCACCGTTCACTTAGCTAAGAGTTTACCCCCTCCATGCCTGCAACAGCCAGAGCTAAGCCAGGCTGAAGCCAGGAGACTGGAATTCCATCTGGATCTCCCATGTAGGTGGCAGGGATCCAACTCTCTGAGCCATGCTCTGCTGCCTCCTAGGTCCACCTTTGCAGGAAGCTGGACTTGGGAGCAGAGCTGGGACTCACACAGGTGTTCTGACATGGTACCTGGGTGTCTTGACTGCTAGGTAAACACATTCCTGAGACCACTAAAAGTTTTATAGCAAAACAGAGAAGCTCTTGTTTCACTGTTCCTCTCCATTGTCAGAGACTTCCAATTTCGAATTTTCTGGTTTTTGCTATGGTTTTAAAAAACATTTATATGCTATGACCTTTTGATATTTAGCCTAATTCCTATAGTGATAGATGAGCATGCATTCCTCTCTACCAATCCCTTGTATTCTTTCCCCTATTCCTCTTAAATAGTAATTTTTTTAAAAATTATTTATTTATTTAGATTTATTTATTTATTTGAAAGGCAGAGCTACAGAGAGGCAGAGGCAGAGAGAGAGAGAGAGAGAGAGAGAGAGAAGTCTTCCATCCTCTGGTTCACTCCCCAGATGGCCACAACGGTCAGAGCTGCAGTGATCCGAAGCCAGGAGCAAGAAGCTTCTTCTGGGTCTCCCACATGGGTGCAGGGGCCCAAGGACCTGAGGCATCTTCTGCTGCTTTCTCAGGCCATAACAGAGAGCTGGATCAGAAGTGGAGCAACTGGGACTGGAACCGGTGCCCTGTGGGATGCTGGCAATGCAGATGGTGGCTTTTCCTGCTATGCCACAGTGCTGGTCCCCTAAACAGTAATTTAAAGATATTGGTTCAGTCAGTAGTCAGAGCCTGTTTATGCCGTGCCGACAGTGTACATTTCAGACCTTGTGACGTTAGGCTTGCATTTCTTTCACGTTCTTCTGGAACTTTGCAACTGTTTTGGTCCATCTTTTCTTTAGGTCTTTGTGTCTCCCTCCTTCTGTCATCTTTGCCCAAAGCCTGTTGCATCCTTGCATCCAGCAATGGTGACTGATCTGGAGGCCGTTGGGTGGGGGGATCCAGGACCCCTCTTTGGGCAGCCGCTGATCTCAGGCCAGGTGTCAGGCTCCCCCGCTGGGCGTCCCCTCACAGCCATCCCAGAGAGTCCCCTCTCTTGCCCCATTCCTGCTCCTGCGACTGGGTTTCTCGGCTGCCTTCTCTGTTCCACTGGAGCAGACCTGCGGTTGCGTCCTCAGGTGGAGGCGTGGCGTCAGGTCAAGGAGGTACTCTGTGGGCATCTCGGGAGCCCCCAGCTCTACCGGGCAGGTGGCTCTCAGGGCCTGGGAGTGGTCATCACTGCGCCTTTCCCCCAGGGCACCATTTCTCCCTTTCCACATCCCAGCTTCTTCCTTGGGATTTTGTTCCCTTTTATTTTTTCTTTCCTTCAGCAGTTTCCTGGGGCAGTGAGTGTGAGCGGCACTTTGTGTGAGCGCTTTCATGTCGGAAGGTGCCTGTGATTGCATAAAGTCTTGGCTGGAAATAGTTTCCTTTCAGAAATGTGAAGGTGTTATTCTTTGTCTTTTAGGTTAGTGTAGAGACATCTGAAGTCATTCTGATTTTTTTTTTTTTTAATTCTCTGCATATGAACTTTTTTCTTCCCCCTTTTGTTGCTCTTCCTGTGAATGCCTTTTAGGATTTTCTGTTTGTCCCTAGTGTTCTGAAGTTTCATATGACTCTTGGTGGGCATGATAATAGTGGTATGATAATGATAGTATGATAATGAATTTTGCAGTAATGCTGCCTAAACATGACTTCAGATGCCAATAGCTCTCCTCACCGCTGTGTTTGCAGGTCAGCTCCCTGTGACTCTGTGTATACCCTTCAGTCAAATGTAGGTGCTGTGTTTCTCCTTTCAGGACCAAGACTGAAGCTGCTTGAGCTACTGAGGGGACTGAGGCCAGTCTAACAACACAAGCGCACTGGAAACCTTGGCTCGGACATGGACCGTGCTCAACCCTGTGACAGTCCACGGCCTGGGCAAAGCCTGTGCCACGTCCAGGTTGGAAGACAGCAGATGTCTCTGCCCACAGAGAACCCAGCAAGAGCAGGGAGGGCCAGAAGAACCAGGACCACACGACTCTGCCCCCCACCACGAGGACCCCGTCTCTCCCCTGAATGAGCCTGATGGGCTGCTCCGTCTGGGAGCTCCTGTCCACCAGCCTGCGACATCACTCGGAATACCTTCGCCCGTGACTGCTTCGCTGGCTGCTCCTCACTGCTGGGCTCTGGGCTCCTCTTTGCTCCTCCTGGACCTGGGTTCTGATCTCCTCTTCCCTTTCATCATTCACTGCATGAGTTTTCTTCCTTCACTTTTTTGTTCAACTGCGTCTTCTAACACATCTGTCAAGGTTTTCGCTTCTGCAGTTGTATTTTTTTTTAAATTGTTCTCTGAATGTTCTTTTTAAAGTACTGGCTCATTCAGAATATACAAACCCAGTAAATGTAATGCAGTTCGCTTAATTTTGTTCTTCCCTCAGCCCAAGTTCTGTTTGCCGTTAGTTGTATTTTCTATGTTTCCATCTCTTTGTGCTGGAAGATCTTTTCAGGAATTCTGCCTGCTGAGCTTATGCAGTTTCTGCATTTCAGGATATTCTCACCCAACTGTCTTGTCTAATTAACTCTTTCTCCTTCAGGCAGTGGTTTGAGTTGTTTTCTCAGATAAAACTTCCCTAACTTAGTTTACTTGTGTGATAATAAAATATATATTTGGTCTTTGGCTTCCTGGCATATAGCAGCCCAAATGACAAGTGTCTTACAACAAGCTATGGATTGACTGATGGCCCACAGTGCCCAGGTAGTTCTAAGATGGAGCTGGTCCCTGGAAAGGCCAAGGTGGGATTGCAGGGGATTTTCAGCCCAACCCCCAACTTCTGGTTGGGGCCGGTGGCTGGTGGCTGTTGGTTAATGGTCAGTGATTTATTATATCATGCCCAGGTAATGGTGTCTCAATAAAGACCCTAAAGCACTGGATCCAGAGAGCTTCCCGACAGCCGACCGTCCAGGAGTCCCTGGAGGGTGGTGTGGGCAGACAGGGCACGAAGCTCCATGCTGTTGCTCTTATGCCCTGTCCTGTGCTTCTCTTCATCTGGTGGGCACCAGTGCCCTTTGTAGCATCCTTTATAGTAATAAGCCAGTAGACTTAAGTGTCCTGAGTCCAGCAATCAATGGAACCCAAGCAGGGGGCTAGGGGCAAGTCAGGCAGAAGCAGCGGTGGAACGACCTGGGGCCTGGGGCTGACATCTGAAGCGAGGTGGAGCAGCCGGGAGGCTGAGCTCTCTACCTGAGGGGCCTGACCCTGAACCAGGTGGACAGAGAGGACTCCCATCTGGCGTCAGCTGCTGCAGTGGTATATGCTTGCTAGGAGGGAGGGATACCCCACCCACCTGATGTCAGGTGTTACGAAAGTATAGTAAGAGAAACCGAGAGTGAGTTCCTATTTTTATCTAAATTCTTCAGAGCATTAACATGTATAGGAGATAACCACATATCTCTCATTATGATTATCTGATTTGTCTCTTTTTGCAGTCAGTAAAGGCAGAATGTTTTACTTACTGCTGTATTCTCTAAGCTAGGGCAATGACCAACACATTGTAAGTGTTCTACAAACATTGATGGAATGAATGAACTATGAAATAAGGAATGTTAGGGCTGGGCTGGTGGGGCCGGTGCTGTGGCATAGTGGGTAAAGCTGCTGCCTGCAATGCCAGCATCCCACATGGGTGCTGATTCGAGTCCCAGCTGCTCCACTTCCTATCCAATTCTCTGCTATGGGCTGGGAAAGCAGTGGAAGATGGCCCAAGTGCTCGGGCCACTGCACATGTGAGAGACCTGGAAGAAGATCCTAGCTCCTGGCTGTGGGTGGATCTAGCTCTGGCCGTTGCGGCCATTTGGGGAGTAAACCAGTGGATGGAAGATTTCTCTCACTCTGCCTCTGTCTGTCACTCTGCCTTTCAAATAAATAAATACATATTCAAAGAAAAAAAAAGGACTGGGCTGGCTTCCACTATGTTATCTTCAGTCTACCACAGTGAAGTTCTCAGTGAACGTGTGCTTCAGTGGATAAATAAGTAAGAGATGAAATCAATGAATGAAATGCTTTGCTACAAAATGAGATGAGGACACCAGCTAAGACAGGCGGGGAAGGCAGAATGTTTTCTGAGGTGATGACAATAGCTAAGCTGAAAAAAAAAATGCCAGTCACGGGTGTGGTAATCGGGGCAGCATGGATGTAGATGAGGGAGGACTCGGTCCTGTGTGCGAATCCCAAGGTTTCAGCCTGGTTGGGGAGTAGCATCTGAGAGTGGACTATCATTTACCAGCCTGTTCCAAAGAGGGCCCAGAAGAGATGCAAAGTGATCGCCCACAAGAAGACCTGACTACCACATGGATGAGTCAGAAAGCAAACCAGCAAGCGCAATTTCCTTTGTGCATAGGGCCTGGGTGACATGCTTCTGTGTGACTCCATGAGCTCCCTGGTGCCTGATCAAAAGGGAGCTTATACCGAGAGGGGGTTGGCACTGAAATCACCAGCAGAACCGTGGGTGAGCTGACATGAACGCTCTGAGCAGATACCATGTGAGTGAGCCCTGGAGGACGGATCTCTGGTTTGCAAACTCAAGACAAGAAACCTGGTGCCAAGGAAGCACGGTGACTTAATACCTGTTGCAGCCCAGAAAGTCAAAACAAGAGTGGAAAGCACCTTTCTCTTGCACCTATGAGAACTGTTGGGACTCCAGTTCACAGTGAGAACTCCTCCCAATATATCCAGAAGGTTCCAGCGTGGATGCTCTGGGTCATGACGTGGGCAGCTGGGTCCTCACTGTACACCCTCTCCTTCACCCCTCCCAGACCCATGCCTGCTGTGTGGGGTCCCCGTCCCCGCTGGTGGAGGGTACTCGTGAGTCCCTGCAGCAGCAGCTGGGGCTGCCTCCATACCCAGGCACCCTGACTGCCTGCTCCCCCTGCCTGGCTCTTCCAGGGTTTGGCTGGCTCCACACTTGACTGGGCAGCAGCCCTCCCTGGAAGCCCCCACCATGCACCTCCTTCCTTTGCCTGTTACACAGTCTACCAAGTAGGCCAGCCTTGGGTCCCCACTATCCTGTCCTTGATTTGACTCAAACACATCTCTCAGGTTCTAACACAGAGTTCCTTTTCCGAGGACTCAGCTGGGGATTTGTGGACTGCAGGCGGTGACCGATGAGTCACCAGTTACTCAGTGTCGCCTCTCTCCACTGTGCTGGGGACTTCCCTCATACCAAGCTTGGCCAGCTCAACTTGCTCTTCCCCTGGAAGGATTCTTTCCTGTGCACAAGTCCTTTATGCAGAAACATGACAGTTTTTTAGGGGAAACACAAGCAGAGACCCTTATAGCTGCATCTCGTTTCAGATCATTCAAGGTCTCTGTATATATTACATCATTTTGTCCTGACAGCAGGTGCAGAGGAGAGCAGGGCCCACAGGTGTTTTACTTAGCGTTGCTCCAGTCAGTTCCTGTGATCCCCTCCAGCGCTGCGTACTTCTGCCTTTGTTGTTCAGTTTTCAGATAGATGACTGTTCCTTTAATTTCGACAAAAACATATCTTCGCCTATGAAAAGCTCCCATTCTTCCCACTTTGTGCCGCCACTCACTACCTGCTCCACCTGTCACAATTCTTCCCAATCAATGCCTCCCGACATAGGCTGACGCTCAGCCTTCTCCCATTTCCCTACTGCTCCCTGGGCCCACCCATAGTCCCCATCCATGTGGTCCTAAACATCCTTGCCCTTTCTTCCTCCGTCTACCTTGCCCCCTGCACATCTGTCCAGGACCCAGGACTTCCCTGAGTGTGCCTTCTGCACTCAGGACTTCCTGGTGTGCCTTCTGCGCTCACACCAGGGAGAGAGACCACATTGTCAGTCAGTTGGGATCCAGAGGACTCCTCTCCACAAGGACACATCTCTGGAACCACTTACCCAAGTCCTAGTCTAAAGCTGATTGCCAAAAGACTGCAGTGCCTACATCTATCAGCAAATGTCAGGGTGTGTGTGTGTGTGTGCACCATTGAGGTTTACTCTTTGGAAGATGCACTCAAATTCCCCCTTTCCCAAATCAATCACTAAGGGATAAGAGATGCAGGGATCCCTGGATCTTGTCCTGTGCCCTTCTCAACCACTTCTTGTGCCTTCAATGGGACAGGTCAAACAACCTCTCCTCTTAATCACGGGTTTCTCACAAAGTGAGAGAAGTGCCTGCTCCACCCACATCAGGGAGAATGGAGCACATATCCTGGAGAAACACCACTGAGAACTGCAGGGTCCCATGTCTGTGCTCCTGGGTGCTTCAATGCTTTGTTGAGGACCAGGATTAAAACCACCCTGGGTGCCCAGCTGTAAGAAGCAGTGCTGAATGGAGAGAGTCAATTTGATCTCAGCATCTCGGCCTATATTAGTAGCACGATTCCTAGTTGAGATGTTGTCCAATACAAGTCTCCCTTACCTGTGGCTTCACTTTCTGTTCTTTCTGTTACCCATGGCCAACCACAGTCCAAAAAATATTAAATGGAAAATTCTAGAATTAAACAACCCATAGGTTTTTAAGTGGATGTTGTTCTGATAGAGCTCCAGCAGCTCTACTCCATCCTGCTATGTCCTGCCCTCAGCTTGAAGCCTTCCTTTGTCCGAACTCTGTCCCCCACTCACCTGCTGCTCACCTGTCATGGTGGTGCAGGGTTTCTGGGCAGACAGAAAGTATGGCAGTGATGTAGGCAGCTGGCATGGGGTAAAGAGAAGCTGGAAGGTGCCTTCTCTGAGGGGGGAAGGGGAAGCTCTCTGTGTACTAAGGAGAGAAAAAAATCATATGATGAGGTTGCTGAAATTCCACGGAAATTGTTGTTGCTAATCTTTTACCATGCCTAGTTTCTGAATTAAACTTTATCAAATGTGTGTCTGAATAGGCACAGCATAAATAGGGTTTAGTCCTAACCACGGTTTCAGGCATCCACTGGGGTTCTAAAGACGTATCCTCTGTGCACAAGGGGAAACCTCTGGGTGTCTGAAATCATGATATAATCTTTGCATTCTGCACAGATTTATAGTTTGAAAACTCAAACACTTGGTTGTGCTGCTCTTAGAACAGTGCTGAATAATTTCAAATGGAAAACAGAAGTACCTGCCTCAATCCTGTTTTATACTGAAACAAAGTTCCTATTTATTTTTAAAATATTTATTTATTTATTTGAAAGTCAGATTTATATATAGAGAAAAGAAGTAGAGACAGAGAGAGGTCTTTCACCTGCTGGTTCACTCCTCATATGGCCTCAATGGCCAGAGCTGAACCGATCCAAATCCAGGACCCAGGAGCTTCTTCTGGGTCTCCCACACAGGTGTAAGGGCCCAGGTACTTGGGCCATCTTCTACTGCTTTCCCAGGCCATAACAGAGAGCTGGTTTGGAAATGGAGCAGCTGGGACTCGAACCGGTGCCCATATGGGATGTCGGCCCTGCAGGTGTCAGCTTTACCTGCTACACCACAGTAGCGGCCCTCAAAATTACTATTTATAAAATGACACTGAATTCTATATTTTGAAGGAATCTGGGAAAAAAAATTCAGAATCCATCATTTCACACTGGAGGAGCCAGGGCTGTGGCCCACTGAGAAAGTGCGTAGTTGCCCAGAGGGCCCAGTTGAGACGGGGCCTTTCTTCTTGGGGTGGGCCAGTGCCCTTCCTCTCCTCTCTGCTTTCCCTCAATTCTCTTTCTTACAGGGACACAAGACTGGACTAAAACACAAGAGCATCAGTGGTTCTAGTCTCACCCTAGAAGTTTATATCACAGGAATCAGACAAAGCTTAATAGCAACATAATAGGATCCACATCCCTGAGACACCCTCTGGACTATGTGCTGTCACCTTGCATGCTACCCTCGGGAGTCACTTGAACAACTACAGAAGCTTTTCAAAGGGTGCCTTGCTCCACGCTGCAGAGGAGGGATTTTCCTAAACATGCAGGGGCCTTTGTGAGCCTCCTCCACTGCAAGTCACCGCTGGTCCTCCACTGCCCGGGAATCCAGTCCCTAAGGCTCTCCCCTGCCTGCGAGGCCCCGAGAGGCCCGGCTTCCCCTCCCTTGGTCCCGTGGAACGCTGTGATCCGATCCTCTTGCCGTATTCCTGCCAACCACACTTCATGGGTCATTGCTTCCGTCATGTGTACCATCTCATGGCTGCTTCCTGCACCGTTCATGAGCCAGACTTCTTCCTGCTGCTTCTTAGAAAGACCTTCTCTTGACCAGGTACCTCTGTTCTACGTGCTGAGAGAATCCTCTGCTATGTTACTCTTGACTGCTTTGTGTGGTTTTAAATGCTTGCTACACTGGCTGCTCAGCACTGAGTTTCACAGCATTAGCTCAAGTTGCAGGAAGCAGGGGCCAAGAAGGTCTCCTGTTCCCAGGCCTACGCAGTATTAGAGTCAGGATTCAGAGGGGACTTCTGAGTGACGTGCAGTCTCAACCTCGTCAGTCCTTGTTGACTTTGATTGGCAGTTCCAATGAGTTGGATTCTTAGGCTGCATAGCGAGAAGATTTGATGTCCCCTGCTCTGTGGACTCAGCGTCTGACCCCAGCTACCTGCACCTTTCCCTGGTTTAGCACACTAGGTCCTGACCGTGAGGCTACCTTTGTCCACGGCACAAGGCCATGCCCAGTTCTGTCTCCATCTTTTCTCATCTCAGAGCTTGCTGCACATGGTGACATCACCTGTCACTCGGTAAGAACAGGCACTGAGCACTGCCCCCTGCCATGGGTAAAAGGCATTTTTCTGACCTGTACCCTGAGAGCTGGGTGAGAGACTGCCAGAGGCTATAATGCCCTCTACTCATGAGGGTCAGCTCTGGAAATGCCCCCAGCTAGTGGCCAAGCTTCTTCTGAGCTCTCAATTCCAGGCTTGGGGGCCTTTGCTGAATCATTTTTGATGTGTCCTGGACATGTGACCCCTGCCCCTCCAGTAACACTGACCCTGAGTTAGGAGACTTGGGTAATAGGTGAGGGGCCACTGCAAGACATTGTGACAACCAGAAGCAATGAGCACCATGTTTGGGCACATATTGTAATCTGTGTGCTCCAGGTATGGTCCCTCACTTACTCCTTGCTGCACATGGTGCAATAATAACTCCTGGCATAGCTCATCATTCTTGGTTCTACATTCTCAGTTCAGTAGAGTTTAGAACTCTGACAGGAGATCTTAGCAAGAGGCAGAGCTGTGGGCAAACTCTGGTCATCTAGGTCAGCGTGACATGAAATGCTGGCCCACCTAACTCTGTGTCTCTTTTTTTATATTTTACTACACCTCTAGGGGTTAAGTCTTACCTGACATCTGTACTAAACATGTGCATAGACTGCTGAGGATATGTGGGTGCCATTCACTCCCAGTAGTTTTCAGTATTTATGCTAAGTGCTGCGCAGGGCCACTGGGCAACGAGGGAACCATGAGAAGGTGTGGTCCCAGTCCTCAAGATGGCTGCTGAATAAAGAGGAAGGCAGGTTGTAAACTAGAAATCTAACAGAATGCTTTGTTAAATGGTCCTAGAGAAGCATCAGGTCTCTGGGCCCACAAAGCATGGGCATGAGGTCCAGCTGGAAGGGTCAAGGAGGAGTTCCGGGAGCAAAGGGCCTCTGGCTTGGGTCTTGAAGGACGGGAGGAGAAGGAGCAACTCCAGGAGGCTGGAGGTGGATGTTTTGGCAAAAGGAACTGGATCACAAAAGAAAATTGGGCAAGGACATCGCATAGTGTCAAGGAAATATGGAGGATTAGGATTTAGCTGGGAACTACTGTTTTTGTCAAATTATGGTAACTAAGAGGACTCCAAAGTGCTTCTGGCCTTCATTTTGCATCACACTTGAGAGCTCTTGGCCAGAAATCCGGGGACATATTCACACCCTGGGCTGTCATCTCCCTGCTGTGTGCCCCTGGGCCAGTCCCCGCCAATCTACTTTCCTTGTCTGTAAAATGAGGGAGAAATGCCCAACTCCAGTGGCCCTCTGGGTGCCTGGCGCAGGGCCCAGGCAGGAGGGGATGCGTTGGGAAGCAGAGGGCTAACAGACGCGGGGCTATCGCTGCACAGGGATGAGTATTTAACAGTGTGAGATGCAGGGCCAGTCCTTGCTGAGATGTGCATATGCCAACTTCTAGTGACAATGACCACAGCGGGGAAATGCAGCAGCCTGAATGTGACCTAAATACATCATGCTGCTTAAACCCTAGCAACGACCAAAGCAATTACCTGCGCACAAAAAACGGCCCCGTGAGATCCCTAGGTTTGACTCACCCCAGAGCCTTGCTCTCCTCTTAACATCACAGTCATTTGAAAACCATGCTAAAACTAACTCTACCAGCACGAGAAACCATCCTGGGCTGATTTGCACGATGGACTTGAATTGTTAAAATCAATTGACTCTAGTTCCTGTTGCAATGTCACCATCAAGGTAAATAATATCCAGAATCTCTGTCTTGAGTGGTAGATGTCCCTGCTTCCTTTTTAACCTTGAATGTGAATTCTTGAAAAAATCAAACAGCCATTTGGTAAAATAATGCATCCTGAGTAACTCTAGGGAGATTAAAATCAATGTGTCTACTGTTAGCCAGACACTCTACCAGGAGTTGTGTAAACATTATTACTTTTCAAATCTTCATAAAGATCCCAGAAAGTGGTTTTAATTACAGACATTATGAGACAAACAATGCTGTCCCAGAGAGATTGAGTAATTTGCCTACAGTCATAAGATCTTCAAGTGTGGAACAGAGGTTCAAACCTGGTGTAAGTAGCTAATACTCAATGCTCTCTCCACTGCAGGTAGGGTCTCCAAACTTCGAGGAGCATTGGTGAACTCAATCCTGGGCGTAAAACAGATGAAATTTTGCTTATTAATTTGTTGTTAGCAGGAAAACCCTAATGTGATTCCGATAGGTAAGCTCCCCACCAAGGAGTGAGGCACCCTCCTCCCAGGCTTGTCAAGTTCCTGGGGATGCTGTCCATTCTACATCCTTCAAGAATGGGCTAAGAGCCCATGCGTAGGGTAAGTGGTGGAAGGAGTCTCCCCAGGCTGCGCCTATGTGAGCGCTTGTGTTCTACACATCAGATAAGAGTGTATCTGTCTCCAGGGTTCTCACGGCCTCACTGGGATTTCTTTAGATCTAGAGTAAGCCATCACATTCTATAAGACATTGGACTGTAGGCTCATGTTAACAGAGATTCAGAATAGAAAAAAGTTCATATTTTAGTTCATAGTGAAGGAGTACAAATGAAATTTTTCACATATGCACATACTTATCATCCTGTGATGTGTTTTGTGACTTTCTCTTTTATTCTGGTATCTTCACTGTGTGCTGTATCATTTCTTTGTTAAAGAATTCTGGTTACAACTTGGTAAGATGACTTCTCAATCTTCTACTTTAGGGCAACGTGAAGTCCCTGCATCCCGGGGGGGGTGGGGGTGGGGTTGATATAATCTCTTTCCAGAGAAGACAGAGCCTATGGACATGGCTAGGGGCCAGTGTCTGTCCCCTCACACCCTGCACAGCTCACCATGTAGTTTGTGAATTGTGACACAACTGACGTGTGTATTCTTTGCCCCATTACTGAATCTATGAGCACAGAGCCTGGGTCTCACTCTTTTTACTGCATCCCATTCCTAGCTCAGCCATACAATGCACAAGGCTTATAAAGCGAACATGTTTGTGAGTGAATGAGAGGCTTCCCCTCCAGGCTGCTCCACTGTACAGGTGTGGTGGTGGTGGTGGGGATAATATATATGTATGTCCTATTTCAAGTTATATGCATGTGGAATATATAGTATAAATACCATCATATATATCATCCTGGTATAGAACATACAGCATCATCAAACACAAGTTTTTATATGTATCTACATATATGTAGATATAAATAAAATCTTACTACAGGACTTCAAAATGTTCATGAAAAAACGAAGCTAAAAAGTAAAAATAAAAACTATAAACTTTATTTCCAAACATAAGCTCCACCTTTCAAGATAGTTTTGTAAATGATGTTACCAGGCACTTACTCAGGCTCTGAAGAACTGAGGTCTTGGGAATTCAGCCATGTCAGTGAGGTCTTTTTTATGTTGTTAGCTAAAGGAAAGGGGACAGAGCTATAGCGTACCATGTAAAGCTGCCACCTGCCACACCAGCATCCCACATGGGTGCCAGTTCAAGTCCCAGCTGCTCCTATACTGATCCAGCTCTCTGCTATGGTCTGGGAAAGCTGTAGAGGATGGCCCAAGTGCTTGGGCCCCTGCACCCATGTGGGAGACCTGGAGGAAGCTCTTGGCTCCTGGCTTCGGACTAGCCCAGCTTGAGCTGGTGTGGCCATTTGGGGAGTGAACCAGCAGATGGAAGATCTCTCCATCTTTTCCTTTCTCTGTAACTCTACCTCTCAAAATAAATAAACAAATCTTTAAAAAAAAACTAGATACAAGTGAGTGCTCTTCAAAGATTTTTTTTTAATTAAGAGAGAAGTTAGAAGGAGCCAAGTCAGTGCTGTCAGGTGGATGCCTAAGGATTTCCTATAAAAATTCTTGCCAAATTGACCCTGTTTGATGAGAGGTCTGAGTAGAGCATTCTTGTGGTAGAGAATGACTCTCCAGTGAAACTTTCCTGGCTTTTTTTCCCCTGCTAAACCTTTGACCCAATCTCCCCGATCTCCTTTTAAACAGATGCTATAGTTCTTTGGCCCTCAAACAAGTCAACGGCAAACTGCCCTGAGCAGCCCTGTGAACTCTTGCCCTCCTTTGCTTTGAACGGGCCCCTTCTACCTCTTGGTGGCCAGGGCTTTGACCGTGCTTTCTCTTCAGGGTGGTGCTGGTAAAGTCATGTTTCATCTCTTGTTCCAGTTTTTCCAAGAAATATTTTAGGATTGGAGCCAGCACTGTGACTCACTTGGTTAATCCTCCGCCTGTGGCGCTGGCATTCAATATGAGTGCTGGGTTCTAGTCCCGGTAGCTGCTCTTCCAGGCCAGCTCTCTGCTGTGGCCCGGGAGGGCAGTGGAGGATGGCCCAGGTGCTTGGGCCCTGTACCCGCGTGGGAGACCGGGAGGAAGCACCTGGCTTCTGGCTTCGGGTTGGCGTAACTCTGGCCGTAGTGGCCATTTGGGGGGTGAACCAATGGAAGGAAGACCTTTCTTTCTCTCTCTCTCACTGTCTAACTCTGTCAAATAAAAAAAAAAAGAAATCTTTTAGGATCTCAATCCCTCTTGTTCAGAATTT
Source organism: Lepus europaeus (assembly GCF_033115175.1). Lineage (NCBI taxonomy): Eukaryota > Metazoa > Chordata > Mammalia > Lagomorpha > Leporidae > Lepus > Lepus europaeus. Next base: position 4,366,859 of record NC_084839.1, read on the forward strand.
CCATTGAAAACTCTACTCTCTTCTGCAGTTGATCCAGTGCAACAATTTCAGTAGAAAATTTACTCCACTTTAATTTTTAGGAAGAACTTTGTAAGCAGAACCAATTGAAATGTCCACGGTATTGGCTGTTGTTTCAGTTGTCGGCCCTCTTTGATGAGACGGGAATGAGGAGAAGTTGGAAGACCTTTGTGTATCTGAATATGACATGAAAGGGGGAACCTGCGTACTTCTAAGCCACTGCAATTTCCTTTTCACACACAAACTTAACGCTAACTCCCTCCCCTGCTTTGTTTTTCTCTATAGAAATGATAGACTATTATATACTTTTTAAAAAAAGATTTATTTATTTATTTTAAAGTCAGAGTTACACAGAGAGATGAGAGGCAGAGAGAGAGAGAGAGGTCTTCCATCCGATGGTTCACTCCCCAGATGGCCGCAATGGCCGGAGCTGCAATGATCTGAAGCCAGAAGCCGTGAGCTTCTTCCTATTCTCCCACGCAGGTGCAGAGACCGGACTTGGGCCATCTTCTACTGCTTTCCCAGGCCATAGCAGAGAACTGGATTGGAAGAGGAGCAGCCAGGTCTTGAACTGGCGCCCATATGGGTTGCCAGTGCTTCAGGCCAGGGCGTTAACCCACTGCGCCACAGCGCTGGCCCCATATTATATACTTTTACTTATTTTGTTTGTCAGCTGTCTTTGGGATGTAAGGTGTGAGAAGGCCAGATTTTTCTAACTTTTATTACTATTTAATACCAGGTGCTTAGTTAACATTTGTTGGGCAAATGACTGAAGGAAAAAAGAAAAAGAAAAAAAAAACACCTATATTTTCCCAGAGTTGTAGCTCTTGACTCCTAGGTCTGCCCTCTACCTGGGTGCTTGAGATGGAACCCAGCTGTCTCCACACAGTCCAGAGGTGGCTGTGGTGCACGCATGGTGAAGAGGCCCCCGTGAACACCAAACAAGTCTGCCTTCAGAGGAGCAGTGAACTTCATTAGGCATTCGTAGTGCCTAGCTCTACCTAATTCTTGACACACACATTTTAAAGAAATCAGGGCAGGGGAGGAGAGGGACATTGTGTTATAGCAGATAAAGCTGCTGCCTGCAATACCAGCATACCATATGGGCACCAGTTTGAGTTCCCACTGCTCCACTTCCCATCCAGCTCTCTGCTATGACCTGGGAAGCCAGTAGAAAATGGCCCAAATCCTTAGGCCCCTGCACCTGTGTGGGAGACCCAGAAGAAGCTCCTGGATCCTGGCTTTGGATTGACTTAGCTCCGGTTGTTCTGACCATCTGGGGAGTGAACTAGCAGATGGAAGAACTCTCTCTCTCCCTCTCTGTCTGTCTCTCTCTCTGCCTAAATCTAAAAAAAAAAAAAAAGAAATCAGGGATAGGACTAGAATGAAACACATGCTAATAATAGAAAAGTCCGTCAATCAATATTCTCTGAATATATGGTCAATATTAATTCAGAGGGGAGTGCTATTTGAAAGAGATGCACAATGGAATTAATCAAAGTATTAGAATAAAAATATTCAAGTTCCTTCATGATCTTAAATATAATTGGATGGATGCTCCACTTATATGATCAATCCATCCATCATCTTCTCCTTGCCCCCCCCCCACCATTTTTTTTCCTTTATTTTATATCAGTCATTCTGTACATATTTGGAGAATCTTTATGTGTTCACAGAATAATGGGATAATGGCAAGCACACAGTACAGTGTGTTCAGTGTATGATGGTGGTAGATAAAAGGTTAAAGAATAAGCTTACTACTTAGAATATGGTGAGTTCTGTCTCTGTGTAAATAGCGGATTATTTTCATTTTGTTTTCAGGCTGCTTGGGCTCCAGAGACATCCTAGAAAAAGAGGAAGGGACTTTTCATGGGATTTATTGATGCGCATATCCAATGCGGCATTTAAACTTGTAATCATTTACAGAATAAAACCAAACATCTGCATTCTTCTTCAAGCAAAAGCTCCCCAGTGGGGAACATGGCGAGTGACACTGCCACTCTGTTAGTTGGTCATATGGCTTGATCACTAGGTTGAAGATTGAAGAAAAGAAATCAATAGACACAGGAAGAATTTAAAACTTTGTTTATATGATCAATTGATTAGGGAAATCGATTTGAAGGATACAAGGAAGAAACATCTTGGAAATAAAACAGGGAAAAAGTATTCCATATCTTTTAGTGGAAAATGATCAATGTGAACTGGAATGTTCAGCTTAAAATAAACATGGATAATGCAAAATTAAATGTAATGTTCAGGTTTTTTAAAAGACATTCTTTTAATAGATATGCAGGTAGAATAGACTGTAGATATATAACTGTTTTGTCATTTTTGGTGGCTTAACAGGCAACAGCAGGCAGAGGAAAGGCCCCTGAGTTTGATTGTGGAGGATTGTAACAGCGGAAAACTACATAACTGACATAAGCAGAAAAGGAACTGAAAAGACATTGGGCTAATATTCCACATCAGTTTCTCAGCCAGCACAGTCACCTCATATTTGCTTGGTTCTCCCATTGTTACAAGAAACTCTCAATGGCCTTGCTAAAAATTCATTAGAAATGCTATCATTGTTGCTTGAGGAAACTCCTCCCTTGAAGGTCAATTTTTTTTTTAAGATTTATTTATTAATTTGAGAGGCGGTCACAGATAGAGTGAGAGACAGAGAGAGAGGTCTTTCATCCTTTGGTTCACTCCCCAAATGGTTTTAACTGCCAAAGCTGGGCCAATCTAAAGCCAGGAGCCAGGAGCTTCTTCTGGGTCTCCCAAGTGGGTACAGGGCCATCAGCACTTGGGTCATCCTGGCTGCTTTCCCAGGCCATTAACTGGGAGCTGGATCAGAAGTAGAGCAGCCAGGATTCCAACTGGGTGCTGCAGGTGAGGGCCAAAATTTTGGAATCAGCGGAACCTGGAGTCACAGAGTGAGTATGATAAGAAAGGCCCCAACTTTTTCCTAGACCCATGCATCCTAGATACAGGAGGAAGAGCTTATTTGCGTAGGAGAGAACCTCTCCAAACCCACAAGATTTTAAGTCAATAGCTCATTCCAGGTGATAAATCCACTCTCACTGGGTGATAGATCCACTCTCACTGGGTGATAGAGATGTGAATTCCATAGGCATTAACTCTCTGTTTTGTATCTTTCACCTTAGAGGGAACCCTTTGGTTGAAGAAATGTTATGTTGCTCATTAGAATGGTGTCAAATCCTCCCTATAGCATGGAAAAGAATAACCATTGCCATTTGCCCTCTGAGATAAATGGAAATTAAATTATAACTGAGTTTACAGAAATAAGAATAAATGGGTGGTAAGAAAGAATTTTACTAAAAAACTTAATAAGAATATAAGTATAGGCTATCTTTTTGTTTCTAGTGCATTTTGGCACACAAACACCATAAAAGATATTCTTTTAATAAAGTAAGATGGCCCAGGTGCTCGTCATAAAACCCAGAGCAAAGAAGTCCTTCTTGTTAAAGAGTAACTCGATGATGACATCACCTTTATATTTCAAAGCTTGATAGTGAGATTTTTACTTATATAATCAATTTCACAATCAACATTAGCATTGAAATTGTACTGATGCCTATCCTGGGTGAACTTAAGCTATTGAGAACTAAAAACAATTTAAAACTCAGTATGTGAGCCAGATCACCTCATTTGATGCTGCCAGTCCAGGTGCAGAACATTCCCCTTCTAGCAGAAGTGCTGTCAAATCTCTCCTCTCAAGATTAAGACTCAGCTGAACGTGTGAGCTCCGTTTTCTTTATGCACTCACCTGTTGATGGCCATTTAGGTTGCTTCCAGCTCTTGGTTGTTGTGAATGGATGTGTGCCCATGTCAACATGAATAACGCTGAGTGACATGATCCTCAGAGACATAAACCATACTTATCATCATATGGTGTCTATGTATCTATTCATGGCTTGTTTAAAGTCAATTTGGATGCTTGAAAATGAAGTAAAATCTCAGCTCCTTTATAATTCTTATTAGCTAAGAGTGGCAGAACCTCGCAGTTCTGAATGATTGTCGACTGCCTTCAATCGCAGCCACAAGCAGAACACATAGATGATGTCTCCAGGGTTACTTTGTTCCTTCTTGAAAGATGGTTCTATTCTGTGGGAAACACAGTTACAGCAACAATACTGTAACTTGAAGAATAGCCTTTTGTTTCATCATCATATCATCTTTCCAGGTGACTCCATCATTCTACTAATTTGCTATTATTTTAATCTCTTTGGGCACAGTTGGGGATTACTGCTGAGTAAAGAAATCAGCATGTTTCACACTGTAGAACATAAGATAACCAAGACATCACTTTATATTTTATATTGTAAAACATTCAATAGACGTAGGTGAGAATTTCAAGGTAGAATGAGTTTATCTTTTTAAATTGAGTAAAATTTTAGCGTTTGGAAGAGAATCCCCAAAATGGATAAAAGTCATGAAAGTTATCCTTGCAAACGATTGGAAGTGACCAAGGAAGAGAGTCCAAAACATTGTGATGGCCAACTGCAATCTCAGGCTTTAGGGATCGTGGTAGAAAGGCAAGCACATGCCGATCCAGACGAAGTGACCACCACGTGAAGGCAGCTCACAACCCTTGCAGTAAGGAGGGGCTCAATGAGATTATCTTGCATTGGCAGGCCATCCAGAGTGTGCCATGTTAGCAGCTCATGGCCTGTCTTCGCTCCTTGCAAACCCAAGTCAGCTGTGGGGAAGGGATTATCATGCTGAGGTATCTGTTTGTGATCTCTCTCTACCATGCTCCAATAGTCACCTTTTCCTTCAGTCTCTTGGGCCAACACTGGATTGTTGGAATAGTAACTTGCCTGATGTTTACAAAGACAATCACATTGTTCCCATGATGATTAAAACCTTATCTATAAAGGAAGAAGTTCGTGACCCAATAGTCATACACCATCTAGTTTCCTTTCCAAGATCAGATAGAGCTACAGAGAATATCCACTAGGGTAACTTTCAAAGATATTGTGCTACTCTAACCAGTAACTTTTTCAAAGACTTAAAGGGGTATTCAGGGCTAGCCCTTCCAAAAAGTCAAAAGCTAGGTGATGGTAGGTGGGTGGGTTGTGTATGATATAGCCTTGCCAACTATCCTATCACCCTAAATCTTTGATTTCTTCTTTTATGTTTTCCTAAGAATTTTCTAGCCCCAAAGCTTTGTTTTGTGTTTGCTTAAATTATGTCCAATCTTCATAAAATAGTTGGTCAATATACCATCTCCAGTTGCTCCAGGTAGTGTATCGAGACCAGAACTTTCTGTGTATCTGTGTAATGAACACCATCTCATTATCTTCTTCTCTCTTTGATCTAAGTCAAGGGTTGGAAAATTTTATGTAAATCGATAGGTAGTTAGTATTTTAGGTGCTGAAGGCCACAGTGATCAGCATCACAATCACTCCGTTCTACAGCATAGTATGAAGGTAGCCATGGATGGCTTTAAACAAATGGGCACAGCTATGCTCCTGGAAAACTTTATTAATGAAGTATTGGTCAGCCATGGCCATGGACAGTATTTTTCATTTTGTTGGCTAAATGCTTCAAATGATATTCTGGCAAGATTTGCTTATTTCATTTCCAAAAGGAATGAGCAAGGATTGTCAGTTATGTTAGCTTTGAAAATTCTCTTCTGGAGTACTTAACGTGTCCTGGGACATGTTAGGGTCTGATTCTTGTTGTAGATTTGTAGTCAGCGAGTAGTGGTGGTGTTGGAGCTTTAGGGAAAGTGGCTTTTTTTCTTGCAAAGGATCTGCCTGGGGTGACATTTCTCCAGGGCCTTTAATCCAGGCAGGAATCATCCCTCCAAGTGAGGGGGGAGGGGGGCACTGGGCATTTGGTCCAGGAGTTAAGACCTCACTTGGGGCACCGGCGTCCCATGCAGGAGTACCCAACTTGAGTTCGGGCTTCACTTCCGATTTTGGTTTCCTGCTAATGTGCTCCCTGGGAGGCAACAGATGATTGCTGAAGTGCTTGGGTACCTGCCATCCATCTGGGAAATCTGCATTGAGTTCCAGGCTCTCAGCTTTAATTGGGCCCAGCCCTGGCTATTGCAGCATTTGGGGAATGAATTGGCAGGGGAAACCTGTGGAAGTGAAATGGACACTATGAAAAACAGTGACTTGATCAGATCTTGTGCTGACTGTTGATGTACAATGTAATACTTTATCCATCTTAGTATTTTTTTTTGTCCTAGTACTCATGCTTGAACTCTGTAATTAACACACAATTATTCTTAGGTGTTTAAATCTTAATTGAAAAGTGATCCCGGTTAAATATAAGAATGAGAAAAAGAGAGGGAGGAGATGTGCAATTGGGGACACGCAAAATCGGACTTGCCCCAAATGATGGAGTTAGAATCATGCCAGGGGATTCCAATACAATCCCATCAAGGTGGCATGTACCAATGCCATCTCACTAGTCCAGGTGATCAATTTCAGTTCACAATTGATCACACTGATAGATTTAAGAGTCAAAGGGATCACACAAATAAGACTGGTGTCTGCTAATACTAACTGATAAAACCAAAAAAGGGAGAGAAGGATCCAACATGGGAAGGGGGAGACACAGCAGACTCATAGAATGGCAGATGTCCTAAATAGCACTCTGGCCTCAGAATCAGCCCTTAAGGCATTTGGATTTGGCTGAAGAGCCTATAAGAGTATTTTAGGCATGGAAAGCCAAGACACTCTGGAAAAAAAAAAGAAGAAGAAGAAGAAGACCTAAATGAAGGATCTCAGCAAGTGTGATCCCAGTGGAAAGAATGGGGCCATCAAGGTAGGAGGTACCTTTCTCTGAAGGGAGGAGAGAACTTCCACTTTGACTATGACCCTGTCGGAAAAAGATAGAAGTCGGCGAACCCTAAAGGCTTCCATAGCCTCAGCAACCCATGACTAGAGCCTAGGGAGATTACTGACTCCATAAACAAGAGTGTTAAATTGTTAAATCAACATCAAGAGTCACTGTGTACTTATGTCCCATGTGGGATCTGTCCTTAATGGGTTGTCCAATGTGAAGTAATGATATAGCTAGTACTGAAACAGTATTTTTACACTTTGTGTCTACGTATGGGTGCAAACTGATGAAATCTTTACTTAGCACATACTGAATCGATCTTCTGTATATAAAGATAATTGAAAATGAAAAAAAAACTTGGTATTAAATTGGAAATTACATAGAAAATTAATCAAGTTTTTAAAAAAAATATCATGTAGGATTTCTGTCATTAATGTGCTGTACACTGTTATTTAATGCTATAACTAGTACTCCAACAGTATTTTTTCACTTTGTGTTGCTATGTGAGGGAAAACTGTTGAAATCTTTATATATACTAAACTGATTTTCTGTATATAAAGAGAATTGAAAATGAATCTTGATGTGAATGGAAGGGGAGAGCAAGTGGGAAAGGGGAGGGTTGTGGGTGGGAGGGAAGTTATGGGGGGGGGAATCCATTGTAATCCATAAGCTGTACTTCGGAAATTTATATTCATTAAATAAAAGATAAAAAAAAAGACCTCTCTGTGCTGGTCTCCGTCTCTCTGCTTTTTAAATAAAAGGAAAATAAATGAATTAAAATTAAAGAAACAAATAAATGAGGAGGCGGATGTGCTTTGTTTGGCAAGAGAGGCTTGGGAGAAGTGAAAGTTTGAAGGTATTCTGAATTTTTCCCGTTTCTCTTTGTGTTCTCATCTGACTCTTGCAGTCTCTTCTTATCTTAGCTGGTGCTCTGGCTTTCACACAGAGTCCTGACACTGATGCAAACCCAGTGCATGGTACCTTGGCCCTGTGAGGGAGTGGAGTTTGCTAGTTTGAGCTGATGCATCCCTGCAGCTGCACTGGACCAACAGTCCTGTCCCTGTGATCATTAAATGTCCCTGGCACTCGCCTTGACCAAAATATTTATACATGTGAATGCTTCATTTTCTTTCACCAGTGAGAATAGCTAGCTCCCTTAAGTGTAGCCAGGTAGCCACAGAGGTCCTGTGCATTGCGTGCTGTCTAGTCCATCTGTGGCCATCCTGGCCGTGTCTCCTCAGTCCTTGGCTGTGATGTGCCTTTCATTCTCAAAGACTGCAGTTAGTAATGTCATTAGGTGCTTTATAAAGTGCTGCCAGGGTCCTGTCTTAACACCAGTTGAATAATTACTGCCTAACCACAATAGATCAAATTATCCAGTCCTGATTCTATTATTTCCTTTAGCATGTTATCTATAAACACTCTTTTTTTTTTTTGAAGATTTATTTGTTTGAAAGACAAAGACAGAAAATGAGAGACTGAGATAGATTTTTACATATGCTGATTCACTGGCATGACTGTGCCAGGTCATTTCTAGGGGCTCAGAACTTCATCTGGGTGTCCCACTTGGGTCACAGGGGCCCACGTACTTGGGCCATCATCTGCTGCCTCTCCAAGTGCATTAGCAGGAAGGTGGATCGGAAGCAGAGAGCGGAGACTTGAACCAGTGCTCCGTCAGGGAGTGCGGATGTCCCCAGCAGCAGCCTCACTTGCTGAACCACAACACTTGTCCATCTGTGAACACTCTTGGTAGCAATTTCTGTGTCTGGCAAACTACTTGCCGGCATCCAAGAAAGACTGATCCGTGTGATTTAACCAGACTGGAAATTTGGTGAATGCATGCTGGGTAGCTCAGAAAAAGGCCAAAGAAGTCAATATGGCTCCAGAAATAGGCAGGAACAAAGGATTCTGGAATGAAGTCACAGTCGAAAGCAGTCCTCAGTGAGGACACTGTAGCTACTGCACTGGCCACAGGCTCTACCTGGCTGCACTTTTGCCACAGGCACCAGCAGTTGGTTATGTTGCTGACTTGCCTCTGCTCCTGCTGCTACCTTCACCCAGGCACATTCTTTAAAATAAAAGAAAATTGCATTTTTTTTTTTTGATTCACCCATCAGAACCTTCACTCCTTTGAACTCAGTGTTCACTGCATATTCCGAGTTGGGCAATCATTGATGATCAGTTCTGGAACATTTTCATCTACCTAGGAAGAAACTGTACTCTTCAGCAATCGCTTTGCACCCCCATAACTCTCCCCCATCCAGTCACAGGCAAATACTAACCTACTTTCTGTATCTACGGATTCGTCCATTCTGGATATTTCCTACCTCCTGAGTCAGTTCACTTCTGGATGTTAGTGACTTCTTTCATTCACCTTGCATGTTTACAAGGTTAGTCTATGTTTTGGCACATATTGGCATTCCACCCCTTTGTACTGTGAAATAATATCTCATTGTATGGATATAGCATATTTTCTTTTTCTGTTTCTCAGTTGATGGACATTTGGGTTGCTTTAGCTTTTTTTAAAGATTTTATTTATTTATTTGAGAGGCAGAATTACAGACAAAGAGAAGAAGAGACAGAGAGAAGGGTCATTCATCCTCTGGTTCACGCCCCAAATGGCTGCAACAGCCGAGGCTGAGCCGATTTGAAGCCAGGAGCCAGGAGCCCACACCGGGTCTTCAACGTGGGTACAAGGTTACAAGCACTTGGGATGTCCTCCAGTGCCTTCTCAGGCCACAAGCAGAGAGCTGGATCGGACAAGGAACAGCTGGGACACTAACTGGCATGCATATAGGATGCCAGCACTGCTGGTGGAGGCTTAGCCTACTATGCCGTGGCACCAGCCCTTGCTTCGACTTTTTGACTACTGTAAATATGTTGCTAAGAGCACTTTGGTATATGTTTTTGTGTGGACATGTACATGTGTTATTTCTGGAATGGATTTGTATTGACCCTACTTTATTGCTGCAGTGAGTATGTAGAATTTGGTCTGTGTGCAGTTGAATAGTACCAGTGACTTTCCATGCTGTTGTTTTGCAGAGGCTGAGAATGTGAGATTTTGATATATTCAGGATCAGTATACTCAACAGTGGAAAGGCTTGGCCTCCTACCAAAATTCAGAGTGGGCAGTAAGTTAGCCCAATGTATGAAAGAGCTTCAGTTGCTGAACAGAACGAAATGACCAATAGAGGTTTGTCTGACTTGCCGCTTGTCAGCTAAGCAGTCTTTCCAAATTACTATTTCCTTACCTCCAAGCTGGGGCACATTCATCATAGAGTTGTTGGAAATCTCAAATAGTTGTCAAAGCTCCTGCCTTATCCACACCATGGGGCCATGATTCCCGCAGTGTTTGCTCAGCCGAGGTCTCCTAGCATTTGGGCAGGTAAGTCTCTGTGTTTTTCTGTCTAGTGCATACAGGGGTTTAGCAAGGCCAGTCTATACCTTTTGATGCTTTTTGTTGCACTGTAGTCACTAAAATAAGAAAAAAAAATCCTTGAAGGTGATACCACATCTATTCCATGGGAATTCTTGGACCACCACTTTGCTTTCCCTTGGGTATAGGTTTGTTTGCTTGCTGTTCCTCTTGGGTCCAGTGTCTAATGCACTCTCAACAGCAGTGCTGTCCATGTGTGCACTGGGTCCTTCTTGGTCACAGGGGCAGTGCTGTTTATTAGAGGATGTCGAGAAACTTCCTTGACCCCGACCCTGGAGGTCGCCGGAGCCCATACCTGGTTGTGGCAGTGTTGATTGTCCCTAAGCTGGGGGACAATTGAAAACCACTGCTTTGGGAGCTAAAATATGCACCTCAAGCTTATCATAAATCACTTGGAAATCATATTATAGTACTCAACTTCCAGTACCAGCACCACACCATGGTGAACTTCCATTTCCATTCCTCTGTGAGATGGTGGTCACAGGCCTCACTCCTGTATGTGTGAGAAACACTTTATTACCAGTGCTTTTGATTTGAGCAGTGAATTATCCTTTAAATAAATTAAAAACAAAAAGAGATATTTTATATTTATCTGCCTATTTGCAATTTCCTGTAGTCTTCAATCCTCTCTTTAAACCCAACTTTCTGTCTTTTCATTTCAACCTGAGAAAATTAGTTTTAAAAAAACTCTGTTTATTTGCCCAGTTTATTTATTAAAGAGAGAGAGGGAGAGAGAGCAAGTTCTACCATTCTCAGGTTCACTTCCCAAATACCCACAACAGCCACAGCCTGGGCTGCGGCCAGGTCTGGGCCAGATCTCAGGACTGGGCCAGGTCTCAACTAGGAGCTTGAGAATCTTGGTCTGTCAAGTACTCAGGTGGGATGGACCTAAGCTATCACCTGCTAACTCTCTGGGTACACACTAGCAGGAAGTTGGAATCAGGATCAAAGCTGGGGCTTGAACCATATTAGATGTGATTATCCCAGCTGGCATCTTAACTACTTTGCCAAAGTCCTGTCCCAGGAAATTAATACTGTTTCATTTTAATAGTGTAATTCTCTTTGTCTTTGTTTTAAAGGATATTTTCATTACATATAAACTTCTAAATTTACATGATTTTTTTTTCACCATTTCAGTACATTAATGATGGCAAAGTCATCTGCTGGCCTGCATTATTCCTAAGAAATCTGTAATGATTCTTGTCTTTTTATCATTGAACTTCATTTGTCCTTTGTTTCCTCTCTGACTGCCTTTACTATTTTCTTTTGACATCAAACTTCACTAACTGGATTCTGATGTGCATCTTTGTGGTTTTCTTTTGTTTCTTATACTTTGGTTCCTTGAGCTTCTTGTCTCTATGAATTTACAGTTTTTATCAAATTTGGAAAAATTACAACTATTATTTTCTCAAAAATTTTTTTTTTCATCTTCTGTCCTCACTCCTTGGATTAAAAATGCACTTGTTACTTTGATTGATATTGTCTACATAACAGTAATTCTGCCCTTTCACTTCTCATTCTTTTTTATTTTCCTATATATTTAAATTCACTTATCTTTTGTTTTACGTTGTCTGATTTTCTGTTACTTACATCAAGTCATTTGTGTTTAAAATAAATTTCAGCTTAAGAGCTTTTGCTGTTTTCCTTTTCCATCGTCTATTTTTACTTGTTATTGCTTTTTGAAAGCATTTATTTATTTATTTGAGAGACCAGTGATAGAGAGACGTAGAAAAGATCTTCAGTCTGCTGGTTCATTCCCCAAATGCCCACAAGGGCTGAGTCTAGGCCAGGCTGAAACCACGAGCATTAACTCCTTCCACAACTCTTGGGGTGTGAGTGTTGGGGGGGGGGTAGCAGAGATTGAAGCACTTGATCCATAATACGTTGCTGTCAGGTGCGTTAGGGAGGTGGACGGGAAGTAGAACAGCTGTGACTCAAATCAGGCACTCCAGTGTCGCATGTAGGCATCCCAAGTGGTAGCTTAACTTGTGGCACCACATCCCCACCCTTATCTTCTGTACACTCTAATTCTCTTCTCATGTTCACTCACCTCCACATTTTAAGACATATCTATGATAACTATTTTAAAGTCCTGTTTAGCATCTCATCATTTCTGACATTCCTAAATCTGCTTCCATTTAGTAATTAATTTTTCTGACTAACGGTCGTCTTTTCCAGCTTCTTTCTGCTTAGTATTTTTGTTTGGACTCTGGGCATTGTGGATGCTATGCTGTTGTATCTGGATTTTGCTATCTTCCTGTCAAGGGCATTGAGTTCTGTTTTGATTGGCTGTTAAGTTCTCTTTATCATGCCTGTCTTGTCTTTATGCTCTGTAAGATAACTTCTGGACCAGCCTTGGTTCTAGGTCAGGTTTAGCTCTGCCAGGTGGCTTTGATGCTCATGGGCTGTCTACAGATTGTCTCAGCATTTACTAAATTTCTTTGCTCTGGTTATGTAGAACTTGACTGTGAACTCCGGGGATTTTTCAGCCTATAAGTTCCCAGTAGTTCTTTTCTGAGTCTCACAAAGTTTCACTCCTTTGCAAGGGGATCTTCCTGGAGACCTCGGGGGTCCTTCCTACGCAGGGCTTCCTTGTCTCTGCCCATCTGCTCACTGATTCCAGGGGATTCGATCACCTCAGCTTCGGAGCTCTCACTTGCAGTTAACTCAGTGGCACTCGGAACAAACACAGCCTGCCATAAACTTGTAATATTTCCTTTGTTTTATCCAGGGAGAGACAAGCATTGAGTTATGACAGGCCTAGGACCTTCATAATGGCAGCATTGCACCAGTGTTAAAATCAATGTTTCCAGAATTCCTAGGGTAAGACTCAGTTGTATCATTTAGAAAGAACTTAGCTGGGTAAGCCTACAGCGTCCATTCCTTGGCTGGTCATTGCCTTGGTCAACTGACAGCAGGATCTGTAAGGCAGTGAGTGAGGACAGGATGACCGGGGAAGGGATGGACTGTGGTGCAGACCTTGGTCATGAGAGACCCTCACAAACCCACCCAGATAACCAAGTCAGATCAAACTTCTGGGACTAAAACTGTCACCCGACTATCACACCTTTTCTTCAAACTCAGTCTCCAAAATGACCCTCGTGTCTATCTCTGCCCCCATTTTGTCATCATTTGCCCTACTTTAACCCCTCCCAATCAATAATCAACAGGAGTCCCTGGCTCCATTGCACCCATCCTTATCTGCGTAGGAAGGACCCCCGAGGTCGCCAGGAAGATCCCCTTGCAAAGGAGTGAAACTTTGTGAGCACTTGTGCCCCTCCGCTCTCTATACTCGAGGCTTCCGGATCTTCTTGATCCTTGATTTTCCTAAACAGGTGACTGTTCTCTCTCTCTCTCCCTTTCAGGAAACCAGGTTGGCTGTTTTCAACCACTTCACAGTTTGAAAGTTGCCTGGAGGGGCCAGCGCTATGGCCCAACAGGATAAGGCTGCAGTCTACAGTGCTTGCATCCCGTATGGGCCCTGGTTCCAATCCCAGCTGCTCCACTTCCAATTTAGCTCCCTGCTTATGTGAGCAGAAGACGGCCCAAGTGCATTGGCCTCCCACTTGGGAGACCTGAAAGAAGCTCCTGGATCCTGGCTTTGGCCTGGCCCAGCCCCAGTCATTGTGGGCATTTGGAAGATCTCTCTCTCTCTCTCTCTGTCTCTCCATCTCTCTTTGCATAACTGCTTCTCGAATAACTAAATAAATAAAAAAAAAGTAAGTTGCCTCGCACATCACATATCACAAGTGCTTAAACATTTTTGTGAACAAATTACAAACGAAGCATAGAAGTGCATGTCCATATATATCGTCAAGACCACAAAATCATTTCCTTGGCAAACAGGATCTGGAATTAGCAGAGTGAGGACATTAAGTAACGGCCTTGTTTAAACAGGAATCCTGGTATTTGGCTGAATGTAAAAACGTTGTGAACTTTCCTGATAAAGTTTTGTTTGTGAATACGATTGACATTTGTCAACTTTATTAAAACACCTTTTACTGCAGATTTTAAAATGTTGTATTTCAGTGTAAGAAGAATGTCACCTCACTCATGAAATCTCCCTCAAAATGTCAAGCTGTGTCCATGGCTCCTTCTTCCAGTACACAATGGTTTTCAACGGGTTGTGCTGTGTGGCTTCCTCTCTTGTGGAGACTCTACCTGAAGGAGGATCACCTGGCCCCAGAGGATGGAGTGGCCATGAGGGTTCCAGAGTGTGATGCTAACATTTTCCGGAGGGTGGGCATTTGAGGGACTGGGTCCCACGTTCCTCCGCCTTGCCACTGACCATGTGGCTCCCTTCCCACCGCTTCTGAATACCTATGTCTCCTGTCTCAGCCTTGTTGCTTATTTCCGTAGTGGTTTCTGCTAAACAGATCAAAACACTTTATGACAGCCAGACCGGGGATCAGAAGGTCTGGTTCCTGTCTCCTGTGGGTGCACTGACCAGGGCTGGGTCCTTGGTGAGTGACCTCAGTCCACTAGCTGGGTTTCTCAGTTCCAGGAGGCGGTGCCTCCTTCAGAACTGTGCGTCTCTAAATGGTTGTTTATGAGGGCCCTTCACATGCTTGGAGGGTTATCGCCATCATTTGATCGCAGAGCATGTTACTTCTTTAAACAAAATACCAGCCAGTGTTCTCTGAAGAATTCCTTTCTCTAGCCTTTGTTGCTGCACTTTGTGGAAGCATCTGTCTGTCCGTCTGTAGGGCTGTGAGAAACACTGAGGGCAGATGATGGAGCAGGAAGAGCAGATGGCAACGGAAGCGTCTGGTAGCACACAGCTCATTTCGGGGAACACCTGGGGCAGATTGCTCGAGGCAGAGGCAGTGTGGATCCCCGTCTTCATCCGTCGTCTTCCTCTGCTCTGAGCACGCCTGCTTCAGTACTTGGTTACAGGTGTTTAGGAGCATAATTAGAATCCACAGGCATCTCCCTTCCCTCTCTTTCTTCCTCTAAATTTTTCATTTTGCTTATTCTCTTGCAGGTTCACGGTTAATTTTCTTTTCTCGAAGCTGTGCACAAACTCTTCAAGGTAAACAAATACCTTTGTCAGGCTCACCCAGCTTTTGTGTTCTGCTTCCAGTTCCCCAAAGACTGTCGGTGTTTAAGTCTCTTCTTTCAGCGTTTCTAAAAGAACATACTTCATGGATTCTCCCTGTCCCACCCCGACACACACTTTTTAAAAGATTTACTTATTTATTTGAAAGGCAGAGTTACAGAGAGGCAGGGGCAGAAGCACAGAGAAAAATCTCCATCCCCCTCTTATTTTAAGGGCTTCTTAGAGACCTGCTGCAGTAGATCATGGAGAGGCAGCCCCAGCACCTTTCCCCATATTCCCGCTGACCAGTAGAACCCTAAACCCCATTTTTACTCAACTCCCCATTGAGTGTCTACGTTAAGGTGTCTCCTTCGTCATGGCTCAATTGTGCGTTACCCTGACTATGGCTTTGTGATGCTTCCCCTCTTGAACCCATAATTTCCCCTTGTCATTTCTCTCGTTTAGTTGTCTGTGTCAGTTACTAATTCAGCTCCAAATGCCTATCAAGAACAAAAACGCCCCCACCAGTGTGACCACAACAATGTCCTATCACCTCTGCTTTCCTGCTGGGCCTTCCAACTCTTGTCCTCCCAGGGAAACAGCCCCGGGGCAGCTACTGGCTGACTGTCACCTTGATCAAGCACCCTTCCCCTTTTATTCCTGCAACACTGATTTTGACCCAGGTGTCCCCTTCCTTGGCTCCACTTCCTGATTTTACTAAATCCCATCCTCTAATAACCGATTAAGCGAGAGAGCATGGGGTAACTTTCCAGCACTCAGCACTTGGCATGGTGGCGTGGTTAGCACAGCAGTCTGTGTTGGGAATTATTTCCTCCTGGTGTTAAAGGAATTCATCAATTGTCTTCTAGCTTCCTATGTGGTTTCAAAGCAATCCCCGTGTCCCTCTAATTTACTGTGCTTCACAAAGAGCTTGTTGTCTTCAAATGTTAAAGAAGTATTCTCTGCGAATTTATGTTTAAGAAACTAAAATGATGAGGGAAGCCCTATTTGCATAGTTGGGAAAGTTGGGATGGGCTTCTGACTGTGTTCTGCCCTGGGGCCAGCTCATTAACCAACAGTCAGGTTCCCAGTACTTTCCTTTAAGGCGGGCACAATTCTCAGTGAGGCTGAGGCTGTACCACTGACTGCCCAGAGCGTCCTGGGCTAAGCAGGAGACAAGGGCTGGGCATCTCTTTGGTTAGAATTTCCATTTTCACTTGATCATCCCCTTTTCAATATGAACCCTGCCCTTCGCTATCCCTTTTGTTAACATACCCAGAGTTTGTCTGGTTTAACCTTTGCTTTCTTCTGTGCTCTGAGAGGGCCAGGCCGCCCTGGGTTCACGGTGATTGTCTTCCAGCCTGTTCTGTTTAGCCCTGAACACACCCTCACTTCCAGAGTCTGCTGCATTTCCAACTCCTGAGGTTCCCTGGGGATCTGCCATCATGATTTTCTTATTTATAAATGTAATGTCTGCCCTTGTTCCTTCCACATCCATCACATCTGGTTCACCGGTTTTCTGACTTCCAGTCCTCTCGGTATGCTTTGCCCTTGTCTTTTCTCCGGCTCTCCTTGTCCTTGATGGGCTCCCCGTCTTCCAGCCTCCTACTGCCTTCGTGGTCATTGTAGTGAGACCTCAGGAGCGTGTGCTCCATGTGGGACATTTGTACCAAACCTATCTTCTAACTCAACAAATTGTACGATTTCAGATATTCTGTAAGTAAAAGCATTCAACATTACAGACTAAACTGGGAGCAGCTCTGTTCCTCTTCTTAGTCTCATTCTAGAGCCGTCAGTAATGTAGATACTTATTTCTTTGTAAACGCTTTCTAAGAGTATGTGTCTACAATCAGCATAAGGTATAGTGTATTTTCAAAACACATTAGTGGTTTCACAAGGAAATGTTCCTTTTTAAAAAGATTTCTTTATTTTATTTGAAAGGCGGAGTTATAGAGAGGAGGAGAAAGGAGGGAGAGAGAGAGAGAGAATGAATCTTCCATCTACTGGCTCGCTACCCAGATGAACACAATGGCTGGGGCTGGGCTAGGCTGAAGCCAGCCAGGAGCCAGGAGTTTCATCCAGGTCTCCCATGTAAGTACAGGGGCCAAGGGTCTTGGGACATCTTCTAGTGCCTTCTCAGGTGCCTTGTCAGGGAGCTGTATTTGAGCTGGGGCAGCCAGGACTCTAATCAACACCAATATACATTGCTGGCATTACAGGTGGTGGCTTAACTGGCTATGCCACAGCGCCAACCCAACAAGGAAGTTATTCTACAACTTAACTTTCATTTCACTTGTCTGTTTTGAGATTTATGTGTATTGATCAATACACTTTTAGATTATAAAAACACAACATAAGTCTATCTATGATTTATTTATTAGGGGGGATTTAGTTGATTTTTCATTTTCTTCTGTCTTCTGCTGAAAATATTTTTACAGGTTCCATGGCCCATACAAGTACAATAAATGCAATGGAAGTAAAATTTCTGTATCACAGAGGGTGATCATTTTTCATTTGACTAACTGTCCTCATCAGAATGATTGTGACCACTTCTGTGTTTCTTCCATGCTCTCTTTCAGCAGAAAACCCTAACACATCCTTTTCTTCTTGAGTACTATTCCCCTTATCCTTCTAGGCAAGCTTTAGGGCTGGATATGGTATTGGTGTTTCATGCTTGTGGATTAAAACAAGAAATTAATTCACTGAAGAAGAAAGCGCTGAGAACCACAGTGCTTCAGATGGAAGGGCTTGACTGTGCAGCTCAGCACATCTGGGTCCAAATTCTGATTCTGATTGCTGCTGGTGGCCCTGAGTAAGGTATCTGCATTGAGGTTTTATCCTCCTGAGACAGACAGACTAGGGTGTTTCATGAATCAGTAAAAGACAGCTTTGCAAAGCCATTGCCATTGTCATGTGTATTATATGTGTTGTTATTACTACACACTATCCAATGATTGCCCTTGGTTTACAGCCACAGTGACTAAAGAAATAGTTTGGATACCCAGAAAGCTCTTCCTGACCTCCCCTGATGAGCTCCCATGGGCAGTCAGGCATAGTCCACTTCCTGGGATGACATGACTGCCTGGAGGACCACACAGCTCATTTTTGTTGGCAGTACTCAGTATGACCTGACATAAGGTAGGGGCTCAATAATTTCTCCTATGGTAGGACATTCTGTGTGAATGGTCCGAATACTGAAGAGTACCCTCTCATCAAAACCTAGAAGGTAGAATTACAACCCAAAGTGAGGCCAAGGGAGGATCAGATGTCCTAGTAACTCTCTTAGCTCAAAGATAGGGCAGTGTCTGGGGAGGAGTCACACTCAGTTATGTTTCTATCAGGAGAATACAGCAAAGGCTCTGTCACCCAGAACCTCTGCATTAGGATGGGTTGTGAATAACTGAACTTATGATCAGGTGAATTTGGGCATTGTTTCCATGACTTACTCTTAATTTTAGCCCTCTGATTTTGAAAATGCATTTTGAATATGCCTCCCAATTTCTTGCCTGAGTATGTATCACTTGGTGCACTATTAAAGTCTGTTAGACTCTCAACCCCACTTACCACATGACATCTATGAGTGGAATTTGAAAGATTCCATGGAAATGGGCTGCACTATTCAGCTTTTAAGTACCACAAGGAAATACTAGAGATAAGCTACTAATGAAGGAAAGAAGTCTATTTTGGCCCACAGTTTTTGAGGTTCAGAACCCCGTTGGTTTTCCCTCCTGGGAAGCGTCCAGAGGTGGTGTGGACATCACAAGGCACGAGGGAGTATGCATGTCTCCATCTCTGTGTGCTTCTCACAAAGCCACCAGGATTTAACCTGGGGCTCCACCCTGCTGACCCCATCTGACCCCCAACGTGGCAAGTAGATTAAGTTCCCATCTTCTCAGTCTAATTACATAAGATTTTGTGGGCCACAACTTTAACATGTGGGCCTTTCAGGGACACTCAACATCCCAATTCGTATCCAAAGCCTAACCTGGACTAAGGTGCAGAGAAGAGGGCAAGCAGGTAGGTCTGGACAGGTGAGATTGGAGCAGGGAAGCCTAGGGGCTCTTGGGCTTGAGTCCAGGCCTCAGAGCCATTCTTTCACCCTGCCAATGGCTGTCTAGAACTGGGCCTAGGGTGTAGACGGTAGAGGTTGGGGCCTCTGGAGTTTGCTTTATGTTCCTGTTATTGATCTTTTTGCATGTGTGATATTTCAATTTGTCCTCTTTTTCCTTCACACCACCCAGCCAGCCGGGGCTCTGAATCACCTCCTGGGGCAGTAGGAGATGCCTGTTCAGAGTCAGTCATTCAGGGATGCTGGGTTTGCAGAGGATTCAGACCATCACAGGAGGCAAACCCCACCTCATCATCAGCCACAGGGACCCATTCACTCCGGCAACGCAGGCAGCATTTTTAAAGGACTTTCAGTTTAAAGACTACAGATAGATTTCTGGTCATGCCTTCCAGAGATCAGTAGTGAGAGTTCACGCTGTGAAGAACACAGTCTCTGCTGGGGTGGCCAAGCAAAAATAGCCCCACGGCCTGCTTTTTCTCTTCTCCCTGAACTTCCAAGGATCTATATACAGACCGAGTTTACAGGAGGTACAGATGGGACTTGACGTTGCCCTACATAGAAAAAGGTCATTCGTGGAACTCTCCATGGAGCCGTTAGTATGGTCAAATTAGAAATTGTTATGGCTTCAAAATTTGTGTTAAAGCTTTAATCGCCAACGTGCTGTTGTTCGGAAGACAATTCGTGTTATAGGAGGTCAGGGGTTGGGGCTCCGGAGGTAGCGTTAGTGCCCTTGGAAGAAGGGGAAGGTGAGACTGGAATTCAGAAAGCTCTCCTTGCTTCTCTGCTCTGTGAGGATGCACAGAGAAAGCCTCCGTTGGCCCACCAGGAACCCAGCTGGCTGAAACTTTGATCTTGGAATTCCATCCCCCACATGGTGACAGATAAATGCCCACGGTACTTTGTTGTGGCAGCCTGAGCTGAATTAGACGGAGTTACACCCAAATTCCCACAGGTGGGAGTGCGGCCAATCCTGATGTCCACTCCACACTGTAATTTTCAAAAGAGAAAACACTGACCCCAAAAGTTTTGTGAGAAATACAGATAGATGATGAACATTTGGCCTGAAATGACCAGACTGCAGAAAATAAAATCCTTGTTTTGATTTTAAGTACAACATTTTCTCTTCTCTATGGAAAAATTCCCTCCGCATGCATCCTCCATTTCCCAGTACATTTCAGCTAGAATCAGACCTTGTTTGAGAGAGTTATGGATTGCTTTACTTTTATTTATATAAAGGGAACACATTTCACATATTCTATACGTACAGTTTTAAGAGCACAATGATGCTTCCCACCCTACCCTACCTCCCTTCCTCACTCCCACCACCCTTTCTCCTTCTTTTCTTACTTTTAATTTTCACAATGACATACTTTCAGTTTTCTTTATGATCACTAGCTTAACCCTCAATTAAACGAAGAATTCAAAAAGTAGAAAAAACTACTGTTGCTAGACAAGAACTATAAACAATAATCAAATCTTAAAATGTCTATTTCACTAATATACGTTGCTTTTTTGTACTCTGTATATTAGTTACCACAGATCAAGAAAAACGTGTGATCTTTGTCTTTTGGGGACTGGTTTAATTCACTGAGTATATTTGTCTCCATTTGTATCCATTTTGTGGCAAAAGACAGGATTTCATTTTTTTTATGGCTAAGTAGTATTCCATTGCGTATACATTAATCAAAATGGCAAACCATCTGGCTGTTTCCAGGGTACTGTAAGGACTTCCTATACTTTTAAAGTTTTAAAAGGTTCTTTTCTAGGAATTCTGACTTATCTTTTTTAAGTTAATATTTTACTCTTTAGGAAATTGGCTCAGTGCCAAAGAGCAATGTTAAAAACTGTTAAAATGCAAGTAACATATAGCATTTGTTTTGATGTACTTCCAATGTTGTACATGCTTTTGTTCAATCTCAGAACTGAAACGACGGGGCAGAAGTAATGTCCAGTCACTGCTGCACATGTGGAAGGTATGGAAACCAGGCCAACACGGAGGTCGGAAGGGAGATGTCGGTGGAAGTTTATCCATGGGGTAGAGCCTTCTTGTAGAAAGACACAGAGAACAGCCTTTGAATTTGCAGTGAAGTGTTCTTGAAATTCAACCCGGATTCCATCCCTTGCATCTGTGAACCTTACAGAAGGTGAGTTATAAAAGTAACTGCAGCTGATCCTGACGTATGAGTACAGGAGGAACTTGGGCCAGAAGGTACTTGCATGGTGCTGAGAGGCCTGGCAAGGGCTCTGTTTTTGATGGACTCTGAGTGTGGGAGCATAGCTCAAGAGCTAAGGAGCTCACACAAGCACACTGCAAGGAAGGACTATGTGGCTTGTGCTACTCAGGCCAGATAGTGGTGTGGCCATCAGGCACTGCTCCTTATAGCAGATGAGGTGTCCCACATGTACACAGAACAGGCTGGTGCAGGGCTGGTGGCTAGTAGGCCAGCTCTCCTCCAAATCAGGGACCCAGGTTCCTTCCACCTTCTTTTTTTCTTTTTTTATTTTTTATTTCATAAATGTGAATTTACAAAGTACAACTTTTGTATTGTTGTGGCTCCCCCCCCCCCCACCTCCCTCCCTCCCACGGTCCTCCCCTCTCCCTCTCCCATCCCGCCCTTTATCGAGTTTCATTTTCAATTACCTTCATATACTGAAGATCAACTTAGTATATACTAAGCAAGGATTTCAACAGGCTGCATTCACACAACCGCACAAGGTATAGGGTATTGTTCGAGTAGTAGTGTTTTTAAGTTTCATAGTAAAACACATTAAGGACAGAGATCCTACATGGGGAACATGTATCCAGTGACTCCCATTGTTGATTTAACAATTGGCACTCTTATTTATGACGTCAGCAATCACCCGAGACTCTTGCTATGAGCTGTCTAGGCTATGGAAGTCCCTTGAGTTCACCAACTCTGAACTTGTTTAGTCAAGGCCATGTCACGGTGGAGGTTCCTTCCTCCCTTCAGAGAAAGGCGCCTCTCTCCTTGATGGTCTATTCCTTCTGCTGGGGTCTTGTTCACCAGGGTCTTTCATTTAGATTGTTTTTTGCTATCGTGTCATGGCTTTCCATGCCTGTGAGACTCTCATGGACCTTTTAGCCTGATCCGAATGTCCCAAGGGTTGATTCTGAGGCAGGAGTGCTGTTTTGGGCATTTGCCATTCTGTAAGTCTGCTGTGTGTCCTGCTTCCCCCGCAGGATCATTCTCTCCCTTTTAATTCTATCCTTCATTATTTGCTTACACTGGTCTTATTTGTGAAATCTCTTCGACACATACCCTATCTTTTAATCGGTTGTGTATTTATACTTATCACTTTACCAAGTGCGCTGGCATTGGTACCTGCCTCCTTGGTAAGATTGATTTGCAATCCCCTGGCACATTTCTAGTTCCACCATTGGAGGTAAGTCCGAGTGAGTATGTGCCAACCTATATAGCATGCAATATTTGTCTTATGGTCCATCGGCTAGAACTCAGTGTTCTGGTTTCAGCTGTGGGTAGGGGAGGGTGGAGATGTCCCCATCCTCTGCACACAGGGAGGATGTGGGAATGGAGAACGTCCATGCAATGGCTGTCACAGTCTCTCCCTCAGTCACCACCACATACCTGCTGGCACTCTGAGGACACACACAGCCATTCCCCAAAGGAGTCTGCCCCGTGTTCCAGCCAGGCTTTTCCAACAGCCCCAGGTGGCCTCCTTGGGCTTTGGCAGAAGATAAAGACCCGAATCTTCTTCCCCTTTTCACCACATTCCCCATACGCAGTGGAGGACAGACAGAATGGTCTCAATGTAGTGCACCATGCAGAAGGGAGGGAATGGAGACCCACAGCTCCCTGCTCAAGAGCAACTCGGAAATCCCACTGATGACCCTGGGAACCCACCTACCTTTGAGGGCAGGGGAGCTTGTGTGCCCTGGGACGAATTCCATTCTCCTCTCACCTCCATTACCCTGGCCCTGCCTTCCGGGGGCTCTACCTCTTGCTGATTGGCCACAGTCACACCTGAAGAGGTGCTGAGAACGATGCTTTCCAGGGGCCTAGAATTTCTAAATTCTGCTTGTAGCTAGTGAAAGATTGGAGGCCCATAGATTTTTTTTTTTGGTTTTGCATAGTCAAATTACTTTTTATACTTATGGTTTCCTTGGCAATAAGTGATCTAAAAAATTTAGTTGGTTTCTCTCTCCTTTATTTGCTTGTCAGTTCATTTGTCAGGAACTGTATTTTTTTTCCTCCCAAGATATGGATCTCAAATCTGCTTCATTTCTTTGCCTTCGCTGTGTCTAACTTAACCTGCAGTCATGTCTTATCCGAGGCTGCATCCATGCATGGCCTGTCTTCCACTTCACTGCAGGGCCTGCTCACCAGATTTGTCATTGTGCAGCTCAGGTTTCCACCCTTCTAGTCTCTGATGTCAACTTTCTCTTCCTCTGCTGCTAGAGCAGTTGTCCACCAGCACATACACTTCTTTGCTATTGTAGTTGCTCTGCATTCCAGTGTGTCATGTTCCAGTGGCCAAACAATGCTGCAAGAACAATTCAAGCAAAATAAAAAAGGCAAACTCCAAGAAGTGCCCACATTTGAACTCAGCAGAGGTGCACCACGGGCTCATAGGTTTTCTCCATCGCCTTCCCATTCTCAGCCCAAGCACTCAGGCCCCTTCCAGCTGGTGACATTGCTGTCTTCACAGAGAGAGCTCAGAAGAGTGGAGCACACTTTCTGGCCAGCCCAATCGTGGGGCTCCCTTTTTGGTTTTCATTCCATTGTTCAGACCTCAGACAAATTCTGACTGAAATGCAAGACAGCCTGCGAAACAGGCACCTTCTTGCTGTGAGCTCAGCAAGAAGACGTGGAGTTGAGTTGGTGAGTGTCTTAGCTCCGAAGGGTGGCCAAGACAAAGCACTGCATCCTAAGTGGCTTAAAACACAGACATCTCTGCTCCCTCGGCCATGGAGGCCACAAGTCTGAACCCAAGTGGCTCCCAGGCTCTCTCTACAGGCTGTGGGGGTTAAGTCAGTGCCATGTGCTCTTGGCATCTCCCCATGGCAGGCCACCTCGGTGCTTTTTGACGTGGAGACGAATTGTTCCGATCTCTGTCTCCATCCTTAGAAGGCCACCTTCCCCTTGTGTGTCTGTGTCTCTCCTCCTCCTCTTACCAGCACCCCAGTTGTGTTTAATCAGAGCCCACACTAAATATTGGAGGAAATAGCAGCTCCCACAGGCACCATGATGGATGGGGACAAAATCGCGTCTCAGGAAGGAAGTGGAAAGACTGTAATGTACAGGGACTGAGGGGAGCTATTTTCCATCATCTCTACCAAGTTTTCACTCAGACATGTCAATGAGCCTATTTTTAAAAATATTACATACATGTGTATTTATAGCTATCTATATTTCATCTTTCATCCAGCAGGAAGATTAACACAGAGATGCTTGACTCCACAGCAGAATGATGGAGAAAGACTAATGCAGATCTTTCTCAGATTTCTAAAAATAGCATCTCAGAGCCACAGAGTAGAAATCTGGGCCAGGAAGGGCGCATTTCCCTCTTATGCTTTATATTAAATAAAGAGCGGCATTTCCATAGCTCCCCCTTTGAAGCTGAAGCTCTGCAGGCAGATCCGAGCAGTCCCTGGCTGTGCAGCAGGGCTCCTGTGGTGGCCACCACTCCCATACTATGAATTCTTCCGTCCTGGAGCTGGTGACTCTGCCACAGGACTGGCAGGGCACCCCGGGGGTGGAAGAGAGGGCCAGTGGCTCGCTACCTGGAGCACCCAGCCTGGCGTCTGAGTGCATTATGCCTGAACTATCAACAGATGCGTTGATGAACCGCCACACGATGATTTACTGGAAATGGAGTGTTTAGTAGGATGGAGAAGTAAGTAGGTCAGGTGCTCAATTATGCCTTCAGCAAAACCATTGCAATCTGGGCACACATTTTCCTAATTAAAGTAGTTCTACCTTATTAGATTTCTTTCCTTTAGAAGCGCCATTTTGCAGGCTCATTCAATGAAATGGGGATGGTGATGATATTTTCCAAAACAATAATCACAAACATATATTCCAAATTGTACATTTTTTAAATGTGGGAAATCTACATGTACATACATACATATAGTCTTTGTGCAAAGCACTTTGGCAGTACACACTAAGATGTATTGACAACTTTAAACACTTTGATCCAACAATTTTACATCTGGGAATCCATCCTCAGAATTCAAAGTATTGGACACACTTTTTTTTTTTAAGATTTTTATTTATTTATTTGACAGGTAGAATTACAGATGGTGAGAGAGAGAGAGAAAGGTCTTCCTTCTGTTGGTTCACTCCCCAAATGGCTGCAACAGACGGGGTTGCATCGATCCAAAGCCAGAAACCAGGTGCTTCTTTCTGGTCTCCCACGTGGGTGCAAGGCCCAAGCACCTGGCCCATCCTTCACTGCTTTCCCAGGCCACAACAGAGCTGGACTGGAAGAGGAGCATCCGGGACTAGAACTGGCGTCCATAGGGGATGCTGGCACCGCAGGTGGAGGATTAACACAGTGCACCATAGTGCCGGCCCTGGACACGCTTTTTAAGTAAGTACTTAATGCAGTGTTTTGTATGAAAGTGAACATTGTGAAACAATTTCCATGTCCAGCAATAGGGTAATAACTTAGTAACTTGTGTTCCATAATTATGTAGTCATTAAAACAAGGCTTATAATGAGTTTTTAATAATAATATAGAAGAATTTATAATAAAAGAGCAGGAGGCAAAGTTATAGTATGATGAAGTCCATATTAATTACCCATAAATCTATGAATTAGCAATACGCAGATATTGCTTCTAGAGTGTGGAACTTTAAAAATGTCTCTTCCTATCTTCCTTGATTTTCCAAATGTATTATTCTATTTCATAAGAGGAATATGATAATTATTTAGAAATGAAGATACAATTGAAGTGAAGAATTAACTTGTGTTAAATACTACATTTATTAAAAAGCACCACACAATTAGCACTAAGTTTACTGTGCATAGAAGGGCTTGAGGCCGGCGCCGTGGCTCAACAGGCTAATCCTCCGCCTTGCGGCGCCGGCACACCGGGACGGGGCACCAATCCTGTCCCGGTTGCCCCTCTTCCAGGCCAGCTCTCTGCTGTGGCCAGGGAATGCAGTGGAGGATGGCCCAAGTGTTTGGGCTCTGCACCCCATGGGAGACCAGGAGAAGCACCTGGCTCCTGCCATCGGAACAGTGCGGTGCGCCGGCAGCAGCGCGCTACCGCGGCGGCCATTAGAGGGTGAACCAATGGCAAAAGGAAGACCTTTCTCTCTGTCTCTCTCTATCTCTCACTGTCCACTCTGCCTGTCAAAAAAAAAAAAAAAAAAAAAAAAAAAAAAAAAAAAAAGAAGGGCTTGAAGAGAGTGACATAAACTGCCAGACTCTGTGATTTCTGCACCTCACGGACTTGGACTTGGCTCATCACCAGAGGCCGTGGGAGAGGCGGAATCTGGGCTGTGGGCAGTTTTCAGATTCCCACCATGTGTACTCATGGGCTACTCCCGGGCCCAGATTGGCCACGGGACAGACATGCAGTTCTTCCTAGCAGCTCTGTCCTTCGTTCTCAATTACCTGTCCCTCACCGTGTCAGTCCTGCCAGCTCATGGGAGTGCTGGCAAGGTGAATGCTGGCCGGAGAGGGTGACACAGACTGACAGCTGCTGCATTCAAACAGGCACTTAGGAAGGAAGGAGTTTAGCAACATGAACACGGAGCAGCTTTGTAAAGTCAGGCTCACTCCTCAGGTGACTGGGGGAGCAGCGCACCTTGTCTTGTTTGGATTCACGGCTGACTCTTGATGTGGCTAAAGCAGCCAGTCCACGGCTGTGCTAACGAAGCACATCTTCCATCAGGTGTTGCGATAAAAGCTGCAGTTCTTCTCTTCTTTTTTCTTTTCTTCTTACATTTTATCAAAAGTATCATTTTATTTTTAAGCAATTTCAGATAATATTTATTTTTTCAGCGGTGGAAAGAGTTCTCATTTGTTAATTTACTTCCCAAATGTCACTAAGGATTTTAGCTGGGGCCAAAGCAAGAAGCCAGGGACTCAAACCATGGGACTCTTCCCTGGTTGGCAGGGACTCAGCTACCTGAGCCATCTCCTGCTGTTTCCCTTGTGCACCTTAGTGGGAAGCTGAATTAAGAGCTGACCTGGGACTTGTGCCCAGGCCTTTGGTACGGGCAGTGGTCATCTCAGCTGGTGTCTTAACCATGAGGTCCAAACACTGCACCTTTACTCTGTTTTAATTGCCTAATATCATTGGATGTGAAATGTCAGGAATGGGTACTCAAAAATGACTTTAAACAAGAGGGGCAAAACCCGGAATGTCTGATGGGTTGTCGTTCTTGCTCTTCCAATAAGCTGAAGGCATTTATTATTTTATTGCAAAGCAATTTGTTTTTCGTGAAACAGAAAAAAGAAATGTCAAGCCCAAATCACTGAGTAGTTCTGAGGATTAAACAACAAGAACAGCACAAGCAGCACCACACAGTGCCTGCCTGGGAGATGGCAGAGTTAAATTCGTACAGTGAGCTTCAACAAGGGGTCTAGGCAGTGTGGGTGGAGGAAGCAGCAAGCACTTTCACCAGCTGAGGAATGAAAGCGTGTGGCAATGCTCTTCTGAAAGACGAGAGGCACAATCTAAAAAGAAGATTTTGAAATGACTTGGGATTCATCTGGAGCAGAAGAGCCAGTTTCCTGGTTTGGACTGCAGCTTATTGAGAATCACTCAGCTTTTCAAAGTGTGAGACTACTGCTTCTTGGAACTGGAAACTTTAGGGAGATGTGTCAGATCTTAACAGCCAGGTCCCACCTCTGGGCCACCTGGTGAAGCTCTCCCAGCCCTCTGCTAGTCTGGCTTCATATTCCCAGCAAATGGTCCCACCAGGATTCTGCTCCTTGCAGGACACCCTGAATTGTCCTAGATGGTGACCTGGACATAGAGAAGCAAGCAGAAAATACAGAAACGCAATACATGCTTTCCTGTATATGTAACTCTCCTTTCCTTCCTTGGTCAAACCTTAGAAAATTCTTTGAACACCAAACCCCTGATTATTTTCCTCTGTAATTAGGGTGAATTTCAAGGTCAAGCCTACATTTGCATTTTTGCAAGTTACAACTGCCGGGAAAAAAGTCTCTGCACAGAAAAAGTCTCTGCACAGAGAAATGTCCAATGAGAAAGATACAGGCAACATTTGGTGTGAAATGTGAAATTGTTCCAGGTGGAAAGACATTATGATAAGTCAGTTA
Source organism: Lepus europaeus (assembly GCF_033115175.1). NCBI lineage: Eukaryota > Metazoa > Chordata > Mammalia > Lagomorpha > Leporidae > Lepus > Lepus europaeus. The sequence goes on from NC_084839.1 coordinate 4,395,511, forward strand.
AGCTTGGAAAAATGTGGATTGACGTTCACCACTGTGGAATTTTTCCCGAGCCTTTTGAGTTTGCAGAAGGTGCCTGGGAGGTGTGGCTGGACTTAGGAGTCAGGGCCTCTAGCATCTCTTTCCGCTGAAGGACCCCAAGGCCATTCTCTGCCAAAATCGTCAGTTACAGAGAAAGAGAAGGAGGGTTGGAGAGACATCTCCCATCCATTGGTTCACTCCCCAGATGGCCGCAACGATAGGGGCTGAGCCAGGCTGGGGCCGGGAGCCAGGAGCCAGGAGCTTCTTCTGGATCTTCCATGTGGGTCTCAGGGGCCCAGAGACTTGGGTCAAGTCCTGCTGCTTTCCCAGGCACATCAGCAGGGAGCTGGATTGGAAGTGGAGCAGCTGGGACTTGAACTGGTGCCCATATGTGATGCCAGAACTGCAGGTTGTGGCTTAACCTGCTTCACCACAGAGCTGGCCCCATTTACTTCTGCAATCAGGGTTTTGATGATCAGTTTTCAATTAAACACACACACACACACACATTCCTCAACAGACATAAAGGAGCTGGTAATTTCTGCTGGACCCATCACTCCCCGGCTGTGTTTCTCATTTTTGTTGGCTCTACACTTCCTAGGGCCATGGCTTTGTTCTACACGTTGATGTTTCTTATCCAATTGTCGCTGTCTGTTTTGGGGAGGAGAGAACATAGAACGTCCGGTACACTAGCTCCTTCATCAGGCTCTGGATTCCCTGTCAGTTCTCAGCATTTCTTCTCTAAGTGCCGGTCTCAAAAGGGCACGGACCCACAGCCGGCTCAGCCCCACGTCCCAGAGCAACTGGGTGAAGATCCTGTCTCCCCCTCTGCTTTGATGTCTTTGGAAAGTTTGGAAACTGGTGGACAGATTCCCTGCAAATGCGTATGACTGTGTCCCACAGGGCTCCTCAATCATAGAGAAACTCCCTCTCCCCCTGCAAGGGCAGCCATCTCCCCACCTGTGCTTCAGGAAACCTCGGCTTTGCATGTGGGTGTCATCTCCCTGTCAGCTGAGCCTCAGCTCTCACCTGAGCGTGGGTTACAGACACAGGTGCCACCCAGGGAAGCGCCGCCTGCATCACCCCAGCTGCCTTCTGTGGACTGCTGAGCTGCGCGGGCGGTGCCAGGCACAGGGGCTCCTGATGGCCCTGCCCTCCTCTCCCGGCTGGGGCCCAGGCAAGATGGAGCCGAGGACCCGGGGTTGCCTTGGAAACGAGCCAGTGGGGAGCCGCTTCCCCTTCATTAAGCGGCAGCCCATTTGGGGCTGATTCTCTGCTCGCCTCTCCAGCTATGCAGGCCATTTAAAGAGACCTGAGGACACCTCTCCTCGTTTGCAAAGAGGAACAAGAATGACATTCCGCCGGGGCTCCAGGGTTGAAAGGCTGGCAGATAATGCAGACTTTGCTCATCCTGCCGGTCCCGAAGGCCCATCTCTGGTCTCCATGGATTCCGAGGCTTCCTAATTACACATTTCCTCCCCCTTTTACTCTCCCCGCTCCCCCTTTCTTCTTCATATTCCACTGTCAAAGATTCACTGCCACTTAGCTCCTCTGTGATCTCAGGGTTGTGACCGAGACCCTGGGGTCCCGTCTGTGAGGCTCCGAAGTCACAAATGTCCAGGGGACTGAATTCATAGAGCAACCTCCCCAGGAAAGTCAGCAAAGGAAGAGAGAGCAAAATATCTAAGAAGGTGCTTTATACCCGACCGAGCACGATTTGGAGGCAGAAAACTGTTATAATAAAAACCACCCCGCATTTCTGGAGCCTGACACCTCACTGTTCACTGCAGAATACCAAGCCTGTGGAATAGGATTTCTGCTTTAAAAGGCATGTTCCTGAGCATCATTCCACGTAATTCTGGTCAGCCGTTGTGCAACGGGCGTGGGAACAGTGATGCCTTTCTCGACAATACGAGCCAGTGGCTGCGCCCCAGAGCCCATGTGTGCCTGCGGGAAGCACAGATGTTGCAAAGACAGGAGCAAGGCTTCCACGGGAGGGCTGAGCAGTCCACGTGTGTGAAGGGGGAGTTGGAGACTGTGGCCCACACAGCTGGCTGAGTCTGGATCCACAGGGGCTGCACTTGTCCTCGGCGGGTCGTGTCTGAGCAGGGGCTGTATTTCCCAGCATCCTTGCTGCTGGGTGTGACTGCAGTGACATTGTGGGAGGTCCCACAATGGGGTCTCTGCGGAGCCGATGCGTGCTTCACCCAGAACACAGCACGGGGAGGCAGGAACCCACTGCAGACACTTTCCCCATTGTTAATTTCTGAAAGGAAATTGCAAGACTAAGCATGCAAGGGGGCTCGGAGTAGAAGGACACTCAGCTCCCCTGCGCCCGGCTCACATGGGATTGGGCGCAGTGGTTTCCAAAGTGGGAGTGACAGGGCAGGGGACGTGGATCCAGCTGCTGTCCTGCTATGGGGTGTCTGCCAGTGACACTTTCCCTGGTTGTGGAGAAGGTCCGGTCTCTCCAACAAGCGATGCAGAGATTGTGGGAGAGAAAATCCTCCCTCTTACAGATCTGCCTTCTTGTGTGTGTACATTTTGCTATTTATTTGACAGGCAGAGAGCAAGAGGGCTAGAGAGAGATGGAGAGAGAGAGAGAGGAGAGAGAGAGAGAAATATAGAGATACGTAGAAATAGAGATGGAGAGAGATATATAGAGAGATAAAGACATATATATATATATATATATATATATATATATATATATATATGGATAGAGGTAGAGACAGAGAGATAGATTAAGAGTGAGAGAGAGAGGTGGAGATGGAGGTGGAGGTTGGAAGTCGAGCCCGCTGCAAAGGTTTTGGGGAACTATGGTTCCTCCACAAGCTTGGATGCTGTCACTCAGTACCTATCATGGAGATGCTTTAATGTTTAAAGAAAATGACACGTGTGGCATTGTGTTTCATTAATTCATCACATAGTCACCAAATGGCAATTATGTTCCATAAACAGCTGTGGCTGGCCTGACTTGTACACAGCACTGTAGAAGGCCATGTGCGATGAAGCCATGTACAATAGGTTCTTGATCTTGAGAAAACTGCTCGAAAGGAACCAGTTATGGTTTATTTTCAAGTTGTTCAAGAACAGGCGTCTTACCTTTGGTGCATTTACTTCCAGAGCCCAATTAGCACAGAGTTAGTGCTCAGGACACACAGTGGACAACATATCCTGAAGTGGCAGCAAAGGGGACACCGTGACCCCCTAACCCACCTGATGAGTGTGCGTAGAATCTGTAATGAGCAGTGCTGATGGGGTTGGCCTTGTGCCACCGTGGGTCAAGTCGCTACTGCACACCTCAGAATCCCAGCAGCGAGTCCTGGCTGCCCCACTTCCCGTACAATTTCCTGTTAATGGCCTGGGAAGGCAGCAGGAGATGGCCCAAGTACTTCGGCCCCTGCACCCACCTGGGAGACCAGGGTGGGGCTCCTGGCTCCTGACTTCGATTTGACCCGGCTCTGGCCGTTGTGGTCTTTTGAGGACTGGACTGAGTCAGCAGATGGAGGATCTCTCTCTCTCTCTCTCTCCTCTGCCTTTCAAATAAATAACAGACTCGTTGCAGAAAGCAGGAGCGCCAAAGGGCTTGTGTTTTCAGTCACCAAGGAGCAGCCAGGTGGGGCCTGGGTGTTGTGGTGAAGGTGGACACCTCCTACTTCCGCATCCACCAGCCACGTGTTGTCCACTCTTCCTCCATTAAATTCCCAGTGAACTGGGAGGAACTGAAATGTGATTTATAAAAGGAGTGTGCATCTGTGAACTAATCCACATGATCCCAAACAAGATGGGTCAATACTGTTCCAGGGTCCCAGGCCTCATTAATGAGGCAATGACTTCTCTTCAACATTTATAAATGCTTGGGTAGAGGATTTAAAGAATGTGGATACCAGTACCACATTTCATAGAAAAGTATCTGGGATAAGGAAAGAAAAAACAGCCTTTGTTTCAGGTAGAAACAAAGAAACAACTTCTGATGCTTCACCAGTGATTGTTATCAGCAATTGCTATGAGATGTATGTGTTTTGTGTGCATTTTAGACATAATTATTCATCCCAAGTCACTTAAAAATGAAATACATTCATTCAACTAACAATTTCTGATCACTTTCTGTAATTTAGTGTCTTTGATGGGTTTGGCATAAAAGACAAGATATTTTTGTCTTGGGAACAAAAAGACTTTTTTCTGTCTTTTTGAACAATGTTCACAGCTCAGAGGAAAAAACTAACTTGCTAAAATAATAACTTATTTCCCCGGCTTACGTAGAGAAATAGACTTCATGTGGTCCAAATGCCTTTTGGGAGTCAGGAGCTGGCAGCAGAATTCTGGACTCAGGAATTCACTGCAAACTCTGTGATTGTCCCACTTCACCGTGGCTTGTAAATGTCAGTTACTTATATAGCACATCCACCACTTTGCCAAACGTGTATCACTCCACTATTCTGATTTTCTTGGTATACATTGCAATGGATTTACTTTTTAAAAGATGTATGTATTTATTTGAAAGTCAGAGTTTTATGTAGAGAGGGAGAGAGAAAGGGGGAGAGAGATCTTCCATCTGCTGGTCACTCCTTAGAAAGCCACAAAGGCCGGAGTTAGGCCAGGCCAAAGCCGGGAGCCAAGAGCTTCTTCTAGGTCTTCCACATGGGTGGCAGGGACCCAAGTACTTGGGCCACCCTCCTCTGATTTTCCCAGGCCTTTAGCAGGAGGCTAGATCTTAAGTGGAGCAGCCGTGACTTGAACTGGATGCTGGTGTTGTAGGTGGTAGCTTTACTTGCTAAGCATAATGCTCGACCCAATGGATTCACTCTTGCTTAAAAATGGTTCAGTGGTTTAATGTCATAGCTATGATGGGCAAGTTTGCTTCTCCCCAAAGTTATCTCAAGGCCCCAGGGGTGTGTGTGTGTGTGTGAGTCCACCTGGGAGACACTGTACCCTGCTATGTCATTATTATTATATTGGTAGTGGGTGCCACAGATTTCTGGTTAGAATGGCTAAGACATGTGCAGAGATGTCCCTTCCTTAATGCTTATGACTTTGAAGTATGCTGATTAGTTCAGCCCTAGGGAAAGAAAAATGGTGACAGGGAGAAGCTGCTCTTGAGTTCTCCCCTGAAGAACAAGTAGAGAATAGAGAATTATCATATGAGGAAAACTGGAGAGTGCAATAGGTAGAGCCATAGTGGGCAGCAGAGAAAGTGAGTTACCACGTGGAAGTAAGTGGCCAAGAGCGACAGGTGTGACCAGGCTTGCTGGAGCCTGAAGATAGAAGATAGAAAGAAGCAAGATTGAGATGAGCATCACATGTTGTGCTACGAAGTCCCAGTCTTCAGAAAATATTCAGGTACTGATTCACAGAGTCATCTTTCGGAAAGAGAAAAATCTACTTCCCTCATCATTTACTTCTTAGATCATTTGTAAAGGAACCGGGCACCAGAGGGCCCAGTGGCCGCTGCCCAGGGGTGAGAGCTGTGCTGCTCAACTCTCACACTTCTGGGATTGGCATGGAAGGCCGGTTTGAGTCCTAGCCTTCAGCTTCCTTGCAGAATGGAGAGACCAGGATCCACGATGGCTGAATCATCAGAAGTCACACTGACATCAGCCACAGAAAGATGCTAGAAAAATAAAGGATGGACCATGACCCCAGGGGACTGAGAGAAAGTTTCAGTGGAGAATGAGCAGAGTAGAGCAGGCTTCGTGGAACAGAGCGGGGTGAGGACAGACATGCTTTGCCAGCCGCTCCTGCATCTACACAATCGGCTCGTGGCTGGGAAGTGCCATCTTCCAGGGCAAGGATAGAGTTGGCCACCGGCAGCTTTGACTGAGGGAGAATCCCAATGTCCTTACTGACTTCAACTCCAGCCTGAGAAGCTAGTGGGGCTCTGGGCAGCTACTTTGCCCCCTGAAGGGAGGCCACACTCTTTCCACTCCTCCCCCCATCCTAGGGCCAGACTCAGTTTGTTGAGGAGGGAACTAAAGCTGTTATCTATCTTGACTCCAGGATCAGCCAGCAATTCTCCCACTTCCGGAGGTGGCTGGGGAGGGGGTTGTCCTGTTGCAGAGCAGAGAGTGACCCCCTGAACCCTGTGATTGTAGGAGTTCTGGGCACAGCCACAGAGCTGAGAGGGTCACGGGTGGCAGCTAGGTTCCTGTGCATCCACCTGGTCTTACTGTGCAGTCTCAGAGCTCCCAGTATGCTGGGGACAGACCTGGAGGAGGAATTGGGGGGACACTGCAGAGTGCATTGGTGCTCTGTACGGTGCAAGCTTGGTTGGGTGGGGAGTACAGGCACCGTGAACTCACTGTAGGCTGTGAATCAGCTGGCTCACCTTGACACAGAGAAGTGCTGGTGCTGTGAACATATAAACCAGCTCCAACATCCCCTCCCGGAGCTGACTGTAGCCAGAAGAGCTCCACCATGCCCAACTGGGGTGTCACTCTGGACTCTTGCCCCATCCACTAATGGTGGCCAGGGCATCCTGGCCCCTGCAGCGCCACCTCTGGAATGCAAGTATATGCCATAGGTACTCCACCAAGACCCAGAGGCACATCCACAGGGAATGGAGACTTCAATTAAAGAAAAAATCCTCCAGAGGAGACAGCAATAAATGACACTGCAGATGCACATAAATGGAGGTAGAAACGCAAAAACAGGAACAGGCGATGTCTCCCCACCAGGAACACGGTAATCCATTAGCATTGGACAAAAAGAAGGGGAGGTTAACAAAATGGCTGAAAAAGAATTCAAAAGAATGATGGCAAGGTAGCTCAAAAATACAGAAGAACAGTTAAATGAAATAAAGAAATCAGCACATGACATGGACAAGAAATTCTGCAAAAGAGAGAGAGAGTTTTTTTTACACAGAAATAGTAGAAATGAGGAACTCAAATAACAAATACAGTGGAAAGTCATAACAACAGACTTCATGAGGTGGAAGAAAGAATATCCAACATGGAAGACAGGTGTTTTGCAGTAGTTAGACAAAAAAAATTAGGAAGACTGAAGACACCCCTTGGGATCTTCAAGATATCAAATGATCAAATATACCAGTATTGGGAGTTTCTGAAGGTATAGAAAAAATACTTAGAAAACCTGCTCAATAATAGGAAAAAATTTTCTCAGTTTGGAGATAGACACATCCAAATACAAGAGGAACATAGATCCCCAGATAGACTTGATCTGAAGCCATTTTCACCATTACATGTTATAGTCAAGCTTTCACAAGTAAGACACAAAGAAAACACCCTAAAATTTGCATGAAAGAAATGCTGGATTTCCTTTAATGGAACTCCCATTAGATTTATAGTAGATTTCTCACCAGAAACCCTATAGGCCAAGGGAGAATGGAGAGAAATAGTCCAAGTACTTTTAAAAAAAGCTGCTAACTAAGAAATTTTTAAAAAGATTTATTTGTTTATTTGAAAGGCAGAGTTACAGAGAAGCAGATGCAGAGAGAGGAAGGGAGAGAAAGAGAGAGAGAGAGAGAGAGAGAGAGAGAGAGAGAGAGAGAGAGAGAAATCTTCCCTCTGCTGGTTCACTCCCCAAATGGCCACAATGGCTGGAGCTGGGCCAATCTGAAGCCAGGAGCCTGGAGCTTCTCTCGGGTTTCCCAGGTGGGTACAGGCACCCCAGGATTTAGGCCATCTTCTGCTGTCTCCCCAGGCACATCAATAGGAAGCTGGATCAGAAATGGAGCAGCAGGGACTCAATAGGTGCCCATATGGGATGCCAGCACTGCAGGTGGCGGCTTTACCTGCTATGTCACAGTGCTGACTCCAACTCAGCGGCCGTGGGTCCTGCCAGGAGACTGCTTCCTCCAGGCAGCTGCACACATGGCAATGCGTGAAGGGCTCAGGTGCCCAGGATGCTGACCCAGTCTGCAGGCCCTTCAGAAGGTTCTCCGTGCCCCTCTTCCCTGAGAGAGGCCTGCATTCAGGGAGAGGCTGTTCCTGGGGTTCTTGGAAAAGCTCTGGGAAGGAGCACTTTTCTCAGAATCCAGGGGGCATTGATCCCTCTTCTGGGAAATTTCTGAGGATTTAGATTATATTTCTCGAGGACGCCTTCTGCTGTGAATATCTTGATCCAGCCTGACTTTTATGATTTCACAATTTACTAAAGATTTGTTTTTTTTTTTGATTTGTTAGGTCAAAAGAGTAAGAAAACATAAAAATGCATGTGGCTCTGCCTATGTGTGCTTGTGTGCGTCTCTCTATGCACATCTGTGTGTGACTATGTATGTGTGCATGTGCCTGTGCATGACTGCATGTGTAAGTACACATGCCTGCATGTGTGCCTGTGTGTGCCTGTGTGTGCCTGCATGTGTGCCTGTGTGGGCGTGCCAGCATGTGTGCCTGTGTGTCTGCCAGCGTGTGTGCCTGTGTGCCAGTGTGTGCCTGCATGTGTGCCTGTGTGCATGTGCCTGTGTGTGTACCTGTGTGTGCCTGCATGTATGCCTGTGTGCGTGCCAGCATGTGTGCCTGTGTGTGTGCCTGCATGTGTGCCTGCATGCGTGCCTGTGTGTGTGCCTGTGTATACCTGCATGTGTGCCTGTGTGTGCCAGCATGTGTGCCTGTGTGTGTACCTGTGTGTGTGCCTGCATGTGTGCCTGTGTGTGCCTGGATGTGTGCCTGTGTGCGTGTGCCTGTGTGTGCCTGGATGTGTGCCTGTGTGCGTGCCAGCGTGTGTGCCTGTGCCTGTGTGTACCTGTGTGTACCTGTGTGTGTGCCTGCATGCGTGCCTGTGTGTGTACCTGCGTGTGTGCCTGTGTGTGCCTGCGTATGTGCCTGTGTGCCTGTGTGTGCCTGCATGTGTGCCTGTGTGCGTGCCAGCATGTGTGCCTGTGTATGTGCCTGCATATGTGCCTGTGTGTGCCTGTGTGTGCCTGTGTGTGTGCCTGTGTGTGCCTGCATATGTGCCTGTGTGCATGCCAGCATGTGTGCCTGTGTATGTGCCTGCATGTGTGCCTGTGTGTGCCTGGATGTGTGCCTGTGTGTGCCTGTGTGTGCCTGTGTGTGCCTGCATATGTGCCTGTGTGCATGCCAGCATGTGTGCCTGTGTATGTGCCTGCATATGTGCCTGTGTGTGCCTGCATGTGTGCCTGTGTGTGCCTGCATGTGTGCCTGTGTGTGTGCCTGCATGTGTGCATGTGTATGCATGTATGAGAGTGTCTGTGTCTGCGCATGACTGCATGCATGTGTGCACATGTATGTGTGTGCATGCCTGAATGTGCATATGTGTGTCTGCAAGTGTGTGTCTCTATGTCCCTGCATGTGTATGTGTGTACGCATGCCTACATATGTTGATGTATATGCATGCATGTGCATCTGTTTATCTGTGGGTGTGCATGTGTGTACACATGCATGCATGCACGTGTGTCCATGTGCACGAACATGTGTGAGTATGTACGTGTGTGCGCTCCTACACATGTGCAATATGTCTGCATATGTGAGTGTGTATGTGTCTACCTGTTCCTGCATGCATGCATGGCTACATATGTGTGTGCATGCCTGCATGTGTACATGTGTGTGCATGTGTTAGGGTAGAACTGGGAGCAGAACAGGCAATACTTTGGTCTCGCCATCTGGCTCATATGCAAATATAGATTGTCAAGACTTAACCACACTAAATTAGGCATCTGTGCTAGACAACATTGCCTGCAGTTAGACTTTCAAAGCAGAGATAACCGCACCAGCATTTCTACAGCGAAGCTTTCCTGCTGGTCTTTGGTTCCTGGAGTGTCGTCTCCAACCTCTACTCCTGGATTCCTGTCTCTACTGGCACCTCCCACTCGCCTGGTATTCTGGGAAGCCTGGGTCAATGTTTTCTTGTGTGTTCTACAGAAGTCACATGTGAGATCGGTCTCCCCAGACACCATGTGAGGGGCTCCATGTAAAGGGGTGGAGCTCATCTCCCAAATGTTTAATATTACTGATGAATATTATTAATATACTGATGACATATGACTTGACATCAGCCTTCATTCCTATTCAGCAACAAGAAGTACAGAATTTTCACCCTGCTCTGCTTGAGGAATGCTAATTTTTAATACAGGGTTCCTGTAACATGCACGCTCTGTTGCTATGTTTTTGTTAACTGGTGCTCATGGCAGTGTCGCTGGGATGAAAATTAAACATGTGTTATAATCTCACAGCACACAATAAGACTTCTGTTTGTTTGGTCAGAGTCAGTGTGCTGTCCCGTTCCGACCATCTGACAGCGTTAATGTTCTGAGCTGTTGTAATCAGAGGCATTTGCTCCCCATTAATGAATCCTTGGCCCTGTGAGTGTTCTTGCCCCTGGAAGGCTGAGCTTGCTTATCTGTGCTGCTCAGCAGGTTTTCCTTGGAGATGAGGAGGGCACAGTTGCACCTTAGTACCAGTGTGCTGCATGTACCAGGCATCTGAAGACACATACCAGACACACCGTGCAAGTGCAATTCATCTCATGCAGCAAGCGTGATGCTCCATCAGCAAGGGCACAGCACATACCCAGACAAGGCATTCTAGACACCCACAGACAGAAAACCTCTAGCAGACAGGTCCAGATAGGTAGCTGAGCCTCAGGTATGCTAACAGGAGATGAAAGTTAAAGGGTCCAAGAATGGTGTTGCTTTATAAAGTTTTGGAGTTTAGGTGGGCAGTTGCCTAACCTGGGTAAGCCCATTTGCACTTTAATATCAATGTGAGTGTGAGTAACACTTCCAAGCATAGTGGTACTATAGAGATGCAAGGCAATTATCCTCACATATTGGCTCGTGATTCTGAACCTAGTATTTTCAGATGTCATTTTGGTATAAGAAACTGAAGCTCTGATAAGAAAAGTCGCAGAGCAAGAAGTGATAGAGAGAGCACTCGCCTCCAGGTTTGGGACTTAGCCCTGACCTCTGTGTGAGATGCCATGCCGTACAAGCCTTCTCCCCCAGCAGAATGTTCAGTAGAGCACAAGTCCCCAGAGCTGATTGTTGCAGGGATTCACACCCCGTCCCCTGAGGATCCTCAGCTTCCTCGTGCTCACAGCGGGCACCAAGCCCCTTGACCTGACATTGAGTTGATCTGGTCCCATGGACCTCAGTGGGCTGGTCTGATCCCAGCAATCCTGAGAGGTTGAGATCAAATACCAAGCGGCCTGTACCTATGCCTGACACTTGCACATTTAAGAGCTAAGTACATGGCCAGCCAGCTTTCAAAGAGCAGCAAGCCAGGCAAAGCACAGAACTGTGGGGCAGCTCTCTGTAGCCATATGCCATGGGGGTGGGAGAATCTGTAGTAAGTTAAATTAACGCAAAGGAAAAAAAAGTAGTCTTTATCAATTGCCTGTGGCACCAGTAATGGAGTGATAGTGAAGACGTTTGTCTTTGCCCATAAGCTCCTGCCGTTTGTGGTGTTTCCCTCCTTCCCAGCAGCTTCTCTTCATCCTCCAAGCCCTCACAGTCACCTTTGCCAACTCAGTTCACACCTGCACCTGCTGTCTCTGAAAAACTGTGCAGATGCGTGTATTTTATTTGTTTTTTTTTTCTTTAAGAGCTTATGCTCTACCTCTTCACCCAGATTTTAAATTCCACAAGGTGAGAAATTTGGTTAATTTGTAATATAAATGTATTTAACTTCATTTATTTTAAGCTTTTTTCACAGTATAAGCGATAGGACTGATCTGAGAACAAATATAAAATATAATATAAAATAAATACAGGCTTAGCAGTTATTGCCTGTATAGCTGTCATCCCTCATCATCCCCAACTCCAACCAACACCAGTTGTGCCAGGCTCTTCTGATGCTATTAGAAAGGCAGGGCTCTATGGGAAAAAATTCAAACCTAATAAGTACTTAATATTTGGAAAGCAATCATATTCCTGAAAATAAGAACTAAAACGAAAACTTTTGGTATCCAGTTAGTCATGACTGAAAAGTTTGTAATTGTTTGCATAGGAAGGTTCAGCTAAGTAGACTTGCTTTGAAATAGAATTAGGTTTGCCTTTCCCAAGGCACCCATTCCATCCATCCAATCACTGCTCATCCATCCATTCATCCATCATCCTTGCCGTCATTCATCCCTCATCCATCCACCCATTATCTACCCATTCTCATCCATCTACCCTGTCATTCAGCAGAGATATTGAACATTTATTTTATGACTGACAATATCCTAAATGCTTGAAATGGAGCGATTCATTTCAGAATGATGAAGTGTTCTAAAAAACAAACAAATCTAGTGAGGTAAGACAGTAAAAAAATCACACAAACTAACAAGCTGTCCAGCTACAATACAACTATTCAAATAAGCCAAATCAGGGGAGCTGCTATCAACCGCCCAGTGCCTCCTCTAGACTGGCAGGCTGGGAGGACCTCTCTGGGGAAGGGTCCTTTCAGCTGGGTAAGAAGATCCAACTCCAGCATGTGCAGAAAGCCATGGCCGCTGTCACGGGAGGGAGTGGAGCTCGGCTTTCTCCAACCGCAGAAAGAAGCCAGTGAGCCTGGACTGTGGCAGTCTGAGAGGGAGCGTGGCGCCCAGCAGAGCCCTATAAGGAATGGTTTTGCATGCAGGCTCAGGAATTTGTATTTCACTCTGCATAGGGTGGGGGGAAATGGAAGACGTCATGCTTTAAGCAGGATTTGAGTGTATGGTGATTAATTTTACATGTTAAGTTGGCTCGGCTAACAGATGCCCAGAGACCTGGTCAAACATTATTTGGAATGTGTGGTTAGGTGTTTCCAGGTGAGAATGAAGTTTTAGTTGGTAGACCTGGGTGTAGAAGATCAGCTTCACCAATGAAAGTGGGCATTGTTCAACCAACTGAGGGCCTGCAGAGAACAAAAAGGTGGGGCAAGGGCGATTTCATTCCCTCTGTCTGAATGACATGTCCATGTTCTGCACTCAGACACTGGCACTTGTGGATCTTGAACCTTCGAGCTGAATAAGGACCTACTACTCCATTGGCTTCCTTGGTTCTCTGGCCGTGGACTTGAGCTGAAATACATCACTGGCTTCCATGTTTCTTCAGTTTGCAGGAAGTAGATCATAGGACTTCTGAGTCTGCAGCCACACAAGTCAGTTTCCACAGCGGAGCCCTTCTGCCTGCCTGTCTGCCTGTCTGCCTGCTTGTCTGTCTGTCTATATCTATCATCTCTCTCTATCTACCTATCTATATTTATTATCTATCTCTCTATCTATCTACCTATCTGTATCTATCATCCACCCATTATCTATCTATATATCTATCCATCTATCATTGTCTATCTATCTAACATCTATTATTTTTTCTTTCTCTTATCTATCTCTATCTATCTATCTATTATCTATCTATCTAATCTAACTTAATCCATACATCCTATTGGTCTGATCGTCTGGAGAACTGTGTGTGTGTGTGTGCAGGGATATCATAGGTTGCATGTTTTTAAGATATCCCTCTGACAGCTATCTACAAATTGAGGAATGCAAAGAGAAGCAAGGGAACTCATTAGGACGGTATGACTCAGTGAAGGTTGGGGGTGACAGTGGGAGGGCGGCTATGACTGGCATCCTAACAACTGGCACAGTGTTGGACCTCTCAGTTGCAGAGATGCCCACTTGCTCGGGAGGACGCCCAAAGATCCAGACCAGTTGATGCAAAAAGCACGTTTTTATTGAACGTTTGCGCAAACGGGCCCCCACCTCAGGCAGTGAGGAGCCCTGAGCGGCAGTTTCACACAGGTTATATAGGCAACGAATTAGCATATGGAATGCAGAGGTGGCACGGGATTGGCTGGTTCGGAGGGACAATTAGCATACCGGAGAGTGCTGAGGAGAGTGCTGAGGGAACCAGCTGAGGAGAGTGCTGAGGAGAGTGCTGAGGGAACCAGCTGAGGAGAGTGCTGAGGAGAGTGCTGAGGAGAGTGCTGAGGGAACCAGCTGAGGAGAGTGCTGAGGAGAGTGCTGAGGAGAGTGCTGAGGGAACCAGCTGAGGAGAGTGCTGAGGAGAGTGCTGAGGGAACCAGCTGAGGAGAGTGCTGAGGAGAGTGCTGAGGGAACCAGCTGAGGAGAGTGCTGAGGAGAGTGCTGAGACTCTCCGAAGGGGAGTGGCAGCTCTGCTCTGGGCATGCCTAGAGGTTCTCTGAAGGGGATTGACTTTTCCTTCCCAGAGAACGTCCTGCCCGCTGGACTCTGGGGAACATCTAACCTCTTTAAGAAGCCCCTGATATCTGCCCAGGCCTAGTTTCTTGTCCCTCTCCCCCATAAGGGTCCTTCAACAGGAAGAATTGAATATGGTTTATTGATTGAATAAACAGAATTTGTGAACTTGTTGACGGATTAGGTGTGAGGAAAGTAGAGGGAAAAATAATCTATATTGAAATAAAAAAACTCACAAGTCCACTGAAAACTAAGACTGATATTGCCAAATAATGGTAGACTATTCCAAGACCATAAGAAAATGGATAGAGAAGTTGGTTTGTTGGTCTGCACACACTCAGTGTTTAGCAACTAGAAATCTGTCACCAAATTGCAGGAAAGATTTTCAATGGCTTTGTCTCCTGCCTCTGCTAGAGAAACCACCCCGTGCCTGCCTGAGACCTCACCAGGTAGGGAATGCTTAACAGCAGGGAGTTCTTTCCTCCTCCATCTTTTATTGTCTGCCTTACACCTTCCTGTGGCAGCTGCAGCCCTGAAGACTTATACGAGAGCACAGAAAAGAGTGTGTGGAAAATGGAGTTAAAGTTTGTCTTGCTGCAAAAAGCTTGAAATCCATGCATATGAGGGGTCTTCGAAAAGTTCATGGAAAATGCATGTTCTCAAAAAACTATGCATGGATTTCAATTTTTTTTTTTATAAATAAGGTTATCTTTCAACTTAATTTTCCCACAAGCATTCTGAAGGACCCTCATGCAGACAGAAGGCAGGACGTGCAGTAAGTGACTGCCTTCGTGGTGTGTGCCCTCCACAGAAGTAGATGCGAGAACGTGGGAGTGGTGCCTCCTGCCAGTAGAATTCCTGTGCTGCCTCCACTGGGTCACAGCAAGGTCAGCGTCCGTCTCTGATTCCTCCAGCCACAGCAGCTTGTGTTATCTGATTGCTCACAACACAGTGTCCTGCACAGTCTGACCTTTGCTCATTATCTCACATTTCTTCTCAGTGTCTGCTCCAGGCGACAATTAACAAACAAGCAGAATCATCCAGAGATTAAATTTCATTTGCCATCTAGGCTGTGGAACAAGGCGATGAGAGATAGAGATTTAGCCTCAGCAGAATAGAAGCTTACCCAGGGAACTCTTGCTGGACCCTTGAAAATTTTGGCCAGATGTTTCCTATTAACTCACAGCACGGCTATGTATCTGAAGAAAGGACCGGATCGTCAAGCAAGATTTCAGTTGGAGTCTGCGTAACAGCTAATCCAGAGCCAGTGAAAGGAAATAACTCCTCGATTTTGATGACATACAAAAATTCAGGAAAAGAGGATGCTGTCTTCAATACTTAAGAGAAGAAAATAGTAAAACTCGAGGCATCTACATATTCTTCTCCATAAGCCACAAGGAAGTAAGCTTTCTGTAGATGGCAGACGCACATGGATCCAAAAGGACTGAGGGCGAGACCACACATCATCATTAGCCCAGCAGCAGCGCTTAGCGCTGGGGTTCCTACCTGTGGCTGCCGACTGTCAGGGACTGCAGGGCTTCCTCCTCCGGCCCTTCACCTCCCCATCTTCCTCCCACCTTTCACAGCTGTAGTACTCAAGTGCTCAGTCTCGCTCATTCGCTACTCATTCTCCTGAAGACCTTGTTCATTCTCATGATTTTAAACATTATCTGCCTACCAGTGCTCTCCAACACATTCTCCAGCCCTGCTCCCATCCTTGAATTCTAGGCTTACATATGCATACATGAGTATGTATATCCATCTATATAAAATGTTATATATTTTTTTAACTTTTATTTAGTAGATATAAATTTCCAAAGTACAGTTTATGGATTACAATGGCTTCCCCCCACCATAACTTCCCTCCCACCCGCACCCCTCCCATCTCCCGCTCCCTCTCCCATTCTATTCACATTAAGATTCATTTTTAATTATCTTTATATACAGAAGATCAATTTAGTATATATTAAGTAAAGATTTCAACACACAGAACACCCACACAGAACATAAAGTGTAAAATACTGTTTGAGTACTAGTTATAGCATTAATTCACATTGGACAACACATTAAGGACAGAGATCTTACATGAGGAGTAAGTGCACAGTGACTCCTGATGTTGACTTAACAATTTCACACTCTTGTTTATGGCATCAGTAACCTCCCTAGGCTCTAGTCATGAGTTGCC
Source organism: Lepus europaeus (assembly GCF_033115175.1). NCBI lineage: Eukaryota > Metazoa > Chordata > Mammalia > Lagomorpha > Leporidae > Lepus > Lepus europaeus. The sequence continues at coordinate 4,411,817 of NC_084839.1, forward strand.
AAGGCTATGGAAGCCTTTTGAGTTCACCGACTTCGATCTTATTTAGACAAGGTCATAGTCAAAGTAAAAGTTCTCTCCTTCCTTCAGAGAAAGGTACCTCCTTCTTTGCTGGCCTGTTCTTTCTACTGGGATCTCACTCATAGAGATCTTTCATTTAGTTTTTTTTTTTTTTTTTTGCCAGAGTGTCTTGGCTTTCCATGCCTAAAATACTCTTATAGGCTCTTCAGCCAGATCCAAATGCCTTAAGGGCTGATTCTGAGGCCAGAGTGCTGTTTAGGAAATCTACCATTCTATGAGTCTGCTGTGTATCCCCGCTTCCCCTGTTGGATTGTTCTCTCCCTTTTTTATTCTATCAGTTGGTATTAGCAGACACTAGTCTTGTTTATGTGATCCCTTTGACTCTTAGACCTATCAGTATGATCAATTGTGAACTGAAATTGATCACTTGGACTAGTGAGATGGCATTGGTACATACCACCTTGATGGGATTGTATTGGAATCCCCTGGCACATTTCTAACTCCACCATTTGGGGCAAGTCCGATTGAGCATGTCCCAAATTGTACATCTCTTCCCTTTCTTATTCCCACTCTTATATTTAACAGAGATCACTTTTCAGTTAAATTTAAACACCTAAGAATAATTGTGTGTTAATTACAGAGTTCAACCAATAGTATTAACTAGAACAAAAAAATTACTAAAAGGGATATAGTATTAAATTGTACATCAACAGTCAGGACAAGGGCTGATCAAGTCACTGTTTCTCATAGTGTCCATTTCACTTCAACAGGTTTCCTTTTTGGTGCTTGGTTAGTTGTCACTGATCAGGGAGAACATATGATATTTGTCCCTTTGGGACTGGCTTAATTCACTCAGCATGATGTTTTCCAGATTCCTCCATTTTGCTGCAAATGACCAGATTTCATTGTTTTTGACTGCTGCATAGTATTATATAGAGTACACGTCCCATAATTTCTTTATCCAGTCATCTGTCTATGGACATTTAGGTTGATTCCAGGTCTTAGCAATTGTGAAATGAGCTGCAATAAACATTAATATGCAGATAGCTGTTTGGTTTGCCAATTTAATTTCCTTTGGGTAAATTCCAAGGATTGGGATGGCTGGGTTGTGTGGTAGGGTTATATTCAGAATTCTGAGGAATCTCCAGACTGACTTCCATAGTGGCTTAACCAGTTTGCATTCCCACCAACAGTGGGTTAGTGTCTCTTTTTCCCCACATCCTTGCCCACATCTGTTGTTGGTAGATTTCTGAATGTGAGCCATTCTCACCGGGGTGAGGTGAAACCTCATTGTGGTTTTGATTTGCATTTCCCTGATTGCTAGTGATCCTGAACATTTTTTCATGTGTCTGTTGGCCATTTGGATTTCCTCTTTCGAAAAATGTCTATTGAGGTCCTTGGCCCATCTCTTGAGTGGGTTGTTTGTTTTGATGTTGTGGAGTTTCTTGATCTCTTTGTAGATTCTGGTTATTAACCCTTTATCTGTTGCATAGTTTGTAAATATTTTTTCCCGTTCTGTCGGTTGCTTCTTCACTTTCCTGACGGTTTCTTTGGAAGTACAGAAACTGCTCAATTTGATGCAATCCCAAATGTTAATTTTGGCTTTGACCACCTGTGCTTCCAGGGTCTTTCCCAAGAAGTCTTTGCCGGTGCCTATATCTTGCAGGGTTTCTCCAATGTTCTCTAATAATTTGATGGTCTCAGGTCATAGATTTTAGTCTTTAATACATGTTGAGTGGATTTTTGTGTAAGATGACAGGTAGGGGTCTTGCTTCATGCTTCTGCACGTGGAAATCCAATTTTCCCAGCACCATTTATTGAACAGACTGTCCTTACTCCAGGGATTGGTTTTGGATCCTGTCTATCAGATGTGGAAAAATCTTATTATCTCCCAAACCAAGCTCCTGCCAACCCCCTTTGCACTGCCCTGCCTCCTTCCTGAGCCCACCCAATGACAAATTCATTCTTCGGAAGCTCAAAACAGAACTATCAAAGTCATTTTTGACTCCATTCTTGTCTTTTACATCATAGCCAGTTGGTTGCTGAATCCCTTGGACTGTACCTTCAAGATATGTCCAACATTTCCTGTCACCTCAACCACCCATCCCTGCATGATCTACACCACCATCATCTTTCATGTGGATTTTAACTGTTCCTATTTTATTCTTCCTCCCTTATTATCTCTTCTCAACACAGAAGGCAGTGTAATGCTTTTTAAATGAAAATGAAGTGATAGTCTTGCTTTACTAAAGACTCCCAGTAGTTCCTGCCTTACAGAGAATGAAGCCAACGTGATCTCAGGAGTGTGCCTGGCTCCAGTGCTGAGTGCCCAGCTCTGACCCAGTCTTCCGTGAGTTTCATTTCTCTTTAGCTACATCAGTCTTGCAATTCCTCAAACAGATCATCAGAATATACGCTTCATATCAACAGGGATTTTTTTTTTTTGTTTTATTGATTGCTGAAACTCCAGGGCCAAGAAAAATACCTGACCCCATAGCAGACATACTGAATGAATTAATAAATGAGTATAAAGATAAAACACAACTATGAAAGGGCAACTGAATGAATAAGAGAAACAGGAAAAAAATCAAAAGTAAAACCAAACTCTACAAAGATGCAAGTAAAATAGAATTCAATGACAAATTTTGTTTTCTCCTATTTGATTTTGACTTGAGAGGCAGAGAGACAGAGAGGGAAACACAGAAACTGAGCAAGAGTCAGGGACTCCCATCTGCTGGTTCCCTCCCTGAGCACCGAGGGTGAGGAACTCAATCTGGGCCTCCCTCCTGGGTAGCATCTGCATTAGCAGGAAGCTGGAATTGGGAACAGAGGTGGAACTCGAACGCAGGAGCTTCAAGGTAAAAGGTTCACCCTTTGATGATAAATTTCAAAGGTGTACCAGAACAAGCAGAAGAAAACCAAAGGGAAGCAAGTGAAGAGAATGCGATGCTACGAGAGGGGAAAAAAGGACATTTTTCCAAAACTCAAATGATGCTGTTATTCAAATTAAACTGGAGATATCAGTGCAGAACAAATAATCTAAAACATCTCTGGAGAAAATGTTCCCATGTAAGAACAAATTAAATATATCTTAATCAGAAAATTGATTAGATTTATTGCATTTTAGAGAAAAGCCACAAAATTAGCCACGCCAAGATACAGCCTGACTTCTTCTTTTTTTATTGCAATGGTACTGTTCCTTGAGTTGCTCACCAAAAGAATAAAAAAAAAACTCAGTGAATCCTCATCTCTGCAACAACGGACGTCCAAGATAACAGAGAACATCAGTCACAAGAACAGAGTGAGTACGGCGTGGCTCTGCTCAGGGTGGGACGGGCTGCGTGGGAACAGACGCTGTCGGTAAGGCCACGCTGTGGCCAGACTGGGGGTGCTGACCACACCTGCCAGCCACCTGACACTCCATCATAACTTTGCTACTCTAACGCTCTTCTCTTTCCATTCCATCACCTTCACCATTCGCGGATCTGTCTACTGCTTGCTTTTCTCCTGGTGATGGGTCATCCATCTTGCTTCTTTCATGGCCCTGCTAATATTTTGTGGGCTACTAGCCATGGTTAATTTTGATTTCTGGATTGTGTTGTGCTATTTAGATCAGGCTGAGCTTTTTCTGGGCATACACGTCAGTTATTTCTTGTCCATGTCAAGGCTCACCTGCAAACTGTGTGAGAGTAAGACCAGTGCAGCTTTGCCACAGGGCTCATTGGGTTCCCCTGCTGAGGGGAGGCTGTCTGAGATTCCTGGATGCCTTCCCACCTGGGAAGTGGAGACGCCACTACTGCGTGAGCTGCTTGCAGCCTTCGGGTGGTTCTTCCCCAGCTGAGACATTTCCTTCCATGCTCACACATGGATGCCCTCACCCAGACACCGGGGAGCTCTCCGCAGTGCCCAGACTTCTTTCTCTGGGTAGCCTTCCCGTGTCTGATATTTCTGCCCCACACTCTGTCTGTAGCAACCTGCCTATCTCTGACCTCTGCCTCCTCAGCCCAGTGAGGATGCTGGGCTGTGTTGGGGTTGCCTCTCTCTTTGTACTATGATCTGGACAGTGAGCGGCTGTGGAACTCATCTGTTTTCTGTATTTTTCCAGCACTCTGGCTGTGGAAGGTGGGAGAGAGGCACCAGTTCCTTCAGCCCATCTCCTTGGAAACAAAGTGCGGAAGCTCCTTCAGGGAGCATAAGAGCCACGCGGAGCAGGGATTAGAGATTCTGAGTTCTCCCTGCAATTTCAGTCTATGACCATGGAGAAGTGATGGGCTTGTGCGTCTTGCAAGCTTCCCAGGTGATTCTATGTGAGGGGTTCACAGACACCTTTGTGGAAAACAAAAACTCCGATTGAAATCTCCCCAGCTGTTGTTCCTGTCCTGACTTCTGAATAATTTCACTTTAAGCACAAATGACAAGCCCAGATGAAGCAAACAGCCCCCTGCCAGTCTCTGACTCCTAGAATTCAGCTTGCCTAAGCCTTCGGGGCTTAGCCTCTTCTTCCGCACACATCCTTCCTTGCCTGGCCTTCTCCTCCAAGCTGAAGCGAGTCTGCCCCCACAGCGGGCGTCCTTGGGGAGATGGAGGGCTCAGGAGCCACGGTGCACTGTACACAGGCACAGAAGAGAAACCTCGGAGAGCCACTGGAGCAGGTCATCACCCATCCAGGTTTTCCTGACCATGCTTTTCCTCCTTTTACTAAGTCCTTCAAGTCTTCACCGCCTCTCTTTGCAACTCCTTTTGTTCCTGACCACAGGACTTCATACTCCTAGTGTTGGAGGTAGGGTGGCGGGAAATGATGGCTTGTGTCAATGAACTGGTTTTCAGAAGCGTCCGTGGCCTTAATTATCTTGCTGCACATGACCTTGAAAATCCATGCCAAATTTTCTGAATCCAGAAACAAAGAAGCCTTGTCACCTGGGCCGTTGAGCCCATTACTGATTCTGCAGTGAACACAAGCTGTTTTCCACAGTCCTGACTATCACTCTGCTTCCAGTCCCGAGGCCATGGATGAAGCCCACTCACTGCCAGGAGACGTGAGCCGTTTCCATATCCTTGAACTTCACTCACTTGGGTATTGAGTTCCAAGCTCTGGGCCTTTTCTTCATGGAGGATCCACCCCCAAAGTCTGCCACCACTGTGAAAATCCAGGTGTAACTTGAATCCATGCAAACACTGGAAGCTTTGCAGCTGCTAGCTGAGCATATGACCGCTGGGAGTCCTGGTGTGGATTTGTCTACGCTCTGCTCATTCGAGTGAGGGGAGTCTGCGAGGACCCAAGAGCCACACTGACCTAAAATGCCTCATGTGGATTTCTGTGACATCTAGCATCCACATTCCACTGGGATGTTTCCTGCTCCTCCGTCTGCCCAAGTCCTACTTGTTAAGATCCAAGCAACTAATAGAGTACCCGAAATGCAATGTATTGGAGTGAAATGGACTTCCCGACATTCGGCGATTGTTTAAAGCCTCCAGTCTCTGCTATTGAGGAGTTTTCTTCATGCTATTTGTTGACCTCTTTACTTAGTGTAGGGGTCACCTTACGAGTATTAAGAAAACTGAAAAAAGTTCTTTGTAAAAGTTAAGAATGGGATTAGGAGAGGGAGGTGGAAGAAGGTTTGGAGTGTGGGTGGGAGGGAAGGTAGTGTCAAATAATTCCTGTCTGTTGGCCAGCGCCACGGCTCAATAAGCTAATTCTCCATCTGCGGTGCCGGCACACCGGGTTCTAGTCCCGGTCGGGGTGCCGGATTCTGTCCCGGTTGCCCCTCTTCCAGTCCAGCTCTCTGCTGTGGCCCGGGAGTGCAGTGGAGGATGGCCCAAGTGCTTGGGCCCTGCACCCGCATGGGAGACCAGGAGAAGCATCTGGCTCCTGCCTTTGGATCAGCGTGGTGCACCGGCCGCAGTGCGCCGGCCGCGGCAGCCATTGGAGGGTGAACCAACCGCAAAGGAAGACCTTTCTCTCTGTCTCTCTCTCACACTGTCCACTCTGCCTGTCAAAAATAAAAAAAAGAAAGAAAGAAAGAAAGAAAATTCCTGTCTGTCATGGACAGGCTCAGCAAGCAGTTCCTGGGGACAGCATTGCAGCTCTGGCGTGTGTGTCCGCAGAGGCACAGGAAAACAAGGCTTGGGTAGTGAATGTTGACCTTCTAAGGTAGCTCCTGCATGGACGCCAGTAATTGGCAGGCAGTGCAGCAAGGACTGTGACATAGATGTGTGGAAGTCAGCTGCCAATCAGAGGATTCAGGACACAGCTGGTAGAGGAGATGGCATTTGACTTAGTCTGGAAGAATCATGGGAATTTGCCAGTGTGGGACGAGAAGCAAACACACGTGCTTAGGATCACAATGTCCTGGAGTCGACATGCTCCTCACTGTTTGGGCTTGGAAGAGGTGTGATGCCTTCCTGAGGTTCAGTTTCCTCTCGTGTCCAGTGGGACAAGGACAGACAAGTGGGGACACTGGCAAAGCCTGTAATGTCCTTGGCAGGGACCCATTCCTGTCAAGTGTGTAAGTGATGGCTGTGGACTGAGAGGTGTCTCCACTAGCAGGTATGTTATTTAGAAACAGACATAAACATAACAGGCCTCCCTGCAGAGGCAGCCAACTTAAGATGAGATGATCGGAGTGAGCCCTAGTACAGTCTGACTGCTGTCCTGGCACAGGGGGAAATTCAGAACCAGAGACACACGCAGAGAGGGAAGACACAGGGGGAAGGCGCACATGGTTAGGTCTAAGAGCTCCCAGGGTTCTGAGAAGCCTCCAGAAGCCGCAAGGGGCAAGGACGGCTGCTCCTAATGAGCTGTCAGAGTGTTTCCTTGCTGAAAATGTGAAGTCGGGCTTCACGCTTTGAGCACTGTGAGGCCATACACATCTGCTGCTCTAAGTCACCCACCTCGGGGTGTTCTGTTTTGGTGGCCTCAGGAAACGAATACAACTGGCCGATGTGAAACAGGCAATGGAAGGGGGTGGATGGGGAAGCAGGAAGTTGCTCCAGCTCCTCCCTTCTCGGGAGCTTGCCCTGGAGCCCTAGATGTGACGCTATTAAGGGAGGAAAGAACACGCTTCTAGGGGGATGCAGGACCAGAGAGCTCTGAGGTTGGCGCATCAGCTACATGGACCAGCCGGGGGCGGGGAGAGGGGGCGGGGCCACGGTCGAGAAGACTCCCACTTCCTGTGTGCTGGGAGTTCGGCCTTTCAGCACACCAGGCCGCTCTGGCTGACTCATGAGAAACAGCAGCGGAGACGTAGGACGGCGCTGGACGTGGCCCTCCTCACGCATTTCTCTCACCATCTCCTTCATCCTTAATGTTTTCTTTTAAAAAAAGATTTATTTATTTATTTGAATGTCAGAGTTACACAGAGAGAGAAGGAGAGAGAGAGAGAGAGAGAGAGAGAGAGAGAGAAGAGAGGTCTTCCATCCGCTGGTTCACTCTCCAATTGGCCTCAATGGTCAGAGCTGTGCCGATCTGAAGCCAGGAGCCAGGAGCTCCTTCTGGGTCTCCCACATGGGTGCAGGGGCCCAAGGATTTGGGCCATCTTCTACTGCTTTCCCAGACCATAGCAGAGAGCTGGATTGGAAGTGGAGCAGCTGGGACTTGAACCGGCACCCATATGGAACACTAGCACTTCAGACGGTGGCTTTACCTGCTATGCCACAGTGCTGACCCCCTTAATACTTTCTAAAGTGACCCTTCATGGAACCCGAACATTGCAGCAGAAGCCATATCCTGAAGGTGGTTGACTGCATTGGTTTCCAGCCATGGCCAGGTGACAGCTTCCAGGCTCCAGGTACACCAGCCGACCTCTGCCAGTCCCCACCCTGAGTGAAGCCTTCAGGGAGGGGCCCATCCTCGAGCGGGGAGTCAAGAGTCTGCTATGGTGACGGCCTGCACTTTCCTTCCCTACCGAGCTCAAGGGCAGGAAGAGAGACTGGCATCTGAGGATGTGGCATCTGGCTCAGCTCTGTGGAACGCACAGCCAGTGCTGGCAGACTCGCCTGGGTCCCTAGAGCCAACCGCAGCCAAACGTGTTCCCTCCACGGTGTGTGTTGCCAGTGATTTGCTGATTTCTCCTAGAGGTGAGGACCGTTAGTTCTCTTCACAGCCGACCCAGCCCTCTGCTGCATGGAGAGGCCAAGCCTGGCCGTATCAGAGCTGGGAAACCTCATCCTTCCTGGGCCTCTGTTCCAAGCCTCTCGGCTTCGTGCCCACCATTTATTCGTGTTTGTGTCTCTTCCCCACTCAACTGTACATTGTGTGCCATGCATGGGTTAAGGACTTAGGACACAAAACAGAAGGCACCCAAGAATCTTGCAGTCTGAGTGGAAAACAGATAACTCTAACTGCAGTGAGTGACAGGGACATGGGAGGTGGCAGGGCAAGGACTCTGGGAATGCAGTGGTGAGGTCCCACCTCCAGGCCACAGGACACAGCTGGGATTCGGTGAGTGTGGCGCGATCCCAAGCTGCCCATTCCTGGGGAGGTTTTGCTGCAGAGGTCCTACCACGGGACCGTTCTGTATCTTCTGGTAACTTCTGAGCGCTCAGGTGCAGGAATCAGTGCATTGACCCTGCTGGTCCTCTTAGCCTTGGTGTGTCCTCCTCCTCCACTGCCAGTTCTGCTCCTGGGTTCTGAAGCTACCTGGGTCCAGGCAACAGAGGAGCTGGGCAGAAGCACACAGGCTGTGAGGGAGCTGGAGTCTGCCTGCCTGGAGTCATCTCTGGACTCCACCTTCCACCGCCTTCCTGGCCTTGGACACATCGCCTGCCTCCATTTCATCATAAGGAAAATGGAAATAATGGGATTTTATGGGGTTCTTAGGAGCCATAAATGGATGGCCACAGGCAATGCTCTCAGCACAGTGTCTGCTGCACAGGCTGGACAGATGCCCTTTGCAAATATGAGTAAGTATTCATAGGAGTAATATGGCAGTAGTGGGTAAATGTTCACTCGAAATGAAGGGGCCTTGATGCCTGTGCGTCTCCTGCCCCTCCCCAGAGTGTCTGAGCACAGTCTTCTTGGCTGGACTGTAGACGGGGTGAGGGAACCCACTCCAGGCTCAGTCTCCTGTCTGCCAGTTCAGAGCACCACCAATGGGCAGTGGCAGAGTGCTGGCACTCTTGTGTTAAGAGCAGCCTCTCTCAGTCGACATTCACTGCACACTCCCAGCTGTGTGTGAGGCTCGACTAGGAGGGCAGGGGTCAGTGACAGGGCATCCCTCTCTGAAACCCAGCAGGGCAGGGCTGCAGGGCCTGCTCCACAAGTGCTCTGGGCAGCAGCTGCCAGTGTGTCCCTCAGTGCCCCTGCGGCGGTAGCGGTGTGGGAGGGTCCAGGGCATGGAAATAGCAGGAATCCCGTGGGCTTGGTGGGCATGTGTTCTTCCAGCCGCTTTTCTGCCCACGCCTCCTCCAGGAGTCCTGTCTGCAGAGTGGGAGGCCGCCGCGAGGGTGTGGAGGGAGCACATGTGAAAACCTTGCCCACTCCTAGGAGCCACACCCGACAAGGGCAGGGGCTGGAGCTGACTGCACTCACTGCCACCCCCCATCTTGCACACTCCAGAGAGCATGGCTAACACCCCTGTATCGGACAGCTGTTGGACAGCATGGAGCTAGCTTCTGACCTCACTCGACACAGGGCTCTAGATGATGGAGTCACTTTTATTCCACTGGCTGTCAGGCCTGATTCCCCAGATACTCAGCTTGTCTTCCTGCTTCTCCTCCACAGGGTATCTTTGCCTTCAGCCCCTTTTGTTTGGCTCCCCAGGTGATGCCTCCAGAACTGTCGATCCTGAGAACAGGTTAGGGAACTCTAGAAGGGGAGTATGTAGTCCCCTGCCTACTTCCCTTGGTGCCTTATGACCTTTGAGATGAGCCTGGAAACACACTGACAATAATCTTTTATGATGTATAACTACTCCATCCTGGACACTTTTCCAAAGGTTATTCTTGATTCCATTAAAACAAGCCAACAAATAAATACGATGTAGAGTGACACAGATTCAAGGACACACTGTTTGCATCTGCAAAGGCTTAAACGTCAAGTGGCCATCAGCTCCAAATGAGTTCAGATGCCAGGAGACAGGCATCCTTACCCCTTCCTCTCTTCTATGCCAATCAGCTTTATCCTACACCTTATACACCATCCGTGCGTACACTTACTAAGCTCTCTGCAGAGTTGAGTTGGTTTTTTATTGAGTTGTGAGTTTGCTGTCCTCAAAGGGTCCCTGGAATCAGGACAAATATAGAAACAAAGTAGGGAGCAGTTGGATCTGCTCTGGCTCTCAAGGCCGGGAATCAGGCCAGTAGGCACAGCTGTAATCTGGATCTTTCTGTGACAGCCTGATGTGGTTGGGTGTGGGGCAGCATTCCCTGCTGAGAGCATGTGAGGAATGGCGTCCCAGAAGGCTGTTTGGGAGACCTGGTCCCACCATCTTCCGAAACAGGGGGTGGAGCCCTGGTTGAATTCTCTGCAGGTGTTTGCTGAAGTTGGCCCTAGTGACAGCCACCTCTGAGCATGGGGGAGTCACCTTAATGAGCCATGCTCTGAAGATCCCATAGCCATGGACTTGTGTATTTGCCACACCTGGGGCGGGTGTGCGTGTGCGCAGGCTCCAGCAGGGGCCTCCTGTTGCTGTCTCCTCTGCCCGAGTAGCCGGGAAGGAGGTGGTGAGCTTGCTGAGCTCAGTGGCGGCAGCGGGCAGTGCGCAGTGTCTCTACTGGAGGCTCAGGTGGGAGATCAGGCAATTTACAATCTTGCATGACTGGAGCTTTTTGTCCAGCGAGAGGGAGAACGGAACAGCTTGGGAGCAATCCTGAGCACTGGGGTGGGGAGCTTGCTCCCGAGACTTCCTGCAAGGCCTTGGTCAGAGGCATCTGTGCCCACACCCAGGAATGCCCCATGGGTCCCAAGGCCATGAGACTGCAGAGGACTAAAAAGGGTGGGCTCAGGACACAGCTGCCGCCGAGGGCGTGATACTTCCTTCTAGGAAGGGTGCAGCTGCATTCTTGTAGGTGCCCTCCCCAGGCCTTCCGGGGTTGCCCTGCAAGCTGCTGGCTGGAAGTGGAAACATGTGTCCTTTAATTGCCCCAGATCCCTGGAAAATCCCTGGGTGTGGTCTCCCCTGGAGAGGGCTCAGCCTGGAATAGGAAGGCATTTGGAGCTCTCTCAGCTTGCAGAGGAAGAGGAAACCTGAGACCAGAGGCTGCTGAGGACAGACTCTGTGTCCCCCCTTGCAGTCCCTCTTCTCTGTCTTTTCTCCTTCCCAATTTCCTTCACATCCTGAGAACCAGAGGAGTTTCGTAAATGGTAGTGTTCACACAGCTGTGGCTACTTTTGCTTTACTGCCTTTAGGAAACAATGCTTATTTACTTATTTTGGAGATGAGGAGACACAAAGGGAGAGAGCGCTCCCTTGCAATCGTTTATTCCCCAAGTGCCATATCCAGGAGCCAGGAGTACAGTTCAGGGGTCCCCCCCCCCCCCCTTGAGGGCAGGAACCCTGCTGCTGTACTAGGAGGAAGCTGGAGTCAGGGGCTGGAGCTGGGAATCCAATCCAGGTACCGTGGGAGTCTGGAGCAGCACCTTATCCGCTGGGTTAAATGCCCACTTCTGCTTCACTGCGTTTTAAAGCTTCGAGGACTGAAGGCCGGAGAGGAGGCAGTCTTGTCCAGGTTACAGAGAGCAAAGCCCAGAAGCTCTAAGACTCTCACTAATGGCCTGTGAGCCCCAAAGGGCATCTGCACGCCCACATTCTGTCTTCTCTCACCATTTCCTTTTTGTCTGCCCGTGTGAACAAGATACACTGTGGGGAGCAAGGCCTCTGCCGCACCCCAAGCCCACTCCGCCCAAAGCTGAGCATTGCACCCCTCACACTTGAAAGCTGCTTTCTCGTAGCCCTGCTAAAAAAGTGAGCCGCCGGCTGCCCCCGCACGCGCTCTCATTCCTGTGCCCAGCCCCTGAGCAGCTGTCGGGAGGAGGAACAGGCCAAGTATAGCTCCCTCTGGGCCACATGCTCTGGGCGCTGGGGATCAGCTTCTGGGCAGGGCCGTTCCTGTGAAGCCAGCCAGTGCCCCACAGCTCCTGGGCCGGGACTCTCACACATGACATTTCTGCAACTTGGGTCAGTTTTCCTTTTGTGTTCAGTCTGACGCTTGCAGTCTTGTACAAACACGATCACTTTGCCACAGGTTCACTGGATTCAGCCAGGGAGATGGTGGTGGGAGCTGTGACTGTCCTACCTGTGTGAGGTTGCGGAAGATCTCATTTGAACACGCCAGGTGATTTCTCCAGGGCAAGTGACCTGGGCAGCTCAAGTTTCTCAACCGTGCTGCAGACCTGCTCACAGGGACGCCGAGGCCAGGGAAAGGGCGACTACTGGTACCCAAGGCAGCTGTGTTGTTGCTGCAGCATGGCAGATCCTTGATAGTCACGGTTTTCAGAACAGTTTTGAGTCTTTCCCTCCAACTCCGCCCTTACCAGGTCGCACTTCAACTTCACCCTGTTTCTGCTTCATGGTAGTCTTAGCTGCGACACGCATCCGAGTTCAAATCTTTCTTGGCTGTCTGACGTGGTTTTGTGGCCGTGAAGAGTGGTGTGACCTTGCTGGCTCTCCAACTCCCTGGCTGTGTAATGACACGTTCACTGTGTGAACCAAACAGAAGCACACGAGTAAAGTGCTGGCAGGAGTGGGAGCTCCAGTGGCCGCTGTCCGTCTGTCACCCAGCTTCCCTCCTCTCTTTCCTGTGGGCTGTGGCAACAAGCACCTCAGGTGGGAAGATCTGGCTCAGCAGCATAATGACCATTGTTCGACTTTCTCATTAGAAAAATGGATATCCGAAGGCCTGTGCAGCGGTTAGGATTACGTGATTGAGTGTGATAAAGTAAACCATCATCGTAACAGTTGATATTTATGTTGAATACCTTACATTTAGTATTTATGAGCACATACTGTGTGACAAATAGTTAATGCACTTTAGCCTCACACAGACGCATCAGGTGGATGACTATTTCATCGTCTTTGCTTTTGCACACGAGCATCTCCAAGCACAGAGAAGTCAAGTGACTTGTCCAAGCCCCAGAGTGCCTTGTCTGAAGCTGTGTATCTGAGTACCCATTCATTCCTCACGGGATTCATACGGCGAGTGCGTCAGTGAATATGCTCAAGGTGTTTCCATGGTGGTCCTGGGCTAGCAATTGTCCTTCCTAATCTCCACTGTTGCCATCTTCAGAGACAGGGTCTGGAGGAAGGTGATGAGCATGAAATGACGACAGAGGGTGGTCCTATTCCAATGGGATGGGCATTCTGACAAGGAGAGGAGAAGATACCAGATGCACACAGAGAAAAAGCCATGAGCAGACACAGCAAGAGGAGAAGAAGAGAGTGGATGTGCCCAGAAGCCCTGCTGACCTCCATCCTGGATGCCGCTTAGCTGAACAGCGAGAAGTGGACTCCTGCTGTTGAGCCACCCATGCTGTGACGTTTTGCTGTGGCAGCCTGGCTGACTGACCCAGTGGTAAAGGAAGAGGTCAAGGCTGCCATCATAGCATGTGGAATCATTTTGTGAATGAGCCACAGCTTTCCAGAAAAACTGAACACACAAGAGGTTAGTACTCCTCTCTCATAGTCTAGTGAAGGTTATCTATGACCTCAGCATTAACATTCCAGTCTATTCATTCCCGAAAAAAAAAAAAAAAACACAGCAAAACTTCTCAACAACCTAAGAGAACAACACTCCATCAGACTACAAATGGACACACTAGCACCCATGGGTGATGCCACACTTTATGTTAAAAGGCCATGGCATTCCTCCTAGGACTGAGAACAAGGTCTGCTCCTGTGACGTCCATCCTGTATAATATGAGAGGTATCAGCTCGTGTGATCATGCCAGTAAAAGGAATAAAGACATAATTATTGGAAAGAGAGAAGTAAAAACCGTTCCCTTTCATAGATGACATGATTGGCTAAGGAATCCACCAAATAAAACCTCTTCCAACACTACTAGGATAAGTAAATGAATTTAACCAGGTTGCAAGATTATGGTTAATATTAAAACCTCAAATGGGGGAAAACAAACCTTATAAAGTCTGAATACAATAGTCTCAAGAAAACTTGAGGATAAATTTTATAAAAAATGTGCAAAATTTCTGTAAAAGTGGCTATAAAACATTTCTGAAAGTAGACATAAAGTGCCTAAATAAGTAAAAGAGATTGACTGTGTCCATAAAATGAAATGTGAAAGTCTGTTAATATGTTTATTTTTCCAATGTCTTCACTATGATGCTAGTAAAAATTCCAGTAGGCTTTTTTGAAGTAGTCAGTAAGCTGTTTCAAAAATTCATATGGAAATTCAAAATGTGTAGAATATCCAAAACATCTGGAAGGGTTGGAAAAATTGGAAAACTTATACTGATTTGAAGACTTTCTTGGATCTCAAAGAAATTAACTCTAAAATTTCTAATAGGAAACAGACAATTTGGAATTTGGAAACAGGCAAATATTTGAAAGTAGGAATTTGGAAGTAGGCAGATATTTCAACAAAAAAGCATACATCATTACAAATGTGTACATTTATCTTGCTGAAAGCTAAAATCTGATTTTTAAAAGACATAATTAAAAAGATAAGCCATTGATCCAGCTCTCTACTATGGCCTGGGAAAGCAGTGGAGGATGGCCCAAGTCCTTGGGCCCCTGCACCCACGTGGGAGTCACAGAAGAAGCTCCTGGCTCCTGGCTTTGGATAGGCACAGCTCTGGCCGTTGCGACCAACTGGGGAGTGAACCAGCGGATGAAAGACCTCTCTCTCTCTGCCTCTCCTTCTCTTTCTGTGTAACTCAGACTTTCAAATAAATAAATAAATCTTAAAAAAAAAGATAAGCCATTGACTTGGAGAGAACATTCTCAATCTACACTGGAGAAGGCTTTGTATCTTGATTATGCAAAACATTTGTGCATCTTGATATTGAGAAAAAATGTTCAACATGAATGGGCTTAAGACTTAAATAGACACTTCATGAAGAAGATATGCTAATTTCTAAGCAGCCTATGAATGATTATTCTTTCTCATTAGGTAGCAGGGAATTGCAAATTAGAATGCCAACAGGAAAGTGACCCACATCAAATTGGTTGGATGCATTGGACAACCACAGCAGGTGTGGCTCGGTATGTGTGGACCAAAAAAACCTGACACATATAACCAAGGAGTGAAAACAATATTACAATATTTTTTAAAGTTATGCATACATTATATTAGGTTTTTACTCCTGCATAGCAAAGTACGACAAATCTGCCAGCTTGAAACCACTCACATTTACTATCTCCCAGTTTCCATGGATTAGTTAGATCATCTGCCCACAAGGTGTTAGCAAGGTGACGATGAGGGTTGAGATCCTGACTGAAGCGCTGGGTCATCTTCCAAGGCCATGTGACTGTTAAAGGGGATTTACTTCCTCATTGCTTGTTTCTCTGAGGCCAGGAGGAGAGTGTGTCCCCTCTGGAGCCTCTGCAAAACAGCTCACTGACCAGGTTAGGACCACCAGGGCCATCTTTTTGTTGGTTAATTAAAAATCAACCGATCTTGGATTGGATTACAGTTGAATAGCTTTGCATTTTTGCAACCTGAGTAAAGGAAAGACACTGATCATGCACCAGTTGTGCCACAGCCAACAGAAAAGGCTGACACAGGATGTGCACATGGGGAAGCAGGGACTCTTTGGGGCAGTCTTAAGGATTCTGATTGCTGGAGGCTGGCGTTGTGCTGCAGCGGGTAAAGCCAGCACTTGCGATTCCGGCAACCAATTTGGGTACTGGTTCATGTCCCAGCTGCTCTACTTCCAATCAGCTCCCTACTAATGGCCTGGAAAAAGAAGCAGAAGGTGGTCCAAACCCGTGGACCCCTGCACCCATGAGGGGACCTGGAAGAAGCTCCTAGCTCCTGGCTATGGCCTCGTTCAGTGCTGGCCATTGTGGCTACTTGGGAAGTGAATCAACGGATGGAAGATCTCTCTCTCCCCTTCAATTGCTACAACTCTGACTAAAAAAAATTCTGATCATCACATTTACCACATGGCCCAGTAATCTTGCTACTTAATATTTGCCGAAGGTAAATAAAAGCACATGTTCACAAGAGTGGTACTCAGATATTTATACTAACTTTATTCATTGTAAGATAGAGAAAACACGATCCGTCATCAGGTGACTTCATAAACAAACTGTGCAATGGTCGTACAACTCAGAAATACATGAAGAAAGAGGTGATTTATGTTACAAACCAATGGATCTCTAAAACATGATACTGAGTGCACAGGGCCAGAAACAAGAGTCTATGTATTTCATTTTTTAAAAAAGATTTATTTATTTATTTGCAAGTCAGAATTACGCAGAGAGAGGGAGAGAGAGAGAGAGAGAGAGAGAGAGAGAGAGAGAGAAAGGTCTTCCATCTGATGGTTCACTTCCCAATTGGCCGCAACAGCCATAACTGCACTGATCTGAAGCCAGGAGCCAGGAGCTTCTTCTATGACTCCCATGTGGGTGCAGGGGCCCAAGGGCTTGGGCCATCCTCCACTGCTTTCCCAGGCCATAGCAGAGAGCTGGATCAGAAGTGGGGCAGCCGGGTCTCGAACCAGCACCCATATGGGTTGCTGGCGTTAACCAGCTGTGCCACAGCACCGGCCCCGAGTCTATATATTTTGACTTCATAACATGATGTCCTGCTTTACCCAAAAGGGACCTTTGACAATAGCGATAGATAAACTTTACCATCCTTGGTCATACGGGGCAGGGAAGAGTTGACTACAAGTGGGCAAGAGGAATTTTCCTAGGGTGATGGAAATTTCCTGTGTCTTTCTGAAGTGATCATTAAAGCAAATGTATGCATTTGTCAAAACTCATCAAGAGACTAGTGTTGCGGTAGAGTCGGTGAAGCTTCAGTCTGCAAGACAGCATCCCTTGTGAGTGCTGGTTCAAGTCCTGGCTGCTACACTTCCTGTCCAGCTCTTTGCTAATGTGCCTGGGAAAACAATAGAAGACGGCCTGAGTTCTTGGGGCCCTGTCAGCCATCCGGGGACTGGATGGAGTTCCTGGATCCTTATTTCAGTCTAGTCCAGCTCCAGCTATTGCAGCCATTTGGAAAGTAAACCAGCAGATGGAAGATATCTCTGTCTCTCTCTCAGTAACTCTGTTTATCAAATTAAATCTTAAATTGTACAATTCAAATAAGTACATCTTAACAAAATCTCATCGAACTGTACACTCAAAATTTATTGTATGTGTATATGTATTGTATGTATGTATTTATTGTATGAATATTGTATTTCAATGAAATTGACTTTTCACAAAAATGGGAGAAAAGAAAAGAGACTCCCTAGAATAGCAAGGAGAGGGGATGTTCATGCCAAAGCCTGTTGCCAATAACTCTTGTGACAGGTGCCTGGATGGGAGGCACCATCTTCCCAGAGCTAGGTGAGAGGAGGTTGTTGTAGCTTATGTCACTAGGGGTTTTGACAAGGGAGAATCCCATGGTCCTTGCTGACTTTGAGTCCAGCCTGTGGAGCAGGTGTGTGGCAGTGTAAAGACTTTGATCGGTGATGGTATGACATGTTGCTTTCCTCCCCTCCACAACCAGGCTGTAGTTGACGAGGTGGAAGTGGAGCCAATCTCTGTCCTGACTTAGGAAGCAGTGGGAAACTGGTCCAGAAACAGGACAGCTCATAGGACAGGGAATGATCCCCTTGATCCCTGTGACTGTGAGAGTTCCAGGAAAAGGTCGTGGAGCTGTGAGAAGCACAGGTGTGGCTGGGTTCCTGGACACCTGCCTGTTCTGACTCTGAAAACTCAGAACTCCCTACGTACTGGGGACAGATCTCTCAGGGGCTACACTATGGAGTGTGTCAGTGCTCTGTGAGATTTGAGTAGGTGGGGTGTGCAGACATTGTGAACTTACATTGGGCCACTGAATCAGTTGGTTTATCTTGCCACAGAGAAGGGCTGTGAGTACACCAGCCATCATCAACATCCCCTCTCCGTAGGGACTATAGTCAGAAGAGATCCACCACGCCCAACGTGAGTGTCACCCTGGGACTCTTGCCCCACCATCAATGGTGGCCAGAGCTCCCTGGCCCCACCCAGCAGTACCTCTAGAGGCCAGGTATAAGCCTCAGTCATTCCCCCTAGCTACAGAGGAACATTTCCAAGATCATAGCCTTTAGAATATACAGTAACAAGTGATTCTCCAGATGTGTAAAAAATCAATGCAGAAATACAAGAAACATGAACAAGGAAGGCAAGATGCCTCCCCAAAAGGAACACAATAATATGCTAATATTGGACTGTGAATATGAGATGGATAAAATGCCTGAAAAGAAATTCAAAAGAATGATTCTTATATTACTCAAAAACAAAGAAACAGTTAAATGAAATAAGTAAATCCATATATGGCATGGATGAGAAATTCTGCAGATAGAAATACTGAAGAAAAATCAAAGTAATATTAGAAACGAAGAATTCAGTTAGGTCAAATAAAAAATACAGTGGAAATCCTCAACAACAGACTTCATGAGGCAGAAGGGAGAATATCTGATCTAGAAGACAGGTCTTTTGAAATATTTCAGACAAACAGAAGGGGAAAAAAAAGAAAAAATAAACCCAAACCAGCATTTGGAATATATGGGATATCATCCAACAGCCAAATATACAAATCTTAGGCATTCCTGGTAGTATGGGGAAAAAGAATGGCTCAGAAAATGTACATAGTGAAATAATAGAAAAATTCTTCCAATTTGGAGAGAGAATATGGGTATCCAAATACAGGAAGTACATAGAAACTGATAGGCATGATCAGAAATGATCCTCACTATGACACATTATAGTCAAGCTTTCACAATAAAAGCATGAAGAGACCATCCTAAAATTTGCAAGAGAGAAACATAAGATCACCTTTAAAGGATTTCCAATCAGACTGAGAGCAGATTTCTCAACAGAAACCATACAGGCCAAGAGAGAATGGAGAGACATAGCCAAATCCTAAAAGAAAAAAAAAAAATGCCAACCCAGAATACTTTACCCAGTGAAGCTCTCATTCATAAATGAAGCTAAAATAAAGACCTTCCAATATGAGAAAAATTCAGTTTGTCATCACCTTGTGAGCCTTACAAATGATACCTAAGGTTGTACTACACATAGACAGAGGGAGATAATCAGCATCATGAAAGAATGTGAAGACAGAAAACCTCCTGGTAAGAGAACAAACAGAAAGAAACAGTAGGAATATTTATGGAAAATGACAGGACCAAGTTATTACTTGTCAATAATGACCTTGAATGGAAATGTACTAAATTCTCCAATTAAAAGATACAGAATGGCTGAATGAAGTAAAATACAAAACCCATCTATAGCTATCTACAAGAAACATTCTTCAGATACAAAGAGACACACAGACTGAATGTGAAGGAATGGAAAAAGATATTCTATTCAAATGAAAATAAAATTGAGCAGGAGTAGCAATGCTCATATAAAAACACTTTAAGACAAAAAGTGCTAGAAGAGAAAGAAGGGTATTATGTAATGATTAAGGGATCAATTCTCCAGGAAGATGTGACTTTAGACAATGTGGATGCACCAATTCTAGGGCACCCAGTTATATAAGGAAAATATTAATGAATCAAAAGGAGACAAAAGCTCCATAAAATAATAGTGTAAGGCTTCAAAACCCCACTGTCATCAATGAGCAGATCAATCAGACAAAAAAAATAAGGAAGAAACAACAGAACTAATCTATGCCCTAGGCCAAATGGACTTAACTGACATCTATAGGACATTCCAGCTCTCTTCCTTTCTATTAATGCATGATACATTCTGTAGGATAGACCATATGCTAGGTCATAAAATAAGTCTCAACAAATTCTAAAAAAAAATTGAAATCATGTCATGTATCTTTTCTGAACACAATAGAATGAACCTGGATGTGAACAAAAAAAGAAATTATGGAAAATACGCAAGTGCATGGAGACTGATTGACATGCTCCTGAATGAATAATGTGTCATAGAAGAAATCAAAAAGGAAATCAATAACTTCCTTGAAACAAATTAAAATTATATAACAACATATCAAACTTATGGGATATGGCAGAAGAAGTGCTAAAAGCAGTTTAAAAGAGTTAGTGCCTACATAAAAATTGGAAAGGAATAAATAAATGTTCTAACAATGCATCTCAAGGACCTAAAAAACAAGAACAAACCAAACATAAAATTAATAGGAGAAAGAAATAATAAAAATTAGAGAAAGAATGAACAAAATTGAAATAAAAAATTTTATACAAAAATATCAGTGAAATGAAGAATTGAATTTTTTTTTGAAAAACAAAAAAATTGGTAAGCCATTGGCTCACTTAAACAAAAATGGAGATGACTTCAACTAATAAAACAGAGAAGAAAAAGGAGATATTACACAAAAATTAAAAGGTCATCTAAAATTATTACAAGTAGTACATGCAAAGAAATTGGAAAGCCTAGTAGAAATGGATAAACTTCTACCAAAATTGAGTCCTGAAGACATAGAAAACCTCCCTAGGCTAATAACCTAAGTTGAGATTGAATCAGTAATAAAGAGCCTCCCAACAAAGAAAATCCAAGATCAGATGGTTCCACTGCTGAATTCTACAAAAAATTTAAAGAAGAACTAATCCAAATTCTTATTAAATGATCCAAAACAATTGAAAAGGAGGGAATTCTCCCAAACTCATTATATGAGGCCAGAATTACCTTAATTCCAAAACTAAAGAAAGATACAATAAGAAAGAGAACCACAGCCCAATATCCCTGGTGAACATAGATGCCAAAATCCTCAATAAAATGCTAGAAAATTGAATCCAAAACACATAAAAAACATCATCTACCCAGACCAATGAGTTTTATACCAGAGATGCAGGGATAGGCAATTTATGCAAAACAAAAAACATGATACAGCACATCAACAAAATGAATACTAAAAACCATATGACTATCTCTATAGATGCAAACAAAACATTTGATAAAATATCATATCCTTTCATGATAAAAAGCTTAAAAAATTAAATATAGAGGAGCATATGTTACACACCCAAGACAACATATGACAAACCCACAGTCAGCATCATATTGAATGGGGAATAGGTGGAAGTATTTTTACTAAGATCCGGAACATCTCAAAGATACTCACTTTCACTGTTATTATTCAATATAGTTCTGGAAGTTTGGGCCATAGTCATTAGGCAAGAAAAAGAAAACAATAGGATATGTATTGGAAAGCAGGAAATCAAATTATGCCTATTCACAGATGACATGGTCCTTTATGTAGGAAAACCAAAAGACTCCACTAAGAGACTATTGGGACTAATAAGAGAATTCATCAAAATTGCAGGATATAAAAATCAACATACAATTATTAACAAGACTCTTATATTCTAAAAATACTCTGAGAAATAACTTGAAAGACTAGTCCTATTTACAATAGCTACAAAATATTAAGTACGTGGGCGTAAATTTAACAAAGGTTGTGAAAGATCTCTACAATGAAAATTACTAAAGATTTTGAAACAAATAGAAGAAGCCATTGAAAAATGGACAAATCTTCCATATCCATGGGTTGGAAGAACCAATATCATTAAAATGTTGACACTACCCAAAGCAATTTATAGATTCACTGTGAACCCAAACAAAAAACTGAGGACATTTGCCACAAATCTAGAAAAAAAAAAGATCCTAAAATTCATATGGAAACACAAAAGACCCTGAATAGCCAAAACAATCTTAAACAGCAAAAACAAAGCTGGAGACATCACAATCCCAGATTTCAAGATACACTACAGGACACTTATAAACAAAACATCCTGGGACTGGCACAAAAATAGACGTGTAGATGAATGAAACAGAACAGAAACACTAGAAATTAATCCACATTTATAGCCACCTTATCTTTGGCAAGAGAGCTAAAATCACGCCCTGGAGAAAGAACAGTCTCTTCAACAAATAGTGTTGGGAAAATTGAACCTCTACATGCAAAAGCATAAAATGAGACCCCTACCTTACACCCTATACAACAATTAACACACAACGGATCAAGGATCTAAACCTGAGAGCTGAAACTATTAAATTATAAAAGGAAAACAAAGGGAAACTGTTGCAATACATTGACAATACCAAGACTTATTGGATGAAACTAGAGGCACAGGTGATAAAAGCAAAAATAGACAAATGGGATTACATCAAGCTAAGAAGCTTCTGTACAGCAAAGGAAACAATTAACAAAATGAAGAGGCAACTGACAGAATGGGAGAAAATATTTGCAAACTTTGCATCCAATAAAGGATTAATATCCAGAATACATTAGGAGCTCAAGCAATTCTACAGCATCAAAACAATGCAGTTAAGAAATGTGCAAAGGACATGAATAAGAAATTTTCAAAGAATGAAATACAAATAGCCAACAGGCACATGGAAAAAAGCTCAGGATCACTAGCCATCAGGGAAATACAAATAAAAACCCAATGGGGTATCACCTCACCCCACTTAGAATGGCTATCATACAAAAATCAAAAATAACGAATGTTAGTGCGGATATGGAGAGAAAGTACCTTAATACATTGTTGGTGGGAATGTAAACTAGTACAACCATTATGGAAGACAGTATTGAGATTTCTGTTAAATATGAAAGTAGATGTACATTGTGACCCATCCATCCCACTCCTGGGAATATATACAATGGAAATAAGGTCAGCATATGAAAGAGTTACCTGTACTCTCATGCTTAAAGTACCTCAACTCACAGTAGCTAGTATATGGAATCAGCCTAGATTTCCATCAACTGCTCACTGGTTAAAGGAAATGTCATATGTATCCACCACAGAATATTACTCAGCCATAACAAGAATGAAATCCTGACTTTTTTTTTAATTGACAGGCAGAGTTAGACAGTGAAAGAGAGAGAGAGAGGGAGAGAGAGAGAGAGAGAGAGAGAGAGAGAGAGAGAGAGAGAGAGAGAGAAAGGTCTTCCTTCCATTGGTTCACCCCCCAAATGGCGGCTATGGCTGGCGCGCTGCGCCAATCTGAAGCCAGGAGCCAGGTGCTTCTCCTGGTCTCCCATACGTGTGCAGGGGCCGAAGCACTTGGGCCATCCTCCATTGCCTTCCCGGGCCACAGCAGAGAGCTGGACTGGAAGAGGAGCAACCGGGACAGAATCTGGTGCCCCGACCGGGACTGGCGCCACAGGCAGAGGGAAATCCTGACTTTTGCAATTCAGTGAATACAACTGGAGATCATCAGGCTTAGTGAAATAAGCCAGAACTAAAAAGACAAATATCACATGTTTTCTCTGATTTATGGTAGCTAATACATGCAGGGAATATAAAAAATTCTGTATATCAGTGAAAAAAAAAAAAAGGACCTTTCCATCAAAAAGCAAGTTCCAGAAGACAGGTTATCTTAGAACACGTCTCAGGGTATTGGCCTCTTGTCCTGAGGCTGTGCTTGGCTCTAAGGAGAGAATTTGCTATCCTGGCTGTGCCTGTTGTCTGGTTAGCCACCAGCATCTGGAACTTGTGACTGACTTCATTTGTCTTCTAGTTTCTGGATTTTCACACATGGTCCCTACTGGCTTGCTTTCCACCTAAAGCTGTTGTGCTATAATGTTGTCCTCTTCTTCATAGGAACAAGAAATAATCTGAAAGGAAAAAAATAGCTTTAACAGTCAAAGCAAAATTTTCCGTGATTTTGTACTTAAGGATCCAGTTTTTCTTTTTCCTTCCTTTATTTAAAAAAAAATTTATTTACTTATTTATATGAATGGTGGCATGACAGAGAGAGAGAGAGAGAGAGAGAGAGAGAGAGAGAGAGAGAGAGAGAATTCATCTGCTGCGTTACTTCCCAAAAGGCCACAACAGCCAGATCTGGGTGAGGCTGAAGCCAGGAGCCAGGAGCTCCATCTCGGTCTGTGTTGGGTGACAGGGGCCTGAGTCTTAGGCCATCATCTTCTGCTTTCATGTTACTATCCGGCATATCAACAGGAAGCAGACTAGAAAGAGGAGCAGACAGGACTCAAGTTGGCCCTCCGATGCTGGGATGCTGGCATCTCAAGTGGTGGTTAACTCTGCACCACAATGTTGGCTTCCCAATTTTTCTTATACAAGTCCTTTTAAAAAATTCTTTGGGTGGTCTTTTGGTGCAGTGGTTAATCTGCTACTTTGGACACTCATATCCCAACTCAGATTGCTTGAGATTTGAATCCAATCCAAATTCCAGCAGCCTGCTACTGTGTACTCTGGGAGGCAGCAGGTGATGGCTTAAAAACTTGTGTCCTTGCCAGTCATATGGGAGGCCCAGATGGAGTCCGCAGTTCCTGGCTTCAGTCTGATCCAGCCTTGATTGTTTTCGGCATTTGAAAAAGAAAGTGGTGAATAGAAGATCTCTCTCTCTCAAATAAATAAAATAAAATTTAAAATAAAAAATACACAGAAACACACATACATGGTATCAACGTATTTCATTACATGTATCTACTTTATAAAGAGTAACTCATTCTGCAGGAAAATTAGATTCCAAGCTAGCATTATATGTGAAAGTCACAATCACGCCCTGTCACCTCGCCATCAAACCTTGCTCAAGGAGCCACATGAATCCAGATGAACAGAACACTAGCTCTGGGGAGGGAGAGTGTGTATGACTATGTGGACCCTGCGCAAGCACTGGAAGAACCTGGGCAGACCCAAGGCAGGAGTGTGGTGAGGAGGGTCAGGGTGGGACTCTCACGCACTCTGCTATGAGTACTTTGAGCCCTCTGGAACACATCACTCATGTCCTGGCATGGCACCAGCTACTTATTGCAATATCTGTAAACCTATCTATCTTTATCAATGAATGCCTGTATCACTTTATACTTTTGAAACTTACTAGGTGAAAAAGTGCCCTATATTTAAATTCTGAAACTTACCAGGTGAGTATATTTAAATCCTTACAATGTGCATCCTGGTAGTCTGTGGCCAATCTGAAAGTCTTGCAAATGGGAAACAGAGAGTTCTTCTCTGCTTACTTGAAAACAAAACCCAAAACTGTGTAGCCAGAAGCCCCTGGAGTGGGGAAGGAGCCTTGCACCTGTCTTCTGGCTGCTCACAGCCTAGAAAGAGCAGTGGTAAATTGGCTACTTCTGTGTGTTCATCAGGGAGGGGGCACAGGCTGCATGGGCACTGCTGGGGAGGGGTGTGGCACACTGCTGGGCTGGGGAGGGGTGTGGCACACTGCTGGGGAGGGGTGTGGCACACTGCTGGGCTGGGGAGGGGTGTGGCGCACTGCTGGTCCGCTGGGAGATGACCTTGTAGGGAGGATGGTGGTTTGGGGCTTCCCAGAGATGTTGACTCTGGAAGAGAGGTGTGCAAGGGGAGACATAGGAAGAGGAGGATGAGGGACTGGTGCCTGTGAGAAGAGGCACGAGTTAGGAGGGCCAGGTGTGCTGAGTGCTACTGGAGGACAAGAGGTCAGAGTGGGAGACCTCCAGCCCTGGTGGCCATTTGTGGCTGTGGGGTGTGGTTTCTCAGCACTGTAGTCTGAGTTGCTTGCTTCAGGTCCGTGAGACTGCAGTAGCCGGTGCTATGACTGTGAGTTCCAAGCCTGATCCACATTCTCAGGGATTCTGAAAAGTGTGTGAGCTGCCAGGGAGCATCCTGGTCCTTGTTGCCAACAGACATTGTGAGCTGTAATCAAAGGGAGCCCCCTGTGTGAAACGGACAAAACACATGGCATCTTCCTAAAGTGCCTGTGTAACAACCTTAGAGTGTTTCAGCCACTGTGAAAGGAACTGCAATTTCTTTTTTTTAACTTTTATTTAATAAACATAAATTTCCAAAGTACAACTTTTGGATTATAGCGGCTTTTCCCCCGATAACCTCCCTCCCACCCGCAACCATCCTATCTCCCACTCCCTCTCCCATCCCATCCCATTCTTCATCAAGATTCATGTTCAATTATCTTTGTATACAGAAGATTAACTTAGTATATACTAAGTAAAGATTTCAATAGTTTGCACTCACACAGACACATGAAGTATAGAGTACTGTTTTAGTAGTAGTTTTACCCCTAATTCACATAGTATAACACATGAAGGACAGAGATCCTACATGGGGAGTAAGTGCACAGTGACTCCTGTTGTTGATTTTAAATTGACACTCTTATTTATGATGTCAGTTATCACCCGAGGCTCTTTTCATGAGTTGCCAAGGCTATGGAAGCCTCTTGAGTTTGCCAATTCTGACATTATTTGGACAAGGCCATAGTCAAAGTGGAAGTTCTTCCCTCCTTCAGAAAATGATACCTCCTTCTTTGATGGCCCATTCTTTCCTCTGGGATCTCACTCACGAAGATCTTTCATTTAGGTCATTTTTTTTAAGATTTTATATTTATTTATTTGACAGGTAGAGTTACAGACAATGAGAGAGAGAGAGAGACAGAGAGAAAGGTCTTCCTTCCGTTGGTTCACCCCCCAAGTGGCCGCTACTGCCAGCGCTGTGCCGATCCGAAGCCAGGAGCCAGGTGCTTCCTCCTGGTCTCCCATGCGGGTGCAGGGGCCCAAGCCCTTGGGCCACAGCAGAGAGCTGGACTGGAAGAGGAGCAACCGGGACTAGAACCCGGTGCTCATATGGGGTGCCGGCGCCGCAGGTAGAGGATTAGCCAAGTGAGCCACGGCGCCGGGCACTAGGTCATTTCTAAAATGCAAGGTAAAAATTACGTTTTACCTATCATTTAATTTTGAATCCATCATTCTCAAAAGCTGTCAGAATGGGTTGGATCCAAGCACCTGTACTTCAGTAAATTGCACAGTGTCAAATTTACTCTTTGGTGGGACACAGCACATGGATTTGAAAGAACTGCAGATAGAAGCATGCAAGAGGTATTCTGTGTGGACTTAAATGTAGTCACTCATTTGGTCCTCGTGGAAGAAGAAAACCTTGTTGTGAATACTAAATAGCTTTGCATGACTTAAAAAGCCTCCCAGTACAATTCAAGGTATTTATTTCGCAAACATTAGAAAGGGGGTTTTACTGCACATGCTTATTGAGGCTGCTTAATTCTAACAGACACGAAATGCAGTGGTAATCACATTTATTTCCAGTACTTTGTGCGTTTAATTAAAAAGAATGCAAACTTTAACAACCATTTCTGAACTAATGTGCACCTTTGGGCACACTACAAATATTCATTCAAAATTTTAAAAAAATACATGCAAATGATCTCTGCAATGAAGCACTTGACTTCTAATCATCAAAATAAATTTTATCCACAATACTTTTGGAAATGGAAAGTGAGGTCTGTTTTCCTCTCTTTTCTATGTCAAATAGAAGAATTTAAAAGAATAGAGTGAAATAAGAAATACCAAAACATCATTAGTTAGGCCGGCGCCGCGGCTCACTAGGCTAATCCTCCGCGCCGGCACACTGAGTTCTAGTCCCGGTCAGGGCGCCGGATTCTGTCCCGGTTGCCCCTCTTCCAGGCCAGCTCTCTGCTGTGGCCCAGGAGTGAAGTGGAGGATGGCCCAGGTGCTTGGGCCCTGCACCCCATGGGAGACCAGGAGAAGCACCTGGCTCCTGGCTTCCGATCAGCGGAGTGCACCGGCTGCAGCACGCCGGCCGTGGCGGCCATTGGAGGGTGAACCAATAGCAAAGGAAGACTTTTTTCTCTGTCTCTCTCTCCCTCTGTCCACTCTGCCTGTCAAAAAAAAAAATCATTAGCGCATACCTCACTCAGTAAGTACTTGCGATAATTCCAATACGTATTATTCTAGTTCAAAATACAAGTCCAAATAGTTCAACTTCTGATTACTTTCAGGACGTAATTGTGGTAATGATGACATTATATTCTAGCAAATTTTCAAGTTTAGGGCTTGAGTTACTTAGAATTATAATATAAAACCCTTTCTACATTAAAAAAGCAACAATAGCAAGAGCTCTGTTCTATCCTCAGC
Organism: Lepus europaeus; assembly: GCF_033115175.1. Classification (NCBI taxonomy): domain Eukaryota; kingdom Metazoa; phylum Chordata; class Mammalia; order Lagomorpha; family Leporidae; genus Lepus; species Lepus europaeus. Next base: position 4,439,807 of record NC_084839.1, read on the forward strand.
TCTCTGCTGTGGCCTGGAAAGGCAGTGGAGGATGGCCCAAGTGCTTGGGCCCCTGCACCCAAATGGGAGACCAGGAAGAAGCACCTGGCTCCTGGCTTCGGATCAGCATAGCTCTGGCCGTAGCGGCCATTTGGGGAGTGAACCAACGGAAGGAAGATCTTTCTGTTTCTCTCTCTCACTGTCTATAACTCTACATGTCAAATAAATAATAAAAAAATCAATTAAAAGAGTAGATGATTAGTCCTTGAATCTATAAAGATTATTCTAGAGGATCAGAAAATACTACTATTAAACATAAGAATTGAAAGAAATTTAAATTTCTGAAAGTTTGATTTCACATGTGCGTCTTTTGCTATTTGAGGTGTCAGTCTAGACCAGCAATATTGCTTGGCAGCCCAGCAGATGTGCAGAATCTTCGGTCTCAGCTCAGATGTACCGAGGCTGTGTTCTAACCAGACCTACCCTGGCATGCGCAAGTCTGAGAGCAGAAACAGAGCAGAGAGTGGCTGCACTTGGAAGGGAGGCCTGGTGTCGGTCCCAGCACCAGCACCACTGCGGTGTTTACTCCACCTTCCCGGCCACAGCCTCTTCATAAAGACAGGCAACCACCATCTGCCACAGAGCTACAGTTTAAAATGAACTATGTCCAATGGATGCAGCTGATCAGCCCAGTGCCCAGGAAGGAACTAACAGCTTTTACATATTTATAGAATCCAAATATGATATTTTAGAACAACACTTTCTTTTCTCTGATTTTAAAAATCACATACAATCATTGTGGAAACTTGGCAAGTTACATTTTTAACGTGCAATTTTCTTTCAGTTCAGAATGATAGGAAATTTACATGTCTGAGTATTTTGCCAGATTAAATAAATAAAAAAATATTGACACTTTGCAAGAATGGGTTTTATTTTCTTAAAATAATTCTATGGTAACGAGAATACAGGCACTAAAATTCATCATGCATGCAAACCTGTGGAAGCAATAGAGCTAAACTGGAAGAAGCCAGACTTTGGAGCTGAACAGGCTCAAGTTTGGATCCACAATGCCCCTTCCTTGGACGAATGCCTTCAGGCAAGATATTTAGGTCCTGTGACCCTCAGTTTCTTCCTCAGCAGGGCTGTTGGAAGATTTGATTAAGTAACTCTGACTTTCAAATAATAAATAAATCTTAAGAGAAAGATGAAGGGCAGAGGCTGCCATAGAGTATGCACTTGATTAATGGTAGCTACTATGTGATAGGTTATAAAGAGACTGTGGCAACCCCTTTGAAAAAGAAACAAGGACCATGGTTTAGCATATACATGGAATTTCAAGAAGCTTTTAGATAACACAACTCAACCAAGACCCAGGCATTGTGGCTCAGTGGGTTAAACCACCACTAAGGAAGCACTAAGTCCGTACGGGAGTGCCAGTTCAAGTACCAGATCCTCCGCTTCAGATCCAACTTCCCGCTCACGTGCCTAGCAGGCAGCAGATACTGGGCCACTGCCACCCTTGGCAAAGCCCAGGAAGCCCAATCTCTCTCTCTGTCTCTCACTCTCTCTCGGTAATTCTAACTTACAAAGTCAATCAATCAATCAATCTTAAAAAAGAAAAGATGAAGGGTTAGTTCAGAGACTGCCACCAGAGACCAACACAGATTTCCAGGCTCCGAGCTTAGGTGTGGCCCAGCCCCAGCCCTTGTAGGAATGAATCAGTGCATCAGAGATCTCTGTCTGTGACTCTGTCTCCCTCTGTCCTGCTGCCTTTTCAGTAGATGGAAATAAACACATTGCACATTTGAAAAAGAGAAACGCTCCTTGCATAGAATTTCAAGGCTAACATTCCGAAGATGGCAGTTTTAGTCACACTTTACCATAGGATGATTCCACAAGGGTACTTCCAAACATTATTGGGAAATGTCATGGAAAGATGTCTCCCCCTCCCCCGCCATGCATTTTCTTTTTAAAGCCATCAGTCAGAGTCATGAAAAGTTCACGGAAAATGCATACTATGAAAAAGATTTGCATGCATATCAAACATTTTTACACCAGAATAAACTTACCTCTTAATTTCATTTTTTCATAGATATTTTTCAAAGTACCCAAAAATAAGTTTGCAATTATGCGAATGCTTTGTGCAACCTGAACAATTGAGGCTGAGGAAGGCAGTTCACAAGAGCTAAGGTAGACATGGATTGGACTAGGGTTTAGCAAGAGATGAACGGCCACCAGTGTTTCCAATCTGTCTTCAGAGATCTTTTCTTGGTTTCCTGCTGTTTCAGAGTCAGTGAAGGTAAAAATCATTAGCACAGTAATCAGCCCATTAGCAAGGGACCAAGATGACCACGGGGAAGAGGTGCATCCTCAGTGTGGCTTGCAGAATGCCTTTCAAAGTCCACTTGTGGAAAATCCCACTGGCTAACAGGCCTTGTAAACAAGACAACCAGTGCTGTCAGAGAGAAGGAGTTTGAACAGAGTTTCCAGGGGCTCATTCTGTGGTGGGCGGCTGGATGAAACAGCTCTCTGTGGAACCTGTCTTGCAGGTTTTGGCTGAAAAATAGGTTGGGTGCTGGAGGGGCGGTGCCTGTGGCCAGGCAGATGGCCCTGCCTGAGGAAGCAGGTGTCGGCTCCGCCTTAGTACCATGCTGCCCACGTGTTCATTGTCTCAGGCTCATGGCCTCTGCAGCTCTCTGATGAAGAAAAGATTATGGCCTAGTCCACGAGAAATTTTTCTTCACCCGAGACGTATCTGCTTGCCAAGGAGGTTCTAGGGCTTTTCGGAGAAAATGGAAAGGAAAGTAGAAATGAAGATCAATGAGAAACAAAGCAGCTTCTTGATTATTTTTCTCCTGAGACTTTTGAAGACCAATCCTTAGAAATGGATGGGCTGTTATGCGGTATATAACGCTTAAGCCCGTCCCCTTTGACTGGACCAGCGCCATCACAGCTCTACCACCAGTAGGCACTCATCGGCTTGCTTTGTGGTACAAGTCATGGTTTGGGGGATCTCGTGGGAGGCAACCCAAGGTAGTAGCCCTGCATGGTGGCAGTCGCTGCACTGGGTAAACTGAGTCACAGCTGAGCACAGCAGGTTAACATGCACATAACTGTGTAAATGTGCTGCTTGGCCAGCTCAGGAAAGCTCAGGCAGCCTGTGACTTAAGGACCTGTGACCGACACAGAGAGCAGCTGTGCTTCTTCCCCTGAGGGGTGCTCCACTTGCACTGGGTGTGAGTGAGTCTTTTCTGGAAAGATGGAATGGATTTTAGGTGTGCAGACAACAGGGACAAGGAATTACATGAACATGGGTGCAACTGTAGAGAAAGTCAGTGTGACCTTGAAATTTGAATGTTCTCTCTCTTGTTTAGTGTGAACACACATATGCATATATATAAAATATATATGCATATGTATTTTCTCTACATGTAATACATACACATAATATATGAACCAGAAAAGATGCTTCTTAGGACCTATTTACAAAACAGTTTTCTGTAATTAAGTTTAAATCAGAGACCCCTGCCCCTGCTCCCCAAAAAAGGACTGAAGAGTTTTCTATTTTGTCTTTTTTAGTGGCCAGAATAAATATTAGCTGACCTGAGGAGACATTTGAAAATCCTTGGACCGTCTTAACTCTCTAAAATCAAATATTTACCTCCCTGCCGTTCTCAAAATAAAGGCTTCTGCTCAAAAGCTCTCGCCAGCAAAACAAATGTTTGCTGCAGAAGGTTACAGTATGACTGTTGAGACCTTACCAAATAAATCGCTTGATTTGCCAACTCACAATCTTTGTCTGGAAAATTGCTAAGATTGGTCGTACAGCCTGAGAGTTAAAGTTACCTTTCCATAGATGAGTAACGGTGTTGGGTGCACTGTAGAATGAGCGTCAGCAGAACTGTGTGGTGTTGACTTCATGGATAATATATATTTCAAAACCCTGCAAAGCTCACATGCAAAGGCAATTACTGGCCTCTAAAATAAATACTCACTGGAAGATGCACACTGCACATCATTATGTTCAGCAGTGTGCCAGCCCATCTACTGTCTCAGGACCTCTGCAAATGTAAATGTTTAGAAAAAGATTTGGCTGGAGAAATAAACCTCGATGAATTGGACCTAGCTAACTGGAATTTATGGCGTTGCTTATAGAAACAAGTTTGAAATGCTCCTTTTAAGATAATAGAGGAAGGATAATTCCGGGGGAAACTTTTAAGCCATTGAACAGATTTTAAGCACTGTGGGTAGCATTTATTTGTGTGCTAATGATGTATGTGCTTGTGGTAAATCCCTCTGTGCATTTACGCAAGTCTCCTCTGCACCTTCTTAGGAATGTGGACTTTTGGCTATGCAGAGGATTGACATTTTGTTTTGCTTTACATACCCTTAACAATTAATAAAGTTGCATTCATTTTATACTGTCCCCAATTTTATCTTAGGTACCAAGTTTCAATGAACCAGTGATGTTTGCTTGAAAAAGCTTCTTTACCCTGTGCCTAGGAAATCAGTGAGTGTGTTTTCTTACATGCATGCTCAGTAGTAAAAGACAGACAACCATCTCATGGTCAGTTAAACCCAGATCTCTCTTAAAATTCATTGAGTTGATATAAAATTTGGAATTACCCAGCAGCATGTCATTGTATGTGACACCAGTGCTTTATGCTAACAATGGGTGTGTGCTGGACACCTCCTGAGATCTGACTGTGTTCCATACACAAAGAAAGCATCCTCTGTCCAGGACTGGCATAAATTATCTCAATTAGTTGATAGAAAACAGACTCCCAGACCACAGAGTAGGAAGGAAAATAGCTATTTTTCTAAATATGTCTCTGGAACAATGCTGGCTAGTATCGAGCAAGTTATCAGAATCAGATAGAGTTGCTGCCATGGAAAGACCCTAAGCTTTGCAAAGTAAAAATGCAAGTGAAATATCAGCTCTGCCACACATGAGGACTTTTCAGAAGTGGATATTCACGTCTCTCTTGGGGTTGGGTTGACAGAGGGGGTCTGTCCAGGAAGTTTTAGGAATCTTTAAAGCCAATTCTAATGCACATTGGGTTATGTTATCAACTGGAAGACAGAATCAACATTAACTAGGAGGTGTGTTACTTTGGCAGAGTTGCTACTCCTACCTGAGCTTTAGCATGATATTCACATGATAGGACCCCATCCGGGACGCCATCAGAGAACTCCCAAGAAAGAGCTTAGGGAACTCCAGCTTTTTTTGAAAGTGTGTGAGTTTATTTATTTGGCAGACTAGAGGTATTTTTGTTGTGAGCACTTTGATTCACTTTATCAAACTGGTTCACTCACAATGCAAACTAAAACCTTGATCAGGACTTACAAATGAGGCTATGTGTTCTGTTCATGAATTGGTCAAACGATTCTTTCTGGCTTGGTAAAAACGCAGTGTCCAGGAAGGAGCTGTGCTTCTAAGTACAGTACGATTTGGTCAGGAAAACGAGACCAGAAGGGCTTGAGGCCAGAGCACAAGCTGTGTGATACCCCAGGGTCATAAATGAAAGACTCTGTGTATGAAATAGAAACATAGAATATGTAAATACAGTCCAAACTGAACCTCTAGAGATGGAAACTACATTTGAGATAGAAAATACAGTGCATTAAACGGGGTTAACAACACGTTAGTTATTGCAGAAGAAATACCAGTAAACTGAAGACATCAAACTAGGAGCTAACAAAAATGAGACACGGAGAAATGTTAAAAAATGATTAGAATTACATGAACTTTGAGACCACACAAAATGACCAACATACACATACTTGGAGCTCTTAAAGAAAGGTGTGGGGACGGGTGGGCAGCACAACCAGAACCGCACAGTTGAAGAAATGTTGAAACTTTTCCAAATTTGGCGAGAACTCTAAGCTCACAAATCCCAGAAGCTCAACAAACCTTGAGCACACACAAAACAATGTAGAAAGCTGCATTGTACTCAAATTTTGATGGGTGAACAACATTATGAATGGATTTAAAACCACTGAACTGGAAACAAAAATGGTTAAAATGATAAATTTTAAATCTATCTCACCATAGTAAAAGTATTTGAAAAAAAGTGGACAATGAGCGACTGACCCAAACAGTCAATATATGTAAGAGTGTTAGATTATTTATATTCAAAGATGGGGCATGACTGGCATAGTAACTGATACCAGTCAATGGCATAGAACATTCTCCCACACCTGCCTGTTGTAGTGGTCCCCTGTGAAACAGCAGGCAGAGCAGAGTCTAGAGTCAGAAATCTGTGACATTAAAGAAAGTAAACCACCTTGCCTCCATTATCTCAACTGTAGCCTATGGGTAGTAATCGCTCTGGTCTCATTGGTTTGTTATGAGGATGAAATGAGATAATCTATACAAACCACTTAGAATTCTGCCCAGGATTTATTAGTTATTTAAAATTTTGGCTGATTTTATTGTTCTTAAACTAAGAAAATCAAATTTTTGTATCGCTGAGAAGTGATTCTGAAGGAAGAGGGAGTTTGCACAATAAACACCACATAGATTAAATAACTGATGTGTTTCAAGTATGAATTTGCTATGTTTATAAAAAATCAGACTTAGATCAAGTACTACCTCATTTGAAAAAACAATGGAAACTGAAAAATATAATTCAAGGGTCTTCAAAAAGTTTATGGAAAATATGTATTATAAAAATTATGCATGGATTTCAAATTTTTTTATTTCAAAGTCAATTTGTCTTTTAATTCTATTTTCCATGAAGTTTTAAAGCATTTTATTTATCTTTATTTTAAACTTTGAGCAAGAGAGACACAGATAGACAGAGAGAGAGATGGATCTTCCATCTGCTGGCTCACTCCTCAAATGTTCATGACAGCCAGAGCTGGGTCAGGCTGAAGCAAGGAGCACAGAACTCAATCCAGGCCTCCCACTTAGGAGGCAGGGATCCCAGTACTTGAGCCATTCCCTGCTGCCTCTCAGAGTGTTCATTAGCAGGAAGCTGGGTGGGAAGTGGAGAAGGTGCCTGACCAACTATGGGATGTGGGCATCTCAAGCAGCATCATAACCGATGCGCCGTAGTGCTCACCCTTCCATGAACGTTTTCAAGTGCCTCCAACAATACAGTATGAATTGTAAAAAAATTACAAAATTTTTATTAGAAACCAAAAAATCTTCATCACTCTGGCTTAGGCAAATATTTCCTTGGTATTACTTGAAAAGAATCATCAACAAAAGAAAAATGTTGGTCAACTTTAATTTATCAATTTTTTTGTTCAAAAGAGATGGAAAATTAAGTGAAAAGACAAACAAGCCATGGACTGAGAATAAACACTTGCAAAACATACACTTGGCAAACAACTTGTTTCTAGATCATATCTTACAAGGTGGTAATGAAAAGATTAACAACCACACAGATAAAATGTGCAATTATGCAAACAGCCACTCCACCAAAGTGGTCAAAAACATGGTAAGTATGCACATGGGAAGATGCGCTTATCAACACCTGTTGTGGAAATGAAAACCAAAAGCACTGTTACAGTCCATGGTACACCTGCTCCAAGGGATAAAATTAAAAGTCTGGTGAGAGCCAGTGCTGACAGGGATAGTGGCAACTGGAACACCCATGTGTTGCTATGGTGATGCAGGATGAGGTGGCTGTCATGGCAACCAGCTTGGCAGTTTCCTATGAAGTTGAAACACAAATACCATACACACGTGTTCCCTGGGGCTGCTGGAGCCAGGTGCTACAAACATGGTAACTTCATCCACAGAAATGGATCATCCAGGTGTGGTCAGGGGATATTCCTTCCAGGGGCTCTGAGGAAGGTTCTTGTCCAGGTCTCTTGCCAGCTCCTGGTGGCTTGCTGGCATCACTGGTGTTCCTTGGCTTCGAGATGCACCAGCCCAATCTCCATCCTCATTTTCATATGAGTTTCTTTATCTTCATCTTTGTTTCTGCCCAACACCCCTTTTATAAGAACAGCAGTTCTACTCATTAGGGCCCATGCTAACTCCCTCATCGTAACAGAAATGTCTGCCAAAACCCTATTTCCAAATGAGTATTGGAGTTTGAACTCGAGATTTCTTTAGGGATCAGGATTCAACCCACATCACCACAGGGCCCAGCACTCTCATATGTACATATTTTTCCTCAAAGGATGTGGTGGGGATTATATGAAATTCAAATTACAGTTGTTCTGATTGCTGATAACAGATTTTTTTTTTTTACTGATTCCTATCTCTCAACTTGTATATGAAGGGTGGGTGAGAAAAAAATGATTGATTCTGGCTTTCAACACATTAATTTGACACACGATGTGCTATTTGCATTGTATATGACCAAACACTGGAAAAGAAGAGTTTATAGTCTAGTGAGAGATACACAACGCGGCACTCAGCACCTCCAGTGCCAGGCGGGAAAGCCTGGTCTCAAAAAAGTAGCAGATAGAGGGATCCTGGTACATTTTGGGAGTCACAGGTAGTTTTAGTGTAGAGAAGAACAAGGATACGATCATGTATTAAGCGGAATTCGATGCCATCCTAAATATTCTGGACAAGTGGGAGGCAGAAAAGCCGAAGGTGAGAGATGAGGAAGCAGAGATGTGTGCAATAACTGACACGCGGAAGCAGGTGCAGGGACAGCAGTCGGCTAGGAAGACCTGCAGAGAGCTGGGGTCAGTGCAGAAGGCCTGGTTCTGGAGACAGCAAGGGCACAGGGACACATTTTAAATAGGAGAGAGAATCAGTGCTAGCTTTGCAGATCTTGCATGGGGTGCAGAGAGAATGGCACAGGGGCACTCTGTGGGCTGCTGAGCAGTGGGGAGAATTGGTGCACTGGAGGCTTGTGTGTGCCTCCTCAGGGAAGACTCCTGCTCACAGCCCAGCCCTGGGCTGTCATTTCCTGTCACCCCCAAGCACTGGAGGGTGACTCACTGGTCTTAGAGGTTGGTGATGCTTCCAGCAAGGCCAAGAGAGCACGTACCTCTGGTTTCTGTGATGAGAAAGGCTCTTGATGACACAACACTGCTGACAGCATACAGCCACCAACTTTATTTCTATGGAATTAGCAGCATCCCTTTCTTGGTAATCGGATCTCTGAATCATCAATTTCAATGATAATTGTAATAGCATAGTTTTTTTTTAAAGATTTATTTATTTTCCTTGAAAGAGTTACACACAAAGAGAAGGAGAGGCAGAGAGAGAGAGAAGTCTTCCATTCACTGGTTCACTCCCTAATTGGCCTCAATGGCTGGGGCTGTGCCTATCCAAAGCCAGGAGCCACAAGCTTCTTCCAGGTCTCCCATGCGGGTGCAGGGGCCCAAGGACTTGGGCCATCTTCTACTGCTTTCCCAGGCCATAGCAGAGAGCTGGATCGGAAGTAGAGCAGCTGGGACTTGAACCAGTGCCCATATGGGATGTCGACATTGCGGGCAGTGGCTTTACCTGCTATGCCGCAGCACTGGCAATAGCATAGTTTCTAAAAGGCATGGTTTTACACTATTGCCAGCTGCCAAGGAAGGCGTCCTGAGCATTGAGAGACAGAGCTCCAATGGTGTAGATTTCCAAGTGTCTCCATCAATGTAAGCTTTCAAGGTCAATGACCAAGGAAACGGTCCCAGGGAGAAGTATCTGGAAATGACTCAGTGTCACAGTAAGCACATAAAATTGGGTATGCTCAGAAGCAAATGGAAGGGATTCTAATCTTTTCACTTTATGATTATCCTTGAGTGTTGCCACTCTTTCCACTGAAAGCCAAGGGAATTCAAAAAGTTTGTGGAAAATGGAAACAAAAGATAAGTTTAATTATTTTGTTGCAAAAATGTTTGGAATTCCCGTATATGAAAGATCTTCAAATATTTTGTAGAGAATGCAAATTACATAAAGCTATGCATAGATTTTAAAAAATTGCACTAAAATACTTATCTTTTCATGCTGTTTTTCCATGGATGTCTTGAAGTCTCTTCCTCTATTGAACGTTCTGCTCTCACCCCAACTGTCTCATCAGTCCCTGTGAGTTAGCTGGTACCCAGTCCCCCAGGACAAGCTCAGCTCCCAAGGAGATGGGACCAAACCCCAGGGGAAGGGTTCGCGCTTCCCCAGATGCCCAGCCAGACTCAGCACAGATGCAGCTCTGCGGGTGGGGAGGCTCCCACAGGACGGAGAGGCGGAGGCCAATCTGTCACAGGGCCCAGCAGAACGCACAGGGACAGCTGAGCTCAGTGAGCACATGTCCTGCTTCTGGGAGTGCCCCAGAGGGCATTTGAATGAATCAGGAAGCAAGATGTTTGGTGCTATGAATTGCAGCAAGTTTCCTGGATAGAAAATCTTTCCCCGTATTTCTTTGTTGATGTCTGAGCTTCTCATATGTCCATGAGAAAGAGGGAGGTACGTTAGGCAGGAGTCTTGCTGGGCTGAAGGGGCAATGTGTGACAGTTATGTATTTGGGTGACCCGGGCCAAAAAAGTCCATGGCTTAGTGCACAATGGAGCTAAAAGCTGAGCCACTGTATAATTTTCCAAAATGCCACAATGAATTATTGGCAGATTTGAAATGAGCGCCCTTACTTCTTGGCTCCTGTTCCCCGTGTCTGTTGCTACAGGACAAACTATCCCCAGTTTCAGTGACTGATAGCAAGAGCAGGAGTCGGTGTTGGCAGTGACCAGCTTGGGCTGACCTGCCTGCCGTGCCCGTGGCTGGTGTGACTGCCAGGCCACGGCTGGCATAACTGCTAAGCCCATGGCTGGCAGGCCCAGGTGGCCTGTGCTTGTTTTCCAGGAGTGGGGGGTGCACCTGCAAGATGCTGCCTCATGGGGCAGGAAGCCAGCAATGACCATCCCTGAAGCTGTCAGAGCGCCACCCAGGGACACCCTTGCCTCACTAGAGGGGTCTGTCTTCCATGCTTCTCACAGCGTTGTGCACCTGCAAAAGCCAGGACGAGGAAGCAGCCATCAGTTAAGACCTCCTCTCCAAACTGGTGAACGTCACTTGCTCCACCACTACTGGTTAAGAAATCGCAAAGGCTACTGAGATTCAAGGGGAGGGCACACAGAATGTCCCAGACTCTGGGGGGAGGTGGCCACTGTCTTAGTTCCCAGGTGCCACCAGCGGTCTTCATTCCACTCCTGACTTTTTAAGACTTCTTTTGTAGCTTCCACCACATTTTTCTTTTTTGCCTTCATAAGCTTATCCATGTTTTATTCTGCCATGGTTTCTTAGGGTTAAACTGAAAGTTTGCAGCATTAGATATTTGCTGAGAACTCAGTATCTTGAAGCCAAGGTCACAGAGTGAGTGAGTGGCAGCAGCAGCACAAAGGCAGGGCCTCTGCTCAGCCCTTGTGTGGTCCCTGCTCATAGAGAGTCGACCACACTGAGTCTGGCCTTCTGCATAAGGGTAGGTTTAGGTCAACACCGTGTTAGACAGTCACATGGGCATGTATTTCATCACTAACATAACATGCTTAAGAAGCAGAACTGCATAATTTTAAAATGTTTATAACACTTTTGAAAGACAATATCCATTGGCCAAGGAGAACAAATGATGTAATTTCAGACACAGTGTTACAAAGGTCTTAAAACCAACAAACAAATGAACCACTTATCCAGCCGGAGTGTAGAAAAACAGCAGAAAAACACGGCTATCTCAGGTGTCTTGGTTCATGTTTAAATTACATCTCATATCATCCCAATGAAGTTCGCTTTGTCACAGTTGATTTTCACAGAGTGGCAGAGGAAACATAGACATGCGCGCGATAACGACGGCTCATTCATGTGAATGGGTTAACACATTCATGTCTCCCAGTGTGGCTGTGAGGACGGCCTGAGGGCTGAGGTTCCAAGTCAGTGAGTGGCAGAGCCAGGGTTTGCTCATCTCTCAGTATTTACTGCCAAGACCTCTGCTCCCAGCTCTGCAGCAGCGGCAGCGTCGAGCCAGCACAAACCGCTGCCGGCACTCAGGAAGCGCCTGGCCCAGGGTTCTCTCGGCCTTTCTCTGCATTTCTGTTGGCTTGTGTTGTGATGGCTGATTTTATGTGTCAGCTCGAATGGGCCGCATGGTGCCCAGATATCTGGATGGACTGGCTGGGTGTGACTGTGGGGCTGTTCCCTCATGAGTCCAGCATCTGATGGAGTGGACTGAGCAAAGCAGCTTGAGTGTAAGGTGGGCAGGCTTCGGCCAAGCCCTTAAGGTCCCAGCAGAACAAAACGCGGGACATGCGACACTTCCCTCTCTCTACCTGTTTGTCCCTGAGACCAAAGGCCAGTCATCTTCTGCCTTTGGTCTTGGGTTCACACTGGAATCTACTCCATTGGCTCTCCTGAATCAATATGTAGCCACCATAATTGCCTGAGTCAGTTCTTTATAACTCTCTGCTTGCACACACACATACACGCACACACATATATGCACACACATACACACGCACGCGTGTTCTTGGTTCTGCTTCTCTGAAGAACCCCTAGCTAACGTGTGTGCTGGGCAGTGTTGGCAGTCCCTGAAGTAGAGTATGTGTCACCCGCCTTTCCACACACACAGGTCACTGCTGTGCTAAGCACGGTGACTCTGTGCTCTCCGCCTCCCATTCGGGCCCCTGACATAGGTGGACCCTGAGGTGCTCCTTCTGAATCTTTCTCTGTGTTCAGACTTGGCCTTGGTTTATTCTTTGCAAATGGTTAGTCCATGTAGAGAAACCTACTCCCTGGGATTTCACAGCCCACCCAGGCTCTCGACTGGGCTCAGTTGAAAGAACAAAGCAGTATTCTGCTTCTAGACTTGTGCCGTCATTGGTAGTCAAGCTGTATCCTGAAATACCTGCTGTCCATGGCAGTAAACCACAGCCAGGCTGCACCATGAGGGGTTTGTTTCTCAGGGAAAAATCATTATGTAAGCATTTTTCTAATAACTATTAGTTATAAAATTTTAACATTGTCACCACCTCTTTACGCTAAATTTTAAGCAAACGTCCTGAAAGATGCTATAAAATCTAACTAAGGCTTGTAGGGTGTATTAATGTAGATTTGAGTTTGGTCCTAAGGTATAAATAACGTTCATTTCACTCCTAATTTGTCATGTCTGTAGCTTTGAGAGAACAGTCACTGCTGTTTTCTCTTAATAGATCTAGGTATAATAAAGGTATGCTTTTCCAGCAAGGAAGCTATAATTTGCTAATTTTTAAAAAAGATTTATTTATATATGTGATAGGCAGAGTTACAGAGAGAGAGAGAGAGAAAGAGAGAGAGAGGAAGAGAGAGAGAGGGAGGGAGGGAGAGAAAGAGAGAGAGAGGGAGAGAGAGAGAGGGAGAGAGAGAGAGGGAGAGAGAGAGAGAGAGAGAGAGAGAGGAAGAGAGAGAGAGGGGGAGAGAGAGAGAAATAGAGAGAGGGAGAGAGGGAGGAAGAGAGAGAGAGAGAGAGAGAGAGAGAGAGAATCTTCCATCCAATGGTTCGTTCTCCAAGTGACTGTAACAGGTTTTTCCTCTGCCTGCGGTGCCGGCATCCTATATGGGCGCTGGTTCCAGTCTCAGCTGCTCCGCTTCTGATCCAGCTCTCTGCTATGGCCTGGGAAAAGTGGTGGAGGATGGCCTAAGTCCTTGGGCCCGTGCGCCTGGGTGGGAGACCCAGAGGAAGCTCCTGGCTCCTGGCTTTAGGTGGGCCTGGCTCCGGCCATAGCAGCCATTTGGGGAGTGAACCAGCAGATGGACAACCTCTCTCTGTCTCTCCCTCTCACTGTCTATAACTCTACCTGTCAAAAAAATAAAAGAAAAAGAAGAAAGAAAAAGAAAAGAAAAAAGAAAGGTATATTTATCTATTTTTGGGCAACAATTTGATATCCTTGCACATGAGGGGTCTTCAAAAGTTTCACAGAAAATATGTATTTATAAAAAGATTTATGCATGGATTTCAAACTTTTGGCACCAAAATAAACTTGTGTTTTAACTCCATTTTTCCACAAACTTGTTGCACTCTCTCCTGTGTCCAGGATCTATGCATATATATTTACTTACTGAGTCTTCACGGGACCCAGTCTGTCAGGTTGCACTATTCTGTGTGATGGATGAGGAAGTGGAGACACGAGAGGGAGCCGGGACTTCCACCCAGGCACGTGGGCAAGCAGCACAGCGGCCCCACCCGTAGTGGCTCCTCAGAGCCCCTGCTCTCACCACGGTCACCTGATCGATTTCCCAGTCCCTGTGGAAATCCCTGGGCTCTGCCTGTTTCGCAGCTCCTCACTAGGCTTCTCTTCCTTCTCTCTCTTTTTAACTTCTGCTTTCATTCTGTCCCCAAACTACTACTGGCCCTTATTCGATGATAGTAAGCAGCAAACTCTCCCATCACTAAACTGGAGTCTTTCGCTTATTGGATAAAATGAGTTTCAGAGCCTAAAGCAGGCTTAGATACAATCCACAGCCTTAAACTGCATTGGACATTGGAGAGCACCGCTCCCCTTGTCTGCAGGGGATTCTCCCCAAGACCCCTAGTTCACACTTGGAGCCACAGGCAGGACCGAACCCTATATAGGTACATACCACTATGATAAAATTAATTTATAAGTTAGGCATAATAAGAGATGAACAACTATTATCTACTTTATAACAGAGCAACTATAACAACGTTTATATGACCCAAGCTCTGTGACATTGCGGCAGTCCATCTACTGAATGACTGACAGGTGGGTAGCATGCGCAGTGTGGATATGTTGGACAAAGGAGTGATTGTGGGCGGGCAGAGTGGGCTAGCTCAAGAAGTCACCATGCTACTTAGAATGGGGCACAAGTGAGAACTTGGGAATTCCTCCTGGAAATAGTGGTTGATGACTGGGACCTCGGAGAGGGGCCCGACGGCATTCGTGAGCTGCTTTAACCACAGCAGCAAAGGTTTTACTGCTGTTGTTTCACTGTGGAGGTGGGGAGTACAGCCAAGGAGATGTGAAGTCCAAAGAGGTGTACTTTGGCCAGTGGTTTTTTTTTTTTTTTTTAAACTTTTCATGATTTTGTTGTGCTACATTAGTTCAGAATGTTTAAAAAAGTGGGGTTGGATTTTTTTAAAGTGATAGCTTAATTTATCTTGGATTTTACCAACAGTATACAGAATTTAACTTAATGCGTTAGACATATTTTAAAAGTTATTTTATTTATGTAAAAGGCAGGAGGGGGGAAGAGAGAGAGAGAGAGAGAGAGAGAGAGAGAGAGAGAGAGAGAGAGAGAGAGAGAGAGATTACCTGCTGGTTCATTCCTCAAATGGCCATGACAGTTGGCGCTGGATCAGGTCTCAGAGAAGCCAGGAAGCAGAAACTCAATCCACGTCTCCCCAGTGAGCGGCAGAACCCAACCACCTGAGCCTAATTGGCTGCTTCCCTGGCTGCACGTGAGCAGGAAGCTAGGATAGGAGCAATGCCGGGAGTTGAACCCAGGCTCCCTGATAGGGGTGCAAACTCTGAATCAGCGTCTTACCTGCGCACCAACCACCTTCCCCAGGTATCGGATGCTGATGTAGCATCATGTATAACAGCACATGAGTTCTTTAAGGATAGTTTCTGTTTTTACCCACTTTGCAGTGGTTTGTCTGACATACAATAAATGCACATGGTGGAGTACGCAGTTTGGTGAGCTTGACATACTTGAAATCCATGAAACCATCATCACGGCAAAAACTATAAATGTGATCATTTTCTGCAAAAAGTGTCTATCTGCTCCATTGTAATTCATTGCTTTCTACTCACTGTTCTGTCCCCAAACAACCGCAGCTCTGTTGCTATCTGTTACCTTGGATTGACTGTATTTTGAGGACTACGTCCAGGGAAGTGAGAGTCCAACGCTGGTGAACTATCAGTGCACAGGGTCTTTTTCTTGCTGTAGGGTTTACTAACAATTCATAACTTAAAACGTCTTCACCCTTTATTAACAGGACTAAACCATAGTCAACGTGGGAAGTGCTGAGCCAAAATGATCTGAACCTGCACCATGCTAAGGGATCTGTACTCACTTTAGTGTGGTGCTGGTTGATATTTTCATTTTCAAAGTATTGAACTAGAAGGCCCAATGACACTATTACATCTGATGGCCACAGAGGCGACCATGGGAGCTGACTCTTTGGGGCTGCCACAGCCCCTCTGAGCTGGCTTCTGCTTGGATTCCAAGAGCCCTCTGTCCCTTGCTCGCTCCCTGTAACACAGGTGCTGGTGCCTGAGAAACTGATTCATTGTTTCTCATGTAACCTGTCTTTGGCTAATTTCTCCTCTAATACAAGATGTGTTCAAACACTTCATGGATGATGCATATTATGAAAAAAAGCTATGCATAAATTTCAAAAACTTTTGCATCAACATGAACCTTTTTGGCCACAAAGGTTTTACTGCTGTTCTATTTTCCACACACTTTAAAAAATTTATTTAAGGTATACAAATTTCATTATTTCATATAGACAAATTTAGGAACATAGTGATTCTTCCCACCCTAGCCTCCCTCCCACCCACGCTCCCACTCTTCTTCCTCTTCCCTCTCCTATTCCCACTGTTAATTTTTACAAAAATCTATTTTCAGTTTACATTATACTCATAGGATTAACCCTATGGTAAGTAAAGGCCTCCCTCCTGTCCGTTATCTATTTTTCTGTATGTAGCTGACCCACGGCTTGATGAGCTTTTCCTCAGCTGGTTGCCAATGTTTTCCATTTTCTCTTGTGAAGTCAACATGAAAACAAGTACCCAGGACACTAAAGTGTACTTAGGATTAAATGAATTCAACAAGACGGGACAGTACACTGCCTGAAGCCTGCCATATTGCACTGAATGGAGACTGACTGGCTTTTATTAATAATTACGAAAGGAATAAGTCTTCATGGCGATTTTGATGAAAATCATTTGAGCTCACAGTTGCAATTTGTTCACTTGATAATCTTAGAGTATTTTCTCTAGGCTGTCCTAAATTTCATGTTTCCAAAAGAAGGAAGAATTGGGACAAATGTCATGTCAAATTCTTCGATGTACTTAACTATTTTATGATGTGCAGCCATTTATACATGTTTTTCAAGGAAATTAAGGGCAATTTAATAACTCAACATATCTGGAATGTTAGAGCAGAAGTTCAGCCTTCCAGGTCTCATTCAAAGGGAAAGGAGGGACGGCACTGTGGCATAGTGGGCTAGACTTCCACTTGTAGAGCCTGCATCCCATGTCGGTGCTGGTTTGTGTCTCTGCTGTTCCTCTTCTGATCCAGCTCTCTGCTATGGCCTGGAAAAGCAGTGGCAGATGGCCCAAGTGCTTGGGTCCCCGCACCCATATGGGAGACTCAAGAGAAAGCTCCTGGCTCCTGGCTTCAGATAGGCCCAGCTCCAGTCATTGTGGCCATTTGGAGAGTGAACAAGCAGATGGAAGACTTCTCTCTCTTTCTTTCTCTACCTCTCTCTCTCTCTCTCTGGCTCTCCCTCTCAAACAGACAAATAAAATCTTTTAAAAAAGAGGGAAAGGAAAAATGATGGTCTGTGAGTTAAATGAACTGCCTAGGACTCCCTACTGGAGCCACAGCAAGCGGTCTGCTCAGCCCACCCTCCACTAACATTGTGTGCATGGTTTCCTCTGTGTAACAAAGGATGTTGGCTCGGGCAGCTTATGGAATCCTCCCTTCCCTTAATTTCTTGCTAGAATCTGAAGAGTGAAAGTTGTCTGAAGACGGTTGCTGTCCTAGATGGGGCGTTGTTCCCTTTTGCAGCTGCCGATGGGAGCCTATGGTGTGCATTTGTTGCCATTGCTGTGGGCACTGATTTCTATGTGCTTTGAGGCTGGCTATGTGATAGCTGGTATCACCTCGGAGAAGTAGCAATGTTGTTCTCATTGCTAAGACTTCAGGATCAACCCTGGTGCACAGAAAACTTGTTCCTCAGAAGGAATCACACATCTTTACTAAGGCTAATGTCTGACGTGTGAGTTTCTGGGTTAAAGGTACTGTCTGTACATTATTTAGTTTTAGGATAAGCATTGCATTTCACTTTGATTAAATAGGGAGTAGATGTGAATTTAAACTAGTGGGACTCAATTATTGGACTGATTAAGCAAGAAATATATGTTATCTATTTTAATCTGCTTAATTACTGAAACAAGCCTTTCTTTTAAAATTACTCCATTAGTTGAGAGAACAAAATCAATGCATATTCAATTAATATTAATTACACAACAAATGCAAAGTTGAGTTAGTTTTAGCATAATCCGATACTGTGATTTTCTTATTGGTAAATTGAAAATTCATTTACTGAAAGGGAGAAGGGTGCTTTTGACTGCATTTAGAATCAGCATGAATGCTGAAATGTGAATGTCAAAGCCATCTCAGTCTGCCAGGGTTGGTCATTGGAGTGTATTCAGGGCTGGAGTAAGGACAAATGTGAGTCTATTCCATCTGCTCCTAAAACAAAACACTGCAAAAACCTGTTAGAATGGTCTTGGCAGGTTTGGAGACAGAAAGTACTTTTTAAAAAGGTATTTTAATGGTTGAAGAATAATGGATCAGAAGACGCAGAGTGACCTTTCTTCACACATTCGCAGGTTTACAAATGCAGGGGGCAATGCCCTTGAGAACATGTGCCAGGCCAGCGTTTTGGTGCAGGGAGCTAAGGTGCCTCCTGCAGTGCCAGCGGCCCGTACAGTATCAGAGCAGAGTGCCTCTTCGATTCTCAGCTGCTCCGCTTCCTATTAAGCTTTCTGCTAATGCACTGGGAAGCCAGCGGAGGATGCTTCATGTGCGTGTGCCCCTGTCACCCACATAGGAGTCCCAGGTGGAGTTACAGGCTCCTGGCTTTGGCCTGGATCAGCCCAAGCTGTTGAAGCCATTTGGGGAGTGAACCAGTGGATGGAAGATTCTCTCTGTCTCTCTCTCTCCACCCCCGCCTTTCAAATGAATAAATAAATCTTTAAACAAATAAATAAAAATGCACAAATTCTTAAAAATAGTGCCTGTGCTTCCACTGTGGAATTAGTTCTCTGGGGAGATACCTCCCCAAGGCAAGGCAATTTTGTCCTCCAGGAGAAAATAAAATCATGCATAGTCAACTTTTTTTCTAACTAAAACCCACCAGTCACTGAAGACTGAGAGGGGAGGAAGAAAGGGCAGTCTGGTGCTGCTGTGAGCATGTTCACCCAGAGCTCCTGGCTAGGTCTGCCCTGTGCCTGCAGGTGCACAAGGGACAGACTCAACAGAGTAATCACCTACTGTTTAAACAACATTCCCCACTTACAAAGTTCTTTGTTTTCTTACTTAAGCCTACTGCAAGTCTATCTGACATATCTATTAAGTTGCCTTTATTAGCTATTGATTTATTATGTGTTGCTTACCAGTTAAATGACAATTGTACCCATACATGAGTAATTCTTGTTACTTCCATCTCTAAGTCGGTAAGAAAGCTCAGATAGGTGGACTCATGCTATCAGATAACTTGGGAATGGTGCAGCTGGAATTTCAGCCTATGTTTCTAGGACTAATGATCTTTTCCCTGTGCCCAAACTGCCATTCAATTAACTGAGTTGTTGACTGACAAAAACATGTGATGACCCAAAGACATGCTCTAAGGACCTTGAAGATGGCTTCAAGCTGATCACAGATCTGCTTTTCTCCACCCTGTGAAGAGATAGGCTAGATGCTCATGCATGTGGTTTAGGTACCTTGTTAATTACTCACTCGTTTATCACTTTGTTCAACAAATGTTTATGATTGCCTAGCATGTGGGCAGCTCTACTGTGGTCTCTGGGACTGTAACAGTGCAACTATGGATCTGCTCTCCTTCCTCACAGGGTAGGGGGCAAAGGGGCCAACACTGGCGTAAGGATCAGAAACCTGTGTAGGAAGTGCTGTGAGAAGGAGGGCTGGGGCTGCAGGTGCCCCTAGGAGAGGCGCCAAACCCACCCTGGAGGAGCCAGAGAGATTCCAAGTGGTATTTTTAAGTCTCATCTTCAGAGGTAAGAATTAGCAAGACAACACTTAAGAGTGAAGATTTGGGAGGGATGAGAAGCCGCAACAGCCAATGTTCCTGCAAAGTGACTGGCACATGGATAGGGCTAGTCCACTGTAGAGTCTGAGTTTTGAGCACCCCTAGAAGGATGCTGGGACAAACCTCATCCTCAATAGCCATCCGCATTTCATATGCATGGACACCAAGACTCAGGAAAGCAAAAACAATTTGTCTTCTGGAAAATTGCAGTTATGGCTAAAACCTAGGGCTGTCTCTCTGTGTGCACCTCTTATTTTTCCTTTTTACTATAACATGTTGTGATTATCCATGGTTTATGCCAAAATTCCCCAAGCCACAATTTGCTGGTCTTAAAATTATAAGATGACTCAAAGTAATTTTCTCAATGAATCCTAACCGTGAAGTCTGGATACATAATTGCACTTTTTTAGTGACTTCTGGGTCCTGAGGTCTAAAAGAGGGACAGAGTCTGTGTGGGCAGGAAACAGCCATTTCCAGTGCAGTAACTCCAGGCATAGCCCACTCTTTGTCATCCACTAGCATCCTCATCTCAGACGAATAAACCAAGAGAAGGATGCACAGAGTATGGCTTGCAGGGTGCTCATGTTTATCTGTCTACAAGCAAGGGGGTTCAGGGCTTTCTTTTCATTCTATTTTCCTACCTTGTTCTTCAGATCCTGTGGGAAATGCTGTTCGGATGCAACTCGCCTAAACCACGTGCTCCTTGTAAGAGGCATCAACCCTTACAAGAAAGTAACTCAGCTAGAGAGTGATGTAGCCATCAGTCGTGTGGCCGGGCACAGTGGTCACCCCTGAGGCCCCACTACTCAATCCTTACCCTACAGCAGGTTTGCTGCTCCTCTCCAGAAACCCCTTGTCCTTACACTTCTGTCTCTGTATCTCTCTGCTGCTATCGTTATCCCCTGCTCTGAGCCTAATTACTATTTAGTGATGCAGAGTAATAAAAATGACACACATCTGTGTCGCTACTTTACACTTTTGTGTCTTCCTTCCTCTGTGCTTGTGCGCTATTGTACATACCTAGCTCCATTTTATCTCATGCTCCTAGATCCAATACATTTATTGCTTAGTTTTTACTGCTGCACCCACATCTATTCAAACTCTCTCTAATAGAAGAATACTGAATTGTGGTTTTTTGGGGGGGAGCGGGGAGGAAGAGAGAAGGTCACTTTTCCAAGTCTTTTTAATACTTGAGGTTCAGGTGGACTTAACTTTACCTCCAATCAATCAGAATAATACATCTCCCTTAAGTGGCTCAGGGCCAACAAGATGCAAAAAGACTGGTGATGAATCTTCTGGAAACATGTAGGTATTATTCCTGTTGCATGTGAGCTTGGAAGAAATATAGTGTTGGAGTGGAAGCTGCCATCTTATCCCAGAACATGGGCTAAGAATTAAACTGATCACCCTATTCTAGAGAAGAAACCAAGAGAGAGGATGAGAAAAAAGCAGAGTCCCTGAACCCATCCTTATCCCTAGTATGGGTGTCTCTATTTCAAATATATTCTCTTATTCTTTAAGCTACTTTGTGTTGTGTTTTTGGCCATTACCCGGTGAAAGAATGCTAGCTGACACGCCTTGCCAGCCCTTCCAGGAATAATGGATTTGTCCCCCTCTCCATTCTTGAAATGTTTGTTTATAGCACTATTGGATCACTTATCAAATGGTTTAGAGTTTGTTATGTGTGTCTGTGAGCCTCCGGAGAAACGAGCTCTGGCTAATTCCCCTCTACATCTCTCCAGCTGTAGCTACAGTGTCTGGTACATGGTAGGTGCTCAATGATGGTTTGTTCAATTAACTCATAAGTTTACTGCTCTTCCTCCGTTAACTTCAAATTGGTTTCCCTCTCTCGGTTTACAAGCTTCAGCTCCCACAGAATGAGAACAGCACGTATCGGTGTAACATTTTAATGATTAAAATAATTAAAAGGCAATAGAACTACATTATCTCAACAACTTCCTCAAAGGTGAACCAAGTTGAAAGCTGTTAACTAATCCCCATCACAAGCCCACCAAACAGGGAATTGTCAATTGTTTGTTGAGAAATGTCACCATTGTTTTTAAAGAATACTTTTCCAGGCTTATACTATTTCAATTCTTCTACAGACACTAGAGACCTTTGAAAAATGAAGTGTGTGTATTCTATTGATAAAAAGATAACCTGTAAAGCATTTTGGAGGAGAAGAAATAGCAGTCCCCTTGAGTGCCTTCCAAAGCCTTGTAAAAATGCGATCAGTTGAATTATTATGATATTTCTACTTCATTTTAGAAAATCCACCCCTGCCAGGATTGAAAAATACCTGCCAATTAGCCGTCCTGACAGCAAGAGTACTTTCATTAGTCTTCAAGTGTTTGCTGCATCTCTCACTTGCACCCACACCGAGCAGAAAGCGAGCAGAAAGCTCTCCTGCGAATCCCATGTGAATGCAATCAATAGGCCAAATTCATCACTTTTACTCTGGTTGCTTGGCAAATCCATGCATAGTGAGTTCACTATCTTTGATCATAGATTTCTGCTTTAGCGCAATTTTCACAATAATCCTATCTCTACCTTAAATGCAAAGAAAGACCATGTTAGTCCTCTATTGATCATTTCTTAGCCCAAACAGAGTTCCTGGTAACTGAAGCCTATACATGCTGCTTCTGGCTTTCCATAAATTATAGGCACATCTGTCAGTGCTTGGCTTTAGTAGTGCTTTTTCCCCATTAGGTAACAATGCTCTTGAATTTCACCTTGAATTGTCACACCAGGTAAAGAACAACGCAGCACAGTGGATGCTAGGACAATAGATTGCTTCTTACTCCAGGTTCAAGGGCTATGTGGCCTGTGAAAAAGTGACTTTTCTTCCCTTGGCTTCCCAGGCTTGTAACAAAAGAGAAACTGATATAAATAGTCCATAAAGATCACAACAATGCTAGTTTTTCCTGATTCCATGTTGCTTTTCACTGAGAGGATGATACATTCATTAATATGCAAGAAAAGAAGTGAGCTTCCCTTGAAGACCAAATTCGAAATTTTTTGTTCATATTTGGCAATATTTTCTTTCAAGTCATTTTGACCCACTGATAACCAGGTACTGTATGGTGTTCAGGATAACTCTCTTGTCATGGAAAGCAAGAAATGGAATAGTTCACCAGAAAAAAAAAAAAAAACAGGGATCTCAAGGCTACTGATTCACAAAGCTCTGGGCTTTAGAATGACCTCTTGGAATATCAAAGAATTCTGAAGTCTGTTATGGTATGAGGGCTTCTCTCTTTTTGCTGATACTTCAGCTCAAGCTTTTCAATCAAGAGAATTTCCAGTGACTTGAGAATCTCCACTCAGATTCTACCTGTCCTAAGAAGTTGTCGTCGATACCCTTATCCTGGGCAGGGCAGATTCTGTGTGCCTCTGTAGGTACGTGTTAGTTACTGTGCTCTCTGCTGTCTTTATAGGTCTTTGCATTATGAAATTATTTTACAGGTTGAGTTCCCCTTTGTATTCCCTGGGCCCAGTCTAATGAGTCATGCATCACTGAAATTTCAGCCATTGCTGAAGTGAGAAGCCTTTGTGACTACCCAGGCAGGAGGATTCACAGACGTGTGTGGTGTACAGGAAATGGGCAGACCGGGCATGGGTGGCAGGAGAGGAGGCAAAAGTGGCGTCTTTAGAAGGGGACCAGTGTGAATCCAGATGAGCAGGGGACAATGTGCTTTTGAGATTGAGAACTGTGTGATTGGTCCATTGCAGCTAAGGAATGTTAGACAACAAGGCTGAGAGGAACGTGTAAAAGCTTTGAAGGCCAGACTGAGGCTCTACAAACAGCTTCTCGCAGCAGTTCTGCTTGCATCTGTGTTAGAAAGATTGAGAAAGCCTTCTTGAACGTCAGCTTCCTTGCAGGTTTAGTGAGAGGTAAGATTCCTCAGTAATATCTCAGGCCCCTGTCTGCTGTCCAGGCTATGAGCTAGTGCAGAGCTGGCTCACTCCACACAGACATCAGTGTGGAAAAGGGGCTCCTCCTAGCCTCATTGGAGCTCAGGAAAAGAAGTCTTAACAACCGGAAGTTTGGTTCTGGCTCCCTTTCCTAGGAATCCTGCAGAACATCCTTGGCCTCAAGACTTTATAGACACATAACTGAGAAAAGCCAAATGCATTTCACCCAGGAGAGTCAGCCCACCATCTTGAGAAGTGCTGCTTACAGAAGAAGGGTAGAGTGGGGTGAGAACCCAGGATCCACAACCAGAGTAGAGAGGACCTCACGTGGAGAAGGTAGAGGCAAACAGACAGGGACTCAGGGCCGGAAGCCAGACACCACCAGGATCATTCAGGTGTGCAGTGGCCTGTGCAGGGAACATCCTGGATGCTGAAATCCACGCAGGATTTCATGCCCACATATCTTTTCAAGGAAAGGTAGTGAGGGTCCCAAGTTCATGGCTGCCTCGCTGGACTCCCTTAGTTTGAATTCCCAACCAATTTCTAAGGCTACTTCTGCTTGTGCTCCACCCTTTAAGCTTAAGAGAAACGTGAATATCTCAAGTTATATACGAGAGTTTGGAGAGAAACTGACTTGTTAGAAGCCAGACTGGCTAATATTAAGGCGTTTGGCAAGTAATTCGGAGAAACACATTAACTATTATATATTACAAGCAATGTTCATTGTTCTAGGGCAAAATTAAAATGTGTAAAAATACACGGTGCACTGTGATTCAGAAACAAAGAGAGACGCCATATGTGGTGAGTCCCTTGACTCCTTCTCTCACGTGGTGGCTTGACTCAGCCCTTTGCTTGAACATGTGGAATGAAAAGGAACACAGAAGTACGAAGCCAAGGCTTGGTCGGGCATGTTGGGTTCACTAAAAGCAGAGGAATACACATACATGCATGGTTCACTGCCAGCTCCATGGGCCTGTGAATTGCACAGTCATACATGGCCCCCAAGTTCAGTGGAGGTTTAATGCTCTCCTGCCTGCATCTCAACCTTTCTGCTAATTTTTGAATGAAGGATCCAATATTTTTATTTTTTATCAGGTTCCACAGATAATGTGGTTATTCTTGTGTATTAGTGTGGACAGACAATAAATAGATGATGGATGGATGCCTGGATAGAATGGTGGTGATGGAAGATAGATAAATAGACATCATGATGATGGTGGTGGTGGTGGTGGTGGTAGTGAGGTGGTGGTAGTGGAGAGGGAGAGAAAGAGAGACTGGAGTTATGGAAAGAGATCTGAGAGATGAGGAAGCAACTCTACCATATACTGAGTGACTGAGCCACCATTTCTTTGCAAACTCACTCTTCTTGCTTGTTCATATTCTATCTAGAAAGTTTCAATTTGAATATTAATAAAAATTTAAATGCCCTAAAACACCTACTTTTTATGAGCTGAGCCAAGATTACATGGCATGCTTCATTAAGTGAAGTTGTTAAAGTTATTTATACAGGCACTTTAAAACAGATTAGAAAGCCACTTTTTCAAGGAAAGGTAGTGTATTTGTCAATAATAGTCTTTCCATTTTTCTTTACCATACTTTCATGTCTAAGAATTAGCAAATCCTCAGTAAAAACGTGCCTCGAATTTGGCCCCTCAACAGCCTAGAGGCAGGCTGTTTCAACACAGGCAGCCCCTGACTTCTGGCCTGAGTCACACAGCGGTTCTGTTTTGTGCTGGTGTAATTGCAAACAGGCCTGGGCTGTAGACCCCACTGCAGCTAGATGACACCATAGGTAAACGGGTTGATCCAGAAAGTTCCAAGGCTTTCTAACTCCACTCAATGATGAGAAGTAGTCACAGTGACAAGAAAAGTCTACCCCAAAAATAAAAAGTCAGAAATACTCTCAACCTCATTGTTAATCCCTAGTATTATCATTTTGATTATGAAATGTTAGTGGTTTCCTGCTTTTCCATCTTTAAGTTATTCTACATTTGGGCTTACTGAAAATATAAATTTTCATTATGAATAAGTAAAATTGCTGATTCTTAAACTAAAAGAACTAGAAGAACAATTTGGGATCATCTACCTCCTTACTTTATAATTTTCATGTATTTGAGTGTAGTTTTTCCATGTATGTAGTTACCATCTATAGTACAATCACATCTATGTTTAAAAATCAGCTCATTTTTATATTAAATGAATTTAATCTAATTTTAAGTAATAATGTGCATTAAATCCTGGATTTAATAGACCAGTTTTATGCATTTAACATACACATACACACACACACACACTTTTTTTCTAACACTTGTCTATGACTACCTAAAGGTAACTCACATATCTCTCTAATAAGTATGCTACAATTTAAACTATGTATATACAATCCAGACTCCTCCTGGTATAAATGAGCCAACTAAAGCAGAGTGGGACTATTGAAATCAAGGAAGAAATGTACCACAGCCCAATAGACAATCATAAACTAAGAATATACATTTAGTTATTTGTTGGGCTATGTTACTTAAAATCCCAGAACCCCAATTTTCTTATGCATGGAATAGAGATTTCAGCAACAATGTTGATCCTAAGATATTTCTGAGCAGTAAATGAGCCCATGAGAAGTGGCAGGGAGTGATGATGGTGACAGATGACACAGGACCTTCTGAAGATGTGGACCTCATTCTGAATGAAGCAGAAAGCCAGTGTCACCCAAGGTCACAGAGAGCCATTAACAGACCCCAGACAAAACCATGCTCTCCTGACTCCCAGTCCAATGACCTTGGAGCAGAATGTTATTAGTTAATTAGATTTTGAACAAAGTTACCTGGTATCACACCTTTGTCTTCCATGCACTATGTTTTTGTAAGGCTCTACTTTGCCAATGACGTTCACAGAGCACTGATTGCCAGTTTTTCCCGATGAAAACATCTTAGTACATTATTTCATGATGATCGTTGGTTCTGCAATTCTTTTTTGACATGGTTGCTTCATTGTAATTTATCTCTTCAGCAAAAGGTAGAGCGACTGGTTCTTTTCTGATTTTTCCTTTCAATCTAACATATGGTTCTGTTTAAATGTGTCCATGTTTGCAACTTGCAGTTGACATTTTTGGCACTCAGAATAGTATCTTGCAATTATACTTAGTTTAGAAAGAAGGGTTTGCTTTAACAGCAGAATGCATGAAATAAAAAAGTTCAAGTCAAATTTATTGGCTGCTGAGAGCCCTCCAGAAGGCAGACGTCTGGTCTGGGGGAATTCAATGGATTTCTGTTCTTGGTCCATGCACCCACTTACGTGCTCATGTCCCACCCCCAACCTCATGGCCATTACATGAAAGCATCTGGGTGTTGTACAAGGCTAAAGCTTTTTGTGTTAATCTATCCCATATGGGGTAGGTATTAAACAGACAGCAAATTCAGTCAAAGCCTGGGGCAAGCGTGTATTTGTGATGTGGGGACACTATCAAGGGACTTTTGTAGCAAAGAGTGGAGGCAAAAAAATCAACAGAGAAAAGAGCAAATGAAACGTAGAAGAAAACCTTCCAGGCTGCCCTCCATTGAAAAATTATCATGTTTGTGAAGATGCTAATCTTCCTAACACGGTGGAGACCTGGTGGAGACCGTTAGGGGAGGGCTGCTCCTCTTGTATCTCTGGGCCCCTGAGACACAGACTGAGCCTGTCTGGGACCTAACTGCATGCATCAGACTCAGAAATACCCACGATTCGGAAAGCCTCGATAGTGTTGCAGCACCAGATCCTGAGCACATGGAAATTAATGAAACCCAGGAGTCCTGGAAAAGTGATAGAAAAAAAAAAAACACATGTAGATCCCTTTGTGATTTGAGCAGGAAGATTTTATACTTTAGGTACTGAACCTTGAGCAAATGAAAAAGAATGGTTAGAATAGCTAGACCAAAAGCAGTACACCACCATGCCCACTCAACATGTCTAACGGTGGAGATCTGAGATGGATCCCAAAAAACAGAAGTGTCTAAAGCAAACCATTTGTGCAGCTGACCCCGGTTCAAGGTAGGCTCATTCTCCAGTAGGGAGGAGTTGGGAATTAATACCAAAACACCAGTTACACTTGCTTATTTCTATGATTTCTAACATTTGCTTGCTTATTAGGTTTAAATTGCTTTTTCTAAAATGTGGATATATTTCCTCTGGATACCTTGACCCTTTGTTTATCTCTACATAGATCTTAAAGCACTCATTGGGGTAATATAGCCTTAGTATGTTTTCCTGTGGATCTTGTGCAGAGAACGAGACTAAGAAAAGCCTGGAAAACCATTTATCAAGTAGAACACATGCTCTGGTAGTCTTGGAAGGAGGAAGTTTTGGACTGGATGATGTCTGAAATCTCTTTCAGCTCTGAGACAGTCTTTTAGCGAATGACTTTGAACTCCAAAAGCTTAGCAAAAGCCAGTGATCTGGCTGGACTCTGTCCTCCTGCCCAGAAGGTGGCCTAGTAGAGACAACCCTCTGAGTAGGTCAGATCAAAGTTCCAGTTGTCAAATTTCTGTTCTACAAATCCCGAGTACCACGTAGGTGCCACACACTGAGGATATACCCATGAGCAAAAGCAACAATTGTTGACCCCATGGAGTTTATGTGTTTAGGGAGATGCCAACACATCCTCAGCAAAATGCGAGTTCTTAAAGCTGATCTAGGGGGCCTGAAGGAAGCGGAGATGATTCTAGGTAGCACGCAATAAAATAACAGCATGTAAAATAGCAAGGACATAATCCTCGCATCAAGATCAGCACAGCAAGGGGTAACGAGGGGAAAGCAGAATGTAAGTTTCTAGAGAGAGGAAACAGCTATGCCCAGGGGAAGAACATGGCACCGTAAAGGCTAAAAGAAGGCGAGCACGCTGGGGGAGAAATTCTGAAAGAAAGAGGCAGTGGAAGTATTGCAGGAGCAGGGGTAGGTGCTGCTGCTGCGCCTCTTAGGGACTGGGGCCGGTTAATAATTCTCCTCTTGATACCAGCTGACAAGGAGCAGCCACTGAGGGTCCTAACCGAGGCTGACACAATTTTACTTGCATTTGAATTGATCAATTTGCCATCTGCTTACTAAGAGAAACCCAAACAGACACAGTTGTTTTTGTTTTTGTTTTTTAACCAACTTTGAACTTTCCCAGGCAGTGCAGGCAATCTGAATGATCTTCTTGGGGACTTATTCTGGGTATGAAATGGATGGGGTAGTTTTCAAAGCTCTACCTTAGATTCAGTGGACGGTGGGCCATCAGGCTCTCTAAGCCACTTTGTGCATTTCTGCAGAGTTGAGATCATTGGGAAAAAAGCCAGGAGCAATGACTGTAAGGTCTCTGAGTGGCCAAGGGTGGTGTTTGGAGAAGTTTAATTAACTAATGGAAGATTGACACCAGAGCTTTGAGAGGCTGTCATAGTGGGAAGAACGAGAGATAAGCTATCAGAAACCCCAGCTCTACCCGAGAAAGGGCACTTAGACCGCTGAGTTTCTGTTTACTTCCTTCCAAAATGGAATTCCTTCATTCACGCAGCCCTTTTGTTCTTTCTTGTTTTCAAACAGTGGCCATTTGACATGTCCTGTGCTAAGCTCTGGGGATCTACAAAATAAATGGAGTGTGGGGCCAGCCTTCAGGCCAGTCAAGTTGTCCTGGTGGAGAGGGAGAGAGGATGCAGTCCTTACGGCCTCCTTCTGCACGGTGCGCTTGCTCGCTTCTCGGCGTTCCACTCTAATCCTTACAACTCCTAGGTGAGAACAGGACTTTTGCAAACGAGAAAACAGACTTGAAGGGAGGGCAGCTCGGGCAGATGGCAATTTTGCACGCGTGGGGCTGTGTGGCTCCGAGGCCCGTGTTCTTCCCACGCGGTCAGCTAGTCATCGGGAAGCCAGCAATCAGTGTTTGGAAGGAGGCGGGTACAGACTCAGGGAGCAGAGCCTGGAGAGGCTAATAATAGCACCCTTGATGCCTGCTAGGGTCGTCGGGAGGATCACATGCATTGATGGTCTGGAAAGTGCTTTGTAAACTCCAGAGTGCTGGATAAATACGAGGGATTACTGCAGCCCACACATCCGGATCTGCTAGCTCAGGGTGCTGAGTAACTCTCCGTGGGGAAGACGTGCCTGCGCTATGGCTGCTCCATTCATTCATTTCCAGGACTCTCTTTGGCATTTGCTAAACCACAGGGGTGGGTCTGGCAGCCAGCAATCTCACACGCTCTGCATGGAAGCCAAGGCCGTCAGCTGTGTGGGGACATTCCTGGGTGCTGAGTGCTGGCATGGCCCTTAGGTTTTATCTGGAAGCTGAAAGGGAAAGCTCTGATTTAGCCTGCGTGGTTACCAGGCAACATCTCCTCCCCTGCTGCCCCGAGCCCCCACCTCCACTGAGATCCGCAGGGGTTTCCTGGTGGGATCGCCACAGAGATAAGCCCCAGCCAGGCAGGGCGAGTCTCGGTCTGGAAGCTGGGGAGAGGTATGGCTCGGAGGCAAGGCCTGTTTAAAATTACAGGGATTTTCCAGGCTACCCTGGGCAGGAGTGGGTGGATTGTGAACAGCTGTGTTCAGTAGCCAGGGACCGACAGGCTGTGTGACCCAACCCTGCGTCCTCCGTGAGGAATCTGTGGCCAAACGAAGGGCAGACGTCCCTCCCCTGGCCACTCCTGTCCTTAGAATGGAGCTTGCCTGGATGAGTTCCGTGTCTGTGTGGCGGGGCACTCTGGTTCTCCTAGGGAGGCTTATCGTCTCACCGAAGACTTACTTGTAAGGAATTTCTCTCGTAGCAGAGCTCCTGGACACAGCTCAGAGAGCAGCCCTGGCTGGGATTGCCTCTGTCTTCTGACACACAGGCCCGTGCCACTAAGGTGGGTAGCCACGGAGACAGGCTGGCTCGAGCTGGCCTGCCTTCCTCCCTAACACCTCACTCCTCCCAAGTCCCAGCAGCTCATCTGCTGGGGTGGCTGTGAGGACAGACAGGCTCCCTGATGCCCCTGCCTCTGTCCTCTTTCCCTGCTTGCGCCACCTTCATCTCCCTCGTCACCCTGCTCCACGTCCTACAGGGACACTGGCAAAAAACCCTACCAGTCCTCATAGTCCACAGAAATCACACAGGCACCCTTGCCTCAAGGGGGCCCTCTGCTGGGCAAGATGAGAGAGGCAGAGAGAGAGAGGGAGAGAGGGAGAGAGGGATAGGAGGCTCAGGGGAATCCCAGCTCTCTGGGGTAGAGACAGCAGCTGCCGTGAGAGATCTGACATCCTACAGAGGTTGACACCTCAGCAAAGGTGACACCACTTGGGCAGGGAAAGGCCAAGGAGTGATGACAACCTGGAGACCCTCCTCACACTTGAAGGAAAGAGGAGGTTTGGGAGGAGGCGCCAGCCGATGATTACATTTAAGGAAAACCTGAATGGGTGAGGCTCGACGAGGTTCAGCGAGCACAGGTGAGCTCACTTCTGCCTCTGTAAGACTTGTAGAAGACCAATGGAATGAAGCACATGCGGACTGCTTTTCCTAGAATCTGGGTGGAAAGAGAATAAAAGGAGACTAGAGGAATCAAGGGTTCTCTGTGTACTGACTTTTAATATGGAATTTTCAGTTCATGGTGTTGACTGACAGGTTGTGGGAGGAAGGAGACCTGGGTGGAGGAGAGATCATGTGTGGTCTGGTTTGGCCAGGGAGATCTCGGTTCATCCCTATCCACCTGCTATTGCCCCTGGGTGTCTCTAGGTTGAGTGACTTATTTTCTGGTTGAAAGGTTAGAAAAGTGAAAGAATTTGGATTCAGGACCTAGGCAGAAGTGGTAGTCTCAGCCTGATGGAAGGATTCTGTTCCCTGTGGAGTGGTAAACAGAAGAAACATGACTGAACATACAGCAAGTTTCAGCGAGGGATAAGCGGGAAGAGAAACTGCCCCTCGCAGCAGGAGATCTGTGTCTGGGAGTTCAGAGTACTGATGTTAGCTGCTGCTCCATCTCCCTTCTGCAGGCCAGAGGGCCTGGCCCACCTGTCTGAACTCACAGAGTAGGTCCATGTGCTGCACTGGATTCTGGCCGAGAAACCTTGGAGTGACCTGCCGTCTGGAATTGCAAAACTCCGGTTTGGTGAGGATGTGGAGTCTGGTGCCTCTCTTGGGAGTTTCTGTGCTGTGTCCTCCACTGCTCTTTACAGACAGCTGCCTCCCCCATCAAAATGACGCACAGGCTCTGCATGGCTCCAGAGCTCCTCAGCCTGTCTTTGTCACAGCTTTGTCTAGGAAGCAGCCCAAGGTGGTGTGCAGTATGGCTAACCACGGCAGTCAGAAGGCAGAGGGATTGACAGAGGGATTTGACGAGGATCAAAATTTAGGATGTCAGTGAAAGACACACTGTACATTCAAAGATGTAAGTAGTCTGAGAGCCAAATAATTGGAAAGTTAAATAATGCAAACAGCAGCCAAAAGAGGTTTTAGAGGGTATACTGTTATCAGACAAAATGGACTTTAAACCAAAAGAGACTCTACACAAAGAGTCTCTTTAATGACAAACGGGTCAACTGACTAGAAAGACATAGCAGTAACAAACATTTATACCTAACATGTAAGCACCAACATGCATGAAGCCACAACTGACTGCACTGAAAGAAGAAATGCAAACTTTGACAATGATAGTTGGAAACAGCAATCACTCGGTTTCAATAAAACAGAGGAACTAGGCAGATATCAAACAATGGAATACAAGACTGGAACAGCACCACAGACCAACGAGACATAACAGACATCAATAGAACATTCCAGAAGTTACACCCTTCTCACAAGCATGGACCACTCTCCAAAAGATAGCTCAAGTGGGCTATAAAACAAAGATCAATGCATTTAAAGAAATCAGGTCATACAAATTATATTTTCTAACTCCAGTAGAATGAAGATGTAAAATAACCAATATTGATTCAGGAAACAGAATAATATGAACATTAAAAAATACACTCCTATGCAACTGTTGTTTAAAGGAAGAAATTTCAGAGGAAATTAAGATATAGTATTATACAAATGGAAGCAAAAACACAATATTGTAAAATTCAATGAAATATGGTGAAAGCACACTGTAGGAAGAAAATTATAGATATAATTACCTATCTCCACTAAAAAGAAGAGACATTGTAAATAAATAACAGTTCATTACAAAAAACTATAAGAAGAGTGAGCAAAGTGCCAATCAGTGATTAATTAAATATATAAAAATTAAATAGAGAAAATCAGTGTGACTAAAATTGGTTCATTAGAGTGATCAATAAAGTTGAAAACTTTTGGCTAGAGCGACCTAAGAATTTAAAGGGAAGACTCCATTTATAAAAGTAAGGAATAACATAAGGTGCATCTCCATCACCCTTAAATATATAAAAAGGATTATAAGAAAATTTTATGAACAATTGCATGCCAAAAATTCTGTAATTTAGATGAAAAGACACAAACTAATGAATTTAAGAAGAAAACAGAATTGACTATATTTTTAAGAAGTAAAGAAATTGAATTAGAAGTAGAAACATTTCACCCACAATCCCTAACACACAGAAAAACCAATGGTGAATTCTACTAAACATTTAAGAAATTATTAACATCAGTTCTTCTTAAACTCTTCCAAAATAAATAGAAAAGAACCTTTTCAGCACATTCTTTGAGACTAGTATTATCTGATACCAAAACCAGACAAAGACATCACAAGAAAACTACAGACCAATATCCTGTATGACTAGAGCAGCAATAATCCTCAGCAGAATACTCGCACACCATATCCAGCAGCATATAAAAGAGGATCATACCCTGTGACCATTTGGGATTTATTCTGGAGTACAAAGTTGTTACGACATGGGAAAGTAATTCAGTGTAATCTACCATATTGAACAAAATAGGGAACAAAAATTTTATGAATATCTTGGAAATGCCAAAAAACATTAGATGTCATCCAACCTTCTTTCATGATAGAAACAGTTAACAACAGTTCCTCAACTTGATAAATGTCTCTAGCAAAAACAAAACAAACAAACAAAAAATCTCAGCCAATGGAAGAAGAAGACTAGAAGAAAAAGATGACGAACTGTCTCCACTTATGTTCAACATTGTACTAAAGATATTAGCTAAAACAATTAGACAGAAAAGAGCAAGAAATGATTTTCAGGTTGGAAAGGAAAACATAAAATAATCTCTTTTTCCAGATAATGTTACACCATAGACTAAAAATCCTAAAGAACCCACCAAAAGTATCAGATTTAATAAGTACGTTTGGCAAGGTTGCAGGACACCTGAACAGTATCTAAAAATTGAAATTTTGCACACCATAAATGAGAAATCTGAAAATGAATTAAAATAATTCCATTTACCATGGAGTCAAAAGGAAAAGACACTTAACCATAAATTTTAAAAAGGAATGCAAAGCTTGTGCACTGAAAACTCTAAGATGTTGTTGAAAGAAATTAAGGAGGTCTGCATATAAGAAAAGATATTCTATATACCTGGATCAGAAGACTTACTGTTGTGAAAATCACAACTTTCCACAAACTTACCTACTGATTTCAATATATTGCAATCATAGCTTATTATTTTTTTCCAGAAATTGGCAAGGTTAAGGGAACCAAAATAGTCAAGTGATCTTGAAAAGAAAAACAGAGGTCTCATACTTCCTGATTTCAAAACTTACTGGATAGTAAAATCAGGATGGTGTGATAATAGAATTAGGATGAACATACAAATCAATGAAAGAAAAGATAGCCCCCAAATCCATACTTAAACTTACTTACATACTTAACTTACTACAATTTATTTTTGACAACAGTGTTAGGAAAATGCAATGGAGCTTCTAAAGAAACCTCTTCAACAAATGTTATTGTGACAACTGGATATCCACAGGGAAAAGGACTAAGTTTGATCCCGACCTCACACCATTCACAAAATCAACTTAAAGTGGATCATGGCCGGCGCCGCGGCTCACTAGGCTAATCCTCCGCCTTGCGGCGCCGGCACACCGGGTTCTAGTCCCGGTCGGGGCACCGATCCTGTCCCGGTTGCCCCTCTTCCAGGCCAGCTCTCTGCTGTGGCCGGGGAGTGCAGTGGAGGATGGCCCAGGTGCTTGGGCCCTGCACCCCATGGGAGACCAGGATAGGCACCTGGCTCCTGCCATCGGAACAGCGCGGTGCGCCGGCCGCAGCGCGCTACCGCGGCGGCCATTGGAGGGTGAACCAACGGCAAAAGGAAGACCTTTCTCTCTATCTCTCTCTCTCACTATCCACTCTGCCTGTCAAAAAAAAAATTAAAAAAAAAAATAAAGTGGATCATAAAAAATTGATCATAACTTGGCCAAACCCAAAACTATGAAAGTGCCACACAAAATGTAAGAATCACTCTTTATGATCTTAGATCAGACAAGGGCTTTTTATCCAAGACAGCAAAAGCAGAATCACTACCACCACCACTAACTATATTGTATATCATAAAAATTTAATGAAGCAATATTAAGAGCATGAAAACACATTCCATAGGATGAAAGGAATTATTTGAGAACCATATAACTGATGACATTTGTATCCAGACTATGTAAGAAACTTACAATTTAACACTACAAATTACCTTATTTAGAAAGTATAGAGAAAAGGCTAAACCAACATCTTCCCCAAGACCTACAACTGTCCAATAAACACATGTAAATATCTCATAATTAGTCATTAGGTAAAGTAAACCAAAACCACAGTGAGATATACCCTAACAGGCACTAAGATATGGTTATATTTTTTTTTAAAAAAAGAAAGATAAGTGTTGGTGATATTGTGGATAAATTTTACCCTTATATGTCACAGTTGGAAATGTATACTGATAGAAGTGCTTTGGAAAATGGCTTGGCAGTTCCACAAACAATTACAGTTAGTATACTATTCAGAAACCATTTTGTTAAGTATTTGTTCCCACTGGTTCTAAAGAACATGTCTGCATGTGAATGTTCATCCCAGCATCCTTCATAATAACTGAAGGAAGTCACAGTCCCTATATCACTATCGATCAAGCAAACAAATGTTATCCAGCTGTGGAATGAATGAAGTACTGATATAAGCCACAACCATGCTAAATGAAAGAAGGCAGACACAAGTGGCCACACCTTGTGTGATTCTATTTGCATTAAATGCCCATAGCAGGCAACTCTATGGGGGCAGACAGTAGATTAATAAGCACTAGGATTTATGGGTTGAGGGAATGCATTTCCATTTGGGATAGTGATACTCTTCTTGGAACATAGGGTCACACAACTTTGTGAATATGTTAAAAACACTGAATTATATCCTTAAAGGCTGGATAGGTTCATGACATATGATTATAATTGCAAGAAGCCATTATGAAAAAGAAAGATTAAACAGAAAACCTACCTTGAGCTCACTCTGAAGTTCAAAAACACATGATGGCTACAACTACAAGGTGTTACCAGAGACATTGACATTCTCCAACCACAAAACCAAATCTAGTGAAAATTTTGTGTCTATTTGTTCTTTATGAATAATTCTGTTAAGGCCTCTGCCTGCCAGTCCTGGCCTCCATGAACACAATCATTCATTTTTTCTCACCTGAAGGCCACTCGCCCTGCTCCACAAGCTGGTGGGTGTTGCTTCGTTTGGTGGTGGTTGGGAGTAACTTCTACAGAGTATTTGTCAGCCTGAATGTGATACCTGTTTCTATTCTAATATATTTTTATTTTTTCTCTCACTTTTTTTTTTTGCTTAATTTTTCACCAAGTAAGTACAAACCAGTGAAGATCTAGCTCCCAGGTCTTACCATCTCTGAAAGTTGGTTGGCTGGTTGTCCCAGTCTCGGCTAGAAACACAGAAAACCAGCAGTCTTTTTTCCTAAGCTGGTAGAGGGGAGGAGCCAGCAGCTCCTGTTCCCACCAGAGGTCCCCTGAGCAGAGCCAGGGCAAGTCCTCTGCCCTGAGGATGTGGGGACCATCTCAACCCTAGGGGAAAAGCATGCTTTCTCAGCAGTTCTGGAGCTGCTTAGCGTTCATGGTAAAATTCCAATTCTTTTACCATCTGCTGGACCATTGGGCTCACCCATGTGTCATTGGCACATTATAAATTGCACACAGAGCTTGAGTGTCTATTTTTTAGGTTCAGTTATGCTTCCAATTCTCCAGGAGAAGGTTAAACAGCATCTTTGTATTACTGAGCCCTTGCTTAATTCCTGAGACCTTCCTCTGGGCTGTTTTGTTACCAACAGATAATCATTTTCCTAGCCCTGCGTTTTCCCTCTCTATTTGAGGAAAGCACAGCTCTGGACTACAATGCCCTTACGTTGAGGTGGACACTACACAGATCTGGGTTGAACTACAGATTTCACCACATTCTGTATGCCTGGAGGGAAACCATGACGTTGTTTGTGAAGTGGGGATAAGGATACCTGCCCCCAGAGTGCTTACTATGGATAACAAAGTTTGATCTTCTTCCTTTTTATTCTATGATCTTTAGAACAATATTGTCTATTTCCCAAGAAATAAGTGATGGCTGTGGTCATGCCCAGCCATTTTGTTTTAGCCCTCCTTGTGGCCGCCCTCCAAGTCATGGGTAGGAATCCTCCCTTCTCTGACCCTCACCTTGTCCCACTCAGCTCCCTGCCTGGTGGTGGACGCCCCTGCTGGCGCATTGTTTTATTCAATAAGCATTAATTTACCACTTACTGTATACTACTGTCATTGTTAGCCAAAGTCAAATAACACAGGATTCTTTGGGTCAGTGCTGTGGCATAGTTGGTAAAGCTGCTGCCTGTAATGCTGGCATCTCATATGAATGCCGATTTGAGTCCTGGCTGCTACACTTCTGATCCAGCTCCCTGCTAACAGCCTGGGAAACGCAGTGGAAGATGGCCCAAGTGCTTGGGCCCCTGCACTGAAGTGGGAGA
The DNA here is from genome assembly GCF_033115175.1 of Lepus europaeus. Classification (NCBI taxonomy): domain Eukaryota; kingdom Metazoa; phylum Chordata; class Mammalia; order Lagomorpha; family Leporidae; genus Lepus; species Lepus europaeus. The sequence continues at coordinate 4,477,532 of NC_084839.1, forward strand.
CCCAGCAGAATCTCCTGGCTTCAGCTTGACCTAGTGCTGGCTGTTGTGGCTATCTGGGGAGTGAGACAGAGGGTGGAAGATCTCTCTCTCTCTCCCTCTCTCTCTCTAATTCTTTCAAAAAAAATCTTAAAAAAACCCCACAGGATCCTTGCTCTAGTAAGAATATCAAAATGATTTTGGAGGCAAAAACGTCCAGTTAGGGGCCAGTGCCATGGTGCAGTGGGTTAAGTGCAGTCTGCAGGGCTGGCATCCCAGATGGGTGCCAATTTGAGTCCTGGCTGTTCCACTTCCAATCCAGTTCCCTGCTAATGGTCTGGTAAAGCAGTGAAGGATGGCCCAAGTACTTGGGCTCCTGTACCCATGCGGGAGACCTGAAAGAAGCTCCTGGTTCCTGGGTTTGCCCTGGCCATTTGGGGAGTGAACCAGCAGATGGAAGATGGCAGATCTCTCTCTCTCTTCCCTCTCTCTGTAATCCTGACTTATAAATAACCAAAATAAATCTTTTTTACATTTATTTTATTTATTTGAAAGATGGAGTTGCAGAGAGAAGTCTTCCATCTGCTGATTCACTCCCCAGATGGCTGCAACGGCCAGAGCTGTGTTGATCTGAAGCCAGGAGCCACGAGCCTCCTCTGGGTCTCCCCCGTGGGTGCAGGGGCCCAAGGACTTGAGCCATCTTATACTGCTTTTCCAGGCCATAGCAGAGAGCTGCATCGGAAGAGGAGCAGCAGGGGCTAGAAACAGCACCCATATGGGATGCTGGCGCTTCAGGCCAGGGCTTTAACATGCTGCGCCACAGCGTCAGCCCCCAAAATAAATCTTTAAAAAAATAAAAAGGTCCTATTAATTGAATGACAACATTAGGCACGGGATGGGTGTTTCTCATTCCATTTACTGTATTTACTCTTCTGCGTCCGCACAGAGACTTAAAACCAGGATTGTGGTAAGGACACTGGCGGGTTTTGTCCCATGTGTGGGTTGTCTCACTGTTAACTCAGCCAGAAGGAAGCCTCGTCCACCTGCTTTTCTCTCCTGTGATGTCAATGTCTTAACCCCTGCCCAGGGGTTGGTAAGGAATGTGATTTTAATATCTCACTCTCCTCGAAAACCAGTTTCTTCCCACAAGTCCGCGTATCTGTCGTTCTCTCTCGGGTGATTTTCCTGGGTTTTGTCCTGGGTTCTTCTTTCTTCAAGCCACTGCCAACAGCGGCTGTCGTCTGCTCTTTCTCCTCTCTTTAGTTCTTCTGCATCACACGAGGACCCCTGGAGTGGCCTCCCCAGTCTCTCCCTCCCAGCTTTTGCTTTTGCTCTCACTCCACTGGTGACTGGGTCAACATTTTCTTCTCTCCACACTTGGCCTGACAAATGCTGATTTTTTTTCCCCCCAGTGTTGTTTTCTGAGACTTTGTGAGAAGAATTAGAAGCATAGAGGGAGGCAATGAAAGAGAAGAGCTGGGCCAGAGAGAAGGCAGACCTGCCACAGGGAGTGTGTGGAGGAGTGACGGGCAGAGAGGAGCAAGGGCACCCGGCTCTGAGGAGGCAGGATAGATGCTTCCCCAGGGAGGGCCGGGTACCCAGGGAAGGGGTTTCAAAGGAAACATCCAACTGACTGCATGGTTTAAAGAGAGGCAGAGGGGAATGGACAGGCTGGGAAGGGCAGTGCAGTTTCAAGGATTATTCATGAGCACTGTGCATCTCTGCCCATTGAGAGGTGCAGATGAAGAAGAACCTTCCCTTTGAACAACATTGGGTGTTCAGCTGTTGTTCCGGAACATGACACAGCCCAGAGGCTGAGCCCCTGAGTCTGCAGGTTCAGAATGAGGATACACATTGGAGGCTGTGGCAGGTGTCCTGGTGCAGTGGGTTAGGTCACTGCTTGCAACGCGAGCATTCCATGTAGGATCTGAGTGCCAGCTGGGGTGCAAGCCGCTCTGCTTCTGATCCAGGTTTTTGCTAATAGTTCCAGGAGGCAACAGATGATGGCCCAAGTATCTGGACTCCTGCCACCCACATGGGAGACCCCAATGGTGTTTCTGGTTTCTGTCTTCAGCCTGGCCCAGCTCCTACCACTGTGTCCATTTCAGGAGTGGAGCAGCAGACGGTATATGTCTCTCTCTCTTTGTGTGTATGTCTTTCACTCTCAGTCTCTCCTTCTTTCACTCTGGCTTTCAAATAAATAAGAACTAACTAACTAAATAAATATATTTTAAAAAAATTGCATTATCCCACATACAATGGTTAAGAAGACTTTCATATTTTAGTAATTAAATGCTGTCACAAAGACAAGCAAAATATGGAGAAAACTAATACACACATTATATAAACTACTATAGTTTTAATGATTATGTAACTATTTTATAATTTGTAAGTGAAGTTGAATGTAATTTCATTTGATTACTATTTATAGCCATTGCCTATTTTCTTATTGGACTATGGTCTTTACTTTTTATGTGTTGAACTCTTTATTTAGTGGAGCATTAAGCCTTTGACTATAGTGTAAAATAAAAATTGTTATCTCAGGGCTGGCATTGTGGCCTAGCAGGTTAAGACACTGCCTGTGATACCTAGGAGCCAGCTGGAATCTTAGGTTCTTCACTTCTGATCCAGTTTCCTGCCAATGCGCCTGGAAAAGCAATGGAAAATGGCCCAATCCAGGGCCCCTACACCCACATTGGAGATCCAGATGAAGATCCTGTATCCTGGCCTTGACCATTGCAACCATCTGGGGGGTAAGCCACTGTATGGAAGATATCACTCTCTCTCTCTCCCTCTCTCTCTAAATCTTTGCCTTACAAATAAAGTAAATAACAATTGACACTCTTATTTATGATGTCAGTAATCACCCTAAGCTCCAGTCATGAGTTGCCAAGGCTGTGGAAGCCTTTTGAGTTTGCTGACTCTGATCTTATTTAGACAAGGCCATAGTCAAAGTGGAAGTTCTCTCCTCCCTTCAGAGAAAGGTACCTCCTTCTTTGATGGCCCGTTCTTTCCACTGGGATCTCACTCACAGAGTTCTTTCATTTAGGTCATTTTTGTTTTTGCCAGGGTGTCTTGGCTTTCCATGCCTGAAATACTCTCATGGGCTCTTCAGCCAGACCCAAATGCCTTAAGGGCTGATTCTGAGGCCAGAGTTCTGTTTAGGACATCTGCCATTCTATGAGTCTGCTGTGTATCCTGCTTCCCATGTTGGATCATTCTCTGCTTTTTAATTCTATCAGTTAGTATTAGAAGACACTAGTCTTGTTTATGTGATCCCTTTGACTCTTAATCCTATTATTATGATCAATTATGAACTGAAACTGATCACTTTGACTAGTGAGATGGCGTTGGTACATGCCACCTTGATGGGATTGAATCAACAAGAGGAGTCACTGCGCATTTACTCCCCATATAGGATCTCTGTCCTTATGTGTTATACTGTGTGAATTAACGGTATAACTAGTACTCAAACAGTACTTTATACTTTGTGTTTCTGTGTGGGTGCAAATTGTTGAAATATTTACTTAGCATGTACCAAATTGATATTCTGTATATAAAGATAATTGAAAATGAATCTTGATGAAGAATGGGATGGGAGAGGGAGTGGGAGATGGGATGGTTGTGGGTGGGAGGGTGGTTATGGGGGGGGAAAGCTGCTATAATCCAAAAGTTGTACTTTGAAAATTTATATTTATTAAATAAAAGTTTAAAAATGATAGATTTTGGGGTGATGGGTATTCTAATTATCCTAAGTTGACACTCCTGTAGTATACATGTATTGAAATGTTACACTGTACCCCATAAACATGTACAATGATTATGTATCAATTAGACAAATGAATAAATTGGATCTCTGCTAAAGAAACAAAGTAAATAAACCTTAAAGATAGCTATCTCAAAAATGGTAAAGAGATACTAAATTTAAAAAAGAAATTTTCATTAAAAAGATTCAATTTTGGGGGGACTGCTCTTTGTCCTTCGATTTGCTCATAGCAGAATTCACTGACCCTTCCACCTATCACACCACCATGACCAGTATTGCAATAAGATCTATGTATCTATAAAAGAGAAAAACCCTGGTGTCAATCAGTGTGTTTTTTAGCAAAAATGTACAACTAGTTTCAATTTTCAGAGGACTCTCATGTAGTAGACTCTGCAGAGGCACCTGGATTTACCTTTTCCAACCAAGTGTCTTGGCTGAGATAAGTTACTGAGTCTCTCGACAGGTTTCTCTACAAAGAAGCTGCCTGAGGTTTGTTGCCAGAGGGTGGCAGTCCCCATAACCCAGAGACCTATTCTAGAAACAGAATGCATGCCCTTCATAGCCTAGTCCACAAAAGCTCCAGCCATGTGCTGAGTTCAGAAAGCCACTCAGAGATCTTTCAGATGTACTCTTGCAGGGGCCACGGGGTTGTAGACAAAGGGTTATTTTCACGTCTGTCTTCATCGTTATTATTGTAAGAAATTAATATCATCCACCTTATCTAGGAATGCTTCAAGGGTCACGACCCGACCCCAGCCGTGAACCCAAACCTGAACTGAACCGCATTAATTTGCAGAACTCTCAACTGAAACTGAAACCACACAGTAATTACAGCTGAAATGTATATGGAAACGGTGTCTTCTGAAAACTTGGCGTGGAGCATTTCGAAAGGTAATTAAGGAACGTAAAAATGCCTCAGCCCGATGGGCCATCAGAACTTTATTTGTAATATGAGTCAAAGCACATGCAGTGTGACCAAAATAATTAAAGCAGAGAAAAACCATCCTAGACCTGAACGTGACTGAGCTATCAACTTTCAGGCTGCTGGCAGGAGAGAGGGAGCTGAGTGTGACCATCCTGGGCCACCTGAGCTCCATCTCCAGGGAGGAAGGGTGCATCCCGGAGTCAGGCCCCTGGGGAGTCAGTGCCAGGCCTGGGAGGGACCCAACCAAGAAGGGACCCAGGCTTGGGGCCAGCTCTAAGGGGCAGGATAAAAACAGAGAGAAAATGACCCTCTTGGACAGGGGTGGAGGGTCTCCTACTAGGGTGCTTCGCAGACAGACCTATTTTCTTAAGTTGGTGACACATGCCAGACCCTGTGACCTCTGCACTGATGTTAAGTGACTTAAAACAGGGTTCAGAACTCCCCCCGAGCCTCTGCAGTGTGAAGCATTGCATTCAGTGTAGCATCTAAGCCTGTCAATCATTCAGGTTGGAGGGAGGGTGCCAGAGGAGAAAGGGCAGAGACAGCCAGCGCCACGGCTCACTAGGCTAATCCTCCGCCTTGCGGCGCCGGCACACCGGGTTCTAGTCCGGGTCGGGGCACCGATCCTGTCCCGGTTGCCCCTCTTCCAGGCCAGCTCTCTGCTGTGGCCAGGGAGTGCAGTGGAGGATGGCCCAAGTCCTTGGGCACTGCACCCCATGGGAGACCAGGATAAGCACCTGGCTCCTGCCATCGGATCAGCATGGTGCGCCGGCCGCAGCGCGCTACCGTGGCGGCCATTGGAGGGTGAACCAACGGCAAAAAGGAAGACCTTTCTCTCTGTCTCTCTCTCTCTCACTATCCACTCTGCCTGTCAAAAAAAAAAAAAAAAAAAAAAAAGAAGAAAGAGCAGAGACCACCTCCAGGCTCCTGTACACCTGCTCCAACAGTGGACAGGACATGGGCCCTTCCCTTGCCAGATGGCAGATTGTAGAGCACTGTGACCATGCAGTTTATCTCTATGATTTAGTTTGTTTACTTAAAAAGCAGAGGGACAGAGAGAGGGACAGATAGACTCAGACAGACATCTTCCATCTTTGCACTCCTCAAAATGCTTGGAAGGCTGGGACTGGACCAGACTTCAGCCTGGAGCTAAGAATTCCCCCAGGTCTCCTGTGTGAATGGTGTGGATCCAAATTCTTAAGCCTTCGATGCTGCCTCCCAAACCGTGTGTTGGAGCTGAGAGCACAGCCAGGAGTCTAACCCTGGCACTCTGACAGGGGACGTGGGCATCCTGACAGCATCTTCACCTGTGTCAACCCACCGCTGACCATGTGACTTAAACATCTCTTGGCCTGGCACAGAACAAGCACGGCATAGTCAGTGAACTACTGAATGGAGTCATGAATGAAGGGGCCTGTGAATTTCCAGAAAGGGAGATTTAACTTCATGTGGTTTGGCTGTGGTGTTCATAGCTCATCTTGAGGACTATGCCTGGAGACTGGCTCCTAACCCTGCTCCCGGTTGACTCACCAGTAGGAAACAAGAATGATGATGAGTGAGGAGTGATGTGTGGGAGGAGCCAGCATCTGTGTGCACACTCTGAGCGTGGGCTCACTCAGGGAGTGAGTGACGGCTGCTGCAGGTGCAGGTCCAGGGTCCAGGAGCTGTCACGGTTACCTCTGCCTCTCATTCTCCACCCTCTGCGATGTGACAGCACCCATGAGATTGTTGTACCTCATACAGTTGGGGCAAGAAGAATGGGTGTCACCTTCATATTATAAGTATTATCAGGGTTCTGGCCGGTGCTGCGGCTCACTAGGCTAATCCTTCGCCTGCAGCACCGGCACACCGGGTTCTAGTCCTGGTTGGGGAGCCGGATTCTGTCCCGGTTGCCCCTCTTCCAGGCCAGCTCTCTGCTATGGCCTGGGAAGGCAGTGGAGGATGGCCCAAGTCCTTGGGCCCTGCACCTGCATGGGAGACCAGGAGAGACACCTGGCTCCTGGCTTCGGATCAGCGAGATGCACCGGCCGCGGCGGCCATTGGAGCGTGAACCAACGGCAAAAAGGAAGATTTTTCTCTCTGTCTCTCTCTCTCTCACTGTCCACTCTGCCTGTCAAAAAATAAAAAAAAGAAAGAAAAAATAAATAAATATTATCAGGGTTCTTTTGGAAGCAACTTTCAAATTCTAGAAAAAAAGGCTACAGATGAAAACAAGAAATTACAGCACAAAGGAAAAAACAAAACCCTCAACATAGAAATGTGCCCTGGAGCAAGCATGATCATAGGCAGTCCATCCAAGGTGCCAATCAGTGCCTGGGGCCACCTGGTCACCCAAGAAGCCAGACACACGCTGCATCACAGTGTGTGTGTTTCTGCTGTGTAGGTGGACAGAGGTGGAATGCAGAACCTGACTCCATGTCAGGAAGGATCTGGAATGTTGTCTTTAAAGGTAGAAGGAAGCAACACCACTCAGAGGAAAATTCTCTGAAATGGCAAGGAGCAATGATAACTTAGCACAGGGTATCAGACGCGCAGACCATAACCCAGCCGGGCCCCTGTGGCATTGGCTGGTGCAGTTAGGAAAATGAAAGCGTCTGGATAATTGGCTTTTGCGAGTGACACATTAGATGAATAACGATGAATGGCAATAGGTTGCTGCAATTTCTTTTCATTTCTAATCAGAGCAGGAAATGAGACAGCGCATTAGGTCAATGGTTATGAACTAATTAAGAGGCAGAATTAAAGAAATTCCATTTTAAAATAGAATTTGCAAAGTGTGTGGAATACCCCAGGTGTCTACGTCTGCTGGTTTACCGCACCAGGTGCTGGTTCTTGCACTGGTCAGCTGTGTGACAGTGGGCAGTTTCTTCACTCTGCAGCTTGGCTCACTCATGGCACACGTGCACACATTAATGAATACCCCCAGCACCTTGCCCAGATGTTCCTGGGCGGCCCGTCACAGCACCTCCACAGTGCTGGTCAGGTTGTCTGTGTTCTGGATTTTGTATCCACATGGACTTCAGACTTGGGGAAGTTAGGAAGAAAAACATCACACCCCTCCACCCCCAAAAGTGACAATCAGCTGGCCCCCACATTCTGGGAGTTCCTTGCTTTGCTGCATTAGTGTCATGATTACACATTCACGAGCAGGTTCACCTCTTCCAAATCTGCCTGGGAACCCTGGAGGAAAAAACCTACGGAGAGGTCAGCCTGGCCAGCAAGCATGCCCAGGTGCTGGCAGTGTAGAGGTGGAGAATTGGCGTCGACGTGGTGAAACACAAGGGAGCCAGGGAAGCGAGCCGCTCGCAGCAAGGGCAGAGCTCAGCCTCGGCACTGCCAACAAGAGGTGGTGCCTTCCACCGCCTGTGAGCGTCTCATCTCCCAGGGAGAGCACCTGGGTTTGCTGTTGCTTTCAAGCCCCAGGAGCCCCAGCTTCTGAGAGCTCATGGAGCGGGACCCAGGGACCCAGGTCCTCACCTGCAATGCCTTCTTGGAGAACCACTGAGAGGCAGCCACACCACGCTCCTCGGGGAGCCAGCACTTCAGACACACCCGGCTGGCTCCTTGACCTTCACAGTGACAGCTGCGGGGTACGTGCACCGTCTGTGCCTATCAAAGGCAGACACCAGGCTGAGCTGCTTTCACCACCTGCTTGGGCTTTCTTCTCTGATGGTACCGTGGATTTGTCTAGGAACTGGTGTAGGAGGAAGCATAGAGGGCTGCTGGGTGGGGACTGTGCCAGAGGCTGCAGGCTTCCACTACCCGGCTCTGTGGACTAACACCTGACATTTCCAAAGCTCACTCACCACTGGCGGGGGCTCTTTCAGTTCCTGCAAGTTAGCGCTTTCTGTTGCCTCCTTGAGCGGTGCTGGCAGAGGGAGTTCAATTGCACTGGAGCAAGCAAGAACTGCAGCTTTCCATTTCTCTGCAAGGAGGCGGACGCAGTTCCGTGGAAGGAGTGTGTGGCGTGGCAGCCTGTGTGCTCAGGGCATCGCTGACAGGCCAGACGTGGGTCCGGCTGCTTTGCAGAGGGTTGTTTAAAGAAAAGATTTATTTGTTATTGATTTGAAAGGCAGAGTTAAGGAGAGAGAAAGAGATTTTCCGTCTTCTGTTTCATTCCCCAAATGGCCACATTGACCAGGGCTGGGCTGGGCTGAAGCCAGGAGCCTGAACCTTCAGCGGGGTCTCCCACATGGGTAACAGAAGTCCAGGTGCTTGGGCCATGCACCAATGTCTTCTCGTGCACATTAATGGGGAGCTGAATAGGAAGCAAAGTGGCTGGGACTTGCACTGGGCTCCGACATTGCCAGCCAGCTTTGCAAGTGGTGGCTTAACCCATTGTACTACCAAGGCAGTTCCAAGGATTTCTTGTTGAATCCTTTAACAGCCATGTGTGATCTTAGTCTATTTGGGCTCCTTTGATAAAAAATAACATTGGCCATGTGGCTTGTAAATGTCTAACATTATTTCTTGGAGTTCTGGAGCCTGGAGTTCTGGTAGACTGGTAAGTAGTGAGTGATGCAAGTTCTGTCTCTGACAGGGGCCAGCGCTGCAGCTCACTAGGCTAATCCTCTGCCTGTGGCGCTGGTACCCCAGGTTCTAATCGCGGTTGGGGCGCTGGATTCTGTCCCGGTTGCTCCTCTTCCTGTCCAGCTCTCTGCTGTGGCCAGGGAGTGCAGTGGAGGATGGCCCAAGTTCTTGGGCCCTGCGCTCGCATGGGAACCATGAGAAGCACCTGGCTCCTGGCTTCGGATCAGCGCGGTGCGCTGGTCACAGTGTGCTGGCCACAACTGCCACTGGGGGTGAACCAATGGAAAAGGAAGACTTTTCTCTCTGTCTCTCTCATTGTCCGCTCTGCCTGTCAAAAAAAAAAAAAAAAAGAAAGAAAGAAAGAAAGAAAGAAAGAAAGAAAGAAAGAAAGAAAGAAAGGTGCCAGGGGGACTCCAATTCAATCCAATCCCATCAAGGTGGCATGTACCAATGCCATCTCACTAGTCAAAGTGATCAGTTTCAGTTCATAATTGATCATAATGATAGGGTTAAGAGTCAAAGGGATCACATAAACAAGACTAGTGTCTGCTAATACTAACTGATAGATAGAAAGGACAGGCCATCAAAGAAGGAGGTACCTTTCTCTGAAGGGAGGAGAGAACTTCCACTTTGACTATGACATTGTCTAAATAAGATTGGAGTCAGCAAATTCAAAAGGCTTCCATAGCCTTGGCAACTCATGACAAGACCCTAGGATGATTATTGACACCATAAACAAGAGTGTCAAATTGTTAAGTCAACAACAGGAGTCACTGTGCACTTACTCCTCATGTAGGATCTCTGTCCTTAATGTGTTGTACAATGTAAATTAATGCTATAACTAGTACTCAAATAGTACTTTACACTTTGTGTTTCTGTGTGGGTGCAAACTGTTGAAATCTTCACTTAATATATACTAAATTGATCTTCTGTATATAAAGAGAATTGAAAATGAATCTTGATGTGAATGAGATGGGAGAGGGAACGGGAGATGGGAGGGTTGTGGGTGGGAGGGAGGTTATGGGGGGAAAAAGCCACTGTAATCCATAAACTGTACTTTGGAAATTTATATTTGTTAAATAAAAGTTTAAAAAATATTAACTGATAGAATTAGAAAGGAGAGAATGATCCAACATGGGAAGCAGGATATGCAGCAGACTTATAGAATGGCAGATGACCTAAACAGCACTCTGGCCTCAGAATCAGCCCTTAAGGCATTCAGATCCAGCTAAAAATCCCATGAGAGTATTTCAGGCATGGAAAGCCAAGACACTCTGGCCAAAAAAACCAAACCAACAAACAAAAAAAACCACTTAAATGAAAGATCTCTGTGAGTGACATCCTAGCGGAAAGAACGACATCCTAGCGGAAAGAACGGGCCATCAAAGAAGGAGGTACCTTTCTCTGAAGGGAGGAGAGAACTTCCACTTTGACTATGCCCTTGTCTAAATAAGATCGGAGTCAGCAAATTCAAAAGGCTTCCATAGCCTTGGCAACTCATGACAAGAGCCTAGGGTGATTACTGACGCCATAAACAAGAGTGTCAATTGTTAAATCAACAACAGGAGTCACTGTGCACTTACTCCCCAGGAAGGATCTCTGTCCTTAATGTGTTGTACAATGTGAATTAACGATATAACTAGTACTGGAACAGTACTTTACACTTTGTGTTTCTGTGTGGGTGCAAACTGTTGAAATCTTCACTTAATATATACTAAATTGATCTTCTGTATATAAAGAGAATTGAAAATGAATCTTGATGTGAATGAGATGGGGGAGGGAACGGGAGATGGGAGGGTTGTGGGTAGGAGGGAGGTTATGGGGAGAAAAAGCCGCTATAATCCAAAAGCTGTACTTTGGAACTTTATATTTATTAAATAAAAGTTAAAAAAATATGAATGAACAAAATGTGGTTCACAGAAACAGTGAGTGTCGCCCAGTCATAGAGACAAATGCAGCCCTGACCTGTGCCTCGGGGTAAGTGAACCCGGAAGGCTTGCTGCTGGCTGAAAGCCCAGAGGGCCGTATGTAGTACGGGTTCCTTTAAATGGAGCATCCAAAAGAGGCAGATTCGTGGAGGCACAAAGCAGGTGCTCGGTTGCCAGGGACAAGATGGGGAGTGACCACTTAGGGAGGACAAGGACTTTTTCTGGGGCTGACGAATTGGTCGGCAGTGGTGTGGTGGTGCTGGCTGCACAAACACTGTGAACAACCGAATGCCACTGTCCTGGCACTGTGTAAGTCATGCAGTTCATGTATTTTCCATAAGAAGAGGAAAGGGGTGTACTGTCTGAGTCTAACTTTGCTGTGCTGACTTGTTCACTGGGCCCTGTCCCAGGTGAGCTGGCAAAACCCAAATGTCCGCACTTTGCAGACACCACATCTTCGCTGCTGCATTCCCCCTCACCCTCTGTGGCAAACGGTTGGCTTTGCCCTGCCCCTTCCGCCTGCCGAGCACGCTCTGGAGCGCACATGTTTCAGGACAGAACACACATCGCCGGCTCATGGAATCGTCCCTGAACCACTCAGAATAGACAAGGAGCAACCATGCAAGTGTTTATCAGAGCCAAGAGGTGTGGTTAGGGCTACCGTGCCTGTGTTGGGAACCACTGCAAAGCATCATGGCATAAAACAATGGCAGGATTGTTCACTCACAGATCTGTGATGTGGAAGGGGCTTGTGTGCGGTGGCTCCTCTGCACCCGGTTAGCCTCAGACTGGGCAAATTGAAGGCTGGAGGCACGGGAAAGCTCATAGGTCTGGTGGGCCTGTCTGTACACCTGAGCTCTCCTAAAGTATCACAGCTGAGCTCCGAGGGCGAAGGTTCCTGGGTAGAGAGAGCCAGGCAGAGTCCCACCACAGCTCATGTCTCCCCTTGTGAGTCGCAGGGCGCACTTGTGCCTGTGATATCAAAATCTGATCACCAGAGTGCACCTGTGTCCAAGCGGAGGTGACGTGGACCTTACTTTTCTATAGGATGAGTGCCAAGAAGCTTATGGACATTTGCTGAAATCCCCACAGATCCTCCCCGTGAGATAGATGCACTCGCCCTGGGTCCCATGGTGAGCCCTCACCTCCACTGCTAGGCTTTTATTTCTCACTTAGTGTCTCTCCTCATTGCTAGACTGAGAGCTGCATGAGGCAGTATCGGTTTTGTTCAGAATGTTATTATCCATCTGTAGCACTCTGCCTAAATATTTATTGCATGAATAAATATTTTATTGCACTCATTTGTTTACGCGATTTCCTCTGCCTACTTTTGCCTGAGGACAGGAACTCTGTCTTACATTATTTCATATCCTTAGCACTAGGGGTGGGTGTGTCCAACACAGAAGAGGAACAACCATTCTTGTGAAATGAACCAACAGATGCATGAATTGGTGGCGGATTTCTTAGCTGTGCGTTTGTGTGCACAGGTGTTTCTGCAAGATCTTTATCTGCCAGCGAATCTCAGCGAGGACGGCAATTTATTTTTCTTGCAAGTGTGCATTAAGAGCCCATTCAATTTACTAATTAAATGAATACATGTGCAAATTTGTAGCTGATTTTTTTCTTAGAGAAACAAGTTGAGAGATAGGAATTGTCAAAAGATTTGAATTGGATTTTTGTTTAGCAATAACTTTTTTTTTCGGCTCAGATCCAGCAATCAGACTAGCGTGTGTTTCTCAGGTGGGATTATTTTGTGCTCTGGGGGCATTTGACACTGTCTGGAGACATTCCTGGGCGCTCAACTGTCAGGGGGGGTGCTGCTGGCACCTAGTGGGGGAAGCCAGGGATGCTGGCAAACTTCGCACAATGCTCAGGCCAATTCTACACAAACAAGAGTTATCTGAACACAAATTTTAATAGTTAGAGGTTGGGAAATATTGGATTTGAACCAGGGAAACAAAAGCAATTGAGACACCACCTTTATCCTTAATAGGCCCACAAAAGAAACACATGGGTAATGAATACTTATGTGGAAAGAACTTTCTCGTAATAACAGAAATGAGTTAAACAAATGGGGTGGGAAGTCACTAGCAGGCATGGACTCCTCTGAGAGTTACACAGGAGGACCAGTCGTGCAAAGTTACATAAAAGCTGTGGCTATACTTGGCAATATTTGGAACGAGTGGGAGCTGATTAGAAGGAAACTGATGTCTACATTATCAGGAATGAACACTCAAGATGGACATAAGGATCTGCCAGCTTCTATAAAGATGTTCAGCACCATAGCTAGCATACTGAGCATGTCAATGTTAGTTTTTGCTTTAATGAATGACAGGTTCATGGAAAAAAAATGGAGCCGAAAAACAAAAGCAACAACAATAAAAAACTGAAAACACAAAAACTCTAAGACTGCAGTGGCTCCCAATTCTTCCAGTGAGGTAGAAGTGCTCTTCTCCTCTCCTGTCCAGAATTTCCTTCCTTCCTTTTTTAAGGTATTATTTATTTGATTCAATTTCTTAAAGAGGCATAGAGAGAGACAGACATAGATCTCCTTCCACTGGTTCACTCCCCAAATGCCCACAGGAGCCAGGACTGGCCAGGCCAAAGCCAGGAGTCAGGAACTCAATGTAGCAGTCACACATGCAAGACAGGGACCCAAGTACTGGAGCCATCACCTGTTGCCTCCTAGGGTGCACGTTAGCAAGAAGCCAGGAGTGGGAGCAGAACTGGGACTTGGAGCCAGGCATTTCGATTCGGGTTGTGAGCATTCCAAGTGGCGTGTTACCAATGTGCCAAATGCCTGCCCTGGGAGTTTTTCTTTGGTGATGGGCAATAATCAAGCTACATGCCTCTTAGCTTTAAGTCCACCCTTCTCGGCCTTGCTTCATGAAACCGGAGCCAGATCCTGTTGACGTTTCTCCTCTGACAGCCGGTGGGATTCCAGGCACTGTCCAAAGAGCGCAGTGGAGTGCCCTGCAGTGGTCTGTCAGTGGAGACTTCCCCTCTGTGGCTGCTACTATTACGGCTTTAGTTAACGTGGGGTTTACGTAATGATACAGCAGAAAGTATTCTGTAGGTCCATACTGAAAGGCTTGTTTCTAAGGTCCCTGCATGAATAAAAAGTTGGACACCAGCATTGCACAGCAAAAGAGAAGCTGAGGAGAGAAAGATCAATCCATACCTCTGTTCCCCTAAGGAAGCCTGCCTCAGTTTCCCCTGTTAACTACCCTCCTCTGGCACAAGTAATTCGTTGGATGAAGACTCCAAATTAGACTCCCCGGGTTTTAGTCCTGAATTTGCTACCATGAAGATCTATAACCTTTGGCAGATTATATAACTTTAATGCATTGGAATTACTCTTTTTTTAAAATGAGGGACTTTTTAATGGTTATTGAAAGGGAAAACATCTTTTAAAAAATATTTATTTATTTGAAAGGCAGAGTTATAGAGAAAGAGCGAAAAACAGAGAGAAAGAGATTTTCCGTCAGCTGTTTCTTCCTCAAATGGCCAGGGCTGTGCCAAGAGGAAGCCAGGATCCTGGAACTCTATCCTGGTCTCCCATGGTGGTGCAGGAGACCAAGCACTTGGGCCATTTTCCACTACTTTCCCAGGTGCATTAACAGGGAGCTGGATTGGAAGCGGAGCAGCTGGAACTCAAACCAGCATCCATATGGGATGCTGGTGCTACAGGCAGAGGCCTAACCCACTGCACCACGATGCTAACTCCTGAAAGAGAACTTTACACAATCCCCTGAAGTGCAGATAATATAGAAATGTCTTCCCAGAGCATGCCACCTGTATTAGTCTCCTTTCCATTACTGTAAGGAAATATCTGACCCAAGATGCTTTATAAGAAAAGAGGTTGCTTTAGCTCACAGTTCTGGGTGTTCAAAGGCATGACGTTGGCCTCAGCTGGGCTTTGTGGGGACCTCACTGTGGATGGCAACACAGGGCAGGTGCACATGGCAGAGGGGATGACCACACCATGAGCCAGGCATCCAGGGTGACAGTAGGAGCCAGGCTTACTCTTTGCACAGTGACCTCTATTGGGAACTGTCTTAACAGTTCCAACAGCAGGGTCCCAGTGACTATCCACCTCCCCCTAGAGCCACCTCTTGCTGCCACACTGGGGTCGCAGCTTCTAACACATGAGCCCTTGAAGCACAAAACCACATCCAAACTAGTAGTGGCAAACAGGAAATTCACAAAGAATAGTGTTTTTTTTTAATTTTGTGTTTTGCTAAGGTAGGACTTTGTCTCCTAAATAAAGGGAAGTGGCCTCGTCAGCAGCAGGACCCTATTTTATGAAGACCATGACTCGTACATGCGTATAACAGGTGTGAAGACCATGACTCTTACATGCGTATAACAGGTGTGAAGACCATGACTCCTACATGCATATAACAGGTGTGAGGACCATGACTCTTACATGCGTGTAACAGGTGTGAGGACCATGACTCTTACATGCATATAACAGGTGTGAAGACCATGACTCCTACATGCGTATAACAGGTGTGAAGACCATGACTCATACATGCATATAACAGGTGTGAAGACCATGACTCTTACATGCGTATAACAGGTGTGAAGACCATGACTCTTACATGTGTGTAACAGGTGTGAGGACCGTGACTCTTACATGCGTGTAACAGGTGTGAGGACCATGACTCGTACATGCATATAACAGGTGTGAGGACCATGACTCTTACATGCGTATAACAGGTGTGAGGACCATGACTCGTACATGCGTATAACAGGTGTGAGGACCACGACTCGTACATGCGTGTAACAGGTGTGAAGACCATGACTCTTACATGCGTATAACAGGTATGAGGACCATGGCTCTTGCATGCGTATAACAGGTGTGAAGACCATGACTCTTACATGCGTATAACAGGTGTGAAGATCATGACCCATACATGCGTGTAACAGGTGTGAAGACCATGACTCGTACATGCGTGTAACAGGAGTTAACATCCCCGGTTCCCCGGTGCTGGTACAGACTAAGTAGCTGCAGAAGAGGGCAGACTTGTGAATTCAGCATCACAGGAGTCAACATTCATTGAGCACAAACCGCGGACCCAGCTCTGCTGCAGGGGAGCGTTCATGGAGCAGCTCACTGATTTCCCACAGCGGCTGTGGGAACCCACGCAGCTGGCAGTGTTTCCTCTTCATGTGGATGAGGCCGTCGAGGTCTCGATGCACTGGACGACTTGCCCAATTTCTGGAGCCCAGAAAGGGCAGAGAGAGAACATAAGGACCCTCAGGACTGTGGCGCTGCCTCTCAGAGCTGCAGGGAGCTGTGATCTGGAGCAAGAACAGAAGGCGGATGCTGGGAGGGACTGGGGCAGTCTCCTAGCCTCACTGCGCACAAGCCCGGGAGATGCTGAAGCCGGGACCCAGACCATGTGCACAGCTCTGCGTATTGCAATGGCTATTGTTCCTGGGCCCAGGACCCTGTTTCAAGTCTCGGCTTCTCAGGTATCTCTCCACCCCTGTAGCAACTGAATCTATGTCCTAACGTGCATTAGTAATTTCCTACACGGCTATGTGTTTTTAATATCCATGTCTCCCTGGTCAACCATATCTTTTCCATATGGAGTTTGAAAATCACACAGATGAAATGAGAACAACGTGTTAGATAGGAATGAGGGAATGGTTGCTTGAATACACACACACACACACACATAAATTTAAGAATAAAATTATTTCAATCAATTGGTATTTATGGAAAAACACCAGAATCTTCGTAAATACCTTCATGCTTAAAATATTTTAATTGGTTTAACTAGCCCAGGAGAAGGACATAAAGAGAAGCTTGGGATTTATAGTGACTCTGCTAAACACGATGGATTCTTGCCGGGCATGCTTGGCGGGGTTGGGCTGGGAAGCCCTGAAGAACAGGAGCCCTGGCAGAGAGCTGCTGGGGCGTGGGAAACGTGGTGTGGCAGGAAGACACACGCTGCAGAGATCGGATGGCTACTGGCTTGGGGAAGAGACAGTTAAAGCTTCCCGGTGCCGGCGAGTTATATCACACAGCGCCGGTGCCAGGTCAGCAGTCTGCACAGAGCTCGGCCGAGGCTGGTCGTGCCAGGCGGTGCCAAACATCTCTGGCAGCCCCGTAGAAGATCCCCCAACCCAGATTCCACTCTGCAGCTGGGCGAAGCTTTGACGAGTGTCTTGTGAGGGGGAACTATAAGCTGAGCTGGTGCTTCCCAGACGAGCCCCATTGGAAGCACAGAACTCCCGGCTGCCGGGAGCCTGCAGACGCCATGACAAAGGGAGCCCTGCCCAGGTGAGATGGGGCTTGGGGTTTGGAGGCTGGGAGTCTGGACTTTGTCTCTGCCTGTGCACAAGGAAGCCAGTCTGCTGGGACTGCTATCTGTCGGGGAGATTGATTGCTTGAGTGTCTGTCACCGTTTCCCTGATTCCTTTTGACAAAGCCAGAGCTGGCTCAGCATGCAATGCGGTCAGACAGCCACCTCTGGCATCAGGGAGATGGCTTCCCAGGGTTTCCCAGCACACTCAGCCACCAGGAGTCCTAGCCCAGCGGCTGCTGGACTGTGACAGCAGCACACGGAGACAGATGAGCCTGTGCCCACGGGGGAGTTCTCTCGGAGTCTCCGACTGCAACTGGGAGGGTGACAGTGGAACACTGCAGAGACTGGGGCGCTGAGTTCTAATTCAGAGCCTGCGCCAGGCTTGCCTAGGAGCTGAACGGTGCCTGGGGGAGGGGGCGGGGAGTTCCACAGCATTTCAGCACTCTGTCCTTGGATGAAAGAGATGATTACCTACTTGTATTGGCTGTGATAAGTCTGAGTTCCTGAGTTTTGTCCCGTTTACCTCTGATTGCTGAGTTCTTGGCCCAGGGCTTGTCATTTGATGCACTAGAAATGGCCCACCCACTAAAGCTTTGAATGTCAACAAAACATAGGCATGGGCTTGGAAAGGCGGTGAGATCCAGGTTACGCTCCATGGAGCCTGCCATTTGGAGTTTCTGTGAAATGAGCAAAACCCGACGAGGTCGTGTCATGACGATCACTTTCATCCAAATGGGAGAGGCTCCCAGGCTAACGGTGGGCAGATGTGTGGGTGTCAGAGCCTCAGCTGTCGGGTACCTGAGACCCCAGGGACAGATCTGAGGGATGGAGAGAGAGAGAGGACAAGGTAAGGGCCGGGCTTTGAGCAGCCCTGTCACAGTGGCCGGATGAGAAAGATGACGTTGTACCCAAGCTGGGGTCGACCTTTGCCAGGCCTGACCCATGTGGAGGTTGAGTGAGCAGCACAAACAAGCAGGGAGCACTCTGCTTTGACAACCAGCAGGTCTGCCCAAATCACCCCTCCAACTGGACCCAGCGAGAGCCAAGCAGGATCCTTTACTTCCCTGGTGAAATCCCCGCTGTGGCTCCTGTGAGCTCACGGCTGACTCCAGTGCCCCCGTGTCCATGCCCCACCCTGTGACCCTTGTGGAGGAGACACCCTGCTCCCTGCTCCAGGGATGCTCGCGCCTGGCGGTTCTCTGCTCGCCCCCCCGCCTCCCTCGTCTTATGCCCACTTAGGCTGGGCGCCCCTCCAACAGCCTGTGTCACCTGCACCCATTATTTAGAACTCAGCTTGGCTGTAGTTTCCTCCAAAAAGCCTTCGCCAGCTGCTTTGGGTGTCTCCTCTCCCTGCCAGTGCCTGGTGTTCTTCCACTGCACACCGCTGTCGTGCAATTGCCTGTGTCTACCACTCTGCCTCCCTGAGAACAGGGCCTCTGCACACAGAGGGAGAACGTCACCCCACTGCAAGGAGACGGAAAGAGCATCCAATGCCAGCATAAGGTCAGGAGGCTTCCAAGGGTGATGTGGACCCTAGAGGAGCAGCAGCCCTTGCAGACAACAGCAGCCAGGGGCTCTGAGCAGGATCCAGAGCCCAGGTGCCAGGATCCAGGGTCTCAGGGAGGCTGTGCCCGGTGCTGGGTTTCAAGGCTGGGAGATGGATCCCTGCAGCTTACAGGCATCCACATTCTCCAGCCTGCTCAACAGCTGCCTTGGCTGCACAGGTGGACGCCAACAGCTGAGCTAAAGACCGAAGCTGAGTCAGGATTTCCAGGCAGACAGGGGCAGTCGGGGACTCGGGGGAAAATAAACTGTGATTTTTAAAGTTTTGATTCCAGCACTGACTGACTCTCAGATGACAGTCTGTCGTCATCACGACCTGGACAATTTGCACAAAGAGCTTTTCAAAGGCTCTGACTTCAGCCTGGTATCAAAACCCGTGGCCCCCCTGGTGTGGGAAGCGAGGAGCCCATTCCCAGGGGACCCAGGTACACACAGCACTGCCCCCTGTAGCCCGAGTGTGGCATGCGTGGGTGGGCCGTGACCCTCAAGCGCCGTCTAGTGGACGGTGCTGTGTTTTGTGCCAAGGTAGCCGCGAGGGCAGAGGTGGAGCAGATGCCACCCCAGGAACGTGAGCTGAGGTCTGCCCTGGAACTGTGACAAACCTTGAGTACCTGGTGAGGCTCGAAAGGAACCCAGGACCCAAGGCCCATTTGCTGCAGCCCAGCTGGGTCCAGGGCTCAACGGCAGCAACACAACAACTTGGGATTTTTGTTCATTTGTCTTTTCTCAGTCCCTCGGGGTTGCTTTTAACTGAGCCGACTTTCTCACCAATGCTTCCTTCTGGGTGGCCAAGAGGCAACCTTGGACAGCTCCAATTACTCACCCCAGGGATGGGCAAGGACCTCTCTCCAGAGTTCAAGGAAAGTCCCAGATCCTCTGGGAGGCAGCATTTGGCTCCCAAGCCCTCCCCCACATGCAGCCCTGGGGTCCAGGGAATGCAGGCCTGGGGATGCCCCCTTCCTCCCATACCCAGAGGCACCTGGGGTCCTGACCACGACCAGGGCAACACCCTGGTGAGCTCCCAGCCACACAGTGCCAGGGCATGAAGGCAGCTTAGACCTACCTGGAAACGTCGCTCCTTTTCAGATTATTCGTGGAAGGGCAGTGCTGTAAAACCCCTGCCTGCTTCTTGATCACAACGCAGAGAATAAACAAAAATGGACACGGAAGCCGGGCATGCCCCTGGCATGCAGATGTTGCCCCCCTCACTTGATGCTTCTCCCCAACGACGGAAAAGTTGTCTACATCATTTGGATCCCATTCATATGTTGGAGTTCTGGCATTTGCTTTCATCCCTCTCTGTTTTCAGTCCTGGTTTCTTTAACATATTCCTTCAGGAACGGACACATTTATCCAAGTTCTTTTACTCGTTCTCCTGGGATCAGTGCCTTCTCGTTGCAGGTGAAGAAGTTGAGGTCGAGAGAAAGGAAACAGTTTTCCAAGGTGGGCAGTGGAGGGTAGCAGGTTCTGGGTGGGACGAGGTTCTGGGAGCTCTGATTCTAGTTCATTGCCTCTGGTTTACCTGGATAAACTACTCACCTAAGGTCTTTGTCTCCATATATCTGCGAGGAAGGGGAATGGGAAGGCGTATTGTTCTCCTTTTGGTGTCTTCAAGAACTGATGCTGAACATGAGTGATGTTTGTGAGCTGGGGCTCCCCAGAGCTCTACATACTGGGCGAGATGGGCGGGGGGGGGGTGGGGTGGGCAACAGGCATTGGTTCTCCCTCAGTGATTTCATTCATTAAGCAAATACTTAGTGCTCACCTGGTCTCTGTGAGTGTGGTCTTTGTCCCATGGACAAGCGGTGACAAAGCTGAGGCTGTGCTGACAGAAGCGTTCTGACGGAAAATTAGACACAAGCGTGGAAATGAAAAACACCAGAGGGAACTGATCGCTCTGATAAGGACTGGGCAGTGTTGACCTTGGACTGAATAATCAGGGAGGGCTAGGTACCAGGGGAGGTGCAGAGGGCCTGGCTGAGGGAGCGTGGTCAGATGAGGGCTTGTGTTTTAGGGAACCTGTGGGTGAAGGTTTGTTTGTTTTATTTAGCAGGGCACTGGGAAGCTTGGCTCTTGGTTTCTGGGGTAGGAATGGCTGCAGGGAGCTGGTCAAGAGGTTATTGGTGAAGCTCAGTGGGAAGTGAGGTGCCTTGGACTGGGTGGGGAGTTGTTGGGACAAGATGTACTTTGGAGATGAGTCCACAGATTCAAGAAGGGCGGAGCAGATGGGCTGCGGGCAATGGGGTTGTTAAGGTTGGCAGAGCTGTTTAGGGAAAGAGGAAAGTTAATGATTATCCTTAGACTTTTTAACACGCTCAACAGGCTAACACCTTGGCTGTCTCCCCCAGTTTCCCAGTTTATTCTGAAGGATGAGTGGACACATGGGAGAGATTCAGATTCCACTACTCCTGCATCACTCGCATGGCCTGGCATCACACAGGTGCATCTTTATGCAGCTTGTCTGTCATTACCCAAGGCAAGGATCCTGTCATTCTGCAGGAGAGGTGGAGGGTCCTGCAGCCCCTGCAGGTGGAGGGGGCCAATGCCACACCTACTGGCTCCTTTGTTGCTCGCCGTGCCCCATCCAAGGGTGCAGGAAGCTGGGCTCAGCCGCTGTGGTCTGCAGGAGGCCTCAGGGCTGGAAGGTGTGGTGTCTCCCAGCCTCACTACACAGCGGCTGCTGCAGACACAGGGTGTGGAACGGCCCATCTCGCTATTGCCTCCCACACCCTTCCTTTCCCGACTTCTTCCTCCTGGTCACTTAAAGCCTGGTCAGTGAACCTGCAGGCAAACACACCTGCGGGGGACCACAGCCAGGGATGGAGGCCAGAGGAGTCCCACGCACAAGAGCCCCACCTGAAGGAATGAGTCCTTGAAAAGCATTTTCTAGACAACAAAGTCCAGAGCAAAATGCTTCCCTTGACTCCCCAGGAGCAGTCCCCAGCATGAGCGTGAAGAATGGGGTGATTGGACGGGGTGGGGCTCCTAGGATCCAGGCCCAGCAGCTGAGATGAGAGCTTTTTCCCAGCTCTGAGCTTCCCAGCCTGGTTCCTGGTGGTTTGCCCAGGTCCCTCCAGATTTGCCACTCTGTGCACCACAGAAGCTGCTGTGTCTGCCCACCCCAGGCAGGGAGGGGGTCTCTTGCTCCTCTGGATTCCACAGTGCTTGCTACTTGCTCACCCTGTTTTGCCCAAGTCTGTTATCCGAGGGATGGAGAGCACTGGCTTTGTACAAAACACCTACCAGGGAAGAAACCTGTGAGCTGTTCTGGGCCAGGCGTGGCCCTCTCTGTGGCTGGTGCTGGCAGTGCGCGGGTGTCCGCTGTGGGCTGCAGGGCTCTGTCAATATTTGGAAAGAAGAAATTCAGAGATGCTGGGAAACATTCCATCACCAAGGAAGAAAGTAGATACAACTAGAATCTGCCAAGGTGATATTGATTTCCAAAGGACAAACAAAACCGGAGGAGCAGACGAAAGGTTTTCCTATTTAAAACAGTAAATGCACTCTTATGAAGAGATGTTGCCTTCTCTCCTAACCTGAAGACGATTTAGATGCACTCACAGTAACTCCATCAACATGAATACAGCATGAGAACATTTTCTGTTTGGACTACCTAGACATTCAGAGAAGATTACCAAATGAACTGGGAACTTATCACTCTGTCTGCTTTAACATTTTGTTTTAAGAAAAGTCTTATTTTACTTGTTCCCCCTAAATATTTATTTATATATTTGAAAGGCAGAGTTACAGAGGAGGGGAAGGGGAAGAGAGAGAGAGAGAGAGAGAGAGAGAGAGAGAGAGAGAGAGATTCCATCCTCTTGGTTCACTCCCTAAATGGCTGCAACGGCCTGAGCTGGGCAGATTGGAAGCCAGGAGCCTGAAGCTTCTGGGTCTCCCACGTGGGTGCAGAGGTCCAAGCACTTGGGTCATCTTCTGCTGCTTTCCCAGGCGTGTTAGCGGGAAGCTGGATTGGAAGTGGAGCTGCTGATACATGAATTGGTGCCCATATGGGATGCCAGCAACTCAGGCGGCAGCTTTACCAGCTAAGCTACAACGCCTGTTCCTTTATTTTACTTTTACATTTTTATTTATTTATTTACTTATTTTTACTTGAAAGAGAGAAACAGAGAGACAGAGAGAGCTCAATCATCTGCTGGTTCAGTCTTCAAATGCCCACAATAGTCAAAGCTTAGACAGGCCAAAGTGAGAAGGCCAAGGACTTGAGGTACCTCCCCTGCTGCTGCCCCAGAATCTAGAATCCATAGCAGCACCAAGGGTTGAACTCAGGCATTCTGATTGGCAATACAGATGCTCCAAGCAGTGTTCCATCTGCTGTATCAGATACCTATCCCAAGAATGAGAAACTGTAAACACCATATATTTATGGTGCTTTCATGTCACTCATAATTATTTTAATAATAAATGAAACACATTTTATACTTCTGTTCTTTAATTCAATTTTTACTGATACACAGTGTTTACATTTTTATGAGGTGCAGGATGACAATTTGATACTTCTCTACAATACGTAATGATCAAGGCAGGGTAATTAGTATTTCCAGCTCTTGAAAAATTAATCATTTCTGTGTGTTGGAGACCTTTAGCCTCTTGCAGTGGTTTTGAGATCTGTCATAGATTTTGTAGGACACTGTTACCCCACCAGGCTAAAAAATACCAGGTCTAATTCCTCCTAACTGTACTTTTTTTTTCAGCATGGTAAGTTTTATTTAGCAAGTTAGAATACACAGGTGCATGAGGGCTTCATTTGGGGAGAGTGGGCCAGGAAAAGCTAAAGGGGAGTTTTATACCTGCTCTGCTTGTGCTGGGGCCACAAGGTGGAGAGAGAGAGAGAGAGAGAGAGAGAGAGAGAGAGAGACCTTTATCCTACACCCAGATTTTTATTAGCTTTGACAAGGGGAATGGTTACATAGTACTGCCCCCAGGTCCCAGGTAAGGGGAGGTGCATCTTGGGGAGGGGTCATCTGATTAATGATAGGATCTTATGGGGGGTGTGGCCTCCAGCTCATGAACCTCATCTATGTCCCTGACTTTTCCCACCTCATTTCCCCCTCAGAGATTTCTGACCCTCAATCTTAAATGGATGCTGAAGGACACAGAGTCATCATGGCTTCTCCATCTACTTCCTAATGATCATGGACACAGCCCCTGCCTGTCTGGGGTCTGGAAACCTCTTCCTATCTCATCTAACAAATCTGTTTCATCAGCTGGAGTGTTTTCAATCACCACCAATGGTTGTGTTCCCTACATGGCCATCATCACTTTCAGAAGTTGTGGAATTCTGAAACACTCAAGTTTATCAATCAGTATGAGCAAAACTGGAAGAAAACAAGTTGTGAGTGGAGTCTCCTTTAGGATGGGAAGAATATATTCCATCGATTTCCAGATGGTGGGTAGTGGTAGGCTGTCCTTATCTCACCTCACCACATCTCTCCTCCCCTTCTCTGTCTCTAGTGATGACTACTTTGCTCTCTTATCATGAGATCAATATTTTAATTTCTACGAATGAGTAACAATGTGCAGTATTTGTATTTCTGTGCCTGCCTCACTCAGTTAACATGAAGTTTCATCCCCACGTCATCTACTGAACCCCAGGCGACAGGATTTCATCCTCTTTTTGGCTGACATGCATCCCATTATGTATGTGTACCACGCCCTCTTGATCTATTCAACCACTATGAACACCTGGGTTGATTCCATATGTTTGGTTATTGTGAGTAGTGTTGCAGTGAACATGGGAGCACAGATATTTCTTTGATATAATGATTCCATTTTCTTGGCATGTATACCCAGTAGTGGCATTGCTGGATCATATGGTACCTCAATTTTTAATTTTTTGAAGAATCTACAGTCTGTTTTCCATATGGCTATCCTAATCCATGTTATCTCCTACAATGTTTGAAAATTCTCCTTTCTTGGAGAGAACTTTGACTACGACCTTGTCTAAATAAGATTAGAGTTGGCGAACTCAAAAGGTTTCCATAGCCTTGGCAACTCATGACAAGAGCCTAGGGTGATTACTGACGCCATAAACAAGACTGGCAATTATTAAGTCAACAACAGGAGTCACTGTGCACTTACTCCCCATGTAGGATCTCTGTATTTAATGTGTTGTACAATGTGAATTAATGCTATAACTAGTACTCAAACAGTACTTTACACTTTGTGTTTCTGTGTGGGTGCAAACTGTTGAAATTTTTACTTAATATATACTAAATTGATCTTCTGTATATAAAGATAATTGAAAATGAATCTTGATGTGAATGGAATGGGAGAGGGAGCGGGAGATGGGAGGGTTTCGGGTGGGAGGGAGGTTATGGGGGGAAAGAGCCACTGTAATCAATAAGCTGTACTTCGGAAATTTATATTTATTAAATAAAAGTTAAGGAAAGTTCTCCTTTCTCAACATTCTCATCAATGTCTAATTTTTTTTTAACCTTTTGGAAAATAGACATTCCAGTTGTGGTGAGATGAAATCTCATTTTGGTTTTACATTTTCTTGATGATTAGTGATGTTAATATTTTTCATATACTTGATGATTTAAGTATTATTTCTGCTGTATCTCATTTGCTTTGGTATGTTTTTATTTTTGTTGGTTTCTAGAATTTTTTTATTTCCCTTTAATTTTTCTAGTGACCACTTATTGTTCAAGAAGTTGTCTAGTTTCCATATATTTGTGTATTTTTCATTGTTCTTCTTTTTCGTTGGTTCCAGTTTTATTCCATAGTAGTCACACAAGATAAATGATATGATTTCAATTTTTTAAGAAATTCATTGAGACTTGATTTGTGGCCTAACATATGGTCTCTCCTGGAAAACACACCATGTGTTGACGAGAAGAACGTGCGTTCTGCAGCTGTTGGGTGAAATGCTATGGAGATGTCTGCTAGGTGCCTTTGTTCTATGGTTCAACTCCAAAGTGCCCTTTTTGATTTTCTGTCCGGGTGATCTGCCCATTGGCGAAAGTGGGCTATTGAAGTCCGCCACCATTAGCATAATGGAGTCTGTTTTTCCCTTTAGTTTTAATAAGATTTGCTTTATATATTTGGGTGGTCTAGTGTTCAGTGGACATATATTTATAACTGCTACGTTTTCTTAGTGAATTCATCTATTTATCAATATATAATGACTTTTTTTTTTACAGTTTTTTAAAGTACGTTTTATCTGATATGAGTGTCAGTAAATCTTGCTCACTTTCAGGTTCTATTTTCATGGATATCTTTTTCCAGTCCTTTACTTTACTTCAGTTTATGTGTGTTTTACCAGAGAAGTGAGTTTCCTGTCCTGGGCATGTAGCTGAATCTTTTTTTCATTTATTCTTTTCTTTTCTGAATTTTAATTTTTAATTAGTTTTACACAGATTCAATTCTAGGAACATTATGATACTCCCGTCCTTCCTCCCTCCCTTCTTTTCTCTTCCTCCTACCCATCTTCTTTCTCACCTTCTTTTTTTAAATGTTTAAAAGATTTATTTATTTATTTATCTGAAAGGCATAGTTACAAATAGAGAGAGGAAGAGACAGAGAGCAGTTTAGCATTCTGTTGCAGAAGGGCTGTTGGTAAAGTTGCCCCCCCCACCCCCGTTTTAATAATGTCTTGTCTCAGCAGTCTTAAATGTCCAGGAGAGGGGGTTTCCCAAGTAACAGATGTTCCAGCAACCTTTTATTTTTATTTTTTATATTTATTTTATTTGAAAGTCAGAGTTACAGACACACACACACACACAGAGGGAGAAAGAGAGAGAAACAGACAGACAGACGTAGAGAGCTCTCAAACAACCAGTTCGCTCCCCAAATAGCTGCAATGACTGGAGCTGGGCCAGGCTGAAGCCAGAAGCCAAGAGGCTCTTCTAAGTCACCTACATGGGTTCAGGGGCCCAAGCAGTTGGGCCATTTTTCACTGTTTTTCCAGGCCATTCGCAAGGAACTGGATTGGAAGTGGAGCAGCAAGGACTTGAACTGGATGTTATGTGGGATGCCAGTCCTGTAGGCGGTAGCTTAACCTACTATACCATAGTCTGGTCCCTTTTTTAGTTTTTGAGATAACATTTTAAATTTACATTACAGTAAAAAGGCTTACTACTTCATAGAATAAGAAACTTAAAAAACTAAAGCAAATGACCCTAGCTTAGGAAATAGAGACAATGGCTATAAACAATAATTGAATGGAAAAATCACAATTTCACCCATATACAGTAAATTTTAAAATAACCGCATATCATTAAAACTATAGTAGTCTCACATTGTTAACCACTGATAGAGGTACGAAGCAAAGTCTTACTAAACTATCTTTGCAGCAGTAATGATACACACAGATATTCCTTTTTTCTTCTTTTTTGTTTGTTTTTTAAATTTTAGCTCCCACATATAAAGGAGAACATGTGGTATTTGTTTTTCTGGATCTGGCTTATTTCACTCAACATGGCGTCTTCCAGTTGCATCCATTTTGCTGCAAGTAGTAGAATTTAATTCTTTTTTTCTAACTGAATAACATCCCACTGTGTGTGCATGCCACATTTACTTCATCCATTCCTCTGATGAAGAACACCTTGGTTGATTCCAGATTTTGGCTATTGTGAACAGTGCTGCTATGAAGGTGGAGGTGCAGGCATCTCTGATACATTGTTTTCAAGCCTTTTGGGTGTATACCAGTAGTGGGATTGCTGGATCACATGACAAGTCTATTTCTAACTTTTTAAGAGATCTCCACACTGTTTTCCATGGTGCCTGCACTAATTAACATTCCCACCAACAGTGTATGAGAGGTTCTCTTGGTCCACATTCTCACCATCACATGTTACTCTCTCTGTTTTGTGTTTTAGCCATTCTGACATGGGTGAGGTTTTGATTTGCATTTCTCTGGCTAGTGACGTTGAGCGTTTTCACATATTTGTTGGCCATTTGTATTTTTTCTTTTGAGAACTGCTCATTAAAGTCTTCTGTCCATTTCTCAACTTGATTAGCTGTTTTTTGTTGTATTTTTAAAGTTGCCTATATATTCAGGATTTTAATCTTTTATCAGATAGGTTTGCAAATATATTTCCCCATTCTGTTGGGTGTCTCTTCACTCTATTGCTGACAAGTTTCTGAGTGTGATATAGTCCCACTTATTTAGTTTTGCTTTTGTTGCCTGTGCTTTGGGGATCTTATCCAAGAAGTCATTCCCTATAGCAGTGTCTTGGAGTGTTTCCCCTACATTTTCTTCCAGAAATTTCATACTCTTAGGTCTTAAATGTAGGCCTTTGATCCATATTGAGTTGATTTTTGTATATGGTGGTGTGAGGAATGGATCTAATTTCATTCTTTTACATATATGAATCCAGTTTTGCCAGCACCATTTGTTGAAGAGACTGTCTTTACTCCACTGTATTATCTGAGCACTTTTGTCAAAAATCAGTTGGCTGTATGTATGTGGATTAATTCCTGGACTCTATTCTGTTCCAATGATCTATGTACTGGTTTTTCTACCAGCAGCCTGCTGTTTTAATACCACAGCTTTGTAGTGTACCTTGAAGTCAGGTTTTGTGATGCCTCCAGTCTAACTTGTCTTGTTCAGGATTGCTTTCTCTACTCTAGGTCTTTTGTGATTCCATATGAATTTTAAGGCTGCTTTTTCTAGTCTTGTAAAGAATGTCATTGTATTTTGAATAGGGGTTTCATTACATCTGTAGGTTGCTTTTAGTAGTATAGATATTTTAGTGATACTGATTCTTCTGATCCTTGAGCAAGGAATATCTTTCCCTTTTTTGTGTGTTTTTGAGGATTTCTTTCATCAATGTTTGATAATTTTCATTATAGAGATCTTTAATTTCTTTGGCTAAATTTATTCTTAAATATTTAACATTTTGGTGGCTATTCTGAATGAGATTTCTTTTTCTGTGAGTTCATTACATGCATACAAAAAACCTTTTTGTAACCTGCAACTTTACTGAATTGGTTTATCAATTCTAGCAGCTTTTTGGTGGAGTGTTTAGGTTTTTCCATGTATAACATCATGTCATTTGTAAATATGGATAATTTGACTCTATCTTTTTCAATATTGATTTCTTTAATTCTTTCTCCTTCCTAATTGCTCTTGTTAAAACTTCCAGTACTGTATTGAATAAGAGTGATGAAAGTGAATATCCTCGTGTTGTTCCAGATCTGAGGGGAAATGCTTTCAGCTTTTCCCCATTCAGTATGATTTGGCTGTTGGTTTGTCATATATAGTCTATAATTTTGAGGAATGTTCCTTCTATACCTAATTTGTGGAAGATTTTAATCATGAAGAGGTGTTGAATCTTATCAAATGCTTTCTCTGCATCTATTGAGATGACCATATGATTTTTGTTCTTCTTTCTGTTGATGTGATTTATGACATTTATGGACTTGTGAATGTTGAACCACGCTTGCATTTCTGAGATAAACCTCATATGATAGTGAAATATGATCCTTTTTGTGGTTTTGGATTTGATTTGCTGGTATCTTGCTGAGAATCTTTGCATCTGTGTTCATTCAGGATATAGGCCTGTATTTTCTTTTCATGTCATGTCTTTGGTTTTTGTATCAAAATAATGCTGGCCTTCCACTCTGACTATGGCCTTGTCTAAACAAGATCGGAGTTTGTGAACTCAAGAAGCTTCCATATCCTGGGCAGCTCATGACAAGAGCCTTGGGTGATTACTGACATCATAAATAAGAGTGTCAATTGTTAAATCAACCATGGGAGTCACTGTGCACTTACTCCCCATGTAGAATCTCTGTCCTTAATGTGTTGTACTAGGTGAATTAATGGTAAAACTAGTCTTCAAAAAGTGCTGTATACTTTGTGTATTTGTGTGGGTGCAAACTGACTTTTCCTTGGTTACTGCTTCAATTCCATTGCTTTTTTTGGGGGGTCCTTTTAGGTTGTCTATATCTTCTTGAGTTAATCTTGGTTGGTTATATAAATCCAAGCATTTGTCCATTTCTTTGAAGTTTTCCAGTTTATTAGCTTATAGTTCTTCCTAGTAGTTTCTTATGATCATTTGTATTTCAGTGGTATCAGTTGTAATGTCTCCTTTTTCATCGCTAAATTTATTTATGTGAGTTTTTTCTCTTTTTTCTTTGTTAGTCTGGCTAGAGGTTTATCCATTTTGTTTATCATCTCAAAAAACTTTTGTTGATCTTTTACATTTCTTTAATTTCAATTTAATTTTTTCTGCTCTGATCCTTATTATCTCTTGCCTCCTGCTGATTTTGTACTTGATTTGTTCTTTTTTTTCCTAAGTCTTCAAGATGCATCATTAGATCTTTAATTTCAGAAATTTATGTTTTTTAATGTAATCACTTAATGCAATAAAGTTCCATGTTAATATTGCTTTTGCTGCATTCCAGATTTTGATATGTATGTCTTAATTTTCATTTATTTGAAGAAAGATTTTTATTTCCTTTTTAGTTCTTCAATGACCCATGGCTCATTCAGTAGCACATTGTTTTATTTCCACATATTTATGAATGTTGTATTATTCTTGCTGGTGATTTCTAGTTTTACTCTTTTGTGATCTGAGAAGATACATGACATGATTTCAATCTTTTTAAACTTTTGAAACTTGATTTGTGGGCTAATATGTGGTCTATCCTAGAAAATGTGTCGTGTAATCATGAGGAGAATGTTTATTCTGTAGCTGTTGTATGAAATGTTCTGTAAATGTCTGTTACGTCCTTTTGTAGATAGTATCTTTCAACTCTGATATATCTTTATTGATTTTTTGTCTGGATGACCTGTCCATTGAGGATAGTAGGGTGTTGAAGTCATCACTGTTATTGTATTGGAGTACCTAATAGTATTTGCTCTCTCTCTCTCTCTCTCTCTCTCTCTCTCTCTAATTATTGTGTTGTTTTGGAGGTGTCATTCTACTTTGCTTCCTCATGTTTCCTGTGTCCCCATGCCCCATGCTGACATCTGCCCATCCGGTATAATTGTACCTTCTTCTTTATGGAGTAGGTTTTACTGGAAAAGAGGTGTCTTTTTTTTTTTTTTTTTTTTAGCTGTCACTTGGCTTGTTGCTTTGGCTTTGGTTCTAGGTGAACCAAGGCATGTAGTCTCTGAGTGACTTCTTTTGTCTTAATTAACGTCAGTTGTGTATATAGTGACACAGTGATCTAGTCCGCTTCAGTTTGTAGGGATAGAAGTGTGGATTTGAGATGAATAAGGGTTTCCTTGGGCGTGTACCTTTGGCCCACAGAGTTTGCTGTCAGTCTTCCTGGTGAATGTTATAGTCAGGGCCTCGCTGTTGGTGCTACCCTACTTGTCCTACTGGCAAGCCTGAGTGATGCTGAGGTTTGTGGCACCAAATTGCTTTGGCTCTAGGACTGCATGAAACAGGTGAACCCTTCCTTAGGTCCTGCTAGGAGAGTCCAACTGGTGCTATGGCTTATAACACCAACAGCCCTGGTCCTAGGACTAGTGTACATGAAGTGAACCCTGTTCCAATGCCACAGGGTGATTACAAGCTATACAGGAGATTTTACTAAAGAGGGTATGATTCCAGAGAGATAGAATGAAGATGGGTTCTTCCCTGTGTCCACCAGGTAGATTCCAGTGGCACTCAACAATTTAGAATGAGTTGTTATAGTCCTGGTGTTAGAGGGTGTTGTGGGTTCAGTACCCAGATCTCCCAGGATGGGGGAAGATTTTTTTATGGGCTGCTTCTGGTGTTAGCCCACAGCAGCTTAGGCACATTCCTTTGGCTCACATAAAGTGCGTGAGTATAGCTCTGGAGATAATGTCCAAAAACTCCCGCTGTTGCAGGATGCAGGGGACCTGTCTTTGCCCCACATGTTTCCCTGACTCTATGATGTTGGGAGGATCAGAATACAGGTGCTGCATGGCTTTTCACTGCTGAGTATGGTGCTCTGTGGAGGGCTGGGTGAAGGAAAGGAAAGCAACATGGCTTCCCTGCTCCGTGCCAGGCAGTTGCTCAGACCTCCATCAACCCTCCAGGCTGCAGTAGTACAAGTCAGTGGATGGCTGTGGAATCCCCTTTCACCTAAAACCGCGAGTGGAGCAAAGTGTGGCCATTTCTTCTTGCGTTAAGGAGGTAAGACAGCGGCTCACAGCCTGCAGCTGCCTGTGCCGTGTGGCTGGCTGCAGAAAGTGTCTCTGTCGTCTCTCCTGTTGTTTGAAGTCTTTTAGTTCTAATTTTTAAATTTTTTTCACTTCTTTGTCAACAATGTCCATAGACAGACCCCCGGAAGCATAATCCTTCCCTTTTTTTTCTTTTAAAATCCCATATCAACTTAAATTTAGTGTGGCTGCAGCCTATTAAGCCATCATGGGTCTCCTGCATTTTGCTTTTATTTTTCCTATTCCACCAGTCTGTATATTTTGATACAGAATTTTATCCATTGACATTCAAGGTTATTGATAAGAAGTTAATCGCTTCTGATAATTTTTTATGCTCTTTATTCATTTGGCCCCTTTCATTATTTGCCATTGTGATTAGGCAGTTTTTTCTAGCAGCAAGATTTAATTATTTTCTCTTTTCATGTTTCTGCTCTGTGAGTGAAATTTATTCTTTTGTATATATTTTCCTGATGGTAGCTATTGTCAGTTTCTTCCAGATGTAGAGCTTCCTCAATAAGTTATTTTTAGGCCAGTGTAGTGATGATTAACTCTTTTATTTTTTTGTTTATCTGAAAAATACTTTCCTACCTCGTTATTTTAGGATAGAATTGCTAAGTACAGGACTTAAAGGATAGCATTGTTGAGTGTAGTATTCTAGGTTGGAAGTTGTTTGTTTTTTCTTTCAGGACTTTGAATATATGATCTCATTCTCTTTGGCTTATAAGGTTTTTCTTGAGAAATCTGGTGTTGGTGTAATGGGGATTCCCTTACATGTGACACAATATGTTTCTTTTGCTTTTAGATTTTTATTTTTATCTTTGGCCTTTGAAAATTGACTGTAAAATGATTTGGATCAAGTCTTTTGAGGTTGAGTCTATTTGAGATGCTTTGAGATTCATCTGGATGTCCATATCTTTTATCAACTGGGAACTTTTAGCTATTATATCATTAAACACATTTTCGATAGTGCTTCCCTCTCTTCAACTGGAACCTCCAAAAGAGAGTATTTGTTCACTCAAAGAATATGTCATGCAGGCTTCATTCTTTTTAATACTTGGTATTTAATTTCTTTGCCTGAGTTATTTCAAAAGCTCTGTCTTTAAGTTCTGATGTTTGTTCTTTGCCTCGGTCTAATCTGTTGTTGAACCACTTGATTATGTGTTTCTATTTCATTGATTGCATTTTTCAGCTTCACTTTTTCTATTTGGCCCTATTTTATGATTTCCATCTCTGTTGAATTCCTCATTCACAGAATTAATTGTTTTCCTCATATCACTGAATTGTCTGTGTCTATTCTCTTGCATACCATTGAGCTCCCATAGGCTCATTATTTTGAATGCCTTTTCAAGCACTTCATAGAGCTGCTTCACCATGTGTTCTGTGCTGGAGAATTACTGTGTTCCTGTGTATCTGTCATGACTCCTCCCCTTTTTCTTGTTCCTTGTATTCCTACAAGGTTGGTGTTAATCACTGCCTCTTCCAATGTTGTAGTTTCCATAGGAAAAGCTTTCTTTTTTTTCCCCCAATTTGACAGGGCATAGGATATCCATTCGATAGGTGCTTGGTGTTGGTTCCAAGCGAGCACAGAAAGGTCACCTCCATATGCTATCCTCAGCTAGGAGCCAAGTCAGCCATCTCTACAAATGTTGCAATAGTCTAGTCTGCAGCTCTTCCTGGAGGTAGTGGTGTGATTTTGCAGGGGACATGGGTTTACAAATGTGCGCATCCTCAGGCGGCGATGGTATGAATAATGATTGTGGCCATGGCAGCTGTAGTTCTTGAAGCACAAGACATGCAGGGCACTGTCCCCAGTTGCAGCAGGGGAGTGTGGGTGATTCCAGGGCAGTGTCAGTCCCAGAGCTGCCGAACATGGAGGGGTCTGTTCACTTCCCTGTAAGGCAAACACTGGCCCCTGGCTCCTGGGAGAGTCTGCCTAGATGCTGGGATCTCCTCCTGGCCCTGGAGCAGGGTGCAGTGTAGCAGCAGCTCTGCGAGGAAGACAGCCCTGTACTTTGCCAGCTGGGGCTCTAGGTGTTGGGAAGGGCTCCATGTACATTGCTCCTTTGGAGCAAAGGAGTTACATGGAGCCCAGACAGCTCCGCAGCTGGATTCAAAGACGGAGGATGGTGGGATTCAGTCAGAGCTGCTGGTCCACGGTGATGATGAGGGCCACTGGTGCTTTCCTGCTTGTCTTTCCTCGACAAAGTAGAGTCCCCCATCCAGGGAGCTGGGGGTGCAGCTACAAGGCACTTCGTCCCTGTCTCGATACTGCTGTGCTGGGTCCCCTTGCTCTCCAGGGCTCCCAGCTCTCCCTTGCTGAACTCCAGAGATCTGCTCCAGTCCTTGTCTCCTTGGATCTTCTCTGAGGTGGAGCTGAGTGCAGGGACTCCCTCCTCAGTCATGTTGGATCCTCTTGTTATCTTTCATTTTAATTGCTATTTATTTTGTCTTAATATAGTCTTCTTTTCATTATTAAATATCTACATTACAGCTAATTTTTGCCTGCTATTGAAACATATTATCTTGTTACAATAAATTGGCTCTTAAAAATCATGCATTTATTATATTGTACATTTTATAAAATATCTCTTTTAATATAACCCTATCATAGAAAAATGATTCATAGCTTATCATTTTGATCCATTTGCGCTAAGAACCACATGAATAAAGTTCTTTAAATAAATACAAAATAACAGCTACTCACGGTGCAAAGTGAGGAATGCAGCCCAGATCGGAAGACTGAAAACTGCAGGAACACGAGTGAGAAAACGAGCAAGGTCACCTGAGGTGCGTGGCTCCGCGGTGGCACTGAAACAGGATGTGACTTAAGATCAGCTTGGAAGGATGCGTAGGAGTTTGTCAGGCTACAAGAGAAGATCTAACGCAGGCAGCCAAATACATGTATGTACAGAAAAGTACACAGTAAGACAGCAGGATGGGGGAATTTGGAATGGAAATAAAATCTGTCCAAGGATGAAAAAGACTGGGAGAGGACTTCAACCTCCTGCCAAGAGTCCATTCTCACCTCTGTTGTCCCCCAGGCAGGCCACCTTCCCTCTTCACACTTGGTCCAGGAAGCCACTCTGGGTCCTCCAGTTCCCCAGGCATAATCTGCTCCAACATCTTCTCTTTTTTTTTTTAAAGATTTGTTTATTTTTATTTGAAAGGCAGAGTTACAGAAAGGCAGAGTCAGAGAGAGAGAGAGAGAGAGGTCTTCCATCTGATGGTTCACTCCCCAGATGGCCACAAAGGCTGGAGTTGTGCAGATCTGAACCCAGGAGCCAGGAACTTCTTCCCAGTCTCCCACGTGGGTACAGGGGCCCAAGAACTTGGGCCATCTTCTACTGCTTTCCCAGGCCATAGAAGAGAGCTGGATGGGAAGTGGAGCAGCCGGGACTTGAACCAGCACCCATATGGGATGCCAGCACTGCAGGCGGTGGCTTTACCCTGTATGCCATAGCACTAGCCCCACAACATCTCCTCCTTCTCCGAATTGCTGGAATCTCTGGCCCCTATCCTTCTTGTTTTCCACTTCTCAAGTCTCCCACTGGGTCTGAAATGCTCTATAGACCCAAGGACATCCTGCTTTCTCCATGTCCTGGTACACCATTAGATTCTTACAAGGTGCACAGAGCAGGCTGTTCACGGGGGCAGGGTTGTGGGTGCTGTCAGAGGCTCTCAATCAGGGCTCCTCCGGCCTCTCCTGGGCGTTCCAGAGCAGGTGCACCATGTGTCGCTCTCCACCCAGGATACGGCCAAGCCAAGCTTGGCCAGTGGATAGCATCTTCCTCCCAGCCCTGAGGTCAGGGCCTCAGCAGCAGGTGTCTGCCGTACAGACTTGGCTTACTTGATTTCCTTCTCTTCCCAAAGTCCATTCCCCTCTCCCCACCCTGCTTATCAGGAGCTGACAATCACGTGACGAGGGATGAACCATGAGGGCAGCATGTGGTCAAGGAAGAGCAAGAAGAAATGAACTAGTTCAGCGTTTGCACTCAGGGATGGGGATTTAGGCATGATGGTGTCCAATGAACAGGATCCGCCATACTTAGAATTACCAGGAAGCTGGTAGAGAGGCAGCCCCATCTGTTGTTGGCGGACACATGCTCATGTGAATGTGTTGTTTTCTTGTTGTTGACAGACAGGCCCTGCATCCTGAATCGTTTCTTAGTCACATTTTACTCCTGCATGGTGCAGGGAATTTATTAGAAATAATGGGGAGGAACACGGGGGAACAGAGGGTTGAAGCAGATACCGGATGTCAATCCGAGGCCGTGCACGCTGTGGCGACGGTGGGCATGCAGGAAGGAGGAGCCCAGGGACCACCTCTGCAAGGTCTGGCCAGGGCAGAGAGGCAGGGAGGCCAGCTCTGACAGATGTCACATTTTCTAGACAGAAGTGGTTAGTGACTCAAAATAGGACAGTGTGGAGCACCTGAGACTGTCAGGAAACAAGGAGTCCAGGTGGGGACACAAGATTCCCAGAAAGCAGAGTGTTCACCGCTGGGGCTTTGACCTTCCTAAGGGTCTCCCTGCCCTGTTGCAGACCCCTCACCATTTGCTATCTGGTTGTCTCCCTTCTTGGGCATGAACGGCATCGAGTGCGATGGGGACGTGGTGTCGGGGTCTGCAGCACGGCTCTCTGTGTCTCTGAGTGCACTGTCCGTGTCTGCTGGCTTCTGTGTCTCATCTTCCTTGTCTCCTGGCAGTTGTTGGGTCTTACTGCTTTTGTGATCAGTGCGTGTCCCTGGAGTGGCCAACGCTTCTCAGAGGGAGAATGCATCTTGTCGCCTGGAGGGACAAGAAAGCGGATGAGACAAAGACTTGCCAAGGCAGGGCGCCTGGGATTGAGTCAGGACTTGGGCACCTGGGGAGCCCAGGCTCTGTAGCTTCTGCTCCAGCAGATGCACAGGGCGTGTGCCTGTCTGCTTTCTGCTGTGTCTATCATTGTTATTTGTTGTGCATTTTGTGGCATTTGGCAATCTTACCAGTAGGGGAGATTGCTGAAAAGCTGGATCTCCACTGTTTGAAGTAGTCCAGCTGCAACAGGAGTCCTCCGGTCCAATGTCAAAGTCCCAGATTCAACTCCACTGCTCCAGCTCTTGGTGTCAGCTCAGCATTTGAAGTCCCTCCATACTGGGGCTTTGCCGTGGCCCGGAAGGGGACCAAGAAGGGAAGGAAAGATGGGGCCTCTTCCCTGCAGCCCCTCCTGCTGAGGGCTTGCGTTCTGGGACACGTCCACTATCTGGGTTTTCCTGTGTCCTGGGTAATTGGACACGTCTAGTAAGAGCAGACAACTCTTCTTCTGTGTGATTTAAACGGGCAGTAAGAGGCACCGTCTGCACAGCAGACACGTGAGCACTCCTTACCTGTGTGCACTGTGTTTGAGGTGAAGGACACATCCTCCTGGCAGAGGTTAGGGTTAGGGTTAGGGTTAGGGTTAGGGTTAAGGCTAGGGTTAGGGATAGGGCTAGGGTTAGGGATAGGGCTAGGGTTAGAGTTATGGTTAGGGTTGGGGTTGGGGTTAGGGCTAGGGTTAGAGTTATGGTTAGGGTTGGGGTTGGGGTTAGGGCTAGGGTTAGAGTTATGGTTAGGGCTAGGGTTAGGGATAGGGCTAGGGTTAGAGTTATGGTTAGGGTTGGGGTTGGGGTTAGGGCTAGGGTTAGAGTTATGGTTAGGGTTGGGGTTGGGGTTAGGGCTAGAGTTAGAGTTATGGTTAGGGTTGGGGTTGGGGTTAGGGTTAGGGTTAGGGTTAGGGTTAGGAGGAGCCCCTTTCTGCGTGAGTGCACCAGATCCAAGGGGAGTGGGTGTTCTCCTGGGGCAGGGCACAGTACAGACCTTGCTGGGACATAGACTCTGTCTGCCAGCCAGTTTGCGATCCTGTCTCCTGTGGTTTTTCATCATAGGCTAAGGTAAGGCTCCTGTAGACCTGACCACAGAGATATGGTTCCTAGGAAGCCTGGTCCCTGGGGCTCAGAGATGGGACACTTGGGCCTGGCGCTGTGGCGTAGCTGGTAAAGCCACTGCCTGTGATGCCAGCACCCAATATGGCATCAGTTCATGTCCTGGGCTGCTCTACTTCGAATCCAGCTCCCTGAGGTAGCCTGGGAGAAGCAGCAGAAGATGATCCAAGTACTTGGGCCCCTGCTGTCCATGTAGGAGACCTGGATGAAGCTCCTGGCTTTGGCATCTCCCCAGTCCTGGTCACTGTGGCCATCTGGGGAGTGAACTAGCAGATGGAAGCTCTCTCTCTCTCTCTCTGTCTCTCCTTCTCTTTCTGTAACTCTCACTTTCAAATAATAAATAAATCTTTAAAAATAATAGAGAGAGATGAGAAACCTAAGTGGCCACAGGGTCACGAAGATAACTCAAAGGCCTGAGCACCATCCCCGTGCAACTCAGACTCTGGGCTGTGGCCAGGGGGGCCCCAGGTGCCCAGAATGTTGCTTATTCCTGGGTCTTTCTGGAAGCCAGTGATCCCAGAGCAAAGAGACGTGTCACCTTTAAAATCCAAGCATGGGCCGAAATCCCTGTGTCGATGGGGCAATGTGGTGTGAAGCCCACAGGTGTGACTCCTGCCCAGAGCCATCGGCACAAGTGCCCCACTGGAGGCCGGGTGCCCCATCTTGATACACAGTGCTGTTCTTAGAAATCTACTTAGTGATGGAGGGAATGAGTGACAGACTCAGTCGGAATATCAGCCCCACAGGGAGGCGGGACCTATGTGGGCCTCCTGTGGCCTCAGCATTCCAGGTCGTCTGATGCTACAGCCATTTCATGTCTCTGGTCTCTACCTGTTCCACCCAGGCGTCCCCATCATTACTGTGCACATATAGAACTCCCTGTTTTTATCTCTGCTCCGTTTGTGGCTGGGGTTTGCACTCCGTGGCTGAGCTAAGACCCAGGAACCAAGGAGCAGGCAGGCGGGACTCCGCCTGGCGCGTCTGGTGGGGCGGCTGCTTCCTCGGCTGGCATCTGTCACACACGGATTTTCCATGGCCGAGGAACAAAATGCAGGAAGCCTTCCTCAGAGCCTGATGCTCCTCGTCCAGGCGGACGCTCATAACCGTGTGGCTCCTGTTGAGGACGATGGTCTTCGCCAGGGCAACTTCCAGCAGGGACGGGAACGCACAGCTCAATGCTTCCAGACTCGGTGAGCAGAAAGGCCCAGTCACCTCCACACAGGCTCCCGCCAGGGTTTCCCCCAGGAGCACAATGGCAGTGGAATTCTAAAGCCCCAATTAAGTGGGAAAGGTCCCTTTGGAGGAAACAATGGGCCTGAGCCAAGCAACAACAAAAAAGGCTACTTAGTTTGGCGACCTTTGTTAAGAAGAATCCTTAAAAAAAAGCCCCCCTTGGACCCGGATGAATGGGCCTGGATCAGCCTGTAGCCCCTCACAGTCACACTCGGGGTTCATTGAACGCTGGGGGTGTGGGGGCCCCCTTTTGTGGCCGCAGTTGGTCATGAAACAAAAAACAATTGCTGGGTTCTGAAGGGGTTTCTGCCCTCCCCCCCATTCCCCCTCCATCTGGGCCAGGACCAGTGGGGGAGGAGAAGGTGAAATCTGTCAAATGTACAGAATTTGCTGGAAAAAGGTCGAAGTTCCATTTCAAGTCCCAAACTGAATGCAGGCTCCCTGGCTCTGCCCCCCTTTGTCCCCGGTGTGGTTCAGGCCCCGGCCCTGTGGGCAGGGAATGGGACTCTGTGCAGCTGTAATCCCCACCACCACACCGGCAAAGGCTGCACCAGGGTAATCAGACCTTGGTGGCCCGGAGATTTGGGGTTGAGTCTGGAGAAATACTACGTGGAAGGTGGAAGGCTCTCGCCCCCTCCTGCCTCTTGCTGTGGGAATTTTCTGTTTCACATGGCTTCTCCCACAAAAATGCGTGAGAAAAAGTGACAGATGGGAATCGAACTAACTCCTTAGCCTAGCCCATAACGAACCATTTGCTTCATAGATGCTCATAGAATCGTAACATCAAAAAGCATAAAATTTATCGACATTGAGTTAATCTCGGGTCCAGAGGTCCTTGATGGAGTGTCCTTATTAAACATGATGTTTTCAGGGATATTCACTGTGCATCTGTTAAACCACAAACTGCAACAGGGAAAGGATGTGGCCTCTTGTTTCCTAACACGTGTGTAGCGTAGATGCTGTGTGTTTTAGGCAACGCCTCCATTTTCTGGGGCCTCTGGGGCTTTCTGTAAAGCAGGTATGATCCTGCTTCTCTGGGAATTAGTTCTGAGGATGGAGGGAAGCAGCAGGCGCTCTCTGAGCCCTTGGGGTACGCCAAGCATTGCAGCGGCTCACCTGCCCCGGCTCTCAGCAGTTCTGCACAGGGATGTTTTCTCAGGATCCAGTGAGGCACACACAAGGATGTCAAGGCCTAGCCCAAGACCACAGAGTTAGCAAGGATGGACCCCTGACCCGGAGTGAGCTCTGTGAACCCCAAGCCTTTGCATTCCACAAGACCTTGTCTGTCCGCAGATGGACGCTCGCTGTTGTCCAGGAGTTCTCTCGGCTTCCGCGTCCTCTTGTTCCCTCTTG
The DNA here is from genome assembly GCF_033115175.1 of Lepus europaeus. NCBI lineage: Eukaryota > Metazoa > Chordata > Mammalia > Lagomorpha > Leporidae > Lepus > Lepus europaeus. Next base: position 4,518,190 of record NC_084839.1, read on the forward strand.
CTCAGCCTAGTGTGAGGCCCGTGCACAGCATGCCATCTCCTGTGCCGTCTCCACCAACAAGGGCAGCTCATGGGTGCTTTTCTTCTCAAGTGGCCATGCACAGCTGCAGAGCTGGCATGGATCTGGGCAAGCAGGAGAGGCACCTGGGAGTGGTTGGGGAGAGTTCCAGCCTTGGAGACTTCCAGGCCCCTGGAGTGCTGGAACTAGGCCCTCCAGGCTGTCCTGTGGGCTGGGCCGGGGCACCCTGACCTGAGGTCTCTGTGAAGTTGACCTCTCTGGTTCCATTCACTCACAAAGACAGGGGGGTGGGAACTGGTGGTGCCTTCTGCAGCCACCGTCTGCACGTCTGGGTGTCCTCCCTCCTTCCAACAGGGGCACAAAACACGGCCCCCCCACCAGCTGTATAACGGCAGGAAGCCCGGAGACCCAGGTGCCCGCGTGCCTCACCTCTCCCCAGCAGTGGGACCTCAACCCACCTCCGGGTTTATTTATAGGTTCACAAATCCAGTCGATGTCTGTCCAGTGATGATCACATGATCATGATCAACATCACAGAGGGGGAAGATCGACCCAGGTCCTGCAGTGGAAAGGCTGGTGCAAAGCTAAATCTCAACGCCACCCAATGTCGTTCCAAGCCTGGGGTGGGAAGGGGGATGCTAGGGGACAATTGCCGTGGAGATGGAGGACGTTGGGGACTTCGGGAGTCGTGCGGAGGGGTCTTCCCTTCCCTCTCTGCTCAGAGCACGTCTTGAAGGGAGCCAGTCAGTGGCAGCCATGGGGGTGGGTAGAGGGCGGCTCAGCTGCCCTGTTCTGGGGGTCACCGGCGTTAGTGGCAGTGTTAGGGCTGCAGCGATGATGCTGGCGGTAGTGACAGCAATGGCAGTGGCCGTGGGTCTCTGGATATGTCTTGCCCCTCTTGGATGCCCTTGCTTTACAAGAACTTCCCCTTCTCGAAGGAGCTGTGCAAGGAAGGTGCTTCTGTCCTCTCTGACGCTGAGGGAGGGCAGTGGCTCACCCAGAGTTGGAGCCACAGGGCTGCGTTTGCTCCAGCTCAGGCTCAGTGCCTTGTGGGCCAACTCCCAGCACGTCCTGAGCCCCACCTGGGAGCAGGCTGTGCAGCACAGCTGTGGTCAAGTCTGTGTCCCCCATGGCTCCCAGGGCCGTGGACTCAACTCAGGTTGGGACAGATGCTGCAGCTTGGTTTTGTTTGTCATTATTTCTGTGTTCTCTGTTTGCCCAGCAGGGTTAGGAGATGCACCAATCTCCTTTGGGCCTCTTGCTGGATGCAGAGGCAGTGGGAGGAGTCAGTGTGGTGCATGGTGGCAGGGTGGAGCCTCCGAGCCCAGGGAGCGGCTCTCTGTGATCCTCTAGGAGAACTGCTTTTTTTTAATTTTTTTTTTAAAGATTTATTTATTTAGTTGAAAGTCAGAGTTACACAGAGAGAGCAGAGGCAGAGAGAGAGAAAGAGAGAGGGAGGTCTTCCATCCAATGGTTCACTCCCCAGTTAGCCACAACAGCTGGAGCTGCGCAGATCCGAAGCCAAGAGCCAGGAGCTTCTTCAAGGTCTCCCACAGGAGTTCAGGGGCCCAAGGATCTGGACCATCTTCTACTGCCTTCCCAGGCCATAGCAGAGAGCTGGATTGGAAGTGGAGCTGCTGGGTCTCAAACCGGCACCCATGTGGGATGCTGGCGCTTCAGACCAGGGCATTAACCTGCTGTGCTACAGTGCCAGCCCCGAGAACTGCTTTCACTCTTCCTTTTATCCTGTGTTCTGTCTGCTCCTACTGCCTTTCACTGCCGATCCCATTCTAGCTCTGGGGACCTGCTTCTGTTTAAAATGAGCAGAGCTGGCAGCACACCTGGCTGACATCCCAGGCAGGCAGGTGAGCTCCCAACACAGCCTTTCTCAGAGTTCCCACCCTATTAATGTATCCTTAGAGAGGATGACAGCTTCTGGAAGGCTGGGCCTCTCATCAGCTTCATCATGCAAGCGTCTTGCTAAGGGCTGTGGTGATGGCACCGACCAGGGCCCAAGCCACGGACACCAAGAGAGCATCACAAACATTCACCTGTGATGAACGTGCAGCATTTGGGAAATGTTGTGGACAGCAGAGAAAGGTGCCCCGTATTCTGCCTTGTGCACTCGAGGAAGGCTCTCAGAAGGAAAGGGGTGAGTGGACACTGAAGGGTGAGTGTGAGGTGACAGGCAGGTTGAAGGGGCAGCCAGGCCAAGGGTGCATACACTTGGAGCCACGGAAGCCAGGTGCAAGGTATGGGCTGACCCTAGGCAAGACTGAGTGCAGGGCGAGGAGAGAGGGGTTTCTTTTATTTTTTTAAGATTTATTTATTTATTTGAAAAGCAGAGAGAGAGAGAGATAGAGAGAGAGAGAGAGAGAGATATCTTTCCTCTGCTGGTTCACTCCCGAGATGGCTGCAATAACCAGGACTGAGCCAGGCTGAAGCCAGAAGCTTCAACTGGATCTCCCACATGGGTGCAGGGGCCCAAACACTTGGGCCGTCTTCTGCTGCTTTTCCAGGCCATTAGCAGGGAGCTGGATGGGAAGTGGAGCAGCCGGGACAGGAACTGGCACCCATATGGGATGCCGGCGTTGCAAGTAGCAGCTTAGTCTGCTGCACCACCATGCTGGCCCCAGGGTGAGGGGAATTTCACCTCTGGTGAACGCCCTGCAGGATCTGCGTTTTGTAAACAGTCTCCGAGATGCTGGTCAATGACTTTGTATTTAGAAGTCCTCAAGAGCTTTGGATTTTTTTTTAAAGCAGCTCACAAACAAAACGTTTAGGTGGGAGGGAGACCTTTGGGAACGTGTATCATCCCTCCAGATCTGAACCTGGTGCAGTTTGCTGTGTGGACGGTCCCTTGTGAAGACAGTGGCCAGCAGTGAAACAAATGAGCTGTAAAATAGAAAGCAAAAGGCAAACACAAACAGGTGCAGTGCACCAAGTTGATCATTTAGATAAATTATGCCATGCACACATCATTAAATATCCACTTCGCAAGTTTTAGAATTCAAATGTTTTGTGTCCTGGCACTGAGAAAGAGCCACATGCTCGCAGGGAAGCGTGTAGGGGCACAGGGTGTGCGACAGGGGAGGGGGAGTCTGCTCTCGGGGAGGCTGAATGCATGTGACATGTCCACAGTGTGATTTTCTTCTTGGAGCACACTGCTCTTGCACCTGTTCTGCCTCTGTGTGGGTGTGGCCGGCCCCTGTGCCAGCCTGGTAGGAAGCCATCTCAGGGACTCTCTGGGCCCTGGGGGCCTCCTCCAAGCAGGTGTGCAGCACCCGGGGGGGGAGTGGTCTGGGGCTTTACAGAGACCCCGATCACTCTGAGCCTGAGGTTTTCCTCCCAGGAGCTCTGCTCCGAGGCTTCGATGAAGTTCCCTCCATGCACCTTTGATGAACCTGGCAGGCCTGAGAGAGGTTTCAGCCCTCTTCACTCTCTGTGATCCTGCAGCTCCTTCCATCTCCCGGCCGACAGTGGAGACAACAGGTCTAGCTGTTCCTGAGAGCAGAGAGCTGACCTGCGTACCCTCCGAAGGTGCTGACAAAGCCCCATGCCAGGCACTGCTTCTGGGTGTCCCTGTGGGCCAGGGCCAGGGTGGTCCCCTGGGACAGACTTCTCTGATCACTATGTGGGCTGTGCGCGTTGGGGAGAAGGGTCTGCTCAGCCCAGGTGGAGCTGGGAGGTGGAAGTGGCCAGGCTGTGAGGACAATGGGCCTCACAGTTCCAGCAGAACAGCCCTCCCTTGCTCCGGCTGGCCAGCTCGCCTCATTCTCAGTCATGCAAGGAAAGCAAGCAGGCTGCCCCACGGATGCCCGTGAGGGAGGGCGGTCACACAGGAGCCTGGGACAGGTGGGTAGAGACCGTGTTGCTGACCATTTCCCTGCTACCACCAGCGGGGTCCCCCAGGCCAGCAGACAAGGGGAGAGCCTGTGGCTGAGCTCTCTCTAGAGAGACCAGGAGAAGACCAGGAGAAGCACCTGGCTCCTGGCTTCGGATCAGCGCGATGAGCTGGCTGCAGCGTGCTGGCCACGGTGGCCATTGGGGGGTGAACTAACGGCAAAGGAAGACCTTTCTCTCTGTCTCTCTCTCACTGTCCACTCTGCCTGTCAAAAAAAAAAAAAAAAAAAAAAGAAGCCGTGGTGAAGTTACAGTGTGATTTGGACTCCAGGCCATTGTGCACAAGGCAAAACTGCAGCAGCACAACGGGCAGAGACTGCCGGGCTGGGGGAGGGTGGGAGGAATCGGTGGAGCACAGAGCAGTTTGAGGGCAGTGGAGCTGGTCTGTGTGCTACAGGAAGGGTGGATCCATGTCATTGCACTTGTTTGCAAAACCGTTCGTTCTGTGCAACACAAAGAGTGAGCTCCCCCGTGAACACGGATCTTAGGGAGGACGGTTGATGGTGTTGCATACAGTCATGTGCACCGCATGACACAGGAGCCAAGACGTGAGCAACTGGGAAAGCTGTGGCAGGCAGATAGAGGTTACGGGGAGCGCTCTGTGCCGTCTGCTCCATGTTTTCGTAGGCATAAAACTGCTTTAAAAAGTCTCTAATGTTTTAAGGAGAGGCCATGGAGGTGGGTTTGTTCCAGTCAAGCTTTCAGAGCTGGATAAGACTCAAGCAGGGCAGTTCTGGGGCTCCCCACCCCCGTCTGACACCTGGCTGTGACGGGAAGAGCTCGTCTTCTTCTGGTCCCCACGGATTTGCCTTCTTTTATGGCTTTCTGAGATGCATTGTTTCCCAAAGAGTTGGTGTGTGTAAGACAAGGGTTACCCACCTACGCCCAGGGGTCAGGTCTGACCGGTCTCCGGGTGTCCCCTGCTGGACGGTGGGTCTTCAGAGCGATCCTGCCGATCACCAGGTGTGGTCTGTGCCCCTGGACACTTGCTAAAGAGTGGGTGCCCATCCTCCTGTTGTGAGAGCACCCTTCTCCAACATCCACTCCTTCCCCAGCTGTGCACACACTCCTGACCCCCCGCACCAGCCATCCCTGACCTGTGTCCTGGCTCTCTGGGGACTTCCATGGCTGTCTGGAGTTGCTTCCTCTGAGCAGAGGCCTGGTTGTCTTTCTGCCTGCTGTTCCCAGCAGAACCAGCAGTGGCCAGTTTACAGTAGACATGCTACTGATATCCTTAAAGGAAAACATCTTTTATTTTATATTTGAGAGACAGGCAGAACTCCCATCTGATGGTTCATTCCCTAGATGCCCACAATAGCCAAGATAGGGTCTAGTTGAAGCTGGTCTCCCACATGGGAGGCAGGGGCCCAAGCACTTGAGCCTCACTGCTGCCTCCCAGGGTGTTCATTAACAGGAAGCTGGAGTCAGGAGTCGAGCCAGGCTTCCAACCCAGGCCATCCGTGTGGGATGTGGGAGTCTTAACTGCTAGGCCTAAGTAATCCATAAATGAATGAACCAAGTCACGTTCAAATTGTGCTTTCTTCTATTCTTCAACAGAGTATGGGATTATCCCACAGCTTTAGGTCTTGTCTCAAACACTGGGGTGCCCATATTTACCCGCTGAGCCAGTTTCCCTGGCGTCCCCCATGGGGCTCTGGGTCAGCAAAGCTGGGCAGGACATGTGGTCTGCCTGTGCACTCAGATCCCAGAGACTCTGAGACAGGTGGTGCATGGGCCACCAGGGAAAATCCACATAGACACAGCCAACAAGAGTGCATTAGAGGTGGGTGTTGTCCATCCTTATCTGGGCCCCTCTGGGCCCCTCTGGGACATGTGCATTGTCCAGTGGGATGAGCCAGCCTGAGCTGGAGTCCTTAGACTTGAGCTCTAGAGCCAGCTCTGCTGGGTGATAGAGATTGAGCAAGTCACTCCCTTCCCGGAGACTGTCCCCTCACCTGTGAAATTAGCATAGTTGACGGCTGAAAGGGCCCTGGGTTTAGGAATTCAGGGAGTTTCCATCTGGTCTCTGCAGTGTTGTTCCTTTGTCTGCAGGGGGGCTGGGCTGTGTGCTCCATAGGGAGCTGCCCTGGGTCTTACCATCCATGGCCCCAGGCCACGTGGCCACCATCACTTGAATTGTGTGGATTCCTCACTGAGAAGGTGAGATACAGACCCTCATCCCAGGCCTGCCCACCTGTTGCACTCCACTCCCACCTGAAGATCCACTGTGTGTCCACTCTCAGCTCTTTGCTGTCCAGGTTGTCTCAAAGGAAACCACTTAAGACCAGGAATCAAGGTCCTCAGGTTCTGCTCCCAGCTCTGCCACTAATGAATGATTGGTGGCAGTGTTCCTGACCTACAAAACCAGACAGAGCCAAACCAGACTTCTTCCTGTGGCCTACAGAGCGCGGTCCTGACCTCAGTGGTTTGACTTGTAAGTCTGCGGAGAGATGGAGGCTTAAGACATTTGGAGGAAACCCCACTCCCTGCAGAGGAGTCTGAGGTTGAGCCACACTTGGGGCTCTCCCGGTCTCAGTCCCAGGGTTTCCCTGACCAAGCCGTGCGCCGACATCAGCGTCGACAGCCGACCGGTGGCTACACACTGGGGGCCCACAGCAGCTGGTGCTCGCCATTCTTTACATTTCCTTTGGGGAGTTTCCGGGATGGAAGGCCCTGCCTGCTGGGCTTCCGGAGCAGATGTTCTGGGGCTGACAGGCAAGACCACATGCATCACAGAGACGCTCGTGGGGGCTTGTGCAGAGGCCACCCGCGTGCTGCAACGGCGTGCAGAGCCACCAGCAGGTACTCCAGCCGCGGCTCTCACCTGCTCAGAACCTTCTCTAAACACCAGAGTCTGCCTTGAGTGACAAGCAGCTGCTTCCAAGCCCCGATGGAGGGTGCCGAGAGTCGAGCACTGGAGGTGGGGAAAATCACTGGATGCTGTTCTGTGGTACAGAGCATTATGGTTTTCTCACAATATCATTACTGCTACATTTACTGAAGTTATTAAATACCAAACTGTGCATTTTTATTTATGTATTTATGTAATATATATTTAATTATATACATTTAATATGTAAAGATAATTTATATACTATATTTTATGTGTGTATATATCTGTGCTTATTTTAATTATTTATTTGAAAGACAGAGAGGGCCAAAGCCAGGAACGGTGGACCTCACTGAGTCTCCCACGCGGGTGGCAGGGCCCACATCCTTGAGGCATTGCCACTGCCTCCCAAGTGCACACGAGCAGGAAGCTGGAAGGAGCAGAGCAGAGACTTGAGCCCAGGCTCTGGGAGATGAGATGGGGGCCTCCCAAGCGGCGACCTGACCAGTGCCCCAAACATCCATCCCCAAAACTAGCACCAATAGCCACGATTTCTGAGCATCTGTTCATAAGATGCTTTCCTCATATCGGCTCTTAGAAGTGGCTCCACCTGTCCACTTCATCCATAGGAAAGCGGCCACGTGCATGGCCTCATGCTGGAGCTTGTTCGTGGTGAGCTGCAGGATGAGCTCACAGGTGGCTGGCGCCCGGAGTCTGCCGTGACCACCACTGCCCTGTGGGATGCTGGCGCCTCAGAGGGATGGGATCATAGCAGGGCCAAACCTCTTTTGTTCGCGAACACTGAGAAGAGGCTCTGAGTGTCACAACTGCTGAGGCGACGTCCTGAAGTGTGTTAGGGGAAGGTATTTTACACACGCAGGCATTCTGTTAGAATTCCAAAAAAGAAGCAAACGAAACAAGCGTTGGGGAAATCATGGCCACCTCCATCGCCTAAGTTAGGGGTGGGGGACGTTTTCTCTGCCAAGGGCTATTTGGGTCATTTTACATTTGTAAAATCATACAAAATTAAAATTTAAAAATTAGCCTGCTGTAACTGTTTTTTAATTTTGAGTCCTGCTGGGGTTGCATGGACCACGTGATTTTGTGGATGTTGTAGCCTTCAGTGGCCGTGGATGGGATGTTCCCCACCCCGATCCTTGCTTGGAAGGAATTGCTGCTTTCCTCAACACACTTTTGAAAGAAGGAGTCACATTTATTTTCTTACTTTTTAAACCCTTACTTATTTGAAAGGGGGGAGAGAGAAACCGAGAGAAACTCTCCCATCTGTTTTTTCACTCCCTAAACACTCACAACCATCAGTGCCGAGTCTGACGGAAGCCAGGAGCTGGGATCCCAGTCCGGGTCTGCCACCCAGGGTGGCAGGAATCCAAGTCCTTGGCCCCGATCACTGCCTCTCAGGGTCTGATCTGGCAGGAAGCAGGGGCCAGGAGCCAGGTCCGGTGGCTAACCCAGGTGCTCTGACATGGGTCGCAGTCCATGCCCAGGTCCTCATAGCCCATCAACACCCTTCAGAGATGGCGTCGTGAGGCAGGGGTGGTCAGTTGGTGTCCAGGCCACGTGACGAGCAGAGCACAGAGGCAGACAACACAGTCGGTTTTATAAGACAGGTGCCTCTACCTGTAGCTGGCGGTTTCTGGGAGGGGAATCGTGAGAGCCCGCATGCATTCTGTCCCATCCAGCTGCGGAAGGACCGAGATAGGGGTTACCCCTTCTGAGAGCCAGGCGTGGGGCTGTGGTTTCTGTCAACCTGTCACACAGGATCCTTCCCAGCTGCCAGCTTGAATCTCATGTGCCCTGTGAGTGGCCCCACCATGCTGCACACTGCTGTTCCGTTTCCTTTGGGAGTCGTGGCGGTCCGTTCCTCCTCCGGTTGTGGGCAGTAAGACGGATGCATTTGGTCAGAGGCTGGGCGCCCATCACTCATAGGAAAGTGGACCTGGACTCAGGCGAGGATCTCAGATCGGGCAGGTGTGAAACCTCTCACCAGCAGATCCATGCTCCAAACATAGCAACACCCAAGCATGGGAACCATCTTGAAAAACTTGCCACAGGTTTACTTTAAAAGCACAAAAAAAACGATGTTTCCAGAGCCAGAGAAGAGAGGCAAACTTAAACATAGAGAATTGGGTGGGGATTGAAGCCAAGAGCCTTTTGAGCTCTTGGAGTCAGAAATGAGCTTAGGGGGTGGGACCCTAATCCCTCCTGGAGCTGGCAGCTGTCAGGTGCCAGGGAAGTCAGAGCTGAGCAGTTCCCAGAGCCAGGCGCGGGCACTGGCACTGGGCTGTGGTGTTTCCGAGTGGCAAATCGCAAAGCTCAGATTCCCTGTCAAAGGCTGTGCTGTCCCCAGCCCCAGGGTGGGAGACTCACCCGGTGCTCTCTGGAAATTCTGAGCTGGAGCTGAGGGTAAAGTCTGGTGGGAACTGATTGCAACTGAAAGGCACTTAGCCCAGTGAGAGGAGCATCGTCCTGGTAAGAGGCCTGCACCGCGCAGGCAGGCCAGACCCTAGGGTGAGTGAGCGCACGGCACAGGGGGGACCTAGGGTGCGTGAGCCCGCGGCACTGGGGGACCTAGGGTGAGTGAGCGCACGGCACAGGGGGGACCTAGGGTGCGTGAGCCCGCGGCACTGGGGGACCTAGGGTGCGTGAGCCCGCGGCACTGGGGGACCTAGGGTGCATGAGCCAGCGGCACTGGGGGACCTAGGGTGAGTGAGCGCACAGCACTGGGGGATCTAGGGTGCGTGAGCCCGCGGCACTGGGGGACCTAAGGTGTGTGAGCCCGCGGCACTGGGGGACCTAGGGTGTGTGCGCCCACGGCACTGGGGGACCTAGGGTGCGTGAGCCCGCGGCACTGGGGGTCCTAGGGTGCGTGAGCGCACGGCACTGGGGGACCTAGGGTGTGTGAGCCCGCGGCACTGGGGGATCTAGGGTGCGTGAGCCCGCGGCACTGGGGGACCTAGGGTGCGTGAGCCCGCGGCACTGGGGGTCCTAGGGTGCGTGAGCGCACGGCACAGGGGGGACCTAGGGTGTGTGAGCCCGCGGCACTGGGGGATCTAGGGTGCGTGAGCCCGCGGCACTGGGGGACCTAGGGTGCGTGAGCCCGCGGCACTGGGGGTCCTAGGGTGCATGAGCGCACGGCACTGGGGGACCTAGGGTGTGTGCGCCCGCGGCACTGGGGGACCTAGGGTGCATGAGCGCATGGCACTGGGGGATCTAGGGTGCGTGAGCCCGCGGCACTGGGGGATCTAGGGTGCGTGAGCCCGCGGCACTGGGGGACCTAGGGTGCGTGAGCCCGCGGCACTGGGGGTCCTAGGGTGCATGAGCGCACGGCACTGGGGGACCTAGGGTGTGTGCGCCCGCGGCACTGGGGGTCCTAGGGTGCGTGAGCCCGCGGCACTGGGGGATCTAGGGTGCGTGAGCCCGCGGCACTGGGGGACCTAGGGTGTGTGCGCCCGCGGCACTGGGGGACCTAGGGTGTGTGCGCCCGCGGCACTGGGGGACCTAGGGTGTGTGTGCCCGCGGCACTGGGGGACCTAGGGTGCGTGAGCCCGCGGCACTGGGGGACCTAGGGTGCGTGTGCCCGCGGCACTGGGGGACCTAGGGTGCGTGAGCCCGCGGCACTGGGGGACCTAGGGTGCGTGTGCCCGCGGCACTGGGGGACCTAGGGTGCGTGAGCCCGCGGCACTGGGGGACCTAGGGTGCGTGTGCCCGCGGCACTGGGGGACCTAGGGTGCGTGCGCCCGTGGCACTGGGGGACCTAGGGTGCGTGCACCCGTGGCACTGGGGGACCTAGGGTGTGTGCGCCCACGGCACGGGGGGGGACCTAGGGTGCATGCGCCCGTGGCACTGGGGGACCTAGGGTGCGTTAGCCCGCGGCACTGGGGGACCTAGGGTGTGTGCGCCCACGGCACTGGGCCACCGCCTCACCCACAGCTGAGCCCATTCCACACGAGAACGCTCATTTGAGCTCCAGGTAACGGAGGCCTCAGAATGGGCCTCTGCTCACTCACAATACTTTTTTTTTTTTTTTTAATTTTGTTAGGGAAACAAATTCTAATCAGCTTTTGTTTTCATATCTTGTTAATGGGTTTTATTTCTGCAGCTGCCTCCTCTATGTGTTCAAGTCAGTCTTTCAGTTCTTTTTTTTTTTTTAATATTCATTTTATTTATTTGAAAGGCAGAGTTACAGAGATGGGGGGAGGGGAGAGGGAGAGAGAAATAGAGAGAGAGGTTTTCCGACTGCTGGTTCACTCCCCAAAAGGCTGCAATGGGCCAGGCTGAAGCCAGGAGCCAGGAGCTTCTTCCAGGTTTCCCACATGGGTGCAGGGGCCCAAGCACGTGGACCATCCTCTGCTGCTTTCCCAGGTGCGTTAGCAGAGAGCTAGATCGGACATGGAGCAGCTGGGACTCTAATTGGCCCCCACATAGGATGCCACCACAGCAGGAGGCAGATTAACCTGCTGTGCCACAGCATCAGTTCCATTCAGAATACTTGTAAAGGGAAAAGGAAACGCAGCCCAGATGTCAGCAGTAGGATTTAACAGAAAAGATAATAATAAAAAGAATAATAGAAACACTGATATGGAGCAGGTGGGGTGGCCCAATGTCTCCTGCATCTGTCAGCTTTGTGCTCTGCTGAGAGGCCCTTGGGCACTGTGTCACACACCACCCACCTTGAGCCTTGGAGGCCTGGTGGCTGGTCCTAGGTAGGCAGCCAGTGGACATGCACCTGCTGAGTTGGCAGTGGTCCCTGTGGGAATCCAGGCTCAGGGGCTGCTTTCGGGAGCTTCAGGTGTGGACTGTGGCTGTGTGAGGCCCAGGCATGGGGCATGGTGGACAGCAGCTTAGACTGCACTGCCGGAGAGCAGCCTGTGGGAGGGGACAGGGTTCTGTTTCTGTCACTCCTGCACCACAGCTTAGAGAGCCTGATGAGTGCTGCAGACCCTGTTACGGTGCTGGGAGCAGTACAGAGGGCCCCTCCCTGGGAGCTAGCTGATGTGCGTGAGCCCCAGCGTGCAGGTGCCCCAACCATCTCCTGTCACTTCGATTGTTGCATTTCCGGTCCTGTGCTAAGGAGGACTCTGGAAAGCGGCTGGTATGGTAATGATGGACAGAGCTTCCTGTAGATGGTCATGAGACATGGTTAATGGCCAGTGACGCCGATGCGTGGAAGCCCTGCAGGCTGTGGCTTATGAACACAGCTGTGCTGCCGCCTCGGTCTGTGACGCCTTTCTCTGGGTCCACCTGGGCAGTCCAGCGTGGGCCAGGAACTGTTTCCAGCACTCCCAGCATCTCCCCAGTGACCAGGCCACCCAAACTCTGTCATCCCTGTCGCTTCTAGTGGTGCATCTGGGGTGCCTGAGGTGGCCTTTGTCCAGGGAAGGTCCTTGTCAGCATCCCACGGTGCTGGAGCCATGTGCCATCAAAGGAGAAACCTCGGGCATCAGGGCTCTCCACAAACTTCATGGAAAATGTGTGTCATGGAAAAAAAAGTATGGTTTTTTTGCACCAAAATAAAATTTTGTTTATATTCCATTTTCTGCTGGCGCCGCGGCTCACTAGGCTAATCCTCCGCCTTGCGGTGCTGGCACACTGGGTTCTAGTCCCGGTCTGGACACCGGATTCTGTCCCAGTTGCCCCTCTTCCAGGCCAGCTCTCTGCTGTGGCCCCGGGAGTGCAGTGGAGGATGGCCCAAGTGCTTGGGCCCTGCACCCGCATGGGAGACCAGGAGAAGCACCTGGCTCCTGGCGGTGCGCCGGCCGCAGCGCGCCAGCCATGGCGGCCATTGGAGGGTGACCAACGGCAAAGGAAGACCTTTCTCTCTGTCTCTCTCTCTCACTGTCCACTCTGCCTGTCAAAAAATAAAAAAATTTAAAAAAAATTCCATTTTCCACAAATATTTGGAAGAACCATGGTATTCTATGGGACATGGTTTAGGTCAGTGAAGTGAGGTGATCTGATGACCAGGACAGAGACCAGATTTTAGCACTGTGTCTCAGATTTGGATGGGAAAGACACTGCATAGCTTCCCCCCGGAGTCTCAGGAAACACCCTCTCTGGCTGCCTGGAGTTTTAGGGGACCCCATGGCCTTTGCCATTGGTGTCTCCATGTGCTGGCGCCCTCCTTTCAGAATCTGCAGAAACATGTGGAAATGCTCCGTTTTCCAGACCGAGAACCATGTGCTCCACATTTTCACAGACCTGATGTTAATGGAGATAAAAGTGAGAAAGGCCCAGGGCCCAGGCCGTGCAAACCCTGCATTGCAGCCTGTAATTTAATCATCCTGTGCTGGGGGATTTCTTTGCAGAAATCACAACCACAAGGATGGCATCGCTTGCACAAAAAGTAGCCTCTGATCCATTTGACTCTTGGGCAGATGCCCGGGTTTGGCAAAGCCCGGGGACCTTCGGCTTCATCCTCAAAAACTGCTGATTGCACCTGGAGCTCCTGAGGTGGCCGCCCAGCCCCAGCCTGTGCTGCCTGTGCACGTACTGTGGTTGTTTCTGTTTTCTTGTGACATGTTCTGGCCGCTTCTTTTTATCTTCCTGGAATAAAGGGTTATGAGCGACGGGTAGCACCTTTGCCTCTGCAGGCAGGAGCTCCAGTGTGCAGGCAGGCAGAGGTAACCTCGTTATAAAACCCTCCCCCGCCTGCTTTTCCTCTACCTCTGCTTCCCCTCGTCTTAGGAGAAGGGGGAGGTTTCATTCTGTGTTTGCAATGCTTGGAGTCTTCTCAAAGTTGGTACAGAGCTGTTCCTACGCTGCCCTGAGCAGTCTTAGTTCCCAGACCTCTGTCCCCAGAAGGGCATCTTCCCCAGGACCATGGCGGGGATTCTGAAAGCCTGCCGCTTGCAGCCAGCCGTGCATGGCTACATCTGGTGGTCGACAGCACTCTGGACAATCCCTGGGAAAGAATAGGGGCGCGAAGGCGTGCAGGAAGCGGCCGCTGACCTGTGTCCATGGAGCCTCGTCTCACAAAGGAGACTGGAGTCTGCAGAAATGACTCCTGCCTCCCTGTGAGTTGACTGCATGGTGTGGGATGTTTTCACATTTCTCCTCAGACGAATGGTTCCAGAACGGAGATCCCCAGAGGAGCACAGATGTCATGTATGACACATACATGTGCGACAGTAGGATTCGCAGTGAAAGCTCCGATGAGTGCAAGCACACAGTGGGCTCTCAGAAAGGTTAAATGTCAAGTTGTCACCACTGTTAAACAAGTAGCAGCCACTCACAGGGGCAACTCCCTCTCCCCCTTTTACCACAGCAGTGTGGAGATCTCATGTCCCATGCCATCATCCTATGGGGGAGCTAGGTATTTATAGATGGGGCAAAACTGTGTGTAGCAGGCATCCTGTGTGTGTGTGTGTGTGCATGTGTAAAATGCACAGCTGGCCGCTGGCCTCACTCTGTGGGCACTCCGCCTGTCCTGCACAGTCACAGGCAGGAGTGCTCACGACTCCCAGTGCTCCCAGGGAGCGATACAGCAAACTTCCAAGCGTGGGGCTCCGTGTGATGAGCGTTTTCTGCAGACCCCTTGTGTGTGTCACTAGGAAGTGCACAGTGACAAGGATCGTGACCATGGAGCCCATCAAGATGGGTGCATACATCAGGCAGGTTTTCCTTTCTGCACATCAGATTCTTCCACTGCTTTCCCTGTAGCCTCTCTGTGTTGTCAGACCCAATGCACAGCTGAGCTGGCGGCCCAGTGAGACCCTGGGGTGAGTGTGTGTGGCCCTGTGCTGTGTAACTGGCCACTCGGCCGTGTCCTATGACCCGGGGAAGCGCTGTCCCCTCAGCATCTCAGTGGAGCCCGGCTGCAGGCCTCGTGCTTGGGCTGGGAGAGAGCTCGGCCATCTCCCTAAGGTGTCTTGGCCCAGCCACGGTCGCCAGCTTCGTCTGGACGTTTCCCATGCTGCACAAGTGCCCCTTCGGTCCTCAGATGAGGAAGGAACACCCCTTTCTCTTGTATCCATGGATACCTCTTACAGGCGACACACTGCTTGATGGGGGAGGAGATGTTGTCCCCAGTGTCCTTGCAGCTGGGCAGATCTGCACACCGCTCCGCTGCTCCCACCTGCTCCCTCCCTGCTGGATCCTAGCCACGCTGCTGCGTTGCCTTCTCAGGGAGAGTTTCTGTGTGTGAGCCTAGGCGGGCTGGGCCACAGAATACTGTTTATGCAGGAAGAACCTGCAGCCTACCGTGGGGCCGCTGACAAACAGGAAGTCCTACCTATCTTAACTCCATACACACTGAAAACACTCCTAAGGAAATCAAGCGCGCACTGAGCAGTTGCAAACCTTTTTGTCATTATCTCCTAAACAATACAGTATAGCAACTGTTTCCATAGCGCTGACAGCATGTTAATCCTTATAAGGAATCTAGAAATGACAAAGTATATGAGGGGTCTGCCTGAGTTACATGCAAATACTACATTTTACTTAAGGGACTTGAGCACCCTGGAAGTTTAGGAGGGTCTCTGAGCAAATCCCTCAGGGTGTGACAGCGTATCAGTGTAGAACACGCCTTTGCAATTTACATAAAGCAAACGTATTCCTCAGGATCTTCTGGATTAAGCACAAACAGATCATAAAACATGGGAGACGGGTGTATTTGAATCATTTGCAAAGCCGTGCAATTGATTTAAAATAAGGAATTAATATAGCAGGTCTTAACTCTGCTACTAATTAGTTTTGCCGCCTTAAACAAATCATGTCACCTGTCTGGTCGCAGTTGTAAACAGACAGTTGTGTCATAAATAATCCTACAATAGGCAGTGAGACACGGGAGCTGCACTTGGCAGGGCCTGTGTGATGCTCGGTCCAGGGAAGCGGGACTGAGTCCCTCTGGCTCCCGCCCTGCTGGGTCCCCCCAGACGCTTCTCCTGTGGGGAGGCAGTGGCCCTCCTTCGATTCATGTCTCAAGTGATCTAGACACCAGGGAGGCCAGAGTGGTGCTGATCCTGGGGGCAGTGCCCTCAAGACCCCGTGTGTCCTGGGAGCAAGTGTGACCAGTGCCTGCTGGCCCAGGCCTGTGGGCTCCCAGGTGTTGGCTGCCCAGTCCTGAGCCAGGTAAGCCCCACCTCTCCTTGTCACAGGAGACCTTCTGCTGGAAGTTGCAGGTGACCCGCCCATGCAGTGCTGTCCCTGCTGACTTGGTCACAGAGTCATTCCTCAAAATCAGCTGTATCCTGACCCCAAGGGTCCCTCTCTCTAAAACCAGCAAGAAGGCCCAGGGCCTCCGAGGCTCATCCTGCACCATGCTGCTGCCTTCTGAATCTGAGCCCGAGCGACTGCCCTGTGCAGGCGGGCAGGGGGAAGTAGCACTCGTGGAACAGAGGCCCCAGGAGGCCCCAAGCAAGCAGAAAGTGAGCCTGTGAGGAACAAAAGGAGGTCTCATGGGGAGGAGGCCGGAAAGCGGTGGGCGGGAACAGCAGGGATAGCACCGGCCAGAGGGCCGGGCCAGTGACCATCACAGCCAGCCAGCCAGCAGCTGCTGAGACAATGCCAGAGCCCTGTCCTTGGCAGAGCGGCCACCACCAGCCTGTTGGCCAGGCATCCAGCGCTGCCGAGCTGTTTCTCTACAAGGAAGCAATGCCCAGCCTCGGGGCAGGGAGCCCAGTGACCCATGGTGAGGAGGGCGACACAGATCCTGGGAAGGGCAGCAGCATACACACCGGTGAGCCCAGACCTGGGCGCTGTGAGCGTGTTCTTTAAGGAAGCCTCACCTGCTCCCCACCTGCCGCCCGGAGCATGAGCCTATGCGGTCACCGGCCGTGTCGCTGTGGCCCATGGTGATTTTCCTAGAGGCAGCTACAGACTCCCTCTGTTCTCTTGCTCCCATGCTCTGGAAGGTTCTGCAAAACCACATTATAAAGCATGTGAACCGAGCAGCTCCGTTCACCCAAGAATGAAGGTCACCAGTCATACTTACTTCACGAATGCCAGGCACACGGCCGGCACTGGCGTCCAGGCTCGGCGACCTCGTCTTTGTCTCGTCCCTGAGCCGCGTCGGTGCCAGGAGGCAGGGCCGTCACATCCTCCTCTAGGGGAAGAGAAGCACCGGCTGGAGCGGTGTGCAGCGGTCAGGGCGGCTGGCAGTTCTCGTCGCCTCCCGCACAATCGCTCCTGCCGCGCTGCTGAGGCTGTGCTGTTTTATTCCAGGACATAAGCCGGGGCCTGCCTGCTTGCCCTCCTGGTAATCACGTTGTCTCAGAATCGTGTTAGGGCATCCCTTGAGGGGCCGCGCCCCTCCCCACAGGTGTGGGTGTGTCTTTGGGGGAGAGGCTGCTTCCCCCACCACCTGTACTCCCCAACTCCCCACCTGCAGGCCCGGGTCCACTACAGAGCCCCACCTCCTCCTGGGACCTCCGAGTTCTCTCCTGCTGCCCTGCTGCAGAGCTGCCCCTGCTGCGAATGGCAATGCTGAGGTCACCATCGACGTGTGCACAGGTGCCAGCAGGTGCGAGCCCAGCATCCTTACCTGGGCTGCTTCCCTTCAAATCTGACTGTGCACCAGGAAGCTACAAAACAGAACCGTGGAGGGGCTCTCCCCAGTGGGAAGCTTCTCCTGAGGCTCACCCCATTAGACACCTGCTCCCCCAAGCCTGGTCTTCTGTCTGCACTCACTTCCTTGTGCTGTCACCTGCCCACGCCACATTTGCACCTGCTCTGGGTCCCCTTGCACTGGGCACTGGGGGACGCAGCTCTACCTGTCTCTGTCTCTCGACACTGTCCTTGAGGTCACCTTTCGTTGTGCACTCACCCCTCTTCCTCGGGGAGTCCGTGGGCACGCTCGTCCTCAGATTGTCTGATTATTCCATTATCAGCCCGGCGCTCACGGGGTCTCTGCAGCTGGGAGGGCATTTTTATTACATGCTTTTAATTATTCAGATAAAAGTCTCCTCGGCCCAGATTTATCACCACTGCCTAAAGAAAAGAAGACTTAAACACAATTCCACTTTGAAAAATCGACACTTAAAATCAAAATTATGATTCAACTGGACCTATTCTGAAAAAAAAAAAAAAAAAAAAAAAAACCCTGCAGATTGAAACAGCCTGCTGGTTCTTAGTATTTCAAGACTGTAAGCAATCATGGCTATGTGTTAACTACCTGGAGTGGGCATGCTGTCTCTTTTTGGACAACAAAAGGAGTCCACCGTCTCCCAGAGCGAAATCTCTTGGAGTGGCTGGGAAAAACAAAGATCTGGCAGCAAGGTTCCAGTGTCACAGGATAGCATCTGTAAAACAGAGGACATGGGCACAAACTGCCGAAACTCAGCAAGTTCAGCCTGTGTACTTCTGTGAAGAGGTCTGATCAACTCTGAGATGAAGTAAGGTTGGAAACCAGGCCCTCGGTTTTATAAACTACACACGCACACACACACACACTCACACACACACGTGCACATGCACACTAATGCAGATGCACAGCCCGTGAGTGGGTCTAGCAGGATTGCCTTCGCAGGAAAAGGGCTAAATTCTTGCTTACCCGTGGCCGTCTGTCTCCTTGTTCTATCCTGGGTTGGGTCCCGTGCAGGGCTGGCCCAGGCATCACAGAAGAGCTGGAATGCACCAGAGCTCAGCTCTTCCCCTTCCCAGGGCCAAGTGCGGTGATGAGTGGGCAAAGCACACCCGGAGAATGGCCACCCAGGGTTGGCTGCTTGTTGTTCCATGGTGGGAGTCTCTGCGGAGAGCAGCTTTGCCCTGATGCTCACTGTTGGTGCTTTCTTAGGACCTACCACTTTCAACACTTTCTTTGACTCACTCTACACCCTCTCCCTGACAGTTATGTCAGGCGGGGTTCCTCAGAGACACGGAACTCTTAAACTCGAGGAGATACGCAGAGAAGAGGTCCTTGGGAGGGATTGGCTCTCACAGCCTGTGGAGGCTGAGGAGTCCTGTGACCGCCTGTGTGCAAGCCAGAGGCCAGGAGCAAGAGCTGGCGTAGAAAGAGCCAAGTCACCTCGGTCGGCCATGGTGTTCTGCTCTCTCCCCTGGGTGGGGCGGGCAGGCGGGCAGCCCTCTCTTGCCTGGTCTGCCAGCTCAGACGCTGAGGCCTTCTGGAACGTTGTCACGAGCACACAGCGGCAAGGTTCCCCCAGCTATCTGGGCACCCTTGGCCCAGGTCAGTTGACACATCGGCAACCATTGCAACACCAAAGATTTTCACTTGCAACTTTATACTGATGACCGAGCCCTACATAGCAGCCCATTCGCACCCCTCTCCGGAATTCCATGTGCAGTGCCCAGGCCTGCTGGTCAGCTCTGGCCCACGCTGCAGGGGCCTCGGCCTCCCACCTTGCAGCTGGGCTTGGTGTCTGTGCTCTGTCCTTCCCTACTTCTCTCTGTATTGTTCACATCAACGGCATCTCCATAATTGGTGCACACTACAAATCTAAGCCCTGCCTGTGTGTGTGCACACACAGACGTCCTGAATTTCCTCAATTTCCTTAGGATGCCTGCTTCCTTCTCATGCCCACTGCCCTTGCCCACGGTCGGGTCCTCGGTTCCTGGCTACATGACTCCAAAGGCTCCTCGTGGGTTCCCTCCCTCCAGGTCACCCTTTCTTCGCCGCTCTGTCTTCACCTCCAGAAGACATTTACAAAGCTTGTTTTCCAGTACTCAGGGAATACGCTCCGTACTCGGCAGGAAACGCGAGACTTCTCAGACGTGATGGAAACCTCTCTGTGTACCTGTGCAGCTCCCACTGTCCCTTCTTCAGCACCTGCACTCACGCCAGATCTTGGGATGTGATCCTGCACGTGGAAGACCTTCCCTCCCCTCTGCTTGGGGAATCACCTTATTAGGCCTCTGTGCTGGGCACATGTGACCTACGCTCCATGCAGTCAGGTCTCAGGGACCAGTGCAGGCCCCCACACCTGCCTCCAACGTGAGTGCCCTGCTGAGCAGCTTAGCTGGGCTCAAGGCAGGTGAGGTGGGTAGGGAGGTGCTGAGAATGGGGCTGGCTCTGGGGTCTCCCTGTGACTGGTGTCTGGGGTCCTGGGACAGAGCTCCCACACTGCCGCCTCTTGGCCCAGCCTTGCTGGAAGAAGCACACCTTCCCTCATCGAGACAGCTGGCATCTTGGTTCTGTTCTCTTCAGAGCACTTTTCCATCCATTTTCTTACTTCTCCACCCATTTGGCTATTCAGGGCACTTTTTTGTTTTGTTTTGTTTTTTATCCCCATTTCAAAAATGAGGAGAGACAGGCTCAGGGAGAGCAGGTAATTTTTCCAGGCAACATTCAGGCCCCAGGTCCTCCAGGCTGGAGCTGCCTTGTGGGAGCTCTGCTGCCTTCCTGCCCACCACTCCCTCTGCTCTTGTTCCTGGATGCTCACCACTCCCATCTGGCTCCCGGGCTACTCCAGGCGATTCTCTCCGGTTCACCGTGCACCATCACACCTTGGCTTTCCGCTGCAGTGCTCCAGGCTCCTGACTATGTGAAAAGCATGTGGGATAAGCACAAAGGCAGGGCTGGCAGCACCAGAGAGGGCGCCTTGTCCTGTGAATTTCCCTGGCGGCGGGTCAGGGGTCACATGTATTCACAGCTGATGTTCCCTGGAGGGTTTGATCTCACTCCTGTACAATGAAGAACTGAGACAGCTGACTCAAGTCATAAGCAGAATTACAGAAGCCACCCGGCCACCCCCAACTCCAGGAAGCTTTCCTGGGAAGGACCCACCTTGGACGGCTTCTGCAACCTTGCTTGGTCTCATCTCTGGAGATGGCTGCTCTGGCAAGGACTCTGGGTGTCACATGACTCTTTTTGTAAAAATTTATTTATTTGTTTGAAAGTCATAGTTATAGAGTGAGAGGGAAAAAGAGAGAGAGAAAGAGGTTGAGAGAGGGAGATCTTCCATCCATTGGTTCACTCCCCAAACGGCCACATGGCTAAGGCTGGGCCTGACAGAAGCTATGAGCTTCATCTGGATCTCTCACGTGGATGCAAGAGCCCAGGCACTTGGGCCATTTTCCACTGTTTCCCAAGACATTAGCAGGAAGTCGGTTGGAAGTGGAGCAGCTAAGACTGGAACTGACGCCCACGTGAATGCTGGTGTCACAGGTGGCAGCTTTACTCTGTGCCACAGCGCCAGCCCCAGCAGGCGACCCTTGCTTGAGGTCAGCAGCACCCTCTCTTTTCTTTCTGTTTGACTGATTTGTTCATTTATTTAAGGATTTAAAAAACATTTTATTTCATAACAGCTTTAAATTTATGAAACAAAAAGCGTGAGATAGTAACATAATGGGTTTCCATATATTTCCATCTACTTGAATGGCAGAGATGAGAGAGAGAGAGAAGCAAGTCTTCCATCTCTTGTTGCATTCTATCAATACTAGCAACAACTGGGGCTGGGCCAGTCCAAAGTTAGGCGAACAGAATTCCATCCTGATCTTCTACATCGATGACAGGGGCTCAACCACCTTAGCCATCATCTGTTGACTCCCAGGATTGCATTAGCAGGAAACTGGATCAGAAATGAAGCAACAGAGCCCAGCTTTGTGACACAGTGGGTTAAGCTGCTGCCTGCCATGCCAGCATCCCATATGAGCCCAGTTTGAACCTCAGCTGCTCCACTTCTGATTCATCTCCCTCCTAACACAGCTGGAAGATGGCCTAAGTACTATGTCCCCTGCCACCCTCCTGGGATACCCAGATGGAGTTCCAGGCTCCTGGATTCAGCCTGGCCCAGCCCTGGCCATTGTAGCCAATTAGGGAGTGAACCAAAGGATGGAAGATTCTCTCTCTCTGCCTTTCAAATAAATAAAAATATAAATCTTAAAAAAAGAAATGGAAGAACAAGGACTGGAACCAGTGCTCCGATATGGGATGTGGGTGTCCCAAATGGTGGCTTAACCCACGTCATCACAATGCTTCCCCAAGACCTGTTTCAAAGTCACTGGTATAAGTGTAATTGACTTCACATTTATGTACACCTGGGCTTTATAGTGACCTTCATTACTGTGAAGAATTTCTCAATTTCTTAAAAGATTTATTTATTTATTTGAACGGCAGTGTGATGCAGACAGAGGGGGAAGATATATGGAGAGAGATCTCCCATCTATTGGTTCACTCCCCAGATGACTGTAACAGAATCACGCCAGGCTGAGCTGGGAGCCAGGCACTCCTTGCTCTCCCACTTGGAGACCCAGCTCTTGTATCATCTTTCACTGCCTTCCCAGGAGCATTAGCAGGAAGCTGGGTTGGAAGTGGAGGAGCTGGGACTCAAACCAGCGCTCCAGTATGGGATGCTGGTGTCACAAGCTGCAGCTTAACCTGCTGTACCACAACACTGGTTCCAGAATTTCTTAACTTTGCTTTGCTCCCAGTTTTTTATCTTATAAAATACAGAAACACACACGAGTGTTGTGCAGATGAAATGAAGCAAATCAAGTCACTTGATGGAATAACCACGTGAACGCATCTGTCTGTAGGGCTTGTATCAATGGAACAGAGCTCCACACAATGCAGTACAGTGATCATGTAAACTAAAATATCAGCATCTGCTGGGGAATTATTGATTACTATTATGGATTATTGTTTTATTTGAAGAATACCTGCTGTTAATGCATTTCTATTGGTGAAGATTTGCAGGGATCTCGAGAGGAAGGGATTTAAACATTTTTATTTCAACTTTCACAATGTGGTAGGTGCCGATCCTGAGAACTCTGGCTGCACAGTCACACATGTTGTTTCAATGCTTGGCTGACTTCATCAGAAATGAAGAAGCATCAGCAGCCAGGAAAAGGAACAAGGGGTCGGCATGCACTGGGCTGGCACAGGACTGCAGCTGCCAGGGCTGCTTCTCCAGTTTGTGTCTCCTGGGGCTGGGGAGTCTTCAAGGCAGCCACAGATGATCCCTGAGTCGGCTTGCGCCAATAACGCCAGGTACTGGAAGGGCCGTATCTCGTTGCTAGGGAAGTATGTTGACAAGGATCCCACACCGTGTCTACCTGGGATGCACTTTAAATCTAATGAGTAGGTGGGATTAGTGCCGAATGCTGGCCGCTGTGGGCCTGGTTCACAAGGTTCTGGGGCTGAGCAGAGAGAACCCAGACAGCAAAGCCCTGGCCAAAGGCGATGCAACACACTCCTGAGAGATTGGCTCTGCCAGACAGGAGCCCAGAACCCCAGATGCAAAATGCATGGGGAATGAGGCTGTTGAAAATGTGGAAAGATACTTTAACAAAGGAAGGGAAGTCATTGCAAAGGACAGAGTTTGCTTCAACAACATGAGAGGCTTTGCAGAAAACACAGAACCCCTAAAACGGCAATTATTGAAATCAAGATAATTCTAATGAAACAAACAGTAAATGGGACTCCTATGGAAAGACTGGTGTAGGAGAGGTAGATTTGAATAACTCATCCCACAAGGAGCAAAGGAGATGCAGCCTCCTAAGTTACGTCTTACAGGTAACAGATCTCTCTTAAGAGAATTGAATGCAGAGGATAGAAAAAAGGGAGGACAGGCCCTACCCGCAGAAATAATGAATGAAAGGATTTTTTTCACAAGTTATAAAGGACTAAATCTTAGCAAATCTTAAGAAAAAATAAATGAGTCCTAAAACCTTAACCATGGAATTGTATGCACCCAAAGATAAAGACAAAAAAAAAAAAAAAAAAGCAGAGAGCAAAGGAAGATTGCCTGTAAGACAGACAACTAGCTGGTTAGGATTCTTCTCAGCCGTGGTCAGGGAGGCCGAGGTGTGGTCACTTGAGTTAAGTCCATTCCAAGGGACCTCCTACATGGTGACGCAACTGGCCTCCCAAGGCTTGCAGAATGCAAAGTTGGATAGATTGTAACTGACCCTCCTCCACCAGCCCTTCTACTCTGAATCAGACGCCCTCTGCTACCACAAGCCAGGAGCAGGAGTCTGACTTCTGTGTGTTTCCCACGTAGTGCCCATAGTGGGCATCCCTGCCTTCACAGAGTGCATGCAGCAGGTGCTCACTGACGCAGGTGGCCATCTTGGAGTGCCTGTGAGTAAAGACCGCTTGGAACCCGGTGTCTCTGCAGCTTTTCTCTAGCCCTGTCCTGGAGCAGAAGCAAAGGCACTGTTCAAGGACAAAGATGATCGACTTGGGCCTGGCAGAATCTCTATAAAGCCAAGTAGAAAATAAGAGGAATCATAAGAACCTCACAAAGACAGCGAACTGATGGATTTGCAATTCGTCCTGAAATCCCATCCTGTGTAGCCTGGAACATCAAGGCTGAGCCGTGAGGCCCAGGTGAGAGCAAGGCAGTCCTAGTGTATCTGGAAGTTAAGGGTGGATTTGCTTCACCTCCTTAGACCTAGTTTCAAAGTCAGACTCTGGAGAGAGAGAGAGAGAGAGAGAGAGAGAGAGAGAGAGAGAGAGATTCTTAGGCTTTCCTCCTGAGAGGGGAGCCCAAGCCAGGAGGACGCTGTCGACCTGTCCTGCCAAGCTGAGACAGGGAAGGGGAGCCCTGGTGTGCTAGGAGGGAGGTGTGGGCATCCGCAGCTTTTCTGGGGGTGTCTTTGCTTTACTATGGCTTCCTCAGCAGAGGCTTCCCTGATCACCTGACACAAAGCCTCCTCCCCCCACTCTCCATCCGTTAGTTTTGTTTCGCCTTCTCTGCTGCTGTGATGCTGTGTGTCTGTTGATGTGGCCGTTAGCTCTCCCACCAAATCTCCTAACACATGCTGTTACCTCCCCAGAGCCAGGGCTCAGCAGACCAGCCTGTTCATTCTATGAATGGGTGAGAGGGAAGCTCAAGTTCAAAGACATTTTACTCTGCTTGCCTCCAGGATTTTGGAGGGATGCTTTAGAGAGTGCCTTGTGCGCCAGCTTGGGGGACCCACATCATCATCAAAACCAGTGTGAAAACAAATGAGAGAAAGGGAGCCCAGGTGGGCATCCCTGAATGAAGCAGTGGTGTGTAGGTGACAATGAGTACAAAGGACAGAGACTACATTTGGGACAACTGGGTCAGACAGGGCTCAGCTGTGCACCCACAAGGCCATGGAGACCTGAGTCAGAATCCACAGAGCTTTGGTTATCTGTTACACAGGGAGCTCCATCATCATTCGAGACACCATTATGTGGAGTGGGATCCCCAGTGGTTCCTTTAAACACCCTTCTCCTCCTTTAACAAGAGACAGACACATTCTGCATTAATATTAAGGAATAAATAATAAATTATAAACGGAAGAGAAATCCTAAGACTGTGCTGTGGTGTCTGTGCAGAGTTTTATGGTCCCTGGAGGAAGCCTCTCTAGAAATGTACATTTTCTTCCAGTTTGAAAATGTTCACAATTCTTTGTTAATCCAGTTCAGCCTACCCATAGAGGGACATTGGAAGGGAGCCCTATTGAGAATTCTATGAGCTCCATTCCTGCATCGCATTTCAATTACAGACACTGTGTCTTGTGTGAGCATTCTCCCCTGTGCTGTTGGAGATAACAGCCTTTTCAGGTCTCTGAAGTTGCTGGGATCGACAAGGTATCTCCTAACACCCCGTAGGTGTTTGTGATCTCGCTGTAACAGAGTCTTGTCATGTCTTGTTGACTAATTAAGCTCTGTCATTCCAAACCTCAGCAGCCAAAAGTTCGAGAGGTAAACGGTGGAACAGTGAATCCAAAAGCAAGCAAGAAGGAGGCGCCCTGGGTGCCGGCTGGGCTTTCACTTCTTGCTCTTGTGTTGTGCTGTTTTCACTCTGACTTTCCAGGCACTGCCTGGCCAAAGACCCAGGTACACTCCACACAGAGGCAAATACGTTGCCCAAACTCGAGGTTGGGGACTACATCGTGCGTGATGAAGGACAGCGAATCCTCTTAGCTTGGTGTACTACGGGGGGAGGCAGAATGCTGTAATCGGTATTTCTGTATTCACACAGCCGATGCTGAGTCTTGGCTAGCTGCCAGACCCTGGGACAGATATCTGGGTACCAAGACCCGTTAGGAAGGATTCCTGCCCTCAGCTTGCACAGTCTTGTGAGGAAGAAAGGCACGTGGGTGACTGTAGGCCATGTAGTGAGCACTGGGGGTCAGGCCCAAGCAGGGGCTCAGGGTTCTGAAGTCAGAGAGACTGTCCTAGGGGAACCTCCTATGAGGTGACTTCTAACTGTGCAGGACCGGCTGGGAGTGTGGGAGAGCCCAAGTCGAAGAGGAGCACTGTCCAGAATATCTCAGGGGGCCACACAATCTGCTCAGTGACAAAGCCTGGGTTTTGATGGAAGCACTCGACAGGTAATCCAAGATTCCAGCCTGGGGCTTAGGCTCTGGGGAGATCTTTAGGATTGCGATAGAACACCTTGATGGCCATGTGACAAGACGGGCTCAATGGGGAAGTGAAGGAGAATCAGCCAGATTTGGGGAACTCCTTCAGAGGGGAAGAACACAGATAGTGCAGGCCTGGGCCAAAGCTGCTGCTCAGGGGACCGAGGAAGCTCAGCCGTAGTCTCAGTGTGACGTGGAAATGAGGAAGGGTGGTGATCTTGTTTGGCAACCCTGCCTGCAGAGGGTGGTTTTGTTAAACAGAAAAAGACACTGTTGAGGGATGACATCATAATTTCAACTGGGGTTTGAAGTGCCCCTGAGCCAGGCAGGAGGACATGTGGACAGTTAGCCACCCATCAGCCCCGGGACTCATGGGAAAGTGTGGTGATGTGCAGATTCCCCATCACCAACTTTGCAGGACAGCGAAGCACCAAGCATGTATACAGGAGAATAAAAAGATAACTGTAAAATCCTAGGGAATAATTAAAAGCCAAGAAAACCAGGGAGGGAGACTCAGAGACAAGCATGCCACAGAAGCTCCAGGAAAGATCGCTGGGAAGAGCGTGGCCCTGGGATCGCTAGATGCTTGGAAAAGGTCGCTCTGATGAGAACAAGCCCTGTGCACTGGACTCAGCAGTTCCAAGGCTGCAGGTAAACATTGTGTGAGTAAATTTCAGTGGATTAAGAAGTAAATAGAAAATTAAGAGAATAAAATGCAGGCAAAAGGGGAACCTAGAGTTAGTTGCTGTAGCTCGGTTTGTAGATGAAAAAGTTGATGGAGGGCAAAAGAACATTGCACAGACGCTTGGCAACTGAAACCTTGGGTTGGTAGGGAGGAATCAGAGAAAGTGTACTTAGGAAAAGGGAGGCAGGATCTCACAGGCAAGCTTAAGTTCCAACACAGGAATGAAGGTTACTGCCATCACCAGTGGCAAGGGGGAACCGCGGCAGTGCGGCAGAGTGTCAGCATGTGCCCACGAACAGTCTAAGACTGGCAGGTGTGCCAGGAGCTGACTGGAGATACAGGAGGACAACACAGGAAGTCTGGACTGGCGGCCATCACCGACCCAGAAGATGACGCCAAGAGAGGGAGTCAGGATGTGAGAGAAGTGGGTAAAGAACCGTGAGAGCTGTCGCACCACAGGGGTATAGATATCCTTCCGCTTCTTATTTTCACTCTACCTCTGGCTGGGTTTTAACTGCTATAAATATCTTTGTCCCAGCCCAGACTTTGCTCTGAAGACCCAGGTATGGGAGGGTACCCAGATGTGTGAAAGGATCAAGGCCCGTGTTCCCTAAGGTTTCTGTGGCCCTTTGGCACAAAGGGTAGGATTCCCTTTTAGAAAGCTGAAAAGTGTTTCATTGAGTGTGCGTGTGTGTGTTTGGAATTTGCTTTTCAAAAATTCATCCAAGTGTGTATTACAAAAATGTGCATGGATTTAAAAAAAATTTTTTTTGATGGGAAAAGTTAGACAGTGAGAGAGAGAGACAGAGAGAAAGGTCTTCCTTACGTTGGTTCACCCCCAAAATGGCTGCTGTGGCTGGCGCACTACTCCAATCCGAAGCCAAGAGCCAGGTGCTTCCTCCTGGTTTCTCATGATGGGTGCAGGGCCCAAGCACTTGGGCCATCCTCCACTGCCTTCCCGGGCCACAGCAGAGAGCTGGACTGAAAGAGAAGCAAACGGGACAGAATCTGGCACCCCAACTGGGACTAGAACCTGGGGTACTGGCGCTGCAGGTGGAAGATTAGCCTAGTGAGCCGTGGCGCTGGCCTTTAAAAAAATTTTACAAAGTAAATTTATTTTTTAATTCCATTTTCAACACACATCCCGTTTGCTTAATTCATTCCTCTACAGATGGATATTCAGGTTGGCTTCATATTTTAGCTATTGTGAATAATGTTGCCATGAAAATGAGAATGTAAATGTTGCTTGGGAATCCTGATGTCGTTTCTTTTGGGTACAAACCCAGAAGTGGGATTGCTGAGTCTTATTGTGGTTTCTATTTTAACTTCCTGGGACATCCCTGTGTTGTTTTCCATAGTTACAGCACCAGTTTACATTACTACCAACGTTGGGGAGATGTTGATCAAAAAGTACAAAGTTAGAGTTACACAAGATGAACAGATTCTGGAGATCTGATGTGTAATGTGGTGACACTGTTAGCAGTGTTGTGTTGTGTACTTGAAATTTGCTAAGAAAGCATAGAGGTCTTAAGTGTTGAGGGAGAGAGAGAGAGAGAGAGAGAGAGAGAGAGGAAGGAAATGGTTACTACGTGAGATGATGGATATGTTAATTAGCTCTATTGCAGGAATATTTCACAGTGTATACATCGAAGTGTCACTTTGCACCCTAAATATATAAAACTCATGTTTGTTGATATCTCAACAAACTAAAAAAATGTGAGGAATTGTTCATGAATGTAACAAATAGCAGGAAAAAAAGACTAATTGTGAGTTTCTCCACTTTCTATTTTCTTATGTTGAAGAAACTGATTCATTGACTGAGAAATAGTAACCTAGAACGAGTTAAAATATGTATAAAAATGACTCTTTAAGGAATGGTGACCCTAACGTCACAAGAAACAGTTTTAGGTGTTGCAGAATGAGATTGCTATAGATGCTTCACCTAAGACACTGCTGGTTTATGTTCAGTGAGTAAAGGATACCACATGGCGTTAAAGTTAGTCCCTGGGGGCTGGCGTTTTGCTGCAGTGGGTTAACCTGCCGCCTACAGTGCTGGCATCTCATATGAGCACTGCTTTGAGTGCTGGCTGTTCCACTCTGATCCAGCTCCCTGCTGTTGCACTTGGGAAAGCAATGAAAATGGCTCAAGTGCTTGGACCCCTGCACCCACATGAGAGGTCAGGATGGAGTTCCAGCCTCCTGGCTTCCTCTTGGCAAACCCCAGTGATGGTGGCACTATGGGGAATGAACCAGTAGACACAAATTACTGCTTCTCACCTCTCTCTCTGTCACTCTGTTATTTAAATAAATATAAGAAATTATTTCTGGGACCAGTGTTGTGCTGTAGTAGGTTAAGTTGCCACCCGCGTTGGCAGCATCCCAAAGGGTGACAATTCATGAACTGACTGATCCACTTCAGATCCAATTCCCTGGTAATGGCCTAGGAAAAACAATAGAAGGTGATCCAGGCATTTGGGACCCTGCCACCCATGTGGGAGACCTGGAAGAAGTTCCTTGCCCCTAGCTTCACTCTGGCCCAGGCCTGGCCATTGTGGCCATTTGGGGAGTGAACCAACAGTTGCTCTCTCTCCGTCTGTCTCTCTCTGTTTCTCACTCTGTCTCAGTAACTCTACCTTTCTTCCAAATGCCTTTAAAATAACAAATAAGTACATATATAAACAAAGTAAAATAACTCTTTGTGTTTTTTGAATTTATTATTTTTTAAATTTTATTTGAGTTGGGGAGTGAACCAACAGTTGCTCTCTCTCTGTCTGTCTCTCTCTGTCTCTCTCTGTTTCTCACTCTGTCTCAGTAACTCTACCTTTCTTCCAAATGCCTTTAAAATAACAAATAAATACATATATAAACAAAGTAAAATAACTCTTTTTGTGTTTTTTGAATTTATTATTTTTTAAATTTTATTTGAGGAATACAAGCTTCATGCATTTAAAATACACAAATTTGGGAAGTGATTCTTCCCCCCAGTACCTCCCTCCCACCCACACTCACACCCTTCTCCCTCCTTCCTCTCCCTTTCCCATACTTATTTTTTACAAAGGTCAGTGATTGGTTAATTTTGTACTTATAAGATTAACCCTATACTAAGTAGAGAGTTCACAGAATAGTATGAAGGAAAAAGAGAAAAAAAAACAAACAGAAACAAAAAAACAAGAAAAACATTGTTCCTCAACAGTCAAGTTAAGAGCTGTTCAAAATAGTCCCATCTCAAAATAACAGGTTTGCTCCTGTAGTTTACCTTCTAGGTAATCTATTAGTTACCACAGATCAGAGAGAACATATGGTGTTTGTCTTTTTGTGTCTGGCTTATTTCACTAAGTATAATGGTTTCCAGTTGCATCCATTTTGCTGCAAATGACAAGACTTCATTTTTTAATGCTGTGTAGTATTTCATAGTGTATATATATCCCATAATTTCTTCATCCAGTCTTCAGTTGATGGACATCTGGGTTGATTGCATATCTTAGCTATTGTGAATTGAGCTAAAATGAATGTGGGGCTACAGATGACTCTTTGGTGTGCTGATTCCGTATCCTTGGATAAATCCCCAGAGCAGGATGGCTGGGTCACATGGCAGGGCTCTATTCAGTTTCTTGAGATGACTTCATGCTGTCCTTCACAGTGGCTGCACCAGTTTACATTCCCACCAACAGTGGATTAGGGTTCCTGTCTCCCCACATCCATGCCAGCCTTTGTTTGCTGATTTCTGTATAATAGCCATCCTAAAGGGAATGAGGTAGACCTCACTGTGATTTTGACTTGCATTTCCCTGATAGCTAGAAATCCTGAGCATTTTTTCATGAGTTTATTGGCCATTTGAATGTCCATTTTTGAAAAATGTCTGTTCAGGTCCTTTGCCTGAACTAGGTTTTTGTTTTGTTGTTGTTGAGTTTCTTGAGTTCTTTATATTTATTCTGAAAATTAATATTTTTATCAGATTTATAGTTTGCAAATATTTTCACCCATTCTGTCTGCTCCCTCTCCAATTTGCTGAGTTTTTCTTTTGCAGGCAGAAGCCTCTCAGTTTGATGTAAGCCCATTTGTTTATTTTGGCTTTGATTGCCTGTGCTTCTGGGGTCTTTTCCAAGAAATAGTTCCCTATGCCAATGTCTTGCAGACTTTTTCGAATGTTCTCTAGTAATTTTATGGTATCACATCACAGATTTAAGTCTTGACCCATTTTGAGTGGATTATTGCAGAAGGTGTAAGGTAGCAGGTCTTGTTTCATACTTCTGCATGCAGAGATCCAGTTTCCACAGCATCGTCTGTTGAAGAGACTGTCTTGGTTCCAGAGGTTGATTTTTGATCCCTTGTTGAAGATAAATTGGTTATGGCTGCATAGATTGGTTTCTGGAGTTTCTTCTGTTCCATTGGTCCACACATCTGTGCCAGTACCAGACTGTTTTGATTATAATGGCCCTGTAAGTACGTCTTGAGATCTGGCATAGTGATGCCTCCAGCTTTGTTTTTGTAGTTTAAGATCGCTTTAGCTATTTAGAGTCTCTCGTGTTTCCATACGAATTTTAGCATTATCTTTTCTAAGTCTGAGAAGGATGTTGTTAGTATTTTGACTGGGAATGAATTCAATCTATAAATTGTTTTTGGTAGTATTGACATTTTGATGAGGTTGATTCTTCCAATCCATGAACGTGGAAGATTTTTCCATCTTTTTATGTAGTTTTCCATTTATTTCTTTAATGTTTTGTAATTTCATCATAGAGATCTTTTACATTTTTGGTTAAATTTATTCCAAGGTATTTCAATTGCTTTGTAGCTATTATGAATGGCATTGATCTTAGAAGTTCTTTCTCAGTTATGGCATTGTCTGTGTATACAAAAGCTATTGACTTTTGTGTGTTGATTTTATATTCTACTATTTTACCAAACTCTTTTTTGAGTTCTAATAGCCCCTTCATGGAGTCTTTTGGGTCCCCTGTATATAGAATTATGTTATCAGCAAATAGAGATAGCTTGACTTCTTCCTTCCTAATTTTCATTAGTTTGATTTCTCTTTCTTGCCTGAAGGCTCTGGCTAAAACTTCAGAAAATATATTGAATAGCAATGGTGAGATTGGGCATCCTTGTCTGGTTCCGGATCTTAACGGGAATGCCTCCAATTTGTCCTCATTCAGTAGGATACTGGCCATGGGCTTGCCATAAATTCCCTTGAATGTGTTGAGGAATGCTCCTTCTAAACCCAATTTGCTTAAGGTTTTCTCTTGCACATTTTAGGATCTTTTCTTTATGTTTCACTGTGGTGAGTTTAATTACAACGTGTCGTGGTGAGGATCTATTTTGGTCATGTTTATTAGGGGTTCTATGAGCTTCCTGTACTAAGATGTCTGTCCTTCTCCAAACCTGGGAAATTTTCTGCTAGTATCTCACTAAAAAGGCCTTCTAATCCTTTCTCCCTCTTCCATGCCTTCAGGAACTCCTAGAACCCAAATGTTGGGTTTTTTAATAGTATCCTGTAGATTCCTGACAGTATTTTTTAGATTTCTGATTTCCTCTTCTTTTCTTTGATTTGACTGTATGCTTTCCTGTTCTCTGTCTTCTAAGTCCGATATTCTCTCTTCTGCTTCACCCATTCTGTTTTTAAGGCTCTCTAATGTGTTTGTCATTTGATCTATTGAGTTCTTCATTTCATTATGGTTTCTTGTCGCTATCACATTTTCATGTTCTACTAGTTGTTTCATTTCATTTTGATTCCTCCTTAATGTTTCATTTTCATGCGACAGATTTTCTATCTTGTCCATTAAGGATTTCTGTAGTTCAAGAATTTGTTTTTGAGAACTTCTTAATGTTCTTATCATTTTTTGAGATCTGCTTCTTGCATTTCCTCTATATCTTCATCTTCATAATCTTGAATTGGGGTGTCTTGTTCATTTGGGGGCATCATAGTGTCTTCCTTGCTCTTGTTACCTCAGTTTCTACGTTTGTTGTTTGCCATGTTGGAGATAATTTATAGGTTTTTTTTTTTTTTTTGCTGTGGTGTTTTTTTCTCGTTATATTATGCTTCTAAGTGGGCTGTCTGCTTTGATGGATCCTTAGAGGCTGTGATGGGTGTGGCCTGAGAGCTCTGCTTGATTCTTCAGGTTTAAGGCTGTGCAAAAAGTGACTCACCCAGATTGTTCTCTCCCTTGCTCCTTGCTCAATCTCTCTCTCTCCCTCTCTCTTTTTTTTTTTAATTTTACTCAATTGGGAATTCTGCACAGCTGAGTGGAATTGAGGGTAGTTGAAATCTGGCCTCTGTGAGTATTCGTTTGATATACCCCTGGTACCACACAAAGAGTTTATGCAGCCCTCAATGTGTTCTCAAGTTTCGCCACAGTCCCAAGGTTACTGAGTTTGTGTACTCGGTGAGTTCGCTTGCCCCCCCTCGGATTTTCACAGTGGCAGATCGTTAGCTTCACCTGTTTTCACTAGATTCTAACCTCCTGTTATTTCTCCCGACCAGAGTCAAGTTTTTCTGCCTGGCTACTCGAGGTTGCTGCTTTACATATGTAAAATGGCTCCTGCTCTTTGTTTTGCTTGGCTTTGTAAGGTGAGTGGAGAGAGAGGCTAGTGTCCATGCTGGTTCCCCTGATTTATTCGTTTTTTTTTTTTTTCTCTCCTCCAGTCAGCCTGGTGATCTTTGCCCAGTGGGTCCTCAGGCCTCTGCCTTTCCCCGCCAATGTCTCAGGTTTCTGAGGTTTTTGTCTTACTTCCCGTTCCTGTGCCGGCGAGATTCTGCGGCTCGTCTCCTGCAGCTGGGCTTCCACGTGGTGGGCTCCCTGTAGGTCCTCTGTGTCACATCCACTAGATCCAGAAGCGTTTCCTCTGCAGTTTTTTTCTTGAGTCTTTTCCTGAGGTTACAGTAATTCCACTTTTATTAAACTATCTTTTCCCAGACTATCGGTGCATGTCCTCACTATCCGCCATCTTGGCTCCGCCCCTGCTTAAGGTTTTCATCATAAAAGGATGTTGAATTTTATCAATTGTCCTCTCTGCATCTATTGAGATAATCATGACTTTTGTTCTTCAATTTTTTAATGTGATATATCACATTTATTGATCCATGAATGTTGAACTGTTCCTGCATACTAGGGATAAATCCTACTTTGTCCAGGTGGATGATCTTTCTGATGTGTTGTTGGATTTGATTGGTTAATATTGTTGAGGACTATTGCATCTATGTTCCAGGAAAATTGGTCTATAATTCTTTTTTTTTCTGTTGTTTGTTTTCTTGTATATGAATTAAGGTAATGCTGGCTTCATGGAAGGAGTTTAAGGGGATAGCCTTCCTTTAATTGTTTTGAGTAGCTTAAGAAGAATTGGAATTAGTTCTTCTTTAAATGTCTCTTAGAATTCAGCAGTGAAACCACTGGGACATGGGCTTTTCTTTGTTGGAAAGGTCTTTATTACTGATTCAATCTCTGTCTGGCTTATTGATCTGTTTAGGTGTTCTATGTTTTCATGACTCAATTTTGGTAGATTACATTTGTCTGGGAATCTATTCATTTCTTCTAGGTTTCCTAATTTTTGGCATACAGCTCTTTGTAGTAATTCCTGATGATTGTTTTTATTTCTATTGTATCTTTTGTTACATTTCCTTTTTCATCTCAGATTTTGTTGATTTGGGTGTTCTCCCTCTTTGTTTTGGTTAGTTGGAGCAATGGCATGTCAATTTTGTTTATTTTTTCAAAAAACTGCCTCTTCATTTCATTGATCTTTTGTATTTTTTGTTTATTTCTCCTCTAATTTTAATTATTTTTTCCTCCTTCTAATTTGGGGTTTGTTTTGTTGTATTTTTTTCTAGATCCTTGAGATGCATTGACAGCCCATTTATTTGGTGACGTTCCAGTTTCTCAATATAGGGATTGATTGCTATAAACTTCCCACTTAACATTGCTTTTTCTGTGTCCCATAAGTTTTGATATGATATATTGTCATTTTCCAGAAATTTTTTATTTCTCTTTTGATTTCTTCTATGACCCACTGTTTATTTAGGAGCATGTTGTTCAGTCTATGTGTCTTTGCATATGCTCTAGGGATTCCTCAGTTGTTCATTTTGACCTTCAGTCCATTGTGATCAGAGAAGGTACATGGTATGATTTTCACTTTTTGAATTTGCTGGGACTTCCTTTATGGCCTAGTACATGGTCCATCCTAGAGAAAATTCCATGCACTGCTGAACAGAATGTGTATTCTGCAACTGTGGGGTGAAAATTTCTGTAGCTATCAGTTAGGTCCATTTGGACCATAGTGTCAATTAGCTCTGTTGTTTCTTTGTTGATTTTCTGTCTGGTTGATCTATCCAGTGACAAAAGAGGAATGAAGTCCTCCATTACTATTGTATTGTAGTCTATGTCTCCCTTTAGATTTGTTAACAGTTCTCTTAAATATTCAAGTATCCTGTAATTGAGTGCACATACATTTATTATAGTCATGTTTTCCTGTTGCATTGATCCCTTAATCATTGCATAGTACCCTTCTCTGTTCCTTTAAATAGTTTTGTGTTAAGGTCTATTTTGTCTAATATTAGGATGGCTACACCTGCCCTTTTCTGCTTTCCATTGGCATGGAATATCTTTTTCTATCCTTTCACTTTTAGTCTACATCTATCTTTGTTGGTGAGGTGTGTTTCTTGTAGGCAGCAATTAGATGGGCATTGTTTTTTAATCTATAATTCTAGTCTGTATCTTTTAACTGGAGACTTGAGGCCATTTTCATTCAAGGTAACTACTGATAATTAACACTTGCCTGCCATTTTTATTTGAATATTACATCATTTATGTTGAATTTATTTTGTGCTTTTTTAAACTTTTACGTAATGAATATAAATTTCCAAAGTACAGCTTATGGATTACAATGGCTTCCCCCCCCATAACTTCCCTCCCATCCGCAACCCTACCCTTTCTCGCTCCTTCTCCCCTTCCATTCACATTGAGATTCATTTTCATTTCTCTTATATACAGAAGATCAGTTTAGTATATATTAAGTAAAGATTTCAACAGTTTGCACCCACATAGAAACACAAAGTGAAAAATACTGTTTGAGTACTAGTTATAGCATTAAATAACAATGTACAGCACATTAAGGACAGAGATCCTACATGAGGAGTAAGTGTACAGTGACTCCTGTTGTTGACTTAACAATTTGACACTCTTGTTTATGGCCTCAGTAATCTCCCTGGGCTCCATTCATGAGTTGCCAAGGCTATGGAAGCCTTTTGAGTTTGCCAACTCTAATCATATTTAGACAAGGTCATAGTCAAAGTGGAAGTTCTCTCCTCCCTTCAGAGAAAGGTAACTCCTTCTTTGATGATCTGTTCTTTCCACTGGGATCTCAATCGTAGAGATCTTTCATTTAGGTCATTTTTTTTTTGCCAGAGTGTCTTGGCTTTCCATGCCTGAAATACTCTCATGGGCTTTTCAGCTGGATCTGAATGCCCTAAAGGCTGATTCTGAGGCCAGAGGGCTGTTTAGGACATCTGCCATTCTATGAGTCTGCTGTGTATCCCACTTCCCATGTTGGATCACTCTCTCCCTTTTTTGTTCTATTGGTTAGTATTTTCAGACACTAGTCTTGTTTGTGTGATCCCTTTGATCCTTAGTCCTATCATTATGATCAATTGTGAACTGAAATTGATCACTTGGACTAGTGAGATGGCATTGGTACATGCCTCCTTGATGGGATTGAATTGGAATACCCTGGTATGTTTCTAACTGTGCCGTTTGGGGCAAGTCAGCTTGCGCATGTCCCAAATTGTACATCTCTTCCCTCTCTTATTCCCACTCTTATATTTAACAAGGATCACTTTTCAGTTAAGTTTCAACACTTAAGAATAACTTTGTATTAATTACAGAATTAAACCAATAGTATTAAGAAGAACAGACAAAAAAAAAATACTAAGAGGGATAACGTATTAAGTTGTTCATCAACAGTCAGGGCAAGGGCTGATCAAGTCACCATTTCTCATAGTGTCCATTTCATTTTGACAGGATTCCTTTTTGGTGCGCAGTTAATTGTCTCTGATCAGGGAGAACATGTGATATTTCTCCCTTTGGGAATGGCTTATTTCACTCAGCATAATGTTTTCCAGGTTCCTCCATTTTGTTGCAAATGACCGGATTTCATTGTTTTTGACTGCTGTATAGTATTCTATAGAGTACATATCCCATAATTTCTTTTTCCAGTCTACTGTTGATGGGCATTTAGGTTGATTTCAGGACTTAGCTATTGTGAATTGAGCTGCAATAAACATTAAGGTGCAGACTGTTTTTTTTTGTTTCCCCATTTAATTTCCTTTGGGTAAATTCCAAGGAGTGGGATGTCTGGGTTGTATGGTAGGGTTATATTCAGAATTCTGAGGAATCTCCAGACTGACTTCCATAGTGGCTTTACCAGTTTGCATTCCCACCAACAGTGCATTAGTGTCCCTTTTTCTCCACATCCTCGCCAGCATCTGTTGTTCGTATGTGAGCCATTTTCACCAGGGTGAGGTGAAACCTCATTGTAGGTTTGATTTGCATTTCCCTGATTGCTAGTGATCCTGAACATTTTTTCATGTGCCTGTTGGCCATTTGGATTTCCTCTTTGGAAAAATGTCTATTGAGGTCCTTGGCCCATCTCTTAAGTGGGTTGTTTGTTTTGTTGCTGTGGAGTTTCTTGATCTCTTTGTAGACTCTGGTTATTAATCCTTTATCTGTAACATAGTTTGCAAATATTTTTTCCCATTCTGTCAGTTTCCTATTCACTTTCCTGTTTCTTTTGCAGTACAAAAAATTCTCAATTTGATGCAATCCCAATAGTTAATTTTGGCTTTGACTGCCTGCACCTACAGGGTCTTTTCCAGGAAGTCTTTGCCAGTCCCAATATCTTGCAGGGTTTCTCCAATGCTCTCTAATAATTTGATGGTGTTGGGTCGTAGATTTAGGTCTTTAATCCATGTTGAGTGGATTTTTGTGTAAGGTGTAAGGTAGGGGTCTTGCTTCATGCTTCTGCACGTGGAAATCCAGTTTTCCCAGCACCATTTATTGAATAGACTTTCCGTGCTCCAGGAAATGGTTTTAGATCCTTGATCAAATATAAGTTGGCTGTAGATGTTTGGGTTGATTTCTGATGTTTCTATTCTGTTCCATTGGTCTATCCATCTGTTTCTGTATCAGTACCATCCTGTTTTGATTACCACTGCCCTGTGGTATGTCCTGAAATCTGGTATTGTGATGCCTCTGGCTTTGTTTTTGTTGTACAAAATTGCTTTAGCTATTTGAGATCTCCTGCATCTCCATATGAATTTCAGCATCATTTTTTCCAGATCTGAGAAGAAGGTCTTCGGTATCTTGATTGGTATTGCATTGAATGTATAAATTGCTTTTGGGAGAATGGACATTTTGATGATGTTGATTCTTCCAATCCATGAGCATGGAATATTTCTCAATTTTTTGGTATCCTCTTCTATTTCTTTCTTTAAGGTTTTGTAATTCTCATCGTAGAGATCTTTAATGTCCTTGGTTAAGTTTATTCCAAGGTATTTGATTGTTTTTGTAGCTATTGTGAATGGGATTGATCTTAGCAGTTATTTCTCAGCCATGGCATTGCCTGTGTATACAAAGGCTGTTGATTTTTGTGCATTGATTTTATATCCTGCTACTTTGCCAAACTCTTCTATGAGTTCCAATAGTCTCTTAGTAGAGTTCTTGGATCCCCTAAATAAAGAATCATATCATCTGCAAAGAGGGATAGTTTGAGTTCTTCCTTCCCTGTTTGTATCCTTTAATTTCTTTTTCTTGCCTAATACCTCTGGCCAAAACTTCCAGAACTATATTGAATAGCAGTGGTGAGAGAGGGCATCCCTTTCTGGTACCAGATCTCAGTGGAAATGCTTCCAACTTTTCCCCATTCAATAGGATGCTGGCCATGGGTTTTTCATAAATTGCTTTGATTATATTGAGGAATGTTCCTTCTATACCCAATTTGCTTAGAGTTCTCATCGTGAAAGGGTGTTGAATTTTATCAAAAGCTTTCTCTGCATCATTAAGATAATCATATGGTTTTTCTTCTGCAGTCTGTTAATGTGGTATATCGATTAAATCTGCTGTTTCTTTGTTGATCTTCTGTCTGGATGTTCTGTCCATTTCTGAGAGTGGAATATTGAAGTCCCCCAGTAGTATTGTATTGGAATCTAAGTCTCTCTTTAAGTCCCTTAGCATATTTTTTAATGAACTGGTGCCCTGTAATTAGGCGCATATACATTTATAATAGTGACATCTTCCTGTTGAATTGATCCCTTAATCATTATATATTGCCCCTCTTTGTCTCTCTTAACAGTTTTTGTGTTAAAATTTATTTTGTCTGATATTAAGATGGCTACACTTGCTTTTTTTTTTGGTTTCTGTTGGCATGGAATATCTTTTTCCAGCCTTTCACTTTCAGTCTGTGTGGATCTTTGTTGGAAAGATGTGTTTCTTGTAGGCTGCAAATAGATGGGTTTTGTTCCTTAATCCATTCAGCAAGTCTGTGCCTTTTAACTTTAGAGTTCAGTCCATTAAGGTTCAATGTGACTGTTGATAGGTAGTAACTTTGCCCTGCCATTTTCCCAAAGATATTTTGTAGTATATACTTTGAGTTTCCTATGCTGTTTTACTGGTAGGTTTTTGTCCTTAGCCCTCTTTCGTATTGATGGCCGTGTTTCTGTGTTTCTGTGCGTAACACATCTTTAAGCATCTTTTGTAGGGCAGGACGAGTGGCAACAAATTCTTTCAGTTTCTGTTTGCTATGAAAGGTCTTTATTTCACCTTCATTCACAAATGAGAGCTTTGCAGGATATACTATTCTGGGCTGGCAGTTTTTCTCTCTTAGCACCTGGGCTATGTCTCGCCATTCCCTTCTAGCCTGTAGGGTTTCTGATGAGAAGTCTGCTGTGAGTCTAATTAGAGATCCTCTGAGAGTAATCTGACATTTCTCTCTTGCACATTTTAGAATCTTTTCTTTATGTTTCACTGTGGTGAGATTAATTACTACGTGTCGTGGTGAGGATCTCTTTTGGTCATGTTTACTAGGGGTTCTATGAGCTTCCTGTACTAGGATGTCTCTGTCCTTCTCCAGACCCGGGAAGTTCTCTGCAAGTATCTCACTAAAAAGTCCTTCTAATCCTTTCTCTCTCTCCATGCCTTCAGGAATTCCTAGAACTTGAATGTTAGGTTTTTAAATAGTATCCTGTAGATTCCCAACAATATTTTTTAGATTTCTAATTTCCTCTTCTTTTCTTTGGTTTGACTGTATGCTTTCCTGTGCTGTCTTCTAAGTCTGATATTCTCTCTTCTGTTTCACTGACTCTGTTTTTAAGGCTCTCTAATGTGTTTGTCATTTGATCTATTGAGTTCTTCATTTCATTTTGATTTCTCTTCACTATCACACTTTCCTGTTCTACTTGTTTCTGCATTTCATTTTGATTCCTCCTTAAGATTTCATTTTCGCAAGAGAGATTTTCTATCCTGTCCAGTAAAGATTTCTGTAGTTCAAGCATTTGCTTTTGAAAACTTCTAAATGTTCTTATCATAAATATTTTGAAATCTGTATCTTGCATTTCTTCCATCTCATCATCTTCATAATCTTGGCTTGTGGTGTTTTGTTCATTTGGGGGCATCATAATGTGTTCGTTGATCTTGTTCCCTCGGTTTCTGGGTTTCTGTGTTTATTGCTTGGCACTTTGGAGGAATTCTTTGAATTCTTTCCTTACACTGGTGTTTTTTGTTTTTTGTTTTTTCTTGTTATACTATGACTTTGTTAAGTGGACTGTCTGCTGTTGGAGGAGCCTTGGAGGCTTGAGATGGGTGTGGGCAGAGAGCTCTGCTTAGTTCTTCAGGGTTAGGAGTGGTAGATCTATCTCTCTTTACTTATTCATT
The DNA here is from genome assembly GCF_033115175.1 of Lepus europaeus. Classification (NCBI taxonomy): domain Eukaryota; kingdom Metazoa; phylum Chordata; class Mammalia; order Lagomorpha; family Leporidae; genus Lepus; species Lepus europaeus. The sequence continues at coordinate 4,558,790 of NC_084839.1, forward strand.
TATTTATTTATTATTTTTTTTCAGGAGGGAAGTAATACCACACAGCTGAGCAGAACTGATGGTAGTTAGCTTCCAATCTCTGGCTTCTGTGTGTACAGCATTCATCTGTTTTTTTTTTTTTTCCACAGACCACCCAAAGAATCTGTGCTGCCTTCAGTGTGGGTTCAATTTCTCCTGCAATCTCCCACCGGGTTGCCAAGGTTACCGAATTGTAGTGTCTCTGGAGAGTATTCACATGACCTCTGTGAGTTCTCTCACCCACCATCTCCCCCCCCACCCCCCACCTCAGTTCATTAGCTCTACCCTTTCACTAAATCCTAACCTCCTGGTATTTCACCCCGCCCCCCAGAGTCAGGTTTTTCTGTTTAACTGAGGGTGGGCGCAGCTGAGTTCGTGCATGGCCCTGAGGTCGTGCACAGCTCTGACATCGCTCACAGCCCTGAGGATGCGCACCTTTTACGTATATCCAGAACGGTGTCTGCTCTTTGTCTCTTGCTCGCCTTTGCAAGGTGGGCGGAGAGAGAAACTCGTCCATACTGGCCCCCCACCCCCACCCTTTTTCTTTTTCTTCTCTCCTGAAGTTAGTCTGGTGAGCTCTCCCCCGTGGGGCTTCCATCCTAGTTCCCTCTCTGTCTGCCGTTTCCCCAGCCTACGTCTTGGGTTACTGAGCTCACCTCCCCTTCCAGTGTGGATGTGTAGACTCGGAGCTGTGAGTATCCTTGCTCTCCCCACAGGTCGTCTGTGTCTCCCCCACTAGATCCAGAGGCGTTTCCTCTGCATTTTTTCCCCTGGGCCTTCCCCTGTATTTACTGTAATTCCTCTTTTATCAACCTATCTTTTCCCGGACTATCAGTGCCTGTCCTTACCATTCCGCCATCTTGGCTCCGCCCCCTATTTTGTGCTTTAACTGGGACATTTTCTGCCTTCATATTCTTTCTTTCTGTGTTTCTGTATGTAGCACATCATTTGGCATCTTTTGTAAGGCTGGATGAGTGGTGACAAATTATTTCAATTTCTGTTTGCTATGGAAGATCTTTATTTCACCTTCATTCATAAATGAGAGCTTTGAGGGGCACAGAGTTCTAGGTTGACTTTTTTTTCTCTTAAGACTTGAGATATCTCTTACCTTTATCTTTTAGCCTATAAGGTTTCTGATGAGAAGTCAGCTGTGAGTCTAATTGGAGACCCACTTAAAGTAATCTGGCATTTCTCTTGAGCATGGATTAGAATCTTTTCCTATGCTTTACTGTGGAAGGTTTGACTACAATGCCTCATCATGAAGACCTTTTATGGTCATGTCTGCTAGGAGTTCAATGCACTTCTTTTACTTGGGTGTTCCTTTCTTACTACAAATTAGTGACGTTTTCTTTAATTATTTCCCTAAATAGGCCATCTAGTCACTTCTCTCTTTCTACACCTTCTGAAACTCCTAAGACCCTTATATTGGTCATTTGATAGCATCTCATAGATCTCCAACAGTGTTTTTAAGTTTTCTAATTTCTTCTTCTTTTTTTTTTTTTTTTTTGGTCTGACTGAATGATTTCTGGAGTTTTGTCTTCTAGCTCAGGTATTATTTCTTGTGTGCCACCAAGTCTGTTGTTAAGGCTTCCCATTGCATTTTTTATTTGATCTATTTAATTCTTCACTTCTAATATTTCATTTTGATTTCTCTTTAAAATGTCCCTGTCCACTGTTCTTTAACTGCTGTGGTTGCCTCTGCTGAGTGGGTAGAGAGAGTCCTCAATAGTTGCTAGGTGCACGCACAAAAGCTGAAGCAGTTGCTATCTGCTTTTGTCAAAATATGGCAGCATCCCTCTCACAGCTGGCTACAAGTCACTGTTGGGGCTGGGAAAAGGTGAGAGAAGCAGGACACTCTCCCCCCAACCCCCAGGGGAGCAGTTTCCCCACTGCTCTGAGGGACTCAAACGTGGTGCAGCCAGTGAGTCTCTTGTGGGCCTGTGCAGTCTGACCTCATCTGATTTGCCAGGCCAGATGCTTTTGTTTGCAAGGTGCTTGGTCCTTTGTGGTTTTCTTGCTTGTTGCTGTGTGCCTGCACCTTCCACACAGATCTGGGCCATTGCTAATGCGTTTGCAGGACCTCGCACTGCAGTTTTTCCTGCAGCATTACCCTGAGAGTGCACTTTCTCCATTTCTTTCCTATTGATTTTGCTTAGCCTAGATCAGACCACCCTGTCACTATTCTGCCATTTGGAATCCCCAATAAACCTTTTTTTTTAAAGTCCTTGAGTGGATTCCACTTGCTGCCCACTGCTCTTCCACCAAACCCTGCTGTTCCAATGCAGAATTGATGGCTTTCTTCTCACCTGCCAGAAGTATTTGAGTAACAGCTATCTGCGGTGAGTCCTCATGTTACTAATATTCCATCACTTTTTCAACAGAGACAAGAGTGCATTCATTTGCAAACTATGGAATATTGTTCCAAGTCAGGAAAATTAAATTATACTTGTCAAATAAAGAACACACAATGATTCAGTATACCTAATTCTTTCAATTATTCATTTTCTTCTTTTTTTTAAAAAAAGATGTATTTAATTATTTTGAAACTCAGAGTTACAGTGAGAAAGAGAGACAGAGACACACACACACAGAGAAAGATAGTTAGATGGAGAGAGAGAGAGATCTTCGACCCACTGGTTCACTCCCTCAGATGGGCACAACGGCTGGGGCTGGGCCAGGCTGAAGCCGGGAACCAGGAGCTTCATCTGGGTCTCCCACATGGGTGTAGGGGCCCAAGCACTTGGGCCATCCTCTCTGCTTTCCCAGGCACGTTAGCAGGGAGCTGGATGGGAAGTGGAGCCACAGGTGTCCATATGGGATGCCAGTGTCATAGGCAGTGGTTTTCCCTGCTACACCATAATGCCAGCCCCCATAATTATGCTTTTTTCTTACTTGCTGATTTTAAATTTGCTCATGCACAATGGGCTCCCTGTTCATTAGTAGCAATGAGTCTGGTTCTGCCCTAGCATGATGAGGTTTGCTATTGCTCACCCTGCTGAGTGCGGCTCCCGGCATTCTGTACCTGGAGCACCAGGTGGACTAATTGATTGGTTCTTTCTATCTCTTCAAGATTGTTGAGAGCTATGTATTAATTATCACCTTTTCAAATCAGTGATTAGGAGATGAATGCTATCTAGCAGATGGGAGAACTCCATTTTGCTCTGAAATTGGAAATTTCAGTGTAGTCCCACAATGGCTATCACACACAGCTGTATTTTTAGTGTAGTGCATGTTCCTTTGAATGTGAAGAACAAACAATTGTGCTAGTCTCATTTTTTTTCTTTTTGCTCTGCTGAGCCCACATTGTGGATCCATTACCGGGAGATGTGTAAAAGCCATTTTGATCTAGGCATAGACCTTTAAACCAGACAGTATGCCTGGGGTATGAACTTGCCATCTGTGTGCCTTCTCCAGCAGCTGTGTTTTGCGACCAGCGCTCACCATATTTCAGTGAGTGAATTTGAGTTCCTCTTCACGGCTAAAGAATCTGGAGTTGCAAGGCGCTCAACGGTCTCCCCATGTTTATGCAACTGGTGAGTGACAGGCCAGCACATATCTTTCTATCACATCTTTATCTGCTAAAGATGCCTCATAGGCTCTCATCAAACTGCCCTCCAACTGTGTACTATTATTACAAAGCACATGTGTTTGGATGATGAAGAAACAGGGAATGTCAACAGAGGCACTGAGGAGCCGGTGAAGGAGAAACCCTAGAGGCAGGTGCTGAAGGAAGGCGAACAGAGGCTGCATTCTTCATTCTGATAATTTTAGGTTTATTTAGGAAAGTGCAGAAAAGTGGGTGACAAGAGAAAGGCCCATCAACATTGCATGTGGGTATTTTAGCTGTTAGTATTTTCTTCCAGCCACTGGAGGTTTCAACACTCCTTCATAAATCTTTCACAAGGCTCTTTTGCAGTGGAATCTCACGGTCTTGGGCTCACTGCTTTGGAAGAAGATGTAGGCTGCAGAGCAAACAAGGCTGCCCAAGCACCTCTAAGCATGGATCACATGGGTCCCCCTTCTGGCTCCTTTGGGTCCACATGGGCAGTTATCTCAAATTGCCATGACAGCTGGCTCATCATCAACACACATAGGTTTTTCAAGATTCCAGAATATTGAAGTCCAAGCATGCTTGACCTCTGGTGAGGGCTCTCTTCCTGGACTGCACGCAGCTACCTACTGGTGTGTGCTCACGTGGTAGAGAGAGAAGAAATGAGCTCTATTCTGACTCTGCTGGGTGCAGTACTTCCATTCTTGGGGGCTCCACTCCCATGATTACGTGTAATCCTAATGGCCTTGCAGTACCCTTACAGCTAATTCCATAGTGCGTAGGGGTACAGTTTCAACATAGGAGCTTGAGGGCACACAAGCTTTGAGCCCATCACATCTCCTTTGGAACATATGACCAGGGAGCCCCGAGACTTCCCTACAATGAGAAACACCAGTTTCTCTACTGGTTTGCTTATTTACTGTCCCTTCTTCTCCCACTAGAATGCAAACTCCATGACAGCAGAAGAACGTGTGTTTGTTATTCATTGAGTCATTCCCACAAGCCCTTGCCTCTAAGGATGTGTCAAATGAATGAGCGAATGAAGAAATGAACGCATGGATCATTGACTTCCTCCCAGAAGTGCCTCCCTTCTGTGGGCTGGAGTTTGGATCCCTGCCAGCCTTGTTACCCATCCCTGTCCTCCCCGTGCACACAGCGGCTTGACTCAGCTGCAGCCATGGTGCTATGCTCAGCCTTGGGGCTATGTTTACATCTTGCACCACATTTACGCATCTTCTTGTCATCCCGTTCACCCTTTATTTTTTACGGTTTATCCTGCATGAAGTATGAAATCTCTAATACCTCTCTCCACAGGCAGAGTCTTCCTTTGCTATTTATTTATTCTTTTTCTCTGAGAGGTGCAGTACTTAGTTGGCTATAGAAAGAAAAGCACCTGGTTGTGGCACCACCAGTCACATCCACAGGCTCCTAACACAGCTCCTCTGAAGCAAAGGAGAGAGCTGCCCTGCTTTGCAAAGGCCACAAGTTTGGAATGTCTCCACTTGGAGAAAATGGGATGGGATGGGAGGGGTCTTTCTTAACTACTTTCAAACAGGTGTTACCCAAGTGCATAAAAAATTGTTATTTCCTCTGGTCTTGTAGCAATCGCACATGAGTCTTTGGGGCATTGAGTTGAATCTCATCTTTCAGAGGTGTAGACACAGGTCTTGGTATGTGAGGCTGTGAGCAGACACAAGTATTAACAGAAGCTTATGCTTACTGGTGTCCATTAAGAAATTATCACATCAGTGTTGGGAGAGTATTCAAAGAAAAGGGTTTCTCCCCTTCTGCTTTAATAAGTCATACTTTTAAACAATAGAGGGACACTCACATAGAGCATCAGACAGTGCTTTTAGACCTCAGAGATGCGACTCTGGGGTACTCACATAGAGCATCAGACAGTGCTTTTAGACCTCAGAGACACGACTCTGGGGTACTCACATAGAGCATCAGACAGTGCTTTTAGACCTCAGAAGTGCGACTCTGGGGTCCCAAGGTGGTCCCACAGACAGAGCTGCAGGGCCGTTAATCTGCATTCATCAAGGGAGCAATAGGCTCCAGCCTTGTGCATCTGAGGACAAACTCAACGATTTTCAACACAGATGAACTGCAGTCCACTCTCTCTCACTGCTTCTCCACTGCACCCCTGGAAACCAGGCTGGGTATTTGGCCCACAAGTGGGTACTTGCCCTTGACCATGGCATAAATGCTTTCATTTCAACAAGTCTGAAGATTTTTAGCTACTCTCTGGCAAAGGTGAGTCTCTTACGTTGGGTTAAGGAGAGAGGGAGGAAGAGGGGGTGGCAGCCACTCCCTTGTTTTCCTGGGATGGGAGTCAGGAGTGGTTCTGGCCAGTCTGTTGGATTGGCACTGTGCTGAGCTGCTCTCACGCTGTCTTTAAAGCGCTTGTAGGAACACCAGGGCACACAGACAGCAGGGGCGCTGTACTGCCTCGTCTTTCTTCTGTGGGAAGAACTCTCAGAGTTGCCGAGGCGTGCCTTTTCAAATGATGTTTGCGTGGGCCACTCATCAGAATGAATAAAAGTCCTAAGATCTAAGACAAGGTTTTTGGGATTGATGCCTGCCCAATGCATTATCCTGGGTTCTCCTGGGGTAGAGAGAGCAGAGTATGATGGGTAAACAAAATGTCAGAAGCTCCTGCCCCCTCTGTGGCCGGGACTGATAAGTCTAGAGGCTAACTCATTTATTCATCCACATTTCTGTATCATTTATGTATATATTTATGTAAATAGCACACAGCATTTAATTCACCTCATGTTGGTCGTACATATTAGGGATGCAGCAGGAAGACAGATGGTCACCACCAATGCGGTTTACCTTATTGACAATCACAACTAATGCTGCAAGTAGAAGTGTATGCTATTGTGGGAAAGTGAGAGGAAGACATATCCTGTCTGAATGCTACCAATTTCTGCATCTCATGCCGGCCTACATGAATTGTGTGTGATCACTAAGTCATTATCTACTCCTTTGGTCCTACAGGAATGGGTTGCAAGACCTGAACGTATGAGTTTGGCCGGTGACAGTATTTCCCCCTCTTTGACAAAATGGTCATTCTGTAGGATGGCTCCTCCAAGCAGACGGGAATTCCCACAGTCTAGTTTCTTTTTGAGAAAAGGCATAGGAGATAGAGTTCCCAAGCTGAACAGTGACTCACGATGTGGCGTATTTCCTGCCTACTCTGAAGAATAATCAGCAAACCCAAAAGTGAGGTGCAGAGGTGAGACCCTTGCCTTCGGCAGATTCTGCGTTTGTTCAGAGCTGACATGCTCACCTGCTTGTTTCTGTGCTGAATTGTCTTAGATACAGAGGCCTGAGCCTTAATCCTGGTCCCATTGATTCATGAGAACTTGGAGAATTTGACCGTCTTTTCACCAAATCCAGTACTCATCCCTGAAGCCTTAGTCACTTTGGAGAACAAAACATAGTTAGATCCATCTTTAAGGGTTACAAAATCTATGTCTGTAATTGTACTTATTAAAAATATGTGTGCAGTGGAACCTTCCAAGGCTGGTCCAACAGAAATAATCTGGTTGCTTCCCCAAGGGAGACAAACATGAGCCAGCCCTGGTAGGGGGTGCTTTTAGCATCCAGAGAGAATTCTGCAGGAGCCACTGTGGACAGTGAGGGTGGGACCACTCTGCCAGTTTGGTAAGACTTCTAAAGAGAAGTGTGTGTGTGTGTGTGTGTGTGTTTGAGGCAGAGGTGGGCCAGGGAAGCTTATATCAAAGCTGAATTTGGCTTAATTTGGCAATGCAAACATTTCTGAATAGTTGGAAGGTAGCAGTGAGGAGACGTGAGACGTGAGACATTATAAGCCACAGTTGTTAAGCAATTAATGTTAGATTCTGCTCTGAGTGCCCTTAAATTGTAAACTCACTTCCTCTGCCCATCATACCTGGAAGGAAAGATGGTCACAACCTGACTTCATAATGAGGCAAGCAAAGCTCACTGCAGCAAAGGACCCAGGGTCAGAGACGTACGAATGCAAGTTCATCTCAGACAGCCTGTGTTCTCAGCCATCGTATATCCCAGAGAAGAGAGACCCAGCAGTCTTGTACGTGGGCTGAGGGTTTGGGGCTTTATTCTCCACATTCTGGAAAATTCTCAGCACTCTTCTGAGCACTTCCCTTTGGGCAGACAGGAACACTTTCACTGTGCCAGGAGAGCAGTGGAGACTGCCTCCAAAGGGTGGGGCCGTAGGAGTGAAGAGGGAGGAGCAGGTGACAGAGCCACTGGCAGGCCCGACTCCCTGGGCTTTGTGAGCTGCTTACATGGGGCAGAAGAGCAAAGGCAAGGGAGAAACTTCGAATGACTTCAGATGGGATCAACATCAAGTCAGGATCACGTGAACCAAACGGCGAAACCGGGATTTTAAATTACGGTTAAGATGCTTCTCTCTGGCTCGTCTGCACTCATACTATGAGAGCTGCAGTCTCTCCTCCTCGGGCATCCTAACCTTCTCTCCCCCATCCCTTCTCAAGAGCTACCGAGCCATTTAAAGCCGTCTCCTTGGTTACCACGGAGATGTGCTGTTTTCCCCTGGCTCTGCTCTTGTGATTGGAAGAATAGCCCCTCTCCAATCGGCATGAGTTTGCTCAGGCTGCTGCAGCCAGCAGCCACAAATGGGCATTTTAAACCACAGGTGCACACACTCTCTCAGTTGTGGAGGGGGCCATCCTGAGTCAGGTGTGGGAGGGGCTGATCCCTTCCGTGGCCTCTACTGGCTTGCGGGCAGGCTGTGGTTTCTCACAGTTGTGTCTCTGCTTTCATCCTCACGCGTGATGTGATCCTCCCTGTGTGTGGGTGCGCCTATGAATTTCTCCTGATTTTAAGCATTGAGTCTGGGTCTCCCACATGGGCGTAGGGGCCCAAGCACTTGGGCCATCTTTTACTGCTTTCCCAGGCCATAGCAGAGAGCTGGATTGGAAGAGGAGCAGCCAGGACTAGAACCAGTGCCCATAATGGGATGCCAGGACTTCAGGCCAGGGCTTTAACCTGCTGCGCCACAGCGCCGGCCCCAGTCTCTGATATTTTATGAGCAAAGCCTGAAGGGCCTATCACAGTCCTTTTATCCAGATGATTCAAATGTATGGGTTCGAGATTTTCCCTGTTTGGGTGACGATTTCCCCAGGGTCTTTCCTATACACAGTGGCACCATTTTTTAGACATACTGACACACCCATTTTTGAGAATGTGATTACTCTCGGGCCCAGTGCTCTAAGTTACTGCATCTTGAACCAGATAACCAAGCTGATTGATCAGGACCCCATAGCCATATGCACCATTTACATATTCGTGCATAGACATATCACATTCCACAAATAGCCAAGTCTGTACTGGGATGGTGTTTTGCACACCAAGCAAAGGATAAATGCAAAATAGTCACAGCGTATATCCACATTGTAGTGGGAGGCATGGAGCATCAGGACTACATAGCCACCCAAGACACCAAGCCAGCAAATAAGAGTTCGCTGATCCGAGTCTTATCTGATGCCGAAGTGGCTGCACCTTAGTGCGCACGGTCATAATGAAAGCATTTTCCAAACCGCAGACTTTATGTGGTCTTTCCTAAAATTGCAAAGCCTGTTACATTTTCTAAAAGTCAAATAGAGTTGGGAGGTGATGACTTCAAATGATGGATTCCATTCATATTTCAAGAAAAAGTATCAACTAATTTTCCACTCTAGTTAAAGTCAGTGCAGTTACTGCATATTTTAGCCCCAGTCACACACATGGAACGACTGGTCAGGGTATGGATGCTATAGGTTAAGAGGATACAGCCCAGATTAAGGTTATTCAGTAGAGGGTGAAAAGGACTTTGAGTGCAACTGTAGTGAATTTCCTGTTAGTGGATGTAATAAATGGTAGGGAAAGTGACACACAGACAAATGGCCAAGCAGATAGATGGGACAGTGCCTAATTCTTCGTGGATATTCAATGTTTGTTGGATAAATGAATGAATGAATGAATGAGCAAAGCGTGACGTGAGGCATGGAGAGTTACTGCCTTCCTAGAGCCTCTTAACCCTGGGAATCTGTGCATCTGAGTCTCTGGTTTCAAACCAGCCAACATACACACAGTATGAATCTTTCTGAAATGTGTGTGTGACGTGAAAGTCTTCATTGGCGAGCAGTGCTCTCTGAGTGCTCAATGCGGATATGTGTGCTGGCTGTCTGGCATCGCTCACGCCATCTGCGAGGGTGGCATGGTGCCTAATTGCAAGGTGGCCTGACAGTTTTCAGGGGTTCTGCATGCCAATCACTTTTGAGTTTAGCTAGCTAACCTGCGCAAGCCAGAATATAACAATCTGAGAAAAGTAACCCTGCTGGTGAAAGGCAATCTCGAATGAAAAGATCACACCTCATTAAAAAGGGCCATATTTTTGGACAGTGGTAGGTATCTTTCAAATTACCTCTGTTGAGTTTACCTTTTTCAAAATGACCGCTACTGTAGTGACCTCATGCCAAGGAGAACAGACAATAATGGACAAAGGCCACATCTTCTACAAGAGCCAGTGACGCCTTACCAATATTCAGAATGTCTTTGACTCTCCTGCTCGGAAGCAAACACATGAAGCTGCCAGAATTTCACAGCATTGTCTTCCTGTAATAAGCAAACATCTGCTACCCTAAAATCCAGTCCTCCTTTTGGAGACGATGCAGTGGGAGACGTGATACGAGTGAATTTGCTTACCTCCTGAAATTGAGAGGAAAACACCCAGTACAAGCATTCAAATATGTAAATTACCAAACAGGAAATCAAACTGCTTTCTTGACTCGGAAAATCTGGGATTACATGTTCAGGTTGAGAGCTACTGGTTACAGATGACAAAGTGGGTTCAGAGATGCCAGAAAAATTACTCAAGATCAAATAAATAGGTAGTTACAAAGAGCTAGGAAGAAAATTCAGTTTTCAACGTTGTTTTTCCAGTGGAAAAGGCATTCACTATCTTTAAAGAAGTCCAGGTTGACCAAGAAGGATTTTTTTTCCCTTTTGTTCTCCTATTCTTTTAGTAACAAATTTTCCCCATATACTAACCTCGATTGGCCATGCATGTTTTATCAGAAAAATGACTGGATGTAATATTTTGAAGATTTGGTATTCTTCATGTTGTAGCTCATGTCTTTGAAAAATTTAGTATGGTTAGTAGACCTTTTACTTTTATTAAGTATTCTGCATTTTAAACTAAGCTCTCATTCTATTCACTGGGAGAAAATGTTTTTGTGTCCCTGTGGGTTCCAAATCATGGCACTGGACACATACCAGAAAGCTAATAATCTTTTGGAGTGAACACAGATTAGTGGCATGGGAATGAGCTGAGTAGGCAGGAGGGGAAGGCACAGAGAAGACACACTGTCAGTGGACATCGTCCAGGGGTTACCCCCTTCATACACTATTTCTACTAAAGCACTCGCCATTTCAATGTGTGTATCTGCACGCATGGCTAGCTAGCTAGCCTATTGCATGGGCTGGAATCGGTGGGGAAGAAATGGTTTATTTTTCTCCTATGGCTACTTTGAAATCCAGTTGATTATTTCTCCACCCCCACCCCTGCCATCCTTGAATGGGCAGTTTTCATAGCTTTTTGATCATGTTCAGGAAAAAAAAATGTTCAATTATCATACATTTCAGCCTAGCCCAAATCAACATTTTCATCTCACAGATATGTGTGAAATGATCATCGCCCCACAGCTGTGGCCTGATCAGGCCCTGCAGCCTTCAGGGGGGAAGCAGTGTTCATTCTGCTCTACCTCCCCCTTGCATCTCATCTTCACGACACTGCATTTCACTGGGTGCACATGTTGGGTTTCTGTGAGATGTGACTGCTCTCTGCTCTCTTCTCATTCTCCCTGGGGACACAGGCTGATGTATGGTTTCCTGAGAGGGGTGTTCCAAAACAGCTGCCCCAGCCGACTTGCTGGGTCCCTCCCTTGCCAGTGGGAGCCACCAGGCACTCTTGCTGCTCCCTATCTGTAAAGGTAGGCACCTGTCCCTGGAAGAGCAGCCCTGCCCCACGGAAGTGCACACGCGTCTCCAAGAAAAGGCAGCCCCTGCCATCGAAGCACAGGTGCCTATCCTGGAACCACACCCGCTTGCACTGGTAATGCGAGTACCCCAACTCCTGCAAGTAAAATCCAGGCACCCCCCCTGGGAGGTCTTCGCAACAGATGCCTCTCCAGTTTGCTCTTGAGTATGTGAATAGCTGATTTTCCAACCAGAGCAGGGTCTGGGGTAGCTTCCTCTTTCTTCTCCAGACAGACACGGTGTGCTCTGCCCTGTGGTTGTGAGGACACTTCTCACTCATGTTGAGGTAGTGCTGCATCTCAGGGTCCCTCCACACCCTGCCTTCCGTTCTCTCTTTCTAGCTCTGATCAAAGCAGCTCCTCTCTTAGTTACGGTCCCAATAGATGCAGTGCCTTGGACAAGCTGTGATGACTTCATGGTGATTCCTGAAGATGATGACTCTAAGTACAGTTTTAGAGAGTGGCAGACTGGGCACTTGTGTCCTTAGAGACAGGAAGTATTGATCTGAAGATATTCTGACGTAGTTCTTTAGTAGGAAGATAGAGAACTACTGATGCATTGCAGGCGGTTGGCTAATGTTAAGAACTCAGTCATTCAACATGCTTAGCGCTCGGCATAACACAGTGATTCAATATACATTTAATTGCAAATGTCCCTTTCTCCAGAAGAAAGATGTGCACTGATAACAATTTTTAAAAGCTGATTCGCAAAGGAATGCAGCACTGTCTTATTAAAGCAATGCCTTATGGAAAAGCAATGAGTCAGTTTCTCAGCGACCTGTGATGCTACAGAAAGTGAAAGAACAGTTAGTGCCAATCGAAGGCCAAGAAATTCATTCAGCTCTCAGTACTCAAACGTAGTGATTTCGCAGTTCTGCCACCTGCAGAAGCATGGGAATCAAAGGTATCTCAAAGAGCTCTTTAGAGTTTGCACCATGTATCATAAACAAAATCCACTGACGGACACTTGGTGAGGTTTTCTAACCTGTGAACACATTACTTGCTCTTTATTAAAATCAGATTCTTAACTCAGTGAACAGCATCTCAATTCACACAAATTTCCCACATTTGACTCCTCCAAAGCAGGTTGAGTTGTATCTCCCTCTATCAGGTAGGTAGAGAGGCTGAACCCAGGCATGTTTTTGCCAAATAGGTAAAAGGTGTTCTGCAAAGACAGATTGTAGGCCCCCCGTTTCCACCTTTGCTCATGACTGATGAATAAAACCATCACCTTGTGATGGCTGTCTGGGTCAATTGCAGCCATTTGGCCGGTGCTGTGGCCACTTGTGGGAGGCCGTGCCAGTAAGCCAAGCCCTGAAAGGCTTCCTGTGGCTGCAATGAGGCCTTGCCCCTCCCCTCGGGCTTCCAGAACCCAGGCAGACTATGGACAAATCCACACCCTCTGAGCAGAGAGCGAAAGCAGGGATAGACTGCCGGCATCGGGGAAGCCGGTGAGCTCTGCGGCAGCAGCCGTCTTCACTCTGCCGATGACTTTTATTATGTCCTATTGATTTTCATGTTATTTCCCATTTTTGAGCAGAATAGCTTAAAGCAATAGCAGCAATAAAGCAATGTTTCTGTCAGTCATCCCCGTCTTTGCACCCACACACATGTTCTCCCCACCACATACACACAAACACACATAATTTCTCTCTCAAGTGTTGAGTTTCCAAATATAGGAAACGAGATAGAGATTTCTAGAACGATGGCAGGACCCTTCTGGAAGCCTTTAAAATCTAGCTCTGTGCCTTGGGCGGTGATGGAAGGGAATATAAGTATACTGTCAGCGCATGTCCTGGGCTGAGGGTGGGAGTGGCTGTGTCATCCTTGGATCCCAGAGTGCTTGGCACTGAGGAAGCTTCTGTTTTTGCCTGGCTGGGTGGTGGCTCTCAAGAGCACCTGCAGAGCCCCCTGAAGGGGAGGACAGGGTGGGGTGAGCATCAAACCGGGACCATTTCAAGCAAGCGGGCTGTGGTTGCAGAAGTTAGAGAGCCTGTGCAGGCGACATCTCCAGCAAACACACTCCGTGTGGTCATCAGGACGGGGACAGATGGCATGTCACTCCCCTGATGAGGCTGGGTTCCACAGCACAGCAGCTCTAGGGGAGATTGCCTGGGGCCACACTGGTCCTGTCGGAAGAGCCCTGACAAAAATGAAGGTTGTATGCAAGTCTCTGCGGCTAGCTGTGTGATGGAGGGGGCCAAGGGTGCAGGAATGTCAGAGACCTGGGAGTGGCTCTGGGTAATACAAGCAAAGCAGCAGGCACCCCAGGCCCGTGCCTTTGCAAGGAGCTGAATCCAGCCACTTACAAGAATGAGCTTAGAGGAGGACCCCAATGTTGAGCTGCACACACAGCCTGCCAGGGCCTTCCTTCTGGCCTTCAGAGACCTAGACAGAACACAGCCAGATTCCTGGCAGGACTTACAGAATGGTGAATAGTAAGTGTATGGGGGGTGGGGTGGGGAGGTGGGCAGGTGGCTTCTAAAAATGTAGGTAATGTATAGAGATTTCAATCACATACCATAAACGCCATGACTTTAAAGTGTGAAATTCTGTGTTTGGTGTTACATTCGTAGATAGAGCTGCGTACTACCTAATTCAGAGCATTTGCCTCAAGCTCCAAAAGGAAAACCACCCCCATCGCCAATGCTCTCCGTCCTCCTCTAGCAAGCCCTATCAATCACTAGCGTACTTCCTGCTTTGATGGCTTTGGCTGTCCTGACATTTCACGTCAATGGAATCGTGCAATATGTGGTCATCTCTCTCTTTCCTGACTTCTTCTCTCAGTGTGATGTTTTAAAGGTTCATCCCTGTTGTAGCAAGGGTCAGTGCCCCATTTCTGTGTGGCTTAATAGCTATCATTGCATGGAGATACACCATGTTGTATTTATCAATTTGTCAGTTGATGGACACTTGGGTTGATCCTATTTTCTAGCTATGGACATTTACGGATAGCTGATTGGTGGGCATGTGTTCAATCCCTATGGGTATTCACCTAGAAGTGAAATGCTGAGTAACATGGTAACCCTCTGTTGTGATATTAGTAGCAGTTGAGGAACTGCCAACACTTTCCAAAATGCACAATCTTGCTATCATATTAGCAATACATGAGCATTGCAATCTCTCTACATTTTTGCCAACATTTTCTATCATATATTTTTCTTTGGAAACATGTCTATTCAAATCTTTTTCCCCCTTAAAAGAAGGTTGGCCCATTTATGTTTTTATTGTTGAATTTATAAATGTATATTCTGGATATAAGTCTCATATCTCATAAATAATTTGCAAATATTTTCTCCCATTCTGTAGACTATCTTTTCAAATCTGAATGGTATACTTTCTACTTATTATACATATATATATATATATATATATACAGTTTTCTTCCAATTATATTTGTATCATTATCTTTCTTATATATAGTTTTCAGTATTACAAGATGTGCACTTTAATCGTTAAATATCATCCTATTGTTTATTATTTTGAAGCTATATGCAAATGAATTTTTTTCTTTATTTCATGTATAATTGATTTTTAAATTTGGATACTATATATTTTACCCTTAAGCTCATGTATCAGTTATAGTAGCATTGGTAGGATGCTTTCGAATTTTCTTCCTAAATAGACATCAATCATATGCAAAAATAGGAGTTATTTTTGTTTGCTTGGTCTACAATGGGTGAGTTTGTTTCTTCTTCATGCCTAGTTGCTCTGCTGCAGTCTCAGACAACACTGGGTATCAGTGGTGAGAATGGACATTCTTGTCTTATTCTTGGTTTAGGAGAAAAGCTCTCAGTGTTTTGCTCCTAAGTGTGATGTTAACTGCAGGTTTTTGTAGATATTCTTTTTCATGTTACAAAATCTTCTATTCCTAACGAGGTAAGTGTTTTTATGAAGAAAATGAGTAAAGGTTAATTTTTATGCATCTATTGAAACAGTTGTGCAGTATTTTTCCTTTATCCCATTAATATTATGTTACATTAATTCAATTTAATGTCTTGAGTCTGATATTGCATTTCTACATCAAATACCAATTCATCACAGGGTGTCAACTTGTACATTTTACTAAATTTAGCCTGATGCTGTTCTGTGGGTGATTGCTGCATCCATGCATATACAGAATATTATCATTGGCCTGTGGTGTTCTGTTCTTTGCAGTGATCTTGTCTTGACACCAGGCTGATGTTGGCCTAGACTGAGATGAGAAGTGTCCCCTCCTGTCTCAGTTTTTGCACTATCCTGTGACGGATTGATGCCACTTCCTTAAACATTTGGAAGTACTCTCTCATAGGGCCATCTGGGCTTGGATTTTATTTGTGAGAATTTGTTTTAAATTACTGATTAAGTCTCTTTACGTTTTACAGAACCATTTAAGCCCCTCTCTCTATTCCTCTGTCTCTCTCTCTCCTCTCTCTGTCACATGTGCACACACACACACCCACAGAGACACACACACACCCTCCATCATTAGCCTACTTTGCCAATTTTGTTCCTCTCAAAGGACCAAATTCTGATGCTGTTAGTTTGTCTATTGTTTTCCTACTCTGCATTTCTTTCCTCTTTTTCTAATTTCTTACAGGGAGTATTAAAATATTTATTAAAGATTTTTCTTCATTTTCATCATTGGTATTCAGGCTATAATTTTCACTCTCAGTTCCACTTTAGCTATACCTAACAGAGTTCTTATGTTATGTTTTCTGTTTTCAGTCATCTTACAGCATATTCATATTTCATTTGTGATTTTTTTCTGTGAACCAATCTATGGATTATTGAGAAGTGTATTGCTTGATTTCCACATATTTACATATGTTCCTCAAATTTCCTTATATTATTGACTCCTTATTTCATTTCTTTGTGGTCAAAGTCACATTTGGTATGATTTTAACCCTTTTAGGTTTAATGAGGTCCTTTATTATTCTAAGATATGTTCTTTGTATACCTAATTTATGAGAAGTTTTATCATAGAGGGATGTTGAGTCCCGTCAAACACTTCTTGCAAATCTATTGAGATGAACATTTGGTTTTGTTCTTCATTCTGTTGACAATGTTTTATTGACTCATGAGTGTTGAGCCATCCTTGCATTCCTGGAATGAATTCTACCTGTTCTTGATCTGTGCTCTTTTTGATGTGCTAGAAGATTCAAATTGCTAATATTTTGTGGAGAAATTTAGCATCTATATTCATTAAGGATATTGGTTTGCAGTTTTTATCTTTGGTTTTACTATCACAGCAATGGTCTCATAAAAAGAGTCTGGCAGAGTTCCATCCTTTTTAATACTTTGGAATAGCTTGAGAAATATTAGAGTTAGTTCTTTAAATATTTTGAAGAATTTGCTTGTATAGGCATTGGGTCCTGGAATTTTTATTTGATGAGGGATTTTTAATTACTAGTTCAATCTCATCATTTGTTATTGTTCTACTTAGATTTTTCTACATCATATTGATTTCATCTTGGTAGATTTTATGTGCCCAGGAATTTACCTATTTTATCAAGGTTTTCCAGTTTGTCAGCATATAATTTTTCCTTGTGGATTCTAGTGATCTTTTCTATTTCTGTGGAATCAGTTGTAGTATCTCCCTTTTCATCTCTAAGTGGATTACCTAAAGTTTTTTCCTTTTATCTTTAGTTTCCAAGGCTTATCCATTTTGTTTATCTTTTCTAGAAAATCCCAATATTTCATTTTAATAGTCTTTTAGCTTTAGTTTCATTTATTTCTGCTCTGAGAATTATTATTTTTGTTTCCTACCAATTTTGGATTTGGTTTGGTCATGATTTTCTTGGCCCTTGAAGTGCATAATTTTTAAATTTATTTGAAATCTTCCTATTTTTAA
The DNA here is from genome assembly GCF_033115175.1 of Lepus europaeus. Lineage (NCBI taxonomy): Eukaryota > Metazoa > Chordata > Mammalia > Lagomorpha > Leporidae > Lepus > Lepus europaeus. The sequence goes on from NC_084839.1 coordinate 4,576,239, forward strand.
TGTATGCACTTACTGCTATAAAATTCTCTGAATATTATTTTTATTATATCCCCAAATTTTGGTATGTTGTGTTTTCATTTTGATCTAAGTTTTTTTTTTCACTTTTAATTTATTCAATGATCCATTGGCTATTCAGATACATGCTGCTCAATTTCTATGATTTTGCAAATTTTCCATGGTTTTTTCTGTTAATTTCTAGTTTTAGTCCTTTGTGATCTAAGTAGATACTTGGTGTGACTTTGATTCTTTAAAATTTATTAAGAGTTCGTTTTTGGCCTAACAGATGGTTTCTCCTGGAAAATGTTCCATGTGTTCAGGAGAAGAGTGTATATTGTGCAGCTGTTGGATGAAACATTCTGTCAATGCTTGGTAGGTCTATTTGCTGTGTAGTATAGTGCAGCTCTGATGTCTCTTTCTTCATTTTCAGTCTGGATGACCTGTCCAATGATGACAGTGGGTATTGAAGTTCCCAAGTACTATTGTAGTGGAGTCTATTTCTCCCTTTAGAGCTAACAATGTTTACTTCTTATATTTTGGAAGTTTGGTGTTGAGTGCATGTTTTAAAAATTATCACATCTTCTTGCTGAATATATGATTTAATCAATATATGTTGACCTCCTTTCTTGTTTATTATAGTTTTTGATATAAAGTCTGTTTTAGCTGATATGAGTATAACTACTCCTGCTCACTTTTTCTTGCCATATGTGGAGACTGCCTTTTCCAACATTTCTCTTTAAGCTTATGCATATCTTTGCTATGAATCAGTTTCTTGTGGGCATTGGGTCTCATTATTTTTTTCCTTTAATTTATTTGGACAACCCATACCTTTGACTGCAGAATTTAAACCATTTATATTCATTTATATTAAGATTGATAGACAAAGAGTCGATGCTATGACATAGTGGGTAAAGCCGCCACCAGCAATGCTGGCATCCCTTATAGGTGTTTGCTGGAGTCCTGGTTGCTCCATTTCCCATCCAGCTCCCTACTAATGAACCTGGGAAAGCAGCAGAAGATGACCCAATCCTGGCTTCCATATGGCCCAGTCCTGGTCATTGCAGCCATTTGGGGAGGAACCAGCAGATGGAAGATTATCTCTCTCTCTTTCTCTCTCTCTCTCTCTCTCTCTCTCTCCCGCTCCCCTGCCCCAAACCACTATAACTCTGCCTTTCAGATAAATAAAATAAATCTTTAAAAAATAAATTGATAAACAAGAATTTAACTCATCACTCTGTTGCTTGCTTACTGATTGCCCTATATATTCTCTTTCTATCTCTCTCTGGTTATTTATCTTTGCGTTTTGGTAGCTTTATGTCATGTCAGGCTTGGATTCTCTTCTTTCTCTTTTGTGTGTCTGCTCCATTAGTGGAGTTTGTATGGTCATGTGTTTTCATGCTGGTTGTTATGATCTTTTCACTTCTATTATAGGACTCCCTGCAGGATTTCTTGTGGGGTTGCTCTGGTGGTGACAAATTCGCTCAGCTTTTGATTATCTGGGAAAGACTTTACTTCTTGATCACTTCTAAAGGATACCTTTGTTGGATATAGTACCCTTGGCTGGCAGGGTTTTCTTTTCTTCTTTTTTTTTTCCAATACATTGAAAATGTCCTATTCTCTTCTAGCCTTTAGGGTTTCTATTCAGAAGTTTACTGTTAGTTTAATGAGTTTATTTTTATATGTAATGTGTTACTTTTTTCTCAATTTATTTATGTTTCTCTCCTTGTCTTTGAATTTGGACATTTATCTACAATATCCCCTGAAGATGGGCTTTTGTTTCAATCTGATTGGAGTATTTTGAGCTTCCTGGTTCAGGATGTACCTGTCCCTTCCAAGATATGGAAAATGTTTAGCTGTTGTTTCATTAAATAGGTTCTTGGTGTCTTTTTCCTTCTCTTCTTCAATTATCACCATAATGTGAAAATTTACTCACCTAAAGGTGTCCCATCTACCCAAAAGGCTTTCTTCATTCTTTTAAATGACTCCTTTTTAAAATTATTTTTGTGTTACTGGCTTATTTCAAAAGACTAGACCTCAAAATCGTATCTTTTTTCTTCTTCTTGGTCTGTTCTATTGCTGAAGTTCTTAGTTGTATTGTTAGCTTCTTTGGATGAAATTTTCAGCTCCAAATTTCTGATTGATTCTTTTTAATGATTTCTTCCTCTTTGTGGAATTTCTCATTCCTATTAAGCACTGTTTTTCCTCATCTTTGGATTGTCTATTTCTATTGGCTTGCATCTCACTGAGTTTCCTTGGGGTCATTATTTTGAGTTCCCTTTTCCAGGCATTTTATTGATTTCTTTCAGATCAGGATCTACTTTTGGAGAACTAATAGCATTGTCACGTTTCCTTGTTTCTTCATGTTTCCTGTGTCTCTACATTGATGTCTGTGCATCTGTTGCAGCAATGGCTTCTTCTTTTTAATGAATAATACTAGTTGGAAAAGAATTCCATTTAGCTGGAATATGGGGTATCAGTTGGGGAGATCATTTGGCTTTGGTTCTGGTAAGCCTGGAAGTGTAACCCCCAAGTCATTTCTCCGGATGTAATTTGCATCAGCAGCGTCTGTTTGCCTCAATTTCTCTCCACCCTATGCATCTCACCGGTTAGGGGAGCTTCTGGCAGCCAGCAGGGCTGCCTGGTGGCACCCAAGATGGGGAGGAATCCAACAGGGGCTGTGTGTCAGCATCTTAGACGTGGAAGTACTTTTGTTTTTCTTGGGGGTGGAGGGACATGGGGATTCCTTTTTGGAGCAAAGCAGTTGCCTAGGCTCCAGCCAGATGTCCAGACAGGATTGAAAGCCTGTGAGGATTGTGTAGTTCTCCTGTGGTTAGGGCTGCTTGTCACTGATGGAGGACTCCCTCTGCCAGAAAGCTGGTGCGGGTGGAGCACTGTGCACTGCTCCTCTCTCTGTGATGAGGTTCCCAGGCCTGGTGCTGTTTAGGTCGCCCACCATGCATTACTCAGTGTCTCCTCAGTCAGTCTTCTGAAAACAGCATCCATTCCTTGTTGTCCTGGTTCTTCTCGGTGGTACAGGTCACATATTCAGTTCCCTTGGATCCTGTTTTCTCTACCTTTGATTGGTATGTTTAATCCATTTATATTCAGTGTAATTACTGACAAAACAAGACTTATTTCCATGATATATGATTTTTATGTCTCCTTTGTGCCTCTATCCTTCTTTTTTTAAAGATTTATTTATTTACTTGAAAGGCAGAGTTACAGAGGGAAAAAGAGTGAGAGAAGAGAAGGAGAGAGAGATCTTCCATCCACTGATTCATATCCCAAATGATCACAACAGCCAGGGCTGAGCCAGGCCAAAGCCAGGAACCTGGACCTCCATCCAGGTCTCCCACATGGTTGCAGAGGCCCAAACACTTGAAACACCTTTCATTGCTTTCCCAAGTGCAGTGAGCTGGATCAGACATGGAGCAGCTGGGACTCAACCAGCACTTATACATGATGCAGGCATTGCAGGCTGTGGTTTAACCCTTTGCACCACAATGCCAGCCCCTACCCTGACTTCTTTCACTTTTTTCTATTTCTTTTTCGAGTAATTTTTTCCTGGGATTATAATTAACATCGTAATTTATAAAACACAGTTCAAATTAGTAGTGACTTAAATTGTACACAAAAGCTTTGCTGTAACTCCCGTAAATTATATGTTAATACCTTACTAGCCCAAAACATTGCAATTGTTGTTCTAAACAGTTTAATCTAAATCAGACAGGGGTATTACAAACAGCGGTGTATCTGTACCCTCTTTCAATTTACTGGCATTTTACAGACGCTCTTGCTTTCTCCCATGGGTTTTAAAGATTTTCCCATCTGGAATCCTGTGTGGTATCGTCAGTCTCCCCTTCCACTCTTCCCCAGCCCTGGTGTCTTGCCAGTGGCCACAGCAGTGTTGGAGGAACAGAAACTCTTATATTGACGGAGCCTCCCACCCGTGCACCTGGCTTCTCTGTGCACTTAGATCCAAAATCCAAAAATCCAAACACCTCACCCTGGTCTCAACCATGCTGGTGCCACTGCCCCTCGCTTCACCCCAGCTTCTTCTGCTGCTGTCCACTGGGCTGTGCCCTGCAGACCACCCCAAGGACCCTTCTTTCTGTCCTTTCAGCCTCCACACCAGGTCAGTGGTTTCGAGGATTTGCCTGCCACTGACAAGGCCAGCCCGGTGCCTCTGTTCTCAGGGACGTCTTTGTGGGAGATCCCATGAGGGCATCCACCCCATCCCTTACTCTCCCTCCTCTTGCCTTGATTTATTTTCCTTATTTCTGTCACCAGTACCAGAATATATCAGAGTCATTTCCCCCCCTCCTTTAGAATCTGGGTTCTACTGCCAACACTGTAGCTCAGCAGGTTAAACCACCGCCTGCAAGGCTGCCATCCCATGTAAATGCCACTTCGAGTCCTGGCTGCTCCGTTTCTGACCCAGCTCCCTGCTGATGTGCCTGGGAGGCAGCAGTTACTGGCCCATGTAAGTGGGAGACCTGGATAGAGTCTACCTGTACCATCCAGAGTGTGGCCTGAGGGAAGCACCCATGCTGTCCCAGAGCAGGGAAGCAAATGCTGACAGCTAGGGTGTGGCTCAGGCCAAGTGAAGCTACAGCCACTACAGTAGGCAAAGAAGCCAGTGCTGCCCAGGACATACAGAGCAACTTGCTCTTGGGTGAATTAAGTCCTGGATGAAGGCCCCGACACTTAGTGGAGGCAGGGGATTGCACACAGGCCTGTGGACAGTGTGAGGAGTCAACAACCATTTCTGTGTGTTTTGGACCCTCGGGGGCTGAGCACTGCTGTGATTGTGTTCTGAGTGTCTTCTTCTTTGATCTTCACATTCCCAAGTTCGGGTGTCTTCAGTGCAAACATGGAGGCTCTGGCTTCTAATTCTTCAACCCATGAGTTTAAGAATCTATTTTGGTCTCCTCTTCTATGCTTGGTGCTTTCCTCTGTACTAATCCACACAAGGAGCTGTGTGTCTCAGTGGAAAAGCAGAAGCCAGGAGAAATCCATGTGGATTGTATCCTGGACAAGGGGCCGAATTTTTACAGAATTCAGTGTCTTCTTCAAAAAACAGGTGAATAATCTTTGTATCTACTTCATAGTTTTTTGATGATGAAATGAATTATAGATGTCAAGCACATGTAAGATTACCTGGCCTAGAGTACACAACCAATAAATATTAATTCTTTTTGTTACTATGAAGGTTACGTGTATAGTTATACTTCCCCACTTTTTCATGGGTCTGCAGAGTACTTAGGGAGACAGATTATACAAATAACTGGAACGTAACTGAGAGCTGACTTGTATTTAATTACCTGTAAGTGGCAAGGATATTCAGAGACAGGAGGGATGGTTTGGAGTGGATACAATTTGTAGAGATTCCCAAAGATGATCAGACTGAGCATGCTTGAAGACGAGGTGTCTGTACCGCCAGGGCTCTCACCATCCTTTCCCTCGTGGTGATGCCTGCTGCCTGCTGACAAGCTGCAGTGTGGTTCTCCATACTCACTCCATTCTCCACTGATGCACAGTGGAGTTGGGGTTCTCACCTAGGGGTATGTGTTACAGCTTGACTTGTCAGGAGGGGTGGGTGCACTCTGATGGAGGGAGTTGGTGGAAGCTGGCAGACCTAGCCCCAGAAACCTGGGTTCTGCTCGTCCACTGGGAAAGGGACAGGGTTCCTGGCAGAAGGTTCCAGGACTTTCCACGTTCCTTCTACCTCAAGAAAGCCCAGTGAAGGCTAGAGCTGAGGATTGAACCTAGGCGCTGCACAACAGGAAGCAGTCATCCTAATTGCGATACCAGTGCCTGCCCCATATGGTACCTTCAGCACAACCTGAATTCCTTATAAACGTAGTGAGACCGCATGTCTGCACCTTGCAAAGCTCTCCATATGTTCCCAGCACACTTGCAGTGTGTGGAGTCATTGTACTTCCAGGGCTTGTGATCTTGACCCGGCCATCCACCCAACCTCGTCTGCCATCACCGGTCCCCTTACTGATACACCTGCTGTCATTCCTTGGTCTCCATAAGATACCTCCTCTCTCGAGGTTTTCATTTCTCCTGTCACTTCCTTAGGTTTCCATCCGCATCTATCCCCTAGAAAGCCTATCAGGTGCTTTCCATGCTCATAACGTATTCCTCAGAGAAGCTACTTATGAAAGAAAGGGGATCATCTTGGCTCACGGTTGTGGAGGGCCCCCTCCTGAGGTCGAGTGGCCCCAGTGTGCTGGCCATCTGGAGAGGCCAGACACTGTCAGTGGTGGAGTATGTGCAGAGGAAGGTGAGCCAGGAGGCAGAGGGAGCAGCTGGGCCTGACCAAGGCTGCTGTAACCAACCTTCTGCAAAATCCAGCATTGTGAGATCTGCTTTCTAGACAATTCACGCCCACACTGTTAGTACCACCAATGCCTGGCTGCGAGACGTGACCATCTGTGTGAGTGTGTGGGCCATACCTTATTGAAACCCTAGCACAATGGTGTCTAATAGTGTCCCATACCTGCGCCACTTCATGCCTCTCACAGTGCTTCATCCTTCTTAGAACATAATTACCAGCCACTGAGCAAAGGGACTAATTTTGTGCAAAACATTTACATTAAAAACAAATATGTCTTTCAAGCCAGAAAGGAGAAAAGCAAGCCTTCTCTTTGGGCAATCATGGATGATAGCTAATTAGCATTTGTCAAGTGAAAGATGCGCAGATGTCATGGGAGAGGGGAGGGCTGGCAGAGTTGAATGGCTAGCTGCATGACCCTACCACCGGCCAGGGCAGGGATCCCCTCTGGGCAGAGTCTGGCTTTTAGAGAACAGCTGATGAGCGTTTCTATTGGGTCTGACACTTATTAACTGTGCAATTTGGGGAAAGTACTTAATCTGTCTTTGTCTTCATCTGTACGATGAGAATAATAACACCACCTACTCCATACCATTGCTGAAGAGATAAAAATTAAGTCAGAGTACAAAAACACTCAGTAGTGTGCCTAACACAAAGTAACTCCGTAATAAACGTCAGCGACAATCACTATTTTATTATCCGTTTCTTATCATGAGGCAGGCGAGGAAGCTGGCGGTGCCAGACTGAGATGGTGTAATATTTGACTCCCCTGGGTTAGCTCCCTTCTCAGGAAGACAAGTTCTGATTTTGCTTCTTGTGTTGCTTAGCAGACAATGAATTCACACTGAAATGAATATTCTGTTCTCTGTGACACAGCTTTTCCATTAAAAATTAACATACTGGCATTATGGCCCAAGCATTGCAAATACAGACAGCATCATTTTATCTCCCTGGGACAAATCAATCTTGGGTGTGAAGACAAGTCTTGGTTTCTAGATCGAAGTCCCTGAGCATGATGGAGTCATCAAGGAAACAGTTGAAGGGGCTCTTGTGGTGGGCAGTGGTGCCCACTCCCATGTCCACATGAAACCCTTGGAGGCACCTGAGAGAGTCATGTGCAGGTCAGGCTGAATGGTCAGGGGAAATGCTGGCCTTGCTCCCTTGGAATCTGTCAATCCCGGTGTAACTTGGTGCAGACATCTCTGCTCACTGCTCTTTCCCACAGAGTACTGACAAAGACATCCGCCTGACGGCTGCATGCCATGCCTGAGCCCCTGTTGTCCGATGGGAACCAAACCAGCTGGGACGTATGCAGCCTGTTGTGGGTTGAATTGCTTTCTCTAAAGTGATATGTAGAAGTGCTAACACTCGGAACCTCAGAAGGTGATGCTACTTTGGAAATAGGCTCACTGCATCTATAATTATTAAAGACGGTAGAACAGGGTCAGCCCGCAATCCAACGCGTCCACCATCCTTAGAAGAGGAAAGGAGAGAGACACAGAGAGGGAATGTTGTGTAAAAGCACAGATGGAAGTCAGCCACAGAAAATGGAGGCACAAGTTGGATCCAATGTAGCTGCAAGCCAAGAAATACATTCATGTGCTGCGTGAGGCCAGGAAGGATTCAGGGGAAGTCCATCCCCCTGACACCTCGATTTTATACTTCTGGCTCGAGAACATCTCTATTGCTTTAAAGCAACCAGTTTGTAGGTCTCTGTTCTGCTGGCCCTAAGGAGCAATGTCACAGTCATGCCCACCACCTGGAACCACTGGATTGCGCTGGTCTGCACCTGTTTGCTTCACAACCAGCCCATGCTAAACATTTTATGAAGATGTTGCAAAAAGGCAGTGCTTCACCTTAATCATTCAGTACAAAAAAGGGAGAATATGAAGAGTATTGTGTGGCCTAGATAATGTGCCTATGTGGACGTGCATAATTCTTTTTTGTTTTAGATTTATTTATTTATTGGAAAGGCAGAGTTACAGAGAGAAAGGGAGAAACAGAGAAAGTGATAGATCCTCTGACTGCTAATTGACTCCCCAAATGGCTGCAACAGCTGGGGTTGGGCCAGGCTGATGACACGGGTGGCAAGGGCCCATGTCCTTTCCAAGGAACATTAGCAAGGAGCTGGTTTGAAAGTACAGCAGCCGGGACTTACACACATATGCAATGTCAGCATCTCAGGTGGTGGCTCGATCTGCCACAAGGCCAGCCCATGGAAATGCATATTTCTAACATTAGTGTATGAGCTCAGATTAGCTTGCAGCAAAGAAGATCCCCAGTATGATTTAATTAGTTAATCTCTTGCAAATGGGTGGTTCAGACAAGAATGGTTTTAGCAAGTTATCCTAGTAGCATATTTATCCCTCATTGATTCTGCTCGAGTAAGCACATGCAATTCAACATCAGGAAAATGAGGAATATGCTGAAGACACATCATTGGATAATGCTGGAAAGCAGATATGTAGAGATTTCAGCACACGTTGAATGCCAGCCAATTTTTACGAGCGCAAGTGTCCTGAGTTTTTTACTGTTTGGGGCAACTAGAACCATATAATGAGAGATTTGTTATAAAAGTTGACCTGGTGTTTGCTAAATGAGATAGGCTGGATATAGTCAGATCAAAACTGCATCTCGCAGAAGCAGAACTCTCGTTTCTCACATCCCTTTTGAATGGACAGGTTGTTCGCCAAGAAATAAGCTGGTTGATCCCATGACAGTATTTATAGTGAGGGCTGTGCAGTTGTAAAATAAAGGAGGCCATAAATTTTGTGCCCAGTGGCTCTTCAAACAGGCGTTTGCGTTCTCTGTGGATGGCGGTGCTTTGCGATTGCACAAGCACCCTGCCATCACCACCCCTGCCTTTGTGTGTGTTACCGTGGCAGCAAGCAAAGCCCAAGGCTACTTGCAGAACTCATCATTTTTTTAACATGATTACCACTGCTTTTGGATTAGGTAAGATGCAAGGAACCAGAAGCAGTGCTGTCCAGCTTGAGAGCCTGTGCATTTGCCAAATGAGTGGTTTTGAAAATCGACCTGCCTCTGCTAGAACGGGTTTGCCTGTGCTCTAAGAAGCCTCCGCACAAAAGAGAAATGTCACATCAGGATGCAGGAGGAGGACTGGTCACCAGGCATCCGACTTTTTAAAACAGCATTTCTCTTGCAAAACGAAGACCAGCCCAATACAGACTTCATGGATATCCCATCAGTCTTGCCAGTGGCTCCATTGTGAGAGTCCCAGGAGACAGCACGATCCAGACCCTGAGTTCCTTGACCCTTTTTACAATTCCACAGCCCTGCACTGCCTGCCCAAACCCCCACTGCAGGCCACAGTGTGCTGTTCTGAGCTGCTATATTTCGTAGTAACCTACTCTACAAGGCTATAGATAAACAGTGTAACAGCTCACTGTCCCTCTGGTAGTGCCTTAGGTTTCCATTCATTCCATTTCCACAAGAGATGTGAATGACATCCAGTTGCTCTTGCATAGCAGAGAGCAGTGCAATTCTCTGTTAGTGTCTATCAGACAGAGGACCACAGAGGATCCCGTGGAATGCCTAGGTCTCAGTCTCCCCGTCTGTGACACCCCATATTTGGATCACGATTACTACGGTCCGTGAGTCTCTCTAACATCTCTATTCCAATCCCATGAACTTCTAGTACAAAGAAAACCAAAAAAACCTGCCAAATATTTGACATCTTAATCAATCAATGAGTATTTATTGAGCGCCTACTGTGTGTCCAGAGTGTCGCCAGAAGCAATGACTCTCAAAACTCTCTGATGTGTCAGAGACCATCTCGTTGAAACTATGCATATTCTTTAAAAATTTCACCATGTCTTCCATTTTTAATGCTCGCCTTATGGTGATAATGCTTTAAATAAACACTGTTCAGAGAAAAAGAAAGCACTCGCCCATATGTTGTCAGTCTGTGTTAGAAGTTAGACTTTGGGGGCTGGAGCAAGGTGGCTGGGCTGGGCGGCGTGAAGGAGTCCTTGAGGTAGAGCTGGCTTCACAGGCACCGGCCCAGCCTCCCACAGGTCACCATTACAAGGGACTCACGGCAGGGAGCGTTCTGCAGATCCTGAAATCCTTAACGAGTTTTGAACTAGGGGCTCACATTGTCGTTCACACTGGGCCAGTTCTATGGTCTTCCCAAAATTCATATGCTGAAATCCTACCCCCCTAAATGCCAGTGTTAGGAGGTGATGAGGGCCTGAAGACTCTGTTCTCAGAACAGGGATGGGCATCGGCATCCTGGGAGCCTGAGGAGGGAGCTCGACCCTTTCCCCAGGCGCCAGCACAGCGAGGAAGGCGTCCTCTCCAAACAGACTGCTGGTGACTTGAGAGCGACTTCCACCTCTGGAACCAGGAAGAATGAATTCTGCTGTGTAGAAGCCACCTGGCTCCTGGTGGTTCATTATGGCGGCTGGGAAAAACTAAGGCAGCCCACAAATGACTCCACATGCTCCCCTTCTCCTCCATGCTGAGTGCAATCCGTAGAGAGGAAGAAAAGCCTTCCAGGGCTGGCTCCCTAATGCAGAGGCTGAGTTAAGAAGTTGGGAGCCCATGGCTAAGAATGTTTTCCCAGGGGGAAAAGATGAGGGGTTAAGGAAGACTTGGCAGGAAGGGGAAGAGGCCAAGCTCTCAGGGCTGCTTCCTGGCACAGGAGGCAGAGGCAGCTGAGGGTATGGGTCCTGCTCAGTGTTTGGCCATGAGGGGAGGGAGCTGAGGCTCTGCACTCACCTGCTTCGGGGGGGAGAGCGTTGGGAGTGGGTTTCCAGTCTCTGCATACACAGCCATGCAAAGCTCTACAGTCCTCAGTAAAGAGGGCAGGTGCAGCCCCTTGGAGATGGACACAGCCAACAAACAGATGCAAGCAGGGCCCCGGGGATGCAGGCAGAGCTTGGCAATACGGGATATGGTGGCCATAGTGCTGAAGCCAACAAACAGTGCTTTTGGGGAGAACCCCTGCCTAAGCCCCCAAATCCAATCCTCCTAAGGCTTCCGGTCATGGTAAACGGGACATGCCCACGGTGCATTGACTGACTGTGTGCTCTTTGCCGGATATCGTGGTATGCATTATAGAAAACACTCAGTAGAATGAAATACAAACTCTGCTCTATTCAGAAGGGAAAGGGGACAGTATGTGGTAGAGACATTTATTTTTCATGAGGTGTTTGCTGTGCACCAAGCATTAAGCTTCTGGAAAGGGTTGCTAGGTTGAACCATTTGGTACTTGCTCTCAGAAATACATGGAATTGATTGTGGGCATCATCTGGTTGACGTGAACAAGCCAGCCAGGCAACGTCTTTGGGAGGAATGCACAGGACCTATTCACTTCCATGAAGAGAAGCATTTATGTCTTTGGGTGCTTTTCATGGGCCTGCATTGAATTTCTAAGAATAAATAAAATACAGAGGAGAAAGAAATTCTGGCCGGCCAAAATATTAGTCAAAATATAAAGACGAATCTTTCTACCGATGTTTTTGAGTAAGGTGTTGGTGAAAATGATGAGTAAGGGATTCCAGTGTTTGTCCTCATGGATCTCATTTTCTCACAGTGGATGGCAGGCAACCACTTTGAGGAATCTCAGGACAGGACACCTGGAGACAACATCTCCCAGCAAGGCTTCAAGGATGTCTGCTAGTAGCACAACATACCTTTGTTGATGGAGTGATAGGACCAAGAGAGGATACTGTGAGTGGTGGCAAGGGACTTTGCCAACTTCCTTGTGAGTGGTAGTGAGCTGAGCCATGGGAGAGCTTCACACATGAGAGTGATGTGGTCATACATTTCAGAATCATTATTCTATTAACCTATTGGGGGGGGCACACTTAACTCTCCAGGGCTTATCTGCATGTGGGGCTGCCCCAGTTAGTCTCTGTGGCTCCTTTCATCTCTAATGTTTCAAGGTCTCTGTCTTCCTCTAAGCTGAGGAAGTACAACCCCAAGAGTTTTGTTTGTTTGTTTGTTTGTTTTGTTTTTTGTTTGTTTGGTTTTTTTGACATGCAGAGTGGACAGTGAGAGAGAGAGAGACAAAGAGAAAGGTCTTCCTTTTTTCCTTTGGTTCACCCCCCCAATGGCTTCTGTGGCCAGCGTGCTGCAGCCAGTGCACTGTGCTGATCCCAAGCCAGGAACCAGGTGCTTCTCCTGGTTTCCCATGCAGGTGCAGGGCCCAAGGACCTGGGCCATCCTCCACTGCACTCCTGGGCCACAGCAGAGAGCTGGACTGGAAGAGAGGCAACCGGGACAGAATCCAGCTCCCCGACCGGGACTAGAACCTGGTGCGCCAGTGCCGCAGGTGGAGGATTAGCCTATCAAGCCGCGGCGCTGGCCAACCAGAAGAGTTTTATAGATGAGCTGTTCTGAAACTGGGGGAATCTCAGTGTTTCCATGTGGGTTTCACAAGGTGTGGAGATAGTTTTGATTATCATATCTTGAAGGCAGCCACGGATCTCTGGTGGGCAGAGCCCAAGGGTGCAGGCGAGTGTCCTACAGTGCACATGCAGCCCACAAAACCAAGACGTCTCTGACTGGCTGTGTTACTGGGGCACATGGTGAGGAGCCCTGGCATAGCATCATAAGGCAGGGAGTAGAATAATTTTCTGAAGACAAGAGGGTTTCTGGTGACTAGAAGAGAGGGGGGAAAGATGCGATAATGTCTTTGGAATATGCTTGGAGCACTGAGTAATGGCCACAGTTCTCAATATGGCATTGCCAAGCCTGGCATGCAGATAACGGAGGTGCATCTTAAGTACTTGACAACACAAAACGAAATACTAGGTTTGCAGATTTACTGAACTCTCTTATAAGCTTCTTCTCACTGGTTTTTACTTGCCTTCTTTCTTTAGTGGGAAAGCAGGAGTAAGAGTTGGCTTGAATAAAGCAGAACTTGGGCATGTGGATGTGGCCATTGTAAATGCATCATTATTCAGTGGTACAGGGTATAACATCATTTTACAGCCTATTTTGTCATCCCAATCACAGAACACGCTTTGCTGTTGTTGTTGTTGTTATTCAAAATCAAAATTAACCAACAACCATTGAGGAATTCTGTGCCTATGCTCTGGGATTCTATGTATGACAAAACCATAGAAATACAAGTCTACAGACACACGGATCGCCCTTTAATCCCTGAGTAACTAGAATAAGAGCTACTAAGGACGTATAAAGATGTGTGGTTATGGATGTGTTACGTGGAATGCTTCACAGGATGGGGACTGCATGAAACTATGGCAGTGGGGGAAATGACATTGAAATCTGCGGCCCGTCTAGGATTTCAACAGAGTAGAAGTATAGAGGAAGATATTCTAGATAAAGGCCCTAATGAAAGACATGAGGGTGGAAGTCTGAATTTTAATGCCGCCTGTGAGTTATCTGCGTTATCTAGAAGATTATCCTGGAAGAACCCCACACGGTAGGATGGGCAGGGGACCTTGCTGTTGGACACACTACCCCTGTCAAATACCACAGCCCCGCTAATGCGTCCATCTTGGCAGTCTACAGTGGTGCATGTCCTTTGCAACTTGAAGCAACATTTGAATGTCACCAGCTCATTGAGCCTCACCACTAATGAATCCAATTTAGCAAATGGCTGCCATCTCTTCCAGGCGGAAGGAGTTGAGTTAGAGAATCAGAAATGCAGGAGGGACTCGCAAAGCTGAATCATTCGACTGCTTGGCACCGTCGCCTGTCACATCAAGAGATATTGGCAAAAGCCCACGAGACAATGAATATGCAACACTGAACTTTTTTCATTCAAATGGCACACAGTCCTTCAGATATGTCATCTGACAATCAGTGCAGCAGGAATCCCAGAGAGCGTCTCTGTCGCATCACTCCCAAAATTTGAAGTAAAATGGATTTGTTGACAGTTTGCTAAAAATGTTCATATCTGATACCTTAGACCTTAAAGAAAAAATCCAGAAATGTCCTGTTATCTAAATAACTCAGTTCTTTCCCTGACTTGGGTAGTTATTTGTATGCATTTATTGATTTTATTATTTTGGGGGTTGCTTTGACTTCCTTATTCCTTATATATAAATATTTCTTAACATCTTTTGTACAGTATACATACCAAGAAATGGATACAAGCATATAGATAAGTGAGTTTCTTACCTCTGATCACAGTAATAACAGACACGCAAATTTAAAAAAATTCTTTTATCCCAAGAATTCTCACTTTTCTCTCCTCTCCATTTCTTTTTTATTTTGTTGTTAACTTGAGAAAAAATAATATATTGTCATTCACATGGCATGATTCAGTGAAGTAATATTTATAACTATAAGCCCAATAATATGACATGCACACAATTTTTATGATCTCTATTTATATTAACTATCACAGATAAAACATGTGATATTTGTCTTTTTGGGTCTGGATTATTTCACTTAGCACAATGATCTCCAGTTGCATCCATTTTGTTACAAATGTTAGGATTTTTGTGACTGAGCAATATCCCATAATGTATATCACATTTTCTCTTCACAGCCATCAGTTGATGGCCATCTAGGTTTATTCCGTATGTTGGCTGCTGTGAACTGAGCTGCTATAAGCATGGGAGAGTAGGTAACTGCTTTACACACTGATTTCATTTCTTTTGTTATATTCCTAAGAGTGTGATAGTTGAATCATATGGTAGATCTTACTTGGATTTTTTTTTCTGGATTTTGTTTAAGTCTGATGTCAAATACTTTAATGGGAAACATTAATGAGATGTAAATGGTTTCTTGAGTAATTACTAAGGTATGAATTTTGTATTTAAATAATCACCAAAAACAATTCAAAGTTAAAAAAGTAAAACTTATTCTGAGAAGTATACTCCTAATGGAAAGTAATAAAAATTCAGGAGACAGATCATGACTACATTTTATCATATTTGCAGGAAAATAAACACAAATTTTAGTAATGAAATTGCATAAATAATGAAGAATAATGATGAGTAAGAAAAAATCAAGAAACAACATTTAGTATAAAAATAGACAAGAAGGACAGAGATGTTTTCCTCTCCAAATGAGTTACTCCTCAAATAAGATCTTTGTCTACAAATATTTTGGTGTGTTTTTTCATGTGATTTTTTGAAAAGTGTTTTAAAAAGATTCTTCATTTTATTTTGTTTAGTTATTTTTAGATGTTTCAAATTTTGTGAACAATCACTTCGATATCTTCTCTATTATTGCTATCAGATTAATTTTTTGATGGAGAAATGAGACTGGAGTGGTTAAAGCACATGCTACATTGGACCAAATTTCCCTCTGTTTTAATGGCTCTGAAGTAACTCTTCATCTTGAATTAATGCTTTAGTAATCACTTCTTCATATATTGGCAGTGATATCTTTCCATCACTTGTACTGACACATCTTATGATTAATGATATTTCTAGGTCAATAAAATATGGTAAATTTAAGTTTAACTCTGACTCTTAGTCTTATATTCTTTCTACAATGCTCTGTGGTCTCACTTAAGATCAGCTGAAGAAAATAAGCCAAGAAAAGAACAAAAATTTTAACACAGCAATTTGAGCTAAAATGTACACACCTAGAAAATATGTATGCTGGACACCGAGCTTGTGTTTTTCATCATATAAAATAGCTATTTCTTTGGAAATGTTTGCATCATCAGTGTTTTTAATTTAGTTAATCCTGTAAACATCAAGAAGGTATTTTGTGCAGAGCCCAATGCTTAGTCACTATGGGATCCACATGGCTATGTAAAAGCCAAATGATGCCCTTGTAGGTGAAGATGACGGAAAATGTAAATTTATACCTTTCTTAATACATGTGAGACATTATAGGATGACACTTTGCAAATTTTTAAATGTTCAATTTTTAATTTTTTAAATTGAAAGGCAGGGAGAGAGAAAAGAAACTGAGAGTGAAGATTTCCCATCCACACTGTCCAAATGTCAACAAGGCCAACTACAAAAGCTGGGACCTCAATCTAGGTCTTTCACATGGGTGGCAAGGACCCACCTTCTTGAGCCATCACTACTGCCTCCCAGCGTGCATTAGCAGGAAGCTGGAGTCAGGAGCAGAGCTGGATTTGAAGTCCAAGCACTGTGATATGGGAGTCAGCAACCCAAGGAGCGTGTTAACCACCGCACTAAACGCCTGTTCTCCTCTCCCTTGTTTTCATCCATTTAATCTCTGTTGTGGAGGAAAGTAGACTGGAGCTCATAAAATTATGATTTTCTTATAGCTTAACTAGAATTAAAACCATCGAGCCTTATGGCCATCGAGCTCCCCAAACCTTTTCTAATTTTATTATTTCACAGATAAAACTCTTTTTCTTGCATGGTAGGAAAAGAGATTCACAGTCACGTTGTGGTCCCCAAGAAGGAAAGGGAATCTGGCTTCTATGAGCAAGCCTGTGAAAGCGATCTTCCTCCAATCACGCAGCTGGCATCTCTAAGTTGGGAGAACACAAGGTTCTGTTGGGAATGTTTTTATGGACACTTTCTTATCACAAATGGAGTCTGAAATTAAAAGTAAAAAATGATCAAACTTGTCAAAAGATGGGAGAGAGGGTTCTACAATGTTATTGTAAACAAAGCACTAGATTAAACTCGCAACTTTAAAATTAGTGCATTTTCTTCATCTAAAAGAAAGAGGAACACAGATATTTCTTTAACTCTAACCTGAGCTAGACAGGATGCTTGGTATCCCCTTGTATTCCCTCCCACAATGACCCTGAGAGCAACCCTTCTTTTAGAAGGAGAGTATTGGTGATTTTTTTTTGCCAGCTTGTTCATGGTCAGCTACTGTACTTCATTCGAGACATGTACCTTCTCCTGTATCATCGACCCAATGTCTACATATTGGCTGTAAACATTCAGAGGCTGAGGATGGCCGCCTATGACTTAGTCTACTTTCTCAGCTGAGCATTGGAGGTTTGCCTGATTTCTAACAGTGCTGGACTCAGTGATTCTGTGCCGGCCGTCATCACACATCAACCTGCAGTTGGCCACGAATGTGTTCAAAATCATTTTGCCGTGGTCTCCTACAATCTTCTCCATAACCCGCTGGTAGCCATCACTGCTGCTCTGCCACTGTTACTGTTACTTACGTGGATCAGTGTCGCATGCTGACCTGAACTGCCAGAGTTCACACAAGACACCAACTGGTGGCAACCATTCAGTGTTGGGAAGTCCCTAAGGGGTTCTGAAGTTCAGACTCGGAAAAGGTATTTGTCTTGGGCCCACAGCCAGACAAAACAGTGGGTGTTCTTCCTTGCTATATTCAAAAGGTTGAGGATGATATAATTCAACCAGAGGCTGGCATTTGAAAGCCAAAGAGCTGTGCACATGGTATTTTTTTTTTTTCTATATAGGGTGTGCATATCAAGCCTGTGGGGTGAGCGGAGAGGCGGTCAGAGCTATGCTGGCTGATGAAGTGGATACTGGTGCATGTCACAGATGAAGAAACTTGAGAAGTTTCCTTAGGCTCTCCATGCTTCAAGCCCACGGCATGAGACAACAATCTGTCTCGCAGATTTGCCACAAGCAGTAAGCAGGATGGTGCCTACCAAACGCTCCCAACAGGACGTGGTACAGAGTTGGGCTGGGGAACTGGCTGCTGGAGCCCCACCTGTTAGAGCCTCCACTTCCTTGTCTTTATTTTTTTAAGATTTATTTTCTTTATGTAAAAGGCAGAGTGATGGAGGTGGGGGGAGAGGAAGAAAAAGATAGAAAGAGATCTCCACTCATTGGTTCATTCCTTAAATGGCCGCTGCAGCCAGGGCTGGGCCAGGAGGAAGGGAGGGGCCAAGACCTGCATTGTGGTCTCTCACATGGATGGCAAAGCCCCAAGCACTTGGCCCATCTTCCGCTGCCTTCCCAGCACCTTAGCAAGGAGCTGAACTAGAAGCAGAGAGCAGACATAGACAAGACTGGAACCAGTGTTCTCTTAGGGAATGCCTGTGTCGCAAATGGAGGCCAACCCTGCCGTGCTGCAACAGTGGCTCCACTTTCTCGTCTTTGGAATGGGGACTGGTTCCACAGGCCTCAGTAGGAACCACCTGAGAACAGTGTGAAAAAGGCATCAAATCCTAGACATTTGCTGGGGGCCTGATCGCTGAAGATTGGGAAATGCCATAAAATAAGAGAGAGAACCAAGGCAAGCATTCTCTCTAGTCGCTAATGCCACCCACACATCAGGATACAAGGCAGGCGTGCCTCTCACTCTGAGTTATCCACCTCCCTCTGCTTCAGTCCCAGAGAGAAGCAGCCCCAGGCAAGACGGGACAGGAGGCAGCAGCCCAGGGGGCTGGGATTTCAGGTGGGATGTGAGTACCTGGCATGGGCTCCCTTCTCTTCTGCGGTGCCTGGGGGTTCCTGTCTGGGGACTCCATAAGCAAGACTCCTATGACCTGTAGACTCCCTGGGGTTCAGCCCACAAAGACCCATCCAGGGCCAGAAGGGGAGGGGCATTTCACCTCCGCACCTGTAGGGTTCTGAGGCTGCCCTTTGTCTCCAGGTGGAACTGGCTGATCTTTTGTTCTCCATGGTGGCGCTGTTCCTGGGAGCCTCTTCCCTCAGGTTAGGGGTTGTAAGAACTCAGCCATCCACAGCCCCCTGCCCCTACCCCACCCACACAGTGGTGGTCAGTGGCTCTGTCCACAACCTCTTTTGAATTCCCTGCTGTGGACATGCAGGTCAGAATTTCCCCCTTGGACACAGAGCTGCTTTCGCTTCCCATTCTCCTCTGAGGGTCGCAGGCGTCTTCCTTGCTATGCGACCCAGTGCACTTCTGCCCCCAGCCATTTCTTCATCTCCAGGGTGGAATCATCCCCTGGGGCTGTCAGAGGCCTCCAAGGAGGTCTCCATCCTCGGCAAACATTTGGTAGAAGACCAGCAAATTACAGACCTTGCACAAACCCCAGCTCTAAAACTGTGTGATCTTCAAGTGCCTCTTTCTTATCATGCTTGTAATAAGCGAAAATACACTGTGTGTTCCACCCTGAGGGGATTTTTTTATTTAATCTTTGAAAGGCAGTGAGACAGAGAGATTCCATCCATCTTCCATCTGTTGGTTCACTCTGCAAACACCCAAACCGGCAGGGCCAGGAACTCCATCCTGGTCTCCCATGTGGGTGGCAGGTGCCCAAGTCCTTGGGCCATCATTGCTGCCTCCCAGGGTGCCTTAGCAGGGAGCTGGGTGGGAAACAGAGTTCCTGGGGCTCCATCCCAGGCACTCTGGCATGGGAGGTGGGTGTCTTAAGCAGGGACTTAACCTCCTGTGTCAGGGCTCCTGCTCTGTGAGTGGGATCTTACAGCAAAATAGTAGAAGTCAAAATGAAGAGAAGTTATGTTTTCTTCAAATAAGCAGCTCAGCAATCACTCCTTGTGAGAAATAGGAACTCCTGAAACATCCCCTCACCCTGCCCAAAGGGACATTTTCTAGAATCTAGTTCCGCAGATTCCAGAAGGAAAAATAAATAAATAAACAGCACAGACCAACTCTGGCCACTGGTTCCTGTGAAGTGGGGTCTGAAGGAGATCAGGCGGTTCCAGGAGGGACTTGCTAGCCCATGACAGCCGGCCTGCGGATAGCATCGTGAGTCTCCTCTTGGTTCTCTGTGAACTCGAGCCCAGAGCAGAGGTGGGGCTCTGAGCAAAGGTGTGGCTCTGTGCCCACCCCTCGCAGGCTCACACTGGAAGTTGAGTGCTTCCTGTAGGGAGGGCGCTGAAAATGCATGGGGACACAGGGTTGAAATCTTCTCATTTCCCATCCCCTGAAAGTACGTTAATTCCGTCTTCCTCCCTGGAGGGTCCTCAGCTGCAGAGGGGCTGGCAGGTCGGCAGACTCCCCGCAGTCCTCCCTCCGGCATGGTTTTGGGTTTCTGCTGAGCCGTCCATGGAAACTGCAGCTGCCCCTTGCCGTTGGCTCGTCCTGCCTCCCCCAGCTGCTCCCAAGACTGTCTTTGCCTTTTTGTTTTTGAGCAGAGTGCTGGGATGTGCCTAGGTTTGGTTTCCTGGACTTTATCTTGCTTAGGGTCTGCTGAGCTTCTTGAATCTGAAATATGTATATATACGTAATATCTTTTCCAAATCTGAAATTTTCTAACTATTACTTCTCCATTTTCCCCTCCTCTGCTTCAATCCTCTTTCTTTGTAGGCCTCTCATTTCATGATGAGAAATTTGAAAAATGCCTCCCCAGTCCTCGAGGCTCTTTTTATTTGCTTGAGCGTTTGCCTGTCTCGTATTCCTCCGCTGACTCTTTCTCTCTTCATTTACTGTGTGCATGCTTTCATTTAACTCTCCGTGCTCGGCTACCAGAGCTGTTTCATGCTCTTGTGTGACAGTCCCAACATTTGTGTCACTTTGAGACTGACTTCTGTTAAACAGAAATTCCAGGAAGAATCCTGGGCTCTCTTCTCTGGTTTCCCCACCCCTGGGTTCTCTTGTGGATGTGGCTGTGGCTGCTCCTGCAAACATCATCACTCCTGGGTGCAGCGAGGGACCCTCTGTCACTTGGAGATTCTTGTCCCTTTGCCTTTACCCTGCACCCATGGGGAAATCCACACATTATAGCTGTCACTTCCGTGCCCACACAGTGAAGAAAGCAAATGGGCACAATTAAGGAAAAGCTCTCCCGGTGACCAAGGAAGAATTTAATGAGGTGACTCCCTAGCCTGAGGTGCAATGTGTTTTTTGTTGATAAAGTGATGTTCTAAGTTAAGAGATAGATCCAAAATTTATTGAGCTGGAAGAAACCAAACTCTATGGAGATTCCACTCCTTGCTTTCTGGTTTGTGTTGTTAATCACTGTACCGTTATGAGAAGATAAATCTGAATGCTGTCTGTTGCCCCACAGCAGGACTTGGCAAGTGTTTACTATGAAAAGCCCTGAGGTCTTTGCTGCCTCTTTTCCACACTGGAACTGACGGTTGAGAACAACCACAGGTGGCCTAAAAACCAACGGGCAGGGTTGTGTTTCTGTAAAATTCTATTTACAACAGGCAGGGAGCTGGCTTCAGCCTCCGGTCAGCAGTGTGCTGACCAGTGACCTAGAAGATGAGCTCTAGCCCCAAACTTCCTTTCTGGCTGCTTCTCCCAGGGAGCCTGGCCTCAAACAGCTGTCTCTGTGCAAGCACAGGTGTCCTTACAGGTTCTGTTCCTCTCTCTCCCTTCCTCCCACCCAATAGGCCAGGTGAACAGCCACCAGCGTGTCAAAGGGGGTCCTTCTCAGTCAAGTAGCCTTGCAAGTCAAAAACAAGGAATGCCTCACACAGCCAGGTCCTGGGACTTTTTACCAATGCACATCCCTTTGAACGGCCTTCAGTTTGGTCTAGGAAAAACACAGACATAACCAAAGAAAAAACCAAAGCAAAAGGAAAGATGATGACTGTGAAAGTGACTGGACAGCCCCGCCAATTCCTGCGGAGCTGAGATACGGATCTGAGGAAGCAAAGCCTGTTGGCTTTAGAGCAGTGAATGTCCTTCTCCCCCTCATCCATCCCCTGTTCCTTTTGAAGGTCCTGCCAGAGGTCTTTCACAGGAGCATGGTTCCCCACCCAGGTTTACCTGGTGGCCAACACACAGGGTAGAGGTTGGCATCCTACACCTGTGTTATGAAGTGGGGCTTTTCATGGCAGGAAAACTCAGCACAAGTCTTCCGTTTCATATGAACTTGAACTTCCTGCAGCCCAGTGCAGCTAATTTCACCTGCTCCTTTACTGAAAGCCCTTGGAGATCTGTGGGGCACAGACGTAGCCACCAATAGGAGTACCAGTGTTGAAGAGTGATGGATTCTGTTCTCTGGGTCACTGACGGAGTGCTGCAGGACGTGCCAGGAAGCTACTGACGCTTCATCTCTACTCCTCTACTCACAAAGATGAGGTCTGGGGAGGGGCAGGCTCGGGCTGGAGGAGAGACTCCCACCTGGCACAGGAATAGCCTCGTGTGGCTGTGACGTCTGCTCGTCCATTTACCTTTCTGTGTAATCTGCAGGCGTCTGGAAAACCACGTGAGCTAGACAGCTCGTGCCACGCATGTGAAACCTGCCTACGTGCTTCAAGGTGTGTCTCCTGCTACAGTCGCAGATGTTGCCCCAGATGGCAAGGGAGCAGAGAGCCCTGTGCAACAGGCTTGTGGCTCCCCTCGCGTCTTCGCTGGGAGAGCAAGTGCTGGCCCGTGAAGGACAAGAGACCATCAGTTCAGTGCTGGATTCCATGACTCCTCGAATGTGCTCAGAGCAGGATGCTAGCAGGCTCTCGTCCCGGAATCCAATTAATCTTTCTCATCACAAAGTGCGGAGCATGCTTCACAATGAACTCCTCGCTTTAAACATTTTATGGGTGTGCTATTGCCAAATACACAGGAACTTAGGAAATAAGAGTCAATCATTCTACCAAACACGTACAGAACAAAACTGTTGTAACAACATCATTAAGAAGTTGGTGGTGGTTGGGCGGCGAGTGGAGTATGTCTTTCAGAACCTAGCTTAAATTTGAAACCTTGGCTCCTGTCCTTGGATGTACTCACCTGTGCCCGTTGTTGTGATTCTTGAAGTCACTGGATTTGCTGAGGTTTACCTGTGAAATTCCAGTCCTGCCTTCCTATCGGGGCCACAGTCAGCAAACGGGATCTGAGAGTGGAATCTCCCTGGCTGAATTTTGCTGTGCACCACATCTGGGGAGTGTGCGCATCACAAGTTGTTAATTATTAACAAAGGGATTTATTTGTTGCTTTTCATCTACAAGGGCCATGCTGCAGCTTCAGGCTCTCCTGCCTGTCCCATTGTTTTGGGTCCAGGAACTTACTTAGTACCTCGCTCATCACAGGTTAGCTTAGCCTAGGGGGGAAAATGCCCTTACTTGTGGATTAAACCCTGTCCTTGTCTTGGGCAAAATTTGATTCCCTCTTCTCGCTTTACAATTCAAATGGCTTCCACAGGCTCACTCATGCTGATTTTGTGTGGTCTCAGAACAAAACACGAACCCCCTCAGTGGGTTTCCGCCTTTATCTCCTCCCTTTTCCATTAATATTTCCTCTCCGAGGCCTGACGGCCAGGAGCCGCGGTGGAGGCACAGCATAGTAATTTTGATTAAACGCATCTCCAGCGTCTGACTCAGCCTGGAGCCCAGCCCTAACGCAAGGAAGCAGTGCAGGCTGGGCCTCGCCACCGAGCTGCGAGAAATGCCTGCAGGCGCACGCTCAGACAAGGGCTGCGTCTGTGGTTCGCTAAGGGCTTTTTGAGTTTTTGCTCGCTTCCATCTTTACAGCTCACTGTTCTCTAAGGTGTCTGCGAGCCGCGGCAGGCAGGCCGGGTCCCTATTCTCAGCCAGACGCGGTCCCCGCCCCCTCATTTCCATCTGCTCCCTTCCATCTGGCTGCTGGGCTGTGAGGCTGCCCAGATCACGCCACCTTCCGACATAACAGGACGGCGTGTCACACCACGTGGCTGCCTGGCAGGTGGCCATGAGGTCAGGACTGAAGGGTGGGGAAGGCGCAGCTTGCAGATCCTGCGAGGACCTGTGCGCCTAAGGGACGCAGCGCTGCGGTCACGGGGGCGGCAGCGAGGGGGCTGCGCGGTGAGCGCGCGGGTTCCACAGCACCACGGGCACAGCCGTCCG
The DNA here is from genome assembly GCF_033115175.1 of Lepus europaeus. Classification (NCBI taxonomy): domain Eukaryota; kingdom Metazoa; phylum Chordata; class Mammalia; order Lagomorpha; family Leporidae; genus Lepus; species Lepus europaeus. The sequence continues at coordinate 4,600,155 of NC_084839.1, forward strand.
CTGGGCTCCCGGTTCCAGGAGCAATTCTTTCCGTTGCTTTTGTGCGCCTCTGAAGGGAGCAGCAGCCGCCAGCCGCCAGGAGTCTGTGTGAACACGCATCTGCCAGTGCCTGCCCACGTGGTCCCCAGGATGTGCCTGTGGGGGGAGGAGGCAGAGCGAGAAGGGGCAGGGAAGCCAAGCCCAGCATCCAGGGGTTTCTGGAAACAGCTTGAAAGGAGGACGCGACCGGAGGCAGGGGCCCTGGGGAGAAGTAGGATCTTGCAGGGCTGCGAGCCACGTTTCAGAGGACTCGGTTTTCTCCGCCTTTTCCCCGCACCCTCTCTCTGCTCCAGTTCTCCTGGTCGGCTCCCCTGCACACCCGCTGCCATTGTCCCCAGTGCTTCTCACTTTGGCTGAGTGCATCGGTTTGTGGGAACCAGAGCCAACGTGCGTTTAGTAATCAGGGCGCTGGCCAGTCTCATTAAGGAAGCTTCGAATAATTCAAGTGTGGGTGGATGAGAAGAAGGTGCCCCATAGCAGAACCGACGCCCTCACGGGCAGTCAGGCAGGAATCCCCCCATATACACGGGGTCCTGTGCTGCTGTTCCATCTGGAGGCAGAACAGGGATTTAAAATCTGGTGAGAGAGAGGGATTAGCGAATGATTGTAATAATGACACACGTCCAAAAATACCACTCTTGGAGAGGAAACGAGCGTTAACGGTTGGCCACCACCTCGCCCAGACAGCGGCCCCCACGTTCAGATCATGGTGGGTCGCTGACAGTGGGTGCATGGAGGTGCGTGCAAGACTGCGCCGGATGGGCTTCTTTTTTCTTTTTTTTTTTTTTCTTTTTTAATTTTTGACAGGCAGAGTGGACAGTGAGAGAGAGAGAGACAGAGAGAAAGGTCTTCCTTTTGCCGTTGGTTCACCCTCCAGTGGCTGCTGCGGCCGGCGCACCGTGCTGATCCGAAGGCAGGAGCCAGGTGCTTCTCCTGGTCTCCCATGGGGTGCAGGGCCCAAGCACTTGGGCCATCCTCCACTGCACTCCCTGGCCACAGCAGAGAGCTGGCCTGGAAGAGGGGCAACCGGGACAGAATCCGGAGCCCCGACCGGGACGGAGGATGGATGGGCTTCTTGATTGGGATGAGTGGAAGGAGCAAATTACACAAGGTGAATAATGTGACTGGTAGGTGAGGGGCTCCACTCGGCACCAGCGGGAGGGTGGAGCTGGCTCACTCCTCACCACAGGCAGGGGAGGACGATCACATGAGATTTTCACAGGATGGAGGTGCTAATGGCTTTGACCATGGATAAAAAATCCACTTTGTTTCATCTCCAGGATGTCATGGTGACATCAACATTACTGCATGAGCTTTGCATGCCACAAAGCAAAGAGAAGCTTCTTAAGTCAAGAATATAAGTGCCAGCATTCCCTGTGGGCACCGGTTCGAGTCCCAGCTGCTCCACTTCTGATCTAGCTCTCTGCTGTGGCCTGGGAAAGCAGTGGAGGATGGTCCAAGTCCTTGGGCCCCTGCACCCATGTGGGAGACCTAGAGGAAGCTCAGATTGGTGCAGCTCTGGCCATTGCGGCCACTTGGGGAGTGAACCATCAGATGGAGGACATCTCTCCTCTCTCTTTCTCTCTCTCTCTCTCTCTGCCTCTGCGTCTCTGTAACTCTGCCTTTCAAATAAATAAATAAATCATGTTTAAAAAAAGGAATATATGTATTCAACATGAATCTCAGACAGCACAAAATGCTGTGATTCATCAGCAGATGGTTGGGAAAACAGAAAAGAAAAGACGAACAAGTGGTCGAGGGGCCCAGATGTTTTTGACGATCAGAAACTACATGAGGAAACAGAAGAAATGCGAGTGTGAGGCACACACATGTGCAGGCACCCATGACGGATGGTGTGCTCCCATGCACCAGGGCATTTCTGCTGGAGGTGTGATGGGGAAGAGAAATTGAAGGCAAAGATGTCTGCTATAAATTGGCCTTCTCAGTGTTCTGATTCCTGCACTCAGTTCCAGGTGATAATGCCATCTGCCGGTGAGCCACAGACCCTGGCATCGTTTTCCCTGTTTGAAATTGTTATCAATGACTTAGTCAATGATATCATGTTTCAGGTTTATTTCTAGGGGAAAAATATAAATATTCTGCTGTCTTTAATGATTATCATTGATGCTTAGTGAAACCCCCGTGCCTTTCCCCCACAATGACATTCTACTTTCTTTCTTTGCCTGGTCCCAGGGATGATGATGTTGGTTCTGTAGCTTAGCAGTGTTAGTTTCCTTAAATGGTCACCCGAGAAGCTCCATCCCTGCTCCGTGTACGTGAGCTCTGCTCTGCTGGTCCCTGAGGCAATACCTGATTGCCTGAATCTTTTGTGCACAATGGTGAGAAATCAGGCATGGTGTGTTTCAGCCTGCAGTGCAGTGTGGTTCTAGCCCGAGCTCATACAGCACTCTGCTGAGAAGCCCATGTGGTGTCATCACAGCCGGCAGGTGCCTGGTGGCATGGACAGTCTGTCCTGGGTGGAGCTGGGCCAGGCTGCCTGCAGTTGCAACCTTCCTGCCCTGATCTCCATTTTTCTCCTTGTGGCCCCCTGCCTTGCTGGGCACTGTGATTGCCCACTGTAGCCCCTCTGCGTTGGTCACCATGGGGTTCATCCTGGTCTCCTCCAATCTTAGCACTGTCTTCTGGCTCCTGCATTGATTTCTCAACCACTTTTCTTGGTGATTCTATAAATAGCTTTTTGAGAAATGGTTGAGAATGGCTCCTTTTAGGGCTCATCTTCAGCCAGGGGGCTCTGGCTTCTCATATAGGCAGAAAGGAGAGGATTTTCTCCCTCTCCACTTCCTAAACTATAGACAGTAGTTTGGCTTCTGTTTGAGAAACAAGCTTCTTGTAGCTGGGCTGGAAAGCTAATTTTACTGACTGAGTGTTAACATTGAACCCCATCACATCCAAGTTTCCAGGTCTGCATAAATATACACATACAAGCCCAAGCCTGTGTTTGAGACAAATCCGTCTGTCCAGCTTATGAGAGCCGATATGATGTGCAAGTGCAGTACACATTTGTAGACCTGAATATCAGAATTTGTTTGCTTCACTTTTGAATTTTTTTCTTCTTTAGTGAAATATGATTGACAAAAATCATATGCATTTAAGCCATTTAAAGTGATGTTTCGATCTTTGTATACTTTGTGAGTGATCTGCACATTTAAAGTAATGAAGAGAATCCATCCTCAGTGAATGTCAAGGACACAGTGCACGATAGTGAGCTGCAGTCTGGGAGCTGGAGACACGAAGGCTCCAGAATGCCCTCCTCAGACCTCAGTGTGGCATTTCCTGCACGCCACCCTCCGAGGACCAGCTGTGCTCTCTGTTTCAATGACTCTTTAGAGTTGACATGTAGGTGATGTCTGTGTGGGCCTGCTCACTTCACTTAGTGCCGTTCCTTCCAGATTCATCTGTGTTATCACACATGGCAGGACTTCCTTCTTTTAAAGGTTGAATAATAGTTGAAAAAAATATAAAAATTTCTTTACCATCAATAGACAATTTAACCTTTGTGAATGATGCTACAATGAACATGGGAGTACAGATAATTCTCTGGGGTAGCGCTTTTAACTCCTTTAAATACGTATTCAGAGGTGGGATTGCCAGATTAGGCAGCAGGTCTATTTTTAATTTTTTGAGGAACCCCCATACAGTTTCCCGTCATAGAATTCGCTCTTCTCCACCTTCATGCCAACACTTAGCATCTTTAGGTTTTTGATTAATAATCACCTTGACAGGTGTGAGGTGCTAGCTGATTGTGGTTTTGATATGCGTTGCCTGATTGTGAAGTTGAGGACTTCTTCACGTACTTGGTGTTCATTTGCATGTCTTCCTTGGAGAAGTGCCTATTCAGACCCTTTGACTATTTTCCACTTCGTTAATTGTTTTGGGTTTCTTTTATTTGACAATTAAGTTTTATTAGTTCCTTACATATTTTGGATACTAACCTCATACGTGGTTTTCAAATATTCTATCCCAGTCTTGGCTTGTATTTTCATTTTGTTGATCATTTCCTCTACTGCACAAAAACATTTTGAATTTGGTATAATCTTAACTGATTATTGTTTGTTCTATTGTCTGCTTTTGGAGTCATATCCAAAAAATTATTGTCAAGACCTATGTTATGGAGCCTTATTTTCTTCTAGGAATTTACTTTTCCAGTTCTCATATTCTGAATTGTTTTTGTGTATGGTGTAAGATACGGATCCTGTTATTATTGTTTTCTTGTGGATACCAGCTTCCCCAAGAACAACCTTTCCCTTTGTGTGTTTTGGATGACTTTGTCAAAGATTGGTTTATCATATATGTGTGGGTTTCTTTCTGGGTTTTCTGAAATGCCAGCATTTGAATATCCATCTCAATATCTTTCTATTTAAATAATCTTAAGGCAATAGATTTAATAACTCTTTAGTTTTATTGTATGAAAAATGAAGATGCTACTGATATCTTTCCAATGCCCTTGTCATGGAGTTAAAATTGATCTGCTCCCTGTAAAGCAGTTAGAACAGAAACTCGCACACACCACTTAATATACAATGACTCTCGGTACTGCTGTGTTGTCATTAATATGGTAGTTGGAAGGGAATGCACCTAGGAATTAATAGGGTTTTAAGTACTTTTGTAATCCTGTTGAGCATTTGCTATGTCTTAGGCACTGCACTAAGCACCTGCATGGATTAAGTTTGTGATTTATTAGTTGTGTAACATTGGGAGAATTGTGTAGTTTCCATGACCAATTTTATCATCTACAAAATGGGCATAAAATACCTTCCTTGGTGGTGGGCCTTAAGCCTAGCAGTTAAAACGTTGATTGAGGTTAGCATGTCCCACACTAGGGTACTTGCATTTGATGCTCATCTCCAGCTCCAATTTCTGACTCCAGCCAGCTCCCTACCTTCCTGGAAAAGCATCTGTGATGACTCAAGTAGTTAGGTGCCTGTCACTCATGTGGGAGGTCTGCATTAAGCTCTTTTGCTCCCAGTTTTGAGTTGGCCCAGTCCCAGTCATTGGGAGCATTTCGGGATTAAATCAGCATGTGGGAGATCTCTTTCTGTCTTTCTCTCTCTCTCCCTCTCTCTATCTCTCTCTCTCTTTCTTTGTCTCTCCCCCTCCATCTCTCTGCCTCTTAAATAAATAATGTTTCAAATACCTTCCTTGAATTTTGACAATGTAAATGTTATTATGTATGTTAAGTGCTAAACAAAAGTACTTACTGGGGCCCGCAATGTGGTATAGTGGGTAAAGCCACTGCCTGCAACACTGACATCACGTATGGGTGTCAGTTCAAGCCCCAGTTGCTCCTCTTCCGAGCCAGTTCCCTGTAATGTGCCTGGGAAAGAAGCAGAGGATGATCCATGTGTTTGGGCCCTTGCACCCATGTGGGAGACCCAGAAGAAGCTCCGGCTCCTGACTTCAGCTTGGCCTGGCCCTGGTCATTGCTGCCATTTGGAGAAGTGAATCAGCAGATGGAAAATCTCTCTCCCCCCTCCTTCTGTAACTCTGTATTTCAAATAAACAAATAAACTCTTTTTTGAAAAAAATATTTGCTGTATAGTGATTGATGTTATTGTTACTGTTAATATCATCCTCATTACTATTATTAATAATAATTTACTGTCTTAAGAGCAAGAAGAGTTGGTGCTAATTCACAGACAGATACCAGCTGAAATAGTGACATATTTGTGGTGATTCTTCTAATGCTATGTGAGTGTGAAGATTATTTCTTACTGTGGCAAGTGCAATTAATTAGTCCTTGGATAAAAAGGTAACAAAAGTAAAACAAACAAACAAAAAGAACCTTTCTTCTACAAGTAACACCATTAAATCAGTGTGTTCTTAGTATTTCCCATCCTTGGATATCCCTAAAATTTTGTATTGGATAGCTGAGAAAATTAAATTTAAATACAGAGTACAGGTAGTTGACGTTAATAGTAGAAAGGGGTAAAAAGGAAAACATGAAAGAATAATGTTCTGCAGCTCTTTCTGGTCCTCAGTGATTTAAAGTCGTTTTTCCAGCCACAGAAAAATGGCAAGTGTGTGAGGTAATGAATATGTTAATTAACTTGATTTAGATTTGATTCATTGTGGAGTGCCACAATGTGTATATGTATACATCAAAACATGACATTGTATAGCATGAATGTATACAGTTTCTATTTGTCAATTAAAAATACTGTTTCAGTTGCTTGATGTGTAGACAGCTGGAGCACAGTTAAGTGTTTCCTAAGCTCCCTCCCCTTCCTCGCTCTCTAGAAGCTTAGATTACAAAAGACTACACTTTAAGAGTAGATCCTGGTTCTTTTGTTGTTGTTGTTGTTGCTATTTATTTATTTATTTCTTCCAGGAACAATATAAGGGTCTCCAATTAGTTGCAGGTGCAAATATTATGCATGCAATTAATTGTCTTCAAATGGTTAATTATGGGCAGAATTGGCTAATTTGGGGTGCAATTAACTACTTGCCACTTATTCTGAGAATGCCCGTAGACAATTGTGTCTGCAATTAATTTACAAGAGCCATTATCGTGAAAACCTTGTACTATAAATCCAAGAATAGAGTGCGGGGATTTTTTAGAAGCGGGATTTCACTCTGGGTTAATTGCATTGACTCTTCCCTTTGGCTTCTCTATGCCAGTTGACTATAAATGGGGTTTCTGTAAGCTGCTTCCATGATTTGTGCACACTTGCTAGTGACGAGAATGCTGAAGGGCTTCAAGGAGCCAGTGTGCACTCCCTGAAGGTGCAGGGCCTTGGGTTGACTGGCCTGAAGGACCCCATTCTCATTTATTTTGTCTGTTTACTATTTTCTGTAGACACCGAGATGCAACAGCATTTGCAGAAAACGGGGATCCTCAAACCTTTCTCCACGGGTTCAATGTCTCTGTTAAACAATAGTTTTTAAATTAGTCTTGCCTATCCATTTATTAGCAGTGATCAACAGTTAAAAAAATCCTATAAGAAATCGTAAGTATAGTTTTTAAATGTGTTAAGTTCTTTCTATAGGACAACTGCTGAGCTAAATACTGTGATTAAAGTTATCTTACTTAATCCAGAAAGTAGTCCCGTGTGCTATGTGCTCTTATCATCCCCGTTTTGCTAATAAACTCAAAAAACATTCGACAGCATCCTAGGACATGGTGGAGCTGAGTCTGTGCGTCTCTGAGCCCTGGTTCTGTGCAGCTGTGCTGTGTAGAGAATTTCACTTGGAGCACATCCTGTCCAACATCAGATGGGCACACACAGCGTGTTGAAGATACGCCAAGCTTAGAAATCAGATTTCCTACTGCCCAGTCCCATGTTCTAACCTCTGCATGCTGCCAAAGGAAAATTCAGGGGCATTCATTCTGTCCATCATCTGTGTGTTCTTAATAGAGTATGGCTTTCCTGTAGAGCCTGAAGTGTTTAAGCATCTGCCGGGATGCCATACGGTTTGAAAATGACCTTCTGCTGAAAATGCTTCCAAGGGCCATGCCTGGGTTTCCATCAGGGATTAATGTAGCAGAGATCCTGCAGCCTGGATCCAAAGTGCTTGCGAGGCCGTTCTTCACACCTTGTTTCTTTTGCACTGGGATAGGGTAGGTAATCACGGGGGACAGTGCTCTCTTCTGATCCCACCTGCAGTACAGGGCAGCCCACGTGCAGGTTGATCTGCAGTGGCAGATGCCACATGGGGCCTCGCTGTGTTACTGGAAGGAAGGGAGGAGTAAATGTGCCGTATCAGAGAGTAAGACAAAAAGTCCTATCTCCAGACACAAGGCAGGTCTTGTGCAACTGGGATCTAGGTTATGTCAAGCATTTCTTGCTTCATGAACATTCAGGGATGATAATCAAGAGCACTGGGGACCTTTAAGATGCCTGTAGACTGGGCCACTGTGATCCAGCAGCACCAACACAAGCCAAGTTGCTCTCCAAATTCAAAGAACTGGGACTGGCTTTGTGGTGCAGCAGATTAACGTGCTCAGGATACCCAAGACCCATGTCAGGACCTGGTTTAGGTCCTGGCTACTCCTCTTTCTATCTAGCTTCCTGCTAATGTGCCTGGGAGGTAGCTATGGTGGCCCAAGTACTTGGGTTCCTGCCACTAAGGTGGGAGATGTGGATGGAATTCCTGACTCCTGACTTTGTGTTGGCCCAGTCCTGACTGTTGCAGGCATTTGGGGCGTGAACCACAGGAAGATCTTCCCTCCCACTCTCCCTCTCTCTGTCACTCTGCCTTTCAAATAAATAAATAAATCTTTAAAAAGTCCAGGGAACTGCCTGCCTTGCAGCTCATCCTGTTTGACACCTGACTTCTTTATGTGTCGGGACTTAGCCACACTCTGGTCTTTCTGATCTCGAGGTCTTCTGAGTTCTTCTCAGCATTTAGGGTATTTGGCGCCATGTTTATCACTGTCTCCAAAATCTCAGTTACTGTGCATTAGCTAACAGTGATGTCTTATTGTTAACCCAGCCCCCTACCCTAGATCAGCTCCTCTACCAAGTCCTTCCACCCCATCACAGAAAGCATCCTCTGCCAATCAAAGAATGAACTCCACAGCATGCATCAAGGGCGTCATTAACACTGGACATTTCTTACTGTAGAACAGAGAAAAGGTGCCAGAAGGCTAAGAGATTGGGTTTTTTTTAATGAAACAAGAAAAAATATTGATTGCTGGAAGAAAACAATTGTCAAGGCCACTTCTGGCAAGAGCAAGCCGTTCACTAGAAGTCAAGTTAGATCTAATTTTGAAATACCGGATGGATGTCTCCTGGACTTCCTACTGTCATATCATATATGGCACATATGGATAAGAGTGATTGTTTTCAGTTCCATTTATATAAAAAGAGAGCTAACCAACTGAGTAAAATCAAATGTAATTAGTTTTACCTAAATTGTAGGTTTTCAGAGCAATTAATAAAACTGAAAGTTGAAAGCTGCTTGTTAAGCAAATCAAAGATCAAGGAATATATTTCCTTGATTGAATGTCACTCTTATGTAAACCAACCTACACAAATCATTTTCTTGTGAGAAGTACAGCAAGTGAGTAATTGGATTATTCAGCCACAGCCCCGACGTAGGCAATTCATGAACTGCATGATGCCTAACTAAACCACCCCACAACCTCCATTCCTGATTCCACCTCAGATCTCTGAAGCCAAAACTGCAGTAGCCAAATACGAGGATGCTGGGATCAAGGTAGAGCTACATCTGAAGCCAAACTCAGTTCTGCCTTGGGGACTTTAGCATGAACATGGCTTTCATCCCACAGCAACCTCCCCTTCCGCACCCGTGTAGCCACTTTAGGTGTCTCCTCAGTAGGGTAGGAATTCCTATGATGTCATATGTGTTTAGCAAAGTGCCTTTCACAGTTCAAACATGCTAAGTAGTATTTGCTATTACTGTATTAATCCTATTTTATTAATAGCTATGCTTAAATGTAAGATTCAGATTTTTTGTGGAGTGCTTCTTGTTTTGTTTTGTTTTTTTGACAGGCAGAGTGGATAGTGAGAGAGAGAGACAGAGAGGAAGGTCTTCCTTTTTGCCGTTGGTTCACCCTCCAATGGCCTCTGCGGCCGGCGCATCTCGCTGATCCGAAGCCAGGAGCCAGGTGCTTCTCCTGGTCTCCCATGTGGGTGCAGGGCCCAAGGACTTGGGCCATCCTCCACTGCCTTCCCGGGCCATAGCAGAGAGCTGGCCTGGAAGAGGGGCAACCGGGATAGAATCCGGCGCCCCGACTGGGACTAGAATCCGGTGTGCCGGCGCCGCAAGGCAGAGGATTAGCCTGTTAAGCCACAGCACCGGCCTTGTGGAGTGCTTCTTTATGGTCATATTATACTTCAGGCACTCATGTGTTCTTCTGTTGCGCTGTCAGAGTATGTGTGTATCGGGGCCAGCACTGTCGCACAGTGGGTTAACGCCCTGGCCTGAAGGGCTGGCATCCCATATGGGTGCCGGTTTGAGACCTGGCTGCTCCACTTCCTGTCCAGCTCTCTGCTATGGTCCAGGAAAGCAGTGGAGGATGGCCCAAATCCTTGGGCCCCTAGACCCACTTGGGAGACCCAAAAGAATCTCCTGGTTCCTGGCTTCGTATTGGCACAGCTCCGGCCACTGTGGCCAATTGGGGAGTGAACCATCGGATGGAAGACTTTCTCTCTCTCTCTCTCTCTCTCTCTCTCCCCTCTCTCTCTCCCTCTCCCTCTCCTCTCTCTATGTAACTCTGGCTTTCAAATAAATAAATAAGAGTGTGTGTGTGTGTGTGTGTGAGTATGTATGTGAGCATCTGTGCATGTGACTCTGTGGAACAGGAAGACAGGAAACTGCAAGTCACTTTCCTTGTTTGAACTTTGGTTCTATCTGTGAGATGGAGGGTTCTCTCAGCTTTTTCAAAAAAATTTATTTACTTTATCTGAAAGACAGAGTTACAGAGAGTGGGTGAGAGACAGAGAGAGAGAGAGAGAAAGAGAGAGAGAGAACTCTCCCGTCCACTGGTTCATTCTCCAAGTGGTTGCAATGGCCAGGGCTGGGCCAGACCAAAGCCAGGAGCCAGGAACTTCTTCCAGGTCACCCATGTAGGTACAGGGACTCAAGCACTTGGACCATGCTCCACTGCTTTCCTAGGTGCATTAGCAGAGAGCTGGATCAGAAGTGGAGCAGCCAGGAATCTAACTGGCGCCTCTATGGGATGCCCGTGCTGTAGACGGCAGCTTAATCCACTACATCACAGCACCTACCCCATCTGACAGCTTTTCTGAATGAGCACAAGGAGTTTGGTAGATAAGGGGGCCTGAAGAGGATACCCTTGGACGTTCTTAAAGAACTTTCTTGAAGATTCTGACCTCTAACATTCCTGTAGTATGGGAACTAATATGCCCGTCTTCCAGAGAGGCCTCATTACATCACCACAAGCTCAGGAATGATAAAAATTCTGCCTGAGCCAGCATCTGTAACACGGCTCACGTGTGCCCTCCATTCCCGACCACTGGGAGCCTATCGCTCTGTGTTACTTGGTTTGGTCTCACAACATTCTTACAACGAAAATAAAGCACATGTCATCATGCCCTACCAGCAGATAAATGCGCAGAGCCTGCTCTGTGGAGGGCAAGGAATAAAGCATAAAAACAACCCTCTGCTGTCTGTATTTCCACAGAGATCACTTTAGCTTTCTAATAGCCAGTGTATTATCCACTGAAGGGCTTCCCTTTACTAAGTAGCAAAAAATCCAGGAAAGGTTGGGGCTTCATTTGTATGTCAGGCTTCCTAATGTGCCACTGGGTCTCCAGGATGCACAGGTATCAGATCGGATAGCTGCAAAGTCACAGTTCTCTAGGAAGAAGAAAGCAGCGTTGTATAATTGTATGGGAAAGCGTAACTCCAGAAAGCAGCAATGGTTTTCCCTGGGGCGATCCCAAAGAGGGATTTGGCACTTTTTTGTGGACTACAGACAGGCAGCATTTGCTTGCTTTCAAGTTGAATGTTGTACCAGGGAATGGGGTATAATGGAAGCAGTGTGGGTTTGGGGAGAAATAGTGGTTTGAAGGTGACTCAACAAACCATCTCATGCCTCAGTCTCCAGTTTCCTGTGCATCTTCCTGCAAGCTGAGGGAGTATTCAAAGGGCCAAATGAGCTACAGTGCATCAACTTCCCACCTCTACTCCTGAAACCATGAGTTCACCCCCAGTATCACTCCTACTCGGCGTCTGGAGGAAAAGCTACTCAGATGCATAAATGCAGAACCATGGTCTGCAATGCCTAAACAGGGTTCCATTTTCAGAAAGACAGTTTCATATACGAAATCCCTCAAAAAAGCATGCAAACCTTAATATGTACCTACAGGAAAAGATATCAAATAGCACGTAGCATTACATGTAGACAAGTAAGACACAAGAAATTAGGAGCAACCTGGTGGAATTTTGCAGAGACTATGCACGGCTTTAGGGAAAGAGAAAATTGCTGGCAAAAAAAAAGTGTGCCCTAGGATGTGCAAATTTGAAAATATTTGAATAAATAAATAATTTGAAAGGTCTTGATCATTCTCGAGATGTGGTAGACGAGAAACACAGCCAGCAGACCAGTGCCACCCACTGTGGACACACAGGCACGTTGGCGAGACCTGGTGGAAGGCCACGCCACCCGCAGTTGGCTGTGCTACCTACCTTAGTCCATTCTTGTTATCAGAGTCAGTGCTCCGCCAGCTGTTTGTAAACTGGAAGCAACTTCTGCTTTATCTCAGTCTGAACTTCACCGGTAGCCGCTCAAGTAAGGAGCAGATCTGGGATCCAGGTGCGCAGAGAAGCCTGCCTTGTTTGATTCTGCATGGAGACCTGAGAGATGTTGTAGGTCCCATGTAGAGTCAGGGCTAAGCCCTATTGTCCAGTCCTCAGATTTTATTTTCATTTTCCCGTGGTTCTACCAGAGTGTGGCAACTCTGTCTTTCACTGGTTTTAACCATGACCCTGATAATGGTGAAATAAAAATATTTCTCTGAAACACTGAGATTCTGGGCTCATGAATCTATTTCAAATAAAACATACACAGTGGGGCCAGCACTATGGTATAGTGTGCAAAGCCTCTGTCTGCAGTGCCGGTATCCCATATGGACACCAGTTCAAGTCCCAGCGGATCTTCTTCTGATCCAGCTCTCTGCCTATGGCCTGGGAAAGCAGTGAAAGACGGCACAAGTGCTTGGGCCCCTGCACCCACGTGGGAGACCTAGAAGAAGGTCCTGGCTCCTGGCTTCAGAAGGGCTCAGCTCTGACTGTTGTGGCCATTTGGGGAATGAACCATTGAGGAGGGATGAAATGCTCTCCACTTTACGTGGATTCAGTCAGAACTCGCCCAATGCTGCGCTTTTCCCTAGAAGCTCTGCTCACTCCGTTTCCTCTCATGACAAATTCTTCCTTCTCTTCTCTGATGCCAGCTGGTTCTTGAGTCCTGCGCAGTGTCATCGGGAAATCTTATCTGTGCCTCTGAATGCCAACAGCGTCTGACCAGTGCTCGGTGCAGTGGCACAGGCAGCAAGTCAGGGATTTGTATCCCAGCCCCTGACGATTCTCCGGGATCAGTAATTTCTATGTGGGTGAGTGACTGAATCTTGCTAGTCCTCAATTTTGGGAGTTCCTGTACAGTGGGCTCAACAAAAGACCAAGAGGATTGTCTGGCACACACCCTGGGCTGCTGCAGCTTTTCCACTTTCCTACATAGTTCTTTCTTTTTTCTTTTTTTAAATTCAGCCAAACGGGCAGCTGCTTGAGATCCAAGACCCTACTTCGCACCTCTTTTATACCCTGGTGATCTAAAACCGATGTCTTAAAAAGCAAGGTAAGCATAGTATGCATGGTGCAGCTGTTTATTATTAAGATTTATTTTAGTGGCTTTATAGCACTTAAAATAGCACCTTTTATGAGTGCAGTTCGATTTTTTCCATTACTTTTTGTTGTTGTTTAATAAAACCTACAGAACACAAGTTTGCTTCAGCTCCTATGTCGGTGTTCAGAACTGTCGTCCTGCTGCGTGCCACACGTAAATATTAAAACCCTGCTTCACAAATGCTATGGAGAGAAAGGTTTCCTGAGAAGCACATCTCCGTCCACACACACTTCTAGCACACCACAGAGGGCTGAGTGGTTTCAGCGAGAGAGACGCTCACCATTCGAGAGGCTGCGGGCCACCAGCAAGGAGCTGGTGTGCTGGGTTCTGGTGAGAACTGGCTTGCTGATTCCCGGCCGCTGTGTGTTCCCTCTGCCTGCTCCTGGTCTCTCCCCACTGTGCCAGCGGGGGTGAGCGGGGCCTCGGATGTCTGCTCACAGGGACACTAATTCTCTGGGGTCGGAGCCCCATCCTGATGACCTCATCTAACCGTAGTTCCTTAGAAGGCTCCTGTCCATAAACACTCCGGGGGCTGGAATTCAGCATCAGAAACAGAGAGCGGTGGTCACTGATAATCCCCCTCCTGCTCTTCACTGGGGTGGGAAGGTTCCAGATCCTTTACTGCTTGAGTTGGTGGAGAAGGAGACCCCCACAGAGTGCCAGTCTCCATTTAGCACCCTCTCTGGGTGTCATTCGGTTTTTAATGTAAACTCCTACTGTGGTTTTAACATGTTGCAAAGATCTCTAAGATTGGGAAATCTGTATGCAGAACACAGGGCCCCACCCCACCCGGCCAGAAAAGTGCATGATTCCTGACTTTTTATGTTTAATTAAAAATGACGGGGCCGGTGTTGCAGCAGGTAAGTCCATATGAGGGCCAGTTGGAGTCCCGGCTGTTCCTCTTCCAATCCAGCTCCCTGCTAATGTGCCTGAGAGAGCAGCGGAAGATGGCCCAAGTGCTTGGAATCCTGCACGCACCTGCATGGCCCAGAGGAAGCTCCTGGCTCCTGGCTTCAGTCTGACCCAGTCCTGGCCATTGCAGTCATTTGTGGAGTGAACCATTGGTGGGAAAGTCACCGTCACCATCTCTCTCTGTCACTCCCACCTCCCCACCTCCACTCTGCCTTTCAAATAAATAAAATAAATCTCTTAAAAGATTAGCAAAACCATTATCCCGAACATACACAAGTAAGTGCTTTAGCCATTGAAAGGAACATGGTTGGTGCATATGACAAGGCAGTGCGCATTTTTATAGTACCACCGAGTACTAATTACTTTAATTCTCCTCTGTGGTCTGTCTTCCCTTTTCCTCTCTCTTTCTTTTTCTTTCTCTCCCTCCCTCATACAGATAAACCACATACATAGTATGAGCAAAAAATATCAAAATAAGCAGTCATTTTTTTCTGATTCAATACGTACACATGAGCTAATCCAACAATGCGATTCAGTTCTAAGACCATGGCACCACTCTCTAGAACCGTGAGCACATAGGTGGGCATCCCACAGCCGGGCACAGGGCACTGACACCAGCCCAGCATGGCTGCTGCCCACTTCTCTGGATGTCCCTCCCCAGCCCCTCCTCTATAATCGTGTATTCTTTAATATTTGCGCGAGTGCACAGTGGATCCTAATGAACGTAAGCTTGAGCATCGTACGGATTCCAGATTTGCTTTCAGTGGACAGCAGAGGTGTGAAGCCGGGGTAGTCCATGTCATTCAGGAGGTGACCTTGAACCACAGACAGCGCACTTCAGGGCCACCTGCGCAGGAAGCTCGCCAAGAGCGATTCCGCGGGCAGGGGTTCAGGGAGTGGGGATGGGGCCCTGCAGTTTTTTACCTGGTGGCTGAAGCCCTGCCTGCATCCCATGGCCCAGGAGCCATGACTGCTGCGAGGCAGCCAGCCCCCGGTGCCCAAGGCAATTGCAGCCACACAAGAGTGCTCTTCATAAAGAATTCAGCGAGATGTTTCCCTCTCATCCTCAGTTCAGGTTGCTCCATCCAAGGGGAGTGGAGAAGCCAACTCCATTTCTGTAATGATTTTCCAGGAGGCATGTGTGTCCTCGCAGGGGTGGGGCGGGGCCGGCGCAGACCCGCAGGGCAGCTGGGCCTCAGGCTCCCTGATTGAACTGTGTTCTCCTTAATGGATTATCTAGGTGATGGTCCCCTTCCCTGGTCATTCAGGCGGCTGCTTAGCCCTCGCCCTGTCCACGCAGAAGGTTAGGGCTCTGAGCGAGAGGGAGGACGAGCCCTGAGCCTGTGAAAGGACTGTCTAAATAAAAAATGAAGCTAATAGAGCTCCAGAAATCCTTAAGGGCCAGAGGGAGTGAGGCAGGCCGGCTTTTGAAAGGAGGAGAGGCCACTCGCCTCTCCCTGCACCTGCTGTCTGCGAAGTGCTCTTACTGAAGAGGCTGCGGTCCGATCTGCATATCAAATAGCAGATGAGGTCATGCATTCTGCCTGTGTGTTTGCTGTGTTTAGCAGGAGGCCACAGAGTCCCACAGGCCCCCAGTCAGCAGCCCCTCACCCACACTGACTTCAAAACCGGGATTGAGTTTAAGGAATAAATCTCAGAAAGACCTAAGGCCTGGGTTAGTTCAGAGCACCGGAGACCTGCAACCAGTGAGGTTTTCTTTAGTGACTGGGGTTCACCAGCTCCAGTCTTGGATAGGAGAAGACTCACGTATAATCCAGTTAGCGCTTCTGCTCTCCTTCTTGTCATCACGCGGATCAATGCCTCGGTGCATAAGCACAGTGCCAGCTTTGGTCATGCTTAGCAGTGGCTTATTATCTGATCAAGCAGCAAGAGGGGAAATTAAAAATACGGTGCTGTCTCACTTAAAATACATTAGTTTTCCCGTTTCCGATTATCTAGAGTGTGATGTGGGTAACTGATCCCAATGCTCAAGGAAGTTTTGTTGTTTCAAAATTCTGCTGATCTACTGGTTCTTAACTATCTCTGTGTGTGAGCACGTAGATTTGTGTGTATACACACACATGTTTCAACCGTAGGCTTTC
This sequence comes from Lepus europaeus, assembly GCF_033115175.1. Taxonomy (NCBI): domain Eukaryota; kingdom Metazoa; phylum Chordata; class Mammalia; order Lagomorpha; family Leporidae; genus Lepus; species Lepus europaeus. Next base: position 4,616,559 of record NC_084839.1, read on the forward strand.
ACGATACAATCCTGCAAAGGAATAAAGCAGCAAACCAAAGTGACCAATGCCTCTCCAGTTCAGTATTTGTCTGTTTCCCAAGAAAGGACAGAACTATTTCACTTGGCCTCATTCTTTAAGCTGGGTTTTCTTACTGCTCTGTGAAAAGTGGGAAAATACCAGAGCAGAGTATTTTCTTAAAACTTATAACAAGGGACTGGGAAAAATCAGTTCAGGTGCATTTAAGATGGAGCTGCTATGTAAGAGGTTAACTTCTTTTCATAAATTCTTGGGCAAAAGTATTGTTGTATTTTCTGGTTCGTTGTGGTGATTTTCAAGACCCAGAAACTGCTGTTTCTGGCTGCAGAAGTTAGCTTACAGATCTGGAACATTTTTTTTTTTTTGACAGGCAGAGTGGACAGTGAGAGAGAGAGACAGAGAGAAAGGTCTTCCTTTGCTGTTGGTTCACCCTCCAATGGCCGCCGCAGCCGGCGCACCGCGCTGACCCGAAGGCAGGAGCCAGGTGCTTCTCCTGGTCTCCCATGGGGTGCAGGGCCCAAGCACTTGGGCCATCCTCCACTGCCTTCCCAGGCCACAGCAGAGAGCTGGCCTGGAAGAGGAGCAACCGGGACAGAATCCGGCGCCCCGACTGGGACTAGAACCCCCGGGGTGCTGGTGCCGCAGGTGGAGGATTAGCCTGTTGAGCCGTGGCGCCGGCCCAGATCTGGAACATTCTATCGAGGCTAAGGAAAAGTTGCTACCATTGCTGGGAATGACCATGATAGTCAAAAGATGACAGAAAATGAGGGAAAAAAGGCTAGGGCTTCTGGTTTAAGTAAAATATAAAAAATGTGTTTTCTTAAATTAATATATCATTCTATGAAATATTTTAGGTGCTTTACTTAGATGAAAAAAATCCATAAAACATAGAAAGGCAAATTTGCAAAATTAAAAAAAACTTATGCCAATGAAGTATGGTTAGTTAAGGATGCTTCTGTGATTGCTTGCGGGAAATTGAGTGGTACTCTGGAGTAAGCCTGTGAAGAGTGAAACACACTCACCGCTTCTTGAAGACAGGCAATTCTACTGAGATACTGGGATACGATTTTTTGATGTCTTGCAAAATAGACATAGAAGTGTGGAAACTGAAGTAGGTGCTTGGCCTCGTTCTCACGGCTCTGATGTGGATGCCTGCATCTTGTATCTGAGTGCCTGGGTTCCAATTCCAGCTCCACTCCCAATTCCACACTCCTGCTCACGCACATCCTATGAGGCCGTGGTGGTCAGTCCCTGCTACCCCAGTGGGAACCCACGATGGAGCTCTGGTCCTGGTTTGGGGCCTCTCCCAACCCCAGCTGTGGTGATCACCGTTTGGGGTGTAAGACACTGGCTCTTGCTGGCTCTGTGTGTTTGTGTGCAACTGTCTCTCTTTGCCTTTCAAATAAATAAATAATTTTTAGATGTCTGAAAGTGCTGACTGATACTTGTACAACGGTTGAGACTTTATAATTCCTTTCAAACAGTTGATTTCAGTTGATGTTTTCTGATTTCAGAGGGAGAAGCTGTGGCTGAGAGAAGCTGCACCTTACTCAAGACCACTCAGCATGCAGAGACTCCCAGCTCCCCCACTGATGCTCTGTTGCTTCACCCCCTCCCCCACAGCTGCCCTGGGACTCACGTTTGTTGCAGAGCTGTGGACTGAACACAGAGAACTACATAAGATGAAGAAACTGACAAACCCAGGAGGTACTTCTACAGAAGAATCTGTGTTATGTCCAAGTGGCCTTTTGAATGTTCCATATATTTAACTTCTGTATTTCTTTTTAAAAAGATTTATTTTTAGCATTCATTTTTATTTGAAAGGCAGAGAGGGGCCAGCATTGTGGTGTAGCAGGTTGAGCTGCTGCCTGCAATGCTAGCATCCCATGGGTGCAGGTTTGAGTCCAGGCTGCTCCACTTCTGATTCGGCTCTCTGCTAATGGGCCTGGCAATCAGTGGAAGACAGCCCTAGTACTTGTGCCCCTGCCACCCACATGGGAGACACAGATGGGGTTCCCTGTTCCTTGCTTAGCCTGACCCAGCTTTACCTTGGCCCAGCCCTGGCCACTGAGGCCATTTGGAGAGTGAACCAGCAGATGGACAATCTTTCTCTGTCAATCCTCACTCTGTAACTCTGCCTCGCGAGAGAGAGAGAGAGAGAGATGTACCATCTGCTGGTACATTCCTCAAAAGGCCAGGCCAAAGTTAGAAATCCAGAACTCCATCCACATCTCCCATGCAGATGTCAGAGATTCAAGTACTTGGGACATCATCTGCTGCCTTCCCAGGCATCAGCAAGGATCTGGATCAGAAGTGGAGCAGCCTGGATTCAAACAGGATGCCTGCGTTACAGGCACTCCTTAACCCACAGTGCACCTGAGGTCAGAATTCTCGAACCCAGTCCTGTAGGAATTCTGGTGACCTCTGCAGTTGAAAATTGACCCTGATTAACTAAAGACCCTCTTGCATATGCAGAATTGAATAATAAAGACTTAGCCAGACCAGGTACCCAAAAAGCACTGGAGTCAAATTTGCATCTGGTTGTGCCTGCATCTCTGGCCTTTTTAACAGACTCCCTCAAAGAACTTAGCTGGAACAGCAGTGCAGGGGTTAATCCAGTTGTCCCCTAGGGAACCAGCAGGGACAGTCCACATGAGAGTCCTGGGCACATTACCCATCTGCTGTCTAATAAAGTAAATTTTATTTTGATTGCTACTGATGTTTCTTGTTTTTTAAAAAAATAGTCATTTTTTTTCTATATTCACACTGAATGCCAACTAGCCTGTTGTTTACAAATGCAGGGATATTCTCCATACTACGAGAATTTCCGATTAAAAACTGTATTTATAAACATGTTCTAACAGTGTGGGTACTTCTGTTTATAATGAGTTAGATTTAAATATTTCTAATGTGCAAATAACCACAAGCAAACAACTTAAACTGTGTCTGCCTTCTAAAAGCAGTGGATAAAGTGTGTCCACTTTCTTGTTTACCCGTGAGAAGTTTAATTTCTGCAAATCTCACAGCACTTGATTTCAGGGTGCTGGCTACTTTGTGATGTGTTTGCCAGGTTTTTTTTTTTTTTCCATAAACTGGAATCTTGATTTTTACAATAAGCCAACACTGGATTGTGTGTATGCCCTCCCTCCTCCTTGAAATACACATGAAAGATTCATTCCAAGTTCCTCAAGCCGCCCTTCCCTTTCCGAAGCGCTTGCTTGTGTGCCTTGGTGTTGACAAGTGGTAATAGGAACACAAGTGCATGGGAGCTTAATGAGCAATTCATCTGCATACTGAGATTTGGGGAGGGTACAAATAAATCCACGGCAAAGCTGCTCAGGTCAGAGGGGAGAAATCTTATTTATCATGCTGCATAATAAAAAAAAAATGTCTCCCTGTCTATAAACTCACAGCAGCCAGCATGGCAGCTACTTTGCATGCTTGCGCTCTGAGCTTGATTTTTTCCAGAAAGCGGTCTGTTCTCTGACCCAAGATTTATGAAAATTGTGCTGATTATTTCTCCAAATATACCGGTATGACTTAACACAAAAACAAACAAAAAAAGTAAGGACTTCACTGATAAAATGTATGACTTAAGTAGGTGTACACATAAAATTCAATCTATAAATGGCACAGGAGGAACACGATAATCAGTGGATGTGACTCAGGGGTAAATACTTTGTGGAACTTTCAGAGCTTTGTCACACCAGGTCTTTAATCCCGAGAACACCACCTAACTTACAGTGGGGAGCAGGCTGGGTGCATCCCGGCTGCGATCCCTTAGGTCGGGGTCCCTTTGCTAAATCAGACAGCAATCAAAGCCGTGGTCTCTCCCCACCCCCTGGTAGCTTCTTCCTATTTTGTCACCTCACCCTGCCTGAGATTAGAAAAATCAACAACGTGATTCCCGAAGCTAACGAACAGACAACCCTAAGGACTGAATGCTGATTTTTTTGGCACCAAGTATATATTTTAGTGGTAAATTCTGGGCTGTTTCCTACATCAATGGTCCATAGCCCCGTGCTTTTCTTAATAGGATTTGTGCTTGTGGGCTTTCTATCTGCCCTGCTGTGGTGGATAAAGGGAGGGGCAGAGCCCCCTGTGGTAACCACAGCCACCCCATCTCCCAGTGCTGACCAGTTCCTGCTAATCACAGAATAGGCCATGGGGGGAAGGCATGTGAGCTTATGCATAAACATGAGGGCTCCTATCTGCGAGAAGAAGGTATGCAGCATCAGATCGAATTTGGATTTCCTGACTGCTTAGCCAGATCCTTGTAGTAAACCCCATGATTGAAACATCTGCAACAGGGAAACAAGAAAATCTTAATTCTTTCCAGATTCAAACCCATTTCCAGGCAAATGTCACCAGACTCCGCCGAGGGCTGGGGAAGCAGAACGCCTCATGCATCTGCTGAGACTGAAAAGGTTATTTCCACGTCTTTAACAGGACTGAGCTGCGGCAGAGCTGAGGGCTGGGCCCTGAATGGCTGGAGTTGCTAGGAGATAAGTCCACCATCTGAGCCGGGCTGGGGGCTGGAGTTATCTCTAATTGACAGCTCCTTGCCCTGAGGGCCTAATTCTAACCTTGACACCAGAACTATAATGAGAGGGCAGCTCTCCGTCACCCCTGCCTCTGGCACAGGCCGGGAGATTCCTGGGGGCCCGTGTTCTGGGTCCTGTTCTGCTTTGGGAGGGAGGCAGCGCGGCCGCTGTCTGGGGCTCCCCTTGCCTGGCTGAGCGCGGGTCTGATCCAGGCCACCTGAATAAACTTCCCCTCCCTTTGAAATCCTAAGAGGATGCCCGGCGAGGCCCTCGCTGGACTTTGAAATGATCTGGAATCCGACCAGGGAAGGTGCACGTCTTTTTTCTTTTCTTTAAGGGAGGCTGTGGGGCGGGGGAGGAGGCAAAGGGAGGAGGAAGAAGAAAGAGAACCCCGCACCTCGGGGTCGGGGCGGCCCCTCCCCGGCCAGGGGCGCTCGCACCGGGGTCCTGCGGCTCCCGGAGATGCGGTTAGGACGGGAAGTGGAAGACAAAGCGCAGGAGGAGGCGCGGCCGCTGCAAGTGCTGACCGACTTCTCTGAACAGAGTAGCCCAGGTCTGTGCGATTTAGACAAAGCCCGGAGCTCGCTCCCCGAGGGCGCCGCAGGCCCCTCCAGCCGGCAACCCTGGAACACACCCGCGAAGCCAAGGGCCAAGGACAAAGACGCCGCCCGCATGTCGCCTTGGGGTCTGGACCTGCCTATTCCGGGACTGCGGAGTCCTGACCCCCGCACCGCCCCCAGAGGAGGAAGCACCACGTGGGGTTTCTCTGCTGGACAGACCCTGGACAGGGACCTCGCGTCTTCTAAGAGACCACAATAGCGGGATGAGAACACGAGACCTCTTTCACCAGGAGAAGGTGGCTAGACATTCCTCTTAGCTTTAAGTGGAGTCTGGAATATGTAAAATAAACCTGTGCTACATAATATTGCACATATATTTGTATATCTCCGTGCATTTCTGCAGAAGCAATTAGAGAGCCCCCCTGGCCTTTGTCGCCATGAACAGATTGGACACTGAAGTGTTTTCAGTGCAACTGAGAGGGGCCAGATACAAAAGCCAGAATCCTAGCATTTTCCTGATGAGAATTTTGCTATTTTCCTCTCTCTTTTCTAAATAAAAATTGTTGAAATTACTGCATACCAAGCAGGCTTCTTTGTAATGGGGTTGTTACTTTAAAATGCAACCTTGGAGGGAGTAAGACACACACTCACATCTTTACAGAGATTTAATGATATTTTGATTCAAGTTACAAATATGATTGAAAAAGAAAGCAGACACAGCCAGGAAAAAATGAAAAAGATGGAATCATCCCTAGTCAGCTAAATAAGGCTTCCTTCTCGAGTATCCTCTTTTTTAAAAAAAAAAATCTGTTATTTGAATATAATTCCTATTTAAATATAATTCCAATTTACAGAACGTTGCAAAAAGGTAGAAAGAGCTCAGATTATGTACCCGGATGCCCCAACTGTGTACACTTCGCCCATCTGCGTTCTCACCTTTGCAGGGGGTGTGTGTGCCTGTGCCTTATTTTTTTCTCTTGAGACATTTGGTAATAAACTGGAGACAGAAAGCCCCTCTACCTCCAAATAAATAAAGTCCAGGGTCCTTTTCCCGAGACCAACACGCCCAACGCAGGGACTGGACAACTCCCCCAGTCAGGAAATTCAACCTCAGTGGAAAACTTATCTAATCCGCCATCTCCTGACAGTGTCCCTCACTGCAACGAGTTCCCAGTCTTGCATGAATTCCAGGGTCATACACTGCTGTGGTGATCCAGAGGTGGTTTCTGCTGACTTCACCAAGACAGAGGTGGGAGTGCAGGCAGGATAATGCCACCCACTACCCGTCGTTGGCTTGGAGAAAGGCACCCATGAGGAGTCACAGCCAGGTTCTGGGGGGCCCAGCTGTGCATGAGAGAAACTTGCCCTCCCCTAAGAACAGCAGCCGTGTTATTTTCACACATCATCTAAAGCTCATTGAAAATTAATATTTTGGGCCAGCACCGCGGCTCAATAGGCTAATCCTCCGCCTTGCAGCCCCAGCACACCGGATTCTGTCCCGGTTGCCCCTTTTCCAGGCCAGCTCTCTGCTGTGGCCAGGGAGTGCAGTGGAGGATGGCCCAAGTCCTTGGGCCCTGCACCCGCATGGGAGACCAGGAGAAGCACCTGGCTCCTGGCTTCGGATCAGCGCAGTGCGCCAGCTGCAGTGCGCCGGCTGTGGCCATTGGAGGGTGAACCAACGGCAAAGAAAGACCTTTCTCTCTGTCTCTCTCTCTCACTGTCCACTCTGCCTGTCAAATAAATAAATAAATATTTTGTATAAAAGATAAATTTGTTATGAGCGGTGACAAACGCCAGTCACTATGAAATATTTGTGGGACTCAGTGTGTGTGATAGGTCCTTAAGCCCAGGCATCTGTGAGTGTTAGGGATGCTTGCCTCGAAGCTGGAGGGGCTGAGAGGAGGAGAGAGACGGAGAGACAGGAAGAACAAGGGAGCTGGAGAGGATGAAATGCTCAGCTCAAGGTGCAAAGAAAGAAAAGGGGTGGAGAATAAACCTTCCCATTATTGTGGAAATAATTTTGTGAACAGGAATCCTGCTGCAGCCACGAGGGCTTGTTTGGGCTCCTGGAAGAGGCCGCCAGAGCAGGGAGGGTCTTCCCCCTGCAGGTGAGCCTGACTTAGGGCTTAAAGGTCTAGTCTCCTTCTACACAAACAATGCCAATTCCCAGACCATCGCAGATGGTCATGCAATCTCAGAAGTTACTCTCCTCTGAGTTTTCCGCCCATGCACGAGAGGGGCACTCAGCATTTCCGGGAGGCCAGGCTCCATCCTGAGCGCAGGACGAGCTTCCCCCACTGTGTTGGCCACAGCTGCCAGCCCCCAGCCCTTCTCTGCACCTGGATGTCTCTGTTAGCTCGCATGGTTTTCTATGCAGTGGAAGCCAACATCATTTTCTCACGGACACTATTCAACCACAAGCCAGTTTTCAATTCATTTTTCATTAAGGTGAAAGTGGAAAATTTACTTTTACTTTAAAGGAACTTAGACTTCCTTTGAAGTGTATTTTGCATTACTGATTCAAAGCCCGGAGCTGAATCCAGGCCCGGGGCATGGGGGTGGGGGGTGGGGGGATGCAGGAGGTTTTGGTTCAGGTGTCCCTCCCAGAAAGGAAGTCCTGGGGAACCACGAGGACAGATTCCCAACTGAGCAGCTGCTGAGTAGGCAAGGGCCTGGGTGGACTCCGTTGCCGGCTGTTCTTACATGGGCTACCGACCTCAGCTTGGCTGCAGATGAACTGGCTGGGACTAGGGAAACTGGCATTTAGCTTACTCCAGCAGTAACAAGCCAACAAGAAGTAACATATTTTTTAATTTTTGAAACACATTGGGGTGCTAGACTGAGGCCCCAAATGAGAGAGAGAGAGAGAGAGAGAGAGAGAGAGAGAGTCAGTCCTTGGCTTTCATATTCAGTCACGGATAATTTATATACTATGGCTTTTTTTTTTTCAAGATTTGCTCATTTTATTTGAAAGGCAGAGTTACAGGGTGGGGTGGGGAGAGGGAGACAAAGAAAGAGATCTTCCATCCACTGGTTCACTCCCCAAATGGCCACAATTGCCAGGACTGGGCAAGTGGAAAGCAGGAGCCAGGAGCTTCCTGTGGGCCCCCCATGTGGGTGCAGGGGCCCAAGCCCTTGGGACATCCTCTGCTGCTTTCCCAGACACACTAGCAGGGAGATGAATCAGCAATAGAGCAGCCAGGATTCGAACCTGTGCCCATATGGGATGCCAGCACCACAGGCATAGCTTCACCTCCCACACCACAGCACTGGCCTCATAACTTCTGCTTTTTTTTTTTTTTTTTTTTTTGACAGGCAGAGTGGATAGTGAGAGAGAGAGAGACAGAGAGAAAGGTCTGCCTTTTTGCCACTGGTTCACCCTCCAATGGCCGCTGCGGCCAGCGCATCTGGCTGATCCGAAGCCAGGAGCCAGGTGCTTCTCCTGGTCTCCCTTGCGGGTGCAGGGCCCAAGGACTTGGGCCATCCTCCACTGCCTTCCCGGGCCATAGCAGAGAGCTGGCCTGGAAGAAGGGCAACCGGGATAGAATCCGGCGCCCGGACATGGACTAGAACCCGGTGTGCCGGCGCCACAAGGTGGAGGATTAGCCTGTTAAGCCACGGCGCCGGCCTAACTTCCACTTCTTAAGGAGGGTAGACAGATACAAGTTACATCACATGAATTTCATGTTCAACTTAGTTTTCTGCAGTTTGGCTCATACCTCTACTTTTCACATTCATGCACAGCTGGCACGTTGTACTTCGACACTGTAACACATCTTAAATAGTATATGAGAAGTCCAGTTATTGGAGAAGGGAACGTATCCTTAGCTCGCAGGGGCAACAGGCTGGCATATTAGACTGCAGTGGCAAAAAGATTGAGAAGGAAATCCACTCAAGTTGCATTAAATGGAAGACACTTCTAAACAAAGACCAGTGCTCTGAAACAGGACTAGAAAGCCAAATTTGTGCTGTCGGGTAGACCAGGTTTTTTTTTTTTTTTTTTTTTTTGTAAAATTTATTTAGTTGAAAGGCAGAAGTACAGAGAGGCAGAGGCAGAGAGAGAGAGAGAGAGATCTTCCACCCGATAGATGGCCACAATAACTGGAGCTGTGCAGATCCAAAGCCAGGAGCCAGGAGCTTCTTCCGGGTCTCCCACGTATGTACAAAGGCCCAAGGACTTGAGCCATCTTCCACTGCTTTCCCAGGCAATAGCGGAGAGCTGGATCAGAAGTGGGACTGCAACTGGTGCCCATATGGGATGCCAGCACTGCAGGAGGCGGCTTTATCTGCTAGGCCACAGCTCCAGCCCCAGACCAGTTGTTCTAACTAAGTTAACACCAGCCCTGGCCCACAGTGTAGTCCAGCCCTTCTGAATGCCCACATCCACTGTACCTTTGAGCGCAATTGTGTCTCATGGGCCAGTGTATGTCCACCAGCCTCTGGGAATGTGCCACATGCAGCAGACACGTCTCTGGGAATGTGCAGACAAGCCTCGCCTGATGGGGACAGGAGGAAACCCAGTCACCTCACACACATCGACATTGAAGTCACAGCCGGACACCTCCCCATGGTCCATAGTGCACACTGGCATCCCTTCGTGCTTTTGGTTGCATTTCCTTCACTGGGGTAGTCAGGCTGATCTAGCACAGGCCTGTGTGTTTGCCTGCCGGTAACCAGAGGCCGACTCCAAGAGCTTCCTGGAGCTTCCTCTTCTCTTTTTACAGCAGCTCATCTTTCTTCCAGAATGTTAGTGTTCTTTGGAGGTAAAGGCATGGGTCCCCTGCCGAAAGCCAAGTGTGCTGCGAATCCATTAGCACCTCTGCTTAAAATAAACAGCACCTGGAAATGCGGGCTGCTCCAGGCCGTTTTTGAACTCTTAAGGCAGAAAGTGGCTAATTTGGCATTTCCTGCTCAGTGCCAGGGAGGATTTTTGGTGACATTCTTTTGTTCTGTTTTGTTTTTAATTTGAGAAGAAGGAAAGAAGAGAGAGACAGAGATACCTCCGTCTGCTGGTTCACTCCATAAACGCCTACACTGGCCAGTTTCGGGAACTCTGGCAGGGTTTCCCACATGGGTGGCAGGGGCTCGATCACTTGAAGTCATCACCTGCCATCCACCAAGGCCTGCATTGGCAGGAAGCTACAACTGAGAGCCGGAGACAGCCCTCAAACCCAGGAACTCGGATATGAGAAGCAGGTGTCTCAGCAGACATGCTCACCTCCAGGACAAGCACCTCTCCTGGCTTCACATTGGTGTCACAGACAGTGTTGGATTTTGTCAAATGCTTCCTCTGCTTCAATGGGTGTTACCATATTGACGAGTCTTTTCTTAACTTGTTGATACGCTGAGTTATGCTGATTGATTTTTCAAGCATTGGGCTAGCCTTACTTGCATACTGAGAATAGATCCTATCTGTTCCTAATGTGAAACCCTATGTTTGCTAATATTGTCTTGAGGGCTATCATGTTTATTGTCACTATGGGTATTGCTGCGTGGTTTTTCCTTCTTGTACTATCCTTATTCAAAATTTTTGGTTTTGAAAGATAACCTCATAGAATGAGTTATAAGTTTTCTTCTTCTGTTTTCTGAAGCATATTTTGGACTACTGTTATCATTTCTTCCTAAATTGATTGGTAGAATTCACCATAGAAACCACCGGGGCTTATTTTAAGTTGATTTTCTTGCTTTGACTGGTATTGGCTTATTCAGATGCTCTATTTTTGGCATAAATTTCAGTAGTTTTTGTGTTTTCGTGAATTTTTCCATCTTTTCAAAGTTATAAACCTTGCTGGTGTGTAGTTGTTCACAGTATTCCTTTACTAGAATCTAGTATCCATGGGATCAGTGGATTATTTGTAGGATAACCAGTTTTATAGATCTTTTCAAGAAGCCCTTTGAGTTTCATTGATTTTTCCCTACTACTCTTGTTCTCCATGTCACAAGTTCAGTAAGTTCAATGTTGGATCATACTCTAATTTTATTATTCTTTTCTACTGTCTGCTTTATCCTAGCTTCTTAACATGAAAGGGTAAATGGCTCACTTTAGAATTTTCTTTCTTCTTTTCTATTAAGTATGTTTAGTACTAAAAAAAAAAAAGCACACAAATGCTGCAAAAGCAGCACTACACACATTTTATTGGATGCATTTTTATTTTCCTCTCTTTCAACATATTTTGAAATAAATGCTGGGGCTGGTGCCGTGGCACAGGGGGTTAACTCCCTGGCCTGAAGCGCCTGCATCCAATACTGGAGCCAGTTCTAGTCCTGACGGCTCCTCTTCCAATCCAGCTCTCTGCTATTGCCTGGGATAGCAGTAGAAGATGGCCCAAGTCCTTGGGCCCCTGCACACACATGGGAGACCCAGAAAAAGCTCCTGGCTCCTGCATTCGGATCAGTGTAGCTCTGGTCGTTGTGTCCAATTGGGGAGTGAACCATTGGATGGAAGACCTCTCTCTCTCTCGCTCCTCTCTGTGTAACTTTACCTTTCAAATAAATAAATAAATCTTTAACAAAAATAAATACTAATTATCCCACTTTATCATCACACATTGGACACATGCATGAAATTATCACACTGTACCAGTTAAATATCAGAAATGATTACAATGTTGACTGAAGATCTGAAAAACCTTTTCTCTTACTTGTGAGCAAAAACATTTTAGGATTTTCCAGCTGTCTCTTGCTTCTTGATTTCTAGTTCATTCTATTTTCTTCTGAAGACAGACTTTTTATAAATTATTTTCAATTAGATATGTTATAATGTGTTTTATAGCCCAGAATTTGCTATGCTTTTGATTATTTTTTCCCATGCAAGCTTTGGAAAAATGTGTTTTCTGTCACTATTGGGATGAAGTATTCTATAACTATCAATTAGATCAAGGTGACTAATAGCGCTGTATTTGCTAGCGGCATGTGTAGTTGACACACGAGTTACCAAAGGATGCATTTTGAAAACTTCCTCTATCTCTACCAAGTGAACTTCTCTGTTTCAACTTGCAATTCTTTCAATCTTTGTCTTATGTAGCTGAACCATTGTTAGTAGGTACCTACACATTAAGGATTGCTATAGCTTTTAGAGATTTGACTTGTCTACATTTTTTAAACCTTGCTTTTTATTCTTCATCATTTTTTCTAGATTCAGATTTATGTGAAGTTAATATAGACACTCCACCTACCTTTTTGTTAATTTTACCATAATGACTTTTTCCAACCCTTTACTTTTAACCTGAGGTTTTTATGTTTACAATGGGTTTCTTGCAGGCAATGACAGCCAAGCCTTTGCATGCACTCTGGCATTTCTGTCTTTTAATTGATAAGTTGAGTCTACTTGCATTTAAGTTGAACACTGACATAGTTGGATTAATATGTACCATATTTGCAACTGTTTTCTTTTCTTTTCTTTTCTTTTCTTTCTTTTTTTTTTTTTTTTTTTGACAGGCAGAGTGGACAGTGAGAGAGAGAGAGACAGAGAGAAAGGTTTTCCTTTTTCCATTGGTTCACTCCCTAGTGGCCGCTGCAGCCGGCGTGCACCACGCTGATCCAAAGGCAGGAGCCAGGTGCTTTTCCTGGTCTCCCATGCAGGTGCAGGGCCCAAGGACTTGGTCCATCCTCCACTGCACTCCCGGGCCACAGCAGAGAGCTAGACTGGAAGAAGAGCAAACGGGACAGAATCCGGCGCCCCGACCTGGACTAGAACTCAGGGTGCTGGCGCCTCAGGTGGAGCTTCTTCTGGGTCTCCCAAGTGGGTCTAGGGGCCCAAGGATTTGGGCCATCCTCTACTGCTTTCCTGGGCCATAGCAGAGAGCTGGACAGGAAGTGGAGCAGCCAGGTCTCAAACTGGCACCCATATGGGATGCCGGCCCTCAGGCCAGGGCGTTAACCCACTGAACCACTATTGAGTAGCTGCGTTGGCTGCAACTGTTTTCTATTCTTTATACTTCATTTCCTCATTTTCCTCCTCCTTTTATGGCTTATACCACTTTAACAGAGGACTTTATATGACTCCATTTAATCTCTGTTTTTAAAAAATGATTTATTTTTTTATTTGAAAGGCAGAGTTGCAGAGAGGAAGAGACAAAGAGAGAGAGAGATTGAGAGAGTTCTTCCTTCTGCTGGTTCACTCCCCAAATGACCACATAAGCTGGGGTTGCACCAGGTTGTAGCCAGGAGCTTCATCTTGGTCTCCCATGTGGGTGCAGGGGCCCTAAGACTCGGGTCATCTTCCCAGGTGAATTAGCAGGGAATTGGATTAGAAGTGGATCAGCCGAGATTCGAACAAGTTCCCCTATGGGATACTGGAACTGCAGGCAGCGGTTTAACCTGCTGTGTCACAACACCGGCCCCCATTTTATTCTCCTTTTAAACATGTCATTACTCTTTTCAAAAATGCTTTAATCAGTTTCCCTGGAGTTTGTACATACATTTTCAACTAATCAAATCCACATTTAAGTCACAATATATCATTTCAAATAATAAATAAATATAATAAATAAAAATAAATTTCAAATAATAAATAAATGTACCACTTCAAATAATAAATAAATATTTTGTGCATTTATCTCGAAACTGAAAATAGTTGCTCCCTCTTATGGTGGCATTATATCCCAGTAAACCCACTGTAAGTTTATAATCCCATATTAAAAGTGTGTGTGGGCCGGCGTCACGGCTCAACAGACTAATCCTCCGCCTTGCGGCGCCGGCACCCCGGGTTCTAGTCCCAGTTGGGGCGCCGGATTCTGTCCCGGTTGCTCCTCTTCCAGTCCAGCTCTCTGCTGTGGCCCGGGAAGGCAGTGGAGGATGGCCCAGGTCCTTGGGCCCTGCACCCGCATGGGAGACCAGGAGAAGCACCTGGTTCCTGGCTTCGGATCAGCGTGGTGCACTGGTCACAGTGCGCTGGCCGCGGTGGCCATTGGAGGGTGAACCAATGGTAAAAGAAGACCTTTCTCTCTGTCTCTCTCTCTCTCACACTGTCCACTCTGCCTGTCAAAAAAAAAAAGGTATGTGTGATACATCTACCCCTCTGAGCATCACGGCCCAGCAATGCAGCATGCACAGAGTTTTGCTTGTTTCCTCTTTAGACTGTGACACTAAGAGGTCTCCAACATTGCAAGAAATTAAAAGAGAGAGAGGGGAGTGAGACAGACAGATACAGAGAGACACAGAGAGCTCTCCCATCTGTTGGTTCACTTCCCAGATTCCTACAACATGTGAGGCTGAACCAGATGGAAGCCAGGAACTTAATCTGGGTCTCTTATGTGAGTGGCAGGGACCAAACTCCCTGAGCCATTCCCCGTTGCCTGCCATGGTGGGCATTCACAGGGGGCAGGGATTGGTACTGCAGCCAGGACTTGGGTATGAGAGGAGGTGTCCCAACCAGTGGTTTAAGTGCTGTGCCAAATCTCTCTGCTTCCATGGCTTCCTACCAGAAGTCTTCTGTAATCCTTACCCTTGTGCTTCTCTTTTCTTTCTTTTTTTAAAAATTTTTCCCTTTTTCTTTGCCTCTTTGAAACTTATGTAAAATGACGTCCACATGTTCATTTTTGCCCTGCTTACTGTGTGGATCCATCCTCCACTCCCATTTCTCTTCCTCGCCTCACTTCCGTATCTAATCATAACTCCTCTCTAACTCCTTGCTATATCTCAGATTCAGAAAGCATCTTTCCAAGTCTTATTTTCCTTTGCTTCTATTAAAAAGCACTTGCAATCTGTAGTCTACCATGTGTAGCAACAGGAACAACCATTCACTAAGCGTTCACAACGCTCCAGGCATGGCTAGTCCTAAGTGTTTTATATGCATTATTATTTAATTTACTCACCACAAAACTTTTTGATTTAAGGTGACCTATTATGTTTGTGATGGGTTAACTGAGACTTAGAAATGTTCACCAAGTCCAAGGTCATAAAGTCCTGACATTGATAAGACAGGTTACCATGCAAGCAGGGTGTGGAAGATCAACTTCTGGTCCACTTCCTCATCACAGTCGTGATGGTCATCATTGTTCAGATGAGGCCTGGGGTCTCACACGCCAGGACTGTGGTTAAACAGCGTTGTCATTCAATGGAGAAGCAATGCCAGTGGAGCCAGCATTGTGACACAGTAGGTTAGCCCCTTCTTGGGGTGCTAGCATTCTGTGTCGCAGAGGTTGTTTGAGTACCAACCGCTCTGCTTTTGAACCAACTGTCTGCTACTGCTCTTGGGAACACAACAGTTGATGGCCCAAGTACTTGGGCCCCTGACACCCCCACGGGAGGCCAGGAAGAAGTTGCAGGCTCCTGGCTTCACCTTAGCCCGGCCCTGGCTGTTTGGCCATTTGGGGAATAGACCAGTGGATGAAAGATTTATGTCTCTGTCATTTGCCTTTCAAATAAATAAATACATCTTTATGTAAAAGAACAAGAACAAGAAATGTAAATAGCAATAGTGTCTATGGATTTTTACATGTGTTTCTGTAAGAAATGCTACCACTTGGGCCACTTCACAGTGTTCACCAACAGAATGCTCCGATTATCACATCTCACCCCCTCCACCCTCCTACTCTGGTAGATAATTATGTCTGTTAATTTTGGAGACCAAAATCACTGTTATGTTTTATATTGCTTTCTTTAAAGGGTTAGTCTTGAATTCTGCTTTGAAATTAATGACTTCAATGTTTATGGAAAGACCAATATTTTGTTCCTCAAGGTTTTCTTGACCTATTGTATTTATTG
Source organism: Lepus europaeus (assembly GCF_033115175.1). NCBI lineage: Eukaryota > Metazoa > Chordata > Mammalia > Lagomorpha > Leporidae > Lepus > Lepus europaeus. The sequence goes on from NC_084839.1 coordinate 4,632,388, forward strand.
CAGCAATATTAAGTAAATTAAATCTATTAGGGTCACAATTTAACAGGATGGCACTGACTCTAATCGAGCCATATTGGGAAAAAGAAAAAAAGGACACCATCATTTCCATCACTGCGGACCAATGCACAGGTGTGCTTGTTGGCTCCCCTGTGTGCTAGAATTCTTTGAGAGTGAAGAGTGACAGACTGAAGCAGGCGTGGGCCAAGCATTCTCTGGGTTTCTCCACACTCTGCACTGCCCATCACAGGAGACTAAATAAGGCATCTTCCAAGACAGGTTCTGGGCAGCTGCAAGACATCTTTCCATACACTAATTTGTGTAGCCAAGAGATAAGTAAATTCATCTTTATTATCAATCCTCCAGACAGCAAGGGTCAAACCTGAAACACCACTCCCTCGGCACAGGAGGAAAACCATCCTTACCGCAGACTGTGTGTCTTTGTACGGATCCAGGTGTACCCATGACAGATTTTGGCAATGAGAACGATTTTCAAGCACGGACAAACCTGCCAGTAGCTTCTGCTTCCTCGAGTGCATGTCTCTTGGTGAGGACCAATCGAGATTAGACAAATCACATTGTCTCTAATCTGATCCCCTTCCCCTTAGCCATGATTCATCCTGACAAGGAAAGTTTAAAAGCAACAAGTAAAATATGATAAACAATATCCATCATTGCATAGGGGAGCCTGGCTAAAAGCTTTCTGTCACCGTTAATAACACTGTTTAGTTTTCAGCTTCCACTTGGATTGCATTAGTGGCAAATGTGAAGTACTGGGAGCAGCAGAGGTGCAGTACAGACCGCCTGTGTGATCCTTGACTACAGCTACAGTCGCTCCCACACCCCTGCCTCTGGCTCTTGACACAACCCCTCAGACCAAATAGAGGTCAGCTAAGGATGCAGCCAAGACCTCACTTCTGAACTCTCACTGGTTGCTGGGTTGGAGTCCCACCTGTATTCCCAGTCACAAGTTTCTGGTAATGCATATCTTGGTAGGCAGCAGATGAGCCTCAAGTGGTTGGGTCCCTGTCACTCATATGGCAGACCTAGATTGAGTTCCAATCACGTTGTGGGTAAATGGGAAATTAATCACCAGAAGAGATCACCAGAAGGGTGCTCCCTCTCTCTTCTCCCCTCCACCTCTCAAATAAAATATTTTTAAATACTTTTAAATATTTAAATTATTTTAAAAATCACATTGGAGAAAATGGAAATGATATGATCATATTCATTCCATTAAACTTTGCTTGAAAACAGTTTTTCTACGTCAATCCATATAAACACATTTCTTTTTCCCAGTACACTAGGTCAATAGGTGTTCAGTTTCAAACACCCCCAGCAGTTCCTGTAATAGCTGTTAGGTCTTTACCTGTTCAATTTTGATGACTAGAAAACCAACCCAAAACTCAAAGGCAGACTATTAATGTTTCCCACCCTCAGTGTCCGCTGGACGGTGATTCTCATCATCATCTCAGCAGGAAGCTGCAGTTGGAGCTGGGCTGGGTGATCCAGCCTGGCCCCACTCCCACAGCTGGTGTTTGCAGGCTGTCTTGTCGAGAGACTCTCGGCAGAAACAGCTGCACTCCATGCGGTCTCTCATCCCCTTGTGCCGGGCTGAGCTGCTTCCCAGAGTCCTCTCAGTGATCAAGTGCAGCCAAAGAAGGGAAGACCCAAGAGCGTGGGCTGATCAAGCACCTGTGGCCCATATCCTAATGTCCTGTTGGCCAAAGTGAGTCACGGGCAGAGCCCAGGTCCAAGGGCTGAAGGTATTCATGTATCTGTGTCTGTCCACCCTCTGACAAATCTGTTCATAGCCAAATCCCAGAGGACTGGCTGATAGAAGCTTTACAGCATCTATTCTTTTTTTAAAGATTTATATATTTATTTGAAAGAGTACAGAGAAAGAGGGAGAGACAAAGATGGAAAGAGAGATCTTCCATCCACTGGTTCACTCCCCAAATGGTCACAGTGGCCAGGGAAGAGCCAGGTCAAATCCAGGAGCTGGAAGCTTCATCTGGGTCTCTCACACAGGTAGTAGGGTAGGGGCCCAAGCACTTGGGCCATGTTTGCCTCCTTTTCCCAGACCATTAGCAGGGAGCTGGATTGGAAGTGAAGCAGCCAGAATAGGAACCAACACCCCTATGAGATGCCAGCATCACAGTCAACATTACACCACAACACCAGCCCTCAGTATCTACTCTTGAGATCACCTCTATAAAGGACAGTGTGGGGTGTACAAAGAAGCATCACACATTGAATCTGACCTTGTAGAGATAAGAAATGCATAACACAGAGATTGAAGCAATAAAAATAACATAAAATGTGTTTACTATGCAGTAGACAATAAAAGAATTTCAGAAAGTTAGACTCAACAGAGGAACATAGAAAATGACTTTTTGTTAAATATTTGTGTGTAATATAAAATAAAAACTTGTCTTCCTTAAGTTTGTGCATGGCCATCACTTGACATGTTTATTAAAGACAACAATGTGAGCATGTGTGCACATGTGAATTTGTGTATGCATTCGTACATGTATTCCCTTTAGGGAAAACACCATTGCTCTCTCCTCCCTAATAATCCCATTGCACTTAGCTGTAAGCATTCCCAAGTACGTGGTTAGATCCTCACAGAAGCCACGAGGAATGCAATGTTAGCTTCTGAGAAAAAGGTGGTAGAAGAGCAGGTAGAGGGGACAGCTGGGAGGCTTGCCTGAGAGTCAGAAGGGTGGTGGGGTGTGGGATGCAGGTCTTCACTCCTGTGAGCTATGACCCCAGTGTGATGGACAGGTGTGAGACTCTGCTTGTGTAACAGTTGTCATTGTACCTACACAGAAGGCCCAGGGACTTCCTCGCCACTTGGTAGTGAAGTAGGTGAAGCACTGAGTCTTAGACTTGTAAATCTTGGACTTTGGTCAAAGTCTATCCCTTCTGAGCTTCACCGCCCATGGCAGGAAACGGGCCAAAATGTACAAAACAGTCCTTAGACAGCATCTGACATTGGGTCAGGACTGAAGGAAGGTCGGTGGCTTTCGCCTTTAGGACTTCAGCGGTTGTTTCCAAGGCAGTCGCCTGTGATCCACGCTCTGCAAAGGGTGAGGAGAGGTTCTCTGCTGTGTGGACATCTTAGCCCCTCTCCACCCACATCCACACCGACGGCCTTGGAGGAGGCTGCCATATTCAGGAGCTAAACTACAGCACTGCAGGAAGTGCCTCTTCTCTCTCCCCGGATGCCCCGCCCCCAAATTCATCTCAGCTCAGGGTAGCGTTCAGTCTGCAGGGCTCAAGTCATGTGTTTGACATCCTGAAGACTCGCACTCTATCGATCTCAAAAAAGTATAAAGAGGTCGAAAGCCAGAACTTGCTTTGACCTAACTGGAGCCTTTGGGTTGTTCACAAGACAGTTTCACTGCAGGAAGATTGTCTTCTGAAAGCTTGGTGACAATTACAGGGCAGTTCAAAAATCAATCAAATACAAAATACACAACAGAGCTCGGTGATCTGTTGAAACGTATGGAGCAAATCACTCCGTTGTTACTCAGCAATAGCCTGAAGACATACAACAGGGGGCCACCCCTCAGCTGGGGGATGGTTTTCTAGTACCCACCACTTGGGTCATCAGAACTGGAGGAATTTAGACCACCCATCTAAAGTTTATTATGTTCTACCTTAAACTTGGTTTAAGGTAACTGTAACTCAATTCCTTTCAACACAACATGTGCACAAGATCTGTGCTCCCTGTCAATGGTATCAAGACATAATAGATTTGACAGGAAGCAGAGAGAATGACCTAAAATCTGCCCAGAGTTTTTGTAGATTGTGCACCCTTGTAGGGATCTAGGGACGCTGCTGTAGGACATGGAAAAACAGGGTGTGTCCTCATCCCTAGCAGGTTACATGAGGGTCCTGTGAGGGGGCAACCCTGAGCCGACCACCACAAGATGAGTAATTTTATTATCATGTGAGGGAAAATGGAAGGCAGGGCTTCCCAGCAAGGGGAAAAATACATGCAGAATTACCAGTGTAGTAGCTCAGGGTTCATTTGAGAGAAAGTGGTTTTCCATGCCTACCACTAGAAGCTGGAAGATACAGGGAAGGAAGACGAACCCTGTGTTGCAGAAGACACAGAAAGACTTCGATGGTGCCCACAGTTTGAATTCTAGCATGTAGGTGGCTGTGAAGGGAGGTTGGAGGGGTTTTAGCTGCAGCAACTTTACTCTGAGGCAGAGGAGGGTTCACTGTGTTTCCCCTGGGCGTTGATCTGATCTGAGCTACACATTTCTGGAAACTCACTAAGCAGTGCCCAGAGAATGGGTCTAAGTGGAGCTAAAAGCCATAGGAAGGCTCATTCCATAGTGAAGTCTGCTCCTTTCTGTTGCCATCTTGAGTTTTCACGCCATTGTTCTCTCAAGTTGTTCCATCACTTCACAGATATCCTTGAACTTCTCTAATGTTCCTGAGACATAATTAGGTGCACGTATCACTGTGCTTATTTTATAAATATTGACATCTGACATATTGGGTATAGAATCTGTTTGAGATAAAACAGCACCGCACTGCTGTCAAATGACACATTGTTGTCATCCATTTTGCATGGGACTTGCCATGAAAAAAAAGTGTTATGAGCCTTTCTTTCTAATTGATTGCGTACGCTGAGCATCTTTGTGTTGATTTCACACATTTAAAATACACAAAGCCAGTCTGCAAGTCTCCAGTGCTACAGAAACACGCAGAAAGGAAAAGGGAGACATGGCACACTTCTCATCTGCAGTCACTCTGGTTCTGTTCAGAGGCTGGAGGATCTCACGGCTCCAGGGGCCCATGGGATGCAGCGGACTGTGCCGTCACAGGGGCAGCCAGTGGGCGCAGCTCCTGACAAGCGGCCCTGCCGAGTGCGGGGCGCAGAGCCCTGTGTGAGGGAGGCAGTTCACCGCCACAGGCAGATTCGGTCAAGTGTGGCAAGTTTACAACTCCTGCCCGTGGCTACACATTTCCCTCACAGATTCACTTCTATTAGATGCTAGATAAGCAGAGTGATGGCTAAACAGACACATGGGCAGAGACTCATAATTTTACAAAAATGTGTTTCTGATGTGTATTTGTATGAAACACACTAAAATTAGTTTTGATTTTAATCCAGCAACGAAACAGTTAACTGAAGAAACTGCTGATCTCCATCTTTTCCAAAGATTCGTTCACAAAGAAGATTTTAATTGTAATAAACTGTTTATGTAAATCAATCAGAGGTTGCCACTCTTACATTTCAATTAAATCTTTGTCTCAATGGTTTATTGTGTAAGATACTAAATGAAGAAAACAGTATTTTCACATTTCTTCTGTCTCACCTCCTAATTTCTAAAATTATATTTAATTGGCATTTGGTCCAATTTATATTCAGTCCAGTGGCCATACGTTTTGTGCTGCTCTAAGCCTGTATTTGAATTGAGCCGTAATCACTGAGGCACCTTCCAAACTGTCGTCATTCCAACTATCTCTGCTGATTTCTTGTGTGGTTAGGAGTCCCCTTTATCAACAGCAAATGTTTCTTATCCATGTGCTGCTCTGTACCTGAATGGCCCCGTGGGGCCACAGAGAACTGGATCTGGCTCTTAAGTACCCCACAGTGTGATGGTACTGAGTCCAGCACACATTCTCTTCCTGTTGTCTCTGAGTTCATCTACTGAGGGTTTCTTTCATTAACTAGAATTTTTCAAGCAGAATGTATTGGGCTTACACTCCTTGACTTCATTCTTCTTTGAGGATTCCTTCTTGTTTCCTTCTTACAGTGAAACTCATCAGCTGGGCATGCAATATTCTTGGTTCACCTTTTCTTGTCCTAAGAAATTGGTAGAAATCACTCTATTGCCAGTTCCCTAGCACTGACTGTTGCTGTTGAAAAGTACAAAAGGACTTCAAGAAAAATGTGCAATAAAATTGAAAGTTTAGTTTGATGCAAAAAGTTCTTGAAATCAGTGGGAGGGGCTGGTGCTGTGGCTCAGTGGTTTAACACCTGGCCTGCAGTGCCGGCATCCCATTTGGTGCCACTTAAAGACCTGGCTGCTCCACTTCTGATCCAGCTCTCTGCTATGGCCTGGGAAAGCAGTGGAAGATGGCCCAAGTCCTTGGGCCCATGCACCCACATGGGAGACCCAGAAGAAGCTCCTGGCTCCTGGCTTCGGATCGGCACAGCTCCAGCCGTTGTGGTCAATTGGGGAGTGAACCATCAGATGGAAGACCTCTCTCCCTCTCCTTCTCCTCTCTCTGTGCAACTCTGACTTTCAAATAAATAAATAAATCTTAAAAAAAAAGAAATCAATGTGAGATCTTCAGAAAGTTCATGGAAATGTGCATTATGGAAAACTATGCTTAGATTTGAAAACTTTTTGCACACACAAAAAGTAATTTTTAAATCCATTCTTCATAAACTTTTTGTGGCTCCCTCATGTGCAAGATGAGACTGTTCTCCCCACTTTGGGGACACTTACCTTTTTTCTGCTTGGTTTACTAAGCTATCTCCCTCCTCCTCCCTTCTTCTTTCCTGGTTTCTGGATCTAAAGGATCCACCATTAGCTTACATATCAATGATTCAAGCTCATGGAGAAACGCATTAGGCCACTTATAGACCACAACCCTTTATTTAGAAATTATTTATTTAGTATACTCTGGTAAGTGCCCATGAAGCTTCCATAAAAAATGGAGTCCAGGCCTTGGACATAGCCTGAGGTTCTGTTCGGTTTTCCCCACTCTGTTGGCCTGATGTCCTCACAAGTGGTCCTTCTCTGGTACCCCATGTCAGCACCAGTTTGTGTGCCTTCCTGTACAGCTTCATTGCACAAATACTTCTACATCTTTTTGTACTAGTTACTTTTTACTTTGCAAAACCTGCTATGCACTCATGGAATGTCTTAGGATCTACTTTGTTCACTTAAAATTACATTGCGGAGGTCCGTCCATGCCGTTGGGTGTCACTGTTAGCAGCTCGTTTTGAGCTCTGTAGCAGACATTGCAGTCCGCTCATCTGTTTTCTTTTTTAAGATGAGTTTCCACATCTTCGCATCCTGGGAGATGTGAGGTGAACATTCTTGTGCAGTTTTCTGGATTTCCAACAGAACAAGTGGGGAACTGTCTGTCGTGTGGTCTTCTTACATTCTCTCGTCCACCAGAAGTTGTGATCACCTCTCTCTATATGTGTGTGCTGCTGTGTTTCCTCTTTTGTGAAATACTTGTTTATATCTTCCCAGTGTTCTGCGGAATTTTTTTAAGGGTTTGAAGGAGTATTTATAGAATTTTAATTGATTGAATATGTCTTCCTCTATCATTTTGAAATGTGTCTTTTCAATGTTAGACCCTGTGGATCATGTAAAGTTTCTGTTGCTGGATAAGAATCTTAGTGATGTTCTGAACTGAGCAAAGTATCTCAAGAGGCAGAGAGGCTCAAGAAAGAAACATTTTGGGCAGTAATAAAAGGGAACAGAGAGAAGACAGAAATCAAGTCTTGGCATTTCAGAAAATTCCATGATTTCTTAACACCCCAAAATACTACATTTAGTGAGGGTTCCATACAGAAACAGAACTGGTAGGATCTGTCTGTCTCTCTCCATACACACATACACACACACATACACACACATGCTGAGCCTAGCTTGGTGGCATATGTCACTCTGCCTGCTGGCTGGAGTACTGATGAATCTCTGATCAGTCCTACGACTTCCTTCCTGAAATGCGTGTTATCAGCTGGGAAGCACAGATCCTCTGCGCCTTAGGTGGAGGGTTCCCAGGGCTCATAAGTGAAGACAAGATCACTTAGCCTGCCTTCCACAGTGGTCACATGGCTCCTTCATCCCCTCAGCCTCATCACCGGATGGACTTGGTTTCCCCTTTCCCTTTCCTTAGCACTGGTGTGGCCGCAGTTGTCGAAGCCATGTTTGCCCTATTCCCCCATCTCCATGTCTCTGCCTACAGTGCACGTTTCCTGCCTGAAATGACTTTCCTCCACCAGGAGCAGTGTGAAGGTTGCTCTCTGTTTCTCGATTATTCAAAAACACAGCTCAGAATCTGTCCCTTCCAAGAGCCTTCCAGAGTTCATATATAAAGTTAATGCCAGCCTACAGAGATCACTGTGCTCACGATGCTGCTGCTGCCTATCCTACAAGTGACACCTGTGACTTTTACAGCCCTGGGTTCCCTGCGCACAGTCCTGAGCTCCGGAAAAGCAGGCATGTGGAGGGGAAGAAGGCAATGGAAGAACAGGATTGAAGGCTGTGGATTCCAGGTCAGCCATCATTTTCCCGTGCTCTTCTGCCTGTCCATCTACAAGGGCGTTGAAGCTGTGAGAAGAGGGGGACACACTGCATGGGAGGAAGAGCTGCAGACAGACGTTGGTGGAGAAACTTGGAAAACGGAACCTCGAGGAGGCTCCTAGCCCTGGTGCCTGCTGTCTTTAACCTTTGCTTCAGTCCCTCCTGACTTAGCAGCTGAGTGCGACCGTTTTCATTTCCAAAAAGATTAGCAAATATCTGAGCCTGGTGTTTGGAGCTCACAGAGTCCAGATAGGAAGCAGGTATGAATCCACCTTGGTTGCTTGCTCCATGATGACCTACTAGGGTGTTCAAATGGCCACTCTGTCAGCCCCCACGTCTTGTGTCGCACAAGGTGATACTGTTTGCAGTCTCACAATGCTCTTTCAAGACCAGCCAACTCCTACACACATGTGCCAAACGGGAACTGTTAGCTTGTAATAGCTGCCCAGTACCTATTACTATTTTTCATTATTTTACATAATTAAGATTTATTTACAATCATGCATCCAAGTCTTGTACCTTTATATGCCTATGTTATGGTTTCTTGGATAAGTATTAGGAATCCTATTTACTGCCTACATTTTAAATGGTATTAGATTACACAGTTCATGGCTTAATATAAGAAAAAAAAGAAAAGAGAAGGACTTGGTTCCTGAAATACCTAAATTCCAATTCCTACTCCACCAATTATCAGTTACACGATCTTGAAGACATAATTTACCATCTCTGAGGTGGGTTCTTTGTTGTAGGATTATTTTCCATAAGATTAAGTGCCTGAACCAGCGCAAGAAAGAGCAGGCACCTCATCATTATGCGTGCCCCGTCTTCTCTCTTTTTCTTTTTATGCAAATGTCTTCTCTCTTTTTCTTTTTATGTAAATATCCCTGTTCATGGCACTTCTCTATTTACAAACTTCCATGATTTATATCATGCACGGAGTAATGCAAACATGGTCGGTCCATCAGCTTCCCTCCTGTTCGTAGTACACCCCTTCCATTCTCTCCACGCCTGCCCACTTGGCTAATCGCCCACCACACAAGGCCCTGTGCTGCCTTTACTCAGTCCAGTTCATTTACTGATCCCCAAACGTTCCAAGTTCAAACTTTACATTTTCTTTTATAAGTTGCTGTCATTTATCTTTTGTTGTCTGAGAGAAAGGAAGAGATAAAGAGAGACGCACAGGGAGATCTTCCATCTGCTGGATTACTTCTCAAATATTTGGAGCAGCTGAGGCTGGACCACTGTGGAAGCCAGGAGCCTGGAACTCAGTCCAGGTCTCCCAAGTGAGTGGCAGGGACAGAGCCATCACCTGCTGCCTCCCAGGGTGCACATTAGCAGAAGCTGCAATCAGAAGTGGAGTGGGTGCCAGTACCACGGCTCAATAGGCTAATCCTCCACCTTGCGGTGCCAGCACACCGGGTTCTAGTCCTGGTTGGGGTGCCGGATTCTGTCCTGGTTGCCCCTCTTCCAGGCCAGCTCTCTGCTGTGGCCAGGGAGTGCAGTGGAGGATGGCCCAAGTCCTTGGGCCCTGCACCCCATGGGAGACCAGGAGAAGCACCTGGCTCCTGCTATCGGATCAGCACGATGCGCCAGCCGCAGCGCGCCAACCGCGGCGGCCATTGGAGGGTGAACCAAGGGCAAAGGAAGACCTTTCTCTCTGTCTCTCTCTCTCACTGTCCACTCTGCCTGTCAAAAAATAAAAAAAAAAAAGCAGTGGAGTGGGAACCTGAGCCCAGACACTTCACTGGGGGACGCGGGTGTACCAAGTGGTGTCTTCACCACACACCAAACATCCGGCCTGAATCTTACATTTTCTGCATCGTACAACTTAACAGCTGGCCACTTCAGTCCAGCTTCAGTTGCTATAACTGAATACTTGAGACGGGGTAATTGATAAACCAAAGAATTTTGTTTTCTACAGTTCAGGAGGCTGGGAAGCCCAGTGTCCAGGTGCTGGTGTGTGGGAGGGGCTTCTTGCTGCGTCCTACATTTGCAGAGGCACCCATGGTGTGGTGGAGGCAGTGGGTGAGCTCAGGTCTCTCTTCCCTTTCTCACTCAGCCCCAAAGGTCATCACAGGACCTCGTCCAAACCTAATCACCCCCGAAAGCCCCCCCACAGAACCCAGTCAACGTACAAGTTTGAGGGCTAAGTTTGCAGCACCTGGACTTTTGGGGACACATTGAAAACAGGGCATTGCCTTTCTCGTCTTCCTCTGCAGAACTCTATTCTCACAGATGATGGGCCTTGAAGCTCTCTCCTGAATGGAGTGATGCTCTCTCTAAGGGCCCCTAAGGCTCTGTGTCTTAGGCTCGTGTCTGTCCATGTGTTGGCAGACATGTAGACCTGGGGAGCATGGATTTCAACCTTGCTCATTTCCTGATTTGGGGCACTCAGTGTACTGCTGAAGGAGGCACGAGTTACAGAAATGGAAGCCTAGGGTCTTGCTTTACTTGTACTTCACTGTTTGAACACAGCTGGTCAGAGCACATTTTAAAGGCAAAATTCACCCCGAAGGAAACCGAGTTTGGCACTGAGCAGCTGGTACTCACCGTGGTCCTCCATGCAGCTTTCACCAAGCTGAGGTCCTGTGCCTGCACACGCAGGGGGGACCACAGCCCGGGGACCGTGCGGCTTCATCCCCGAGGGAGCAGTCACTGAGGCACAGCAGTGGCAACCGCTCTCTCTGCTTCGTTATTGCTATCTGAGCAAATTTCTCCAAGGTTGTTCAGCTCATCTGGATTATTTCTCCGCGAGCCTCTGTGCCTTAGCTCCACTGTGTTCCACTCTATGTCATTTGCTTTTATTATTTTATCCCCATTTTATACATTGGAGATCAGATTGTAGCAATAATAAGGAAATCTATTTATTTGGACCCGGAGGCAATGTTGTGAATACATATTCTCCTCTGGTAGACCTAACCATATAGGCTTTTCCTGGAACTGGTTTTATTAGGTTTCTTGGAAGAAAGCAGAAAAGAATTGCTGCATTACATCTCCAACTCGTGGTACTTTGAGATGATGCAGCACCAGAGCCCTTACTGTCTCCCCTCCCTGAGACTCACCCACACTTCTGTGTGCTTCCAACTGACATTCCCAGTGACACATTTTTCCCATCCCAATGGGAAACCTTTGAATATTTTAGCCATTTGTTTTTATCTCTAAAATAATAACAAATATTAACAGTGTGTGAGTGTACGCAGTTTTCGCTGATGTATGAATGGTGATGACTTCATGAAGGAGGGTCTCACCATGTTTTTTTTTTTTTTTTTTTTCCACCAGGCTTACAAAGGTTCACAAATGTAAGTGCGGCAGCCACTTGGTGCAGAGACTACGATGCCATGAGAAAGGCACACAACCCAAATTGTACTTCTTGGGTTCAACTTTTTTTTTTTAGATTTATTTATTTATTTATTTATTTATTTGATAGGCAGAGTTACAGACAATGAGAGACAGAGAGAAAGATCTTCCTTCCATTGGTTCACTCCCCAAGTGGCCGTAACGGCTGGCGCTGTGCTGATCCGAAGCCAGGATCCAGGTGCTTCTTCCTGGTCTCCCATGCGGGTGCAGGGGCCCAAGCACTTGGGCCATCCTCCACTGCCTTCCCAGGCCACAGCAGAGAGCTGGATCGGAAGAGGAGCAACCAGGACTAGAACTGGCGACCATATAAGATGCCGGCACCACAGGCGGAGGATTAACCTAGTGCGCCATGGCGTTGGCCCCATGGTTTGAGTTTTGTCTCTGTTTCCGACTCCAGCACCCTGGGAGGCAGCAGGTGATGGCTTGGGTACCTGGGTCCCAGCCCCTGCTATGGGAAATTCAAAGTGAGTTCCGAGCACCTGGCTTTAGCCTGGCCCAGTCCAGGCTGTCGAGGGCATTTGGAGAGTAACCAGCAGGTGGAAAATCTCTGTTTGTCTTTCTGTATTTCTCTGTCTCATTATGTCTTTCTGCCTCTCAGTGTTTCAAATAAAATGAAAAGAAAAAGTAAAGGCTTTGGCTTTAAAAAAAAAATGTGGCTACAGGGGCTGGCGCTGTGGTGCAGTGGGTTAACACTCTGGCCTGAAGTGCTGGCATCCCTTATGGGTGCTGGTTTGAGTCCTGGCTGCTCTGCTTCCGATCCAGCTCCCTGCTATGGCCTGGGATAGCAGAAGAAGATGCCCCAAGTCCTTGGGCCCCTGCACCCGCGTGGGAGACCCAGAAGAAGCTCCTGGCTCCTGGTCTCGGATTAGCGCAGTCCTGGCCATTGCAGCCAATTGGGGAGTGAACCATCAGATGGAAGACCTCTCTCTGTCTCCCTCCCTCTCTCTCTCTCTCTCTGTCTCCCTCTCTCTCTCTCTCTCTCTCTGCCTCTCCTCTCTCTGTGTAATTCTGACTCTCAAATAAAAAATGGAAAAATCTTAAAAAAAAAAAGTGTCTACAAGTGACTCATTCCAGATCATGTCTACTCATGTGTGCACTACAGATAGACCTCGATTTTGTGAATCTCAATCTGCGGTTTGTGTATTGTGTTGGACTCTGTCGTTCCAAGCTTCCCCCTGAGAATCTGATCAATGAGAAACATAAGCTTCCTTTGGTGAGGGATCAGTCATGTAGCCGTGGCTTTTCACGGTCTCCACTGAACACAACCTGCTCACGATGTATTATCCCACACCTGCCGGCCACACAGATGTTCAAGACGCTCTCATGGTTCTCTAAGTTGAACATATTAAATACAAAGTCCTCACAGGCTGCCTGAAGTCAGCTTAGCCATTTCCAGCCTAGTTCTTCAGCCTCCACCTCCAACCCTCCTGCTCTCCAACACACACCAGCAACTTTGCAGCCATACCAGAACTACCTAAACACTCTGTAGTCCTAGCCTGAGGCTACATGAGGGCCCCTCCCTCATCAGGAGATAGCCTGGGTCAGGAGAGGCTGAAGTTGGCATATGTGATCCCATCCCCACCTCCAGTCCCTGAGAGCCCATCAGAAGAGGCAGGGAAGAGATGAGGCAGCAAACCACAGAGGGCACAGCCAGTCTGATGAGGGAGGTCCAGAAGCTGCCATCAGTCTCTCCACTCCCTCCACATCCAACACCTGTGTCGCTGCTATCACACCCAGCTGCAAGGGCTCTGGGGAGCGTCTCCTCAGTGTCTCTGTGCCTTTCTCCTGGCACTGCAGAGAAATTATAACCAGAAATGATCATAATTTTCTTACTTCCTCTGCCCATGGGAGGTCAAAACAGGGTGGGGACCCAGGCACATTCCTATTACGATTGAGTGTCCTGCCAGCCACACCCTCATGGTATGAGGATCTGAGGGTCCATGGATGATAGAAGGTTGGTATTTGAGACTGACTTCTCGCAGCAGAGGGAGGGGCAGGGAGGAGCCAGGAGGACCCAGGCTGCCACGTGGTCCTCAGGTTTGCTTTCTTTTAAGAATGAATATGTGTTCCTCGGGAAAATAAGCAACTGTGCTGAAGAGAACCAAGAAGAAGAGCTGGATCTTTAGAGTGCTGGCACCATCGGGACCACGTCTAGAGTGCTCCGGCCCTCGCCCTCCATGAGAAACCAGCCTTGCATTCCAGTGCTGTCCAGGAAGGACTGGCTCGATCAGCAAAAGAGCATCCAGAGTCCACTTTGGGGGCTGGCCCTGTGGCGCAGCGGGTTAAGCCACCATCTGCAAGCCGGCATCCCATATGGGTACCAGTTTGAACCCAGCGGCTCCACCTCCAATCCAGCTGCCTGATAATACACCCGTACCTGGGCAAGCAGTGGAGGATGGCACAAAGTGCTTGGGCCCCTGTACCCATTTGAGAGACCCACAAGAGGCCCTCAGCTCCTGGCTCTGGCCTGGCCCAGCCCCGGCCATTGCAGCCATTTGGGGAGTGACCAGTGGATTTTGAAGAACTCTCTGCTTTCTCTCTCTTTCCCTCTCTCATTGTGACTCTTTCAAATAAATAAATAATTTTTTAAAAAAATATTTATTTATTTGAAAGTCAGAGTTACACAGAGAGAGAAGGAGAGGCACAGAGAGAGAGGTTTTCCATCCGCTGGTTCACACCCCAGTTGGTCACAACGGCCAGAGCTGTGGTGATCTGAGACCAGGAGCCAGGATCATCTTCCGGATCTCCCACGTGGATGCAGGGGCCCAAGGACTTGGGCTGTCTTCTACTGCTTTCTCAGGCCATAGCAGAGAGCTGGATCAGAAGAAGAGCAGCCAGGACTCAAACCGGCACCAATATGGGATGCCGGCACTGCAAGCGGTAGCTTTATCAGCTATGCCACAGTGCCAGCCCCAATAAATAAATCTTAAAAAAAAAGAGTCCATTTGTGCCAGGTACCAGGTGGGGGCAAACAAAGCAAGCAGCATTGACCTATATGAGCGAATGTCTTCCTACTTCCGTCAGCAGCTGAGCTGTCTTATCTTAGTTGAGCTAACTCACTTGAACTACAAGATTCATGCAGCCTGTTGCCTCCTGCAACGACTTCCATCCATCTCCTGGGGCAGCGCTGTGTGGACATTCAGCCCTCAACTGCCACTCAGTCTGCCTGCATGGCTCCTACCGAGTTCATGCATCTCCTCCATGGCCCCACTGAGCACAAACCTCAGACAGCAGGAAGTCCCCAGGGCCCGTCTCAAAGGCTGGACCAGGACAGTGCTGACACATCACCCAGAGGGTGGTTGCAGAACGTGGGATGATTGGCACCTAGGGTGCCAGAGGCAGAAGCTGGTAAGGAGCTCCCTCCCTGCCCACGGACCTGCTCCCTCTTCTGTGCACCCACTCACAGTTACTCCCCCAGAGCGCTCCTTCCTAAAGCGGCAGCCTGCTGACTTCACTCAGCATGCTGCACCCTGCGTAAGCATGTCTTAAATTGAAAACGCTGCCAGGCCATGAAACAGGTTAATTTATACTGAAGTGGCTGTCTGGTATTGTAGGCTGGCGTGCCTCCTGTGACAACAGTGCTTTAGTGAAAGGAATGAAACTCTGATGCTAGATTTGCAGGCGTCCTGAGGAGATAAAGGGAAAGACATCCCGCTGCAGCACAGAGAGGTTGTCTTGACCCCATCCTCAGACTTGCTCCGACTGCACTGGGCTCTGATCCTGCTAGTATTGCACGCATTCTCCCTGGCTACCTGTGGCCCCACGAGCTGCTGATGCTTGTCCCAGTGTTTCCTCCTACATGGGATTCTGATGTTCTTCTCCCAGGATCATTTCTTGACACCAACTAGGAGCACCTGTCTCTGCTTACATGGCCTGCTGAGGTTGCTGAAGTGATCCGCTGTCAGCTGGGCTGCTCCCTGGAACCTGGAGAGCCATGGGGACCTGATACAGTGGCATCAAAGTCACTCTCCTTCTGCTTCGCAATCCCATCCAACCCCTCTCCCACATAGAGACAGACAAACACACTGTGCTCAGACCACGCAGCTCTCACAGCCCTTCCAGGCAGGGGTGTACACGGCTGTGCCACAGCCCCAGGCTCCGGCCACCCCAGCCTCATTGCAGTTCCAGAATGTTGGTTCTTTCCCATCTCAGAGGTCCATGGCACCCAGGCTGTCTGCACGAGGCCTTCCTGGACATGCTAGCTCTCCCTGAGTGGCAGATCCCCCAAGGGGCAAAACCCAAGAGGGCAGTGGGGCCCAGCAGGACAACTCTAGATGTGCCCTCAGAGACGGAGGCCCACAGACCCTCCTCTCCCTTCCCTGCCTCACCCTCCCCAGCCCCCACCTGAGCTTCCTGCAGTCACCTGGAAACAGTGCCCTATTCCAAGTCCTTCCATCAGGCTCTGCTCTGGGGGAACCAAGCCAAGGACCCTCGTCCACTTTCTCCACAAGCCAGAGGAGAGCGTCTGCGTGTTAGTTCTCAGTGTGTAGATTATGGCAAACAACACTTGAATAAATACACAGATCAAGCATCTTAGACTAATCCATGCTTTATACTCCTATCAAAGTCATATTCCCAATGTCTGCATATTAAAGGTAATAAAACAAAAAGCAACTTTAAGTGTTAATGAATGCCTCAGATTAGATAACACCATTTTGCGTGAGTGTTTTTTCCTTATTTTATATTAAAATGAGAGTCTGGATGGTTGCCCAAGTGCTGTAATGAAGAAAGGGTCATCTTGTCAACACACACATGTGGAACAGGTGGAGAAAGTAGTCTCTGCCCTTACCTGCACTCCAAATAGCTCACAAATATAAATGTGACAACTTAAATTCTAGAACTTGAGAAAGCAGAAGAGGAAGTCTTTATAATCTTATGGCAGGCAAAGATTTCTTAGACAAGAAACAAAGGTGCCAACTATAAAAGGAGAATGCTTTAACTTTGTTGAAACTCATCAAACTCAGCATATAAAAAATTGGAATTTCAGGGCCAGTGTTTCGGTACACTGGTTAGGCCGCCTCCTGTGACACCAACATCCCACATCACAGCACCAATTTGAGTCCCTGCTGCTCTGGTTTGCATTCAGCTCCCTGCTAATGTGCCAAGGAAAGCAGCTGAAGATGGCCCAAGAATGTAAAAATATAATAGTTTATACAATAGGACATATTAAGCATATTGAAAAAGAGAGAAAGAATTGTAAAATATAGAAACAATGTCAATGTTCATCAACAGGTGGATGAATAAAGAGAGATTGAGGAATATATACAGAGATTAAATATATATATATACATATATACACATGACATACACTAAATATATGTATACATAGATTAAATAGATATAGAAAAGAGACATATAATATAATAATATTATATATGTAATGATAAAAGCACAAATATATACGATATAGATGTATATACATAGACAATACATACTATATATAGATTGATTAAGTAGATATAGATAAGGAGACACAAATACATATAAACATGCATACATATATATAGATGTGTATACATGCAACACATATATAGAGACATATGTACATATAATTACACATATAGACTCACAGATGTATATACACACAACACATACTATATATAGAGATAGATTACATAGATATAGATAGATAAGGAGACATATAAACATATATATAAATATGTATACACACAACACATATAGACACAGATAAACATATATACATATAAGTGCATGCATATACAGACTTACATATACTTACATATACTTATATAAATATACTTATAGATTTATATATATAAGCATACAATACCTACTAAATATGTATTAAATATAAAGATACATACATATAAGGACACACACATATATATATATATGTGTGTGTGTGGGAGTATATACACACATACTGCACACACACACACATACACATGTATGTAGAGAGAGAGAGAGAAAATATTATTCAGGACTGGCGCTGTAGCGTAGCGAGTAAAGCCACCGCCTGCAGTGCCAGCATCCCATATGGGCGCCAGTTCAAGTTCCAGCTGCTCCACTTCTGATCCAGCTCTCTGCTGTGTGGCCTGGTAAACAGTAGAAGATGGCCCAAGTGTTTGGTTCCTGCACCTGTGTGGGAGACCTGGAAGAATCTCCTAGCTCCTGGCTTTAGATTGGCACAGCTCCAGCCATTGCAGCCAATTGGAGAGTGAACCAGTGTATAAAAGACCTCTCTCTCTCTTTGCCTCTCCTTCTCTCTCTGTGCAACTCTGCCTTTCAAATAGAATAAATAAATCTTTAAAATTTTTTTTTAAAAGAAAAGATTATTCACCATTAGATAAAATGTAGATGATCCAGAGGACCCTTGTGCTGTGTGAAATAAGCCAGACACACAAAGATACACCTTGTGTAATCCCATCTCGTGTGTGGAATCTAAACCTATGGCGATTATGTAGAAACAGAGGGTAGAACAGTGGCTATCGGGTGCAGGAGGGAAATGTGTCTGCGAATATCAAAGGTGGAAATGTGCAGTGATGCCAGACGATGGAGTCCTAAGATCTAATGCAGAGCATAAGGACGTTGTTAACGGTACTATCTTGTACGGTGAACATATACTGAGAGAGAGATTTCAGGTGCTCTAACACACACGCACAGTAATCATGTGGTATCATGAATGTGTTAATTTCCTTGGCTGTAATTCATCGCACTACATGTATACCTTAAATATATATATATATATCATATATATATGATAATAGAACAAATAAATACAGATGAACTAATTATTCAGACTTTGGCTTCCATATTTTCAGGTCACAAAATATGTTCATAATTTTGGAATTTGGGATAGGGTATAAAAATAAAGGCACTAGGCGGTGCCGGGGCTCAACAGGACTAATCCTCCGCCTTGCAGCGCCGGCACACCGGGTTCTAGTCCTGGTCGGGGCACCGATCCTGTCCCCGGTTGCCCCTCTTCCAGGCCAGCTCTCTGCTATGGCCAGGAGTGCAGTGGAGGATGGCCCAAGTGCTTGGGCTCTGCACCCCATGGGAGACCAGGAGAAGCACCTGGCTCCTGCCATCGGAACAGTGTGGTGCGCCGGCCGCAACGCACTACCGCGGCGGCCATTGGAGGGTGAACCAACGGCAAAGGAAGACCTTTCTCTCTGTCTCTCTCTCACTGTCCACTCTGCCTGTCAAAAATTAAAAAAAAAATAAATAAAGCACTTCTTCCGAATGAAGCAACATAGTTGGTTTTAGATATAATAGAAAAAGCAAGTCAAGGAAACAAGAGACTGATAGAACATGGAATTACTCCGATCTGTCACTTAGGGTGAAATCCAGGGTTTTATTTTTTATGCTCTTTCCCTGTCTGCAAGTCAGAAACATTCATGAGAAAGCCTGCTGTGTGGGAAACACCGTATCAGCTACTATAATTGGCCCATTTACATATTTATCAGAAATTGAGAGCATCATGCCCCTTAGTGTTAGTAAGACAAATTATTTAATGTACAGCCTCACAGAGCCATTACTTCAAGTTCCGGCTAAATCAGTTGTGTTTATGTAAGGGATGTTCTGTGTTGGAATAGAATATGAAAGAACATACAAGATAAGTCTGCGAAGTGACAGAATGCCCTGCAGCTTTGGGGCTGCTGTATTGTTTGGCACAGGTACATGCCTGGGCTCTCTACAGAACAGAAAAGGCTGCTTTGAGCCAGGGGTCTTCTCAGGATTCCAAGGAGGAGCAAAGGGATCGAGCTAACTTTCCGCCTGCTCTTTCTATGTACTGGGCGCTGTTCTGGAAGACTTATCCTTGAGTTAATTGAACCTCTCATCTAATGCTAAGAAGGAGATTATAAGAACATCCAAGGAAGAAATAATGAGGCCTAGAGGTCTTCAGTTAAACTTTGTGTTGCTATGTAGCCAGCAAGAAGTAGTATCGGGATTCGAGTGTGATGCTATTTTCAGTTCAGTGACTTTGGTCAATGTGCTTACCAAACAGCCGCTGGAGTGAAAATCAGAACAACATTTGGAGGAAGCTTGGAATACAACGACGTACGTAGACAGATATCAGTGGAGCATCACACTGGCTGAGCGTATGCAGCCTGGAAGCTGAGAGGCCACGGGAGAACGGCGTCTCCTGAGAGGAGGACCTGGAGTCTTGAACACCTGGATTGGGTTCTACAAGCATGAGCAAAGCTTTAATCCAGGGAATAATCAACCGACCGAGCCAAAGCGATCACACTCTGTTGAGTCAGCAGCCCTGGATTGCTTCTCTGTATAATCGCAGGGAAATAAAAGTCTTTGAGCCATCAGCTAAGTGTTTCTCCCTATAAGTTACGTAAGCCTAATTGGAAAAGATCATCAATGTCATTGGTTTATGGTCTCTCCTATGGTTTCCTGATAATAAGAATTTTACTTTCTCTTTTCCTGGAATAAGGGATTTAATCTCTGATGGGAAAGACCCAGAAGACCTTTGACTCCCAATTTAAATACCCCCGAACGGGCGACCATTCACCGCTGCTGGATGTGGCTGCCTTGGCAGTGGGGTGTTTCACCGTCGCTCTCAATAGGGACGTCCGCATCCTCAGGTCGCGGAGGATGAATCTGATTGCACACTGCTCAGCAGGCTGAGCTCAGCATCCTGCCCCAGTTGTCTGGAATTAGGCACCAATATGTGTCCCAAGAGCGAGCTCTCCATTAGCCAGACGGCACTTCAAGCTGTTACCAGAACTTACTATCTTAAACTTGTGCTGTGAAAATGATGCATGGTAGTCAGAGAAACGTGGCACCTCGGTTCGGCCTTGAGAGTTGAGCAGACCAGGGCCAGGCAGAGGCGGCTCTGTGCCCCCAGACTGACAATCGCCATGGTCATCAGGTGCCTGGCCTCCCTCAGCTTCATCAGAACAGCTTCAGAGCAGGTTGGCAAGGGGGAGACTCAGCTGGGAGACACTGGGCAGCAGCCAGCACACCATGGGTCTGGCATTCATGAAACACCGACCACAGGAGGGGACAGGCGTGGCTTCTATGCAGAAAACGGAACTGGGCACATCTGCAGGCAGGAGCGGGGGAGGGTGACAGTATCGAGGTGTGGAGAGTGTGATGGAGCCGCTGGCTTCTGGGAAGACCTGGAGCAGGAAGAGTGGCCTGGTGAGGCCTCTCCAAGGCAGCCCAGCAAGCAGAGCTGAGCACCACTGCCCTCCAGCCTCTCCTGACGGCAGCAGTGCGGTCTCAGACAGAGGCTAATGTCTCTCCGGGGACTGGAAGTCCACTTTGAGCTGACGGAGCCTGAGCCCCAGAGTGTCCCACAGGGGCCTCCGTCTCCTTCCGGCTCCCGTCAGCTCTCCCATCTCCTCTGTCCTCTCCCTCATCCATGATCCATTCTTCTGCCTCTCACACCCGCGGCACCATCCTGGCTTTCTGAGCAACTCCCATTCTCCAGGTCTGGTCAGTCTCTCTCTCATCTGTATTTCTACCTGGTGTTTTCTGCAGCGTTTTATTTCTCATATTTCAGATATGGCGGGGGAGGGGGGAGCTTTCAAGTAGGTATTTAGCCAAGCAGTCGACACTTCCATATCCCATATTGAGTACCAGCATTTGACTCCTGGCTCTGTCCCTGACGCCGGTTTCCTGCAAACGCACAGGCTGGAAGGCAGCAGTGAGAGCTCACCCACGTGGGAGACCAGGAGTCCCTGGCTCCTGGCTTTGACCCCAGCACTTGGAGGGGATGGGAGTTTTCTCTCTCTCTCTCTCTCTCTTTCTTTCTCTCTCTAATAAACAATTGAAATGATATTTTTGAAAGCAATTTTCAAGAACAGTACAGAGAATGCCCAAGTACTCAGTGCCCAGGTTATCCCCATGTTAACATTTTTCCCCCCTTGCTTCATTGCTTTAACCTCTTCTGTCCCTGTCTCTCCCTCTCACGTACACATACACAACTCCTTTACATATTTGCCCTGGAATTTTTAAAAGTAAGTCAAAGACAAGGTATTCCTCTATCCCTGATATTTCAGTGTGAATTTTCAAAAATAAAAAATGATTTTCTGTAAACACTTGTGGCTATCAAACTCATAAAACTGGTGATACTGTTCTTTTACATAAGCAGTAGAATGTGCATGGGTTTGCCAGCTGAGCGGCACAGGGCCGACCGCATGGGGAAACTCTCCAGGCCGAGTCCATCTGATGCCTCGTTCCCAGTGACCCTGCACAATCTGCCTGCTTATGTAGCAGAGGTGGTGCTGGTTCCTCCTGCAGTGCCACGGGGAAGTGCACACTGCCTGGAGTCTCCTTCCTGGCAGTCTGACCTTTAGTGTTGACTTCCTTTGTTGGAAAGCACCAGATCCAGGCCAGCAGACACTGCAAGCTGTCACTCAAACACCACTGCCTCAGAATGGCTTGGCAGCCCAAGCCTTAGTACCCTCCCGCTCCCATTGCATAGAAATTACCCTCGACCCTCCATGGTAACAAACTGCATCATTTCTACAGTGCTCATCACTATCTGAAACTCTGCAATTCTTTATTCTGCATCAGGGACAATCATGGGTCTGGAACCAGAGTGGCTAGACAAGCCATGGAACTCACAGATCTGAGGGCTCGGCTGGTGTTCAGGGCTGGTGCTCACGGTGGGTGCTTGCTGCAGCACCATGCAGTAGGTGCCCCTGGGCAACCTCAGCCTGGGTGCTATGAAATTCAATGATTCTACCGCCTGCATCCTCCCCTGCTTTTGTCTCTCCCACGGCAGTCTCAGCCCCAACAGCACAGGTACAGCGGCATTCTAGAAGCAGGCATGAATCTCCACCACCCCGAGTCTTCGTTATTTTGGCTGCCTGCAGTGAGATTTCCCATTTCACTGCTGGGCAAAGTCCCACTCACTTTTCAAGCTGGAGTGCAAATGTCACTTCTTCAGGGAAGCCGTCCCTAACCCCACCAGAGAGAATTAATGTCCCTCATCTGTGATCCCACGGCACTTTTACATAATTAGATAGTAGCATGTGGCCCATGGCATACTGTTTAACCGCCAGGCGCCTCCTGAGTCTCTTAAGGTCAGAGTTATTGGAGATCTCCAACTCCAGGCAAAATCCCGGAAGTGCTCTTTTTTTTTTTTTTTTTTTTTTTTTGCCTTCTCTAATGAAAGCTTCCGCCTAGGAAATCCGTGAGGATCTCCAGCTTTTGTGCATGTCCTCACAACGGCGAGGGCAACGGTGGGCTTGCAGGGTCTGACAGCACTGCTCCAGTTCTGCCTCACAGAACTATAACTGGCGCCCATATGGGATGCTGGTGCTCAGGCCAGGGCGTTAACCCGCTGCGCCACAGCGCCAGCCCCGGGAATAGCTGATTACAACTGAGACGGGAAATGCACACAAATGCTACCCTAGTAGCTAAAGGACCCTCCTAGCCTAACAGTATTTATCAGAGACATTTTCCTGTGGGATAGTCATCACAGCAGTGAGCACCTTCAGCAGACGCGTCTTCCTGGACGTGATCTGAAGCCGCTGGAGCTCACAGAGATCCTCCGGTGTGCCCATGGCAGCAGGGATCGCAATGAAGGCGGTGTACTGTAACCCCAGTGTCAGCGTGGATTTGACCAGACTCCAGGTTCTGGAATATTGCCAAGATTCCAACTGACAGCTTGCTTGACTGTGCAAGGCTTGCTCACAACATCTCCTTCCAAAATGTTATAGGCCGCAATCGGACCTGCTGACACACTGGGCTCTCTGATCCACTTCGTCAGCATGTTTGTTTCTTAGATTGTAGTCGTTCCCTCCTCTTTCCCCAGTACAATCGATGAATTCATCCCCATGGAGAAGCAGGCACCATGGCCAATGGACTGCCATCAAATGAGACCAAGAATACCAAGAGAGGAGCGGGAAATGAGTTTAAATTCGGGAATCTCTAGCACATTGCTGCTCATCTCCAGATAAGAGTTGGCCCAGAATGGAATTAACCATTCAAGGCCACCATGCTATAACTAAGAATTTCTCATTACAACTCATCAGTAACCAGGGAAAAATCCTTTAACTTGGATAAAAAATTAAAAAATAGCTCTGAAATTCTGAAAAATCCCTAAGAGGAAGCACTGTTGATTTCTTGTTGACACTGAATGAGTCTGAAGGTTCCATTTGTGTAGCATTGACCGTCACACTGACCTCCACAGAATTCTCACTTGTCAACTCACGTGAAGCCCCTACCCCCATACCCTGGGGCCAAGGCCCAGTGACACCTATGCTGGTGATCCCACCTGAACTGTGTTATGAGTCCCTGAGACCCTGGAATTCCTGTCCAGCTGCCTTGAGTGTTCATGAGGCCCTAGAGGCCCTAGAGGCTTCGGATTGGCTCAGCTCTGCCCATTGCAGCCATTGAGGCCATTGAGGGAGTGAACCAGTGGAAAGGAAGATCTCTCTCTCTCTGTCTCTGCTTCTGCCTCTCTGTAACTCTGTCTTTCAAATGAATAAATGGATATTTCTCTTTTTAAATTAAGGAATACCTGTGCTTTTTATCCTGCAGAAGTGCTCAGAGGACCAAATTAACAGTAAACTAAGTGGCAGGCTTTTCTGTGTTCTGGGTGTTAGGTAGGTGACCTAGAAAGATATGGAGAACGATGGGGAATAACTCTAGGCTGGGAGACGAATAAGACTCTACATGGTCCTCTGCACAGTTAGGAAATGAAGTTGGACAGGAAACATACTACAATTTGATACACTAACTAATTTTAGCCATTTTGTGAAGGGACAGCAATCAATGTTGAAATTGAAATACTCCAAATGCAGCTTGGATTATTCTCTGTTGCAGGCCTAGTCAAAGAGAGATCTTTTTATAGAAAATTCTAAGTACAGGTTTTGTGTATTTAATTTTACAGGACCTGAAAAACTCTTTAGTTTTTTTAAAAAATTAATACAGGATATTCACCCTGGGCTGGAAAAAGAGTTTGTCAATATTGTTGCAGCTTTCCCTGCATCAGACTGAAATACACTTAAAGTCTTTGCAAAGGCCTGCAGGGTTGGGAAAGGTGTTGGATGGAGCAAGTTTAGATGCTTGCGTCCCATCGCCAAAGGGCCTTGTTCCAATCCTCCCCCCCTGGCTCCAGCTCCATGCTGAGGCAGACCTTGGGCACAGCTGTGATGTTCCAGATGATTCTGCTCCTGGCCCACGTGGGAGGGCTGAACTGAGTTTCCAGGTTCTGGCTTAGGCTCAGCCCAGCCTGGCCATTGTGGGCATTTTGGGAGTGAAGCATTGAATGGGAGCTGTCTCCCTCAGTCTGTCACTCCCTCGGTCTGTCTCTCTGCATCATATATATATATATATATATATATATATATATATATATAAAGAAAACTGTATATGACCAAAAAGATAGCAGACAATATTCACAGTCAAGCTTGCAGAAGAGTTTGAAGAGAACTTAAGGTCAGACGGTATTCCTGAAGCACACACAGTCATTGCCTGAACATGTGCTTATCACTGGGGTAGTTATCCTCAAGGAAATGTAGACCAATACATTCAACTAAACTAAAGGACACATTTATGTACCTTATTTTGCATATTTCTTTCTTTAGTTTCCTTTGGGGCATATGTGAAGTGCATTGAGATTTTGAGATTCATTTTGGCCGTGGATCCTTGCAGACCATGCAGTATCTATCCACACACGTCTGGTGGATGAACACGGACTCCCTGCTATGACAAGCAGTCCCACATCCCAAGAGCTCAGCAAAAGTAAATTCACTTGTTTTCTTATGCCACAGTCCAATGTAGTTGGCAAGGGAGGCTGCTCCACAGAGTCCTCCCAGGACCCAGGATTGCTCCCAACACCGCTGGGCACCAGCGTTGCCCACAGAATCTTACTGTAGTTGGTTTAAAGATGAGGAAGGAGAACAGGCAATGAGAACAATGCAGGGACCTCAAGACCTGGTCTGGGTGGCTGTGTCCTGGGAGCGATGTCCACGCTGACACTTCTGAGAGCTGAAAGACACACTGTTGATGATGGGAATAGCAGGGACACAGACGCAAGTACGACTGTTTGGGCAAAGGACGATGTAGGCACAGTGTCGCGTACGCCTGACTCAGCAGACTCCAGCTCAGCAGCACAGCACACTGTAGTGCACTGGGCACTCCCCTGCAGTCGTGGGGCCAAGTAGCAGTGGCCACTGCCGCTGCCTGGGGACCCCAGAGCGCTGTCCTGCCGATGGCCAGCTGGTGACAAAAGCTAAATCCAAAATCAGAATGTGGTTCTAATGAACATGTAGAAAATGATGGTTGGTAGAAAATGAACATTGCTAAGAGAACAGTTTGTAAGTATTCTTATCGCCAAAAGATTAAGGGAATGAGGCACTGCCATGTCACTGAGCTTGCTTTAGAGATTCTACCATGCACCCATGCATCAAAATGTCATACATTCCATATACACCCATTTTTCAGTTAAAAACATAAGCGTATTAGAGAGCATGTGAGAATGACATCCTGCTGGAAGAAGTAAACACTAAGAAAAGTGTAGAATTCAGTATGTTCTGCATAAAGCCTTACAGTAGTAATATTTCCTGAGATGTACATATAATTATCAGAAAAAAATAAAAAGCCCTTTTAAGAATAATGGCTAATAAATATCTTTAACCAAAGAATGGCATGCTATACAGTCTCCAAAAATTTTACTTGTTAAAGGTTTGCGAACCAGGAATTGTTGACAGTAAATGTTATGTGAAAAAAGCATGGCACAAATTTCTATATTCAGTAGTATTTAAATTATAATAAGACATATATTAATAGGAGCAGAGAGAGAGTTCAAGGAAACTATGGCTACTCATTATAGTAATATTCTTCTGAAAAATGAGATCATGAAATTTAAAATAGCTCCTTCTCTGCATAGTTTTTAGTTTCAAAAATTTCTATTGTGTGTTTTTATGATGAAAATTGGCTTACTTTATAATGAATATAAATAAGAATATAAATAATTTATCATTAATAAGATTAGAATATGCTCCTAACCATTAGTAGTGTGCACAGTGCTTGGTATATCCCAGCACCTTCATCCTCCCGTCACCTCCGTCCACAGGGTAAAGCTCAGATGTTGGTCACAGCCAGTGCATGAGGCCATGCGCTCTCGGCAGCTGGTGGGGAGACATGACTCACCTTGTGTCACTCGGGGGATCCTTCATTTTATTACCTTCTGCTCAGATTCTGGCTTATTTCTTCCTGAGGATAAAGGAAAATGATTCTTGTCTTCTATTTTTTCAAAGATAAAGAGAATAGATTTCATGTATTTTGTAGGTACAGTTCTAAGAAGATAACCATACTTGCCTCCCTCCTCCTCCTTCCCTCCCTCCCTCCCTCCCTTCTTCCCTCCCTCCCTCCCTCCCTCCTTCCTTCCTTCCCTCCTTCCCTCCTTCCTTCCTTCCCTCCTTCCTTCCTTCCTTTCTTCCTCCCTCCCTCCCTCCCTCCCTCCCTCCCTTCCTCCCTTCCTTTTTTCCTCTAATGTTTGCCAAGACATGATTTCAATCCAATCCATAACCACAGGCCTAATGCACCACTAACCATCCCATTCAACAAGTGGAAAGTGGGAAGCCCACAGTTCCACAGGAGCATAACAAGGGCTAAGGACGACAAGCATATCACAAGATGAGATTCTCATTTTCCACGTTATCTGTGTGAGCATTCACTAAGCCCAGCCTGTCTGGTAGCCCAGGAGCAGGGAGTCGGGAGCCTGGGACAGTTGAAAGTCCCATGGGGTGAGCTGCCCCTGCTGCCACCTGCTCTGCCAGATTGAGAGCTTGGTGATGGCAGTGCAGAGCGAGGCCAGGCAGGGGAGGACACCGTCCTGCATTCTAAGGCCCCTTCTATCCTTACTCACAACGCACTAGTGACGGGCAAGGCACTTCTTCCAAGATGTTTGAGTTTTTGACCACCCCCCCCCAAATCCCTAAAACTCTTCTTATTTTGAACAGTTACACTGATGGCAAACAGCTTCCTTTGCTGTGTATACACTTACACAAACACGTGCATTAACATCGACACACGCACACAGACATGCACACACAAGTCCACACACACACATAAGCAGTATATACATACACATCTCTCCCAGCTGTTTGCTTCAGTCAGGGCTGAGGGTGACATGGATATGGGGCTGTATGAGTCAAAGGATGAAAAACTTCAGTAAGACAACAGAATAATTTCAGGAGGCTCATGACTTACAGTTTATAGTGACAATTAGTGCAATGCAAATCACTAAGAGTGGATTTTATTTATTTATTTATTTATTTGATAGGCAGAGTTAGACAGTGAGAGACAGAGAAAAGAGAAAGGTCTTCCTTCCATTGGTTCACCCCCCAAATGGCTGCTACGGCCGGCGCGCTGCGCCGATCCGAAGCCAGGAGCCAGGTGCCTCCTCCTGGTCTCCCATGTGGGTGCAGGGCCCAAGGACCTGGGCCATCCTCCACTGCCCTCCCGGGCCATAGCAGAGAGCTGGCCTGGAAGAGGGACAACCGGGATAGAATCCAGCGCCCCAACTGGGACTAGAACCCGGGGTACTGGTACTGTAGGTGGAGGATTCTTCACGGCACCAGCCTAAGAATAGATTTTTTAATTAATTAATTAATTAATTTTTTGACAGGCAGAGTGGACAGTGAGAGAGAGAGACAGAGAGAAAGGTCTTCCTTTACCGTTGGTTCACCCTCCAATGTCCCCCGCGGCCGGCTCACTGCGGCCTGTGCACCGTGCCGATCCGAAGGCAGGAGCCAGGTGCTTCTCCTGGTCTCCCATGCGGGTACAGGGCCCAAGGACTTGGACCATCCTCCACTGCACTCCTGGGCCACAGAAGAGAGCTGGACTGGAAGAGGAGCAACTGGGACAGAATCCAGCGCCCCAACTGGGACTAGAACCCAGTGTGCCAGCGCCGCAGGTGGAGGATTAGCCTAGTGAGCCGTGGTGCCAGCCAAGAGTAGATTTTAAGGGTTGCCATCACACACAAAAATCTTAAGTATGCAAGGCTATGTTAATTAGCTTCATTTTCCCTGCTCCACAATGTATACATGTATCAGATCATCATGTCCACCCAAAAATAGACACCATCTTTACCTACAAATAAAAATAAATAAGAGAAGCAAATGCTCCTTCCAGAGGGGCAGCCACAATATCTTATGATGGAGGCCCACTGGTCTTGTGTCCACTGGCTTTGTGTGTGCAGCATGTCCAATTCAAGTGGACAGCATTGCTCTGAGGTCAGGAACAAAAAGAGAGGAAGAAAGCATGGACGGGCAGAACGTTCTCACCACATCCTTCAGATTGCTTGTAGTAGTCAGAACGCAGGGATAGAAGCAGGGTCAAGGATTCTGTCTGGTGAGGGAGTCTGTCTCATTTTCAATATGCTTAATGGACCATTTAGGAATGGTCTGGCAGTGTCATTGCAGCTGAGCCTGTGGCCAGCACAGGGCCTGGGCCTTTCTCTGCCATTGCTATCAGCTGAAATCTACCCCTGCCAGGTACCATCATTGACTTTCTCAGCCCCAGCGCTCTCCTGAGCCACGGCAAGCCTAAGACTCATTAAATACACACAACATAACGCTTCTGGGCTCTGCAACAGGGAGATGCCCGGCAAATAAGAGGAGAATTAGAAGTCCCTCCAGTGCGTAAAATGCTATTAATTTAATGCATTCAGCAGAGAGAACCATCAATAAATCGGGGCTAATAAAAAATAGCAAAGCATCAAACAGAACAAATTCTATATCTGGGGTATGGTAACAAAGTGTAGTTCTGTGCAAATGCCTGTGAGCCCAATTCTTCAGTGCGAGGCTTCTTTTGTGTGTGTGTCTCCGTGTCACATTTGAAAATACCAAGCCTCATGGACACTGTGTGTCAGCTCTGTATCTGTATTGATTTTTTTATTCTTGGTGAATTGAATGTGAATATAAATAAAACCTTGACCTTCATATTAAGAGCACCGCCAAGCTTCCTTTGTTTGCACAGGATACAGCTGGGTCCCTCCCTAAGAAGCTCCTCCTGCGTGGAACGTTACAAAGCCCAACATTTTTAGGTTAGAAATTCAGAAAAGCCTTCATTTTTCTCTCTTTAAATATACATTCGGTATAAGTTCTGTCTAACATGAAGAAAAGGCCGGTGGGTAGGTGAGCTGTGCCAAATCTTCCCCAGCTCGGGCCGGAGCGTGCATTCACCAGCATCATGCCACATGACAGGTGGCGGGGGAGAGAGGTTACAGGAGAGACACCGCCTCGTTCTCAACACATCAGTGCAAGGCCACCATCTGGATAAGGGCTTTTAAAATTATTTCTCTTCTCTTCTCTTCTCTTCTCTTCTCTTCTCTTCTCTTCTCTTCTCTTCTCTTCTCTTCTCTTCTCTTCTCTTCTCTTCTCTCCTTCCTTCCTTCCTTCCTTCCTCCCCCTTTCTTCCTTTCTTTCTTTCCTCCTTTCTTTCTTTCCCCTTCCCTTCCCTTCCCTTCCCTTCCCTCTCCTCCCCTCCCCTTCCCTTCCCTTCCCTCTCCTCCCCTCCCCTTCCCTCTCCTCCCCTCCCCTTCCCTTCCCTTCCCTCTCCTCCCCTCCCCCTCCCATCCCTTCCTTTCCCTCCCACTTTCCGCTCCCTCCCCCCTCCCCTCCCTTCCTTTCCCTTCCTCCCCTCCCCCTCCTCCTCCCCTCCCTCCCCCTCCCCTTCCTCCCCTCCCCCCTCCTCCCTCCTCCTCCCCTCCCTCCCCCTCCCCTCCCTCCTTCCCCCTCCCTCCCCCCTCCCCCATCCCTCCCTCCTCCCTCCCCTCCCCCTCCCTTCCCTTCCTTTTCCTTCCCCCTCCCCCTCCTTCCCCCCTCCCTCCCCCTTCCCTTCCCTTCCTTTTCCTTCCCCCTCCCCCTCCTTCCCCCCTCCTTCCCCCCTCCCTCCCCCTTCCCTTCCCTTCCTTTTCCTTCCCCCTCCCCCTCCTTCCCCCCTCCCTTCCCCCTCCCCTTCCTCCCCTCCCCTCCCCTCCCCCTCCTCTCCCTTCCTTTCCCTCCCCCCCCTCCCTCCCCCCTCCCCTCCCCTTCCCTCCCTTCTTTGCCTTAGAGCACCACATTGGACATTCACTTAGGACTGAAAGGAGCATGCAGATTGAAAGAGAAAGAGGGCGACACAGAGGAGAGGGTGAAGGCTGGGGAAGAAAGACTGAACACAGAGGTTATAAAAGCAGGAACAGTGGAGTTGTCTAACCTGGTATTTCACAGAAGCTCACAAGTGCTCAAAAACACACAACACTGTGCCCAAAGACACGGCAAACTGGCTGTTAAGAAAGATCTTGGTTTTCAGCAAAACCTTCAGTTGCTATTTTAATCTTTCAGGGAAATACGCATTATATTAAAAAAAAAAGTCCTGGGACGTGCTACCACCTGCTAGTTATTCAAATGGTGTTTGAAGCCAGGCATCCACTGTCCAGCACTAGCATTGTGCTGGGAGAGGTGTGAGTATTTGCAAGCACCTTAAGGGGCCTGGATTTCTCATCAGAAAGTGGACTACTGGCAGTTTAGGTTTACAATCATTTAGTGCAGGGAAAGCATTGAGATTTGCACCTGACTCAGAGTCCATGCTCAGAGACATCTGATGTTCTCTCTGGGAGCTCTGGAAATCTCACTAGCTCTGAGGCTGTGAAGGATCATGGACAAGAGAGGATGCTAAGTCGCAAGGGTTTCATAGCACACACACATATGCATTAAAATTCAAGCATACCTCTTACCTGGCTTGGCAAATAATGTCTTATCAAATGAACTGAATTCAAACCACGTTTAAAGACAATAGATACAAACACATGTTCCAAAATTTCTTCAAAATGATTTTGTTCAAGCCGCTAACGATTTTTTCCTTAGTCTTCATTTTGGTCATAAGTTTGCTTGTACATGTTTTGAGAATAGTTTAAGCAGCTCATCTAAACATCGTCTCAAATCCCAAATGACTAGAAACCTCATAAATCAGCTCGTTTTTTCCCCTGCCTTAGTTACTGGTTAGAAGATGTGAAATGCTAGCGGAGGGTTGTAGGCATGGAAGAGCTGAGGGCAAGAATCCCAGGAGCTCTGGAAATGGGGCTTGTGGCTCAGATTAATTGTTTGAGAGGATTCCTAGGACAGATCCTGCTCCTCCTCCTCCCTCTGTCCCTCCACCCCCTCCTCCCTCCTCCTGCTCCTCCCACAGATAAACCAATGCCTGTGTGCAGGCAGGAAGCCCAGAGGAAGTAGCATCTGATGTGGGTTGGCATCAACTATTTTTTTTTCTAATTTAAATTAAATGGAACTATACAGTTCTGTTTGTAGCAAGGCATTAGGAGATGAAACATCCCTCCAGTTAAGTGCTACCACACTGCTGATTTTAAAACATGTTCCAAGTTTGGGCTCCTAGGATGTAAACAAATGCAAATGTGTTGGAAGCCATGGATTCCTGCTACGGGAAGCCATCACCTGCAGGAGCAGGGAGGGAAGGCCGTTTTCACTGCCGCCTTTGCTTCTGTCTGGAAACCCAGCACAAACTGCCTGTGCTCTCGCAGGTCGCCACAGGCTGCCTGCAGAGAGCAGCCCAGAAAGCCTGCGTTGCTGTTTCCGGCTTCCACGCCTGCACCGTCTTGGATCCCCTTGGCAGCGTGGCAGCAGCTCATACGGTGCTCCTACTTTTATTTGCAGGTTCCTGGCCTAGAGAAAGTTGCTCAGCATGGATCAGAGACCTGACTGCGAACTCTAGAACTGGGGAAATGTATTCCAAAATAGGTACCCATCTGTAATATGTGTACCCATCTGTAATATATGAAGATCTTAAATCAACAATGAAGCATTCTAAAAATTTTGAAATTGTCCCATTTGTACAGATACTTCCCCCATGAAGATACAGTGGTGGGAAAGAAGCACATTAAAAATGCCAAAACATCATGAGTGGTCAGAAAAATGCAAGTTAAAAATGTATGAGGTGCCAGGGCCGGCATTGTGGTGTAGCGGGTAAAGCCACGGACGGCCATATGGACACCAGTTGTCGTCCCAGCTGCTCCACTTCTGATCCAGCTCCCTGCTCATGGCCTGGGAAAGCAGCAGGATATGGCCCAAGTGTTTGAATCCCTTCCAGCTAAACGGTAGACCCAGATGAAGCTCCTGGCTCCAGGCTTGGGCCTGGCCCAGCACTGGCCATTGCGGCCCTCAGGGGAGTGAGCCAGAGGATAGAAAAACTGTCTATCTTTCCCTCTGTCTCTGTAACTCTGAATTTCAAAATAAATAAATAAACCTTACAATAAAAATATAAATTCATGCGGTGTCATAACATTTGTTCTCAGTCTGTTTCTGGACTTCTTAATTTCCCATGATGCCTTTTTTTTAAATTATCGTATTGAATTCTTATTTCACTTGCGTTATATTCATTCTAATTTTTTTATTAGTTTCATTTCCAGTTGTTTGATGCTAGTACATATCAGTTACATAAATTTTGTAATGATTTCACCACCCCAGTTTATATTCAGACATATTAAGTCCTGCAACTTTGAGATTTTTGATCTAAGTAGACATGTCTTTTTGTAAAAGCTTATTGAAATACAATTATATTGCCGGCACTGTGCCTCAATAGGCTAATCCTCCTCCTGAGGTGCCGGCACCCCGAGTTCTAGTCCCGGTCGGGGCGCCGGATTCTGTCCCGGTTGCTCCTTTTCCAGTCCAGCTCTCTGCTGTGGCCCGGGAGTGCAGTGGAGGATGGCCCAAGTGCTTGGGCTCTGCACCTGCATGGGAGACCAGGAGGAAGCACCTGGCTCCTGGCTTTGGATCAGCACAGTGCTGCCGTTGCAGCCATTTGGGGGGTGAACCAACGGAAGGAAGACATTTCTCTCTTTCTGTCTCTCTCTCACTGTCTATCTGTCAATTAAATAAAAAAATTAAAAAAGGCCGGCGCCGTGGCTCAATAGGCTAATCCTCTGCCTGCGGCACCGGCACCCTGGGTTCCAGTCCCGGTCGGGGCACCAGATTCTGTCCCGGTTGCTCCTTTTCCAGTCCAGCTCTCTGCTGTGGCCCGGGAGTGCAGTGGAGGATGGCCCAAGTCCTTGGGCCCTGCACCCACATGGGAGACCAGGAGAAGCACCTGGCTCCTGGCTTCGGATCAGCACAGTGCGCTGGCCACAGCGCACCGACCATGGGGGCCATTGGAGTGTGAACCAATGGTAAAAGAAGACCTTTCTCTCTGTCTCTCTCTCTCACTGTCCACTCTGCCTGTCAAAAAAAAAAAAAAAAAAAGAAATACAATTATATTTAAAGGATGCAATTTGAGTTTCGCCACAGCACACACTAGTGTATCCATCAGCATGATCAATACATTGAATAGGTCCCTACTTCCCCAAACGATCCCTGCCATCCTTGCCTTCTTCCAAGTTCCTTCTCAAGAAACCACTGAATCTGTTTTTTATCTCTATGGCTGGCTAATATTACTTTTTTCTAAAGATTTATTTATTTATTTATTTGAAAAGCAGAGCTGGAGAGAGAGATCTTCCATCCATCCACTGGTTCACTCCCCCAAATGGCTGCAATGGCCAGGGCTGGGCCAGACCAAAGCCAGGAGCCTGGAGATCCATCTGCACCTCGACATGGGTGCAGGGGCCCAAGCACTTGGGTCATCTTCCACTGCTTTCCCAAGCTCAGCTGGTACAGCTGTATCAGTAGTGCAGCAGCTGGGGCTTCAACCACCACTCACGTGGGATGCTGGCATTGCAGTGGCATAACTCACTGCACCACAGCAAACTGTCCCTTATTTTAATTTTTTTTGATTGTCAAATCAATGGAATCACACAGCATGCTGCCCTTTTTTTGTTGCTTATTTCACTGAGTGTAAGGGATTTAAGACGGATCCTTCTCTTTCAATGTGCCTGCAGTTTACATTTTCCTGAGCAGCATACTGTGTGCTCCGGACTGCTTACTTTTCTTATGCACTTACCTGGCAGGGACGTTTGGCTTATTCCCGGGTCTGGGTGTTAGCAACAGTGCTGCTGACACACCTGGGGACACACATTTCTGGTGTCTTGCCGGAGAATGGTTAAGCTATAGGTTAGGCACTATAGGATGATGGATGCTTTCAGACTATAGAAATTTTCAGGTTATGACTTGTTACTGAGACGTTAATTTTCAGCAGAACTGATCTTATTCCTTTGTAAATGATTTATATTTGTAACCAGTTTATTTTGATGATTTTTTTCTTCAGCCTAGATGTGCTATACTATCCTTCAATTTGTATAGATGTAAGTCTTACTGTGTTTCTCTCCTACGGAATATGTTAGGTTTCTTAACTCTAAAGACTGACATCTTTAGTTACTTCTTAAAGGAATCAATCATGTTCTTACTAGGCATGTCCTGTACCTTATTCTGGTTATTTGTTCCTCTCTGATAGTCTGACAAGATCTACTTTGAATTTTCCCATTTTAATCTCAATGTCTCTTACCTTTTAAAAATGTTTTTATTCTAAAATCATTTATAGTTATTTCTTTTAATCTTTAATTTCTTTTAATCTTTCTTTTTACTAATTCACTTTTCAGCTGGGTCTGATCTTGTGATGTGCATATCTAATGCTGATTAATGTATTTTCTATTTTCAAAACTTTTGATCCTTTTTAAAAAACTTGTAATTCTTGGTAGTTTCTTACGCTTTTATCAATTTTTCAAAACAATTTATCTTCTTAACCAAGTTATGTGTGCTTATTCTACATAAGACAACTTTGACGTCTATTGTTTTGTGGCTGCAGTTATTTTATTTGTTTTCTCTGTCAGCCCTTCTTTTGCATACACTCAGAGATTCTTGAGTGCGAGTTCGTGATCTCTGGGAAGCATCTTCTCTGGAGGGAGTTTGTGTTTGCTCTCAGCACACTGGGGCTCCGAGTCCTGCCTCGTTTCCCATCTTCCATTCATGTCCATCAAAACCTGCAGCAAAAAATCATGAGAGGAGCAGAAACCTCTACAGCAAGTGCCAGCCCTAGGAAGGGCTAATGGCCCAGATGAACGCTGTCTCACCAAAAGTTTGCTGCCTTCCAGCTACCAGGCCCTGTACACAATGGAGGTATCAATACTTTCAGCTGGCCGTGTTTCTGTATTTTTTAAAAATAGTTTGTTTGTTTGTTTATTTATTTATTTATTTGAGAGGTAGAGTAACAGAGAAAGGGGGAGACAGAGAGAAAGGTCTTCAACTCACTGGTTCACTCCCTAGATGGCCACAACAGCTGGAGCTGGGCCAATCCGAAACCAGGAGCCAGGAGCTTCCTCCACTTCTGCCACATGGATGCAGGGGCCCAAGGACTTGGGCCGTCTTCCACTGCTTTCCCAGGCCGTAGCAGAGAGCTAGATGAGAAAAGAAGCTGGGACTAGAACTGGTGCCCATATGGGATGGCGGAGCCTCAGGCAGAGGCTTAGCCTACTGTGTATGCCACAGTGCTAGCTCCAGCAGTGTTTCCTTGACATGCAACCTACTAAGTTTCTAAAGAAGAAATTCCTCACTTATGAAATAAATAAAATACTGCACAGACACCTGCATGTCTACATTCAGATACAAGTACAAGCAATAGATGCTGCTACTAGAACACACCTTCTACCCAAGGTGAAGCATCCCACGTGGCCTATGGAAAGTTACAGTCAGGTAGAATAGACCCGCACACATACACTGTGGATATCAAAATCATTCCTTTCCATGGAGGCATTTAAGAGAGACAGGTGGGCCTGCACCATGGTTCACTTGGTTAATCCTCCGCCTGTGTTGCTGGCACCCCAGGTTCTAGTCCCAGTTGGGGTGCCAGGTACTAGTCCTGGCTGCTCCTCTTCCTGTCCAGCTCTCTGCTGTGGCCCGGGAGTGCAGTGGAGGATGGCCCAAGTCCTTGGGCCCTGCATCCACACGGGAGACCAGGAGGAAGCACCCAGCTCCTGGCTTCGGATTGGCGCAGTGCGTTG
Source organism: Lepus europaeus (assembly GCF_033115175.1). Lineage (NCBI taxonomy): Eukaryota > Metazoa > Chordata > Mammalia > Lagomorpha > Leporidae > Lepus > Lepus europaeus. Next base: position 4,668,901 of record NC_084839.1, read on the forward strand.
GCTGTGGTGGCCATTAGGGGAGTGAACCAGTGGAAGGAAGACCTGTTTCTCTCTCACTGTCTATAACTCTCTCTCTGTCTCTCTCTCTCACTAACTCTGCCTGTCAAAAAAAAAAGAGAGAGAGAGAGAGAGAGACAGGTGAGGTATAACCCAAGGGTGCTAGTGCTGGGCTCTCCTGGAGGCCCCAGTGCAAGGGCCAAAGGGACGGAGACAACATGCTGTGTAGACAGAAAGCAACAGCAGGGTCAGGAGATCTGCATCCAGGCACAGGCCTCGGATGTGCTATTCCATTTTCTGGTGTCCAGTTTCTCCACTATTAAAAGTGTTGAAACAGCTTGTCTGTAAGGTCCCTTTTCTTGCCAATATTGCATGATATTTAGAGAAAGAAAGCCCTGCATAATAGACTTGGCTTTGACATTTATGCTCCTTTACTATTTATTATGGGAACTTTGAACATTCCCTCGCAGAAAAGTAGCTCTCATCACATCTACAAGGTGGTGCCCAGGAAGGTGGATTAAGGGTGCATGCCTGGCCTAAGGCAGCAGAAATAAGGTCAGACACCGAGGGACTGCCACGCACTCCTGCCCCAGTCCTCCCTGCTTGGTCGGGGATCACAGCGGGATCCCCAAGGATCAGAGAGTGAGGAAAGGCCTGCAAAGGCATTGATGAGCAGTCAAAATGTGTGTCAACAAGACACCGAGTTTCCTCAGCCACTCTGGTTTCATAGCTTTTTTTTTTTTAACCTTTATTTAGTAGATATAAATTTCCAAAGCAGTTTATGGATTACAATGGCTTCCCCCCATAACTTCTCTCCCACCCGCACCCTTCCCATCTCCCGCTCCCTCTCCCATTCCATTCACATCAAGATTCATTTTCAATTATCTTTATATACAGAAGATCAATTTAGTATATACTAAGTAAAGATTTCAACAGTTTGCACCCACACAAAAACACAAAGTGTAAAGTACTGTTTGAGCACTAGTCATATCATTAATTCACATTGAACTACACCTTAAGGACAGAGATTCCACATGGAGAGTAAGTACACAGTGACTCCTGTTGTTGACTTAACAATTTGACACTCTTGTTTAAGGCATCAGAAATCTCCCCAGGCTCTAGTCATGAGTTGCCAAGGCCATGGAAGCCCTCTGAACTCGCTGACTTTGTTCTTATTTTGACAAGGCCATAGTCAAAGTGAAAGTTCTCTCCTCCCTTCAGAGAAAGGTACTTCCTTTTCTGATGGCCCGTTCTTTCCACTGGGATCTTGGGATCTCACTCACAGAGATTTTTCATTTAGGTTTTTTTTTGTTGTTGTTTGTTTGTTTTGCCAGAGTGTCTTGGCTTTCCATGCCTAAAATACTCTCATGGGCTCTTCAGCCAGATCCGAATGCCTTAAGGGCTGATTCCAAGGCCAGAGTGCTGTTTAGGACAACTGCCATTCTATAAGTCTGCTGTGTATCCCGCTTCCCATGATGGATCGTTCTCTCCCTTTTTTGTTCTATCAGTTAGTATTAGCAGACACTAGTCTTGTTTATGTGATCCCTTTGACTCTTAGACCTATCATTATGGTCTATTGTGACCTGAAATTGATCACTTGGACTAGTGAGGTGGCATTGGTACATGCCACCTTGATGGGACTGAATTGGAATCCCCTGGCAAATTTCTAACTCCACCACTTGGGGCAAGTCAGCTTGAGCATGTCCCAAATTGTACATCTCCTCCCTCTCTTCTTCCCACTCTTATATTTAACAGAGATCACATTTCAGTTAACTTTAAACACCTAAGAGTAATTGTGTTAATTACATAGCTCAACCAATGGTATTAAGTAGAACAAACAAAAATACTAAAAGGGATAAAGTATTCCATTGTACATCAACAATCAGGACAAGGGCTGATCAAGTCACCATTTCTCATAGTGTCCATTTCACTTCAACAGGTTTCCTATTTGATGCTCAGTTAGTTGTCACCAATCAGAGAGAACATATGATATTTGTCCTCCTGGGACTGGCTTTTTTCACTCAGCATGATGTTTTCCAGATTCCTCCATTTTGTTGCAAATGACCGGATTTCATTGTTTTTGACTACTGTATAGTATTCTATAGAGTACATGTCCCATAATTTCTTTATCCAGTCTACTGTTGATGGGCATTTGGGTTGATTCCAGGTCTTAGCTATTGTGAATTGAGCTTCAATAAACATTAAGGTGCAGATAGCTTTTTTGTTTGCCAAATTAATTTCCTTTGGGTAAATTCCAAGGAGTGGGATGGCTGGGTTGAATGGTAGGGCTATATTCAGATTTCTGAGGAATCTCCAGACTGACTTCCATAGTGGGTTTTCCAGTTTGCATTCCCACCAACAGTGGGTTAGTGTCCCTTTTTCCCCACATCCTCGCTAGCATCTGTTGTTGGTAGATTTCTGAGTGTGAGCCATTCTAACTGGGGTGAGGTGAAACCTCACTGTAGTTTTGATTTGCATTTCCCTGATTGCTAGTGATCCTGAACATTTTGTCATGTGTCTGTTGGCCATTTGGATTTCCTCTTTTGAAAAATGTCTGTTGAGGTCCTTGGCCCATCTCTTAAGTGGGTTGTTTTTTCTGTTGTTGTGGAGTTTCTTGATCTCATTGTAGATTCTGCTTATTAACCCTTTATCTGTAGCATAGTTTGCAAATATTTTTCCCCATTCTGTCGGTTGCCTCTTCACTCTCCTGACTGTTTCATTTGCAGTACAGAAACTTCTCAGTTTGATGCAATCCCAATAGTTAATTTTGACTTTGACCAGCTGCACCTCCAGGGTCTTTTCCAAGAAGTTCTTGCCAGTGCCTATATCTTGCAGGGTTTCTCCAATGTTCTCTAATAATTTGATGGTGTCGGGTCGTAGATTTCAGTCTTTAATCCATGTTGAGTGAATTTTTGTGTAAGGTGTAAGGTAGGAGTCTTGCTTCATGCTTCTGCACGTGGAAATCCAGTTTTCCCAGCACCATTTGTTGAATAGACTGTCCTTGCTCCAGGAAATGGTTTTAGATCCTTGATCAAATATGAGTTGGCTGTAGATGTTTGGATTGATTTCTGGTGTTTCTATTCTGTTCCATTGGTCTATCCATCTGTTTCTGTACCAGTATCATGCTGTTTTGATAACTACTGCCCTGTAGTATGTCCTGAAATCTGGTATTGTGATGCCTCTGGCTTTGTTTTTGTTGTACAAGATTGCTTTAGATTTTCAAAGTCTCCTGTGTCTCCATATGAATTTCAGCATCATTTTTCCTAGATCTGAGAAGAATGTCTTTGGTATCTTGATTGGTATCGCAATGAATCTATAAATTGCTTTTGGAAGAATGGACATTTTGATGATGTTGATTCTTCCAATCCATGAGCATGGAATATTTTTCCATTTTTTGGTATCCTCTTCTATTTCTTCCTTTAAGATGTTGTAATTCTCATCATAGAGATCTTTAATGTCCTTGGTTAAGTTTATTCCAAGGTATTTGATTGTTTTTGTGGCTATTATGAATGGGATTGATCTTAGAAGTTCTTTTTCAGCCATGGCATTGCCTGTGTATACAAAGGCTGTTGATTTTTGTGCTTGATTTTATATCCTGCTACTTTGCCAAACTCTTCTATGATTTCCAATAGTCTCTTAGTAGAGTTCTTTGGATCCCCTAAGTAAAGAATCATATCATCTGCAAAGAAGGGTAGTTTGAGTTCTTCCTTCCCAATTTGTATCCCTTTAATTTCTTTTTCTTGCCTAATAGCTCTGGCTAAAACTTCCAGAACTATATTGAATAGCAGTGGTGAGAGTGGGCATCCCTTTCTGGTACCAGATATCAGTGGAAATGCTTCCAACTTTTCCCCATTCAATAGGATGTTGGCTTTATGCCTAGTATGTGGTCAATCCTAGAGAAGGTTCCATGTACTGCTGAGAAGAATGTAAATTCTTTATGTGTAGGATGAAAAGTTCTGTAGATATCTGTTAGATCCATTTGGGCAATAGTGTCATTTAAATCTACTGCTTCCTTGTTGATCTTCTTGGTTGATCTGTCTATTTCTGAGAGTGGAGTTCATTGAAATCCCCCAGTACTATTGTATAAGTCCCTTAACAAATCTTTTAAATAAACTGGTGCCCTGTAATTAGGTGCATATACATTGATAATCATTATATCTTTCTGCTGAATGATCCCTTAATCATTATATACTGCCCCTCTTTGTCTTTCTTAACAGTTTTTGTGGTAAAATTTATGTTATCCGATATTAAGATGGCTACGCCCACTCTTTTTTCATTTCTGTTGTCATAGTATATCTTTTTCCAGCCTTTCACTTTCATTCTGCCTGCATCGTTGTTGCAAAGATGTGTTTCTTGTAAGCAGCAAATAGATGAGTTTTGTACCTTAATCCATTCAGCAAATCTGTGCTTTTAACTGGAGATTTGAGGCCATTAACGTTCAATGTGACTATTGATAAGTAGTAACTTTGCCCTGCCATTTTCCCAAAGATATTTTCTAACATATGCTTTGAACTTCCTGTGATCTTTTGCTGTGAGGTTTCCTTCCTTTACCTTCTTTCATGTTGATGACCATGTTTCTGTGTTTCTGCGTGTAACACATCTTTAAGCATCTTTTGCAGGGCTGGACGAGTGGCAACAAATTCTTTCAATTTCTGTTTGCTTTGAAAGGTCTTTATTTCACCTTCATTCACAAATGAGAGCTTTGCAGGATATAATATTCTGGGCTGGCAGTTTTTCTCTCTTAGCACCTGGGCTGTGTCTCGCCATTCCCTCCTAGCCTGTAGGGTTTCTGATGAGAAGTCTGCTGTGAGTCTAATTGGAGATCCTCTGAGAGTAATCTGACGTTTCTCTCTTGCACATTTTAGAATCTTTTCTTTATGTGTCACTGTGGTGAGTTTAATTACAACGTGTCGTGGTGAGGATCTCTTTTGGTCATGTTTACTAGGGATTCTATGAGCTTCCTGTACTAGGATGTCTCTGTCCTTCTCCAAACCCGGGACGTTCTCTGCAAGTATCTCTCTAAAAAGTCCTTCTAATCCTTTCTCTCCATGCCTTCAGGAACTCCTAGAACTCGAATGTTGAGTTTTTTAATAGTATCCTGTAGATTCCTGACAGTATTTTTTAGATTTCTAATTTCCTCTTCTTTTCTTTGGTTTAGCTGTATGCTTTCCTGTGCTGTCTTCTAAGTCCAATATTCTCTCTTCTGTCTCACTGACTCTGTTTTTAAGGCTCTCTAATGTGTTTGTCATTTGATCTATTGAGTTCTTCATTTCATTATGATTTCTCTTCACTATCACATTTTCCTGTTCTACTAGTTTCTGCGTTTCATTTTGATTCCTCCTTAAGATTTCATTTTCAAGAGAGAGATTTTTCTATCCTGTCCAGTAAGGATTTCTGTAGTTCAAGAATTTGTTTTTGAAAACTTCTAAATGTTCTTATCATAAATTTTTGGAAATCTGTATCTTGCATTTCTTCTATCTCATCATCTTCATAATCTTGGCTTGGGGTGTCTTGTTCATTTGGGGGCATCATAATGTCTTCCTTGTTCTTGTTCCCTTGGTTTCTCTGTTTGTTGCTTGGCATTTTGGAGATATTCTTTGAATTCTTCTTCCCTCACTGTGGTGTTTTTTTTTTTTCTTGTTATACTATGACTGTGTTACTTGGACTGTCTGCTTTTGGAGGAGCCTTGGAGGCTTGAGATGAGTGTGATCAGAGAGCTCTGCTTGGTTCTTCAGGGTTAAGGGTGTGCCAAAGGTGACACACTCAGGTTAGGCGTGGTAAATCTCTCTCTCTCTCTCTTTATTTATTTATTTATTTATTTATTTTTGATTCAGGAGGGAAGTAATACCACACAGCTGAGCGGAATTGATCTCTGGCTTCTGTGTGTATATCATTCATCAGCTTTTTCCCACAGACCACACAAAGAATCTGTGCTGCCCTCAGTGTGGGCTCAAATTCTCCTGCAGTCTCCCACTGGGTTACCAAGGTTATCGAATTGTAGCGTCTCTGGGGAGTACTCACGTGAACTCCGTGAGTTCTCTCACTCACTGTCTCTTTTTTCACCACCTCAGTTCATTAGCTCCACCCTTTCACTAAGTCCTAACCTCTTGTTATTTCACCCCCCCCAGAGTCAGGTTTTTCTGTTTGACTGAGGGCTGGCGCAGATCTGAGGTCACACACAGTCCTGAGGTCATGCACAGCCCTGAGGTCACACACCTTTTATGTATGTCCGAAATGGCGCCTGCTCTTTGTCTCTTGCGCGCCTTTGCGAGGTGGGCGGAGAGAGAAACTCATCCTTACTGCCCCCCCCCTTTTTTTTCCTCTCTCCTGTAGTTAGTCTGGTGAACTTTCCCCAGTGGGTCTTCAAGCCTAGTTCCCTCTAGGCTCTTTCTGCCATTTCCTCCGCCAATGTCTCAGGTTACTGAGCTCACCTCCCCTTCCAGCACAGATGCATAGACTCCGCTGTTGGGTTTCAGAGCCGTGGGCATCCTTGCTCTTCCCTCAGGTCGTCCATTCACATCCACTAGATCCGGAAGAGTTTCCTCTGCAATTTTTTCCCTGAGCCTTTCCCTGAAATTACCATAACTCCACTTTTATCAGCCTATCTTTTCCTGGACTATCAGTGCGCGTCCTCACTATTCTGCCATCTTCCGCCTTCTTCCATAAATAAATAAATCTTCAGAGATTCAATCGTGGCCTGCCTGTAAGTCTTCCCTCCAGCATCTTTCTTCCAAGGGCTTCTCTGGACTCTGGGCATTCGAATGACATATCTATCCATGGCCAGGGGACTCCCACTACCTTCACGCGCTTGCAGCGTGTTCAGGGAGAACAGCCTTTGCAGCAGCAACAGCAGCAGGGCCTCCTCAGAGCGTACCCTCTGACTCCAAGGCTGGCTCCGAACACTGGAACTGAACCAATGCCCCTCGCCCCAGCCACAGGTCCCCAGAAGCGGCTCCCAGGACAGTGCACTTGGGGACCCCGCCAGCTCCCGCCCCGGCACGCACTGCTGTTTGTTTCATAGTTTTGATCATAGCTGGTGATGAAGCAGTGCCATGCGGAAGACAGGGGACATCAGTGCCTGGGTCCTTCAGGGCAGAGGTCAGAAACCTCACAGCACGGGACACTGCCATGTTGTTTGGAATGAGAGTTTGATGTTCTTCTCTCTTGTATTAGGAATTGGGCTCCTTCAGAAGAAATCTACACTCCTGACAGCTCATGTTTGGTGGTGTTCTGGGCCTGGATCTCAATTCAACTCTGTTCAGAGACTGCACAGCCTGCATGAGAAACAGCCGGACACTCTTCAATTATTGGACCACACTGTTGTATATGTAGTGTTAGACTGGAGTCTAAAACCCACAGCACACAACTTGGTTGCAAAGACTGTGGGCACTTACTGCCTGACTAAATATTGTATGTAACTCATAGTTAAGTTCTTGTTGCTATGCTTCCCGTAATCAGGTGGCTGGAAGATTGCACTCAGCACAAATCTACTGATGTTCTTAGCAGCAATTCAGTTCTATCCGCTCTACGATATTGTCTGATTTTTACAAAACAGAAGTTCAGGAGAAGATGAATGTAAGAAAAATTATGCCATGAATTTGCAATCAGGCATATTTGGTTTTGAAAGCCCAATTGTCAACAAAGAGACCTAGAATACCTGCATCCCTTCTTTGAGACTCTTCCTTTGTCGAACAGATAAACCTATCAGAATTTTAGGTTAATCCCTGGGTAAGTGTCATGCAATCACAGTCTGAGATCCTCTCAAAGGTTAATTCCTTTGTCAGTTACCTTTGCCACAATAAAGCACCAAACTGGAGCTGGCACTGTGGTGTAGTGGGTAAAACCATACTTGTGACACATTCATCTCATTTGGATGCTGGTTTGTATGTCAGCTACTCTACTTCTGATCAGCTCTCTGCTAATGCACCTGGGCAACCAGCAGAAGATGGCACAAGTACTTGGGCCCCTGACCCACGTGGGAGAGCTAGAAGAAGCTCCTGGATCCTGACTGGATTGGCCCAGCCCCCGCTATTGTGGCCATTTGGGAAGTGAACCAACATAAGACTCTCTCTCTCCCTCTCTCTCTCTCTCTCTGAATGTGTGTGTGTGTGTGTCTCCCTCTCTATCTCTCTGTAATTCTGCCTTTCACATAAATAAATTAAAAAGAAAAAAGTGCAAAACCTAGTGGTTTACTATAGTAAGCACGAAGGTAGCTAAGCAGGCTTCAGGTGAGATATATAGCCTGGGCTCAGCTATAAGGTTATCCTGGTCTCGGTGAGGCTCGACTCTATTCTGATGGTTTGCTGAGGGTTGGCTTAACCAGCACGGCCTCAATCAGTATGACTGAGAAACATGACTCTCTCTCACTTGTCTCCCCTCCAAGAGGTGAGCCCAAGTTTGTTCCACAACAGCAAGCCACGGAAAGGCAAAGGACTTGGTACCCGGTTGCTTCCACTGAATTCTATTGATCAAAGCTAGTCATATGACCATGAAGAGCCAAAAGAGGAGAAAAGAGATCTACATCCATAGAGAGAAAAGCCACAAAGATAAATGGCCGAGAGAATGGAAAATAGGGAGGGGTGATGGATAGAGACCATTAGTGTGAGAAGTCCACTTCTCTTCCCCTTAACTGAGCTTCCTGTGTCTTAGCCTTGAAAACGCTGCCCCCTTAATCATCCAGCTATGGCAGCCATTTTGATTCATCCATTACCTCAGCAGTCTACAAATATACAGGCACTTTATGGAAAGTAATTGATTTTGAAATAATATTTTTAGAATGAAAGCTTTCCAATAATCTATGTTTGGAAGAGAAGAAAATGTAAGCACACAGACACACAAACACACACACACACATACACACACACAAACCCTGAAATAGCATGTGCTTCTTTATTTATTACAGAAAATTCAGCTATTTCCTCCAGTCTTTGAGGGTCTAGCAGCCTCTTCCTATGTTCCTTCTTAAGCAGGATGTGTCATGATTCAGCAGGTAATTTGATGATGGCAAGGACACACTGCCATCCAGGGAGGTTGCTATCTGGCCAACTCTGGCTCTCCCAGGTGGTCTCACCACAGCACTTTCCCTGGTCCAGTGGCAGCTCTTCTTTAGCTGATAGAAGTAGGGTTTTCTGAATCCCTTCTTCATAATAACCCTCATTGTAAAAGCATGACATTATTTTCTTGCCTCATATTGCTGTAAATTCACCTTGCATCTACATTTGCAAATCAAGTCCCGTTCTCCTCTTGTCTTCTCTGTTCAGTGTGATCTCTGCATTTTGTGTCCTCTTCCCAATGTACTCTTTCTGGACACACTGTCTTGATTCATGCTTGTACTTCGTGTGGAATTTAGGAAGTCTGCCTAGGAAATTCACATTGTCCAACATCACCGTGTTTTCTTTTGTTCCTTGGTCTACACCCATACCCACTTCAATGTGTCCACAGTGCTTCATATATTAATTTATTCACTCTTGCCTTTTTCTCATTCCTTCTTTCCCTCTTGTCCTCTTCTTACTGTAGCTTAGTGACATTGGTTTTGATTATTTTTTTTTGACAGGCAGAGTGGACAGTGAGAGAGAGAGACAGAGAGAAAGGTCTTCCTTTACCATTGGTTCACCCTTTAATGGCCCCCATGGCCGGCACACCGCACTGATCCAAAGCCAGGAGCCAGGTGCTTCCTCCTGGTTTCCCTATGTGGGTGTAGGGGCCCAAGAACTTGGGCCATCCTCCACTGCACTCCTGGGCCACAGCAGAGAGCTGGACTGGAAGAGGAGCAACTGGGACAGAATCCGGCCCCCCAACCGGGGACCGGGACCAGAATCTGGGGTGCCGGTGCCGCAGGCAGAGGATTAGCCTATTGAGCCACAGCACCAGCCGACATTGGCTTTGAAAAGCAGTAGAAAATATGAGAAGGAGTCTTGGGTGACCTTGAGTAGTAGAGACTGCACCAAAAGTCTTTCTATGTCTAAAGTACTTTGTTTGTACTTAGCTAGCAGGCAATTGGTAAATCTTGAGTTAGTAAGAAAATAAGATTAGTTTCATCCCTGTGCCATTGAGGATTTTTTTCACTCTTTTCCTGCTTAATTGCTATAATGATGTTGTGATATCTTTAATTATCCTAGTATCCTGGCTATGGGTTATTGGCCATGGTTTATTGATGTGCACTTGACCTCATCTTTCTACATTGGAGTAGCATCTAATTCAATGACAGGGGAGTAAATTTTTTTAACAACTTCATTGAGATATAATTAGCATAACATATTATTCACCCAATTAAATTATACAAATCAATGTGTCTAATACATTCCCAGATACCTACAACCATCATCACAGTTAATCTTTTTTTAAAAAATGATTTCTTTATTTATTTGAAAGTCAGAGTTACGTAGAGAGAGAAAGAGAGGCACACACACAGAGAGAGAAGTCTTCCATCTGCTGGTTCACTCCCCAATTGGCCCTAATGGCCAGAGCTGTGCTGATCCTAAGCCAGGAGCCAGGAACTTCTTCCAGGTCTCCCATCTGGATGCAGGGGCCCAAGGGCTTGACCCATATTCTATTGCTTTCTTAGGCAGTAGCAGAGAGCTGGATCAGAAGTGGAGCAGCTGAGACTGGAACCAGTGCCCATGTGGGATGCCGGCACTGCAGGTGGCAGCTTTACCCGCTGTGCCACAGTGCCAGCCCCCACAGTTAATCTTAAAACATTTTCACCACCTCAAGAAGAAATCCCATACCTATCCTTCCATTCACCCAGCCCAGACTTAGGGAACCATTAATCTATTTACTTTTCTATAGATTTCGAAAGGAGTAAGTTTCAAAAACTACATATGTGGCATTATAAATATCCTTCAGTGTCCCTTGAAACATCCTTAAATGTATTAGAAAGATAATATTTGCATCCCAAATTGTATGGTAACACAACATTTCTCAGGTGATTTTAATATAGATGGAATTGTCTATAATCTTGAGGAACCCTCGTATTCCTACTTATTACTTGTTGCATTCTTTATTTGGTGGAGGTTTAAGACTGTGATTATAAAATACACTAAAAGTATGTCATTGTAAAAATTAAAAGAGAAAATAAGAAAGGCAGGAGGAGGGAGGGTGGGACCATGGGAGGGAGAAAGGATAGGTGGGAAGTAGCATTATACTCTTAAATCTGTGTATATATATATATATATATATATATATATATATATATATATATATAAAATACATGAAATTTATCCACCTTATATAAATAAAACATTTAAAAAAAGACTTCCAGGACTGGAAATGATAGCTATTGCTTCTAATGACCATTAAATAAGGCAGCCTCATGTTTTGGGATAATGGTCTTCAAAGCAAGTATTTCTAAGTGGTAGGGGCTCCTTCTTGTAGAGATGCATGGGCTGTGAGCCTGACTGGGTGAAGGGAAGATTCAGGTCTCCTGCTATGTGTTCCCTTCAGTGGACCACCTGGTCAGTGAAATGGCTGGGTGAATTACTGTTAGTGTTTCTCTCTCTCCCTCTTCCTTCTCTGTCTCCCCCAGCAGGATAAAGTTAGCTTCTGTGAATTGCATGTGCAGGATGTCACCAAACAAGCTGGTTCACTTAAGCACCCGTTGGACCTAAGCCCAGAAAGATCCCCTCCCAGGACCTTTCTGAATTGAAGAAAGTGAAGGGAGAGAAACAGTTTTCCACTGGGGACAGAGTTTGAGATACGAAGTTTGGCAACTTCTAAATTCATCTTTCCAAACTGCGATGGGCCTCCTGGGAGGAAACGAGACCCACCTGTAAAGAGAATAACAATGAGAGAGGAGATAGAGTCTTGAAGACCGTGAAGTTCTAGTCACTGTCCCTGAACCTGTGCAGTGTCTTGCTCTTGTCTCAGTGTGAGTTCTGTGAGGCACTACATTTCTGCCCTCTCTCTGGAGCTCAAGGTGGGTTTCTGAACCTTTGAGCTCATCTAAAAGTCTTTACGAATATACTTATGCCTTATTTATTTTCATTATCTTATTTGTATGCTGATGAACAATGAGGCACAAGGATGCAATGAGATTTTTCTCAAGGTCATGGAACTATCTTTAAATGATTTATTTATTTGTTTGAAAGGTAGAGTTACAAAGAGAGAAGGAGAGAGAGAGAGCGAGAGAGAGAGAATGCCTTGCATCCTGTTTCACTTATCATGCACCTTATACAGTCAGGGCTGGACCAGGAGTCTGGAACTCCATTTGGGTCTCACATGTGGGTGGCAGGAGCTCACATACTTGGGCCACCTTCTGCTGCTTTTCCAGGAACAGTAGCAGGGACTTGGATCAGAAGTGGAGCAGGGGGGCTTGGACTGGCACTCCTATGGGATACCTACTAGCTGATAATATTTTGTCAAAATTTAGTTCCTTGCCCTTGTGTTGTAAAATAAGATTCTTTTTACTTTGTTTATCAAGTTAAATTATCATTTTATTCATTACAATCTGTAATTATGCTATAATTTTTTTTGACAGGCAGAGTTAGTGAGTTAGACAGAGAGAAAGGTCTTCCTTCCGTTGGTTCAACCCCCCTCCCCCCCCGCCAAATGGCCGCTACGGCTGGTGCTGCGCCAATTCAAAGCCAGGAGCCAGGTGCTTCCTCCTGGTCTCCCATGCGGGTGCAGGGCCCAAGCACTTGGGCCATCCTCCACTGCCTTCCCGGGCCACAGCAGAGAGCTGGACTGGAAGAGGAGCAACCGGGACAGAACCGGTGCCCCAACCGGGACTAGAACCCGGAGTACCAGCGCTACAGGCGGAGGATTAGCCTAGTGAGCCACGGCACCGGCAATTATGTTATAATTTGGAGTACATTTTTATGAACCATAGTTCTATCCCCACACTTAATCCCCTGACCAAGTTTCTCTTGTTTGCCTACATCCATATAGTTCTTTTCTTTTTGTCAGTTGAGTGTCACTGCTACTTAATACACACATCTGACAGACCTTTGTTTATATCCTGCTTCTCGGGCCCACACTGTGGCATAGTGGGTTAAGCTGCTGCCTGGAAAGCCTGCATCCTCTATGGGCACAAGTTCGTGTCCTCACCCCCCCCCCCCTTCCCATGAAGCTCTCTGCTAATGAGCCTGGAAAAGCAGTGGAGGATGGCCCAAGTACTTAGGCCCCTGCACCCACTTAGACACCTGGTAGAAACTCCTGGCTCCTGACTTCTCCTGGCTAGGCCAGGCTGTTGTGACCATTTGGAGAGTGAATCCATGGATGGAAGATCTCTCTCTTCCCCTCTCTCTTCCTCTTTCTCTATAATTCTATCTTCCAAATAAATAAATCAATCTTAAAAAACAATCTGCTTCTTCCATTTTTTTGTCAGAAGGGCCTTAGACAAGACATTTCCTCTTTGTGCCCCAGTTTCCTTACTGGGCACACCAAGATCTGATAGTGCCAAGCACATGGAGTTCCTGAGGGGACTATGTAGTGTACTGCAGCTATCAGAGGTTAGCCTCGGAGAGTGCAGCTCTCCCAGAATTTCCAATGTCCTCTCATCTCAGTAACCTGCAATGGCTTCAGAGCCTAGTCCAGGGTGAGCATCATCTCTCCAGTTTCTAGATGAACACTTGGTTTTCCTTCCATAGACAGGCCCTCTGGAAATTGCAGCAGACACAAGACATGCTCTCAAGCACGCGGCTGTCTCTCATTTCTTGGTGTGAGTAGAAGGAAGAACAAAGGTTTGGCTTCATCCAGAGTGCTACTGTAAGCCTCTCCCATGGCCTCCCAACACACACACACACACACACACACTGCTTCCCGCAGAGCACCTGGCTCACGTCTGCCACAGGCACACAGGGCAAACTAAAGAGGTTCTGCCTTAAGCCCGGGTTTTGTGCTGGGCTCCCTTCCCCTGCAAGCCATCGTAGCTAGGGCAGGTGCAAAGGCTCAGCTCTCCTTCACCCAGAGACTTCAGACGTCTTCCCAGGCTCTACACAGGATTCTGGGGCTCACACTGGCAAAGTTGTCCACTCTGCTCTTTGGATCCATGATATTCATTCTTCTCATTATAGAAACAATCATCAAAGGAGAACACACGTCGTGATTTTTCTTTAAAACATGCAATTCCTTTGTTTCCTAAAAAGAATAGACATGCATATAAAAATATAGCAGAAACCTGATCTTGATTATACCTCCTGTAAGGTGTTTGTGTTCTTAACAGCCTGGAATGCTTGAATTGCCAAAAACATTGCAAATCTGAGAGTGCAGCTGGGAAGTCACTCGTGCAGTGAGGGGCATTGTGGGACCAAGCCACTGGCGTATGTTCTGCTAAGGAACTGGAAAGTGGAGTGAGACAGCAGAATTCATAGGATTTTTAATTTACAATTGGAAAAAGAAGGCTGAATAAACAAAAATGGTCATAATTCTAGCAGGCATCGTGACCTTGGCTAAGGTAAGCCCCCGAGGGGGAAGGTAAAAGGTGGGACCTGCATACAGGGACCCACATCCTGGCCTGGGTATGAGCAATACCAGAACGAACCAGAGATATTTGCTCAGAGAGGGAGCTAGCCTCAGGCCTCCTACTTAAGCTGTATGAGCAACTCTGCTGTTCACCCAGCTACAGCAGTATACAGGGTTTTATCACTGAATTTGGGTAGAAAGAGAGTTTGCTGTCTCAGTGTCTTAACCCTCTTCCTTCCTTCTTGTGTCTACAAGTGTGCCTACTGAAAGTAGACAGATTTATATATGATATGAGTATTCCTGAAAATCATCCTTGGCCACTGAAGTTTAGCTTAGAATAATAATGTACAGGAGAGAGTGGCCTCAGGGAGGTAACGGTCTTTAGGTTAAGTGTGGAGACCGAGTAGGAGTCATCTGGCTGGCAGTCTACCTGAGGTTGTCCACAGAGAAGGGACAGCCGCACAGGGTAGGGAGGGGACAGAGAGCATGATGAGGATCCTGCCACGTGGCTGTCACTGAGAACAGGGCATATGAAGACAGCTGAGACCCAAGACGACAGAGGCAGGCAGAGACAAAGTCACAAAGACTCATGAATACCATGCATATCAATTACGTTTTCACGGTCATCAGCAAGAGAAATCAAGTTGGAAATTTTTAGAAACAAATGAAATAGTTTAGAAGAAAATGGAGTAAACCAAGGACCAAAGGTAAAAGTAGATGGGCAAGAACCACGTCACTCCAGGAACCCAGAGTGAAGGGATCAACAGAGTGGACATTGTCTGTCCTGGGGTCATTGGTTCAACGCTCTAGGGTCCGCTGAGAAGTCTGGGCTGCCTCGTTGGGCTCTCGCCCCATTTCTGAACCAAGCATCCAGAAACAGAAGAACATTTGCTCCTGGCTTCAGGAAAGAGCAGACATATCCAGAGTGGAACACTGCTCAGAGAGAAAGTCCAAGTGGGTGCCTGGGGCCTGGGAGGACTCAGCGACCTGGCTCCTGACCTGAATGTCTCTTTGAAGCCTGGAAGAGGCTACGCCTTTGCGAGGACCCCAGTGTGAACTGATGGGTCATTTCCATTCTCCTCTGTGTCCCATGACCGCCTGGTGTGGGCCGCGCTGGTGGAAACCGGCAGGGCTGTGCGGAGAGGTTCCTCCCTGGGAACCACAGCCACACTGCTGCTCATCTGGCGGAACTTAGTAAGTCCAGGGTTGCTGACTTTTACTTATTTGCTTATGGATTTACACGATGTGCTGTCCAATTTTATCTGAAGATTCTCACAGAAAGGGCAGCTATTTTTGAACTTGAATGCAGAGGAAAAAATAGTAGACCTAGAATGACACCAACTGTGCAAGCACAAGTGAGCAGGAAACACGGGGAAGCTAAAACCCGTGGTCACGGCAGGCTCTTCCAGGGCCTACCAACCCCGCTGCCCAGCAGGTTTCCCCAGGCCAGCAGACCGGCTCTGTCCCTGCCAAATGAGGAGCCATGCTTATGATGGGTGAACAAGGCACTGTTTCACAAAGGAGCACATTGCGGGTTGGTAAGGAGCTAACATAAGCAGGTGTTCAGAAATATTTCCATCACCGATTTTATTGCCAAAAACTCTGTAATGCACCTGTTTAAACAAAGCAACAAAAACCCTAAAAAGAAACCCCTCATTTGTACATTTTTTAAAATCTTGAAAACAGTTTCTAATTTAGTGTCAAAATTTAAAATATAGAGTTTCCATGGGATTATAACCCATCTGTTAATAATATGAAAACACAATGCCTCCAAGTTAGTAAGGAGGACAACTGATTGACAGCATAAAAGATGAGAAATTGCAGGACAAAATGTAACACACGTTCTTCTTAATTGGCACATGGGACTTAACACTGAGCATCGTAATGGAATAAGCACCAAAAACAGATTTGTGCATACCACTGCAAGCTGCCTTTTCCAGCCATTACAGCAAAATAAACCAGTCTCAGCGCCACACATTCCAATTGTTATAGCAGCAAAGCATCACAGTTGTCACCTGAAATGATTGTACTATTGAATAGATTACTTATGTTTTAATTCCTATTTTGTGTATTTTTCAGTATAAATGCGGGCACTGGTGAATTATTACTGAAAACCCAAGAAAATGCACATTTTGTCACCAGTGCTCAAGACTATTCCCTAGGAAGGGAGTTCAAGAAGGGCTTCCCAGGTGTCAGCAGGACGCAGCCCTGGGTGAGAGCCTATAGGACGCTGGCGCTCTGCTCTGTGTGTGCTCTCAGAGCAGAGCTGCGAGGTGCGGCAGGTGCATCACCTTCCTGGGAAGTCAGTTATGTACCATTGCCCGGGCTTACACAGCTGGACAACAAACATGGCGTGTGTGTTTTTGCCTGGTGCACCTCTAGGAGGACTTTGGAGGAAGACGGGATTTTGCTTCTAGAAGACCAACTGCAGGCCGCACCCTAACATCTTCCAGCGGCAGAAACACACGGGTGGAGCTAAGCCTCTGAGAATTTCCTTTCCCAGTAAAATTTCCCACCCCATAGCACCCGACTCTACGAGTCGTTTATGGCTACCCTTTATCAGACGACATTAACATTTCTGATATTTACTTGAACAGCGCTTTCACACTTAACTATTTTTGCAAAAGATTAATTTTCATTGAGTATGCAAATCTATCTCAAGCAGGGCAAAACCCACATAATCTCCAGGGGGCTACTTCTCCTGGATATTTAAACAGCAGCCCCCCACACTCTGCCTGGAAACAGAAATCATAAGAGACCATCCAGACAGAGCGAAAACAAGGAAGTGCATTTGAAGAAACTGCACCAGTGAGTGACTGTATTTATCTGGACGTTTTCAGGTAGACTGAGGCTGATTTTTAATGACACGTGTATGCATCGTGATAAAACTGGATCAACGAGAATTCTGGCTGATGCAGTTTAAGGTGCATATGTGTGCTTCTCACTCTTGCAAGGTTCTGACTAGCCTCCCCTCTCGGCTCAGCCAATAACTTATTTCCTCTAAGGTGACTCAGGATGAGGCCCCAATCAAGAGACTCTTTTCCTTGTCTGGGCTGGAGTCCAGCTATGCAGACCCAGGCCACTCATTTGCGCAACCTAGAACCTAACCTTCGCCTATTTCAGGACCATTCCCAAAGAAGAAGTAATCATCTACTATAGGGCTGGTCTTGAATATTTAAATTTTTTTATTACTATGATCTTATTAGAAACATCAGTGAATTATGATCTAACTTAAATGCCATCAACATGTTTGTTTTGAGTAAATCAGTTTATATTTCATAAACTATTTTTTCTTAACAAGGCTAAAAGCTTATTATATTAGGTTCAATTTTTGCAGTGTGAGAAATAAGGTGAAATTGGGTATTCCTTGGATCTGTTCTCTTCACCTGGAATTGTGTGTGTGTGTGTATACTCACGTGTACACTCACGTGCGTGTGCCCCTCATAATCTCACTGGGACCTCACCTGGCCTTGGGAGAGGATCACACCTTTGACTCTAGCCATGAAGAGGCTCTCACACAAAAAGAGGAAGGGTTTGTCTGAAGTCACCCACTGAAAACGACAGAGGTGGGATTCAACTCAACCTGTCTCTCTCTGAAACCATTCTCTTCCTTAGCTTTCTTTCTGCTGGTTCCCACACATTCAGATTCTGGTTCCTAGTCTTGGTTAATTTCCAGTTGAAATGTATTCCAAACTTTTCCCTCAGTATTTCAGCTATGGGTTTTCCAGGAATCATGACTTCATTACTTGTCTCTCATTCTTTCTTCATTCTACTTGCTCTTTGCCTCTCAGTTCAACTATTCACCCAAGTATCCTTGGTGTGTCTGCACTTCACCCAAACATCCTTCCCCTTAGTGCATCTCATTCTGCGGCTTGAGCTCAACACTCCCTGCTATGGCTGCATCATCTCCTTGGGACCCAGGATCAGTCCTCTCTCAGTAAGCAGGGATTTGAGCTCTATCAAACCCAGCAAGTCAACATTTGGCTCTCCTGCTAAGGTCCGATTTGCACTAAGTGCCTGTGTGTAGAAAAGGGACCCCTGGCCTTGGTTCTATCTCCCTAAGATGCTCTGAGCCTCTCTGGTGGCTGCAAGGCCTTTTTTCTTCTGGGAGCCCTCCTGGTATTGACAAACTGTTCTCCCACTGTAGCATGGATAATCTCATCTGCCTTTCTCTGACTTCCCTAAGATCTATTTCATCCTCTTTTGGGTGAGCAAAACTCTGAGCAAGTACTGATATTCTGTCATACCTGAGATGGATTTTTACTCTAATTGACTTCAACACACATCCTCCAATCATGTAACAATCCGCACCCCAGTCCTGTTTGAGGGATGATTCCTGCCTGGTTCCAAATGTGATCCTGTAATTGAAAACGGCTTTGCTAGAAGTGATCTAACTTTTTCCAACACTCAGTGTTGTAAGAATACATAAAGTCATGTGACGTGGCTACTACTTCGTCTTTCAGCTGAATTATGGACGTGTTACAGTTTGAATTGTCTCATAAACATTCATATACAGGAATCCTAACCCTACACCTCACATTATACCCTTGTTCAGAAATGAGGCTATTTCAGATGTAATTAAGTGAGATGAGGTCATCAGGGTGGGCCCTAGTGTAATGTTACTGCTTTCTTAGAACACAGGGATGTTTGAATTTAGAGATAGTATGCGTGGGCAAATGCCACTTGAAGATGGAAGCAGAGGCCAGGCATAAATATAGCAACATAAATGATGGCCAGCAACTCACCCAAAACTGGGAGAGACTCAGCCAGGTTATCCCCACAGCCTCAAGGGGAACCAACCTACAACCCCAAGATCTTGTCCTTTTGGCCTGTAGAATGAGAGCACATAAACATTTATTGTTCTGAGCCAGCAGGCTGGTTGTAATTTGGTGTGGCATGCAGTGCAATGCTCACTCCAGAAACAGATGAGGAAGTATGGATCCTGGAGGGTAAACATGAGTGGTGTCGGTCAGCACCAGTGTGGAAACAGCATCACTTGGGAGACAGACAGATCTAGACTGGAGCATAAATCCTTCAGGTAACAGCCTCTGGCTCCTCAGGGTTCTCTTAATCCTTTCAGAACCCCAGCTTTTCCAGCATCATAAAGTCAGGGTTTTAGTGTCAAGGGTGGCCATGAACGTGGAACACACAACATACATGTAAACATTCATTACCCACCAAACTGAGGTCTTGGACATGGAACACACAGCATAAATATAAGCGTGCATTAACAACCAAATCGAAGCTTTACAGCATCACACAAAGCAATGGATATAATAAATTTCTGAGGAAGTCACAGAAAGATGAATTCTCCATACAATAGAAGGTGCCCTGAAACCTTCAAGTGATTTGTAATTTGTATTTAAAAAGATATATTTGACAGCATTGAGTTTTACATTTTTTAGAAAGGAAATTATCAGAAAGTGATAATACATACTCAGGAATCCCTTCTGATTTTCTGAGTTGCCACATATGTGTATTATGGCTGTCATGTAATTCCACATGGCTGTTCTTTGGGTTGTGTCAATCCAAATATCTTTCTATTGAGTCTTCATTTGTGATCTGGAGGAGATAAGGAAGAAGCAACAGTATGAGCTACATTTACAGTGAAAAGAAGTTGAATCCCGTTTTCCCCCAGTCTAGAAATTCTCTCTGCATCTATTTTTTCCACTGAATTCCTACTTCTATTAATCACCCCCTGCCCCAGTGAAGTCTTTCTCTTTTTTCCCTTCTCTACCGGTTCCTTGACATCATTGTGTTCTTATCAGATCACCATTTTCCGTTGTGCAGAGTAGTATCTCTTGCCAGAATGTGAATAACTTGAGAGTCAGGATCATGATATCATCCATGAGTCCCCAAGTCCTGTAGCACAATCTAGCACTTTGGTAGAAGGTAAAAAAATATGTGTTCAAGATAAAGGAAATAGGAGTAAAGACCCTGTTCAACCAGAATGCTTAAAACTGCTTTACTCTTGCAAAGAGACATGAACTTTTATTGGCTAAATATGGACAAAGAACTGCTCCAATTTCTTTAAAACTATTAGTGCTGTGTGCTCACAATTGCTGTATAAGGTAAATAGTATTATCAGCATGAGTTTATAGACAGGGAAATCAAGACATAAAAAGTCCAAAGAACTTTCTCATCCAAGAAGATTGCCCACTTAAAGACAATCCAGGGCCAGCGCCATGGCTCGCTTGGTTAATCCTCCACCTGCGGCGCCGGCATCCCATATGAGCGCCGAGTTCTAGCCCCGGTTGCTCCTCTTCCAGGCCAGCTCTCTGCTGTTGCCCGGGAAGGCAGTGGAGGATGGCCCAAGTGCTTGGGCTCCTGTACCAGCATGGGAGACCAGGAAGAAGCTCCTGGCTCCTGGCTTCAGATCGGCACAGCGCCGGCCATAGTGGCCATTTGAGGGGTGAACCATCGGAAGGAAGACCTTTCTCTCTGTCTCTCTCACTATCTATATCTCTACCTGTCAAATAAATTAAAAAAATAAAGAATAAAAAAATAAAAAAGACAATCCAACAACCTGGCTCATTCATCCAAAGACCATCCACTCAAGGAAGAGAGAGGGGTTTCAGACAGATCTGTCTGTAGCTAGCACATGACGGCTTAGCCCCTGGGTTAGACGGCCTGTCGGAGGAGTAGTCTGCTTCAGGACATAAATCACGTCCTAGTGGAAAGCAAGCTAATGAGAACGACAAAAGGTTCTTTGCTCACAGCATCTACTGCCAAGACTGTTCTCTCTGGGCATCCTCACCTGCACACCCAACCCAGTTCTCCCAGGGGAAGCCTTCCACAGTGTTCTCTCTCAGTGATGGGCTTGATTTCCACAGTGCCACAGGACGGTGCTGGTCCTCTCCTACTCACCTTTCACCTGGTAACGCCATGCTTTGTTTGCTCAATTTCCTGAAAATAGAGACTACTCCCTGTTAAGTTTGATAATTCTAAACTACAGCATTTTGCCTTGCCCCTGGTGTCTGACAAATAATTGTTGAAAAGATAAGTAAATGATTACACTCTAAGAAGCAGCCAGTTAAAATACTTCAGGGTGAACACAAATGCAGTAACTTACAGCATTTAACAAATAAGCACAGTGGAAAGCCATTAGAACACTGAATAATAAAATGCAAGTTCGCTTCTATACTAAAGGGCAAATTACATTCCACACAAGGCAACCACATTGAACAAATCCACAAGGCAATGGAGTACGTCTAATACCTCTTCCAAACACCAGAATCAAAGGTCACACTGCTATTCCAGACGAATACCATCAGTTATACTGTCAAACAAGCTGTAAGGCCAAAAATCTATAATTCACTGGGAAACTTCCACCCATAAATAAAACATAGACTCTGGTCATATTGTCCAATTTGCTTGTGTGTATTTACAGGTTTGTGAGGTGAGCAAGGTGCATGTGTGTGTGTCTATGTGTACATAGCCATATATTTAATGAGGACTGGGTGTGTGCATGTGTGTTTTTAATGTATGGAAGAGAATTTAAAAGTAGTGCCATGGTGATGCAAGAGCCTCTCTGATTCTGAAACCATGGCACTGGCTTTCCAGACACTTTAAAAGAATTTTTTTTAATTTCAGTTTTTATTTTAATTAATTTTAACAGATTCATATGATTCATACATTGAAGTGTAAGAACATACGGGTATTCCCTTCCTCTGTCCTACCTATTCTCCTTCCTTCTACCTTTCTTTCTTCCTTTTTTGTTTTAGTTTTTAAGATAAAATATTTTAAATTTACATTACAGTAAAAAGGCTTAATGTTTCACTGACTAATAAGTTTAACAAGTAAAAAACAAAAAGACCCTAGTGTAGTGGGAATATAGACAATGGCTATTAACAATAATTGAATAGAAAAATGACCATTTCACTTACATACAGTTTTGTTGGTCAATTAGCAATTCATAATTTCTTTCAGTGAAATAGAACCAATGACAATGTAACATCTAAATATCTCCTGTGTGGTTATAAGATAATGATTAAGTTCATTTAGACCCTAAGTCATTTCCTCTTAACAGTTTATACTCAGGAATAATTTTATACAGATTTCAATGCAAATAATCATACAATACATTTTTTGTACTCTATTTGTACTTCATAGATGAGGAAAAACATAAGGATTCGTCTTGTCTTTTTGGGGCTGGCCTATTTCACTAAATATAATGATTTCTGGCTGCATCCAATTTGTTGTGAAAGACATGATTTCATTCTTTTTTATAGCAGAGCAGTATACAACTGAATATTTTTAATGCATTCAGCCAGTCTGAATCTTTAAGTTGGAGAATTTAGGCCATTTGCATTCAAAGTTACTATTGACAAGTAATGACTTGGTCCTGCCATTTCCATAAATATTCCTATTGTTCACTGTGGATTTCCTTTGTTCTATTATAGGAGATTTTCCACCTTTACATTTCTTCATAATGATAACTATCTTTCTGTGTTTCTGTGTGTAACTGTAACAGTACAA
Organism: Lepus europaeus; assembly: GCF_033115175.1. Lineage (NCBI taxonomy): Eukaryota > Metazoa > Chordata > Mammalia > Lagomorpha > Leporidae > Lepus > Lepus europaeus. The sequence continues at coordinate 4,691,776 of NC_084839.1, forward strand.
AGGAAATACACAACAAAGAATAGGAACTCCTAAGACCTGTATTTTGGGCTGTTAGATACTATCCCATAAATCTCGAACACTTTTTAAAATACTTCTAGGCCACTTTTTGAGAAGAGCATGATGGAATAGCTCCAAAACCCTGGAGTTGCTAGAAGTAATGGCGAGTCCCAAATATTTTGAGGAAGAGGAAGAGAAAAGGAGATAGTGGATGCCTGATGGGAAAGCAGTAACTGACTACTAACAATTAATCCACGTGTATCCATTTCCCCCATAAAGTTACGGCTTTGTTCCTGTGAAAACCTTAAATGGGAGCCAATTTGCTTCATTCATAATTTTAATAGAACATTATGACTCAATATTTTAAGCTTCCAGCCCAATTGCTTAAATATTACTGAAGTTATAAAATGCAGTATGCAACTATCATGGTAAGGTGTAAGACGCATACACCATTGTTTCTTGTCATGCAACTATTAATACAGATGGCAGCAAAAGGTTGTATATCACTACAAAGCTTTGTGACATGCTGCCTGTTTTGTTAACACCTATTTGTTATTCTATCGTTGTACCAATTGTAGTTGGAATGCAATTTAATGCTCTCCCACACATGGTTTTGTTATAAATTCTGTATTGCTTTTTGGGGCTATAAATTTGAACTTTAAGATATGAAAAAAAGAGTGCCCAGAGACACCTTGTGGTCCAGGTGTGCCAGTTCCTGTGCTGTCCCATGTGTATTTGTCCACATCTAACTTCTTCCTTTTGCAGAGAAGATGAGAACATACAACACATCGATAGTTTTGCTCACTTATTTTTCTCTCATATCACTGAAAGTCATGTCCTAAAACTTCCCTGGGAAGTATAAGATCATGTGATTCCTGATTATTAAATTGCAATTTGGGAATGGTCAGGATTGGTCTGATTACTGCTGTCAAGTTCTCTGCAGTGCCAGAACCTTGATTCTGTACACTCTATCAGGCACCTCTAACAGTGTGAGCAAGTGCTCGTGGCATTTTGTACAACAGCAGTCAGAAATTAGCACCTAGGCTGTGGTTTCTCCTTGTGATGGAAGAGATGACTGGGTAGCAGTGCACAGGAGGGCAGCATACACCCCTGGGCGAGGCAGGGGCTTGGGAGGATGTGGCAGGAGTTGTGTATGGTGCGTGGCATGTGGCAGATGCTGTGGAAGCATCAACTGACATTGTGGAGAACACATTCATCAGCTGGTTTGTGGGAAGTGTGCTTAACACAGAAAACTTCAAGTGCAACGTCAAAAATGACACATTTGAAAGTTTATTTATTCCAAAAACTTGGGCTGGCCATTGCTAACCGTTGTGTTGAGCCCTCCTCCCTTGTTAGGATATGCAGACTAGTTTTGTATCTGTGAATGAAGATGCAGATTGCATGGCATCTATGGGCAGGTGGACCAACACTTGCTAACATCCCAACCTTCCTCCCTCCATCTGAGACTCCCAGAAGTCCCTGCCTTCTATAGGACAAGCCACTCCTTGTCATACTCCGGCTTCCTGTCTGTCAATGTATCTACTTAGGACTTATCAGCTTTGAACCTAAGATGTGATCATAAGACAGCTTGGCCTGTAGCTCATACAACTATTCTTGTTATGCATTTTCCTTTGTTGGAACCTTGCCAGGCTTCAGGAAGGAGCCTTATATGAGTGGACTTCAGAAAGTTCATTAAGGAGCTGGCATTGTGGTACAATGGGTTAATAAGCTGTCTGCTATGTCAGCATCATTTATGAGTGCCGTTCTGTGTCCCAGCAGCTCCACTTACAATCCAGTTCCTTGCCCATCTTCCTAGGAGAGCAGATGATGATGGCTCAAGTGCTTGGGCTCCTGCCACTCATGTGGGAGACCTGGATAGAGTTCCAGCCTGGTCCAGGCCTGGCAATTGCTGTTGGCGGTTGTTTGAGGAGTGAACCAGCAGAAGATTGGAAGATCTCTCTCTCTCTCTCTCTCTCTCTCTCTGTGTGTGTGTGTGTGTGTGTCCCTCTCTGAAAATCTGCCTTTAAAATAAATCAAAATAAATATTTTAAAAGCTCATTTCAAATGACATTAAAAGATATTTACTTTGGTGCAACACATTCTGAAATCCATGCAGTTTTTTCATAACAAATATTTCTCATGAAATTTTTGAAGACCTTTGGGTGGTTGTATAGATTTCAAAATTATTTTGTACCAAAATAAGCTTGTTCTTTAGTTTCCTTTTTGCACGGGCAAGGAAGACAATACTTTATTACCAAGCTGATCTTGTAGTTGATAGATGGAAGAAGAGCCACAGCTGGAATTTGTCAAATATTCACCCATTTTAATGGGGGTTGGGGGGCTGGGAGGCTACCTGCAAGGGCAGAAGCAGAAGGGGAACAGTTAGCAGCACATGGGGGCTGAGTGACTTTGGGAACACAAGTGTATACAGAGGGAGAGACAACTAAACCCACAGAGGAACAGAGAGGGGCTAAAGGATCCTGCAAAGTTGGGATCACACATGTATAGAGCACAGGGAATTCTGCAGCTAGAAATTGGTGTGCAAAAGCAAAAGTTAAATAAACCAGCAGCCCAAGTCAACAGTTTGGCTTTTTTCTTAATGACAACTCCAGAAACAGTTGTGTTTCTTCCAAATTGTCTATGATTTAGAAATCTGGACATGGGGAGCTACATTGAGATGGGCACTTTGAGTAAGTATGCCATCTGCACCCTGTCCTGGGCTTTGCCACTCACCGTCTCTGCACAGATGGTGACACATAGGGACATGTTTTCTCTCCGGCAATCTTCCCCATTCTTTGTGTATCACATTCATCCATCCATTTAGCAAATATCTATTTTGTTGCTTTCGCTAACACGTTGGTAGGAGGCTCGAGGACTCCTCTTGGGTGAGAAATGGCTTTGTGTATACCGCTTGGTAAGGATTCATCCTTTCTACCTTCACCACAAATGCACAGTGGAATCAATGAAGAATGCTATAAAAATAGAGATTCTGAGCTGTAGGTGTGAGGTGAGTCCTGGGGTTGAGCTTTTCCCATGAGCTTCCCCAAGATGACAATAATAGTCTTCTGTGTCTTTGAAATAAATAAAAATTAGTTTAAAAGCCTTTATAACAAGGCAGGGAAGTGCTTGAGTCAGTGGCTAACGTACGACTTGGGATGCCTGCATCTCATATCAGAGTGCGTGGTTGGAGTCCTACCTCCATATAACAGGTAGCTCCTAAAATACATGTATAGGAGCAGAGCTGATGGCCAGTGTGGTCCCAATCCTCAGACAACATGATAATCAAGGGAGGGTTTTTGAAGCTGTTGGTTCTCCAGGCTGCTCTCCTATACACTGTGATTCAAAGGTCAGAGTGGAAAGGCACTCTGTTTATTTTAAGAGCCTCACAGTTGATTCACACATGGCTCATGTTTGGAAATCTGTGCTCAGGAATGTTCCCCATGTATGTCAAAGCCCCAAGACTGTCAACTAAAAGTAGGCTAATGTGTCCAGAATTACTTAGAAGGCAGCAACTTAAACATGAACAGAAAGAGAGTGATTAAAATACGAGAACAGGCACGTTCTGATAGTGGTTTTTCTGTGAGGTAGACAATGCCCATGAGGAAAGCTATGTCCTCACTTTAAAACTTACTTTCCCTTTGGTTGGTTTGTCAAGGGAGGTTTTACCTGTTTAATGTGGCCTGGGCAAAGTCATTCTAGCTGTGAAATCATAAGTTAAGCTCTCACTTTGGTTATGCTATTATCACAGAAGAATGTTGGCCGTTACTTTTATAAGGTCTAAAGACCAAACTGTAAATCCTGGAGAGTCCTTCAGTATAGTCAGTTTCCCATCTTGAAGAGAATAGAGAAATGAGGGAACAGGTTAGCCTACATGATTGTGACTATAGATTTGTAGTTCAGGTCACCAAAGATTACAGATGGAACTGGACATCCCCTTGATTGCATCCTCATGAAGGTTTCCTCTGGTCCGCTTTAACAGAAACCAGGAGGTAGAGGAAGCTAGGCAGCAGAGGCAATGTAAAGATAGGTGATAGCCCAGTTAACGGCTGCTTTACACAGTGATCTGCCATCAAGGAGACCCACAGGCCAGTCCACTGCAGTGGTTTTCAGTGTGGAAAGCCAGGACTTTAGCAGAAGTCAGCTTATAAAGAGCCCTGGGGCCGGCGCTTTGTTGTAGTGAGTGAAGCCACCACCTGCAGTGCCAGCATCCCGTATGGGCACTGGTTCAAGTCCCGGCTGCTCCACTTCCCATCCAGCTCTCTGTTATGGCCTGGGAAAGCAGTAGAAGATGGCCAGAGTCCTGGGGCCCCTGCACCTGCATGGGAGACCTGGAAGAAGCTCCTGGCTCCTGGCTTCTGATTGGCACAGCTCTGGCCATTGTGGCCAATTGGAGAGTGAACCAGTGGATACTAGGTCTCTCTCTCTCCCTGTCTTGGCCTCTCCTTCTCTCTCTGTGTTATTTTCAAATAAATAAATAAATAAATCTTTTAAAAAAAGAGCCCTGGCAGCTCTTCCAGTCAAGAACTGGGTGACTGGAAACAGAACTACCCTGAAGTCGAAGGACTCCCAGGTCAGAGTGTCCAACCTTGTTGGCTCTAAGCTGAAAGGCCCTTCACCTGGCACAGCTTTGAAAAGCACAGAGGGGGCCTCGCCTGCTGTTGAGGGGATGGCCAGCAGGGTCTGTAACATTACAGGCAGAACTGTAAATCTACTGTTAGAGATTCCGCCTGCCTTCTCCTGGCCAGCTCTCCTCCCAGGCCAGCCAGGAAATGGGAGTCAACAGGGTGCCTTCCCTAAGGAGGTCCACACCTCCCTTATGATGTCTCTCCCAGTACCCCATGTGAAGGGATAGGTGTGGACTTCATACATATATCTGGCCAGGACCAAAGGAAGAGACCAAAGAGAGAGAGGTCTTCCAACTGTTGGCTCACTCCCCAAATGGCTGCAACGGCTGGTGCTGGCCAGGCCAAAGCCAGGCGCCAGGAGCCAAGATCTTCTTCCAGGTTTCCCACATGAGTGCAGGGGCCCAAGCACTTGGGCCATCTTCTGCTGCCTGCCCAGGTGCATTCGCATGGAGCAGCTGGCACTGCCTGTATGGGATGTTGGTGCAGCAGGCGGTGGCTTAGCCCATTCTACCACAATGCTGTGCTTAACATCAGGCAGGCCTGACAGAAGGAGCTCTGGGCCCTCACCAGAACATCTTGGGACACTTTCCTGCTACCTGCTCTATACATTAATGCCTGCTCTTTGCAGGGTGTGGAAAACCCAGATCCTCGGACACCAAATAATGGGTACACACTGTCCCCCACTGCATTAAACCCAAGTGGAGGGCAGGAACTTAACAACTTTTTCCTCCTTTGAGCTAGAGATTTCCTGCTTTTTCTTCCTAATAAGAATGACAAGAACCCAAACTGATGCTTTAAAGATTCTTTCTTTTTGTTCATACCCTGAGTTTATGATCTCCGGGTTAAAGATCCATACACTTAGGTAAACACAAAATCAGAATTATTACCAACTCTGGGATGAGATTATCAGTTTTTCATTAGACAAGGGCCACTGGAAATAAAGCAAGGTAGATAAAAACCCTTCTATCTGGGGCCTCCTGACTAATCATAGACGATATTCATGTGTAGGCAGAAGATGTGGGTTCAAAACACTAGGTACCAATTAATCCATTCATTTGCTCACTCTCTCATTTTTCCTTTCTTTTTTATTTTTTTAAAGTTTATTTATTGCTTTGAAAGACAGTTGTACAAAGAGGCAGAGTCAACGAGAGAGAGAAAGGTCTTCCATCTGCTGGTTCACTCCCAAAATGGCCACAATGGCCAGAGCTGAGCCAATCCAAAGCCAGGAGCCAGGAGCTGCTTCTCTGTCTCCCACGCAGGTGCAGGGGCCCAAGGACTTGGACCATCTTCTGCTGCTTTCCCATGCACATTAGCAGGGAGCTGGATTGGAAGTGGAGCAGCAGGACTAGAACTGGTGCCCATATGGGATGCTGGCACTGCAGGCGGTGGCTTTACCCGCTATGGCACAGTGCCAGGCCTCTCTTCCTTCCTTTGTCCCCTCAACGCAGCCGCTAACTTCTCCTGAGGGCAAGGAGCACAGTCCTTATGCTTTTTCACTTTTTGCATCATCAACAAATGGGATTTTGAATAAAAAAGATGCAGAGGCATCCGTAGAGTCCATGAAACACAAGTTGCAGTGTCTTAGAGACAAGCAGAGGCCTCCTAGCCTTAAGGTTTGTGGATGTTAAGCCTAGAACTCAATGGGACTTTCCCAGCAGTGCCGACGGAGAGAAGAGGGAATCTGGATCGCACAGGGTGCTGCAGGGGATGCAGGATTCAGGCTGCCTCCCTCAGTTTTCTATATATGGATCTACACAGGGCCCTCCGATGTGAATACTGGCCCCATTAGACCCCAATCCGGAGGTCCCAAGCCCTCCAGCAACACCATCAGCGTGCAGTGTGAGGTGGGCACAGAGCTGTCTCAGGTTCCGGAGCAGATCAGCACCAGCACACACAGGCCCTACTCAGCACCATTCCTCTTCCCAGCCCTCCAGCACAGCCTGACCCCAGAGGAAGCTCAAACATCTTGAGACTTACTCTGTTCTTTACTCTCTGCTTCTTCTTCTCTGTCTCCTTGTTATTTCTCAACCCTTGTCTAGTGTCTCTTTTTCCCCTCAATTCCCTCTGGGCTGTAGATCTCCATTTCAAATAACTTTGATCTGTTTTCCAATGGGGAGGCTTTTAACCTCACAGGTCACATTAAGAGAAAGTTCTGACATTATTATGTAAATACACTTTATTTTCCTCTGTCATCTTATCCTATTTAAGAAGGAAACCTTTGCGTGGGCAAGCAGTCCGAGGGCACTCGGACATCTCGGGGGCCTGGCTGGGCTCTGGTTGTGCACAGGGGGCCTGTGTGTGTGCGTAATGAGATTCAGAAGCCAGAGGCAGAACTGGAAGGCTGTGAGGACGGAAGACACACTTCTGTCCCGTGCTGGGCCGACGCACTGGAGAATCGTGAAGCTGGGCGAGCTGATGGTGGCTCAGTGCCCCCCCTAGCCATTCTTCCAGGCAGTGTACCCTTTTCTCTCCCTGTAGACTGAGAAGGGGTCTACACTTCTCCACTGCTCCATCAGAGATGTGGAAAGTGAAACTTGCATGCATGCTTAAAGTCATGCACAGCATTCAAGAGATGAGGTCGTAAATCTGCAACTCACTGAGAATCCGTAACATGAACGCTAACGTGGAGAACTCTCTGTTGCTCTTGGGATTAAATGGATGGATGGATGAGATTGAAACTCTTGAAATTACGCCATATAAAATTACAATTAACTGCACTACTAATACAACTAAAATCTAGAGGTACAAGAGTCCGAGCATATCAAGAAGTGTCATTATCTTTCTGAGCATACCCTGATATAATGAGCTTTTGTAGTTTTCCATGGGGTTTTCTTCAACAAAAGCAAGATTTTAGAATCCTAGTGAGGCGATTTGGATGAATATACTTCCGGAATTCCGTGACATTCACAGGCTTTGGCCATCACTGCACCGCTTCTTAACTCAATTGTTTTGTTACAACTTGGCTTAGTGTGTCCGAGTTAAATTCATCGCTATGGAAGGTTTCATTTCATGATCACAGGTCATAAAAAGACATGATGGGTAATGCACCTTCATGTTGACAGCAGCAGTGAGAATGAACACAGCTGACCCTGGTTCCTGTGCATCTCTAGTGAAGGGTGGACGTGTGTGAGCCCCACAAGGAGGAGTCTACTGGGCACCAATACTCCCTGCAGCGTAGGCTTTGGACGTTTGTTCAGACTGGGATGAAGAACGAGTGCTGGTGGACGAGGGGTCTAATTGACACATCAGATGCAAGAGAGATATATTCACTCTGTTACTATTTTCTGCAAGTATATTTTTATAGAATATACTCTCTTGACCAACTTCTATTTTTAAAAAATATTTATTTATTTATTTATTTGAAAGAGCTACACAGAGAGAGGAGAGGCAGAGAGTGAGAGAGGTCTTCCATCCATTGGTTCACTCCCCAGATGGCCGCAATGGCCAGAGCTGCGCTGATCTGAAGCCAGGAGTCAGGAGCCTCTTCCAGGTCTCCCACGTGCATGCAGGGGTCCAAGGACTTGGGCCATCTTCTACTGCTTTTCCAGACCATAGCAGAGAGCTGGATCTGAAGGGGGGCAGCCAGAACTAGAACTGGTGCCCACATGGGATGCCGGCGCTTCAGGCCAGGGCTTTAACCCGCTGCACCACAGCAAGGCCCCTGCCCAACTTCCATCTAGTCGACCTAAGATGAAGCAATACTCTCCACTCCCAGTATACACTCACTGCCTCACGTTCCCTGCCCATCAAGGGATCCAAGTGATTTTATTTATTAGGCTGATTTAACACATGTATAATATAACCTATAGCATACAACTAGTGAATGTATAATTTTTGTTTTACATAATTATGAATATTTTAAAATGCTCCAGTGTTAGATCAAATAATGTAAATTCCAGGAATTGGGATAGGTTGCATTACTGTATTGCATAAAACAAGAATACCAATAACATTTTAAAAATGACTGCAAACACTTGACAATTTTAAAGAGCAATATACTGTCACATAATAGAAGCTGAAAGTTTAATGATTAGAAGATAATGAAAATAGACTGTATAATCTAAGTAAAACAGACTGAAAAATATAAATGAACTAATTAAAGAGCTTTTGGTTCAACAAATCATTAAACAATGTGATTTTTTGCAAAATATATATTTAAAAATCAATTATTGAGCAATTGGCTACCTAAAGGCAAAAATATGAATCTTGACCTAAACCTCATGTTTCATACACAATTGACCCAACACAGGTTATCAGATAAATGGAAAAATAACAGAATTTTAGAAGAAAATAGGAGAAAATTCTTTAGAATTTTCCAAATTCAGTCTAAATTAGGCAAAGAGCTCTGAAATTTAACAATAAACATACAATTCACAAGAGGAAATGTTGATAAATTGTGATAAATTGAATCTCATCAAAGTTAAAAATATTTTTCTGCAAAAGATGACACGAAAAGGATGGAAAGACAAGTTGCAGACTCTGAGAACACATTTGCAAACCACAAAGTGGAGCAACGTTTGTATCTAGAACATGCGTCAAAAAGATCTCACAAACACCAATTCGTGCCAAAGATTAAAAGCTGTGATAAAATACCCAGCGCAGGCATGGGTGTGGCGTAACATAAACGCCGAAGCGTCCGAAAACCTTTCATCTACGCCTGCCTTGTGACAACGCAGCAACACACTGAGCAGCCTTGAAAATGCTTGGTTTTGCTCCCTCATCAGTTTCTTTACTGAAAATGTTGCCTCAAAAATTAATCAGACAAGTTCTAGGTTCTAGGAAACTTTGAGGAAGGAAAGCCAGGGTTTCGATGGTGCTGCTGGGAGCCTGAATCCAGAACCGAGGGTGCCAGGAGGGCATGCATGCTTTCTGTCACCAAAAAGCCGGAGTCGCGTCAGGAAGATTTTCCCATTACCAAGCTCGACAGTGAACTTCCCTGTAAAATGTCTTGCAAAGACTTCTCCACACACCAGTTACCCAAGACAATGAGATAAGAGGCAGGAAGCCAGGGCAGACAAAGACAAAACGGGAAAACAGAAAACAGAGCTGGCAGGGGTGCAGTCTGGGTTCTGGCCTCTGGGTGGCCAGCATCTCCCTGTGGCCTTGGGTCACCTCCCTCACTCCAGGCTCTCACTTCGTAAAATAACTTGCAAAGTCCATGTGACGGAAAGGCAGCCTTCTGCATGTAAAACTCCCAGAGCTTTTAGTGACTTTATCGAGTCCATCGACTGAGGATCAGTGTGAGGAACACCAGCCTTTGCAAGTGACCACTCTTCACCTAAAAACACAGGGCTGGGCATGTCACGTAGCTGATGGAGAAAGGAGCAGAACAGCTTGGCTGAGCTTAAAAGCTGGGAGGATTCACCCTCCCCATCCTTGGCCCTGGAAGCAGCCAATGAGCAAACACAGAAGAGGCTGGACCCACCAGCCTTCCTCCTGTCACGCATCTTATCCCTGCAGGCCAAGGAGCGTGCCATCTAGCTCTCCTCCGAGCTCCATCTCACAGCAAAGTCACTTCCAGAAGTGACTTCTGAAAGTCCACCCTTGCCAGCATCTCCTCCCACAGGGCCACAGCCGTTCTGCCAACGACGTTTGGTCTCATTCCAGAATGGCCCTGATCGCGCAGCTGCTTTGGCCGAGTAGGAAATCCCTGCCGTCCTGGGTGAAAACCGACCTGCAGCAAGGGTGGCTTCCCCTGCATGGCCAGGCGTGAGAGAACACAGAGCCTGCGTTAGTCCTTAGCTCTGTGTTGCACCTGGCTTCACCCACAGAGGAGGAGCCTGAGCTGCAGCCTTTCCGGGTGGGGGGAGCTCACGTGATGCACGGGTATGGGTCAGAGAACCTGGAGGACTCGGTCTTTTTCTCCCTCTGCAAGTGGGTTGATAGGCTTCAGCTTGAGCAAGGAAGGACATGGGAGAAATGCAATCAAGTGGTTAGGCCTCCTGCTCATCAACTTACCACAAAGGCCTGCACGTTAGAGTTCCACCAGATTCAAATTTGAGCCCCCAAGCGATGGCATTGGGAGGTAGGCTCTGTGGGTGCTGATGGTTCTCTGAGGGTGGACTCCTGAGAAGTGGGATTCAAGCCCTCCTAACAGGCATCACCGCAGGCTCCCCTGCCATCCCTGCCACTGTGAGAGGACCCACAGGCACCACCGAGGAAGGAGGTCCCCATCAGACACAGAAATTGCCACCACCTTGATCTCGGGCCTCCCGTTCTGCACAGCTGTGGGAAACACATCTGTGTTTTGTGTCAGGCATTCGGTTTATGGCATCGATTAAGACGCTCACACCCCAGGACCTTGCTGGGCTCCTGCCCTGGATGGACCACGTCTGTGGATTCCTGTTCTTCCTGCCCAGCAGATCCAGTAATGTCCACCCACAAAGAGCAGTCGTGGCACGAGGGTATCTGCACACTATCACTGGGCACAGTGCTGTGTCCTGAGAAGGCCTGGCAGGGGAGGCAGGCTGCTTGGGGTGTGGTGGTGTACGATAAAGCTTGTATGAATGATGTAAAATGTGAAATTTCAGAGTGTGTTAATGTATTATCCAGACTGCTTTGCATAAAGATTTTAAAAATTAGGATTATTAATGTAGGAAGTGCTAGCAAAATAAAGGTTAGTCTATCTTTCAAGAATGAGAGCAAATAAAGACATTTTAAGTTAAGCAAAACTGAAAATGTTTAGTACAAATAAAAATTGTTTGGGAGATATATCTAAAGGGTGGAATTTAGGAATGGAAGAACTGATCCCAGAATTCATATATATTGACTAAGAAATGCATTAAAAAATAAGACAGTCAAGATGTGCAAGAGAGAGAAGAAATATTTACAACACAAAATAATTACAAATTGGTGACACAAAAGAATTGAAATAAAACACCTTATAAAAAACACATATGAATTGAGTGTAGGACAATCAAAATGAATGCACACCATTGCAACACGTTGTTGGAGAAGACAGTAAATATGCAGATGTTATGGAATGAAATACATATAGAAAAATTTCCAGGACTATGATTGAAATAGACAGAATTAATAATATTTTAGAAGGAAACAATTGGAAGGGGCAAAAATAAGCAATCCAAAAGATTGATGAAATTCCATCTCAAATTATTGTCACTTGTTGAATGATCTGTTGGGATTATACTAAGTAGGAGAACGTGAAACTCTAAGCAGCATTGTACAAGAGCTTTCCTAGAACTTAAGAAATGTGATTATAAAACAGATGAAGACAAACAGAAGTCTAATAACAGCCAAGACTCTCCATATAGAAACCAAAATGGGGAAAATCACCTTGCCAGAAACAAGTATTTAACAAATGTAATAATGAAAACAGAATAAATAGACAGAAAGGGGGGACAAAAGTGACATATAGTAAAATAACCAAAAATTCAGAATTAGAGCCAGGATCTTCAGGATGCTCACTGCACGGCAAACCAATGTTGCAGCTGGATGAGAATGGATAGGTCATTTAATAGATCTTCCAGAGAAAACTGATAATCAACATAAAAATTGAATGAGATCCCACTCCTATACCACATACAGAAGTGAATTGCACATGACTTGCAGGCTTAATATGAAAGGAAACAATTAAAAGTAGAATAAGACAGATAACACGTCTTTGTAAACTTGGAGAGAAGACCCCCTATAAATCATACACAGAGAATGACCAAGTAAAGTTCCTTAAATTGATTAGATTAAAGTTAGAATTAATTACTTGGATTCCAGAGCAACGTCAAGCTTGGAATGTAAATTTTCAATCTCAGAAAGCATTCCATGGTGTATATGAATGACAGGTGATTAGCATCAAAAATGTCTAAAGAACGCTCACAAGTCAAGTAAGAAACACAAGTAGCCCGATAGAAATATGAACAAAATATAGTAAATAAGTGTTTTATAGGAAAAGAAAACCAAGTACCCAAGAATTAAATTTGATCGAGCCCTTTTGTAAGCAGGAGAATCCATAGTGAAATTAATGGCATAGAGAAATTACTGCAATAATATAGACATTCAAATCACTGGTTGCGTCACTGATGCCAAAAAAGACAACACATCAATTATTTTCTGGGGCAAAGAGAAATCCATAGCTATCCATTCAAAGATCCAGTTGTTTCATTCCATTGTGATGGCCACTCTTATTCTGGCTGTGTTTCAGCCAAATATCTTGCCCCTTTGATGCCATGTGAAATGAAGTATGCTTATAAAAGTACGCTAGCCAAGAAAATACTAAACTTGCATCCATTAAGTTTTTCCACAATCTTAATTTCTAATAATTAGATGGTAGGCAAATTGATACCACAAGGAAGCAACCACATACGTTTACAAAGGGGAAGCTAATGCAGGTGCCTCATGTGAGCCAGTGCCACAAACAGCAGCTGCCCAGAATGAGACAGAGTTCAGAAGTGAGACCAGAACACGCTGCACAGCGGGATAGGAGAGTGACTCAACCCAGACAGTGTTAAGAATACATGAGTTTGTTTTTGGAGATTGAAAAATAATTAGGAACTATAAGATAAATAAGCATGTCTAATTCAAAAGCTCAAGATTGTTGAACATAAAACATTGGCCACATTATGATTTAATTTGGTTAAAAGGATTTAGAATGTTAGGTCCTAAAATAATAATGTTACTCTCTGGTGATGGTAATGTTACATTCATAATTATTATTTTTCTATATTTCCTAATTTATAATATGCAAGTGATAATAAAAGTTATTCAAAATACAATACATTTTACACCCTTCACATTGGCTAAAATTTTGGAATTTGATGAGGTCAAATATTAGTGAACATAAGAAAAATATACAATGAATCTGCAAAAAGCTCATGGAAAATGCATATTATGAAACATATGCATGGACTTAAAATTTTTTGCACCAAAATAAAACATTTTTTAATTCCACATTTTCAAAAGCTTTAAAGTACTCTCATCTACTTTTTAAATATTTATCTATTTTTTTAATAAGTCTACTATTTTGGATGTTTCCTTTATTGAAGGCAATGATAAAAATACATATTATAAATATAATACATGCATATATCATGTATATACTGTGCATCACTAAGAAATGTATACATATAAAATATATATGTTACATGTGAGAGCATTTCCAAAAGTTCGTGGAAAAATGAGATTAGCAGATTAGTTTATTTTGGCACAAAAACATTTTGAAATCCATGCACAGTTTTTTCATAATAAGCGTATTCATGAACTTTTTGAAGGTTCCTTACATTTTCATGTATTCTTTTTTTCTCACTTAAACATTTGATTTTACTCTGGCATAAAGAAACATGCATTCCTCTACTAATCTTTAATATTGGGCCATGGAGTTCTCCGAGTTTTTCTAGTCTTTATTGTAAATGTGCTATGATTGATTCCCATATACTCAAAGCAATTTGATTATATAGTCTATAATTTTCCAAAGTTTATCTCCATTTTTACATTTATCTGGCCTCTGGTTATATCTTTTTTTCTGACTTTATTTATTTTATTCTGTTTTTTACTTATTTAAGGTGAAAAAATTTCATGTATTTCATATGTACAGATTTAGAAGCATAGTGATACTTCCCACCCTACCCACACTCCTCCCTCGCATTCTCCATCCTTTCTTATTCTTCCTTACAATTTTTACAATGACATACTTTAAGTTTGTTTTCTAATCATAAGATTAACTCTCCATTAAATAAAGAATTCAACAAATAGTAAGAAAAAAAAACCACTGTTCCTCAACAGTAGAGACAAGGGCTATAAACAATAATCATTTTTCAAAATGTCAATGTCGCTCATATACAAACAAACAACAACTAGCAGCATCACAATACTAGATTTCAAGACATCCTACAAGGCAGTTATAATCATAATAGCCTGGTACTGGCACAAAAATATACATGTAGACCAATGGAACATAATAGAAACTGCAGAAATGAATCCACGCATCTGTAACCAACTAATCTTTGACAAAGGAGCTAAAATCATTCCTTAAAAAATAACAGTCTCCTCAACAGATCGTGCCGGGAAAATTGAATCCTCACATGTGGAAGTATGAAATAAGACCCCTTACACCTTATACAAAAATCAACTAAAAAGTGGATCTAAATCTATGACCTGATACCACCAAATTTCTAGATAGAAGAGAATATTTGGGAAACTCTGCAAGACATCGGCATAGGCGAAGCCTTCTTAGAAAAGACCCCAAGAAGCACAGGTACTCAAAGCAAAAATAGACAGATGAGATTACATCAAGTTAAGAAGCTTCTGCACTGCAAAGGAAATAACTGACAGAATGGGAAAAATATAGAGCTCAAGAAACTCAACAACAACGAAACAAATAATCCAGTTAAGAAGTGGGCAAAGGACTTGAGAGACACATCTCAAAAAGTGAAATTCAACTGGACAACAGACGCATGAAAAATGCTCAGGATCACTAGCCATCAGGGAAATGCAAACCAAAACCACAGTGAGGTTTAGCTCACCACAATCAGAATGGCTCTCAACCAGAAACTTAAAGAAGAACAACAAATGCTGGCAAGAATTGGGGAAAAAGTCCCTATATTCATGTGGGAATGAAAACTAGTACAGCCATTGTAAAAAGCAGTATGGAGATTCCTCAGAAGTCTGAACATAGACCTACCGAGTGTCCCAGCCATCCTACTCCTGGAAATTTACCCAAGGGAAATGAAATCAGCATATGAAAGAGTAATCTGTACCCCTGTGTTTATTGCAATTCAAATCACAATAGCTAAGATGTGGAATCAACCCCAGATGTCCATCAACTGATGACTGGATAAAGAAAATGTGGTACAGAAACACTATGGCATCTTACTCAGCCAAGAAAAGAATGATGGCCGGCACCGCGGCTCACTTGGCTAATCCTCCATCTGCTGCGCCGGCACCCCAGGTTCTAGTCCCGGTCAGGGAGCCGGATTCTGTCCCGGTTACTCCTCTTCCAGTACAGCTCTCTGCTGTGGCCACCCGGGAAGGCAGTGGAGGATGGCCCAGGTGCTTAGGCCCTGCACCCACAATGGAGACCAGGAGGAAGCACCTGGCTCCTGGCTTTGGATTGATGCAGTGCGCCGGCCGTAGCAGCCATTTGGGGAGTGAACCAACGGAAAAGGAAGACCTTTATCTCTCTCTCTCTCTCTCTCTCTCTCTCTCTCTCATTGTCTAACTCTGAATGAGATCCTGGAAGCAGTTGGAAAGCACTATACTTAGTGAAATAAGCCATTCCCCAATGACAAATACCTTGTGGTTTCCCTGATCTCTGGTAACTAATAGAGTACAAAAATGTAATGTATATGATATGTAATGTATATGATTTATTTATTTATTTTTTGAGAGGCAGAGTTACAGAGAGAGAGAAGGATAGACAGGGGGAGAGAGAGAGAGAGAGAGAGAGAGAGAGGTCTTCCATCCTCTGGTTCACTCCCCAGACGGCCACAACAACTGAGGCTGAGCCAGGATCCAGGGTCCAGGAGCTTCTTCTGGGTCTCCTGTGAGGGTTCAGGGGCCCAAGCACTTGGGCCATCCTTCACTGCCTTCCCAGGAACATTAGCTGGGAGCTGGACTGGAAGTGGAGTAGGTTGGACTCAAACCTGCACCCATACAGGATGCCAGAGCTGCAGGCCACACCTTTAACCCGCTCACAACAGTGCTGGTCCCTCTCTTCTACTCTTAAACATGGAGTCTGAACAGGCCCTTTCCATGGGCTTCTGGATATAAACTTGCATTTTGTGATAGAACCAGGAACCAGCTAAGGTTGCTACAAATACCTGGGTTAACATATCTAGGGATATTTGTGTAATTTTACTTTGCAATAGTAAAAAACGAATCAGTTGGAGCTGACAGATAGGCTTAGATGATCCTCAAAACATTAATATTCACAGAAAACTGTGTGTCACTGAAGTAAAGGCAATATTCTGAAACTCTAAATTTGAATTTGTGGTACAGATAATTTTTTTACATTTATCATTTTTATTTTACTTTAATTTTTTATTTAATTTTAATATTTATCATCTCTGGCCGGCACCGTGGCTTAACAGGCTAATCCTCCACCTTGTGGCGCCAGCACACCGGGTTCTAGCCCCGGTTGGGGCGCCAGATTCTATCCCGGTTGCCCCTCTTCCAGTCCAGCTCTCTGCTGTGGTCCAGGAAGGCAGTGGAGGATGGCCCAAGTCCTTGGGCCCTGCACCCGCATGGGAGACCAGAAGAAGCACCTGGCTCCTGGCTTCGGATCAGCGAGATGCGCCGGCCGCAGCGGCCATTGGAGGGTGAACCAATGGCAAAAAGGAAGACCTTTCTCTCTATCTCTCTCTCTCACTATCCACTCTGCGGGTCAAAAAATAAAAAAAAATTAAAAAAAATATTTATCATCTCTGTTTTAACAACGTATTATAATTTTTCAAGCCATTCACATATGCACACATTTAAGTGATATGTATGTGCATCTATTTATCATTTTGTGTATGAAACATTCATAGCAAAATAAAATTATTAATGGAGTTTCCGGTCTTATCTCTTCTATTGAAAGGTTAATGCTGACTTTTCCCGGGAGGCTGATGTTTCTCTCAGCAGTGACAAAGCCATGCTGGCACTTACTGCTTTTTGTAACTTCACTTTGCAATGGGTGTTAACGTGTGCAAGAGCTCCTGCACAATCTTCATCCAGGAGCCAGAGGGAAGTCCCATGCAGAAGCTGCACACCCGGGGCCGTTCTCCTCACTTAGGAATTTTTTGATCAGAATCTCCAGCCCTGCAAGGCCCACATTTGTTCAGAAAGCAAACAAACAGATAAATGAGAACTCTGTGCACAGGTTCACAACCCTTTCATGTTGAGGAGCGACCCAGCTTGGTTACTCTGCAGCTGTCAAAGGCTCTGACGCTGCAGACCCAGAGGCTCCTGTTGGAGAGGTGAGTGGGGGTGGCCTGGTCATGAAGAGTCTACAGTAAAGAGAAGCAAAGCTGGGGGAGCCGGTGGGCCTGCTTGACCCTAAAGGGAGGCCTGGGACTTGACCTTGGAGGTCCCACAGGAAAGGCCAGGGACCTTGAGATCACAGAGATGGTGTTAGCAGAGCACAGTGGTGCTGTGGGGGTGTGGGTGGGAGCCAGAGCGGCAGCACATCTCTCTCTCTCTCTCTCTCTCTGTTCTGCAGGAGACAGCCTGGTCCACTCTCATTTCCCCCTTTTCTCAGGATGGCTTTGGCCATGCACTGCGGGGTACAGAGAAGAAATGTTCTCACGGGGGCTACCAGCAAGCAGTGGACTTGGCCCCTGGCTTCCTCACTGTAGGGCAGCTCAGAAAGCTTCCTCTTCTAACTTCCTCTTTCAAAAATGTAGCTTACACAGCATGTCCGCAATGTGTTAACTGCTGCTTATGTAGCATACGGCTGGGATGAGTCTCTGAACCTTAACCTGGCCTGAAAGGAGAGTCAGGGGTAGAGACCGCGTCATCAGCCCCGACACAGTGGGAGACAGGCCTGAGAGGGTGGTGGTCCTTGCCGAGTGGAACCAGGAGTTTACCAGCGCCTTTCCACCGTGGGCCAGGCCCTGGCCATTCTCCTGCCAGAATGCAGACTCAGCAGGACCCTGCGGAATTACAGGGCTGCCTCCTCCCCTTACTCATTCCTCAAGCATTAGTATTAATTTTTATTGATTCTCAAAAATACGTAGTAAGGTAAAATGCAATTTCAAAGAGCTTTCACTGTGGGAAAGCTTTTACTAGGTCATAACCTCGTTAATTTATGTCCCATTCCAATTCTTCCTTACTTAACATAGCGCTCTACTTGTGACCCAAGATGTTAGCCTATCTTTACGGGATGCCTGTAAGTTACTCCCCATGAGTAACTCAAGGAAGGAAGGCAGTGTTAACCCTTCGAGCTAAAATCTCTCCTACAAACCCAATGAAGGGAGAGTGTGCAGTTCTTTCTCAGACATCCTGTGTCCCTGCACTGGGCTGTGACTGACAATGTCAACCTCCAGAAGACAACAACTGAGCCCTCCATTCAGCCGCTGAGCTACCCTGGTGGAGTAGTGCAGTGAGGGGGCCATGGATTGCTTCTTTACCAACTTACATTTGTTCACCTTCTGCCAGTCTTGAAGAGACTCCTTAGACTTCCAAACTAAGAATTTTTATGGGACACCTGCTCAGGCCTCAAGGCAAGAGATACAGAGAAAAGAAACACGGGTTCAGCTCTAAGGAGCTCTCAGTCCTGTTTGGGCTGACAGGTAGATGATAGAGGTTGCTGGGGACACTACTGGAGCAGAGAAAGGACCAGAAACTTCCAGAAAGAGGAGGCTCAGCTGAGTCTCAAAGTCCGGCCAGTTAAGCAGGATGAGATAGAGTAGCCCCAGGAAAAGAAACCATAGAATGTATTTTTCTGGGAAGGAAGGGAGTGTGTGTGTATGTGTGTATATTTGTGTGTATATTTATTTGTGTGTATGTGTATTTGTGTGTAGGTGTGTATATTTGTGTGTATGTGTGTGTATTTGTGTATATTTGTGTGCATTAGCATGTATGTGTGCATTTGCATGTATGTGTGTGTAGGTGTGTGAATTGCTGACGTGTGTGTATTTGTGTATATGTGTGTATATTTGTGTGTATGTGTGTGTATTTGTGTGTAGGTGTGTATATTTGTGTGTATATGTGTATGTGTGTGTATATTTATTTGAGTGTGTATTTGTGTGCATTAGAGTGTATGTGTGTGTACTGGTGTGTATTTGTGTGTTTTTGTGTGTATGTGTATGCATTAGTGTGTATGTGTGTGTATTTGCATGTGTGTTTATTGGTGTATATATGTGTGTTTGTGTGTATGTGTGTGTATGTGTGTGCATTAGCATGTATGTGTGTATCTGTGTGTATTTGCATGTATGTGCGCATGTGTGTATTTGTATGGGTGTGTATATTAGTGTGTGTGTGTTGGTGTGTATGTTTGTGTATGTGTTTAGGAGGAGAGTTAGAAGGGCCATTGTGGGGAGGAACATACCAGCCTTGAGTGTCGAGCTGAGGGGGCGGCTGGTGCTAAGCAGGGCAGCGGGGACTGAGATGCCCCTGTCGTTCCACCTGTTGAAGGACATGGTCACCCAGAGTGAGGCTTGGCTGCGGGTGTGCAGAACTGGGCAGCAGCATGGGGACTTTCTCAAGCCAGAACCTCAGGCCCAGGCTGAGAACGGACAAATGCACTCTTCCCCTTTCCCTGTGACACGGTGTGAGCGCAATCACATACACGTTTAAAAACCACAGGTGTTCCCATACTTACTTAGGAGGCGTGTGAGCCCGTCAGCTGAACCTGCAGTCTGTGTGAACGTTCCAAGGACGATACAGGAAGTTGAGACTCAGACTTGAAGGAAGGACACGACTTTCCTTTTAACCAACGGTTTGCTCTTCCAAGTAGAATCCCAAGGAAGAGGGAAACCTAGGACATTGTGTATGAGGCCCCCTGGGGATGCCTGATGCAGTGACGTCACCACTGTCATTTGGTGCTTTTCCCACCCTGAGTACTTATCACACCTGTGGCCACAGATGTGACATGACAGCAAAAAAGCGGGGGCTTGTTTTTCCTTCATGGTTTTATGGATAGAAGATGTTCTCCTCTCATAACTTAGCAACCTCAGCTTCACTTTCCCTTGCATTTCCTCTCCTTACGCTGAGAGGTTTGTCTGTTCCGCCTAGAGGAGACTTCGTGGCTTGTCCTGGTCGTATCTGGATAGTCAGCGTCACTATTCCTGCACTCTGAGGACGTTGTTGGTGGAACGAGGGAGACCTGAACATGAGCACTAGAATTCCGCACCGTCAATCTGATAACCAAGACTCTGCTAGGTGAGGACACGCTGCACCAGGGATGATTCACATCTCAGGTGGGACAAAGTGGGAGGGTGTGCAGTGTCTACTCAGAATGGTGCACAATGTAAAAATTATGACTTGTTTGTGTATTTCTGGAATTTACCATTTACTATTTCTAGGCCATAGTTGGTGGTAGTAACTGACAAGAGTCAGTAGTCTGGTCACACTCAGAAATTCTTCTGCTGTCAGGTTCTAGGGGTGATTTCAAATACACACACAAACATACACACATACACACACATACACATGCCCAGAGAGAGAGAGAGAGAGAGAGAGAGAGAGAGAGAGAGAGCAAAGCTTCAGAGAGAAAAATATACTTTAAGAATTATTCAGTCCCGGGGCCAGCACCGCGGTGTGGTAGGTTAAGCCTCCGTCTGCAGAGCAGACAGCAAAATAGGCCTGGGTTCTAGTCCCCGCTGCTCCACTTCCCATCCAGCTCTCTGCTATGGCCTGAGAAAGCAGTAGAAGATGGCCCAAGTGCTTGGGCCCCTGCCCCCACATGGGAGACCCAGAAGAAGTTCCTGGCTCCTAGTTTTGGATCAACCCAGCTCCGGCCATTATGGTCAATTGGGGACTGAACCAGCCAATGCGGGATCTCTCTCTTTTTCTCTGTCTCTGTTCTCCTCTCTCTGTCTATAACTCTGCCTTATAAATAAATAAACCTTTAAAACATTATCCACTCCAATTCTGTAATTTATTCTGATAAAAAATCACGGAGTAGGCATTTGATCTAGTAGTGAAGACTCCCTCATCCCACGTCAGAGTACCTGGGCTCAAGTCTCATCTCCAGCTTCCTGCTAACGCACACCCTGGGAGGCCGTGATGATGGCTCAAGTCATTGGGACTGTGTGCCTTAGGTGGGGACATGCATTGAGTCCCCAGCTCCTGGAGTTAGATGCTGTCTTTGCACCATTGTGAGCCTTTGAGAAATAAAGGAGCAGTTGAGATCTCTCTCTTTCTGTGTGTGTGTGTGTGTGTGCCTGTCTCCGTGCCTCTCAAGTAAATCTAAACTATAAAAAGAAATTGGGAACCAGAGAGGTAAATTGGCTATTTCAGGTTCACCAGCCATCGAGGGTGAGACTAAGAACTCCTGAGTCCTACGGTGGTGCCCTTGCCCCTCCCGGACTTGCCTGTTCTTTCCCATCTCCATCCTCTCCTCCCTCCCTTTCTCCCTCCCGCCCTCCTTCCCTCCCTCCCTTCCTTCCTTCCTTCTTCCTTCATTTTCAAAAACTAATTATTTATGAATCTTCAGGCAGCCTTTATGGTTACTTTGCGAGTTCTTCTCACATCCTCCCATATATCCAATGACCCATTTTCCTTGATTTGTAGAAATTCCCATAAGGGCAACCAAGCATACTTCGCAGTCGTTCTGACTTTTTGGGTGAAGTTTGCGGTTGCTTTACGAGCACTTTGAGGTCAGGCTTCCTGAATCATCCTCTCCTGAGGCAGTGGGCATGAAGTGGCCACAGCGTCCTCTGCCATGGGCCTCTGGAAGGGAACAGCCACACCGGCCCTGCTGTCTCTCCCCCGAGGCCCAGCTCAGCCACCCTGTGAGACAGCAGCCTCTGGCTCCACGTAACCCACGTGAGCAGCCACTGCTCTGCGTCCTAGTCTCTGCCTGGAGGCTCCTGAGACTCCACTTCGAGAAGAGACATTTGGCAAAGCACCCTGGCTCCTCTCATCCGGAGTCAGGCCGTGGGGTCCACCTCAGCTGCTTTCCCCAGAGAAGACCTGAAGCCGCCTTTGAGCTGCAAGAAGAGGACTCTGGCGCCCTGAGGGTGGGCAGGTGGGCAGGTGGGCAGTTTACGGCCATCAACCTCATGGCTGTGTTTTCTTAGTAAGGGAATAAAATATGCTTTTGCCAAAGTCTCCTCCTGTGACCAGTGTGATTTTAATTACATATTTTTGGCATTGTCAAAAGCCTTGAACCAGAAAATTTACTTAAATAGAAGCACAAACAGTACCTCAAATAAATGAATTTAAATGCCACAGAGAAAGCTAAGAGCGTGAAATCCAACAAAATTTCAAATAACTCTAATATGCTAAGGATTTTTTTTTTAATCTTAGGAATAAAGCAGATGGTGGGGACGTTACCTGGCTGGAAGAGTCTTCCTTGTTTTGAAGAGACAAAAAGATGCACTAGCAGGGAGAGTCCAAGATGGGCGGAAGGGAGGTTGAGGGACGGCTTCACTCCTGTGGGGCTTCCCTACCATCCTCACTGCCAAGGGTGAGGCTGATTTTGAGCACAGAAGGATACACTTGAAAGGTCCACTCCATCAGGAAGTGCGTCCCTTAAAGTCTGTAAGTGTTGTGCCGTACGTAAGGCCCCTTGATAGGCACGTAGCCACACACTTAGAGAGCCCCTGTCTGTGCACATGCACATCACCTTTTGTAACATGATGCCGCCTGCACTGTGTTAAAACTGGAGAAATGCGTGGCTCCCCCTGGGCTCTCACACAAAGCCCAAGCTCCTGTGTGTTGTGCCCAGGCCCGGTTTCATCAGGGTCTGGGGCCCACACACTGCTTGTCCTCCAGCGTGATGTGCAGTTGTGTGGGGGGGGGTCCTCTCCAACTCTACCCTCAGGGCTCCCCTCCACACAAGTCCCCACAGGCCCTCTCCTGGCATTGCACAAAGAATTGTGGATGCATCACCAAAAAAGGAAGGGAAGAAGAAGGGAAGGGAGAGGGGGAGAGAGGGAAAGGGGGAGGGGAGGAGGGAGGGCCAGAGAGAGGGAGGCCAGAGAAGAAGGAAGGAGGGAGAGCCCAGGAAAACAGGAAGGCAAATGGAGGGAGGGAAGGATGGAGGGAGAGAGAAAGAGAAAGCAAGAACGGAACAAGGACATGGGGGAAGGGAGAAAGCCAGGCGAGAAAGGTGAGGCCTGATTCCTTGGTGTTTTTGCCATTATGACCTTTAGCAGCGATGAATGGAGAGGAGTTGGGAAGCAATGTTGGCAGTGAGGCAGGACCAGGGCCTCCAAGCAGGCATGGCTGTGAACACCAGGAACAGGAGCCAGCCTGGCCCTCATGGGCTCAGCAGAGTGGTGCTTTCCAGCCAGTCCTCGGGAACGCCCAGCACTCCCACTTCATCCCGGATTTCTGTCTGCTCATTCCCGCGTGAAGACAGCCATGACTGAAACAAAGGGGGACAGCGCTGAGTTTAAATCCTTGTCCAAGCCTAGGAATTACATCAGGACAAACGAGATCCCTGCACGGAGCGGGTAACCCAAGCCGAGAGGGGTGTGCTCTCTCCACGGAGAAAATTAGAGTTTAAATGAAACCAGAGCAGGCGGGTCACCGCGTGCTGACCCCAGGGCTGGGGCACCGGCGGCCTCCAGCCCAGCTCCCCCGGCGGCTGCCGGGGCTCCGGACAGGCGGGCTTTGTGCCATCTTGGGGTATTATTTCAAGCTAATTTTCCGTCTGAGTCAGAGGAAGCGTTTCAGCCCTGCGGATGTCCACTGCAGAGAGCAGGCCTGGCCGTGCAGGAGAACATGTCCAGGGTGTCAGAGCACAGGAAGACGGCCCTGGCAGAAGCAGCACCCAGCGCAGGGGGAGGCACAGAGGGCCCTCCAGGAGCCCGCCTTCTGCTCTGAGCCGTCGGTCCTCAACACGGTGTTATCTCGGGGAAATTCAGCCTTCCTGGATTACCTGCATGGCCCTGGGAGTCCACTGCACTTACCCACCTGGGCTCCGGGCTGTGAGAGTTCTTTTTTTTATCACAAAGTTAGTGTATCTATAGAAAGCCTTGCCCAAGGTGTTCTGTGCATGGCTGGTTCCTAAGCTGTCAGGAGCTGTTCCTTAAAAATAAATTGTCCCGGGTGTCGATAGGCTCAGCACGTGTGGGCTAGAATTTTGATCAACGGAGGACTGGGCAGTGGCCGGGCTGCACTACATGCGATGCCCGTCTTGGAGGAGAGGCAGAGTTCCCAGGTTCTCACTCCACTTCTCAGCTTGGCTTACATCTCTCCCAGGAGGACCAAACTTGGGGAAATACAAAATGTTGAGGCCACCGAGACTTCTGCCATGACCAAATACAGCGATTTCCTAACTTGGCTGCTCAGTGGAATTGAGAAGATCCTAAAACAGATAAATCCCTGGTCTGATCCCCGGAGCCTGTGAGACAGTCTGTGGAAATTGAGAAAGAAGTGGTATTGTTTGGGAAATACCCTTACAGCTACTGTTTTCTTTATTTTTTTTTTTTCATACAAGGAAAATAATGTCTAACCTTGGACTTAATCCCAGGTTTCTCCTATCTCCTGTACTGAATTCTGTTACAGAGGCCCTTCCAAAGAGCCGTCATGTTGACGCCCTTCATGTTGACGCCACGTAGCATCTGACTGGTGACGCTCGTATAAAATCTGACCCAGCAGACACACAGACGGCGGGCTTATTTCAAAGGTCTGATTTCTCTCGTTAATTAGGAATTTGACTTAGGAGACCTTCTTCCTTTCTCCAGACCTCCTCGGGCTGGTAGCTCCTGAGACAGGTTCTGCTCTGATTGAACAGGGAGATGCTGTAGGACACTACTGCGCTGTACCAGAAATTCCACTCTGGATGTACACGCCCTGCCGACAGAGTCAGCCCAGCAACACAGCTGGAGCAGAGTGGCTGGCGCAGGTAACTCCCAGAGCTGCAAGGGAGGGTCCTTCAGCTGTGTGGCCACACTCCATGCACAATATTGCCAGACCTAGCGACGCATGCGTGCCATCTGCTTCAATTCACTGAGCTGAGCGGCCACTAGAGATCAAAAGTCAGACTCATAAGAGGAAGTGCTTCTAAAATTATGGCTGCCTCCCTGAACCTGGCCTTCCTGCTCCCCCTGCTTTTTTATGGGGCATAATTGACCCAGCTCTGGTTACAGGGACAGACGTTTTTTTAAGGGGTCAGAATCAAGTGAGCCCACTGAGGCATCAATCAAGGAGCAGGCTTTCTCTGTGCACACAGGCTTTTGTGGGGCGGGGGCTGGGGGCCCTGGGTTTAGTCCACATGTCATTTTCAGCTTCATTGCCCATTGCTGACATGGGTCTCTCAGGATGGCTTTCTATAAAAAGGCGAGTGCCTTATCACTCATCTTGTTCTTCTGCCCGAACTTTCTAAATTGAGAAACTCTGATGAGCTCTGGTCAGCTTGCTTTTGAGTCTTAGGCAACCTCTGGCTATGAACTTGTAATATGAGAAGTGCGGATGGGAGGAAGCATCCAAAAAACCACTTAGTTTTTGTATTCTAAAAAGACATACAAATGGCTTTCTGGCTAATTTTTATTTCAGTGGGTTCCTAGAAAGTCAAATATAAATAAACTTTTAAAAATATGCATAAGTTAGAGAACAACTATAACTTAAATTTTCATATATAATATACATATTTAAGATATGTAAAATAAACATATTTGTATGTATTTTATAAATAAATTTTATATATAAATATCAGTAATGTACAATATCATATAATGCATATATTTAAATCAAAACCAGTGATCAAAAGATAATGTAACCAGAAAACAGTGTTTTGTAAAGTGGGAAGAGACCATGTCAGCTGTGTGCCAGGACACTGGGGCGCGTGCAGGATCTGTGCACACTGAGCCTGTTTCCCTCTCTGTGCCCAGGATTGTACCCCCTAGTCCACCTCCTTGGTCAGGTGGATCTCCACTCCCTTAATAGAGTGAGATCAGTGTTCCCGCAGCAACTTCCACGCCATGTTAGATTCATCAGAACTCCTTGAAGGCAGGGTCCATGAATTTTCATTGAGTTCCCAGCTCCAATAAAGGCTTGGTCCCCTACCCAGCTCAGTAGGTATTTAGAGGTGGGCATTTGATTCCATGACCCGAGCCCTGTTCTCATCCACTCACGCAGCATTTATCAGGCATCCATCATGCACCTGGCACTATCAGACATGCCAGGGGCCCAGGGCTGAAAGGTAAAATGCACCTGCCCTCATGGAGCTTACATTGCAGTCAAAGGAAAAATGACCACATGTCCCTGTTTGAATCAGAGATCATCTAAGATTGTACTAAAAGCTATGTAGAAAATAAAACAGGTAATGGGCTTCAGAGGGAGTTGAGGGGTAGGTAGTGGTCAGCATCGGGCCTGATCTTTTGAGGTGGAGACCTGAAAGCTGTGGACGAATCCTGAGAGTTTCTTAGAAAAGCACATTCTGAGCATAGCTTACACCAAGTGCACCAATCAAACAGAGGGGAGAAGGCGCTCAGCCGTTTGGAGGCAAATCCAGCATGCTCTGACTATGGTTAAGAGAGGCAGAGGTGTTGGCAGTGTTGTGTTCAGAAAGGTGCAAGAGTGATGGCGAAGAATCCAGATTTATTATAATTATCGTGGGAACCTCCTGGAAGGTTGAAAACAGGAGACACCAATGACCTGACATGGCAACCCTACGAGTAGTGATGTCAGATGCTACATGAGGATGTTAAAGAAAACCTCAACAAGGCATCTTCTTGTCACAAAGGTGAGTCAGGCACACGTGGTTCAAGGTGGGGATGGTAATGATGTCACCGTCTCCTGGACCAACAGTAGCTGGTGTACCTTCAATTAAGCTCTGGATTGAGGGCATTGTCATAAGCTGTTTAAGATCTCTAATATGTTAATAATAGGAAAGATAATAATACAAAAGCTCTTTCAGAATTCTACAACTTAACACTTTCACAGGCATGTCCACATTTAATTGGAGATAGGCCATATATACATTATTAATTTCAATTTAGTAGCAGAGTCAGAAACTTGGAAGGGTCACACAGCCACAGAATGTATAAAAACATGATTATCAATTTTATAAAGCATTCTTCAACTCATATTTCACATTATTTTATTTATTAAAATTCTGAAATTTAATTTTTTATCTACTTGGAAGGCAAAAAGAAAGAGAGACAGAGACAGAGAAAGAGTTATCTTCCATCCTCTGGTCACTCCCCACATGACTACAACAGCCAGCATCAGATCAGGTTGGAGGCAGGAGCCTAAAAGTCCATCCGGTCTCCTACATGAACAGCAGAGATGCAAGGGCTCAAGCCATCATCTTCTGCCTCCCAGGATTCTTTAGCAGGGAGCTGGATTGGAATCAGTGTAGCCAGGACTCAAACAGCTACTCCAGTGTGGAATGTGGACATCTCTCTATAAAACAATGCCCATCCCATGGTTATTAATTTTTATTTTAGTGTCTTTGAGTTTCTAATTTTTAACACCACAACTTAAAAGGTAACCTCACAAAACAGTTTTCTATTTCCTATGTTTATAGTCAGATTGCAATAGCTCGATGCAAAAAAAAAGTCATTTCCCTGAATGGCTATGAAGTTTTTAAAGAGTAATAATGATCAACTCATTAACCATGGTTGCCTCGAAGCTCTTTGATAAGACTCATGTACAGCCTATTATTTAACAGGAATTTATTTTAAAGAGCTAGTCACTCATGTATTCAGACTACAATAGCCCTTATACTAATTCTTCCTTAAATGGATATTGTCTTGTTGTCAAATGTGTTCATGCTACGGAGTAACTCCATGGAGTCTCAAAGCAAAGTTGAATGTCTACAACCAGGTCTTTTACGTACTGTTTTAATAGAGTCTCAACAAAGTAGGTTTTCCTGGGCTATAAAGGATTGTGTGGCTTTGTTGTGCTGTGAAAAAAAAAAAATGAACATAAGTAAAATTACAGCATTGTGTACCCTTAGGAGTATGGCCCTAATCACTTTCCAGATTTCCTATAACTGCCTTTTCCCTCCACCAGAACAATTTTGTCTGTAGGATGCAAATTTAGCAACACTCGATGCCTGGGCCAAGTATGCCAAAGCATTAGGAGATAAGCCAGGTCTTCATTCGACAAAGACCTCTCAACTTCCTCCTGTGATTCCAGCCAGGGGGACATTTTTGAAGACAAAACGACTTTTGCCACAATTTTGAGGAGTTGGAGACTAACAAGTGATGGGAAGAGTCAACTACAACTCCTCGGTGGAGGTTGCTGGGACACAGCGGCGGCTAATGGGGCTTAATACAGAGGGAGAAGACCTTCTCCACGAGTCTTGGGGCTGCTGACAAAAGGACTGCTTGCATGTCTTAACTCATGGTTTCCCGAGTGCCACCAGAGAGCGCGAAGAGACGGCCGCTGGAAAAGCAGCAGCTGCAAACCGTCAGCAGCTGGTTCAGCCCTCAGCTGTAGTCTCTGGCAGCTGCAGCGCAAGCTCTGCGGTCCTGGTTCAGAAGGGAGCAGGGTCCTGCCAGGCGTCCTGCTGCCTCAGGTTGTGCAGAGTGGATTCTGGCCCATACGCTGGCTCCTGCCAGCTCGCCCTGACCCAGCAACTGCTCATGCCCCATGTCCTCAGCTTGGCTTGTCAGGCCTCTGGTGGCCCCTCAGAGCTGCACCCGGCACTCACACAGGCGGATCAGGGGTTCTGGGAGGTCCGGACTGCATGCTGTGCTGTTTACCTGCATCACCATTCTGTGATATTTAACACGATTAAGTTTATGCCTGCTTTCCGAGACCACATCTTCCGGAACGCAGCTGGAAGGATTGCCTCCAAGTTTAGTGAATTTACTCCAGTGATCGCCAGCAAAACACAAGCCCTAGACATTTACTGAGTTTGTTTAGGGGCACCTTTGGTGGGGACAGAAAGACACGCAGCTGAGGAGCAGACCTTGCACAGAGAGGCTGACACTGCCACACAGGACAGGAAACAAACAGAAGCCCTGGTCCACACACGGAGAGGGCTGCAGGTACGCAGGGCACTTCCAGTCAAGCTGGCTTCATGAAGAGACTCTAGGACGGCTCTGCGGTCAGCTGTAGCAAGCGTTTATTGATTTAACCATGGACTAAAGATGGTCCAAGAATCAGCAGCCGGTGCACTGAAGAAATTTGGGCCAGAGCTGTGGCACAGTGGGTAAAGCTGCCACCTGTGGCACCAGCATCCTAAATGGGTGCTGGTTTGAGTCCCAGCTTCTCCACTTCTGATCCAGCTCCCTGGGGAAAGCAGCAGAGGATGGCCCAAATCCTTGAGCTCAAGCACTCATGTGGGATACCTGAAATAAGCTCCTGGCTTCTGGCTTTGGCCCGACCCAGATCCAGCAGTTGCAGCCATTTGAGGAGTGAACCAGCAGATGGAAGGCATCTCTCTCTGTAACTCTGCCTTCAAAATAAATAAATAAATAAATTTTTAAAAAGTAAATTTAAGGAATTATTTATAGCCAGCAGTTGAGAGTAGACAGCTATGGAACTCTTGTCCAGGAAAACAACTTGAAACCAATGGCTCACTGCATATTTGTCCAAAACTTGCTAGAGTGTAACAATAGTAAGGAAAACTTACAAGAAAGATGTGCATTCAATCCATTTATCTTCATACTCTATTCATTCTTTATCCACTCAATTTTTCTTTTTTCAACACATTCTTAATCTTCTCTTTGTGCAAGGCAGAAAACTAAATTATATGCTAAATTTCTATCTATAAACACATATTCTCACTAGGTAGAATAATCATTAAACAGTTTGAAAAGTGGTGCCGTGGCTCAGTAGGCTAATCCTCCGCCTGCGGCGCCTGCACACCAGGTTCTAGTCCCGGTCGGGGTGCTGGATTCTGTCCCAGTTGCCCCTCTTCCAGGCCAGCTCTCTGCTGTGGCCCGGGAAGGCAGTGGAGGATGGCCTAAGTGCTTGGGCCCTGCACCCCATGGGAGACTAGGAGAAGCACCTGGCTCCTGCCTTCGGATCAACGCAATGCGCCGGCCGCAGTGCGCTGGCTGCGGCGGCCATTGGAGGGTGAACCAACGGCAAAGGAAGACCTTTCTCACTGTCTCTCTCTCTCACTGTCCACTCTGCCTGTCAAAAAAATAAAAAAAAAAAAGAAAAGTAATGATTTCAAATATCGTCAAATGCTGTGACTAAAATGAAATGGAGATGGAGAAGTGAGGGGGTGAGGAGCAGGGCCGGCGCCTGGGGAGGTCCTGGGAAGGTAGTGTCTGCTGAGACTGGGTGTGGAGAAGGAGACGGATCAGGAGAGCTGAGGGAAGCCTGCTGCAAGCGGAAGATGCAGCAAGAGCGTGGACAGCGAGGACAGAAGGGGATGGCCCATAATCTGGTCAGGGCGACAAAGCCTGGGACAGAGGGGTCGGTCCTGGGAAAACAAGTCTGCGTGATGGGTGGGGACAAGCTCTGGGGGACATGTGACGAGTCTCCTGAAGCCTTCCCTGTGCTGCCTTCCAACCAGCACACGTTCATCTCGCTGAGCATTCCCACGCCTGCCCTGACACTATTGCCTCTCATATGTGGACTAGAAGATCCGGAGCCATATTTGTATCCTTCCTGAGAACATTCTAGAACCCTAAAACAGACTGTTGCAGACTAATCTTCTAGTCCTGGTTTCAGTTTTATCTTTCTTATGATCTTTGCCCATCGCTTCAGTTGTGGCCTCTAAGTTCCCCAGTGTCGTTGGATAAACCTGTGCTAACCACGGAAATTATCTAGAAACAAAGTGCTGTACAAGGACCTGTGGAAAAATATGCTGGGCTGTAGACACCATGTGAGTCACCTATAGAGATTTAGGCCGGGGAATCTTGACCCTCACCCACAGATGAGAATTTGTTAAGAGTACAACAAGAGCTTCCATAAGCCAAGGCCTGGCAGCCTCCCGCTACAACACTGCTGCAGACGCCTGGCTGCTCTTGTGGATGCTGCAGCTTCTGCACCCCAGATGGATGTGTCCAAAACAGAAGAGAGTAAGCATGAAGCTGCCAGGTTAGAAGACAATTTGAGAGGCAGGTCAGTAGCAGTTAGGGAGCAGCAGCAGCCAGAGCAGAAAAGCCTGGAGGTGGAGAAGAGATCTGTTCAGTGTCTGTACACGTCTTCAGCCTTTCCAAGTGGCAAGCCCCAGCCTCACTCTTCAGTAGTTTATTCTGAGGCTGGGAAAGATAAAGGGCCTCCTCCAAAGTCCAGATATGAGGAAGAGCTCAGGACCAGAGGGAAGACCACCATTTCTGCAGCTAACTTCATAGACATGATCATCACCCGGCAAATTGCCTCGGACAAGGATGCAAGGGAACGTGGCTCTCAAGGTTCAGACTCTTCCAGTAGCTTGTCTTCTCCCAGGTATGAAACAACTAGCAATGCTATTGAGGTCATAAGTCCTGCCAGCTCACCTGCACTGCCCCAGGAAAAACTGCAGGCCTATCAGCCAGAGGTTGTTAAGGCAAATCAAGCCGAAAACGATCCCGGCAGACAGTATGAAGGACCATTACATCACTATCGACCACAGCAGCAGCTGCCCCCTTCCTCACAGGCAGAGGGGATGGGGCAAGTGCCCAGGACCCATCGGCTCATCACACTTGCCGATCACATCTGTCAAATTACCACACAGGATTTTGTTAGAAATCAAGTTCCCTCGCAGACTCCCCCGCAACCTCCCACTTCTACATTCTAAAATTCACCCTCTGCTTTGGTGTCAACGCCTGTGAGGACTAAAACATCAAGTCGTTACAGCCCCGAGTCCCAATCTCAGTCTGTTCACCATCAGAGACCAGGTTCCAGAGTTTCTCCAGAAAATCTTGTGGACAAATCCCGGGGAAGCAGGCCTGGAAAATCCCCAGAGAGGAGTCACGTCTCTTCAGAGCCCTACGAGCCCACCTCCCCACCCTTGTCTCAGCGGGGAGCTGAGCCTTCGGGGCAGAGGGGTGATTCCCGCTCACCAGGCAGTATTAGCTACTTGCCTTCATTCTTCACCAAGCTGGAAAACACATCACCCATGGTTCAATCAAAGAAGCAGGAGATTTTTCGTAAGTTGAACTCCTCTGGTGGAGGTGACTCTGATATGGCAGCAGCTCAGCGAGGAACTGAGATCTTTAATCTGCCAGCGGTTACCACATCAGGCTCAGTTAGCTCTCGAGGCCATTCTTTTGCTGATCCTGCCAGTAATCTTGGTCTAGAAGACATTATCAGGAAGGCTCTCATGGGGAGCTTTGATGACAAAGTAGAGGAGCACGGAGTGGTCCTGTCGCAGACTGTGGGAGTAGTGTCAGTTGTGACCAGTAGTGAGACACGGAGAGAGGAAGGGGACCCATCACCTCCTTCAAGAGGCGTTTGCAAACCAAAGCTGATTAGCAAGTCAAACATTGGAAATCAAAATCTCCCATCCCTGGGCAGGCCTACCTGGGAAGTGAACGGCCCTCTTCGGTCTCCTCTGTGCATTCCGAGGGGGACTACCACAGGCAGACACCAGGGTGGGCCTGGGAAGACAGGCCTTCTTCAACAGGCTCAACACAGTTCCCTTATAACCCCCTGACCCTGCGGATGCTCAGCAGCACGCCACCAACGCCGATCGCATGTGCCCCCTCTGCTGTGAACCAGGCAGCTCCTCACCAACAGAACAGGATCTGGGAGCGAGAGCCTGCCCCGCTGCTCTCAGCACAGTAGGAGACACTGTCGGACAGTGACGACTGAACCACACAGACGGGGGACACGGCATGGGGAGGGGCTCGTTCTCGGGTATTTTAATTGCAGGTCAAAAACCTGCCCATTTGATTTGTGCCCAGAGACTTTTCAGGAGAGCCAGGGCCATAGATGATGGAGAAATGATAGAAATTCATTTGGAGCATCAAACGGGAAGAAACAGAAAATAGCCTTTGATACGCTGCAATTCAGTGGATTCTAATAGTGGAGGGTTGAAATGTAGAGTTTTTAAAAGTGGACAATTCCTATTCCTACATCTGTTTGTAAAGAAAACCATAATATCTTTAAATCACTCATGTAAATAGATGACCTTTTTGCAGTGTTAAAAAAAAAAAAAAAAAAGAGTACAAGATGGTCTGGTTCTGTGGTGCAGCAGGTTAATGGCCTGGCCTGAAGCACTGGCATCCCATATGGGCCCCGGTTCTAGTTCCGGCTGCTTCTCTTCTGATCCAGCTCTCTGCTGTGGCCTGGGATAGCAGAAGATGGCCCAAGTCCCTGGGCCCCTGCACCTACGTGGGAGACTCAGAAGAAGCTCCTGGCTCCTGGCTTCGGATCGGTGCAGCTCCGACCATTGCAGCCATCTGGGGAGTGAACCGGCGGATGGAAGACCTCTCTCTCTGTCTCTACCTCTCTCTGTAACTCTGCCTGTCAAATAATAAATAAAATAAATCTTTAAAAAAAGAGTACAACAAGAAAGCAGAAGTGAATAGGGCCTTAAAAGTATACAGCCCAGATTGCCTGCCCCTAAAACCTGTGCAGGTGACCCAGGTCAGGCGCAGTGGGCCTCAGTTGTTTCCTCTGGAGGGTGTCACGCACACTCACACCCTGCATGGCCTTCCCTGCTCCAGTGCCCAGGGCTCAAGGATAAAGGTGACTGTAAGATCTGTCATTTGCTTTTCAGAGTATTGGCAGAGAGATGTTAGAGGAAGCCTAAAACCTGTGACCAGCCGGTCAGCCAGGCTGGGAGCTGGCCATTGACAGGAGCGTAAGCAGGGTCCAGCACCCTCTCACACCACCAAAAAACCTCTTCCCTGGCCTCTGTCCTTCCAGTGAGCTCTTTGCCTGGTCTCTTCCTTAGATCTGACCGTGCTGTTAAAAAACTCAGGGATTCCACATTGAAATACACCCGATCACTTAGTCTATTGGGAGTTTCAAAGAGTTTACAGAATTCAAAATATTCTTTTTGCATTTCATAACAGCTTGGTGCTTTTGAAAAAAAAAGTAAAAGTATGTATCAGACACCGGTATCACACACCAAGTCTCCCTGTGTTTAGCATCACCCATTAGTATGGGACATTTGTTGGCTATGGCTGAACCAGGGTCGACACTGCAAAAAGTCTTCATATTCAGAATTGTCCCTGTCTGTCCCGGGACATCACACCGCACCTGCTGATCACGTCTCCTTAGGCTTTCTTGGCTCTCGCAGGTTCTCAGACCTCTGTCGTTTCTGGTGACTGAGGAGTAGTAGTCAATGTATTTTATGGGGTGTCGCACAAGTTGGATTTTTAATCATTTTACTCGGATTAGGGGAAGAAGGCTAAAGAGGCAGACTGTCATTCTCCCAGTATCCTGTGGAGGGCGCACTCCGTCGTCGTGACTTCCCCTGTTGCTGTGGCCCTTCATCCTCATCACCGGGCTGTTGCAGTCTTCCAGGTTCTCCAACAGTAACATTACTCTTTCTTTCCTCATCCTTGCCGCCATCTTTAAAAAGAAGTCACTTAGAAAGTGAAGCTTCTGAGGGCAGAGATCCTCACAAATTACATGGGATTTTTCCGCATTCTCTCTTGTTTATCTTTCAGCTGTTGATTTACAGAAGTATGAACTCCTGGGTTTGTAAAGGGGTGAAGTCTGTAAAACTAAAGGCATAAAAGAAACTAAACATTAAGTATTCTGCAGTTAATAAAGTTGTGTTTCTTGGGTACAGGTTTACGATTCTGATATTGTTACACTAATGGAGCTGAAAACTTGGATGAGTGGAAGGAGGATAATAGGAGCCCACTTTTTCCCTATCGTATTAAGAGATTTTATAAAAGCAGATAGAAGCCTAATCCATGTCGTCATAAGTTAGATTTGAGGAATAAAATGAATGTATGGTTAAAAAAGATACAGTTACATGTGGAGATATAGGCATGTGCACATGTATGTTAATGAGAAAACACGTGCAAAGGAACCTCAAAAAGTATGTGAGACATGGAATTGAAAAATGTTTGTTTGGGTGCAAAAACATTTTGAAATCCTTGTGTGGTTTTTTTCATAACCTGCATTTCCCATGAATTTTATGAAGACTATTTCTAGGCAGGGGTTTTCAAAATTTTTGCAAAAAAGTAAACTTACCTCTCCACTCCATTCATCCACAAATGTCTTAGAGTCCCTTTGTGCTGTCTCTGTCAGCTGAGAGGACCAAGAGACAACCAGAGCAGTGCTGAGCACACCCCACACCCAGTTCTTGGTTCTAACGCCATTCTCTAGCAGATGTCAGGGACTTGCTGTAAGATTGGGGCAGAAATGTTCAAGATGATCCAGGAGTATCTTGTAGCATCAGAAAACTTTAAAATGTGCAAAAGAAGAAGAACAGAATGGTGACACACAGAGGTCAACAGAAAGAGCTTCCAATGGACGGAGCTGCAGCCAACGGAGCAGCAAAACAGAGTGCAGCGTTGCATTGCAAGCCAAGCTAGAAAATGAAATTAATGCCTATTAATGTTTAAAAAGAATAATGATATCATGAAATATTTCAATCATACAATTACTAAATACAGGTACCCACAAATATCTGCTTTCTTTTTTAATGCGTATATCAGAAAAATTGTAAAATAACTGAAATAGGCTCACTCACTAGCAATTCAAACTGTTAAGAAGCAATATCACGCAAGGGTAAATATCATCACATGCTGTTGTTTAATATGAAAGCCACAGAGTTCAGCAGACCCCATGGATAGTGCGCAGGCTTTGGGATTTGCTCTGGCAACCTCTGTGTCCCTGGTGTTTGGCATGTAACTGGCTGTGTCAGAGACGGCTTCCTCACTGTAACGGGGGTTATGAAGAGGATTGAACAAATGTCCATGCGTCTTAGTTCCTTCTGGCTGCTGTAACAACATATTACGAACCCCACAGCTTGTAAACAACATTTGTGTATGACAGCTGTGGGCCTGGGAAGCCTAAGGTTGAAGTGCCAGCATATTTGGTGTCTGGGGAGGAATCCCTTTCCTCATCCATGACGCCTTCTCTCTGTCCCCAAAGAGGCACAGCAGCCATTCCCAGGCACCCTAGTGATGTGATCACCCCTCATGGAC
Source organism: Lepus europaeus (assembly GCF_033115175.1). Classification (NCBI taxonomy): domain Eukaryota; kingdom Metazoa; phylum Chordata; class Mammalia; order Lagomorpha; family Leporidae; genus Lepus; species Lepus europaeus. Next base: position 4,727,951 of record NC_084839.1, read on the forward strand.
CATTCTCAGTACCATAAGAGGACGATTGGGTTCAGTGTGTGAATGGGGGTGAGGTGACACAAGTATTATGTCCATAGTAGCATGGATGACTCCTAGCGCAGGACTCTAAGTATTCTCAGTGAATCCTAATTGCAGATATTTTCCTGTTTTTAATGTTGTGTTTCACCCCTTTTGTTCCTTAATAGAGATGAGCTCTTCAGCTCCATCGATAGATTTCTGGGCTCCAGTGAAAGCTCACTCCCGAATCCGCTTGGACTGGGGACTTCCATGCGCTACCTCCCAACGTGCTCGCTACTTATTTCCCACAAAGGAAAGGTTTGTTTTTCAACTGGCACAGGAATCCAGGCTGAAATCTTCATGGCATACATGAGGGGCACTGCCTAAAGAGAGATCACGCTCTAAATCGGAGCCCTGCAAGCCAATTCCCCATTTAGCAAACGGAGCGGAAAAGCTGCTCTGAGCTGTGGAGCCAGTGGCTGCCCTGGCGGTCCCTGAGCTTCCAGGCAAGCTGTAGCAGTCCTGGCCTCCGTGAGCCAGAAGTCAACAGTCTCGGCTCCCTATGCAGCCACAAGTAGAGTTTCCTATCAAAATCATCCACCCATGAAAGACTTAATTTATTTTTCTAACTCAGGAAAATAATGGCTCTTTTATGCTGTATCTGCATATTGTAAACCCAATAAAGGCAAGTGAAATCCTACCAGCCAGTGTGGTGAGGAACGCGGGCTGTAAGTGTTTGAGCAGAAATGGTCTCTGTTTCACGATATCACGGGGCAGTGGATAGAGGGAGGAGCTGCCAGTCCTGCACCTGGAGCGGAGTTTAGTAATCCTAGCCTCTGGAATAGAAGGAGTAGCACGGTGAAGGAAAAGATCTCACAATTGTTGCTGCACTGAGAGTCCTGATGGTGTTGGGAGATTGCTCTCTCCATATACACTTTGGAAGCCTGAGGCCCAATCTTGTCTGAGCTGCCTCACAAGGAGTTTCGCTGCCGGTGCTTTTTCAGTGTGGACTCCAACTTCCTAACAATGCCCTGCATTGTTTCCTTTCCCATGAAATCACTGCTGTTGTCATCAGCAGGCAAAACCTGATGCACGTTGTGTGTCGTGTGGGGCGGCTGAGGTTCTGAGGGCAACCACATGCCGTGGATACCGGCTCTGCGGCTGTGATCTGCTGAAAGATAATCGAGACACGGAATGAGCGGGGCCAGCACCTGGGCTGTGCTGTGCAAGGCACCCTGCAGGTGCAGCAGGCTCCTGAGCCTCCATCTCCCTCCCTGGTGCTCTCTCTCTCAGGTTGGCTGCATTTCTGCTCTGAAGCTTGGTCTTGACCCCTGAAATCCAGTGGTCACTCCTCAGGCTGTGATTGCCCACATGACAGGATCTCCCTGCACAGACGCTGGATTCTCGGTCTGCTCTATCCCCCAGCAGTTTTCCAAAGGCCTTTGTGGCTATGGACCTGTTTTCTCTTGTTCTCTGTTGTCCTGATGGGCCCTTCATCACTCTCACTGCTCCTCCTGGTCTGATGCCAAGCCTGCCCTCCCCCAGCTTACACATGAGAAGTGTCAGTCATGTGCCTTGCTGATCGGATGTGTTGATGGTGCCTTCCCAGCGGCACAAACTACACAGAGCGATGGCTTCTGTTCTTATTTTATGCCTGTAGAAAGAAGGTTGGAGCCCACTGGTCCAAGGTCACACAGTTGGAAAGGGTCTCCCACACTCAAGCTGTCTGTTATTTTCACAAGGGTCTAATTTTCACTCACAGATCCTTCTAAGAGTGCAGCAAATCTCTTAGTGTGAAAGATTGTGAATTCATTACTGGTATGCTTTGAGCCTGCAAGCCAACCATGGCCTTCCAGTTATGGGTAATTCTACTATATTCTATTATATACATATATATATTATATATAAAAATCTATACACATTTATACATAAATATGGAGAGTCAAGTGATGGCAAGAGATGCATGATGACTTTATAAACATTGTACATAGAGATTGCCTAAGTTTCTATTGGGAATGTAGAGAAGCTCTTCCAAAAAACTCACAAAAGAGGCTGGCATTATGGCCTGTGATGCCAGCAGTCCACATGGGTGCCATTTCAAGTCCTGGCTGCTCCACTTCTGACCCAATTCCCTGCTAATGCACCTGGGAGAAGCAGCAGCAGATTGCCTGAGTTCTTGTGCCCCTGCCACTCACACGGGAGACCTGGGTGGAGTTCTAGACTCCACGTTTGACCCAGCCTGCCCAGCCTCAGTGGTTGTTTGGACAGTAAGCCAACAAGAAGAATGAGAGCTCTGTCTTCTCTTCTTCTATCTTTATACCTCTGCCTTTCAAGTAAATAAAATAAACCTTCTTTTAAAAAGTTCACGGGAAATGAATATTCTGAACAAACTGTGCAGACTTAAAAGTTTTGCTCTTTAATAAGCTTATCTTTAAATTCTTGTTTTCCACATAGTTTCTGAAGTACTTTCATATATTTTCATTGACGATGGTGCTGTTTGGTGAGTGCGCACTGTTTGCACATCCTGGCTTGGTGCTTTACATCTGTTACCCTCCTTAAACTTGACGACATCTCTGCACTGTAGGGACTGCTGTCGTATTAACACAAGAGGATACTGATGAACAGAGAAAGTAATATTTACAGAGACCCAGCAGCAGAACCAAGGAGCAAATTAAGATCTATCTCTTTCCCAAGTTCATGTTCCTAATATGTCATCCTGTCTTCTTAGCCTTCTTAATACTAATGACATCATTTCATTTGCAAATCTAAAAGCATCTTCCCCAGACCAAATTCCATGAAGAAATCATAGTGGCTGTCTTTAGTGTTGATGGAAAATGGCAAGCAAGGTGATTCCCTGGGAGTCGCACACTGTCAGTTTTACTTTTGGATGATTTTAGGAGTGTCCGAAGGTAACAAATCCGAGAGCACCAGTCTCTCATAACTGTGTGTCTCCTTCAAAGTCTCTCTCACTCTGCCTTGGCCCAGCCTCCCTAACTAACAACCACTACAGAAGCATCTCTTGGATTTTCTGAAGCGTGCACCAAGGAAGCCCTTGCTTAAGTGATGCATTGCCTCATACATCACCAGTGGGTGACAGAACAGTGCAGTAAATAAACCTGTGGTCATGTCATTGTCAGGAGATCAGATGGAGGCATTGCTGCTTAAAGTATCGCTTCCTGTAGACTCCCTCACTCCCACTTCCAAGGACAGATCTGCCAAGGTGTAGGCGTCTGGGAAGGATTCCAAATGCAGACGGTTGTGTTAACGAGCTGGGCAGCCCTGCTTGAATCCACGAGAGGTAAGTGGCTGGTTTCACAGGAGGGACACCCAAGGTGCTCCCATCAAGGGAGGGGGGAAGGTGAACCCTTGCAGCTGTGCCGACATCTAGCAACACAGCAACCAGGCTGTGTGAGGCTGGGCTCCACTAAGGGGCTCAGTGTGCTCTTGGCTTGAAGCACTAAGTCTCAGCTCAGTGTGATTTGCATTCTGAAGTCCCTTGAAGACTTTCCTGCTACCCTGTCAGTGCCCTTGGATCCTTCCCATGCCTGGCTGTCAGATCAGCCAGCACGCTGGGAAGGATGAATGGTTGCACCTCTCTTGCCCTCATCAGATGGAAGGGTGGGCACTGTGTTTGTTTGCACATTTTTGGAGCTGGCACCAGGTCCAAGATTAATAAGTGCTTGTTCAATGATTATTTACCACTGAGCAGTAAATTCCTAACAATGGTATTAATAACTATGAAATCAGAGTTGGGTCAACCAATCACAGCACTGTGAGAGAGTGGTTATTGCTAGAATTCTCTAAAAGACAAAGGCACAGAACTGCTATACAAGGTCCAGTCGGTTAATGCTACCAACGGGTTTCACCAAAACTGTGAAAACAGCAGGACACTTGCTTAAGGGGATCCCTTGTTCTTCTTGCACACAAAGCTTCACCATCCTGACCCTGTGTGACCTCCCTCTCTTCCATATACTCAGGAAAAATTGTTAATTCACTAGCATTGAGGTTTTGTTCATAGTGCAAGGAATCGTTAAGGTGTATGAGCAGTTTCCATGTGGAAGGTTCTGCTTCCAGGCTTCCAGATGGCTGTGATGGTGGACACCTGCAGCTCCAGCCCACCTGGACCCAGGGAGGTGCTGTCCCTCCCCACAGGCAAGGAACACTGTCTTCTGAGATGTGGCCCAGGTTCCCAGGGAGACAACACTCATATTTATCTTCTGGATCTTCCGCAATAAGCAATTTGGTAAGTACTTTCAATGTGTTTTTAAACGAAGGCATACACACACCTGTTCTCTAAAAACCACAGTATTTGTTCCAGGTCTTCCATGGATATGAAGATTCTCAGATGCCTACATCCCTTCTACACAATGGCTCTGCATTTGCATGCAAACTATGCACACCCTCATACACACTTTAGATAATCTATAGACAACTTAAAATAACTATTACAAGGTAAATGCTATGTAAATAGTTGTTGTACTGTGTTGCTTAGGGAACAATGACAAGGAAATAAGTTAGTACATATTAAATACAGTAGAGTTTTTTCCCCAAATATTTTTGATCTGCAATTGATTGGGTCTGTGAACATAGAACCCATGGATATGGAAATAGATGGCCAAATATACTCATGTGCAGCATAGTATATTATAGTTTAGACGATAGTATGGTACTGTGTATAGTATAGTTTAGCATAGTACAGTATGCCATGACATAGCATAGTACAGTAGTGTAGTACAGTCTGATTTACTGTAGCATAGTATAGTTTACTATAGTATAGTATAGCTCAGTATAGCATTATTCAGTAAAGAATACTACAGTGTAGTGTAGTATGGTATAGTTTACTATAGTAATAGTACAGTATTATTCAATATAGCATAGTACAGTATAGTTTAGTGTGATTTACTATAGGATTATTCAGTATATTGTGGTACAGTGTAGTTTAGTATAGTTTAATGGAGTATTATTCAGTATAGAATAATGCAGTGTAGTGTAGTATGGTTTAATATAATGTTATTCAGTATAGTGTGATACAGTGCAGTTTAGTGTAGTTTAATATAGCATTATTCAGTATAGAATACTGCAGTGTGCTGTAGTATGGTTTAATATAGTATTATTCAGTAAAGCGTGGTACAATATAGTTTAGCGTAGTTTAATATAGTATTATTCAGTATAGAATACTACAGTGCAGTGTGGTATGGTTTAATATAGTATTATTCAATATAGAGTGGTTCAGTGTAGTTTAGTGTGATGTACTTCCTTATATACACTCACAGACACTTGACCAAAGAGTTAGCATCCCCATTTGACGTGAGACAAATGTCAAACACAGTGCACTAACAGCTTTTACAAGATAATATGATGGCAAGAATCTTGACTGAATTCTTTCCACCTTTCCAGTGACATCCTACACTTCGGGATAAGGATCGGTTCCCAGAAGAGAGGGATGCTTGCTTAATGCCGCTCTTTTGCACATGGGATACACATGGATCCAACACCTACCATGTGCCGACCACCATACTAGGTGCTGAGGGATCCTACAGTGAAAATGGTAGATGGGGTCTTTGCATCCAGAGAGCATATGTTCAAGTAGTGTAATTAATGATCTGTCTCATATCCCACGTGTATAGGAATTACACATGTTATCTACAATATCCCAGATGTTTTGGAAATACTCAGTTAAACAAACACACACACCTTGAGTGAATGAATCCAATCTCTGAATCCCAAACAGCACCAGATGCGTAGCATTCTCCTGCCTGCAGACACCCTGCCACTCTCCTCTACCAGCTCTAGTCCACGGCTGAGCCCGGAATACCCCTCAACGCTGTGTCAACATGTTGAGGAAGCAGCTCTTCTCCCTTATGTCTTCCATCCTCTTGCTCCCAGACTGGTTTTAACTTTTTAAATTCTTGTTTCATCTTAGTTATTCCTAAAGTTCAATTTGACACCTGAAGGTGACTGTCGCTTAGGATTCTTATAGTCCTACCCAAAACTGCTTTTTCATGAATTTGCTGGAAACTTGATTGGACTTTATGTTGCAACCCCTCATGAGACCAAGTGTAATGGCCTTCCTTTTGAGAAAACAGGGACAATTCTATGCTCCTGGTCCTCCTTCTCCACAGCCCTGTCCCCTGCAGATATAGCAAATATCTTCCAGATAGTTTTTGAAAAGTGTAGGTCTTGTTCTTTTCTCTATGGAAACTTTCCAGTGTTGACTTCCAGAAACTTTCTGTATCAACAAGGATCATGCCTTTGGGAGCATCATTAATATGTACAAATACATTAAATAAAATCACTTCATAAAGCCACATTTAACTTTCTTTTTTAACTTTTATTTAGTAAATATAATTTTCCAAAGTACAGTTTATGTATTACAATGGCTTTTCCCCCCCCATAACTTCCCTCCCACCCACACCCCTCCCATCTCCCGCTCCCTCTCCTATTCCATTCACATCAAGATTCATTTTCAATTATCTTTATATACAGAAGATCGATTTAGTATGTATTAAGTAAAGATTTCATCAGTTTTCACCCACACAGAACATAAGTGTAAAATACTGTTTGAGTACTAGTTATAGCATTAATTCACATTGGACAACACATTAAGGACAGAGATCCCACATGAGGAGTAAGTACACAGTGACTCCTGTTGTTGACTTAACAATTTGACACTCTTGTTTATGGTGTCAGAAATCTCCCTAGGCTCTAGTCATGAGTTTCCAAGGCTATGGAAGCCTCTTGAGTTCGCTGACTTCAATAGTATTTAGACAAGGCCATAGTCAAAGTGGAAGTTCTCTCCTCCCTTCAGAGAAAGGTACCTCCTTCTTTGATGGCCCGTTCTTTCCACTGGGATCTCACTCACAGAGATCTTTCATTTAGGTCCTCTTTTTATTTTTCCAGAGTGTCTTGGCTTTCCATGCCTAAAATACTCTCATGGGCTCTTCAGCCAGATCTTCAGCCAGATCTTCAGCCAGGGCTGATTCTGAGGCCAGAGTGCTGTTTAGGACAACTGCCATTCTATGAGTCTGCTGTGTATCCCGCTTCCCACGTTGGATCATTCTCTCCCTTTTTTATTCTATGAGTTAGTATTCGCAAACACTAGTCTTGTTTGTGTGCTCCCTTTGACTCTTAGACCTATCAGTGTGGTCACTTGTGAACTGAAATTGATCACTTAGACTAGTGAAATGGCATTGGTACATGCCACCTTGATGGGATTGTATTGGAATCCCCGGGCACATTTCTAACTCCATCATTTGGGGCAAGTCAGCTTGAGCATGTCCCAGATTTACATCTCATCCCTCTCTTATTCCCACTCTTATATTTAACAGGGATCACTTTTCAGTTAAATTTCAACACCTATGAATAAATGTGTGTTAATTACAGAGTTAAACCAATAGTATTAAGTAGAACAAAAAAAATACTAAAAGGGATGAAATTTTAAATTGTGCATCAACAGTCAGGACAAGGGCTGATCAAGTCACTGTTTCTCAAAGTGTCCCTTTCACTTCAACAGGTCAGCCCACATTTCAAGATGGTAAATGTGGCACTGTGTCTCTCTAAAAACAACCAGGACAATTTTAGAGACAGAAACTCTGTCTAGAGGGAGGCTAAGAAGCAGATGTAAAGATACATGGGCACACTTCTGTAAGGACTCTTGTGGCTCTGGATTTCAACCGTGTAGACAACACGGGGAATGGGTCACACACGTTGGACATAGTTTGGCACCAAACAGAGTTGGGAAGAGGATGTCAAGTGAGAGCACCATCAGGCTGTGAGTCACCTGCAGGAGGAGCAGCATAGGTGAGAGCGACTGCTTTGTGAGGAGCCCTATAATGTCAATTACATCTAGTGAGAAAAGTGAAGTAAATATACACATACAAATAAGCCCTTGGTGTGGACACTTGTGCATACAGAATTTTCCTGAGACAACCATGAGAAATATGGTTTTACACATACATTTTATGCTTTGGTTAAAAAACTGCACAGCATTTGGTCTTTATAAAATATATATATATACATATATATATATACAGACATAATGGATATATATATTTTCAAAACACACATATAAAAATACATATATGAATATTACTGGAAGTTTTCCCCTTGTTTAAAACAAATATTCATAGAAATAAACCAAACCATGTAGTGTGCTTCTTATCCATCCAGGAACATCCAGGAAAATCTCTCACCCAGGGAACCAGGGGAGTCCTGCTTTGAGCCTTTGCCAAATTCTTCTTCGTAGCCACTCCCACCATGTCCACTTGTAAACTACCTAAGTCTTAACACCTAGCTCACAAGATCCTGGATTTTCAAAAATTATATTTCATTTTAAAAAGGTACAGCATGATAAGTCAACACACATAGTCAATGTTCCAAGGTCAAATTTGCTAAGTCAGCATTATTCTGATACCCAAACCAAACAAGACACCCAAAAAACCAGAAAACTACAGACCAATATCCTTGATGAACATAGATACAGAAGTTCCCAACACAATACCAGCAAACTGAATCCAACAACACATCAAAAAGATTATACACCGTGATCAGATAGGATGTATCCCAAGGATGTAAGGATAGTTTAACATTTGCAAATCAACAAACGTAATAAATCACATCCACGGAATGAAGAACAAAAGCCATCTCAACAGATGTAGAAAAAGTGGCCAGTAAGACGTAGTATCACCTCATCATGTAAACTCTCAATAAAACAGGAAGGGAATGAGCAAATCGCAAATATGACAGACCCACAGCCCACATCACACTGAGTGGGAAAAAATTGAAAGTGGTTCCCCAAGGAACTGGAGCAAGATAAGGATGTTCAGTTTCACAACTTTTATTCAGTATAACAGTGGAAGTCTTAGCAGAAACAATTAGGCAAGAGAAAGAAATAAAGGGCATCCAAATTGAGTAGGGAGAAGTCAGAATACCCATGCTTTTATAGGTGGGAGAAACCTAAAGACTCCATGGAAAAGCTCTAAGAAGTGATAAATTCAGTATCATTGCAGAATACAGAACCTCAATAAAAACAGCAATATTTTATACATGAATAATGAATTTGCTGAAAGAAATATCAAGAAAGCAATCCCATTCACAATAGGCACAGAAGAAAAGTGGTAAGAAAAAGTTTAAACAAGGAAGTGAAAGGTCTCTACCATGACAATTATAACAACAGGCTCACAGGAGCCACCATGAGCCAGTGCCAGCCCTCCTCAACTCCCCCAGCCTTGGGAGCTGCTCTGAACTCATGCAGATGGCACCTTCCTTGTATACTCGCAGTCCTTCCGGGAGGTTGTGAGTTAGACAGTTTCATCATTATCTTGCAGATGAGGCAAAAAAATATTTTCAGAACATCTGAAGACTGACACGAAATGTTCAAAGCAGTCAATACATGTTTGCTGATTTGCACTGGTGATGGTGGAGGTGGTGGGAAGACCAAACGTCGCCAAACACCTGGGGACCTCATCCCAAATGTTCTGCTAGGAGCAGTCACACTGGAGAGACAGTGACCTTGCTCTCTGGTTCTGTCCTGAGCCCCCGCCAGACCCCTCCGGTCAGGGTTCTGGGCAGTAGGTTGGCTGCAAGGGGGCCCCAGTGCTGTGGTGTCGGCTGGGGCTTCATGTCCAAGACTGAGTGCAGAAGCCTCAATGCCAGGCAGCCAGAGAAACAGCTCCCACCAGCCTCAGGGAGCTCAGAGACTCTGCCTCACCCCATCACCTGCCTCTCTTACAGCTCAGAAATTTTCCTTTAACCTGCTGCCCATCTATAGACTGTTATGGAGTCACCTCTTAGCTTTTCCTTCTCCAGGCTAAAGCCTATTTCCTCTAATGTCTCCCTGGGGTCCTATTCCTCCACCCCGTCAACACCTTTGTGACTCCTCTTTGAGTTCTCTTTGAGAGAAGTCAGAATGAGCTTATGGGCAAAGGCTCACTTCTGACCTACACTGAAGGCAGAGGAAGCCCTGAGCACAGAGGGGCCATTGTGGACTTGGGAAATCTCTCTCTGGAGCCCCCTGCGTCTGACTCATCAGAACCCCAGAGTCAAGCCCTCTCAGAGCTTCTTCCTGCTGCGCCGTTGGATGTCAGCCCAGAGAGAACTTAGACGTGGCCACAGCCCTCAGTTTAGACACTGGGACCCAGTGGATTTAGGTAGCAACATCAGCTGATGAGTTAAGACAAGAGATGAATTTGAACCAAGAAGTCCAAGGAGATCTATAGCCTCGTCAGAGGAGATCCTGCAAAGCCATGGACTGAGCAGGTGGTAAGGAGTATTCCTATTCGTCTCTGCATGTAGTTTTTTTCCGTCTGAACATGTTTGTGAGAGTCTCTGCACTCTTACTCCCTGCTGCATCTCCGGAGCCTGGAGTAGCGGCCAGCACAGTTTGCCTTCCACGTGCCCTTGCTCTTGTTGAAGAAGCAGCAATGACCTACTTTTCTCCTCTGAGCAATTTCATGAAAACAGGAACTACTGATGAGTACACAGGTCCTTTACAGCGCTCGTGAGAGAAACCATACAGTACTTGCTAGTGGCAGAATCCCTCTGGAGCCAACTTTAAACACAAGGGACGTATCTGAAAGCTGAAGGACCACAGAGTGGTCCCGGCCCACGTGACGTCAGAACCGAAATGGATGGATGCTTTAATCTTCCTCTATTTTTCACGAGATTCATTTTGTTTATTCGAAAGGAAAAGAACACAGAGAGATGCGGGTTGGGGAGGGAGAGAGAGAGAATCTTTCCATGTGCTGGTTCACTCCCCAAGTGACCACAGTGACGGGAGCTGGGCCAGATTGAAGCCAGGAGCCTGGAGCTCCAACCAGGTCTCCCACTTGGGTGGTGAGGCCCAAGTACTTGAGTCATCTTCTGCTGCTTTCCCAGGTGCGTTAGCAGGCAGATGGATTGGAAGCAGAGCAGCACTCCAGTATGGGAAGACAAGATTGCAGATGGACACTTAACCCACTGCGCCACAACGCTGGCCACTGCTCCTGCTCTCGACAGCCACAAGCCACGAGGACTTGGAGACCAGGAATGCATTGTGGTAGAGCAAGTCGAATGACCGTTCTGCTGTTGCAGTGTGATCTCAGGAGAGCTGCCCACACTTTCCGAGTATTATTTCCTTATCTGCAATGTAGATATCTGTTCTCCCCACTACAGGCCAAATAAGCCGATGTTATCAAAATGCTTTCACAAATCAAAAATAAGAAATAATGTAAGAGCAGCTTATTACAATCACCCCCCACTGAGGAAAATGCAAATCAGATGAATAATAATTTCCACTGAGCTGAAGGATTTCATTAGATTGTGTCATCCAGGATGATCTGAAATGAAAGGAAATCCACTAAGGTTATAAAATTTCCAAAAAAAAAAAGGACCTAAACCTAAAATAGCACTACTCTCTCAAGATCACAGATCTCAAAAGGTCTTGTGTTTTTCAAACCAGACAGCAATAAATGAAAGGCATACCTCCCCGGATGGGCCCACTTCAAGGCTGTGGGGACAGAGGAGTTCCTGAGGCCACTTGCTCACCTGTGGCTCCCCCTCACTTGGGCAGAAACAAAGCCACTTTGAAAGAATTTACCTTGTCAGGCAGTGTTCTGTTTACCGGGCCTAATCCTAAACCTCAGAAATGAAAAGCTCTTAAATCTTGAAAGAGATGGGACTACTTCAGATCAGAATGGAGTGCCTCACACACAGCCCGGGGCGGTGTCTGGACAGGAATTCCTGAGTGCTTTAAATTGTATACCTGGAAAATGAATCAGCAGAGTCATGGCTACTCATTTTCATGGGTAAATTAATTCAACATATCTTCCTTTTATCTAGAAAAAAAGAAACCTACTATAGACACGTAAACATTGCCATAAACCACATTAGTTTTGTTGCCTACAGCAACTCTGACAAACAGGAAACATGTACATTAATTCAAGTCCTGCCTTTGTTCTACGTTAAGTTACTCCTAAGCATATCCTTATCTAACAAACCTGTGTTTGGAAAAGTATGAGAGGTTTGAGAGCTTGGGTGGACTATGTGGATAATTAGCTGTTGTTGGTTTCTTTCTTAAAGTTTTCAGAGTCTAGTAAGATAAATATGTTGGATCAATGGACAAAAAGATAAATAGATTGATAGATAATCAATTGATTGACTGATAGTAAAAATATAAACAGCTAAAACAGATAGAGCATAGAAGTACGTGAGGAAAACTCAAGACAAAATGTGAAGCTTAGTGCTTAGTGCTTAGATGTTTCACTCGGAATAGAGTTTCAAATTGTGCAGTTTCTCTTTAAACATCAATTTCTTAATTAATCATAATTATTTGTGAATTATTTCATTTCTGTGATTTTAAAGCAGTAGTGGGGGCTGGCACCATGGCGTAGTAGGTTAAGCCTCTGCCGGTGGCGCTGGCATCCCATATTGGTGCCAGTTCGTGTCCTAGCTGCTCCTCTTCCAGTCCAGCTCTCTGCTATGGCCTGGGAGAGCAGTGGAAGATGGCCCAAGTGCTTAGATCCCTGCACCTGTGTGGGAGACCTGGAGGAAGTTCCAGGCTTCTAGCTTTGGCCTGGCCCAACCCTGGCCATTTGCGGCCATCTGGGGAGTAAACCAATAGATGGAATATCTCTCTCTGTCTCTCCTTCTCTGTGTTTGTAACTCCACCTCTCAAATAAATAAACAAAATCTTTAAAAAAATATGAAAAGCAGTAGTGGAAGAATTTCTTTTGTGCTGAATCCCAGGACTGTGTGAACCACCTGGGACGGGAATAAAGCTACTCTACTGGATGCCTATGTGATAGATCACCATCTGTGACACAGGCTCCTGCCCCCACCCTTTGCTATATGCTACATACGTCAAATAGAGACAAACTCCCTGTAAATGACAACATTTTGGAAAAAAAACAGAGTCCACCCCTTCATCACAGAAGCATAATAAGTGGAAACTTTGTAAGAAAATGTTCCTGGGGCTGGTGCTGTGGTACAGAGGGTTAACGCCCTGGCCTGAAGCTCCGGCATCCCATATGGGCCCTGGTTCTAGTCCCGGCTGCTCCTCTTCCGATCCAGCTCTCTGCTATGGCCTGGGAAGGCAGTAGAAGATGGCCCGGGTCCTTGGGCCCCTGTACCCATGTGGGAGACCCAGAGGAAGCTCTTGGCTCCTGGCTTCAGCTCCTGGCGCAGCTCCGGTCATTGCGCACATCTTTGGAGTGAACCAGCGGATGGAAGACCTCTCTGTCTCTACCTCTCTCTGTAACTCTGTCTTGAAAATAAATAAAATAAATCTTTAAAAAAAAGAAAGAAAATGTTCCTAGGCTTGAGGGGCCCAGGGCCAGCGAGAAGCACCTGCTCACACCGGAGCGGTGAATGTCTAAAGTGCTTCAGCATAGCGATCTCCTTGGTTTGCAAGGGCCTTGGCGATAACTTGTGGTTGTTCAAAGCCCCAGCCTGTGCTTTGGGAAAAGGAGATTCAGAGAGGTTAAGCCACTTGTGAACGGTCACTCAGCCTGAAACTAGGAGGCTCTGAGCAGAAGCAGGAGTCCTCTTCTTCAGGGGCCAAGCAGGTGGGTTTTCCTTAGAGGGGAAGAAGATGTGTCCTGAACACTGCTTTGAAGATCCTTAAGACGCTCTTTGTCCCGGGTGAGCAGAGCACGGCACTCTTCCCCTTCCCCTGCTGTCGGCCCCAAGGCAGCTGCAGCCGCTTAGCCGGAGGCTCCGTGCTGGGAGGGCCTCAGCTGCCTCTCTGCCGCAGCCTCCCGTTACAGCAGCCATGACTGTCACCCATACGCAGCTCTGAGGAGCCTGCCTCTCCACATGGGCCCTTTCTACTCAGCAACATCGCGCTTGCTCTTGAACTTCAGCGTGGCTCAAACCAGTGCAGACGAAAGGTGACCCGCTGACTGTCCACTGAGCCCTGCCCTCAGCCTCTCCTTCTCAGAGAGAGGCTTCGCTGCTCAGCTGTGCAAGCCAGGAGCCCTTTAGGTCATTCCTCATGTTTCCTCTCCCTTGGCATCATCACAGTGATGACCCGTGAACTTCCACGCCCCAGGAAATAGCTCTTGGACAATGTGTGTGCACCATTGCATTTAATCTTCATGTTGGAGGAACTCCCAATAGTTCTTGTCGTAAGTAAAGAGGATACATAACATCTACAGAGTACTGTTTGCTGTGTCATCTATCTATCTATCTATCTATCTATCTATCTATCTATCTATCTATATCTATATCTATGTCTATCATCTACCTGTCTTTCTATCTATCTATCTATCCATCTATCTATCTACCATCTACCTGTCTGTCTATCTATCTATCCATCTATCTATCTGTCATCTCCCTCCCTCATTTTGGGGGCAGTGGCAGATGCTTCTCACTGACTCATTGATCTTCCCACAGGTGAACAAGAGAAGGACCTACAGAGATTCTGCCTGTGTACTTGAGTGGCTCTGCTCTAAGTCGTTCCTAAGTGCTATGGAACAACTGACCCTGACTTATCTTCTGAGAGTGTACCTTCAGAGCATGTGTACCTTGCTTCTGGCCCCAGTTTCAGCATCTGTGGTTGTCTAGCCTCTTCACCCAGACCCCAAGCCCTGCTGGGTGCTGGATGTCCTCAGAATCTCTTTGTCCCATGGATGCAGCATGTGGAAAGTTCCTTCCTGCACTCCACACACAGACCATGAGAGGTGTGCCTCTCCCAACGCCTGCTGGATTTGGGGCCCCGCTCCATGCCTGTGTGAGTAGCCACAAGGAACATTCTTCCTAGAAGGGGTCACACCTTCCCTTCACGTGGCTGTGGCATTGCTGCCCTGGCTCCTCCACGCCAGTGTGCCTGGTGCTCTCTTGTTAGATGATGGTGCAGGAGAAACACAAAGCAGCCCTCATCTTCTTTGTCCTCCCCCCACCAGCCACTCTGAAACAGTGGTACGAGGTCACTCCAAAAGTTTGTGGGAAATGGAATTAAAAGATAAAGGTATTTTGATGCAAGCCATTTTTTGAAAGTCATAGGCAGTGTTTATATGATATGCATTTTCCACAAACTTTCTTTTTTTTAATTTTTTTTATTTTTATTTTTTTGACAGGCAGAGTGGACAGTGCGAAAGAGACAGAGAGAAAGGTCTTCCTTTTGCCGTTGGTTCACCCTCCAATGGCCGCCGCGGCTGGCGCGCTGCGGCCAGCGCACCGCGCTGATCCGAGGGCGGCCGGGGCACTGCGCTGATCCGATGGCAGGAGCCAGGTGCTTCTCCTGGTCTCCCATGGGGTGCAGGGCCCATGCACTTGGGCCATCCTCCACTGCACTCCCTGGCCACAGCAGAGAGCTGGCCTGGAAGAGGGACAACCGGGACAGAATCCGGTGCCCCGGCCGGGACTAGAACCCGGTGTGCCGGCACCGCAAGGCGGAGGATTAGCCTATTGAGCCACAGCGCCGGCCTATTCCACAAACTTTCTAAAGTCCCAACTTGGGGCTCCCACTTCTGAATGATACATCCTCCACCTGCACTGGGCAGAAAGGCTCTTGGCCGAGACCCAGAAATTTCAGCCACAGAAATAAGGGACATTTGCTCCATGTATACAACTGTCTACAACATTAGATTTTGACCTGGTAAAGGATGCAATTTAACGCTCTTTCCCTTGCAAAATTCTAGCCTGTAGACCAAGCATCTTGCTTCACACTCTAACACAACTCTGTCAGTCAAAGCTAAGAACAAATTTGTTCTAACCGGCACCTGCTCTTTCTTTAGACTCTGAACCTCATTCGTGCAGTGGGCTAGAACCTTCTGCAGCAACACGGTTTGCTGCATGTATTATAGGTAAAAACATATCTATATAGCTTTAAAAATACTAACCTCAGGGCAGTGTTCAGTAGAGCAGTGTTTGGGACGCCTACATTCCATAGCAGGATGTCTGGGTTCCCGCCCTGGCTGTGTTCTCAATTCCAGCTTCCTGCCAATGGCCACCCCGGGAGGCAGCAGGTGACAATTCAAATACCTGGATCCCGTTGACCCACACACAAGGAAGACAAAGACTGAATTCCACACTCTTGGCTTCTGCCTGGCCTGGCTCGGGCTGTTGCAGGAATTTGGGGAGTGAACCAATGGATGGAAGATCTCTCTTTGTCTGTGTCTCTGCCTTTCAAATAAAGTGCAAACTAATAAAAAGCTGAAAGCTACATTCACCTGATTACATTTGCAGCATTCCTGGTACACGGGACAGGGCTGAACCTCGGTGTCTTCCTCCGCTCCTGCAGCTGCTCTAGGAGTCAAAGCCAGGTCCCCCGGATGCAATCATGCTTTTCTACTTTTCCTGCCCCTCCGAGGTGCTGAGGGAGTCAGTGAGGCAAAGCCCCTGCAGAATAACTTAAGGGACCAGCTGCGAATTCTGATGTTTTTTTTTTTTTTTTCTGTGAAAGTGGTGCCTTTCCTGGAACACCCGTCATGGAGCAGACACTGGCTTGAAGGGGCCAATACCGTTCCCTCCTCCAGGAATCACAAGAGGTGACATTTGCAAGCCCCTGCAGTCAGATGGGAGGCACTTGGGTAAGCTTGAGATGAACAAAGAAAGTGGGCAAAGTGTGGACTACTTCAAGGCTAGGGGACAACTCTCTCTCTCTCTCTCTCTCTCTCTCTCTCTCTCCCAGTCATCCTTGACAGTCTGAAGAGAGAGTCCATTAACCCCCATGAAGACCAGAGGCCTTGGTCCCACAGGATGGAAGGAGCCAGATGCCCAGAGTCCCTGCACCGCCATCTGCAGTGTTGTCCTGCCCTGGCTAGGACACCAGCGAAGCTTCATTGGCTGTCACGGGGCTGTTGACAGTTTGCCTCAGCAGTCAGTGTTAACGACCTAACAGACTCCTGGGACAGACACAGTAGCCCTTTGACTGTCCCCCAGGCTCTGCAGGCACCTGTTCCTCTCCTCAACGTTGGCTGGGACATCGCCACAGCGAGGACGACAATAGTAGTGATGGCTGCCAGGGACCGAGGCTCTCCTAGAGCGGTCTCTTGCTAAAGAGTTGACAAGTACCAAGATAGTAGAGCTCTGTGATGGTTCTGTGAACCACCTTTCCACTGGCAGATGAGGAAACTGGGTCTACACAACCTACCTCGCTTGTCCCAGGTCTCTGCAGTGAAGAACAGAGAGCTGGGTGTCGAAGCTGGGCTCTCAGGGCTCCAGAGCCCTGACTCTGAGCTCCTGCACTGCACGCCTGCCGGCACAGAGCATCCAGACATCTGCAGCCCCTGCAGTGCACACAGACCTCACACCCAGCAGCCGGCCCCCATGGTCTCAGGGTTCCCCTCTGCAATGACACAGGGCTTTGCAGTCATGAATTCCAGGCTACAAGAGGCTCTGGCAAGCCTGACAGGGCTCCTTGTGCTTATTCTCTGATCAAGCTCCAAGAGGCAAAAACCCACCTCATAACTGGAGAACATACCAGGGGCTATTAGTGAAATTCAGTGGGTCGGTTCCAGAAACATACTGAGTTTCCAGAAACAACGGATGGGGAGAGGGACCCAGCCTGGAAGGCTCAAGGTGTTTTCTGTAGCACTCTGGGAACAAAGCCATTTCAGCCAGTTCTGGTCACAGGGCTCTCTGCTGTGGGAAAGTGCTTACTGTGTCCTAGTCAAGATTTCCTTGAGTTGTTCTCTTCATCTCTCTCACATGTCCGTGCACACTTCTAAGAAGCAAAGAGCAACCAGAGACAGAGATATTGTCCATGTGTGCACGATCCTGCCTCTGGAGCAGGCAGATCAGGGAAACTCAAAGTGGAAAGGAGCATGGAGCCTGGGCAGGTGGTGAGACCTGGCTTCCTTGGAGGTAGAAAGAAGAGCAGGGGTGTAGAGGAGGAAAGGGACAAGGCAGAGGAGTGTTCACCGAGGGGAAGGTGCAGTGAGCTGTGTGGTACTGCTGGTTTCCTCTGAATCCCCAACTTACTTAGATAGGAATACTTTATGCTATTTTTAATGTATGTGGATATTTTTGCCTAAGTAAATAGCACATATCAGTAAAAGTAAGAACTGTTACCATGTGCCCAGGATGCGCCATGCCTATTAGCCATATCTGACACATCGATCTTTTGCATGACCTAACAGAAATACACAGATTATTTCCAGCTTTGTATGTGAAGTTCAAAGAGGTGAGGAGATTTTCTCTGAGTCTGACAACCCCAAAGGTGGGGTTGGAGATCACAGCCAGAGCTGGGAGTGTTAAGCATCGTCCTGGTGTCTACAGTTTGCGGCAACACGCTCGCTTTCCGGACAGCACCCAGCAACCACGTGGTGATCAGTGGACACCCTCCTAATGGGATTCACCATGCAACACGGAAGATGTCCTTCTCACTTCGGGAGACGGCTGCATGGGCTGTGAGAAGGCACTGGGGCAGATCTCACCGGGAATCTGATCCAAGGTCAGGGTTTTCTGCCATGGGTTAAGCGCTCACGTGTGCGGCAAGGGCTCGTGGGGAGCCATGAAGTCTGCAACACCTGCCGAGGCACCAAGGATGAGAGAGATTTAAAATTCAGAGTGCACATTTGCCTCTGGGCCATGAGAAGAATTTCATTTTGTCAACAGCAGAAAGGTGGAAACAGGACTTTTTGAATTCCAGAGCCAGCTCAGCTCCTTGGTCTGCTCTTTAAATGTCTCGAGACCTTGAACTTCTCTGTCTGCAGCTTCTTCACCAGCAGAAGTGTAGCGGTGGTGACTCCTGTGCAGCTCTGTGATCAGGATGAGCCTAAAACTTCTGAACAGCACGTCACACAATTCCTGGCAGAGTCTGGGATCAGAAGGCACACCTCCTGGGCTTTTTTTTTTTAATTTTTTGACAGGCAGAGAGAGAGACAGAGAGAAAGGTCTTCCTTCTGTTGGTTCACCCCCCAAGTGGCTGCTGTGGCTGGCGCACCACGCTGATCCAAAGCCAGGAGCCAGGTGCTTCCTCCTGGTCTCCCATGTGGGTGCAGGGCCCAAGCACTTGGGCCACAGCAGAGAGCTGGACTGCAAGAGGAGCAACTGGGACAGAATCTGGCGCCCTGACAGGGACTAGAACCTCAGGGTGCCAGAGCCACAGGCGGAGGATTAGCCTAGTGAGCCATGGCGCCGGCCCAGGATGATGGGCTTTTAACAACAGCATGTCACGTAGAACACTGGTTACCCTCACAGCCACGTCTTTCCTCATAGAGGTGCTACCTGGCCAAAGGTGCTACCTGGCCACCTGCTGGATGAATAAGGATGTCTGGGGGAAAAACAACTTAACAGAGACCAACATCATGGAGCTGAGGCCTTTGACACTGGTCACTTTCCTTTTGACAGACAGGTTTGGTGTGCAAACTTCTTACCTGTAGAGCCCACCAGTCCTGGACTGTGCACATCTCAACCATGTCTACCTGGTGTGGCTGAATTGTGGGCCAGGTCGTGACGCTGCATCCACCATTCCTCAGTGTTACTGTGGATTCGTTCTGAGAGTATGAGCGCAGTGGGGGCAAGAGGCATGGAGTTACAACACAGACCCTGGGAGCCGGGTGAAAGCAGGCCAGAGGAGAGCAGCCCGCAGACTCTTTTATTTCAGTTGGTACAGCAGCTTATATAGCCAAGGCAGCCAATCCGGTCAAGGGGTGGTTTATGCCCTAACCAATCACAGCCTGTTGCCAAGCAGGCTCCATTGCCAGGTGGGTTTCGAAGCCATTCCTGAGTAACTGACATTCGCTTGCCAGAGGCCATCTTGGCATGGCCTTCTCATCCCACCACACCTCAGCTCTCTCCCTCCTCCCAAGAGGCTCGAGGGAATAGGACTGAGTACAAGTGGACATTGTAGTCAGGGGTAGAGACCCCCCCAATCCCTCCCAGGGGCAGAGTGGGGGTCCCACAAGTCCATGGAATGGAACTTCTTTGAAAACTGTAAGCCTGGAAAGGTGGCACTCGGGGAGATGGGGTGACGGGAGGATCCCTTTCCCCTGGTTGTCTGAGGACAGAAGCCAGCCTGTCCTGTTTGGATTCTGGGGGACCACAGATTGAAGTCCTGATGGTCCAGCTTGCAGTTCAAGGATTGGACAATGAGGCAAAGCAAGACTCAGACACAGGAGCTCAGGCAGAGCAGGGCAGGGAGAAACGCCCAGGAACCACGGTCAAAACTGGAAATAAAGTGTAACTAGGAAAGCAAATAGGTCTGAAGGGATGCCTAAGAATTAGAATTAAGAATTATTATAATTATTATAATTAAGAATTATTGGCTGGGCCACATGCATTGGCCAGGGGATGGGGAACTTGGGCCATATTCCCAGGAGGTTGCCAAGCAATAGCCTGGACTTCTCCAGGCTGGGCTCACTTACGTTCCCCTTGCTCCTCTCTGCTCTGTAGAAAAGATGTATGTTTCTGGAATTGGCTCATTGCATTTCACAGGTAAGTTCTCCAGTTAAGAGATGAGCTTCTACCTCCTGGAGCCATGTCTGAGATTGCCCAGAGCCTTTCCAAAGCTGGAACACGTGACTGCAAAGCTGCATGTCATTGCAGATGGGAACCCTGCGATGGAGGTATTGATGCTGGCTGCTGGATGGGGCATCTGTGTGCTTGCATAGTCACTGTTGTCCAGGTGCTCCGCCCTGGGAGGTGTGCAGTGCATGGTTCACAGTCAGTCTTCATAACCCAGCCTCTGTCTGGTGCTCATGCCAATTGCCCAGGCAGCTGCTCAACTTCCCTGCAGGGAGATACAGTATCAGCCTCTCGGAGTTCATGCCACCCAGTGTCTGGAGCTGCACGGTTTCCTCTTATTCCTGTATATCATCTGACTCCCCTTTCCCCTTCACCTACCTGGGAGCAGATGCCAAGAGAATGCCAATGCAGACCCCCTGAATTCTACCCTAATTAGGTTTCAGTGATGATAGGAAGGGGTTAAGTGAGCCACCGACTATGCAGTGCTTGTGTGTGCAGAGTGTTGGGCACAGTCATGGGCTTTTCGTAGGACCACAGGGGCTGGCACCCTGGCTGTCTGCCTGTCTTCTGTAAGGGTTCTTGTCTTCATCCTATCACCTGCCCTGCCAGGTCTTCCTTACATTCTGGTTTCTTGTTTTTCAGCTCTTTTCTGGGCTCCGTGACTTCTTAACAATCCTGCTCTGTGGGGAGATGCTAGAGGCTGGGTCCAGACATCTTTCCTACTGCGAGATCTTGGCACAATCTGTGTAAGAAATGGCAAAGTTTAATGCTTGCCAATTCCCAGAAATAAGAACAGAATGTCCATCTCCTGTGAAACATAAATGCAGTGTGGCCCAGCACACCCATAATTACATGCCGAAGTCACTCTCAGACACTTTGAGGTAAAATAGCAGGGGACTTTTGAAATTTGTGGGGAAGATATGATATTCTTACACAAGAAGAATGTATTCAGGATGAAAAATAAGACGTTTAGCACACTTTGCTACCTTAGAATTAGAAAGCCACATTAACGGGCATCCCAGTGCTAAGAAGTGTCATGCATCTATTGTGAGATTCCTCCATCTCAGGCATCTCTACAGATGGTGATTATTTTGTCAAATGCACCATGGATTGTTTAAGCAACGCAATCACATTATCCTGTAAAACTCTCAGCACAATGGGAACTTTCTGAAGCACAGATCAGACACCCTATCCCCATGTTGAGCCCCCTGGAACCCTGACCTCTGCGTTTAGCTCTAGGAAAGCTCTTCCTTCTGTGGCCAGCAGTCCAGAAGGCCACAGAAACAACCACATGGCCTGTGTTTCGGGAAGAGCCTCGGGCTTCGCTCCTCCTGGCAGTAACTTGCAGAGAGGATCACGGATGGTGTTCCACACACCTCTCATTTTCTGTCTTCCACTGCCTCACAGGATGTCTCGATTTTACTTTAATGCAAACAAGAAAAAAGCTGGTTTTAAAAAGTAATTTCACCTAAGTAGTAATGAAGGCAAATATAAACTAAAAGCAAAGACACACAGCATTCAGTCCCTATCTGTGTATTGAATCACCCAATGGTGATTGGTGATTCATCAATAATGAGGCCTCAAAGCTGAACTTGATGGATGTCTGCCATGAGGGACCCTGACATACAATGCTGTTAGGGACCATAGGACATCCCAGATCCAGGTACAGAAGATGTTCATGGAGCATCCTGAACGGTTTGTCTTTAAGATTTATTTATTTATTCTATAGACAGAGGGAAAGACAGAGATGGGGAGGGAGAGAGGGAGAAAATGGGAGAGGGAGAATGAGAGAGAGAGAGAGAGAGAGGAGAGAGAGAGATCTTTCATCTGATGGTTCATTTCCTAAGTGGCCACAATGGCTGGATCTGGTCCAGGCTAAGGTCAGGAGCCAGGAACACCATCCAGGTCTCCCTTATGGGTGGATGAGGCCTGAGACTTGAAATATTCTCTGCTGCCTTCCTATGTGCCTTAACAGGAAGCTGGATCAGAAGCAGAGCAGCCAGGGCTCAAACCAACCCTCTGATATGGAGTACTTGGTCACAAGTGATGACTTAACTTGCTGAAGCACAATATTGGCCACATGAATGATATTTTTTAATGTAAATGACTTTGAGTTTCAATCACAAGAGAACAATTTCGTTGTAGTCTGTGCAATAATATTTTGGTGAAAAAATGCATGAGTTGTAATGACAACTAACAGTAGATGAGAGAAGAGCAAGGCTGTTTGCATGAAACACTTGTGGGCCACACTGTGTGCAAATCAACTCCATCCAAGATGATTTATTGTAATTTTTTAGATGAGCAAATATTCAGAAAGCTTAGGATGCTAGCAAAAATATGATGACTGGGTGTTGAATGGATACTTAGTACCAGGTTAGAATGCCTCTAGTTCTAAGTCTATCCAAGCACTTTTTGCCTTTTCACCAGCTATGTGTGATACTGGTACACATGGAGCTGTCATTCACTGTTGTAGGAAAGCAAGAAACCAAAAGTGAGTGGGTGACAGATCGCAGAAAGCTGTTTGGCCCTTGAGATGGTAAAGGTAGTCCACCAGGGTCTTCAATGCTTTCTTTGTGAAGGACAGAATGTCAGCGAGGAAAATGCTTGGGGAAATGGGTTACCCAGAGACCCCAGAGTGAATTCTACTGTCTACTCATAGAACACTTGTCTTTTTATTAAGATTATTTACTTCTTTGAAAGGCAGAGTTATACAGAGAGAGAAGGAAAGGCATAGACAGAGAGAGAGGTCTTCCATCTACTGGTTCACTCCCCAATAGGCCACAACAGCCAGAGCTGTGCCAATCCGAAGCCAGGAGCCAGGAGCTTCTTCTGGGTCTCCCATGTGGGTGCAGAGGCCCAAGAACTTTGGCCATCTTCTACTGCTTTCCCAGGCCATAGCAGACAATTGGATTGGAAGTGGAGCAGCCGGGACTTGAATCAGCATCCATATGGGATGCCAGAATTGTAGGCAATGGGTTTACCCGCTATGCCACAATGCCGGCCCCTATTACCATGATTTTATTCTTAAAACATTTCTCAGAGGTGGGAGGGATCTTATTTGCAGGAATAACAGGGAAGGAAGGAATGAAGGGGTCAAGTTTTCTCACCAAGGTCTGTACCTGTCTGACAGTTTATTGCCTTCCTCTCACTCTACTCATTTCATCACTCCAGGGGAGGCCTGAGCCTGTCTTCTATTTTTATGTGACCCTCACCAGTGGCTCCACACTCCCTCTGCTTTTGCTGGGCAAGCCAGCAGCTGAGAGGTCCTCTGTCTAGGGCAGGCAGGCCATCATCTCCTCTCCCTTCTCTGAGGCCATGGGCAGAGGGAAAGTGAGGATGTGGCTATTAGCAGCCATTGCCCCATATATCAGTCTGTTTCCCAGAACTCTTTGAGGGCTGCCTAGAAACTTCACGTCTGCTGGACGCACTCAAGTACTCAAGCCATGGGCTGTGGCCAAATTATCCGCACATTCCTTTATTTCTCAGAAGTTAAGGAATAGAAGGGCATTGCTGCAACTCTTGAAACAGCTGTGCGAGCTGTTAGAACAGGTCTACAGCAATGTATCATTAAAGAGATTATAAATCCTGTATCTTAACTACATCAGCACCATCACACACTGCTGTTCACTTTCACTGACTTCCAATGATCGGAGAACATAGCCATAAACACCTGGAGAGCAGTAGGTGCCATGGAGCTTCGAGGACCACGCTCTATCAATGAGGGGGAACAGCACTTTGAGAGCAGCTAAGTACACCTAAGACCCTTTCTATCATCTTTCAAAAACATTTTTCCATGTAAATAGTGGAAAGGACATAATTCAATGCCATTTAAAATTTTTTTTCATTGTATTTGTAAGAGAGAGAGAGAAAGAGAGAGAGAGATCTTTCATCAGTGGGTTCACTTAACACGTGCCTTGTCAGCCAGGGCTGGGTCAAGCAAACGCCAGAGACCACATCTCAATCTGATCTCCAAAGTGGAGTGACATGGACCCCAGTCCTCGGGTCATCAGATGCTATCTCCCAGGATGCACACTGACAGAAAACCAGAATCAAGATCACACTGGGACTTGAACAGTCACCATGCTGTAGAGGCAGGTACCCCAGGAGGTGTTTTAACTGTTGTGCCGAGGGCTTGCCCCATCCAGTGCCATTTGTGTTGCTTATTTCCCACACGATGTGAGTTTACCAGCTTATCTCCCATTTGCACTTGCTCTTCCTTCTGTCTGCTGTCCCTCCTCTGTGTATTTTTATGGCTGCTCAGGACTCTCCTCAGTGCCATTCCGTCCTGGTCTTTCCTCACCAGCCAGTATCCAGGGCTTCTCTGCCCTGCCTGCACAGCCTGTGTTACTCATTAATGTATTCCGCATGATTTTCCTTTGAGACATTCATCACTATTTTATCTATCTATCCATCCAGCTATCATCTATCATCAGTTGATCTCATCCATCTCATCTATCCTTCTGTCTAGCCATCTATCCAATTCATCTACCCAACCATTCATCTATAATCTCTCTGTCTGCTGTATGCCTATTTGTCTAACTATCCAACCATCTATCCATTCATCCACATAATTATTCATCTATCTGTCGATTGATCTATCTATCTATCTATCTATCTATCATCTATCTATCCACCATCTATTGATCTACCACCTATATCTATTAACCAAGTGAGCTAGCTAGCTAGATAACTATCTGTATTCATCATGCAGACATATGTATTATTTGTGCTTTATTTAGTACTGTACTACTATTCTTAGAACAGGTGTTGAACTGAATTTGAACTCATTTATACAGGAAAAAATGGTATTACTGTATCCACTTTGCAAAGGAGGAAACTTGGATTCAGTGACACTAAATATTTGCTTAATATCAAAGCAAAAGAAAGAAAAAGTTCTGTGAAGACCCCAGGGTTCAGACTCTTTACCCTTCCACCTGTCAATCTAACTCCAGTTTAGACAGGCAGGGTTTGTTCTCCAATGTAACATAGCCACTGTTCTGTGCTCACTCAATTGCTATTAGATATGCATGATGTGGTAAGTACTGTTCTACAGCACAAGGCTACAAAACTGGAAAAGCTCTCTGTTTTCAAGAATTTCAATTTAACAGGAGACACACATATTAAAAGAAATCCTACAAACTAATGAGAAGACAGGATCTAAACCAATTAAGGAACAGCAGCGAGTCTGGAATTATACAGTTATCATATACACAGAGCCTATTAACTCTCGGTCGATCTTGGCATGTAGAAATACCAAAAATAACATGAAGATTAAGTAGCTCTTTGTGGTGAGATGCATGGCATTATGTAGCGGGTAGTAAATTCAGGCCGAATACAATGACACTGAATGACTCTCACAGAGACCTCTGTAGCCTTTAAATCTGAAAGTGATTCTGTGAATTTCAGGCAACAGATTTACATATGGTCATATGGAGTGCTTACAAGTATGGACAATAATATTATAGGCTTCACAATTGTCAAGAATGTGCACTCAAAAAAGTGTTTACTTTTGAGCAATAATGTGATTATAAATTGTCATGTGGGTTATAACAGATATATTGTCAATAGCACAGATATCCTTATGTAGTAAGCTGTGCAAGGCACTTGAATATGTGGTGACAAACTGCTTCTCCCTACAGAATTAAGTGACTACTAGGGAGACAGACCAATGGATAAAGTGTGAACATAACTGCCCTGGGGATAGACCAACATGCAATAGGAAATAAGGGAAGAAACGCCTGAACCCTTCTGAATTACTCACTGGGAAAACCTCGTGGATGAATGTGGAGGGCGTAATGGCCCCTAGGATGCCAACATCCTATCCACTGTAACCTGCAAAAGAGAATTCAGACTGTGGATAGAGTTAAGTCTGCCCCACAGCTGACCTTCAGACAGGGGGATTATCCTGGACTGGTCATGTAATGAGAACAGTCCCGGGGAGCGGAGAGCCTCTGCCAGAGACAGCATGTAAGGAAGGAGACAAGAGCAGGGGCGGGCAGCAAGGTGACCACCGCTCCACCTGCTGTGCCTGACCTGAGGGAGCCCTGACCTTTGGAACCCAGGAGGCAGTGGGTGACGGGAAGACAAGGACACAGAGCCTCCCCTAGCACAGCAGGAAGAGCATGGCCTCAACCACTGGGTTTCTAGCCTGACCTCTAGAGCTGCAAGATAATACATTTGTGCTGTTTATGCTGCTAGGTTGCAATAATTATTGACATCAGGAAGCTAACTTGTAATGTTATATTATCTTTACTTTCCCTCACCTCCTCAACAGGAGCTGGTACTGGTCCAGGTGGAGAGTTCATCCTCCCCTAGCCAACACTTTAATGAATTTCACTAAGCCTGGAATTTTTTTTTTTTGCTACATTTAGCAAGTGTATATTCAATTGTAAGAGCTACAAATTTTATCACAATCAAATATATTAATACAAACCACCATAAATAATTGGATTTATGTTTATAGAATTGGGGGCTTTAGGGTATTAATTATGTCATATTTTGTTTTTGCTTAATTTGATTGTGTTGTTCTGATTTACTTTACTCTATTTAAAATTTCTTAGCAGTACTGACAAATGCAATTCAATGTTGCATATTTAATTTGCTTTCATCAGACTAATCACTTAATATTTCTATTTTAAAACATTTTTTATGTATGCCATAATCAATGATGCATTAGTAAAGAATTCTAAGGCATTAAAAGAATGAACGTTACTTTCCTATTTATGTTTTTTAATATTTATCTTAGCACATCACATTTCTTTGTATAGATTTTTTTTGACAGGCAGAGTTAGACAGTAAGAGAGAAAGAGAGAGAAGTCTTCCTTTTTCTGTTGGCTCACCCCCCAAGTGGCTGCTACCACTGGCGCTGCACCAATCCGAAGCCCGGAGCCAGGTGCTTCCTCCTGGTCTCCCATGCGGGTGCAGGGCCCAAGGATCTGGGCCATCCTCCACTGCCTTCCCGGGCCACAGCAGAGAGCTGAACTGGAAGAGGAGCAACCGGCATAGAATCCAGTGCCCCAACTAGGACTAGAACCCAGGGTACCGGCACCACAGACTGAGGATTAGCCTAGTGAGCCATGGCGCCGGCCTCTTTGTATAGATTTATGACTTTGTCTGGAACCATCTTTCTACCTGAAGAATATTCTTTATCCCCTTGAACATTTCTTGTCAGTTTGCAATAAAAGCTATGCATTAAGCAACAGTAGCAAATTACCTGCTAGAAATATATATTCTCAGTCATGTTTTGCCTCAGAAATTCCATATTTGTTCTTCATTTAAGAAGCACATTTTCAGTGCCAATAAAATTCTGGGATATCATTTATTTTTAATTCTTTAAAAATGTCACTCCATTGTCTTCTGGCTTGCATAATTTCATGTGTGATGTCTTATGTATTTCCTGTGTATCACAAACTTGAGATTGCGCAGATTGCGCAGATTGCTGGTAAGAAAAGAAACACTGTGACCATTTTGGCAGACAGTTGGGTAGATCCAACTGGTACACAGAGTTACTTCTTAGCTCAGGAATTCCATTACTAGGTATTTACCCAAGGGGTTGGAAAATAGTTCTCCTCCCCACAACTAGGACATGAATGTTCACAGCAGCATTATTCTTATTAGCAAAGGAGGGAAATGGTACTCACAGTCATCTATTGCTGAGCTAATAAATACCGTATGAGATAATCACAGAAGAGCATATTATTTAGCATATAAAGGAATGAAATTCCAATATACGCTGTCACGCAGATAGAAAGATTCTGCTGGGCAAAAAGAGGCAGACACAAAGGGGCAAGTATTTTATGATTCCATCTATAGGGAATGCACAGAGTGGTTAAATCCATAGAGGGAAGACTGTACTTTAGTGTTTCCTAGGAGCTAAGAGGAAGAGCAGAAAGGGAGTGATTGCTAATAGGTATGGAGTTGCTTGTTGTGTGGTAGAATGATCTGGAAACAGAGTGATGGTTGTACACTTTTGTGACTATCATAAAGCAATTGATTTGTACACACTAAAATGCTGAATGTTATACTGTAAGATTATACATCAATAAAAATATAAAGTTTATTTCTACTGTCTGAATCCCAAGTTTGGAGCCCCTGCCTTGTGGGTAGCTTACCTGCTGCATGACCCAAGAATCTGCTTTACTGATCCTGTAGCTCAGAACACCAGGAGGCGCCAGCTCATTGAAGAAGGAGACTTGGTTCTAGAGGGGCCTCATCACATGTGCTGCTAAGAGCAATGCCACAGCTCTAAGTACACAGAAGGGGCTAGAAGATGTGTTTCTTTTCCAAGACAGTGCTACTCACTGGCCATTACCCTTTTACGGAAAGGGGAGTTGGGGGCTAAATTATGTCCCCCTAAAGTTTGTATGTTGAAGCCCTAACACCCAGTTTATCAGAACATGACTGCTTTGTAGAGATAGGGTCTTTAAGCATGGGTGTTTAGTGCCACAGTAAAGCAACCCCTCGAGATGCCTGCATCCCATGTTGGAGAGCCAGATTCAACTCTGTTACTACACTTCTCACTCAGCCTACCCAGCGATGCAGCAGATGGTGCTTCAAATACCTGGTTCCGTGAAAACCATGTAAGAGACTTAGACTGAGTTTCAGTCCCCTGGCTGTGGCCTGACCCAACCCTAGTTATAGTGGTCATCTGGAGAGTGAACCAGGAGATGAACGATCTCTGCCTGTCTGTCTCTCTGACTTTCTAGTAAAAGGAAAATAAAATTTAAGCAGAAAGGGCCTTTAGAGCAGCGATGAAGTTAAAATATGATATATATCATGCCTTATGAGAAGAAATCTGGGTACACGGAAAGACATGAGAGATGGACACACAAAGGAAAGGTCATCTGAGGACACTGTGAGAGGTGGGCAACTACCAACCAAGGAAAGAGGCCACAGAAGAACCTACATCTTCCAGTCCTCTAGTCTTGGACTTCTCTCCTCCAGAACATTGAAACTTTTACTTTTTAAATTTTTACATTTTATTTTTTAAATCACCTAATCTGTGTTATTCATTATGGAAGCCCTAGCAAATTGATACAAGTGGTGGTAAATTCTGGAGTACATTTATCCATTTCTGCCACACTCTTGTAACCGCAAGGTGGAGCAGTTATAGGAAAAGCACAATAAAATCAGCTCCCTAATTTATAAAATGGGGACCTCAACAACTCCAAGCCAATAGCAACATTGGCACCTGCCCTTATCCTAGATATAGGAGGTGTTCTCAATCTATCTTCTTGGAGAGACTCGGTAAAGCCATTTTTCTCCAGAAACCCTGGGACTTTATCTTCCATGACTGCATCCAGAGTGGACCCAGGGAATTTTTGCTTGTTTGAGTTTGCAAAGCTTTCACGGACAACTTCAAGCTGGTGGAATTTGGGAGAGTGAAAGGATGATTTTACAGTCCACACATTGTCAGCCTACAGTAATTGTTTCTTTGGAAAAGTCATTTTCTCAGAAATACACAGGTTTTTAATCTTCATTCTAGTAAGTTCCATGTGTCAGTATCTGAGTTTAAAGTTCATGACTGGCCGGCGCCATGGCTCAATAGGCTAATCCTCCGCCTGCCGTGCCGGCACCCCAGGTTCTAGTCCTGGTTGGGGTGCTGGATTCTGTCCCAGTTGCCCCTCTTCCAGGCCAGCTCTTTGCTGTGGCCCGGGAGGGCAGTGGAGGATGGCCCAAGTCCTTGGGCCCTGCACCTGCATGGGAGACCAGGAGAAGCACCTGGCTCCTGGCTTTAGATCAGCGCGGTGCACCGGCCGTAGCGCACTGACCTTAGCGGTCATTGAGGGGTGAACCAACAGAAAAGGAAGACCTTTCTCTCTGTCTTTCTCTCTCACTGTCCACTCTGCCTCTCAAAGAAAAATAACATAAATAAAAAAATAAATAAAAGTTCATGACTGGATGAGATTCTCAAACTTCTGTTAGGTTTTTCCTCTCTTTCACAAAGATAACCTCTTCTATAGTATTTATTTTGAAAGCAGGAGATAGAAAGGAACTGAAAGTGATCTTGCCATTTGCTGTTCGTGTCCCAGATGACTGCAATAGCTGGGGCCTGAGCAGGTCAAAGCCAGAAGCTACAAACTCAGTCAAGGTCCCCTGCATAGGTGACAAGGACTCATCCAACTGCATCTTCACTTGCTACCTTCCAGGGTGTGCGCTGGCAAGAAGCTAGAGCCTAGCAGACAGCCAGGACTCAAGTCCAGGCCCTGGAATGTGGGATGTAGGCATAGTATGCAGTGTCTCAACTGCTGTACCAAATGCACGGCCTTCTTCCATAAAACCATTCATTGCCTTGAGTCTAGGAAAAAGAGGCTTAGACAGGAAGCTAATTTTCTTAGCTTGGTCTCTGTGTAACTATGATATTTTTATGTTTTTGTGGTGTTTTGTTTATGGACACCATGCATCTCTTTCTGTGACAGGTCTGGAAGTTTTTGGCTTTCCAACCCATCAGTGCTCTGTGTCTTGACTTCTAGTTGCTACTGTCTCTGCTCCCTGACCAATGATTCCTTCCCAAAGACACCTGCACACAGTATCCTGCTACTCTCAGCAAATAAGCACTAAGAGTCAAGCACAAAGTCCTTCCTGACCGCATTCCATAGAGCTGCAGGAGTCTGGGGGGATATCTGGCTTTTCTGTCTCAACCACACCAAGCCAGTGACACCAAACCAGGGCTCTGATGCACATGCAGATGGAGCCTTCCGTGGTTCACTGTTCTGATGCACTCCTGCTAGCAAGGCCTGACAGAAAGGAAGCCACCCGGGAGCTGTGCTCAGCTCCCAGAAGGAAGGTGTCCTTTGTGATCCATGTGATGGCCCAGCCATGGGCTCTGCTAGTGTCTGTGGAGAGGGGCTCCTGACTGCAAGAGAGCTCTTCCAAGTATCTGCTCCCTGCAGATGGTGAGGTCCAGCAAACTAGGGATGGAATCACCTCCTCTCCTTGAGCACAGAGGCCTGGGACAAGGAAAAGAATGTGATGCTTATCTCGTGGAAACAAAGGGGGCACTGAGGCGGACTGGGGTAGGGGGTAGGGGGACTGGGCTTGGCAGACTACAGGAGATTAGATTCACGCTAGGCTGCTTCCCCGGCTCCTGACTCTAAGATCCGCCTGGTCCATAATTAAGGAGAGCCCAAAACTGGCCCAGGAAGCATCCTTGTGTTGAAAGTTGGTCTACCACAAGCAGTCATCCCGACTCCCCCTGCAGGGTCTGATCATGCTGAGCTCACTGGATCTGAGCGGGAAAACTGGTATTTCCTGTGATAGTTACACTAGGAATTCTGGAGGACACAGTGAACCATGGGAGAAAATAGATGAGCTTTGTGTTGTACACATTGGAGCCCAAGGCACTCGGTGTATGGGCAAGCTGACTGGCGTAAATGCCAGCAGAGGGCACAGGTGCCAAGGAGGTTGGCCCCTGCGTGCTGTGTTTCCTCCGGTGAAAGGCTCTTGCGGCCTGGGTAAGAGGAGGCAGACATTCCTAGGAACAACTGCAACACTTGCTTCTGCTGGTATCTCCAGCTTTAAAGCAATCTTCGGTCAACTCTTATGTTAAACTAGCAGCTGAAAGATCCCTTGACTACCCATACATTAGGAATGCAAGTCAAAGCTCAGGGCAAAGAAGGCTGGAGCTTTCCTTTTCCAGGGACTTTTGCTTTCTTTTGTTCATTTTCCCCCAGGGCCTTCCATGCCCCTGAGCTCATGAATGGCCCTGCTCCTGTCCATCGGGCCCCTGGGCAGGCTGCCCTCTGCAAGGCCTGGCGTTTGCAGGGACTGCTCCCAGTCTCATGGAGAACAGGGTGTCCAGCCAGCTGAGCTCCCTCACCTGTGCCCTTCCTTGCCTGCCTTCAGGGAAGCCACGGCATCAGATGTCCCTAGGTCTCTGGGTTGCTGGTCTCATTCATTTCTGACACTTGGCAATTTATCTTTCTTACAGGACAAGGAACGCCTTTCAAAGAATATTCATTCTACCTGGCACTTCAATTAACGGCAGGAGCTTCTTCAGTTTCTTCTAACTTGACTTATTCCTTCCCCAGGCCTCAATTTCCATCTTTGCAAAGGGCCATCAATAATACTGACTTCATGAGTTTTTAGAAAAAAGAATTAAAAACATGTATGCGCCTGAGTGTGTGTTCGTGAGCTGAAGTTAAGCCTAGAGGAGAACATATAATGATATTTGTATGCACCTGTGCATATGCCTAAATCTACATTTACTTGAAATATATATGTAATATATGATAAAATAGGTACCAAATATTTCTATTTCTTATATATAAAGTATGCATTTATAGACACACATGCATGAGTGTGTCTGTGTGTTTGTGTGCTGCAATGTTGCTTATGATAAATGGATAAAACAGCTGTCTCAAGGACACCATTGAATAATAGGGATTGCAACTCTAAAGAACTGAGACTGGAGAGGGGCACTGAGGGTTTCTCATTGCAGGATTTACACCAATTTTTCTGACTTTGTCCATTTCTCTTTTTGCTACTTAGCTTCGAACTTAGCGCCCACCCAACCAGCAGAGAAAGTACAGCATGGCCCTCCCACACGCACAGGTCTCTCCAAGGGGGCTTCTGCAGGACCACTAACCAGGAAGAGGAAAACCATGGCTGAAGTCCTCGCTCTGGAGTGCAGGAAGTTCAACCCCTGCCGGAAAACGCCTTCTGACACAACTCTGCTGGGTATAAAATGAGCTCCGTTTTGAATGGCAGCCCGCTGTTTTTTTCTCGGCGCCCTCAGTCTAACTCTATTTCATGGTGTGTCGACTTGCCTTCTGATTACTCCAGTGTTCAGGTGCAGAGGAGTCAACGTTTCATGAAAGTGATGTCCCTGTCAGTCCCATGCATCTCATCTGGCCCCCGAGCTGTCAGAGAACAGATTGTGGAATTACCATTACAATGCAGGGGCTCCTCGCTGCAGGCAGTAAGTGCAGAGCCGGGAAGCATATGTCCCCAGCATGATATTGTAGCTTCATAGGAAGCCGTAAGGTGGAACGAAGCCAGCAGTAAGCAGCGGCTGCTAACTCTTCTGTCTGCCCGAGCCTGCACATTGTGCCATATGTCGGGGTAATTCTCAGCACAGGGGGCAGGACTCACCTTCAGCCCACCAATAACATTTCCTGGAAGGGCTCAGGGCCGCCCTGAGCTGGCCTCTAACTCTGGTAGAAAAGTGGCACATCCTGCAACCTTGGTCAGTCTTGACGAAAAAGGGGAAAGTTTTCAGGGGGAGAAAAATAATAACTGTAAGGTTGCGTGTGTCTGCTTCTACCAGTTAGTATTTGCTTCAAGGTCAGAATTTTAAAAAGGGAAGGCAAAAGGTCTTTCCGTTATTCTTGGAATGTTCTCTATTTAGAAAGAAATAGAAGTAATCACCTAATGCTACCCTGGTGAGCATGCAACATTTGAAATGTATGTTACTGGGGAGGCGATAAGACTGCCCACTGTGGATCTGCATGCGGGTGATGTTCACAGCAGGAGCAACAGTGGCTTTGGAAGAAGTGGGTGTGGGTTCAGACAGGAACTCTTCCAGTTGTGAGCTGTGAGCTATGACCTTCAGCACGACCCCAGGCGCTTGGGTCTCCGCCCAGGAAGTGCCCATTGCAGTGACTGTCCCTTATCTGGGAGCGTGCTGAGGGGTCAGTCCTCGTGGCCCAGCCACTGGTGAAGTCACGACATTTAACCCCAGGTGAGGGGATAAGGTGGTTATCACCTCAGCCTACAGTTGAGTACACTGAATGTCAAAGACCTCAGTTCAATTCCCCAACAGCACGCAGCTTTGAAGGGGAAACCTGGGATATAAGTCTAGGGCCCGACAGTACAAATCCCATAATACTCCCACCACACCATTCTGCCTGAGGAAGATAAGGAAGCAGGCGACTTACCTGCATGGCTATTCCTACGTGAACTAACATTCTAGGTCTTAAATACCCCATAATCTTAATTCATACATTTTTTAACCTATAGGGCTACTTATTTCTGACAGTATGGAAAATCCCATGCCTCCATCCACACCTCCACCCCAGCCCCCCACACCCCTCCAACTCCACATCACCCCACCCCCATCCTCAGCCCCGCCTCTGCCCCCACCCTTACCCTCACTACTACCCACACCCTTCCCTCACCTCCACCCCTACCGTTGGCCCCACCACCATTCCAACCCTAGACTTCACCCTGTGTCTACCCCCACCCCAACACACACCTCCAGTTCCATTTCACTCCACCCTAGCCCTCGGTCCCACCTCTACCCCACCCTTACCTCCACCCCCACCCCACCCCCGCCCCACTCCTATCCCCAGAGTGGCTGAGCTGGCTCCCTCATGCTTTCTGGACAGGTGTGGACTTTTCCCAACAGCCCTGGAGGCAGCGCTTGGTCAGTGGAGTCTGAGGGGTTCTGTGGGGTAATGGTAACCATGGGGTTCGAAGAAGACAAGGGGCAGGGGCCTCTGGAGCGTTGGGTAAGTCCAGTGGAACCACAGCTCAGGAGGCTGGAAGGCACCTGAGAACCACAGGGTCACAGCTGTGTGAACCTACTCAGGCTCCTGCCTCTGTCCAGATCAGCACTTGTTGGGAAGAGGAAGATAAACTCCCACTGCAAACACTGGGGGAGACGCCCTCCCAACCAAGCACCAGATACAGAAATCAAAGGAGGGGCGCTGGGCCCTGAGGGGTGAGGAGGAGAGAGGGAGGGAACAGGGCCATTCCCCTGCTGCCCCTGGCTGGGAGTGCTTCTTTGAGTCTGCTCATTGGTCTGAGTCTGCGTCAGTGCTGTGGCTTCATCCCCTCTTTGTCTTCCCCCGGGAGCCCTTCCTCCCATTGCTCTTGGGACTGAGACTCTGGGTTTTGTGAAAATTGTAGCCCAGGTTCCAACCTTGCTCTGAGCTTTCCAGTTTGTGAACTTGAAAGAACAACTTTGTCTTTGAATCTTCTGATACTGACACCTGGGAACTGGGATCCCAGGCATGGAACATGGCTTACCTGTATCTACTCAATCTTTTTTTTTTTTTTGTTAAGATTTATTTAGTTAGTTAGTTGGGGGGGGGGGGGAGAGAGAGAGAGAGGTCTTCCACCTTCCACCTCCTGGTTCACTCCCCAGTTGTCCACTAAGGACAGGATTGAGCTGGGTCAAAGCCAGGAGCTTCATCTGGGTCTCCCTTGTGGGCGGCAGCAGGACTCAAATCTGGACTCAACCCAGCACCCAGGTGAGATGCCGGCTCTGCATCATGGACTCTTTCAAGTACTTGAGCACCTGTTTGGATTCTCTGAGAAACACCAGGGCAGTTGCTGGCATCCAGGCAGTGGACAAAATGCCAAGGCGCTTCTCGGAGGGCTCTTACAGCTCCTTAGCACAGTTGTTAACGTCATGGGGACATGGTACCCAGCTCAGCACCTGGGCTACAGGAAGCATCAAGACCTGTGACACTGGCTCCTGCCCCCTTGCTTACCTTCCTGCAAGCACTTCTGTCTTCTGTGCACCCGGGGGAATCACACAACAAAGGTTTCCATTTCTTTCCCAGCTCGGGGATGTGCTGTCCAGGATGAGAGAGGATGTGAATGTGCACTTTCTCTCGGGAAACCTCAGTGACTCGGTGCAGCTGCTGAGAAGCCTCTCGGTGCACTGACTCCAAGCCCGGTGCTCCATGCCCCCGGCCATGCAGGCCTGACTGTCAGGAGGAGCTCCCAACAAACAAATCAACAACAAAAGCCCTGTGGGACAAAACCAAGAAATGAAACTAAACCGAAAAGCTCCCTTCACTGAAAACAGCAGCTTAGGATTCTGAAGGTCCTTGAATAGAATGCCTGCTTTTGATTCTTGCAACAAAGATGTGTGCCTGGTGATCCCCGCCTAAAAGATGTGGCTCAGAGGGGCCCAGGGCATAGGCAAGTGTCCCAGTCAGGGTTTCCTTTATTTGCTGCATCACTTTGCCTAATAAGCAAGGGGTGTTTGAATAGGGACCTCTTTATTTATCGTTGTTATCACGAAACAAAAACCTAGTGCCCTTAGTTCTCATTCTTTTAGAGCTGGCGACGAAATCCTTTTTCACATGAGCATTACTACCCTGGTAGGGAAGAAGGCAAGCAAATGCACTTCTTTTCTTTTCTTTTTGTAAGGTTAGAAAAAGTCCGAGGAAGCACCTGGGACTTAATGAGTCTCCGATCCCATCGCCCTGTAGCTGACAGGACTCAGTTCTGTTCTCTTTCTCCTTTGGCTTGCACTGCCTCATTTTGGGTGCTCTGTCAGCATTCTCTACATCAGGACGCAGCTCAGGTCCAGCGCTCGAGCCCGGCTTTTCCTGGCAGCATCTGCCGTGTGCATGGTGGTCACCTTGTGTCAAGGCTGATTCTGAGCACTTCATACTTCCCTCCTTTGTAATCCTCCTGTTGATTTGCAGAGGTGGGGAGCGCCAGCATGGCCGTGGCGCAGATGACTGAACCGAGCACAGGTAATTGTCCGCGGTGAGCACTGTAGTGGAGGCGACTGGGCATCAGGTTTAAAACCAGTCCTGAGAGCCCTGCTTTCAGACCCACTCCTCCAAGGCAAGGCGAGTGGGGCTCCAGAGCACTGCCTTAGCCCTGGGGGAGGGGGTGGTCAGGCCCAAAGCCACACATCATTGACAACGAGGTAGACACAGGAGCAGAAGGTGGCTGTGCGTTCAATACACGGGAATACACAGAGCAGGAACATGGCATGTGAGCACTGGGTGGAACAAAATAAATAAAGTAAAAGATATCCAGACTGTGGATGTGAAGAGTGAGCTTGGAGACAGCCGTCCGGACAAAGAGGGCCTGAGGAAGACTCCAGAGCCCTGTGGGGAGCATCCTCTTAATGCCCCCAAGGCAGGGGCACATTGCTATGTTTGACTTGCACCTGTGTTATAACGAGTGGGTGAATAGTTGTTTCCCCAACATCTCTTGGAGGGTACACGCTTGTGAGTAAACCCAGGAAGCCCCAAGCCCAAATCCAACCAGCACTGGGAATCTTAACCCAGCAGAACCTACCTAGTCAAGCTTCATGGAACTGAACTGACCTCGGAACCATATCTGTAGGGAAGCAGAGGGCTTCAAAGGGGCCTCAGAAAGTTCTTGGGGAATGCATATTCTAAAAAAAAAAATGCATCGAATTCCGAACTTTTTGTGTCAAAATAAACATCATTTTAAAAACCCTTATTTTATATTTATTACTGAAATATCTATTCATATATTAAAAGGTTTTTAATTTTTTCTTTTTTAGAAATTTATTTACTTGCTGGACAGAGTGACAGAAAGAGCTCCATCCCCAAATGCCCCAACAGTAAAAGGGGAGCCAAAGCCAGCAACTGGGATGGGGAGCTCAGTCCAGGTCTCTCATTACTCAGCCATCACCTCCGAACAGTAACGGTGTTGCACCATGGAGAGGAACATTCCCTGACTACAGTATCCATTCCAATATGTGTACATTGTTCAAAGCTTCATTGGGTGCAGTGGCCTAAATGTATACAGTGAAAAAGAAACATAGTTTAACAGAGGAACTATATTTTTTTAAATTTCATTTAATTTAAAATTAAAATCTAGGTACCCCTGGGGACCACTTGCTACTGCATTGTCCAGTAAAGGATGGCAGAGAAAAATGGAAGTTTCAGGAAATGAGACAGGCATTCCGGAGCAGGAAGAGGTAAGTGCATCCACTCAGCTGAAGTCGTAACAAAGACTCTCTGTCCATGCCATGTGTGCTTTTAGAACACTGACACCAAACCACAGTCCACCTCGAGATGAAAGCTAGCAGACTTGCTGGAAATGAAACTTAAGATTGCTTCCAGAATCTGGCAAAACAGCAAGCCATCTAGCCACAGCCAGCATTCTGTGACACAGCTCTTGATGCTAGAAGATAGAGCGGAACAACAAATGATCACCTAGGAAAACTCGTGCTCTAAGATGTGCTACCCAGGCTTTTTTGTTCAATTAAAGGTGACAAACTACTCTAAACATTAGGGAACAGGGGTGCTGTTCCCAGTAGCACCTGGGAAACATAAGGAAAAAAGCCTCAACTAGTAAAGAGTTAATGGGTGGGGAAAACTGCTCTGAGAATTGAATATTGAGCTCTAGGAATGAGAGAAATTAATTGTAGAAATTATGATTATGAAACAGAAGGAACATTTTGTATTCCTTGACAATGTCAAGGATAGTAAAAGATTAATCACATTTTTAAAGACAGAAAGCATAATATAAAATAATGATAGAATTAAAACCATTTGTGTCAGTCACAGTAATAAGTATAATAAGCACTCACCAGCTAAGCTCACCTGTAAAAACAAACAAAAACCAAGCCAACTCCAGAGGATCTCTGAGCAAAACCCACTGTAGTCTCTAAGTACTAAAAATCTCCAAAGTAATTGAGAATATTTGAAATATAAAAATAGGTAATGTGACATATGGAAAATTCAAATTAAAATAATCAGATTGTTTTGTTAATATAAGAATGTAAGAATATTAATATAAGAATTCAAACCAAAATCATTTGACATGTAAATCATAATGGAACAGTAAATATTGTCTAAATTAAGTATAGGACACAGTTCAAAATAAAGCTAAAGTACTTTAAGTACTTGTGCAACAAATATGGCGTTAGTATTCATTCTACAAAAATGCAAGAGATGGAAGATACACTAAAAATGGATATTTTATTCATGTTTTTGCCAGATAAAAAGATAAAATATGTAAGACATGAGTAAAAGATAAATCAGCAGAACAGTACCCGAAAAACAGAAGAAATGTTTATTTCAAGTGACATTTCAGTTCACAAAAAATGACAAGTACAACCACACACACACATACTCACATCCTAACACATTCCAAATTGAGATGTGTTTTGGTCCTAACTACACTGATAGGCATGCAATCAAACCAGTTTGTAGTGACCGTACCAAACCCAGTACTGGGCTGGCTCCTGGGAGTCAGGAAACACTTCTCAATCAGAAGGCAAGGCTGCTGGAATCTGTGCAACATGCAAGTTAGAAAGCTGGTGGTCACCATATATCTTCTTCTTTTTTTTTTTTTTTTCAGGCAGAGTGGACAGTGAGAGAGAGAGACAGAGAGAAAGGTTTTCCTTTTGCCGTTGGTTCACCCTCCAATGGCTGCAGCCGGAGCGCTGTGGCCAGTGCACCGCGCTGATCCGAAGCCAGGAGCCAGGTGCTTCTCCTGGTCTCCCATGGGGTGCAGGGCCCAAGCACTTGGGCCATCCTCCACTTCACTCCCGGGCCACCGCAGAGAGCTGGCCTGGAAGAGGGGCAACTGGGACAGAATCCGGCACCCCAACTGGGACTAGAACCCGGTGTGCCGGCGCCACAGGCGGAAGATTAGCCTATCTCTGGACTACAAATAAAGAAATTCCCAGCAGAAAACATACAGCTTTAAAAGCAAACACTAACAAATTTACAAGAAACACATATTAGTGATACTTCCAACTCAAGAGCTGAGATGATACTCTGCTTGTCTCATACAATAAGGAATTCAAGAGAAACAGATTTAAAAAGGCAAAGGCATTGCTGAACATATGTAAAAAAATAAAACAGTAATATTATTAAGACATATTGAAGTTATTCTATTATAGATGGGATTTTTTTCCCCAGAATTCATTTGTTGAAAATCCACCTGCTGAAGCTCTCAGTAGTATATGTATTACTATAATTGTTCTATTTTACTATTAGTTTTTATTGATTTCTTACTGAGCCTGATTTATAAGTTAAACTGTATCACTAGTTCTTGTGTATATATAGGAAAAAACATAACTATATAGAGGGTTCAATCCTGGCTGTGGATTCAGACATCGACTATGGCAGTGGAGGAGAGACAGTGACTGGACATGTGCCCTGGGGGGTGCACCTGTCAGGCTGAAGCAGATGGGCTGCTAGACAGAAGGTTGGGTGGATGCAGAGAGATGGGGAGGGTATCATCTACATGTTGTGCTCTCAGAATTTGAGGCATCTCTACCTGTTCTACACACAGTAAATTAATACCATACATTAACAATATGTGCAACAATATGAATATGTACAACAATACCATTTTCATCTCTAAAAGGCATGAGTAGGCTAATCCTCCGCCTAGCGGCGCCGGCACACCGGGTTCTAGTCCCGGTCAGGGCACCGATCCTGTCCCGGTTGCCCCTCTTCCAGGCCAGCTCTCTGCTGTGGCCCAGGAGTGCAGTGGAGGATGGCCCAAGTGCTTGGGCCCTGCACCCCATGGGAGACCAGGATAAACACCTGGCTCCTGCCATCGGATCAGCGCGGTGCACCGGCCGCATTGCGCCAGCCGCGGCGGCCATTGGAGGGTGAACCAACGGCAAAAGGAAGACCTTTCTCTCTCTGTCTCTGTCTCTCACTGTCCACTCTGCCTGTAAAAAAAAAAAAAAAAAAAAAAAGGCATGAGTTCTTCTATTGACCTAGACACAACCATAGCAAGGAAATAATTTTTGACTTCCAAGTCTAAATTTGAGCCTGCAGCAGAAAACCAATGGACGGGAAACCAAAGTCAGGGTTACCCCAAAGCAGCCTGGCTTTGGTTTCAGTGCCACACATGATTACTTTGATCTGTTATGAATTCATTAGTCCTCCTGCAGCGTAGTCAGGTAATCGTACTCATGGGTTGAGCCAATCCCGTGTCTACCTCTCTTCAGCTGTGTATTAAACCAGTTTCCTCAGTACTAAGATGGACACAATAGTAATGGTGCCTTCTGCATGAGTCTCTTACTGTTAACAGGTGAGCGGAAGCAAATCCAGACCTCATCACAGCCAGGGAATCTGCTTCCTCTCGGGGCATGGAAGCCCTGTCTTGCAGCATCACAGGGTAGGACTGGGTACATCTTCTTCTCTGCTGTCTGCCCATCCAAGCTCGCTCCACTCCAAGGACCAGAATCAGAGCCCTTCTAGACACTCAAACACGCCTGGGATCCAGTTAAATAAAGTATTATCCAGTGCAAGGCAGTTGGCAAGCAGAGCAAGGCCCTGGCCTGTGCTAACTATCTACAACTGACAACCAGGAACCTGCCTGGGACAGCTGCTCTCCACCTCCCGCTTATGGAAAAAAGGTACTGCTATGTTTTGTGGGCCCGCCAAGTGACAGAACTCACCACTGTTGATTAAAATGACATTTTCTATTAGCGACTGCGTGGCACACTGAGGTGAAGGAGCAGTCTGGCTTCTGAGTGGCCTAAATGCATACTACAAGCAACTAAAATTGGAGCAATTTGCTGTAATTTAGACTGAAGAATGAGTGAATGGATGCATGTGCTGCAGAAAATTATATATTTTATTTGAAGGTAAGATTGCACATTTCTAATCAAGGCTTAAAATCTGAATTAGGATAAATTGTGCCATATTATTTTCTTAGCAGAGAACAAAGAAGTTTTTAAAGCACCTAATATTCCTGCTTTGAAGCTTTCAATGTGAAGACGCTCACTCTGTGGCAGGTGCGTGGCTTTATCTGCTTCTGTCTCATAAAACCCAAAGTTCTGGAAGCCAGACACAGAGCCTTTGACATACAAAGCACTGACCAGGAGGCAGGGATGAGGGCCTTCTCAGCACATTTGGTGCAATGGGCTTGGTCCTCCTGACCTTCAAGCCTTTAATTAGGAAAAAAATAGCTTACTGGTGATAATTACGGGCTAGGAGTTCTTTGCTGAGTTTTGGTCCCTGAGACGTGCTTGAGCGCATGTGCATCCGTGTGTGTGTGTATGCACATGTGTATGCCTGTGTACATGTGTGTATGTGAGCGTGTGTGCATTGAGTGTTGGCATGCGGGGGGAAGAGGTAGGCAGAGAAAAATCAAACTAGGTAAAAGTTGCTCAATTTGTACCTTGATATGTGAGGTTTTCTTCGACCATTGTAACCACCTTTCTTAGGAAAATAATTGATGTCTGTGCCGAGGGAAACTATTCAAATTTTTCCCTCTACATCAATAGAAGAGATTATTCTTTTCCTTCTCTTCGTTCAAAATCTCTCCTCAATTTTTTGTTTAATCTGCTTCCACTTCCAGAAATGCAGACTCACAGCCCTTCTCCCTCTGTAAGACATGTCACTCAAATCTCTGGCTCTGCGCTGGCTCCTCCCCTAGTGCAGGTCGGGTTTGTGTGTGGTAGGGTGTTCACGGCAGACATTCATCTCACTCTTAGGGACAGGCAGAGAAACCTGGATGCTCTGCACCGCCCCATTGCGGGATGCAGCGATTCTGTGCGAGGTGGTCTATCTCCGCCCGTCACTTCATTCTCCCTCTGTCACAGCTCAACTCTCCTTTCTCTGAGCAAGTCCTCAGGAAGCGAGGGAATCACTGGTGTCCATCTCCTTCAGGATTCCTTCCCAGGAATGTGAGCACAGAGCTGGAGAAGCCACAGGGACCTTTGACCTGAGTTCTGAGTTCAGGTTCTGGACGGACAAGGACAGCTGCGTGAACTTCACTGTGTGCTCAGCCCCCCCGAGCCACCGTTCCCGCACAGTGGGTAGGGCTGCCTGTGACACAGCGCTGTGTGCAAAGCCGCCACACTAACGGGACATCGTCACACCTGGTGCTGTTATGACTTCTTCATCACGGCTGGGCACAAAGGCGCGGTGATGCTTGGGAGCCTGGCCCAGTCACACGGCTGCTGGCTGGTGGAGCTTCACACCAAGCAGTTAACCATCACGTGGGTGGGAGGTGGTGCTCGCAAAAGGAGGCAGATGCTGCGCAACCACACAGCAGAAGGAAACAGAGCAAACAGAAAGCAGCAAGGCAATGATGCCAGTGAGGAGTGCTGGTGAGCAAATCCCACTGCTCTCCTGTTCTCCGAGACACAGTGTTCCTGCTTCCAGAATTTTTGAACTGGGAGAATCCAGAGGTCAGTTTACATGACACCAAAAGCTGAGATATCAGGGATCACACACCAAGTGG
The DNA here is from genome assembly GCF_033115175.1 of Lepus europaeus. Taxonomy (NCBI): domain Eukaryota; kingdom Metazoa; phylum Chordata; class Mammalia; order Lagomorpha; family Leporidae; genus Lepus; species Lepus europaeus. The sequence goes on from NC_084839.1 coordinate 4,771,226, forward strand.
CCACAGGGCTTTTAATGGCAAGGAAATAGCTAAAAATCAAAGGAAATGTGGAGGTTCAAAGGCATATCAATTCACGCAACATGACGTGGTGAGATGAGACTTTTAACAACATAAAACTGTGCAGATGTCTCACGTGAAAACATTCCAGCGCTCTCCTTTACTCAAAGGTCAACGTCCAAGGCCATTAGGACAACATTCTACTTCCAGCATGAACCTGCTCCATCATGCTCCCAGCTTCTCTGTTCAGGTGACAGCAATGAAAATGTACCAGGAGGGCTGGTGACATGGCACAGCGGGCTAAGCTGCAGTCTGCAACACTGGCATCCAATATCAGAGTCCCGGGTGCTCTGTTTCTCATCCGGCTCCCTGCAAACATACCTTGGAACGCAGGAAAAAATGTCTCAAGTCCTTGAGCCCCTGCCACCCATGTGGGAGATGACCCAAATGGAGTTTCCATCCTCCTGGTTTTAGCCTGGTCCAGCACTGGCCTTGTGGTCATTTGAAGAGTGAAACAGCAAATGGAAGAATTTTCTCTCCCTCTCTCTGTCTCTCCCTCCCCCCCCCCCATATTTTTCTTTCACTCTTTCAAATAAATTTGTTTCTTAGGAAAAGAACACGCACCAGGCGTGGTGTGAGCTGCATGTTTCTGATGTTCTAACTCAGCCTACCCCACAGCAACCTGTGAGGTGGGCATTACTTTTATAACCATCATTATTGTCAGACGCAGTCTTATCTACAGTGGGTTAAGTCAGCTGCTCTGGCTAACAGGGCCAGGGTAGAAGGGAGACACCAGCATCCCCGGCAGTGGAACCTGTGCTGGTGGCCTCTTGCCCTCTGCTCCCCCCTGGTGATGAGTGTTCCCCTGTGGCTGTCTTTGCAGTGCTGCTTCTACGCCACACTGCTTTTCCCCACCTCAAGAACTCATGCTTAGCTTAACGTGAGATTGATTTTCTTTTTATTAAGATGACATTCTAAGCAACTCACCTAGCAATCAATATTTTTCCTTTTCTTTAATTTATTTTTACTAAATATTTTTCTAAAAAGTTTTAATTAAAAAATTTATTTTATTTATTTGGAAAGCAGAGTTACAGAGAGCAAGAGAGAGAGAGAAAGAGATAAAGAGAGAGAGACAGAGACAGAGAGTGAGTCTTTCATCTGCTGGCCCACTCCCCAAGTGGCCACAATGGCCAGGCCTAGGCCAAGCTGAAGCCAGGATCCAAGAGTTTCTTCCAGGTTCCCTACATGGGTGCAGGGGCCTATGCACTTGGGCTATCCTCTATTGCTTTCCCAGGTGCATTAGCAGGGAGCTGGATCAGAAATGGAGCAGCCAGATAGCGAACCAACCCCTCTATGGGATGTCTACCACACAGATGGCAGCTTAACCCACTACACCACAGTGCTGGCCCCTTATTTATTTATTTGAAAGGCACAGTGACAGAGAGAGTGGGAGGGAGTGAGGGAGAGAGGGAGAGAGGGAGAGAGGGAGAGGGAGAGAGGGAGAGAGGGAGAGAGGGAGAGAGGGAGAGAGAGAGAGAGAGAGAGAGAGAGAGAGAGAGAGATCTTTCATCCACTGATTCGCTTCCCAAATGCCCACGAGGGCAGGGGCTAGCCAAGTTCAAATCTAGGGTCCCAGAACTCACTCTGGGTCTTCCATGTGTGTGGCAGGGATGCAGGTACCCAGGCCTTTATCTGCTGCCACCAGGGTGTTCATTAGTAGGGCTCTGGATCAGAGAAGGAGCAGCCAGCTTTGGAGTCAGCACTCCCATAAGGGACTTAGGCATCCCCAGTGGCAGGTTAACCACTGAACACGACACCTGACACATTTACTCATCTGTACATAGATGTGTGCACACATGCAGACTTCTTTTGCTTTGTGTCTGCGGTCTGTGGGACTTCCATACTGACATGCCACCTCTCCCCTCTCCCCCAACACGCTTCACTTTCTGCCCAGTAGCAGGGATGTGGATCTTGCCTGAACCTGGGATTCCACGGCAAACAAAAGTGAGTACATCCCTGAGAGCTCTCCACAAGTTTGTGGAGTGAATGTGCAGCACACGTAAGCCAGGACACATTGAGAACTCACAATGAAACCACAAACCCAGGCAACCGGAACTTCAGTTCAAAATGGAGGAATTTCAGGTTTCTCTTGGTTCACTTTTTTTCTCATAGATTCTCATTTCTACTCTTTCAATCAAGCCTTGACTTTCTTTCTGTGACTATTACTCATATTATATCATAACTCACTGCCTTAACACTACTTACTGGAATAAATATTCAAAAAGGAACAGTAAAGTTCCTTCAGAGGACTGGGTATTACTTAAACTTAAGAATGAATCTGCAACAAAAGCTGAGAGTGCGGCACAGCCCCTGCGATGGTGGAGGGGAGCTGTCTTTCTGGAGGTGGGAGAGTCGGCTCTGTCTGTCTCCTCCCCCCCGCAGTGTACAGATACGGCCCCTGGTGCATGTGAGAGCTGGACGCCTAATTGTCAGGGCAGGAAACATCTGCTGACCATTTTCTTCATTAATGGCTCTATTCACAATGAATGCTCTTCACGAATAAATTGGGACCAGATCAGGTGGCCAGTCTCAGCCCTAATGCACATACCAAAATCTGTGTTACTTGCATGCCATCTGAAAGAACGTGGGCTTAAGCCATTACATTTTACTCATAAATAATAGAGCTTTGATGGTGGAGAAGAACGCATCCAGGCATGCAATGTACATATTACATGCATGAATACGCGTGTTCAGCTTCCCAACTGTTAACTTCTGGTTACACGGGGATCATGCCTAAAAACTAAAGTAAATTGGATTTCTCTTATAATAAAACTGGTGTTTGTTTATATAATATTTTCTTCTCTCTCAGACAGTTTTATAAGCAAGTGACTCTTCTGTCTATAACCCCAGTGGTAGCAGACAGCATAGGATAATAGGCCCAAATAAACGCTTCTTGATTTCAGATATTTTAATTTACTTTCCTATATAATTAAATTCAATTACTTAAATTTACACAGAATAAACTACTATAAATAGCTGACATAAACACTTAATATTTCATGACACTTCCTTTCCATCACAAATTCATTCAGCATACGTCAGCAAATGGAATTAAAACATAAGCTTATCCTGGTGCAAAATAAGTTTGAAGTTAAGTCTGTGATAAAGCTCTTTGTGTGTCAAATAAGGTATAAGTTACGGGTGGGCATTTGGCATAGCAGGTTTGATGCCACTTAGGTAACTCCATCGCTTATCACAGTGTCTGGGTTCAAGTTCCAGCTCCACTCTCAACTTCAGCTTCCAGCCAACACACTTTCTGGGAGACAAAGGGCGATGGGTTGAGTAACTGAGTTTTTGTAACCCATGTGGAAGACCAGATTGAGCTCCTGGTGTCTGGCTTTGGACTGACTCAACCCTGGCCATTATAGTGATTTGGAGAGAAAACCAGCAGATGGGAGTGCTCTCTCTCTCTCTCTCTATCTCTCTCGCTCTCTCTCTCTCCCTTTTACATTAATGAAATAAATAAGAACATTTTTCAAAGAATATCAGGAAAGTGAACTGAAAGGGTGAGAGGCAGTGGTCAGATTTCAATGATGGATTAGTCTGGGGTGGCAGGAAGTGAAAAGAAATGTGCACAACAAGGTAAAGCTACTGAGTCATCCAGGGAGCTTTTGAAACCACCAAGAAGCCTGCCAAGAATATGGCTGGAAAGCCCACCACTGGCTAGGACAGCAGGCCCCAGTGAGAAAGGGAGAGTCCTGGGGATGGGGGAGTGACCACACGACAGGTGATTGCAGCTTCATAGAAATACAAAGTGTTTGAGGCAGGAAGGAAAAGCCATTGAAAACCATAATGGGGAGCAAGTGGGCTGTGTGCAGCTCTTCCAGTCACTGTGGAACAAGGGAGCTAAGAGCGCGATTCCCCTGCAGCCTAGAGTTGGCTGCAAAGACGAGACCTCAATGAGAGTTTCTGTTGGCGCACTCCTGGGAGCCTAAGCCAGGCTTATCCTACAAGTCATTCAGCGTTTGTTCAACAACCACGTCTTCCTTTCAATGTGCCTCCTCCAGGAGGGCCTTCATTTCATTAATTATTTTTTAAAGCTTATTTGTTTGAAAGCTGGAGTTACAGAGAGAGTAGGATTCCATCTGCAGGTTCGCTGTCCAGATGGCTATGATGGATAGGGCTGGACCAGGCGAAAGCCAGAAGCCAGGAGCTTCATCTGGGTCTCCGACATGAGTGGCAGGAACCCAAACACATGGGCCATCTTCTGCTGTTCTCCCAGACCATTATTGGAAAGCTGGATTGGAAGTGGAGCAGCCAGGACTCCAACAGGTGTACATATGGGATGCTGACATCCCAAGTGTTAGCTTAATCCACTACACCACGACGCTGGCCCCCATTAACTGTTCACTGTTGCCACTTAGCAGTAAAACAAGTCCTGAGACAGAGAGCTACAGCTTGCTAAGCATCCATCAGAGTTTCCTGAAGGACACAGTATTTTTCAGAGCCTCAGCTTCTCCTGTTGGTCCTATCCTCGTTGCCCGACTCTCTCCCCTGACTTTTTCAGACAGGATGATATATGATGTACAAACATCGCATGCTCAAATGTGACTTCCATAAAAATACTCTTGGTAATTGCAGCTGCACTTTTTGAGGCTATGATGAAAAAGACATAAAATGTAGCTGTGAAAAATTGTGTTCACAAACCTGAGAAAAATTTGGGTATGAATATCTACTCTGTGAATTACAGCAACAGAGTATGACATAAACTACAACGCTGGAATCGGAAACATCCTTAGATATTGAAAAGGAAGCATGCACACACACACACGGATGCACGCACAACTCGGAATGGAATATCCCAAGCATGCAGTATTCTTAGACCATTATTAATTTGATTCCAATTCCTTTGTACTGTCCACTTAAAATCTGTTTATTTGACTTAATTTTAAGCATGAGATTTCATACCTGAAATAGACCAGCGTCTACCCAAAAATCCATGTCAACCAGAACATCAGAATGTGGCTTTTTGTGAAATAGGGTCTTTGTAGATGTAACTTGTTAAGATGAAGTCACAGGGATCCCGATGACTGAAGCCACACAGGCGCAGACACTCGGGAAGGCAGACCACCCCAGCTTCCACAGCGACAGAGGATGGAGAGAAGCCCCTCCCAGACAGGGAGAACCAGGGGTTGCTGGCACCAGCTGAATCTGGAAGAAGCCAGAAGCATTCTTCTTTAGAGCCTTCAGTGTCAATGTGGTCTTGTTGTCCCTATCATTCTAAACTAACAGGGAAGAAATTTCTGTTGTGAAAGCAATGCAGTGTGTGGTCATTTGTTATGACAGCCCTTGGAAACACATGCAAGTATTATCAATTAAAAGTAATAATAAGGCCGGAGCCGCAGCTCACTGGGCTAATCCTCCGCCTGTGGTGCCGGCACCCCCGGGTTCTAATGCCAGTTGGAGCCCCGGATTCTGTCCCAGTTGCTCCTCTTCCAGTCCAGCTCTCTGCTGTGGCCCGTGAGTGCAGTGGAGGATGGCCCAGGTCCTTGGGCCCTGCACCCACATGGGAGACCAGGAGAAAGCACCTGGCTCCTGGTTTTGGATTGGCATGGTGCACCGGCTGTAGCGGCCATCTGGGGGGGTGGGTGAACCAACAGAAGGGAGACCTTTTGCTCTGTCTCTCTCTCTCACTGTCTAACGCTACCTGTCAAAAAAAGCCCTAGTACAAGGCTAGTGTCTTTTTTTTTTTTTTTTTTTTTTTTTTTTTTTTTTTGGACAGTGAGAGAGACAGAGAGAAAGGTCTTCCTTTGCCATTGGTTCACCCCCTAATGGCCGCTGCTGCCGGTGCACAACGCTGATCCGAAGCCATGAGCCAGGTGCTTCTCCTGGTCTCCCATGTGGGTGCAGGGCCCAGGGATTTGGGCCATCCTCCATTGCACTCCCGGGCCACACAGAGAGCTGGACTGGAAGATGAGCAACCGGGACAGAATCTGGCACCCCAACCCGGACTAGAACCCGGTGTGCCAGCGCCACTAGGTGGAGGATTAGCCTGTTGAGCCACTGCGCCAGCCTGCTAGTGTGTCTTGTTCTCACTTCCAGCTAGCCAATCATATCAGCTTGTCCATGTGGAAATGCTTCCTCTCAGGGAACCACCAGGAATCTCATTTCACCCTAGACATTCCTTCAGCATGCCCCTCCCACACCGTCCTTCACGTGGGAAGCAGTGCTAATTTTCTAACTTGTGACCTATGCAAATTGTCTCGGCAGATGACCCTTGCGGCTCTCTGCTGAAGTCTAAGTAAGGTCCATACTTCTTGCATCCAAAATAACCAGTCTGTACCCCAGAACCTCTCCTTCTGCCTCCTCGCCCGCCATGCTTCTTGGCCAGGGGTGCACTTGCAGATACATGTCCACAGTCCAGCTCTCACTTGCACACACACGTGCACATGTATACGGTCTTTTGTGCTGCAACCGTTTGGACAATGCACACTTTTAGAGTAGGCTGCTCACACACGTTCCTGCAGTTTCACACACCCAGGAGCACTCAGTCGTGACTTCTCCTTTCTAACAATGTCCATTCGGCACCCTCAGGACTCAGATCCACAGCCACCTCTGCATGGTTGGTCTCCCCAACCCACAGGCATCCCGAGCCTGGGCGACACACTCCCTTCCCAGCTCTGGCCATGCCCAGGAGTCTGTGCAGATAAACTTCCCTCACAGGTCAGAGCAACCATTAACAGCAGAGATTTGGCACTCACTCAGGTGATTAAAAGCTTGTTTCCTCATTTACTGGGATGTAAGAATTCAGTAATACTGAGATGCAAGTATTACTTCAGCTTATGCATTAATTCAACTTCATTGTATGGTTATTTCTCCAATGTCTACTATTTGCCAGGCACTGTGACAGACACTGAGTTAACACTTGTGGAAAATAGAGAGCTTCTGTTCTGAAACAGTGCATTGTCACCCTCCCTGAGTATGAGAAACCAATGCCACCCTCCAGGGTTTAACCAAAATTGTCAGCCACCACCGTTCCAACCCATGGCAGAAACCATCTCCAAACCTGCACTCCATGTGCTTCCATCATGATATGCTCATTACCAAGGTAACTCTTAGTTCTCATATTGTTTTCTGAGGTCAATCTTCTGATTTATGCTTTAGGGGAAGACCCGTTTTCCTGGAAACCTTTATTGCAAGACTTCTATTGAAGTGGAATTCTTGGAAGGGAACCTGCGTCTTACCAGACCTCATGGCCTCATGAAGCCAAGGCATTCAGATTCTCTGCAAAGTCTGTGGCTGGGGCGCTTGGTCCAGCTGCGTGTAATGAGCCCGCAAGACAGGCATTGGTGGAAGTGGCAACCCTGCCTTGCAGCGCTGGTGCTGTCTCAGCTGCCACAGTGCATTGGTGTCCACTCGGGTCCACCTGCCCTGCAAGCTTCCGGAGGGCAAGGCATATCTTTCTTCTTGGAGTCCTGAATTACCTAACATGCAAATGCTGCATGTGGAAGAAATTAATAAACAAATGTGGAGGAGAGTGATCCATAAATCCTATTTTAAAAGGTGGGAGTGGTGGGGATCGGGTGTTTCTTAGTTTTTGCACTCACTCACCTAACCAAACCAAGATGACACCTAAGAAGCTACTCTCTAGACATCATGGGCCGCGAATGTAACAGCTGCACTGATAGTTAACTGTGTTTCAAGCACTGTTTCATATTTCTGTGCATTCACTTCTTGGACCCACACAACAGCACTTGGAGACAGAGCTCATTTCCATCATCTTCTAACATCTGAGAGAAGTGAAACACAGAGAGGTAAGTAATTTACATCTCGTGATTTGTACAGCGGATGGCAGAGCGGATATTGAAGGCCAGGCTGTCCACTTCTGGACCCTTGCTCTTAGCACACTGTATCCTCTCAATGGCTGAACATACTGCTTTATGGTTTTCTTTTTTAAATGAATGAAGTACTTATGTAAATAACAACATTATAGTACCTGCTGAATTGTATTACAGAAACACGGCTTTCCATGTGGATCTCAGTGAAGAACAGTGTCAGTTTTAGGGCCCAGAAACAGGGACTTGGAGGAGGAAGTCCCTGATGCAAGCCTGAGTGTGTCTGGTTCTCGCCACTCAGGTTCTACAGCAAAGGTGTCTACAGAGTTCAATCCGGGTCTGACTCTCATATTTTAAACAGTGAACTTGAACAAGATGTTCCTCAAGCATGCGACAATTGATGGCCCAGATAGAGCCTCTGTCCAGTAAATGTCAGCCTTGGTACAAGTGTTGTTGGTGGAATCTGGACTTGAGTCCATTCACTTTATGTCGTCAGCTAAGTTGAACAAGCTGCAGGAGAGGCATGGTGGGAGCTCAGGGGACAGCTGGGCACAGAACAGACAAACAGACTCTAGTGAAGGTTGACCATTGTGGGAACTGAGGGTGATGGGGCAGCATATTAGGGAGGGAGCTATTCATAGCAACAGTGAGTAAACTGTGGCAACTGCTTCAACTGAGTGGAAGTGAGGAATCAGCAACATCACAGGGGTCTCTAGCCCTGGTGCCTGGCGGGGAAAGCCATGCTTCTGTTAGGGGTCAAATGGGCACAGGGGGTTCAAGCAGTGAAGAGCAGAGTAGAATTGAGGAGCTTTGGGGCAGACTCACAGATTTTAAAAAGTAAGAAGATACAAAATTGGAGGACAAATCATTGTATGGCCGAGGCACAGGAGATGGTAGGATAATCTACAAATCAGTACTGTTGGTGGGAGCAGCAAAGAGTGAAATGAAGGCTCACAATGGAGGCCGTGTTAAGTGAGTCTTACGGGAGAGCATCCTGTGTAGGGAAACAGGACCATCAGCAACAAAAGCTGCTCCATAATTGCTAACGGTAAAGTACATGTTAAACAGGTGGCAGTTGATTCTTCCCTTCAGTTTGTCCACTGAACACAACAGTGAATCTCTTCGCTGTGTGAATGAAGACATGGTGAATTTCTTTGTTGTATGAATGAAAACACTGTTTCTAGATGTCTTTTATGAGCTCAGTTGTTGGCTACTTCACACACTATAACAAGGGCTTTTCTGAAAAATATGAAAATTTGTATACATTTCCATTTCCAGTCTTGGTTCTATTAGTATTGAAACCTCTAATTTTGATATTAAAAGTTAACCACTTATTATCATGTTCTTCATCCTAAACATTTTCATTAGATTTTATTTTTTCCATTAAAAAATTCAAACCACAAATTTAACTTTTATATGAACCTCTCACAACCACAGACATGGAGAACATACATATTTTCTATGCAATCATATTTCTTTCTCTGTGACAACATCTCTTCCTCTGCATGTGTTGGACAGAGGTAGAGACAGACCCCTGTTGACTTACTCATTTATTTAAAGATTATTTATAACATACCTAAGACAAAGGGATGAAAAACAAACTCAGTCTCCTAAGGTTTTCTCATTGGTGGTTTCTAGGTTGTTTGAGTCCACATTATACTTCACCCTGCTCATCTTGAGTTGCATTTACATCAAACTGCTCACTCCATACACTTTGCACATTCCGTTGCAATCTCCTGGTTGTCCTTTCATGCACAAACTGCTGGCAAAGGCACTGACTTCTTAGGATCCAATTTCTTTTCAGCACTTGCTGAAAGTTGTCTTTCACTTCCTAAAGAAACTCCTCGGACAGCTTTCCCTTCTCTTCCCTCGTTCTCTGTATCACACAGAGTTACAAATACTCTAGTTTACATGCTCTTTCTTTCATGTTAGACTCTGAGCTCCAAACAGAAGTGATATTTTTCTTCAGGGTTACTAACGTCTTCCAAGTTTAGAATCATTATTAGTATATGGAATAACCTAAAATAGATTTCTGGAGAGAGGAGTGAGAAAAGCTGCGAGACCAATTGATCCAACTAATGAAGTAATATAGGAGCACAAAATAAAAAGTGCTTTGTATCCAGTTGAGTGCTTTTGGACATACTGGTCCACCTGAGATAGTAGACACTATTTTATATAGCTCTGAAAAATGATCATCTACATTTAGATATTAAAATGTGAGCACAAGTAGCCCTCTGAAAGATAATTTAATTATCAGTTCCTAAAAAATAAAACAGGCCCCACATCTGTTACAGCATATATTTTGGAAGATTGTCCAATAGTAAGTTTATTAAAATAACACCTAGGCTGCCTATCCAACTTTGAGATCACTGCATCTGGTCTAAAGACTTTCTTATTTACTAGTGGTCATGGCATTCCTCCTATGTACTGGGCACTTTTCAAGACAGAGGGCACCAGTGCATAAAACTGATGGACAAGTCCCCTCAGAGGTCCTGCACAGTGTAGAAGGAGGCTGTGGAATTGTGAAGTGGAAGTGGGGTGTGGTTCTACCAAAGAGGGTGAGGAAGGTGCTCTCAAATTGTGCAGAACCGAGAATTCATCCTCAAGGCAGCACACTAAGTGCTCTGGGGAGAAGGGCTCAGTGCACAAGAAGAGAACAGCAAACACACAAGACCTAAGGTGGAAGTTTGTTTGGCTTGTTCAAGGACCTGCATGGACAGCACTGGCTGAGCAGTGTTGGCAAAGGACGACGATGAGGAGGATGCTGGGAGGGCACGGTGTCACAGTACGAGCGGCACCAACAATGCAGACTGTGAGCCGTTGGAGGCCATTTGTTCTTCCTCTGAGTGCAGCGTTTCTCTGTGAAGCCATGGAAGACAGACTGCAGGGACAGGGCCGAAGCACAGAGAGGCCAGCTGAGAGTGGAAGCCAGAGTTCAGCGACAGGCGCTGCAGACAGGATGAATGGACTGAGGGCAGACAAATGGCTCTTGCTGATAGGGTGGACGATAAGGTGTGGGTGGGACAGACATAAATGAGCCAGCAATTGCAAAGGGGTGGTTCTCAGTGGCTGAGACATGGAAGAAAGAATCAGGTCTTATGTTGTTTGGTTGATTGCCTGGTTGTGGTGGTTGCTGTTCCCTTTTCTTTTTGGGATGAAGGGTTGTTGCCGTTTGTGAGTGGAAAGGAAGATAAGTTCTGGACTTTCCAGTATGTGCTAGACCTTTCCGGTATGTGCTAGACCTTTCCGGTACGTGCTAGACCTCCAAGTGGGATGCAGAAGGCAGTCAGACAGATGAGATGTCGGGGATGCACAGAAAGTTATGTTTCATCCGCTGTGAGTGATACTCCAGGAAATCATTAAAATTTCCTTGAGTGTCAGTGTAGAAAAATTATGGACAAAAATTTAAACTCTAGGTATTCCAGTATTTGCAGGCAGAGGATATGAGAAAACCCACCAAAGAAAATGAAGAAACAGCGGCCAGGAAAGTAAAAGGAAGATGGAGAGGGAACAGTCCTGGTTGCCAACAGGAAACGTGGTTTTAAAGAGGATGCAATCAACCGTGCCAACATCCAAGAAGGAAGGAAGTGGAAGATTGTTGCAGGCAGGGGGTTCATGATGGTCCGTGGCATCTAAGCGGGATAAGACTCCGGGGGGTGAGGAACTGAGCCAGTGGCAGGCTCAATGGGTTGTTAGGCTCTCATGTGTTGAGGATCTGTGTGTTTGGTAGAAGATTGTATATATGGATGTGACAAAACAATTTCAAAATGCATTCACCATAAAGCATATAACTGAAAACAAAAATTAACAAGTGGCTGATTTTGGTTGGAAATGCCGCTGCTTCTATTGTTCAGTGGGCACACAGAAGCAAATCATGAAGGGACCAGAAGAGCTGAACACCACCAATGAAGTTGATCAAATCAAAAGTACCCAGCACTCCACCAGCATCAGGCAAATACACATTCTTCCCAAGGATGTAGAGAATATTCTCCAAGGTAGTCTGTGATGCCATCAACAAAAATTAATTGTGAAAGAATTTGAATAGTAGAAAATACATTCACTGACTAGAACAGAATTAAACTAGAAACCAATAATAGTATACCTGGAAAATCCTCAAATATTTGGAAAGTAAACATCACACTGAAAAATAACTATGAATAAGGAAGAAATCATGAAGGAAATTAGAAAAATTACCAATTGAATGAAAAGACAACATGTCAAATTTTGTGCAAAATATGTAAAGCAATGCACAGAGGAAAATTCATGGTATTAAATGTGCATATTAGGAAAGAAGAAAGAACCTGATGAAATTATCTACATCTCCACTTTGGTAAATTAGGGAAGTGAAACCAAATGAAAACCCACCATTCATCAAGAAGTAAAAAGTAAACAGGTCCATCTCCTTGAGAAGGGATAAATAATACAGAAAAAAAATCAAGACTAAAGCTAGTTCTTTGAATGGAAATCAGTAAAATTGACTTAACTTGTTAGAATTACCAAAAGGTTTTTTTTAGAAAAAGGAAAAAATAAGTTACACATTATAAATGTGAAATGAAGGAACATCCCTACCAACAATGCATGTATCTTTATGGAGGGTTACAAATAACTTCACGCCTATAAATTCATCAACTCTGATGAAAGAGAAGTTTCTATGTGTATCTCAAACTGCCAAGTATCCTAAAGAATAAATATATATGGTAGTTTTCTATTAAATTTTCATTTATAGCCTTTGTCTATATTCCCACTAAACTAGGGGATATTTGCTTTTTACTTGTTAAAATACTTGGTAAAGTATTAAGCCATTTTACTGTAATGTAAATTTAAAATATGCTATCTCAAATTAAAAATGGGAAGGAAGGAAGAAAGGATGAAAGAAATAAAGAGAGATGGGCCAGCGCCACAGCTCAATAGGCTAATCCTCCGCCTGCGGCACCAGCACACCGGGTTCTAGTCCCGGTTGGGGCGCTGGATTCTGTCCCGGTTGCCCCTCTTCCAGGCCAGCTCTCTGTTGTGGCCTGGGAGTGCAGTGGAGGATGGCCCAAATGCTTGGGTCCTGCACCCCATGGGAGACCAGGAGAAGCACCTGACTCCTGGCTTCAGATCAGCACGATGAACTTTGCATTCACTAGCTGGTTCTAGTAGGCACTATTCTGCATAAACACTTCCCTAATCTTTTAATGAAGCCAGCATTCCTTCACACTGAAACTAGACAGAGACAGTAAAGAGAAAAATATAATAATAAATACAGAACCTAATATTCCTTGTGACCATTAAGGCCCAAATTCTTCTATGAAACACCAGAAAACTGAACCCAAACAACATACAAAATTATACAGAAGTCTTTAAGCAATACTTTGACTCAATTATTTTACAACTAAATATACTGTTGTAGTCTGTTAATTACAGTTATTTGTTTACCAATTTAGAAATAACCTTTCCTGCTTTTCAATAAATACACTATTTAATTACATGGAAATAGACAACAAATTGCAACTAAGAGAAAGCTATATATATATATATATATATACACATATACATATATATAACATATATAGTACATTATACATAGTACAAATAAAGTATATATATATAACATATATAGTACATTATATATGTTATATATACTTTATTTTTTCAAATGATAATTCTAAAATCTCTATAACATATAATCTAAATAAAAATATTTAGCAGAAATTTGTAAAAATTCTCACAATCTATATACTAGTTTGTAAATTTTTCACATGGAATGCCAGGGTGCTTTTAAAATTGAATTATATAATAAATCTAAAAGAGAATGACTAAAGCAACATTGCAGAAAAGTATTTGTGTGCATTTTGTAGTCTTACAAAAACTAAATCACATTCTTCTCCTGTCTTTGTGAACATTTATTTTTAGCCAGAATTCACTATCAAAGATTTTATGTAAATTTAATCAAGTTTGGTGACAACATGACTCTCATCCTGTGGCCATGGCAGACATCACTAAGTGATTAATCCATGGATCACTAATCCATATGTAGATTAAACATGTGTTACAAGTACCTATTATGAATCAATCAACATCAAGCTACAGTTTGAAACATATCTATCATTTTTAATTATAATAACATTTGGACTGTGCTCCTAAACTTATTTATATTTTGTAAGCAAATATTCAGATCAAATTCTCAGGTTATGAGCCATTCCTGCACTTCCTCTTAAGTGGCATGCTGTTTCTCATTAATTAACTACATGGTTTAGACAAGCATTCCGTGCTCTTCTTATCCAACTTACTCTACTTGAAAGCTCAGCAATGGCTTTAGAGCAGTCAAAACAAACATCATGAAGTCTATGTTCCATAGCAGGGCATGTATACAATAGCATATCAAATCTTACTCCTAATTTAGGAGATGGTTTCAACTGATATCCAATCTACAGCAAACAGAAAGAAGATGGAGGTAGGAGAGAAGAACTGTGGGATTCCCTGGGTCCATCACTGGTAGTTAGGAACCAGGAAATGAAGTAACCATTCAAAAATAAAATACTTCCAAGTTAGGTGGGTAGAACAATCCGCACTTTCACTCCATAGTCCTTGCAACCCAATGAAATTGACTAGAAGTTGAAATAGAAAAAAACACCAAAAACATATATTTTCACTAAGAAGGAAGACCAGCCTTTATCCAACAACAGATACCACAGACTAAGGAAAATCAGCTCACTGCGATCAACAGGTGTCACGCAGGGTATCAGCAAAAGTACAAAACAAGACATCAAGTCTTCAAAACACAGGTGGCACCACACTGGGTTGCCAAACCAACACACTCACATACTTCAGGTGTCTCCATTGTAATATCTCTAAATAACATGATTTTGCTGCCATTCATTTTCAGTTATTAATGTTATCAATTAAAATCAAATTAACAGATGAGGAGTTAACCCTCCTTGACCTCCTCACCCACCATCATCATATGCAAACACACTTCCCGCCTCCCTCTCCAGTTCCTGCAATAACCACATGGAGCTGTAGATCAATATTCGGTATTTACACTTCCAGAACGGTATAAGTGCTCCTCACAGCTGAGCAGGGTGATGCTCTGTTTGCTTTTCATTTGATGCATGGCTTATTTTTTTATTTTCTTGGTAATTATAATTATCTTGCTTCTTTGTTTGCTTAATTTTCTATGTACTTATTACAAATTCAATGTCAAACTCTGTCCCAACAGCGGAAACAGACTCCCAATAATTACATCAACTATTTTACTGACTTAATCTTTTTAAAGCACACCATCAAAATTCCTTCAGAATTTTTAAAATCCTGCTCCTTTGCCTTCCAGTGTGTTACCTTTCTCAGTTTCTGGAGATGACTTAAAAAATCAGATTATTTCAATGTAATTTTTTTAGCAAGTTACATAATTTTCCTTTTGCATTTAGGATTGATAAATTTCTCATGGATATGATTTAGTTACATTCATGCTTATTCATTGTATTGTGCTTATGATGGGCTTTAGATCTAGAAATCTCTCCATTCTTGAAAGCTTTTATTGTTTCTTTGATTATTTTGTTGGTGTTATTCTATTCTCTACCTTCTTCATTCCCTCTTTCTAGAAAATGTCCCCATTTCTTCCTCTAATTCTTGTATCCTTCCTTATTTTCTTTCTTTTTTTTTTTTTTAAGGGAAAGGGTTTATTGGGGAACACCCTACAGACCGGAGTGAAGGGGCGGCGAAGGTAAAAGAGAAGGAGACTGTAAGAGAGACAGAGAGGAGGGAGAAGAGAGGAGAGGAGGAGAGAAGCCAAGAGAGGCCAAGAGAACAGGGAGCAGAGCCAAGAGAGCACGTGTTCAGGAACAGGCCCTTTTAAAACTTTGCCTGAGGGCGGGCAGGGAAGCAGGAGCAGTGAATCCCATTAGGATGGGGGTGGAGCCTGGCTCAGGTAGCTGGGCCGCGTGGCCACCTGGCTAAAACTGCACCAGTTTCCTAACATTCCCCCCTTTTGTTTTTTATAAAGCAGGATTTGTATGGGGTTACATTAGTCCCAAAAGTCCAGGAGGGGTAGAGGGACAATGATCTGTCTTTAGAGCTACTTCCTGCTGACATGGGGCGATGTCTCAGGCCGCTGTCTCCTGGTTGGGGAGTATATTTCCGTAGCAGCATTTGGTTGACCGCCTGGTTGTTGAAGGCCTTGGTTTGGTTCCATTATCACCTGCTGTAAACACTTAGACACTGTAGACAGGGTGAGAATAGTAACCAATGATCCTAAGAGTAGCATTAGCCAGGTAATGAGAGGATTTTATAGAGAGGAAATGGAGGGGTCTCTGGACCCTTGTGGGGACAGTTTGATGGATGTGGCTTAAAGCTGATTCTAGCCAAGACCGGGAGAAAAGCCACTTAACTTTTGCAGGTAGCGGGGTTTGTCTGTAGAGAAATCTGAACAATCATACAACATTAAGTGGGGGAGAGGACCATCAGTACACACAGGTTGACTTGAGCACCCCCTTGACTTGTATCCTCTGGTCTGCTTTAACACAAACCAGGAGGAAAAGAAAGCTAGGCATCAGAAGCAATGGGTGGCAGGCCTATTAATGGCTGATCTGTACAGTGATCTGCCCTCAAGGAGACCCAACAGGCCAGTCCACTGCAGTGGCTTTCAATGTGGTAAGCCTGGGCTTCAGCAGAGGTCAGCTTATGAAGAGCCCTGGCAGCTCTGCCAAGAGTTGGATCACTGGAAATGGACCTGCCCTGGAGTCGAAGGATGCCCAGGTCAGAGCCACAGATCTTATTGGCTCTAAGCTGAAAAGCCCTTCACTTGGCCCAGCTTTCAAAGTGACCACTGCAGCTGAGGGGACGGCCAAGTAGGGTCAGCAACACTGCAGGCAGAGCTGTAAATTTCTTGTTAGAGATGCCCCCTGCCTTTACCTGGCCATCTCTCCTCCCAGGCCAGCTAGGTAATGGAAGTCTACAGGGTGCCTTCCCCCAGGAAGTTCACACCTCCTTTAGGATGTAGGATGTAGGCTATATGAAGAGATAGATGAGTCTGGACCTCATAATTTACAAGGCCTCAAAGCTCACCTGACTATTATCAAGCCCCTTCTGTCAGGTTCTATTTGCCTCTCAATCAAAGAACTTATCTGTAGCTTAGACAGCACCTTTCTTAGCTCCTCTAATAATGACTCTGTCCTTTGTTCTAGACCCTGTCTAGCCCACTTGGGCCTCATTCCTTTGTAACCATAGCCTCTATTCTACCACCAATGGCTCCTTCCTTATTTTCAATTTTCTGTCCTTCTTACTATGTGACAGTTTTGTGAACGTCATCTTTTCAAAGTTTCTATTGCGTTTAACTGTTGTTTATTATGACTTTAATTTCCAAGAGCACTTTTTTATACTGATGGACTCCGTATATCCTTATGCACTCATCTCCCCTCAGCTTCCAAAATTCTATAATGATTGGTTGCTTTCTCAACCTTTTGCTTTTCTGGACTTATTTTTTAATATGAATTTTTTTTATTTTAATGGGCTTTTAGAAGAAATAGAACTAATTATATGTCTTTTGGTATATTATCTTTCACCTGAAATTCTTCCTAGTAAAATTTCACTTTTTAAAACTTTTTCTATAGACTGTTTTTTTAGCATGATTTGCCTCAAACATGTTTTGGATTTAGCAAACATCATAGATGCAATATGAATATGAATGTATATTCATGTATAATGTGAATAAGTAATAGCATATTTAACAAATAGCAATTGACTGAACTTTCCCAGGTGTGTTATAATCTGAATAGCTTTGCTTCAAAAGGACTTGAAAATATCTCTTGACAAATACCAGAAAAAAACACTTACTGAAAGATCTGATCTCTAATGGAGCAAATGTTGATCTGTTTTCATTATCTACCACACATCTGCCTTGAAAGAAACCTCTTTCATGAGAGTGGAATTAAATGTTGTGTACTATTGGTGGAAAAGACTATTAGTTATGCACCTCAATATTAGAACTCTAAACACAAAAGACTCAAATATTTATTTCAGGGAGACAGAGACAGATATACAGAGAAAGATCACTCATCCACTGGTTCACTACCCAAAGGCTCTCACAAGCCAAGGCCGGCCCAGGCTGAAGCTGGGAGTCCCATGACGCCAACATGGTTGTCAAGCACTGGACGACTCGAGCCATCGCCTGCTGCCTCTCAGGGTGCACGTTAGCACAAAGTTGTCAGAAACAGAGGTGCCAGGGCTCGGATCCAGACACTCTGATACGCGATGTTTAGTCAAATGCCTGCCCCAACACAGATAATTTAATACACATCTCAAAATTAGCACTAAGGTTCACTTTCTTAAGAACCTTCCAGGGACAGGCACTGTGGTGAAGTGGGTAAAGCCTCTGCCTCCAGTGCAAACATCCCATATGGGTGCCCGGTCAAGTCCCAGCTGCTCCACTTCCAATCCAGCTCGCCGCTGTGCCACGGGAAAGCAATGGAAGACGACACAAGTCCTTGGACCCCTGTGCCCGTGTGGGAGACCCGGAAGAAGCTCCTGGCTCTTGGCTTCTGGCTTCTGATTGGTCCAGCCCCAGCTGCTGTGGTCATTTGGGGAATAAGTAAGCAGATAAAAGACCTTTCTCTTTCTCTCTTCCTCGCTCTAACTCTGCCTTTCAAATAAATAAATAAATCCAAAAAAAAAAAACCCCTTCCAGGATTTTTATGGAATATTTGACCAAATGGTCCATGCTGTATGAATAGAAGCTGGATCATATTAAGGTCCCCTGTATCACAACGTGTTCCATTTTCAAGTGCTAAGTATTTTTGGTTGCACCCAATTCAAATACACCCATGCTAAGTCATGTGACACCCTGCCCTGATGTATTCTTTGCTGCATTTCCTGCAGGTGAGAACAGTTTGCAGTATTTTTTCCTCTACTTCACAACCAATGAAGTCTTTTTTTCTTACATTCTTTTAAAATGTTTTTACTTTCATTTTTAATTGGTTAACAAATTCAATGTGATTTGTGTATACAATTCTAAGAATGAAGTGATATTCCCGTCCTCTCACTCTCCCTCCACCCCCCTCTTTCACCTACCCTTCCTCTTCTCTTTTTTTTTTTTTTGTTTTTGAGATAGCATATTTTAAACTTACATTACAGTAAAAAGGCTTAATCCTTCACCAGATAAGAAACTTAACAAATGAAAAACAAAAAGACCCTAGGCTAGTGGGAATATAGAAAATGGCTTTAAACAATAATCAAATGGAAAAATGACCATTTTATCCAGGGATCATACATTTTAAAGTGATCATAGAGCATTAAAGCTACATTGATATAACATGCCTAACCACTGGTTTGACAAATGTATGAAATAAAGTTTTACAAAGCTATATTTGCAGCAATAATTATACTCACAGATTTTTCTTTTTTTTTTTCTTTTTTTAATTTTACCTCCCACATATGAGGGAGAACGTACAGTATTTGTCCTTCTCGGTCCAGCTTATTTCATTATACATGATGTCCTACAGTTGTGTCAATTTTGCTGCAAAGGGTAGAATTTCATTCATTTTTATAACTGAATATTATTCCATTGTATACCACATTTTCTTTTTTTTATTAAACTTTTATTTAATGAATATAAATTTCCAAAGTACAGCTTATGGGTTACAATGGCTTCCCCCTCCCAAAACTTCCCTCCCACCCACAACCCTCCCCTTTCCCGCTCTCTCTTCCCTTCCAATCACATCATGATTCATTTTCAATTCTCTTTATATACAGAAGATCAGTTTAGTATATATTAGGTAACGATTTCAACAGTTTGCTCCCATATAGCAACACAAAGTGAAAAAAAATACTGTTGGAGTACTAGTTATAGCATTAAATAAGAGTGTACAGTACATTAAAGACAGAGATCCTACATAATATTTTTTTTAAAAATTAATTAATTTTCTATGCCATTTCCAATTAACACCAGGTTTTTTTTTCATTTCCAATTATCTTTATATACAGAAGATCGATTCAGTATATAATTAGTAAAGATCTCATCAATTTGTACCCACGCAGAAACACAAAGTGTAAAAATACTGTTTCAGTACTAGTTATAGCATCACTGCACATTGGACAACACATTAAGGACGGATCCCACATGGGATGTAAGTACACAGTGACTCCTGTTGCTGACTTAACAATTTGACACTCCTGTTCATGGCGTCAGTAATCTCCCTAGGCTCTAGTCATGAGTTGCCAGGGCTATGGAAGCCTTTAGAGTTCGCTGACTTTGATCTTATTCTGATAGGGTCATGGTCAAAGTGGAAGTTCTCTCCTCCCTTCAGAGAAAGGTACCTCCTTCTTTGATGGCCCGTTCTTTCCACTGGGATCTCACTCACAGAGATCTTTCATTTAGGTCTTCTTCTTTTTTTTTTTTCTTTTCCATGGTGTCTTGGCTTTCCATGCCTACAATACTCTCATGGGTTCTTCAGCCAGATCTGAATGCCTTAAGGGCTGATTCTGAGACCAGAGTGTTGTTTAGGACGTCTGCCATTCTATGAGTCTGCTGTGTATCCCACTTCCCATGTTGGATCTTTCTCTCCCTTTTTGATTCTATCAGTTAGTATTAGCAGACACTTGTCTTGTTTGTGTGATCCCTATGATTCTTTGACCTATCAGAGCCATCAGTTGTAGGACCTGGAACCAACCCAAATGCCCATCAACAGTAGACTGGATAAAGAAATTATGGGACATGTACTCCATAGAATACTATACAGCAGTAAGAAACAATGAAACCCAGTCATTTGCAACAAGATGGAGGAATCTGGAAAACATCATGCTGAGTGAATTAAGCCAGTCCCAAAGAGACAAATATCATTTGTTTTCCCTGATCGGTGACAACTGAGCACCAAAGGGGAAACCTGTTGAAGTGAAATGGACACTATAAGAAACAATGACCTGATCAGCTCTTGTCCTGACTCTAGATGTACAATGTAATACTTTATCCTTTTTAGTATTTGTTGTTCTTGTTGTTGTTGTTGTTGTTGTTCTAGTACTAGTGGTTGAACTCTGTAATTAACACACAATTATTCTTAGGTGTTTAAGTTTTAACTGAAAAGTGATCCCTGTTAAATTTCAGAGTGGAAAAAGAGAGGGAGGAGATGTACAATTTGGGACATGCACAATCAGATTTGCCCCAAATGATGGAGTTAGAAATGTGCTAGGGGACTACAATACAATCCCATCAAGGTGGCATGTACCAATGCCATCTCACTAGTCCAAGTGTATACCACATTTTCTTAATCCATTCACCTGATTATGGACACCTGGGTTGAATCCAAATTTTGGCTACTGTGAACAGTGCTGCTATAAACCTGGTGGAGTAGGTGACCCTTTGGTTCATTGTGCTCGAGTCTTTTGGGAATATACCCAGTAGTGAGATCACCGGATCATATGGCAAGTCCACTTCTAGTATTTTTAAGGCAGTCTTCATGCTGTTTTCCACAGTGGCTGCACGAATTTACATCCCCACCAGCATTGTGCAAGTCTTCTGCTTTCTCCACATGCTCACAGGCTTCTGTTACTCTCTGTTTGGGATTTTAGACATTCTGATAGGAGGGAGGTGATACCTCATTGTGGCTTTGATTTGCATTTCCCTGATGACGAGTGATGTTGAGCATTTTTTATGTTCATTTATATTTATTGGTCACTTGTATTTCTTCTTTTGAGAACTGTCTAGTGAAATCCTTTGACCATTGCTCAACTGGGTTGGTTGCTTTTTTGTTGTTGCTGAGTTTTTTAAGTTGCTGGTGTATTCAGGAAATTAATCCTTTGTCCAGTAGGTAGTTTGCAGGTTTTTTCCCCATTCTATTGGATACCTCTTCACTCTGCTGATCATTTCCTTTGCTGTGCAAAAGATTTGTTTTTGTTTATCTGAAAGGCAGAGTTACACAGACAGAGGGACAGAGAGAACCTCTATCCACTGGTTCACTCCCTAAATGATCGAGAAGACTGGGGCTGGGGCAGACCAAGGTCAAGAGCCCACATGGGTTATAGGGGCCCAAGCACTTGGGTCATCCTCTGATGCTTTCCCAGGAGCATTAGTAAGGAACTGCATTGGAAGTGGAGCAGCCAAACCAGCACCGATATGAGATGCCCATGTCCCAGGTGGCAGCTTAATCCACAATGTCACAATACTGCCCCAGCCAGTGACCTTGAAGTGGCATCTATATGCAGCTGTAACATCAGGCTGCATTTAGGGGAGGTTTGTTTTCTCTTTTGCACTTGCAGTGTGTTATCTAATTATGTATGCTAATCTTGGGACCAAGTGTAATTACTAACCCTTGCTGTATTCTCATAGCATCCAGATCCAATTTTAGATTTGAGTCTTTCTTAAGAGTATCTCTAAATCTTTGTAAGAACTGATATTTCATAACTGAACCTTTATTTTTTAAGGAATCTCCAAAAATACATGTAAGAAATTCACTTTATTTTTAAAAAAGATCTATCTATTTATTTGAAAGTCAGAGTCACACACAAGAGGAGAGGCAGAGAGAGAGAGAGAGAGAGAGAGAGAGAGGTCTTCCATCCGATGGTTCACTCCACAAATTGGCCACAATGGCCAGGGCTGTGCCGATCCTAAGCCAGGATCCAGGGTCTTTTTCCAGGTCTCCCATGCAGATGGAGGGTTCCAAGGACTTTGGCCATCTTCTAGTGATTTCCCAGGCCATAGCAGAGAGCTGAATTGGAAGTGGAGAAGTCGGGTCTTGAACCGGCCTCATATGGGATGCCAGTGCTTCAGTTCAAGGCGTTAATCCGCTGCACCACAGCACAGGCCCCAGAAATTCACTTTAACAAAATGGGATAAAACATTTTGTGTCTTGAATAATTGGGTCCATTTGTTGCCTTTATAAATCTTTTTTTTAATTTAAATTTCCAGTTTATGGATTACAATGGCTTCCCCCCCCCCATAATTTCCCTCTCACTCGCACCCCTCCCATTTCCCGCTCCCTCTCCCCTTCCATTCACATCAAGATTCATTTTCAATTATCTTTATATACAGAAGATCAATTTAGTATATATTAAGTAAAGATTTCATCAGTTTGCACCCACACAGAAACACAAAGTGTAAAATACTGTTTCAGTACTAGTTATAGCATTACTTCACATTGGACAACACATTAAGGACAGATCCCACACGAGGAGTAAGTACACAGTGACTCCTGTTGTTGACTTAACAATTTGACACTCCTGTTCATGGCGTCAGTGATCTCCCTAGGCTCTAGTCATGAGTTGCCAAGGCTATGGAAGCCTTTTGAGTTTGCCGACTTTGATCTTATTCTGACAGGGTCATGGTCAAAGTGGAAGTTCTCTCCTCCCTTCAGAGAAAGGTACCTCCTTCTTTGATGGCCCGATCTTTCCACTGGGATCTCACTCACAGAGATCTTTCATTTAGGGTTTTTTTTTTTTTTTTTTCTTTTCCATGGTGTCTTGGCTTTCCATGCCTACAATACTCTCATGGGCTCTTCAGCCAGATCTGAATGCCTTAAGGGCTGATTCTGAGGCCAGAGTGCTGTTTAGGACATCTGCCATTCTATGAGTCTGCTGTGTATCCCACTTCCCATGTTGGATCCTTCTCTCCCTTTTTGATTCTATGAGTTAGTATTACCAGACACTAGTCTTGTTTGTGTGATCCCTTTGACTCTTAGACCTATCAGTGTGATCAATTGTGAACTGAAATTGATCACTTGGACTAGTGAGATGGCATTGGTACATGCCACCTTAATGGGATTGTATTGGAATCCCCTGGCACGTTTCTAACTCCACCATTTGGGGCAAGTCCGATTGAGCATGTCCCAAATTTACATCTCCTCCCTCTCTTATTTCCACTCTTATATTAAACAGGGATCACTTTTCAGTTAAATTTAAACACCTAAGAATAATTGTGTGTTAATTACAGAGTTGAACCAATAGTACTAGAACAAAAGAAAAATACTAAAATGGATAAAGTATGATGCCTTTATAAATCTAAGATGGATGGTGAAGTCTTAATATTTTTATTTTTTTATATCTTACTGTGCCTTCTCAGGAATTAAGTCATTATTGCTCATTATTGGGGAGATGCATTTACATATTTACTAAAAAGTGGAATAAAATTTTAGCTTTGCTATGCTTAAATTCTTATTACTAAAATTTGTAGCGAAATTGATTTTCAAGTCTGCATATTGTTTGTAAAATAACTTAAAAGCACAAAAACTTTCATTGGGTACAGAAGACTATTTGTCCTAGTATACCAAGTGATGGGCGCAATGAGAAAGTCGCATTTTTAGTGTGTGTAGTTTTTTTTTTTTTTTTTTGACAGGCAGAGTGGACAGTGAGAGAGACAGAGAGAAAGGTCTTCCTTTTCAGTTGGTTCCCCCCCCCCCCCAATGGCCGCTGCAGCCGGCATGCTGCAGCTGGCGCACCTTGCTGATACAAAGCCAGGAGCCAGGTGCTTCTCCTGGTCTCCCATGCGGGTGCAGGGCCCAAGCACGTGGGCCATCCTCCACTGCACTCCTGGGCCACAGCAGAGAGCTGGACTGGAAGAGGAGCGGATTAGCCTATTGAGCCGCAGCACCAGCTAGAGTGTGTACTTTTACCAGTGATCAGAGCGGCAAGGTGAAGTTCCAGTAGTGCTGACAGTGAATAGGGCTGCCACTAGAATCCCTTTATTTGAAGTGTGTGGCGTTTGTATCACTCTGGGAGTAGGGGCACTTTGTCCTGATCTGTTTTTAATTCATTTTTTGAGTGAGAAATAACTTTCCCTTCATAGGCCCACTTCTACTGTAAGTGAGGGCTGTACTGGAATCTGGGATTACATCAGGTGACTGCAGGTGAGAATTTCCCTAAACTGGAAGGTGTTTTATTTGGGCAGCAAATAGATAAGAAGAGAAAACACTTTGGCATTTGCCACTGTCCACACTCCATTACCTACGCTGATTGTGCTGTTGACATTGCCCACCTGGCCTCTCAAGGCTCTTCAGGACTCTTGTGACTTTTCTCCACTGTGAATATTTCCCCAATCAGTGTACACTTTGCCTTCCGCCTTCAAAGAGTTCATAACTTGCTTTGGAACTCCAGCCTTTTGCCTCTTGGACAAAAGTAATTAAAAATACAGATGGATACTTGGAAGAAATAAATGATGACTGGAAACATGGAAGGTCAGAATTGGCAATCATTTATCAATATTTTTCTCATTGATGTAATACCACTCCATCTAATAACCAAAAAGTAAGAAAATTCTCAAGGGCTCATCCAGAAGGAAAAGCACAAAAAAAGCTACTCATTTCAGTTCCCTGTGCTCCCATGAGCACAACACTGAATTGTTATTGCTTAAAGCTCTGTATCTTGTAGCATGAACTCCCTTCCCCCATCTCGACACCTGCAGCACATAGATGAATGAGCAAGGCTATCCTCACAATACTCATGAAGTGCTAGAGTGTTTCATTCTCACGTATCACATCAATGGCAACTTCAACCTACCATGGTGTGGCTTGGATATGCCAGAGACAGAATCAAAGTTGCTTCTCAGGGAGAAGTCAGGTGGGTGGTGCTGCTCATGTTCCAAGGCTAGGAGGCATGGTCACTTCCTTTTTCTCTAAACATAAGCCATCTCCTGGGAACACCACCCACAATCGTGTCTTTGAATGATGGTGACATTTTCTGAGTCATTAAAAAAATGTTATTTGTATTGAACAGGCATGTTTTCAAAATAAAGAATACATTTTGAAAGTTGGACATCCCTGCTTTCCTTTGATAAGAACACCTGACACATCACAGTCAGAGCAGTGGGACCCTCAGCAAAACTGTCCACATTCCAGCCTCGAAGACCATGCAACAACCATATCCTTCGTCCTGAGGTCAGCCCCAGCGCCCCTGGGGAGGGGGCAGCCAAGTGTGAGCGGTATCCCTACTCGGGTCTTCTGTGTTCCCACACTAGTGAGCTGTTTGTTTGCCGAAAGATCATATTCCGGCTGATTCCACATCTGCATGGTAGACACTGCATTAAGGCTTGGCCGTTGCATCCTAACAAATCAGTTGTGGTTCTCAACCAAAGTGAGAGCTAGAACAACTGAAACACTCGTAGAGTGAGTGTTTGTGGGGTCAGGGTGGTTTTCAGAAAGGTGGGATCCCTACACAGCTGTGGTCAAGCCTTGCCAAGGAAGGCTCCCTCCAGGCTCCCTCCAGGCTCCCGAAGCATCCCCCAAGGAGCTGTCTAAAGAAAGATGCATCCCCAGGAGCAAGGCCCCATGAGATCCTCTTGCTCTCAGATGGGCAGTCCCAGGTCCTGATGGCAAGAGCCAGGACTGATTTCACCTTGAAATTGAAAAATTCAAAGGCAGAAAGAAAGGATCCCACTGGTGGTTAAGTACAAACCCAGTGAGTGACTGGGAAATGGTATCATCCCTAAACCAGTGGCTTTGATTTTTGAATTAAAATCCAAATCTCTTCTGTTGCATCCACCCCCCAGGTTTGCTAGGAGCCTGTGCTTGAGCAACAATCATTGCAGCATCAACCCGCCCGGCACGGAGGAGGCAGACATCCACAGCATGCTAATGTGGGTGACCTGGTGCAGCCCGAGCTGCAGCTGCTCTTCTCTCCAGCTAAGAACAGCTTTTGGACTCCAGATTTGATAACGAGTGCGACGCATGCATTTCATGGCATTGTGCACTTTTTCCCAGAGTGGAAGTATGAACAAAAAAGGAACTGTACAGTGAATAGCCATATGTCCACTATCTCTGTTCTACAATAAACATTTGCTACATTTGCTTTTTCATATACCTAACTGCTATCTGTCAGTCCTCTAAATCAAAAAGTCCTTCTCATTACAGATGCATTCATTCGTTCATCTATTATTTCTTTTTTTTGCCTCTTAAAGAAAGTGTTGAGAAATTTACTAGTTGGGTGACCAATGGTGTTATTTGTTTTCAAGGTACTGAAAAGGAAATTAGCAAAGACTCGTGCATCTGTGTGGACAGACACTCACATGGGGATCTCATATTGTTGTTTTTCCATGGGAAATTGAAAGCAATGGAAGTACCTATTGTAAATCACATTAATTTTTCAAACTCTACCAATGTCAGTGTAGGAGGCAAACTTGACCATTCCCAAACACATCAGCAGCTTGATAGAATATGCATGCCTATTCCTGGATCTGCAGCCCTTCCTGTTCACAGTCCTAGATGCTGCCCAGCTTAACCCAGCGTTATGTGTGAGTGCACATCTAACTACTGGGGTTGGAAATGACTGACATGTGCTAATGTTTTATTGAATATATATGTGTGTATATATATATATATATATATATATATATATATATATATATATATGGTGTTAGGCCCAGAGTTTCTCGTGGCTAATCACATTTAACTTACAGACCATGTGCTGTCACACCACTGGGATTTAAAGAAGTTATGCAACCTGTGTTCAGCAGAGTGTGTATTACTACAGTAAGCGATTGCTGTCTCAGTTTTTTCATAAAACACTATTGAAAACGTGTTGTCATACACTTGGTCATATCTTGTCATTCAGATAATACACATTAATTGTATAAGTATATATAGATTTCAAGATTTTTTGCATCAAAATATACTTCTCTCATAATTCCATTTTCCACTAACTTTTGAAAGTAACTTCCTCTCTATATAGAAAACATAGATAATGATAAAAATAATTTTTATAGCTTGGTCTCTATCCTTAGATTGTCTTTTACTTGAAACAATACTGTAAATAAATATATACTCTGAAAATATCATGTTTGAATTTCTATAACAATGAAAAAATAATTTTAAAAAAATTATCTCCTGAAGAGGGAGAGAGACAGAGTGGGACAGAGGCACAGAAAACCCTCATCCACTGGCTCACTCCCCAAATGCCCACACACTTGTGATTGGGACAGGCTGAAGCTGGGAGTAGGAGTTCAATTCAGGGATCCCACACGGGTGGCAGAGACCCAGACGACTGAGGCATCACCACTGCTTCCCGGAGTGTGCGTTAGCAAGAAGCTGGAGTCAGAGGCAGAGCTGGGACCAGAATCCTGGCATTTTGATATGGCATGTGGCGTTCCAGTCAACGACTTTACCTCTAGGACAAACACCAGCACCTTAAATCACATTCTTTTTTAAATACACTATAGTGGAATCTAATCCAAATGTCTTACATTAAAGGAGTAATGATGCATTGAATCCTCACGGGAATACTCTGAAGCAGGTTAGACTTTTCCCCATCCATAGAGTGAAGATCCAGGGGAAAGAAACCTTGAGTGGTTCTTCCAGGACAGTCACTCGTAAAGTATGCACTCAGGATTTAAATCTTAACAAACTTCAGAGCTTTCCCTGTTAACTACAGCAAGGTACACTTTGTGAGAAAATAATCTAGGGTGTTTAAGTTACATATTCCTAAAATTTGGTTAGTTGTTGTCTATTTTTGGACAAGTAGGTCATGGACAATTTCAACGTTCTTCATATTTTTGTACACACATCTGTTTTCTTGGCTGATTATTTTCTTCAGTATATTCATAGGAAGTAGAATTGTTTGAGCAAATGAGCACTCCTTAGGAGTTTTCATACATATATTCGCACATGACCTGTGGAGAGACAGGGAGATTTGCCTGCCCATTATAATACTGAAGGGTTCACTTCTAGCTCAGCATCACAGCACCGCTTGCTATCATCCATCCACTCTTCCTTTAGTCAGCTTTGTAAGTGACCAATGGCCCTTACTGTGGGTTGCAATTTACATCTCCTTCAGAGCAAAGTCATATTTCTTTCTTTGCTGGTCATTTCAAATCTTGATATTTTGTACTTCTTAACAACATGTATTCTTTCTATTGATTTTTGTGTTGATTGTGTTAATTGTGGAAGTTCACTGTATGAGAGATTTTGAAATGAAAATGAAATGAAAAATGCACATTATGGAAAAACTATGCATGAACTTCAAAAAACTTCGCACCAAAATAGACATACGGTTTAATTTCATTTTCCATGAACATTTTCGAGTTTCTCCATATTGAATTTAATATGTGTGCTGAAGTGACACATGGTGCGCATTCTTTTTTTTTTTTCCTTTGGTAAATAAACTCTGAGCAGTTTATCTATAAGTGAAATGCAAACAACCAAGAATCATTAGCTGTGAATCAGACTCTGGCTTTGGCATAATGGTGTACATTAGGGAAAACTGAAGCATTTCCCTGGTCTTCGGTTTCCTCATCAATAGAAATAGAGGAGGGCATTTAGTATGGTGGTTAAGACACTGCTTGGGATGCCTGCCTCTAATGTTGGAGTGTCTAGATTCAAGTCCTGGCTCCACTTATATTTTGACTTCCTGCAAATGTGCACCCTGGGAGGCAGCAGGTGACATCTCAAGTGCCCGCCATCCTTGTGGGAGACCTGAGTTGTGTTTCCATTTCCTGATTTTGTCCTGGCCCAGCCCTGGCTGGTACAGGTCTTTGGGGAGTGAACCACCAGATGGAGAATCTGTCTATCTCCATCTCTTGGCTTTTCAAGTCAAAGAAAAACACACATATAATTTTTTAGAACAAGAAATAGCTGCTCTCTATCACTCTGACACAACCTTTCAGGTGTGAAGTTCTCATAAGCAAAGGTTCCAGGTCCATTTGGAGCTGGGCTTATTCACACTCACTAACTCCTCACCCAGCCCCTTCTGCCTGCCACGGTTCCCTCTCCTCCTTGGACAACTGGCTTCATTTAGGCAAGAACCATGTCTTGATCACTTCATTTGAGATTTTTTAACATTTATTTATTTCATTTTATTTGAAAGTTAGAGGGGCACAGACAGATAGGAAGTTCTTCCATGACCTGGTTCACTCCCCAAATGCACTGCAACAGATGAAGTCGGTCTAAGCAAAACCAGAAGCAAAAGCAGAAGCCTGGAACTCCACGTGGGTCCCCCTTGTGGGACTCAAGTACCTGAGCCGTTCCTGGCTACCTCCCAGGCTGTGCACTAGCAGAAATCCAGAACTGGAACTAGAGCTAGGGCTTGAACCCACTCTGATATGAGATGCAGTCATCCCAAGTATCATCTTAACAGCTGTGCCCAAGTCTACCTCCTTTTCTCTCCTTGAAAATTTTAACCTATGTGTGTGTATGTGAGCCCTCACGGTTTCCCGGAATAATGTTCAGGTACCTTCTGCACTTCAACCCTGCAGAAAAAACTTAAAAACAATTTAACAAAATGCCTTAACAAATGGGTTGATTTTCTTCCTCCTTTTTTATTTTTTATTATTAAATTCTGATTTCTGCAATCTGTATCATTCTTTCCCTGAGTACTTTAATTAGATAGTACAATTTAAAAATAGGGTCTCAATATATTAAGAATGTTGCAATGGCTTTTAATTTATGTGGGACAGCTGGTAGATTTCTGCTTTGAGAGGATTCTTTCTTTTTTTTTAATTCTGTCATCTGAACTTTGCTTTGGTAATGCTGCAAATTAGCAGCTATTCATTCTTTAATGAACAAGGGTTCATGTAAATTTCAACTATGAATAGGCAATCAGGATTTCTTTGGGCATAATGGGTTATTTACCAGGCTTCCATTTCAATTTTGAACTCTTTGCTTCTTTAAACACCATCCTATATAATTTTGTAGCCACCTAATTACATATGTATATATTTACCATATAGATACTGCCTTTGTGCCTCTATCTGCTACAAATTGCTTTATTAAAATCATGGCAGATCTCACTACCTGGAGTGGATATGGAACCTTGGTTTCAGTCAAGACTAGCCTTGCAAAGCTTGGCTAGAAGAGAGCTAATTTTGGGAGCAGTGCCACTGCTGGTTCTTGGGGAAGGCTGATTGTCATAGCCAGAGGTAGAGCCAAGGCACTTGAGCTTTGGAAGTGTTCCTTACCTTTCTTCTACCATTGGAACACAAGTTTTACTTTAAGAGTAGTCCTCAGCTGGAAGACTAGAAGTGTATCTCTGCTTGGTTCCCAGTTTCACATACAGTGTAGATATGCCAGGCTCTGAGGTCTGTGAAAGATCCCAGGTCACTGGCCTGAACTGGGTTTCTGAGACTGGATTATGGAAGAGTGCCCCAAGGGATTCAAGGGAATGCACAATGATTTTCTCCTTCCATCCTCTCATCCTTCACACACCTTACTTCCTTTATCTGCAGTCCCTGTGATAAGGAAACACGTTGTCCAACTCTGCTGTGGGTTCTCCAAGATGGTGCCCAAGATTGCAATGGAATGGCACTTGGTCCACCGACCCTCATACCATATTCACCCAGTAGAGTAAGCTATGTCATTTCTCTGGATGCTACCTGTTTCCTCCTTGAAATAAGTGAAGGCTTAGGAAAAATTTTTCATATCCATTGGGGCATTTCAGATCTCTCATTAAGTGAGTACACTCTTCAGTCTACCTTGAAATCCTCTGTATACATAGAATACATATATATACTTATAGATTACGGTTGCCTAAAGTCCTATGGATTACGTATACACACTTTTAGATTAACGTGGTTTCTATGACTTGGAAGCCACTTGTCATCCTCTGGCCTTTTATGAACCACCTGTCAGGAAATGGACCAGAGCCCATTCGCTGTAGCACAGCACTGAATCGCAGCAGAACCCCACAAGTCCCACAGCCCTTCATGGAGACTTTGCTGAGCTGCCTGGGGATGCCACAGCATGAAATCCACCGTGAAAGATACAGCACACACGGTACAGTTCTGAAATCATCCCTAAATGAAGGTCACATGTTCTGCACCCTCTGATCCTGGTTTAGTTTCCCACGTGACACAAAGCATCCCAGAGAGACGTCTATCTGTAGCAGGATCACGGGCAAGGCAGCAACTGGAGCTCACTGACCCATACGTATCCATGTATCTGCTGCATGATGGTCAACGACAGCCGGCTTCCTCTTGCCGATGCTGTTGCACACTCCTCTTCCTGCACTGAACGCTCCTTGTGGACTTGCAAGGCCACCAGTGACTTCAACAGTCTCTCAAGGAGAAAGAGCATTGCTAATGAGGAGCATAAGACAGTTTACTTCAGGGTCCTTTAATTGACCCCAAGTCTGACTTCATTTTTATCACGTTGCTCAGTTTGGGGTCCTCCTCTTGATATTTTGAGGTATCAAGTACCCATTTAATTTAACAGTTTTCCACATTTGACATCCAACTTCTCAAGCTTCCTTGTGCACTGCAGAACAGACAAGAGGCCCAACTGCCTTCCTGCACTGAGCTTGCTGTCTCTGCAATGCCCATAGAAGCTGTGGTCTTTGGGCTTGGTAGCTGGGCTCAGTGGAGAGGTAACCTGTGCTGCTAAGTCCCAATCCCATCTCACAGCAGGCTGTGCAGCCTACATCCCATGGATGCTTACTCTCCCCAAACATGTCAACTTCTGACCACAATGTGACCCTTCTCGTGTTGCACAAAACACTGCTAGAT
Source organism: Lepus europaeus (assembly GCF_033115175.1). Taxonomy (NCBI): domain Eukaryota; kingdom Metazoa; phylum Chordata; class Mammalia; order Lagomorpha; family Leporidae; genus Lepus; species Lepus europaeus. Next base: position 4,803,443 of record NC_084839.1, read on the forward strand.
GATGACATGTTACTCAGAGCACGGAGAAAGATGCAAACCTATTCCTCCCAACCCTTTCCTCTTACACTCTGCCCTCACACCACACACCTGCACCTGCTACCCCTGACCTCACACCACACACCTGCACCTGCTACCCCTGACCTCACACCACACACCTGCACCTGCTACCCCTGACCTCAAACCACACACTTGCACCTGCTACCCCTGACCTCACACCACACACCTGCACCTGCTACCCCGGGCTCTTCACTGTCCCTTTCTTCAGCTACAAATGCCTGCTTCCTCCTTTCTGGAAAGATCCAAATCCTACTTCTATAAAAGCTCTCTCAGCCTCCTCAAGCCCTCCAGGCAGACTTCACTCCCATTCGGTACTCTGTTGGCACCCAGCTGTCCCTACAGGGTGGCAGACCTCTGTGCAATACCTGGGAGCTTCCCTGATGCTCACTGGCCTGGGAGCTCGCTTGCTTGGGGCTCTACAACTTCTGCATGTCTTCATGATCATGGATATGCATCAGTCGAGTTCTCCAGGACCCATGCAGGAGGTGTGGTTGGAAGCTATGTAAGGAACTTTTTAAAAATGATTAATTTATTGATTTGAAACACAGAGTTACAGAGAAGGAAAGAAGGAGAAAGAGGGACACCCAGATGACAGCAGTGGCCGGGGCTGACATAGGCTGAAGTCAGGAGCCAGGAGCTTCTTTCGGGTCTCCCAAGTGTGTGTCAGTGGCCGAAGCACTTTGGCCCTCTTTCACTGCTTTCCCAGGTCATGCGCAGAGAGCTGGATCAGAAATGGAGCAGCTGGGACTCCACTGGCATCCATATGGGATGCCACTGTTGTAAATGGCACCCTAACCCAGCGCCACCATGCCAGCTCTACGAGGGACTTCTTTTTAGTGTAGCTCTGGCATGTTCGCAGCATGGTCAAGCCTCTGAGGGCCAGTACAGCAAAGCTGTCCTTGCAGCCTGGGCCTGAGCAGGGCTTGGTGTTGGTGACAGAGTCCTGCAGATGTAATGTCTCCATTCAGGGCGTCTGGCTTAGTGACCCAGCCTGTAAGGGTGAGAGAGGAAGGGAGGAGTCGCAGCCTAAGACCAACTCCCACCAGAGTGGGGAAGGCCTCTGATCAAGGCTCTAAGGGGGCTTCCTGCTTACTTGGGTTTAGTGAATTACGTAAATATTACTGCTGGGCCTGTCTGGAGAGAAAGAGCAAACACACCCTGCAAATGGAAACGCAGATCCAAGTCCAGTAACTGAAAATGCAGGTGCTGCCCACCCTGCACTAAATCAGAGTAGGTCATTAATATGCTAAAAACGCGGCAGCCAATTGGCTCCCATGGCGACAGCTTGAAGCCTTCATGAATAATCCATGTAGCACCTGGAGGCATGACATTTTCGTGGCAGACTTGGTAGACAGAGCTGGGCTGTGGGGAAGCTCAAGTGTGAGCCCTCCTGGTTCCTGCGGGGCCACTGTGCCTGCAGACATGGCCTGGGTGCAGCCCCAGGATCCAGGAGGGAGCCGACCCTCAGCCAGGAGAAGCAGACACAAAGTGCTCAATTTCTGCTTAGAAACAAAAGCACAGCTCTGAGGCTGTGGCAGGGACAAATCAGCCTGGGGCACTCCTTTCTCTGTGCGTAGGCAGTGATGGCTTCACTCATCAAGGCCGTCCTGCAGAACAGGCTGAGTCTGGGGTGAGGAAGCCCAGTCATGTGTGGAGTTGGGGCGTAACCCCGAGATCCACTTGCTTAGTGGCTGGCTTTTTCCTTTGCTCTCTTTTTCCTTAACTTCTCCAAACACATATTTCTTCCTTTATAAAACACACAGCAACTCCTCACCCATGTGGCCACGAGAATTTAATACCATGCACTTAAAGCCACTAAGGGCACCTTCTTAGACACGAGGTCTCCCTTCTCCCTCCCCTGAGACTCCGGATACCCACCTCGCTCTGCAGTAAGCTCACTTCTCTTTCCAAGAGCAAATCCTTTTCATCATCAAATTTTACTCCAGACCTTGGTGCATTTATTGAGCTGTGGAGCATGAAAGGGCTCTGGATGATTTAAAAGTTAGAGGGGGCTGATTCCAAGAGAATTTAAACATTGGCCTCCCCTGAGTGGGAGTCTGTTTGTCACGTTAATGAGCTTTGTTATTTAAGTGCCTTTAGCTTTTATCTTCAGGTGTTGATTTAAATCACAGTGGCTCCTCTGTCTCGTTGACTCCATGATGCCAATAATCCACAGTGGGTTTAATGATTCATTTACTTTCTTCTCTGTGAGATTTCACTCGATGCATTTTGATATTCTAGTGGCTTGGATCTTTTGTTTACTTGCTTCAAAATATAAAAACACAAACCACCCAGTAAGCTTGAAAAGCATGTTCGATTTCAAATGGATGCCCCTTCTGAGATGGCAAAATGTCCTTCCACTCCTCTTTCTTTTTCTTAACAACTAGGATGCATTAATGCAGAAATATTAAAGTGGAGAATGGTTCAAAATGTGCTACTTAGTTTCACAAGAAATAGTTCCTTAAATACCAAAACCAATTACTGGAGGGAAACTTCCTCTGTAAGAGTAGGGACCTGAGGATGACAGGCAGAGACCTATGTGGGGACAATCTGGCTTGGAGATGACCGTGACCGTCCATTTCTGTCTATCGCATGTTCCCTCATGTTCTTGAGCAATCCCCTTCCAGATTTAGGAAGACACAGAGGTGTCTTGTATGTTCCTTTGTAGGCCCAGGGATACCCTTATATTTGTGTGACAGTAAGCTGGTCTCCTGGTTGCCCCCCTCTCCCAGCTACCCAGAGCTGGTGCTCCAGGTGCAGAGCTCAGCTGGGAGGACCCCTGCCAGAGCCCCAACCACTCAGTTCCTGGATTCAAATACCCACACTCCAAGCCGGCCTTCCCCTCCCTGCCTGCAGACACAGAGGCCTTAAATATCACACAGAAATTCCCGCTCCGGCCCTGTGGAATTCCTCCCACTATTCCAGCCCCTGAGCTTCCGGGGTCACTGCCATCACCTGCCCCAGGATTCCTTCATGATCCTCAGTATCCATCCCCTCCAAACCCATTCTCTATTTGCCAAAGTTCGGTCTCCAGGAACCAACCTCATCCTAACATTCTCCGGTATCAATTCTTGTGAAGCTCTTGTTTCATCCGAAAGAGAATTCAGATCCCGAGTGGTTTCCCAGGGTCCCCCACGCAGCACCTGCTCTCTGTGCTGAGCACATCTGCCACCTCTGAGCTATGCACCACTCACACCAAGTTGTCCCAAGGAGGGATCGAAGGCATTAGAAGAGATGACTCCCATCATAGTTAGAAACTTGGTGGCCGGCGCCGCAGCTCAATAGGCTAACCTTCTGCCTTGTGGCGCGGGCACACTGGGTTCTGGTCCCGGTCGGGGTGCCGGATTCTGTCCCGGTTGCCCCTCTTCCAGACTAGCTCTCTGCTATGGCCCGGAGTGCAGTGGAGGATGGCCCAAGTGCTTGGGCCCTGCACCCCATGGGAGACCAGGAGAAGCACCTGGCTCCTGCCTTCAGATCAGCGTAATGCGCCAGCCACAGCACACCAGCCGTGGCGGCCATTGGAGGGTGAACCAACGGCAAAAGGAAGACCTTTCTGTCTGTCTGTCTCTCTCTCTCTCTGTGTCCACTCTGACTGTCAAAAAGAAAAAAAAAGAAAGAAACTTGGTCACCTTCCTTAACTCTGAAAGATTCTGGAAGCAAGGGAAACATTACAGGTAACTTACTAAGTTTATTTGATACCCTGGAGTGGGAAAAGAACAGTCTGATTTCTAACTCTCTCCTTTTTCTTTTTAACCTCAACACAGTCTTTAAAGATTTTATTTATTTATTTAAAAGGCAGAGTAGAGAGAAGGAGGAAGGGTGGGAAAGAGAGAGAAAGATCTCCCATCTACTGGTTCATACTCCAAATGGCCACAGCAACCAGGGCTGGGTCAGGCTGAAGCCGGGAGCCAGGAGCTCCAACCTGGTCTCCCACATGGATATTAAGGTCCCAGGTAGTTGAGCCGTCTTCTCCTACCTCCTCTGCTGTGTTACCAGAAATCTGGATTGGAAGAAGACACTGGCATTGCAAGTCGTAGCTCAACCCTCTTCTTGCCTACATCTCTTATTTTTACAATTTTTATTACCATAGAAATATATGATATTCTTCAAATTTTGTTAGGTTTATGTTAGATGCTGCTTACCTATTTCCCAACTGCCCAAGTCCACCATCTCAGACATTATTTCTGGGGTAGACCCCCTTCCTGGAAGGGCGTCCCTGGAAGACTGCTATCCACTGTGTGTCTCCGGGGCTTGCACCATACACACTACCTCGGCATTATTTGGAGACACAATTTTTTTAGTCCCCAGCCCAAGCCAAGTCTGTCCAAGTAGGCTCTATACCTTGTGAGACCCAACACGAATGAAAATGAGAAACTGTTCTTGGCAATGACTGCAGATTCTTTGATCAAAGGCAGGGGCCTTCTAAGCATGGGTGGTCTCCCAGGGCCCACCTTGACCTCCACAATGTCTGAAAGGATTCAAGAAAGATTTGTCTCCTCTCCTCCTTGTGTTCAATCGTTTATTTTTGCCATTATAGTCATATTGCTTATTTTGTATTTTCATTTATGATTCTCCTCTGTGTTCGGATTTTGTTGCCAAAATTACTCCATCCCATGCCCTTGGGAGCTGTTCTGGGTTTTCATTTCTTAGTTATTTTTTAAACAGCATGAATTGTTTATTTGTATGTATTTGAAAGGCAGAGAGAGACAGAGAGAAAGAGAAAAAAAAAAAAAACAGAGAGAAACATGACATGCCCTAGGTCACTTGCAAACAGCTGGGGCTCAGTCCAGCTGAAGCCAAGACCCTGGAACTCAGTCTGAGTCTCCCATGTGGGTGGTGAGGACACAAGTACTTGAACATCACCAGCTGCCTCCTAGGGTGCACATTACAGGAAGCTGGAATTTGGAATGGAGCTGGGACTCAGACAGACACTCAAACATAGGATGCAAGCTCCTAGCCAGCACCTTGGTATGGCCTCCTTGCTTAGCTTTTCGTGAGGATATTACCTTTGTAAGATCTGTGATTCTCCTGCATCTCTGCCCACATGTTCACAGATGCCAGAACCAAATGCCAAGGATGATGAGAATTAGGATCTGTGAACTTTGTGGGCAAAGTGAGGCTTTGAAGTTACTCCAGGGAGAAGCTTATTCACAAGAAGAGAGAGCATCAGCTGAACTTATTGCACCTGCCACTCAGCACCTGCACTACGGGCTGTCAGGTTATGGGGCATGGATTCAGTTCTGGGTAGACTACTGTTCTGCAGTGGCCAGGTCCTGGCAGCCAGAGTTGACTGCATAGTGTCCCTGAGGTTGTGAGGGACTTGTTGTTGGTTAGGATGCCCTGTGTTGTCTCTCTCCTGGAGGCACTGGGCCAGGTGTCTGGGTCTAGTGCTGGCCACGTTCCCCAGAGATTGCTGGGATAGTTGATTCTGTTCATAGTACCAGTCATATTTTTAGTTATTGAGACTATTTTATTCAAGAGACAAACTACCACTAGAGTTTCTACCTTTCTAGAAAAAAACACACTACACTTTTGAGAAGTTCAAAAACCTTTGGTACCTAAATGAACTAAATTCTATGTCTATGCAAAAAGCCTGCACATGAATATTTACAACAGATTTATTAGTAATTGCCCAATGTGGGAGCAATCAAGATGTCTTTCCATCAGCAAATGTATAAAAGAATGTGTCCGTCATATCCCGATAACGGAGTACTATTCAGCACTAAACAGAGATTAGCTATCAAGCCACAACAACATATGAAGGAATCTCAAAGGTATTTTACTGAGTAAATGAAGCTAGGCTGGACAAGACTATATATTGTAATATTTCAAGGATATGATATTCTGGAAAAAGCAAAATCATGAGACAGTTTAAAGGTCAGAAGGGTTTGAGGGAAGTAGAGATGACAGGGTAAGCACAAAGATTTTCAGGGTAGTTAACCTGTGTGAGACATGAGGGGAACATGGCATGCCTTTGGCAAGGCCAGTATATACTGCTCAGTGCTAAGACTGAACCCTGATGTAGACCACAGACTTCAGTTAATTGAATGTATAAAGACTGGCCCATCAACTGTGAGGATGTGCCGCACTAATGGGAGATGTTAGCAATAGAGGTCACTTCACACTGGTGGGTGAGATGTTAGCAATAGAGGCCACTTCACACTGGTGGGTGAGATGTTAGCAATAGAGGCCACTTCACACTGGTGGGTGAGATGTTAGCAATAGAGGCCACTTCACACTGGTGGGTGAGGGGTGAGGAGTGGCAGAGTATCCAGGAACGCTGTAGGTTCTGTTTAACTTTCTGGCAATAATAAAACTTCTCTAAGAAGTGAAGCCTATTAATTTCAAGGAAAAGTGCATATGAAGAGGTCAACTTCAAGACAAAGTAGACCAGAGAACAAAGGATCAGAGCCATGTGAAACATGCCTACGAGCTGGAAATCCCCAACTGTACTTGGGCGTAGCATGGACACTTTCTGAAAGAGAATGCAGAAGACAAATCTCAACGCTGAGAGAAAGCTGGACCAGTGACTGACATTAGGGAGCTTCAGTGTTTACCAGATGCATCAGAACACATTTCAAGCAGCTGCAGTGGGAACATCCTTCAAAATCCACCGGATGGGCACAGGGCTGCTTCAGACAGTAGTGGGAGAGCTTTGAAGAAAAGCTCGACCTTCCTGGAAAACCAAAGCTGCTTTGTGAGGGGCTGAAGGACGGAAATGAAGGACGGATGAGGTCATAGCCATGAGAGATGTGCTCGGATCTCCAAGGCAAGTTAGACTGAGTCCCTGCGTGGACACTTGCAACTCATGTGAATTGTGGGACCTTGCAAATAGACAATGATGAATTCTCTGGAAAATGGATACCACTTAGAAGATGAATCAAAGGAATTTTAAAGAATCCGATTGATGTGGTTGAATTAAATATTTATTTTAAGGCTTTTGAAGAAGAAAGAAACCAAATGCATACGAAGTTAAGTGAAGAAGTTGAAATAGGCAGTGCATTTACAGGTCATAGGAAATATCTCCAAACTAAAGAACACATCGATGGTACAAAATAAGTCAGATAGTCAAGAGCACCAGCCACTGAAGCAGAACTGCCAATCTCACAAAGGGCAGGGATTTGGTTTGAGGCCCACACCAGAGTTCTTGGGCTCAGTGCCTGGCCCTGGCTCTGGTATCCAGGTTCCTGCTAATGCAGACTCTGGGAGGAAACCATGAGAACTCAAGTGATTGGGGTTCTGCCACCTACATGGCAAACCTAGATTGAGCTCCTGGTTGCTTCAGCTGCATATATTTGGATGAGTTAACGAGCAGATGGGAGAGCTTGCTCTTTCATTCTCTCTCTTTAATATATCTTAAAAGTGCATCAAGAGGCCGGCGCCGCAGCTCACTAGGCTAATCCTCCGCCTGCGGCACCAGCACCCTGGGTTCTAGTCCCGGTCGGGGCTCCAGATTCTGTCCCGGTTGCTCCTCTTCCAGTCCAGCTCTCTGCTGTGGCCCGGGAAGGCAGTGGAGGATGGCCCAAGTGCTTGGGCCCTGTACCCACATGGGAGACCAGGAGGAAGTACCCAGCTCCTGGCTTCAGACCAGTGCAGCGTGCTGGCCGTGGCGGCCATCTGGGGAGTGAACCAATGGAAGGAAGACCTTTCTCTGTGTCTCTCTCACTGTCTAACTCTGCCTGTCAAAAAAAAAAAAAAAAAAGTACATCAAGAAGAGTAAATGAATTCTCACCAAATATCTAATTTCTTTATCCTGTAAAAGAGAAGTTTCACCTTGTAAAGACAGGGAAGTTCTCCACAGCAGGAGCGCCATGTATATCTAAGATCTGCAGAGCTAAAAGATGCGAGTCAACATTCACTGAGAAGACTGTGAAGGCACCACTGTCACCAAGCCAGCTGGCTTCCCGTGAGAGGAAAACCTCATGATAGAGGGTTGAAAACTCTGTTGGTTTAATTCTCTCAATTACTGTAAGATAACCTAAGAAATACACCAAATCAAATAATACTCAGGAAGAATGTGGAAGTTTCAAAGAATAACCATATATTGACTATTCTACAGAAAGAAATTGGCATAAGCTGGGGAGACCATGAAGGAATCTTGTGGTAGAGCAGATGCCCAGCAAAGGAGGCGGCCATAAGATTCTATAGTGGTGTCAGGATCCAGCGTCTTGTGCACAGTGTAGACTGGATGAGGTACACCCACCACCACCCACTTTTTTAAAAAAATGACTTATCTAATTATTGAAAGTCAAACTTAGAGAGATAGGGTGAAAAAGAGAAAGAGTGAGAGGGAAAGCAGAGAAATCCTGCACCTGCTGGCTCACTTCCCAAATGACCACGAAGGCCAAGCTGGGCTGGGCCACAGCCAGGGACCACAGGAGCTTCATGTGGGTCCCAAGCACCTGACTATCCTCTGCTGTGCTCCACCACCTATTTGGGCCAGCCTTCCTGAGGCAGCCGCTTATGTAACTGAAGACAGATATTTTCCCTGTTCTCCCAAGAGTGGCTGAGCATCCAGTTTATCCAGGCACAGGTCCTGCACCTCCCTCTGGGTCAGGTGTTCCCAAGAAATGCTCCTGAGAAACAGGACTTTGTTCCCTCTGTTCCAGAAAGTGAGGGCTGGTGTCCACTGGAGGTCACTTGGTTCAGCCCAACTTCCACGGGTCTCACCAAATGTGTTCACATCAAGTGCTGTCCACACCTCTGTCCTGAGACCAGAAGTGAGTCATCCTCACTGGAATATCAGGGCCCAAAGACCCTCTTTCTGAGGACCCAGGGCCACAGTAAAATGCTTTTGCCTCTGGCAACACAGACATCTTTTCTTATAGCTTTGCTTCTGATAAATGACCATACAACAAATTAAATGGGCACTTGATAATATGATAATTCTTAGAGAGTGTTTGAAAAGTGTAATTTTATTTAAATGTGTCTTATATATGGTAATATCTTTCATTTAATCTGCTTGTGGATGATATCATTGCGTTTTTTATTGTTGCTAACGAGTCCACTATAGTAATTCAGAAAAACAGCAAGGATTTTATTTTGTCTTTCTTGTAAAATAATTTTGATTATTTTTCTCTTTTGGTTTTATTACTACTATTTAAGTAACCATACATTATCAAATTGAGACTTGATATGATTATAATTTTAGGGTAGTGTTTTATAAATATCCTTCGTATAAAAGTGCACCTTATTAGTCAAATATTTCTACATTAGTTTATTTCGGATAGTGTCGATATAGTATTATTGTTATTTCTGTTTAGTCATCTCTGATGGCCAAGAAACATAGTAATACTTTTCCTCTAAAGTAATTTCAAATTTTCTCTCATTTGGTTTTCACTGTAGATAAGCAATTGTATAATTGCTTAAATAGAACCTCAATGGAATTATAATTCTTAGGATGGTGCTTTATGTCTTTATCTCATTTAAGCATGAATTTCATGAGTAAATTATTTTTTCTCCATTTGCAGCCATGTAAGGATTGTACTTCAGTCATTGCCATTTCACAACCTCCACAACATGAACAATAGTAAGCCCAACTGCAAGAGCAGAGTCACAATCCAACATATTTGAAACTGAGAGGTCATTTCTGCAAAGCAATATCTAAATTTACTCCAATTGTAAAACTGATGTACTCATATTTAGCTATGTAAATTTTAACTTAAAATCCTAGGGCACCATCTGCAGACCCAAATATGCCTTCCTTGGATGGTCGTTGTGTGTGTCAGCTGGGGAAGATCCAGACATGCAAGCTTCCTCCTCCCTGTCTTGTCCCAGAATGCTCTGACCCTGGTCAAGGGTCTGCCCCTCAGGGTGGGAGTTTCTCTGGAGACTTCGGCCCTGCAGCACCTGCTCTGTCCCTGTACTGCTGATCATCGCCCTTGTGGTCAAGGTTTCCCTAAGCACACTATAGGAGATGAAACTGTAGACAAAGTCACTGGGGAAGGGGTGTGTGGCAGGGAATCTGAACTCCATTTAGCCCTGAAGGTGCAAGTAACCTCACTCTCTTATGATGATCTCCTTGTGGATTTCTGTTGGCAGGAAGCCTGACTCTGGAGGCCCCACAAGAGGGTTCTGAACTGGCCAGGTAGGTCCATCCCATCATTGCTCAAGACCACCTCAAGTCAAAATTGTGCAGGTGATAAAGACTTCCAGATCTCCTGGCTCCTCTTCCTCTCTGCATCCTTTATCACCCCCCCCCCCCATCCCAAGTGTGGTCTTGGGGCTTGCAGACATCTCAGGGCCTGCAACCTCTACAAGCCCACGATGTCAGTTGCATTATTCAGCCACAGCGTGGATACACCATGTCAGGAGATGCTGACCAATGGCACCATGGAAACTTCCCCCATTAACACAGTAAAAAGACACCCCTGGCCCAGGGGATATAAGATCACTTCAGCCCAAGGTGCCAGTCCCTGACCTTGGGAAACTAGATCCTGCTCTGAGATCAGCATCACCCTTCCTTCTGGCAGGGCAGCCAGGAGAGCTAAACACTTTTCCATGCACAAAGAACATTCAGACTTGGGTCAGAGAGCACCACCAATGCAGACAAGCATCTTCCCCCATCAGCAGAACAGTGGGCTTCCTTTCCAATGATGCTGAATAAATCTGTGAGATGCAGGCTGTGCGTGAAGTGGGTGCTGGAGAGCCCTTTGGACATGAACCAGTGGATACCCAGGAGCCAGCATGCATGTAGCACTCCCTGCAGAGAACAAGCAACTGCGCTGCCTCTCTTCATCTCTGACAAAGCTCAAGTCTAATTCTTGGCCAACGCAGTGTCTCAGCTTGGGCAGGGAGAAGCAGAGCTACTCAGTGTCCAGAAAGAGGGATCAGGCCAGTGACCTCACCCTGACCAGACATTGTGAATGGCATGTGTCTCATTGACCATTCTGAGGCTGGTCTCCTTGTCACTGGTGTGGATGTGAGAAATCCCATTTGCCAGAATGCTTGTGGAGATCACACAGCATGCCCAAGGGCTGGGAAAGCCTTTAGGCGAATGCCTCTTCTTTTCTCCTCACCTGATCAATGAGACACAGATGAATGCTGATTTTTTCAAGATTTATTTATTTGAAAGGCTAAGTGCCAGAGGGATAAAAATGGACACACAGAAAATGATCTGCTATCCTCTGGTTCACTCCCCCAGTTGGCCACAGTAGCCAGAAGTGGGCCAGACTGAAGCCAGGAACTCTACCTGTGTCTGCCATATGAGAGGCAGGAACTCAAGTACTTGAGGCATCACCTGCTGCTCTCCCAGGTGCGTTAGCAAGGAACTGAATCAGAAGCAGAGGAGCCGGGACTTGAACCAGAACTCAGGTATGGAATGGCTACCTCGGTTCTTTGTCTCACATGGAAAAAGAATTCCCAAGCAGATAAGGCAAAGGGAAAAGCAAGATTCAAAGGGTTAAAACCAAGATTTATTAGAGTCAGAGGCCTCCAGCCATAGTTGCATGAAGGGGGCTGCAGGAGAAGCAAAACCCAGCGTGGTTGGTGGCAGTGGGATTTTAAGCACAATTTTGAAAATAAAATAAAATAAAATAAACTTGACAATCAGATTGTCATTCAGGTACAAGGCAGGGACAAAACCCATCAAAAGACCTGATTTCTAATCCTTTATCCTGTCTGGCTTGCTCACGATAAAACAAAAAAGCCTTCCAGAAGGGTGGATGGGTAACTTGTTTTCACAATAAACTGTGATCTCAGGAGGATGGAATCACCACGCCCTTGCTACTCCTAAGGAAGTGCACCCCAATTTCCACTGGCTGCCTAATAACCCATCTGACTCCTCACACTCTCCCTCCCCCAAGAAGAATGGATCCTAAATTCTTTTAGGGGACCTGGGTGATAATCATTCTGGCTGCTTCATGCCGAAAAGGGACATTCTTGGGGACGGCAATCAAGACAGGGTTCCTGTGGGAGGTGGCTTCTTGAGGGGGATGCCATGCCAGCTTGCAGAAACTGCCTCCATCTGAGGTTTCACATGCACGGCCACCTAGAATTTCAGTTCCAAGTCTGGAGAAAAGAAATCTAGCAAGCAGATTGAACTCACAGGGTTTAAAACAAAGGACAGTGTCACTATTAGAGACCTAAGAAAGGTGCTGTCTAAGTCACGAACAAGTTTTCCCATTAAGAGGCAAATAGAAACTGATAGGAGGGACCTGATAGCAATCAGGTGGGCCAAGGCTTGGCCAGATGTATGTATGAAGTCCACACTTATCCCTTCACATGGGGTACTGGAGAGACATCATAAGGGAGGTGTGGACCTCCTTAGGGAAGGCACCCTGTTGACTCCCATTACCTGGCTGGCCTGGGAGGAGAGCTGGCCGGGAGAAGGCAGGTGGAATCTCTAACAGGAGATTTACAGTGCTGCCTGCAATGTTACTGACCCTGATGGCCATCCCCTCAACAGCAGTGGTTGCTTTTGGAAACTGTAATGAGTGAGGGGCTTTTTGGCTTAGAGTCAACAAGGTCTGCGGCTCTGACCTGGGAGTCCTTCGACTCCAGGGCAGTTCTGCTTCCAGTGAACCAACTCTTGGCTTCTGGTGCAGCAAGACCTGGCTTTCCACATTGAAAACCACTGCAGGTTGGTGCCGCGGCTCACTAGGCTAATCTTCCACCTGCAGCGCCAGTATCCCAAGTTCTAGTCCCAGTCAGGGCTCCAGATTCTGTCCCGGTTGCTCCTCTTCCAATCCAGCTCTCTGCTGTGGCCCGGGAAGGCAGTGGAGGATGGCCCAAGTGCTTGGGCCCTGCATCCACATAGGAGACCAGGAAGAAACACCTGGCTCCTGGCTTCAGATTGGCGTAGCACACCGGCCGTAGTGGCCATTTTGGGGGTGAACCAACGGAGGGAAGATCTTTTTTTCTGTCTCTGTCTCTCTCACTGTCTAACTCTGCCTGTCAAAAAAAAATTAGGAAAAAAAAAAAAAAAGAAAACCACTGCGGTGGACTGGCCTGTTGGGTCTTCTTGATGGCAGATAACTGTGTAAAGCAGCCGTTAACTGGGCTGACCTACCTTTACATCGCCTCTGCTGCCTAGCTTCCTCTACCTCCTGGTTTCTGTTAAAGCGGACCAGAGGAAACCTTCATGAGGATGCAGTCAAGGGGATGCCCGGTTCCATCTCAATCTTCGGTGACCTAAACGACAAATCTATAGTCACAGGCATGTTCTGGTTTTTCTGTGAGGTAGACAATGTCCTTGAGGAAAGATATGCCCTCACATTAACATCATACATGATAACCAAATTATCTATAAAATTTGAAGTCATTAGTAAAACTTTCTCTCCCTTTGTTTGGTCTGAAAGGGAAGTTTTGCCTGTTTACTGTGCCCCTAGCAAGGTAAATACAGATGTGAAATCATAATTTAAGCTCTCATTTTTGCTATGGTATTATTACAGAAAAATATTAGCCATCCCTCTTATATGATCTAAAGATCAAACTGTAAATCCTGGAGAGTCCTTCCGAATAGAATCAGTTTCCCATCTTGAAGAGAATAGGGAAATGAGGGAACAAATCAGGTTTCCTTGATCACTTACTGTCAGTAACTTGATAACAAATGAAAACTTACCAAGCAATTTAACTGTTAAATAACAAGTTATGAAAACAGTTACCAGAGGCCCAATGCCTTCTATACATTTCAAGACAAGAATACATGTATTTGAAAACATAGCTTAAGTATTTAACACAAGTGTAACTTGATTGACCAGCAAACCCAAGCACAAACATGTCAATGACTTAAACATTTTTAGTTTCTTTCTACCAACAGATTTAAAACATCTAGTAGAGAAATTTAGGTCACATGAACCAAAAGAAAAAAAAATCTTTGATTAATTGGCAGTTGAAATTTATGAGCAGCTTTTTATCTATAAGTCAATTAAAACAGAGGTCTTAATCAATTTTCTCTTATAGACACAGAATACATACACATGTATATGATAATATACAAGATAAGACAATAACACAGTTTCAGTAATAGCTTCTTAAAATCTCTAGCTGTTTTTTTCTTTAAAAAATTACCACTAATCGAATAGAATTACTTCCTGCTATTAGTAATCTGAATTAATCATACTTTTTCCAAGTTGGAAACTGTAGTCCTTGCTTACAAAAACTGTCCCAAGGTATTGGATACAATGGAAGTCAGGGAAAAATAAGCCCTCTGAAACCTAAGAGGATACATTTAAAGACAGAACCAACAATGTTTTAACTTCCATGAGCAGTAAATCTGATGTACAAAATTGTGGATGACAAAAAAATTTAAATAGCTATGTTTTAAAAGTATAAACTCATCAACCAACAAGAAGAGGCATTTGCTTACTCCACACAGCCTTTTAGAAAGCACCTGTAGGATTTTGTACAATGTCCCTTTTAGGACTCTGGGCCTTTCTTATTAAGATAATCGTCATGTCTGGTAATACAAGATCATTTTATTTTAACCTTTGGATATTTGTATCAGTAGCATTTTACATGATCATACCTTAAAATTTAGCACCACATCACATCTTGACATTACTTTTGATATATTCCAAATAGTCTTATTAACTGGTGTCTCTGCAAGATGACACATATATCCTTTGAGATTTCCAGGGGCCCAACTGGAAATATCAAAGTCCAAAGAATTTGGAACTTTGATTTTCTGAATGCCTGTCAAAGGTGTCAAGAAGGCTTAAACTATCTGGTAGAAATAGGATCCCTTAACATCATCACACAAAATAGACCAGATCTGATCATTGTTACAAAGTGACTACTCAGATGTTTTATAATAAGCACATATTTAAACAAACCATAACTCTTAAAAAAAAAAAAAACTTCTGCTGTTTGAAATAATCAAAATGTAGCAGAGACATCAAGAGGGCACGGTAGATTACTTCAACAGTACAAAAAATCCGTGTCTCTTTTGTCATCCCCAAAATCAGAAATAAAATCCTACTTATAAGAGTTAGCACATGGAATCATCCCATAACATGGAACAATTTTAACAGAGTCACAACTAGGGAAGAGAAAACAGCTTACTGGAGCTGGCTAGAAGACTGACAGAGTCACCAATTAAACAAAAACTATTAAGAGGAGATGCTGCAGGTTTTAAAAAGATTTTTAAAGATTATTTCAAAATATTTACTAACATAAATGCTTACAAAAACCTCATTGCTTTAAAAGAGGATCAGACTCTAGTTCTATGCAAACATCTCTGATTTAAGACAACATTTTCTAAATAAGGTAACACATCAAATTTCAACCTTAGTTACTTTTAAGTGGTGTTGAACTATTTTCATATGGACAATTTATGAAAATATTTTAGCAAACCCAAATAGTTTTTCCATAGACTATAAGATGCTAAGAGTACCAAAGTTTACACTTAGACGCATTTATTTCGTTTGAATTTACCCAATTTACATTTAGCAATTTTATCTGGATGACTGAAGATGCTGAAGTTACATCATAACTCTATCTGAATTAAGGTCAAAATTACATTATGTAGAATTCTACCCTTTTTTATAAGACTGTAGCTATTATCAGTGACATTAAACCAGAGATTGTAAAATTCACCTTAGGGGGGCCACAACAAGCAATGATTACCCATTGTTATTTCACCGGAAACCTGTTAAAACAAGTTGCAAAACAAGTTTGGCAAGTTACCAAGCAATAATTTTCAAAGGCAGTGAGCTTCCCAGATTCAAGAGAGAAATTCCTTTAAATGCACTGTCCAAGTGAGAGTGTTATCTACCAAAGACATCTTTTTAGATTCTAATTGAATTTGAGTCTAGTTTTCCACTAGAGATTGTTCACTATTATGTTAGATTTAATGGGAGAGGCCATCCATCAGAGCACAGGGGCACCCCTCTGAAGAGTCCTACAGAGATTCTGATAGGGGATAGAATAAAGGACAATGACCTACAAGGAGGCTCCTTTAACAGCCCATGCAGACACAGGGTAGAGAGAAAAACTGGAGGCCCTGCAAAGAGACAATAACCTTATGTCCCAAAACCAGAAGCAGTACTGGAAGTGTCTAATCATGTGGCTACCAGTCGAACCGACCTCAGGGATGAGGAGTCAGGTCAAGAGTTGTCTCAAGTCCAAGACTTCACCACCTGAATTCTTCCATGCATATTCAATAGCATCTGAGGTTATTTGGACCAGATTATTACCTAGAAACCCCCAGGCAAAACAATGGAGGCAATGATCACCTGATAAAACTCTCCTCCACCAGGATTAAAAGCCTCTACAGTAGTCAGATGTGATAAGAGAGGGACCCTGGTAACTCACTAAAGAATAGACCCAGGGACCCTGAGACAGTCTGGAAAACAATTTAATGCATATGGGAGCTCACACAGGGAAATAGAGTCTAGAGGCCAGTTAGGAGGCAGAGTTCTGAAATGGGGATTCACAGTAGAGGCATTAGCACTTCTTACAACTCACTTAGGTTAACTTCTCCATCCTAAAGCTTGTAAAAAGGCCAGGTGGTGGTGCAGAAAAATGACAAGGTATTTTTCTTTAAGCTCAGGGGTCAAAGAAGTAAAATAGATGGTTTGCCTCCTGGCTGTAATGTGAGAGCTGTAATGAGAGCATAAAAATGGAAGCATACACAGGTCTTATCTTTCCTGACTTTGAGATGTCTCTAAAGACTGTCTTGCAGCCTGTGGTGTCCAGACATGCACTGAAGCCCATGGGGAAGGGAGGAAGGTGAGGGTGGGATTAGCACAGATCACCTGTTCTCTCTCAGCCTTCCACGCCTGTAGCCTAGGGTATGTATTTGTCAGAATAGCACATGCAGGGAGTGATCAGGTCCCTTAATGGTGGTGTGCTAGATTGGGCCTCTGCCGGGTCACATATATACTGTCACTTTGTTCTTATACATAAGGAAACATAGTCATTCTACACCTCTTAACCTTGAGTCTTATCTAATAGGCCTGATTTTGACAATGAGCCTTCATGGCGAGAGCCTTAGCAAAGGTATTGTTAAGCCAGAGTTTGGTGAAAGAGTGCCAGTCCTGGTCACTACCTAGGTTGGTGACTCGGCCGGCGAGTCACAAAGAAGCTGAGTGGGGGAATAAAATTCTTCCCAGTACACCTCTTCTGAGGTAGGTACTACATAGGAAGGACCAGAAAGAAGTGACCCAAAAGCAGCAACTTGAGAAGGAAGATGGGAGATACCAGAGACATGCCGAGCCTGTCTACATAAGTGCAGGCCTTGTGGGGACTTAATGGGAGTCTAGATCCAAAAACTGCCTGTCTGCAAAAGGTATAATTAAACTTTAACACAGGCCGGCGCCACAGCTCAATAGGCTAATCCTCCGCCTTGTGGCGCTGGCACACTGG
The DNA here is from genome assembly GCF_033115175.1 of Lepus europaeus. Lineage (NCBI taxonomy): Eukaryota > Metazoa > Chordata > Mammalia > Lagomorpha > Leporidae > Lepus > Lepus europaeus. The sequence goes on from NC_084839.1 coordinate 4,820,807, forward strand.
GTTCTAGTCCCAGTCGGGGCACCAGATTCTGTCCCGGTTACCCCTCTTCCAGGCCAGCTCTCTGCTGTGGACCAGGAGTGCAGAGGAGGATGGCCCAAGTCCTTGGTCCCTGCACCCCATGGGAGAACAGGATAAGCACCTGGTTCCTGCCTTTGGATCAGCGCGGTGGCCATTGGAGAGTGAACCAACGGCACAAGGAAGATCTTTATCTGTGTCTCTCTCTCTCACTGTCCACTCTGCCTGTCAAAAATAAAAAAAAAATAAAATAAAATAAAAACTTTAACCCAGAGCTAATGAACAAAATATCCAGGAAATACCCACTAATAAAAGCAGGAAATTGAGTTTGAGACCTGGTAAGGTACAGAAAGCATTTAGAGGAGCAGAGAGAGGCGGAGATCTTGTTGCTATTTGAGATAAAGGAAAATCTCACAGAGGCATGGAGCCCGGAGCCTACAGCCTCGCTTCAAGCTGCGCCCAGTCTCACTGACAAATTAACCTCCAAGGAAGGAAGAACAGACTGCAGTTTTCGGCCAACACCCTAATGGGCAGTTGGGGTCTGGTGTCCATTCAGGGAATCCTTGAAAAATGCCAGAGTATCCCTGGCCACTGCTCCCAGTCCTGCGTATTGGGCTCATTCCCGTGAGAGGAAGCTCAGCTGGACCAGCCAACATTCCCAGAGCTGAGATGGGAAGTTTGAAGAGTGGAGCCTCCAGCTCTACAGCTTGCGAGGACTCCAAGGGGCAGGGTACTTGCTCCCTGAAGGAAAGTGGGTTTCTTGGCCCAACACTATTTCAGCTGTCACGGTCTGGTCCCCGCAAAGAGACCTTCCATAAGCACTGGGGTGTAGCCCAGTGAAGGACCGAGCCACACAAGATGGAGGGGAGGTGTTTCACAGCCCAACACCATCGCGGCTGTCGGAGTGTGGTGCCTGGCCACGAGACATTACGGGAACACTGGAGTGTAGCCCCAGCCAAAATCCATCAGTTGTCTCAAGGCCTTCTCCCAGTCCCACGAGAAGGGCCAATTCACACCAGAGAAAAAAGGGATTAGGATAGAGTCTCAGCTCCTGGGGATTGACCTGGCCTTGATCAGCAAGCCTGAATTAACCACTTTAAGTTTCAAGTAGCTTCTGTGTCGAAGGAACCGCTGAGCTACAGCCAGCCCATACATTAACCACTTTTAACTGAATGACGGGGACCCAGTATTTTTGAGAAAATGTGAGTTACTATGGAGGAGAGTGAGGCTATCCTATAAAAAGTGAGAGCTGTCCACATGTTCACAGGTCTGGTGGGAAGATCTGATGCTGGCTGGAGTTGAACTCAAGTGGGATCCGGGTTATGTTGGAGTTGCTATCCCAGTCACAGCACCAAAATGTTACGGGTGAAATGGCAGCAGAGAAGATATTATTGCCTCGGTTCTTTGTTTCACGTGGAAGAAGAATTTCCAAGAGGACAAGGCAAAGAGAAGAGCAAGATGTAAAGGGTTAAAAGCAAGATTTTTTTCCCTATCATTTGCTTCTCTCTGCTGCATTCAAGGAAAATGTTTTTGAAAATATATCTACCACTCCCATAATTTTTATTAGCACATATAATGAACATATATATATATATCATATTACACTTAGCTCAATAAAATCTGACCATCGTATGCTACTTAAATAAGGTAGAAAACATTTCCATCATCCCAGAAAATGCCCCTTTCCCTCAATTTCAAATTTCTCCTGTAAAAACCCAATTTCTATTTTCTGTCTTCAATGGTTGTTTTTTTTCTTATTTGGGGGCTATTAAGAAAAAAGAAAAGTTTCATACTAATTGTTCTTTTGTGGATAGAGATTAATATCTCTTGATTAAATACTTAGAAGGGAAATTTCTGTGTTAAAACATGAAGAATAATATACTGGTATCTGTAGAAGTATAAATATTTTCAAAACGATGTTGTTAACACTTTTTTCCATTTAGGGCATGTAAAATGAAAATATATTAATGTTTTAATGTTGAGTGTCTTTGCATGGGCTTACTTACTATTAGTACATTTTCTTTGTTTACAAAATTTATCTATTTATTTGAGAGGCAGATACACACACATGCGCACACACAGAGATAAAGAGAGCTCCCATTTGATGGTTCACTCCCTAAATGCCCACAGTAGCTGGGGCTGGGCCAGGATGAAACTGACAGCCAGGAACTCAGTCTGGGTTTCCCATGCAAGTGGCAGGGACCCAAGTATTTGGTCATCACTGCTGCCTCCCAGGATGTGCCTTAAAGGGAAGCTGGGATTGGAAGCAGAGCTGGGGCTCACACAGGCACTCTGATAGGAGATGGGGCCTTTTTAAGCCCCAAGCTAAATACCTGCTCTTATTCATATATTTTATGTGAAGATTGTGTTCAAGTCCTTGGTCTATTTTAAAATTGGTTTGTTTTTCCTTTTATTATTTGTAGGAGTTCTATAGATATGAACATTCTGAATAGGAGTACTCTGTCACATATTTGTATTATAAACAATTTCTTTCAGTGTTGGTTTTCCTTTTTCATTTCCTAAGAGTTCTCTTGATGAGAAAGATTTTAAAATTTTGATGAAGACCAGTTTATCAAAGTTTTAAAAAATTAATGCATTCAGAAATCATTATCTACTCAAGTTTGAGAATCAATTATTCTATCATTTCTCCTTTTTAAATTAATTAATTACTTATTTTTAAGGAATACAGATTTCATAAGGACAACATTAGGAATATAGTTACTCTTCCCACCATACCCACCCTCCCACCCACACCCTTACCCCTTCTCCCCCTCCTCCCTTTCCCCTTCTTAGTCCCATTCTCCATTAAGATTCATTTGCAATTAACTTTGTATACAGAAGACCAACTCTATACTAATATTTTAAAACAATTTTCACACACATGCACACACACAAATAAAACTGTTTAAGAACTAGTTTTACAACTAACTCTCATTATACAACTCATTGAGGACTGAGGTCCTGCATGGGGAGTTAGTGCACAGTGACTCCTGTTGTTAATTTAACAATTGACACTCTTATCTATGATATCAATGACCACCCAAGGTGATTGACAAGGGCTACCTATACTATGGAAGTCTTTTGAATCCACAAACTCTGTCAGTAATTATACAAGGTCATAAACAAAGTGAAAGTTCTCTCCTCCCTTTAGAGAAAAGTACATCCTTCATTGATGGCCACTTCTCTCTGTTGAGGAGAGGAGCTCAGCTGAGCAGAATAAACCTCTCTTATGAAAAAAAATAGAGGAGATATACTGTTCCAAACCTGGATGTGTCATCTTAGACACACCATTCAACCCAAAAAACTGAACAGAGCTCCCTGGCCACACCCACCACATGCCTCTAGATATTCACTGAAAGCAGTCACTCCACTTATCTACAGAAGCAAAATACAATGATAAAAGCTGTCACAGTGCAAAAAACCAATGAGTATCTCCACAAATGCCAAATAACAAATGCACCATTTTAAGAAACAAGAATAAGGAAGAAAACATGATACTCCCAAAAGAGTACAACACTGAATAGTAGTGTGTGGAGTCTCCCACTGTGATTGCCCAAAGTCCCAGCTACTCCATGCATCCTCCGATATAGCGTCAGTTTTTTCACAGTCTCAGTACACAAGCCTCCCACAGTCATGAGCACCTAGACTCCTGTTAGTTCTCTCTACTAGAGTTAGGAGTCTCCACTCAGCTAGTTGCTGGGCACAGATACGAGTTGGTGCAGCTGTTATATAAGTCCAAAATGGAGCCTGCTCTATTTTTGGCTTGTTACAGGATGCTGTTGTAAGGTGATCAGAGAGAGAGAAAGGTATCCCTCCTTTTTTTACCTTTAATTTGACAGGTACAGTAACCCCCACAAGGCTCCAACCCGGGTTCTCTCTAGGCTCTTCCTGCAGCTTTATCACTAGTGGCTTGGTTTGCTGTGGTCTGGTCTCATCTCACTCTCCAATGCTTCTGGGTAGGCTCTCCACTGCTGGGGTCTTGAGTTGTGGGTGTCTACACCCTCCATGTAGGTCCACTGTGTACCTCTAATTTGCATAGTTTTCTCTGCCATATTCTCCCTAACTCTCCCCTGTGACTGCACTCCCCCCCCCTTTTTAAAACTATCTTCTGCTAAACTAGAGCAGTAAGCTCCCTCACTACTCTACCATCTTAGAAGCTTTGTCTCCTCTATGATTTCTTCTAGATATATTTGAGTTTTATCATTATTATTTTTCTATATGTCTACCCAGATTTTCCCATTTTTGTCTAATTCTTCTAGCATCATTTCTGGATAAGACTTTTTTTTAAAATCTAATTGACTTGTTGCTTTCATTAAAAAATAAATCGACATGTAATGTGAGCTGGTTTCTGATCTTTTTTTTCTTCCATTGATATCAGTTTTTTTTTCCTATGTTGAATCTTTGTGTCAATTTGGAAAAAAATTCTTGAAAATGTTTAGATTTTGAATTCATAAATATGGAAAATCTACTTCTTCAGATCTTTAATTTACTTCTGTTGAGTTTTCTAGTCACTTTTTTTAGAAAACTTGTATGTTCTTTAAAAGTATATGACTAAATGTTTTATGTTGGCTCTGTTATTATAAATAGTATTTTAAAGCTTTATTTTCCAATTGGTTGCTGCTGCTGTCTAGAAATGCAATTGATTTTTTTTTTACATATTGACCTTATACAATGTGAGCTTTGAAAATTTGGTTATTGTTTAGATGGCGTTTTTTGATTGCTAAAGTTTTTATATAAAAAATTACTTTGAATAAAGTTTTATTTATTTCTTCTTTTTATATAAACAATTACTTTGTCTGAATAAAGTTTTATTTATTTCTTCCTATCTAATATTGCACTTTTGTGTTTTTTTTTTTCCTCTTGCCTTTATGTGCTATCCAGAACCTTCCCTATTATGCTGGATAGAAGTTATGGGAGAGCACTGTGGCATAGTGAGCTAAGCCTCCTCCTGCTGTGCTGGCATCCCATATGTGTGCTGGTTCTAGTTCCAGCTGCTCTTCCTCTGACCCAACACTCTGCTATGGCTTGGGATAGCAGTGGAAAATGGCCCAAGTGCCACATGGGAGACCCGGAAGAAGCTCCTGGCTCCTGACTTCAGATCAGCTCAGCTCTGGCCATTGCAACCACATGGGGAGTGGACTAACAGATGGAAGACTTTTCTCTCTATCTCTCCCCCTCTCTGCCTGTAACTCTACCTCTCAAATAAATAAAAACACTATTTAAAAAAAGAAGTTATGGGAGAGAAAAATCCTTGCCTTGTTCCAGGTGTAGGGAATAATTCCAACACTGCATCAAGCAGTGTTAGCTGTAGAACTTCTGCAAATGTCCTTCATCACGTGGAGGCAGTTCTTTTCTAACCCCAATTTTCTAAGATAGTTTTAAAATATCTCTCTGTCTATCTATCTATCTATCTATCTATCTATCTATCTATCTATCTATCATCTATTTACTTTAGAGATAGAGTGACACAAAGACAGGGAAAGGCAAAGAAATAAAGAGACATTCCACCCACTGGTTCATTCTCCAAATGTCTGCAAAGAGCCAAGCTGAGCCAAGCTGAAACCAGGAGCCAGGGACTCCACCCTGGGCTCCCTGGTGTGTGGCAGGGACCCACTGGGGCCATCGTGTGTTGTCTTCCCAGGTGCATCAGGAGGAGACGGCTGGATTAGAAGCAGATCATCCGGGACTGGAACTGTGTCCTGACACAGGATGCCACTGTTTTAAACAGCATCTTCACAGGCTGAGCCACAACACCAGTCCCAAGATTTTATTTTTTAAATTAATGAATAAATGTTGAATTTGGCCAAAACTTACTGGGCTACTACGGAGATGTTCACGTTTTTGTTTCGTTTGCGTAGAACTATGTTAGTTGACAACTATTAAATCAATCTTAATTCCTATAATTATTAATTTGACTAAGAAGCATTATCCTTTTCCTATATTACTAGGTTTTCTTTGATTTTTTTCCTCTCTATCTACATTAAAGTTATTGGTCTCTAATTTTCTTTGCTTTAAAACTTTTGACAAATTTGAGTTTGGGATTATGCTGTTCTCTTGAAATGCATCAAACACATGTGATCCTTTGTTTTCTGTGTGGTTGTCACAGTTTTATTTCTTTCTCAACTGTTTAAAAGAATTTACCAAAAACACTATCTGTGTCCTGAGATTTCTTTGTAAGAACGGTGCTGATGTTGAGTGACATACCTGCGGTAGACAGGAATATTCTCGTAGGAGTGTTCTGTTTCTTCCTGTGCAGGTTTTAAAAAAGTTTGCTTTTCAAGGAGTTTGTTTTCTCTATGCACTTTAGATTTATTTATATCTGTTTGCATTTGTTGTATATTTATCTAAAATATCCCCTTTTATTCTTTAAATTTTGAATCCCTAATGTTGTCTTCTACATGGTTTTTTGACGCTGTTGATTTGTGTTTTCTCCCCTTTTCTTGCTCATTCCTCCTTAGATTTTAGCTATTTTATTAACTCTTTCAAGGACCAAGCTCTGTACAGCCCATTCTTCAGCCCCATTCCCACAGGGAAAATACATAAACTTCTGCTCCATCCTCAAATTTTCCTCTTCTCCAGTTTTCTGCTCAACACATTCTATCCCCACACTGCACCTGCTGAACTCACCAAGTTTCTCCTCTGCTGGGACTCCTCCTCTCAGGGCCAGGTCACAAAATCAGGAAGAAAGCAAGGCCCCGCTTCACTCTCAAAAGTCATAGAACTGCACTTCCTGGTGCCAAAACCTAAAAATACACACACATATATGCATATATACACGTTTTGTACACACTTGTGCATACACATATTTCCCAGATTTTATTGTTGCTTACAGTGGGAATATCTGGAGGTAGAATTCCTTCCTAATTAACATTGATAATCTCTCTCCATTTGCTTGGTTTTGTAATTTCATTACTTCTAATACCTCATACATAAGCATTTTATATTCTTTATCTTACAGTTTCAGCAGCTGTGATCTCTATACTCTGAAACTGGAAGGTACTCTCTTCCAATCAGTGATGCTAGGTACCGTGCGTGTTTGATGAGCTCCAGTTTTAAGCTCCTATTTGATTGAGCAGAATCTCCAGAAATCCCCAGGACTTAGATTGAGAATGTCTTCTTTCACAAAGAAACTGTACTAGGAGTAGCTTCTAAGCTAGGATTACTTTAGCTTGCTTCTAGAATCTCAGAGGCGGCGTTAGAATCCCAAGCTCAATCTGTCATCTGTCTCTGTCATGATGTATGTATGTATGTGTCTAACATCTATGTGTGTATCATCCAGCTCCCTACCTATTCACCCCTTATCCACTTGTTGGCCCAAGATTCCCATCTCCACCTGAGTTCTCGTGCTGGCCTTTGCCCTCAGTGCACTCTCTTCTCACTGCTCAGTGTTGCTCCCTGGTGAGGGTCTAAATCTGTCCCTCTCAGGGAAAAGGAGACACTTCGGATTATTCTATGCTTCCTGCAAGCCAAACGATCTAATTAGAAGCCTATTTTATCCAGGGTCTAGCTGAGTTAGCTTAGAGGACACAGTGAAATCTCCCCTGGGCCGTTACAGGACCAGAAACTGCACTGTTGCAGTCTACCCTCAGTCATCGCAGGTACGATTGTCTTGAGACAGAAACACCAGATCCCATGACTTAATGGCTTCATGGTACTGCTCTGTGTAGAAGGTATGTCCTAGCAACACCTGCTGGATGAGTGCATGAAACAAAGGACAAACCGACATACGTCTTCATACACAAGTTCTATCTCTGCAGTGACCACGGTGCACACGGAGAGAGATTGATTGAATGACAAAATTGACAACCTGGGTAAAATATATTGTTCCATTTCCTCTGGAAGTATGCCTGATTTTGAGACCACCCAATACAAATTGGGCGTCATATGAGTCACGGGCAGCAGAAGTGCACAGCTGAGACCTGAGCAGACACTGAGAGTGGTGGAGGCATCAGACATGCTCACGGCAGACAACCTGTGTCAGAAACAACCACCCTGTCATTCTTCCCCTCTGTCCTGCATTCTCCCCGCCTACTTTTATAAATGCCCCTGTGAGCTCGCACACTGCTAATGCACAAATAATTATATTTCCCCTTCTTGGGTGAACAGTTCCCACGGTTTCCTTGTTCTTGCTCTGACAGCGGCGTCCAGGGTAGTTAGCAGGGCTCCAACTGCACAGAGCTGCAGAGGGGCATTGACTGGCGTGTGGATTCCCATCTGCAAATGTGCTGCAACCTTCACACAGGTGCAGTGTAAGAGCCTCCAGCTGCACCCAGAGGGACACATGAGGAAGGGCAGAGGGACGGACGATGGCCTGGAAGGAGTGAAGAGCAGGGTTTTTGCTCCACCTTATAAATTCACTAACTGTGGGTGTGATGTTGGGCAAACCATCTCTCTCTCTCTCTCTCTCTCTCTCTCTCTCTCTCTCTCCGTCTCTCTCTCAGTTGCTTAAAAACTTAATGAATGGCAAGACCTGAGTTCTATAAACATGAATTTTTTTCTTTCTTATCTCCAGAGAAATCATCATTTGAAAGACCTTTTCTCTATGAAATACTATTATTAATTACATTACAATTTGTGATGCTTTGTGTCTTCCTGTGAATGAGTTAGTGTCACTACAGTAAATCGACATCATTTATGTCAAAGGAAAACTCCTTAACTTGTTTAACAGTTTTGCAATGGTGCTGGGAGCTTGAAGGCCCAATAAGAACCAGAGGCCAGATTGCTTAGAGAGGTCAGCGCTTCAGACCACGTTCCTGTGTCCCAGGGTAACTCAGGTCCTTAGCAGCCATTGCGTGGAACAATTCACAAAGGGCTTTTATGTGCATTCCCTGGAGTTTTACTTATGTTTCCTAATTTTAGAGATGCAATATTAATACTAACCTGTATGAGGTTTTTTTTTTTTTTTTGTATTCAATGATACAGAAAGTATCATTCTAGCTAAATGAGAAATTGGAAACCAGACTCCAGGTGTCTCTTGGCTCTTTGTGAATTAGATAAAAATAATGTGTGAAAAACAGTACTTATTGGATTCCTATCATAAACTAGGACTGTATCAGAGGTTTCAGGCTTTATGTAATTTAATTCTTAACATAGCCAGGTAAGTGACATTATTGCAATATTATAAATGGAGAAATTAAAGTTTAGAAAGGTTAACAAGCTTGTCCAAAGGCAGAATAAGGAGCTGAAGCCAAATGGATTTGATCATAAAATCTGTTCTCTTTCCACTTGGCCAAACTGCCCCTAATTCACGGTATTTTCACTGATCAAATAACTTCCCTTGTGTCAAGTTTTATCATCTTCTCTGTCACACACCTTAACATGCAGGTGGAAATCTCATTTAGCCTAGGGAAATATTGGGGAAATCGCATTTCTCCATAATTTGCAGATGGGAAACTGCAGCTTCAGTAAGGACGGGCTGGTTCCAGAGCTACACGGCTCTTACGGAGCAGTCATTCAGACGCCACCGCTCCGGCTGGGCCCGTTGACTCCATCATGTGACTTCTCTGTTGTTCTGTACTCTCTAACGGCAGGCCTGTTATTATCTTGTCAGAGTATTTTGCAGGCAGATAGTCACATGCAACACAATGGCAAGCTCCTCTTAGATGTTCAGTAAGCAAAATGTGATGGAACAATTGATAATAGGAAATGCATGAGACTGAAAATTTGTCCCGAGAAAAGTTCAGGACAGGCGATGTGTGCTGGATGTCTTCTACTCTACAGACACTGAGCCTGTCACACTCTGCTCCTCCACCACATGGACCAGGTCAATGTGAGCCCCTAGCCCTCAGCTTGCTCTGTAGAGCCCACACCCAGCCTCTATGCTTCCTTTGAAGCTGTCATGCAAGGCAGCCTAGAGCAGCAGAAAGAACGGGAGCTCCATTGGATGCACCACATTCTCTTGTCACAGATCAGAGTTCAGGGCCAACAATGTGCCAAGAAGTGTGCAGGGCACCATTGCCACAAAGACAACAGCCATCCCTGGCCTCCATGTTTTTGGGGCGAGCCCCGTGATGACCACCGGAAGTGGAAAGCTAGCCACATATGGAATAGTAAATGTCTGAGTAGTTACAAAAAACCCAGCTACATTAAGCTTATTATTTTTTCATTTTATTTCAGAATAGTTTTATTTTTAATAGATATATTTATTTACCTGAAGGGCAGAACTATGAAAAGAAAGGGAGAAACAGAGAAGAAGAGAAATCTCCCATCTGCTGGTTCACTCCCCAAATGGCCACAGCAGCTAAGGTTTAGGCCAAAGCTAGGAGCCAGGAGTTTCATCTGGGTCTCTCACATGGGTGATAGGTGGCCAAGCACTTGGTCCACCTTCTGTTTCTTTCCCAGGCACATCAGCAGGGGGCTGGGTTGAAATCAGAGCAGCTAGGGCTCAAACCATTGCTCATATGCGATGTTGGCATTGCAGGTGGAGGCGTCACTCTGCACCACAATGCCGACCCTAGTTTTAAATTCATGAAACAAAAATATTAGGTTGTAACACCAAGAGTTCCCATATACCTCTGACATTATTTCCCCATGAATATCTCAAATTAGCATCTTTTCTTATCCAAAATCCTTCTATCCTTCCCACTACCTCTAGTAATCAGCAGACCAAAGATCCACAGGAGAATAAACAAGAGCTAAAAATGGCAATCGTGTCACAAGGTGTCTGTTTCATTTTTAAAAGATTTTTTTTCTTATTTGAAAGGCAGAGTTAGAGAGAGGCAGAGAGAAAGAGAGAATTTTTATCTGCTAGTTCACTCCCCAAATGACCACAAGAGCTGGGATAGGGCCAGACAAAAGCCAGGAGCTTGGAACTCCATCTGGATCTCCACGTGAATGCAGGAGCCCAAGTAGTGGGGTGACCCTCTGCTGCTTTCCCAGGAGCAGGAGCAGAGAGCTGGATCACACGTGGAGCAGCTGGGTCTCTTACTAGTACCTAGGTGGGATGCGGCATCACTCACGGTGTCTTGAGCCGCTGTACCACAATGCCAGCCTTTGATGTTGCATATTTTATGTGTTTAGCATTTTGGCTTCAGCTGCATAGGTGGTGAGGGCTGGGACATCCACAGAAAGACAGAGCCTGGTGTTTTTCTGGTGCACAGAGCAAGGCTTCTTCTAGTAAAGCAGCCAGGGAAGAACAGGCAGACGGGCACTTCAAGCTTGGCGATGGAAAGCCCTCTCAGTGGGATGTGCAGGACCTGGAAGTGCTTCCGGAAGGAGGGCATGCGGGGGGGGGGGGGGGGGGGCTCCAACTTAAAAGGAAACAAAGTTGCTAAGCCTTCGCTGGGCAAGGCCTCTAAGCCTTTGCTCGGGTTTGCCACACTTCCGCATCCCAGTGACTCAGCGTTTCCAACAATCTAAGATGGCCCCCGGGGGAGGTACCTAGCCTGACAGGAGACTTCCGTATTCATGGACAGTATGTGCCCTTGGCTGTGATAGGCCCATGAGGGCGTGCCCAGCTCGTGTCCTGCCTTACCTTTCAGCTGGTTGGCTCAGTTCCCTTGTGCCCTGGACAGCCCCCTTTCTGTGTCTATAAAGGCTCTTCCCCTCCCAATAAAGTCGAGAACCCGGCTGCGCCCTGGGCATTGACTGATCTCCCGGCTCCGGTGTGGTTCCTTTGCCGCCGACACTCATCATCCCGCTCGACCCCTGAGCTCCACAGGCTGACCCTGAGGAGCTCTATCGGACCTGCTGCCCCATGACAAGCAGCAAGGGCACTGTTCAGTTAAAGCTGCCCAGCGTTCTAACCCCGGCTGCACTGACTTCCACCTAGGTGCTGAGAGCACCCTCCTACATGCTCCTGTCATGCTCCTGTCGTAAGCATTTTCCTTGTAACATGGGTCCTTCCTTCCTTCCTTCCTTCCTTCCTTCCTTCCTTCCTTTCTTTCTTTCTTTCTTTCTTTCTTTCTTTCTTTCTTTCTTTCTTTCTTTCTTTTTAAATTTATTTGACAGGTAGAGTTACAGACAGTGAGAGAGAGAAACAGAGAGAAAGGTCTTCCTTCTGTTGATTCACTCCCAAAATGACCGCTGCAGCCAGCGCTGCGCTGATCCGAAGCCAGGAACTAGGTGTTTCTTCCTGGTCTCCCATGCGGGTGCAGAGGTCCAAGCACTTGGGCCATCCTCCACTGCCTTCCCAGACCACAGCAGAGAGCTGGACTGGAAGAGGAGCAACTGAGACTAGAACCTGGTGCCCACATGGGATGCCGGCGCCACAGGCGGAGGGTTAACCAAGTGAGCCACGGCATCGGCCTCTGGGCCCATCTTTTCAAGACAAGCCTAAGAACTAACTGGAAGCCTCTAGGGCTCCTGACCCTAAAGGAGTGCTTTAGAAATGAGACAGACAAGCAGGCGCTGTGCCTTCGGCTCCAGTTCGTCGACTAGCCAGAGACGGGCAGTGGCTTCCCTGCCCACTGGCTGCAGCCCAGAGCCCACGTCCACCTTGCTCGCCTCCATCTGACTCTGACTGCTCTGGAGACTCCAGTGCAGGAAGCAAAGGGAAACCTCGCCACTTCCTTCCCAGCTGTGCTGTGGCTGGCTGCTCCTTTGAGATGGGTGCCGTGTGTAGCCTGACCTTTCAGTCAGCAGCCATAACTCAGCATATGGACAGGTTCTCGGAGAATTCCATTAAAAAGAATTCTAGTGAATCTCGTTTCATTCTACCCAGCTCCCACACCCAAACCACCCAACGGGGCAGGGAGCCTGCAATTCAGAGGAAGAGGGAGAAGGGCTTGATGGTGGACAGTGACGGAGCTTGATGGTGGCCTGCACCTGCTATCTCTGTGCATGATGGCCAAGCCCAGCTGGCTTCCAAGAGCTGGAGAGCAGGCACTTTGGAAAGAAACTTGAGGCAGACAAGGCCTGGAAACGTGGGCATGTGGCTGGCTGTTTTCTCCCTGGGGCCGTGCTGCCCCATCGTACAGCCTCTGTGAGCACCCTGCCCTCCAGCTCTATGCCCCAGCTACGGGGGGTGGTCAGCACAGCACCAGTGATGTACTGAGGCCAAAGAGCCAGGTTCCTCCCCGCACCATGCAAGCGTGTCTGTGAGGCCGTGTCTTCCGAGTCTGGGCTCTTACGTGGAGACCTCCGAGGCTCCTCCTGCCTTCCTGAGTTCAGGCTAAGTAATCAAGTCGCTATTCTGGAGGGTTAGTTGGCAGCTGTCCCTGCCGTTAGTTTGGCCGGGGATGTCTGTGGGACTGCCCTGCCGACTCAGGCCTGACCTGTGGGAGCTGCAGCCTCCTCTCTGTCCCTGTCCCCTGCTCTGAGATCAGCGGGGTTTCCAGTTGCAGCCTTCCCTCATTGCAGACCCTCTTTTCCCACACAGCTCCAACCACGCAACACCAGTCCGACCTTTGCTGTGGCTAGAAGGGGCACCCCGGTAAGAAGCAGAGACAATAGTACTTCTCTATTCTTTGAAGCACTCTGCATGTGGACCCTCTGCTGTGACCCAGGGGCTCTCTTCTTGCACCATGGAGGCCCCCGCTCTCCCCTGAGGCTCTGCTAGAGTGTGAGCAGGTGTCTCCCTCCTGACACAGCCTTCTGTGATCTTAAACTGCTCTTTGGGATTCGGGCTTGCCTCTGGTCAGCAGAGACCCTAAGCCTTGCATTTAATTAGTTGATTTAAATTCTGAACTTCTCTAGGTTATCAAAAGAGGTGGTAATGATAGTGGAAAATTAATCCGACCAAAGTGGTAGACATAGGGAAAGGTTGAGCATCACTTTCAGGGTATTAACATTCGCAAAGCTCTGCACTCCAATTATCCATAAAATGATTTTAATTTTTAAAGTTTATATCTGGCTTAGTATTCAAAGCAGACAATGCTTCTGTGAAGGAGGGGAGGTGTAAGTAGGACAGTTATGGAAATTAGCACAGGCCCCTAGGCCCCGGGACACTCAAAGAAATTAGGCCAGGTTCAAACAAACTCAGGCAATGGGAAGGTATAGGCAAAGGCAATGCTACACACGCATTGCTGAGCCGCACCCAGCCCAGTGCTGCAGAGAGGCACGCCAGCAGGGGCCACCTTGCTTTTTCTTATTTCTCTGTTGTAATTGCTGAGTGTTACAGTTATAATAACGTGCTCTTTTTAAAAAAAATTCAGTAAATAGGTAAAAACGAAAAACTCTGGATACTGGAGAGTGTCAGGCAAGTTCCTGAGCGATATCATCCTCCAGATGAACCTACGGAGCTCTTAGGTCTGTTCACGTTTCAAATGTGAACACAGAAGCACCTGATGTCCCTTAATGCTGAGACTTCCGTGCTGCTGTGACCTTGCTCGGTCCACCCTGAGTCTGCAGCCCCTCCTGTCTGTGCAGGACATCAGAAACACGAACATCGTCACAGGTCCGATGTCCCATGTGCAAGCTCTGATTTGCAAGGACACACCTGGCTCACTGCACTTGCCTCTAAGGTACCTGGCTCATTGCACCTGCCCCTGAGCTACCTTGGCTCACTGCACTTGCCTCTAAGGTACCTGGCTCATTGCACCTGCCCCTGAGCTACCTTGGCTCACTGCACTTGCCTCTAAGGTACCTTGGCTCACTGCACATCGCTCAGGATGCTGGCGTGGCCACTCTAAAGTATAATGCCCCATCACTCACAATGGTCTTTCACATTCTCGCATCAAATACCATATATTCTCACAGAGTTTCAAATGCAACAAACTTTATTTATCTTTTGCTCACACTTGTATGATGTGGTCTGGACTGCAAGGTAGCTCAGCTGTGCTCTGCTTGGTGACCACAGGGACACGGAGAAGGCTGGTGTGCACTCATCTGAGGGCACTTTCCCTCCTCTGCCTCTGAGATCTGCTCCAGGAAGGGAGAGGAGCTCCACCCTCATACGGCAGCATGTGGGCGGGGCTGCAGCCCTCCTGGACAGTGCAATCAGCTACAGCAAGAATGATGCGCCCATTTCCCCAGTAAGGAAGTGAGGCTCAGTGCAGGGAAGCAGTTGCTCAAACTCCCTGAGGGGTGAGCAAGAATTAAACCCTGACTAAGCTGCCTTCAGAGCCTCCCTCCTTGTCTTTCTTTCCGTTGTTTGTTTTGTCGTTGTTGGGCAATCTGGATTGTTGGTTGGTTGGTTGTTATTTGATGGCTAGCTGGCTGGTTATTTTATTGTTTGGTATTTTGATGGTTGTTTGTTGGTTGTGGGTTTGTTTGGTTGTTTCTTTCTTCCATTAAGCCGGTAAGTGGCCTGGCCAGGATGGAAACAATGGTTCTGAAATGGAGGACAAGTGGACACTCAAGATCCTGGCCCTCTCCTTCACTGCGCACCTGAGGTTGGTGCAATGACTTACTCCAGCCTGAGATCCTGGTGTTATGGGTTGTGCTGTTTAATGCACAGGTGCAGAGTTGGTGTCTTCTAGGGAGTAGCATTCTAGGTATCTGCCTGCCAGGCTGGATTCAAGTCCTGATTCCTCCTCTATGGAACGTTCAGTGAGCACGTAACGTCCATCCCTGGTCCTCTCCCAGAGGACACCAGGTTACCAGACCTCACTGATGTCAGGGTCAGGTGAGACACTTGGCCATTAGGGAGCATCTGGCACAGAGACAGCCTCCTCCACGATGCTCGGCTTGGGGACTGGACATGTGCATGTGGAGAACGTTCTTAGACAATCAGGGTTCACACAGGCACAGGGGCTCGCTCCTCCCACCCATTCTGTCCAGCAGCTTCTGTGGAGGGGATGAGAAACACCACTGCTTCCTAGACATAGCTCTGGACACTTGTGCTTCTCACACTTCTTTTTCAAGCCTCAGCTTCTCCCTGTGTACACCAAGATAACAGGTTTTATGGGTACAAAATGTTTCCAGCTGCCTTATTTATGACTGCTGGGGTCTCAGGGAAGGCAGGAAGCTGTGGATGCCACACTCAGGGCTGCAGCCGGTGCACGGAGGGGATTGGAATCCGTGAGCTCAAAGTCCTTTTCACCGAAGTTCTAATCCTGGGCATGGATAAGGCTCTTCCTGGGCTGTGTGTGAGCCTCCCACAGCTCTTAGGAAAGCGGTGGTGAGGGATTGCAGTGACTGCCTTGGCCCTGCACAAGGACAATGCAGCTGAGGGAAGGAAGGCCTCGTGCTGAGAACCCAGAGATGTTCAGGGGCGCTGAGCACCTGCCTGGCTGGCTCATGGTGGCCTCGCACCCTGAGACACGGCTGCACCCCCGGGCCTCGTTCCCGCCCACTGCTCCTCCAGGTACCACAGACACTGCAAAGTGAAGTCTTCCTGCAACATGGCCTCCCCTGCCCTGGCTCTCCCTTCACCGACATCATTCCTTCCATGGTCTCCTTCTGGGGCCCCAGGCATCGTGCTGTGCTGTTGCTTCTTTCTCATGGCAGCATGGTGATTACTCAAAATGAGCGTGGGAGACGTGGGGAAGCAGATACCCAAAGAGGTGGCCTTAGTCCTCCAGCATCACAGATAAGGACGAGACGAGGTGCCGAGCCACCCATGTCCAGAACACTCAGAGACGGTCCCCTGGTGCCCGCTGTGTGGGGACCTACCGAGATGCTGACAATGGCACTGACTCTGAAGCCTGACTGAGGCCTCGCTCTCTAATTATCACACGTGCAGGCTCAACTCCGTCTCCTCAGTGACACCATGAGCTGAAGCAGTACCTGTCCAACTGGGCACCTTTCTTGCTTGCTTTCTTTGTCCCCTGGCTAGCCACAGTACAGTACTCAGTAAATAATGATTCAGTGTGTGCACACTCAGGATTTCAAATGTTTGTTCTTTCAGATGTGAAGAAGACTCTATCCCTAGGGTATTAAACTTGAAAAGTCAAGTGCTGTGCAAGATAAAATCCAGGGAAGCATTACTGTCTCTGCTCCTGTGTGTGGGCTCAGGGCCCGGGCTGCCTGACAGCCAGCACACGCTGCTGTCCTCTCGGTCTCATTGCTAAGAGTACGCCATAAAAGTTTGTGAGGTCGATGGCAGCTTGGAGCACGTGCAGAGTTTATGGACAGATTGCCTAGCTGTGCTTGTCGAGCGATTTGGGGTGTTTTGTGTTCGTTATCCGTGCCTGGGTCACATGACGAGCTGTTCACGCAAGGCTATGCCTTCCACGTACTTGTTGTGTAGTCAGCTCTGCAGGCAGACTTCCTCTGCCTGTGTTTTCCCATCTGTAGAATGGAGCTCATCGCACCTGCTTCCTAGGATAATGGTACCTTCTCTCACACATCTCCACTTCTGCCCAGACTCGGGTCTTCTTGTAGGCCAGGTATTGTGGGTGGTCTTTCTCCTTTTGGAGAACAACAGGCTTCTTCTTCTTCCTGTTGTTGTTGTTATTATTATAAAGATCATATGAATGCCACAGAAAAAGAGTTTAGCCCAGTGTCCAGAGCGTTGAAGTGGAGCCCTCCATGCCTGCTCATTCCTCATTTGACTACTTGCCCTGGGGAACAGAGCAGCAGTTACGTATTTTCTGAGGGAGATCCAAGAATCATCACTTCTGAAAGCCCCTTTTACCTTCATTTTCTCTCTTCATTAGCACTGGTGCATGGTTTTTTATAGCCATTTTACACAAAGAAACAACCTTTTACCTCACATGAAGAGATGACATGAGTAGCAAATGGCACAGCCACTCTGAGAGGCACAGGTGGTGTTGTCAGGTGCTTCCCCCGGCAACACGAATAGAGGAGGACACCAGCGTAACACTGGAAGAAAACAGAAGGATTTCACATGTATTTATTTTCCTTCAGCAAACCACAAAAAGAGCGGAGCTTTAGTAGTGTTTTGTAGGCAGATTGACAAAAGTACATCAAGCAAAAGAAGAAATGGATTTGCATATTTGAAGTGTTACGCCTATTTTTTTAGCCTACTTGAAAAGACAAGAATGACAGAGTGTGGACTTCCACAGCTGGCGCGAGCTTTCACATTCAGCCTCCAGCCATGGGCAAGGGCACGGTGGACCCCTGTGCTGCCTCTGAGCTCCGTGAGCTGCCTTTGGTCAACCCTTTCCCCATGCATGCCACAGTGCCTGGCACATCACACGGACACACTTCAGAAAGTTCATGGCAAAACGGAGCCAGCGGATAAGCTTATTCTGCTGTGACACAACTTAAAATCCACGCGTAGTTTTCTCAACCTTTGCAGATCCCATGATTGTGCTCGGTCTGTCCGTGTTAGCGTTGCCCTCGTCCTGTGATCAGCAACGCATGCTGTCACGCACCCTGTGTCACTTGTACTGCACCCATGGAATATTCAGGCAGAGGTGGGCAGTGCTGTCCCAGTTCAAAGATGGAAACTGTTTTCCCAAAGTCACACAACCTCTGGGCTCTGGAATCGCAGCTGAAAGCTCTGACCACTTACCAAGAGGCTCTCCTGGCTTGGACTCTAAGTTGAGTCATGGGAGGAAAATTCCTCCTTCCTGTTGACCTCAGGGGTTGGGAGGGAGGGACCCAGGCTGCCCTACCCACTTAATTAGCTGTTGGCCCTCACTCACTTCTCTGACCTCGTAGGACTGATCTTCGACTTAAACACAGAACCGTGTGTGGCTGTGCTCAGTGTTACCCCTGAGCACTCCTAACCCTCACAGCCCCGACTTGACCCAGGTTGAGATCTAACTGCACCTCTCACCTGCACGGGAGCCTGAGGTTCTCCTGCGAGGGGATAAGGATGTCTATCCTATGGGAAAGTTGAAATCATCAAAAACAGTAAGTTAGGCAAATAGTGTGGATTCTGGACCTATCACTTCACATTGTGGTTGAGGTCAAGAAACAGTCTCCCCGCCAGGCATGTTTTCTTAAAGTTTGGAAGACAAGTAAGCTGTCTCTTCAAACCAAACACCAACTCCCCAGCAGAACCGCTGTGACTCTTCCCCGGGTCCCTTTACCTAACACCTTCTTATCACACTGCAGGCCCCGTCCAGGCTCAGGGCCAGGCAGGGAGGGCAGAGGGCTGGGACTCCAGGCCCAGAAGCGCTCAGTGAGTTTGCTTCAGCTTCAGGGCTCATCCAGACCATCAGGCTCATTCTGCAGAATTTCCTGCTCTCTGTGCCTCGGCCCATCTCCCCGATCCTGGGTCTCGTTGCCTAGGGTCTGTCCCTTCCAGAGACTCCAAACTTCGAGGGCATCTAGGCCAGAAGGGATGGCCCACTGAGCGCCCCTACATGACCAGGACATCCTCTGCCGGGGCCTCCCATGATGCAGGTGCCCCTTGCCCAGGGTCTTTGCTTGGCCTCTCTGCTGTCTCTGCATCGCTGGCCTCTGCATGTTGGGAGTTCTCAGACACAAGCCATCCCAGACCATTCCGTGCATGGTGTCTTGTGGTCTAACACGTGCGTGGTTTCAGACATGCATATGCAAAATGCCCACACACTCTCGCAACTCGCCCAGCCCGTGTACTCACATGCATGTGTGCACAGACAACACGTGTGTGCATGCAAATGCCACGCCCAGGCCATGCCATTTTGTTTCTGCATTGCAGCTGAGTGATTTATTTGATAAAACCAAAAACCTGTGGGGCCTATGTCTGTTCCGTAGACTGCCTACGAGATACAATTTTCCTGAGACTTCCAAAGTGTCTGGCATCTGCAGACTTTGAAATCACTTACAGATATGATAAAACCAGCTCTGATTGCATCGTGACGATTGCTGGTGTTTAGTGTCTGTCAGCTGGGGAAACTGCAAGAAAGGAAGAGAGAAGAAAGCAGCTTTGCCCCGCTGGGGTCCCTGAAGCAGGAAGGTGGGGGTACTGGCTGTGGGGCTCTGGGGCTGGCTGCTGCCCTGCTCAGGGAACTCCTGGAGGCCAAGCATTCCGGGGGCCACGGAGCTCTCATGCCCCCCACCCGTACTGGGCTCTGCATCCTTTCACACCTGACCCCTGGACTGCCAACCTGGGGCAGTACCTGGGAACAAAAGGCAGTTCCATAAAATCCAAGGCAGCATATTAATATTTCATTAGCAATTCTTTTCTCTCCGAGCTGACTGACAGCTCCGTCAAGATAGTGGCAAAGCTGATTTTAATTATTTTTTCTCCGTCTGCGTCGCGACTCTCCCTGCCTCTTCTTGCTGTAAATCAGTCAGAATGTTTTCCTTCATTATTTCCATAAGCGCTCAGCAGTCTCTAATTACTCTAAAGAATTTCTTATCTTTTATTTCTAAAGCTGAGATTTTAGAGAGAGGGAGAAAGAGGGAGTGAGCCATAATTAAGCTGCAGCTGTTGGGGATCTGCCCACGTCGGGGGAGTGTGGCGCTCCCCCCTTTCCCGTGGCTTGGCTGGTGGGGAGACTGGATGCAATAATCGTACAGCTTTCTTCAAAGCAGGAGAGCGATGCATGCGGCACGGTCCCTTTGGGAATGCTCCTCAGAATCCATTTTTAATACCGAGATGATTAAAGCACAGGCTGCAGAAGGCACGGTGCACACATGCCCAAGTGCATGGGGCTGGCCGTGGCCACGGGAAACAGCAGAGTCGGCGGCCACCCCTCTGTGTGTGCCTTGGCGGCCACGGTCCATCTCCCGGGCCTGCAGCCTGGAGCTACACAGCCTCTGGCCTGGAGAAATCTGGAAACGACAGCACACGTCTCCTTGCTGGGCATTTAGCAAGACTGCACAGGGCTCTTCGAGACAGTGCCACGCCCAGGACAGGACAGGCACGAGTGATGAAAAATGTCTGCTCTTACCACCCTGGAGGCAGATCGCCTTGTCATTAGATAGAAAAAGCTCCTTCCAGGGTTTGCGTTAGCTCCCTGGTATTGTGACTTACAAGGAGAGCAAAATGCAAATTGAGGGTTTTCATGATAATCAGTCTTTTCTGCATTTCCCCTGAATTGAATATGCCTCTGGCTGTCTCTTTGAGTTTTATTGTGTTGATGAGTCTCAAACTGACTATTCCGTGGAAATGAGGGAATAAACAGAAATGAAGAGAGGGCATACAGTACAGCTCTAATAGAAGAATTACTGATCGCCAGATTCCCTGTTCTTTCATGGGCGACGCCCTCCCAGCTGGGCAGCAGGCTCTGAAAGGTAGGCACAGGTCCATTCCAGACCAGCTATGTTGTGAGACTTAAGTGAACGGCCGCATCTGGCCTGAACCTGGACCTAGGCACACTGGCCACTTACTGGCAAACCAGGAGCCTCACCTCTGCTCTGGGGAGACCACCTGTGCTGAAGGACTCCCGTGGGCATTCCTGCTGGGCGAGCAGTCCCTGCTCCAGCTAACAGCAGGCTGAGGATTTGTGATGCAGAACGCATCCCACCAGGGATGTGAAACCCCTGCACCCCAGGCCAATCTTGACCACCAAGGGTTCAGAACCCAGTGTTTAAGGGTGAAAGCCCTCCCCCATCTGCAATTTTTTGATGAGTGCTTGGAGTAGAAATCCATGAAAGTGGCCCACGGTGATGCAGTGCAGGCCAGAACACGCCTCCACTGGGTGCACAGCAAGTGACACGGGATATCACGTGTGCTCGGGAGCCTTTCTGAGGTTCTCTTCTAGAAGCTCATCTAGGCTCAAGTATCGGAGTCCCTAGGAAGACTGACAGCATCACAGACCAGGAGGTGAGAGTTTGCTCTGCTTCAGCTCTCCCTCTTCCAGTCCAGTCCATCAGAGGAACACAGTGCTCACCAGGCTCCCAAGGATGCTCAGGAAGAATGGATGCAAATGTATCAGGCCCCGTCAAGGAGCAATAACAATAAACATCACTTTTTAAAAAAATATTTATTTATTTACTTGATATTCAGAGTTACAGAGAGGGGGAGAGAGAGAGAGAGAGAGAGAGAGAGAGAGAAATCCATCTGCTTATTCATTCCCCAAATGGCCACAATGACCAGAGCTGGGCTGATCTGCAGCCAGGAGCCACTCCTGGGTCTCCCCTGTGGGTTCAGGGACCCAAGCATTTGGGTCACCTTCTGCTGCATTCCCAGGCACATTAGCTGGGAGCAGGATCAGAAGAGGAACATCCTGGACTTGAACTGGTATCCCGATGAGATGCTGGCACCGTAGACTGCAGCTTTACCCAATGGGCCACAGCTCAGGCCCCATTAAACACCAAGTTTTCAATGGGACGTTATATGCACTTGAGTGAATGCTACATTTGATTTAATTTTGACCTAGGCAAAGGCAAACTTACAGTTGATGATACTGTCTAAATCTCTGAACCAATTGCTTTGCTGTCGAGAAGAGAACATGTAAGCACCCATATCTGTCCCTTAGTGCATTGAATTCTTATTTAATGAGGACGTTGTGCTACTCCTAGGGCACCTTTCCTCCAAAAAGTCTGGTACATGATCCAGAAATATAACTTCCCACTTCTCACTGGATTGAGTGTAGTGCCTGCAGAACTTCCATGAGCACATAGTTCTATTATGGTTGTAAAAAAAAAAAAAAAAGAAAATTGGAAGGAGAGGGGGTGAGGGAAGAGGAGGAGAGAGAAAGGGAGAGGAGGTGATGGGAGGGGAAGGGAAACGGAAGAGAAGAGAGGGGAGGTGAGGAGAGAGGAGGGGAGAGGAGAGGAGAGGAGAGGAGAGGAGAGGAGAGGAGAGGAGAGGAGAAGGGAGAGGAGGAGAGAGGAGGGGAGAGGAGGCATGGTCTGTTGGAGAACCTGTCTCTATGATTTCAAGCAGCAGCCACAGATCAAAGACTGATATGGTTGGTGAGCGTGGAAAAGCACCTCTCTGGTTTCTCCATCTGTAAAATGAGACTGACCAGGGCTGGTGTGTGTCACAGTGAGTTAAGACGCCAATTGCATTGTCAACTAGCATTTCATATGAGCACCAGTTGAAGTTCTGGCTGCTCCATTTCTGATCCAGCTCTGTGCTAATGCACCTGGGAAAGCAGCAGAAGATGGCCCAAGTGCTTGAGCCACTGCCACCCACATGGGAGACTAGGATGGAGATCCAAACTCTAGGCATTGACCTGGCTCAGCTCTAGCCATTATGGGTATTTGATTAGTGAACCAGCAGATGGAAGATCTCTCTCTCTCTCTCTCTCTCTTTCTATCTCTATAATTATGCCTTTGAAATAAGTAACACAAATCTTAAAAAAAATACACTGCCATGTGCTGCCACCATTACTCCTCCAGGAATGTGTAAGGATAAGAGGGATGATGGTGATCGGAAGTTCCATGGATTACTGCCAAACATGCAATCATAGTGGTAGCCGTCTCCTGTGCAGTGATGCACATCCTGCACCTCTATCTGTAGCATTCTACAGAGCCACACCTCACAGACAAGAACACGGTGGAGGGAGGTTAAGTCATTCCTAAGGTGACAGAGCCAGGAAACTGTGGCCCACCCTTGGGGCCTCAGGCACTCTGCTTTTCATACCGGGTCCCAGCTGCCTATACTTCGTCCTGGTTCAGATCCAGCTCTGCCAACTGGAAACACTTTATAGCCCTTTGGGGAGATCAAAGATTGATCATCAGCTGGGATACTTGGATTTCACCCCTGGGTTCCCTGGGAAGCTGCCCCACAATTGCAGGCTGCTGCTCTCTAACAGTGCACTCGGCTTGGAGTTGGTTGAGGTTCTTCTGATTCTAAAACTGGACACAATCCATACCATCAGGGAGAGTATAGATTAGCAACGAACGGTGAACAGGAGATGGTCCATTAGTTCATATTAACACTTGATGATGTCTTATTTCTCCTATGAACAATGCCATATGTAATGCTTACTATATTTTAAAATTGCATATCCGACTCAAAATTTATCTAGAATAAAACCTAAAACCAAGAAAGAAATAGTAGAAATGCAGGACCTGCCTTATAAGTTTGATTTACATTCTCTTACAATGATATTATTTTTATTAAAGGATTTAAACTACACTATGGAAAAGGACAATCTTCAGGATATAACTTATGAATATTTGTATTACATAATAAGTATAGTTTTTGATGACCACTTTCTACCTTAAAAAGCAGGTGTTAATGCATCCCAATCCCAAGAAAGAGTAGCAGGCAGATGTGTGTCAAACAGACATCCAAAAACATAAACATTACAGATTTTTCTTACTCTCCTATAATTTGTCTTTTTAATTGTTTTCACTGTTTACTTGAGAACAGCCTTTTGTCTTCACAAGGTTCCTATCATAATGAAAAGCTAGAGGCAAGTGTGCAGCCAAGCCATTGTGACACTGTATAGATGGCTGCGTCCCATACTGGAGGGCCGGGTTCAATTCCTTACTCTGGAGCCTGACTCCAGCTTTCTGTTAGTGCAGACCCTAGGAGGCAGCCATTATAGCTAAGTAGTTAGGTTCCTGCCACTGCACAAGAAACCTAGATTCAGTTCCTGTATCCTAACCTTGACTCTTGCCCAGCTCCAGCTGTTGAAGACATTTGAGGAGTAAACCAGCAAATAGAACTCCCTCTTCCTCTCTCTCTCTCTGTGTGTGTGTGTGTGTGTTTCTCTATTAGAAAAATAAACAAAATACAAATCTATTACATGAGAAAGTATAATGTTCTCATTAGATTTCCCGATCATCAATTCACTGTATTATCTGACTATTGACTGAGTGAGTTCTATAGAACTGGCCATCAAGGTCTGGCTCTGTGGCACAGTGAGCTTAGCTGATGCCTGCAATGCCAACATCCCCTGTCAGAAGGCTAGTTGGAATCCCAGCTGCTCTGCTTCTGATCCAGCTTCCTGAAATATGCTTAGACAAGCAGCTGATAATCACCCAAGTTCTTGAGCCTATTTCTTCCACGTGGGAGATCTGGATGGAGTTCCAACCCTAGCTACTGCAGCCATTTATGGAGTGAATTACCAGACAGAAGCTCTCTCTCTCTGTGTCTCAAATAAATAAATAAGCAAACCCTTTAAAAAAAAACTTGGCTGTAGGCTAAATGAGTATTGAAGAGGATGTTTGAAAGATAAGGCCACATGCTGGAAGGTAGAACATAGGGAGACAAGTTTATGTAATAAAGGGATCTCAGTTCCTGAAACTATGCAAAAGGTGGGAAGATTTCCATGCTGAGGGAAACAAGCTGAGCCTAAAAAACTTTTGACACTGAGAATCACAGACAAGGATTTTCTGATGGGCAAACTCAGATGTTTATGGCTGCCATCTGACCTCAACAAGGCAAAGGGTCGGTTGAATACAAGATGATGGGGGACATGTTCTGGCCTAGAGGAGATGACAAGGGCCAAGGAAAAATACCAATACACAAATGCTGCCTTGCACTTCATTTTTCAGTCCAGGAGTGAGACTGAACTGCATTCTCCTGCCACTCCTGGTCCAGCAGACGTTCTTCACAGTGCTTGTGTATACCCACAAGCACCCAGAGAGCAGAGACGATGTCTCATTCACAAAGCCCCTGCCTGCTAACTCTGGCAGCCCACACGCCAACATCTGTTCATTACTGTTGACTGCAGTAATGCTGGAGGTACAGAAGTCATGACACTTTGAGTTGGAAGCAACTAAGGAGGCGAGAAAGGTGTTATAGAAAAATTCCTATGGCCAACATCCATCGAGCTTGGCTTTTAGTACTAAGACCCCAGTAGGGGAAGCTGTGTGGAGGCAGAGTATCCACACTTACATAAAACCTAAGTGTTTCACCAACAGAAGTTTTCATGAATCCTTAAATGGTTGCATTGCCTCTCCTCTCTCCCAAGAAACCATCTTTGAAATCAAATAAGAAACCTAGAAGAAACCTCTACTCACACACTTCAGTTAGCTGAGCTACCAAGGAAGGCTTACGCAGGCCCAGGGTGGCACACTCCCTCCCTCTTCGTGTTTTCCTGTCTTCCCGGGCAAGTGGAAGGCTAAATGTCATTGTCAGTAGATTCGTTAGTTCTGATGCAGCTGGGCTCTGGTATCTAACAGAGAGGAAAGGTGTCAACAATTTGTGAGGCACGGCACCGGAAATAGGGACCCAGATGCCTGTACTTAAAATCTCCACAGGAATTAAATACATGAAACACATACAATAATGAAAATTTCAACTGCTACAAACCCTTTTCAACACCGACTCTCACACTGCTTGACTGCTGTCCCGCTTTGAAAGACAGACAACCAGAAGCATGGAGAATGAAGCCAGAAGTGAAATGCAACACAAGCCAAGTGTTCCCAGAGCTGTGAATCTTTAAGGCTGAAAAGTGTTCTACAGATTTCTTAAAAGGCAGACTTGAGCCCAGTGTACCAATTGCTGTGTTTCTTCTCCCCCATTCCCCCTCCACCAGCATTCCCTGGCTCACTCCAGAAATTCAACAGAGCTGGAATGAGCCCAGAAATCTGCATTTGTAATTTTTTTTTTCACTGAGTCACCTCACTCACATGGTAGAACTCTCTGGAATTTGTTCAGTGGAGAAGACATTCTCAGTGATGGAGGCGGGATTTGGAAGAACTCATCACAGAGAGGTTTCCCAAAGATGCATCCACATTCACCTTGGCTGTAACAGGCGCAGCTCACAGGGTTTTCATGCTCCATCAGCATGCAGTGTGGAGATGTTGGGGAGGGAGCATTGACTAGGAAACATTTTTCATCACAGAGGCAAAAACTGCATAAGAGAAAGGGTGTACCTGCAGAGGTTAGCACCCAGAAGACACCAGGAGCAGCTGTAATGTCAGAGGTTGGCCTTGTCTCTCTATCAAAGCATGGCTGCTGATAAATATACACATCTAGCAAACAGACAATTAATTTCTGTCTTCACAATAAATTATTCTGTGAAGAGTCAGATACTGAGCATTTTCGTCTTTGAAGACCACGTGCTCTTTGTCTCAATTACTCAACCATAACTTGAAGGCAGTCATACACAAATAAATGAAGGTGGCTTTAATTCAATGACATTGGATTTTAGTATTTATAGAAACATACCATAGACCAACTTGGCCCCTGGGTTGAAGTTTGCAGACCCCGCCTTTAAGGTATTAATATCTTAAGCATTAATGGACTTCCATTGCTATTTGTTTAGCAAAAATATTACATTGCATAATTTTACACATATCATGTACTTTTTTCTTAAGTCAGTGTTACACAGAGAAAGAAGGCAAGGTGGGGGGGAGGGGAGGGAGAGAGAGATCTCTTCCATCTGCTGGGGGTTCACGCTACTCCTTAAATGGCTGCAATGACCAGTGCTGGGACAACCTGAAGCCAGGATCCAGAGCTCCATCTAGGATTGGGTTTCCAACAAAGGTGGCAAGTGCATTAATACTTGGGCCATCCACTGTTGCTTTCCCAAGCCCATTAACAGGGAGCTAGATTGGAAGTGGAGCATCAACGATTTGAACTCATAAGGAATGCCAATGTTGCAGGTGGTGGTTTAACTCCCTGCAAACCTAACACTGGCCTCAGCCTAAACACTCGTCCTTTTTTTCTTTAGTGTCTTATCTTTACAAGTGCATTTTGATTGTCTTTTCATTCTAGTCAGAATACTAACACAAAAATTTGTTGGGTGAGGAGGTCCTTGCTGTGTGACGCTGCCAGGTACGCATCTGTTCCACACCTAAACGATGCTGCAACTCCCCTTATTCTTCTGCTCTGGTGACCCCCACAGTGCACCACGTGGTGACCACTAAGTCTATTCCTTGCTGGGCATGAGTCACTCTGCTGGGTGCCAAATCCATTTCCAGTGGGAGTCGCCACTCCAGTGTGACAAGAACTATTCCTTGAGCTTGGCCATGTGGAATTGATGGAAGTGATCTCAGTGAGGTGAAGCGACCCCTCTCCCTGTCTCTGTTTTACCAACTGACTTCAGGATGTTAATAGTGTCTGGTATTTGAGTTTTTGCCCATAGAGCTATTCTTTTCTCTAAAGAACCCAAACTTGGACAAACATATTTTGGAACCACAACACAATGAGACACTTCAGTAGCTTCTTCTTTCCCAATTAACCCCTTGCACATGAGGGTCAACTTTCATGCCCTTTGTTGCCCCCCAGGGAAGGTTCTCATCTACGAGTCTCCCCAGCTCCTCTGCCAACAGCACATGGTGCCCACACCCATGAGCACAGGCCCCAAGATCCAGCCTTGCAAACCTTTTATCCTCCCTGGGAGGAGCAAATCCCCTGGCTAAGGTGTGGCTCCTGCATCTCAGCCAGCTCACTCTTGCCTTTTGGGAACTAGTTCCCTTCTTAGGACCTCAGTGATGATATATGGTCAGATGACCCCTAAATTAAAAATTTTGACATGATTTGTTCTCTGGACTCTGAATTAAGAGAACACAAACTGCACAGCAACTGCAATCCAAGTACCTGATACATGGAACTCTTGGTCCCGATGCCTTCCTTGTCTTCATGTTGCCAACAATGAATGGAGCCACGGTGCCAGAAAACAAAGAATCAGCCACATGCTCCATCCATTCCGCTCACTTTCCACATTCCGTCAAGTGCAGCATCCCATACATTTTACCTCTTAAATATTCTTCAAATAAAAATGCTTACTTTACAGGTAAAAAAGAAGAAAATTTAAGTATTGCTATGTCTTTCATTATAAACACATACGTAGTCATTATTCAATAGCAGAGAGTACATAAAAGAAAGCATAAATGATATCAGTTTCCCTTAAGACACTCATACTCTGAAAATTAACTCTCTTTGGTGTATTGTTTTTGTAAAATTCATTGGAATGTAAAAATGCATTCCCATTTATTTATATATAAATTACATCCAGCAGTCATTTCAACTATGATTCCATTATTAACTAGAATCTTCAAAAATATATTTCAGATTGAATGCAGTGCTCCCAACAGATGTGATAGTAATAGCATCAGAATGACATATGAAAAATGAAATCCCATGACCAAGATTGTCTTTTAGAATAATTTGAATTGTGACTTGGATGGATGAGTACTTTTCATCAAGTCTTCCTTTTAGTCCTGGGATTTAAGTGTCACAAACCAAATGGACTCTCTGTGTTCAACTAGGAAGTGCTAAGATGCTCAGGATCTCATCTACAGAGACTGTAGCAAAGAAAACACGAAGGGGGTCCATGCACTGAAACTAGAAGTTAAACACATACTTGGTCTCCACATGGGATGGGCTCTGGTCAGAATTTTGGTCTCCAGAGAAGTAAAGGTCTCCGAGCAGCCATGTCTGCTTCATCCATCCCTGGAGTCATTTTTCAAATCACCACGGCTCTGCTTACAGCTTCTCAGTGGCTTCCTGGACCCTGATATGAAGACCTGGCTCCTTAGACCTTAGGGAGGCAAAGAAGTCACTCTCCCCATCCCCATCCCAGGCTCACTCTCACCTGGGCTCCTCCCTCTTCTGATCACCCTTGATCCTTTTTCAGCCCAAGCGGCCTTTCTTGATCTCCTAATTTGGGAACTTCTTTGTCATTCTTCAGGTTTAAGTTATTTGTGAAGTTGAGAAAAGTAGATTACAGAGCTCTATATGTTTCATGATTTTTTTTATTGCTGTTAAAAAGACTTCTACATAAAAGGGAAAATCTGCAAATATATACCAAAAATTTGGTTGACATTTTTCCAATGGACTTTTTATTTTATTGTTTATGTTTCCTCCAGGGAGTGATGTTGCTCATGTGGTATAATTTTAAGGCATTTTAATCATGTGAGCAACAATTCCTTCTCGATTTCTCCCACTTTCAGTCCTGACGTTGTGCATTTTCCCAAAATACCTCACAGAACTCTGCGATCTCTCTTAGCAACTGTCCTTGTACTGTGAGGGGCTGTCCATGTTCTGCCCTTCTGACAGGACCACACACTGGCTTGGAGCTTGCGACTCACCCTGCCAGCATCGCAGCACCTAACATAGTGCCTGGCACAAGGCTCAGGAAATGATGAAGGAGGGATCCACGTTTATGACGGAAAACTACTGAGAAACAAGACGGCCATTTCTTCCCTTCTCTTCACCTGCGTGGGTGGGCAGAGGGAAGTGTCCCTGGCCAGGCTCAGCCCACTTCCACCCAGACAAGGAATCATCACCCCACCATCTCTAGCATGAACACGCTGGCACGCTCAGCATGAAAGCTGTCTAGGAAAATTTAAGTAATAGAGGAGTGTGCATAGATCTTATGAATATTCATGAACCAAGGGTCTTAGCAGCCAAGCTAAGCAGAGAATTACAGCAATTATCTGAATGATTTACACACACACAAAGCCAGCCCTCAGCAAAATGGTGGAGGAGGCTGAAAGTCGGCTGTCCCTCTGTCTGGCACCGCCCTGCGTCCTTTGAGTGTGCCCTGCAGGGACTCCTGCTCCCTGCCAGCTGGAGGAGTCTCACCACCAACTCCCCCGAGCCAGGGCCTCCCACTGCGCCCCAGTGACAGGTCTCCTGTGACTCACTCTTCTTCCTCAGACCTGCCTCTGCTCTGCCGGAGCTGAACTAGTTCACCAGCTGACCGGCCAGTAAGTCGAACAGACGAATTCACAGACAGGCATCAACCGATCCCATTTTTCTATTTCAATACCTGTTGTCAATAGTCAGTCTTATTTAAAGGTTTTTTTTTTAAGATTTTGTTTATTTATTTGAGAGGTAGAGCTACAGTCACAGAGAGGGAGAGACAGAAAGGTCTTCCATCCACTGGTTTACTTCCCAAATGGCTGCAGTAGTTGGAGCTGGGCAGAGTCAAAGCCAGGAGCCAGGAGCTTCTTCCGGGTCTCCCATGCAAAAGCAGTGGCCCAAGCACTTGGGCCATCTTCTACTGCTCTCCCAGGCCCTAGCAGAGAGCTGGATCGGAAGTGGAGCAGCCAGGACTAGAACTGGAACGCATATGGGATGCCGGCACCCCAGCCTGAGGCTTAGCCTACTGCGTCACAGCGCGGGAACCTTTAAAGGGCTTTTGTAATAAGATTCCTTAGCAGGATTTCAGGAACAGGAGTCTATAAATGGATTTAGTAACTAGTTCAGTAGATGTTGAAGGGAGGCCAGAGCTGGATGTGCACATCAGCGTCACAGAAGCATTGGTCAAGGAGGGACTTCGGAGACCACGTGGGCCACTGTCCCCACATGAGCTGTAGGTGATGTTAGCAGAGAGTTAGTGGGCTCTTCCATGACTGAGCCATGAACACATGATCCACTAGAAACTATGGAAACATTAGCAGAGTCTTATATTGATACAGTGAGTCTCTAGAAGGCAATCACTTCCTATGTTGTGCACAGAGATTCTTCATCACAAAATAACTCTATCTTTACAGTCTTTTCTGCTATTGAACTCATCTCCTCCCACTCTTTCATTATTCAAGTGCAGAAAGACACCAGAAAAGCAAATATTTGCCCTAGGAGATAACACTCGGGAGAGAGTTCAGACTTGAAGCTGTGCATCCTGGCTGTGCACTGAGGAGACCTCTCCACACCCCATCCAGCTTCCTCAGCCTTTAATTTGTGTTTTTTATACAAGAGGTCTTAAAACCTGAGCATTAAGTACTTATTTGTGACGGAGACTATGAATTCTACCCCGAATCCATCTTTCCTGCATATGTAGTAAGACAACATTTATCTGGGCACACAGTCAGATGAGGAGGTTTTGAGCATTGAGATGAGAATGGAAGTAGCCTGTGACCTTGGGATCACTTCTTCCAAGCGAACTTGCGTGTCCTCTCCTGCCCTCGCCCCTCCTGGTGCAGCCTGGAATGTGGAATGCTTAGGGAGTGCTACACAACAAGGTGAGATCCACATGACAGGGTGCAGAGCCACAAGAAGGAAAAGCCTTGTCCCAGAAGTCGTCGTGTGCTGGCAGGCCTGGTACTTTCAGCAGAGTTGTGTAAGAGATGAATCCACATAAAATCGAGCTGATCTGCATGCACGCGAAATACAGCAAAGAAAACATTCGAGTCTGTTGTTCCAGAAGTTCTGAGGCCATTATTATTGAAACTGGGGAGGCAGAATCCAGCTTTGAAGCTCAAGAACTGCAGCTCCATGCAGCAGTAGGCTGGAGTGTGTTCACATGCTGGCTTTCAGAAGGAACTCCTGGAAGCCTACAGCTATAGACTGGATCACGCCCTTCTGTCTTCAAAATTAACATGTTGAAGTTCTAATCCTGGATATTTCAGAATGTGTCATTATGAAGAAACAGGACTTCTGCAGATGTTATTTAGGGCGAGGTCACATCAAGTACAGTGGGCCCTAATCCAAATTGACTCGCATCCTTATAAAAAAGGGGACATTGGAACCCAGCACACAGAGAATGCCCCACGAGGGCTGCACTTACACTGCCCCAGTCAAGCAATGACCAGGAGCAGAAGAGGGGTGTGGGTCACCCCCTGCCCTCTCACCTTCAGAGGGGATATGGCTCTGTTACTCCTTGATCTGTGGAATCTGGCCTCCAGAAATGTGGGACAATTCATTCCTATTATTTGCTTTCAGCTGCCCAGTTTGAAGTATTTTGTTCTAAGCAGTTCTAGATCTCTAATGTGATTACCAAGCTTTTTGAGGAAAAACTATATCAACGACACCACAATCCCAACTTTGAAAACCCTAATGCCACATCCACACTGCCCAGGGACCCCAGCTGGTGGGGAATTGAGACGTCCCTGGGTAGGGAATCCCCTCCATTGAAAGGAAAATGGAAAATGAGGACACTCCCTAAGGTCAGAGCTGGGCCAACAGAGGGTGAAAGAAACTTCAGCTCCTCCGGGGCAGTCCCAGGCCCTCACATGTGTTCTCCTTGGGCTCACTCCAGGCCAGGAGAGGTATTGCAAACTGGCTCAGCATAACTTGATGCTGCTGTGGAAAATGATAGCTGGGTATGGGTCTCAACATTTTCCCGTCTCAAAGGTGTTTTATACCGTAGCTGTCCTCGTCTACCAGGTACACTGGTGTGAACTGTACACCTCTTGTAGTTTAGTGTGTAGCTGGGTGGGCTGTGAGAAGCCACATTTGAACCAGAGGTTGAGAACTGAATAAAGGGATTGACTGGGCTTTAAGGGAGAGACCGAGAATGTTCTATGCAGAAGAAGGACGAGTGTAGATATTTGGGTGGCTGAGGGGCAGACTGGAGTAGACATTTCACATGTCTCTAAATATCTACCCAAGTTAAATGGCACAATCCATTTAAGCACTAGATACGGGATCAGCAGTTGTGGTACAGCGGTTAAGTGGACTCTGGATGCTTGCACCCCATATCAGTGACTGGTTCAAATCCTTGATCCTGTGTTTCCTATCCCCACTTCCTGCTGACGTATGCCTGGGAGGCAGCAGATGATGGTTCAGGTTCATGGATACCTGCCACCCATATCAGAGACCTGGATGGAGTTCTTGGCTCCTGGCTTTTGCTTGGCCCTGAGCTGGCTATTGCAGGCTTTTGGAGAATGAACCAGTAGATGAAAGATATCTCTCTCTCCCTCCCTCCCTGTCTTTTTTTTTAAGATTTACTTATTTATTTTAAAGTCAGAGTTACACAGAGAGTAGGAGAGGCAGAGAGAGAGAGAGAGAGAGAGAGAGAGAGAGAGATATGGAGAGACAAAGAGAGAGAAATCTTCCATCCACTGGTTCACTGCCCAATTGGCCACAACAGCCAGAGCTGTGCTGATCCGAAGCCAAGAGCCAGGAGCTTCTTCTAGGTCTCCCACCTGGATGCAGGGTCCCAAGGACTTCGACCATCTTCTACTGCTTTCCCCACCATAGCAGAGAGCTGGATTGGGAGTGGAGCAACCAGGACTTGAACCAGCGCCCATATGGGATGCCAGCACTGCAGGTGGCAGCTTCACCCATTATGTCACAGCGTCGGGCCCCCCTCCCTCCCTTTCAAATACAAAGAAAATAAATATACAACTTAAAAAGGATATAGTCAATGGGGCAATTGCAACAAAAACAGATGCAACATTCAAGCCCTTCCCTTCCTTTGTATTTTACCACCCCATCCATGTCCCTGCGGGAACGCAGAAGCAGCAGTCTTGGTTGTGAAATAGAAACCAAATGTTGAGGTTGGCAGATCAGCTCAAAACAAAAGGCAGTTCATACTGGAAGGACCTATTCCAAAGGAGAGGACAAGTTCACGCTACTCAGAGGGTTGAAAACGTTGTCCTGGGTGGCTGGAAGAGTCAGAATGTAGGATTGGGCTCAGCTCTTTTTCTCAATGGGTTATTTTTCTACTAAATGAAGCAACTTCCCTGATTTAAAAAAAGAAACACACATACACATGCTGACAATAAATTCAAATGAGGATGCTAACCCTGAAGAACAGTGGTCTTTGCGAGAAATGGTAGGGAGCCATCTGACTGAGTAATGGTGTTTGCTTTTTATTTTTAACAAATATGGAATATATTCACAACAAGAGGATAAACAGGAGTTGTCCCATTAGGAAAATGAGAGTAAAATACTTATAGCCGGCAAAGGAGAAATAGAGGGGAAAGACCTAAGGAACACGCAAGTATCTATAAACACAAAAATAGTAATGCCCTTGCTGTTTATATTGGCAGACCAATCAGAAATCACTCCAATGTCACAAATATCATATAACAATTATGTAATTTGGGATTCATAGATAAATACAACAAGACATAACCCTTTAAAATACCATTATAAATATTGACTTATAACAAGAGGGACCATACATTTTATAGATTTAAATGAAGAAGCTGAAAAAACAGTATATTCTAAGTATGGAATCTAGTGTTTTGAAACATTATGGAGTTAAAGGCTAAAAGGAAAATTCTTCAGGTACATTTTATGTCTTTTGTTCACACTCTGTTAAGAAGTTTTTATTTACAATTGTCTGTGTTTCTCTACATCTCCTGCAACAGTACATAATAAATTCATAGTCAGAAAGCCACTTTTAAACTCATCAAGATTTCCATATTCCAGGCAAAGGGAAGCTCACCTTGGCATCTGGGCTCTCAGGACAAGTTCCTCCATGTTGCTGTTCTGGTCTCTGGTGATTCTGTGTCACATGACCCTCACCCTTTCTGAGCCATCCATACGCTGCTCGCTGGCCAATGTGTCTCCATCCCCTCCTGCACCCACCAAGACCCTTAAAGACTAAGGGTGCCAGGGAGGGAGAGGCAGACATCTGATAGAAGGCAAGTGCCCAGAGTCAAATTAGTGGTGGCAGAGAGCACAGCCAGGACCAGCGGCTATGGGCCAACTGGTTGTAGCCGGTTCTCCATGCAGCAAATCCAGACACAGAGTTGACAGAATAATTTTATTCATCTTGAATATTATGGGTGTGCGGCTGGTGCTGCTACTAATGATGACAATGGGTCTTGTGCTTTGGCTTTTATTTTTTATTTCAACTTTCTAATACTTTATATTGATTGTGATTTTATTGTTGTGTCCTTCATGATGTAAAAGGAAGGAGTGCTTTGTCCTGAGGCTGCTGGAGAGGAAAAATCGGCCGGAGGTGGGGGGGAGGAGGGGCCTGGAACAGCATGGCCTTCTCCCAGGATCACCTAATGGGAAAAGAATTATTGATGGTGACTTCTGCATGCTCAGAGAAATCCATCCAGAATCAAAGCTCATTGGCAACCAGGAGGGCCCTTCTCTTCCTGGCTCTTCCAATCTCACCTTTATAAAATGCTCTCTGTACTGCTGTACCAGAGGGAGGGGAGTCCACACATGCATGGGGATCAGATTACTGTTTGCTGTCCTCCCACTCCCACCTTCTGGAAAAGCAACATGCATGCTGATATTTGGGGCGGGCGCATGGACCATCTCCCGATTGTTTTCCTGGAGTACCAATGCAGGATCCCCCTCCAGTGTACTTGTCAAAGGGGATATCATCTTTTCTTATTTTTTTTCAAAAACTTTGTTTGAAAGACAAAGTGATAGAGATAGAGATAGAGAGATAGATAGTGATAGAGATAGAGATATAGAGATAGAGATATAGAGATAGATAGGAGAGAGAGAGAGAGAGAGAGAGAGAGAGAGAGAGATTTTCCAATTGTTTGTTCAGTCCTCAGATGTCTGCAACAGCCAGGGCTGGGTCAGGCTGAAGCCAGGAGCGAGAGCTTCTTTTGGGTCTCCCACGTGTGTGCAGGGGCCCAAGCATTTGCACCATCTCCCACTGTTTTCCCAGGCATATCAGCTGGAAGCTGGATTAGAAGTGGTATAGCTGGGACTTGAACCAGCACTCATATGGGATGCCAATGTTGTAGACAGCAGCTTAACCCACTATGCCACAATGCTGGCCCCAATATCTTTTTTTAAATGGTCATCTCTTTTTTTAATTTTTATTTTTTTATTTAGTAAATATGAATTTCCAAAGTACAGTTTATGGATTACAATGGCTTCCCCCCCCCATAATTTCCCTCCCACTTGCACCCCTCCCATCTCCCGCTCCCTCTCCCATTCCATTCACATCGATTCATTTTCAATATCTTGATTTTATAGAAATAGGAAAAACCACCACCTTCAACATCCCCTCCTCATTTCCCTCAATGCTCCTCTCACTGTGTAATGGCTCAGCTAAAATGGTAGCAGGGTTATGTTGTCGAATTAAGTGAGAAAGCTTTGCAAATTTGATTTTTATGAAGAAAAGGGAGAATTCTATGACTTTGGGGAGAAGACTCTCTGGGCCCCGGAACTGGTGTAATTCTCTTCTCTTGCTGTGGGATGAGATGTGGGTTTGCATGATTCATTTCAGAGTTTTGAAGCATCCTACTTCTTCCTTTTATTACTGCTCTTATCAACTGAGAAGTATGGACAGGCTTTCTATGTTTTTCTCTCATGTTGACCCTCTAGCTAAAACAGGGATAGAAACTGTCGGTCAGAGGGTAGGAGCTTCAGACAGCACACACAGCTGAACACTAGTAGCTCTGAACCACAGAAATGCAAAGGAAGTTGTACTCACAAAGGGTTTCTTATAGTGATTCCCTCCAGTGGGGGAGGGGGTAAGCCAAGGAGTCCAAGGTCAGGAGATCAATCAGCACATGAGCCACTTAAGTCTGCATTGCAGCAGAGCTCTGTTCCCAGCAGAAAGCTGCACCCTGTCATAGCTGTCCCATAAATGTCAGCCCCAGCCACAAATGGAACCGGCAGAGAAAATGTGGACAGTTTCAGCTCTAACCAGCAACTGTACAGCAATTGTAAAATCACCGCCATCCTCCTCGCACTCCCTCACGAGTGTGAGATGTCTCCGTATGGATGGATGGTGGGCTTACACACATTTCTTCATTCCTATTGCAATACTGCTTGTCACATGAGCCCTCTAAAGAGACAGGTTTTATGTGCTGTCATTCCATTTCAGAGGTGAAAAAGCTCAGACAAAAAATGCTACTCAAGTGCTCCGTGTCAGATTCAGGACTTCAGACAAAGACTGAAAAATACCATCCAAAACCCGTGTTTTAGAAACAAGAGGAAGGGGGAGTTTTCTTTGTGCGTAGAGTAGGGATGTTTCTCTTCTGCACAGCTGTAGTACATAGGCAGGTGGATACTGCTATCCCTGGAGGGAAGAGCAAATCAAAGTTGGAAAGCGTCATCCCAGCTACGTGGAAATTGTCTTGGGCAGACATGGACTGGGGCTGCAGATCTCACAGATGTAGCCGACACTTCGCTGTGTGGTGCACAGCTGAAATCAGAGTCCTTCCAAGATTCATGCAGGAACAAACACCCAGGTGGGGCTTTGACACAGTTGCTAATAGAAGGGCCTATCATAAATTGCGTTCCTGAAGTTGGCTTTGAAGCTGGTTTGGAGTGAAGATCTGGTCGGAATTCACACTCTGAAAAGAGAGAGTGAGAGAAGGACTGTGGGTCAGCCCCACTGAGAGTAGACAGCGTCGTGGGCACTCTGGAGAGGAACACGGCTCTGGGCAATGCTCACCATCGGACTGAAATGGCTGCACCTTGACCCTGACCCTGTTCATCTGGTTGCAGTTTGCCCCAGGAGGACATGACCCCAGGTGAGATGGACTTTAAGGGGCAGAGAGCTAACTCACTTGCTGAGTATGGGCAATTCTTTCCAGGAGGTTCAACCTGGCCAGTGCCTTTACCAGTGTAGCTGGATTCATCCCAAATACTGGGGTTGGGCAGAGACCACACTCACGTTCATACAGAGATGGCACAGGAACAGAAAACCAAGGCTGCTGCCAAGCTTGAGCACTAGAGCTGCAAGACAGGAGCCTTGCATGGGTACTCAGGGTTTATTCTCAACACAAAGAAACAATGCAAATGAGCCTCATTTAGAAGCCCAACTGTCACTGGGGTTACAACTCTCTGTAGACCTGGTGACATGCTGGAAGTGGCTACTATCACAGGTGCTTAATCTCATAAAGAAAGCCTGGATGTTCAGAATCCAACAGCATCAGCTAAATGCAATCTGCTCTTTTCTCAAGACTGGTGGGGAAGACCCATTATCAGATTCCTCTTTATAAGTCTATAGCCAGCTTGTCTTCTACACACATTCTTAATCTTTTCTTCTCTTTCAAGGAATTAACAAATTATGACTTTTCTACTACATGAAAGAGAATCACACTGTGACCTGTAGGCACACTTACAAGTAGCTCATTTTCACAGATTGTCACAAGGAGAATGTGTAATGTTGTCCAAGTTTCTGTGAGAGGCTTCTACCCAGCATTGCATCATTTTCTCGTTGAATGCCAATTGTAAAGAACGCAGGAGAATTCACAGTGAAACACACACAAGGGAAGGGCATCAGGCTGGGGTTCACCTCAGTTAAATTGGACCTCCTCTCAATCAACACTCTTCAGTCCCCAAAGGAATTGCATGTGGGTTTGCAATGTCCTCCATGCCCTTCAGGAAACCATCCAGTTCAGGGACCAAATTCCACACCCACTCTTCTGCTCTGATTAAGGAAGAGAGCATGGAGATGGTTTAGATTTTGTGAGCATTCAGCCCCTTAGCAAGAAGCTGCCTAAAGAGGCACACACTTGACAGCTGAAATCAATGTGAGAGGAGCTACAAGGTTCCATGAAAAGGAAAAATGGTCAAGGGAAAAGCTTTTGAGGAATCTCTAGGTTCCTTTGGTCCTCAAATTTCTACTCTGCTAATATTTTAAAAACCAAATTAGGTCTGTTCTACACAAAAATGTCACCCTTGAAATCGTTTAAACAACGTTTAACAACGTTAAACAATTTTGCAGAGGAAACGCACGGCCACTGAATGGCAGCTCAACAGATGGCCTTCAGAATGTGCCCTTCATTTGGTAGGCGTCCTTTCTCTAATTTTCTGTTGATCAAACAGGCTTTTTTTAAGTAGAAATGTTCCGCTGAGAATGTATATGCTAAAGCTCTGACACAAACACACTGCTCATTTATATGAGCAAACAGAAAGGGCCTTCTGTGTGCTGCGGGCTTTAATCATCACCAAGACTAGGACCTGCTTTTGAGATCCGAGAGCTTTGAATTTTCTGTGCCAAAGCAAAGGAAATGAAGAGTCGCTGGCCTCACATGATCTTAGTTGATCATGGCACCTGCTGATTCGCACCAGTGGGGCTTAGATCATGGGGCTACATGTCGGGCCACGCTTTCCATGTCTCACAAATACCTTCCCCCGCTGAGGCTTTTCACAGTTCTTTCCTCTTTGCAGGGCTCTTCCTGTGCCTTCAGAGCACACATCACATGTGGTTGCCATGACGAGCAGAGGAGGCATTGTGAAGGCTGATAAGAGAGAGCTGAGACCTGAACTTCTAATTCAACCTTGGTGGTTTATTTGTCCACTTGATTTCTTAGTGTTTTATGACCTACTTCATTTGCCCATGAACTCTAAATGGTTTGCAGATGGATCTGGACTTCATCACATATCTGGACAACGAAGGTTCTTCTTGGCTCTCTCCTCATATTCAACAACAAGAGATGAAATAAGTACCAATACGAAAGGATATGTAGGGCAATTTATGGAATGAAAAATTATTTGAAGAAAAAGAACAGAATATTTTGCATGATTGGCCTCAGAGAGTTTTAAAAATATTTAATAATGGAGAAACAAGTATGAAATACACAAATATTAAAGAAGATCCGATTCCAGACCTAAATAGGTGATTCAAAATTATTCTGTCAATTCTAATTATAAATACAATGATGGCTTGACCATGCTAGCTGTCAGTTTTTGGTAAAATTAAGCAGCAAATACACAGCAAGATTGGCCCCATCACATCTGTATTTCCAACAGGAAGACCGCAGTTCAGATTCATCAAAATGATTCTTGAGAACATGTCACAGCTCTCTGGACTCTGAGCTTGGCACTCTTCACAGCATTGCAGTATTTTTCTTCATAGAGTAATTATTTCCATTTGAAAGGAGTGGTTTTTTTATTCTTTTTTTTTTGTCAGTTGGAATGACATGAGCAAGATTTGCTATTGCAAAGCATCCCTGAGGATAATTCTGCAATGCTGAGCTGTGATAACTCACTGTAACCAAGCTCCTCCAAGTCCAGCCAGAAAGGACTCTTAGCCTTGCACATTTCACTGTAAGTGAGAAGTGGTTCTTATATTTGATGCATATTAGAAACACATGCTAGGGGCTGAGAATGATGACTCTTTGGTCCAAACTTCTTCCTTCAGATGTAATTGCTACAGAGAGTAACTCAGGCATCAAGCCTCTTTAAAAGTTCCCAGGTAATTCTAATATAAAGCAAAGTTATAGGACCACAATTCTCAAACTTTCAAGGCAGAATAACTTCTATAATAGGTGCTACAAACCAGGAAATGCCTTAGAATCACTTAACAGTTTAATAAACTCTATAGTCCCAGGCCATATGCTTGTGATACAGGTTTAGTCATCCTAGGGTAGGACGTGAGGACCTTGTTGTAGTTAGTCAACAGCTGCAAATTTGGAAACTGTTTATGTCTGACTTCTAAAATATGGGCAGATTAGAGAAATGGGTTATCCCAGACTTTGGAAATCCATTTACCCTTCTTTTATCTACCAGGACCTAATTCTCAATGTTGACATGACATTTTAGTGTTCTCACAGCTAGAGAACATACCACATTCCTACTTGCCTGTATGATGAGAACACCTGGATCGGCAGCAGCTGTGAGGCCACCATGCTGGATTTCATACAACACTGGAGATTTGAAATGGAAAAAAAAATATTACACAGAAAATCTGCATCGCTGCTCAGAAATTGCTTTTTCCCAAAAAGATTTGTTGGTATTTTTTGCACCCAGTTGTCTCCCTACTTTTTGGGTTATCTTGGTATAAGTTCTAGAGGTTGGGTAAAGATGCAAACATTTTTGCAAAACTCATTATCCCTAGCATCTTCAGTTATAAAAATGAGTTCTGGATTGTTAATAAGACATCAACTGCATTAACTGAAACTTGTATCAATTTGGAAAATGAGAAATGCCTCTCATTAATCTCTAGTTTCAGTGCATTTAAAACTTTTTATATTCATTTTGGAACCATCTATCTCCATGCCTTTCTATTCAATGCTCCTCCCTTAGGACTTTTCAGGGCTGAATTGACTTTCTCACCTCATCAAATCAAAACCTATTCTAAAGAAAGGACCTAAACCTCGTTGGCTCCTCTGTGAAAGATATTGACAGCAGCATAAAAAGCTATCTCCCATAGTGAAGTTCCCATTTATATCCGACCTACAAAAAGATGTGCAGGTGAGTTTAACCTAAATTGCATATTTAGTATGTACCAGCATGTACCAGGTGGAAAACAGAGAGAAAAGAACAAGAAAAGGCCCTATTTTCACAGTGTGTAGTTCTTCTGGAGGTAAATATTAAGCCAATACATGCCATACAGTGTAATTTAGATTTTGCTATGATGATGATTCCAAGGAGTGGTCAAGTCAAATCTCAACAGGTCAGCAAAGGCCTCCAAAGAAGATGAGATCTGGATTGATCTCTAGAAAATTTATGAACATTTATTAGTGAAAAGATGATAAAGTACACTTGGTGACATTATGCATGAAAATGCAAAAGCAAACTCACCAAACATTTGAAAATCACTCATATTGATGAGCCCACATGGAACAAGGCAAATCCAAGAGGATTTTACATTAACAAAGTTTTCAAGAGACATCAAGAAAGGCTTTGGGTGCCATAAGGAGGATTTTAGATTTTTCCTGTGTTCATTTTAGAGTCAATAGTATGACAACACCAGATTTGTGCTTTAGAGATGGGTTCAGCAGTCATTTAGAGGACACATCTAAGCAGAGTAAACAAGAAGGCAGTGAGAGGTCCTGGGAACTTCTTACAAAATCAAACCATGAGGGCCTCTGACCCATCAGTGAGGAAATTAAGATGGGAGCCCACTGCCTTGAGGCAGATGGAAAAGAGAAGTAAGGATTTTGATAGCTAGCATGAAGTTAACTGAAAATTTGGATGTGAGTAAGGAGTACATAACGTTTTCATTCGGAATAGAAGCTACAAATTGTCCAATTATTTTTGTTTTCCTCTAATAAAGACATGTAAGTGCTCGAATCTCTCCCATTAAACATTTCTTTTTTTTTGTTAGATATTAGTGTTCCTTCAAGATGAAAACCATGCTTTATTGTCTCTATGCACTTGCTAATACCACACTACACTTGTAACAGCTGCGAATAAATGATTTTCACAATTTGCCAAAAACTTTTGTCAAAATATCTGTAGCAAAAAGTGAAAGATTTATGCAAAAAAGACCAAACAATCAAATTAAAATGGACAATAGTTGTAAATACACATTTCTCAAAGGAAGTCATACAAATGCTCAACAGGTGCATGAAAAAGAAAACTCATCATCACTAGTAATCAGAGAGACATAGATGAAAACACAATGAGATATCATCTCACTCTAGTAAGACTGGCTGCTACAAAAGCAAAAGATAACAAGCGTTGGCAAGGATGTGGAGAAAAGGGAACACAAAATGGGAATGTGAATCAG
Organism: Lepus europaeus; assembly: GCF_033115175.1. Classification (NCBI taxonomy): domain Eukaryota; kingdom Metazoa; phylum Chordata; class Mammalia; order Lagomorpha; family Leporidae; genus Lepus; species Lepus europaeus. Next base: position 4,863,412 of record NC_084839.1, read on the forward strand.
TACAGCCATTGTGAAAAACAGTAGGAAGACTACAACAATAGAACTATCATGTGATCCTTCAATCTGATTTCTGGATCTACACCCAATGGACGTGAAATCTGTCAGAGGTACACCTGCACTCCTGTACTTCTTGCAGTACTATTCACAATATTCCAGAAAAGAAAAACAATCAAAGTGCCCATCAGCTGATAATTGGATAAGAAAACTGTGGCATATATGCACAGTGGTATATTGCTCAGCCATTAACAAGAGAAATTTTGTCATTTGTAACAACATGGATGGAACTGAAGATCACTATGTTAAGTGAAATAAGCCAAGCCCCCAAAGACAGATATTACAAGCTCTCACTCACATGTATATTTTAAAAATGAGGAGCTGATATCATAGAAGTTAGATGCTGCAGAAGAAAATAGAGAGAGAAAGGTTATGAAAGGTCCATTGGTACTAGATTGTAACTGCATAGGAGTAAGAAGTTCTGGGGTTCTATCACACAGTCAGGTGAAGATAGACAATGTTAATTTCTGTATAAACCTCTATAAAAAGTTAGAAGATAAGGATTTTTTGGATGTTTTCACAATAAAGAAATGCTAAATGTTTGAAAAGATAAATATATTTAACTCAGTTGATCATTACACAATGCATACATGTAACAAAGCATCACACAGTACTCACAATATATACAATTTTATATGTCTGTTAAATATTTTAAAATAAAAAATCACAAAAATTAAACAAAAATATTAATAGCAAGCGATATGCAGGACAGTATAGTGTGTAGCCAGTGTGATACATTCCACATGGAGAGAAATAGTTCAAGTGGTGTTACAGCTAGGTTGATTGAGCCCTTCCAAAAGCCCCCTCATCCACAACTTGTTTGTTCTAGGACATGATGCTCACATGCCTGATTCTGCAGGCTCTGGGGAGGGTTCTGAATTGTAGATTATTAAATTAATGCATGCTAGGTAGAGTGGACTCTGTCATTTACAACTAACTACCATATTTATTCTTAAAATGATACATGCTTCAATGCAAAAGATTTTATTTTGCAAAAAATTTAGGTTACACCATTCATTATTCATTTATGAATTCATCTATTTGCTAGAAAATACTTATGAATTGCCTACTGTGCACTCTGCAGTATTCTTGGGGCTGGATGTAGAATCATGCCTACTGCATGTGTATTCTTAATATCATGAAACTAAAGTAGTCTGCAGGAGAAGACAGATAATAAGCAACACAATGAAGACAATCGTGTCTATTCTTAAAAGTTCTGTGAAAGAATAAAGCACCCTTGGGAACAATTTCAGTCAGAGGAACTTCTGTAAGCCAAGTGTTCAGCAGGACATAACTGACGAGGTGGCATTTAATGTAGGGTCTGAGAAATGGTAAGGACAGTGGGAAGGAGAGCTCCAAGGGGAAGGACCAAAGGGGTTGAGGTGAGAAAGAGCAGGGATTCATAAAAGCCTAATCCATACAGCTCAGGTCTGCTGTGGGAAGCAGGGAGAGCCACGAGATTAATGTTGGTTGCCTTGACTTCTATGATAGAGGTTTTGGGCTCTGTAAGACGATTTGGTTATATTAAAGGAAGAAACTGAGGGATTTTAGCAAAATGATCGCATTCAGCCTTGTGCTGCCTGCTGTGTGTAACACATAAAGACACCAGAGGCACTGTAGTCCAGTGACAAGGGGAAGATGTTTCCAATAAATATGTAGCAACAGAGAAAGAAATAAATTACTGAGTGGATTCAAGATCACTCAATGCTAGGATCTGTCATGCCCTGAATATTGGATGGGGGAAACGGAGAATGATGATGCTCAGACTTTTGATGTAAGCAACTGGGTGGCATTGCTACTTCACGAGAGATACTGGAAGAGCAGATGATTCCCTAAGGACTGGTCAAAGAGAACATAAAGGATCCAGTAGTGGGCTTCCAGATGAAGGTGAGACACCTGTGAAATATCCGACAATGAAAGCAAAACAGAGTCCATTGGATAAGAAGGACTTGAGAATATTTATAACTTTATGGTGTGAGAAGGCAAGGATTGAAAGAAATGATGTAGGGAGGGACCATCCACTATAGAGGGGCACTGAGCAAATCCAGCACCTTGGTGCTGAGATAAAGGGCCGTGATCAAAAGCTGAGGCTAAGAAGGGGTGGCTGGAGCAGTCAGAGGAAGCTAGAGAGAAGCCCATCACCAAAGAAGTCAGGAGGGTCTTCCCAAAGGATGACACGGATAATTTTGCCAATGTTTGTAAAAGAAGCAAAGAAAAAACACGCCATCTATGGAGAACGATTATGAAGGACGGCAAGCATCTATGATGAAGGAGAGAGTGGGGATGAGAAAGCAAGAGAGCTCTTCCAAAGGGCACAACCCAGAGCACCTTTGATGGAAGAAGGCACAGTTTCTCTCTCAGCAGAAGGCAAGACAAGACATGCAGGCTCCCTGGGTGTTTTCCACTTAGTGGCGGGGAGTTGAGGGAGCCACCTGATGGCGTTTGTTTCCATAACGAAGGATGAGGCAACTCCATCTGTTGAAGACAGGTAGGGGGAGAGCATATACAGGGGTGTGATGAGTAATGGATTTGAATGGGGAACAAGGAAGTTTGGAAAAATTAGTGCAGAGAGTGGGAGAATGAATGGTAAAAAAATAAAAAGGTAGGATATCTTAGAATTTGGGGGTAAGAGTTTAAGATTCTTAACCCTGAATTAATGTGACAATCTTGTGCCATTTGCCTTCTTTTACAATATTATTTGCCTCACTGGTACTTTGGGTTATGCCCTTTGTAAGAGCTCTCCTGCTTTCTCTTGCCTCACAGATAAATACATGAATAATAATTTATTGGGATCTAACAAACACCAATGTCTTTACAAGTAAACTGAAGGAAGAAATAGTTGTGAGAGAGATGAAGATATTTACAAAAGTATTTTTAAAGGGGGGGGGTAGAGTGAATTGCTGTCCTGCCTATTCCCTCTGCCTTCCTCCACAGGGTTTGCAGGGGCCCCCAGCAGAGGAGCCTCCGTTGCACTGGGCTGACTTATGTGACGTGATGTGGCCAGGGGCCTGTCAGGGGACGTGACCTGCAGCTCTGCCAAGCAGAAGCTCTCAGAACTGTCGTGTTTTTTGGCCATTCCACTTTTCCCAACTGCTTTGGGGAGAATGGAATTCCAGTTCCTGGCCACACTGCCTCGGACTCTTTACAACAGATGGTCAAGTGTCCTCCCATCAGGATACAGTGGCTGATGAGTCACCCGTTGGTTGACCAACAGCTGCTTGCGGACTGAAACACATCCCTTGCTTTGGTTCTGCTCTCACTCGACAATGTACCCACTTGCCCAGAACTCTCAACTCTGCACCTCAGCTCTGCCTTGGTGCTGGTATTGGTGCCCCTGCTCCTTGACCCTAACACTGGTCAATCCCTGATGGCTGCACCAGGCAACTTCCTCTGCCTCTCCTCACCGTCTGTGGTGCCCAGGTCCCCTTGTACTGTCTTAGAATATTCCGGCAGGCGTCAAAATGGAACAGCTCCCCAAGCATTCTCAAGGGGTTAGATGGGCCCTTGTTGTGGGGGCTATATGGCAAAGTGTGTGCCCCCTGCTTGATGCCAGCTTTAATGGGTGTCACAGAGTGTCCTCCAGGAGGGCCTTTCAGTTTGGAGAAGCCAGGTTCTAAGGACAGCCAGCAGCCCCTAAAGGAACTTATGTCAGTCAATTCAAATGATCTGCCAACAATATGCCACTTGTTTTCCATGACAATCTGAGTCCATAAACTTTGTAATGTTTTCTTTGAACCCAGCACAGCTAGGATCTCTACTTAAATCATGTAGGCAAGAAACTTAATGGCAATTTTATGTAAATTGTATCGGAAGCCAAAATCTTTCCTGAGGTATAAAAGATGGTATGGACTGAATTGGGTCCCTTCTAAAATTCACAGGTTTAAGTCCTAATCCCAAATTAGATGGTGTTTGCCTATGGGTTGTGGGGCCTTGGGAACTAATTGTATTGTGATTAGATCACGTGGTGTGAACCCTGGTCTACTGAGATAGTGCCCTTATTGAAGAGAAACCACAGCTGCATTTCTTCTCTCTCTCTCTCTCTCTCTCTCTCTCTCTCTCTCTCTCTCTCTCTCTTTTTCTTTCCTGTTTCACATTCACACACAGAGGAAGTCTCAATAAGATAATCATCGACATGCCAAGAAGGGACACCTCAGAGAATGAACTCAGCCAGCAAGTTGACTTTAGAATTTCTAGTCTCTCAATTATGAACTGAAATTGATCACTTGGACTAGTGAGATGGCATTGGTACATGCCACCTTGATGGGATTGTATTGGAATCCCCTGGCACATTTCTAACTCCACCATTTGGGGCAAGTCCGATTGAGCATGTCCCAAATTGTACATCTCCTCCCTCTCTTTTTCCACTTTTATATTTAACAGGGATCACTTTTCAGTTAACATTTAAACACCTAAGAATAATTGTGTGTTAATTACAGAGTTCAACCACTAGTACTAGAACAACAACAACAACGAATACTAAAAATGGCTCTGATAGGTCTAAGAGTCAAAGGGATCACACAAACAAGACTAGTGTCTGCTAATACTAACTGATAGAATCAAAAAGGGAGAGAAGGATCCAGCATGGGAAGCGGGATACACAGCAGACTCATAGAATGGCAGATGTCCTAAATAACACCCTGGCCTCAGAATCAGCCCTTAAGGCATTCGGATCTGGCTTACATACAGAAATCTACCAACAACAGATGCTGGCAAGGATGTGGGGGAAAAGGGAGACTAACCCACTGTTGGTGGGAATGCAAACTGGTTAAACCACTATGGAAATCAGTCTGGAGATTCCTCAGAAACTTGAATATAACTCTAACATACAACCCAGCCACTCCACTCCTCGGAATTTACCCAAAGGTAATTAAATTGGCAAACAAAAAAGCTGTCTGCACCTTAATGTTTATTGCAGCTCATTTCACAATAGCTAAGACCTGGAGTCAACCTAAATGCCCATCAACAGTAGACTGGATAAAGAAAATTATGGGGCATGTATTCTATAGAATACTATAGAGCAGTAAAAAATGAAATCTGGTCATTTGCACAAAGTAGATGAATCTGGAAAACATCATGCTGAGTGTAATGAGCCAGTCTCAAAGGCACAAATATCATATGTTCTCAATGATTGGTGACAACAAACTGAGCACCTAAAAGGAAACCTCTTGAAGTGAAATGGATACTATAAGAAACAATGTCTTGATCAGCCCTTGTCCTGACTGTTGAGGAACAACTTAGTATTTTATTCCTTTCAATAGTTTTGTATTTTACTTAATAACATTGCTTGAATTCTTTAATTGACACACAATTATTCTTAGTTGATTAAAGTTAACTGAAAAGTGATCTCTGTTAAATATAAGAGTGGCTATAAGAGAGGGTGGAGATGTACAATTTGGGACATGCTCAATCTGACTTGCCCCAAATGGTAGAGTTAGAAATGTGCCAGGGGATTCCAGTTGAATCCCATCAAGGTGACATGTACAAATGCCATCTCACTAGTCAAAGTGATCAGTGATCACTTTCTGTTCACAACTGATCATATTGATAGGTCTAAGAGTCAAAAGGATTGCATAAACAAGACTAGTGTCTGCTAATACTAACTGATAGAATTAAAAAGAGAGAGAACAATCCAATATTGGAAGCAGGATACACAGCAGACTCATAGAATGGCAGATGTCCTAAACAGCACTCTGGCCTCAGATTCAGCCCTTAACACATTCAGATCTGGCTGAAGAGCCCATGAGAGTATTGTAGGCATGGAAAGCCAAGACACTCTGAAAAAAAAAAGACATAAATGAAAGATCTCTGTGAGTGAGATCCCAGTGGAAAGAATGGGGCCATCAGAGAAGGAGGTACCTTTCTCTGAAGGGAGGAGAGAACTTCCACTTTGACTATGACCTTGTCTAAATAAGATCGAAGTCGGGAAACTCCAAAGGCTTCCATAGCCTTGGCAACTCATGACAAGAGCCTAGGGAGATTACTGATGCCATAAACAAGAGTGTCAATTTGTTATGTCAATAACAGTAGTCACTGTGCACTTACTCCTCATATAGGATCTCTGTCCTTAATGTGTTGTTCAATGTGAATTAATGCTATAACTAGTACTCAAACAGTATTTTACATTCATTTGCCGATCTGAAGCCAGGAGCCAGGTGCTTCCTGTTAGTCTCCCATGCGGGTGCAGGGGCTCAAGCACTTGGGCCATCTTCAACTGCTTTCCCAGGCCATAGCAGAGAGGTGGATTGGAAGAGGAGCAGCCAGGATTAGAACCGGCGACCATATGGGATGCTGGCACTGCAGGCGGAGGATTAACCTAGTGTGCCACGGTGCCGGCCCTCCACTTTTTTTTTTAACTATATTCCCCTAGACTAGAGCGGTAAGCTACCTCCTTATTCTGACATCTTAAGTCGATCCAGATTTATTTAAGTTCTGGGTTTTCTTAAAACTGAATTTGAATCAGATATAAAAAGTAGGGGATATATAACATCAGCATAGAGTTCATGGAGAGTTAAAAATCATTTTTCTAAACTGCATGAGCTTCCTAAACTGCCCTTAACAAGATCATTTTTTGTACTTGAAATTTTGCACCTCATTACCCCTAATTACATCCTTTAAAAGGCATTCTTTGAAAACGCGGAATGAACAATGCAGAGTGGAAAATACTTATCTTTCTTCTATTCGTGCTAATTGCTGAGTCTTATTCAGAAATCTGACTTCAGCATTTATCTCCTTTTATCTCAAATAGAATCATTTCTTCTCACCTAAGCTTCGCAGACATTCTTTGGGGGCACATGACGAGACACACAGCTTCCAGTGAATATGGGAGAAGCGTTTTCTCTCTTCTGGCTTCACTCTTTCTTCCTCCCTGGTTACATCACTCAACATGTTCTGCTGCACCCTATCAGCACACAGGGCCCATTTCAGCTGTAAAACCACAAACTTCCCTAAGATGGAGATCATACTCCCATCTTACAGATTTCTCGATTCCCCCAGCACCTAAACTGGCACCTTGAGTCAAATATGCATAAAATAAATTTTTGTTGAATAGAATGGCAAGGGATGAGTTTCCTATTTTCCACATATCCTGTCTCACCTTGGGTATTTCTGAACACCTGTGTTAGAAATGTTTTCCCTATTTTGGGACCTTCTCTGTTCCTTCATTGTCTTCCAGGTCATCCATTAGCCTTGATGTCTTTGAAAGCATTCGCCCATGTCAGTGTAACAAAGCTTTGAGGACAATTATGTTAGCATTCTGAATACGTGTTACGCCATATCAGCACCCTGGCTGCATCACTTGCTTTTAGACTGATTGCTCATCATTAGTCTTCTCCAAGCATTTTCAAATGTATGTGTGTGTGAGCACATGTCTATATGCATGTATGCATGATTTTAAATGTATAAGGGGAATTCAGAATTAATTTTGATGTGTTGTATTTAGCTAAAATAAATGGGAATGTCATTGTTCTTGTTCTAGTACAATTCTACAAATATATATTTTGGAGACACTTTGTAATAGGTAATTTACATGTATTATTAATTCTGAAAATTAGCTCATCATGTAGATTTTTATTTTGAAAATTTAACAGAATGTAAAAATTCTTCATATTTCTAGTATACTGTATGATGTTTTAGCATATATATGCATGCATTATATAATGTTTGAATACCTATATTAGAAATGCTAAACATATTTTATATATATTTACCCTTCAAGTCTTAAACATTTCTTTGTAGGGAAAACATCCAAACATCCTATTATCTATTTTTATAGATAAATATTATAGTAAATCAACATCACTTATCTTTATCCTACTGTGTGATAGAAGTCCAAAAATTACTCTAGGTTATTATTGTCTTTGTTATAATAAATGAGGTTGTTGAGACTCGTGGAGATTAATCTCCATGACTAGTAGCAGGTGATGGAGCCAGAATTTGGCACTGAGGAAGGTTGCCTCTGTCCTGGGCCCCAGACAACACCTTCACAATCATTTGTCAGCCTAATGAGATGCTGCCAAGTGGCAATGTGCTCACCTTCCAGCTGTTGTCCTGTACACATCACACCACCAGGAAAATGGTGAGTGAATCAGATACGGTGAGAATATGGTGAGAGGTGTGCACGTGAGTTCTGTTCCTGGACTGTGTCAGTGGGGAGAGAAGAGTGCCCTCTCCTTCCATGGCCAGGCAAGAGGCAGGGTCTGCTGCTGAGGGTCTCTCACACTCCAATCTGCCAGTTCTCAGAACTTTCATTTGTATGGAAAAGACATACATTTTGATAGGAATAGCTGTGGACAGATGTGACTTGAGTTTTTCCCCAAAACAAAGCACTTGACCATTGGCATCTCTGAGCAAAGGCAGCAGACGCCCTGTGCCAGTACCACCTGGACATCCTCCTAGTGGGCTGAAAGCCCCATTACAGATTGTATTGTCAAGAATGATGGATGGAGAATCTTCATATTTTTTGTGAAGGAAGCTTCTTTTTCCTGATCATTTACAAAGCAATCAATAAAATCCATCCAGGGAACATATTAATAGAAAAGGGTTGGATTATCTCTGATTAGAAATTGATAGGAGGAAGGAAAGGGTTTTGCTTTCGATGTGACTTTGGGGCAGAATAAAGGGTGTCATTCCATTGATCAGAACAGACATCTGCATTGGTCACTTCACCTCCGTCCTTTCAATGTTTTATTCCCAGGGTATTAATATCCACCAGACAGCATAGTAAAATCTCCAAGAATTTGAAATTTAAATCTCAAATATTGCAATATCCTCTCTCTTGCAGATCTTCCATAGAGACCCGTACTTGCATTATAAGAATGGATGTAATAAGAACTTGAACTTCTAATGTGCAGTAAAAGTAGTTACTATCAATGCGGAGGTTGAGGTGTGTGTCTGGGATCATAGAGTTCAGCTCATTCCTTCTCAATTATGACCCTAAGGATGGTCCCTTGAATAAGAACTCGACCTTCACTGCCAGTCCTGGCAGTGACAGTACCAAGCCAATGGCAGTGCCAATTAGCGGTGACCTCCCTTCCCTCGGCTCTCTACAATCAAGCTGGGCTCTCACCTGTGCCTCTCCAGCCCTGACACCAAGACAGAACAGGTCCTTTCCTGAACCAAGGACTTCCTGACTAGTGACATCTCTTCTGCCATCTCCAAGATTGTTGTGGCTCCAGTCAAGCAGATCAAGCTGACACTGCAGGTCCAACATGCCAGGAAGCAGCCCACAGCCAACAAACCGTACAAAGCCACCATGGACTGCATCGTCCACATTCCCAAGGAGCAGGGGAAACCTGGCCAATGTCATCCACTACTTCTCCATGCAGGCCTTCAACTTTTCTTTCAAGGATCAGTATTCGCAGGTCTTCATGGAGCGTGGGCAAGTACACACATTTATGGAGGTATTTTGCCAGGAACCTCATCTCCAGAGGAGGAGGGCAGGGCCATCTTCCTCCTCTTTGTCCATATCCTGGACTTTGTCAGAATCCACTTGGTCACTACTGTTGTGAAATCAGGCCCCAAGCAGGAATTCAAAGGCCCAGGAGACTGCCCAGTGAAAATCACCCTATAGCTTGGGATCCAGGGGTTCTACCATGGCTTCAACATCTGGGTGCAGGGCATCATCATCTACCAGGCTACCCACTTCAACAAATTAGACGATGACAACTGGGGTCTCCCACTGCTTCACAAGGCATGGCAGCAAACGATGAGGCATTCTTGGAGTAAGGAGCTGGCATTAGGCACACAGGGACTGTGGGTTGTTGGAGAAAGATTTTCAGAGATAAAAGGGGAATGTCTTTTCAAGGGCATGTGATCCAATGTCCTCAGGGGCATGGTGTGTGTGTGTGTGTGTGTGTGTGTGTGAGAGAGAGAGAGAGAGAGAGAGAGAGAGAGCTGAAGAAAGTCAGCTAGGTGTGATACAGAATCCCTGGTCAGAGTTTCCAGAAGGCTCCAGCACCCAGTTGAGCAGCCGGAACAGTTGCAGTCTGCCATCCTACAGTTGCATGTCTCTTACCTGACCATTGCTGATTTGTTCCTGATTTTCACCAGGCTCATCCTACCATGGATCTATTTGAACATACTCCTGACTTCCCTGTGTAACCTGAGCTCTACATCAGGCCACTGCTGATTGGTTACTGCCTGAAGCAATCATATTTAGACTTTGCTAACTCCCATATTGGTTCATGTAGAATACCTCATTAGCATATGCCTTGGCCAATCAGGCAAAGTTCCTCCTTTAGAGAAACATACGTATCCCAAGCCAGGCAGTTGTGGCTTGCAACCCTTTCCGGTCCCTTCCCCCGGCTTCTGGGAGACTTTTCTGCTTCTTTCAATAAACTTCCTTCACTTTACTCACTCTTCCTTGCCCATGTGTCTCCTTCTCTATGGTCACCAGTCAACAAACCTGGCAGAGAAGAGGAGTTGCAACACACATTTTGCAACACTCCTGATGAACCTGGCCACATGGAGAAGCTACAGCCTAACAGGAGAGGCAAGACTGTGACAAGCAGAGCTGCACAAGGAGCTGTAACACAGGAGCTGTGACGGTTCTAAGGAATCCAGTGAAAAGAAGAAACTGCCTTATCTCCTGGGGACGAGACGCAGACCTTGGAGACTGGAGCTGCATACTCCTCCTGCTGCTAATCCTGCAACAAATGAAACTGTGTCCTTATCGGAAGTGGGAGCCAAGAGACTCAAGTAGAATATTTAACTGTTATGGACCATTGACCTTTGAGAAATTTCAATTGCCTTTGTCCTAACCAGATCATGTCTATAGAGGGCTCAGAAGTCTCTAGAAAAGGGACTCACTGTGATTGTTTTAATCATTGACAGCCCTCATCCATGCATTGGTCACGGGGGTGAGAGAACCGTGAAGTCATTACAGGTCCGCAGGTGAGACAGCTCCCCATGTAGATCAGAGTCCAGACACTTGTGCGACCCAAGTTGTCTTTAATATTGATGTAAAAGAATCATGTTTCCATTTGTACTTAAACACTAGCTCCTCTTTTGCCTGGATGAATACTTGCTATCAAGTTTTTGTTGTAAAACAGTAAGACAGTACATGTGGAGAAAAGAAAAAAAAAAGACCTTGTCTATCAAATCAAGAGAATGCACAGTGCATAGGAATAGCACTCTCATCCAGCTACTTTACAAGTCTGCACAGCTAAGACTCTTTCTGTGTGTGTGTGCATGTGTGGGGTAGGGGAGAGGGAGAGAGAGAGAGATCTATATTTGGTAAAAAGAAATGTTCAAATCAAGAGTTGCTGGGGGGGACAACTGACCCGACATTTCAGATGCCATTTGGATGGTTGCGTCCTATATCAGGTGTTGGATTCAAACCCTGCCCCACTTCCAATTCCAGCTTCTTGTTTATGCACCTTGGTAGGCAACAGGTGCTGGCTCAATTACTTGGGTCCCTCCCACACAGGTGGAATACCCAGATTGAGTACCAAGACTTTCGCTTCAGCCTGGCCCAGCTCTGTCTCTATCGTCTTCCTTCCCCCCTTCCTCCCTCTCCTTCCCTTCCCTCCCCTCCCCTCCCCTCCCCTCCCCTCTCCTGTCCTCTCCTCTCCTCTCCTCTCCTCTCCTCTCCTTTCCTTTCCTTTCCTTTTTCTTTGAAAGCCACAATTACGGGGCAGGGCGGGGAGTGTGTGTGGGGGGGGGGGGGGGGCTTCTATCTGCTGGTTCACTCCTCAAATGGGGTCCAAATACTCAAGCCATCTTCTGCTTTTCCCAGGCCATTAGTATGAAGTTGGATCAGAAGTGGAGCAGCCAGGACACAAACCGGCCCCATGTGGGATGCCAGCATCACAGGCAGAGGCTTAACCTACTATGCCATAGTAGTGACACTTTTTATCTTTCGTAATTTTCATCCACTTTCCAATAAAAATGAATAAGTAAATAATTTTTTGATAGAAAGGAATTGTGAGGAGGCTGGTGCTATGGCTCAGCGGGTTAAAGCCACAGTTGCAGCACCAGCATCACATATGGGCACAGGTTAGAGTCCCAGATGCTCCACTTCCAATTCAGCTCCCTGCTAATGTGCCTGGGAAAGCAGCAGAAGATGGCCCAAGCATTTGGGCCCCTGTACCCATGTGGGAGAACCAGAAGAAGCTCTTGCTCCTGGCTTTGGCCTGGCCCAGCCCTGGTCCTTGCAGCCATTTGGGGTATAGACCAGCAGTTGGAAGATCTCTCTCTGTGTCTATAACTCTGCCTCGCAAATAAATGAATAAATCTTAAAAGAAGAAAAAGGAATTGTGAGTCAATCAATGGGAACACATCTCTGGTATATGCCCATGATTTGTGGGAATCCTGATGATTACGACTTGGCAATGATCACAGTAACCCTAACCTGTATCTGAGGCAGTCTTATAAATGTTAGCAAGGGTGTAGCCAGAGCAAGATCGTGGGTAACCCCCAAGTCATGTTCATGCACTCACATGACTCCTGTGGAACATGTGGTGAAGATATTTACAGCAGTATCAAACACCTGGAGATCTTCAATCCCTCATTTCTTGCTTGTGTGATTTATTAACAGTTCTGCTAATGCAGATAGAATACAACCCCAAATTACAGCAGTGACTGGTTCTGCCGGCTGTGCCGTCTCTGCCGTTCGGAGCACAGAATATCTGCCACCTAGTTGATCATTTCTGAATCATCAGCTCCATCTTTATGTTAAATTAACAATTTAACAGCTGCTTTCATCAAAGTTCTTTTGTGTCTGCCAACATGAGACTGTAATTTTTTTTCCTTAAATGCAATTTCCAAGATCATTTCTGTGTCTCTTCAGGCCCAGATTACTGATTTGCATGCTTGCTCGATTTGTATACAAATGTTCAGGCGCTTCTGGAACATCCCGGGAGCGTGAAGCACCCTCAGAGCTCTAGACAGCAATTGGATCCAGCTCAGCATTCACTTACTTGAGCTCCTTTTTTGCTAAGGACAGGTGAAGAATGAATGCAGTAAAATACGACAGCCTAGTATGCCGGATCCTAAATGGGAACTGCTCCAAGGGAAAAGGACCAAGTACTGCATTCTCATGTAATTTCAGTAAGTGGGAACAGCATTGAAAACTGAGCCACATTTGCCATAACAGCACATAGACAGATCTTTAGTTCACCCCTTATGTGACTTGATTAGGGCTCCTATAGCAAAACATGCATGCTTGGGGGCATACACAAGAGAAATTTATTTATCCCATTTTGAGAGACTAGAAATTCTTTTTTTCTTCATTTATTAAACTTTTATTTAATGAATAAAAATTTCCAAAGTACAATTTGATGGGTACTGATAGAATCAAAAAGGGAGAGAAAGATCCAACATGGGAAGCGGGATACACAGCAGACTCATAGAATGGCAGATGTCCTAAACAACACTCTGGCCTCAGAATCAGCCCTTAAGGCATTCGGATCTGGCTGAAGAGCCCATGAGAGTATTGTAGGCATGGAAAGCCAAGATACCATGGAAAAGAAAAAAAAGAAGAAGACCTAAATGAAAGATCTCTGTGAGTGAGATCCCAGTGGAAAGAATGGGGCCATCAAAGAAGGAGGTACCTTTCTCTGAAGGGAGGAGAGAACTTCCACTTTGACTATGACCCTATCAGAATAAGATCAAAGTCAGCGAACTCTAAAGGCTTCCATAGCCCTGGCAACTCATGACTAGAGCCTAGGGAGATTACTGACACCATAAACAAGAGTGTCAAATTGTTAAGTCAGCAACAGGAGTCACTGTGTGCTTACATCCCATGTGGGATCTGTCCTTAATGTGTTGTCTAATGTGCAGTGATGCTATAACTAGTACTGAAACAGTATTTCTACACTTTGTGTTGCTGTGTGGGTACAAACTGATGAGATCTTTACTAATTATATATTGAATTGATCTTCTGTATATAAAGAGAATTGGAGATGGAAAAAAAAAAAACCTGGTGTTAAATTGGAAATGGGAAGGCTTCCATAGCCTTGGCAACTCATGACGACAGCCTAGGGTGGTTACTGGTACCATAAACTAGAGTGTCAATTTGTTGGGTCAACAACAAGAGCCACTGTGCACTTGCTCCTCATGTGGGATCTCTGTCCTTAATGTGCTGTACATTGTGATTTAATGCTATAACTAGTACTCAAACAGTATGTTTCACTTTGTGTTTCTATGTGGGTGCAAACTGTTGAAATCTTTATACTAAATTGATCTTCTGTATATAAAGAGAATTGAAAATGAATCTTGATGTGAATGGAAGTGGAGAGGGAGCGGGAGAGGGGAGGGTTGCGGGTGGGAGAGAAGTTATGGGAGGGGGAAGCCATTGTAATCCATAAGCTGTACACTGGAAATTTATATTCATTAAATAAAAGTTAAAAAAAAGAAAATTAATTAATTTTAAAAAAATATTATGTAGGATCTCTGTCTTTAATGTGATGTGCACTGTTATTTAATGCTATAACTAGTACTCCAACAGTATTTTTTTTCACTTTGTGTTGCTATATGGGGGCAAACTGTTGAAATCTTTACCTAATATATACTAAACTGATCTTCTGTATATAAAGAGAATTGAAAATGAATCTTGATGTGAATGGAAGGGGAGAGGGAGCGGGAAAGGGGAGGGTTGCGGGTGGGAGGGAAGTTATGGGAGGGGGGAAGCCATTGTAACCCATAAGCTGTACTTTGGAAATTTTTATTCATTAAATAAAAGTTTAATAAATGAAAAAAAAGAAAAAGGAAATGCAACAACAGACACCACAGAAATAAAAAGAATCATAAGAATTTACTACAAAGAGCTGTATGCCAACAAATCAGGAAACCTAGAAGAAATGGATAGATTCTGGGACATGTGCAAACTACCTAAGTTGAGCCATAAAGACATAGAAAACCTAAACAGATGCATAACCAAGATGGAAACTGAATCAGTAGTAAAGACACTCCCAGCAAAGAAAAGGCTAGGACTGATAGTTTCACTGCTGAATTGTACCAGACATTTAAAGAAGAATTACCTTCAATTCTTCTCAAGCTATTGAAAACAATGAAAGGGAGGGAATCCTCCCAAACTCCTTCTATGAATTCAACATCACTTTAATTCTTAAACCTGAAAAAGGTATAACAAAGAAATAGAACTATAAACCAATTTTCCTGATGAAAAAGGCATAAAAATCCTCAACCAAATACTAGGCAATTGAATCCAACAACACATCAGGAAGATCCCTCACCGATAAAAAGTTGGAGTATGCAGGGATGGTTCAACATTCAAAAATCAATCAATTTGATATATCACATCAACAAACTGAAGAAGAACTATATATTATCTCAATAGATGCAGAGAAGCATTTGATAAGATACAGCACCCATTTATGATGAAAATGTTAAGCAAATTGAGTATAAAAGGAACATTCCTCAACACAACCAAGGCAGTTTATGACAAACACACGATCAGCATTCTAATGAATGTGGAAAGGCTGGAAGCGTTCCCCCAAGATCTGGAACCAGACAAGTATACCCACTCTCACCACTGCTATTCAATATAGTACTGGAAGTTTTATCCAGACCCATTAGGCAAGAAAAAGAAATCAAGGGGATACAAATTAGGAAGGAGGAAGTCAAACTACACCTATTTGCACTTGATATGATTCTATATATGGGGGAATCCAAAAGACTCCACTAAGAGGCTATGTGAACTCATAGAAGAGTTTGGCAAAGTGGCAGGATATAACAACACACACACAAACACAAAAAAATAGCCTTTGTACATACAGACAATGCCACGGCTGAGGTAGAACTTCTACGATCAATCCCATACACAATAGCTCCCAAAAAAATCAAATCCCTTGGAATAAACAACCAAGGATGTCAAAGATTTCTACAATCAGAATTACAAAAAATTAAAGAAATAAATAGTAGAAGACACAAAAAAATGGAAAAGTCTTCCATATTCATGGATTGAAAGAATCGATATCATCAAAATGAACATATTAGTGAAAGCAAATTATAGATTAAACGTGATCCCAATCATAATATCAAGGTCACTCTTCTCAGATATAGAAAAAACAATGCTTAAATTCATAAGGAATCACAGGAGACCCCGAATAGGTAAAGCAATCACATGCAACAAAAACAAAGCTGGAGGCATCACAATAACAGATTTCAAGACATACTACAGGGCAGTTATAATTAAAACAGCCTATTACTGGTACAAAAACAGATGATGGATAGACCAATGGAAGAGAATAGAAGTGCCAAAAATCAACTCACATATCTACAACTTCCTTATCATTGATAAAGGAACTAAATCAATTCCAGGAGCAAGGACTGGTAGAGCTACTATGGAGACAGTATGGCAATAGCTCAGAAATCTGAATATAGACTATCATACGACCCAGCCATTAAAATCCTGGGGATTTACCCAAGGGAAATGAAATCAACATGTGAAAGTGTTACCTGGACTCCTATGTTTATCTTATCTCAGATCACAAAAGCTAAGATAAAGAATCAACCCAAATACCTGTCAGCTGAAGACTGGATAAAGAAATTATGGGATATGTACACCATGGAATACTAAAATGAAATCCTGTCATTTGAAACAAAATGAATGAAACAGGAAAACATCATACTCATAAGCCAAAAGGACAAATATTATATGTTCTCCCTGACCTGTGATAACTAATAGAGCACCTAAAATATAGTCTATAGAATGAAATTAACACTTCAAGATAAAATGACTTTGAGCAGTCTTTGTCTCAACTGTTGAGAAACAATTTTTTATATAATTTTGAACTCTTAGTATAAAGTTAATTTTAGGTATATAAAGTTACTTGAAAGTAGATATTAGTAAAAAATAAGAATGGGAATAGGAGAGAGAGGAGGAAGATGAGTGGGAGTGTGGATGGGAGGGCAGGTACAGAGAGAAGAATCACTATATTCCTAAAGTTGTATTTATGAAAAGCATGAAGTTTGTATTCCTTAAAGAAAATGTTTCTGGGGAAAAATATCTGGCATGCAAATCTTCCTTGGACCACTGTTATTTGGTTCCTCTTTTTCCCTTTGAAAGGGGAAGATTTATATTATCTGAAGAGAAACCAGAGTATTATGTTTTCCCTCTAAGAAGTGTCCATGTCTTATCACACTCTTGAATAGTCCAGTGTTTTTTGGTCACCTCTCTTCCATCCATCACTATCTTACCCACATTTGTCAAGTTCAGGAACGTAACCCATCAGGAAGTTGCCCATCATAGACTCTTTCTCCCCAAGTAAACCTGACTTTCAAACAAATAAATAAATATTTAAAATAGTAAAAAATAATAACAAAGCAAGGAAAAGTCTGCAGTAGCAACTTTGTTATTCCATCACAGACCAGCAATTTCTAATTCAGACTATATATATGAAAAAGGCATTATTTATTTAGACGTAAGACCCACAGCTTTTATAATTTTCTATTTAAACAAAACCACTTTAAATTTATCATTTGGTCACATCCAGATGACAAACCCAGCTCAGAATAACTCAAGCAACAAGCATAGCATCCCAACAAAAGGCATTCCTAAAACAGATTCACAGTGTATACTCTCTATACTCTGTGTAACTCTGCCTTTCAAATGACTAAGCAAGTGCATAAATAGATCTGAGACAAAAATGTCAAAAAGCTTGTAGATACACACACTTTCAAAATTAAAATCACCAGCACATACCCATTATCCAGTTCTTTCATTAATTTTTCTTGCAATCCATCAGGCAGTGTCCATGAGAACTATTTCTTAATCTAAAGGTGTTTTTCATTTCATGCTCTGCTTTTTATCGTCATGTGAACGTCTAGAAATACCAAAGTTCTTGTCCTAAACTTTTAGCTTGAAGTGCTTGAAGTTAGTGGGTGTAGTAAATGAAAGACTTATTTGATCCCTAACCTGTTTGGATCTTGCTGAGCTAATTTTTCTGCTGAAGTCTTCCCCCCAACAGAGATGCATTCTAGTAATCAATGTTGTCTTTCATTGGAGGTTTTTAGGTTTTTTTTTTAGCTTTAGCTTTAGCTTTACCTTCTGGGTCTATCTTCACTGTTGTTACAGTTGAATATGCATTTAAATATCGAGGGGATTTGAATACGTACTCAAGTCTGAGGGCCACTGATCTGGACAAAGGGGATGGAAAAATAGAGAAACCCTAAGAAAAAAACTCTAAGTATTTGTAGTGGTAACTCATCCATGAGTTACGTGAATCACAAATGTGAATGCATCTATGAAAAAATTTTCACTTTTATTTTTGTGGTTTCCCAAAGGCCCCATTCATAAGTGTAACCATAAGAATATAGTTTCATCCTAAAGATAAATTCATGTTTTCTTGATCCCAACTGCGAGTAGCTTGTGTAAAGGCAGAGATGGAGAAGTAAGGAGCATGCTCTTGGACTGCCATTCCTCAATTGATTTCTGGACATGCCCAAAGCTAATGCAGACTCTAAGAATTTCTAAAGAATGACAAAAAAGTGTGAAAAATACTGCAGGAATATGGGCAGGCCAGATAAAATAGTAGAATAAAATTAAAATAAAACCACTTTCCTGGCAAGCTCTCCTCCAGACCCTGGATCCCAGAATTGTGGGATGGGGTAGTTCCTGCAGCTGCCACAAGGTGGCGGGTGGGCTTTGGACACATCTGCCCAGTGGTGCCTGGGGAATAAGCCTCTCTTGAGAGCCCAAGGGTTTATGGGGGATTCCAGGAGGTTGGAAAACTTAGCAGCAAACCAAAACCCTACTCCTCCTCAAAGCATAGTAAAAGAAGACCAGGTCTTCACATTTTACCTTAGGAGTTTAAATGCTATGGGCCAAGCAGTTTCAGTGGATTAGTAGGAGCCATGCTCCTTGCCTGTGAGGTGTGCAAAGCATACTTACTTCAATGAATCAGTCATCTTAAGGAGACCTAAGTCTTTTTAACCCTTTAAAGCTGCATGGAAGAAGGGATTGGATGTTTATTGTTCCCAGGGTTTCCCCGAGTATTACAGATAACAGAAGTTCCTTAAATATTCATGCTTCAAAGAAAATAGCATCCAAACACTTCCAAAGGAGACAGGATGGCAAAAGCACAGCTTGTGTCACTCAGGTTGGGTCTGGCATGTGAAGGGAAGTTCATACATTTTGACCAAAGTTTCCAGCACCTTCTTTGTCAGTTATCCAGAGCATGGGTATCCGACTCATCAGCTCTGCATTTTTTCCCTTAACTTTAACGTGAAGGCTGACATGTGACATGCAACTGGCACCTCAGAGATGTTGCAAAGCTTGTAGAACAATAAGCAGTGCAATGTATAACAGGCAGTTAGGAGCTCAAAAGCCATTAAAACTTCCCCATTCAAAATTTCATCACGAAAAAAGCACTCTGTTCAGCTAAGCTACCAAGTATGACTTTGAGGAGAGAGCCATGCAAAATTGTTCTGTGACCTGAACATAAATTTCCAGATTGGGGAACTCGCTGGAACATATGCTATGATCATCTGGCAAATTCTTATTCTGCCATGTGGGAGCGAGTGCCCTTTTCAGTCCCCCTGAGAAACCTTGGAAGGTGGATTCCCACACTTTTCAAAGTCAATGTTCTATGAGCACAATGGTGTCGGACCACCCTGGGAAAAACCACGGTGTCCCTTGCGATTTTCAGGGTTCCCTTGAATCTATGCCACACAAAGCTCCTCTAATCATGCCTCCAAAGCAAGGCAGGGTGAGGTGATTGCACCTGTCAAAAGTATAAACGTTCAACATTTGCTATGAATAAAATATACCTGATAGTTTCCATCTCTTATGATATTACATTTAGAATTAAGAGGCTCCTGAATAATTTACCATTTTGCAAGTATAAGTGATCTCTAATAATATTGCATTGTTATTCATTAACATTTATGCCCGCCACAATTCTATTATGTAAATAATATAACAGATTATCCAACTACATATTTAATACTTTGGGTATTTATTAGTAATAACTGAGCACACAAGTCTTGATGCTCAGTGAGGACTGAAGATGAATGAGGATTTTCGCCTAGTAAATATTTCATGGATGGAATGGTCATGATGTCTCTGGAAGGAGAAGTCCAGGCAACGTCAGTGCTGGCGTCTGCTTTCCAGGGAAGAAGTGGAAGACAACCTGGATGGCCTCAGGGGCATAAGCAGTTCTGGAAGCGAGGAGGAGCATTGTTAGGCAAAGGGTGGCTCCTGGGTCATCAGCTCTGCAGAGCTCTTCTCCATTCTCTGGTTCACTCACCCCAGGAAGAGCTCATTGATGATGACCCAGGCACGGACGACATAATGACCGTTCAAGAAGATGTGGTGACCTGCAGACACTTAGCAAAATACACAAGTAGCCAGGAGCCCCTGAGAGCAGTGAGGGAATGAAGCAAGGGTCGGGATCACAGAAGGTATTGCTGAGGAGATGGTACGAGAAAGCACATGAAAGATTTCACAGAAGAGCAGAATTGAAGACACGTGTATTTTCCTATGAAAAATTTTGAAATCCATGCATTGATTTTTGATAAGCACTTTCTCCACAGACTTTTGGAAGACATCTCAGGTGAGCTGAATGTTGAAGGATGGCTAGAGACAAAACAATTAGGGGTAGCTGGTTCCCCTGTCTAGGGTGGAGCGCAGCACTCTTTGTTTTGAGGAGGGTGATGGACACAGACACATTCCAATGCTATTTCTGTCACTTTTTAGCATGGTCCTCCTCTTGGACATGTGGACTCTCAGCTTCAAAATGGAAAACAAGGATGGCGGAGGAAACAGGGTTGTGAGCCTGTGGTGTCTGGTGCACAGTAGGTGCTTCTTGGAGCCAGTGTTGAGGACCTTGACATTCTGAACCTGCTGACTCCTCTCCCCCAACTCTGCCCTCCCCCCAGCCCATGCCATCCCCCTTTCCTCTAGCTCCTACATACGTGACACTTTTGTCACCACTTCCTGAATATAGGCTATGGACAACTCTCTTACCTCCTCTTTTAGGGGGTTTTAGATTAACCTAAAAGAAGACTTTGTAACAGAAATTCTCATGGTAAGGAGAAAGTTCACTGATGTTAATGCCAGCGTATGTAGAAGCCCACCTCTCCAGATGTAAATAAATCCTTGCGTGGTTGAATATGAAGTCGGCCTGCCGTAGTTCCTTTCGGAGCAGTGGAGACCCCAGGCAAGGCAGAGGGAATTTTCCCATGCGCTCCTTTCCGCTGGCCATTCATCACCTAAATGATCCTCATGAGTTTCCAGGGGCTGGAGCAGGGCCTGGGGGAAGGCACAAAACCCAGCGTGGGCCTCCGTCCAGCAGTGTCAGGTGGCTCCGGGCCAAGTGCCTCCATCTGCCTCGCTGGCCAGGCTCTGAGTCCTCTCCCTGCTGGCTGGTGTGAGACGGTGCTCAAGAACAGGTCTGGTGATTTACGACAATGGGAGTCACACCCACCCAGTCCAGGCACCGAGAGAGCCAGATCTCGCTCTCCCCATGCACAGCATCCCTGGCGGCCCTGGCTAGCTCCGATGGGTCAGGTGGACTGCATTAAACCCGCTGCTCAGGGCTCCCTTAGCGCCTGAACCCAGGACAGAATGAGCCTGGCAGCTGCTTTGGCTGCAGGCCAGCCCCCCACGAGCCGCAGGGGCCCCCAAAGAATCAAGGCTCAGAAAATTGAAAACATGGAAAAGAGTGGGCCTGGGTTCACTTGCCTTTGATTTAACGGAGAAGGACCTCTGCTGGCAGGAAGTCAAACTCAGCATTGACGATCTCTCCCTCTGGAATTCTGAGCACACAGTTGGGTGGACCAGCCTCCCTGGCTTGGGGGAGCACTAAGGAGGCTCTGGGTGAGGCATCCCACTGCACAGGACAGATCTTCACAAGAAAGCAGGGGCACTTGTCTGGGCACTGTGACCTCAAGTGCTTCTTGGTCGACTGAAGGCTTCCTGTCTTCTTTTCGGTACTTTCCCAGGACTTCATCGAATGCACAAAAGTTTCAGTAATGTGATTGCATTTCTGCTTTTCTCCCATTCAGACTTCTCTGTGCTCCTGCTCGCACCTGTGTAACTGGTACCACTTCTCTTTAGGCACGAGCACGCTGCACAGGCACATGGAAAGCTGACAGTCTTGTCCTGTGCCCTCTTTTCACCATCTTTAACGGAAATGATGACTGCGTGGGCCCCACTATCAATCAGCTCTGAGAAAGGACCGTGAACGGGGCAGCAAGCTCCACTCTCAGACAGAAGTCAGGCAGAGCTGACACGCACCCTTGGAGCCCACACCACCTCCCTTTTCTCAGCACCCCCTCCTGTCACTTTCAGCCTCCTCCATTGAACCCCCCACTCACCCATCCTGTTCCCACTGATGCTGGCCAGGAGCCTTTGTCATCAGTCCAACTGTGACGTCACTCAGAGGTTCTTCACACTCAGGCCACTTCATTCCCATGTGCTGTAATGCACGCATGTTTGAATGCTAGTCTTTCCCTTTCTCCTCATTCTCAGTCACAACTGGGTGCCTTGTTCTCCTGAGCATGTTGCTGGGTCTTGCCCCTCTGTCTGCTTTTTCCAGGCTTAGTTAAACCCTTGCCATTGTCCCATCAATACTGGGGTTTCTTGAGAAGCCAAGAGAGCTAATATTGGGGGTGAGAGGACAGGGTTGTCCACAAAACTGCAGGTGCTGATGCCAAAGTCTGCCTGAGTCCCTCCAAAGTTTGCCTTGAACTTGAACCCTGCAGAGTGGTGGGGTTGAGGATCAGGCATGCAGACAGTGATTGTATCCCCGGGCTCTCTACTCTCATGGGGGGCACAAGTGCGCTAAGGTTGAAATGGGCTGCTTCATCACATGAAAACCCAGGCGGAAGCTGTCATTGATGAAGCAGACAGCTCCTTCCTTCAACACTGGACCCACCACAGCCAAGAGCGTGGACTACCCAGCCTGCAGACTGTTGTGTGCAGGTTACCCAGGGTAAGGTCTTTACTACAGCAGTCTGCACAGAGTAACACAGCTAACTAATGAGCTGGGCTCTGAATGCTTCAGAGCGACACAAGCCCTGGTCATCTTGAGCTTTTTAACATTAACTCAACTAGAAGAAAACTAAAAACTCAATTCCCCAGTCACACAAGCCGCACTTGCTAGCTGTTACAATCCTGAGCACTGCCAGTCTATAACATGTCCATCCTCACAGAAAGTCTTATTGGTGAAAAGGACCTGCCCCACCCACATGGTATTGGGGTCATAGGGACTGGTAGGGAAATGACATCATGGTACCCATGTTCAATGCCACTGGCTACAGCAGGCATGGGGGCCCTGTAGAGGTGAGGGGCAGGACTATGGCTCCAGAAAGTCCCGGGAACATGCACAACAGGAAACACAGCAAAGGTCTGACTCTAAAACCATGGCCTTGTGTGTGTGTGCATGTGTGTGAGTGTGCATGCGTGCACACACATGCGCGCACATTTGTATGGTGCCTGCATATTGGGCATGAATTTTAGAATCACGTCTAGCACATGGTGATTCTCAAATCTATACATTGAACAGAAAATGGTTCAGAGAGCTGGATCAAATGCTTATTTTGTGTACAGAAACACTGAGGTCCTCCTGAACCTAATATGCTACAATCAGTTCTCAGGGTCTTCACACCCAGGCAGTGTTCCTGGGTCCTTGTCGAACATTCAGGATGGAAAGGGCCCCACTGATCCCATTGGGGAGTGCGGGGAAGCAGGTGATCCTTCCTTGGCTCTCTACTCTGACTTTGCACTTCTTAGCCATATCCTGCTTTTGACCATTTGGTTGGTTTATTCATTCATTCTTTCATTTCTTTGTTCCATGAAAATATGTGCACATCAGTTTCACACCAGAGTGCATGACAGGGAATTTCAACTTCATCTGGGCTGTGTGGTTTCCATTTCCTGTTCCCAATAATCAGTCTAGAAGTTGACCCTCCCTCCCCACTGCATCTGGGTAAGGTTCCAGCTCCTACTTTGATGCCACAGCTGGGATTCCCTAGAAAGCAGAGTCTGGGGAGAAGTAGCCCAGTCCAAGGGAGCGGGTGTGAAAGCAGGGGGAGAAGTTAAGACAAGGGGCAGGTGGAGTCGGAAGCCTCTGGGCGTGGTTGGCTTTCATGAAGCAGGAAGGATTCAGCAGTGCAAGCTGCTTCTTGGGATCACCCCTCTGAAGGGAGGAAAAGAGAAGCCCCTCCACCTGGTGTCTATATCTTCTGTCTGGGTCTCCATGCAGCGGGGCACAGCAAGGATCCTGCAGCTGTTATAACCATAGCACCAGGAAGAAAGTCCCAGGAGGAGGTGAGATGCTGCCATGTCTGGGGGCACGGCACTCTCAGGACATGCACATCAGCCCAGGACACACCCGGAGCAGCAGCTGCTGTGGGTCCTGCTCTATGAAGGGACCTCAGCCAGGAGAGCATCCCACAAAGGAGGGGGGCCCCAGTGAGATGGTGCAGAACCCCATGTGGGACCAGGCAGCACATGGCCAATGTGGACAGCTGGCTCCAGCATTACTGGTCACCACATAAACTCTGAAGCACTCCATGTCTCCCTGCCTGTAGTTCACAGTTGCTGTATAAACAATGGAGGTGTGAAGGTGACCTGCCCAAGTCTACACTTGAAACAAATATTTCGAGGAGATGATTGAGAAGTCAGAGGGGGCATATTTGATGGGGTAGAGAGTTCATCAGATGGGGGTAGACACTGGAGCATCCTTCTCCCTTCTAACCTGACCTTCCTGGAATTCCAGAAAGCAAATGGAAATCTGAGTGCCTCATGTGCATTTTGTCCACTATCTTTGTTTTTGTCTTTGAAATATGCATCCCTTTTGGTCTGATACCTAAAGCAGATTTTAACTTTTTCACAGAGATTAATATTGATGAAGGAAAATCACAACATGTACATTTTAAAATAATTTTATTCTCCATGCTTTCTTAAGCAGGAACTTAAAGAAGGTTAATTCCATAATCTAGCAAACTTCTTGTCATCACTGGCAGTGGAGAGGTTGGTGTCCTTTGGTTGTGACCATGCTGCCTTGGTTATACCAGGCTCCTAACTCCTATCTGTCTTGTCACAACCCCCTCTGGGCATTGCTGTCAAATCTGTCACCCCTGGACACATCCAAGGCCACACATTTGGCTCACATGCTCACCCTGGGCCCAGTGCAGGTGCCCTCCAACCTAAGGATGAAGCTGTCTGGAATGCAGAATAAAGTGGGAACATGGGAATTAAGCCACCAGAGATGTCTCACTTAGACAGTAAGAGTGTGGTCAACTAATGTGTGTCTGGCAGGGAAAGCTGAAAGAAAACTGATAAAATAATAAGTGGATCAAAGCTCTGTTCCCATCAATTCAGCCAAATTCAGTGCAAACAAGAATTAAATGTTTGTGTAGCGTTAGCAGCAGAAGTAAATGTGTTGTTTATTGGGTAGCAGTAGAAATTACAATTTCAACACTCCATTTGATAGACAGGGAAGTGAGTCACCACCCAGTTTGCACTGTGATTATTTTCCAGTGCAAGAGAAAGACTTTTCATCTGATGGATGGAAGCGGGTAGAACCCAAGGGTGCTGAGTGAAGGTTTCCCATTCATATTTCCTAAAACAGTGCTGTTCATTGCTTTCTGGTCTCAAGTTTTTAAGAACTATAGATTAACCTTTTAAAAATTGAAAATAGGGTCAGAGTTATGGTGCAGAGGGTTAAGGCGCTGCTTGCTACAAAGGCAACCCATATCAGAGTTTGTAGTCCTAGATGCTCTGCTTCTGGTCCGGCTACCTGCTAATGTGCCTGGGAGGCAGTGGATCATGTTCCACGTACTTGAACCCCTGCCATCCATATGGAAGACCTGGATGGAGTTACTGGCCCCTGAATTAGATCTGGTCCAGCCCTGGCTGCTGCAGCCATTTGGGCAGTGAACCGGTGAATACAAGATTTTTCTCTCTATCCCTAAACCCTAGTTTCAGAGAAAGTAAGAGATCGGGAAAATGTGCAAAGGAATCCAGCTAGACTTTTCTTACATCGAGTTACAGAAGAGGGCAAAACCCTAAAATTATTCTGGAGCCTTGATTAAAATGCTGATGTCGACTGTAATGATAACTTTGTGATTCAGCCATGGGAAGTGCCATGACTCTCAGGAAAATGTGCCTTTGTTTCTGACCTTTGAGGACAATGTGTATTCTTCCTCCTAAAATTCGTTCTAATCTTCAGAGAATATTGCCATCTCCGTGAGGCTTCTCCTTCTTCCTTGCTCTCTCACTCTTGCTCTTTCTCAGGCACACGCACAACTATTTTATGTTGCTATGCTGTGTACACTCCCTTAACATCCATCTTACTGTAGATAATGCATTATTCACGTTTGTTCTTCCCAGTAGTCCTATCATCTTTTAAAAATCAAATGTGGTAAGAGCACTGATGCAGTCCATTGAGAAATTCCATAAACTGGGTGGCTTACAGGCTACACAGACTTATGCTCACAATCCTGGATGCTAAGTCCACGATCACAGCCATGGGTGTTAGGGAAACCAGCGCCATCTTATCTGAGCCTCCATCTTAAGCCCTGAGCGCCATCTTTGACTCTGGCCCATCACCGTTTTGTAATATAAGTTTCAGTTTCTCTAAGTTTCATTTTCCTTAGTCCATCCTGGTTTACCAGAAACCAGGTGACCACATGTCCCAACCATATGCGTTGCACCCACCCAATGGAATTTGCTGTTCTTATTGCCTTATCTCTGCTAAGGTATATAAAACCTATTCTAGTGCAGGCTGCTGTGTCTCCTGTGTGTGGAGAGGCAGCCTTGTCGTCTGACAATCACCTTTTCCGGTACTCTGGAGTTTGGTGTGTTTTATGTTGGCCTTTCACTGATGCCATGACTTGGGTCCAGGCTCTCTTGTTGACCCTGCTCTCCCTTCAAGGATGTGAGCTGCTTTGAGATCCAGGATTCCTGTCATCCACAAAACCACCCCTGGACTTTCTTTTCTGCCATTAAACACTCTGTGGTTTCCACCCACACACCAGTCCTCCAAAACCCTGAGGTAAGGTGAGGAACAGGGAATTCTCCTTGTGACCTCTACCTCCGGTTGTGTTTCCACTCTGTTTCTCTTCAAAGTCCTGGTACCAGACACCATAACTCCCACGGGCTTTATGCCTTTCAATGGGCTTTATGCCTCAGGCAATAGCAAGTCTGGGTGATGACTCAACCTCTGCTTCCCTTCTACCGGCTTTACGCCTTGGGCTCCAGTGGGCGCAGTTGACAACCCCCCCACCCTCTGCACCCTTACTCTCCCCACCAGATTGCCATGATCTCAGGGCTGCCTGCTATCCACCAGTCCAACTTCGAAGGGTTGCTATGGAAGCTTTCTCATCCCATGTTCTGTCTGACTCTCCTCTTAGTTGTCTCCTAAATAAACTTGTTCCTCTCAAATGCCATCACCTCATCTTTTTTTTTATAATCAGGCACTGCCCATGTATGATTCTCAACAACCAATCTGAATGGCTGCTTAACAGCACATTTGACCCCATTATGGGGATCTCACCACTTCTGTGAGCATTTGGGAAAGTGGAAGGAGATTCCCTATGTTCAGGTTCCTCATGCTCCCCAGTCAGGTCCTCTTGGCCACTAAGGCTCCCTCTAAAGACCCAGAGCCAGAGCACAAACCCCCTTGTTCTACATTCAGTCCTGCAAATGAGCCCCCACTTTACCACTCCCCACCACAGGCACTAGCGCAGCCCCTGCTCAGGCCCTGGCACCGTCACCTCCCACTCAACAACCTCAAAGCCCACATCTGCTCTGGCTCTCAATGTGTGGTCAGCACCTCCCCCTTCTGCCCAGACATTCCAGGAGGCAGCATCTGTTTCTACGTGCCCAGTTTCCTGCTTGACCTTATCTCAAAACCAGCCTTTGTCCATTCCTATTCCCTCTGCTCCCCCTTCCTAATCTCAAATCCAGTCATCTCTTCAACTTCCACCCTCCTCCATTCTACTGAGCCAGCAGAATACTGTTCCCACCCTACCACCACCACTTTAAGCCCTTGATGCCCCCCTACTGTGCCCAGTCCCTGAGTCACTCACTCTTGTGTGACAGCTAGGGAGCCTGCTTCCATGTTGCCACTCTGAGAGGTGGCAGGAGCAGAAGGTATAGTCAGGGTCCACATTACTTTCTCACTTGCTGATCTCTCACAAATTTAACAATAACTGACCTCTAATCCAGCATTGTATATTAAAGAGTTTTGATATTTAACCCAGTCCTATGATCTAACTTTTCACGGTGTCATTCTGACCCTCTCCAATACCCTCTTTCTGAAGGAGTGAATGTGAGTATGGAAACAGACCCATCTTCATGCAGATGAGACCCATCAAACAGACCCTGATCATTCCATAGGTGTGAATGCAGTCCAGGAACATGAGCCCAGTTGGCACTACAACTATCGCAATGGCATAATGGCTAGAAATTGTTTCATTACCTATTTATTAGCTGGCCTTAAAAAATCCACCAGAATGGCTGTAAATTATGATAAACTGGGAGAAGTTATTCAAGATAAAAGAGAAAACTCTTTTGCCTTTCTACAGCATCTGATATAGACCCTTCTCCAATACACCAAGCTAGAGCCAGAATCTCCTGGTTGTTGGGGTCTCCATAGGAGCCATTTCTTTGCCCAGAGTTTCCCTGATCAAGGCAAAGTTAAAGCAGCTCAAGAGGGGCCCATTAACTCCACAGGCAGAAATTCTAGAGGTGGCCTTTAAGTTATACAAAGGAAGGGATGAGAGCCCAAAAGGCAAAATTCCAAATGCTGGCCAAAGCTTTTCAGCATCCTGCTACCTCCAGTAACCCCACTAATCACAGGAGTCCTCTGGGTCCATGTTTCAAATGTGGCCAACAGGTCATTGGGCCAAACTATGCTCCAATTCCCAGGACCAATGGGATCCTTGCCCTAGATGTCATCAAAAGGGCCACTGGGGAGTGGACTGACCTTTGTCCTTCGAGTCAGTAGGTTATCCAGCCTACCTATGCCCCAGGTTTATTTTCTTGGGCTGGCTACTGAGGAATAACAGAGCCCGGTCTCCCACCACCCCACTACATACATCACTCTGCGGGAGCCCAGGGTAACTGTGATGGTAGCAGGCAGGCCAATTTCTTTCCTTACTGACACACAGGCGACCTTCTCAGTCTTTACCCTTCCTGAGTCCTTGCTCAGTACTGGGGGCCCACCTCCATTCCTTCAACGTTCATAACTGGGGTGAAAGGAAAGCCTTACAGACCCTTACAGACTCCCAACCTGCTCTGCATAATTAATAAGATGCCCTTTTCTCTTTTTTCATTATTCCTCAATGTCCCACTCCCCTCCTGAGAAGAGACATATTCTTTCAATTTGGGGTTCAGGTGTTTTTAACCCTCTGTCCATTGCTCCCATCCTTCTGATTGGCTTCATCTCCCTTTTTATTACTGCTCTCTCATGTTAATTCCAGCCCAAATGCTTGCCTTCCTTGGGCCCCCTATCCACTGTCAACCAATGGGTATGGGGCACCAATCACCCCACAATAGAGGCTCATCATTCTCCAGTACAGATTGTGGTTCAGGACCCTTCAACCTCAGTGTCTCTTACCCCTCTCCAGGCTTTGAGGGTTAAAGCCTATCTTTACTAAATTCCTCCTTCAAGGTTTACTGCATAAAACCAACTCCCCTTATAGCACTCCCATCCTGGCAGTAAGAGAAAACCTAATGGATCATTCTATCTAGTCCAAGACCTGAGTCTTATCAACTCTATAGTGATATCCATACACCGAGAACTACCCAACCCATATACCCTCCTCTCCTCTATCCCTGATTCCACTTCTCACTTTTTGGTTCTAGATCTTAAAGATGCATTCTTCACTATCCAGCTACATTCCTCCTCTCAAGATCTGTTTGCTTTCACATAGATTGATCCTGATTCCTGTGTCTGCACTCAGTTAACCTGGACTGCTCTCCTGCAGGGGTTCAGAGACAGCCCCCATTTGTTTGGTCAAACCCTTGCCAATGATCAAAGTACTGTTGATTTATCTCCCTCCTTCCTTCTTCAGTATATTGATTAGCTCCTTTGTAGCCCTTCAAAAATAAACAGCCAAACAGCAGACTGCTACCATTCTTAACTTCCTAAAAGTCAAGGGTTACCTGATATCCTTCACCAAGGCACAATTTTCCTTATCTGTGGTAACGTATCTCAGCATACATCTCACTTCCACTCATAAGGCTGTCACTGTATACAAGAATTGTCTCATAGATAACCTCCCATCTCCTTCTACCAAAGAAGAAATCCTTTCCTTTCTATGCCTAGTATGTTGATGGATTCCAGACTTCTCTCTTCTAGCCTGACCACTCTATGAAGCCACCAAGGGATCCTTCTAAGAGCCTCTAATAAGCCCAGTCACTTCCCAATATCATAAACTTCAATAGGTTATTCTATAGGGCCCTGCCTTACACTTACCATGGCCCTTCCTCATATATGTCAATGAAGACCAAGGAGGAGTCTTGGGGGTTCTCAGCCATCATATTGGTCCTTCTTTTGCCCCTGTATTTTTTTTTTCTACCTCTCAAAAACACTAGATCCTACAGTCAAGGTTTGGGCACCTTGTTTACAGGTGCTAGCCTCAGCAGTGGTACTCATACAGGAGTCAAAGAAATTAACTTTCAGGTCACCACTTACTCTCATCACCTGTCAGAGCTTCTAAATTATAATGGCCACAGTATCTTCCACCATCCTGCATTCTGGCCTCCAGGTGGCATTAATTGAGGACCCTACACTCACTTTTAAACCCTGTCCACCCCTCAACCCAGCTACTCTTATTCTGCCTTCCTTGCCATCTCTAGATCACATGTCTCTTTCTCACTACTGTATTGAGACCGTTGCACACCCATTACCTCATCTCTCAAACATGCAAGAAGATCCCCTAATTGACCTTGCCCCAGTATGGTTTACAGATGGTGGCTCCATCTACCATCAAGGAATCAAAAGGGCAACTCTCCCTTGAGATTCACATAGACTGGACTAAACTATTTCCACTAGCCCTACTCCAACTACCTCCTTTCCAAAAATATCTCTCAAACTTTCACCTTTGGAACTAATGTATGGGCGCCCCCTAATTCCTCTGGCCTAACTAATAATCCTAACTCTTGCCACCCCATCTACTCTTGTCTCTCCTCAGACATACAGGCCAGTACCATAGCTCTCTTGGTTAATCCTCCGCCTGCAGCTCCGGCATCCCATATGGGTGCCGGATTTTAGTCCCGGTTTCTCCTTTTCCAGTCCAGCTCTCTGCTGTGGCCTGGGAGGGCAGTGGAGGATGGCCCAAGTGCTTGGGCCTTTGCACCTGCGTGGGAGACCAGGAAGAAGCACCTGCTCTGACCCGAAGCCAGGAGCCAAGAGCTTCTTCCAGGTCTCCCACGCAGGTACAGGTGCCCAAGGACTTGCACCATCTTGTACTGCTTCCCCAGGCCTTAGCAGAGATCTGGATCTAAAGAGGGGCAGCCAGGACTAGAACCGGCGCCTACATGGGATACCCACGCTTCAGGACAGGGCAATAACACACTGCACCACAGCGCCAGCCCCTCACCATGGTCCATTAAGTACTACTATATAAACAATAGTTATGGCTTCCCAAGAAAACAACTCTCTAAGGTCTTGCCCCAAGATGAGGCACACAAAAATCACTGGGCCCAACCTCTCTTGATTTTCACGATTACTGACCGCTACCTTCAGGTTTGGCAAAATGGAGTTGAGGGATCCATCACTTTATATAAGGGCTCCAATATGCACAAGCCCCATGGAACCATAAAAATTATCAGGGCCTACATTCAGCTCCCAACAGCTCCTATAGATGTGGTGGTTGATATAGTAAGGGAGTCCTCTAAACACCTGTCCCAACAAATTAACCCCGAAAAACCTCCCTTAACATGTTTACAACTCTTTGATCTGTCCCCCACCCTACTTTATCAGCTACCCAATTCTACTTTACCCTCTACCCTTTACCAACAACAATGTTTTGTATGCATTCCCTTAGGGAACCTCCCATTATGGCTACTCTACTCACTAGTGTTTCTGCTTCTACAAACTCCCGTACCCCCAGTCCTCAGAAAATCACCAGTCATCTTTCTCTACATTCTGGAGGATAAGCTGCAGTGTGTTGGGTTACCAACATGACAGAACAAACCAATGATGCCATATAATTCCCTGTGTTGTCAACATGACTGTCACCTCCACCACTTCCTTCTCTTAGCCCATCTGGAACCTCATTTATTTGTAATTATACCTTATACACCTGTATGAGCAGTTCTGTGTCCAGTCCATGTGTATTAGTGATCCTTCCCCCCCACTCAGAGTTCCTTTTCCAGACTAATCCCTCTACTCACAAGGTAAGAGCAATCTTTCTCCCAGTCTTGGTTGGAATCAGCTTTGCAGCTTCCCCCTCTTTGGTGATGATCTTGGGAACTTCTCTGGGCCACAATGTTGTCTCTATTAATGGGCTCCAAGAACAATTCCAACAACTACAAGAAGAGGTCACCAGACTCATTGAGACTGGCAGATGCTACTCATGGCCTTCAAAATCAGATCACCTCACTAGCAAGTGCAGCGCTACAAAATAGGCGAGCTCTGGACTTTAGAACAACTAAAAAGGGGGGAACTTGCGTTTTTCTTTCTGAGAGAACAACGTTGCTATTATGTTAATCAATAGGGCCAGGTAGAGCAAAATGTTGAAACACTCCAACGAATTGCCACCATCTATTAAACAATCTTGCTTAGGCTCCAAAGAATCCCTCCTCTCTCCCTCCATATGGAGCAT
The DNA here is from genome assembly GCF_033115175.1 of Lepus europaeus. NCBI lineage: Eukaryota > Metazoa > Chordata > Mammalia > Lagomorpha > Leporidae > Lepus > Lepus europaeus. The sequence goes on from NC_084839.1 coordinate 4,896,211, forward strand.
TCTTATCACTTGGTTCATGCCCCTCCTAGGACCATTGGCTGCTATTCTCACCTTGGCTTTTATACTACCTTTCTGTTTAAATGTTTGCAGGAAGTGATAATGGAAGGAACCAAAGCCTTCACCAGCCAGGTGATCAACCAGATGTTACTACAGGAATATACCAGCTCCCTACCCAGGAGATGGTGGCTTGAGAGAGCACCCCATGCCAGCAGAAAGTAATTCATTGCCCCCTGCCAGCAGGAAGTGGCTCTAGAAGATTAATCATCATCTGCCCACTCCTCCTGGGCTTTGGGGGCCAGTGTAATCCTATCCAACACTTGCTTTATAAAAAACAAAAACGGTGAATGTTAGTGAAACTGGCACCATCTTCTTTGAGGCACCATCTTAAGCCTCGGGTGCCATCTTAGGCTCTGGTCCAGCTGCCATCTTGTACAATAAGTTTCAGTTTCTCCAAGATAAATTTCTCCAGAAATCAGGTGACCAAATGGCACATCCATACACATTGCTTTACCCCATCCAATGGAATCTGACGTTCCTCCTTCCTCACTTCTGCTAAGCTACGTAAGACCAGTTCTAGCGCAGGCCGCTGTTTCTCTTGTGAACCGAGCGGCAGCCTTGTTGGCCAACAGCAAACTTTTCCCTCACTCTGGTGTTTGGTGTGTTTTTGGTGGCCTTTCAGTTGGTACATTTCCTGTCTGGTCAGGGCTGCCTCCTGTACTCAGGTGGGTCCTTTGAGCTGTGCCCTCCATAGTGGAAGGGAAAGGCAGCCCCCTGGGATCTGTTTCAGAGGGGCTCTGACTCCTTTCTTGAGGCTTACATCAGAGCCCCACATCATGATGCAATGACCTTGGAGATCAGGTTTTGGAATCTGAATCTGGGGTGGAGGTGCATTCTGGTCATTGCAGACGGTTCACATGAAATTTATTCCCTTAACTTAAAAAAGGATTTATTTATGTATTCGAAAGGTGGAGTGACAGGTGGAAATGACACACACACACACACACACATTTTCCATCTGCTAGTTCCTTCCCCAAAAGACCCCAGCAGCCAGGCCTGGGCCAGGCTGAAGCCAGGAGCCTGGAGCTCTACCCTAGTCTCCCACTTGGGTGGCAGGGGCCCAGGTTCTTAAATCATCTTCTTGGATTGGAAGCAGAGCAGCTGAGCCTCAAACTGGCACTCTGATATGGGACACCTGCATCACAAATGGTGACTTAGCCCACTGCACCACAATGCCAGTCCTTGACCCCCTTAATTAATGTTTACCTGTATCATTTACTTGTCTTCTATAAAGGAAACTGGATAGCAGTTCTTCTTGGAGGCAAAAACCACATCTTATGCTTCTCTTCCTTCATTTACCAAGCATTCTGAACATATCCAGGGTGCAAAGAGCAATGATCATATCTGGAAGATAAAACCTCTGTTCTGAATGACCTGCAAACTTAATGTGCTAAAAGGAAAACATTAACAATTTTATAGCAGTAAAATATATTTTATCTTATTGCACAAATTGCTGTAATGAACAGAGTATATTTACTCCAATTCCATTTACACTGTGATTTCAAACTTCACATTTTTTCTTTAAATTTGAGGCTTTCGTTTGAAAGATTTGCCACTGTAGCTCAGTAGAGTGTACTCTCCTTGACAAAGGGCATCGACTGTTTTGTTTATCAATCCTATCACAGCACCTGTAAGAACTGGGACTAGAGTAAGAATTTAGTAGATAACTGTTGCCACAATGAACTAAGAAGCATTGTGTACAAGTCTCCACTGGTAAGATATTTTCATTTTTGAATACTGCTTAAAGCTTTACTTTCTGACATATAATTGTACATACTTACAAAGTATAGTGTGATATTCAATATACATATAAGACATGAAATGAACAATTCTGGGTACTCAGCACTTCCATGTCCTTAAACATTTATCATTTCTTTGTGTTAGAAACTTACAAGTTCCTGTCTTTTGTTTTTTGAAATGAAATATATAATAAATTGTTGTGACCTGGAGTCACCCTACTGTGCTACAAAATATTACATTTTATTCCTCACATGTATCTGTATTTTGCTATCTTTGTTTAACCTCCCCCAATCTGCCCTTCTTCCTACCTTTTTAACCTGTGGTAACCCATTTTGTGTGAAATCAACTTCTTTAGGCTTCTCCTACAAGCAGGAATATTCCCATGCTGTAATGGTCTTTCTGTGTCTGTTTTATTTCACTTTGTATAATGTCCACCAATTCCACCCACATGGCCACAAGTGACAGAACTCCATTCACTTTTTGGCTGAATAATATGCTATTGTTTACATACATCACATTTTATCTGTCCAATAATATGTTCATGGCCATCTCAATTGATTCTAAGACTTCACTATTGTGAATTATACTGTGATAAATATGAAAGTGAAAGTATCTCTTCGACATGCTAATTTCAACTATTTGCTTATATTGATGCTTCAAAGTGTTTCCCCTATATTTTCTTCCACTAGTTTTATAGTTTTAATTCTGATGTTTGGGTATTTTATTTACTTTCAGTTATGTTTGCTTATGGAGAGAAAGAGAGAGTTAAGACCCTCAGTTCACTCTTCTACTTACAGACATTCAATTTTCTCACTACCATTCATCCAAGCAACAATCTTTTCTCCAGTGTGTTGTCAGCTTTGTATGAGGCCAGTTTGTTTTAATTGTGTAGATTAGTTTCTATGTGACAGTTTTTATGTCAGGATTGTTTTGGCTTCAATAGCTTTGTAGCATATATTGAGACTACATATTGTTACTCCTCAAGGTTTGGTCTTTTTGCTTGAGATTTTCTGGCAACCCATGTGGTTTTATAGTAATTCGAAAATTTTTGAAAATTTATGTGAAGCATGTCATTGGTTTTTTGATGTGAATCACTTTGGGTAATGTGGTTTTTTAAAAATTATTCTTCCAATCCATGAACATAGGATATCTTTCCATGTCTTTGGCGTTCTCTTCACTGTCTTCCATTGGTGGTTTGTAATTTCAGTTGTATAAATAACTTGCTTTCTTGGTTAAATTCAGTGCATTTCCTTCCATCTGGCACAAGGCATGGCACATAATTAGTAACTAAGAAGCACATGTTAAATCAGGTATTTAAATATCAATGTTCACTTTCTGGAAACAACTGGTCTTAAGTCCTTGGATGGTAAGATATTTACAAATCTCCAAACTATCAAAGTTTCTTGTCCCTGAGGAATGTTAGTAAATGTGTCTTGGAAATGCAAAAGCCAAGAAATCAAGTATTTTGAGAAACTTGAAAATGAAGAAGTCTGGGAGGCCGATCTTTAAAACAGAGAAAAATATGTATGGTGAATGAGGCAGAATGAATTCCACTAATGAAGAATTTTGTTTCATTCTTTTTTTTTAACTTTTATTTAGCAAATATAAATTTCCAAAGTGCAGCTTATGGATTATAATGGTTTTGCCCCCCCATAACTTCCCTCCCACCTGCAACCCTCCCAACTCCCGCTCCCTCTCCAATTCCATTCACATCAAGATTCATTTTCAATTATCTTTATATACAAAAGATAGATTTGGTATATATTAAGTAAAGATTTCAACAGTTTGCACCCACACAGAACATAAATATACTGTTTGAGTACTAGTTATAGCATTACTTCACATTGAACAACACATTAAGGACAGAGATCCTACATGAGGAGTGAGTGCACAGTGACTCTTGTTGTTGACATAACAAATTGACACTCTTGTTTATGGCATCAGTAATCTCCCTAGGCTTTTGTCATTAGTGGCAAGGCTATGGAAGCCTTTTGAGTTCGCCAACTTTGATCTTATTTAGACAAGGTCATAGTCAAAGTGGAAGTTCTCTCCTCCCTTCAGAGAAAGGTACCTCCTTCTTTGATGGCCCCGTTCTTTGTTCTTTCCACTGGGATCTCACTCACAGAGAATTTTCATTTAGGGTTTTTTTTTTTTTTTCGTTTGTTTTGTTTTGTTTTGTTTTGTTTTCAGAGTGTCTTGGCTTTCCATGCCTAAAATACTCTCATGGACTCTTCAGCCACATCCGAATGCCTTAAGGACTGATTCTGAGGCCAGAGTGCTGTTTAGGAAATCTACCATTCTGTGAGTCTGCTGTGAATCCCACTTCTCATGTTTGATTGTTCTCCCTTTTTTATTCTATCAGTCAGTATTAGCAGACACTAGTCTTGTTTGTGTGATCCCTTTGACTCTTAGTCCTATCATTATGATCAATTGTGAACTGAAATTGATCACTTGGACTAGTGAGATGGTATTGGTACATGCCACCTTGATGGGATTGAATTGGAATCCCCTGACACATTTCTAACTCTACCATTTGGTGCAAGTCAACTTGAGTATGTCCCAAATTGTGCATCTCCTCCCTCTCTTATTCACACTCTTTTATTTAACAGAGATCACTTTTCAGTTAAATTTAAGCACCTGAAAATAATTGTGTGTTAATTACAGAGTTCAACCAATAGTATTAAGTAGAACAAAAAAATACTAAAAGGGATGAAGTATTAAGTTGTACATCAACAGTCAGGACAAGGGCTGATCAAGTCACCATACAACCCAGCTATACCACTCCTTGGAATTTATCCAAAGGAAATTAAATTGGCAAACAAAAAAGCTGTCTGCACCTTAATGTTTATGGCAGCTCAATTCACAATAGCTAAGACCTGGAATCAACCCAAATGCCCATCAACAGTATACTGGATAAAGAAATTATGGGACATGTACTCTATAGAATACTATACAGGAGTAAAAAAACGATGAAATTTGGTCATTTGCAAAAAGATGGAGGAATCAGGAACACATTATGCTGAGTGAATTAAGCCAATCCCAAAGGGACAAATATCGTATGTTCTCTGTGATCAGCGACAACTAACTGAGCACCAAAGGGGAAACCTGTTGAAGTGAAGTGGACACTATGAGAAACAGTGACTTGATCAGCCCTTGTCCTGACTCTTGATGTACAATGTAAAACTTTATCCCTTTTAGTTTTTTTATTGTTGTTGTTCTACTTAATACTATTGGTTGAACTCTGTAATTAACACACAATTATTCTTAGGTGTTTAAATTTAACTGAAAAGTGATCCCTGTTTAATATAAGAGTGGGAATAAGAGAGGGAGGAGATGTACAATTTGGGACATGCTCAATCGGACTTGCCCAAAATGGTGGAGTTAGAAACGTGCAAGGGGATTCCAATACAATCCTATCAAGGTGGCATGGACCAATATCATCTTACTAGTCCAAGTGATCAATTTCAGTTCACAATTGATCACACTGATAGGTCTAAGAGTCAAAGGGATCACACAAACAAGACTAGTATCTGCTAATACTAACTGATAGAATAAAAAAAGGGAGACAACGATCCATCATGGAAAGTGGGATACACAGCAGACTCACAGAATGGCAGATTTCCTAAACAGCACTCTGGCCTCAGAATCAGTCCTTAAGGCATTCGGATGTGGCTGAAGAGTCCATGAGAGTATTTTAGGCATGGAAAGCCAAGACACTCTGAAAAAAAAAAAAAGAAAAAACCCTAAATGAAAGATCTCTGCAAGTGAGATCCCAGTGGAAAGAACGGGCCATCAAAGAAGGAGGTACCTTTCTCTGAAGGGAGGAGAGAACTTCCACTTTGACTATGACCCTAATGGAATAAGATCAAAGTCGGCAAACTCAAAAGGCTTCCAATACTTTGGCAACTCATAACTAGAGCCTAGGGAGATTTCTGACACCATAAACAAGAGTGTCAAATTGTTAAGTCAACAACAGGAGTCACTGTGTACTTACTCCTCATGTGGGATCTGTCCTTAATGTGTTGTTCAATGTGAAGTAATGCTATAACTAGTACTGAAACAGTATTTTACACTTTGTGTTTCTGTGTGGGTGCAAACTGATGAAATCTTTACTTAATATATACTAAATTGATCTTCTGTATATAAAGATAATTGAAAATGAATCTTGATATGAATGGAATGGGAGAGGGAGTGGGAAATAGGAGGGGTGCAAGTGGGAAGGAAGTTATGGGGGGGGAAGCCATTGTAATCCATAAACTGTACTTTGGAAATTTATATTTACTAAATAAAAGTTAAAAAAAACAAAGATATGGGCCAAAGACCTCAATAGACATTTTTCAAAAGAGGAAATCCAAATCGCCAACGGACACATGAAAAAATGTTCAGGATCACTAGCAATCAGAGAATTGCAAATCAAAACCTCAATGAGGTTTCACCTCACCCCAGATAGAATGTCTCACATTCAGAAATCTACCAACAATAGATGCTGGAGAGGATGTGGGGAAAAGGGGACACTAACCCACTGTTGGTGGGAATGCAAACTGGTTAAGCCACTATGGAAGTCAGTCTGGAGATTCCTCAGAAACCTGAATATAACCCTACCATACAACCCAGCCATCCCACTCCTTGGAATTTACCCAAAGGAAATTAAATTGACAAACAAAAAAGCTGTCTGCACCTTAATGTTTATGGCAGCTCAATTCACAATAGCTAAGACCTGGAATCAACCCAAATGCCCATCAACAGTAGACTGGATAAAGAAATTATGGGGCATGTACTCTATAGAATACTATACAGGAGTAAAAAAACAATGAAATTTGGTCATTTGCAACAAAATGGTGGAATCTGAAACACATCATGCTGAGTGAAATAAGCCAGTCCCAGAGGGACAAATATCGTATGTTTCATTCTTTAATGAGCTTTCAGTAACTGGAATAGAAGACAATGAATAAACTTAGTTAAGAGTAGGGTAAATCAATGGGTATATGAGTAAACTAATCAAGTAAATGAAAAGAGGAAGGACATTTCAACCAAAGGGAAATTTTAGCCAAGTCCCTATTCTGGGGACTGTTTTGAAAACATTGTGAGAAGAGTTGATAATGTAAGTAGGGTAATGGCAGGGAGGTTGCTGTGAAAACATGAGACAATGGAAGCTTGGCTCACGGAGGGGACATTGATGTAAAATGGTTGGAGTCTGGGTATGTTCTGAAAGTGACATCTGCAGGATCTCCCTAAGAATCAAATATTCAGAGATGATTCCAAGCTTCTCTGATCTGGATACGACTTGAGGATGTTCCCCAGAGATTCACTTGTTGAAACTTTGGACTCCCATGTCATGGTGCTGAGTGGTGCAACTTCCTAGAGGCAGTGCTGGTGGGAGGTGGTTAGGTCATGGAGGTGCTGCCCTGGGAAGGGACTGAGATGGTTCTTGCTGCACCCTGGTTTGTCCCTGTGAGAACAGTGGGCTGCCCCTGAATCCCTCTTGCTTTCTGTGTCATGATGAGGTTCCTCTCTGTACATATGACCACTTCCTTTCCTGCTGCTCTACTATGTGGTGTGGAAAGGTTCTGGAAACTGAACTCACACAAATCTTGAGTTTTCAATCCCTCAAACAATGAGCTGGGCAAATTTCTTTTCTTTCTTTTTTTTTTCTTTTTCTTTTTTCTTTTTTTTTTTGACAGGCAGAATTAGACAGTGAGAGAGACAGAGAGAAAAGTCTTCCTTCTGTTGGTTCACCCCCAAAATGGTCGCTATGGCCAGCGTGCTGTGCTGATCCGAAGCCAGGAGCCAGGTGCTTCCTCCTGGTCTCCTATGCAGGTGCAGGACCCAAGGACTTGGGTCATCCTCCACTGCCTTCCCAGGTCACAGCAGAGAGCTGGACTAAAAAAGGAGCAACTGGGACAGAATCTGGCGCCCCAACTGGGACTAGAACCTGGGGTACCGGCACCGCAGGTGGAAGATTAGCCTAGTGAGCCGCAGTGCCAGAAAATTTCTTTTCTTTACAAAACACTCAGCCTCAGACAATTTTTATATTAACAGAAAACAAACTAATATACATGCTTTTGTGACCTGAGAATTTTGGATTAGGCTTTCCAGAAGCTTGGATGGGAAAAACTGTAGTATACCTGGGTTTTTAGAGAAGATTGAAAGATGCGTTTAGATACTTAGTACGTAACCTAAGAAGAATATTTAAACTAGTGGCACTGTGGCAAAGGTGGGGTGGCAAATGATGTAGTGAGACTGGGTAATCACCAAATGGGAGCAGTGGGTGGAACAGAGCTATTCTCAGATTGTATTCCCATTCTCAACTTGCTGCTCTTTCAGGGTCTCTAAGATGTCTTTATGATACATGCTGAGACTTCACGTGTTACTCATTAATTCAGCACGTAGGCCTACCAATCACATGGCATTCACAGATTTAGTATTCCCAGTGCAGACTCAATGAGTATCCTGAAACTCAAAATATGTAGAAATAGAACATTCTGTTGAGGCCCTGATGTGAATATTATACCTTAAGTCACATAGCAGTTGGTAAGCCTGGTTAGCCCATGCCCTTTGTTTTTAGATAATCACATACCTTGGTAACCCTGGTTACATCCATGTTAGCAAATTCACCCATTTCTGAACTTCCATAAGTTTCTCCATGAATATTAATGGTCTGCTCTATATTGAGATGGAAAAGTACTTGGATCCCCATCCACTTAGCAATTAAATCTTGGCAACCTATACCCAGGTTCTGTCCAAAATTATAGCATATTGGGAGCTGGCTTAGGTATTTTGAGAACTGCAAAGGAGACATTTCACTTCATTTGTCTTCAAGGAACTAAAAACCTGTTACAAACAAGACAGAAATAGCATTCCCTCTACTACAAGGTGGAGAGTGAGGATGGCTATCAGCAAGAGACTGTAGTGGATGCCTTTGGTGCACCATCACGTGCCCTCAATGAAACTGTTGCTAATGCTGGTTTCTCAAGGCTTGGCACTGCCTCCTTCTTGGGTGAAATGAAAGCTCTCTGTCATTCTTAGAGGTTGTGCTCAGCACACGTTCATATACTGACATCTGACTTCCTTGGCTCAAGGATGCAGCACTCAGTATGTAGCTTATGGCCCAGAATACCCCAGGTGACCAGACTGAGCCAGAGTCTGCTGAAACCAGGCACATCCATAACTCTCCAGAACCCAATGTCATTGTCCCCTTTCTGCTTACTCTTCCTTAGTGAAGCGTGGGGTCCAAAGGCTCCATCTCACACTCTGCCTCTGAGGAACCTGACCAAAGGTGGGAACAAGGAAAGCAAAAAAAGAGAAACAGGTTGTCCAAAACCATTCTGCCAGTTAGATAAATTAGAGACAGGGTGTGTGACGCTGAGAGTATTTCTCAATGGGACTGGCGTTTGGGTCAGTAGACTGAGTAAGAAGATGGACTATTAGCAGTGAGGGCTGTAGCATCTGCCCCTCTGTTAATGGAGCAGGAAGCACAAAGTCAGTGTCTGCATGAGCTGGAGATCCGATTGTCACCTGCCTGCTCTGGCTCCCAGCCCTTCATGCTCAGCCTGGGTCACGTCATGAGCTTGCACACTGTTGGGACTCCTCAGCTGCCACAGTGGCCTATGCCATTCCCATAAGGAATCTCTGTCTGGAGAGAGAGTTCTACTTACCTGGGCAACCCTGGTTGATGTGCTTGTTTCAATACTCATACAGTTTTTGACTGATTTTTTACTGTTGTTGTTGAAGAAGAATCCATTCAGATATTCGAATTCTCCTGAATAAGTTCTGAAGTTTTCATCATTACCTTTAAGAAACCTTGGCCGGCGCCACGGCTCAATAGGTTAATCCTCCGCCTGTGGCACCGGCACACCGGGTTCTAGTCCTGGTCGGGGCCCCGGATTCTGTCCCGGTTGCTCTTCTTCCAGTCCAGCTCTCTGCTATGGCCCGGGAAGGCAGTGGAGGATGGCCCAAGTGCTTGGGCCCTGCACCTGCATGGGAGACCAGGAGAAGCACCTGGCTCCTGGCTTTGGATCAGCGCAGTGTGCAGGCCACAGTGCTCTGACCACAGCGGCCATTGGGGGTGAACCAACTGAAAAGGAAGACCTTTCTCTCTGTCTCTCTCTCTCACTGTCCACTCTGCCTGTCAAAAAAAAAAAAAAAAAAAAAGAAACCTTGACCAATGCCAGAGTGGACATGAACAGTGACTAGAAGAAAAGATCACTGAAGCCTTTACCCATGGATCCAGAAAGATCCAACTAAATTAACTACAGTTAGCGACATAGTTCAGTTTCACTCCATGTCACCCAAAAAATACCATCATTAACTTTTACATGTCAATATACCAATATATGCGAAATAAATTTCTCTGACATAAAAAAGTTCCGTTTATCATCTGATATTAAAAATGGTTTGGGCCCGGCACCATGGCTCACTTGGGTGATCCTCCTCCTGTAGTGCCGGCATCCCATATGGGCACTGGGTTCTAGTCCTGGTTGCTCCTCTTCCAGTCCATCTCTGCTGTGGCCCAGGAGGGCAGTGGAGGATGTCCCAAGTGCTTGGGCCCCTGCACCTGCATAGGAGACCAGGAGGAGGCACCTGGCTCCTGGCTTCAGATCAGCGCAGCACCAGCCATAGCGGCCATTTTGGGAGTGAACCAACAGAAGGAAGATCTCTCTCTCTCTCTCTCTCTCTCTCTCACTGTCTGTAACTCTACCTGTCAAATAAATAAATAAATAAATAAATCTTTAAAAAATGGTTCATTATGTTTATTACACTGTATTTTGTGAATGTTTCATTGTTACTATTTATTGATGGCTACCTTGGCCTTTGATGAAGGTACTTCCTGTGTAGAAGAATCTTTAAAGAGTTCATGGAATAGGCAGATTACAAAAATACATTTATGGATTTCAAAAACAATTTGAACCAAAATAAGTTTATATTTTAATTCCATTTCCATGGACTTTTTGAAGTGCCCATATTTGTTTCCACAAAACAATTATTTCCTGAAATTCCTGCTTTCTTCTTAGAGATGAAACAATGACAAATGTGCAAATAAAGCATTTTCAATATTGTGTTTAATATTTTTCAGAGCATCTTAACTGTATAATTTTTTTCATAGTAAATATCTGATAGCAAATTGTTAATTTATTCAAGTGCTGTTTATACTATTGCATACATATTTTGTAAATCATTTGGAAGATTTGTATGTCATCATCAATTAGAATCATTCCAATAACTTGATTGAACAATGGGTCTATTTTCACTTGCATATAGAAAAGGCAACGTGAAGAAGAAAACCAGTCATTTGCTTGGTTCCTTTTATGGAAATCTGTGAAACTCTGTTAGCTCTATTAGTTGAAGGATTGCAGCATAGAGATACTCCACTGATGAGAAATAACAAAATATGTCATGTTCAAAAGGAGAAATCACTTTATGATTAGCTTCCATTTTGTTCAGAATGACCTACCAAGAGTGGATATGATTATATCATATAACTGAAAAACCGGACTTCCAGATCTCTTATGCAGAATATTATGACTTAATAAAACCTTTTTTTTTTAAAATAAAGTTCAGGGCTGGTGTTTTAGTGTTCTGGTTAAGGTTGCTGCCTGTGATACTGGCATCCCATATGGAGGCTGGTTCAGGTCCTGGCTGCTCTATTTCCAATGCAGCTCCCTGCTGCTCCACCTGGGAGGGCAGAAGAGGATGAGCCAAGTCCTTGGGCCTCTGCATCTACGTCAGAGACCCAGAGGAAGCTCCTGGCTCCTGGGTTTGATCTGGCTGTTACAGCCATCTGGGGAGAGAACCAGTGGATAGAAGGATAGAAGACCTTTCTCTCTCTCTCTCTCTCCCTCTCTCTTCCTCTCTCTCTCTCACACACACACAAACACACACACTCACTCTCTCTGTAATTGTGTCTTTCAAATAAATAAAATAATCTTTTTTAAAAAATTAAAAAAAATAAAGTTCAATCCAGTTATAGAATAGTCCAGGACCTGTCGAAGGTGTAGGCTTTTATTTTTTTAAACATTTATTTCTAATCTTTTTGGATCCAATAAAAGAATATCAAACACTTGAAAAACACAGAAAGGTCTGGGAAAACAGCACTTCTAAATGCATGCTGGAAAGTTCTATTTTGGTCACCACTGTAACTTGGGTGGAAATGCCCCCTGGGCCTACAGCTGGGTGATGACTTGCTTCTCCTCGGCCCCACATGCCAGCACACTGTGTCTCAGTGAAGGAGCCTGGGTACAGCATCTATGGAAAGGGTCATTGAGAGACAGCCAGCAGACTGGTGCGAGACGGACATCTGGCGTGTGGTTAATGCATTTAGGAAGCTAATAGACTGCTCGTTGAGAATGACTTCTGAAATTGATTCCAATACGAGCAGTTGGGAGAGAAATAGGCTTTTAGGAAGGTCATTTAATGTCATAAAGAGTCTTTCTCTACAACCCTGTTAAACTGCTCAGCAGTTTACAAAGCAAATAGCAGCCCAATTTTCATCAGCTGATTAATTGAGCCTTCGATTTAAGCAAAGGCTGTGCGTAGAAACTGGATTGGGACATGCTTTTTAGACGTACCTTCTCAGGATGTGGCTTGCCTGCTGGTCTTTGCCATGAGATGGTGGCTGGGAGAAAAGTGGAAATCATCTCACTCATGTCAGGTGCTTTTTTTTGACTTTTCAGTGGCGACACACATGCTTAGTATCAGCGGCTGCACTCCTATGAAGTATACTCATTGAAATTTTCATATTAATTTTACAAGCACATTGTAAGTTCTTAGCCATGACCAAGGGCATGATTAAAGGGTCCTCAAATGTTCTCCCAGACATCACCTTTGAGAAAGAACCATATTTCTTACAAAAGTTAAGTCTATGGAGTTCCCCCTCCACACACACACACATGCACACACACGCACGTGCACACAGGATGAGGGAAGGCAGAGGTCCCAGAGAGGTTAAAGGCTCAGCAAAATCCACTCCCAGCATCACAGAAAGCTTCAGGGGCTCAGGGACAGATGAAACAAGAGAGCAGAGAACAATCTGATGAGGACAAGCCAACGCTGATACTGGTAACATGTATGCAATGGTGTCGACAATTTCTTCACATTTCTTCAATCTCTATTACTCCCCACTTCCTTTGTGTTGTCTCACTAAGTAATTACTAAGAAGTCTAAGAAAAACTTCTCTTGCAGAACGCGTCTATCCTTTTAGGGACTGCACGGAAGGGAATGGGTGAGAAGGCTGTTCTCCTGCAGAGCAAGTCTTGGAAGGAGCCGTAGCCTTTGGTAAGATAAACAAGAATATCAGAGTAAGATGTGTTTATATTTCAATGCTGTCGCTGCCAGTTGTGAATTCTGAGAGGTTTCTTCTCCTCTAAGCCTTGGGTTGCTCTTTTGAAAGGGTGAATTTTATTATCTACTTAATTAGCTGCTGTGAGTAATATGGAAATCTATCCAGCACATAGTATCTGCTTGGGACAACTTCATAACCTCTTCAACAGACAAACATAAATATTTTAAGCTCCTGGATTTAAAGCAAAGAAGAAACGCAAAAGCATTGAGTTAAAAGTAATATAGTGAATGTGAGAGCTTGCACTTGAAATACTATTTTACTAGAACTGAATGTATTCATAAATACTAGGTCAAATGACAGGTACACAAGCATTCAAACTATAAGTGCTCATTCCAGCAAGGTCGATACAGATTTTCAAGGGTGACATATACTTGCTGTGTTGTTATTTGTATCTGAACTGAGACAGTGATATTATAAACAGTTCCCTAATTAAATAAGGCCAGGGTGTGAAGACACGGCAGAACAGAAGCTGTCCCGGACAGCAATGCCGCCCTGAGCATGCCCACGGCTGGACACGGGAGCAGAAGCCACAGCAGTGCAGCAGTCCTGCTGCAGACAAAGCCCAGCTCCATCTTCCCCAGTCAGCTTTACGGCTCCAGAGAGAATGGCGCTGCCTAATACCTTATTCCGCCATAAAAAGGGGTCATCCTCAGGTCAGATCACGGAAAGCCCCTGGCTGCCTGACACTGAGTTACCAATCTTGGACGAGAAATAGTGCCCCTTCTCTTTGATTCATCCACTTAGCTGAAAGCTCTGTCTTCCTGAAACTGCTGATCAAAATTCTAAATCCTCAGCGCTATTTTAGAGCAGAACGGTTAACGCAGTACATGCATTATAACAGCGGTTGTCTCGCTCAGAGTAACACCTGCACTCACTTCTGAATGGCTCTAACATAATTTCTCACAAAAATAGCAAACAGTTCGTTAATAGCTTAGGAAATAAATGAGAAAATTTTTAAATTTTATCCTAAAACACATGCATTTTTTACATGGTCTTGTGCTTTCAAGAATGAAGACAAAGGGGTAGAAATATGCATATTCCAGAACATCCCAAAGAGAAAAAGATCAGCAAACAGACATGTCCTCACCTATATAATTTATTGTTGGATACTGTGACACTGAAGGGCAAGATTGGAAACAGCTATGCTGCTAATGGTCGTAAGCCCCGCCTAGTGCTTAAAACACGATTCCCGTAAAACCATGAGAGTGATTATATGGCACATGGACTACCTGTCTATGCCCCCAAAATTCATATGTTGAAACCCTAATCCTAATAGGAAGGCATTAGGGAGTTAAATCCCTGACAGGTGACCAGGGCATGAGAGCAGAACCATATAAATGGGATTAGTGCCCGAGAGGCAAAAATGCAAGAGGGGCCATTTTTTTTTTTTCCTTAGCCATGTAAGGACACAACAAGAAGATGTCCCTCTGCAAAGCAGGGCAAAGCCCTCACCGGACATCAGTTCTGCCAGAAGCCTAACCTTGGACGTTCAGGCTCCAGAATAAGGAAATATCCATCATTATGGAACCCAGAAAATGGAATCGTCTGGAGCTAAGACGTGAGGTTTGGTTGGGCAGACAGACATGGTTTTTCTGTCCAGTTCTTCACACTGATACACTCTGATAGGGCACTGTGCAACACTGGGCCTTTTCAGAGCTCTCAGATAATCAGCAAAATTAAAAGGGGCAGGTCTCCATGAAGCACCAATAATATCCAGACCACAGATTTTTAGGGAGGTTCAATCTTATGTCCCCACAAGTGTTTGTCTTGTGTCTGTAGCATCCTAATAGAGACAGAATCATTTTTTTTGTCCTGGGCACCTCTCCACTTGCACCATAGTCACTTTTCTGCTTGTCTTAATATTTAAAAAAAATGACAATAGATGCTGCAAATTGGGTCAATATCTAATGAGAGAGAGAAACATAGGTCGGGGGATTAGGAAAACTCCTGAATAAATACAAGGATGAGGGTACAACTAAAACTTCATGGGAGAATGGAATTAGGAGATAAGCTTGTTTTGGTGCAAAAAATTTTAAAACACCTACATTGTTCTTTCATAAAGTGCATTTTCGAAAATGTTTTGAAGACCCCTTGTATGTATAGATCTGTATGTGCCTCTGTGGGCTTTGGAGATGGTGTTTGAGAAGGTACAACAGGAACAAAGGTTGCTTGCTAGAAGGATACATGACCAGAGGGGAGTTTTTTCTCGCCCAGAAAGGAATGTGCTTTCAGATGACATTCAGCTCCAACTGTCCTGTTGAGAGGGCTGCTTGCACTAGGGATGACAAGATATTAGAGGGACACAGAGAGCCTCCAGTGTCCAGAAGCTTTCATGTGAGTCTAGAAAATGTCGTGAAAGATGGAAAAAGTCTTGGAAGACACATGACTTAAGAAAAAAAATAACTTGAATAGACTCCAGGGCTGCTTAGTGCTCGAAGTTAAGCTGCCGCTTGCAGCAGTAGCACCCAGGACCAGAGTGCTGGTTCACGTCCCAGGTGCTGCTTTTCTGATCCAGCTGCCTGTTAATGAGGATAGGCAGGCAGCAGATGGTGGCCCAAGTACTTGAACTCCTGCCACCACATGGAAGAACAGGATGGTGTTCCTAACTCCTGGATTTGGCTTGGCCCAGTTCCAGCTATTTCATTCCACCATTTTGTGGGGTCAACGCATAGGGAGAATCTCTCTCTCTCTCTCTCTCTCTCTCTCTCTCTCTCTCTCTCTCTTTCTCTTTCTCTCTCTCCTCCTCTGCCTTTCAAATAAATAAATCTTTATTAAAAATAACTTGAATGATATTAACTCTGTGGTTAAATAGCTTTAAAAAGAAACCCAAGACAGAATGGATTCAGCAAAGTTTTCAGGGAGAAATTTCTTTCAGAATGCAAAAGAGGAACTGCCACTTCCTAACGTATTTTATGAGGCCAGCATTTTGCTGACACCAAAGCTGGATAGAGGAAAACTGCAAGACA
This sequence comes from Lepus europaeus, assembly GCF_033115175.1. Lineage (NCBI taxonomy): Eukaryota > Metazoa > Chordata > Mammalia > Lagomorpha > Leporidae > Lepus > Lepus europaeus. The sequence goes on from NC_084839.1 coordinate 4,912,312, forward strand.
TTACTCACGAGCACGAAGCCAAAAGGCCTCAGTGGCAACAAACTGAATCAAACAAAACGGAAAAGACAATGCGTGATGACCACAAGTAGAGACTGTCCCCTAGATGCAAGACTAGTCCAGCATTCAAAAAATCAAAACATGCCATTCACAAAGTAGAGGAACTAAACAGAAAATATGGTTACATTGATACGTTTGAAATGTTGCCTGACAAAATCAAATGTATTCATGGTTTATGGAATTAGGGGTAAAAGAAAAGTAACTCAACAAAACATCACAGTGACAGGTAGAATACTTGTCCTCCAAGATCGCACAGAGAGAGAAGTAGATTCTCTCTCACTCTCCTATTAAATATTGTATTTCAGGATCATGGAAAGCTCAGTAACAAGACAAAAGAACTCATACAAATTGAAAAAAAAGCAAAACTCATCTTTCATAGATCACATGATTGATTACAAAGAGAATCCAAAAGAGCCTACAAATAAGTTATAGAGTTATCAGTAAGTTTAGCAAGACAAGATGATACATTATTTATACAAAAAATAATATTCCTATATGCTAGCAATGGAAAAATTAAAATGCAAATAAAAATAGTATCATTCACAACAGCACAAAATATTGAAATACCTACTTACAAAAGTCACACAACTCATGCAAAATATGTATAAGGATTTTCTTAAAAACTACTAATGCAATAGTTAAAATAAGATCTAATTAAAATGAGGTATGAATTTAATCATAGAACAGAAGACTCATTATTGTCAAGTCTCTCCAAACTTCTCTATAGATTCTAATAGCATTTTAGTATAAGTCCTTGGAGACACAGCTATATTCATTCCAAATTTCATATGGAAAGGTAAAGGAATGAGAAAAAATAAGCTTAAAATAGAAGGAGTTAGTAGGGTTCACAATGATGCCCAGACGTGGGAAGCTGTGGCTCTCACAGAAGTGTTGTGTTATACACAGAGCAGACACAGACGGCAATGGACAAGAATAGAGTCCAGAAATAATCCAGAAATGTATGGCCAATTGATTTTTATCTAAGGAACAAAGACAAGTCAGTGGAAGTGGGATTGTCTTTTTACAAATAATGCTGAAACAATTGGCTTTCCCTATGCTATACACTGAACCACAATCAATACCTTGTGCCCTATATAAAAATTAACTCTAAAAGGATCATAGAGCTAAATTAAAAACTGAAAGCTATCATTCTCTAAGCATTTTATGATTTGAATCTATATTAAAAAATACCAAATATACAGTCTATGAAAGAAAAAAAAATTGTTGTCTCAACAAAAGTAAAAACATCTACTTTCAAAAAGACACTATTTAAAAAGGATCAGACAAGTATAGACCGGGAGAAAATACTTCACACATTACATAAAAAAACTTGTAAGCAGAGTGTATAGGCTTAAGGAAACAAACTTCTCTAAGTCATGGTAAAAAATAAACACATATAAACATGTTAAACACTATCAGTCATTATAGAAGTGCAACCTAAAATGAAAATAATGTGCTACTACATATATACAAGATTGAAAAGTTCAATGGAAGTAATATTTAAAGGTATTGGGAATGCCGCCTGCGATGCTGGCATTCCATATGAGTCTTAGTTACATTCTGGCTGCTCCATATCCAATGGAGCCCCTTGCTAAGGCTCCTGGGAAAAAGAATCAAGTCCTTGGGCCCCTGCCACCCATGTGGGAGACCTGGATGAAGTTCCAGGCTCCTGGATTCTGCCTGCACAGTCTCAGGCTGTTGTGGCCATCTGGGGAGTGAACAAGCTGATGGAAGATCTCTCTCTGTCCCTCGCTCTGTAATTCTGCCTTTCAAATAAGCAAATATTAAAAAATAATCAACACGGGCACTCCCTTGACTTGCATCCTCTGGTCTGCTTTAACACAAACCAGGAGGAAAAGAAAGCTAGGCATCAGAAGCAATGGGTGGCAGGCCTATTAATGGCTGATCTGTACAGTGATCTGCCCTCAAGGAGACCCAACAGGCCAGTCCACTGCAGTGGCTTTCAATGTGGTAAGCCTGGGCTTCAGCAGAAGTCAGCTTGTGAAGAGCCCTGGCAGCTCTGCCAAGAGTTGGATCACTGGAAATGGACCTGCCCTGGAGTCGAAGGATGCCCAGGTCAGAGCCACAGATCTTATTGGCTCTAAGCTGAAAAGCCCTTCACTCAGCCCAACTTCCAAAGTGACCACTGCAGCTGAGGGGATGGTCAAGTAGGGTCAGCAACATTGCAGGCAGAACTGTAAATTTCTTGTTAGAGATGCCACCTGCCTTTACCTGGCCAGCTCTCCTCCCAGGCCAGCCAAGTAATGAAAGTCAACAGAGTGCCTTCCCCTAGGAGGTTCACACCTCCCTTAGGATATACCCCATGTGAAGAGATAGATAGGTCTGGGCCTCTTAACTTACAAGGCCTAAAACCCAACAGATTATTAGCAAGCCCCTTCTATCAGGTTCTATTTGCCTCTCAATCAGAAAAATTACTTGTAGCTTAGACAGCACCTTTCTTAGCTCCTCTAATAATGACTCTGTCCTTTGTTCTAGACCCTGTCTAGTGCACTTGAGCCTCATTCCTTTGTAATCATAACCTCTACTCTACCACCAATGGCTCTACTCCCAACCTGTGTGTACTGATGGTCCTCTTCCCCACTTCATGCTGTATAATTGTTCAGACCTGGTTAAGGCCACTCTTAGGATCATTGGTTACTATCCTCACCCTGTCTTTTATGACCTTGTCTAAATATGATCAGAGTCGGGGAACTTGGAAGGCTTCCATAGCCTTGGCAACTCATGACGACAGCCTAGGGTGGTTACTGGCGCCATAAACTAGAGTGTCAATTTGTTGGGTCAACAACAGGAGCCACTGTGCGCTTGCTCCTGATGTGGGATCTCTGTCCTTGATGTACTGTACATTTTGATTTAATGCTATAACTAGTACTCAAACAGTATGTTTCACTTTGTGTTTCTATGTGGGTGCAAACTGTTGAAGTATTTATACTAAATTGATCTTCTGTATATAAATAGAATTGAAAATGAATCTTGATGTGAATGGAAGGGGCGAGGGAGCGGGAGAGGGGAGGGTTGCGGGTGGGAGGGAAGTTATGGGAAGGGGAAGCCATTGTAATCCATAAGCTGTATACTGGAAATTTATATTCATTAAATAAAAGTTAAAAAAAATAAAAATAAAAATAAATGTTAGCTGGAAGTGCTGACAAGGGTGTAAAAAGACCAGAATTTACAAATGCTGCTAGCAGGCCTTTCTTTAAGCCATTTGGTGAAACAATTTGGCCATTTCTTACAAGGTTCAAGGTGTACTTACCAAAAGGCTTAGAAGTCCCACAAAGATATTTGCCCAAACAAAATGAAAACCCATTTTACAGAAAACTGAAAAACTTAGCACCACATGTTGGAAGATCACACAATAATATACTTTCCAACGAGAAGAGACAAATTACTGATACACCCAACAACATTCCAAATGATCTTATGCAAATTACTGGAATTTAAAAATATATATAACAAGATAAAAAACTCAAAGGTGGCTTAATGGTTTCTTTTGATTTGAAAGTCTGATCTCCTAGCATGATTACGATTAAGACATGAAGTGAGAAGAATAGGTCTTCAAGCTTCAGAACTCTACTTTTATTTATTATTTTAAAGATTTTTTATGTGCTTATTTATTTGTTTGAAAGGCAAAGTGAAAGAGAACAAGACCTTCCATCTGCTGGTGCACTCCCCACATGGACACAATAGCTAGGGATGAGCCAGGCCAACCAAAGCCAGGAGACTGGAAGTCCATCCATGTCTCCCACACGAGTGGTGGGGACTACTTCAGCCACCATCTATTGCATTCTGGGTGCATTTGCAGAAATCTAGATCAGAAAAAAGTAGCTGATACTCCAACCAGCACCCTGATAGAGGATGTGGGGGTCCCAAGTGGCAACTTAACCGAATGCTGTCCAATGCCTGCTCCAACTTGAATGTATGTTTAATTTTGAAATTACTCAAGTAACTATTTTTTCAAATAATTAATTTCCCACATAAAGAGGGTTACGAAATAACTTACTGATGGAAATTATGTGTCGGCTGGCTCTCACAGTGAACCACACCTACATCCACAGCTAGAGAGCCATTCTTCCAGACACTGGTTGTGTCAAGTTCTCATTAGTCAAATGTTGTGGTTGCCTCCAGTTATATCCCAAGCTGGGAATTAAGCACAGAAGCAAATTACTGCTTCTCATACCCTAAATCAATGATCGTAGGCAAATATGGAGAAGAGAGTCTCATTTGCAATAAATACAGGCTTCTGCTTAATTGAAAAACATATTCTGATCAATCATGTTTCAAATATAATAAAAAAGGAACAATGAAATGGAAATATAAGACAGAGATAGTACACACGGAATGATTCCTTTAGATTTAAACCCAAAAGTGGGACAGCTGGGTCATATGGTGGCTCTAATTTTAGTTTTTTAAGGAAAATCCCTACTGTTCTCCATTATGGCTATACTAATTTAAAATCCTTTCAATGAGGCATAGAGGTTTCCTTTTCTCCACATCTTTGCCAGTATTTGCTATTATTAGTCTTTGTTTTTCTATTTTATTTGAAAATCAAAGACAGAATCCAAGACAGAGAAAGATTAATCTGGCCAGGCTTCAGCCTGGAGCCTAGAACTGGATCTAAGACTTTAATGTGAGTAGCAGAGACTCAGCCATTTGACCCATAGCATGCCGCTTCCAGTGGTACAAGTCGGGAGGAAGCTGGAACCAGGAGCAGACCCAGAGCTGAAGCCAGGCACTCGCAGGGGATGTGGGCATCCAAGTAACGCCAACCACCGTGTCAGAAGCCTGCTCATATTGTGTGTTTTTCCCTTGTAGCAGCAATTCTAACTGGGGCAGTTTTCCTCACTGTAATTTTGATTCACACTTTCCCAGTGGCTAAGGATGCTGAGTATTTTTTCATAGATTTTTGGGGCATTCAAATTTATTCTTTTAAAAAGTGTTTATTCATGGCCTTTGAGCATTTTTAATTGGATTATTTGCTCCTTTTTGTTATTTTTTAAAATTCCTTCCAAGGTCTGGATATCAATCATCTGTCTAAAGAATAATTTGAGTACATTTCCTCCCAATTCTGCAGGTGTGGAACCAGCAACCTAGTGGGGAAATTAAAGCCATATTTAATTCATCTAGATGTACTTCATTTTGTTACTACTGCAATAAGCCAGAGAAATTCAAAATCATAATAATTTTGCTGGTTCTAAAATTAGTTGAGTATCTCCGAGACAGTCGTCATTGAACCAGTGGTTCAGTTTATGTTACCTTTGGCAAATCATGAGGACAGATGTGAGGGGAAGAGAGAATGATCACGTGTGGTTTCTCTGGACTCAGAGTGCATTGACTTTGCTAAGCCCAAGTCTAAAGAATCCAAAGTAAACACTTTCTCTCCGTGGTCCTCACTGCCATAGCAATAAACTGGAATTATGACGTGGGATTGAAGGCCATTTATACTTAGCTTTCAGAACTGCATTTTTAACAAGTTACTAAAAACATAATATCAACTTTTATGGAAAAGTATGAAGAAATAATGCAGACACATCATCTCCCTACCAAGCTAACGGAATGTTCTTCATCTTTTGTTTCCAAGTAAAATGGCCTTCCTCTGTCTATGCTTTCATTTTTACTTGAGAATAGGGCACAAATATGTCTCATGTTTATATAGATTTTATAATTGTATTTTAGATCTGCATGTTGTATTTCATTGTATTGAAATTGCTCAATGTACAGATCCATTCCAGTAATGTAGGATCAGATTTTATGTCTAACAATTTCATGACATTTTAAGTATTGAACAGTGAATACTTTTGCCCCTATAAAAGTATAAAATTTACAAAGCTTGATTTGTTAAGAAAAATCATAAAAATAGAACTGGAACATTATTCTGAAGACTCGGAGGAGGTTCATATATATAAATAATTTGATCAAGAAAACAACCTCACTGTCAGAAGACCATGTTTGCCATCTCTTTGAAAGCTAAAGGAAAGGGAAGGGAAGGAGGATGTGATGGGGGAGGGTGGGAAGGTGAGGTACAATTAGGGAAAAAATAAAAACATGAGGGTTGAATGTTCCCTGCAGACCTCAAAAAGCAAACTACAGAAAATTGGATCATTGATCTAAAGGACAAGCTTGGTACTCGTCAAATATGGAGAAAAGGGTAACAGGAAAACAAGAAATTGGCTTGATATGGAAGACTGGAATTCAAGCTCTCATCTAAGAATTGAAGCTTTGAATTAAACCCAGAACACTAGGACATGAGCTGAAAATCAAAACACGCTTGGAAACTTTTGTGAGGAAGTAAAATGAGATATTGCTTAAGTGAGTGGAAAGGACTCACTGCATTTCAGAAAAACTGAGTAAAACTAAACCCACTCTGCTACCCACCCCCAATATCTTGCACCTTAACCCTTGTATCCTACTAATCTCAGCAGCAGGTAGAGAGTGCTGCTCCCTGCACACCCAGTGCTACTTCATCTTTTTTTTTTTTTAAAGATGTATTTATTTGAAGGCAGAGTTACAGAGATAGAGGGAGAAACAGGCAGAAACACACATACACACACAGAGAGAGGTGGGGGAAGATAACTTCCATCTGCTGGTTCAGTCCCCAGATGGCCACAAAGGCCAAGACTTGGCCGCAATGAAGCCAGGAGCTTTTTCCAGGTCTCCCATATGGGTGCAGGAGCCCAAGGACCTGGGCCATCTTCCACTTCTTTCCCAGGTACATTAGCAGGGAGCTGGATCAGAAGTGGAGCAGCTGGGACTTGGACAGGGGCTCATATGGGGGGGTGCCATTGTTGCTAATGGCAACTTTACCCCATCAGCTGCACTGCTGGCCCCACCACCTGGTCATAACAATGCTGGTGCTTCAGGTGTGTCTGAGTGTGGAAGGAGCTTCCTCCTCCCAGGACAGGTGTATCCAGTGCGGGGAGGGGAAGGCAGCAGTCAGTGGTGAAGATTACTTTCTGGAATCCTCACGCAAGCAGTGCTGAAAATTCTACAGCATGACTGGTTCTGTAGAAAGAGGACAGTCTCTTAAGTGCAAAAATGGGAAGGCAGACATGACCCAAGCCACCCAGAGCCCCAAACTGGCTTCAGACACAGAACCGACATTGTTTACCTCTGCAGACTGGGCCTGCGCTCAGAAGTCATGCTCCACTGACAGGCTGAGGGTCGGATGCTGTGCCAGGGTATGACGACCACACAGGCTTTATCCCTGGATGCAGGTAACTGGTTCTGCCTATCCACTAAGCTAAACTCACTGAGCCGTTCTTTCTGTGCAGTCTTAAAAACTGGAGGCTAGACGACTTACCGAAATTGTAAAAAATTAAGAGATAGTAAATAATGCATGTAGAATATATATCAAGAAAATCAAGAAGGCTTGTCCTGCTCCTGTTAATGTTGGAATCCTCACAGTCACCTCTCCCAAACAAAAGCAGAGTAAAGCACAAAGTAATTTTTTGCAAAACCACAAATTAAATCTGACCTGCTTGAGTTCTTTGAAACATCTAGGAATAACTAGAATGTCCTTTGTTATGCTTTTAGACAGCGGTTAGTGTTTAAAATCAATTGTTTGAATGAACAAAATCATATATAAACATATAATTAAAAAGCCCTCATCTGAAATATTAAAACAGGCATCTCATAAATTCACTTCCCGTCATGTTGTTCCTGGTATCAGGGAGATTTTTGCATTAGGCAATATTTTAAAAAGCAAAAAGAATGAAGTAATTCAGAAGCTAATTTGAATTCAAATTCTCCCTTTCTAATTAATCAGGTGTCTTTGGCACCAGATAGACAGGAGCATCCACCTGCTTTCTGAGGTTTTAAACTGAATGGCAGAGCAGGAGAGCAAGCTAGCCACAGCTCCTCTGGTCTCAGGCAAGAGGGAGAGGCAGACAGCAAGTGGCTCTGGGGCTTCCTGCTGCTCTCAGGCAGGCCACCAGCTTTCCTCCTGGGCAGCTCATGTGCCCCTGGGGATGCCTGCACCGTGACTTGTGCTTTGCCTCCTGCAGTTTAGCACAGTCCTGATTTTGTAAACTGTCTACTTCTTAGGTTTCCCTCAGTGCCTTATTTAGTATTTTCATTTCTCTACAGCAAACACTGAAACTGCCTGGACAAAGAGATGCATTTCGTGCTCCTGATGAGCAAATCAACACCCACACATGAGTCTCTGTTCTTCCTATTTTGCCTGGGTAGCCTCCCGGACTTTAACCCAGTCACTTCGCAAGCCCCTCCCCGCCAACATACACACCTACACACACATACACACATGCACACGTACACACATACACATGAACTACCACCTATGTGTGCCTTCACTTGAGCCCTGCGATGCGTGGCACAGCATCCCACACAAGCATCCGGTTCTGCCTTTCTTACACCACAGCCTGGGCAACAAGTGCAAAACCTAGAAGGCTCTGCAAATACTGAAGCTCATTAGCTTGGGGCAGCACACCTTCCCCTGTCATAGCACATCTCCCTGCTTCTACACTGCCCCCGTCCCCTTCCTTACCCACGTGAGTTTCTCTTCCCGTCTTCATTGATGACAGGTGGCATTCTGTGTGGGCAGCAGTTCCCTGTTGGACTTCTTGTTTCTGTAACAGACATAATTGAAATTAGAACAATGACACTAAAAGCAACTCCCCTGTTTCTTATCTGCCCCATTCAGTCTGTCTGGGAGGAATGTGTTTCTACTAGCTTGACTCCACATTGTTTCTCTATCCTCCCTTGATGTTGCTTGATCGTATCCCTTTACAATGGAGTCCATTCTGTAAGCCTGCTGCCCGATTCCTGCATTTCTGATTTCAGCTGTTGAGTCCGCCCCAGGTCTCACCTGGCCAGCATCCCCTTACACTTCCTGTCCAGCTGACTTTGTTGTGGTGCCCACAGATGGGCCTGATTAGAATCCATTCAGCTCCCTGCGCTCTGCTGTCTCCTGGGTTTCCACAGTTTAGGGCCCCCTCACCAATGCCCAGAGTTATTCTAGCATTCACTTTCTTCACATGGCAACTTTGGATCTCCCAAGTTCCCAAGTCCATTTGTCGGGTGCCATTGCCATGGGTGGACTTCAGTATTTCCCGTTGGGTGACTATCTCTTACACCTTCTGATCTTCCTGTCTTCATAGAGACTTCCACACTGGTGTGTTCATCTGAACTGGTTTCCCAAGCATAAAGGTTAATTTTAGTCTCAATGCTAGAGGATGTGCTGTACTTGACTCTGACCATCACTTTCTCTTTACTGAAACTCCCGTTCCTTTTGACATCCCCAGAGGACTTCCCCTGGGGTTCGTCACACCTCTCCTACATCTCACCTCTTTCCATTGCCTGTTCCAGCTCCAGTGCTCTTTTAGGCTCACACAGCATGTTCTCCAATCCATTATCTGCCCATCTCATGTGGTTTCAGATTCCTCTCCACTCTTCTGACTCCTAGATGGAAATCTCCAAGCTACACCTGTTTCTGAGTAGGAGCTATACAAATCTACTTGCATGTTTCTTAACTCCCAATCTCAACTTGGCATCCTATTCTGCCAGTTCCTTGTGTAAGTATGGGCATAATTTCCTGGGATAAAGCTCACAGAATACTTACTCCACAATCTTGGTCACGTCAGGTCTAGCTTGTTAAAAATGGGAAAATACCACTGAATAAATGACACCTTACTTCTCATAACCTGTCCAATAGATAGTGAAATAATAAGTCCAGAAACCAGCCAAAGCATACATGAACTAATGTTTCCTATGTGCTCAACAAGTTCTCTGACAGCAAGGGTTCTGTTGAGTAGGAGCAATACAGGCCCTGCTGGATCTGACAGGGTCTCTAGGTGGAGTTGCTATAACAAAGTTCCATACTCTGGGCAGCTTGAACGACATAAATTTACATCTCCAGGCTCTGAGGACTGGAACTCGATGAGCAGGACACCAATGTGGAGAGGTTCTTGATTCGATCATCTTCCAGGTTATGGCCCCATGCAAGTTCTCTTTGAAGCATCCATGCAAACAGAGCATGACTTCCTCTTTCTTCCTCTTTTTAAGGACGTTTATCCTAGCATCCAATGTCTATTCTAATGGTTTCATCTAATCTAGTTGTCCCACAAAAAGCCCACTTGCAAATACCGACACATCAGAGATTGGGATTTCCGTAACAGAGTTTTGTAGCACTTCCATTCTGGAAGTCCATGCTGTAGGGGCTGTTATACAGAAGAGGCTGTGCTCAGAGTTAGAGCTGAGATTTTAATAATGCCATCGGGCTTCTATGAGAGGTGAAACCTGGGTCCTGGTTAGACTGTGTCCTGTGAGAATCTCATTAAAAACCCTGTATATTCAGTTAGTTGTCAACATATATGCTAGAAAGTGACTGGTAGGAGCACGTGTCAGTCATTACTAGGGTTTAGAAGAAAGAACCAAAGGATGTTAGAAATCCAAGAATGGAGGCCGGCGCTGCAGCTCACTAGGCTAATCCTCTGCCTTGCGGCGTCGGCACACCGGGTTCTAGTCCCGGTCGGGGCACCGATCCTGTCCCGGTTGCCCCTCTTCCAGGCCAGCTCTCTGCTGTGGCCCGGGAGTGCAGTGGAGGATGGCCCAAGTGCTTGGGCCCTGCACCCCATGGGAGACCAGGAGAAACACCTGGCTCCTGGCTTCGGATCAGCGCGGTGCGCCAGCCGTGGTGGCCATTGGAGGGTGAACCAACGGCAAAAGGAAGACCTTTCTCTCTGTCTCTCTCTCACTGTCCACTCTGCCTGTCAAAAAAAAAAAAAAAGAATGGGGTTTCTAGGAAAAAAGCAATGTTGCTATTAACCACAGACTCAGAAGTCTGGAATTGGGAAATGGAGATATCTAACTTTTAAGAGGTTCCGCAAGCCACACATTCAATCTTGGTTTCTAACTTAAGTTCTAAAGCCATATTCTTTCTCACTCTAGGACGTAGACCTTGAGTATCCCTGAAATAATCCTGGAGGAATATATTTAAAATTAAGAAATGGAACATTTTCTTTGGAAAGCTTTTTACATTTCCTGTCTGTCTGCTCCAGCAAATAAAATCATATCCAAAGTCTGTTCCAGCTGTGGAGCATTGAATTATCCCCCAGTGGTCCACACCAACTCCACTCACCATTTCACAACCAAACACAAATTTCTTCCTGCATCCTCTCCTGCTCCTTCTGCCCCGAGCATGCATTTTACTAGATGTCTTCTAGAGCCTCTGCAATACTCAGTGGAGGAGTCACAGTGGAATAGGAGGCAGCCCTTGCCTAAGGGGTTTGAAGTCTATCAGAATAGATAAGATGTGGCCACAGAGAAATGCAGAAAACTATATTTTTAAAAAATACCCCAAGAAGAGGAAAAGTCAAAGTTCCAGTTTATGGCAGAAAGAGATTGGTCCTAGTTAGGATACGGGGATTTCATAGGACAATGATATTTTACTTTGCTCTTGAATCTATTCAAGAAGAAAGAAATATAGAAGTCATACCAAGTGATAAGGAAAACATAAACCAAGCATCAGAGGTAGAAAAAAAAACACAAATATTGTAATGTTTGCATCAACATCATCATAGCAATAGTGGGTGGATTATTTGGCTAGATGAACAGTGTGTATGAAGATCAGAGTAAAGTACGGATTAATAGGATTTTTGAGGCATTACTGACTGTGAAAAGCAGTCATTGCTAAGCTAACATGTTTGGATTTCACTGAAGAGAAAAGAAGTTAGGGATACTTCTATTAGAGTACAAATATGGTCTGATGATGGTAGTAGGTTAAATCAAGGGAGAACAAAATAGTGTCTCGTAAATGTCATGGCTGGTCTGCATTCCCAAAGTTGTGGAGTAGCCAGCATAAAATAGTACCGATGCTTATGTGTAGTCAGAATGGGAGGAGTCTTAGGTGTATGAAAGGCCACTGAAAATATGTCACAGCTCCTAGTAGAAATGGATTGTCCTACTACAGAAAAATCGAAGGATGGTTGGGATCCTAGACCAAGTTGAATGCAAACAAGATTTGATACTGGGCATCAGGTGGACAAGTTGCTGTGTGACATGTGAACTTGAGTGGCATCATTGTCATAGATACAGATGACACCAGGATTCTAGCTCTCTCCTGCGAAAGGTGGGCCAGGCTTGCCTGCATCCTGACCTTCACAAGCTACATCAATAGAAGACGACCTGTGAGGTATCAACCTGCCCCACACTGTCCAGGGCTGCTCCATCTGCAAGTGCTGGATAAATACATCAGGAGCACACAGGTGGGACTTGGAGTTAGTTGCTCACCAAGCTTTTGAGGAGGCATCAGAACATCAAGCTGGGTTCCTTTTTAACAAGGCTGGGAGCAATAAGCCTTACAAGAGGGGCGTGTGTGTGTGTGTGTGTATGCAAGCTCATGATATCTCCCAGTGTTCATGTTGAGGGAGGAGAGGAGTTTTCAAACCCCAGCTACGGGGTCTTCTCATGTTGGCACATTTAGGTTACAGTTTCTGAAACAATAAGGGACCATGACTGTGATAATCAGGGTAAACTCTGACACTAATAGGAAGAAATGCTGTGCGTAAAGACTGACTCAATCTGTTATTAAAGCAAAGACCTCTTGCTGCTACCCGTGGCCAATCCTCCCCTCACAGACCTGAGGGGCAACCACAGTGAGGCCAGGTTCATTTCCCTCCACCTCCGGCATTCACCGAGTCTGTAGTCTCTCAAAGTAATTTCACAGCACCTGCACCAACATCCTGCTGCTCATGTAATGAGCTCAATGTTTGCATTCCCCCACTGATATGTTGGAGCCCTAACTCTTACTGTGGCTGTATTTGGAGAAGGAGTTTCTTAAGAAACAAGGTTAAATGAAGCTCTAAAGGATGGCCTTGAATAGGTAAGACTAGTGTACTTATAAGAAGAGGTGTCAAAGAACAGTGTCTGTCTCTTCCTCGCATTACGTTACATGCACACAGAGAAGGGGCCATGTGAGTAGAGGGTAGCATGGTAAGATGACTTCCCAAAGTTAAAAAGGAGAAGCCCCAGAATGAAATATACTTTGCTTGCATCTTGAGTTTAGAGTCCCAGCCTCAGAACTGTAAGAAATTAACTTCTATTCTTTGCCATGCTAGAAGCTTAATACAAATGTTGAAATAAAAATGGAGTTTTCCTAATTCTGACTTTTTGCCTTTCGTTCATACGTAAAAACCACAGTCAACATTCAGAGGCCAATGCATACCATACATCATATTGATGGTACATACACTTTCTTTTTTTTTTATTTTTGACAGGCAGAGTGGACAGTGAGAGAGAGAGACAGAGAAAGGTCTTCCTTTGCAGTTGGTTCACCCTCCAATGGCCTCTGCAGCCAGCTTACCGCACTGATCCGAAGGCAGGAGCCAGGTGCTTCTGCTGGTCTCCCATGCAGGTGCAGGGCCCAAGCACTTGGGCCATCCTCCACTGCACTCCCAGGCCACAGCAGAGAGCTGGCCTGGAAGAGGGGCAACCGGGACAGAATCTGGCGCTCCGACTGGGACTAGAACCCGGTGTGCTGGCGCCGCAAGGCGGAGGATTAGCCTAGTGAGCCGCGGCGCCGGCCATCTTACATACACTTTCAACTGATCCCAGGTAAGACCAAGGACATGGTGGAGAGGAGTATGACATCAACCCACTCCAAGAAAGTTGCTTCAAGGAAGAGTGACGGGGCATCATCTTAAGGTAATGAGAGTAACAACTAAGGAAAAACTACTTGACACAGCCATTCATTCACTGCTATTGCCTGGGACAATGCAGACGCTGCAGCCTCTTGTGCAGCTCCAAACCCTACTCCAAATGCATTGTAGTCCCCGGAGTCACACAATGGGGTGGTGAGAAATTATGAGGAAAAAATTGTAGTCAATGGTTTGGAGATATTTGTTGATCAAAACAATAGCAACGGGAGGCAAGAAGAAGAAGAAGAATGTCTCTTGGGGTAAAAAATAGAAAATGGCTTCAACCTGTATGGGTAGAAGCTGTGGCAAATCAGACCTTTAATATTTAAAAGGAACAAAAATAAAACAAAAACTACATAGTATTTTTAGCACAGATTCTAGTATAAGGTAAAGAAATATGTAGCTATATACATCCAGAAGCTGTATTCATCAAAAATACCTCAGCTTTAATATTTTTCTTTTGAAAAGTCTTTATCTCTTTGAGGGAAGATTTCAAAGACCTTCAATTACCATATTTTAAATTCAAGTCACTTCTGCCATCATGATACAAGGACTTTATCAAATGTCTGCAAAAGCACCAAGGAAGAAAATCTCAACGGCAAAGATTGCCCTTGCACTGAAATGTTATGGCTATTTTTGGATCCTTTCTCTAATTAATAATCAGCACAAAAATCAAATCACTTAGAGGTGAAGCTCACCTCGTGTTTTCCTTAGTAATCAGAAATTGTATAAAATACAAAAATATTCATCTCTGAAAAGCCGGCACTTTTCTGAATTGTGAATAAATCCTGTTAGGCTGCAACATGAAGGACACAGATGTGCTTTCACAAGGGCAGCTTCCTTTGGCTTCCCGAGTCTTCTTCGTTCGACTGTGCCTTTACGTCAGTGTCTGTAAGACACTAGGGTATTGTGTCTTTGATCGCAGTGTTAGGCCCTAAAAGATCTTTTGGCCTCTACTTTTAGTAAAGGGTGAACGCTCTTTCCTGGGAAAATGCATCCCGGTAAACCAGCTGCCTTTCAAGTCAACACAGAAGGGATCGTTTTCAGGCTGCCTAGATAACAAGCTTCCATTTTCCCTTTTCTTACAGTGGTATGGCCGGATAGCACTTAAGTGATACAAAGGGCTTCTCCTGGGCTATATTACCTTGAAATGATTAAAACTCAATGCATTATTGTAAACACAGAGATGTTCTGATTTTGGTAGCAGGAGGGCTTCAAAGTGGAAAGACAAGAGTGTCGTCAAGGTAACACGAGAGGGCTGGCCCCGTGACTGATGGATCTAGCTGGAAACCAGCACCTTACTGCAGGATACAAAAGAACTGCACTGGCCAAGGTGCCTCAGATCTCAAGAGTCGATCTCTACCATCAGCTTCTCCTGTATAATGGACACAGTCAGCTCCAAGTCCAAGCAAGGGAGAAAGAACAA
This sequence comes from Lepus europaeus, assembly GCF_033115175.1. Taxonomy (NCBI): domain Eukaryota; kingdom Metazoa; phylum Chordata; class Mammalia; order Lagomorpha; family Leporidae; genus Lepus; species Lepus europaeus. The sequence goes on from NC_084839.1 coordinate 4,927,462, forward strand.
TGCCTCCCAACTCAATTTATTGAGGGATTTAAATGTCTACAAGCTCAGGCCCACAAGCTTGTCCTAGCACAATAGAGATGTTTGGGTGCTTCTCTCTTACTAACCTCAAAGGTTCACTTCTCACTGGCTTCTACCTCTTGTCCTTAAGAGGAGTATAGACTCACCTGTTAGTTATGTCCTAGACAGATTCTTGAAAAATAAGCTCCAACTGTGAAGAGGGGCCATTGTTTTCCTTTCTTTTGTTCTTTTTTTTTTTTTTTGACAGGCAGAGTGGACAGTGAGAGAGAGACAGAGAGAAAGGTCTTCCTTTTGCCGTTGGTTCACCCTCCAATGGCCGCCGCGGTAGCGCGCTGCGGCCGGCGCACCGCGCTGATCCGATGGCAGGAGCCAGGTGCTTCTCCTGGTCTCCCATGGGGTGCAGAGCCCAAACACTTGGGCCATCCTCCACTGCACTCCCTGGCCACAGCAGAGAGCTGGCCTGGAAGAGGGGCAACCGGGACAGGATCGGTGCCCCGACCGGGACTAGAACCCAGTGTGCCGGCGCCGCAAGGCAGAGGATTAGCCTGTTGAGCCACGGCGCCGGCCTCTTTTGTTCTTTTATTCAGTTTTATTTGTCTTCCTGGTGGTGCTTTCATCTGTGTCCCCATCTTCAATGCTCAGTTTTCTAGTTATCTGGACTTTTATCAAGTGTCTTGAACCTTGGTGTGTTCACCTAGTTTTCAGACCCTGTTCTCACTCCTCCCCAGCATTCTTTACTTCCCAGGGGCCACTCCAAAAGCCAAAGGACAAACCTGATGGTCCAACCAACAGACAGAACTCTTCCAGGTCCATTTCCACAACCATCAGGAGTAAACAGTGGTGTTGGAAGCCCCAGCCAAGCAAGGGCCAGCCTACTTCTCAGAGGGTAGAAATAATGAATGAAAATGCATTACAGACCAGCCAGGAAAGATATGTGGCCAAAAGAAGTTTAAAAAAAAGTTCAAATCCTGGAACAGAATCTCTGGAATGGCAAGGTTGGTTGTTATTTTTGTTTTCCCACTCCTATCTTTCCCAGGACAAATCTGACATTAATTTCTACCATGTACTATGTCCATGTGTGCTAACTTTAAGATGGGATGTGTTGACTCATCTGATGACATGGCTGGGGAAAGTTGAGACAAGGTGCACTATCTAGGTGGCCATAAAGTCAATCAGCCAAATTAAGACAAATCTGAGAGTGAAAGGGAGTATGGCTAATAATTATACTTAATGACCTGTGTGTAATCAAAATTCTATAATATAAATGTATTAGTATTTGAAAAGCCCTAGAATTGCCCTAGGAAAATGAGTTGTTTTACTTCCTACTAAAGATATTTGTAGGAGGGGCTCATGTAGTAGGAACATATGGGTATTGTTCATGTCCCAGCTATTCCACTTCGACTTGGCCTGGAAAAAGCAGAGGAAGATGGCCCAAGTGCTTGGGCCCCTGCATCTGTATGGGAAACCCAGATGGATCTCCTGTTTTCTGGACTCAACCTGGCTCACCTCTGACCATTGTGACCATCTGAGGAGTGAAACAAAGGATGGAGGATCTCTCTCTCTCTCCCTCTCTCTCTCTCTGACTTTCAAATCAATAAATGTTAAAAACAGAGCAAAAAAACTAAGAGGAAATCATTCCTCCTCCAATCTATACTTCAAGTGTTCAAGTGAACTTCATAGTAACAAGCATAGTAACATAGTAGCAAAAAAAAAAACATAGATTACATATCATTTTTGAGGCACCAACTAGTGCCAATTTAAAGGTGTGGCAAACTGTGATGAATTGAAGTTGAAATACAGGCTTTCAGAAGGCCAACTCAAAAATGAAAAATAGACCCTCTCTCCCATTCAGGGGCAGCTAGCCCTCCACTCTCAAACAGTTGTAGTTCCATCATTGTGTCGGGTAAGATAGTTGCAGAAGCTGCCTGCGAGGATGGGACCAATTGCCATGCATCCTCAGAAAGGGAAAAATGATAGAAGCCACATACAAGGCCCTGGTGTGGTGTGGCTCCTAGCCATACGTGTATCTGTCACCCCAACATGTGGAAAGGTGATTCACATAGATGGGACAAGATTAAGCGTGTTCTCTGGTGGAATTCAACGCTCTCAATGACAAAAGCTACCATAGTAACGATAACAGGTACCATTATAGACACCAAGCTGTATGCATTCCAGATCATCTCAAAAGTTCCTGGCCTGCCTACAACTGCTGCCACGGTGTACTCTGATTCCTACATGTATAAATCCACAGATGTGACAAGCGTGCCACCCACTAGCTGAGTTGCTCACGAACAAGCACAGTGTAAGAGACTGTTAGCATGGTTGCGACACACACTAGTCATGGCTGCCATGCCAAAATGCGCACACAGATGGGGTAGGGGAGTATTAGATCACAGGCATCTGTTTTCTCATAGTTCTGGGGGTCGGAAGTCCAAGGTGTGGGTGTCGGCCACATCCTCACACGGCCATTGCTCTGTGCTGAGCATCCCTGGCAGGTCTCTGTGTGCCCAACTCTGCTCTTCTTGTAGGGACACCAGCCAGAGCAGGGAGGGGCTATCCTAATGGCCTCATTTTAACTTAGTCATCTCTTCCAATGCCCCATCTCCAAATACAGGCACATTCTGAGGTCCTAGAGGTTAAAGCTCCACCAAACGAGGGAGGAGGGAAGGTACACAATTCAGACCCTCTCAGTGCCTGAGATGAAATGGAATTTTTATCTGAGTCTAAAATCTGTGTTTTCTTTCTGTTATCTGACTACAGGTACTAGAGGCAGGTACTTTCTCAATGCTTTGAGAGAAGCAAATTTTCCAGCAACTGTATCTCCTAAGAATTTTCAGCACAGTGGAGGAGAGCAACAAATCCACAACTTACTATTTGGTGAAAGAAAATATGATCCTAATTAAATATGAAAACTCAGAAGATGTACAGTATAGTGGATCGTAACACTGCCTCTGATGTTGGAATCTAGTTTGTAATTCAGTTGCAGATGAAACTATATGAGACTACAACCAATTCATTCAAACACTACATGTTGAAAGCTCACCAGGTGCCATGCATTGTTGTAGGATCTTGGGAGCCTCATACCCCTGTTATTACAGTGATCACTCTGAGCAGCGTCCAGAAAGCAAATGGGGGATCTGTGCAAACTACCCAAAGTTTCCTATTATCCTTATACGGAGTCTGTGTGATTAATCCCAATTTGTTGATTAAAATATTGTTTTGTTTGTTTGGTTTTTGACTATAGGTAATTGAGCATGGTTTATAGTGGAAAATGTACCATATTTTTAATTCCATCAAAGAAATAAAGTAATGTTCAGAATTAAAAGTAGGATTGACCAAATCATCAGAGGGAAGCTTTTTGATCAAGTAGTTTCTAAAGATCAATTAATACAGACTTCAAATTTGGCTCCAACTATAGAAGAGAAGCAATTGGACAAAAGATAAGAGATCTTAGAGATAAATGATCTGAAATTGCCCTGGAAAATCTGATCTGATTCTATATCGAGGTCTCTGCCTCTGGCTCTCTTCTCCAGGTCAGACTCCCGAGGGCTTTCAGCACTAAACACATCGCTAAGGCATCAGATGGGTAAGGGACTCACACACACTAGACCCACCTCGCCCAGCAATACAAGGCCATGGGATTCCAGAGGCTTCTACGTGTCTATTCAGGCTTCTCTGTTTAGAAACAGACACCAGGAGTGAGGGAAAGTGTGTATGTCTCTCTGGGTCGCGCTGTGCAGATCACAGCCGTCGCGTTTTCTGTGGCTTTAAAGATGTGGAATGCAGGCAGGTTTGCAGAGCTTCAGGCAGGACGCGGAGCCCAGCTCAGGCGGGCGTGAAACCCAGCCAGGGAGCACAGCCCTCTCCACGGTTGTCATGACAACCTCCTCGTTCTTCCCATTTGAAGCATGTACGCTTCTTTCTTCCAGATGCAGTGTTTACTTGGTGTCTACTGGGACACTGTAATTTTTTATAGAAATACACAGTTGGAAGCATACTGCGTTGGAATTCACCGTCTTCCCTGAGATCCCTGTGTATGAATCCGTGCTAAGACAACGCACAGCTACCACAAGCCTGCCTCTCGTGGCAGGCAAACCCGTCGTATCTCTTCTGGGAGCTCCGTCTGCTCATTTAACAGTACAGAGAGGCCAAAGGATGTAAAATCATAAGCCGCATTCTTAGTCCTGTCCGGACCAGCCACCCCAGTTCTGATTAAATCCGTTTCTTTGTTTTTTGTGCTGTTGAAAAAAGAGGTCCTAAACTAATTTATCGGGGGAGAGCCTTTTCTCTTTAAAATTCCACCAAGAACAGGTTTCCGTACCCAACAGATGGCCCCTTCTTGCTGATGAACCTGGCTGGTCCTGGAACCCCGCACTGGTGTACCCGCCTGCCCTGGGATCCAGATGCCTGTCCATTTGTCCTCATCCATTTCCCTATCTGAGCGTTTACTTATCCGCCCGCACTCCTCCAATGTTGTGTTCTCACAAGCTGGTCAGCCAGAGCTGTATTCAAAATAAAATTATAACTTACAAGATAGGCCCTGATTTCTTTAATTATTGAATGTAAACTAAGAGAATAATAATCAAGTAATATAGGAAAGACCAACACACACACACACACACACAAGAAAAAGCACAAATGAAAATCATGTGGACTTTCATTCAAAATATTCACCTCTGTCAAGGAAGAGCTAAATTCAGAGACACAAGAAGTTAGATGTAAAATAAACAATTTCACAGGAGATGAAAAAATATACTTGCAAAAGTCAGCAAGGAAGTGAGACAGAAAATTAAAGGCATGGAGGTGAATGTCACATTGGGGACAGCACAAAGAGAATGTGCGTGGCAGGAGCCATGAAAGGGAGTGGGTAGTAACAGAGTGGAGAAGTGATGGAGATTTTTAAATCATTCCAAAGATTGCGAGTAATAATTACAGAAGATTAAAAGTCCACTACACATGCAAGTAGTGTCTCGGAATCATAGCGAAATACATTTAACAGCAACTAAAACACAATCGATAAAGAAAAGCATTAACCTCATAGCATTTGAGAGGAAAATGGTTATTACCATTATATTGAACACTAAGGGTCATAGCAGACACCCTGGCCGATTGAATATTTTTAAAGAAATGTGTTACACGTGATATTTGCTGTCAGATTTTTACCTGAATCAAGAGGATTTTAATGTATAGTTTCTCCTCATTCTAATCTTCTGAGTTTTTTGTTTAAATCACATATAAAGGTCGAACTTTATTAAATGCTTTCATATGCCTCTCTTGAGATCCTCATGTGATATTTCAGTATTTATTCTACTAGTCTATTAATATATTGATAGAATTTTCTAATACTAAGGTATCTTATTTGAGGAATAAGATGTGCTTAATAATTTGTTTTTATATACTATTTTATTCAATTGGATGATATTTTATTATTCCTTCTCTGTATATTTTTGCTTTACAACCTGCTTAGGCTATTTTTAGTCTTCACAATCGGTTTCTTTCTATTCAAGTTTGAAGGGCATTTTTTCCTCTAGTCGCATCACCCTTCCTGTGTCTGTGGGAGAGTTTTAATAGACAATACTTTATTTTTTAAAGATGAATAATTTATTTGAAAGGCAAAATTACAGATAGAAAAAGAGAGAGAGAGCGTGTGCTTCCATCCACTGGTTCACTCCCCAGATTGCCACAATGGCTGGAGCTTGTCAGGTTGGAAGCCAGGAGCCACAAGATTCTTCCAGTTCTCCCATGTGGGTATAGGGGCCCAAGCACTTGGGCCATCTTCCACTGCTTTCCCAGGCATATTAGCATGGAACTGGATGGAAAGTGGAGCAGCCAGGACTTGAACCACGGCCTATGTGAGATGCCAGCACGGCAGGGGTCAGCTTTACCTGCTATACCACAGTCCCAGCTCTGACAATAGATTATTGACATGATAGTATTTTTCTCTATTTTAGAAAATATATTCATTCTATTTAGCTATAGCTCTATGTCAGAAAAACAAAGTATTGAGGGGTGAATGTTATAGTGCACCAGGTTAAACTGCCACTTTGGATGCCTGCATCCCATTTTGGAGCGCTGGTTCTAGTCCAAGCTGCTCTGCTTCTGATCCAGCTTCCTGCCAATGTGCCTGAGAGGCAGCAGATGGTGGCCCCAGTGCTTAGATCCCTGCCACCCACATGAGAAACCCAGATGAAGTTCCAGGCTCCTGGCTTCCACCCGACTCAGCCATGGCTATTGTGGTCATTTGGGGAGTAAACTGGCAGATGGAAGACTCTTTCTCTCTCTTCTCTCTCCCTTCCCCCCTCCTCTCTCCTTCTCTCTCTCCTCACTCCCCAACTTCAAATAAATAAATAAATCTTCAAAGAAAAGGAAATCATTATAAGTGATTCAGTGAGTGTTGATCCATTTTAGACACTCCTGTAACCACAGCAGTGAAGACAGATCTCGCCGCCCCGGAAAGTTTCTCCATGCATCTTTTGCAGGCAAATCCCCTTCCTCTCCACTCTCAGGCACCACTGATCTGCTCTTACTATGGACTAGTTTCGTCTTTTACAGGGTTCCTATTAATGGAATTGCATGGTATGTGTTTTTCCTGTCTGGTCTTTCATTTAGCACAATGATTTTGAGACAGACCCATATTGCTACGTGGAGTGGCAATCTCTTCTTTTTCATTGTTCAGTACTATTCCACCACATGGATGTACCACACCTGGTTTACAAAGAACATTGCAATCCAAGTTTTGGGTTCTCATGAATAAGTCTGATGCAAACAGTAAAGTATGAATCTTCCAGTTTGTCCAGCACCATTTCTTGAAGTTGTTCTCTGTTCGTCATTTCAATGTGTGCTGAAAATCCACGGACCAAGTATGGCTGTATCTGTTTCTGAATGTTTACTTCTAGCCAGTTGTTCTGTATTTCTGACCCTGAACTCCCCATTGTGTCATGCTGTCCTGACTACTGTGGCAATATGTTCCTCCAAATTTGTTTTACAGATTCAAAACTCTTTTGGTGGTTTTTACATGATTTTCATTTTCATGTGTATTATAGAACCTTTCAGTTGCTACAAAGTGTCTACTGAGATTTTTGTTTAGATGAGATTAAATCCATCTCAACGTTGGGATAATTGACATCCTGACAATATTGAGTCTTCCCGTACAAGACCTTAGCACAATTCTTTATGCAATCAGGTCAGGTCTTATTTAATGTTTCCATCCTATTTATGATGTCATTCCCACTTTCAATTTATAACTCTGGCCCACATTTTTAAAATATCCTAATTGGATCATGGGCTTTGTGACTGTTATAAATATGCTAAATTGTGCTTTGAAAAGTGCATAGAAGCATCTAGAAACTCAATGGCTTAATATTCTATTTGTTTGTGTCTTACATCCTGATAAAATCGAGTTTTAGTTCTGGAAAACATGTTGTTCAAGGTCTAAAGATGTCTACAAACAGGATCAAGACATCACTAAATAAAAACAGCTTTTACCTCATCATTGCTAGTTTTTCTATTTTTTTGTTGTTGTTGTTTGTTTGTTTGTTTGTTTTCCCTTATTACACTGACCAGGTCCTCCAGTTCTATTGAGAATGGATATGAATTTTGTCAGATGACTCTGTATATAGTAAGATGACCACATGTGTTTTTCTTTATTTTATTAATGTTATAAAACCTTATATTTGGGGCCGGTGCCGCGGCTCAATAGGCTAATCCTCTGCCTTGTGGCACTGGCACACCGGGTTCTAGTCCCGGTTGCCCCTCTTCCAGGCCAGCTCTCTGCTGTGGCCCGGGCGGGCAGTGGAGGATGGCCCAAGTCTTTGGGCCCTGCACCCCATGGGAGACCAGGAGAAGCACCTGGCTCCTGGCTTTGGATCAGCGTGGTGCGCTGGCTGCAGCATGCCGGCCGCAGCAGCCATTGGAGGGTGAACCAACAGCAAAGGAAGACCTTTCTCTCTGACTCTCGCTTTCTCTCACTGTCCACTCTGCCTGTCAAAAAAAAAAAAAAAAAACAAAAAACAAAAAACAAAAAACAAAAAAAACAAAAAAAAAAAAAACCAAAACCCCTTATATTTGAATGTTGAATCAACATTGTATGTCTGGAATTAACCTCAACTAGTTACATCTAAAATATAACACATTTTTAATGTATCTATATATTCACTAAGATATATTTCTTTATCTTCCATGGGATACATCTAATTATCTTCTTTTGGATTCCAAGTCACAGGACCTATATTTACTTTCCAAGTTGTTGCTCTCCCCCATCTAAATTTGCTAAATGTGAATGCGTCTGTGTGTGTGCATATATAAATGGACATTTAAAGTTCCTGGAAAATGTAATGAAAAATGAGTTACTGTACTGCAATTTTTAAAAAATGTGTAGTTTTCATAACATCCATTTTCCCCCAGGTTTTCTTATATTCCAATTATAAAAATATCAAAAATGCTTACGTGCTTGGCTTTTTATCTTGTACCTTCCTCTTCATGATTTTGATTGTGTTTAGAATTTTTCCCTTATTTATCCTATTTGTTATTTATGAATTGTCTCCATATAAAGTTTTAAGTTTTTGTCTAGCTCTTGGACTCTGTTGAGCATTAGTTTTGAACACATTCCTCCTTTCCATTAACATTGTTGCTGTCTTTCTAATAGCAACCCCTAGATGGATATTTTTGGCTTTTCTGTTTTCTGTTACATTTTGTTTCTATATTTTCACTTTTTATGGGTTTTTAAAAATATTTCATTTATTTCGTTATTTGAAAATCAGAGTGACAGAGTGAGAGCAGTAGGCAGAGAGAGAGAGAAGGAGGGAGAGAGAGAGAGAATCTTTCTTCCACCAGCTCACTCTCCAAATGATCACAACAGTCAAATATGGGCCAGGTTGAAAAGACACCAGAGCTCCATCTTAGTCTCCCATGCGTGTGGCAGGAACTCAAGCTCTTTGGCCGTAGTCCACTGCCTTCCCAGGTGCATTAGCAGGGAGCTGGTTTGACACTAAGACGGGATGCCAGCGTTGCAAGCAGAGGCTTAACCTGCAGTAATGCTCCAGTCCTGACTCAGTTTCTAGCTCTCTCCTCTTCCTCAGTGTCCTTATAAAATATTTTATACCTCGTGGATCTTGTCTGTAGCCATACCACTTTTAATAAATTCTTCCATTAATATTTTCATTTTAACTACTGCGTTTTCCAAACTGCCTCCTTTTCCTTACTTTTTGCCCATGTGTTTCTCCTTCAAAGGTACAATATTCTCCCTAAAATAGTTCACTATGTATTCCTAATCTCTTTGCTTTCACAACTGCACTGTATGCCAAACAGGGCACTCCCTTAGCTGCTCCTTCCTGGACACGTTTTGTTCCTCCGTGTCTGCTTTCTTGTCTCAGATTTGGAGGCCTTGGCTGAGGTGCAGGCCAGAGAGGAGGGTAGGGAAGGATGAGTTCTCCCCGGCCTCAGCTATAGGAAGTGAAAAAATGCATGCTGAGGTTGCCTCTGTGACACCAGCCCTCCTCTCACCAGTACCCGGGCGGCAGTTGAGGTCTGGCAGCTGTCGGAGTACTTCCACACCCGCTGTGGATCACATTTCCTTTTTTTTGGCTGCCACTGAAGCCCTGACCAGGTGGCATGTGGTCAGTGTCTTCCCAGGACCCTCTGACTCCTGGCCCCACTGTGGCATTGGGTCCTGTTATCTTGCTCTTATACACACACAAGGGTCACAACACACATACAGTCTCAGGGGATTTTAATGATCTCTACTTAGTTTGTTGCGTCTCAGGGCACTAATGCTCTCCCTTTCTGTGGCATCTCCATGAATGGTTTAGGGAGATGAAGTGCGTATCTCTCTTTGTTGGGCTTTTTTGCAATGTACAAGCAAATTTCTTCTCAATATGTTCCTCACTGGCCTGCTGTTTAATTTAGATGTGACATTGCGCCCCAAGTTCCAATGTTTTTAGCTTTACTCAGCTCTTTCTTTGCTGTCTTCTTTCTTCCTATGTTGTATGTGAAACTCCCTTTTCTAGACTGCACTGGGACTTGGAGTCAGAACCTGGATTCAGGATTTGCCATGTCATTGTCCAGCTGCGTGATCCAAGTGCAGAACTATACTGGCAGGTGAGTCTCTGTGGGTGTTAGGTCTTCCTTTTGTGACATGAGACCAATGTCTACCTCATTTAATGGCTTTGATAAAATAGCACAACAGGTGTCTGCCATGATACACCATCCTGGTCCCCTTTCAGACAAAGGCATAAAGGCACTAACTTTCCCCATTGGAAGGATTCACAACTCAGCATTAACAAGTAAGCATCTGGGGCCAGCGCCATGGAGCACTAGGTTAACCCTCCGCCTGCAGCACCAGCATCCCATATGGGCACTGAGTTCTAGTCCCGGTTGCTCCTCTTCCAGGCCAGCTCTCTGCTGAGGCCCGGGTGGGCATTGGAGGATGGCCCAAGTCCTTGCGCCCCTTTACCTGCACGGGAGACCAGGAGGAAGCACCTGGCTCCTGGCTTCAGATTGGTGTAGCTCCAACCATAGCGGCCATTTGGGGAGTGAACCAATGGAAGGAAGACCTTTCTCTCTGTCTCTCTCTCTTACTGTCTGTTACTCTGTCAAAAAAAAAAAAAAAAAAAAAAAAAACACACACACACAGGTAAGCATCTGATTACCAATTGCCTTCACCTGGGAGGAGCTCGCTCCTTCAAAGTGTTATGGCTACTTCCCAAGAGCAGGCTGTGTCCATTGACTGGGTGCTGTGGAATATGAAGGCCTGGTTCCTTGCCTTTTTCAGGACAAATTAGCTGAGGCCGCTGTTGCCAATGTTTTGCATCTGAATGGCTCCTTCATCTAAACTTGCTCTCCTAACTTCCATCATGTCGATTTTTCTGAGTGATGTCCCAGAAATCTCCTGCCCACAAATCTTTCCAGCTCAAAGTCAGTTTTCTTTGGAAAAAGACACAGATCAGAATTTTGTAAGAGTCAAAGTGCCAAATCATATAAAATTAGACCACCTCCTCAGTACGGAGTCATGGACGTTGAGAAAGAGACCTGTAGGAATTGAGCAGAGAAGAGTCACCGTGTGTGGGCGATCACAATGTAGGGTTGTGAAGCTTGAGGGTGAACTTGAAGAGGGAGAAGGTCTGGAATTGCAGTGGCAAAAACAAATGCATCCTGTATTTTCCTCCGACCAAGCATTTCTAGCTTCTTCCATTAGTTAGTTTTGGTTTCTAGATCCTCTACACCAGAATGGTTGAGAAAATTAAACTCATCTGAACATGTCCTTAACTTTAGAAATGGCAAATCCTATGTAAGATCCTCAACTGTTACCTTTTCAGAAAACCTCAGACTTAGGAGCAATATTAGGTGCCATCCTTACTGCTATTTAGCCAACAAACCAATGTTTGTCGAGACACTAGCACAGCTTCTCTAAGCTGTTGGGTGTTTACACACACTGTGCCTTGGTACCAATTCTGTGGGAGGGAGTGTCACATGGAAAGCCCAACAGTCTGAGCATCTGGGACTAATGAGCTATCAGTAAACACTTGGCTTGTGCATGACCAATCTGTTTTTGAGCACTGCGAGTGCTGACTGTATCAATAAAGATAGGCTGTGATGGGAAACACTGCTGTGATTCAACAACATGCTTGAACACTTAGGTCAGATGAGAAGGCGATCACAAAAGGAAAGACCAGACTATAAAGAGATGCAAAACTGTACCAGAGTTAGTCAAGGATGGTGGCTGAGCAGGACAAACGTGAAAGAGCTCCGGGATGCTCTGTTCTCTATCCCTCCTTCAACTATGTTTTTCTTTCATCCTTTTAACATTCAGAGATCATTTTCAAAGTATAGATGCCACCCTTGTGGGACTTAGAGTTAAGTAACAATTACATCTGCAAAACTGCTTTAAATATGTTTTCAAATCACTTGGTAGGTGATGTTCAGGCATAATTTTATGATGCTAAACAGACAAGAGACTAAAAGCACTAAAATAGTTATGTATTTATAACAAATACTATTTCCATAATTAAAATAAATTCAATCATCTTGAAAGAGCACATTATAAACAAAATGATGTGCAAGAACCACATCTAACTGGTTTCAAAGGTGGGAGAACTGGGAATCAACCCTGGGTCCAAGAGAGGATGAGAAGGTAACCAGAGCTGCTAGTGAGGAGTGATGACAAGGAGAAGAGCATGCTGATTGTTTTGGTGTGATTGTGTGCATTTGTTGAAATGCCCCACTGCATCCCACAGATAGGTGGGATGGTTGAGTGTGATTCTAAAATTAAAAGAAAATGCTTGAAGAGATGGAGATGCTGAACAAGCTGATTTGGTCATCACTCCTTGTACATATGTATCAAACTATTACACTGTACCCATAATCATGACAAGTAATTAACACATGAAATAAAACATTTGCACAAACCAATGGTGATGCTGTGATCCAAGGACTGAAAAGAACAAACTGTTTCTGTGTCTGAAGAGAAAACACAAAAGAAAGAAAGAAGAAAGGCAAGAAAAGAGACAAAGAAATCAAAGGAGAAGTCTCCAGTCAACGTGAGAAAGAACTAGCACGGCCTCTCTATTTTCTGGAAACTCATTGTTGAAAAGACAGGATTCTTACATGGCCAAGAAGAATTCAGACAAAAAAGAGAAAATGGAGTCACTGGGATAGGAAAAGGTTCTTCCCTTGGAAAACACACACACACACACATGTGCACATATGCACAGGCAAACACGCAGGAATTGGCACATGCACACACGTGCACACACAACGAGAAAACATTCACTGCTTCTCTTGCTTTGTTCCTTGATGGGAACACTGTCTCTTCCATGACTTTATTCCACAGGCAGTTTTGTCACTCAGGTGCTCTGATGAGGCTGTTCCTTCTTCCACTTGGAAAAGTGGCAGAAAACCCTCGTCTTCCTGCCATGAGCCTGTCTCCAGTACCTGACCATTAAGTCACAAAAATCAAGACAAAGATGGCGGGGGGAATTCTCAATCCTTTGCATGTCTTAATAATTAACTTTGGAAAATCCTAATAACACAAGATCTTTACCACATGCAAAAGATTTGTTGATGAGATACAGGGGTTTGGCTAAAGAAAAAAAGTGGAGGACCAAGGGAGATACCTGTAGGGCCGCTAGGGAAAGAGAAAGAGCAATGGCAGGGCTTGTTCTGAGTACAGCAAACAAATCCACACAGTGGAAATCCATCAGCATGGTCACTGTCCTCCCAGAATGCACTGCAGAGTTTGACCAATCTCCAGCAAGCATTAGAGATCTCTTTGGATGGTAGGAAGTTCTGGCAGCTTGACTATTACTGTCATCTTGCTTTAGCTTTTGTTGTTTTCTAGTTTCTGCTAACAATGTCCAGGACCAGAATGTGAAGAAAAAAAAGAAAAACAAAAACAAGGAAAGGCATCAGACTGAATGCTGGTGGCTGGCCATGGTCCACAGGTTTGCCTGCCTACTGCCAGCTCAGCTCTTGTGCCAGCTGGTGGTATAATTTGTGGGGAAGGATAGAAGGTAACCCATGTGTCAGGGCCCTTCCTGGCCAGATGGAAAGAGGGCACAGGAAGAGGAGGTGTCATGCATGGCTGGTGTTGCGGTCACTGTTCCATTTGGCATGGAGCTGACATGGATGGATGGGAGGCCTAGAAGGGTGAGAGCTCCATGTACGTTTCAACCACTCTCCATGTCCCCGACTGGCCATCTGGACAACAGTCGTGAACAACATACACTCTGGTGTATGGAGAGTGACGGCTGGAGGCTTTGCACACTGCTGGTTTTCTGATTCCCCTTGCAGCCTCACAAGAGACTATCAGTGTGTGCTCGTACTCAACTTTTAGGGAGTTCATGTCCAATTAATTAATGGCAATAGCATCTTTCTCCATATCATTAGCTGGTTTTGAAGAGCAGACTAGTTCCTCAGAGCTGATATAATCTGTTGAATTCTAAACTTCTACACAAGAACTATCATGAAGAATTGGACTCTTGACACCCTGAGGATTTGACGTGATCTGCATTCTCACATCTTCCGTACAGATCTGCATATTGAGATGCCAGATGACAAACATCCATGAGCATTCTTAACTGGTAATTTTCAATTGCTTTAGAAAATGGCTTGGGTAAGGATTGCCGAGTAGTTGACTGAAGAGGGTCTGAACTCATAATTATCTCCCAGCTAGCGCATCCGTGAAAATGGTGAGGCCTCTTCACAGGCTAAATCTTGAAAGTAGACAATTTTGAAGTGCTGTTCTGTGAAGCTGTTCATTGAGATTACTCCACAGTGCTAACTTCACACCTGTTCCCCCTGGCATGCCCACCTGTGGTCTTATTTGGAAGAAAACCCACAGCTTGAACAAGCAGGACTCAGAGCCCTGCACTCCAGCCCAGCTGTGCCCTGCAAACCAAACCAGTGAACTAAGAAGGTGGGCCTGTGGCCATACTTGCCCATGTATGGGCTCACCTTGCAAGCTTTGTCTATAAGGGGTGTTTTCCATTGTGTACCTGTCTATGTTCTGTCCAAGGAAAATATGTGAGCACCCCAGGGCAAGTTGATGGGATTTGGGGTGATGCTTGTACACCATGGTGTTTCATTCCACAAGAGGTCAATGACTTCATATCTGTCTGGACTAAGAGGTTGATATGCCACAGAGAAGAAAGGAGTCAACTTCTGACCCATGGCCACACGGTCCATTTCATGGTGAGAAGGAAGACTGGCTGTTGAAAACCAGCTTGTGTTTGTGGGTGCCTTCTACATGTGCTGGTTTTACTGAGCCTGGATTCCCACGAAGGCCAGCACATGGTGCTGGAAGAAAGGAAGCCAACTCCAGTTCCTATGAGTATTAATAAGTTTGTGGCAAGGGTCCTTTCCAGAAAGCATCACTATAGAGCAGGCATCCACGATTTTGCCAACTATGAAGCCATGACCACTGCGGGGACACAGACACCTGTGTAACCAGACACCTGCCCAGCCAGAAGAGTGCCCTGGAGAAGGCCTAACCCTTCTTGGAATAGTGGACTTCAAACCAGGCAGTGTCTGCGGCTTCTTCCCAGCCCCTCTCGCCCAACTTCTCTCTGCTAAGCTCGTGCTCCCTTTCCTCTTCCTTCCCACCTTCAAATCTGCTTCAGTTGTCAGTTCAGTCTGCTCTGTCCCTCCCTCGGCCCTTTCTCCCTCACTCTTTCTTCTCTCCTCCTTTCCACACTTCTTTGCTCACAACTCCACTTCCTCATTTTTCCTGCCCTCTCCCCCCTTAATTTTGCTAATAGCTCTTGTTTCATGATTGTCTGATGTTGCTTTCCCTAGCCCCTGACCTTCACAAGATTGGGGCCACTTTTCCTCTCCACTTATCTGAATTCCTTCTGATCTATTCAAGATGCTTACAAATCCCGAATCTTTTTGAAGCTGTCTCCTGCCTCACTAATAAATTCCATGCAAAGAAAAACTGACAACTAAGAATGGGGACTTGCGAGAAGCAAAACTCTTTGTGTGACATCGTGCAGTGTCACAGCCCCAGCTTCTCTGCTGATGCCTCCTGTCTTCGATCACCCTCCTCTCCTTCCTGACACCACATAGGGTTTTTAAAATCTGACACATGCTCTAAATAATGCTAATGGAGGTAGGCTTGGGAAGGAGGTAGAAACCATGCCTTGGGTAGGTTCAGAAGTTTTTTTGTTTATTTGCTTTTTTTTCCCCCTCTTAAACGGTATGCACTCTGTGAGCATGTGATTTCTGAGAACATGCATTTCTTCAGCTCGTCCTGCTTTTGTTGATCAGTTGCCTCAGCCTTGGGCAGCCCAGTGCACACAGTTACTCAAGGCCAGAGGGTTTCCTGGTCCGCTGCAAGTCCCTTCAGCTTTGTCCATGTTTCTGCTTAATTAAAAGCCTATGAGAAGCGGTGAGATTTACATGGCTTCATTTTGCTACTTCTTGCATTGCTAGAATAAAATCTGGACCCGTAAGAGACAGCAAGGAAGCGTTTGTCACATGGTATCGATTACCCTGATCCATTCCAGTCACTGCTGCCTTCCAGCACATTTCTTGGTGCAATTACAGGATTTTCATCAACAAAACTCCATGCATTTAGAGATCCAGTTACCATCTCACTCAAGGGGTACCAGAGAGCACCTCGTTAGCTCTGCTCATAGAAGGCGTGAGAAACGGGAAGGGAAGAGATTTCTTTCATTTTTAAAAGCTACCATATGCTGGAGATTGCAACTATTCATATTCATGGGTAGAGTGCATATGCTGTCTAAACATATATAAGATTGAACATACAACAAATACCATATAGTTTTTTAAAAATTCAGTTTAAAACAGAAGAAATCCCCTCTTTTTCTCAAAGCATTTACAATCAACATTTGTTTAAAATAGTTTTCAGCAGCTGACATTTGAGGAAAATATTTTCTGCATGAAAATATGAGAATTTGTTGATTTTTCAGTTGGGAAAACTATTAGAGACACATATTCAATATTAATAATAATCATAACAATATAGCACATGTCGGTATAACAATTACAGACTTAAATTGAGAATTATTTACAGCAAATAGAAATATATTTCAAAGTCAAAGTATTTTATACAGCAGCTATATAACACTAAGGTACTAGATAAGCATACAATAATCACAAGGCATAATAAATTCCTCACCATTTTAATGAACTTTTTCAAGCCAAAGATTATATATAAATTTGAAATGTAACAAAACAAAGATGTGACATATGTATTTCAACTCACAAAACATTACTCATTTAAAAATACATTGCAAGGGTGAGTATTTAACTGGTGGTTAAGCCTGACTAAGATCCTGTGTCATACATAGGCATATGATATGTATCTCCAACTCCTCAATCCTGATTCCTGCCAATACTGACCAGGAGAAGGTATTTGATCCCTGCCACACATGTGGGAGGCTTGGATTGAATTCCCAGCTCCCAGCTTCAGCCCCATCCTAGCCCCAACAGTTGCAGGCCTTTGGAGAGTGATTCCATAGATAGGAACACTCTTTCCAGTCTCCATGTCTACTTGCTCTCTCTCTCTCTCTCCCTTTCCCTCTCCCTCTCCCTCTCCCTCTCCCTCTCCCTTTTCCTCTTCCTCTCTATCTCTCTCTCCCCCCACCCATTTCTTTCTGCCACTCAAATATATAAACTTAAATTTTAAAATGGCATTAAAACATTGCAGTTACTCCATGTTCCATGATGCACCAGTACTATGTCATCACAGGCACCCTCCAGGAGATAAGCACTGTACCTTGCAAGGCTGCCCAAGGCCACACTTGTCTTGGTTTGCTCTGGAGCACACAGGGACTCAAGCTTGCTGTTTTTCAGTGTTACGCACTCCTTGTCCACAGTGGACATTCTTGTAGCAGTACAGCTGTAGCTGAATAATCATTACAGGGGGACAAGGAGGTACACATCTAGCAGGTGCAGGAGCTGCCCTGGCTTAGAGCATTTTGGGTTAAAAGTAAGGTGATGAGGACAACAACCTTTCATATCAGTTTCACAGGCATACGGCATGCCGGTTGTAAGAGCCTCTGCACTCTGGAAAGCTCAACGAATAGATCCACATCAGGTATTTATAGCTCATTGTGGTTCCTTCCAATTCAGCCACAACGTAGTCATCAGTGGCCCTTTGAATCCCGAGTGTTGCTTAGTAACTAAAATGACAATTTTACCTTTGCTAGGTTACCAGGGGAACTGAGCCAGCCGGCGTAACCAAAGTTCAGCTGGGCCAGCAGAGCAGGGGCAGCTTCCCAGGGGGGAGGAGGAGGCTCTGAGCACAGGGCAGCCTTCCCACAATAAGGCTGAGATCACACTTCATGTTGTGACACATGGGCAGGTTCTGAAACTCCAGCTTCTTTATCCTGAACTTCTTTTACTGCAAAACGTTAATATGAAATATTAATGTAAAATGTTACTGCCAAGGCAGCACCCACATCAAAGTGCAGCTGTGTGACCGTGACTACATTTTTCCAAGTTTATTGATGTGCAAGCTTTAGAAGACAGAATCTGAGGCTTTGCCCACGTTCAGCCAGATTCTATTTCTCACTTCCCTCTGATTGATCAGAGTTGTCATTTGGCGAAACAGAATTATATCAGAATTTATTAAATGTCGTGCCTGCATTAAGACATCCTGAGTGTTAACAGGCATTCACTTTTCTATCCTGTGCTTACTACATGTATGGCAAAGTGACTTTGAATCCATTAATAAGTGAAGATCTAATTAGCTTTTACTATGAGCAAAAAATGATCCTCGGCAGTTTATGAAGAAAGGCAGACATTAAATTAAAATCCTGTTTACACAGAGCTCTCCATTTTCCACGCAGAGAGGAAATGAGAACATGTACAGGGGATTAACAGATGAGGAGAGTGGAGATACTAAGCAGCAACAACAAACACCACAGGAACCCAATGCAGGGAGTTGGTTCTGATGAGCACATTTCAGTGAGGGCTTCAGGAGGGCTTGAGCAGCGATGAGTAGGATTTGCTAGGGTTTTCTGCAGGAGGGACCTCGGTGATCCTAGTTCTCCCAGACTCAGCATGGAGTAGAAGGGAATCTTCAGGCTTGGAATCCACAGTACTTTCTTTCTTCTTACTTAGTTATGGCTCAAGGAAATATCAAAAATAATTTCAATATTAATAAGCCTTAAGTTTTCTTGCCACGTATTCAGAGAAGAATTCTGAATAGTGGCTTAAACAGACTAAACAACATAGTAATTTTTACAGGTGTTATTCAGTGGGAGAAATGTGCATGGGAGTGAGGGCTTTATTTAGGAGAGAATGAGAAGTCTGTAAGTTAAGCTGGGTCCGTGGCAAGCAGAGAGCAGGCCAGGAACAAGCCACGTGCACCAATCATGCAGGCAGGGGAGAAGGGAGTGGGTAGCCCTGAAGGCCACGCACCCTCCCGAAGGCACAGGCAACAAGGGCAACAAAGGGAGGGGCCCACGGAACTCCAGGCCTTTCATTCACTCCCAAAGGGGAGTGGTTACATAGTCTCATTGGCAGGTTGGTGTACAGGTTGGGTCACACAGGGGCATGGTGAAGGCGTGGTCTTCGAGCTCAAAAATCTAATCAATTTTATCCTGTCTGCCTGGCTACATCAATTCTACTCCCGTTGATCCCAGCAGACCACGAGAATGTGAGACCACTCCTTAACTGCTACTCTGAAGCCACTCCTCTGGACAGTCCCCAGTGCCATGTAGAATATCCATCATTGCACTCATGAAGGCACACGGCTTGCTTTTGATTCAGCATGAGGCTCATTTTTAGTCCCATGCCAAACATCATGCTTCTCTCATACCAGGTGTGAGATGCGCATTTGAATGGACTTGAACTAAGAAGGTAAAGATTCGTACAGGAGACCTCCCTCAATGTCAGCCTAAGGATCAATCTCCATATCTTGCACGGCTAAGGTCTATCAAATTGTTGAGGTCGGTGTCATGACCACACTTGCTGGCTTTCTGGGAAGAGTTTCCATTTGTGTCTATTTCTTAGCAAAATGAATAATTATGTTCTTTTCACTTTTAATGCTGTCATCCTTTAGATAGTAAATCATCAAGTAGTTGTGCCAATTTAAAATATCAGCCTGAGATGAAATGTGCCGTAGATTGTGCCTTATTCTCACACCATGATGCAAAGATAACCAAGTTTAACATTTTGGTTTAATTCTTTTGCTCTGGGGGAAAAATGGAAATCCAGATTTATCCCTTATGCATAAGTTTTATATTATTGTTTGCTATCTATGCTAAATATTTTCTCAATCATTAAAGGTATAGGTGCTTCAGTGGTGGCTGGAGATGGCCAGTTCAGGCAGATAAGCAAAAGCAGCTCGTCTCAGTGTCCTCACTCGTTGGACGTATTGCCAGCAAGGAAACTGCAAAGTGCTATAAACCAGAGCTTGCTTTCTTTTCCCTTTGTTTTTGAGAGTCAGTTATTAAATGCCAGAATAATACTGATATGCTCAAAATAGATGATTTAATAAACACTGATAAGTTAAAAAAAAAAAAAAGAAGTCAAGAATCACTCATATTCCTTGCACCCTGGGCTATGTCCTGCAGGTGTTTTGATGTTTTCCCTCATCTATGTGCTAACACACACACACACACACATCACAACACATTGCCTGGGAAGCTAGCAGAGTACTTGGGCCCTTGTACCCACTTGGGAGACCATGGTGAAGATCCTGGATTCAGCCTGGCCAAGAACTAGCCATTGCAGCCATTTGGGGAGTGAACCAACAGGTGAAATCTCTCTCTCTCTCTCTCTCTCTCTCTCTCTCTCTCTCTCGTCACTCTGCCTCTCCTCCTGCCTCTGTAACTCTGACTTTCAAATAAATACATAAATAAAAAAAAAAAAAAAAGAAGAAGAAGGCATCATCTGTTTCTTCCAGGAGTGAGTCCATTGCTCTAAACATGTTTGGATCTCCTATCGTGAGTGGCAGAGACTGGAGATCAAGTCTCACCTGATTCCTTAAGCCTAAATTAGAATTTCCAGATTTGTATTTAATTTATGTGGGATGCTTGAATCTAAAAACAATTTGCTCTTTCCAAATGTAGCCATGAAATGAAGAGTGAAGCTATGTAAAACAGTGATTTCCAAACCCTGAGGACCAGTTGGAAGCAAAGAAGGCTGGTCATTTGTTTGCTGGTGGCACTAGGGGCAGGATTTTTGCATTGTGAGCAGAGCCTTGCAAGGTGTTGGATGTGAAATGCTATTAATTTGGACAGAAACATTCTATTTCGAACTTTAAATATCAATCCTATGATTTTGTGGGTTCACCTTCTGTATGAATGTCTTTGTGAATAAACAGATACCCATTTTAAGAGACCATGCTAGCCATAATTTAAATATTTAATGCAATTCAAACCGTGTTTTACATATTTTAAGTTAGGCTTGATAAAAAAGAAAATGTATTTTTCTAAGTCCTTTTCTCCATAATTCTTAATCCCATGTGCATTTTAAAGGAAATGAGTTCCGTGTGTTTCTTATTCCATACACTTAACTCGTCAAACAATGTTTTCTAAGGAGCCTTTGATATCCAAGAAGCCCTCAGAGTCTTTTTATGAGACTTTTAAGTCGTTCTCCTCCAAAGCAGGAAGTCATGTTTGGCCACGACCGAGAGAACTCACATACCAAACGGTATCCGTGTGAAGAGGCTGCACCGCTGGGCCTGGATGGGCTCTCAACCTGGCAACCCGGGCTCCCCACACCCACAGATTGGAGGTGAGGTTTTGTTCTGCTCGGTGGTCACACATCCAACAGCACGCACGTGGCCTGGACATTTAAAGAGAAGCTAAGATCATTTTCAAATGAAAACAAGTGAACCAACCTTAAGGTCCTAGACTTGAGCTTGCAGAATTTGCGTTGAGTTTTTCACGTGTGTTGCATGAAGAAGGATGCCGTTGAGCGTGGCGAGCAGGCCCACATATGGAATCTCACTTACATATGCCTGCATTTAGGCAGGCTGCAGAATTTGCAATTTCTGATTCCTTTTCTTCCCACACACTGCTTTCAACTTTCTGTTTTTCTGCTGTAATCGTGATCCAACAGCCGATAGGGGCAAATTCTTCAGAGAATTCTTCTTCAATTCCATAGGGAATTCCCAGAGCTCATTTAACAGAGACATCTGTGCCGAGACAGTAAAAGGCCTTACTGGCTTGTGGTCCTGTAAGAATGCGATAGAATGCTGGGAAAATCTTGCAGGACTGTGTACAAATGCACACAAATGAATGAAAGACAATATCCCTTAAGTCCACACCATGCCGAAACATAAATTAGACTGTTCTTCATGTTAGGTGTCAGAATAAAATACATGCTTGACCTTCTCTCAGAGGGTGGAAAATACATAAACATATGTCCAGTTTAATACCAAATAATAAAATGGGTTTGAAAAAGGGAAGATTTATGCAATTTTATTACCAAAGATGTGTAGCAAAGCAGGAGAAAAAGATACCATAAAAAAAAACATAAGAGCTCATGTGAGGCTACGAAAAAAATCTACGAGCTTACTCTATCAGACCGATTTTGAAAAACATAAAGGGAGTCTGCTTTTGATGTGTACCCCGGAGACTCCTACGGTGCCCGGAGGGAGGCTTCAGGCTGTTTTCCCCAACAACTGCCTCCGATGCAGTTGGAACAGGCTTCAAGGCCATTAATCATGGAAACTTGCATTTGGGTATTTTCCAAATGCATTCAGGTCTATTATCTCACTTGACCCTTATAAAAACCTTTAAGTATAGATAAAACAGGTATCAATATTCCTATCTGACAAGCAGAAAACCAGACACAGAGAAGTTAAGAAGTTGCCCTCAAGGTAATAAAGCCAATTAAAGGCAAAAGGAAGCTGCCGGAATGGAGTATCAGCCTTGTGTGTTAGCATTTTGACAATGAACCTTCAGGTTCTGTGAGACAGGAAATCTGGAACTCAGAGAGTCCAGGCACCTGGAGCAAATCCACAGGCTGGTGCGGTGTGGCCCACCTGACCCCACATGCTCCGACTTAAAGTCCCTCAGCCACTGCCCCCGTTCCTTGTCAATCTTCACATTGCTTGGGATGCCTACGCTGGTTCTGTTTGTCCACGGAGGTGTTCTTCTTCCCCAGCATTTCACGGTGGCCTATGACGAGCCAGTCAAATAGATGATTTACTAGCATGTTGACACTTCAGCTGTGAACCTACTCAAAACTATTCAAGAATATGTCACAACTGAACAGGTTCAGGGAGAACTAAAGTAACAGTAACAGGCATCCAAAGGTGTACTGGCTCCAGCAGATGTGTGTGCACCCTCGGAAGGCCTGGCCTTGGATTCCCCTGGCTGCTGCCTCCTGGCTGAGTGGGGTGCACTAGATCGCCCACCTTATGTTGCTCAGCTAATAAACAGGAATTTCACAAAAAGCAACACTTATCACGGTTATCAAGCCCATTGAGCGCCGATTTAACTAAGCAAGGATACAAAGACAGGATTTGAAAACTCAGTTTGTTCTGATTGTACATGAGATGAACAGGCACCTTTGTGTATATCATTAACCCAGAATAGGATCAAGCACACTCTCTCCCTGACCCAGGAGGCTCTTGTCCTCGCTGCCTTGCATGGCACAGTGCTGGTGCTCCCCTGGACTCCTGGTGCAGCAGAACTGATATCCCCAAGTCCATCAGGAGGAAGCATCTCACCAGGACCATGGCAAGACTCCAGCACACAAAGCTGTGCTCGCGTTCAGTGCCAAGTGTGGGCCTCTAGCAACCACACTGAAGTCCATCCAGTGGTCAGAGAGAGAATATTTTGGGTCATATTGAAGGAAAAAAAATCCAGAACCTCAAAAATCATGGAATTTGCTGTTGCTGATACTTACGTCAACTTCTAGCTCTGTGCCAGTCCTCTCTGTATGACTTGTCAGTAATCAGCATTTCTGAGGTCCAGGTTCTTTGTGAGACGAAAATAACGGCACTGAATTTGTGAGTTTGTGGGTTAGCTGTGATGAAACTGGGCGATGCTTCTAAAATCTCCCATGATGCTCAGGGCAGGCAGTCAACGCGTGTATGAGATCTGAATATGCTCCACCCTCTCTCTGCTGCCTTTCTTCTGAGGGATCACATTAAATGGCGGAAGCAGCCTCCTTGTCGTCTTGAACAAGGGCCCAGTGCAGAGACACCAGGACCTTCTCAGAATCCTGGGCCCAACAACCCTTGTGCCCCAGAAAGCCCTTCCTCCTCCCTGCTGCCCAAGATGGACTCACTCCAGCAAAAGGCATTGTGACAGCCAGAATGATTTTTAAAAAAGAAAGAAGGAAGTTAATAAATAGGAGTTGGAAGAGGAAAAGCGTCTGCCCAGCCCCTAACTGAAGAGTGTAAACCGGAACAAGCAAAGGCAACCCTGACTGTGTGGATGTTAAACGTGTGGGCCACACGTTCCAGCCATTTCTTTTGTGAGGGCTCCTTGAAACAGCCAATAAAACCTAGGAACCTGGGCAGCTTCCTCTAGGGAATCCATAAACTGTGGCAGCTGATACTGGTAAAATGGGTTACGTGGAACCTGAGGAACTGCAGCTCGATGTGGCTGGTATTTACTGCCTGTGTGTGCACAGAAATAGTTAAGCAGAAAGGTAGTTTCTGTCCGAGTCACGTGACAGGGCCATGTGTGTGAAGAAGGGCCATTGTTCCTTTACGTGGGGCAGTCCAGGAACCTTCTTCCTTTGATATTCTACGCGACCACACGGGACCCAGCACGAACAGACGCCCATCAACAGGAACCTGTGCGGTCCTGAAGGCTGATGCATCCCAGCCCACATGACCCACCAAGCAGAACTTCCAAAGTGTGAGCTGGACCAAGTCCTGTTCTCGCTCGCTCGCCACTCTCTGTTTCTTACGCTGATGCATAGCGTTTTCTTTCTTTTTTTAAAAAAAAAATATTTATTTTACTCATTTGAAAAAGTTACAGAGAGGGAGAGTGAGAGACAGACAGATTTTCCATCTGCTGGTTCACTCCCCAAATGACCACAAAGGCCAGTGCTGATCCAGGCCAAAGTCAGGAACTAGAGCTTCAACTGGGTCTCCCATGTGGGTGCAGGGGATCAAGGACTTGGGCCATCTTCCACTGCTTTCCCAGGACATAGCAGAGAGCTGGATGGAACTGGAGCAGTTTGGTCTCTAAAATACAGGAAAATAGCTATAGCTACAACAAGTCCTCCAGAAAAATCTCAGAAGTGCACAATTCTCCATGATACGTAAAGTAGAAACCAATCATAAGTCAAAATACAACAAGAGAACAAAGATAGTTCCTGGCCACGAAGGGTTAAGTCTACATTTTGTGTTCTAAAGCTGGCTGAGGTCTCAGATTCCCGGTGAGCATCAGCTAGCTGCCCTACCCTGCTTTGTCTGTAGCCCTTTGAAAGGTGAGGGAGCAGGTTAAAGCAGATGGCCATTGGTTCCTGACGGGGATTTTAACAGCTTTTTATGTTAGGGTTGCCTTAGCAAGCCCTGAGGCTAGGGGTTTTGTGAGCTTTGTTATTCCATCTGGGACTTTTCAAGGAGTCCAATGAAAATGAGAGTGGAGTGAAAACAAACAAACAAATAAGACAAAGTGGGGGAAATCCACTTCAAATTGCCACAGATGGGAGAGGTGGGCTTGGGGGGGTGGTCGGAATTCTCTAACATCTCCATTCACCTACATCTTTCTGAAGCCCCTCTTTCCTTTTTCTTTGTTAAAACACACTCTTGGTCTCTGAAAAAAAAAATCTTCAGCTGCATTTGAGACCAAGGATTTCCATTTTCATTGGGTTGCATGCGTGGTATTTCCTAAAAAATTATTAGACTTGAGCTGCCAATTTCTGAAAAGATCCCCTCTTGAATTAAGGCTCATAGAGGTTAAATTTTCCTGGGAACATAGATCCCAGAGTGGCAGAGCTACTGAATTTTAACAGCACAAGTGGAGAAGGAAAGAGGCTTTGAAGTCAGGGTAAGTGCTCCGTTTGCTGGGTGGGTGATCTGGGGAAGTGATTTAAATTCATGTGCGAATAAACATGGCCTGTGCATCTGCATGCTGTATTGGTGGAGTCTCAGGATTGGTTTAAGGCTGATACAAAATCAGCTTTGAAACATTTCAGGGAGCTTCAGTCTTCTGAGTTGGAACCCTGGGTTGTCATGGAGATGGGCTGTCATGTGCCTGGGAAAGTAAAAGAAGATGACCCAAGTTCTTGGGCCCGTGCACCCATGCAGAGGACCCAGAAGAAGCTCCTGGCTCCCAGTTTTGGCCTGGCCCAGCCGGCCAAGGCAGCCTTCTGAAGAGTGAACCAGTGGACAGAAGACTCTCTCAGCCTCTGTCTCTCTGTAACTCTGCCTTTTGAATAAACAAACAAGCAAACGAATAAATAAATAAATAAATAAGAAGAAGAAAGCCACCTGACTAGCAGAGATGAGCAAATCTACATCCTAGTCTTACATCCATGGACCTGGAATTGGTCCATCTGAGTTTGGAGATTTTGACCATGGCTAATCAGGATCTTACCACTTTTTCACTGACTGCTGGTTGGTGAATTTCTGATTTCAAGACATTAGGTCTCCTCAAGTATAAAAAGCACATTGATAACTATTTGTCTCATGGCAGTTCTTAATGATCAAATAATCATAACACATGAATACACGCTAGGTCAATACATGCATATAATAACTACAGATACATATAAACAGTTACTAAAATACGTTTCAGAATACTCCATGTAATCAAGTGAAGATGTGTTCAGCAACAACAGAAAGACTGACCCAAAGGCTCCGGTCTAATGGAGCCTTTACCTCAGGTCTTTTGCAGCAGTTCCTTAGAAAGTCTTCCGGAACATTCTCCTTGGACTCCCCTACTTGCTCTTTTCCTCTGGTTTGAAGAGGATATGACTTCTGAACTCATGCAGACACTAAACACCGAAGTGATAAAGTAAAGGCACCAAGAAGGTGAAAACTTAAATCATGAGTTTAGGAAATGGATCTAGTGGGAGGTCCTTAGATCCCTGGGGGCGTGTCCTTGGAATGTCCGGAAGACTGGGACGGACAATGGTGTGAGAGTTAGGCCTGGTTTCCTTCCCTGCTTTCGGACTCCCCATGTGATCCTTCCTTGGCATGCTTTCTGCCATCCGCCTCCCTCTTCAGACATTAGACCAATGGGGTTGCTGGATCTTGGACTGTGGATCTCCAAAACTGTCAACCAAAATAAGCCTCTTTCTTTCATAAGTAACCTGTATTGGGTATCTAGTTGTAGTGAGGACAAGCCAACTAATATAATAAGCCCTCCAGAAATTACCTGATGTGTTCCCTCTTAGAGCACAGGGAGGCTCTCCCCACAGCACCTGAGCAGTGCTAGTGCGGCTCCCCGCACTCAGTGTCCTGTGATCCAGTTTCCCCTCCAGCGTGGGACTCAAAGCAGAGGCTGAGTCTCCTTTGTCGCCTATGTTCCAGCAGCTAAGAGGCTGACGCAGATCACGTGCTCAGCAGTTCTGAGATGAGCAGATGGTAAGGCCACAGCAGTATTAAAGAGCCAAAAAGGATTGTGTTTTGTTTTGCTTTTATTTTTTTTTTTACTGTTTGATTTTTGTGATTGTATACATTATATGCAAAACAGGGGGAGGTGCTTATTAGTTTTTTTTTTTTACAAGGTCTTAACAAAGCCATGCTGTTACTTTACATGTGTTGTACGATCTGTGTATCCCTTACTGATCCTCGGAAGATGCTTTTCTTGTGTGTAGTTGTGCTGAATACATGTGGGGGTGTTTTCCTAAGGTATATGTTTATTCCTTGACATTTTTATCCAAAATAAGCAATTCAGCTCTAATAAACTAAGGAAAGAAATATTTTACTCCAGTCTTTGTGCATGTTGGAGAATTGTATGTATATCACAGAGTCAGTTTGAGTAAAACATTTTTTCTCTCCACTGAAATTCCTATGTCTCATATGCAGTCAGGTAAGATGCAGGGACTCAAAGCATGAGATAGCTGACAAGAACTTCTGACAACAGGAAAAAGGATTCGTAAGAACTCAGAAATAACAAGTTACAGGAAGAAACAAAATGTGCCTAATTGGGGCTGGCTGGTGGATGATGTGGGCAGCAGTCAGTGAAAGACTCATGGGACGTGTGATGGTTTGGACTTTTAAAGGACAAGATTTGGTCAGATGGACAAGTAAATAGGGCAACGTGGCAGAAAGGACGTCATGTGTGAACATTCAGAAGTGCAGTGTGCTGAGAAACTGCAAATACGTCAGCTGTGCCGGGGCACAGGGCAGCTGGAGATGTGCAGGTGGGTGAGAACATCAGGGGTCTGTGCTTTGCCAAGGGGTTCAAATTTTAATTTCGCTGAGAAGATTGGGATAGGAAAATTCTAATTGCAATCATACAATCTGTTCTATGTTTTAGCACAAGCCCAGCTCCATCAGGGACAGTTTGGTGGAAACAGATGGAAGTGAGGACCAGCCAGAAGAGCACTGGGTATCACAGGTGATGAAGAGTAAAGACCTGAATGGAGAAGCCAGCGTCTCTGGGCCCTAACAGGTTGTCGTCAACAATCTAATTCACTGGGACCAACACAATACCGCATAGTTCCATAACTTACATTTCCCCCAGCTCTGACACTGGCATTTAGAGTGGTAACTCGGCACTTGGAAAACTGCAATGAACCCCCAATGTAAACAATATAAGTATCTCAATTTTAGCTTGGGAATGCAACATATTCTACAATGGTCTAATCATGGAGTTAGGACAATATTGTGATTTCCTATAGGTAAAATTTATTTCTAGTTTGGTTAAATTTTTATTACATTTTAGAAAATTGTATGCAGATGGTTCTGAGGGAAAGATCTATTCCCATATTTTATTCTACAATAAATAATGAATTTTTAAACATTTATTTTAAGGTACAGTGGCATAACTGTTACACTGATGCCTGCAATGTCAAAATTCCACACGGGTGCTGGTTTTGAGTGCTGACTACTCTACTTCCAATCCAGCTCTCTGCTAATAATGGTCTGGGAAGTAAGTGGAAGAAAGCACAAATGCTTGGGCCCCTGCACCTCTGTGAAAGACCCAGAAGAAATTCTTGGCTTCTGGCTTCGAGCTGGCCTGGCTGTTTCTGTTGTGGTCATTTGGAAAGTCAACCAGTGATGGAAGATCTCTTCTCTTTCTATCTCTCTGTGCCTCTCTGTCTCTCTCTCCCTCTCTCTGTAACTCTGCCTTTCAAATTTAGACCATCTTCTGCTGCCTTCCCAGGGGACTAACTGCTTGTGTCATGAAACCCAGTCTGCTCAGGGATAAAACTTCTTCAGTTGCAATCAAAATATCTTAAGTGAAGGCATTGCTAAGAGTTTGGTGCTTACAATGAATTTTGTACAAATGAATAAAAGGATAGTTGGTTTTAGGGTCCTGACACAAAAATAAAATTACATCATAAAGTTGCTGGACTGCTTTCTGCTATAAACAACAGAAACTTGAAGTCAAGCTAGCATGAATGATCAGGAAGTTTGTTTTGTACCCTGAGGGGGAGTAGAGAGAGCAGATTCCAGAGTACTTTAGTCAGAGTTCAACAGTGTCCTAACGCTTAAGACTCCTTCCATCCAAATCTGGGCACCCATGGCTGCCATTTAGCACTAGTCTACTTTCTCTTGCGTATGTCTGCTGTCATCCAGACCCCAGTCAGCAATACCCTTTCTTGTCCACATGCAAAGGGACAGGAAAGAACTGAGATTGAGCTAGTTTGCTCATCACATTGGGCGATTTGGCCAATTACCCTCCATACAGGGACCAGAATTAGTTACAAGAGGAATGCACAGATCAGCTTCCATATCTCAACACTGATTTCTAATATTGAGTGTAAAGTTGGCCTGGTGGGGGAGAAATCACAGGTTGGGGGTATGGTGAATATCAAATGCTGGAACAAAAGAGCTATTTTGTCTAGAAGGAAGAACCACAAAGAGCTGAGTAGATGTCACCTAAGAAACTCATCACAGCATAGTCTCATGGGCTACATTTGAGAAGACCAGGAGGATATGGGCCATTCTAGAAGGAAAGGAGTCTAACTCAGCAGATGGGTGCCCCTCTCTCTTCCCTACCCTGGCACTGGAGAGGGGGCTCTGCACCCTCAGAGCCCACTTCCTCACATTAACAGCTGTGCACATGGGTAGAACCGAGACACACATGTCTCACTTCAGAGTGGATCTGTTATCTTAAAAAGTTGGATGCAAAGATTCATTTTCTCAAAATTATGGATGTAAAGACTCCTGTAAATATTAGTTTAGGTAGACATCTAGAATAGGGCCAAAATGGGAAGAGAAATAAGATTCCTTACAGAATTTAAAAATTTCTCTCTGTGTGTTGCATTTGGTAAAAAAAAAAAAAAAAAAAAAAGACACGCAGAGAAAAAAACACAGTGGCGGCACATACAAATAGTCATGACTTCGTAATTCACTGGCCTGTCTTACTCTGTCAACCAACACCTGTCATTCATTTCTGTCTGCATCAAATCAGTCACTGAGTATCAAACAACAGCATTGAGTATCCACCATGGTGCAAGCCATGCGGATGTTCTACAAGCACAGAACTGGCTCAGATAAGCCACAGGAAAGCCACACTTTCAGAATGCATGGCTAAGAACATGCACCCTCCAGAAAAGAAATCATCTATAATTTTGGGCTCTAGAAAAAATTAAGAGGCACTCCCCTCACTGCATCAGACCTGTTGAGAGTCTTCTTATTTGCAGTAACACAGCTTTTACAGCAACACACTCCAAGGGCAGACTGTGGATTTACTCCCTGTTAAATGAGCACTGATCCATGTGCAGATAGGACCTGTGCTGCTCCTCCTCCCCAGACACGGAGGAGAATCCATTATCCTGATTGCCTCAAATCAGGCGGCCTCCAGGGTCAGACGACAGGGAGACGTGCACACCTAGTGCCCCTCTGCAAGGACAGGACATCACTGCTTCCCAAGGGAAGTGCTGTTGTGATCCTGCCTTGCCTTCCTGGAGCAGGGACTGTGGGCAGTGGCCATTTGGGTCCTTCTCTCATCTCCAACACAGTGTCACTCCATTTTCTTGCCCTCGTCCCATGTGTTGAGGCAAACAAACCCCTGATTCAAGCATTATTGGGAAACACAAGGCAGTAAAAGCAGAGTGTTAATCCCAGTCTGCAGTTCCTGGGGGTGGGGTCCTGAGGGACTGTATGCACAGACTCCCAGAAGCCTCCAGCGCAGCCCTCTTGGCTCTCTCCTAAACACAGTTCCAGCTCCAGCTCACCCCCTCGCTGCCTCGGTGCTGCGACCAATGGGCTGGGCCCCTCCACGTCTCTCTTTCCTGCTCCCTCCTCTGGGGGTAGAAACATGTCCCCTCAAGGTGAATTTTAGGTTTAAAACAAGAGAGTGTCATCAGCACCAATGTTACCCCTGCCCTAATACTCTTGCAACCCTGAAGCCAATGTTGACTGCTTTCAGTTTTGACAATTCTGCTGTGACTTGTTTTTATGGATTGAGTCCTGACTCCTCAAACTGACATGCTGAATTCCTAATCCTC
The DNA here is from genome assembly GCF_033115175.1 of Lepus europaeus. Lineage (NCBI taxonomy): Eukaryota > Metazoa > Chordata > Mammalia > Lagomorpha > Leporidae > Lepus > Lepus europaeus. Next base: position 4,958,491 of record NC_084839.1, read on the forward strand.
TATAAGAATGTGACCTTGTTTGGAGATGTCCTAAATGCATGTTCTGTGTTTCTCTAAACCAGGGGAAGGACCACTGCAGGCTGACCACGTCAGGCAGCAGCAAGTCAGCAGGACAGGATGTTTGACGATCCCCACCTTTTAGAACCTGTTTGGTATCTCTCTATGTAATATATAGACAACATGGAAATCCTCCCTCTCAATCAATTCTTTCATTCATTGCTGACCTTTATGGAGTTGTATTTTCTCTTCCACACTCAGGATGCCTTTGGCTGTCCTTGTCAACTCTAGTGTCTACCCATAAGTGCAGTTATTTCAAAGGAGAGACCTCCAGACATACAACATCTCTTTGAGCACCAACTGATGTCATTTCTTAGAAACAGAGGTTGTATTGACACATAACAGCCTCTATAGATATTGGTGTCCTGTTTGGAAAAAGCAGCCATTGTTTTCTTCCCCTGACTTGCTCTGGAGAACCCTAAGGAATTGATGAAGTCCCCTCAAAGATAGTCTGTCCACCAAAGGGATAGCCATGGAGGCCAACATGACAGGTTCTGGGGTCCCCACTCCAGCGGGTCAGTTGTCTCAGGTACTACACACTCAGTATACCAATTAGAGCTGTATGTCACAAAGTGCCACCAGCTATGTCACTGAAGCAACAACGATTCGCCATCTCACTGTTTTGGATGCTGAGAGACCTAGGTCGTGTGGTCCTCAGAGTTGATTCTCCTTGAGGGCCATGAAGGAAGCCAGCACTCTCCTTGGCTTGTGGAAAACTGCTTTCTCCCAGTGTCTTCACAATGTCATCCCTCTTTGTGTCTCTGCCTCCCAAGTCCTCCTCTTAAAAGGACACCTGTTGAGTGTTCTGCATTAGAGTCCACCTTAATGACCTCCTTGTGACTTGAGCATGTGCAAACACCCATCTCCAAACAAGGTCACCTTCTGAATTACAGAGGATTAGGAATTCAGCATGTCAGTTTGAGGAGCCGGGACTCAATCCATAAAAACAAGTCACAGCAGAATTGTCAAAACTGAAAGGAGTCAACATTGGCTTCAGGGTTGCAAGAGCTGTGTCCTGGATCAAAAGGGGGTGAGTGGGAGGGAAGGAACTCGGAGCCTTGAGGAAATGTAAGAATCTAACACGTGGTGGGAAGGAAGAGTAAACACTGGCAGAGCTGAGAGGTAAAATTCTAACGACCACAGAAAGTCTGTGAGACCCAGAGGGGGGAGGGCTCATGCCTCTGCACCTAGGCAGAGTCTAGGAGACCACGAGGCCTCAGCAGACGGACAGTTTCTCACATGATCTCATCCAGTGCATCACGACATGGGGCCACTACGACTGTGCCTGGGTTCCAGAGGACCGTCTTTATCCTTTGCCCTCAGTTTCTTCCACAGTAAAAGGAAACAGTTGGTTCCTAAAGACTTCCAACCCAAAATTGCTTCGATGACGACATTCCCTGTGCCCTTGTAGAAGGGTAACTTTATATGTCATTTTAAAAACAGGTTTCTATTACATTTTAAAAACTATATCTGAGTGAAGAACAAACTTCTATACATGAGTTCTTTCTGACATTAGTCTAGAGAATCAGAACCACAGGTATTGTGCAGCCCTATTGAGGCAAGTGCTCAGCTGTAGATGTGAAGATAAGACTCAGAGAATGAATGGTGAAGTGCAGGTTGGAGGTGGAACAGCCAAAACCGAGACAAAAGGAGAAGAGGAAGAGAGAAAGAGCAAGAAAGGAAGTACAATGAAAAATATCTGGGCTAGAAAAATCCTTTCCATGAGGGGTCAAAGCAAATCAGGAGGTACCCTGCAGAATAGGAGCCTCACAGCGCCCTGGCCACACACACAGAGACACACAACCCCACACCTGCTTCCAATGCAGGACCTGAGAGAGAACAGAACTCTGGGAAGAGTGACTCTCGCTGTCTCCTTGCTGTGCACACCCAGTTTTCAGAGTCCCAGCAAGAATCCATGCTCACCTCCTGTGAGGCCCATTTACTGGCGTAGGTAACAGATACTGGAGCTATCGCTTTCATTGTAATAATTCTGTGGGCAGCAGTGCAAGGCAGGAGTTATATCAAGTAATTATTAATAAAGAGTAAATATGAATCAATTGATTTCTGGAGTTTTCATTTTTCAGCATCTTGGTCGACTTGTTTATCTAAATTAAATAAAGTGAGACATAAAATTGACTAAAGGTCGTGCGTGAATAGATTGAATGGAAGTCAGGTTCTTTTATTTGAAAAGCACAGTACATGGAAATGTATTCTATTCCTCTTCTGGTTTCCCGTGCACAAAACTCCATCAAGTCATCAGTCCATGCTACCAGGAGGCCCCAGTCAGAGATGAGCTTCCAAGGCTGGGGTCATGTCCATCCCATCCAGCTCCACAGGAACCTCACATGGCCCAGGTGCGCCCCAGTCACAGAACACCTGTCTCCAGACCGTCCACAGAATGCAGACCCATAGAATGCAAATCACTCATGTATCTTAAAAAGAATTTTTAAATATATTGCAGTGTCCCGCCAAAAAAATTTACAGAATATTCCTATCTAGGAGCTATAAAAAAGAGATCATTTAAGCCCATGAGAGTATTGTAGGCATGGAAAGCCAAGATACCATGGAAAAGAAAAAAAGAAGAAGACCTAAATGAAAGATCTCTGGGAGTGAGATCCCAGTGGAAAGAACAGGGCCATCAAAGAAGGAGGTACCTTTCTCTGAAGGGAGGAGAGAACTTCCACTTTGACTATGACCCTATCGGAATAAGATCAAAGTCAGCGAACTCTAAAGGCTTCCATAGCCCTGGCAACTCATGACTAGAGCCTAGGGAGATTACTGATGCCATGAACAGGAGTGTCAAATTGTTAAGTCAGCAACAGGAGTCGCTGTGTACTTACATCCCATGTGAGATCTGTCCTTAATGTGTTGTCTAATGTGCAGTGATGCTATAACTAGTACTGAAACAGTATTTTACACTTTGTGTTTCTGCGTGGGTACAAACTGATGAGATCTTTACTAATTATATACTGAATCGATCTTCTGTATATAAAGATAATTGGAAATGAAAAAAGGAAAAACCTGGTGTTAAATTGGAAATGGCATAGAAAATTAATTAATTTTTTAAAAAAAATACATTATGTAAGATCTCTGCCTTTAATGTACTGTACACTCTTATTTAATGCTATAACTAGTACTCCAACAGTATTTTTTTTCACTTTGTATTACTATATGGGGGCAAACTGTTGAAATCGTTACCTAATATATACTAAACTGATCTTCTGTATATAAAGAGAATTGAAAATGAATCATGATGTGATTGGAAGGGGAGAGAGAGCGGGAAAAGGGAGGGTTGTGGGTGGGAGGGGGAAGCCATTGTAACCCATAAGCTGTACTTTGGAAATTTATATTTATTAAATAAAAGTTTAATTAAAAAAAAAGAGAGATCATTTAGCCCAATAAGTGGAATATCCCCTCCAAACATGACCCAGGAACAGACACATAATTTTTGGTGGATGGAGATACTAGAGAGAGCAGAACCTATGTGATGGTGCTGGGGGCTTAGGATTCCCATTTCTGAGACCATGAAGAATTCCAAAGTCATGACCTCTCAGAACCCAAGCCAGCAACCCAAACTAAACCTTATCTGCAGCTGCTAATGGAGCAGAATAGCTTCACAACAAAGGATCTGTGGGATGAAGTAAACTAATTCCATCTGAACCTCTTTGATGATTCTTGCATACTCTGCTCTGCCAGCAACATACATATCTGAGAAGAGTGGGCATCAGAGTCACCATCAGCAGTCTCATTTGCATCCAATGTTTTAAGGATGAAGAGCTGGGAAGACATCCAGCCCATCACAATGTCCTCACTGACTCTTTAAATTAGTCTTGGGTTACTATAACAAAATGAAAGAGGAAGACTAACATTATCAAGAAAAGGGGTTTGGGGGCTGGTGCTGTGGCATAGCAGGCTGAACCTCCACCTGAGGCACCGGCATTCCATATGGGTACCAGTTCATGTCCCCACTGCTCCTCTTCCTATGCAGCTCTCAGCTTATGGCCTGGGGAAGCAGTGGAAGATGGCCCAAGTGCTTAGGCCCCTGCACCTGAGTAGGGAATCGGGATGAAGTTCCTGGCTCCTGGCCTCGGACTGACTCAGCTCTGTACATTGTGACCTTTGAGGGAGTGAACCAGCAGAGGGAAGGCCTTTCTCTCCATCTCTCCCTGTAACTCTACCTATCAAATAAAAAAAGTTTTTAGAAAAGAATTGTATACTTAAAAAACAGGGGGTGTATTTTGTCTTAGGCCTGGAAGTGTAAGGTCAAGTGACTTCATCTGGTGATGGTATTCTTGATGGCAGAATCCAAGGAGTACAAGGCATCATATGTGCGTGTACCTGCATTTGATCTTTTTCTTTCTTATTTTTCATTTTTTTTCAGATTTTTTTATTTATAAAAGGTAAACAAATTTCATATATGCAGGTTAGCAACATAGCTATACTTCCCACCCTACTCTCCCCCGGCCCATGTTCCCACTCTCACTCCCCCTTCTTTTATTATTCATTCTTTTTAATTTTTAGAATTAGATGCTTTCATTTTATTTTATAATCATAGGCTGAACCCCTTACTAAGTAAATAATTCAACAAATAGTAAGAAGAAGAAGAAAAAAGCTGTTCCACAACAGTAGAGACAGGGATTGTAAATAATAATCAAATTTTAAAATGTAAATTTAGCTCATATACATTGCATTTTTTGTACTCTATAAGTTACCACGGATTGGGAAAAACATACGCCATTTCCCTAATCATAATGGTTTCCACTTACATCCATTTTATTGCAAAAGACAGTATTTCTTTTCTTTTCTTTTTTTTTTTTTTTTTGTGGCTGTGTAGCATACTGTTTCTATACCACATTTTCTTTATTCAGTCATCAGTTAATGGACATCTGGGTTGATTCTATGTCTTAACTATTGTGAATTGAGCTGCAATAAACATGGGGGCACAGATAACTCTTTCATATGCTGATTTCATTTCCTTTGGGTAAATTCCCAGGAGTGGGCTGGCTGGTCATATGGTAGATCTAGTTTCAGATTTCTGAGGAATCTCTATACTGGCTTCCACAATGGCTGTACTAGTTTACATTTCCATCAAAAGTGGACTAGGGAACTAACTTTTCCCCCACATCCTCACCAGCATTTATTTATTTTTTTATTTCCATATAACAGCCATTATAACTGGGATGAGGTGAGACCTCATTGTGATTTTGATTTGCATTTCCCTGATGGCTAGTGATCCTGAGCATTTTTTCATGTGTCTGCTGGCATTTCAGTTTCATCTCTTGAAAAATGCCCTTCAAATCCTTTCCCATTTCTTAATTGGATTGTTTATTCTGTTGTTTTTGAATTTGTTGAGCTCTTTATGGATTCTGAATATTAACCCTTTATTAGTTGGAGAGTTTGCACATATTTTCTCCCATTCTGTCAATCGCATCTTCATCTTGCTGAGTGTTTCTTTGGCAATGCAGAAGCTTCTCAATTTGCTGTAATCCCATTTGTTAACTTTGACTTTGATTGTCTGTGCCTTTGGTGTCTTCAGAGAAATCTCTGCCTATGCCTAAGTCTTGCAGTTTACCATGTTCTCCTCTGGTAATTTGATGGTATCATGGGATGGATTTAGATCCTTGATCCATTTTTAGTTGATTTTAGGTGTAAGCTGTAAGGTAGAGATACTTCTGCATGCAGAGATCCAATTATTCCAGCAAACATTTGTTGAAGAGATTGTACTTTAGCTACTTTGTCAAAGGTCAGTTGATTGGTGATGCATAGATTGATTTCTGTGGATTCTATTCTGTTCTATTGGTCTGCATGTCTATTTTTGTGTACATGTCTGTTTTTACTGTAACTGCCCTGTAGTATGGTCTGGGAATCTGATATTGTGGTGTCTCCACAATAAGATTGCTTAAGTTATTCAGTGACTCTTGTGTTTCCATATGAATTTTAGCATTTTCTAGATCTGAGAAGATTATTGTTGATATTTTTATTGGTATCACATGATTATGTAAATTGTTTTTGGTATAATGGACATTTTGATGACAATAATTCTTCCAACCCATGAACATAGAATATTTTTCTATTTTTCTGTCTTCTATTTCTTTCTTTAACATTTTATAATTTTCAATGTAGATATCTTTCACCTCCTTGATTAGATTCATTCAAAAGGTATTTAGGTTTTATTGTAGCTATTGTGAAGGGAACTGGCCTTATAAGTTCTTTCTCAGCCATGGCATTGTCTGTGTATAAAAATGCTATTGATTTTTTATGTGTTGATTTTACATCTTGTAACTTTACCAAACTCGCTTATGAGTTCCAACAGTCTCTTAGTGGAGTCTTCCAGAAACCCTATATTTTGAATTATGTCATCTGCAACAGGGATAATTTGACTTCCCCATTTCTAATTTGTATCTCTCTTGGTCTGAGTGAAAGATCTTTCTAATCCGTTGGTGGATTTGACTAGTGTCTGTTGAGGATTTTTGCATCTATGTTCATCAGGGATGATGGTCTATAGTTCTCTTTCTTTGTTTCTGTCTTTGGAATTAAGTTGATGGTGGCCTTGTAGAAGGATCTTGGGAGGATTCTCTCCCCTTCAATTGTTTTGAATAGTTTGAGAATAATTGAAATTACTTCTTCATTAAAACTCTAGTAGAATTCAACAGTGAAGCCACATGGTCCTTGGCTTTTTTTGTTGTTGTTGTTGGGAGGGTCTTTATTACAGATTCAATTTCCATCTTTGTTATTAGTCTGTTTAGATTTTCTATGTTTTTATGACTAATTTTAGTAGATTATATGCATCCAGGAACCTATGCATTTCTTCTAGATTTTCCAAATTGCTGGCATATAGCTGTTGGTAGTAATTCCTGATGATTCTTTTTTATTTCTGTGGTATGAGTTGTTATATCTCTTTTTTCATCTCTGATTTTATTGATTTGAGTTTTTTCTTCTTCTGTGGGTTAGTTGGGGTAATGTGTATACATCTTGCTTATATCTTCAAGAAATCAGCTCTTCATTTTGCTGTTATGTTGTATTTTTGTTTGTTTATTTCAATTTTATATCTATGTTCATCAGGGATATTTCTTTCCTTCTACTGATTTTCAGTTTGGTTTCTTTTTATACATCCAAGTCCTTGAGATACCTTGATAGCTCATTTATTTGATGTTTTTCCAATTTCTTGATATAGGTAATAATTGTTATAAACATCCCTCTTCACACATCTTTTGCTGTATTCCATAAGTTTGTTGTTGTTGTTGTTGTTTTTTTTTTTTTTTTTTGACAGGCAGAGTTAGACAGTGAGAGAGAGCAACAGAGATAAAGGACTTCCTTCCATTGGTTCATCCCCCAAATGGTTGCTACGGCCAGCGTGCTGCGCCAATCCAAAGCCAGGAGCCAGATGCTTCCTCCTGGTCTCCCATGTGGGTGCAGGGCCCAAGCACTTGGGCCATCCTCCACTATCTTCCCGGGCCACAGCAGAGAGCTGGACTGGAAGAGGAGCAACCGGGACAGAACCGGTGCCCCAACCGGGACTAGAACCGAAGTGCCAGCCCCACAGGTTGGGGATTAGCCTAGTGAACCATGGCACTGGCCAGTATTCCATAAGTTTTGATATGGTGTATTGTTATGTTCCTTCATTTTCAGGAATTTTTTTATTTCCCTTTGGATTTTTTCTATGACCCACTGTTTATTCAGGATCGTGTTGTTCAGTCTCCATGGGTTTGCATATTTTCTAGAGGTTAATTTTCAGCTTCATTTCAAATTTAAACGTGAACTATTCTAGCCAGATTGTAGCCCAGTGAGTGTAATGCTCTGACTGGCTGGACACAGAGCCAGGGTAAAGTCAGAGGCAAAACTGACTGCAGTTAAGGATTTAACATTAAGTGGTGAGTTCACCCCAGAGGGACAAATTCAACAGTGATTCCCATGGTAAAATCAATGTTGCTGCTTCCTCAGGCATCCTTGGGAATCTTCTAGGTAGGTCTCCAATCTACCCCTGACTCAAATACTTTTTAAATTAAGCTAATCTTTGGTATATTTTCTATTACATCTATGTGTTGTGCCCATTCCTGACTATATAGCATTGGAGATACTCCACAGACTTACATTTGCAGCAATAGTGATGAGCACATTGCCTGTCATTGATGGCCACTCTGGAACCCCTCAGATTCCACCTGTGATCAGTTCTCAGGGCCAGTCCCCTTGACCTTAGCTGTGGGTGCTACTTGCTTCTGTAGTTGCTTGACCTCCTGCCTCTCTGTCTCTTTCCTGGACCAATTGTCTGTCTGTTTTACCACATTATCCTAGAAGATTGAAGACAAATTTCCAACTGGAAAGTGAGACCATGGATTTACTTTGAATTCATTACATTTTGTACTTGGAACACAGTGCCTGAATGCTCAATCTTCAGTTTCTCTTGAGCTTTACTAACGACTTCTGCTATATTTCAGTTTATGTCCTGTAGAGCCTGGATATAAACCAAAATATGGCAAAAGTAGTTACTTCCTGACCTATGTGACTACACTCAGACTGTGAGACTTGCCTTATGGTTCGCATAGTGTTTTTACACACCTAACCACAAACCTGTGCAATAGCTATGACCATGTCCTTCCTCTCCAGCAATGTGGTCACTTCACCAGACCATGAGACATCTCTGTGGACAATAAGCAATGCTTTCTAGACCAAGCGCTGGAGAGAAGATATTTCCTCTGGGAAGCACCCTTTCTCTATATCATTGTTCTCTTTCACATCCCAAACTTTCTCCTTCTCCTTGAATTCAAATTGAAGACAATTTGAGGACAAAACTTCTCTTCCAGAGTGGAAAATGTACCCCAAAAAACAATCACTCAACCATTAACCATTAACTTTATAAATGTTTTTAAATGCTTTCCTTGATTTTGTCTGTAACTTTCCAACTTTCTACTTAACCTTCCTAAAAGAAGTATCTTTGATCTGACCCTAGTATACCTTCCCTTGATTGTTCACTACAATAAGCACTGGTGGCCTCGCAGTGTGGGACACGGAGTGTTGTTTGTGATCATGGCGTGGCATGTAACTGCATGGCAAACATTGAGATCACACCCATGCCTGCCTCCAGCCGGTGGAGCCTACTGTTTTCCCTTATAATGATAACTGTGAAATCATCCTTGAAAATTAAGACTAGAATGTGCAAGTATTACATGAAGTAATTGGTTTTCTCTTTTTTTTTCTTTTATTATTTCTGTAGCAATATTCTAGGAAACCAGGCACAATGTCGCACACAACTTTCACATTCCCAAACAAAGGAACAATTCAGTATCAGCCCAACTCCCTTTTCTGGCCTCAAACTCCAGTTATGCACCATATTAACTGCAAACAGCAGGGTCTTAATCATTCCTAGTTGCCAAATAGTCTTGCAAATTACATATTGCGCTGGCTCTGGGTACTGCTAGAGGAAATAAATGCCTATGTTTATGTGGAAAATATGACTATATAACATAATTGGGAGTATTTAAATTTTTTTCATGAATATATAATTTCAACAATGAGTATGATGGGTATTGCTTGAGAATTCTTCAGAAAAATGAAAAACAGATTTACCAGAATCCTTAGAAACTGATCAGTGATTAGTGGTAGTCACTTTTATTAACACGAAAATAGAGTAAAATAATCAAGGTATTCATTTGTTTTCACTCATTTGGTACCCATATGCTATTTCCATTAGAGCAGCCTAAAGTTACTTAATGTTCAATTCCTCATTGTGGGGAAAGTCACTCCAGTAGGCAGGCATAGCCCAATGGTAAGGCATATGGGGGACTCGCTCTTTTTCTCTGAGCAGATGGGGACGAAGCATGTCACAGAAATAATGTGTTTTGTCTCTGGAGGGAGAAGGCTGGCTGCTTTGTTCTCAGATGGCATCCTTTGCCAAGCCTTCTGCTTAGGTTCGGTGCATTTTGGGTTTCCATTAACTTTGCTTCTTTGGAAAAGAATTTGCACAATAGAATTCCAGAAACACAAAAACATTTGCTTTACAAAGTTCCAAAAGGCTGAAGTGCATCGATGAACTCCGAATTCTTCCGGAGTGCAGTCCTTTCACATTGTGTGGCCCATTTAGCCCCACAAATTCCAGGGAAGAGCATGGGGCAGACAGCATTCCATCCTCAGAAAGACAGAAACACAGGATGCAGGGAAGTTGACCCTGCTCATGGCCGCAGAGCAGGTCCTCAATATAAACCGCCCTTGTGACTCTGCTTACAGGTGATCTGATGTACTGAAGAGTTAAGTGCAGAAGAGAAGGATCAGCACCCTGAGTGCAGCTCATCCTTTGAGGTAGTAGGGACAATTGGGTGTGACTTCCGGGTACCGTCTCCTTGGAGATGGTGTGCCTGTTCTCAGTGCTCATGTTCCGGGTAATGTCAGATATAGAAGCACTAGACTTTGCATTCTCAGTGGCCTAATGCCATGCTTCTGAGGTCAATTTCAGTTACCAACAGACTCACAAGGATGCCCAGCCCAATTCAAAGTAGCTCCCATGGGCACACAGCTGTGTTTGTTTCCCGGGGCTGCTGTCTCAAAATTATGTGACTCAAACGACAAGAAAGACTGTGTCCCTTCCCCGATCTGCCCTCCACAAGTCTGAGATGAAGGCGTTGGCAGGGTTGGGTTTCTGGGGGGCTAAGGGGACTCTGTGCCACTCCATTCCCTTTGGCTTGTCGGTGGGGTCCTCTCCCTGTGTTATCCTCCTTCCACCCACCCACCTCTAATTCCTCTCTCCTTTTATCCGGAAAGCAGTGGCCCCCTCTGATGACTTCAGCTTGATTAGCTCTATAAAGATCCTGTCTACAAGTAGGGCCACATTCTGAGGTGCTGGGATCCAGGTGTCCAATTTATCTCTTTTGGGCATTGTGAATAACCATAATGATCTCTGATTCTAAAATTTTAAATGATGATGTGACACTTTCTGTGTTTCTTTAACACAAACAGTGAGAAGGACCACAAGCGGATGCCTCTGTTTTGGGCTCATCAGTGTTGGAGTGCCTGCCTGGCAGCCTCTGGCTGCTTCTCTCCCCATCAACATTCTGTGGGGTGCTGGTGTTTGCGACACATGCCATGCTCTCTGCTTCTCTGGGAGGGAGACCCCAGGGGCTGCACTCCCAAGTAAGGTGATGGGCAGAGTAAACGCATGCTTGATTAGGCAAGGGGCATCCTGGGGGTCCCGGGAAAGACCATCACATCTCTGCTTCTGACTTGACAGAAATTTCCAGAGAAGCCATGTGACGAGGGAAAGGTGAGATTCAGGGCCCAGAGTGGCACCAGGCCAGGCTAGTTGCTGCCTGGGCTGAGTTTGCACGCAAACCTTCCCTTTATGGGATGCAGAGTTCTTGTCTGTGCAGTGAGTTCTGACGGTAACCACAGGAAGAAACCTGTAAAACACCTGGGCAAGAATGCACATTGGACAAGAACTAGGTCCTAGCCCTGTGCCTCAGGATGTGGAACACTAACAGCCTAATAGTTAACTATTAGTTAACCTTGTGTGTGTTACCTTTGATAAGCTTTGAAATCATCCAGCAAGTTCTGTCCTACTACATTAAGGAAGCTTAGTCTCAAAGAGATAATGCATAATAGCTTTTCATGGCAAATGGAGCTAGGAGTTAGACCCTGAGTTATGAGGCCCATGGCCTTTCAAAACAGGGAACCTCAACTAGGACGTGGCATTTTGTCTTGCAACATTCTTTTGTTGTTTCCCCCACATTAAGATTTTCTAGTGATTGATCAAGTCTTTGTGTGATGCAAATTTGAGACACTGCTTCCTATTAAAGGAGATTATTCAGGTAAATTCTACTATTAGTCGTTGGAGGAATCAAAAACCCACAAATGCAATATATACACACGTGACCAGCTTCCAGTACAGTGAGCTGGCTCCCAGCTGCAAACCATCAGAACCCTGTGTGTGAACCCCATGAAGATGCTGCTCTGGATCCTGGACAATGCTTCTGTTCTGGGGACTTAGGACAAAACATTGAGCGCAGGAGTTGACATCAAGCAGGAGAGATCTCGCAGAGCAATGTCGCTACCAGAGTTGGGGCAAATGAGCCACCTTCGAGCACTGGAAACAATCAAATGATTTCCTAGCCTGATGCATCGCCGGAGGTTCTATTTCTGCCCTCTGGCCGTGTCCACTTGTTTGTTCTTCCTCCAGCTCCCTGTGTCCTGGCTGTGCCTATCCCCTCCACCTCACCTCACAGCACTTGGTGTGATGGAGAGCTTCACACGGGAGTGGACAAAAGGACTCCTTCGACTGAGGCGTGCACACAACTCTACTCAATGACAGTTCCTGTTCAACATAGTAAACAAGGCAGTAAGGCAGCTGCTCTTCCGGTTTTGTAACCAAAACAGAGCCTGAGTCAGTTCTACCAGGCCAGGCACAGCACTGGCCTTCCCCTCATCACCTGTCTTACCCTAATCCTTCAAGCAACCATGGGAGAACACTTTGTTATTGTCTCAGAAGTGAAATATGCTTGGACTTGATATTGAATGACATGAAAGCTTGAAAAAAAATCTCACAAATTGTGAACTTGCCTCATGGGGGGCAAAGATGGAAAGCTTAATGGTAAGGAATGAAAGCGTCTACGTAGAGAGGAGTGAGGCATTACCGCTGGATTGAAGGCTTGCAACTTGGGCCACATGTTAGAGAAGAATGTGGGAAGATGACGCCTCACTGATCTTTGAAATACCTGGGGACTTGGGGTTCATGCATGCCCCAGAATGTGCAAAGTGCACCTGTGAGGGTGTGGGCGACACCAAAGCTTGAACAAAATCTCTGCTCTTCGAGAGGATGAGGATCCAGTGAGGAGGGGGAGGGCCGCGTCTCAGCTCTGAGTGCCCTGTGCCTGCCACATGAGTATACAAGGGACAGATGGAAAATGAGGCCATTTGGAGCCTCCTCATTATTCCTTGTCAGTGCTGACTTCCATTACGAAAATTAATATATTGACTATTTCTCCTGAGAGGAATCCCAAGAAAACGATCCATGCAGGGGAAGGAACCCGAATGTGTAATATTTATGATATCTCCATGGCGGTTTTAGCAGATTCTGTGCCAGGGATACTGGAGTCTCAGGAAACCTGACAAACCCAGGGAGTGCAGTCACACAGCCCTGATGTGCAGGTGCAAAAGCCGGCGCCCCATCAGAACGCTCCCTGCCGGGCAGGGCACTGCCGTGGGCCCACCAGAGAGCCCTTCATGGCTGCAGAACTGCCACCCAAGCCTCATTCATCATTTTAATAAACTTTCCGAGGAGGCAGAGATTTCCCTAGGTCCTCTTTATTTTTGGTGTGGGAGCGTAATAGGTAATCAAGTGTGGATCAGTGCAAGGCCCCTGTTAATCCCTCTTAATACCCATGAGAATATTTTATTTTTATTAATAATTACACTAAGTAAGACCGCTGAACATTTTTTTCCCTTAATGATGTGGTTTTTTTTTTTTTTTTTTTTTGGTTGGAGGAACTAGCCCCCTCTCCCCAAAAAAGCTTACATTCGAAGTTCACAACTAATAAATAAAGCCTAACATGAAGTTAAAGACACCCCCACAGAAACATCCAGAAATCTGCAATTGTACAAGGCAGGGGAGGAGGAAGGGGCGGAGTCCTCAGTGAGCACCTGCAGTGGGTCAGATGCTGCACACTCGGGACTTTATTCTGTGCCACTGGGTCGGCGGCGCCTACTCATGTGCTGAGTTTGAGATCTGGGCGCGCAGGCTCAGATGTACAGGATGAATAGTTGAATTCTTCAGTTGTGCTCTTCCCATTGAGCGTTGCTGCCTTGCTTTCCCCCAGAAAATGAGAATGAAGGCAGTTTTATTTCATGGGGTTTTTCTTTCCATGAGTCCCTACCCTACACTGCCCTCCTACCCTCACTTCTGTTTTCCTAGGGATGCAGGCTTACCAAATTTCCCAGGTCTGCTACAGGGAACTAAACCCAGAAACACGAGTCTCAAGATGCCAGAGAGAAAATCTGGTACCCAAAATGGACCCTGAACCCTTGAAGGGCTCTGTGTTCGATGGTAAACTGTGAGCAGCCTCCGTCCCTCCTGGTGGTCATTGAATTCTTTGTCCCCTTCTGGCCTGGTCTCTGTGGCCTGGACTGTCCTTGAGGGAGCTCCTGGAGATGAATATCTTCCATGTTTGCATCAAACTGAAAGCTAAAAATCAAATTTAGGAAACTGAGTCACGATGGTCAGGAGCCAGCAAAGAGCACCCAGCTGTTGGAGGGATGAGAAGAGATGGAGAAGAAATGGGAATGGCAGTGAGGGGGAGGGGCCTGCATGAAACTAGAGGTGGACGCTCTGGGTGCCAGCTGGGGAGGAGCCAGCGGCCCGTTAGGGAGCTCAGTCAGCTAGGGGCCCTCAGGGAAGTGGGCAGACAAGAGAGGTATAGGCAATAGGAGTCAGTGACTCCAAGAAAACAAGAAAGCCACGTTGCAGAGAGAAAGATGGTGGGACAGACAAGGCCTTCGGATGGACGAGGTGGAGACCCGGGCTGGAGCTTGACTGCTCATGTCCTGGTGAGCAGGGCCCTGCCTGTGGAATACTCGCAAGACCTCAAGGCTTGGCTGGGTCTGCATTGTCACTGTGGATGGAACTCTCACACTGTCTCCATAGAGCTCCCAGCATCTTAGCAGCAGGTGCATGGCAAGGATTACTCTTTGGCTGTGAAGTTTCTGACTTGCGTCCTGACTTCCCAGCCCCAGCAGGCGACAGTGGGTGCTCCCCTGTGAGCTCCTCTGAGTCACTTGTCCCCACCTCCAACGCCATCACCAGCCATCAGGGAGACAGTCCTCTGCCTCGGGCAGCCTCTGTGTCTCCGTGGAGCTCTGCCTGTGTCCTCGGCACGGAAGGCCCTCCTTTCCTGTATGATGAGTCTCACCGCAGAGCTGGCTCCTGCCATTCACAGCCACGTTTCCTGGGGCTGGAAAAATGAATTGACAAAAGGAAGAGCCAACCATGTGCTTGCTGTCAATGTATCTTGCAGAACCGAGAAGAGAAAATGACCCTCTTGTCCTGCCAACCAAGACAAAACTGCCAGTTTCTAAGCAACATTCGTTACCATTTAATTAATATACATTTCTTGCCGAATCCACCATCCCTGCCTGCTTATTCTTCATGACAATGCTCCGATGCCAGCAGCCGTTATCAGCACGCTCTGTAAGTGAGGAAGTTAATTCCTGCCCTGCCTGCTCCTGACAAAACCGACAAAGGCGCTCCCTCCCAGACTTGCTGCTCGGACCTCAGCTCAGCCACTGGCAACGAAGTCTTAGGCGAATGACAAGGACTCAGAGACGAAAGACCTGACAGTGTGCCTGTCACCGCTGTGTCAGGAAGCCCAGCGTACCCACACAAGGGGAGGATTTTGCCTGAGACTCCATCCAAAAGGGCTTTCTGACCCAAGGCCTCGGCGTTGTCAGCCTCACGCCTGGAAGCGTGTCCGTCACCGTGGGCACCTGCAGATCAGCGGCGCCGGGGCCGGACACACCCAGCCGCCAGGAAGATCCTGCAGCCTCGTGTTTTCCTGGTGAATTTCTCGCTCCCTGCCAGGAGAGAACACCAGTTCAGCAGGACTTAACTAATTTGGAAATTTGGGACTTTTTTAGTAGTTAGCCTTTTGTTGTCGCTATTTTAATGAAGCTTTGAATGCATATCACAATGTAACACGTTGGGGTGTTTAAGTATGTGTTGGCGCATTTTAAATATACACATATGCCCAGCACACAAAGCTGTGAGAAAGTCAATGTAACAAAAAAAATGGAAGTAAGATAAACTGAGAGCAAGATCTGAATGGGAGCCGCGGGAGGCATTCTTTCATGCAAACTTCCCTGAGCACCCTGGGAAAGGCGCCTCCCTTTCTTCTTTATTTTCAAGTCCAGGTTAATCCTCTGCTTAAATCATGCTGATGTCTGGGCCAGGGCTGGAAAGGGTGACACAGGGCCTTGGACTCTCAGCCTTCACAGAACTGTAAAACCCATACCTCATGGGCCCTGTCACCAAGAAGCAACACAAAGCAGAAACAGACCACAGAGGTGAAATACAAGAAGGCGTTGCATGACATTAAAGGAAGGCTGCTTTTTCTTTCTCTTCTATTTTACTGATTCGTTTTTTTGTGACTTAAAGATTTTCTCTCCAATCACTGGGATTTAGTATTTACAGGGGAAGAACAGTTTAATGTTTGGAATTAAAAATTCTGACTAGACCAACAGAGACAGTCAGGTTCTCTACCATGGTAAGGAAGACTCAGTGACATTGGAAGGGTGTCCGTTCAATCTTTGCAGTGGCTTGAGCCAGCCAGGAAAGGCCTTGTCCATGTGTGTTCACATCTCATTTCAGAAAGGAGTGGTCTACTCCCTCTACTCTTCCTCGCCAGCTCTGCTGGGAGCAGACGTAGGAAGTTGAGCCCAGCTGCCTTCGTCACCTTCCACCACTGCCACCTTTCAGAATAAGAGTTGAGCTAGATTCTTAGCTGCCAGACTGAACCTATGCAATTTGACTTTATTGCTCATTCTTCTACCGATTTATTTAAAAACAATTCATCAGCATTCTTTCATGTTAATAATTCCGTGCTGAGCAGTGGGTGTAAGAAGTTTCACTCAGTTTTCAATGAATGTCTCATGGGTGAGTAAATGAACGAATTACAACATTATGGAAACGTTTGCTTAACAGCTGTTCCACGTGCAATACGAGAGACATCGAGGTAGCACTGAGATGAACTATGTGCTATTTCTGAACTTGGGTTGCTTACAATTCTGTTTGGAAAGTTAGTAGAGATAGAACAAAAGAAAATATTTGAAATACTAGAAGTTCATGAAAAATGTGCAAGTTGTAAGAGACACACTTGACCACAGCTGGGAGGACTGGGAAGGAGTGAAGTAGGGTTTCAGTATCAAGATGACATGGAGAACTGGAGGGCTTTGCACAGGAAGACCCCTGAAAGGCCAAAGGAAATGACTGAATGATAGCAGCACAGCCCCCCGCCATTGGGAGTCATTTGCAGTGCAAGCAGCATTGAGGGGCCGGCGCTGTGGCCTGAAGTGCCGGCATCCCATGTGGGTGCTGGTTCGAGTCCCAGCTGCTCCATTCCAATCCCACTCCTTGGACCCCTGCACCGGTGTGGGAGACCTGGAAGAAGCTCTTGGCTCCTAGCTTTGGATCGGCACAGCTCCAGCCATTGTGGCCACTGGGGAGTGAACCACTGGATGGAAAACCTCTCTCTCTCTCTCTCTCTCTCTCTCTCTCTCTCTGCCTCTCTTCACTCTGTGTAACTCTGACTTTCAAATAAATAAATAAATATTTTTAAAAAGGCATTGAACAATGAGCTGTATATGGATGATCTCACTTATGAAAAAAATCAATAATGAATTTAAAATGTTAGCTTGTTTCATTTTGTCTATTTTACCGATGAGGGAGGAGTGACTCAAAAAACTGAATAATTTTCCCAAGAAAGTACTAAGGCTGGAACCATATACGAATCGCTCTGAAAGCTGGCCAAGGCGCTGAGGGGAGTCAGAAGCACTCCTGACTTCTACAAACTCCTGACTACTACAAACGTATGGCAGGAGAGGGAAAAGCAGGTGTCTTTGGAGAAGCTTCCAGGAGCTTCATCTGACCGAGATGAGCTCACAGTGGGAAACAAACTGCAAAGGACGGGAATGGTTTGTGCTCACGGATCAGTAGAGCCACACTGGACCACACCAATGCTTGGACAGGAGAGTGCAAGGACACAGGATCTGGGAAGACAATGCTGCCCATGGCTGACCGGCTGCAGGGTCTTGAGAAAATCAGTTCACCTCTTTGGTCTTTCTGCATAAATTGAGGGAATCCAATGCTGATTTCTTAGGGCCTTCCCAATTCTAAATTCTGAGTGTAGAAAGGCTTTCTAAGAACTCGAAAGGAACAAGAATATTACAATGGGAAAACTAAGCATGAGAGATCTTTAAGGATAAAGGAAAGACTATAAAATGCAAGATACTAAAGCATGCACAGAATCTCACTGTCTCCTCCCTCTCCCTTCAAAGCAAGCTTCCTGGGACTCCTCAGAGTAATTTATCTGAATGGCTTAATTATCAGCCTTCCCTGGCAGGAAGTTGGCTTAGGGAAGGCTCATTTCTCTCTTGTTTACATTTGTATTTTCAATGCTTAGAATGCTACTACGAACGTATCAAGCATGCAACAAACTGTCTTTAGAACATTAACAGTGGTATCAAGGTTTTGATTAAATGTAAGCTTACACAAGAAGATTATCTAACTGTTCAGTCAAACAAGGACATTACTGGACAAAATACACAGTTCACATAGTGAGAAAAATTTAGATATTGGTACAGTGGTAGCTGACCCAGGTCACAGATTAAGAGAATATTGAAGCATTTTATCAGGAACTCAAGTTGAGAGAAGGGGTTTGAAACTTGTTGGGGTAGGGGGCACTAAAATCCATTAGTTAAAATTGAAAAAGAAATTCTGAATAAATTTTACCTACAAGAAAGAAAGAAAAGAAGAAAGCTTTATTAGCAAGTGCCTGTCTCTAGACATTTATTGAAAGCAATCAGCAGGACCTGTTTAAATATCACCTGTGTGAAGCTGTGCTATCAGTGGGAGAAAACAACACTACGGCCAATATCTCTAAAGAAAGACCAGGGCGGGGCTTGCGCTGTGGCACAGTGGATAAAGATGATGTGCCCAAGGAAGACCTGAGAAGGCTATGAAATCTCATCTCTGGATACCACCAAGCCCTGCACGAGTAGAGTGTGAAGGCTCAGGTGCAGTTATGACCCCGGTGAAGGCGTTCCCTGATACACACAAAACCTGGCAAGGAGTGAAAGACTGATTCATCCAAAGCTTTTGAAGCCATTTCCGTGTGATCATCTCTGTCCAAAAAGAGACTTCAGTGGCTACTCATGACCATAAATACAAGGTTTGTAGAATTAGTCTAGGAAGGTCACTAAACAACAACAGCAACCATTAAAACTGGGGAAAGTCAGAGAATTTCCACATTTGTCACATCATATTATTGAAAATGTCCAGGGGCCAGCACTGTGGCAAAGCAGGTAAAGCTACCACCTGCAATGGCAGCCTCCCTTATAGACACCTATTTGTGTCCCAGTTGCTCCACTTATAATCCTACTGGAAAAAAACAGCACAAGATGGTCCAAGGCCTTGGGCCCCTGCCATCCATGTGGGAGTCATGGATGAAGCTCCTTGTTCCTTCAGCCTGGCTCAGTCCTGGCCATTGGGCCCACTTGGAGAGTGAACCAGCAGATGGAAGATCTTTCTCTTTCTCTCTCTCTATTTTTCTCTCTAACTATGACTTTCAAATAAATAAATTTTTAAAAAAGAAAACGTCCAAATTTTAACATCAAAATAATGATATGGGAAGTGATAAGGAAATGGGAAAACATGGCACATATATATACACATAAAGGAAAGAAAGAAAGAGAAGCCAGAATTCTGGTGCATCAGGTTAAGCCAGCTCTTGCAATTCAAATATCCAATGTCAGAGTGCTGGTTTGAGTGCTGGCTGCTCTGCTTCTAACCCAGCTTCCTGCTGATGTGCCTGGGAAACCAGCAAATAGTGGTCCAAGTGCTTGGGTCCCTACCACCTATGTAGGAGACCAGGAAGGAAATTCTGGCTCCTGGCTTTAGGCTTGGTCCAGCCCTTGCCATTGTGGTCACTTGGGGAGTAAACTAGCAGATATAAAATCTCTCTCTCTCTCTCTCTCTCTCTCTCTCTCTCTCTCTTTGTCTCTACCTCCCTCCCATCTCCTCTCTGTCTCTCCTTTTTCTGATCCAAATAAAGAAATGATTTGTGGAAGGAAAGAAAGGAGTAGAAGAAAATTAAGGAAGGAAGGAGCAAAGTTAATAGAAATGGTTTCCAAGGAGCTCAGATATTGGATTTCTTAGACAAAGTCTCTAAGCAGGTATTATAAATATGTTCCAAAAATGAATAGAAACTGTGTGTAAAGTACTAAAAACTGTTAATAATTATGTTTAATCAAGATAAATATCAATAAAATTGCTTTCAAAAGAACCAAATAACAATTCTGGAGTTGAAAAACTTAGCTAAAATGAAAATATCATCAGTGAAGCTTAATAGATTTTGGTGACAGAAGAATCAGTCAATGTGTAGACAAGTCAATGAAAATTATGTGGACTGAGGAGAAGGAAACAAAGTGAATTGAGAACAATGAAAGTCCTGCACATGGTCTGCACTACTTCAGAAGAAAGATGGACTTCTCACCCTGGGTCCTGCAGAAAACCATGAGACACAATCAGTCATACTAACACAAGTGCAATGACAGCTCCAGAAAGATGGGCCAAAGAGAGGAGAAAAGAAAGAATTGGCAAAAAAACTTGCAAAATCTGGTGAAAATCACTAAACAATACATCTAAGAAGCTAAACAAACTCCAGGTAGGATACAATTAGAGATACTCATTCAGACACAACCAAGTAGAACTGCCAAAAGCCAATGGCAAAGCAGTCTTTAAGGCAGCAAGAAAAGAACAATATCACCTACAAGGAATGCTGCTACAAGGCACATCACTGCCTCCATAGATGCCCTATTCCTCCCACTAAAAACAATGAGAGCCCTGAATATTATTTATTATTGTTTTTAAGAGAAGCAGAAGATTCTAAGAGTGTAGAGAAGGAGGTAGACTGCCTAGGGACCTTGGGCCTGAAGGAGTGACACTGGCAAGTTCCATTGCTTTCCTCTTGTCTCAGATAACCCAGACTTGGCGCTCAGAGGGGACCACCTAGCACAACACAAAACTGCGTGATCATGATCACTCTAATGCAGCCCAAGGCCACAGGGAAAACTGCAGGGGAATGGCTGCCTATGCCAGAAAATCCCTACTGGGAGACTATAGAGTTCCATTCCCACCAGGCTGCAAACAATGTGCCTGAACCCTCCCTCCAGGACAGGATCAGGGAGCACCAGAGAAGGTCCAGTGAGGAGTGGTGACTTTGATTTCTGCAGGGCAGCTACAAGTCCCCCAGCCCCTCCTCATGTTACCACCAAACAGCTGTCTGCAGAGACCAGCTGGGACTTCCTGTCGGTCTACTCTGCACCTACCCTTCCTCACTGGTAGAAGAGTCAGGAGTTTCTGCAGGACCCAGAGGTGAGAAGCCCATCTCCCTTCTGAAGCCGTGCAGATCACGTGGAGCACTAACAAAGCACTTCCATCCATCCCAGACCAGAGGATGTCAGCCCAGATCTAGAGGGGAACTGGAGCTTCCATCACTGCCTTGTTGTACTGAGGAGCACCTTCCCTGCTGCCTGTCAACAGGGGCTCTGAGAGGAATGTGGACTTCTGCCCCTCCCGGTAGTATGGAGGGTACAATCTCCTGCAGCAGGGTGTCAGGAAACTCAGCCGAAGGAGGAAACAGCATCTGGAGTTTCACATAGCAATGCCTGGAAGGTGCAGGCTTCCGTTAAAAATCAGCCATACCCAATACCTGGAGGTTCTCAAATGCAGTGAGAAGAAGGCAATTGGTAAATGAAAACGAACAAAAGACAGCAACAATGTTGGAATTGTCTGACAAATATTTTTCTTTTAAAGATATTTCTTTATTTATTTGAAAGAAAGAACAACAGAGAGGGGGAGAAACAGAGAAGTCTTCCATCTGCTGCTTCACTCCCCAAATAGTCAGAATATCCAGGTCTGTGCTCGGCAGAAACCAGGAGCCAGGAATTCCATCCTGGGTTCCCACAATGGTGGTACAAGCCCAAGTGCTTGGCTGTCATCTGTTGCCTTCCCAGGCACATTAGCAGGAATCTGATTCAGAAGCAGAGCAGCTGGCATTAAAATGACTATAACATTGGATGCCAGTGTTGCAAGTGATAACTTAACCTTCTACATCACCACGCAGTCTCCTGTGAGGGTTTCAATGCAGCCATCATGAAATATTTTAATGAACAATTACGAGCATGCTTGACACCATTAAAACAGAGAACTGAGT
This sequence comes from Lepus europaeus, assembly GCF_033115175.1. Lineage (NCBI taxonomy): Eukaryota > Metazoa > Chordata > Mammalia > Lagomorpha > Leporidae > Lepus > Lepus europaeus. Next base: position 4,980,513 of record NC_084839.1, read on the forward strand.
CTCAGTGAGAAATAGAAAGTCTTGGCAAAGAAACGGAAGATAGAAAGAAGAGAAACCTGGAATGCTAATGTTTTTCACTTTTTAATACAATAGGCCTAATTTTTAAGAAAAATCAGCTAATAGAAGATAGAAACAAACCAGTCTGAACAACAGAGACAACATAAACCAGAAAAGAATGAGCAGGCCATGGGTGGGGTATGGGCCTAAAAACACCTAACTCTGGTGCTGACACAGAGGGGAGGAAGGGGGGGCGCTGGAAGAGTCCTTGGGAGCCAACGGCTGAAAACATGCCAAATCTGTCAAAAGATAGAAACCTGCAGATTCAAGAAGTTGGGAAAATCCCAGATAGGATAAAGCCAGATGTTTTATCTAACTGTAAATTTTAAAGCTTTCACTACAGGAATTCCCAGGCTTAGATGATTGTACTAGAGAATGCTAGCAAGTATTTTAAAAACAATGAAAAAAATTCTACACAATCTCTTCCAGAAAATAGGAGGAGGGTCCATTTCACAAGCTAGTTTTTGAAGCTGATTACCAAAAAACAGAAAACCACAGCTCAAAGAAAATAAGAAAGCCATGGGTCAATGTCCCTCATGAATGTTGATGTCATGGTGACCTCAGGACTACCCAGAGGGAGTGAAGCGCCAGGTTATGTATGGACCTCATGGCAGCCTGGCTGGCACGGTAGGTGCTCGGGGCTCCCACAGCTCCCTCTCTTGTTTCTCTGGTGCTTGGCTGGTGATGGGCAGGTATTGTTTCCAACTCTGCCATTCTGAGTTTCACCTTTCCTAACCCTACAGGACAGACTGCAGGGTTTATGTGGAATTCTTTTTGGGCTAAGAACACTGTTCTTTCCTGATTGCTCAGGTTTTGACTATGAGTCTGAGATACACAAAGTGAACAGAAAACATAGTGAAGTCAACTACATGCTCTGTGAGTGCCCACGTCCTTGTGCAGTCTGCCTCCTTTTCAAGGTCGTCTTCTGTATGAAGCGTACAACACAAAGGGGTTTCAGTGGTCCTCAGTGGGAGAAATAGGGAAAAGAATACCCACCCCATGTTCCTGGAAGCGACATATATTCTCCTTTATGAATTTGGGAGTTTTCTGGGTAATCAGTAAGAATCTTTTAAATTAGATACTGAGGAAACTCTCTAAGCTGCATCATAAGCAAAGGCATTTAGATCATAATTGTAGGAAAGCAAAATGATATGGTATGAGTAACTCTGTCTTTGTTAACTGCTTTTGTCTTGAGAGCTTAGGTTTCAAGTATGTTAATGTGCCTTGAAATTTCTATCACACTCCTTACAGATTCTAGGGATTTAGGCAAAGATGGCGTTCAGCTGTTAGTCTCCTTCATAACCAGATTCCATTTTGGAGAACATCAGGCCAGCTCTCTAAGGAAATATGATAAACTGCAGCCTCTAGGAGTCCCTGGATTACTGACTATTTTCTTGCAAGAAAGAGAGTAAATGTATGAGATTTATCCATGAGGCCATGTCTATTGTATAATAAGTATATGCATGTATTCATGCTTTCTTACAGATATTGTAGAATCATTTAGTGTCAATGTGTGGCTTTCATGGTCTGATGACAGGTTTGTCTATAGTCATGTGTGCTTTAAATTATACTCAATCTATTAAAATTACAAATTTAAAAAATTTTTCAAGTTACTAAGTTTAACACAAAGCTTACATAATCTTATGTGTACAACCAGTAATTTTATTTAAATTAATAAAAATAATTTGAGTTTGTGGGCCGGCGCCGTGGCTTACTAGGCTAATCCTCCGCCTTGCGGCGCCGGCACACCGGGTTCTAGTCCCCGTCGGGGTGCCGGATTCTGTCCCGGTTGCCCCTCTTCCAGGCCAGCTCTCTGTGGTGGCCAGGGAGTGCAGTGGAGGATGGCCCAAGTGCTTGGGCCCTGCACCCCATGGGAGACCAGGAGAAGCACCTGGCTCCTGCCATCGGATCAGTGCAGTGCGCCAGTCACAGCGTGCCAGCCGTGGCGGCCATTGGAGGGTGAACCCACGGCACCCTCTCTGTCTCTCTCTCTCTCTCACTATCCACTCTGCCTGTCAAAAAAAAATAATAATAATTTGAGTTTGTTCTTGAATGGATGTTCTATTAACTAAAGTTGGGCAGACTGCACTCTTTTCAACAATGAATCCCTTAATAAATTCATCTAAACTCAGTGTAAATCTTAGAAATGTATTTGTAAAGTGGCTCACTTCTTTCTTTGCTTTTAGCACTGCAAATGGCTAGCAGAGTAGATTTAGAACACAAACAAGCAAGCCTTCCAAGCATTTCAGCAACTCACTTGAGTCAAATTTAAAAAGCAAGAAAACAAAATTATATATTATGAAGAGGAGAATCTATCAAACAGTTTATATTTTTCTTGTACATCTTAAGATCAAATTATGAGGTCATTTTAAATGTAATGAATACTTTAAAACACAGAGCATTAATGATATTTGAAAGCTACCACAAAACACACCAAACACCGGAGTAAAGGAAAAATTTAATGTCAGCCAACAAGGCTGCTTCTCCATGCACAAGAGAAACAGCAGCCCATACTAGAGGACAGGTCTTATATAGCTTAGCAGAGATAAGGAAGTAAGAATAGTAAATTCCACTGGGTGGGGTAAAGGCAACCTGTATGGTTAGGCTACTTGGTCACCTGGTTTATGGTAAACCAGGCTGGACTTTGGGAAACTGAAGCTTGTCTCAGAGAAACTGAACTTATTGTACAAGATGGTGACTGGGCCAGAGCCAAAGATGGCACCCAAGGCTTAAGATGTCACCTCAGGTAAGACAGTGCTGATTGCACTAACATGCTCCCTTTTATTTTTTATAAAGTGAATGTTATATGGGATTACATCAACCCCAAAGGACAGGAGGACTGGACGGATGATGATCTATCTTCTGGAGCTACTTCCGGTTGGTATGGAGTGATGAGTTACTCTCCACTGGCATGGGGTGATGTCTCAAACCATGATCTCCTAGGTAGGGAGTTGAGCATATCCCTGCAGTAATAGTTGGTTGACCTCCTAATTGGTGAAGGCTTTGGTTTGTTTTATTATAACCTCCTGTAAAAACTTAAACAGATAAGGTAGTACATAAGCAATGGTGAAAATAGCTACCAATAGTCCTAGAAGTGGCGTTAACCATGTGATGAGATGACTCCATGGAGAAGGAAAGAAGAGGAGTTCTTTGGACCCTTGGGAAGATTGTTTAAAAGATGTTAACACTCTGTTGGAGTATTTTAAAATTTTGTTTTACCTGGCCTAGTTGGTTAACATAATAGTAACATTGTTCTCCCAGAAAAACACAAGTTCCCCCCTTCTTAGCTATTTTGTAGCACTACACCCTCTAGTGAGATGATCTGATTTTGAAGACCTTGAATAGCATCTACCAATGTCTTAGTGGATCTGGTGACCTCCTCTGTAGTTGCTGGAGTTGTTCTTGGATCCAGTTAATAGACATGACATTTTGGCCTAGAGCAGTTCCTGAGATCACCACTGAAGAGAGGGAAGCTACAAAGCTGACTCCATCAAAGACTGGGAGAAAGATAGCTTGTCTCTTGCGGGTAGAGGATTAGTCTGTAAAAGGAACTCTGAGTAGTCATATAATGTTAGGAAAAGGATCACCAATTTACATGATGTAGAGCATGGACCAGATGCAGAGCTGTTGATACAGGTGTATAAGGTATAATTGCAAAGAAATGAGGTTCCAGGTGGGCTAAAGAAGGAAGCTGTGGAAGTGACGGTCATATTGACAGCACAGGGAGTGTTATGTGGCATAAGCTCATTGAGTTTTTCTGTTATGTTCATAACCCAACAAGTTGCTTCTTGTTCTCCAGAATGTAGAGGAAGATGACTGATGATTTTCTGAGGATTGGGGTACAGGAGTTTGTGGAGGCAGAAACATTAGTGAGCGGAGTAGCCATGATGGGAGATTCCTGAAGGGGAGTGCACAGGAAGCATTATTGTTGGTAAAGGGCAGAAGGCAAGGTAGAATTTTTGGGTAGTTAATGAAGTAGGGTAAAAGACAGATTGATGAGTTGTAACCATGTTAAGGGAGATTTTACAGGATTAATTAGCTAGGACAAGTGTTTAGTAGATTTTTTTATTTATAATCTTCTGTGATTTCCTCACACCATCTGCAACTTACTTAAACCTTTTTATCATTTTATTCCAGTCTAGAGTAAACTAGCCATTAGGATTTACAAGGCATGTCATTTTTACATTTAAAATTGTCCTTTTTTTAATAATACACTTTTATGCTTAAACTCAATGTGCAGTTATGGCTGAACCAAATTTTTATATATGAGGTTATTATTTACCAAAACCATCTCTTTAGATTCTAAATTGAACTTCAGTCTAGTTTTGTTTCTTCCCCAAAAACTTAACCCAGTGATGCCAGGTCAACAGTCAGCCACTTGGAACTATCTCTTCAGGCAACTGTAAGGTCCCAAGGGTGACTGTGGGCCATGAGCTGGTGTGCCATAGAGGAGTTACCCACTGGAGATTGTTTACTGTTATGTCAGTTTAATTGGGGAGGACATCCTTCAGGGTCAATAGACAACCCCCTTGTTGGAGAGAGAGATTTCTAAGGGAGAGAATCTGATAGGTGACAGAATTAGGGACAATTATGCAAAAGGAGATATGTCTGGAAATAGTAACTAACCCAGTCTTGACCATTATTTCACATAGCTGAGATACTTCTCAGTGTATTGTTGTCTTGGGAGGGGGGCCTTTTATTTATTTTACTCTCTGTATGGAACATTGCTGGGTAGAGGGCTTTCTGGGTATAGAATTCCTGAAATTTCTCTCCGGGCTTTATGGCCCTCTTGGTGTAGGGCAGGAGAGATGCCAAAGTGGCTAGGTTAACATAGAGAGTGCAAGTCTCTGTCTCCATGAAATATTGGTGAAGATATTTTTACTGTCACTAGATAAGGCAGGGAAAATAGAAAAAGACTAGTCATGGAGCATTCTTTGGAGAAAAATTGTTCAGGACTTAACACTGTTGAGTTTTGTTGTTGTTAGCTCTGTTAAATATATTACTGGAGATGGCTGAACAGAGATTTTTGTCTTTCTGTGAGAGAGAATTTAGAAGGGAGACAGAGTATCCTTATGAGAATGGGCTTTATTGTGTTAGGTTTTGGGATTTTAGGGTCTAAGGAAGAAGTCTCTAGTTAGAGAAGACTTTGGAGCTGAGTCTGCCCACACAGAGGGCGGGGGTGTGTGAAGTCAGGTTTGAAGAGCAGAGCTGCTTCTTGTGGGAGGTACAGAGCACCACAAACTCTGACAAGGAGGCTCTTTTGTGAAGTTTACAGTGTATGTTTTAGTAGTTTGGAATGTTTTAGGTGCTTTAGGTCTTTCAGAGTGATACACATTTTGTGAGCCTTTACGGTAATTTTTTATACTCTTGAGGAGAGAGTGGCAGAATGAAGGAGAAGGGTTTAGGAAGAGAGAGAGAGAGAGAGAGAGAGGCAGTTTTGGCTGCTATAGAGTGGATGGATCAGAGCATCAGGCAGAGGGAAGGGAGGCATGGGGATTTGGGGATACTTGGAGGGGCAGAGTTGTAGACAAAAGATCTAGGTGTGGTCTACTGGTGGTATAAAGGCCAAGACTTTTAGTTTGGAAAGAAGATCTCTTTCCATTAAGGGTATGGGGCATTGTCGTATCACAAGGAAAGCATAGGTCAGAGTAATGGAGTCAGAGGTGTAGGGAAGGAGTAGGGTGACTTGTTTTGATGGGGATTTCTGAGACTCTTTTAATGGATTAGAGTTTGAGTGTGGAATGAAAATGTTGTTAACAGAGAGAAAGGGTCTCCTATGTCCGGGCAAAAGAACCAATCTGTACAGGGAGATGATAAGCCTCCATGGCGGGTGACTGCTGTCCCATACCAGTGGGTTGACAGTGGACAGGGACCTGGGGGAGGCAGAGAGCAGTTGGGCAGGATTATCCTGAGGGAGCAGTAGTAAAAGGGGAGGCAAAGGCAGGCTGGAGGGCAGGGCCAATGGCTGGGGGATGAAAACTGCCTGAGTGGACAGCGCTGCAGCTCAATAGGCTAATCCTCTGCCTTGCGGCACTGGCACCCCAGGTTCTAGTCCCAGTCAGGGCACCAATCCTGTCCCAGTTGCCCCTCTTCCAGGCCAGCTCTCTGCTGTGGCCAGGGAGTGCAGTGGAGGATGGCCCACGTGCTTGGGCCCTGCACCCCATGGGAGACCAGGAGAAGCACCTGGCTCCTGCCTTCAGATCAGCGTGCCAGCCGCAGCGGCCATTGGAGGGTGAACCAACGGCAAAGGAAGACCTTTCTCTCTGTCTCTCTCTCTCTCACTGTCCACTCTGCCTGTCAAAAAAAAAAAGAAAGAAAAGAAAAGAAAAGAAAAGAAAGAAAGAAAGAAAGAAAGAAAGAAAGAAAGAAAGAAAGAAAGAAAGAAAGAAAAGAAAACTGCCTGAGCACCAAGCTGATACAGTACGTCTTCTTCCCAGGAGGGGGGTAGGACATTGAGGCAGATGAGAAAAGCGTGAAAATAAAGTGTCGCGTTAATTATGTGGAGCAGGCTGGGAGTCTGTAAGGCTAAACAAATGACATTCATAAAGTTTGTGGAATAGAGTTTTAGGCAGACAGTAAAACAGTGGCAAATACAGACATGCTACATTAATTAAAAGAAAAAGAAGGCAGAATTTTTAAGAACACACACGCCTCTAATAAAACAGACAAAATATCATAAAATGGAACAGAAATTCACCTAAAATTTTATTTAGATAACTTAGTAGGTATACAATAATTTATTTCTTATGTCATTGATAATATGATCTTAAACATACAAATATGTAGAAGAGGTCTCTAAAGAATACCTCAAAATAGGCCAGAGCAGCAGCTCATTAGGCTAATCTTAAACCTGGGATTTTTTTTTTTTTTAGGAGAACAGTGGTTTATTGACCTGGCAGGCTCCCCAGCCAGCCCACTGCACGCCCACAGGGCTTGGGGCCTATGGCTCAGACCCTGGCAGGTGGTGGTTGGTCCTTTGGGGTTGAGGACGTGGGGGGTTACAGAGATGGGGGCGCCATGCCCACTCCCTAGAAGCACAGTTCTCAAAGCCCTGGCAGGTGTCAGACATGGCCCACACCTGACTGCTCCACCCTCCAGCAGCCCTGGAAGCCTTGGGTATAGAAACAAGAATCTGTGGGGGGTGCAGGTACAGCTGAGTGAACAGCCTGGGGCCCACCCAGGCCAAAGGCCCCTGGAAAACAGCTGGAGGAGGCGGAGTGTGGAGGCCTCGGGGTAGCAGGGGGACTGGCGGTGGCCAGTGACCTGGTGGGCGCTAGGCCAGGTGGGAGAAGAGGCTGCCAGTGCGGAGCCGCAACTGGAGCTACTGCCAGAGCAGCTGTTGCTCCTGCTGGGCGCCCTTCATAATGCCACTGTTCTCTAGGGCCTGGCGCGACCTAGTCCCGGTCGGGGAGCCAAATTCTGTCCCGGTTGCTCCTCTTCCAGTCCAGCTCTCTGCTGTGGCCCGGGGAAGGCAGTGAAGGATGGCCCAAGTGCTTGGGCCCTGCTCCTGCATGAGAGACCAGGAGGAAGCACTTGACTCCTGGCTTCAGTTTGGCGCAGCACACTGGCCACAGCATGCTGGCTATAGCGGCCATTTTGGGGGTGAACCAATGGAAAAGGAAGACCTTTCTCTCTGTCTCTCTCTCTCTCTCACTGTCTAAATTTGCCTGTCAAAAAAAAAAAAAAAAAAGAATACCTCAAAATCCTACTAAGACAAATAACTTGTATTAGTAAGGTCACAACATGCAGATAAAGATAAATTTCATGTAAACACACTAGAAAAGAATAGTTGGGAAATGAAATATAACATATTAGTTATAATAATTTTGATAACATGAAATACTAGGGATGAATTTTTAAGAAAAATTCAAAACTGCAAAACTACAAGATGCAGCTGAAGTCAATTAAGGGTCTAAGCACACAGCCTTGTAGGACAGACTAGACTATTCCATTGTGCCAGAAAGTAGATAAATGGTTTCCTGTGCTGAGGGATGGGAGAAACAATGGCAATGGCTAATAAGTTGATGGTGGCAGTGTCTACGTAAGTATACACTTTATCAAAGATCATCGAACTGTACATTGTCTCTTTTATTGACATAAGTTATACTCCTATCTCATGTCATTTCTAGCCAGCACAACAGAAAATGAAACACTTGAGTAAAAAAAATTAAGGAAATAGGAATGGTTAAAAAACACTCTCCTCTCAAATGTCCCAGAATAATAGCAAATTGTTACCAAACCTTTAGCAAAAAATCCAATTCCTAATGTAGCCAAAAAATCGAGAAAATAGTAAAAGAATAAAAAATAGATAAGTTAGATTTCAAAACTATGGAATGAAACAAGGAAAAATATTTTATATTTCAGTTATGAACAAATATGTGAAAATTCATAATAAGCTATCAATTAACTAGATCTAGTAGTGATATGATGCAGACAAAATACAACCCAGTTCACTAGATTTCATCCCAAGAAGACAAGTGTGCCTTATCACAAACACATCAGTTTAATTCACATTTATAGACTATAGGAATAAAATAGGCAAAGATTACTTGGTGCAGAACTTGCACTTAATATATTCAACAGCTACAACTTTAAAAAAACTTGTGAAATTAAAAAAGTGAGTCATCTATGAGCATCATTGTCAACTGAATATATAACAAAGGTATATAAACAGTCATAAGCACCATGGAGTGAGCCCTCTCCCTCCCCCTGGAAAAGGTCAAGCAGAATTATAAACATCCATTCTTGATGCTTGAATTGTCATTTTCTAATGCAGTGATTAAAAATGGACTTCAAAGGGTGGACAGAAATCTCCACAGTCCACTCCTGCTGCCCCAGTACCACCTTTACCTGCTTTCACATGTAGGATGCTCAGGTGCTTTCTACAAGGGAGCCAGTCCAAAACTGGCATTCAGGTGCTTGACAGAATCACCTATATTTGCAAATAAATGGCTAACCAGAAAAATTTTTTAAAAATCCCACGTCTATTTTGAAAGCAAAGCATCTTGCTTGGAATCACTATGTTATTGCAATAATAACGTGCTTCATCTTATTCAAGCTAGGCATGTTTTTCTTTATAATGTTTCAAATGAAAGGAAAATGAGCAATATGTTGAGTGAGAATGCTTCTGACAGGAAAAAGCATGGCAGGTGTTCATATATACATAAAAGTCCCATCTGTATAGATTCTAGACTGAGTGGTTTTCAGAATTGTATTATTAAGTCTATTTTATATTTGTAGCTTAAGCATTACAGAATGGTAGGATTGCTTTCCCATGTTTGATATGATATAATGGGAAATCTAACAATTAGAATTCAATATTCCTAATTTTTGTTCATTGCTGTTTCTCCTAAAGAAAAAAATAGTCCTTTACAACACAGTTAACAGTAAAATTTTGGATGTTTCAACAAGCAACCTAAAGAACAAAGAATAGATCCATTAGTTAAATTTTATGCTATTATTTCTAGTGCTTATAAATAGTTTTCAGAAAGTGAGAGCAATGTAATTTGCATGCTTAGTTGTAATCTTGTAGTTTCATATCCAGACCTATATGAAAAACACTGAGTTTTCTTTAGGTTTAGGAGTACTCTGTTTCCCTGTTTTTGATTTTCACAATAGCAGAATATTCTTTACCATTTTTAAGAATGGATCCCTTGTGAAGATATCTCTGCAACAACTCCATAAATAATTAGTGATACTTTAATAGTAGAAATTGATGGTTTTGATCATTGTAAGGGTAAGAAAGGCTTAAGATAAATTCTACAAGAACAACTCAGGCAGGTACCACAAAATAATAAAAATTTTCCATGGAAAAAAGGAGCTGACATAGATTCTACAGTGATAAGCAAAATGGTTAAATACATAGATTTCTGGACTGCCAATCTTTCCCATAGAAGAGAGACAGAGAGATCTTTGTGCAAAAGACATAAGAAGATTCTTCAGCAAGTACATAGGAAAAGCCTGTTAGGAAAATAATATGCATAGATTTCAAACATTTTTTCCACTAAACTAGACTTATCATTTTTGTTGTTTATTTTTTGTTTGAAAGGGAGGGTGGGAGTGTTGCACCCACTGGGGCTAGCATCTAGGCACTGATCGCCTTGGAGGAGAGATGCAGGCATAAGATTGTGCTAACAGAGCGGATCAAACCCTCCCCTATGGAAAAATAAAAGGATATTTACCACAACCAACTTGGGTGTCACCTTAGACACTCCCCTCACCACAGAGCACTGAACAGAGCTCACTGGCCACACCCAGCACATGTGTCAGGGTAATCATTGAAATAGTAGACACTCCACTAAGTCACAAAGGCATAGTTCAAAGATAAAAGCTATCAGAGGGTTAAAAACCAAGTATCTCCAAAATAAATATCAAAAGTATCTAAAATAAATGTACCTAAAGTATCTAAAAATAAATGCAGATATTAAAAAAACAAGAATAAGGAAGACAACATGACAATACAAAATGAATACAGCAATACTTCAATACTAGAATGTGAAGATGAAGAGATTGAAGGAATTCCAGAAATGGAATTCAAAAAATGGATTGTAGAATTATTTAGAAGTAATCAGAAGCAAACCCATGAATTAAACAAATCCAAACATGAGATGAATAAAAAAATTTTCTCATGAAATTGAGATTTTAAAGAGAAATAAAAATGAAATATTAGAAATGAATAATTCAATAAATTAAATAAAAATAGTGGAAACCCTTAATAACAGATTTGATGAGGCAGAAGAAAGAATATCTGAGTTAGAAGACATTTCTCTGGAAATTTTGCAGTCAGACAATAAAAAAGAAGAAATTAGAAAAATTAAAAAGAGTGTTGAAGATTTATGGGATACTATCAAATGACCCAACATATGAGTCTTAGGAGTTCCCGAAGGCATGGAAAGAGAAGATGAATTAGAAGCCCTTTTTAGTGAAATAATTACAGAAAAATTCCCCAATTTGGAGAAAGAAAGGGACATTCAGTATAGGAAACACTTGGAATTCATAGTAAACATGACCAGAAAAGATCTTCACCCTGACACGTTGTAGTCGAACTCACCACAGTAAAACATAAAGAAAAGATTCTAAAATGTGCATGAGAAAAACACCAGATTACTTTCAAAGGATTGCAAATTAAACTCACAGCCACTTCTCATCAGAAAACCTATTGGCTAGTAGAGAATGGAAAGATAAAGTCCAAGTCTTAAGAGAAAAAAAAGTCAAGCCAGAATACTGTGCCCTGGAAAGCTCTGATTACAAATGAAGGTGAAATAAAGACCTTCCATAATAAACAGAAATTGAAAAAATTTGTCACCATTCATCCAGCCTTACAAAAGATAATTAATGGTGTGCTACGCACAGAAACACAGTCATCACTATGAAAGAATGTTAAGGCAGAAATTCTTCCAGTAAAAGTACAAAAGAAATCCAAAGTAAACAATAGAAATATTTATGGAAAAATGGCAGGGCCAAGTTGTTACTTATCAATAGTTGCTGTTAATATAAATGAAGTGAACTCTCTAGTTAAAGTGTATAGACTGGCTAAATGGATTAAACAATAAGAACCATCTATTTGCTGCCTAAATAAACACATTTCCCCAACAAAAATTCAAGCAGACTGAAAATTAAAGGATGGAAAATAATAATCCATGCTAACAGAAAATAAAAAAGAGCTGTTGTAGCCATCCTAATGTCAGACAAAATAGATTTTAACACAAAAACTGTTAAAAGAGACAAAGAAGGGTACTATGTAATGATTCAGAGATCAATTCAACAGGAAGATGTGACTATAATAAATATATATGTACCCAGTTAAAGGGGACCTTCCTGTTTAAAAGAACTATAAAGGATTCTGAAAGGAGGCATAGATGCCAATGCAGTGTATCATAGAAGAAATCAAAAAGTTTCTGGAAATGAATGAAGATGACATACATCATATCAAAACTTATAGTATAGAGAAAAAGCGATTTTAAGAGGGACATTTGTAGCAATCAGTGCCTACGTAAAGAAATTAGAAATGTACCAAGTAAATGAGATATCAATGCATTTCAAAGACCTAGAAGAACAACAAACCAAACCCTAAAATAGTAAGAAGAAGGAAATAATTGAAGTTAGAGAAGAAATAAACAAAATTGAAATATAAAATATCAGTGAAACGAAGACCTGGTTTTTTGAAAAAATAAACAAAATTAACACACCATTGGCCCAACTGAACAAAAAAAGAGGGAGAAGACCCAAATTAATAAAATTAGAAATGAAAAAAGAAACATAACAACAGATACCACAGAAATAAAAGCAATCATTAGAAATTACTACAATGACCTGAATGCTAACAATTCAGGAAACCTAGAAAAAAATGGATAGATTCCTAGACACATACAATTTACCAAATGGGACATGAAGACATAGAAAACCTAAATAAACCAATAGCCAAGATGGAATTGAATCAGTAATAAAGATCTTCCCAACAAGTGAAAACCCAGGATTGGATAGCTTCACTACTGAATTCTACCAGACGTTTAAACAACAAATTTGACTTCTTTCCAAGCTTTTCAAAACAATTGGAAGAGAGGGGATCTTTCTAAACTTATTCAATGAAGCCTGCATCACATTAATTTCTAAACCAGAAAAAGATACAATAAAGAGGTCTACAGGTCAATTTCCCTGATGAATATAGATGCAAAAATATTCAACAAAACACCAGCCAGTTAAATCCAACAACACATCAGAAAGATCAAACACCCGAATCAAGCAGGACTTATAGCTAGTAGTTAGGAGTGGTTCAACATTCACAAATCAATCAATGTGATACATAACATTAACAAACTGAAGAACAAAAACCACATGGTTATCACAATAGGTGCAAAGAAATCATTTGATAAAGTACAACATCCTTTTATGATGAAAACTTTAAGCAAATCATGTATAGAAGAAACATTCCCCAACACAATCAAGGCAATTTATGACAAACCCATGGCCAACATCCTATTGAATGGAGAAAACTGGAAGCATTCCCCCTAAGATACAAAATAAAACAAGGATGCTCACTCTCTTCATTGCTATTCAAGAAAATCCTGGAAGTTTTAGTCAGAGATATTAGGAAAAAAAAAAGAAATCAATATGATACAAATTGGAAAGGAGCAATTCAAACTATCCTTATTTGAAGTTGCCATTCTTCAAATTCTAGATATAGAGAATCCAAGAGACTCCACTGATAGGCTATTAGAACTCATAAAAGTGTTTAGTAGAGTGGCAGGATATAAAAGCAACACATAAAAAGCAATAGCCTTTGTGTACACAGACAATCCTATAGCTTTAAAAGAACTTCTAAGATCACCATTCACAGTAGCTAAAAAAAGAATTAAATACCTTGGAATAAATTTAACTAAGGATATAAAAAGTCCTATGATGAAAATTATAAAACTTTATTAAAGGAATAAATGGAATAAGAAATTAAAAAATGGAAAAATTTTCTGTGTTCATGGATTGGAAGAATCAGCATCATCAAAATATCCATACTATCAAAAGCAATTTAGAGATTCAATGTGATGCCAAGCAAAATATCAACAATAAGCTTCTCAGATCTAAAAAAAAATGATGTTAAAATTTGTATGAAAACACAAAGGACTATAAATAGTTAAATCAATCTTAAATAGCAAAAACAAAGCCAGCAGCATCATAATACTTGATTGTAAGACATACTGCAGGGCAGTTATATTCAAAGCAGCCTGGTACTGGCACAAAAACAGATATGTAGACTAATGGAACAGAATAGAAACTCCATAAATGAATCCACACATCTACACCAACTTATTTTTTACAATGTAGCTAAAAATCAATCCCTGGAGCAAGGGCAGTCTTTTTAACAAATGGTGCTGGGAAAACTGGATCTCTGCATGCAGAAGTATGAAGCAAGACTCATACCTTATACCTTATCAAAAGTCCACTCAAAATGATAAAAGACCTAAATGTATGACTCAATACCATCAAATTATTAGAGAACATTGGGGAAACTCAGAAAGACATTGGCATAGGCAAAGACGTAGTGGAAAAGACCCCAGAAGCACAGGCAATCAAAGCCAGAATTAGCAACTGTTTTTACATCAAATTGAGAGGCTTCTGCACTGCAAAAGAAACACTCAGCAAACTGAAGAGGCAACTGAGACAATGGAAGAAATTATTTGCAAACTATGCAACTGATGAAAGATTAATAGCTAGAATCTATAAAGGGCTCAAGAAACTCAACAATAAAATAATCGAGTTAAGAAATGGGTAAAGAACTTGAACAGGCATTTTTCAAAAGAGGAAATCCAAGTGATCAACATATACATGAAATGATCAGGAGCACTAGCCATCAGAGAAATGCAAATTAAAAAACCACAGTGAAGTTTTACCTCAACCCGGCTAGAATGGTTTTCATACAGAAAGCAATACACAACAAATGCTGGCAAGGGTCTGGGATAAAGGAACCCTAGTGCACTGCTGGTAGGAATGTAAAATGCTACAGCCACTGTGTTTTAGATAGTGTGAGGTATCTCCAAATACCATATGTTCTTCGTGATCAGTGGTAACTAAGAGAGTACCTACAAGTTAATCTATAGAAGTGAAATTGGCTCTCTGAGATGAGATGACTTTGAACAGCCGTTGTCTTGACTGTTGAGGGAGTTTATTTTGTTGGACTATTGTTGAACTCTGTACTTAATGTAGGATTAATTTTATGTGTATAAAGTTAATTTAAAATAGATATTAGTAAAAAATAAAAATGGGAATAAGTGATGGAGAAGAAAGAGAAAGAAGGGTGGGAGTGCAGGTGGGAGGGTGGGTAGGGTGGGAAGAATCACTATGTTTCTAAATTTGTATTTATGGAATGCAAGAAGTTTGCATACCTTAAATAAAAAGTTTCTGGGGAAAACTCTGATTGAGTGCCCACAACCCTCCTCTGCACAGGGTCTCTGTCTCAGGATTTGCAAGCAATTGCCCCACAAACGGCTTTCCTAACACGCGCCTGCCTCTCATGCCCCAGCTCCCCCCAGACCCCTCCTGCTCCTTTCAGACAGTTAAAGTTGGAAAGTGTCTATAAATTTGGAAAGTTTGACTGGTTTTGGTAGATCAATGGAAAAACAAATAGGATCCTATTGGTCTTTTTCAATGAAAGGATTTTCCTAAATAGACAAGTCTTTGGGTTACTTCTATTGTCTTTTCCCCTCTTTTCCTTCCACTGATGTCTGCTATCACATTTTGCTTCATCAACATATTGATGTAGCCTCAGAGCAGAGATTTGAAGGGCCATCCTAGAAAACTGATGTTTTCCAAAACGCCCCCAGACTGAAGAACTGAAAGAAGAATTGGTTAGTGTGGAATGCAGTTCCTATCTCTGTATAATGTGTCTGTGATTGTGGAACAATGGAAAAAATGGCTGCATCTGCAGTGTTATTCAGTTCACAGTTTTTTTCCCTGAGGTCACAGTGGTATCCAGGTTTCCACATTTTATCAGAACTTGAAATAGACACATTCAAAGTGACTTCTAAATGACCAAAAGCTACTTGATCAGAAGAATTCAATTTACAACAAGATTTGCCACTTCAAAGGCAATTCTATCCCTTCTGTTAACCATAGGCAGCAGAATGGAGTCATTTTCTGTGGATTGCAGTAAGTTCATATACTAGATGCCTACAGGATTACACTTTCTAACCCTAAGGGTTTGAAACAATCACCACTAGAATCACATTTTTCCTCTACAATACTTTCTTGGCCTCAAAATTTGAATTTTCTTTAATTTTACATTTATGTATCCAAATCTGTAGTCACTCATTTGTTCATCAAATATCAACTATCATACATAGGTTCTCGTACCTGTATACCACAAAACTTCCACTCTCTAGAAACCTGTTTATTTTTTGGCTAATTCCTGAAGCATATCTGACCTGCAGAACAACAAGGAAGCTATCCCCATTATGTAAATCATGGTATCCAAGTGGCATGTGTCAGCAGAACTAACTAATAGTTCCTAAGAGTGAATCCACAGTCCTATAAACTCCCTGCTGATCCTGCTACAGACTACTACAAACAAACTGCATAAAAGAAAGGTAGGAAATTTGAACTGAATCAGAAAACTCTGAATTAGTTGAAATTCCCTGATTAGACACTCAGTAAGTTCTAGGCAGTTGGGTAAAATGTCTATTGCAATATGCATTAAATTTAGTAATACCTAATGTCAATCATTTTGCACCTCAGCCTTGGTGCTGGAGAGCACTATATCCACTAAATTCAAAGTTTCAGAGATAATATCCTGGGATCAGCGTTTCTGAATCAGAATGCATATGTTGAAGAAGCATGAAAGAGGGGATGAGCACAAAATACAGGGGAGATTTCTTCTCTTAGGCTTGGATTGATGAGTGGAAATGCTTCCAGTAGAGATGCAGGTGGGCAGTGTCCAATCAGAGGAAGTACCAAGTGCAGAGGAAATGACGTCTCGTGTTCTGGAAGCATCTGGTCACTTGGTATAGCTGAGAGGAATGTTCCCTTTCTCATCCAATCATATCGCATCCCTTCCTCCTTCCCAGGGGGAATTTGGAGCAAAAGCATTTGCTACAGTTTCTTGATAAAGTGTCTTAAAAGGTGGAGAGAAAAGTAAGTGTTACTCAGGGAAACCTAAGCCTTATGTTTGTAGAGCACTAGCCCACAGGCCTGAACCCACAAATCAGTGTCACTGTATCTTGAGGTGAGCGAGGAGCCGTTTTCCACTTTCTAAGAGTGAGGAAAAGCAGAGCTGAGAAGGAAAGCAGGCAGATCACAAGTTCTATTCTCAGACGTCTTTCTACTTTCTCCAGGGAGACTTTCCATGGGTGCAGAATATCTAATATTTATCATATCCTAAATTAAAAACTACAACAAAAGCTTTAAATATGTATATCAACTTGAAGTAACTATAATATACCCACTACTGGTAGTTGTAAATCATGTATTTTAATAAAAAATGAATATTTTTCAAGTATAAGAAGTGAAGGAAATATGGGCGTATTTGTAAAAATCTTTAATTATCTAGCTTTATAGAAGGCTGAAGGGCTTTCTCTTAAAAACTTTATTTATTTATTTGAAAGGGAGAGAAAGAATGAAAACAAAGTAGAGAGAGATAGACAGCCCATCCACTAGTTCACTCCTCGAATGCTCACAATAGCTGGACGGGGCTAGGGACAAAGCCAGAAGGAAGGAACAATCCAGTCTCCCACAGGGTAGCACAAGCCTAGTCACTTGAGCCATCATCACTGCCTCCCAGGGTATTCACTAGCGGAAAGCTTGAGTCAGGAGCCAAAGACTGGAGTGGGCTACAAGAATCTTAACCATAGACTCAACTTCCACCCCTTGGATTTTCTTATATGCATGCATTTTCCCGTCATTATTATTTTGGATAAAGTTAAAGGAAATCCAGGTAAATACAGTATGTACAAAAAGGATCATTTTAGCAGTCTGTTCAGATAACTCTTCTCTAAATTCACATTTCAATTTGACAAATGATAGTCTCTTAAAGTCATTTGCCATGTAGTTCTGCAACCACATCAATAGATCTTTACCCATGCTTGATGACATCATGTACTACTCATTTAGAAAATATTGGCTTCTACAGGTATTCTAAGTGTTGCTTCACATCATCAGGCAATGGCAAAAACATATGCATTAGTAACATCATCAGTTTCATCATAAAAGTCTTCACATATTGGAAAGATATAAACTCATGGTGGTACATTCAGGTAGTGTTGAAAAATCTTAATTTTTACTTCAAGGCTCAACTTTTGTTACTTGAAAAACCAATAAAATTTGTTTTCCTCCAAATGTCAAGCTCACTGTGTTCATTTTTGAGAAAATGTCTCCCAAATGCTCCAACTTTGGCAATCCATATTTCTTTCTATTTTTAGTTGTTCTCTTAAGTAAAAGTTGAGTTCTGTATAAAACATAGTTTACCAGGAAACTCAAATAATTGCCCAAGTGCCTTTCAGTGAGACAACTATTGTGAGTGTAGTTCAGCTCACCGAGTGCCTTGCAGGCACTGTCCCTTTTGTCACAGAGAACGTTAAAAAGACATGTCAAGATTTGATAAAATTAATCACTGTAGCATTCCATCCCAACATTCTTGATAAAATTGGCTGTTTCTTTTCTGTGAGATGTATGGTCACGTAAAAAGCTATTAACTATTAGTACAGTGTGCTGTCACTAATGTGTCAGCAGCAAATTACAAAGTCACCAGCAAATTGCTGTTACTGTTTGGGGCACAGCAAATATAAACTTGGTGAAAACAGAAAATAATAACATCATGGCATTATGAAAATAATATTGAAGTCATGGAGCCCCTGGAGGTGCCTCCAGTTTATCCAGCAGTCTGTGGACTAAATTTTGAAAAACCCTGGTCTAAAGAGTCTAAAAATCAAGGAATTCAGGGTTAGTGTATTTACTCAGTGTGAAAAATGGATCTCTGCTTCCCACGCGATGATAAACAGTGGCTTTCTAGAATTTAAGACATCCTCGTTGCCTTGCCCAGGGAACCTCAAACTAAGCTAAGCACCACTATCTATGCAGAAACTCCCACAACAAGGAATGGAGAATTCACGTGCAATGCTGGGCTTCTCCTGGAGCTTTCCATCCAAAGAGTAGCGTGCAGCATGGAGATGCCTACTTTGTCTTTTCCTTCGAGATGTGGTCCGGCCAGATCATGAGACGCATCTGGACACCGCTGGGTCACTGTGGCCAGGAGAAGCTCAGTGGTGTGGCACTGACTGCTTTCCTTGGAGTACCCCGAGTGTGGCTAGGATGCCACCTTGACTTGTCCCTTGATCCTAGTGGCCTTGGAGATGACAGTTAGCAAAGAACCAACATCAGAGATTTAAGGGATAGTTATCGAAGAATGCTTTCGTGGAGAGATTACAAAGAAGGGTACAGTGCTTCACTCTCTACCTCAGCATGACGAACGCAGCTCATCAACCACCACACTGGTGGCTCCAACGGTTTCCAGCCTTGGTTAGCAATGAGAAATCCAATCACCTCCCATCAACCAGTGAACTGAAGACAAGTGCAATTCATTTCACAGGTCAGGTTCCTATATAAGTTGAAGACCTGACTCTTGTTTCCATTCTCAGTGACAAGCAACCACAGCTTCAGACCAAGCTTATCAATGGAATTCCATTCTTTTCCAAGGTGGGAAGATCTGTTATCCCATTGCTCTTGTGTTTTTATGTTTTAAATTCATAGACACATATATTTATAATATTTTGTTAATGACTACTTTAGGTTTGATGTATAGTAGGGGCATATCTTCCACATAAATTTACATCATAATTTTTAAGGAAGATTTATTTATTTATTTAAAATGCAGAACGGCAGAGAGAGGGAGAGACAGACAAAGACAGAGAGGTCTTCTGTAGGCTGATTCACTCCCCAAATGTCACAACAGCCAGTCTGGGTCAAGCTGAAGCCAGGAGCCAGGAGCTCCATTCTGGTCTCCCACATGAGTGACAGGGTTCCAAGACTTGGGCCATCCTCTGCTGCCTTCCCAGATTAGTTGGCAAGAAGCTGGATTGGAAACATAGCAACTGGGACTCGAACCCACCTCCATAACGGGATGCCAACATCGGCAGCAGCAGCAGTGGTATCTTAACCAGCTGTACCACAACACCAGCCCCTGAAATTTTCCTAAAGCACATTAGTGTTTTCATTAATATTTATTTTACACACTTTGAAATAGGTAATAATCTGCTCATTTTATAATTGAATCATTGAATTTAGAATAGATTATGTAGCTTTTCTGGAGTTACAATGTTGGCATTGGCTAGAGTCCCTATTTGAAGCCTGATGAATTTCAATCCAATAGCCAGGTTTTTTTTTTTCCATTTCACAATGAGGGGCAGAAATCATAGGCTAATCTCTCAAATTAACGTGCACTTTATTTGGAAAATATTTTATGAAGTTTTTCTTTCAACTATACCCACAATCAATATTTTTCCCACCAATGACAGAAGATACTTTTTTTCCCTGTACAGGTACAAAATGTGATATTTCAGATCTCATTTTTCATGAATCATTAATCATAATTTATTCACTTTCACCAGATACTGTGGGTAGCTGTCCCTGAATGGGCTCAGGGAGACTATGGTGTCCACTTAACACCGTCTGAAGAAGGCTAATACAGCTGAGTAATCATCTATAGCCCGCAGAAGACTGGTTATAGCTGCTGCACAAGGGACACTGCACGGAAAAGGCCCAGTGTTTACAGCTGTGGTAGTGATTTACACAGCATGAGCTCCCCAGCACAATTTGTGCAGCGCTATGTTCCTGCAATTCTGTGATTCACGTAGTTCAGCATGGAACCCAAACCAACAAGGTCAAGAGTTTTTAAGCAGAAATCATTCCGTCAGTGAGTCAGACTTGACCTGGGTCTCTTGTTCAATCAAGATGTTAAAATCAAGGAGGCCCCTGGAGCCTATCCCATGTAAGTTAAGAAGCTCTCTCAGAGGAGAAGAGGGGAAGCGTCCTTCATTCAGATTCCCAGGGACCAAGGTCCAGCATAACCCCGAGAGGCTGCAGCTAATGCCACCTCTCAGTTTCCCAACAGGAAAGCCAGGGTCTGGAATACAAACGCCACAGCTTATTCATAATGGTCATCAGAGGAGCTGGCGACACTCACTGGCCATCATCTCAGGGGCCTGCCCAGAAGCTAAGAACCGTGGTCTGTCCCCCAGGGAAGCTGACAGCTGTTGGTAGGCTGAACCCGTGACTGGCACCTGTCAGTGCTCCGCACATAGGAGCTGCAACACCAGGTATATTTATCCTGCAAGGAGACTCGTCCTTCTACACTCTGGTTTCCAGTGGGTTTGTGGGAAAAGAGGGAGATATGCTAATTTATCCAGTGAAATATCATAGATGTGCTACCAGGTATATCCATGACTTCTCTTTAATATAAATGGAAATTTTAAGAAGAAAGAAATGTAGTCTCCTTTCTGTGACTAAAATTTTTAAACTCTTCCAGCCAAGGAGAGGGTGAAATTATCAAACTAACAGAAAGTACTCCCTACCCCCCCCCCAACACTGATGAACAACTGTTTAAGCAGCTTTTTGGAAAAGTGTCATCTCAGCTGATGACCTACTTGGCTACCAGAGGTCATTTCTATTTTTAAAAAGGTGTTGATATTTGTTATTCCCCTATTTATTATTGCCTTTAAATGAAGATTTGTTTTCCTTGCTTCTGAGAGTGATGGGATTGTAGTCATTATGTAGACACCACTGGGTCAAATGACAATTATTTTTGGTAAATCAAAGAAAATATGAGAGAAAGCTTCCACAGTAACAGGAAGTACCCTGGACCCAGCTACCAAGTCAGAAACCAACAAGGCGATGCAACTGTCCCACTGCACTGCCGACAGCTCACCTGATCCCCAGGGAGCTCACTGACTTGCTGAGCCACACGCATCAAATGCAAGGCCCAGCTAGGCCTCCTGTCCTCTGAGCAAGCCCTCTGTGGCACAAAACATGTTGCTCTGTCACCCAAGGAAAGAGAAGTGTTCTGCTATTAATGCTGGTGCCACTTGCCTATGCCTGTCCCAGGAATTCCTCCATGAGGGTGTGAAGCTCCAGAATTCCTGGAAAACAAGGAGAAAGCACAAGTATGTTTGATTTTTTTTTCCCTAGGTCCTGCTACAATTCACTACACGTCTGTCAGTGTCTTCACTTGGGAACAAAAAAGAATCCACACCCTTTTCTTTCTCATATGTACGAAATTTGTCGTTGTGGAGTTGCTTTTTTTCCCTAAAACATGGAAATTAATTTGGAGATTGAAGGGGAGAAGACCAACACAAGCTACTTAGAAAGGAAGGATCTGGCAGGGTTGATCCTCCCTGCCGATGGTCTGCTTTCCTGGTTTCTGAAGTGTAACAAGCAGAAGGGGTTTCAAATATCATCTAAATTACAGCACCACGTGGAGATCCCTCCCCACTCTCAACAGATAGCACATTTTGCAAAAGTCTTTGTTGTCAGTCAGATGCTACCATGGATTTTGTCTGAGCAGCAGCAGTTTTAGACATCACGTTTTCACGAGGCACACCTCTTTGTGATTACGTACCAGAGACCTTCTCAGTGCCAACCAATCTGTCAGCATTTACACGAGGGGTTTTGTAAAAAGTGATCAGGTGGACCGCATGCTTCCAGGAGCTCAGTATCCCTGGTGTCTTCCTTCCTGCTGATCCCCCGCTCTCTAGGAGAAGCAAGACCCACTCCTCCGCCTGACTCGTGAAGGGAACATGGTGCTTAAACCTAACAAGATAAACTGCAACTGTCTCCCAAACCTTTCCTTCATCTCTCTCTCTTTAACACTTCTGTCCAGGGCTTGATCAGGCAAAACTGCGAAGGGGACAAAATTGATGCCTAGTGCTGTATATTGAAAGCAAGTGACACAGTATTTAGGAAATAGTTTTGGAACAAGACCTACATTTCTACATTAACTACATTGTATGTCAAGTATGTCACTTATGGGGTTCGCATTTGCCTCAGGGTTGATGATACTGCCTGGACCCCTGTGCCCCATATCAGAGTGCCTGGTTCAAGCCCTATCTCTTCCACTTCCAATCCGGCTTCCTGTTGATGCATATCCTGGGAGGTAGCAGGTCATGGATCAAGTAAGTAATGAGGTCCCTGCCACCCCTGTGGGAGATCTGGACTGAGTTTTAGGTTCCTGGTCTCAGCGTGTCTCAGTCATGGCTATTGCAAGCATTTGGAGTAGTGAACCAGTGGGCAAAAGACTCCTCTCTCTCTCTCTCTCCTCTCTCTCTCTCTCTCTCCCTCTCTCTCTGTCTCTCCCCCTCCCATTCAAACATGGTGAAAAATAAATAAATTATTTAAAAATATAAATAGTACTTAAGTCAGTTGAACCAAAACCTTGATGTTTTCTTCTGAGAAATGAGAATAATTGTACCAATTCATAAAGTAAAGTAATCATTTCTAAAACCCTATACTCTGTTAATCTTTGTCTAAGACTCTTAAAAATAAAATTATAGCATATACAGGTCTCATCTGGGCTAATGATCTTCAGGTAGATTTGGCCTTTCCTACTTTTATCATCGTTTTCTAAATTTTAAATGTATGTATTTCATCTTGTCACCAAATTATTTTATGGCTGCATCAAACGTGAGTGGAAAAGGAAGTGCAGTGTTCAAGGTTCTTTCTTCTCTTGGTGACATTGAGAGCTGAGAACAGCTCTGTTATATGTCCCAGTAGGGTGTACATCACACTGGTCATGAAACCAAGGGAGTAAAGCTCTTATGGTGAAATTTCAGGCAAAATTAGAAAACAGAAAATAATAACGGGCATGTGGGTAGAGGGTGAAGCCAGGAGAGGCATTTGGTCATTTGCAGCCTCTGAAGCGGGACCATATGGGGGGCGTTCGCTCCAGCTTGGAGGCAGCCTGGCCCTGCCAATGTGTGCTGTGCAAACGACTGAGCTCTCGGCGGCCCAGCTGAACACAAATGGGAGGATCAGCACTCACCAGATGGACCCAGAAGCTGCAGCCATTGCCTCTGAGGGTCTTGTTTGAATTTAAAGAGCCCTGCACCATCAGGACATGGGGTTGGAGGAATCCCAGGGTGCCCTCAGCTCACCAGCCAGCCCTCGCCGTATCAGTGCCCTGCCTGCTGAGGCCACACTCACTGCCCTTGCAGCTGGACTTAGGGTGGATTCTGGACTGGCACAGGAACTAGGAGATGCAGGGATGATAGAAACTGTGGTGGCAGGGAATGAAGAGGCACAAATATTGACGAGATCACGACCAACCCCTAAGTTCTTCGGCCAGTGTAGAGGGAGATGGTCCTTGGATCTGGAGCATGGTGGGAAACCAGTGTCCTCGTGTGCACAGCACAAGGAGGTGCATCTGTACACTGTGGCTGTCGGGATACCTTGGGAGTCAACACTGTGAGAGTCTGGTCAATGCTGAGCTGATGTCAGAGGCAGCCAAGGACAGGCTCTTACTGCCTGGTCTCTTCCTGGGTGCAGGTAGGGTGTGGCCCATGGATAGGATCTTGAAACCTGAAAGTCAAGGTGAATGGAACTAACGTACACCAAAAAGCAATGAGGAGAGAAGACTTTGAATTCCAGAATCATGTCGAAGCCTTAGAGACATCTGGGCAGAGCAAGGAAGACGAGGTCAGACGAGGGCTGAGGATGGAACCTGAGCAGAACACCTTCCCTGGGCCTTGCGCAGAGTGTGGTGGCTTCATGAACCCGGGAAGATAGGCAACGTGCGAAGCGAGGCAGAAAGCCAGGCGTATCTCGACCACAAACCATCACTCCTACTGGGTAGGAGTTGTTGGACACGGATGGGACGATTCTGTGCAGGACTGGACATACGTTCAGAGATGTATTAGAAACTTCAAAGACGATTTTAGGGGAAAATATGCTGACTGTGGTGAGAAGAAGTGCCCTCGCCCTAACGCACAGAGCTGACACTTCACACATGTGGGGCCTCCATGGTCCTGCAAGCCCATAATCATGATCTCATTCTAAATACAAGAAAATTCCAGAAAAGCAGGGGAGAGAGAGGCTAGTGCACTGGTTCCAAAAGGCAAAGCTACTTTAGGAATTGGCCCCCTGCCGTGGCTGCAATTAATAAGTCCTTAATAAGCATGCTGAATTTGAATTCTTTCATTGTCCTGAGATGAAAAGTTACCATTACACCAGCATTTTTTAGAAATTATGAAACTGGAGTTCCCTAAATTCCATATCTTATGAAAGCATCAAAACAGAGGTATTACTTCAAAGGATAAGTCTGTTTAATGAAAAGAACATCTGACATATATATCTGTGGTAAGAGTCCATCAACAGGGGCCCGCGCTGTGGCGCAGTGGGTTGACGCCCTGGCCTGAAGCACTGGCATCCCATATGGGCGCTGGTTCTAATCCCAGCTGCTCCACTTCCGATCCAGCTCTCTGCTGTGGCCTGGGATAGCAGTGGAGGATGGCCTAAGTCCTTGGGCCCCTGCACCTGCGTGGGAGACCTGGAGGAGGCTCCTGGCTTCGGATCAGCACAGCTCCAGCTGCGGCCATCTGGGGAGTGAGCCATCAGACGGAAGACCTCTCTCTCTCTGCCTCTCCTCTCTCTGTGTAACTCTGACTTTCAAGTACAATAAATAAATCTTAAAAAAAAGGACTCCATAAACAAATTGTTTCTGATTTTTCCAAATACAATTTTATTAAAGATTTTCTTATATATTTTGCAATATAATAAATTTTGAAATCTTTTATTTGCTTTGAAAACTGTCTCTTCACATCAGTGTTACCAAAGCAAGCTCTTGATAAATTATTTTTAACTTGTAGGTTCTTCTGTAATGCACCATGTTAGTGAATTAGAATCTAATTCAATAGAATTTTAAATTTAATGAGATGTAGACATCGGTAAGATCCTGAGTGGCAATGAGACAACTTTATTGTAAACCACATTACCCAAATCAAGTATTTGGTTTCATTTATTAATCCACATGCCATAATGATTAATTCATAGTGATAACTTCTATTTAGCAGCTAAAATTTTCCCTTCTCGTGAGGCTAGATTTTCGTTTACTGTCAGTCTCCTAACGTTTTATATCTAGCATATGCAGCATTTCAGTAGCAGTGTTATTATTCTGGCTATTAATGAAAGAAAGTTTTCTAATGGTTTTACTGAGTCCGTCAAGCTAGAGGATGCTAGTGGTGGTGTGTGTAAGACTCTTCCAGCTTCTGACCCCTAAGTCCTGTGTGGCCCCCAAGCCAGTGTCACTGGCTTCTCCATGTGCATCTTCAGGATCTCCTCCCCACCTCCAACTTCAGTGAGCTACTTGCTATTCAACTCTACAAACTCTGTTTGGAAAGGTGCAGATCCTATTTGCAAGAACAGAAGAAGCCCATAGGGTGTTCATCAAGAACAGCTAACCACTGGGTAATCAAGATAGCAAGTACAAAATATCACAAGGCAGGAAGCCCAAATAACAATACTTTGCACTGAGTCAAAGAAATGATATGAAGCCAAGCCTTTGGGAAAGCCACTTGACGTGGCTTTGAAGCCCAGTGGTGTTGCAGGTTGTGCAGGTGAGGAAGTACAGGGGTCCAGAGGGAGGCTGTTGTGCAAAGAGAAGCTATGTGAGGAAGAGGGTTCCTGGGATTGCGACCAGACACTGCGAATGCAAGTGTCTCCCTGTCCCAGGGCCGCCCCAGCTTGTGGACTCTTGCTGGATTCCACTTTTCCTGTACCCATTAAATTGTCGGTCCGCACTGCCTTATATCTTTTTGGAAAAATTAACCGCCACTTGGACCATTTCAACTGCTTTTGACATCGTCACTCAATTTCACACAGCAACAGAGTTCCCTTCTGAAGGAGAAGGATCTTCTGTGTAAATACCCTGTTGATTTCCCCATGGATACACTTGAGGCAGAGTGGTCTGGAAAGAGAGACTCCAGGTCTTTTAAACTCATCCCCAGGAGGATGTGGCTATCATGGGGGAAAGAAGGGACCCAAAGTGTCTTCTACTCTCCAGAGCTTAGCTGTGAGATGAGATAGAAATGAATGACATTTTTCCAGTAGGAGGGGTAGCAAATAGGTGCTAGATGGTACTGACTTGCAGATCGTGGCCCAGAGGAGAGAGACAGAGCTGGGGAGCTAGGGGATCTAGGGGAACATATCTCTCTGCATCTGTAAGAACTGCTGTAGTCTGAATGTGCGCCCTCCCCCACGTCCACGTGCTAGAAACTTAGATCCCGATGGTGCAGTCTTGAGAGGAAAGACCCTGAGGAGATGATTAGGCCACTGGGACTCTGCCCTCAGGAATGTATCAATGCCATCATCTCAGGGTGTGTTTGTTGTAACGAGAGCAGCTTTGCTGTACAAGTGCATTTGGTCTCTTGCCCTCTTGCGCTCCTTTGCCCTCCTGCCTTCTGCCACCGGATGATGCCATGGGAAGACTCTCGCTAGGTACTAGCGCCTCAGCCTTGGGCTTCCGAGTCTCCAGAACCGTGAGCCACATCGACGCCTCTTCTATATAAATCACCCAGTCTGTGCTGTACAGCATAGAATGGAATAAGAGAAGCAATTGTAAAGAGGCAGCAGATTCCCCAGTGCCCCTGAAGTGTGCAAAACGTAGCTCTGAACAGTTCCTCTGATCTTCCTGGCAAGCCCACCCTCACGTGATGACCAAGCTTAGGCCAGTTCTGCGTTTAATCTTAGTGTGCTTAATTTGCATCACAGGTTCTGTCTATGCCACCAGTCCCTTCACCAGGCTCTTCTCCAAGATGCCTTCAGCTGCACCCACGAAGCTTCCCTGCCCCAGTGCCACTGATGCCCCCACAATATTCCCTCCCCCTGATTCTCAAGAGCCGCCCAGCTCCACACAGGCCTTGAGAGATCAAAACGTTTTTTCTCCCCCTCATCTCACACATTGTGTGATTCCTTTCTCTCCTCATCGCAGAGAAGAGATCCCTTTGTGAATTTTTACTAAATGTCTTTGCATACAGTCAAGCATTTCTTTCACAGTTCAGACGCCTCCCTGAGTTTCCTACTGGATTCTGCCACATCTCAGCACTTTCCTGACTTAGGCATCAAGGAGTAGTTCAGAACCTTCCATGCCCAGCACCCGTCAACGTCCAGATCAAACCGATTCCCTGTCCCCAGAAACTGCAGATGGGGGACGGTCCCTCCACCCCTCATGGTGGGACAAGCCTGCCTGCCTGCCCAAGCCTTGGTCTCTTTAGGATGATTGACCCTGCCCAAGCCTTGGTCTCTTCAGGATGATTGACAAGGGATACCCATCACCTGGCCCAAAGGCACAGCCAGCTTGAGTCCTTCCAGAAACAATGGGTTGGCTGAAAGAAGTTCTTGCAAAGGGTCCAGGGAGCAAGCAGGCAAGGACAGCATGTGGGTCTGGCTGCAGGTCTGGCATCTGGGAGAGGAGCAAGGCAGTGAGTGCTATGCAGAAGCGGCCTCTGAGACAGCAGAATTCCAGGAAAATCTCAACCACGGACGGCGCTGTGGTGCCATGGGCTAAGCTGCCACTTGCAACACCACCATCCCATATCCGAGTATTGATTCCAGACCAGGGCAAACCATGTGCATTCTGAACAATCAGGGTTGCCAAAAAGGTATGTTCTTGGAAACCCAAAGGGATCAAACATTTCCATCCTAAATGCCTACCATATATAAGAATACTCTCAGAAGTATTCTTTTCATTTTGCCCTGCTTTTCATTTTGAGAAAGTAATTGGTGCTTACAAATATTCCTCACAAAAGACCCCTAATAATGGTGATGCAAAGTAGAGAAAAGTGCAGTTAGGGAAAC
Organism: Lepus europaeus; assembly: GCF_033115175.1. Lineage (NCBI taxonomy): Eukaryota > Metazoa > Chordata > Mammalia > Lagomorpha > Leporidae > Lepus > Lepus europaeus. The sequence goes on from NC_084839.1 coordinate 5,008,890, forward strand.
CAGCCACGTGTTTTGTATTTTAACAAAGAAAGCAAACCCTAAATTTATGTCTTTCCATTGCCTGACTTCATGTCCCCAAAGCGAAGAGATGAGAAACTAATAGTGTTTCAGTTTAATAGCCAGTTGGGCTGCCTGGTCCCTTCACGCCACATGATGGGCTCATGTCCTGTCGGGTTTGTGATTCTTCCTTCTGAAAATGCACCCTGGTGGGTTCCGGGAGCAGTCTGGGTCTGCTCACTCAGTCCCCCATGTCTCCATCCCCTTCCACCCACCTCCACACCATGGGCAATACCTTGCACCCATGTCCCAGGTGCTTTACAAGCTGCTGCTGGGACTGGGGCTGACTTCAATGCTTGTCTTTCGTGCTTTGTATTTTCTCCATTTTACAGTGGTGACACAGCTGCAGAGACTGGTAGGGAGGGGGAACACGGCCCTGCCCACCCATGTTGTTCCTAGAAAAATAGCTAAATGATTATTAAGGCCAGAAGTACCAGTTTGGCCTGCAGTAGGATGCATATTCCCTTTCCTCTGCTATTTATTGTCAGCAAGGCCAGGGGCTCTTCCCTCTGTGGCTGCAAAGGAAGTGAGGAAGCAGAGGCCAGGTCCAGCTGGCTCTCAGGGAAGTGACAGCCAGCCTGCATGTGGTCACAGCCACAGGCTGTGCGCTTGGGGGGCTGTGCCCCCCTCTGGAGATGGTGAGTCCCTTTAGCAACCATCTCCTCACCACTCAGCAACACCGGCCATTTAAAATAAAATAAAATCCCGCCACTGGGGTACTGTGAAGAGCCTTGTCTTTGAAAATTCAAGTCTTTTCATCTCTGTAGCGGATGCTTGTATGTCTAAGTGCTGCTCTTGAATTAGTCAAGACTGGGGCCGGTGCCATGGCGCACTAGCTTAATCCTCTGCCTGCGGCGCCAGCATCCCATATGAGTGCCGGTTCTAGTCCCAGTTGCTCCTCTTCCGGTCCAGCTCTCTGCTGTGGCCTGGGATAGCAGTGGAGGATAGCCCGGTTCCTTGGGCCCCTGCACCCATGTGGGAGACCCGGAGGAAGCTCCTGGTTCCTGGCTTCGGATCGGCACAGTTCTGGCCGTTTCAGCCATTTGGGGAGTGAACTAACGGAAGGAAGACCTTCCTCTCTGTCTCTCTCTCACTGTCTGTAACTTCACCTGTCAAATAAAAAAAAGTACAAAAAAAGAAGAAACGAGCAGGACTTAGACATGACCCACACAAGCTGTGGGAGCTCTCGGTGGGGGGAGGGGCATGACACATGTTTGCCTGAGGATTTAAGAGTGCCTCAGGAGAAACCCTGAGGAAGGGAAGGGCCAGACAGAACCCAGCCTGAGGCATGGGGTGGCGCTGATTCTGTGGCATCCACCACTTGGATTTGCCACTCTGCCAGCCCCGGCTGAAGGGGTATCTCTGCGGGAAATGCTGGGTTGCTTCTCCCCCAGGAAACCTCTCTTACCATCACCCTATATGTGGCTAAGAGGACAGAGGATGTGGGGACACAGTGGCACCCTGGGTCCCTCCACATGAGGGTGGTGCCAACAGAGGGGATTCTCTCCCCACACCATGCAAGGACTTCATTCTTGCAAAACAGCAGAGCACTGGACAACTCCATTTCCATGTCCAGCTGAACCATTTGCAAAAGCCAAGAGGCAACAATGCCTTGAGCATCCAGCTACCCCTCTAACCTCCACCGATTCACTCAGCACATGCAGAGTGCCAACACATGCACAACACTGGCCACGTGGCCATGAACCAGCCATGGCCTCTCCATTCGCTGGCTGTGAGGAAGGCGGGACCTAGGTAAAGTGAACCATCACCGTCCTGCAAGTGGCTTAAGCTCCCCAGAAGAGAAAGGAGCAGGGTGTCAGGAGAGTGGATGTCAGGAATGCTACTCCATGGTGGGAGGACCTAACTCACGTGGGAGAATCAAGGTGGGCTTCTCACAACCTGAGCTTTAGCCCCTGTTGGGTAAGTAGAGGTTAGAGGTAAGCACAGAGTGTTTCAGGTAGGCGGTGGGTCAGGCAAGGCCTCCGTGTGGTTGGGTTGAAGGCATCAGGAGGCCACTGAAGGGTGTTCAGCAGGACAGACATGACAGCTGCTCTCTGCATTGAATGTGGGAGCGTGAAGGCTGGGGAACCCCCCAGGCTGCACATGCTCATGTGTTTCCCCCGACAGCTGAAACATCCGACCACACCTGAAAAAAATCTAGAGATGTGAGGTTCTGGACATTGAGTGTCCGAGAGCTGTGCCCCTTCTGCAGGCTTCAAACATCTTAAGATAGTTCAGAAAAAACAGACTTTGTGCAAATGGGTGTAACTTAACAGTGCTGAAACCAGTACCCGTGAGCCTCTTGCCTACCCTAAGCAGCACAAAGCTGCTCTACACTTCATTGCTTTTGAACTTCTTCCTTCTTCTTCAAACTGTGGTTGGTTAGACTCACTTCTTTCAACCTGTTCTACTTTTTTGGGTGTTGTTTCTAAGTCATCATGTGTTGGAGAACTGACATATTCTAATTCAGGTACCACACTTGCACAGTTACTAATTCTACGGTGACCAGAGAATGGCTTCTTGAACATGGCCCATAATGGTTTTCTTTTTTTTTTTAACTTTTATTTAATGAATATAAATTTCCAGTGTACAGCTTATGGATTACAATGGCTTCCCCCTCCCATAACTTCCCTCCCACCCGCAACCCTCCCCTCTCCCGCTCCCTCTCCCCTTCCATTTGCATCAAGATTCATTGGTTTTCTTTTCTTATTTCTTTCTGATCTGGATATTATACAGTCTTCATTCCTACTGAGTTAGTCTGAACAGAATCTTGCATTTCAATGGTAGGTTTAAAATGATAGTAGTTCTCAGGAGACTCCACAAGTTCAATTGTGCCAAGTTATCACTGGATTCAAAGGGCCTTTGCAGGTTCCTGGCATGGTGGCTTGATGCTCCTGAGAGCCACTGAAAGTTTTACTTTGGATTCATCAACCATAGCAATCCAGGCTGCTGTCACATGCAACAGATGAAGCACAGTCATTCACAGTCCAAGGGTGGTGGTCAGGGGCAGAGGTCTCACCCAAGCAGGGGAAGTCATGAACATGGAGGCCATGTCACAGCCTCTGCCCGGACCTCTGGGTCCCCTCCATTCCTGGTATAGTGTGTCACCCCAACCACGGTGGTAGAGAAACCAGATGTAGCATTTTTCAACCCATGAAGTCACTTACTATCACCAAGCAACAAATAAAAACAATAAAAGTAAAATGAATAAATAAGAGTTAATTGAGCCATTTCCATGGACTAAGCCATTCTGTCCTTGGAATTATTCTAATTTATAATTTTCTATGACTTTGGCATACATAGTCACATTAATTCTATTACTTAAATGTACTTGAAATAAATACAAAGTTGACCTAGTAAGAAAAACACAGCTAATAAAATACTTAAGAATTCTTGAATTTTAGAAAACTGAGAATCTTTCTAATTATTTTATGAACTTTTCAGAACAAACTTCTTGCACGTCAAGTAAGCTGAACAGAAACAAAGACATATACTTCCCATGAGAGTTTCAGTTACACAGCATTGCTGGGAAATATGCAACACATATGAATCTGAGAATTGAGAGATTATTTACTATGAAGTCCTTGTTTATAAAACCAGAGGCAGTTGTTAGTGCTATTATCTTCTCAGATGGTGAGGGGGCCACTGTCAGCCTGGAGGGAGCCTCTCCCTGCACCCTGGAAGAGAGCTGCTCTCCAGGAGGCCTCCCAATGCCCACAGCCTGTAGGCAACAGAAGGAAAAGCAGCACCCCTTGAGTCAAATCTTATGTGTTACAAACAGCATGGGACGCTTTACATACACGACTTTCAATCTTCAATTGTAGGCGACTTTTACTCTTACATATGGGACTTCATTCAGTCTTCACAACTGCCAGTATCTTCGTCCAAATCTTTGCCATTGCAAGGATGATCCAGAACGAGTTTGCCCAGGTTAACTTGTCAACCTCATAGTGACTTCATTATTTTCTTAGAGTTGCCAAACTCCTGCAGTAGAAACTTGTTCTCTCACATTTCTGGAGTCCAGGGTGTGACACACAGGCGTCAATAGGGCCACGCTGCCCAGGGCACCTGCAGGGGATGACCCTCTAGTCCACGCAGCTCTGCTGTTGCAGCAGTCCCTGGTGCTCCTTGGGTTGTAGACATTCACTCTGATTGTTCCCTCCATAGTCATCTGGTGCTCTCCCTGCGTGTCTCCACTTCCCTCTTTTTATATGGACACCCAATTTAGCATGAGTGCTCACTCTAATCAAGGACAAGCTCATCTTAGTATGATGAACTTGATTACATCTGCAAAGACCCTATCACCACACACAGCCACGGTCATAGGTACCAGGGTTAGAATTTGAAAATATACTTTGGAGGAGCACAATTAGAATCACGTTGCTTTTTAAGTGGCAGTGTGTGTGTGTGTGTGTTCCAATTAACAGAGATCCAAAATCCAATATTACAATGCTGAAGTAGAGATTTTACATAGTAGCAACTTTTGATAAATAAACTTATGGATATTAGTAAACAGCAAGGTTAGTAGGGATTAACAGTGTGATGTTACTCTCTCCACAAAGTCAGTGTGATGTTCACATCAGTGGGGTAGCATAACAACACTCTAGAATTCAGAAAATGACAGTCCTGCCCTGTCCTACATCAGAAGTAGACACAGGAAACAGGCTAAGCTGCTATAGCAAGTGTGTGCACATGTGTCCTCTCAACACAACACAAGTTCACTCTATCTCATATCGCAGTTCTGTGTCAGGCACTTAATGCTTGTGTCGCTCACAGGTTCATACGCTGGAGCCCAGTTCCCAGAAAGATAGGGTTTGGCAGTCAGGTCATTGGAAATTGCCTCGGTCTAGATGAGGTCACAGAGCTGGATTCTCAAGAAGAGAGCTGTGTCCTTGTAAGAAAAGAGAAGACACCCGAGCTGTCTCCCTACCATGTGAGATGCAAGGAGCAGGCTGTCTGTAAACCAGGAAGAGAGCCCTCCAGAACCCTGAGCTGGGCCAGACGCGGACCTTGGACTCTCCAGCCTCCAGCAGAGAGAGAATTTCTGCTGTTTCAGCATCCGGTCTATGGAATTTTGTTATGGCCAAGCAAACCATAACCTATGTATAAGAAGATGCAGCAGAACTGACAGCAACTGTGCTCCACATGAGGATTCATGGACCCATGGTCTTTTTTTTTAAAGGTCTTCCTTCCATTGGTTCACTCCCCAAATGGCCACTAAGGCCAGCGCTGCGCCAATCCGAAGCCAGGAGCCAGGCGCTGCCTCCTGATCTCCCAAGCGGGTACAGGGGCCCAAGGACCCGGGCCATCCTCCACTCCCCTCCCAGGCCACAGCAGAGAGCTGGACTGGAATAGAGCAACCAGGACTAGAACTGGCACCCATATGTGATGCTGGTGCAGCAGGCATTGGATCAACCAAGTGAGCCACGGAGCCGGCCCCAAACCCATGGTCTTTTTCTCATGTTCTATTATTTCCAAGAATGTTGACACACTCTGTATGGTGACGTGAAGTTTTTAGGTATTCTCCAGGATCTGTTTTTCCCCTTATTCCTGGAATCCTACACATTTCAGCGGGACAACCAGCCTGTAGCCACCGACTCCAGTTCCAAGCTCTTGAGCCCATTGACTACACCCATGCCCAGGGAATGTGCACAGTGGTGATGTGCGCAACACCTGCTTCTCTTTCTGAAGTAAAAAGTCTGCTGTTCTTTCTCTGCTGCAGCACAGACCCGGTGCTAGGGAGTGAGCTGTGACCAAGCAAACACAGCATCATGGGAAGAATGCTCTGGATCCATCAGGTGTGGTCAGAGGGCAGAGGCTCATCTTTCAGAAGGAAGTGCAATAGAAAGTTGACCACCAGCCACTCTCAAAAGGAAATGTTTATTTTCAAATTATTTCAAAGACAGACTTGGACTGATTTCCCATGTGACTGCCCTCTTTCTTTAGGTTATCATTTTATAATGGGCTCGGCTCAGGGCCATCTTCCTCCTTCTAGTAGCAATTTTTTTTTTTGACAGGCAGTGTTAGACAGTGAGAGAGAGAAACAGAGAGTCATGGACAGTGAGAGAGAGACAGAAAAAGACCTTCCTTCCATTGGTTCACCCCCCAAATGGTCGATACAGCCAGTGCGCTGCACTGATCCAAAGCCAGGAGCCAGCTGCTTCCTCCTGATCTCAAATGCAGGTGCAGGGCCCAAGCACTTGGGCCATCCTCCACTGCCTTCCTGGGCCACAGCAGAGAGCTGGACCGGAAGAGGAGCAAGTGGGACAGGACTGGCATCCTAACCAGGACTAGAATCCAGGGTGCCGGTGCCGCAGGCAGAGGATTAGCCTAGTGAGCAGCCGCGCCGGCCTCTAGTAGCAATTTTGAAAATACAATAGATCAATCAGTGACAGAGTTTATTAATGTCTGCTACTCTCCCCAAAGTAACTTTAAAACTGAACATTTTAAACTTGTCATTCAGATAAATTAATGCAGTTTGTTGATGATAAAAGAAAAGGAAAACCTCCATCCTTCCTAAATGTTTCTGAGAAATAATTTGTTTTTTTTTCAGGCAAAAATTTAAGAGACAAAGAGAGAGAAAGCCAAGCCCAGTGGAAAGCAGTGAAGCCAAAGATCCATGTGACTGGACACAGAGCCTGGTGGGAAGCTGTGTGCACTGCTTGCTCTGAGGGAGGAACTCTTCTGGGTCTCTTTACTGATTTGCCCATACCTGTTCCCCACAGTGACAAAGGCGGCATATTATCTGGCATGGTGACACAGAATCTTGTGCCTGCTTTTCAACCTCATGCCCTCAGCTAAGACATTTCTTGCAGCAGCCAGCCCAGGACATTGGAGGATGCACAACTGTGTTTGAGAACAAAAACCTCTTGCTCCTCTTTCCAGTAAGGCATTCCACTTCCTAGATCCCGTGTATTGCACTAAGAAATTCAGAACATAAGCATTGAGCGATAAACAAACAGAAATAACAAACAAAAGGAGCAGCACCCAAATGTGACAGCTGATATAATTATACATGCCCATGTTCCATTATAGTTGTTCTTTAAGACATTATGCTAACAGATGCAGAGATAAGCTAAAACCCCTTGAAGCTTAGGTCTACCATGAGACCCAAGAAGGGAGAGTCACCATTTGAGTTTCTGCCGTCTCATAAAAAATCCTGACCAAAGCTCAGTGCTTGAACCAACATTTCGTTTTACTCCAAGTTTTGAAAAGGACTTAGCTGGGCTTTGCTCCCATGAGCTCTTCCACGTGATGTCTGTTACATTCAAGGTGAGAGATTCCAGCCCAAGCCCTCTCCATGGGAGAAAAGTCAAAGGATTTACATATTTCCTTACAGAGCTTTGCACATTTTCTGTGGACACTCTGAAACAATAGACCTTCCATCTTTGCCCACATGTGGCTCTATTTTTTCTAAAGTCATTATGGAGAAAGTATTAACTCCCCTTTCAGAAACATATATGCCCTGAACAAACTTCACTCTCACCTCTACCTGGACATTATTCTTATGACAGCATTTAAGATTGAAAATAAAAACAACAACAACAACAGACAATGAGCAAGTAACAGTCTTCAAATATTACGTACCACTTATTTGTGTTTGTTAGAGATGATTATCAAGTTATGGTCCTAGGTTCAAATTTGACTTAAGGAAAAGCCCTCCCTGATCTGAGTCTTCCCAGAGCCTGTTCTAACTCAAGGAAACAAGAGGAGAAAGCACACTTGCAATATTAGTGTGTGTGTTTGCAGAATTATTTCTCCCATAGCAGGTCAAAACTTAAGGTCTGCTTGACTTCAGGTTTGCCAAATGTCCCTGGGTCTTTCCATTCCTGAGATGATGGTCCCAGGATGCCTTCTCTCACTAACAGAGTGCTTAGAGGAATGGTCGCATGGACACAGCAGGAAGTGCTCTACTGAGGAGCCAGCATTGCCCAAAGACAAAGCTGTACTTAGCTACTTTTCAATTTAGGAGTGCACAAAAATGAGTGGATTCTCACTCTGCCAGAAGTTATTCTAGATTAGATTCTTCAGTTACAAAATCTTCAAAATGCCTTCTAAGACTACATCTTCCTGATTATGACGTTTCTCCTTCTGCGTCAGACGGTGAGTCAAGAGGAGCTGACATTTCTTGAGCAGCAGGTGCATTGCAGATGCCCCTGTCTCATCTCTGTACTCAGCTCTGTGAGGTGCGTGTGAGCTTCCTTGCTCAGAGGGGGAAACCCACACTGAAAATGGTGCCAGAACTCAGACAACGTCCTAACATCACTCAGTGGTAGGATCAGGCTTCAAACTGTCACCTGATTACAAAACGCAAACCTTTATTTTGTAGTACTTACGTTACTGGTACAGATATCAGTGGATGATAGTGGAAGATGTGACTCATTATTTCCTGGTCCTGTGAACAGTGTCATAAAATAAATTGGCCTTGACTCCTGGGCTGAGGGCTGCCTGGGTGGAACAAAATCTGCTCTCTCCTCCTGTGGCTCCGTTCTCTCTGGAGGATTGCCTCACACACGGCTCCCACCCCCACCCCACATACACCCCCAAAGCTGGTCTCAGTGCTGCTCATCTACTCTTCTTCCCAGTATCCAGCATTAAAGGTGCCCAGTTTATTGAGAACCCATCTGTGCCCAGCATTCTGGTAGAATTGCAGGGGCAGATAGGCGACGTGGCCTGACTTTTCAAGAATGGGTTTGAGGGGCACACGTTTTGGCACAGTGGGTTAAGCTCTTGTTTGCAATGTCCACATTCCCATCTTTGTCTGTTTCAAGTCTTCATTCCTCAGCTTCCAATCCAGCTCCCTGCTTGTGCACCTGGGGAAAGTAACAGATGATGGCCCAAGTACTTGGGTCCCTGCCATCAATGTGAGAAAGGCAGATAGAATTCCTGGCTCCCGGCTTTGGTCTGGTCCAGCCCTGGCTTTTGCTGGAGAGTGAACCAGTGGATAGAAGGTCTCTTTCTCTCTGTCTCTCCCTCTTCCTTTGTCACTGTGCCTTTTGAAAAAATTAATTCATCTTTTAAAAAAAGAATGAATAAATTTGAAAGAGATATCACTAATGTAAACAGGTCTATAAGGCAGACACGTGCTGTGTCATCCATAAATACACAAAGTTGTGCTTGAGGGTAGTCAGAGCTTCCAGAACTTCCAGGACATACAACCTGAGATGATCCTGACAAATAAATATAACTTAACAACATAACAAATATGCCTTGTGTGGGGCAGAGACATGTGGTATGATGTGGTATGTGATGCCATGGGTATAGTGTGGAATAGGGTGGTTTAATGTATGTTATTGTGTTGCATGGTATGGTGTGGTGCAGTGGTATAGTACTAGACATGATGTTATATGGCAACATGTGACATGACATGGCACAGCATGGCATCCTGGAGCATGGAGTGGTGTGAGACAGCATGTGTTGTGGAACCAGAGATGGAAGGACTGAGAACCGTGACATTTGTACATTCAACTCCATCATCTCAACTAGAGATAACATTAGCATGCATGCTACACAGCCCCACAAGACAACAGTCATGAGAGCAAAGAACTGTCTAAATAAATATGATGCATATTTATGTTTTCTCATTAATATTCATTTGCAAAGCTTGTTCATTCATTTGTCGTCTCCTAGCACAGAGAAGTAGTAGCAGGTGCCATGATTAAAAATATATTATGAGAGGAAAAACTAGAAGTGAGGAAATTATCCCCATTCATTACATTTACTTCTGCCAGTTTGAAGAACGTGTGAGAGCTACCATACAGAAGCAGCGGAACACCTCTGTGCTCTCGCAGAAGGAGAGAGCTTCAGAACCATTGCCGTCCTCTGTAGAACACCACTTCTTCAAACAAAATGCTCCAGATGCATGAGGCTCTTCTCCGAATACATTCCTCTTCTTGTCACACGTGGGACAACATAATTTACATGTGTAACAGACATCCAATGTATGAGAGAGTCTTCCATCTCCTGACTCACTCCTCAATTTGCTGGAGTTGCTCCACAAGAGCTGGAGCTGCACCAATTCAAAGCCAGGAGACAGGGGTTTCCTGTGGGTCTCCTATGTGGGTGCAGGGACCCAAGGACTTGAGCCATCCTCCATTGCTTTTCCAGGCCATAATAGAGAGCTGGATCAGAAGTGGAGCAGCCAGGACTCAAACTGGCACACATTTGGGATGCCAGTACTGCAGGAAGCAGCTTTATGCACTGAGCCACAGTGCCAGCCCCCAGTAATCCTTCTTGATCTTTGGTTCTTACAGACAAAACTCCCTGACAACCAAAACTTTCCAGCTTGGATCTCTTTGTACAAATTATATCGACTTGTCAAATATCCCAGCTCCAATGGGAAGATAACGAGGCTCAAATTCCTAATTTAAATATTTATTCCACTTTGAAATACTGGGAAACTCATATCATATCTCTGAGCATGTTTCATTGATTATAAATCAGAGTTAATAACAGATAACTCTATTAGTCATGTTTCTCCATAGAAACAGAAGAAGATATGTTAGGTGTGCAGATACACATAAGACAATGTGTCTCTAATGTAGATCTCTATACAGCCATGTGTCACTTCATGATGGGGATGCATTCTGAGAAACGCATCCTTGGGAGAGTGCTCACCATTCACTGAGCATTGTACAGTAACCTGACACAGCCTAGATCAAATAGGTCAGCCACTGGATGCAACATCAATGCACTCAAGAAGGCTGGTAAACAGGAGCTGTGTGAGGCTACTGTTGACCTAACAAGGCATGCCATTCCACAGGAAAATCTTTCTTTCTGCAAGTAGAAAGGAATATACTCTAAAATAAACATAAAAATATAGTATGATAAAATCATAAGTCAGTAACAGATATTATGATCTGTCTACAACTGCACATGCTATATTTTTACAAGATTGGCAACAAATTATGTTTATTTACACCAACACCATCACAAGCATGAGTAACACACTTTGCTATGACATCACAATGCCTACAAGTCACTAGGTGATAGGATTTTCCAGCTCTGTTTTAATTTTACATGATCAGCATTGTATATGTGGTCTATTATTGAGCAACACATTGTTATACAGTGTATGGCTGTGTGTATAAGTGCCTACACATAGAACAATAGATGATAGATAGGTAGATAGATAGATAGATAGATAGATATGATAGGTAGACAGATAAATAGATAAAGACAAGGCAGAGGATGAGGGAGAACAATTGACTCATGTTGTTGTAAGAGGAGGCAAAGCTGAGATCCATGGAACAATCTAGCAGGCTGGAGACCAAGGGAAGAGCTGATGTTACAACTCAAGCATGAGTATGAAGAGTGGCTGCGGGAAGAATCTCTTCTTCCTCAGAGCACCTAAGTCCTTTTTCTTAAGGTCTTCAACTGGTAGGATGAGGCACAGCCAACTGTGGAGAGTCTGCTGGTCTACCCAAAGTCTGATGATTCAAACCCTAATCTCCTGTAAAAAGTGTGCTCACAGACACATCTCAACAGGAGTTTGACCAAATGAGTGTGCTGCTAAATTGACACGGAGAACTAACACATACTATGAGAGATTAGATTATTGTGAAAACCACATCATATGTTCTAAGAAAAAGTATGTAGCAGCCAATATGTTATATGCCCTCCTCCCTTCTTGCATTCTAACTAGGTCACTGGTGTTGACACCAGGGTACACCCCTGGTTAAGAGATGTGGAAAGGACTTTAGCAAAGTTTGAGTAAGACTGTAGAACCTTTCCTTGATCCATTATAACCACACACATTGAACTTGTACCTTCTCTGGATGAGACCTAATTTCCATAAGGAAATCTGCAACTGACACCTGGTACCTTTAATTTGTGCAACATTTTTCTGTATTTATATCTTATGTACCATAAATATGGTAGACATTTAACTTCGTACTAGTTGAGAGCCACAGCTCCATACAATTCACGTCTCCTCCATCAGGTGGATGAGGTCAGCTGTCCAGTATCTCCCCACACTTCACTGAAAATAGCTACAAGCACATATGTATATTGAACCTGAACCTGAATTAGGCACACAAATGGTGGCCTCATTCTTTTTTCACACATGACAATTGCTAATTTCAATTAAGGAAAGTAGTCCTGATATAGTTGTCCCAGATCTACAAATTAATAGCTGCCGTAACCTAGCAACAGTGTAGGAAAACGGACTTTTATTTTGTTAAGTGTCACTTGGCTGTCATTAGCCATGCTCATACTCCACTGTGTGTAAGTCTGTGTACCATTATAGATTTCTGCGAAAGAGCCAGAGCATGAATAATACAAGCTCTTAGTGGTGTGTTTCGCTATTCATCCTTTTCTAGGGTCTGGCTATTTGGCTCTTGGAAGAATTACAGGGTTTTTATGTCAGTGAAAGGAAATTTCTGAAGCTTCCACTATAAATGTGGTAGAATTTTATATAATGGCATCTATTCAAGCACTTAACAACACGGTCAGCCATTGCAAATCCACTGCTGTTGGGTTCCATACACCTGTAAAGTGCAACGTTGAATTATGATGAAAATGGATGGCCTTTTCAATGTGAGGATGGACGAAGACAATAGGAAAGAGATGGAGTTAACCCTGAATGGAATATGGCAAACTCAGAGGAAGAAAATTCAAATTTTCAGTTTAAGTCTTTTCCACTGTGGTTTCTCTTACTGATCTCTTAGCTATGGCAACCCTGGGTATCTCAATTAGCTTTTGTTTTTTTCAGATTGAAATAGTGTGTCTCATATTCATGTGTAAGTCTTAATATGAATTAACTAGAAATTAAAACTTATTTTAAGGAAAAATTTGGCATCTGATCCACTGAATCTAAAGGCAAATACTCTGTTTATTTCAAAGATGGTGCTAAGACAAGTAATACCAATATTTTTAACCATAATGAGAAACATGCTAGATGCATTTTCTCCCACAATCAGACAGCACAACTGTTTTTTCAAAGAAATGTCACTGAAAATGAATTCTACTCAGACACAGATAATTTTTCTCATTGATGAGGTCACATGACCCCAAGCACTACAGGACTGAAGCCTGAGAAGCTGAACCAATATCTGATAAAAAGTCAAATTGTGCATTTTCAGCAGTGATCTTTGAATCATGTTCTATGTGTTGCTATTGAAAGCATATGCCATGGTACAGAAAAAAATAGTGCATGAAATGACTTTTCATGAAATCTAAAAGTGAAAAAATAGCAAACATACACAGATAAAGAACAAAACAAAAGGGTGGGGCTGGGTGAGGCAGGAATGAGGAGATGTAGGTCAGAGCGTACGCGTAGCTGACAAACAGGCCTACGGGTCCATTATATGACAGAACAACACAGGCGACAAAATTGTCGTGTTCTTCTGACTTGTGTCAAATGGGATTTGAGCTCTTTTGTTGCCATAAAAGCAAGCAAAAAAAAATATAGGCAACCATGGGAGATGATGGATATGTTAATTTTCTTTTGCTATAGTAACCTTTTTACTATCCAAATGTATCCTGTACTATCATGGTGTAACCTTTAAATAGACATAAGAAAAATATAATAAAAAATCTAGTGCCATGAGCTTTGGTCATCTAGAAAGGTTTTACTGACCTCTTGCTTCGTATGAGGAAACATACACACACACATACATACATATGTGCACACCTGACATGCACACAGTATAGAAATCAGCACACTCTCTTCTGATGTTTCTTTTTTTAAGATTTAATTATTTATTTGAGAGGCAGAATTACAGACAGAGAGAAAGAGGACAGAGAGAGATCTTCAATCTGATGGTTCACTCCCCAAATGGTTCCAAGGCCAGAGCTGGGCTAATTTGAATCCAGGACCCAAGACTTTCTTCCGGGTCTCCCACATGAGAGCAGGGGCCCAAACACTTGTGCCATCTTCTACTGCTTTCTCAAGCCCTAAGCAGAGAGTTGGATCAGAAATGGAGCAACCAGGACATGAACTGTTGCTCATATGGGATGCTGACACCACAGGAGGATTCTCAACCTACTACGCCAAGGCACTGGCCCCCTAATGTCTCTTAAGAATTCAAGTGTTGAATGAAGAGCCACCCTTTTTTCATAATCAAATCCTAACCCCACATACTGAAATCATCATCTACATCTCCTATATTTATCATCTGCAAAAAAAGAAAAAAAAATTAACCCTGAAAGCACAGCCACTGTTTTCTAAACCATGTCTAGGTAATCCTTATTTTTCTTTCTAAACAATGCATTTATTTTCATTTTGTTTGAAAGGCAGAGAGACAGAGAGGCCTCCTTCATCTTCTGCTTCATTCCCCCAAAGAATGCTGGCCAAAGCCAACAAAACAGAACTCAATCTGAGTATCCCATGTGGGAAGCAGGTTCCACTACTGGGACTTTGCTGCCTAAAATAGTCAGCACTTCTTAGCTCTCAGTCTGAGGCAAGTTCAGCCATTTTTCTGCCTTCAGCTGGGCTCACCTGTGAAGCTACAGTCAACCACGTGTTTCCTGGGAGCTCCACAGATGGGGTCCGAGCTTGCTGGCCTGTGTACTCAGGTCTCTCTGGAACAGCCATACTATCCATGATGCTGGGCTTGGTTTCATGCTGGTGACGGCTTTTCTAGATAGTGAGCAGAGTCTGCAAGTTCTCCTGAGCCTGGCTCAGGACCACAGCTGCACCTGTGCTGCATCACAGGAGATAAAAACAATGAGCAGGGTGGTGATGCCACCTTTGCATGTTGGACCTGCACAGTCACAATCCCCCGAGTGTGGGACCCACAGGGTTGATGCATGGTGGCTGCTGATGCAATCAATCTATCTTACAGGCATAACTGTGCTTGAAATGACCGGAGAGACATACAAGTGCAAACTGTGTTCTGGATCTAGAGCATTACTCTAAACAGTCATTTTTGTATTTGAAATGCAGAGTGACAGAGAAAAAGGAAGACACACACACACATGAACACGGAGAGAGAGATCTTCCATCCACTGTTTCACTCCTCAAATGGCTGAATGACTGGGGCTGGGCCAGGCTGAAACCAGGAACCAAAATTTTATCTTTGTCTCATTCATGGGTGACAGGGTCCCAATTACTGAAGTCATGTTCTGTTGATTTCCCAGAGCATTAGCAGGGAGCTGGACTGGACGTGGACTCAAACCAACACTGATGTGGGATACCATCATTGTAAGCACTGGCTTAACCTGCTGAGTCACACAGCTGGCCCCTAGAGTTTTATTTATAGGCCAACAGATGAGAAGTTGAGAATGAATGCTACAGGGAAGAACATAGTGTTTTGGATAAGATAGTCTTTTATTTTTTAACTTTTATTTAATGAATATAAATTTCCAATGTACAGCTTATGGATTACAATGGCTTCCCCCTCCCATAACTTCCCTCCTACCCGCAACCCTCCCCTCTCCCGCTCCCTCTCCCCTTCCATTCGCATCAAGATTCATTTTCAACTCTCTTTATATACAGAAGATCAATTTAGTATATATTAGTGAAGATTTCAACAGTTTGTACCCACATAGAAACACAAAGTGAAACATACTGTTTGAGTACTAGTTATAGCATTAAATCACAATGTACAGCACATTAAGGACAGAGATCCCACATGAGGAGCAAGGGCACAGTGACTCCTGTTGTTGACCCAACAAATTGACACTCTAGTTTATGGTGCCAGTAACCACCCTAGGCTCTCATCATGAGTTGCCAAGGCTATGGAAGCCTTCCAAGTTCGCCGACTCTGATCATATTTAGACAAGGTCATAAAAGACAGGATGAGGATAGTAACCAATGATCCTAAGAGTGGGGTTAACCAGGTCTGAACTATTATACAGCATTAAGTGGGGAAGAGGACCATCAGTACACACAGGTTGGGAATAGAGCCATTGCAGCTAGAGTAGAGGTTATGATTACAAAGGAATGAGGCCCAAGTGCACTAGACAGGGCCTAGAACAAAGGACAGAGTCATTATTAGAGGAGCTAAGAAAGGTGCTGTCTAAGCTACAATTAAGTTTTCTGATTTAGAGGCAAACAGAACCTGACAGAAGGGGCCTGGTAATAATCTGGTGGGCTTTAGGCCTTGTAAGTTAAGAGGCCCAGACCCATCTATCTCTTCACATGGGGTACATCCTAAGGGAGGTGAAAACCACCTGGGGGAAGGCACCCTGTTGACATTATTACTTAGCTGGCCTGGGAGGAGAGATGGCCGGGTAAAGGCAGGTGGCATCTCTAACAAGAAATTTACAGTTCTGCCTGCAATGTTGCTGACCCTACTTGGCCATCCCCTCAGCTGCAGTGGTCACTTTGGAAGTTGGGCTGAGTGAAGGGCTTTTCAGCTTAGAGCCAATAAGATCTGTGGCTCTGACCTGGGCATCCTTCGACTCCAGGGCAGGTCCATTTCCAGTGATCCAACTCTTGGCAGAGCTGCCAGGGCTCTTCACAAGCTGACTTCTGCTGAAGCCCAGGCTTACCACTTTGAAAGCCACTGCAGTGAACTGGCCTGTTGGGTCTCCTTGAGGGCAGATCACTGTACAGATCAGCCATGAATAGGCCTGCCACCCATTGCTTCTGATGCCGAGCTTTCTTTTCCTCCTGGTTTGTGTTAAAGCAGACCAGAGGATGCAAGTCAAGGGAGTGCCCGTGTCCCATCTCTAATCTTCGGTGGCCTGACTACAAGTCTATAGTCACAGGCATGTACTGTAGTAGTTTTTCTAAGGTAGACAATGCCCATGAGGAAAATTATATTCTCACTTTAAAATTTTCTTTCCCTTTGGTCTGAAAGGGAGGTTTTTTCTACTTACTGTTTACTTCGCTGATGGCGAAGTAAATCTAGCTATGAGATTATAATTTAAGCTCTTATTTTGGCTATGCTATTCCAGAAAAATGTTAGCCAACTCTTTTATAAGGTCTAAAGATTAAATTGTGCATCCTACAGATTCCTTCATAATAGAATTAGTTTCCTACCTTGAAGAGAATAGAGAAATGAAAGAACAAGTTGGGCTTAGAATAGAGAAATGAGGGAGCAAGTCCTAGATCGCTTGCTGACAATAGCAATATCACATGAATACTTAGCAAACAGTTTCAACCATTAGATAACAACTGAAGAAAACATTTACCAGAAGGTCCAATGCCTTCTATAGATTTCAAGAATCATGTATTTGAAAATACCTCTTAAATATCTAACATGCTGTAGTTTGTTTAATCAGTAAACTTAAGCACAAACATATAAAATGTTTTCAGTTTCTTTCTACCAACAAGTATAAAACATATGATAGAGATTCAGGTCACACAAATTAAAATGTATCTTTGATTAAATTTAGCAGCTTAAATTTATGGACAATCTTATCTATAAGCTGATTAAAATAAAATTCTTAATAAAATTTTCCCATGTGGACATACAATATGTACACACATATAACATAAAATAATAGACCAATATAGCAATTTTAATACTAGCTTTTAAAATCTTTAACTCTTTTTGTAAATTGCCAATTGATTTGAATTGCTTTTTGTTTTTAGTAACCTCAGTTATCCATACTTTCTCTCAGTTGGTACTGTTAATACATTAATGGCTTCATCTGTTTACAGAGCCATCCCAAAGTACTGAATACAATAGAAGTGGCTGGAAAAAGTCCATAGGAACCTATAGGAGGACAGCTAAACACAGAACCAACAATGCTTTAGTTTTATGAGCAGCAAATCATATATAACTCTGGATGACAAAAGACTTTAAGTCAACATGTTTAAAATTATAAACTCATCAACCAACAAGAGGCACTTGCTTACTTCACAGTATTTTTGAAAGCACCTGTAGGATTTTACAAGTATTTAACCCTTGAGGCCTCTGGGGCTTTCTCATTAAGATAACTATCATGTCTAGTAACACAAGATCATTAGACTTTTTAATTCTCAAACATTTGTATTAATAGCATTTTCCATTATAGAAACTTAAAATTTAGTACCACGTCACATCTTGACAGTAAATCTAGTATAATCCAAATAGCCTGATTAGTTGGTGTCTCTATAAGATGAGAGACATAGGTCCTTCGATTTTTTCAGTTGGGCACAAACTGGAAAAACCAAAGTCCAAGATTTACTGGAAATTTTAGAGACCAGATTGTTTGAAACTTTGACTTTTTGAATGCCTGTCAAGAATGCCAAGAAGGCTCCAAATCCAAAATATCTGGTTGAAGTAAGATTCCTTAAAATCATGACATAACATAGACCAAATCTGGTAATTGTTACAAGGTGATTATTCAAATCTTTGAAAAGAAGCACATATTTAAATAACCCATAGCTCTTAATAAGAATTCAGCTGTTTTTGAACAATTAGAATTTAACAGACATCAAGAGAACATGATAGATTACTTTAACACATTGCTTTAACAGAGAATCAGATTTTAATTCCTTGTCATAGAGAAATTGAGCTTCCTGTGATCTTTTGCTGTGAGGTTCCCTTCCTTTACCTTCTTTCATATTGATGAGCATGTTTCTGTGTTTCCGTGTATAACACATCTTTAAGTATCTTTTGCAGGGCAGGACGATGGCAACAAATTCTTTCAATTTCTGTTTGCTGTGAAAGGTCTTAATTTCACCTTCATTCACAAATGAGAGCTTTGCAGGATATAATATTCTGGGCTGGCAGTTTTTCTCTATTAGTACTTGGGCTATGTCTTGCCCTTCGTTTCTAGCTTGTAGGGTTTCTGATGAGAAGTCTGCTGTGAGTCTAATTGGAGATCCTTTGAGAGTAATCTGACGTTTCTCTCTTGCACATTTTAGAATCTTTTCTTTATGTTTCACTGTGGTGAGTTTGATTACAACATGTCATGGTGAGGACCTCTTTTGGTCATGTTTACTAGGGGTTCTATAAGCTTCCTGTACTAGGATGTCTCTGTCCTTCTCCAGACCTGAGAAGTTCTCTGCAAGTATCTCACTAAAAAGGCCTTCTAATCCTTTCTCCCTCTCCATGCCTTCAGGAACTCCTAGAACCCCAATGTTGGGTTTTTTAATAGTATCCTGTAGATTCCTGACAATATTTTTTAGATTTCTGATTTCCTCTTCTTTTCTTTGGTTTGACTTTATACTTTCCTGTGCTCTGTCTTCTAAGTCTGATATTCTCTCTTCTGCTTCACCCATTCCGTTTTTAAGACTCTCTAATGTGTTTGTCATTTGATCCATTGAATTCTTCATTTCAATATGATTTCTCATCACTATCACAGTTTCTTGTTCTACTAGTTGTTTCATTTCATTTTGATTCCTCCTTAATATTTCATTTTCACGAGAGAGATTTTCTATCTTGTCCATTACGGATTTCTGTAGTTCAAGAATTTGTTTTTGAGAACTTCTTAATGTTCTTATCAATTTTTTGAGATCTGCTTCTTGCATTTCTTCTATCTCATCATCATCTTAATCTTGAATTGGAGTGTCTTTTTCATTTGGGGGCATCATAGTGTCTTCCTTGTTCTTGTTACCTCGGTTTTTGTGTTTGTTTTTTGACATATTGGAGATATTCTTTGGTTTCTTCACTGTGGTGTTTTTTCTTTTTATAATATGACTCTAGAATAAGTGGACTGTCTGCTTTTGATGGAGCCTTAGAGACTTGAGATGGGTGTGGCCTGAGAGCTCTGTTTGGTTCTTCCAGGTTGAGGGTGTGTCAAAGGTGACACTCCCAGGTTAGGCGTGATAACTCTTCCTTCCTTCCTTCCTTCCTTCCTTTCTTTCTTTCTTTCTTTCTTTCTTTCTTTCTTTCTTTCTTTCTTTCTTTCTTTCTTTCTTTTTTGATTCAAAAGGGAAGTAATTCTGCACAGCTGAACAGAATTGGAGGTAGTTAGCAGGCCAATGATATACCCACAGGAGCCAGAGATCAGAAGCTCTTTCCCAAGGACCACACAGGGAATCTGTGCTGCCCTCAGTGTGGCCTCCAGTTCTCCTGTAGTCTCCCACTGATTTGCCAAGATTACCGAATTGTAGCGTCTCTGGAGAGTACTCACGTGAATTCAATGAGTTCTCTCCCCCACCGTCTCTTTTTTCACAGTCACAGTTCTTTAACAACACACATTCACTAGGTCCCAATCTCCTGTTATTTCACACACACACACTCCCCAGAGTCAGGTGTTTCTGCTAGGCTCAGGGCTGGTGCAGATCTGAGGTCACCCTGCTTATGACGTATGTCCAAAATTGCGCCTGCTCTTTGTCTTGCTCGCTTTTGAGAGGTGAGCAGAGAGAAACTCGTGTCCATATCGGTTACTTTTTTTTCCTCTCTCTCTTCTAGTTAGCCTGGTGAACTTTTCCCCACGGAGTTTCAAGCCTCGTTCCCTCTAGTCTCCTCTTTCCACTTGCCCGCTGGTGTCTCGGGCTATTGAGGTTTGGCTCACCTCACGTTCCAGCTCTGGTGTGTTGAGTCTGCCACTGGTGTCCCGAACTTGGGCTCCCACGCTCTCCACGCAGGTCCACTGTGAATCACTAGTTCCGGAAGAGTTTCCTCTGCTGTTCTTCCCCTACTCTTCCTTGACCCTGCAGTATCTCCACTTTTATTAAACTGTCTCTCCCTGGACTATCAGTGTGGTCCCTTCCTATTCCGCCATCTTGCCACTCTCTGGATAAGATAGTCTTAAACATGCCATTGGCCTCGGTAAATCCTGGAGAAATATCAGGAGTGAGCACAGAGGTGGCTGGTGAAAACCTGAACGCCTCCTGGATTGCGAGGTTGTCTGGGACTTGTGTGACCCTGGGTCTCCCCACTGAGCACAGGCACCCAGCTCACCCACACTGAGCACAGGCACCCAGCTCACCCTGAGTAGCCATCGGCATCTTGATGTGATGCTTCCCTTCCTGTAATCCAACTGTAATTCCATTTCAAAAAACAAAACAAACCCTCTTCACAGTGATGTTTTAGTCAGGATTGTTTAGTCTATACCATAGCAACAAATAATACGCCAAATCTTAATATGGTTGCATGAGGAGTCTTCAAAAGTTTCATGGAAAATGGAAGAAATTCTGCATTGGGTCCAAATGTATTTTACACCCAAATAAATTTATCTTTAAATCCCACTTTGCATGAACTTCTGGAAGTATTCCCATAATAGCATACTACAACTCAAATTTAGTTAGAAGCAAGCCAGGCCACCCTCCTATGTCTTGGAGCTGTGCCTCCTGGTCTCCATGATGCTGAAGCAGGAGAGAGAGGTGGAAAAGGGCACGAGATAAAGGGAAATAAAAATACGGATGTAGTAGATCTTGTCCCCCAATTCCTTTTTTAATCCTTATATGTTTACATTCATGTACTTAAATACAGGATGATAGAGAAAGAGAGACAAGGAGAGAGAGAGAGAGAGAGAGAGAGAGAGAGAGAACGTCCATCTACTGGTTCACTGATCAAATGTTTGCAATAGCTAAGATGGGGATAGACTGAAGCTAGTAGCCAGGAACTCCATCTGGGTCTCTCACATGAGTGACAGGAACCCATGCACTTGAGCTACTATCCGCTTCCTCCCAAGATGCATTAGCAGGAGGCTGGACATGGGATGCAGGCATCCCAAGAGGCAGATTAACCCACTGTACCGCAGCACCCACACACATGTCTTCCTATATGTTTATCATACAAATTTTATTCTCTCAAGTCGTGTTTTTGAAAGATGTGGCATGCAGAGGTAGCCCATTAGATTGCCTCTGCTGTATTAAAAGCAGAGTAATTAAAATGAAGAGAGAGAAGAGCTTGGCTCTGACGTTCCTATGCATGGTGATGCTCCTGCCTAGAGATGGAGGGGAGGGAACTGACAGGGGGAAGTGAACAGCTGAGCCCTCTGCCCCTCGGAGGTAGAAAATGATCCCCATCTCCCCTGTATTCCTCTCCCTCCCCTGCTAGGTCTAGGGAAGATTCTCTAAATTCCAGGTCCCATTCCACTAGAACCACTATCGGTAGAGGAAATTCTGCATACAGGCAAACTTCTGTTGGTGCCAATATCACTCGTGGTTCAACTTCCACAGCTTCCAATGTCTACTGTCAGCAATGGCCCTATTTTCAGTGAGTGTGAGTGACTCAAGGACTGGACAATGTGACAGATGAGTTGTCAAACTGTGTCCCTTCCTATATACTCTCCTCTCCCACCTGGGTGTAACCCTGGCCCATACCACAACAGGATACAGCAGTTCACTCACTTAGCCCACCAAAGCAACTGCAATTTGTACGAACTTGAAGGCACACAAGGAATGTTTATTTACATGTATGACTAGAGCCAATTCCTAAGGGTCACTTTTCAGTTGCAATAACTGAGCCTTGGGATTATGCCAGTGCAGGGAGCTTGGGCACATCCTCCTGGCCCACCTCATTGTGTTGTGACATTGACCAAGTGGCTGTTTTATTGTCCAAATGGTGACTAACGTTAAAATCCCTAAGTGCTGGAAAAACAAGGAAGGTAGTGTTTGGAATCACCTATCTTCTGTAAACATTCTTGCACCTTGCACAAGAGCTAACACAATTCTTGTGCCAAGTGAGCAGTGCCCCCGTCCCTGAGGGCCCCACTGAGCTCAGCGCCATTGGCTTGTGTTGGCATCATTTGCCATTCTGTCAAGAAGGCACAAATCTGCTAGAACACAATTTCCTCCAAGACACCCTCCTTACTCGGGTACAGCTAGTCAGTGACGAGCTCCAAAATTAGTGTGCAGGCCAAGTGACTCACGCCTGCGGTACTCCTGACAACAGGAATTGATGTGTGCAAGGCCAGAACAAGATTGATGGGTGTCCTTACTCATATGATTTACTGAAAGTCACTTTCATTACCTAAGAGCAGAGCAGGCACAATTGTTGGGTGGGCTCCGGATAAATGCCTGGGGTGCAGCTCTGTGGGCAGCTGCCAGGAACACAGAAGAGGAAAAGGGGATGATAGGAAAGCAATTTTACAGATGAGACACTTGTCGATAACACAGGGCCCACCCTGCTCCAGGAACAACTGACAATGGTGAGCTCAAAACAAGGACCCCTTGGCAGGCCATGGACAGCTGGAGGCCCTGCCATGCTGACTACTGAGTGTGCAAGACTGATTTATGGATGAGCTGGTAACAGCAAAGAAGAAAGATTCATTTGCACTGCAGAACGTTTGGAGAGTCAGGGTGGCAGCAGGGAGAGGAGGCAGGGTGCTGTGCGGCCTCACTACAGCTCATCAGAAGGTGCACACACAAGATGCAGAGAAAATGAGGCTGCTAGGTGCCACTCACTGTGAGACAGATCACCAGGGCACGGCTGTGGACACACTGCCAGAAGCACTGTGATGTCCCCTACAAACGACCTCAGTGTGCCTCTGCTAATCCTGCCTCCGGCCCTGTGACCTCCCCAACTCTTCTTGCCGGGTTCCGACTCAGTGCCCAGTCCTGCCCCTGGTGCCACAGCAGGAGAGACGAATCTGAACCCAGGCCTTGATCCTGGGACAGAGGGGAGGTGGAAAATGTGTCTGCAGAAATGACACCCAACATTGATGTACAGTAAACCAAGCTTAGGGTATGAGGGTCCTCCTTGGGACTTCCAGAGCCCCCTCCATCCCTGTGGCTATCAACGCCTAAAGCTCCCTGAGGTCATGGCTCAATCAGGACTTCCTGGGGGAGACAACTTAAGACTCTGAGAAGCTGTCATGCCACCTAGCCCATTCTCACAACAGCCTGTAGAGCTCTGTGCACAGGGAACAAGGTTGTTAGTCTACAGGGGTCACTTTGCTGTCCCTTTATTGTGTGCCGCCAACCTCTACACACTCACTTACTGTGAGCTCACTGAGACAAACCATTTAAACCAATAGCATATTGCACATAGTAAATATTTATTCAATATTTCTGAACAGGTGCTTCAATTTGTTCATTTATTGACAAATATTTATGGGGCTGGTGCTGTGGCATAGTAGGTTAAGCCTTTACACAGTGTTGGCATCCCATATGGGTGCTGGTTTGTGTCTCAGATGTTCCTCTTCTAATCCAGCTCTCTGCTATGGCCTGGGAAGGCAGTGGAAGATGGCCCAAATGCTTGGGCCCCTGCTGCCATGTGGGAAACCTGCAAGATGCTCCAGGCTCCTGGCTTTGGGTTGGCCCACCTCCGCTATTATGGCCATTTGGGGAGTGAAACAGCAGATGGAAGACTTTCTGTCTCTCCCTCTCTCAGCCTGTAACTCTGCCTCTCAAATAAATAAATAAATCTTTTTTTTTGACAGGCAGAGTGGACAATGAGAGAGAGAGAGACAGAGAGAAAGGTCTTCCTTTGCCATTGATTCACCCTCCAATGGCCGCCACAGTAGGCGCGCTGCGGCCGGCGCACCGCGCTGATCCGATGGCAGGAGCCAGGTGCTTCTCCTGGTCTCCCATGGGGTGCAGGGCCCAAGCACTTGGGCCATCCTCCACTGCACTCCCTGGCCACAGCAGAGAGCTGGCCTGGAAGAGGGGCAACCGGGACAGAATCCAGTGCCCCGACCGGGACTAGAACCCGGTGTGCCGGCGCCGCTAGGCGGAGGATTAGCCTAGTGAGCCGCGGCGCCAGCTTAAATAAATCTTTAAAAAATATTTACTACATGGCTATCATGCTGGGTGCTAAAATAAAAACACATTCAATGGTGTCGTAGGTGTTATAGAGATGTGGAACAAGAGGTTGAAGGCGGTGGCCAGTGGCCATTTTAATCTTAGAATTTGTGGAAAGCCTGGGACTGTCAGTCAATGTGATTTCTATTAAGTTACTGTAAAATGTATTAAAATTTGCAAGAGCCACAAAACTTAGATGACTCAAGGGTTTTCAAGATGGACAGTGCATATTGTTACAAAGCCATGCACAGTGAAAAGACAAGTGCAAGGTAGGCCAATGGATCTTAACTTACAGTCACATGAACATTTGTACAGGCCAGCAATTTCCACAATTACCTGAAAAGATAATTAAAATATCTTTTTCCTTTTTTCAACTGCATCCCTACACAAGGCTAAATGTATTCCTGTGTATTAATAAAAGCAATATTTTGTAGTATATTAAACACGAAAACAAATATGAGAACACTGATTCCTTCCATGAAAAAAAGACATTAAAGAGATTTGCAATACATAAGACTATGTCCTCTCCCTGTTAATGTTGTCTTGAGACATTTTTTGTCATAAAAATGTTGCAAATGATCATTTAATAGATTTATTATGATTCGAATAAATAAATAATTCTTTAAAGATTTATTCACTTATTTGAAAGTCAGAGTTACACATAGAGAGGAGAGACACACACAGAGAGAGAGAGAAAGGTCTTCCATCTGATGGTTCACTCCCCAGTTGGCCGCAATGGCCAGAACTGTGCCAATCCGAAGCCAGGAGCTTCTTCTGGGTCTCCCACGTGGGTACAGGGGCCCAAGGACTTGGGCCATCTTCTACTGCTTTCCCAGGCCATAGCAGAGAGCTGGATCAGAAGGGGAGCAGCCAGGTCTCGAACCAGCACCCATATGGGATGCCAGTGCTTCAGGCCAGGGCATTAACCCACTGCACCACAGCCCCAGCCCTTAAATAAATATTTTTTAAATCTCTCATTTTTAAATTCTGGCTGCACAAATATTAATATAAACCACATTACAAAATATAAAGAATTTCCAATACCAGAATGTTTCAGAATCATTAAAATAAGGTACGGGTGGAGTGGGGAAGAGAAATAGGAAATGGATAGATTAAAACTGTATAAAGTTTCCCATATTCTAATTTGTATTTTTTATTTTATGTGAATCTGATCAAGAGAGTCACTTCTGTGATATCATTATAACTTAGAAAATAACATTGTTTCTAAAGAAAACTGAAAATTCTCATGAATTGTCCCAGATATAAAGTGGCTGACCTACTTGTATGTCATTCATTATTTTCCTGGAGGATGCTCAGCATTTAGCTGAAACATACTCCCACGTTTGAACTGCTGGCCGATTACCCGTGCTTCCTCTGCCCCTGGGGTCCCAGCACCTCCCATGTGGCTTTGATTTGGGGGCACTCCATTTATCACAACAGTTTGTTAAGGTTCTGTCCTGAGTGATTACACACAGTGATTGGCTCAGTTCTCAAAGCTACACGATGCAGTACATATTAGTATTTTCATTTTAAGGTGGAGATTTTAAAGTAAACAGAGTTAAAACAGACGGGCATTTGGAGAATGGCTAAGTCACTACTTGGGATGCCTGCATCACTTCACAGGGTGCCTGGTTCAAGCCTGACTCTGCTTCTGATCCAGCTTCCTGCTAATGTGCACCCTTGGAGTGGTTGATGACTTGCGTGAGTCCCTGCCGCCCATGTAGGGGCCAAGATTTAGCTCTGGGCTCCTTGCTTTGACTTGGCACAGATCTGGTTATTGCATTTGGTGAATGAAACAGCAGATGGAAGATCTGTCTTCCTCTCTCTCTCTCTCTCTCTCTCTCTCTCTCTCTCTCTCTCTCCTACTTTCTCCCTCTCTCTGGCTTTCAAACAAAATGAAAGTACTCATATTTGGAAAACTGGGGCAGGGACCTCCAGAGCTGAAGAACACAGTTAGCTGTAGCTAATAATCTATGAAACAGAGTGAGCATGAGTGTGGCACATTATTAAATAATTTGCACTGTCCTCCCATTGTTCACTGGATCCCCTCCACAAGACACACACTCACATGCACTGGAAAGGAGTTTTCCTTTTTCATTAAAACATTAAATTCATGCATTTGTGAAATATGCCCTATTAGATGTTTCACTCTAAACGGACATAATTCCCTCCTCTGGGCCACAAGAGAATTTTTCCTTTCAGTCTCATTACACTCAGACTGGCTGATGAGCATCTCAAGTGTCTAATAGTAACAGAGCCTGGCATCAGCAGAAGGGAAGGGATGAGCTGTCCGTTCCTCCAGCTCTGTGTCTACACGCCGGAGTCACTCCCACGTTTGAACTGCTGGCCGATTACCCGTGCTTCCTCTGCCCCTGGGGTCCCAGCACCTCCCATGTGGCTTTGATTTGGGAGCACTCAATTTATCACAACAGTTTGTTATGTTAAAAACTATTTGATGTCAAGGAGGATGTATGACCCCTTTTGTGTGTGCTGTTCCTGGAATAAGAAACCAATTTGCCCATTTCAAACAATGTCAGGGACCAAAGAGACTGGACCCAGCGCTACATTGAGAAACCAAAAAACAGTCTCCTATTTGTGGCCTCCTGGAGTGTTAGGGATGGGGGGTCCACCCTTTAAAGGCCTCCCAGGGGTATGGCCCTTGTTCCTCAGCCTGCCTTAGCTTCCTCTCGGTACCTGGTTTAACAAGCAGCTGGCTGAGCAGCCTCTGAAAAGGCTGGGCTCAGCAACATCGTGATGGATTTGCCCAAGACCCATGGAGAATCTGATGCAAGTCTTAAGGATCTGAGAGCCATCCGAGCCCCCTGCCTCAGAACTCTCCTAAGAATCACATGGAACTAAAGTTCTAGTCACCTGTCCTCTCCCACCCCACAGACCAAAGACATACTAATGCCACTCAGTGAGAGTGAAAACTGCACACCGAAGGGACAGCCATAGAAGCACAGAGAAGGGGAGTCCCAGCCCTGGGCTGGGGCAGCTGCTAGAGCTCATCTTTCTCTCAAACTCTAGTTATTTGGGATGACCCCCTTTCTAACTGTTTAGGCTGTTAAACTGGATCTCTGATTAAAGGTTTTGCTAGTGCTAGAAGCGTCTGATAGAAACAGGTGATAATAAATACGCAGACAACTTGCTGTGACGCTTTCCATGTGGCTTCCTCCTCCTAGAGACAGCGGCGGCGAGCACTGAGAAGCAGCTACTGCGCGCTGGCTCTAAGATTATTACCTGAGACTAGTCCTTCTGAAGTTCATGCTTCATTCTTCCTTTGAAAGCTCCACAATTGCTATGGATGAATATCACTCTAATAGTCCTATATTGAAAACCCTGGCCGACGCCGTGGCTTAACAGGCTAATCCTCTGCCTTGCGGCGCCGGCACACCGGGTTCTAGTCCCGGTTGGGGCACCAGATTCTATCCTGGTTGCCCCTCTTCCAGGCCAGCTCTCTGCTATGGCCCGGGAGTGCAGTGGAGGATGGCCCAAGTGCTTGGGCCCTGCACCCGCATGGGAGACCAGGAGAAGCACCTGGCTCCTGGCTTCGGATCAGCACGATGCGCCGGCCGCAGTGGCCATTGGAGGGTGAACCAACAGCAAAAAGGAAGACCTTTCTCTCTGTCTCTCTCACTATCCACTCTGCCTGTCAAAAAAAAAAAAAAAAAAAAAAAACTAAGCCCTACTGTGATGGTGTTGGGAAGAGGGTCCTCTGGGAGGTGATAGGTACATGAAGGTGTAACCTAATTTTAGGGTCAGTGTCCTTACAAAAAAGAAACAGGAGAAAGTTTGCATCCTGTCCCTCTGTCTCCTGCTCTGGGGAGACACAGCAAGAAGACAGCCACCTGCAAACCCGGACAGGAGCCTTCATCAAGAACGTAGCCAAAAGGCAACCTGCTCTTGGGATTCCAGCCTCCAGACTGTGAGAAATAATGGTCCTAGACAAAGCCCCGCTGGAGGCTGGTACTGTGTGATAGCAGCCCGAATGGATTAAGATAGCAATTGTGACACTCCAAGAACACCCTGAATTATTTTTTAACCTCAGTTCATAGAATAGTAGCACTGGCCTACCAAGACTGTTCTTTTATATATTTATTTTCTTATTTTTCCTTCTTTATCACTGCTCTACACCGTCCCTTATCTGGGACCCACTCTTAGTCTTGAGTTCTGTACACCCCTCATGTACATGGCCATCAGTCACATCATCTGGGGGACTCTCTTTACCCACATCACTCCTGCAGAGGCCCACATGACTAAATTTTGCCAGTCTACTGGGGAGAAACATGTCTTCCTCTGCATTTCCATGACTGCAGTGACCTCTGGCACATCCCGCATAACTGGATACCTCTTGTGCCTTTTCTGTTCAGGTTGGAAAAGCTTCCATCCATCCTATGAAAGTATCAACAGAAACGAGGAGATATTCATAATTGATTGTTGGAGGCATATTAGTAAAGTCGATCTGCCAATCTTGGGCATGTTCCTCTTCTTTCACAGGAGTCAGGAAAGGTGGTGACCTTAGCTGACCACCAGGGTTATTCTCTAAACCAAGTGGACAAGAATGAGTTACTACCCTTACGACAGCACTGAGTCCTTTCTCTCCAAACACTCAAGAGACTATTTGCTTTAAAGCTCCTCTTCCCAGATGGGTAGAGTCATGTATTTTTGTAATAATTTTCCATTGAGAGGCCATTGGGAGTATAACCTTATGATCTAAAGTCCACCACCCACTAGCATCTTTGGTATTACCTTGTTGTTGGGCTCATTCAATCTTAGACTCAGTACAGTGAGGTTCTTTATTCACTACTGCATTCTGAGGTGTTAGAGCAATCTCCAGGGCTTGCTGTGTAGCAGATGTTTTTGTTGCTCTGTGTGCCAGCTCATTTCCCTTGCTAACATAGTTATCTTCCTTCTGATGTCTGTTGCAGTGGATGGCAGTCACTTGCAAAGGTCCCAGTACTGCCTGAAGTAGAGCTAATATCTCCTTTCCATTTATAAGGGGGTATTCTTGGCAGTGAATAAGCCTGTTTCTCTCCAAACTGCTGCATGTGCGTGTAACACAAGGAGAGTATATTTGGAATCTGTATATATATATATATATTAACTCACTGACTTTTCCTAACTGCATGGCTCTAGGTAATGCAGTAAGTTCAGCCTTTTGAGCTGAAGTATTACGTGGCCATGCTTGAGCTTCTATTACCTGGGTAAGATCCACTTTTTCATGACCTGACGTTCTAATTCCTTCCTTCAGGTACCTACTGCTATCAGTAAACCTCTCGACATCTTGATTCACTAGAGGCTCATCTGGTAGGTTAGGACTACTAGAATACACTTGCTCTATAGTTTCTACAAAAGAGAAAGTTAACTCTTCAGTACTCTCAGGTGGCAACAGAGTTGCTAGATTAAGGACTGGCACATTTTAAGAGTTATCTTAGTTGAGTCCAAACATAGGGCCTGATATTTGTGATATCCTATTAGCCATTGATGTCTTTTAATATTCTAGACCCCTTGCACCTGGAGTGGAGTTTGAACTTCAAGTGGTTGGCCTAAAATCAGCTTGGTAATTTCCTCCACAAAGAATGCTGTAGCAGCAATGGCCCGTAAGCATGCAGGCCACCCTGCACTGCATCTACTGTTTAGAAAAAAAAGGCCACTGGTTGTGGAAGTGGACCCAATTTCTGAGTCAGAACGCCAAGAGCAACACCTTGCTTCTCTGCTACAAACAAGGTGAATGGCTTACTAAAGTTAGAGATTTCTAATGCTAAAGCGTCTATTAAAAGCTCCTTATTTCTTTGGCATCTAGTAAAAGTTCTTTATTTCTTTTGTAGTTCCTCTGTGCAGTAGAGTGGGTCTGTGTCAGGGCTTTTTAAAACCTCACACAAAGGTTGTGCTTCTAGCCCAAACCCTGAAATTCATATTCTACAGAATCCTGCCATCCCCAGAAATGTTTTTAGCTGCTTTTTCACCTGTGGTGACCTTAGACATAGAATACCATATTTAGACAATATTGGACAGAAGAGCATGCTTTCCTGAGGTCAGAATACATCCCAGGTAATAGACCTCTTGTTTGGAAACCTGAGCTTTGTTGGGGAAACTCTGTATCGTCATTCTCCTAGAAAGTTCAAAACCTGGATGGTATTTTCATCTGAGTCCTCCGTAGAGGGGCTGCTGCAAATGAGAATAAAATCTACATATTGTAAGATTGCTCCATTCTTGAGCTGCAGTTCCCTGAGTTCCTTTGGAAGTGCATTGCCAAACAGGTGCGGACTGTCCCAGAAACCTTGGGGAAGGACTGTTCATGTATATTGTTGAGCTTTACTTGGGAATGGGTAAGCACATTCAAAGGCAAATAAAAACTGAGATTCTGAACTTAATGGAATACATAGGAAAGCGTATTTTAGGTCTAAGACTGTATACCACGACACCCCTCAGGTATCTGTATCAATGCAGTGTAAGGACTGGGCACAATAGGATGAATGGAGTGACTGCCTCATTAACAGCCCTGAGGCCCTGAGACATCCTGCACTCTCCGTTTGGCATTAAAACAGGCAAGACAGGAGAACTACAGGAGACTGATGCGGGATCAGGAGCCTATGTTTGCGAAACTGAGGCATCAACGGGTGAAGTCCTATCTATCTTCTGGCTTTATTGGGTACTGGTATTGATGAGGAAATGCAGTCTTATCCTTTAAGAAAACTCTGACAGGCACAGCATGTGTATCCTGTCCAGGTATTCCGTGATCCCAAACTCTAGGATCCACCTTTCCTTTATAACATCAGGAATACTGTCTAAACTAGAAACTGCCTCGGTACTTGCTAACGTCATAACAAATGACTTAGGGGGAATTAACTTAAAGGGAGCACCTAAGGATGATAACAAATCTCTTCTAAGTAATGGAGTTGGACATTCCAACATAACTAAAAATGGGTGAACAGCAAGAACATCTTCCATCTGACACATTAAGGGTAAGGTGAATCTTTGGGATCGAGGTTTCCCACCAACTCCCACACTGGTACGACTTTCGGGGGAAAGAGATTTCACATGGGAAGTTAGCAGAGTTAATGGTTCCCGTGTCAAATAAAAATTTAATACGCTTACCTCACTTACCTGCAACCTCAGTGGTCACATGGGCTCTTGGTGTGAGATGTTAATCTCCTCCAGAGCCCTCAGAGACTCCAGGACCTGTCAATCTTCAGAGAAGGCCTTGGTGGAGTGGAAGTCTCTCTCTCCCTTTGGAGAAGGGGACAGTCCCTCCTCCAGTAGCCACTTTTTGCACTGGGGCATGCTGTGCGAGGAGCTGTTGGGAGAGTCAGTGTCCTGACCATCCTCATTTAAGCACCTTGCCCTGGCAGGATTTCCTCTGGGCTGACCATGAGTTCACAACAAACTAAATTAAGGCATTGCCATCCAATGGGCCTGTGGTTCAACCTGCTTCCCATGTTGGAGCACCCTCTCCTCTGGCTCATCCCTATTGTTAAACACTTGAAATGCTATTTCTACAACTTGGCTCATGGGGGTTTGAGATCCCATGGTTAGTTTCTGAAGCTTTTCTTCTAATATCTGCTGCTGATTGCATAATGAAATGAGTACCAACATAAATCTGCCCTCTGGAGATACAATAGCTATGTTTTGCTTTTATTGTTTCTACTAATTGACCCTGGATCCTAGCTGGATGCTCACCTGGATCCTATGCTACTTATGGGTTTTATAATGTATTTCCTCATTTCTGTGGGTAGGAATGAGACCATATGATCTCGTCGCGGTGAACATGAATGCCCCTTTTGATAATTCCAGTCAGGTGCACTGAGACTGCGAAGGCCCCCATGAAGCAACTGTCAGGATACTGAACTGGCATCTCATCAGCATGCTTCTGAGCTTCTATCCCAATACACTGCTTTTCTTCAGCCAAACAGCAAGTAAATAAAATATTACATATGCCATTCCAATTAAGGGCATAAGCTAAGGCTAGGGCCTGAAACTCCTTAAGTAAGATAGGATGAAATGGACATGTACTTTAATTATCCCTGTTCCACTGGCTACTTCTCTCAAGGGACAGAGCATCTCCCTTGTCTGCCAGAATGAGGCTCCACTCTGAGGAACCCCAGTTGGGTACCCCCCGGGTTGTGGGGGGCAGAAATTGTTAAAGGGAAGAGGCCTTGGGGTGGCAGGTGAAAGGTCGAGCTCTGGAGGAGGCACGGGGGAGGGGGGTCTAACACTCGGAGGTGACTCTCCTGCCACAGCAGGTTGAGACGATGGTAGCTGAGAACCGATCGGTAACAGATCATCAATCATGTCTATTGTCTGTTCCCTCTCCTCTCGGATGGTAGGTGCAAGGAATAGCCCAACACTCCTTTTGGGATTAAAACATTCATGTAATGCCAAAAAGCCCTGTACATAAACAGCTTCCGACCATTTAGCTGTTTTCTGCATTACAGGTCAAGTTCCAAAATATTGTTAGAATTAAGAGTCCCACTCACTGGCTGTGTTTCCCCATTTCCCAACCTGCATCTAGGCACAGAATTGCAGGAACAAACCAACTTTTCTTTAGTAATACCATATAGCTTAAGGGTTTCCCAATTACTAAGCATACATCCCAAGGGATATATGCAGGGGAGGGGATGTAGAACTACCCATAGTTGAATCGCCTTGTAACCTGGGAAGACAAAAGTAGATAGGGCTAAGCTTGGTCCCAGTTTTGCCTGAACAAGTGATTTAACAAATAATTTGGCATCCCAGAATCACTCTACACCCACAATGGAGTTCAGCTTTTGTTTGCTTGTTTGTTTTGCCAGTGTAAAACAAAAGTACTATACCAAACGGAAAATTGAAAAAAAACACTGGCTAGTCTGAGAAACTCCCTCTCAGATGAAAATGCTGTTCTTGGAGTACCTAACCCCAGGGGGGGCCATAAGAACTGGCCAAAAAATAAAAAGGTAAACTAAAAAAAAAAAAAAAAAACAAGGACCAAAGAAGACCACAAGAACCTGAAGCAAAAATCTAAAATGCTAAAATAAAACACTTACAGAACCTTGGATCATGTGACCAGAAACAGGGGCTGACCTGCTGGGGGTAGGGTCTGTTGCTCATCTTCCAGTAGGGGTGGAAATCCTCATGGGGACTGACACCTTGACAACCACAGGTTTTTTTAAGTGAAAAGTTGCTCTGGCATGCCTGATATTAAACCAAAAATCCTGAGACAAAGCAATTGATGTAAACCATACAATCAAAAACCTGGAAAAAAAAAACAATTGTCAGTAACCATAAAATAAACCTGTAAAACTAACGGGTTAAGTTGTATTCTTTGTAAATACATACATTATCCGTAAAAGCACATTCCAAGCAACTTGTAAATTTTTAAATATCGGCAAGCGCTTGCAAACTGGCTCCTCTTTTTCCCACCTTTCCACCCAAATTCTGTTAACGATAACAGTCTGTACTGGCGTCTGTTCCCCAAAAGCTACCCAAATCAGAAACACAAAAGAGTAATTTTTGCATTTTAGCTGACCTTCCTAAACTGTGAAGACTGGGAGAAGAG
This sequence comes from Lepus europaeus, assembly GCF_033115175.1. NCBI lineage: Eukaryota > Metazoa > Chordata > Mammalia > Lagomorpha > Leporidae > Lepus > Lepus europaeus. The sequence goes on from NC_084839.1 coordinate 5,042,999, forward strand.
AGACTGGGAGACAGAAAAACTTTCGGGATTTAGAAACAGCGCATTGCAGAGACAGAAATCGTCTGAATTCCAATTACCACACTGCCACTGCCACTTCTGAAACAACTCCTGACTGGCTCACCAATATGTGGTGGGCTAGACTGGGCCAAAATTAATAGCTCAGTCTCTTGTCTTTTACTTAGAGAAGAATTCTAAGCACAGGAACAAACGGCAGGCAGCGTGGTAAGGTTTATTTAGAAAGTGAGAAGAGTACACATGCACTTGAGGGCCTCATTTAGGGAGAGTGGCCAGGACAGGTGAAAGGGAATTTCACAGCCTGCTCCGCTCCTCCTGGTTCCACGAGGAGAGGAGAGCGGGAACGGGGACCCTCTCCCCATTTTCCAGAAAAGGAGAGTAGTTACAGAGTATTACCCCCGGGTCCTAGGTGAGGGGAGGTGCATCTTGGGGAGGGGTCATCTGATTGACGATAGGATTACATGGGGGTGGGGAAGGTGTGGCCTCCAGCTCATGGACTTAATCTATCTGGTATTTCCCACTCCAAAATGAAAACAGTTTATTCCTGAAATTCGAATGTTCCCTGAGGGAGTTAGGAAATACATTAAAGAAGTATCTGGTCCACATGTTCCCGGGCTGTTCTGATGGTGGGTGAGGAGATTCCCCGTGGGAACACTGATAAAGACCCTCCCCTGCTTTTTCACCTTGTAGGCTGAATTCCAATGATGTGTCCCTCTGAGTAGAATAAACCAGGGCTTTCTGAAATCACATCCCTCTCCAAGCCTAGGAAATCCTGATGTCACCACCTTGCCCTGGAGAAATGCAGTTCCTAGGGAAAGATGCTGCACAGTGGAGGTCAACGGGAAGATAAAGCAAGCACTCAGAAACCTATCATTTTCAATACCGCTGCACTAGCATTCAAATGTCTTCCGTTTGGTTTTCACTTTTTCTTTTGTTCCTGCTCTCCTTTATCCCATCAACCAATGCAGTGTTTTTTTAACAACCCCAGCTGCATATCAAAGTCTCTAAAATACTGATGCAGAGTCCTCTGGAGCACAAATGCACTGGAATTTCCAGTGTGAACACAGGGTGGGTGTTTTTAGAAGCTCTGTGCTGTCCCGGTGTGCAGCTGAGGTGGAGAAACACAGAGACAGCTTAGCTTGTGCCTTAGAAAGGGCTGGGTGTGGCGATACAGGGACCTGGCTGGAAATGCCGGAGACGAACATAAAACAAGTGAAGAGATTTCCACTGGATGACATTTGTTTACTGATGCTTCAATCTATTAAGAAAGATGGAGGCAGACAAGTTTATAGATTATTTGTTAATAAACATAGGTCATAATATTTTCTTGTTTTTTTCACCTTGTTGTAATCATTTCGTCTTATAAAAAGTAGAGAAACTTAAGAAATTCATGATATGTATAACTGATTGCTAACATATAAAATCATATTTTTGGAGGCCATCAATTGGTACAGTAGTGAAGAGGCCACTTGGAAAACCCAAATCCCAGCAAGCCTGGGATAAAGTCCGGCCTCCACTTCCCATCCAACTTTGATCTCACGTGCCTGGGAGAGAGCAAATGACTCAAATGTGTGGGCTCCTGCCATCCATGTGGGAGATTAGATGGAGTTGCTGGCTCCTAGCTTACCTTTGGCCCAACCCTGGCAATGGGAGCATTTGGAGAGTGAATCGGTGGATAGAAGATTCTCTCTCTGTCTCTCTCTCTCTCTCTTTCTCTCCCCCCCCTCTCTTTTTGTCACTCCACCTTTCAAATACATAAACAAATTTAACAAAAACCAGTAAAATCAACTGAGAAGGGCTTCTCTTGTTGGCAATGGCATACAATTAAATCCCCAGTTAAGGTGGATCTCAGAATTAACTTGCCTCAGGAACTGGTTTCAGATTCCTGGATGTGTCCCCAGGATATTGTCCTTCGACTGGCATCCAGACAACCGTGTAGTCCTTGTCTTTATACTGCACAGTGCAAGACTCAAAGGAACAAAGAAGAAGGGTCACTTCCAGGGCCTCTTAAGACACAGAGACCCTCTCCAAAAGCAGCCAGCACAATTATAATGGGTTCATTGACATGCTTGCTTCTCTCACTAATTAGTGAGATAGAAATATCCTTAAGCCAATCAGTCTCACTCTGAGAAACTCAGTTCACCTTCACTTGGGAAGTATGGGATCTTTGAAGATGAAAGATTATTAAAAGCACCTCAAGATTTATTTCTGGGGGAAGAAGCAGGATGTGGTTGCCAACAATAGCTACTAGGGTCTATACGATTGTTCACCTAACACCCACACACACACTACTTTGCATCACTCCCTTTCAAGAAGGCTCACAACTATACAAATACACGAAAGTTTTTTTCGAGAATTGTGACACCCAGTTCCAAGTCTAGGGCATTTCAGTGATTCCTTTTTGTCCCATCAGGTTCAAATGTCTGGAGACCCTAGATGAATAATAAAGTGTGTGTGTGTGTGTCTGTATGCATGTGTGTGTGTGTCTGTATGTATGTGTGTGTGAGTGTCTGTATGTATGTGTGTGTGCCTGTGTGTGTGTCTGTATGTATGTGTGTGTGTCTGTGTGTGCGTGTGTGTCTGTATGTATGTGTGTGTGTGTGTGTCTGGCACATTCTACATATATACTAGAGAAAGAACAAGATAGCCCTAAAGATCAGACCAAAACCTCCAGTTTGGAAAGGAGAATGGGGATCGGCTCATTGTATTCACTGATGCACTAGTCACATTCTGATGACAATTCACCTGTTGCCATGACAGTGGACAACACTGTTTGTTTTTTGTGTGCTTTTTAATTATTTGAAAGTCAGAGTTACAAGCAGAGTATATAAGTGTGTGTGAGAGAGAGAGAGAGAGAGAGAGAGAGAGAGAGAGAGAATCTTCCATCCATTCACTCCCCAAAATGGTTACAGTAGCTGGGATTGGCCAGGCTGAAACCAGGAACAAGAAGCTTCGTCCAGGAAACTGCCACAAGCACTTGGATCATCTTCCACTGCTTTCCCAGGTGCCATTGCACGGAGCTGGATCAGACGTAGAGCAGCCAGGACTCAAAACCACACCCATACAAGATGCTGGCATCACTGACAGCAGCCTAACCCACTGCACCACAGAGCAGGCCTCATGTACTATTTGTTTAACCTGATTGGAGAGCCTGTGCTTCTGGGGCCACATCTCTGATGGTGATTCTAAGGATTCCTTTGGAGAACTTTATCCATGGCTGTAGTTGTGAGGGTCTAAGAGTCCCTGTAGGGTTGAACAGCTCCAGAGCCTTCCTAAGGGCGCCTCTTTCCATGGCAGCAGATCTCCTTGGAAGATGATAACCTCCATGTCCATGTGTTTTTTGTCAACCCCATGGCTGAGAGCAATGACCCTCATGCCATCTGGGCAAAAGGCTCTGTCTGTTTGCAGCAGGGCTTTGTGTGGGGCCCTTCACTGGATGCCTCCAGACACTTTGGAAGCTTCAGACTCAAGTGGGAATGTGCTCTTTGCTCTCAGACCATGTCTCAAAAAAGCTTCACAATGAGTGTGAGCTGCACCTCCCCCCTTTTTTTTAAAGTAGAGCATCCCAAAAGGCAAGAACTGAGAGACTAAGTTGGGAGGAGTAGGTGACACCAGGGCCTCTGTTTACACTAACATTTTTTCTACTTAAAAAAGTGTTATTATTTATTTATGTATTTTTAGAGAGAGAGATAGGTTGTCCATCCAATGATTAAGTGTCCAAATGGCCACAGTGGCCAGGTCTGAGCCACAGAAACCAGAAACCTGGAAATTGACACAGATCTCCCTCACTGGGGATTGCCAACAGCCTGATTAAAAAAAAAAAAAACACTAAATTCCTCACCTTGTCCACTTCCTGCACCAGTTTTGCCATCTGCTTCCACTGATTTCCAAGTACCAAATTCTGCTGCTTGCAAGCAATGTAAATATATATATATATATATATATATATATATATATATGGTTTTTATCACCCAACACCTAGTGAGAGTAGTGCTTAAGGAAAGACATTTTGGAAGCACTACTAAAACAATGGAATGAACAATTTAGAAATTTCATTAGAAGTGAATATAGCATGGAACTCTACCCTTTTTACATTTATTTATTTTATTTGGATGACAACAAGACAGAAAGATGGAAAAAATCTTTCTCTGTTGTTTTATTCTCCAAATACCCAAAACAGCTAGCATTGGGCCACATCAGAGCCTGGAGTCCAGAACTCAACCTGGCTGTCCCACATAGGTGGCAGGAAGCCTACTACTTGAATCGTCATCTTCTGCCTCCCAGAGTGTACATTAGCAGGAGCAAAGCCAGGACTTGAACCAGGTGCTTGGATATGAGATGCGATGGCAAGTGCCTGAATCATGACTGTCCACGTTGTTGAAGTTGTTGTGCTGTCATGTGGTTCGTTAGCACAAAGTTTCCTTCTGTAATTAATGAAGTAAAATGGAGACAATGGTTATTTACCATCACAAACATCTCCACTTAGTAAGTAAACAGAGTAAAAGCAAGAGAAACTAAACACTAGAATTCTGTAGCATTTTTAATTATTATTGTTTTAAAGCTCTGTCTTCCATCTGTCGGCATAAATATCTCCTTTTTTGTTTATTTTATCTCCATATGTTAGAATCTCAATTTATTTTTGTTCTAAAATGGACCTTATGACATATTTTCTATTTGGATCATTTGAAAGAGGTTACAGCTTCAATTTGCAGGTTTGACTTAAAAATCCTGTATCTATCAATCTGTTTGTGTGATATAGTGAACTTTCATTTTAACCGTCAAATACTTTTCATTTACAAAACGCTGTAAATAACCCTCGCCTTCTCTCATCGGTCTCTACAGGTCTTCCAGCCGCACCGACGTGAGACCCCTAGATGACGGAGAATCCCTAGAGCCCTTGAATGTGAGAACCTGACACTGTCCTTGGTAGAAGCCACGAGTTCTCCCTGGAAGTCATCTCTCAGGTTCAGTTTTGAGACTTTTCCCGCCTCTGATTTCAGTCTTCCTCACCCCCATCACGAGCTCAGAGCCGAAGTATTTACAGTCAATGGTCTGAAAAGACAGTCCGGGCTCTACTGCTTGACTCTGATGAGGGATTGAAAATGAAAACTGGCTTTGAAAAGCAGTGTTTTGGTTAAAAGTCATTTCAGCTCTGAGGAAGTATAGACTCAGTAGAGTCCCAGAGGGAAGCCCGGCTGGCTGGCCCTGGCTGAATGCTAGCAGCACGCCAGCCTGGCTGGGAGCCACGGTCAGAGGTGGGGCTTGGCTCCCAGATCCCTGTCCCGCACTGAGGGAGAGAAGATCACAGGACCCTGTGCAAGGCTTTGGTCTGACAAGGAGACTTCCTGGGAGGGTCTCCTGGCCAAGCACAGTGTCACAGGATAGACCCTGTGCAGGGGGACCGCCTACAGACGGACCTCAATAAACTCAGGTGGGAGAAGCAGCCCCTGCGTGAGAGACGAAAGCTGCCCCCTGTGGAACTTGGCCTTGCCTCTGTGCAATACCATGAGATCGGCAAAGCAGCCTCTAAATTCTTTCAAAAATAGGTGCCTTGGTTTTCAGTCACTTTCAGGACTCCCTCAGAGGTCAGGAATGGATGCTACGGAATCACAATGGACCAGTCTTTTCCTAAAAGCCCTCCTTGGTGCAGGCTCCTAGAAAGGCTCGGATAGGACCCAAAAATCCAGCTGGAATATGGGTGTCATTGGCTAGGCAGGTGTGGCCGAGGGGACCTCACCTCAGACAGGGCACCAGAGACAGGTAAGCCCAATGGATGAACAGAGTGGAAAAGGAGATGGAGAAGAGAAAATGCAGAGAGAGAGGGAGGCAGAGGAAGGGAGCCTCCATGAGGCTGCATGACCCCCAGGTAGCCTCTGCTGCCTGTGACTAAGCACAGCCCACAGCTCCTGCCTACCCCTCTGTTCCCCTAACCCTCACCATCTCTGACCAGAAGACACAGAACTGCCCACAGGAGGAGCATTGCTGCACCATCAGCTACCAGAAGCAGGATCCCCTGGAGCCCACGTCAGAGGTTACACCAGACTCACAGGCCAGAGGTCCAGCAGCTCAGTCCCACAGGCCTCGGGCAGGGGCCTCACAGCCTATATCAGGGCAGCCTGCAGCACCACGCACCCCAGGACCACCTGTTACAGCCCCACCCCCACCCCCACCAGCCTGGGTGCAGAGAGTCCTCAAAGTGGCTCCCTAGCTAGCAAAAGCAGGGCTTCATTTGCTTGGACTGTTTAACAAGCTGACAGAAGCGATTACTCAGAGACCAGCGGCCCACCTGCTGCTTACGCCAACACAAACAAATCACCACCAGGCTGTCAGGACCTCCACAGTGCCCATCGCACAGAAAATGCTGAGTGCATTTCCTGCATCTGCAGTGATGCAGGCCCCGTGGACTGGCCCCGCAAGCCCCCAACGCCCTGCAAAAACAATGCTTTGCCGTGCTGTGAAGTAAAGGTGCAAAGGAAGCCGCCCTCAAAGGTGGATGTGAGAAGCAGCCCAACACACAGAAGCAGGGTGAGCTTCCAGTGCCCCGTGGCCAGACCCCCATCGGCCTCCTTCCTCAGTCAGACATTGATCTCCCTGAGCTGTGTGTCTTCCCAGCTCAGGTGTCCACAGAGATCCCCTGCCCTAGAGTAGCAGGCATCGAGAACTGGTAAACCCAATCACAGCCCAGTCCGGACACACTCTGGATCTCACCCCTGCAACAGACCGATGTCCACTGGGGAGGAACACATTGCTAGAGTGTCGGCTGACACCCAAGGCTCATTCAAGTTTCAGTTATTTAAGGTGGACTTTCTTTTAAAATCTGGGGTGAGGGACAAGCATTGTGATACAGTGGATTAAGCTGCCACTTGGGATGTCGGCATCCCACAGTGGAGTACCCGGGACTGAATTCCACCTCCTCTTCTGATTCAGCTTCCCGCTAACAGACCTGGGAGGCAACAGACGATGGCCCAAGTACTCAGGCCCTTGCACCCATGTGGGAGACCTGGATGGAATTCCCGGCTTGGGCCTGTCCCAGTCCTGGCTGTTGGGCATTTGGGAAGTGAACAAGTAAGTGGATGGAAAATGTCTTTCCCTCTTTCTGTCTCTCACTCCTACCTATCAAATAAATAAGGACATAAAATGAGCTCCAGGGTGGGTTTCGTGGGTAGACCTGAGGCAGAGACAGGAGGGAGATTTGGAAGGTTGTTGAGGATCTGTTCAGGAAAACCTCTGAAGCACCACGTGGACTAGGCTGTTTCTATCAGGATCGTGAGAGATTGCCTGGCTCAGCTCTCCCAGGATCCTGCCCCCTGAGACCCCGACCAGAGTCACCCAGCCCCTACTCCTGGGACGCAGCGTCCAGCCTTCACAGCTGTCACTGCCTGCTCAGCTTGTCACACAGCTTGGGACGGATCAGAGGAGTCACCTGGACCCGCGTATTATGAGAGGCAGTCATCCCCAGCTGGCCTCCCAGCCACGCCCCCTGCTCTGATGAACAAGTGGGATTAACAATTAGGAGAGCCTCCCCTGAGGGCTCCGCAGTGCCTTCCAAGGCAATTTTGTCTTTGCTCAGAGATAATGAAGAGTAAACATGAAGTTGAGATAAACTCAGCCAGACAAGAATCAAATGCCCCCCACTCTCCTTCTGAGCCCTCTGCCCACCTAGGCGCCACACAGCCCGATGCTTACAAGGGTTGATTAATAACGCTGCACTTTTGACTCAGCTCCACGTTTGCTTTGCATTTGCCCGAGTATCTAGAGAAGATAAGAATTCACCGACAGCTTAAAAGGTATTACAGAGACTTGTCCACAGACACATCTCTGCCTCAATGCCCTTCGTGTCGCCGGGCGTCACCACCCATCAAGCCAACAGATGACCTGGTTCACAATTCAAAAAATGTCCTGTAGTCATTTTGGTCTGCTGAATTAATGCATTAGTGCTTGCGACTCTGGTGAGGGAGAGAGAAAAATGTAAATCGTTAACCACAGCTAGCAGCCAAGGGAGTGTGCTTTGTCTGGGACCTGTCATTCAATTAAGGGGTCAGAAGATTAAATTTCCTCTCTCAGTGAAGGTTAGACACCTCCCCCTGGTGGCTCACTGTGACTGGTTCAGTCCCGACACAGCCTGAATTCAAGTGTCCCCTGCTTTCACAGGTCAGCCACTTTAGTGACTTTGGTGTGAATATCACCAATCCACTTGTCCTCAGAACTGCTGTCAATCATGAACCACAGCAAACTTAGGACATGGATGCTGGCAAAAATTTACTAAGCGTGGAAAGATCATTGCACTTTTAGACATGTAGCTTATTCTCCCAGAAAGCAAAGTGTTCTCACATGAATTATATGGCTGTAATATGTTGTCCAAATGATTAAAAAAACCCACACAATGTATTTAAGAAAAGGAAAGGGTTAAACCAGTTGTATAATAATATGTAAAGAGCACTTGCAAATCAATGAAAAAAAATTCACAAACCCTTGGAAAAGCAAATGAAACACACAGCCAATTCAGGGAGAAGACATTTTATGGCAAATTAGGTCAGGATCATAATGTCATTAGCAGCTAAGTGAAAACAATTATCACATATATCATTGCTCACCTAACTGATTACCCAGTTTTAAGACATTTCAGAAGCATAAAAAATGTGCACATCAAGCAATTTGTGTGGGAGAGCAAGTTGAAGAAGCGTTCACTGGGAGGTAACAGCCACATCGGTCTGTGTGAGTCAGGTTCGTGTGACTACAACGACATATCTGGGCCAGCTGACTCCCAGAAAAAGCAAGGGCCTACCAGCTTGCATTTGGGATGCCCAAAGTCCAGTGGCAGGGCTTTGCTGAAGCGGGTGGCCCATGGCAGATGATAGACCATGTACAGGGAAAAGTCACATGGCGAGCAGGAAGCAGAGAGCAGGTGGACCCAAGCTCAGCCTTTTAGAACAGCCCTCTCTCCACAGTTGCCTCCAAGGGGCACAACCTGTGACCCAGGCATGATGAAGTTATTTATTGCCACATTTGTTGTAATAACGGATAATAAAAATGTTCATCAGTAGGGGCAGTGGTAAAACAAATTATGGCACAGCTGTACCATGGAGCAAAGGCAGTCAAGTGAATCTTCTGTGTGCTGAAGTGAAATGCGTGTTCATATTGCGAGGTGACAAAGCAAATTTTAGAGGAAAAGCCATGTTTAATGTGACCCATTAACATTATGAAATAGGATTGCATATATGTTTCTATGTGTGCTTGCAAATGCACAAAACAAGATAAAATTCGCATGAAATAGGAGTGCCATGGATGATGAGGGGTTACTCAGTCAACCAGGCATCTGATTCAATTACAGTCAAATGCGTACTTGTGGAATAAGGACAAAACAAGAAAGAGAAAAGGGGAAACGAGAAACAGCTTAGTTGACAGAATGGACAGCTTACCAGTTAGATTAAGTATGGAAAAGGTCCCTTGAAGTCCCTCCCAAGGAAGTCTTGGGGAGAGATTTAATCAGAATAAAGGAATGTGATGAGGAGCAGAGCCATCCAAGGCTTCCGTGTCTCCTTTCTTCCTCTTCTTCACATACGTTTCTGCCCCATCTTTGTCTTCTCTCTCCTACTACCTTCTCTTTGCACATTGTCAGGGTGACCACACTGTGTCCAGGGCTAGGCATCCACCACAGAACAATCAGACAAGATGTGTGCCCACAACTTGGAGAAAATGTCTTTAAAAACTACAGTTGGGGACAGCTTTGTTTGTGGTACAGCAGGCTGAGCCGTTGCCGACAATGCCAGCATCCCATATGGGCACCGGTTCAAGTCCATCCAGCTTCCTGCTAATGTGAAAGAAGCAGAGAATGGCCCAAGTACTTGGATCCCTGCTACCCATGTGGGAAACCTGGATGGAGTTCCAGGCTCCTGGACTCAACCTGGCCCAGTCATAACTATTGTGGCCATTTGGGGAGTGAAATAGCAGATGGAAGATTCTCTCTGTGTGTTTCTTTCTTTCTCTGTGAACTCTGTATTTCAAATAAAATAAAATCTTTTAAAAATAAGCAAACAGAAATAAAAAATTGCAATAGAAAATATCACAAATTCTACAAAGGAACCAAGGTTGTTTCCATAATGGGTACTGTTGAAGACTTGGCCTGGACAAGGGATCAGTCTATTCATCCCTGAGGAAATGCAACAGTCTCCTGTAACTTCTGGAACAAGTCAGCAGGAACGTGGTGGCTTACAACAAGAGAAACGTGTTCTCTGCCGGCTGTGGAGTTCAGAAACCCAACGTCAGTGTGTCAGCAGAGGAGGCCCAGCATTGTGGCACAGCAGGGAAAGCTGCTGCCTGTGATGCCGGCATCCCATGTGAGTGTTGGTTTGAGTCCTGGCTGCTCCACCTCAATCCAGCTCCCTGCTAATGTGCCTGGGAAAAGCAGCAGGAGATGGTCCAAGAGCTTGGGCCCCTGCTCCTGTGTGGGAGACCCAGATGAAGCTCTTGGCTCCTGGCTTTGGCCTGGCCTGCCCCTGGCTGTGCTGGCCATCTGGGGAGTAAACCAGCAGATGGAAGTTCTTTCTGTCTCTCCGCTGCTCTCTTTGTAACTTTGCCTCTCAAATAAGTAAATAAATATTTAAAAATAAATAAGGGTGTCAGTAGGGCTGAGGGCCTTCAGAAGACTGTAGAGGACAGTGCAGTCCCTGGACCTCCAGCCTCTGTTCCGTCCAGCAGAGCCCCCCTCCCACCTGCACCTCCACCTGCCTGCATCCTGCTCTCTGAATGTCTTCTCTTCCGACTCTTACAGAGAGGTTTCCATTGATTTCAGCACCCACCTCCATACAGGATGACCTCATCTTTAGCTCCTTAACCCCCTAAACCTGCAAAGACCCTTTCCCCTACGTCTGGACAGAAAGTTTGATAACCAGCACATTAAATAAACCCCTTTCTGGGGTGTTGGCCTCTGACTTACACATTCAGCTAAATCCTGCCCTCCAAGCAGAGTGAGGCCGAGGGAGAAGGTGCTCCCCGTGTGTTGTTGGGCCTCACATTTAGATTGGAAGTTTCTCTCCGTGGACTGACAGAATTTCTTCAGTGAGGCTCTTGCCAAATGACGTTGGTTTACAAATCTTACTTCAACTTTGGGCAGAGGGAAATAGATCAAGGATAGGTTCCGTGGGATTAGAAATACTTCTAGAGCTAGAAAACGTGGCTGCTCGGCATTGGACTGTATTAGCAAAGGTTGGGACAAAGGACTTCTGCATATATTTTTAAGATTTATTTGTTTATTTGAGGGGTAGAGTTACAGATAGAGAGAGAGAGAACTTCCATCCACCGATTACTTCCCAAATGGCCACAAGAGCCAGAGCTGGACCAGGTGGAAGCCAGGATGTGGTTTGTCCTGCAAAGCCACACTGTCAGGGAGAGCAGGGTGACAGTGTTCTTCTCACAAGGAGCACGAGAGACAAGTTTCAGGAAACATGTCGGTCTGAATTCACAGCCACATTTACTTTTAAACTTCAGGGAGAAGGGGCATAACTAACTCAGGGGAACACTAACGATAGGACAGAACCAACACTGGAGCCAATATGCCTCTCCAATCAGCTTGAAGTCCACATAGCCAAGGTAGCTTTCCAGGTGGGCCTGGCCCACACCCAGGACAGTCTACCTGATTGCCAGAAGGCCGAGGTGGGAAGAAATGCACCTGGGGCTCCTGCTGCCTACAGCAGTCAAGCTAACTGTATGGGCTGGGCAGGGAGCCTCCCGAGATCACCCACACCAGGAGCCAGGGAGCTTCATCTGGGCCTCCCAGATGAGTGGGAGGAACCCAAACTCTTGGACCGTCTTTCCCTGCTTTCTCGGGCACGTTAGCAGGGAGCTGGATCAGAACTGGAACAGCCGGGACTCGAACCAGTGCTCATTTGGGATGCCAGTTTTGTGGGCACAGGCTAAGTATGCTGCGCCACAACACCAGTCCCAACAAAGACAATTTTAAAAGTAAGAAGAAAAAAATCCTTCAAACAAAACGTTCTTTGGTAGCAGACAGCATCCAGTAGCTTCCTGGTCAGATGAGGAGACGCACATCAAAGTGAGCCACCTGGCCTCTGAGGTTCAAATGACTGCTCCACACACCCTGTACCTCTGAGCAGCTGAGCTGACCTGGCCCAGCTCAGAACATGAAATAAACCTGACTTCTCACCTAGCTTCCTTCTCCAAACCATCTGGCCTCTGCTTTCCTATCTTCTCGATTTGTCATTGTCAGGGTTCCTAGACTGCGTACAACAGGAATAAGAAATCTGAGCACTTACTGTATACCAAGAGAGCTCAAAAGACTTGCCTGTAGTCACTCACTCCTTCATTTTCACATGTTCCAAAATCCCTTTGTTTCCACTTTCAAATCCTCCTCTCTGCCTATAAATAAAACAATACAAAATAGAAGAGTAACAGAAGCAACACTCACTACAGCTAAGAAACCCAAAGCAAACAGGAAGAATCCTTTTTAAAAGATCAAATTTCTACTCTTCGGTGGCTTTCACTGGGTCTGAAGCTCGCTTAGGCACTGCAGATCAGTCAGCATGATGGCTCCCTGTAGACCTGAAAGCCTCCTTTATTGGAAGAAATAAAAGGAAAACGACCCAAAATCACAACCCTAGAATTATAACCCTATTCAGAAGCCATAAAGCAGTACCAGTTATCTGTTAAATTCACTCATACTTAAAAATTCAATAATGACCGTGTTGCGAATACTAACTTCGAAAATGATCAGACTTATGTATAATGAATACCTTTTCCTATAAAAGGAAAGAAGATGAATGGTGCTTTCTGCCGTAGATTAGGAATTATTCCTGTTGGGATCTTCCAGAACATTCCTGATTTAAAATAACATCCTTCTTACCAGAATATATCTAAATTTTCAGATTCAGATATAAGTGTGTGTTTATTGTATCTTTGGAAATTAAGATCTTTTTATCTGTGAGTACAAAGCATCTCCATTAAGAAAGGGAAGCACTATTACCACCTTCATCCGGATGTAAAAGATAGAGGAGGGAAGATGAATTGCTCACTTAGGTCACTCGCCAGGTGCAGTGGAAGGGAAAAGATCCAGAATTTTCTCCCAGCCTGCTTGTGCTTTCTCCCCAGCAGCACACAGAAGGAACTTAGCAATGATAAAACGAGATGCTGCCTTTGGGTGTTGGAACTGGTACTATTGCCCGATCCTCACAAGGACCATAAAAAGGATCCAAAGCTTCAGGCAGAGGGGTGGTGCGCCTTTGGCTCTGCTCCCCCTAGCACATTGTAGACTCTGGGGAAGCAGAATCAGATCCCAAGTCAAAAGCACATGGAGAGGCAACGTAGACGAGGGCTATCAAAGAGAAACTAAGAAAAACCTGAAGCATGAACATGTTCAAATTCCATTCTTTTCACGCACCAAAACAATTGATTATCAAAATGTACTTCATGGAATTAAAATTTGAAATAACTATCATTATTTTTATTCTTGTACTAAAATGTTACTAATGGGAGGGCTAATCTGGGGCAGAAAAACCTCGGACCACTCCTTGCCCTAGGTGCGAGGAAGAGAGCCCTGAACACAGGTGCCGCCTGAGATCATGCACACCACAGGGAGAAGCGAGGACCAGGACCGGGGCAAAAGAAGCGGGGACACAAAAACTGAGGAGGGCTCCTTTCTTCTGAGCCCGGTTACCCTGGCTACCCCACAACCCAAAACCAGAGAGATGGTGGGTACAGTCACTGCCCAAGCATGGAAGAGGATCTCCACTTTAGAAGTGAATGGATTTGCCACTTTGAAATGCTAAGGGCTGATGAGGTGCATCCTTGTCTTCATGTTGCATTTTGGAAAATGGGCTAAGCTTCCACCTGGGACCCTGTAGGGGCACTGGTTCATGTCTCAGCTGCTCCTCTTCCAACCCAGCTCTCTGCCTGTGGCCTGGAAAAGCAGTGGAGGATGGCCCAAGTGCTCGGGACTCTGCACCCACATGGGAGACCGGGAAGAAGCTCCTGCTCCTGGCTTCAGATTCTCCCAGCTCCAGCCATTGCAGCCATTTGGTGCGAGAACCAGTGGATGGAAGACCTTTCTGTCTCTTCCTCTCTCTGTGTATAGTTCTACCTCTCAAATACATAAATAAAATCTTAAAAAAATGGGAATTAAAAGACCAGTTAACACCGCCTATTTAAATAGCTCGCCTATCTTTTCCTCTCTTTTAACATGATTAAAGATTTTTAAAACAGTGTATTTTTTTAAATTACAAGGCCACCGACACGAGAAATTCACCTTTGATGAGCTCCTGTGGTGCTCTGAGTCTGAAAGCTGCAGCATGCCCTCTGGGGCAGCCTGAGAGCCCGAGTGGGTTCCGTGAGACAAAGTGCTGGACATCAGGACTGCGAAGAAACCCACTCCCTAGCACGGGACGATGGAAGTTCAGTCCCTTCCATCCTCGCCAAACATCCCCATCTGTACTGAAACGCATGCCTGGACCTGAGTCAAGCATGACGCGGCAGAATCCGGGGAACGGCAAGCGCTGGCTCGTGGCGCAGGAGACAGAGCAGCACAAACATGCGCACCTCCTCCCTGACCCTCAGCTCAGGCTCCTCCCTGCCATTGCTGGCTGGAGAGGCAGTGATCAGATATTCCCGTGGAATTTGCCCAAGCCTGCTGGCATTTCCTCCACAGCACAGGGCCTGGAAGCTGTCTTCTTCCCTCCTTCCATCCCTCCCCTCCTGCCCAGATGGTGCCTCCTGTGTAAGAAAGAATCTGGTAGTCTGGGGCGTTTCATACCAGGCAGCACGAGATGCAAAGTCGTGGTCAGGATTCTACCTGAGAGAGAGACAGAGAGACAGAGAGAGAGACAGAGAGAGGCGTCAGAAGCACACCCTCTGGAGGGGCTACGTCTCAGCACCACACCCTTCGCTGGCCCTGGCTGATGGTCCAAACTGCTCAGCAGGCAGCGACGGAAACGTGCAGTCCCATATCTCCAGGCACCTTGCACAGGAAGATTGCATTCCAGCCCATTGTTTTGTGTGGACACTGATTAACCCGGCTGAATTTAGAGCAGGGGTTTAGCTCAATATCTATTGATTAGCAGTCAGCAAGGCAGTAATCCCCCCACTCTGATCAATGCCGGCGGCAGAGAAGCCTCCCCACCCAGCGGTGCCCTTTTCCCGGCCATTGACGTGCGTGCTGGAGAAACAAGAGCTGCTGTGTCCAGGTGTCCAGTTGCTTACAAGGGAAATGCCCATTCCCCTCTGCAGGTTCTGAGCAATGTGCAGCAGCTTTTAACAAATAGGAACGCGTGTGGGACAGAGGTGGAACCCTACTGCCGTCATCGCTGGGTCACAAAGCACAGAACTCTGGCCAGCCAGAAACAAACATGGCCATCTTCTGAGACGCTTCCTCTTCCCAATGGCAGGGACGTGGGAACCCACTGCAAGGCTGTTGGTGATGCTAGAGGGCTCACTTCTGGCTTTGCTTTTCTTGTGCAGTTTTCATTAACAAAAACAGCTGAGAGGTAACCGTGCCCTGTGTTCTATTTACAGTGACCGGTTTTTTCCTCTTAATAGTCCCTAAGATGAGTATATTTATAGATACATTTAAAGAATTCATTAGGAACTCATGATTTTTGAAAAAAAATATTAAACAAGAGCCCTCCACATAAAGTCAATTTTTAAACCCTTGTAAAATCACAGAGTTAAAAGGCTTAAAAGTGGAACCAAAAATAGAAGCAGAGTCCCTCCACGGAGTTGATACATTATTGATACATGGAGATCCTGGGAGACAGAGATTAGCATTTCTGCTCATTTGCATAGGCCCCATCTCTGTCCTCCACTGAAGGCTGCCTCTCTGCTCCTTCCAGGAGCTGGGACGGTGGAGTGAGCCTGCTCCAGGGCTTCCCCAGCTGTCCTGCGGAGGCACTTGCTGCAGGAGGACTGAGTGGGCTGCCCCGCCCCCAAAGGCAGTGCCCCTGCTGTGACCCTGAGCTCCTGAAATAGCTGCCTCTGGGCTTCTCCTTCAAGGTCTTGGCTGGCTGCATGAAGCCAATTAAGATGGGTTCTGAGCAGGGAGCAGTGCCTGGAACTGACAGCAAGATTTCAGATCCTAACTCGTCCAGCTAAGACCCAAGTGACCTGACCATCGAGTGCGTCTGCACACGTCACACACACACACCCTACGTACACACTCACCCCACACCCTCACACACAGCACACGCTCACCCTTCATATACGTCTACACACCCCACCTAACACAGCACACCCATCACACCACACACACATGGATACACACAAGCTCCACACGCACACATGCTATATACACTCCCATATAAACACACAGCAAATGCATGCCACTTACACATGTCACACAACACCTGCACTCCTCACAAACATGCCATACACATATGCCTTCCCTCACACACCACACATACATCACACACACACACACTCACACTCCACAAATATGCACAGCCCCACACTCTTGTATATACACATGGCATGTACACACCACAATTATACACATAACACACAGTACACACACGACACACATGCACACATATACCCACATACACACACCACACAATATACATAGACACATACACATACAACCCACACACACAATGCATGTACACACCACATTCATCTAAACCAAAAACATAACATATGTACTTCACACACCACATACATGTAATGCAGGTATGCATTCATGCATACATGAATTGTGCACCCACGTACATATAACTACACATAGTACATACTACACACACCTCACATACACACACAATGACGTACACACACACCCCACATACTACACACACCACACAAATACACACAACCATATAGAGCACATATTACACACACTACACATACACACTCACCACACATACACACATACCCCACGAGGACACACACAACCACATCACAATCACACATCACATATACTACACTCACACAAACACATCCTCCTCCCTGCACAGGCACAACACAAAGGCACCAAGTCCCACATACACACTCACACCCAGCCACCCACCCACCCACACACACACATACACACAAACTGCTTGCTAGGGTAGAATATTATTAAAAACTATTATAACATAAACTAAAATTATTAAAACACATTAAAAAGGTAAGGTTTGTTTCTCAATCCTATTCCACAGCGATGTGAAATGTTATGGGTATGTTTTTTCTTTTCATAGTATCATCATCTGTATTTATAATAGAAAGGGAAGCTCCACTCCCAGAGGTACTGTGTGGACTTTCTACCTGGAGTACAGGAATGTAACATCTTTCAAGTAAATTAGAACAGTATATGTAGTCCAAAATTAAAATGGACTCTAAAAAGGAGAAGAGTTAATTTTTATTTTAAAGTAACTATTTCTTATTTAATGTCACTAAAATATGTATTCTACGATAACATGTGTGTGCACTGTATATAGAGATTAATTTGCATGACAACAGAACTTATTAAGACAATGCTTGCTTGGAATATTTGCATTTTACATGTTAGGTTTTTAAGGGTGGCTCATGCTTCTTGCCTGGGGATGGGGAGGGAATAGTAATATTTGCTACAAACTTGATGAAAACTTGTGAATCAGCTCAATTCCAATATAATTTGTTAGTTCTGGGTTGGATCTAACTGGAGTCTTCACATTTCTTTTAAAGAGCCCAAAACAAACCTGAATTTTCTGGGACTCAGATAATATTATGACACCTGCTAGTAGAACCTTGTAGCAGCTGTGTTGGAACAAAAGCAAATCCCTATCTAGGTCTTGTCTGTCCTTTCTTCCCAGTTTCTCTCTCTCCATCCTTTCCTTGCTTTCCTCCTTATTACCTTATAAATAGAACACATTCATTGCATCAGATGAATGAATAATTTATGCATTCATCCCCCAATATATAGATCATCACTGGGCACTGTCACAGGCATCCAGAAATGAAAGTGACAGGGGCTGGAACTGTGGCGTAGAAGGTTAAGCCTCTGCCTGCAATGCCGGCATCCCATATAGGCACTGGTTCAAGTCCTGGCTGCTACACTTCCAATCCAGCTCCCTGCTAATGTGCCTGGGAACAGCAGTAGAAGATGGCCCAAGTACTTGGACCCCTGCCACCCATGTGGGAGACCTGGAAGAAGCTACTAGCTCCTGGCTTTGGCAAGCTCCAGCCATTGCAGTCATTTGGGGCATGAACCAACGGATGGAAGATTCTCCTTCTCTCTCTTTCTCTTTCTCCTTCTCTCCCTCACTCCCTCTCTCCCTCTCTCTCTCCCTCTATGTATCTATGCCTTTCAGATTAATAAAAATATATCTTTAGAAAAAGAAATAACAGCGGCATGGCCCTGCTCTCGGGAAGTGCCCACGTGGACAAGCACGCCTGTTTGCTCCACACCTGAGGTAAACCATTCCTAACTTCCTTTCTCACCACATAGATTCTGTTTTCAGTGATAATCAGTTGTATTCAATACTGTCTTGATTTGTTCATTAGTTTTTCAAATTAAGTACATACATAATAATTATACCTAATTATGAGACACTGTGTTATATTTCAATACATGTACACACTATGAACTAGTTTAGAACAGTTAAGAAAATTTTCAAATAATATAGCATTCAAATTTGATAGACTATTTTTCATGTGATCAAAAATTTGCATTTCCAGACAAAAAGATCATGCCTGGGAGTTTGTGGTATTTCACTGTGCTAGAATTTAAACACAAATCAAGCACTTGAAGTGGGCTTCTAGGATGGCAGAACAGAAGCACTGAGGGCCTGTGTCTTCATTTTTAAAACAAGTGAACTCTCTTCTCTTACTTTGGAAATACTGTTCAAACATAGGAATGTGAGGCGGCTCTTCAAAACATCCATGGACAATGTGTATCCTGGAAAAAGTTGTGGGTGGATTTCAAAACAAATTGCATCCAAATAACATATTTTAAATACTACTTTTACACAACCTTTCATATGTCAGCGCAAAGACGAAAGAATCTTTGTAAATGAACTCCTTAAGAATTCCCTAACAGCGCTAGTTGGAGTCTCCAAGCTCTGCTTCTAATCCAGCTTCCTCTAAGGCACCTGGGACAGCAGCTGATGATGGTCCCAGCACTTGGTTCCCTGCCACCCATGTGGGAGACATGGATGGAGTTTAGGTTTGGCCTGACCCAGCCTTGGCCTTTGTGGCCATCTGGGTTAACACGTTTCTCTCTCTCTCTCTCTCTCTCTCTCTTTCAAATAAATCAGTCTTCAAAAGAATCAATTTAGTTCTCAGGACAAATCTACGTGGCTGAGTCCCTTTCTGTCAGTGAGGTCACCCATGTAACAGAGTTCTCTGAGCTCACATACGTAGCAATGTTTGTTAAAGGTTAAATTCTAAAACCCTGCTAACCTCAAGTATATGTGCAGTAGGAAAACTTAACTGTAACCAGGGTGATTATGTTGAACTTAGAGCAGCAAAGCATTATTTTCCAGATTTTATCACTGACATTGTGTAGAGGTGCCATAAATGTTGATAATGATCAGAAGACGAGGGGCTGGCACCGTGGCTCTCTAGGTTAATCCTCCGCCTGCGGCGCTGGCATCCCATGTGGGTGCCAGATTCTGTCCTGGTTGCTCCTCTTCCAGTCCAGCTCTCTGCTGTGGCCCAGGAAGGCAGTGGAGGATGGCCCAAGTGCTTGGGCCCCTGCACCCGCATGAGAGACCAGGATGAAGCGCATGGCTCCTGGCTTCAGATTGGCCCAGCGCCAGCCATAGTGGCCATTTGGGGGGTGAACCAATGGAAGGAAGACCTTTCTCTCTGTCTCTCTCTCACTGTCTATAATTCTACCTGTCAAATAAATAAATAAAATCTTTAAAAAAGAAAAGAAAAGAAGACAAAAGCTCAGGTTTATTGCTGTTTTGAAGACTATCCAGACGATGCCAGCCTTGCCTTCATGCCTACTCTCACTGCCCAGAGCTGGTCCCCACCTCCAACAGGAGAGCACAGGTCCTGAGAATGTTGCTGAATGCTGGGTGGGCTCACTGTGCCCTTGAAGTGACTGCCATCTACAAAACGTGCTCCATGTCTTCCCATCCCGAGGGACTGGGCTACCTGGACCCAAGCTCACCAGCAGACACGGACAGGTTCACACACATAAGAATCCGTGCAGGTGGGGTCCTGGGCACTCGGAGTCACAGAGGATGGCTGCCATTCGATTGCCTGAGACCAGATGAAGTCACTAAGATTCATCTCATTGTCAGGGGCTCAGTGAAAACTCTCCAGCAGCCTTTGTTTCATTGCATGCACCTGAGATGCCACAGAAATGCTCAGTGGTGACCACCACAGTGTGCCACAACCTGAGTCCCACGAGCTAACCACGTGGTGCAGTGACAGCTGTAACACTGCTGGCACTCTTGTAGGTGTTTGGTGTGATTTAACATTTTCAGCCCCCAATCACCTGATGAAGTGGGTTCTAATCAGAGCTGCGTTTATGGATGAGAAAACAATCAGAGAGGCCAAATAATTCATGAAAAATATCACAGTAAGAAAACGACTGAGCCAGAAATCAAACCCAAGAGTCAGACCCCAGAACCTGAGCCCTCATCCAGCCCCAGCTACCATCCCCCGAGTGCTTCATGGTTACAACCAAGGGGTTCCTGCAAGGGGCACAGTGAGAAGTACAAGGACAACGTACTTCACCTTCAGGACATAAAACATGTTTTTTGCAGTCAAATTACCTACGTTGCCTGGTTTGTTTTGGTGGCTCTAGTGCCATCTATAAAGCCCCACAAGCTGTGTACATTGAATTATTCCAGGGAGTTGTTTTTATAGGAAGGAATTTCCATTTCTGAGCATCTGTGTGGGGCAGGGTCTGAGCCAGATTTACACTGTCAGTGCACTGAATTATCACAACAGTCCTGTAAGATGGTATTATTAAATTTCTCCCCATTTTGTTTCCCATCAGGAAAACCAAAATGCAAATTGTGAGCTGTTTGTACAAAACGTCTGTAACTAGCAAGAAATAGAAGTGGAAATTAAACTCAAGTCTTCCTGGGCAAAGTCCAAGTTGTTCTTGCACCATCCCACGTCTCTGCAGGCAGACGACATGGATTGGAGCCCACGCTGTGCGCCATCATCGGTTGTCTCTGAAACCTAAATGCAGAAGCTGCCCTACCACAGCCTTCGCGGGAAGAGCTGCATCAGGCTGTTCCTTAAGACACCACCACTGATTGGATCACTGTGGAGTGGTCTAACCGTTGGGCAGGCCTAGCTGTAAGCTGACAGGTGACCCATTTGGTGTCGCAACATGACAGCTTCACCCCCTAGGTGTCTCAGTAATTAGTGAGTCCAATCAGATGAGAACTCTCTGCAGTATGTGCCACAGAACTCAGAGGGAAGTTCCTAACTCATAGGAAAGAAAAGCATGCAGCCACGTTGGTAAGGAGCAGCAGGAAGGTCTCGGGCTGCCTAAAGTCTGGAAGTTTTCCCAGTCCCTGATCCTACCCAGGGGTGAGTCTCTCCTTTGTTCTGTGTACTTATGGTGACTTCATACATGAAGGAAATAACAAGGTTAGAGCTACTTGTTAATTTATGTATCTTGTGCAGAGTGTTTACTTAATAACAGTTGCTAATTAGTTTATATATCATAATGTATTTCTTTTTACCTTCTTAGAATTATTTTTATTTATTTGAAAGGCAGAGGAACAGTGTGAAAGAGACAATATACAGACAGGCAGTGGTCTCCCATCCACTGATCCACTGCTCAAATAATCACAACAATCAGAGTTGGACCAGGCCAAAGCCAGGAGCTGGAAACTCTGTGTGAGTCTACACAATGGCAGGAACCCGACTGCTGTGCCACCACTGCTGCCTCCCGCGGCGCACACTAGCAAGAAGAGTACAGCCAAGACTGGAACGCAGGCGTCCCCATGAAAGACTTGGGCGTCCCAGTGGCTGCACCAAATGCCCACCCTAAATCATAATACAATTCTTTTTTTTTTTTTTAACAGGCAGAGTGGACAGTGAGAGAGAGAGACAGACAGAGAGAAAGGTCTTCCTTTGCCATTGGTTCACCACCCAATGGCCGCTGCGGCGGGTGTGCTGTGGCCGGCGCACCGCACTGATCGGAAGCCAGGAACCAGGTGCTTCTATTGATCTCCCATGCGGGTGCAGGGCCCAGAGACTTGGGCCATCCTCCACTGCACTCCCGGGCCACAGCAGAGAGTTGGATTGGAAGAGGAGCAACCGGGACAGAATCTGGCGCCCCAACCGGGACTAGAACCCGAGGTGCCGGCGCCACAGGCCAGGGATTAGCCTATTGAGCCGTGGTGCTGGCCATCATAACATACTTCTAAAACAATGTTTTCCCTGAACAGAAATTGTAGGTTAATTTCTCAAACTTATCACACTTTTAAGTCTGTGTTTTAAACAATGAAAAGCAGTGTTCAAAGCCTGAAAACTTTGAATTAAGGTATCTCTGTAATTCCCATATTTTTTTTTTTGAAATTAAAAGATAACTTTATTGTGATACATTTTAATCTATCAAAAATTTTCCATAATATGTATTTTCTATCACATTTTGAGGTACTTTTGTGTAAATATTTCTTTTTTTATTTTTATTTTTTATTTTTTAAACTTTTATTTAGTAAATATAAATTTCCAAAGTACAGTTTATGGATTACAATGGCTTTTCCCCCCCATAACTTCCCTCCCACCTGCACCCCTCCCATCTCCCACTCCCTCTCCCTTTCCATTCACATCAAGATTCATTTTCAATTATATTTATATACAGAAGATTGATTTAGTATATATTAAGTAAAGATGTCGTCTTGCAGATTATTTAAGAAAATGCCCATACATTTTTAAAACTTCAATTTATCACAAAAAAAGGGGATATGTGTATTCTATCTAAACGCAAAAGTAAAAGCCAAGTGTGAAAATGTGTGCAAGTGTTGTTTATAAATGCTGAAGTGTAGCAAAGCAGAAACTTATTCAGTCCTCTGCAAACACACAATGAGATGAGATGGGGCAAATGATACAACCCAGGGAGTCTGGGAAGTCTTCCATGATTGAGCAGAAAATGAAGAAAGGCATCAAAGACTGGAATCCATGCAAAAGGGATGGGAAAAGAATTCTAGACAAAGGGAAGAGAACAGATAGGAGCAACGGTGTACCAAGTTCAGTTGCAACTGATGACAAAACCCAACTGCTAAGTTTTCAGCAATATTGGGGCCAGGGTTTTCAACATAGCTATCAAAAACAACAATTAAATATATTTGTGATGGGTCTAATAACACATGTAATTACAAGTAAGCTATTTTAAGAACAAAAGAAATAAATACTTGTGGCTCACCTCCCAATTATTTGTCTACAATGCAGTGCCCTCTGTACTTTTTTAGATTATCTGTGCCTGTTGCATTTGTATGGTGGAAAAGCCATGAAGTGTGCTGCTTGCTTTCTCAGTTCAGTGTTCAGTAGTGTCATTGGCAGTTTGAAGTAAGCTGTGGTGGAAGAATTTACACCACAAAAATAGGCAAGTTTTAGATAAGTGCTTGACTTATGGTGTTGTTGAGTGTTTATATTTAAAAAGGTGATGGAAAAACCTTATTAATGCTTATCAGACTTAAACGTGTGTATGTATATAACTATCATATTGTGAGTAGCACAAAAAATGCAGTCAATATTCTTCCAGTAATTGGAAAAAAGCAAAGAAGTCACTCATTATTCTTGACAAACACGTGGAGTTTCACTATACATTTTTGTTATTTTACTTTTCATCTGTTCAATAAATGAAAATACCAAAAACCTTGTATTGGAGCTCTATGACCAATATTGTAACTGCTTTGCTGAATCATGGTACAACTTTGTCAAACTGTGGTTTGGGTGAAGCAATAAGTTAATGATATAAACAAAGTTAATCAAGAATGAATAAAAGTCTTCTTGGATAATCATCGGCAAAATGGGATTTACCAAGTGGTATTATGTAGTTTGTTATTTGCAAATTGTAAATTCTAAAATAAATTTATGCAGACATAAGGATACCCCCTTTTTCCAGGAGGGATAGTCAGTGAACACTCTCCAGAACCCTGCTGGGTTGGAGAAATCATAAAGTGATGAAAGAAGCACAAGACAAATTAAACAAATGCAGAGAGAAAGGTAGAGAAGAAGAGAAAGGGCACTGGTTGGAAATGTATCCCACAGGAAAGTCAATCCTAAGAACCTCGGAAAGCCAGGAAACTTTTAGGCAGAGACACATATTTCTCCAAGTTTTGTCTTGAAAATGTTTCTGGTTCCAGTTGCAGATAGACTGGAGGAGACTCTGGGGGAACAGCAATGTTCAAGTCCTTCCATAGTGCACATGGTGGATCTGGCATTGAGAGTGAGATGGGGATGGAAAAGTGTGATCTGTGCTAGCCCAAGTATAGAACATGGAGGTGCTGTAACAGATAACTCCAAAGAAAACTTCTTATTTCCACACCTGAGCTTGAAGAAGGGTCTGCCACGTGGTTTGCGTGTGATGAGATCTGAGGGAGGAAGCCCCTTTCAGCTCAGTGGTTCCCCTGACCCACGGATCTTGTTCTCCCCTTACTGTGCTGAACAGCAGAGCCGAGAGACAGTACAGGATAGACCAAAGCATCATGGTGCAGAGCAACCACCAGGTCTCACACGGGCACCGCAGGTTTTCAAGTCTGTGTCCTGACTCTGTGGACAACCAAACACCTGTTCATGGAACACAGAGCCTTTCTCATTAACATTCTACCTCCTTGTTTTAGCAAACTCTAGAGAAATAGGAAAACATTTATAGTACATAGCAAAACACTTGGATTTGAGTTTGATTTGATTTCGTCTTTGCTCTTTAAACTCTCTGTAACCTCGAACACATTTTTCTTTTAATTTTCTTCCTATCTCTGCACCTCATTTTTGAAGCTATAAAATTGGGAGAAATAGATTTTCTACCCTGGAAAGATGTAATGAAGCCCTATCAGTACAGGTAAGGTACACTGTAAGGTGAGGGAGCATCTTAAAGGGAACCCTAAATGCTCCTACACCCATGTAGACAAGTCATGCTTTACTGCTAATGTAGCTGTCGTGAATTCTGGTTGGGAAACATGTCTTTTCCTCGGCCGAGGAGACTAGGAAAGAGCTGGCACTTGGCCTGCCAGGAGGGAGGGCACTGCAGACGGGCCTGCTCCGTGGGGTCTTCACGTCCCTCCAGCTGAGGGCCTCTGGGCTCAGCAGTCAGCAGTGATGCACATTACCAACAGATGTCAATTTCACCAACACCAGGAAACACATTGATATAGTATTCCCAGATAGTGTCTGCAGGATTCCGGGTGATAGATCAACTGGAACTCTGGTTAAATAAACAAGCAAACAAATAAGAAATTTCTTCTAAGAAATGTGACATTTAGTTAGCTATTGGTGTTTATCCAATTGAAAAACCACAATAAATGAGCATTTCTTCAAAAACAGAAGAGCAACAGTGGCTATAATAGTGTCCCTCATATCCGGAACTTGATCTCCCCTGTTTCATTTACCTGAGGCCAATTTTGGTCCAAAAATGTTCAATGGAAGATTCCAGAAATAAACCATCCATAAGTTTTAAATCACAAGCTATTCTGAGCAGCATGTTGAAATCTTGTTCTGTTCTATCCGGGTATCCACCGTGTATGTGCTATGCCCCCATCAGTCACTTAGCATCCGCAGTGCGCATGCCACCGAGACTGTGGCTAAGTGCCACTCATGCCACAGTACTCCTCACAGTACTGGATAACGGCCCTGCAGCACAGGAACAGTGAAGCTAGCAGTTCCATTATAGCACATTGCTATCATGATTCTATTCTATTGCTAGTAATTGGTATCAACCCCTTACTGTGCCTAGTTAATGAATTAAACATGATCTTAAGTATGTGCACATAGGAAAGGCACTGTAGATGCAGGGCCTGGTACTCTCTGTGGTTTCAGGTGTCACCTGGGGATCCTGAGGCATATTTTCTGCTGATAAAGGAGGACTACCATGAATCAGTAGAAACAAACTACTCTTTTATTTATCATGCATGTTTTGTAAGGAAGCAATGCTTGAATTTTCATAACTTCTCCCTACCAATGACAGTATATTTGCTTGTGTTTCCTCTCCATGTATGTTCCACAAATCCATCAAGATGTATTTGCTTATTTGAAAGACAAAGTTATAGAAATGGAGGGGGAGAGAGAGAGAAAGAGAGAGAGAGACAGAGAGAGAAGTTGGGATCTAGGAAGTCCACCTGGGTCTCCCGTGTGGGCAGCAGGGGCCCAAGCACTTGGACCATCTTCTGCTGCCTTCCCAGGTGCCTCCATCAGGGAGCTGGGTCAGAAGTGGTGCAGCCGGGAGCAGTGGGAATCAAACCAACACCCATATGGGATGTGCTGCTGCACGAACATCACCAGCTGCACCACAACACTGGCCCCCGCTATTTCCCCAGTGATCTTCACTTGTAATGAATTGCCTGCAGGACACTGAGGTCCTTGCTGTGGCACCCAAACTCCACACGTTGAAATACTAAGGACACAGTAGAAGGATGGGGCACTGCAGAGGTGGTCAGTTCATGAGATTTAAGCCTCCTGAATGGAATTGGTGTCTTGATAACGGAAGCCCCAGAGAGCTGCCTCATCCCCTCCACCGGCTAAGGACAAAGCAAGAAGGCACTGTTCATAAACAGAGGGCAGGCCCTCATTAGACGCCAAGTCTGCCTCCAGAGCTGCAGGAAGCACACTTCGGCTGCCTACGAGCTGCCCCCTCTGGTGTTTTGCGGCAGCCAGCTTCATGGAGCCCTCTTCTGTGTTGTAGACCCCACTCTCTGTCTCCTCACCCAACAGCCAGACAGCCAGGGTCTCTCTATGGTCCCTTTTATGAGGGCATTAATTCCATCCCTGAGAGCTACACCCGCAGGACCTAGCCACCCCCAAACCCCCCTCAAATATCATCATGTGGAAGCAAAGGTTTCTACGTATGAACTTGGGGTGAGGGAGACACAAACATTTACACCACAGTAGCATCCACGATCTCTCGCATCCCTCCAGCTTCACCTTCTACCTCCATCTTTTAGTTAGGTGCTGCTGTTAGTGGCGTATTTAATGGGTCAGACCAGCGTGCAGTTCTGGGGCAATGAGTACGTCTCTCTGATGTCTGGAAAGGCCTCCTTCATTGCCTGACAAGCAGCCAGTTACTGCTCTCCTTTCCAGACGCAACTCGAGCTTCTGAGACCCCATGGATCCCCTGGCTGCAGGATAAGTAGGCTCTGCCACCCCCTCCTCACCCACAGCTCTCATGCAAACCAGCATTGCAGCCACAGTGTTGCTCTGTTGAGCTGCTGAGCACCAGAGAGCAGGGACTGTCTTTTTATCCCTGGAACAAAGACCCTACTGCGTGTGGCCTGTCGTAAGCCCTTCGTGAACACTCACAACAGGAAGAAGGAACCCTCCATGGAGTACGGGCCACCCACCTGAAAGGTACACTGCGGTGCAGGTATTGGGGTCTGAAATTCACCGCAATCCAGGTGTTAGTTATCTCCCATCCCTGGTGCCCGCATCAGGAAGAGCAGTCATTTTTATGTTGCACCAATTGGGGCTAGAACTCACCCAAAGTTTGTCAAAAAGAATCAACCCAATACAAAATTCAGCAAGCAATGTAGACATTGCAGAATATTTTTAAAGGATGATAGAAGGAGACGTGTACATGGAAAATCTTTCCCAAAAAATGCCTAAACTTCTCTTTTCACCAATTTCTACTTCCCCAAGCATCTTCTGTCCAGCAGCAGGACTGTCTGAGTCGTCCCTCTCCCTGCTACATGGGACCCAAGGAATTCTGCATGTCTTCTCCCCTGCAGCGGGCATCCTAGGGAGATCAGCCACCTTGATTTTCTTGAGCCTGGGATTTTCCAGGGTGTGAGCTTTCCATGCTAGTGTTAGGGGATTGCATGGCCAACTTGGGTGGACAGACACCCAAAACATGGTTCTCTGGGAAGCACAGATCCAGACAAGAATAAATATGCAAAGACTGTATTCGGGACAGCTGTGGGGGAGAGTGCAGTGGAAGCTGGAAAGGGCTGGGAGAGTTGTGGAGGAGGATGTGCCCTGACCATGGGAGAGGCAGGCGTGGGCCTCCCCCCCCCCCCCCCACTGAGCATGCCAGAGAATTCTGCAGCAGAGGCCTTTGTCTGTCAGAAATCATCTAGGAAGAGCCCAGCTTTCTCGTCCTCTCCAAGCTCAGTCATGGGCTGCAATAACTCCATGAGAGCGTCCCCGGGTCGGACCCAACACTGCCTTTCTCCCTGGCAGCGGCAGCACGCCAGAGCTGCACAACGCCCAGCACTCCACGACTGCAGTCCGAGAAGGTCCAGTTGTTGCCATCACAGTGCAGATGAACTCATTTCACACAAGGGCGCCCACGTGCCAGGTCAAACGCTAGTCTAGATGCTGTCGGAAGGTGGTTTGTTGCATCGATAGACGGAGTAGAGCTGAGTGCCTCCTGCTCCAATCTCAATGTGCTGGTTGGGCGCTGTATCTCAGGGCAGCCGTGTGGGGAGGCGGGCAGCTCAGGTGGGGGCTGTCCCTCGGGGCCGCCGTGTGGGGAGGGGGGCAGCTCAGGTGGGGGCTGTACCTCAGGGCAGCCCTGTGGGGAGGTGGGCAGCTCAGGTGGGGGCTGTACCTCAGGGCAGCCCTGTGGGGAGGTGGGCAGCTCAGGTGGGGGCTGTACCTCAGGGCAGCCCTGTGGGGAGGTGGGCAGCTCAGGTGGGGGCTGTACCTCAGGCAGCCATGTGGGGAGGGGGGCAGCTCAGGTGGGGGCTGTACCTCAGGCAGCCGTGTGGGGAGGCGGGCAGCTCAGGTGGGGGCTGTACCTCAGGGCAGCCCTGTGGGGAGGGGGGCAGCTCAGGTGGGGGCTGTCCCTCGGGGCCGCCGTGTGGGGAGGCGGGCAGCTCAGGTGGGGGCTGTACCTCAGGCAGCCCTGTGGGGAGGCGGGCAGCTCAGGTGGGGGCCGTACCTCAGGGCAGCCATGTGGGGAGGTGGGCAGCTCAGGAATGAGTGATGCTTTCCTTTCACCAAAGCGCTGGCAGGCCTGGGTGCCCGCTCTGCTCTTCTGCCGTGTGCGAACGTTTACTCCCAAAACCTTCTCCACCTGCTGCCACAGGAGGATGCAGTAGGAGACAACCTTGACTTTGGACCTCCAGCTTCCAGAGCAGCAAGAAATGTATGCTATTCATAATCGTGCCGTTTGTAATATTTTGCTGTAGCCACACAAAATGGAAGGAAGACACCCTCCGCAGTGTGGGTGAGCCACATCCAATCAGGTGAAAGGACACAAAAGCAAAACCTAAGGCTTCGCAGGGAAGAAACTTTGTCTCCAGCCTGAGTTTCCAGCCTGTGGACAGCAGTGGGGATTCCAATCGTGTGAGCCGGTCAGTCCCTTGAAACAAATCACGTGTGCATGTGTGTGTGTGTGTGTTCTATAGCTTACACATTGTCATTAGAAAAGATATATTTCCGCCAAACATGCATTTAAATCCTCAAAATTCTCAAATCCACACTCAGATATTCAAGCTAGAAAGGCCATGAGGATCTCTGGATTCAACCCTCTTCCCCGGAGTAAGATAAATTGTGTAAGGATAACGTCGCCTCTGGGCTCACACCTTGTCAAGTCCCACAGGCCCAGAACAGCAGTGTAGGACTGCGGGTAGCTCTGCAATGAGGCATTGCTGTGCTACTGGGACTGCTCCGAGGCCCCACCTCTCCTGACAGAACAGGGCTCACTAGGCGTCAGCTATTTGCGAGTTTTTTCCCTGTTCTGACCTCAGGTCTGTGTACACAGCACCCCGCTACTGACTGTCTGCGAGAACCAGTCTTTGGAGGTCACACTCCCACCATCTCCCTACTGAAGTGCATTTAACAGAAGCAAGACAGATTCATGTGGCAAATGGCCATGTCCAGACAATAATAATTTTGCATCTCATTAGCATGTCTTTCTCTCTGACAGAACTCTTTGGGAGCATCAAAATGCAAACCTCTGAATATACAGTCAGAGCAGCACATTGAGATGCAAATTGATTCTCTGCATGTAGTTCTCCACCTTAAATGATTTGATTATGTCCTTCCAAAGTGGGCCCCAGGCAGAGCCGGTGCCTGGGACTGCAGGGAAGTGGGCCTGGAGGCTGACCCCAGTCCCCTGAGCGCTGCTCCTGGTTTGTCAGGGGTTTGCTGTGTGCATTCCATGCAACCCCTCCCAGGAGACAGTGTTCCTAGAGCAACCAAGGACTCCTGAGAATGACAAAACTTCTCTTCCCTGACAACGTCCTCGTTCCACGTGAGTCGTGCCATCGTCCGCGCTCCGTTACCCATGGTGAACTCTGCAGAAGCTTCCTGGCCCACTGCGTCTGGGAGCATGTGGCTTTGGCCCCTGACTTCCGTAATTATAGTCTGAAGTTGCCATTAAGGAAACACGACACCCTCTGACTGTATCCGCTGGCCTCTTCCCATCAAACGTCACCATCCAAACCTGTCAGTCATGCAGCCGATGCGGTGGGGCACTTTGAGCAAAATATTTATGAAAGCTGTGGCGAGGTGCTTTGCACAGCAATCTAACAGGCAGGTGTTTGGTTCCCTGTCGGGTGTGTTTCACCCCAAAGTTGAGCTTGGAAATAGTCGGCATTTTCACCTTTAGATGCTGCTCCTTTCTGACTTCTCTCAGCAACTCTAAGTTCTGTTAAGTTTTTCTCTATAGTATCTATGTCTGCTTTTCTGTGTAGAGTTAAATCCAGTGGTTGGCGATGCGCAAAGACGCACCGTGAGAGTAAAGGACCGACTGAGAGTAGATGAGGAGGCAGCCCCGGCTGAGCGAGGACGGCCCCATCCAGGACAAGAGCCATGAAGGAGAGGCAGAGGCATCGTCACCTGCACCTGCCCCGTCTTGGCAGCACCCTGACATGCTGCGAAGCAGGTTTGGTGGTGTGGAAAGAACACTAGACTTACAGCCGTGAAATCTGTCCGGGGGACCTTGGCCATGCACAGTCAGACCTCACTTTTCCGGCCTGTTGAATGAAAATAATACCATCTTTATGAAGGGAACAAAATAAAGCTTCCTTAAAGTGAGAAATATGTACTATCTGCACGTATGTGTGTACGTGCAATACGCACTTATATAAAATGACAGTTTAAGTTTTAATATGGGTGGGACTTCCAGCATCTACCATCTGAGATTCCATTTCTTCCTCACATCATCTTTTCTCTCTGCCCATTCTCTGTCCCCAAGAAGTGATAATCACAGAATTCTGTCAGCAGCATTTGGAGAAACAGAAAGAACCCAAGTTCACCATTCACCCTGTGCATGGATGTTTCTTCGAGGCTTCTGGAATCCCAACGGCCGTTTCCCTGAGAACTTCTGGAAGTGAGTGAGAGACCTGCAGAACTTGATTTCCAGAAAAAGGCTGAACAGAGAGCAAAGCTGATGAGATTCTCAAATCTACCAAAGAAAACGCTCCAAGAATAAGGAAAGTGCAGAAACCCAACTCCTTGAGGTTTTAAATATAGCCTTTTTAGATGGATTTCATGCACTGGTGTTACGATGCCACTTGGGATGCCCATAGCCCATGTTAGAGTCCCTGGATTCAAGTGTCAGACATGCTGCCAATTCAAGCTTTCTGTGAAGTGCACCCTGGGAGGCACAGGTGGTGGCTAAGGGAGTTGGGACCCTAGCACCCTTGTGGGAGACCTGGATTGGGTTCCCACCCCTGGCTTCTGCCTGGCTTAACGCTACCTTTGTGGGTAGTTAGGGAATGAACCAGTGAGTGGGAAGTCTCTGTCCATCTCTGTCTCTGTCTCTCTGCCTTTCAAATAAATAAAATAAATAACAAATTTTAAAAAGATATGTTCTATATTCAGGAAACACTGCTACGTCTTTCACAGAGCACAAACATATATTTTAAATTCTTATACTGTAAATGGCATCTCACAAATTAATTCAAAAAGTCTGGAACTGTTTTCAATCAAGAGAAAATATACTCCTACATTGAGAAAGCTTTTCTAAATTACCAATCAGAAAATAGACCCGTGCTAATTTAAGATTAGTATTCAAATGAAAGTTTTAATCAGCACCAGCCTAAATTCCATGTCAATCTGTATTAATCATCCCTTAAACTGTGTTTAAAAAGGTAAGTTTATTTGATATGTATAGAAATTATGTACTTATCATGCTCATGATGGCTAATTTTATTGAATTTGGCAGGTATAATCAGCAGATATTATTTTAAATTTTTAATGAAGAAAGCTAACATAAAGAATATGTAGTCCAGATGTGATCAATCTTTAATCTTGATGATAAAATCATGAAATGGCAGAGATAGGCCGGCGCTGTGGTGCAGCAGGTTAACACCCTGGCCTGAAGCGCTGACATCCCATATGGGCACCGGTTCTAGTCCTGGTTGCTCCTCTTCCAATCCAGCTCTCTGCTATGGCCTGGGAAAGCAGTAGAAGATGGCCCAAGTCCTTGGGCCCCTGCACCCACATGAGAGACCCGGAAGAAGCTCCTGGCTCCTGGCTTCAGATCGGCGCAGCTTTGGCCATTGAGGCCATCTGGGGAGTGAACCATCGGACGGAAGACCTCTCTCTGCCTCTCCTCTCTGTGTAACTCTGACCTTCAAATAAATAAATAAATCTTTTAAAAACAATAAAAAGAAATGGAAGAGACAGCAAATCTCAAAATGAGTTCAACAAATGGATTACGGACTTCTCAAAATGTAATGTGGGGATTTTGAATTTTTAGATGTCACTAAAGCTGAGTCTTAGATAACTGATGCTGGAGATAAAGGAAAGGAAAACTTTTCTGTTAATTCAACCAGCTCACAGATACGTGGCTACACTGGGCAAGGCTATGAGAGGGATCCAGGATGAGACTCACACTGGAATCAGTCGATTCAGCCAAGCAGACTGCCCCCACCTTCTAGTCCAGGAAGGACCTTGCTAGAACAAAAGGCAAAGGAACGGAGACTCAGCCTGGACTTCTGCCTGGCCTCTGAGCTGGGATGTGGATTCCAGTTCCCAGACTGGGACGAACGCCATCGCTGCTCCCTGTTCCCAGGCCTCTGGCCATACGCTAAGTGGCCCCAGCAGCTTATCCGAGCCTGCAACCTGCGGATGGCAGGTCACGGGACTACCAAACCTTTCTGTAGACCTGCACATCTCCTGTGGTCCCGTGTCTCTGGAGAACCCTGACCAAGGCAGGCTGTCACAGAGCAGAGACCAGAATCACTGAGCTTCTTCCTCAGTGGCAGGGGCATGGGGTGGAGGATGTGGCTGCGTGTGCCTTCAGCCTGCTGTGTGCACAGCCACACATCGCCGACTGCCCCTTGCTCCTCACTTAAGAAGGGAAGGGTGGGACCACGTCAGCCGTTATGCTATCCTTATATAAACAGGTATGGGAACGATCGGGGAATATGAAAAAGAAGAAGGAGACATCTCCACCCCAAGAAGATTCAGCTTCTCACACGTGCTGGACTGTAGTCAGCAACTTTGTTCTTTGAGGAACCTCTTTATTCTAGAACCTCTTTCTTCTCTCTTTCTCCTAGAAAGAGTACTTTGAAAACCAATTCGGTTTTAGCATCTCCAGGAGGCTGTTTCCGTCTGATGTCAGAGCTGTGAAGTGGGCACAGGGATGGAGAACGGGGGCCCGGCTGGGATGCTCTCTCTGCCGACAGGCCATCTGCATGGGACTTGCACACGGGGCCAGCCCAGAGTGAGGGTCTGGCTAGGCCAAGTCAGCCCTTAGGATGTGGCAGTCCAAACACAACTGCTGCCTGTAATCAAACTTTTTCTGCACCCCAAATTAACGAGTGTCTTTAACGTCATAATGGTGCCAATGGAAGAATCAATGGAAGGCAGTACTTCCTCACTGATCATTCAGGCTTGGGGCCTCCAGCTGCAGCAGCATGGAGAAGCTGAGACCTCTGCGGCCTCCTGTGGACAGGGGAGGAGAGGGGGGCAAACTCTGGAGGGTGCGAAAGGATCCTAGAAGCCCTTTCTGCTGGCAGCGATGCCCAGGGCTCCTTGGTTCTCTGGCACCGCTCTTTTACAGGGCTGTTCGGCCAATGATGAAGGCTGAGGAGGACTCACTCTGCCTCGCTAGGGCGCTTGGTGCAGGAGAAAGTAGTTGCCGATGTTCAAGGAGAAGATCGTGCCCACAGCGTAGCCCAGCTGCACCCTCGGCCACATCAGATCTGACGTCTCAGCTCACCAGTGCCTTAAAACAGAGTGGGATAAGCTGTACGATTCAGCTGAGTTCCCAATGAATCTCAAACTGAACAGTTTTTTAATTTAAGTAATCCATACAACATTAATTCTAGCAAGTTTCTGAAAAATCTCATGGTCAGAACGTGATCATAGGAAAAGGCTGCTTATCTGGTTGCTCACTGATCTTTTTTTTACAATGTCTGTAGTGTGATTAGTTTTGGTCCTTTTGATTCTGAAGTGTTGTGTTCTTGTAATTCATAATCTGAACAGAGTCTCTCTGTGAGTAGCTAGAGTGAAAATCTGCAAGAAATTCAAATCCGATCCCAAATCCTCCTGCTTTCTGCTTTTAGCAATTAATTCTCATCTTGATAGTGGTCTTCTAGCCAGTTTCCTGCTTCAAATGTGTCAGTCCCGTTACAAGAGGATTCAACCTTATGAAAATATTTCAGAAAGAAGGGGTAGAAGAGGGGTCCAAAATAAACGCACAACCACTAATAATTACAGGAAATATATATACATATATATATATTTCAAAACCTGCACTTGCAAAATTTCATTTTGGAAAGAAAAGCCTATCAAAGCATATCATTTTAATTATACTTCTATTACCAGGGGACTATGAAAGTGTATATTAAATTAATGAAATGGATTGCTTGGGTTCCACAGTGGTTATTAGCAGGAAGAGCTCCCAGTTTTCATATTATGTACATCACTAACTTTAATTGCATTAGGCTGAGCTGGGAGAGCTATTTTTAGGAAATATTTCATCCACAAAACAATTTCTGTTGGCTGTCTGCCTACTACAGCTCCAGGACTGAGGTTTCTCTCATGAACGTTCACTTATTATTTCTGTCAGTCATGCTTTACACATACTACCTTATTAACACGAAGGAAAATGACACTGGTTCTCAACACCATCGGCTGAGGCTCCCAGGTGGACGTGGTGAAGCAGGCGCACCAACACAGGGTGACAGGTGCACATGTGTGCAGGACCTGAACATGCACATGTGCGTCTCACATACCAGCACATACCTGGGATTCCTGAACACGGTGACACTGCCCACAGAACCCACAGCAGGAAACTTCCATGCAGCAAAAACGAAATCACAGAGTGAATGACTTCTCAGCCATTTGTTTCTCGCAACTGAGGTTCCTGGGTGCAGCCTCCACTTGCAGTCAGGCTCTGTGACAGTGAGGAGTGTTCCATTAATGGTGCAATGATTCGGGTTAGGTGTCTATTAGAATCTAGGAACCACAATGGTGCAAGATGGTCTAGAAATCATATGCTCCAAGGCTCCCACTTCATGAGTACGTCCATTGTGATTGATCAACCTAGTTTTGAGAAGTAACATTTGTCTGCCTGTTGAAACTGAAGATCAGCATAGCGTCACAGCGACACATGGTCCACTAGAACCACATCTGTCTACACACTCAGAACACAGCTAGGATAATGCGGAGCACTGTTTATCATCAATAAACAAAGAGGAATATCCTGTATGCCTGTTAATAATGATGAATATTTTTTAAAAATAAGGTGTAGCCATGCCATAAAATATCATGTAGTATTTTTTTGAAAAATAAAATTCAGATGTCATTAAAAGGGTTCCAATGTTTAATTGAAGAAAGCAGTTAACAGTATACCATAAAAATGTTACTCATTTTTTGCAAAATATGCTATACAATGCAATATATAAAGTATGCAGTATACCGATATACTTGAATTTCACATACATAGAATTTACATCTGTACCTCTAGACATAGCTTACATGTATATGAAATAGATTTTCTAGGTGTTGCATATATTATATGTATACACACATATGCATCCACACTTAATCAACTTTAAGTAAGATTAAATTATAAACTCATAAATTGTAAATGGAGATGGGTATGAGTCCCACATTTAAAAATTTTTGGGACATGCTCAAGCTGACTTGCCCCAAATGGTGGAGTTAGAAATGTGCCAGGGGATTCCAATCCAATCCCATCAAGGTGGCATGTACCAATGCCATCTCACTAGTCCAAGTGATCAATTTCAGATCACAATTGATCACACTGAAAGGTCTAAGAGTCAAAAGGATCACATAAACAAGACTAGTGTCTGCTAATACTAACTGACAGAATCAAAAAGGGAGAGAACAATCCAACATGGGAAGCAGGATACACAGCAAACTCATAGAATGGCAGATGTCCTAAACAACACTCTGGCCTCAGAATCAGCCCTTAAGGCATTCAGATCTGGCTCAAGAGCCCATGAGAGTATTTCAGGCATGGAAAGCCAAAACACTCTGGCAAAAAAGGAAAAAAAAAAAAAAAGAAGACCCAAATGAAAGATCTCTGCAAGTGAGATCCCAGTAGAAAGAACGGGGCCATCAAAGAAGGAGGTACCTTTCTCTGAAAGGAGGAGAGAGCTTCCACTTTGACTATGACCTTGTCTAAATAAGATCGAAGTCAGCAAACTCAAAAGGCTTCCACAACCTTGGCAAGTCATGACTAGAGCCTAGAAAGATTACTGACGCCATAAACAAGAGTGTCAGATTATTAAGTCAATAACAGTAGTCACTGTGCACTTACTCCTCATGTAGGATCTCTGTCCTTAATGTGTTATTCAATGTGAATTAATGCTATAACTAGTACTCAAACAGCATTTTATACTTCATGTTCTGTGTGGGTGTAAACTGATGAAATCTTTAATTAATATATACTAAATTGATCTTCTGTATATAAAGATAATTGAAAATGAATCTTTTATTTTTTTTTGACAGGCAGAGTGGACAGTGAGAGAGAGAGACAGATAGAAAAGTCTTCCTTTTCCATTGGTTCACTCCCCAATGGCCACTACGGCCAGCGTGCTATAGCCAGTGCGCTGCACCGATCCGAAGCCAGGAGCCAGATGCTTCTCCTGGTCTCCCATGCAGGTGCAGGCCCAAGGACTTGGGCCATCCTCCACTGCCCTCCTGGGACACAGCTGAGAGCTGGCCTGGAAGAGGGGCAACAGCGACAGAATCCAGTGCCCTGACCAGGACAAGAACCCGGTGTGCCGGCACCGCAGGAGGAGGATTAACCTATTGAGCCAAGGCGCCGGCCCTGAAAATGAATCTTGATGTGAATGGAATGCGAAAGGGAGCGGGAGATGGGAGGGCTGCGGGTGGGAGGGAAGTTATGGGAGAGGAAAAGCCATTGTAATCCATAAACTGTACTTTGGAAATTTATATTTATTAAATAAAAGTTAAAAATAATAATAGATTGATGCAAAAATAAATAAATAAATAAAGTTTTATTGGAACACAGTGTACCCATCATTTTCTCAGCTGGCCATGGCTGACTGCACGCTATGATGGCAATCTCAACAGGTAGCCCGATAAAACAGAAAACATTTATCATTGAGATCTTTCCAGAAAAAACTGACAACATGTGAGGCAGAGAGAAAGGGCTCAGAGATTTCGAGCTGGGGACCCAGAGGTTCTAGTTAGGCCAGGGACTGGAATGGAGCTGAGAACTCGGACATGACTTGGTGTGTCCTAGGAACTGGCGTGGGACATTCACAGGAAGTGGAAAGAGTGGAGAGAAACCCCGGGAAGGCAGCACCTGCACACTCCAGGTGGGGGAAAGGTAACACGGCCTCCAGCAAGTGGTGGCTTCCACATAGCTGTTAGGAAATGAGTGGCAGCACCAGGGCCTAGGGCGGGGAGAGGGACATGCCTGGTGCCTGGGGCGTGGTGGTGGGCGGGGGGGGGGGAGGAGACACCGAGGCAGCTGTGGAAGGAGGCAGAGCCTGATGGAAATGACCCTGGGCCTTGTGCAGCCCCGTCTCAGCTTCCTGGGTGTGACTGCACTTGTCTCCAGCCTCGCTCTCCTTGCCACTCCCACATTGATCTCTCCACCAGGTTGCCACAAAACTACCAGCCACCACCAGCAGTGAGCCAGGAAGCTGCACAGAAGATCCGCGACTGTCACCATGCCCTGTAGTCAACACTCTGGCTTCTCCTGGCCCTCACCATGGCAGGACCAAGGCCTTCCACACTGTGTACAGCTCATACCTGCCACACCAGACTGCCCAGACTCGTCCTGGGCCCTGGCTTCCTTGCACAGCACTGAGCACAGGGTCTCTTTCTGAATCTCTCCTGGTGAGAGTCATGTGACACAACGCTGGTGTCTGGACGGACAGGGGCAGCCCTCCGCCCTCCAGTCTCTGGCACACACCAGTGTCTGTCTCGCACCCCTGCGTGCCCTAAGCACACATCTGCGTTGCTCTCCTATTTCTAGGTCCATTTGCTTCCTTCTTCCCTTCAATGGCACTAGAAGGGGTGCATTTTGACAGATTCACCTCTGGACCAGGGGCAGCCCCCTTGGAGCCATCTTCAAACCTGGAGTAGAAGGACTGAGACTTGCAACCCAAGGGGTTTCATCCCCACGCCCTCGCCCTGACACACACACATTGAGAGCCCTGAGCAAACACCAGCTTCCAACAGTACCAATCCTGTCCCTGAAGTGAGAGCCCCAGACTCCCTCGAGTGTCATTTTCAAAGCAGACTGAGAAGGAAGGAATGGGGCACCAGGTTTTCCTGGCCCTTGTATCCACACACCAGTGTGCACCTCGGCTCAGACCTCTGGGAGGGACTGCAGCACCCCCATCGGCTCACGGGGAAGCAGCAGTCGTCCGAGTGACCCCAGCATGCAGGGTGCAGTGTGAGGAGACAAGTGGCTGCAGTGTAGGAGTTGTAGGCTGCTAGTTTCTCAGCTAAGTAGGCCTTTATGTAAGTACAACTCAGTTTTAAAAGTTTATTTATCCATTTTGAAAGTCAGAGTTATGGGGCGGGGGGAGACACACACACACAAAGAGAGAGAGAGAGAGAGATCTTCCATCCATGGGTTTACTCCCCGGAGGGCTGCAACAGCCAGCACTGGGCCAGGCCAAAGCCAGGAGCTGGGAGCTTCCTCCGGGTCTCCCACATGGGTGTCAGGGGACCAAAACATTTGGGCCATCCTCTGCTCTTCTTCCCAGGTTGGAAGTAGAGCAGCTGGGACACGAACCAGCACCCAAATGGGATGTTGAAGTTGCAGGCAGTGGCTTCACCTGCTATGCCACAATACCGGCCTCCTATATGCAACTGTGAATATCTGTTTGCATGAAAAACAGTTTGATCCTAGTATACACACTCTGTGGGTCTCACATTGATGGCATCACACTCTGGTTTTGTTCACCTTTCACGCACCCTTGACGGGTGGTTTTGTAATGGGTGTTCAGCTCTGTAAACGTCAGGGCCAGGTTCAGCAGGGAACCTGCATCACTGTAAGACTGCAGGTGATCTTGCCTTAAAGGTGCCTGACTTAGGCTTTTGTTGTGTTATGTTTCCATACAACACTGATTTTCTCCAAGCAAAAGCAATCTAATTGTTCTGTCTCGTAAAGCAAGCCCATTACAGCCACGTGGTGTCTTCCGCGAGTAAGAATGGGAGGAGGTGCCACGTGCCAGGCTTTGTGTCAGAATCTGAAGGGGGGCGGGAGGAGACCCCTTCTCCTGCCACACCCTCCTCCTGGATGTCCTCTGAGGCCTGCAACGTGCAGAGATGTCCCCGTCTGGGGGTCGACCTCCGAGCTTTGGGCATGCCTGTCAGGCATTGCTCGTTCCCTCCCCACCCCACACTGTAACTCTGTTTTACTCTCGGAGCTGTACATTGCAGTGGCCCTTTTGTGTCCCCAGGGATGATTCCAGGAGCCCCACGGATCCAAAACCCAGGGATGCCCAAGTCCTTCCTACAATTTAGTGTAGCATCTGCATAGAACCTACACAGATCCTCCTGTGTACCTTAAATGGGTGTCATGCTTAATACAATGTGAATGCTATGCAAATAATTGTTATATGATATTCCGTAAAGGGAACTAATGACAAGTAAAAAATATCTGGACATCTTCAGTACGTAGAGAAGTTTTTAAAGAACACTTTCGATGCTCTCTTGGCTGTACCCATGGCTGTAGAACCCATGGCTGCCCGGCAGGCTGACTGCGAAACTCACCAAGGTGCTTCCTCACGTGAGTGAGGAGGGGCTCCGTGAAGGTGTGAGCTGCTGTTTTTCATCCACAATAGGACCTTTGCTAATGTCCACAGCAGGAAGGCAAACAACCAACGCTTGGTGCACCAATCAGCAGTGAGCCAGATCTGGAAGGAAGAGTTGGAACAGTAGACACACCCGTAGACGTGCTAATACTCACTATTCCTGAATGCAGAGTGAAGTTTTACATCTTTCAGTACCCAGCTTGCAAAGCGCTTTCATATCCATTATCTTATTGGATTCTATCAATAGCCCTAGGTGAGCGCAACCAGACAGACTTAGGAATGATGTGGGACTTGTCCTAGGTTCTCAGCTAAGAGGTGACAACGCCCACGATCTCCTTATTTCTACTGCACTGCAGCTGCCATGACAAAGGGAGGTTTTGTCCCTTGTCTGCACCAAAGGTCTTTGTGAACTCTGGCAGGTCGCTGCACCACAATAATGTCAAATAACACCATCTTGTAAATCTACTAAAACCTCAATTCCTTTTTTTGATTAATTCTTTATTTTAGAGCGAGAGACAAAGAGAGCTCTCATCCACTGGTTTACTTCCAAAATGCCCATGATGGCTGGGACTGAGTCCACGGGACGCTGGCACCCAGGGTCTCCCAGTGGAGACGGGGACCCAATGACTTGAGCCATCACCACTGCCTCCCAGGGGCTGTGTGGGCAGGAGGCTGGAGTCAGGAGCCGTGGGGGTGGACATCCAGCCAGGGGCTGTGTGGGCAGGAGGCTGGAGTCAGGAGCCGTGGGGGTGGACATCCAGCCAGGGGCTGCGTGGGCAGGAGGCTGGAGTCAGGAGCCGTGGGGGTGGACATCCAGCACAGCCACTCCAATATGAGGCCACACCAGGCCACACGCCGGTCCCGAATCTTGGTTTCAGAGGAGTTCTTTTCGCTTTTGCTGTTGCTGTTGATAAACGCAGTGTTATTGTACCAAACTGTTTTGCACGGAACAGCACTCATCCTACATCAATCAAAAGTCTAGTTATATTTAAATATAAAAGTGATTTGCACTTGAGCCGATTAATGCGCAGATAAAACATTGTAAATGGATGCATTTTCGTTTCTCAGCTGTCTAGACATTCTATCGTTACAGGATGATCGCACTTGACTAAATCTGCAGAAAGCACGCATTGAGCTGGTACTGTCAGTGCTTCCTTGAGCACACACAAAGCTCATCCTAGCCAGTGCAACCTGCACATTCAACCCTATGGTCCAGCTTGGACTCTTGAGAGAGCGGGCGTCAGAGTCAGCATGATTCTCAAACGCAGTGTTGAAATTCCTGGAAAGCTACTACATAACTTGAAAAGGGAAGCACTTTTAGGACCAACTCATAAAATTCAGAAAATATTCTTGTATTTTGAGACACGAACACACATCCTTCTCTCCTTGCACTTACTCAGGGTTGTTGATTGACTATGTGATGCACACACACACAGCTCATTCTCAGCTAGAACTTCCGCTTCCCCATGGGAAGCCCCTCACAAATCTGCCTCTGTCCCCACCCCCTGGTTACTGAGCAGATTTCTCTAAATCCCCCCTTTCCCTTCCAGACCCTGACAGCAAGTCACTAAACTGTCCAGCAGCAGCTGTGTGGGTTTTGCATAATTAATTATTTATGCCAAGGCAGACACAGTAATTAACATCCAGATGAATATGATATTCTGATCAGAAATACTTTGCATTTGAGCCATCCCTCAAGCAAGGAACTGTCAGCACGGCACTGTTTGACAGAGTGGGGCCTGCCAAAATCCTCGCAGACATCTGCTCTCTAACAAAAAGCACAGATTCTCAAAGCAGCGAGTCCCCCCAGCCACGGGTGTCAGCAGGCGGGAGGAGCTGATTACCTTTTCACAAATTCTGGTCAATTCTGTCTGCTTCCAAGAACATCGCTCAGCATCTCGCAGAAGGGCTGGCTCGTAAGTGGAAAGTCGCTGTTTCCACGAGCGCAGGCCGACACAGGACCCTCTTCTGCTCTCTTCAGATGTGTGAGTGGAAGTGTTATTCAGTTACTTTTCATCCTCTCTCCCACGGCTGGGAAACCAATAGTGCTGTGAATTATTCTTCACAACCAAGCAGTTACTTGACATCAAATTACATTGCCACTTGATGGGAAATGGAAACGCACCAGCCATATGCAGACTTACAGGGTTTTCTGGAAATAGCAGAGAAGCGGCGCCAACCGGCAGCTAGACCACGCCCTGTGAGCTGGTAATACAGGGCCTCCGTGGAGGACACACGTGCCCTGGTCAGCTCCCCGTTCAAAGCAGAGTAGATGTTGCCAAGAAAAATAATTACTGCCCCGGGCTGGAGATCATGACTAATAGGACTAGATGGATTGGATCATTTATAATCCAATTAATTATTGTAGGAAATATGGCTTAGGAATCAGAAGACACAGATAAATGATAGGTTTCCAGATCTTACGTCCGCTTTTACTTGGGACCGTCTTCGTCATCTATAAAATGGAAGCAGCTGAGGTGTCTAGAGACAGTGTTCATGAAAGCCTGTGGTCCAGTTTCTAAAATCAAATGGCTCTGATAGTGCCAGACTGTGTCCAAAGCATAGATTATTTTGAGGGACATGGATACATTTTCTTTTTACCTTGTGGTATCATCTTACTCATTTTTGAGTTTGTTATATTTAGCAAAAAAAAAACAAAAAAAAAAAGAAAGCATGCCCAGGTAAATTTGAATTTTTTTTAACAAATTTATGTCTCATACATATTTGGGAAACATGTTTAATTTAGTTATTGCTTATCCGAAATTCAAACTCAACTGACCATCTGTGTTTAACCTGTATTCATTCTGTATTCATCAACTTTTTGGCTTAAATAAAATATTACTGGGGCCGGCACTGTGGCATTGCAGGGGAAACCACCAGCTATGATGCCAACATCCTATATGGGCTCAGGTTAGAATCCTGGCTGCTCCATTTCCCATTCAGTTCCCTGCTAA
This sequence comes from Lepus europaeus, assembly GCF_033115175.1. Classification (NCBI taxonomy): domain Eukaryota; kingdom Metazoa; phylum Chordata; class Mammalia; order Lagomorpha; family Leporidae; genus Lepus; species Lepus europaeus. The sequence goes on from NC_084839.1 coordinate 5,086,224, forward strand.
TGCAGCATAAGATCTCTCAAGTGCTTGGGCCCCTGCCCCCATGTGGGAGGCAGAAGAAGCTCCTGGCTCCTGGCTTTGGATCAGCCCGGCCCCAGTCATTGCAGCTCTTTGGAGAGTAACATGCTGATGGACGATTTCTCTCTCTCTGTCTCTCCCTCTGTGTGTAACTCTGCCTTTCAAATAAATGAGTAAATCTTTAAATATATATATTATCTGACACACATGGTGGAGCCTTGCTCCCACCCAAGCACAGTGTAGCAGATGTGGGGTCTTTACACAAACACATATTTAGGCATACTTCCTCCATTTGACTTTCACAGCCCACAGAACTCTCCCCCTGTGTTGTTTTGGCTGATTTCTGTGTGCGGCTGATAGTGAGGTTATTCAGACGGAAGTAGGGGGAACAGGCCAGGGAATGGGTGAGGAGACATCTTATACTTTATCGAAACCTGGATGCACCTTTTCCTTTTGTATGCTGCTGGTTAAATAGTACTAATTAGCACTACTGCTCCCTAGAGCGATGTTCTGAGGGTTATGACATGTGTGATGCCCCAGATTGCTCTTAAACTTGAAGATGGTAAAGTCTATTCCAGAGACCCCTCCTCGTAGGCCAAAATTCAAGAGCAAACCAATTGAATAAGAAAGCAAAGAGAGAAGCCAACAATTCCAATGTTGCCAAAGTTAAAAGTTAAGTAAATCTTAATAGCCAAGCATCTTTTCCTAAAAAGAAAAACAGATGATTAATGACAGGGAAGAAAACGTTTTACTCAAAAAAGTGGGCATGAGATGTTGGTATGTGTGGAGCTAGAAGGCAGGGGTGACAGAAGATCCACTCATCTCAGACCAGACAAACCTGCTTCATCATCCTGTTAGTGCTGCTACCGGGCAACAGGAAGTGAGTGGACGATGAGGTACACACTGGGAGTACGACAGAGCCCCAGGAGCTGGCCAGTAAAGATCTACGGGGAAGATGCTCACACTTAGGCTCAGGGTCCACTGATCTTTGCAGATTGGTCACGAATCACACTGCAGGGAGGAAAAGAGCAAAGAGCACCTTGTGGGGAACAATCAAGAAGTCCCCGATAACCACGCTCATCACGCTGGGACGGGGGACTGTCCCTGGCTGGGAGAGCCTCTCCGGGAGGCCTTCCCTGGCTTGACTCTCATCGCTGTGGAGTGACACAGCAGCAAGCCTGTTTGACGCCTAAGAAATGTGTCATCCACGGTGATCCTGGAGTCACTGCGGTCAGAACAGGGTCAGGAAGGTGTCATCCAAATCCCAGCCCGTACCCTGTGGACTTACACACATTGTTACATCCTTGTGGATTTCGGTTTTCTTCCTTTGTTGAATTAGCTCATTTATGATGATTTCACTGGTCCACTGCTTCTCCGGAGCTCCAAACCCCTCCCACAGCCTCTGAAATCCCAGTTGTAACTATTCACTATTCCAGAGTTGGGGCCCAACAGCTGAGCTGCTGGAGCTCACTACTCTCCGCCTGCTTGAAGAAGGCAGTTTCTGACCCCAAAGTGTCCAAAGGTCAGTGGGCGGGATGTGGGGCAGGCCCCTCAGGCAGGTGCTGCCAACCACTGGCTAGGGGTGCAGCAGAGGTTTGTGCCTTTGACTGAGCGGTTGGCCCAGATGCACCTGCGTTCTCTTCCAAATCTGAGAGTGGGACTAGCATATCTGGTTGGTTGGTGGCTGCGGCAACTCTTTAAACAGGCTTTGTCTTGGTTCCCCCCATGGACTCCCTGATCAAGTTCTTCCCCTAAACTCCGATTTCTGAATAATTGCTCCATAATCTCTCACTCCTCATTCCCAATCTCCTGGTGCTGAACCTGCTGGGAGTGAGAGCCAGTCTGTCACAGAAAGGGGTCATGGCTGTCAGCAGTCACCGAGTCCACCCTAAGTGCACCAGATTCCGCCAGACTGGCACTGCTCCTGGTGGAATCATGCCCCACAGGAAGAGGGGGCTGGTGGGAAGGCTGTGAAGATGCGAGTGCTGGCTTTTCACCTGGCTCTGCCACGGACCAGCTACAAGACCTAAGGACCACAGCTTTCCTCTGCCACGCCTCTGGGTGCCTGTGACACAAAAATGCATCACCACTCTTTGCTCACCGGGTCAACGCTTGTTAACTAAGCCAAGCCCACGTTCAGCGGCTTTGCCCTCTTCTCTGTGCCTCTTTTATTCTCTGGTTCCACTTTGGAAGACCTGGATGAGCCCTGCCACTCACCATCAACCCGTGTGGCGCTGACACAGATGGACACCCTGCCCAACTTCCCTCATTCAGACTTTGTCAACATCACTGAAATCCCGGTAAACAAACCAGAGAGTAAATCGAGTAGAGAGATTTCCGTCTCATCATCTTCTCCCACTTCTGATGCTGTGCGGGAATATGACTCCTTTAGTGCTGCACTCTGGCCCCAGATGCAAGCATCCCCTAGAAGCCTCAGAGTTACTCCTTTCTTCTAAAACGGAGCCCTGCCAAAGCAGGTGCACCTGGGAACCAACACACCTTCCCTTCTCAGTTCTCAGCTTTTGCCTCTGCTAAGTGTTCATCCCCTCCCCTCAGTGAATCCACCGTATTATTGAAGTTATGTATCAGTGCCTCTTTCTGCAAATGAATTTGTTTTTCACTGGAGAAATTCAGTCGTCATTTTTAGTCAATCAAATGTGTCAAACAATGAATTGCAAATACTAAAAATAAACTTCAGGAGTGGGTGTTGTGGCATGGTGGTTAAGCTGCAGTTGGGGTGCCTGCATCCCCTATTGGAGTGTCCATTCAACTGTTGGCAGGTATCTGGGGAATAAAATAGCATATGGAAGAGATCTCTCTCTCTCTCTCTCTCTCTCTCTCTCTCTTTCTGTGTGTGTGCATGTGTGTCTGTGTGTCTGTGTCATTCTTCCTTTCAAATAGATAAAAATATTTCAAAAACACTATTCAAATGCTTTCTTCATTCACACAACATTTTTGTAAGTTATTTTGAGAACCCTCCAACAAAGTAGACAGTCACCCATGAGGCACAGTGCAAAAAACCTAAGTGGATAATTGAGTGGTGATGAAAGGGTTATGAATTTTCGAGTCTCTCATCTGGTGTATTCACAGAGCATTGCTTTGCATACTAATTCAGGGATATAATCTACTAAGCCCACGTCTGAGGCCAAAACCTGTGATTTGGGAAACATGTGATTAATCCTCTCACATGCAAATAAACACATGTGCAGTCACGGGAGCTGTGTCTGGCAGCACTGGGGCTGGCCTTGGAGTGCAAGGAGCTCCACCCATCGACGTGCAGCTCTCCGGGAAGCATCTCCGCTGGCTGAGCCTTGGATCTGGTGAGGCAGAATCCGGAATGAGATGCTCAGCTGTGATCTTCACTGAAGTGGCGTTCTGCATCTCCTTGCAAACTGCGAGACAGTTTTTGATATCCATGCCCTGTGGCCACAGAAAGAGCACGTGATTCCTAGCAATTGTGGCCTGTTCGGTGATTTGGACAGGGCCATTATCCAACAAAATCCAAATTTAGGAACTTAGAAAATTTTTTTTATTGACACTAAATATACTCAATATGATGTGGTCGGTAGTTCACAAACCTAGTAGTTGGCAATCACCTGCACACTTTGTTCACCTTACAAACCTAGGATCTTGAGGACCAACCTCCTTCCTACTTCTGCATGACCCTGATGCACTGAGTGATCTTGGAAAATGGTAAACCTGTAGAAAATGCTAAATCAATGAGTAATAAAGTACCGCACTTGTGTGATGCTGTGCAGTCTGAGCAAGTAAATGTGTCCTCTTTATCCTCCTAATTATGTATTTCAATTGCATTGACATGTTTCTCTAATTGGAACATATTCTAACTGGTTTGTATAAGACAATCTAAACCTTAATATCTAAACTTGAACATGAGACTAGAATGTACACTCTTATTCTGTTGGGAGGGAAAGGTTTTGCTTCAGGAAATAAAAGAGAGATATTAATTACAGATAATCAAGGACAGCTATGAGGGGAGAAATTCATACAAATTGATCGTGCATCACTTTCAATAGGCAAATGCAGTAACATGATGCTAACAACCTCATCTATGCCACCTCACTTATTTTCCTCTGATCAGGAGGAGAAGCTGAGATCAGAGAAGCTGAGCAGCTTACCCAAAGTTGAACAGTTGGTAAGTAGACCCAGGACTGTAGTCACAGAGTGGCTTTAAAGTCCACCTGCTTTGCAGGTCAAGTTCATTTGGATCTGTTGACTAGCCCAGTTTGAAGAGCATCATACAAGCAAAGCATCTCATTTATTGACTTACACACAAGTACTCCATAAGGGTTTGCTATTTGCTAAGCATTATTCATTCACCATGAATATACAGAATTAGGAAGGAAAGAATGTGACCCTCAGGATCCTAAATTTGTGAAGAAGTCAAGTGTACTTACCATTCTGTGCAGTTATGAACTGTTGACCTCTGGGTCCTCAGACGAAATATCCATTCCAAAAGCATGTCAGTTATCTTTGCTATATTTTGAACAGTATGGTGAATCACTAATTCATTTTACATTTTTATTTCTACCTTGATCATCAAAATTAGCCAAAAGTTTTATGGAATGAACAAAGAAGCATGCAAGGAATTCAGAGAAACCCAAGGTCAGCAGTCTTTGCATCTACTGGAATGCACTACTGGTACAACACAAGTGCAAGTGCACCCATGTATTCCACACATGCTGCTAATGGCAGAGTCCATGCAGGGAAGAGAAGTGGGTGTCAGGTATATATAGTAATATTTTCCTAAGTGGTATATAATGGCAGTATTTTTCTAAGTGGTATTATTGGCTCCAGAAGGCCTTAAATATAGGGGGGGGGGGTTGGGTGGCATTGGGTCCTCATTTTGGATGCACACCTTGTAGTTCTAGCTTGGCTGGGGAGATAGGAAGTCTCTGTTTTATTGATGTGTTTTTATAAATTATGTGTGTGTATATTTATGTATGTATATTTTAAGGCATTCCTTCTAAGTCATCAACTGTTTCATAAAATGAAAGAATCAATGAGGGAGTGAATAAAGATAAAGTTTATAACATTGTCTTCCACATGACAATAGGTCACAATATCTAGGAGTTCATATGTTAGTCAAAAAATCGGAAATAGTGTGAAAATAACTAAATTCAATCTAGCTGGCAAGTCACCTGAACAGGATAAATATGCTGAAATAATATAAAAAAGAGCAAAGGAGACAGTCAGCAGATAGCGTGATTGAGCTGCCTGTGTGCACCCAGCACCAAGTGCAGGCTTGTCCTTAGAAGCTGGTTCTGCCCTCACTCATGAATCCAGGAACACACAGCAGAGTGGGAAATCTCTAAACACTTTCATTAAGTGTACAAATGGTAATAAAAGCAGCTTCTTAATTATGGATTAGTTACCATTTAATTAAATGTGTTCCAGTTAACAACAAATATACTTTTTAGCACAACGTTGATTCATTTATTCCTTTATCTTCTAAATATTTTTTGGCTGGGGCCGGCGCCATGGCTCACTTGGTTAATCCTCTGCCTGCAACGCTGGCATCCCATATGGGGCCGGGTTCTAGTCCTGGTTGCTCCTCTTCCAGTCTAGCTCTCTGCTATGGCCCAGGAAGGCAGTAGAAGATGGCCCAAGTCCTTGGGCCCCTGCACCTGCATGGGAGACCAGGAAGAAGCACCTGGCTCCTGGCTTTAGATTGGCATAGCGCTGGCCATAGTGGCCATTTGGGGAGTAAACCAACGGAAGGAAGACTTTTCTCTCTGTCTCTCTCTTTAACTGTCTAACTCTATCTGTCAAATAAAAAAAAATATTTTTTGGCCACCACCTGGGTACCAAGACCTTATTAGGGCATGAGGTGACAGAAGGAAGATGAACAGGCTCATCCCTCACAAGTGTCTGAGTCAAGTACAGAGGCCGGATAAACATAAAGAACTTAGAACCCAGAATGGCAGGTGCGGTAAGAGAGGTATGTGCCCAGACAAGGCCACGGGCACATCAAGGAGGCACCACTCACTGGGCTGAGGATGGAAGGCAGAAACTCCCAAGAGAAAGTCTTGTTGAAGTTGTCTTTTGAAAATAGAACAGGACTTTATCACGTAGAGAGGGAAGAACAAGGGGTCTGTGGAGTCCACCAGCTCTAAATGGCAGCAGTGAATTTCTAAAATGTTAGGAAATGTGGAATGTGCAGAAAATGCGGAACAAATGAAGATGTGCCAAAGACAGCCTTGAAAAGGTAAAAGCTAGTGACCCAGATTGGGATGATACTTCATATCCCATCAGAGATGTTTTATCAAACCAAGTGATGAGGACCATCAGGGGACCCTAAGCAGAGAAGTAGCGGAAGATGTCTACCAGAACCTGTAGGGAGACAGACTGCACAGGAAAGGTGTTAAACAAAGCAGGGGGAGCTGTTTTTAGAACAACGAGTGGGGTTGGAGATTTAGCCCTGAGAAAGGAGTGCCGCGAGGAAGGAACAGAAGGAAGTGGCCACCCTGGAACATGGGAGCAAGCGGGGCGAGGGAAGCACAGCACCACCACTGATTTCAGGGTAGTGAGGCTCACCTGCCAAGCATGGGTCCTCCCCAAGACACAGAATCTGAGACCAACAAGTACACACAAGGAGTTTACCGTGCAGTGGGATCCAGAGCACCCATGGAAGGAGAAGAGGAAGTCAGGTTAGGAGGAGCAAAAAGGCAGCCTCATGGCCCAGTCCAGTGTGTCCTGTGTGAGGACCTGGCCTCCAGGTCCTAGAGCCCTGCCTCAGCCATCCACAGGTGAGAGCTGCTCAAAGAGTGTGTGCAGTTAGAGATAAAACAGCAGATATTCACTAGGACACAAGGAATTCAAGATGTTTGCCCACCAGGATAACAGAAGATATCCTTCAGATATTAACAATTAGATGATGAAATGAAAATCCAGTGAAAAATCAGATGATATAATTGTTAACATCTCCTCCAAAGCATGCCATATAAGCAATGGTGGGCGGGGGGGAATCTAATAAATTAGCAGAAAAAGATTCAATAACTTCATTTAGGGTACTCAAAGAATGGAAATTCCATTTCCAATTATATTTATATACAGAAGATCGATTCAGTATATAATTAGTAAAGATCTCATCAGTTTGTACCCACACAGAAACACAAAGTGTAAAAATACTGTTTCAGTACTAGTTATAGCATCACTGCACATTAGACAACACATTAAGGACAGATCCCACATGGGATGTAAGTACACAGTGACTCCTGTTGCTGACTTAACAATTTGACACTCCTGTTCATGGCGTCAGTAATCTCCCTAGGCTCTAGTCATGAGTTACCAGGGCTATGGAAGCCTTTAGAGTTCGCTGACTTTGATCTTATTCCGATAGGGTCATAGTCAAAGTGGAAGTTCTCTCCTCCCTTCAGAGAAAGGTACCTCCTTCTTTGATGGCCCCATTCTTTCCACTGGGATCTCACTTGCAGAGATCTTTCATTTGGGTCTTCTTCTTTTTTTACTTTTCCATGGTGTCTTGGCTTTCCATGCCTACAATACTCTCATGGGCTCTTCAGCCAGATCTGAATGCCTTAAGGGCTGATTCTGAGGCCAGAGTGCTGTTTAGGACATCTGCCATTCTATGAGTCTGCTGTGTATCCTGCTTCCCATGTTGGATTGTTCTCTCCCTTTTTTATTCTATCAGTTAGTATTAGCAGACACTTGTCTTGTTTGTGTGATCCCTTTGACTCTTAGACCTATCAGAGCCATCGAATGTGAACTGAAATTGATCCCTTGGACTAGTGAGATGGCATTGGTACATGCCACCTTGATGGGATTGTATTGGAATCCCCTGGCACATTTCTAACTCCACCATTTGGGGCAAGTCCGATTGAGCATGTCCCAAATTGTACATCTCCTCCCTCTCTTTTTCCATTCTTATATTTAACAGGGATCACTTTTCAGTTAAAATTTAAACACCTAGGAATAATTGTGTGTTAATTACAGAGTTCAACCACTAGTACTAGAACGACAACAACAACAACAAATACTAAAGATAATTGGAAATAAAAAAAAAAACTGGTGTTAAATTGGAAATGGCATAGAAAATTAATTAATTTTTTAAAAAAAATATTATGTGGGATCTCTGTCTTTAATGTGCTGTACACTGTTATTTAGTGCTATAACTAGTACTCCAACAGTATTTTTTTCACTTTGTGTTGCTATATGGAGGAAACTGTTGAAATCTTTACCTAATATATACTAAACTGATCTTCTGTATATAAAGAGAATTGAAAATGAATCTTGAAGTGAATGGAAGGGGAGAGGGAGCGGGAAAGGGGAGGGTTAAGGTGGGAGGGAAGTTATGGGAGGGAGGAAGCCATTGTAACCCATAAGCTGTACTTTGGAAATTTATATTCATTAAATAAAAGTTTAATAAATGAAAAAAAAAAGAATGGAAATTCCAGAAAATGCTAACAATAAGATGAAAGAGTAGAAGCACAAGAAACTTTCCTAGAAGAGAAGAGCCTGCCTGATCAGACCAACAGTGCCCTGTCATTGGCCAGCATGGCGCCTTGTCAGACTGACAGTGTTCTGTCATTGGCCAGCACAGCCCTTTGTCAGACTGACTGCGCCCTGTTACTGGCCAGCAGGACTGAAGGAGAAGGACCCCACCCCCAGGAACGCCCACATCATACAATGTCTCAACACCAGGGGAAGAAATAAAAACCCTTAAGATGATGATTTACTTCTTTTTTTCTTTTCTTTTTTTTTTAACAGGCAGAGTAAGTGAGAGAGAGAGACAGAGAGAAAGGTCTTCCTTCTGTTGGTTCACTCCCCCAAATGGCCACCACAGCCACCACGCTGCGCTGATCTGAAGCCAGGAGCCAGACGCCTCTTCCCCTTCTCCCATGCGGGTGCAGGGCCCAAGCACTTGGGCCATCCTCCACTGCCCTCCTGGGCCACAGCAGACTGGAAGAGGAGCAGCCACTACTGAACCGGTGCCCCAACCAGGACTAGAACCCAGGGTACCAGCGCTGCAGGCAGAGGATTAGCCTAGTGAGCCATGGTCCCGGCCAATGATTTACTTCTAAGGAAGAAAAATGTGTTGTACAGGAAAGAAAAGGATGTGTATGTGCACGAGATAATGAACTGCAAGTAGCACTTCCACAATTTGAGTACCATAAACATTCTTGATTTAGCAGGTACTTGTGGTATATCACATTAAAGGAAGGGAAAATGGGATAATGGTAACAAAACTTCCAACATCTGTGGTAGGAAGTCTTGATCCTCCTGGGAAACACGGACAGCCAGAGGCATTTTCTTAAGGAAAATCTGTATGTGGCTATGGGTGTGTATGTTAAAAAATAATCTTTTTTAAAAAAACTTTTATTTAGTAAATATAAATTTCCAAAGTACAGCTTATGGATTACAATGGCTCCCCCCCATAACTTCCCTCCCACCTGCACCCCTCCCATCTCCCGTTCCCTCTCCCATTCCATTCACATCAAGATTCATTTTCAATTATCTTTACATACAGAAGATCGATTTAGTATATATTAAATAAAGATGTCATCAGTTTGCACCCACACAGAACATAAAGTGTAAAATACTGTTTCAGTACTAGTTATAGCATTAGTTCACATTGGACAACACATTAAGGACAGAGATCCTACATGAAGATTAAGTACACAGTGACTCCTGTTGTTGACTTAACAATTTGATACTCTTGTTTAAGGCATCAGTAATCACCCTAGGCTCTTGTCATGAGTTGCCAACGCTATGGAAGCCTTTTGAGTTCGCCAACTTCAATCTTATTTTGACAAGGTCATAGTCAAAGAGGAAGTTCTCTCCTCCCTTCAGAGAAAGGTACCTCCTTCTTTGATGGCCCGTTCTTTCTACTGGGATCTCACTCACAGAGATCTTTCATTTGGGTCTTCATTTTGTTTTTGCCAGAGTGTCTTGGCTTTCCATGCCTACAATACTCTCATGGGCTCTTGAGCCAGATCTGAATGCCTTAAGGGCTGATTCTGAGGCCAGAGTGCTGTTTAGGACATCTACCATTCTATGAGTCTGCTGTGTATCCTGCTTCCCATGTTGGATTGTTCTCTCCCTTTTTGATTCTATCAGTTAGTATTAGCAGACACTAGTCTTGTTTGTGTGATCCCTTTGACTCTTAGACCTATCAGAGCCATCGAATGTGAACTGAAATTGATCACTTGGACTAGTGAGATGGCATTGGTACATGCAGCCTTGATGGGATTGTATTGGAATCCCCTGATATTTACTCTATAGAATACTATACAGCATATAATGATAATTGAAAATGAATCTTGATGTGAATGGAATGGGAGAGGGAGCGGGAGATGGGAGGGGTGTGAGTGGGAGGGAAATTATGGGGGGGAAAGCCATTGTAATCCATAAACTGTACTTTGGAAACTTAAATTTACTAAATAAAAGTTTAAAAAAAAAAAGAATACTTATACAGCAGTCAAAAACAATGAAATCCGGTCATTTGCAAAAAAATGGAGGAATCTGGAAAACATCATGCTGATTGAATTAAGCAAGTCCCAAAGGGACAAATATCATATGTTCTCCCTGATCAGTGACAACTAACCAAGTATAAAAAAGGAAACCTGTTGAAGTGAAATGGACACTATGAGAAACAGTGACTTGATCAGCCCTTGTCTCGACTGTTGATGTACAATTTAATACTTTATCCCTTTTAGTTCTAGTTAATACTATTGGTTGAACTCTGTAATTAACACACAATTATTCTTAGGTGTTTAAATTTAACTGAAAAGTCATCCCTGTTAAATATAAGAGTTGGAATAAGAGGGGGAGGAGATGTACAATTTGGGACATGCTCAGACTTGCCCCAAATGGTGGAGTTAGAAAAAATAATCTTTACCAGCTCCTAAGAGTTCTGCCACAGTTAGGCTGTGGAGAATAGTCAAGGTATTGGGAATGATTGGGGCTGTGGATATGGGTGGAATAACTGCGGTGATTACAAATCGTAGGAGGGAACTATGATAAAAGACAGCGACCAGATGGGACCCCTACACACACTCCAAACAATTGTGTCCTCTCCCAATCCCCAGAAACTGACAAAGATACCTCATCTGGCAAAAGACAGGATTCGGGGTAGGGTCTTGAAGGAGAAGCTCATCCTGGATGATCTGGACTGGCTAAAATGGCTAAAATTCCATCCCACATCTCCTCTAAGGAACTGGCCCAGAGGGTGGGTACAAAGGCACAAAGTACAGCAAGATGCCACACAAACCCTGAGGCTTCCATTCAGCAAAGCTGAAATACTCACTTTCCCTCGTTTTCAGCTACAGGGATTGAAGAGGTGGTTACAGAAAACACTGGAACCCGTGCAGCTGTGAGCACTTTGCAGCATCGAGCTACAGGAGCCAGACCAGGCAGGGGGAAAAGCTCGAGTTAGACACACAGGCAGGCGCTGGTGACTTTCATCAATAATGCTTTGGAGTGACAGGTGGAAGTGAACAAAGCACGGATGGGAAGTGAACGTAAGAGGTAGTGGTGTCAAATGATGGTTAACAGCTCAGAATCAGCCATACAGAGGACAGAGTGGGGTAGAAGACGCCAAAGTCAGAAGCAAGCAATTAAATACTACTCTCTAATCTCACAGTGGGAGAACTGTGTAGAGTGGGCAGGAGGAGCCCGGACAAGAACGACACTTGGACTTGAGCCCCTGGCCCCTCCACTTGCCAGCTCTAGACCATCTCAGCCTCTTCACCCAGCTCCAGATTCTGCTCCATTCTCTTCTGGATATCGAGGACAATAATGGTTTCCCACAGGGTCATTAAACTTATTAAATGAAATGATGTACGAAACACGCCTTGGCAGGATGCCCACAGCATGACGAATCTTAGTACTCCTAAGAGTTATTACTCTTGCTATTATTGTGCTCATTTTCATTGTTATTAGTTTTATGTCTGAGTTTAAAAAGGGCAGAAATACTCTGTATAAATGAACATTAAATGCAAAAGACTCAGACCAAAGGCAGTGGGTACTACAGATTCTGTAATTCTGGAAGATGGCAGAACCATCTGATAATCCAGTGCAGGCAACAGAGAAAATACTTTTATAATATAGCACTAGGAATCCACTCATAAAACATAAAATTGAGTGTGTGCTTTCTCCCTGAGGAAACGGGAAAATGTGTTACCATTATTGTGACAGGAGACCCATTTCTTAATGAGGATGTGCATCACAGAGGACTCGGCGTTTCACAAGGAGCCCAGCTTGCTGTGATGGCTGTATGATTTCTGCCTACAGAACTTCTCCATGCTGTAGAGATATTGTCTCAGGGAAGACAGCTGTATTTGCCAGGGGATAGGGCTGAAATATTTAGGTACTTACAAGAAGTGAATAGAAAGAAATTGGCCAGGGCAGGTATTTAACTCACGATGCAGATGCTGATGGAGACACCCACGTCCCATGTCACAATACTTGGGTTCAAGTTCAGGCTCCACTCCAGACTCCAGCTCCCTGCTAATGTGTACCCAGGGAGGCAGCAGGTGATTCTTAAGTAACTGGGTCCCAGCCACTGACGTGAGAGATTTAATTCAGATCCCAGCTCATGACTTCTAGCTGTCCCGGCCCTGGCTTTTCTATATTTCTGGAGAATGAATCAGTGGATGGGAGCTTGCTCTTTTTCTGCTAGCATCTATGTCTACCATTCTAACAAATAAATAAATAAAATTTTTAGAAAGACATTGGTTTTTCTTATATGAAAATTGCTGGACATTCTCAGAGGTAGATTTCAACACTGGGTACATAAACACACACTACTGGTCTCTGAATTCCTGGTAATTGTTACCTTGGGATAAAAGGAGGCATAAGAAAGACATGTCAAAGAGTTCAAAAATCTAATGAGCTGTCACGTAAGTGACAGTGATTACGTCTAGGTACTGCTTTAGGCAGAAGAACCACAAAGAATTGGGAGCAAGCTCTCCAAAGGAGGGAGACAAGGACTTCCCACACATTTATAGGTTTTTGGGAGGAGATGAGACACTATAGGAATCCTGGTACTGGAGCACATTTGGTCTTGTAGTGGCCCATTGAGCCTGGCTCAATTGGCACCAATGTGGCTGACACCAGTCTCCAGGTGTAACCCTTGACCATTCAGTCATTGGTCTTGGAATTCCGCCAACGATTGCATTTTCAGCAAGACTCTCTCCTTGTCTTATGGGACAATTTGAGCATTCATTGAGAGAAATTATGTGAAGCCACTTCATTATGTGTTGTGGAAGTGGTGATAATCACTCATGTCACCTACAGTGGCTTTGCCAGAGTGATCTGAGGCAAATCAGTGGCATGAAGCGAGGAGCCAGAGCCCGTTCCAGCCCTCCAGCCACACTGTGGCTCATGAAGAGTGCACGTGTGCATGTGTGCTTATGTGTGCTCCTATGTACACACACACACATCAAGTCCCAATTTAGATACTGCTAGGTGATGCACACGATCTGTGGCCGTTTTGTTATAACCCAGTTTACATCACCGACTTGCAGATGTGCTTCCTCGGCCCCTGCTGTCCCACTCTGCTTCCTCGTCTGGTTGCCCCAAGGTGAGGCAGTGATTCCCGGAACCCAGACTCGTGTGACCTCTCTGAACCAGTCAGTGTGAACCAGTCAGCTTAGGAGACAGTGTCACCCAACCCAGTGCAGCTGTGAAGAGAACAGGTGTCTCTATCAGGGGACTTTGTCCACGAGACAGGCAGACTAATAGGCTGTATGTTCCCAAATCATTAATGTCTCATCCCCCGCACTGAGTAGAATTATGTTACAGGCATCTGTACTTATCTATTTCTGCACAACACATGGTATGGATGTCTGCATATAAGAAGAGCTTCATGTTATGATCGTACATACAACTAATACTGGAGAGCACCTTATGGTTGCTCAGGTCAACCTTGTGATGTAGCTCTCTGCATTTTATGATGAAAACAAAGCTTTGCAAAAAATATGAGCATCACATAGGCTGTGAAGTTCTTTATGACTTTCTCAAGTGTTTTAATTAATTTATTTTTATTTATTTAAGAGACAGAGACCAAAAGAATGAGAGAGATTTTTCATCTTCTGGTTCACTTCCCAAATGCCCATAAAATCCAGGGCAAACCGAGAACTCAATCCAGAGCTCCCATGGAGGTGGCAGAGAGCCAAGCACTTGAGCCATTCTGGTGTCTCCCAAGGTGCTAATTAGCAGGAAAATGGAAATCGGAATGGAGCTGAGACTCAAACCTGTGCCCTCTGTTGTGAAAGCAGGATTTGCAAGTGGAATCTTGACTTTTGTGCTAAACATTCACCCCACAAGTGAAGTCCTAACCATCTTTTCCAATTTTTAATCCAAAGTGTTGACCTGTTAAACTTTTTGCTCCAGTGATCCTGTCCTCTGCCCTCTTGAAATTCTGTACAGCTCACAGACACCTGATTTTTAATCACAGTTTAACTGTCCAATTTTCTTTCTGGTACAGACTGAGCCAGAGAAGTGTCTACCTGGAGACCAAGTTTCAAGTTAAAATATTATTTTCTTAGGCCCATCCCATTGGGCTAACATGTGTTAGGTATTTCAGGCACAGATTTCTTTTACAACAACAGAAATCTTTTATACAGGTATTATAAGCCAAACCATTTATCAGAGAAATATTGGGTGAGCAAGAGAACCAGGCTCTGGGTCAAGCTGACAGCCATGATGTCAAAACCCCGTACAGAAATAGCTAGGGAAGCCCAAGTCTGCACCAAAGAGCTGTAAATGCTGCTTTTCATAGAGCTGCATGGTAGCCTCCAGAATGCAATTTTGCTAAAACTGCCAAGGAGCGCTCTCCATGGCCCCAGCACCTTGAGTTCGACATGCATACACATTGACCTTGTGAGGATGAGTGTGATCCCAGGCCTTAGGGCCAGGCCAGCACCCTTGTCACGAGAGGGCTGGGTGGGCTTCCAGACTTGCTATTCTTAGTGGCACAGGCTCCTCTTATCCTCGAGATGCATGTGGCGGGGGATTCACAGACACACGGAAACACCCAGGTATAAATGGCAACACAGGATAAGCACTCTCCAAGGCCTTCTTGTACCTTTAAGGTGAACTCTTTCCCTGGAGGCTCTCGGTTCATCGGTTCATCTTGAAAATAGACAGCCTAAGCCTCACTGGACCCCTGCCTGCCTGAGCCTCACTGGACCCCTGCCTGGATAACGACCAAGGCAGGGACCTATTTTCGTTATTTCAAGAAGTCATTTGGAAGCCACTCAAAAGCTGAGCACACCAAACAAGCAGGCAGCACGCTGTTGGTTTGTTTATTTTATGCTCTTCCCTAGCAGGATATTGATTTGATATGGTTTGTTAACAGATCTTATTCAGAGACTCTGACATGTCGACAGAAGTATTTGCTTCAAAAAAAAAAATCGTAGAAATTTGACTTATCATTTCATGTAAGAGAATGCTTCGTAGGCAAGGCCTGAGCTCCTGCAAGTTATTTACTGAATAAATAAATGCACCATTACGGTTACGGGACGCACAAAGCCTGCTCAGTAAGGGGCAAAGTGAAGAACTGCTCCTCACCCGAGGTTGACCCTGAGTTCATCTGGCCTGAGTGTGGAGGGCCTAGCCAGAAGTTAAGACTCAGTGCCCACGCAGCTTTAAGGTAACAGCCACAGTTATAGGGGAAACAAGCCAGCCTTCCTCTTTCTCTTGTCCCCACAAGGACCCCAACAGACTGGGAAGGATATTCTAGAAGCTACCTCTTGCCTTTCTTTGCTGTGCGTCTCAAGCCAAGGTGTCCCCAGTGCTTTGGTAAAAGATGGGCGCCTCCCTGGCTCTTCCTAAGCAAGAGGGGGCGTGGTGGGGGCATCAGAGCCACTCCTCAGCTCTCCACGTCACCCTCTTCTGGCAAACAGCGGAAAAGCTGCCCCACTGCCAACTTTGGTGCTCCGGGAAGACAGCTGTGCGTAAGGGGTGAAGGGGGCAGGAGGGAGGCAGGAGGAAGCAGAGCCCTCTGCACTCTGGTCACGAGGGGAGGGGACGCTCCTTTTCAGTCCTAAGACTTTAGAGCAGGGCTTTACTTGTCTCCTTCCTCTTCAGCTGCAAACACCTGGAGGTGTCATTAAGGCTGCAGTTCACCAAAGATTTTTTTTTTTTTTTTGGACAGGCAGAGTTAGACAGTGAGAGAGAGAGACAGAGAGAAAGCTCTTCCTTCCGTTGGTTCACCCCCTCAAATAGCCGCTACGGCTGGAACTGCACCGATCCGAAGCCAGGAGCCAGGTGCTTCCTCCTGGTCTCTCCTGCAGATGCGGGGCCCAAGGACTTGGGCCATTCTCCACTGCACTCCCAGGCCACAGCAGAGAGCTGGACTGGAAGAGGAGCAACCGGGACAGAATCCGGCACCCCAACCAGGACTAGAACCCAGGGTGCTGGCACTGCAGGAGGAGGATTAGCCTAGTGAGCCGCGGTGCTGGCCAAAAGCAAAGATTTAAATCCTTTTAAAGATTCAACCTCTGACTACCCCAGGAAGGAAGGGACATTTCTAAAGCATCTTCCTCGGCCAGATGGAGCAATTGTTTTTTTTCTCCTTCATCATAGCCTTAAGAGGGTTTTCCAAAGAGACGAGTGGAGAGAGATCACGACTCCCCCTTCCTACCAAAACATAAAAAAACAGCTGGTCCCCGCATTTCAGAGGGTTCCTAGCTGAAGGAACATCTCAGAAGCATCTGGAAAAAGTCCCTGCCTGTTGAGGCCGGCGCCGCGGCTCACTAGGCTAATCCTCCGCCTTGCGGCGCCAGCACACCGGGTTCTAGTCCCGGTCGGGGCACTGATCCTGTCCCGGGTGCCCCTCTTCCAGGCCAGCTCTCTGCTGTGGCCAGGGAGTGCAGTGGAGGATGGCCCAAGCCCTTGGGCCCTGCACCCCATGGGAGACCAGGAGAAGCCCCTGGCTCCTGCCATCGGATCAGCGCGGTGTGCTGGCCACAGCGCGCCTACCGCGGCGGCCATTGGAGGGTGAACCAACGGCAAAAGGAAGACCTTTCTCTCTGTCTCTCTCTCACTGTCCACTCTGCCTGTCAAAAAAAAAAAAAAAAAAAAGTCCCTGCTTGTTGCAAATGAGAAGATCAAGACAGAAGAAGAGTAACCTTCCCCGTGCTAGAGTAGGATCAAGTGGAGTGGTCTGTGTGTGTGTGATTCTGCAAGAGACGCCCTGAATGTTCCAGAACCAGCATGCAAGCTGAGGTGAGGGTCAGCCTGTGTAAAAAAGATAAACAGCTCTTGAAATTTTAAAGATTTACTGGAAAAAAAATGGAGCAGTCCACTGAGCCACAGAGGCTTTGGCATCATTAATCTGAAATGGACCCACATGACAGTGGAACCCCAGTCTATCAGATCACAAAAACAGCCCCTCCTTTCCTTTCTACCCTACAACCTTGGGTCAACAGTACCTGGACTCTTGGGTCGATCTGAGACTCGACTTAAAGTTATATAGCTTTCAATGAATAAAACATAAAATAATTTATAAAATTTACTGTTTTAAGATGCACTTGTATGGACAAAAATATTTCAAATACGAAATCTTTGAGGGAATGAGCTCACATCTTGCTGGAAGGCTCAGAGCACTCTCCTAAACCAACATTGGCCTTGTACGTATCCACCAATCAAGGGAGGAGGGACAAAGAGTCCAAATGAAGAATTTGGGATCAAAAAACATGCCGGTTGAAACTACCATGCCGAGAGCAACGTGAGCACAGTCGGCAAAGCCTCTGGGAGCCTCCCAGGTCTGCCCCGCTGCTGCACTGCCACAGTCTGTGTGACAAACCTGCTTGTTTTAAGCCACAAACTGCTGGCAAATTCAGGCAATGTTGATGCTGGTTTACTCTCCATTCTAGGTCCTCACCTGATCCCAACTTGTCGATCACAATTCACAGAAAAATGCAAGTTTACAACTTTGTCAGATGCTGGCGTTGTGGCACAACAGGTTGGGTTACAGCCTGTAATGCCAACAACACATTATCAGAGCACAGGTTCTAATCTCAGCTGCTCCACTTCTGATCCAGCTCCCTGCTACTGTGCTGGGAATGCAGCATAAGATGGTCCAAGTGCTTGAGCCTCTGCCAACCACATGAGAGGCCAGGATGGAGTTTCTGGCTCCTGGCTTCAGCCTAGCCCAGCCTTAGTCACTGCAGGGGGAGTAAACCAGTAGATGGAAGACATTCTTTCTCTCTCTCGCTCGCTCACTCGCTCCCTCTCCTTCTCTCTCTGTAACACTGCTTTCCTTTCAAATAAATAATATAAATCATTTAAAAATTGTCAAAACAGATTTCATTATTAGATAAAGTTACTGTTATAGTTTATTGATCTCTTACTAGAATGTTTAGGTCAAAATAAATTAGTATTTGATTTCTGAGTTAAATCTGGCCAGAGAAGGTATTATAGTTTTTAGAGCACAGATTAAAAATCACAGTATTTTTGGGAAAGAAAAATCTGGGTTATACTTTATGACCAAAATAAAACCAAAAAAACAAAAAACTTCATAATGAAATCTTGCTGTGAATTGTTATAACTGAAATCGAACACAGCAAGCTAAAGGGAAAAGAATTCTCAATTCTCACACAATTCTGGAAAACAGATTTAAGCAAAAATAGCAAAAAAAAAAAAAAAGGAACATACTTTCCAATAGTGGTCTGACATTATATTAGTTTTATTTTTTGAAATCTTCAAGATTTGGAGAAATTTCTATCATTAATTTCATGCCAAAACTGATGTCAAAATACTGGTGCCCTGCCATCCGAGGGCCACCTGGTGGTAGAATCAGATCTCAAGGACAAGACAAGGAGAATGTGTTTCCAAGCCACACAGCCCCAGGGCAAGAAAAGACTTTTGATGGTGGCCATGCTGAGACCAGAAGCTGTGGTGCCATGTGGAAGCGCACGCCTCACTCCAGTTCCCTTGTAGTAAACAGCCAAAGGCATGCTCCCCACCTGTGGCTAATTATAACTTCAGCAGTTGCATGCAGGCATAAGGTATTTATTTACGAACTGTGCTTTCAAAAATGCTAACTAAATGCAGTATTTGTGTTTCTTGATGTCTCTCTGAAGCAAATGCAAAGCAGAAGGGAAGGGAGGGAGGAAGGAAGGAAAGAAGGAAGGAAGGAAGGAAGGAAGGAAGGAAGGAAGGAAGGAAGGAAGGAAGGAAGGAGGGAGGGGGAGAGGAGGAGGGAAGGGGAGGAGGGAGGGAGGGAAGGAGAGAGGGAGGGAGGGAAGGGGGCATGGGGGAGAGTAAAGATCTCTGTTTTAATGCTGAGGAAACACTCTTCTTGTCCTTTTGTTCCTATCTGCATCTGTGTGGTGCCTGTAACTGTGTGTGTCTGAGGGAAGTGACATTTCGTGTGCTGCTTTCTGTGCCACCACACATGGTCTATTGTAAGATCCCCTCAAAGATCCCCGTCACTTCTGCAGCACTCCATTGCCTTTCTCTCCGTGTTCTTTAGCGCACTGACGTGGTTTTTCTTTGTGGTCGCCAGTGCCGAGGTGCTCCAGGAGGGGACGTAAAGGCAAAAGCAGGGACTGGCAGCAGCATATTGCACCTGCTCTGGGCTGGCCTGTGGCGAAGTGGGTTAAGCCACCACCTGTGATGCCAGCATCCCGTATGGGTGCCACTAGCTGCTCGCTTCTGACCCAGCTCACTGCTATAGTTCCTGGGAAAGCAGTGGAAGATGGCCCAAGTGCTTGGGCCCCTGCACCCACGTAGGAGACCTGGAACAAGTTCCTGGCTCCTGGATTCTGGCTTCATCCTGCCCCAGCTCAGTTCTGACCATTTTGGGGAGTGAATCAGCAAATGGAAGATCTCTCTTTCTCTCTCTCTCTCTCTGTGTAACTCTGCCTTTCAAATAAATAATATTTTTTAGAAAGGAATATCAGCTCTTCCTTTATCAATAAAATAACCAAAAAAGAAAAAAATCTAATAAATAAAATCAGAAATGAAAGAAGAGACATTACAATAGATGTCTCAAAAATAAAAAGGGTCATAAGGGACTATGATGAACAACTATACACAGCAAATTAAATAACCTAGAATAAATTAATAAATCCCTAGAAACATATAATTCACCAGGCCTGGACTCAGGTAAAAACTCACAGGGCCAGCATTTAGTGCAGTGCGTGAGGTACCACTCGGGATGCCTGCATCCATATTGGAGTGCATGAGTTCAAGTCCTGACTCCACCTCCAGTTCTGCCTGGGAGGCATCAGGTGATGCTTCCAGGGGTTGGGCCTCTGCAACCCACGTAAGGGCCCTGGATGGAGTTCCTGGCTCCTGGCTGCAGCTCGGCCCAGTCTTGGCTGTTGCAGGCATTTAGGGAAGTGAACCAGAAGATAGAAGATATCTCCCCCTGCCCCCCCCCCACTTTCTATCTTTCAAGTAAGTTCAAATAAATAAAATAAAAATTTTAAAAGGAAATAGACAAGCCGGCGCCGTGGCTCAATAGGCTAATCCTCCGCCTGCGGTGCTGGCACACCGGGTTCTAGTCCTGGTCAGGGCGCCGGATTCTGTCCTGGTTGCCCCTCTTCCAGTCCAGCTCTCTGCTGTGGCCCAGGAGTGCAGAGGAGGATGGCCCAAGTGCTTGGGCCCTGCACCTGCATGGGAGACCATGAGGAAGCACCTGGCTCCTGGCTTCGGATCAGCGCGATGCGCCACCCACAGCGTGTGGCTGCAGCGGCCATTGGAGGGTGAACCAACGGCAAAAGGAAAGACCTTTCTCTCTGTCTCTCTCTCTTACTGTCCAATCTGACTGTCAAAAAAAAAAAAAATAAAAGGAAATAGACAGCCTGAACAGACCAATCATATGGAAGATGTAAAGGGGCAATCAAAGACGTCATAGCAAAGGGAAGCCAGGACCCGGTGGTTTCACTGCTGATGTCTACGAAACATTCAGTTAAAACCAGTCCTTCTGAAGCTCTTCCAAAAGTACAAGCAGAAGGAATACTTCCCAGCTCATTTTATGAGATGAGCATCACCTGGATACCAAAGCCAGGCAGAGGCACCAGTAGGAATCCATTGTCATAACCAAGTCAATCAATATGATACATCACTTTAAGAGAATGGAATATAAAACCATGATCATCACAACAGATGCAGAACAAGCATTTAGCAAAGCTCAACCTCCATTCGTGACAAAGATTCTCATCAAAATAGATAGTGCAGAAAAAAATCTCAGTGCAACAGTGGTCACTTACGAAAAACGCACAGCAACAGTGGTCCCTTATGAAAAACGCACAGCTAGCATCAGAATGGAGAATGACTGGAAGCAGTTCCTTTAAAGTCTCGGGCAAGAAGAGGACGCCCACTCTCACCTCCTCTAGTCAATACAGCGCTGGAAGTAAGAGCAAATAACCAAGCAAGAAAAATGAAAGACACACAGATCAGAAAGGAAGAAGCAAAATCATCTGTTTGTGGAATTATCTTTGTAAGAGAACCTTATCCTATCATTAAGAAAAACATAACACAGAACCAAAATCCCAAATCACTCCACAAAAATCTGCCAGGACCAATAAGTGAATTCTGTAACTTTGCAGTGTAAAATATCAACATACCATAACTAGTAGCATTTCTGTACCCCAACAGCACAATATCTGAAAAGGAATTCAAGAAAATAATCCCATTTACAATAGTATCAGAAAGAACAATATACTTAAGAATATCTTTAAGCAAGAAAGTAAAATATCTATACAATAAAAACTATAAGATATTGATGAAAGGAATTGAAGACACAAATGTAAGAAAAGACATTAATGTTTGTGAATTGGAAAAAGATTAATTTTGTTAAGTTGTCCATTCCACTCAAAGCAACATATAGCTTCAAGATGATCCTTTCAAAATTCCAAAGACATTGTTTGAAGACATAGAAAAAAATTCAAAAACTTATGTGGAACCACAAGACCCAAAATATCCAAAGCAACCTTGAAAAAAAGCAAAGTTGTAGACGTCAAACTTCTTGATTTTAGATTGTTACAAATCTTTTGTAACCCTCTCCATAACTTTAAAACAATGCCTATTTTCAATTTTTTGTTTCAAATTTACCACATAATGAAAAACTAAAGCAGAAGGGACAGTGTACTTATCCAGATTTTTACATGTTTTCTTGTTTTTTCTTCCTTCTGTGTTTCAAAATTTTTTCATTTGTCCATTCCTCTCTGTTTGACTCCTTTTCTGGAATAGTCCCTTAAATAAATTCTCCTAGTATCTTTCATCCAGAATGTCAGGATTTCCCCTATTTTATTGAAGAATATTTTTTGAATCTAGTTTGGCAGTACTTTTATTCCAGCATCTGAAAAATATTGTAGATTGTGCTTCTGGCCTCCACGGATTTGGAAAATAAATCTTCTGTCATTCAAACTGACTTCTCCCTGAAAGAAAGGGCTACTTCAGTCTTGTTTCACTCCAAGATTTGCCTTGTCTTTGCTTCCAGAATTTGACCACCAGATGCTTTGGTGTGAGTTGTTCTTGGAAGTTCATTGAGCCTCTTGCATCTGTAGGTTCGTGTCTTCTGCCAAAGCCATAAGTTTTTCAATCATTATTTTTTCTGGCAACTTTTCATGCCATCCCTCTTTCTCTTCTTCCTTGGCTCTGAAGACATAAATGTTATAACATCGGCAATTTTTTTCAATCTATTGTTGTTGTTGTTGTTCTTGACCCGTTGGATAACTCCTCTGGTTCTATCTTCACGCTCACTTATTCTTCTCTGTGGCCATTCTGTTGTTGGTTTCATGCATCGAGAGTTTTAACTTTATTTTAAGCTGTTACATTTTTCACTTTAAAATTCCTCTCCGTTCTTCTTTATATTGGCTATTTCCTCGCAGAGGAAGGAAATGTGCACATGTTTCAAGCATGTTCATAATTACTCATAGGAAGGCTTTTATTATGTCTGCTTTAAACTATTTGTCAGATAAGCTTAACTCCTATGACATCTTGACGCTGGCATCGGTTTTCTGTCTAGTTTCATACAATTCGACATTTTTCAGGTTCTGATGTACTGAGTGATTTTTTTTCCATTGAAAATTTTTTGGCATTACATAATGAAACTGGATCCTATTTAAAATGATTTTCTTTGCTGCTTCATTCTGAGGTCGTTTGGCACAGGGGTGGGGAAGGAGCAATGTCTCATGACTGCACTGCAGGCGTAGGCGCCAAGACCCTATGCTCTACCTCCACCTGTCCCCAAGAAGTGGTTGGCTCTTCAGGACTGCTGACTCCAGGTGGCAATCCTGCCTCTCACTAGGTCTTTGCTGATACATCCTTGGCTTGGAAGGGTAGGACTGCCCTGTTACTTATTCACACATGGCGGGGAGAGAGACAGTCTCATTAGAGATCTGGTCTCCCCTAGGCTTCTTGTGACATCACCCCAGAAGGCAGGGGAGGGCTACCTCATGACTGACGAGTGGGTCTGGAACTATCTGCAGATAGCACAGTGAGGAAGGGGGATAGAGGTACAGCCTGGTGAGTAAAATTTCAGCTCCCTGTTTGGTCTTCTCTGACATCACCATGGAAGCTGATTCCTGGGCTACAACAAAATACTGAGGCTAGGGGCTTTATGTAGAAAAGAGGCTTATTTACTTCACACTTTCAGAGACTGAAAGTACCAAATCTCAGGGCATCCCGTATGTTCAGACTCTTGTGTGGGGTCCTTCGGTGGCATCACAACGTGGCAAAGCAGCAGAAGGACATGGCCCTGGGCAGATGGCCGAGTGCACGGGGCCCCCTCCCTGCATCTCAGTCAGCTACTACAATAACCAAGTCTGTCCACCGGGGCCGCATCAACCCCTTCTGAAGATGGCGCCCCCAGGGAGCCAACTGTGTCCGTTAGACCTGACCTCTGGAAGGCTCCATACTGCTTCTCCACTGCCACAGAGGCTCCAGCCTCCAGCACAGGAGCCTCTGTGGGGAGAACCCCTTCCTAACCATGGCAGGCGCTGAGGTTAGGAAAGGTGGGCGCCTCACTCCACCTTGCTGGTGGCAGTGAAGACCCGGCCATGGCAGCTCCCGGTGTTGGAGGCAGAGCGTTTACCGCCTGAGAGGGTCTCTGTCTCTGCGGTGCCTGTCTCTTCATTCTCCCGGTAAAGAGAGGGGGCTTGTTGGGGCTTTTGCATCTGTGTTTGATTGATGCTTCTCAGCTGCTAGATGCTCGAGTCCAACTGTGGGAAAACTCAGGCCAAAAGGAGACTCTCACCAGCGCCCACCCTGGGTCCTGAAGACTCTGCCGGCGCCCACCCTGGGTCCTGAAGACTCTCACCAGCGCCCACCCTGGGTCCTGAAGACTCTGCCGGCGCCCACCCTGGGTCCTGAAGACTCTCGCCGGCACCCACCCTGGGTCCTGAAGACTCTGCCGGCGCCCACCCTGGGTCCTGAAGACTCTCGCCGGCGCCCACCCTGGGTCCTGAAGACTCTGCCGGTGCCCACCCTGGGTCCTGAAGACTCTGCCGGCGCCCACCCTGGGTCCTGAAGACTCTGCCGGCGCCCACCCTGGGTCCTGAAGACTCTCGCCGGCGCCCACCCTTAGCTCTGCACCTTACACTCATGCTTTCTTGAGGCACCAGGTCCGCAGATCTTAGTGACACTCAGCAGGAGGAAGAGGGAAAAGTTTATCTTCTTTATTTTTACAGACACAGAATCCCTTTTTTATTTTTTAAACTCAAAAGAATTTGATCTAGGAACTGATAAATTATCCCTTTTGATTACTTAATGTCATACTATTATTGTGTTTTTATCAATAAAACTATTCAGGTACTACAACTGATCACCAGCCCTTATAGATACAGTGAATAATTCCACCATAATTTCTTGAGAAAAATGCTATTTTGTTAATATACTTTTTTAATACATTAAATGTAATATAAAAATTCATAATAGAATAAAATAATATCTCATTTTGCTCTCAGCAGTATGATCTCAACATGTTTTCCAAGTCTGCTTTCAAAGATTTTTCTTGGATTTCTCTTGGAAAATTAAACAAAGTCTGAGATCCAGAGAATGCAATGACTACCCCCCACCCTGGCCCCAAATCCACTCAATTATTCAGTAGAAGTCACAATCCATAGAGCTGACCGGGGCTCTCTGCTTTATTAACACTGAATTTCGTGTTAGATGAAATGTAAAATATCTCGCACAAAAACGCCAAGAAAAAGGAATGTAGAAGAAAATGATGAGTCACCCCTCACTACCAACCATTCAGACGCTCACAGAAATTTTTATAATAACTAAATTTTTAAACGACTAAAACATTTTTAAATGATACAATAGTGCTAACATCTCACAATCTAATTTGCCTAAACCAACAAGAAATTTTAAAATAGAAAAGCAACATAAAATTAACCCTTTATACTGAATATGATCTATGAGAAGTCCTTTCATTTGCTTCTGTTTTCTCTTGGGAGAAGCCAATTGGACATTTTTCTATTTCTTTACTTATTTGCTGTTGGGAGTGTAACAGTATCAGATTCCAAGAAAGCAACATGACAGTACGCACCTGTCTTGAACAGATAATTGCAGCTCTAGGAATCTAGCCTAAGAAGATATTCATGAATTTGTGATGCTTTTTACATAGATTGAACTCTCTGCTACAGTGTTAGTTATGTCCTGGTAGATTCAACTGAACCTCTCTTTTCAGGTCCAGGTGAAGCCCTAGCAAGTGCCAAGTACACCCCATCCTGGAGCTGAGTTCTTGTAACTCCCGGCTCAGGCTGCTTCCTGAGCGTCTGGCTCTGGGGTTGGCCTGGTGATTTTGCAAATACACACTCTCAGAAGAATTTTCTCCACTCCAGACAGGGAATGTGCATGCAACTGTGCTGTTTGTGTCCCACTGGGGACCGCACACTCCAGAGCAGAAGACGTGGCTAAGCACTCTGCCTTTCCTGTTTGCCGTCTCCACCACATTGCGCCAGATCTGCTGGGCAAGCATCCGTGCTTGTAACGGGACTCAGAGGATGCGGCACCAGTTCCAGTTAACTTCAGTCTCTGCAGCGTCAGGTCTGTATTTTTGTCCTCTTCTCTCTAAGCGGTCATGCAGTTTGGGACCTCAGTTCCTCCTTCGCGCTTTCCTTAGTTTCTCTCTGGCTTGCTGTTCGACCCAGGCCCTCATCCTCCCAGCTGTAGCCAGCCTCAGCAGGCACATCCTGGGGTCTCCTGCAGCTGTGTTCTAAGCTCCACCCCCAGCGACGTCCCAGCAGCAGAGTGCCTCACCAGACACCCAGAACATCACTTGCTCTTGTCAGTGTTAACTGTCAACCTGATGTCTGCAGAGCTGACCATGTGGAGGTACAGCCACACAATGGTGATGCCTGTTTTTTATTACAGAAGAGTTTTCTGTTTTGCTGAATATTTTAATTTATCTACCTAAGCAGTCTGTGCTCCAATAGGTTACAAAAGGGAATGCCAGTTGAATATTGAGCCTTACTGCCCGTCACACAGTCTGAAGCACTTTGTGGAAAGATTAGCTTTAATGACATCACAACCAGCAAAAAGCTGTTCGCATTGTTTCCATTTGGCAATCGAGAAAACTATGGTATGGGTATGGTTAAGGTAAGTATCAGATCGAAGATCCCACAACAAGGTTAGTATCCTCAGACTCGATCCAAGACTGTTCCGGCTCTAAGCTCTGCATTCTTAAGCCTCCTGGGAATGCTACTCGACATTGGACTTCCTGCTCCATGATTTTTCAAAGCGAGGGCATATGACTCAGGGTGGGAAGACACAGGGAACAAGAGCAAATGCTTGGTGGGGAATGGAATCCACAAATAGGGAAGACAGCCCAGTACTGAAGCAGGGCCATGTCTGTTTTTCCCTGGGCCCTGCAGTGTGTATGCACTCAACAGGAAGCCGGCCTCTAATGATGCATGCAGCCTGGTCCAGGCCCAGTTCAGCCTACTTCCTTGATGTCTGATCCTTTTACACCTGCCATGCCGCACAGGAAAGTCTGTGTCCAGAGCCAGGGCCCTGTGCAGTAGTCAGCACTGGCATGGACAAACCACTCTCCCTTTTCCCTGTCCCCTTTGCCAGCCAGCACGGGACACAGCCTCCAGACAGCAACTCATCACATTGTCTTGTCAAACCAAAGACGCTTCTGGGGTCCTTTCTGAACCTAACTTCCTTTGAGCAGAAATGACAAAGCCTCCATACCCTAAATCATAAAAGAAGCTCCAGGGAGCGGGGACAAATAATGCTTTAATACAAGCGTCCTTTGCAAGAGCTTGCAGCTTGGGTCTGCTCGGAACAGCAGGAGGAAGAATATATGAATATAAAGAAGTGCGGCTGTAGCCTTCAGAAAACATAGCTCGAAGAGTTAATGAGCTGATGTCTGGCTGCCAACGGCCCAGCCTGTTAATTACCCACAAAGCCTGTCCCTCCCCAAAGTCCTCATCCTCTGACGGTTAAAGACAGGTATCCAACTCCACAATCACTCCTTGGTGACAACAGCCTTGCCCGGGAAAAAAAAATCCCAGCTTCAAAGCCATACAGGTTTGAAAGGCCCCTGGATTACCGGGGGCTGCCCCTGTGGGACACAGTGACTGGGGATAGTGAAGAGAGGAGTCCTTTGGTATTCTCTGCAGTGGCTTGGGCTTGCATGCCTCTGCTCGCCCAGGGAGAAATGCAGACTGCTGCGAGGGCTGGAGCAAATCACCCCATGAATATCTTTATACCAGGGCTTGTTTTTGCCTGCTGGGTGCCGGCCACTCAGCAGGGTCTTTACTGCTCCTAGAAGCTGTGGATTAAAAATTCTGCTGAGTGAAGACACTGGCTGCAATTTGAAGCCCCCAAACACCCTCTGGCAATCTGATGTGCTCCACTCATCACATGGAATTGGTGCACAGAAGCCTACTGCAAGGGAGCAGAGGACAGGAGCAGGTCTTCCTGTGGATCTGTTTTGGCTTCCCCATCCAGGCCAGGGCAGAACTATTGTGGGGCTGTCACTCAGCCTTGCAAGTGTGATTCAACTTTCCTTTGGGACAAAGTGACCCCAGTTCTGCCTCTTCACGGAGTAGGCAAGCAATAGTACCCATTCGTTGATAAAGTCATTTACTCAGCAACAAAACTAGCAAGAGCCTACTAGGCACCACACACCACTCCAAGCTTTGGAGACACCTCACTGAGCAATGCTGTCAGGGTAGCCTTGATGCCCTGACCCAACGTAAACCATCTTCTGACTTCAGGAGACAGCCGGTAAGTGGCACACATGATTTTTTTAAAGTTGATTGTCTGGTATATGAAAGTGTTGAGTGTTGGTGCTTCCAGAAAGAGAGGGAGAGCACCAGCAAGTGCAAGAAAGCACAAAGGTAAGGGGACAGGGGGTGTGAGAATGGGAGGGTGCTGATGTCATTGTCTAGACCGGACTCTCCCTTGGACACAGTGACTGAGGACACCCAGAGGCCCAGGGTGCACTGGTGGTAGAGAGGGTGGCGATACCACCCAGACCACGAGACGAACCTGATTCCTGAGGTGTGGAAAGAAACCAAAGATCAAAGCAAAATGCTATCTAGAACAAGGGGAAGGGAGTTTCTCCATCTCCAAACATGCTCCTCCTCACCGAATGGGCTAGGGTCCAGCACCAGGTGAATAAGGCTGTGGCAAGTGGCTGCCTCGCTTTCTCCCTCAGCTTAGGGATAATGCTCACTATTTCAGCATTAAGTATGATGTTCACATCAGGAGTAAAATTATTTCCACATGCATTTCCTGCTTTTATTGAGATGATCATATTTTTATAATGTTTCTTCTATTGAAATTGTGAATTACAAGAACTGAGCTTTGAGTGTTTCATTCTACATTGCATTTGTGGGTAAAACAACTCACTTGACTATTTGCTAATCTTTAATTAGGATTTTTCTCTGTTTGTCTATAGTAGATATTGATGATTAAATATCTTTGTTGTAAAACCTTTCTAAAGATTTTTGTGTCAGATTTGCACTGTCTCCATAGCAGGAACTAGAACAGAGTTTCCCTCCCTCTTCATTTGTTAAAAGACTTTGCCAAGGTTGATATATTTATACTTTAAATCTTTGTTTAAACCTATCACTGAAATTTTTACACTTGAAGTTTCCTTTGTACAAGAGTCTTTGTTTTTAAATAAAAGTTTGATAATTTAATAAGCATAGGGTGATTTGCATTTTGCCTCCTTTAAGTTTTTGCTTTTTAAATATATTAATTCACTTGATATACTTGCTGAGTTTATTAATATAAAGCTGTTTATTTATATTTTTTTGACAGGCAGAGTGGACAGTAGAGGGAGACAGAGAGAAAGGTCTTCCTTTTTGCCATTGGTTCACCCTCCAATGGCCGCTGCAGTAGGCGCAATGCGGCCGGCGCACTGCGCTGTTCCGATAGCAGGAGCCAGGTGCTTCTTCTGGTCTCCCATGGGGTGCAGGGCCCAAGCACTTGGGCCATCCTCCACTGCACTCCCTGGCCACAGTAGAGAGCTGGCCTGGAAGAGGGGCAACCGGGACAGGATCGGTGCCCCGACCGGGACTAGAACCCGGTGTGCCGGCGCCGCAAGGCGGAGGATTAGCCTACTGAGCCACGGTGCCGGCTGTTTATGAAACAGAGTAATTATTCTTTACATTTTAATAGAATACATCATAATTTTCCTTTTCACTCTTGATGATGGTGATTTGTCTTTTCCCTTTTTTTTTTGTTCTTCAGCATTTTTTTTTAATTTTCATTGAACTAACTATGGATTTGTTAATTTTCTCTATCTTTATCCCTGACTGTTTTCTACAGCAATAATCTTTGTATCTTTATTTTCTTCCTTCAACTTCTTTTAAAATTGTTCTTATTTTCCCAGCATCTTTAGAATGAGCACATACATCAACCTCTTTTTCTTTTATTTGCTTTTTTAATTTATTTTTTAGGGAATACAAATTTCATAACTACAACTTTAAGAATAATAAGTTATTATTCCCAACAAACCTGCCCTTCCACCCAACCTCTCATTTCTCTTCCCTCCCTCTTCCCTTCCCAGTCCAATTCTCCATTAAGATTCATTTTCAATTAACTTTGTACACAGAAGACCAACTCTGTACTAAGTGAAGATTTCAACAGTTTTCATACACACACACACATACACACACACAAACTGTTTGGAAACTAGTTTTACAGTTAAATCTCATAATACAACTCATTGAGGACAGAAGTCCTGCATGGGAAGTTAGTGCACAGTGACTCCTGTTGTTAATTTAACAAGTAATACTCTTATGTATGATGTCAGTGACCACCCATGGCTCTTGAAATGAGCTACCTAGGCTATGGAAGCCTTTTGAGTCCACAAACTCCATCAGTATCTAGACAAGGCCATAAGCAAAGTGGAAGTTCACTCCTCTCTTTAGAGAAAAGTACATCCTTCTTTGATGGCCACGTGTTTCCAGTGGGGTCTCATTCACAGAGATCCTTCATGTAGAACATTTTTTGCCACAGTGTCTTGCCTTTCCATGCCTTAAATGCTCTCATGGACTTTTTAGCCAGACCAGGAAGCCTTAACGGCTGATTCCTAGGTTAGAGTGTTACTTAAAGTGATTGTTGTCATTCTATGAGTCTGCTGTGTGCATTGTTTTCCATGTTGGAACATTTTCTCCTTTACAATTCTATTATTATTATTACCAGACACTTGATCCTATTTATGTGGTCTCTTTAACACTTAATATGATCACTTTAACACTTGAGATGGCATTTTTACCTCCCAGCTTAATGGGATTTGGGGGTCCCATGACAAGTTTTTAAATGGTACCCTTAGAAGTAAATCCATAGGAATGTATGCAGAACTATATAACTTTACAGTTACAAACTTCCTCCTCTGTCTCTTATTTCCACTCTTATTTTTTATTGAGATTCATCTTCAACTGACTTAACACTTAATCCTATTTATATGACCAACTTCTAAAGTGTTCTTTCCTAATACAATCACTCCAATTTTGCAGTTGAATGTGGTTCACAGAGATTGAGTTATGTCAAGAATCAGAACAAGAGTTCAATCCCAGCTACCCTCACTTCAAAACCAAAACACTTAAAGAAGTGAACAGTTTCAGAAGTAACAGTGGAATGCTCAAACTAGTGTGGTCAAAAATCAAGAAGCAATACTTATAGGCATGTAACTTTAGGAATCTTGGAGTCTTTATTTCTTTATTGTTTTTATTTGAGAGAAAATGTGTGGGTGTGAGAGAAAGAGAGAGAGAGAGAGAGAGATTGATTCCCCTCACTCTGATTCAATCCCCAAATGTCCATAACAGCCTGGATTGGACCAAGCTGACCCAGGAATTCAACTGAGACCTCTCACATTGGTAGCAGGAACCCCATCTGTTGAGCCATCCTGCTGCCTCCCAGGGTGATGTTATTGGGAATTTGGAGTCAAGACTACAGGCAGTGCCTAACCCAGACATTCTGATGGGGGATGCAGGCATTCTATCCACTAAGCCAAATGCTTGCCCCCACCCCCAACACACATATTTTCTGAAGGATAATACACAAAGACATCATATACAGAAAGAAGAGAGTGACACCCACCTAGAGGCCTTCACAACATCACAGGAGGTGTTGGTCACTAACATTGTGCAAAGTCTACATCAGTTAACACAGCTGGTAGCTAGGTGGGAAAAGGTGGACGCAATGTGATGAGGTTGGAATGGATGGGAGTTTTCCTTCTGAAGAGCAAGATGCAAGGCACAGGAAGGAAAAGGAAAGTTAATACAGGAAAGAACTAAAGCTCACAGCCTCTCACGTGGCCTGGGGCATGTCTTCAGGGAGTAGGTGCATAAATGTGCTTCTCACTCAGGCTGGTTTTCTGCTCTACAGGGTCGAATCCCCTCCCATTTCTGTCTTTTTGGGTTCAAGCTTCAGGGTTTTCAATTTTTTTTTTTTTTTTTTTTTTTGGACAGGCAGAGTGGACAGTAGAGGGAGACAGAGAGAAAGGTCTTCCTTTGCCGTTGGTTCACCCTCCAATGGCTGCTGCGGCCGGCACATCTCGCTGATCCGATGGCAGGAGCCAGGTGCTTCTTCTGGTCTCCCATGGGGTGCAGGGCCCAAGCACTTGGGCCATCCTCCACTGCACTCCCTGGCCACAGCAGAGAGCTGGCCTGGAAGAGGGGCAACTGGGACAGGATTGGTGCCCCGACCGGGACTAGAACCTGGTGTGCCGGCGCCGCAAGGTGGAGGATTAGCCTAGTGAGCCGTGGCGCCGGCTCAAATAATTTCTTAAAATGCCTCAGGGTTCTAATTGTTACAAGGTACAGATTAGGGCCCAGGAGAGGAGAACATCTGGCCCAGGTGCTGTGTAAGGACCGAGAAATCATTTGGTCTGGCCCTGCCATGGCAAATGCAAGCAGGACTCGAAATCTGTAGCAGGTTAATTTT
The DNA here is from genome assembly GCF_033115175.1 of Lepus europaeus. Classification (NCBI taxonomy): domain Eukaryota; kingdom Metazoa; phylum Chordata; class Mammalia; order Lagomorpha; family Leporidae; genus Lepus; species Lepus europaeus. The sequence continues at coordinate 5,118,594 of NC_084839.1, forward strand.
CAAGTTGGTGATTTTGTGTGGCCCACAAACAATGTTACAAATATGCAAACAGCCCTGGGCAGAAAAACACTTCCCCAACCCTGGCATTCAAGCCAATCCTCCATCCCCATCCTGGACCTTGCCTTCACAACCTAGGGTAGCCTTGTCTTAGGATGGATTTGGCTTGAGTTCACTAGGTCAATAAAGCTCCAGGGAGCTTGAGGGAAACTTACCAGTCCTAGGAGAGCAGAGAGTGGAAAAGAAAATCACAAACATTGAGATGAGCTCTCCTGAGATGAATGAGCAAGTCAAGAAAGGTTAACTAAGCAGCCAAAACCCGACATGATGAAGCACACATAAATGGATGTGGTTATTACATGTTCAGGTCTATGTATGCAAATAAGACTTCAAACTTTCTTTTTAGATGCTTTTTCCTTGAGCTTCATGCATACAAAAGAAAATAAATTTCTTTAGTATAAATATCATTTTATTCTTTCTAGATAATCCTTACATATGAAATACAATCTTGAATTTTAACTTCCTGGGAACCTGAGTATATCAAGTTTGTGGTAATGGGATTTTTAAGTTGTAAAGAACACCAGAAGAGTATCCTATCAATCCCCAGTTAGTTTTTCAGAAAACAGATTTATTAAAAATTTCAAAAACTCTCACATCAAGTGAACATGGAACCAGAATTATAGCTCCTTTTTCTTAGTTTAAAACTTTTTCTTTAGATCAAAACTCATTTTTAGGAAACTACCCAATAATGTAATGATAAATTTCTGTTGCAAGGGTACTCTTGCTTCTTTAATGCCTATGCATTATAATTATACCAGCAGACATGATTGACTTCACATAATTTTCCTCTGAGGCTTTCAATGTCAAATAAATGAACAAAAATCAAAAGTCAATGTCAGATTGGAAGGCAATCAGATTCTATAAATAAGATGATAGCCAAACGATACTTCAAGAAAGAATTCTCAAATTATCTACCCATCATGTCTTCTCAGCAATGTTGCTACATGAAAAGCAACTGCATTATGGAGGGAGGTCTGTCTCTCCTATGTCTCTCCTCATCACCAAATTCATAGCCTGGATGTCCAGAGGCGGGACCAGTCACATGAATGAAGACAGTCAGGGGCTTAATGCTGGGAATAGGGGTGGGATGAGGGAATAACATGGTTATCTGCCTAGTGGACATTTCCAAGAGGTAATATTGAAGCAAAAATGTGAGAATAAAATCTCTTAGCAGGTGCAAAGCATGAGCACAAATATGGATAGATGAGATAAGACACTGCAGAGGAAGATTTCTAGAACTTTTAGGAACTAAAGCCGAGAAGCCACAGATTTTTCAGCAGACACAGTCAAAAAAATAAAAGAAAAAACAAAAAAAAAAACCCTCCCTTTCTCTTGAATGCTAGCTACACACATGAGTGTATGAATGTGGTTTATATCTGAACAGTGCACTGTCTCTTTTTTCTCATGCCCCTGGTCTCATGAATAAGAAATTTTGAGATTTCTGAGAGTTTTTAATGAATTAGTAAGTATTTAGTTGATAATTTGCTTAGCCAAAAATACTACAAAGTATGTATTTGTTAAAATCAGCATGCCAACCCTCATTTATCCCCTGAAAAAACCCATATGCCTCATTCATGGAATTATTGGCCATCCTACTTTTAATAACTTTTAGAAGTTATTAGTCTAAATACAAATTCTTTGCTCCCCAAATAAGGAGACTGTGACCCACATAAAACGAATAACTTCCTCAAGTCGCCAGTGAGCCAACTGTTGGTGTGATCCTCTGGCTACAAGGGAGTGTTTTGGACTTCGTGTAGAATTTAGCAGGTGCTCTTAGGAACTTAACATGACATCTTTTAATCTAAGTCCTTTGTTACAAAAAGCCTTCAGATGTTTCTTCTCTGCTTATCAGTTCAGATGCCCAATTCACATGTCAGTTGTTGTATTTTATCCCCAGTTATCCAGCAAGCACTCTCTGGCACATTACCAATGTTAGTAAAATTTTTAATGAATCAATTCTACCAGGCCCCAAGACATCAAGTTAAAAATATCAGAGACTGGAAAGGATTTCTCCATAATCAGTATGCCCTGTAGAATTGCACACTTGCCTGTTTGTTTATAAATGATTCAGTGACCCCAAGAACACTATTCTTACCAAATAAGAAAGCAGAAGTGACAAAAATGGGTTTCACAGCTGACATTGCTGCATAGTGTGCCAAGCCTCCACCTGCAGTGCCATCATCCCATATGGGCAACAGTTCTAGTCCTGGCTGCTCCTCTTTCAATCCAGCTCTCTGCCTGGGAAAGCAGTAGAAAATGGCCCTGGTGCTTGGACCTCTGCACCCATGTGGAAGACCCAGAAGAAGCTCCTGGCTCCTGGCTTCGGATCGGCCCAGCTCCAGCCATTGTGGCCAACTGGGGAGTGAACCAGCTGATGGAAGACCTTTCTCTCTGTCTCTCCCCCTCTCTGTCTGTAACTCTACCTCTCAAATAAATAATAAAATTAAACAGGTCTCTTTTCTATAATTACCTTGGATTTTATCCACTTCAAATTTCATTCTAGGAAAACAAATCTGATACAAGAACATTGAAGGTTATCTGTACCGATCTTTCCAAAACTACCAGGCAGATAGTGAAAAAATGTAGCTGACAAAGATTGAAAAGTCGATGGTGAAATTGGAGAAGACTGAAATGCACCATGATGGTGCTTTTTCTTTTCTTTAGGAATCAAAATTTCTACTAAACAAACAAACAGAAAGCACTGACCATACCACAGAGAAAATACAGCTCCTTAACTCCATGCAGGTGGCAGTCACTCTATTTCATGACACATTTTTCACATTTTACCAGAGCTAAAATTTAGGAGGCATCTTTTAGTTAATGCCAATTTCCAATTCTACTTGATTTTTGCAGGTCATGCTGGATCATAAGAAAGCATACTGTCTGTAAACAAAAGACGGCCGGTTCTCAGCAAAGTGTAGCATTCGTACTCAGGACCCAGGGCAGAGGCCTGCAGGTGGCAGTGTATCCGTGATTGCTTTTGGCAGAGAGCCACTATCTAGAGAAGTGGATAAATCCATGGTTCAATCAAGCTGTCCTAGAGTTTGAATGACCCAAAGAAAACCTAGTCTGAGGAGAAAGAGAGAGTGAAGCTGAGTTCGTGAATGAAAAAAATGCATTATTCAAGGAAGTCTACAAGAAGAGAGGTGACTGGCGTTGATGTCCACACCGTGGAGCCTTGGGATAGCAAGCCCTGCATGTGTGAAGCACTGGGCAGGCTTCTCCATGGACTGAGCCACTGGCTGGCTAATGACCATTCACAAAGGTAACATTTATCAAGTTACCCAGGTTAAGTTCATCATTGAATTTCCCATTTCCCTTCTCCCAGAGTCTCCTGGGTTTTGTTGAATGTTACAGACAGATGGTGCTAAAGAATTTCAGGTGTTAGTTGATGACATTTTGGTTTCCATAATATGGCTCCTAGTTTTTTTTTTCAAGTAGATTAAATCCAATCGTAAATCACTTGTGTTTCCTAGCATCACAGTCTTGTTGGCTCCCTAATGCCTGCACCAAATATTTGATCCTTCAACCATAATCACACTTCCTGCTCTGCCTACAAGCTCTGCCCTTCCAACACCAGGCACCATCTGTTAAAGTGATGTGGGGAGGAAATGAGAAACAGTTTTATGAATGTTGCAACGGATTAGTTATCAAGTGGTATCTAATTAGTTCATCTCTGATTATCATATAATTAAAGATATCTATCACAGTCCCAGCTCAACACCAGCACAGAATATTTCTCTTTGTCAGTAGTCAGGAAGGACAATACATCATCCCCACGCTGCCTGGGAGAAGCCAGGGGGCTCCCAGCTCAGCAGGTTTTGCTTCAATTCCTCCCCATTGGTAACTGATCATTGGAGGCGTCCCCTCTTTAAAGCGTTGCATAAAATCATTTCTCACATTTGCTCTGAAGCGAGATGGGAGGCGGGTAGAACTGTGTGTGCTTTGTTGCTCTTCTGTCCTCCTGGTCTCAGCTTTTTGTATCTTGCTGAATAGAGAGATGGTGTGCAACTGGCTGCTCCCCTCTTCCCTGGCCCCCCGGCAGAGGCTGTCCCACTCTCCCTGCAAAAGCAAGGCGGCAGGGGGACAATGGAGGATGATAATGGGGAAAAGGAGGCCCTCTCTTCTTTGGCTCTTTGCATTTTTCTCAGAGCTAAGGGTAGAGAGTTGCTGGGAAGAGAGAGATATGCAAGGAAGCTCACAAGGAATGAGTGTGGGGAAACAGTAATAATGTTCATAGCTAACCACTCTGTTAAACAGTAGCTTGGTTAAATATAATGCAATAGATTGTACATTTCATATAATAATATAATGTAGTTGTCATGATGATCCTCCAAATCACCTGCTTACCTCTAGTTTGCAAATGAAGGTACTGAGTCTCAGAGATGGTGTGCATGGACCCATCTCATATACAGTGAGGCAAGAGACAGACCCCGGTCTCTGCCTCCTGATCTCAATTTTGCTCCTAACAACCCACGATATTAGCTTGTGACTGGATATATTGTCTTTCTAAGCGTCAGTGCTCCTATCTGCAAAACAGGAACAGAAATCGCCCAGTTCTAAGTGCTGTGTGAGAATGATAGAAGTAGGCAAGACTGAAAATCTGGGTTTCAGTAGATGACCCATGAGGCTCAGTGCTTTTCATAACTGGAAACAGTTTTTTCATACACAGATGTCAGGATCTGAATTACTTAAAGATCTTTAAATACTAATTATATGTGAGACACTAAGAGCTCGAGGATAAACTAATCTTGCAGCAATGCTTCCTCAACAGTTCATAATCAAATACAGGAGTCAAATACGAACATGGGACAGAAACAGGGAAATCATAAAGTACTTCTAGAATGTTTGGGAACTCTAATTAAAGCATTGAAATAATGGTAAGAGTTAATAGGGGGATCTGGCGGCAAGATGGCGGAATAGGAAGGGAGCACACTGATAGTCCGGGAAGAGACAGTTTAATAAAAGTGGAGATACTGCAGGCTCAGGGAAGAGTAGGGGAAGAAACAGCAGAGGAAAGTCTTCCAGAACTAGTGATTCACAGTGGACCTGGGTGGAGAGCGTGGGAGCCCAAGTTTGGGACACCAGCGGCAGACTCAACACACCAGCACTGGAACGCAAGGTGAGCCGAACCTCAATAGCCTGAGACACTAGTGGGAAAGCAGAAAGAGGAGACTAGAGGAAACGAGGCTTGAAACCCCGTGGGCAAAAATTCACCAGGCTAACTAGAAGAGAGAGAGGAAAAAAAAAAGTGACTGATACAGACACAAGTTTCTCTCTCTCCGCTCACCTCTCAAAGGTGAGCGAACAAAGAGCAAGCGCCATTTTGGACATAACGTCATAAGCAGGGCAACCTCAGGTCTGCACCGGCCCTGAGCCTAGCAGAAAAACCTGACTCTGGGAGGGTGAAATAACAGGAGATTAGGATCTAACTTGGCAACCCAGTGGGAGACTACAGGTGAATTGGAGCCCACACCAAGGGCAGCAGAGATTCCCCGTGTGGTCCTTGGGAAAGAGCTTCCGATCTCTGGCTCCTGTGGGTATACCATTCACCTGCTAACTACCTCCAATTGCGTTCAGCTGTGCAGAATTATTTCCCTTTTGATTCAAAAAAAAAGAATGAAAGAAAGATTTACCATGCCAAATCTGGGAGTGTCACATTTAGCACACCCTCAACCCTGAGGAACCAAACAGAGCTCTCAGGCCACACTCATCTCAAGCATCTAAGGCTCCATCGAAAGCAGACAGTCCACTTAATATAGAGCCATAGTGTAACAAGAAAAAACACCACAGTGAAGAAACCAAATATCTCCAACATGCCAAACAACAAACGCAAAAACCGAGGTAACAAGAACAAGGAAGATACTATGACGCCCCCAAATGAAAAAGACACCCCAATTCAAGATTATGAAGATGATGAGATAGAAGCAATGCAAGAAGCAGATCTCAAAAAATTGATAAGAACATTAAAAAGTTCTCAAAAACAAATTCTTGAACTACAGAAATCCTTAATAGACAAGATAGAAAATCTCTTTCGTGAAAATGAAATATTAAGGAGGAATCAAAATGAAATGAAACAACTAGTAGAACAAGAAACTGTGATAGTGACGAGAAATCATAATGAAATGAAGAATTCAATGGATCAAATGACAAACACATTAGAGAGCCTTAAAAACAGAATGGGTGAAGCAGAAGAGAGAATATCAGACTTAGAAGACAGAGAACAGGAAAGGAAACAGGCAAACCAAAGTGATCTGCCCTCAAGGAGACCCAACAGGCCAGTCCACTGCAGTGGCTTTCAATGTGGTAAGCCTGGGCTTCAGCAGAAGTCAGCTTGTGAAGAGCCCTGGCAGCTCTGCCAAGAGGTGGATCACTGGAAATGGACCTGCCCTGGAGTCGAAGGATGCCCAGGTCAGAGCCACAGATCTTATTGGCTCTAAGCTGAAAAGCCCTTCACTCAGCCCAACTTCCAAAGTGACCACTGCAGTTGAGGGGACAGCCAAGCAGGGTCAGCAACATTGCAGGCAGAACTGTAAATTTCTTGTTAGAGATGCCACCTGCCTTTACCCGGCCATCTCTCCTCCCAGGCCAGCTAAGTAATGAAAGTCAACAGAGTGCCTTCCCCTAGGAGGTTCACACCTCCCTTAGGATGTACCCATGTGAAGAGATAGATAGGTCTGGGCCTCTTAACTCACAAGGCCTAAAGCCCACCAGATTATTATCAAGCCCCTTCTGTCAGGTTCTATTTGCCTCTCAATCAGAAAACTTAATTGTAGCTTAGACAGCACCTTTCTTAGCTCCTCTAATAATGACTCTGTCTGTTGTTCTAGACCCTGTCTAGCGCACTTGGGCCTCATTCCTTTGTAATCATAACCTCTACTCTACCATCAATGGCTCTACTCCCAACCTGTGTGTACTGATGGTCCTCTTCCCCACTTAATGCTGTATAATTGTTCAGACCTGGTTAATGCCACTCTTAGGATCATTGGTTATTGTCCTCTCACCCTGTCTTTTATGACCTTGTCTAAATATGATCAGAGTCGGCGAACTTGGAAGGCTTCCATAGCCTTGGCAACTCATGACAAGAGCCTAGGGTGGTTACTGGCGCCATAAACTAGAGTGTCAATTTGCCTGGTCAACAGCAGGAGCCACTGTGCACTTGCTCCTCATGTGAGATCTTTGTCCTTAATGTGCTGTCCATTGTGATTTAATGCTATAACTAGTACTCAAACAGTATGTTTCACTTTGTGTTTCTATGTGGGTGCAAACTGTTGAAATCTTTACTTAATATATACTAAATTGATCTTCTGAATATAAAGAGAATTGAAAATGAATCTTGATGTGAATGGAAGGGGAGAGGGAACGGGAGAGGGGAGGGTTGTTGGTGGGAGGGAAGTTGTGGGAGAGGGAAGCCATTGTAATCCATAAGCTGTACTTTGGAAATTTATATTCATTAAATAAAAGTTAAAAAAAAAAGAGTTAATAGGGACCCAGGTGGGGGGAGGCCATAACAGAATAAAATGTGGCCAAGTGTGAAAATATAAAACTGCATATTTATTTTCCACAGTTCAGTGACTTTGTAAATTTGATGAGATTCTGCAACACAGGACACCCCAACATTCCTCTCTCACCTCCAGCAGCACGCCGTTGAAATGCTCTCTCTGTTGCAGATTGACTTTTCTAGAAATGTCGCATAATGAAACCACACACTGTACTATGTCGTCCTTCAAATCTGGCTCCCTTCACTGCGTGTAATATTTTTGAGATCCCATTATGTAGTAGCATGTGTCAGTAGTTCATACCTTTTCATTCCTGAAGAGTATTCCAGACCCCATGTCGGTTCAGACCACATTTTGTGTATTCATTCATCACTCAGTGGACACTTGGGTTGTTTCCAGTTTGGGCTTAGAAAAATAAAGCTGCTGTGAGCATTCACATACATCACGGTATGGGCATATGGTTCTTATTTCTCTTTAGATACCTAAGATTTAATTGCAGGTTCTGTGTTTAACCATTAAAAAGCTGCTAAATGATTTGCCAAAGTTGCTGCACCACTTTAACTTCTCAACAGCATTTTTGAGTCTCTCACTGCTTTAGGTTCACCTCAATGCTGGGTATCGCCAGCCGTGTTGAGTACACCCTTCTAGTGAGTCTGCCACGAAACCTTGTTATGGTTTTAATTTGCATTACTCTGATGACTTTTGGTTAAACACATGTGCTTATTAACCACATATGAATACATAAATATCTATTTAACTGTCTACATTTACTTATATATATTGGGAAGGGTGAAATGCATGTTTAAATCTTTTGTCCATTTTTTTCTTGCATTATTTTTGTTCGCACTATTGTTTGCAGATTATATCCTGGTTAAAAGTCACTCATTATCAGACACACGGTTTGTAAATATTTTCCCCCAGTCTGTGACTTGACTTTTCATTTCAATAATCCAGTCAAGGGGATTTTTTCAATTTTTATTAAATTTATTAATCAATTTTTAAGAATGCTATTTTTGTATCAAAATTTTAAAATATTCATTTTATTCAAAATTGCCAAGATGACATCCTCTATTTTCTTCCAGAAATTCAGTTCTCACATTCAGATCTATGATCCATTTTGAGAAAATATTCGTATATGGTGTGAGTTAAGGATCTTAGTTCGTCTTCATATTGCTTATTTAGATTCTCATTGGCCACATAATATGTTGAAAAGATTGTATGTTTCATATTAGATTGCCCTCGTACTTGATTTCTAGACTTTCTATTGTGTTACTTTGATACATGATACATATACATAAAATATTTATACATACACATGTATGTGTGTATGTATGTCTATTCTTAAACAAACATCACAATGTCTTAATTGCTGTAGCTTTATGTTAAGTTTTAAAATTAGACAATGTATGTCTTCCAATTTTTGCTCTTTTGCAAATTTTCTTTGCTACTCGCAGTAATTTGCATTTCCATATACATTTTAGGATTAGCCTGTCAGCTTTTACAGGAGAAGTCTGCTGAGATATTCCTAGGGACTGTATAGAATCTATACATCAGTTAGGGAAAATTTGGTGCCTTTGCATTACTGAGACCTAATTTTCATTCTCTCTATTTTCATCACAATATTTAGAGTTTTCAGCTTTCAGATCTTGCAGTATATAACGTCTTTTGTCAAATTTTTTCTTGTTTTTTTTTATTCTTTGTGATAATATTGTGAATAAAACTAATTTTCTTAATTTTTATTGCTAATATATAGAAATACAATGTGTTTCTATGTATTGATTTTTGTATCACAGGAAATTGGTAAACTTGTTTATTTCTTCTAGTAAGGTTTTTTTTCCTACAGATAATCTGTGATCTGCAAATAGATACAGGAATCATGTTAGCTTTGTGTCTGTGAAATCAAGAAAAGGATTTATTGGTTCTAGTATTTTCTAAAAATGCATTCTTTAGAACTGCTTATATACACTGTCATATTGTTTGCTGAAAAGCAGTTCTCTTCAGTTTTAATGTGGATTACTTTCATCTTTGGCTTTGTTGCACTCATTAGAACCTTTCAGTAAAGTCTTCAACAGACGTGGTAAGGAAAAAAGTCCTTGCTGTATTCCTCTGCTAAGGGAAAACACCCAGTTTTCCACAGGTTCTCTTTGTTACATCACTTCTATTTATCACCTGCTTTGTCAAAAATTTCTTTTTCTACTTTATTTGTTGAAAGGCAGAAAGAGAGAAAGGGGCAGAGAGAGACGGAACTCTCCAGTCTGCTGTTGCATTCCTCAAAATGTCCACAAATGCTGGGGCTGGGCCAGGCCAAAGCCAGAAGCCAAGAACTCAGTCTGGGTCTCCCATAGGAGTAACAGGGACCCAGATACCTGTGTCTTCATGTGCTTCCTCCCAAGGTGTGCCTTAGCAGGAAGGTAGAAATGGGAGCACAGCTGGGACCCAGGCCTTTGAACCCTGAGCCTCCAGTATGGGGTGTGGGCATCCCAAGCATATCTTAACCACTGTGCTAAACCTGTATTTATCATTTTAGTATTTTTGTTATCATGAATGGGTGCTATATTTTATCAAAGATTTTTTGGGTATGCTGAGATAATTATGTATTTCTCCCTGATTTCTTTTATTAATAAGTGTAGTACATTGATGAGCTATCATATGTTAAACCAACGTTGTATACCTGCTTGGTCTTAGTAGATAATCATCTTCATCTATTACTGGATTTAGTTGGCTAATTTTGGAGGATTTTGGCATTTACGTACAAGAAGGACATTGGTCTATATGTTTTCTTATCTTTTAACATCTCGCAGTGGCTTTCTATCAGAGTAAAATAAGTTGGAAAGGTTTTCTCTTCTGGTTTCTGAAATAGTTTCAGTAGGATCGGTTTCATTTCCTCCTTAAAATTTTATAGAATACACCAAGGAAGCCTGTGTCTGGACTTTGCTTTCTAGGGAGATTTTTAATTACAAATCCAGTGCCTTCGATTGCGATAAGTCCCTTCAGATTTGCTCTTTCTTCTTGAGTCAGCTTCAGTAATTTTTCTTTCTAGAATTTTTTTCCATTTAGTCATGAGTTGCCTAATTCTCGTCAAATGGCACCCAAACACGTCCTTGTGTTTCTGATTTGTACGGAATGATGACCTTTGTTTCACCCCTGGTTTCGGTAAACTGCATATTCTCTTTGCTGTGTATTGAATGCTTGAGTCTCTCCACAATCCCTGTGTTGAAATCTAATCTTCAGTGTGATGGCGTCTGGAGGCACGGCCTTTGGGCAGTGCAGCAATTAGGTCCTCTGAGGAAGGGCACCCTGTGAGAGCACAGACTCCCACGGAGCTGTTGGGACAAGATACAGTGAGCAGGCAGCAGCCTGCCGGCTGGAAGAGGGGCCCCAGCAACCCCAGCCCTGCCTGCACTCTGAGAAGCAAACCGTGCTGTGTGAAAGTCACCACTCTACACTGCTGCAGAAGCCTGGACAGACGCAAGTGCTCCCTTTTTACCAAGGCCATCCAGCTAAGGACTCAGCAATTTTTAATATATATTTTAAAAAATAAGTGTTTCCTGACGCTCTGTTTGGTTATAATTTGTTCTTCTCTTTCTGGTTTCCTAAAATCTTAGCTTATTGACTTAAGATCTTTCTTCTGTTCTGATATAGGTGTTTACAGCTAGAAATTTCCCTCTCAGCATTGCTCTATCTGCAGCCCATACATTTTGTGCTATTTCTCTGTTTTCATTCAATTTAAAATCCTTCCTAATTTTCCTTTCGATTTCTTCATTTAATCCTGCATTATTTGGAAGTGAGTCATTTAATTTTTAAATATTTTGGGATTTCTTTCTATTGTTAATTTTAAACAGATTTCTATTTTGGTCAAAGACCATACTTTGTACCACCCTAATTATTGTAATGTAGTTATACTTCTTTGGAATATTATGTTTATTTTATCAAAAGCTGTGACAACTTTTCAATAATAAGCACTTTTTAATGCATTGTTGTTTTATAAAGTTTCCAGAGCCCTGCCAAGATGCGTTTGACCATTCTGTTGGGTTCCACCTTGCTCTGGGGGAGGGTTGTTGATCTCACTCTGCAATGACCTCAGGTCCTGTCTCAGTGAGAGGAGGCGATGCCGTGGGACCTTCGTTCCCCACTTGCTGCGGCCTCCCAGCAGAAGGCGAGCCCTGCAGCTCCACGTTGCTCTCTGATGCAGCTCTCACCGCAGTGCCCTGCAGACTCCTTCACTGTGTCCGTCCTCTTCACTGAGGGGCTTTCAAATTCACATTTCTGTGAGAAAACTAACAGAAAGGCTGAACACAGTAATACAAAATGACAATTTTTGGAAGAGTTCATATTATCAGTCTTTCTTTCATTGATCTAAAAAGGAAAAAGGCAATGTTAGCACACACCGGTGAGAAGCTAGCTGTTCATTTGAGTGTTTCTCCAACCATTTGTTTTGGTCTAAGGAACACCCCACAGAGGGAGGTCTGCCATCACAATTCCAGCGCGTGCTAGGCAAAGCATCAAGGCCTGCTACAGGTTTGCCCGAGCTGCAGAGCAGCTGGAGATCAGCCTGGACAGCACTGCCCCGGCTCTGGGAGGTGAGTCTGCACGGTTTGTGTCCTAGAGCCAGGACAACCATTTAGACAGTACGGAGCTCAGTAGGCCATGCCTAAGTCAGTGTGGGACCTGGGGATGGTGACTCAGGAGGGCTGGTTCAGTGCTCATGATGCAGCTGCATCTGGCTTCCTCCCTCCGCTCTCGTGTGTTTATACGATCAGCCCTTGCTTCTCTCCACCAAAGCTGTGGCTGGCTCCCTGCACATTTCTGCTCACAACCCAACAAGTCGTGTACACAAAAATTGTTCAAAGTTATTGGAGACAAAAATGGCCTTTAATTCAAATTCATTTTTCTCAATGATATTGGTATAAATAAAGTAGAATGAAGTAAAATAAAGTGAAATCAAGCTAAATAAATAAATAAAGTCGTGAGCGAGCTTGAAACCTTGTCGGGAGGTAGACATTCTGGTTCCCCAGCTGATGGCCCCTCTCCCTTATGACAGGAGGACGGAGTCAGCCACTCCTTCTTCCAGCTACAATCCTACAGTTCTCATAGCAAACGAATTTACAGAGCTTATGAGCAAATCAGTGCTGGGAAGTGTATGTGTAACCCTGTACAATCCATCCTATTTTATTATGAACACAGAAACAAGAAAGATGTCACACTAAATAATAGTAACAGCATAATGTTGTACTATTTTTAAAATAATGATGATGACTATTAAAATAGTAACTGTCACAAATGGTCCTTTGCTTATTAAAAGCCATTTAAAGGCTGGCGCCGTGGCTCACTAGGCCAATCCTCCACCTGCAACGCCGGCACCCTGGGTTCTAGTTCTGGTCGGGGCGCCAGATTCTGTCCTGGTTGCCCCTCTTCCAGTCCAGCTCTCTGCTGTGGCCTGGGAGCTCAGTGGAGGATGGCCCAAGTGCTTGGGCCCTGCACCTGCATGGGAGACCAGGAGGAAGCACCTGGCTCCTGGCTTCGGATCTGCGCAGCGCGCCGGCCGAAGCAGCCATTTGGGGGGTGAACCAACGGAAGGAAGACCTTTGTCTCTGTCTCTCTCTCTCACGGTCTAACTCTGTCTGTCCAAAAAAAAAAAAAAAATTACAATCTATTTCTCCATGATACTAACACTTTTAAATATGTTTGAACTGATGTGAATATCCTTACTCAGAATTTGATTTGCCATCTGAACTGTTCTCTGTATATTTTTAAACTTTTTAAAATATTTATTTACTTATTTGAAAGAAAGAGTCTCAGAGAGAGAGGGAGAAAAAGAGAGAGCGAAAGAGAGAGAGAGAGAAAGTGCTTCTATCTGCTGGTTCGCTCCCCAATTGGCTGCCAACAGCCAGGGCAGAGCCAGGCCAAAGAGCGGAGCTTCATTGGAGTCTCTCATGTGGGTGGCAGGGGCCCAAGCACCATCCTCCACTGTTTTTCCCAGGCCATCAGCAGGAAGCTGGATTGGAAGTGGAGCAGCCAGGACACAAACCAACTGGCATCCGAAAAGGATATGCTGGTGTCACAGGCAGCTGCTTCACCTGCCACACTACAACGCTGGCCCCAAAAAGGGATAACTTGATTTCTCCCTTTCCTACTTGCATACCTTTTCTTTCTCTATTTTGTCTGATGGTTCTGGCTTAAACTTCCACAACATATATTGAATAAAAGTGGAAAGAACAGACACCTTTCTCTGGTTCCAGATCTCAATCAAAATGCTTCCAACTTTTCCCCATTCAACATGATGTTGGCTGTGAGTTTGTCATATATAGTCTTTATTAGGTTGAGGTACTCCTTCTGTATCTAAATTTTTAAGGTTTTCATCATGAAACGCTGTGGTATTTTATCAAATGCTTTTGCTGCATCTATTGAGATAATCACATGATTTTCACGCTTTGTCCTATGGATATGATATATCACATTTATTGATCTGTGTATATTGAGCCATTCCTGTGCCTCTAGGATAAATCCCACTTGGTCAGGATAGATGATCTTTTTGAGGTGTTGCTGAATTCAATTTCCTAGTGTTTTGTTGAGGATTTATGCATCTATACACAGCAGGAATATTGTTGTACAGCATGCTTCTTTGGTTGTATCCTTGTCTGGTTTTGGAATTAAGATAATGCTGACCTCATGGAATGACTTTGGAAGGGTCCTCTCCCTTTCAGCTTTGTAAAATAATTTAGGAAGACCTGGTGTTAGTTCTTCCATAAAAATTTAGTAAAATTCAGCAGCTCAACCATCTGGTCCTAAGCTTTTCATTGTTGGGAGTGAATTACTGATTCAATTTCCTTCACAATTAATGATCTGTTCAGTTTTTCTATGTCTTCACGATTCAAATTTGGTAAGCTCTTTCCAGAAATCTATCCATTTCCCATTTGGTTCCCATTTGTTATCATATACTTGTTCATGTAGTTCCTAGTGACTGTTTGAATTTCTGCAGTGTTCGTTGTAATATCTCCTTTTCCATCTCTGATTTAATTGACCTGAGCCGCCTCTCTTTTTCTTGTTTAATGTGGCTAATGGTTTATCAATGTTATCTTTGAAAAAAATCAGCTTTTCATTTCATTAATGTTTTATATTTTTTAAACTTCTAGTTTTTTTTTATTTCCTACATTTTATTTTTTCTTTGTTTCTACTATTTTAGGGTTTGGTTTGGTTTGTTTTTCCACATCCTTAAGATGCATTGATAGATTATTTGATACTTTTCTGGTCTTTTTTAATGTATGCATTTGTTGCTATAAACTTTCCTCTTATCACTGTTTTTGCTATATTCCATTAGTATTCATATGTTGTGTTTCTATTTTTATTGGTTTTGAAGAATCTATTATTTTGCCTTTTGATTTCATCAATGACACACTGTTCATTCACAATAATTCAGTTTCTGTATATTTGTATAATTTCTAAAGTTTTTTGTTGTTAATTTCCAGTTTGATTCCATTGTGGTAATAAAAGATTCATGATACGGTTTCGTGTTTTTTAACTTGTTGAGAATTTTTATGGCATGGTATTTGAGCTATATCCTAGAGAATGTCCCACGTGTATTCTGCAGTTGTGGGATGGAATGCTCTGTCAACATCTAGAGGGCCCCTTTGTCCTGGAGATAGTGTAGATTAACTCTGTTGTTTCTTGGTTGATTTTTGGCCTGGTTGATATGTCTATAGATGAAAGTGGGGTTCCGCAGTAATATTACTGTATTGGAGTTTACGTCTCCTTTTAGATTATTATGTTACTTTAATGAAGCTGGGTACTCTGGCATTAGGTGCATATACATTTACAGTAGTCATAACTTCTTGTTGAATTGATCCCTTGATCATGATATAATGACTTTGTCTCTTGTAAAAGTTTTTTTTTCTTGAAGTCTATTTTGTCTTATATAAGTATAGCTACTCCTGCAAACCTTTGATTTCCATTTGCATGAAATCCTTTTCCCAGCCTTTCACTTTTAGTTTGTGTGTCTTCACTAGTGAAGTGTGTTTCTTGTATGCAGCATATAGTTGGGCCTTCGTTTTTAATCCAATTAGTGAGTTGGCATCATTTAATTGGAAAATTTAGTACATTTACATTCAAGGTTATAATGATAAATAAATTACTTGGTCCTGTGATTTTTCCTTTAAAATTCCTTTTGTTTTAAATGCTCTTTGCTCCTTTTCTAGTCATTTTCTTACCTTCACACTGTCACAATGCAGATTATACTTGTTTGTATATGTAGTACAACCTTAAGTATCATTTGTAAGACTGGTTGGGTGGTGATATTTTTGTCCAATTTTTGCTTGTCCTGGAAAATGTTTATTTTACCTTCATTTATGAGAGCAGGTTTCACTGGATAAAGCATTCTGGGTTGGCAATTTTTTCCTTGTGGAATTTGGACTGTATCTCTCCCTTCTCTCCTGGTTTGTAATAGGTCTGTTGAACTCTGCTGTCAATCTAATAGGAGCTCCTTCACTAGTGACCTGGTGCTTTCCTCTTACAAGTCTTTGAATACTCTTTTTGTGTTGCGTTTTTGAAAATTTGACTGTAATGTGTCATGGTGAGGTTCTTTTCTGATCATGTCTATTTGGAGTTGTAATGAGTTTCCTGTATTTAGACGTCCATATTGTTCTACAAGCAGTGGGGCTTCCTATGCCCTCCCACGCCAGCCACATCAGTTTTGGTTTGATGATGGTATCAATATCAATCTCTCTGGAAACTTTAAGAGTTTCTTTAATTTCAAAATTCAAGAATTTCTTTTCCACTGGGAATATAGATCTCATCGTAGTATTCCTCAAGAATCACTTAGGACCCTCATTAGATTCTTGGATCAGCCATTATTGGCCTGGGCTTGAACACCTGTTTCGCACCCCAAGGAGGCTCTGGACAATGGCTCCTGGCTCTATGCAGCTTCCCTGGCAACACCCCAGCTCCTCACTTCTAGGGATATTGGGGTGTTGCCCTGCAGTGGCCAACAACCACTTCCTGTTCTAGCTAATTTTTCAAAATATATGTATAATTTAAAAAAAAAAAAAACATGCTCAATTGGACTTGCCCCAAATGGTAGAGTTAGAAATGTGTCAGGGGATTCCAATTCAATCCCATCAAGGTGGCAATCCCATCAAGGTACCAATGCCATCTCACTAGTCAAAGTGATCAGTTTCAGTTCGTAATTGATCTTAATGATAGGATTAAGAGTCAAAGGGATCACATAAACAAGACTAGTGTCTGCTAATACTAACTGATAGAATTAAAAAGGAGAGAATGATCCAACATGGGAAGCGGGATACACAGAAGACTCATAGAATGGCAGATGTCCTAAACAGCACTCTGGCCTCAGAATCAGCCCGTAAGGCATTCGGATCTGGCTGAAGAGCTCACAAGAGTATTTTAGGCATGGAAAGCCAAGACACTCTGGCAAAAATAAATAAATAAATAAATAATAAAAAAACCTAAATGAAAGATCCATGTGAGTGAGATCCTAGTGGAAAGAACGGACCATCAAAGAAGGAGGTACCTTTCTCTGAAGGGAGGAGAGATCTTCCACTTTGACTATGACCTTTTCTAAGTAAGATCGGAGTTGGCGAACTCAAGAGGCTTCCATAGCCTTGGCAACTCATGACAACAGCCTCGGGTGATTACTGATGCCATAAACAAGAGTGTCAATTGTTAAATCAACAACAGGAGTCACTATGCACTTACTCCCCATTTAGGATCTCTGTCCTTAATGTGTTGTCCAATGTGAACTAATGCTAAAACTAGTACTCAGACAGTACTTTACACTTTGTGTTTCTGTGTGGGTGCAAACTGTTGAAATCTTTACTTAATATATACTAAATTGATCTGTATATAAAGATAATTGAAAATGAATCTTGATGTGAATGGAATGGGAGAGGGAGCAGGAGATGGGAGGGTTGTGGGTGGGAGGGAAGTTATCGGGGGGGAAAATCCACTGTAATTCAAAAGCTGTATCTTGGAAATTTATATTTTTTAAATAAAAGTTAAAAAAATATCATCTCTTTAGGTATTTGGATGGCAAAAATGTAGAGATATAGCAATCTCCCAACCATCTGCAACAGCCAAGGCTGGGCTAGCCCGAAGACAAAAACATCAATCCATGTCTCCTGTGTGGTTGTAAGGGCGCAAGTACATGACCCATTATCCCCTGTCTCCCTGCATGTGCATTAGCCGGAAGGTAGATCAGAAGCAGTGCCTGAACTTCAATCCAGGCACTCTGAAATAGAATATAAGCATCCCAATGGCATCTTAACCACTGTGTTCACACGCCCACCCCAATCTTTCTAATTTTTTAAATATACATGCCAGTTATCACCATAATCTCAGTGACCTGGCAGTAAGAGGTAAGAAAGATTTTACAAATCTTTTTATCCGATTTCTTTGCATATTTCCATAACTGCTCAATACTCACTACTGCTAACTACTGAACTTGTAGTTCTGGTACTGGATCCAAAATGTCTGGATCATATCCTGGAAACATGTCAGATCTCCAGAAATGTGAGACTTCAATTAAAGTATTTGTCTTAGAGCAGGCACTGTGATGTAGCAGGCCAAGCCTCCACCTGCAACTCTGGCATCCCATAGGGGTGCAGGTTCATGTCCTGGCTGCTCCACTTCTGGTCCAACTCCCTGTTATTGTTCCTGGGAAAGCAGCAGAAGAGAGTCCAAGTGCTTGGGCCCCTGCCACCCACATGAGTAACCCTTAAGAAGCTTCTGTTCCCTAGCTTCAGATTGGCCCACTCTTGAACCAATTATATCTTTCTCTCTCTCTCTCTCTCTTTCTCTCTCTCTCTCTCTCTCTTTATATATATATATATATATATATATGTGTGTGTGTGTGTGTGTGTGTAGATGATAGATAACAGATAAATAGATAGATAGATAGATAGATAGATAGATAGATAGATAGATGATAGATAGATAGATATAGGGGCCCAGGGGTCAAGCAACAAATGATATTGATGAATTCTTTGACTTTGGATGTAACGTATCAAGTACCTCATACCCTTTCCTCTGCAATTGTATGTGGTGTTGATTTATCAACACTGAAACCTAAAGGGACAATGGAAAAGGTACAAGGTTGTCCAACACACAGAGGGCCAACGTTGACCTGGATCTTTGTGTCTCTAGAGATGTTTTCCCTTCATACCCTTTGAGGGGTGAGCTCAACAAGCTCCATTTACTGTTTCATTCAAGCTTACAGGAAGCACTAGAGGGTGGATGCATTTTGAATTCCCAATCGCATTCCTCAGCCCCTTGCACATCAGTTGAGTTCTTTCTGCTCTGAGGGATGTTGTCCTGAGAAGTGCTCTGGCTGACAGTGATGAGCTGCAGCGAGAAACCTGTGGCTGGCACTTTGACCTGCACAGTTCATGACATTGCAAATGGTCAAGGTGTCCTGCTTGTTTCCCTCACCAGCCAATGTCCCTGTCACTTGCAACCTTCTCTTCCTACTGTGGCCACTAAATTCATCATCTGTCACCTTTGGTGGCTGCTGCTCACACACATGTTGTTTTGAAAGTTGCCATGTTGGATGTTTTGACGTTCATTGCTCCTTCCAAGAATGGAAGGTACCCTGCCACTTGTGTGAGAGGTTGTGACCTTCCACCTTCCCTTGTCCAGTACCTGCTGATTCTGTCAGTCCTAACAGAAACATATTTAGTGAGTGAAGGCTGGGCATGTAAGTCTTTCCTTATATCAGGAAATGGACTCAAAGTTCACCAGAATTTGGGCTGACTGGGACAGCAGGACTTAATAAACTCCACATCTTTTCTCAACCTCAGGTTTGCAGGGAAGAGCAATTGCAGGAAGCTGGAAGGACATTATGTCCAGAGACAAACTCTCCTGCTATGAGACGCCCATATTCTCAGAACCCCAGGGGTATCTGGAGGTCTTCCAGACTTGCTTGCACTTCACATCTGGGTGCTGTTTTACCCTATAGCACAGCACGGACACACTTCCTCTTGAAGCCTGGGAGCAAAGATTCTCAAAACATGCCTCTTGTCACTCAGGAATCCTTCCTGTGTCACTTCCAAACCATTCCTTTGGGGGTCAGATAGAAATTTAACTGCTGTTGCCACTACTGCCTAAACAACCACGATAGCTACAAGCTTCCCTGGAAATGACTTGCCCACGGCCCCATGGCTATGACGTGCAACACTGAGCACCCATTGAGACAACTGTAAGAGCTATGACACATTGAGACAACTGTGTAGGCTTCTTGACTCATGATCCAGTCTTCCTTCTTTCCTATATTCTATGAGGGAAAGGTTATCCATTGTTTTTTTAGGTGGTCCAAGCACTGACCAATAGAAAGACTATAGAGAAAATATTCATTAGGTTCAATTCTATAAAAGTAAATATGATTATATGAGTATATATAAACAAATAGATGAAAGGGGGGATAGGTAAGAGATGAGAGAAAGTGTTGAAATGATAGATATGGTGTTGTGATTCCAGTAGACTAAGGAAGGTTCTCCACTAAAACTGTTGGTTTCGGGATGTAAGTTCAATTATTTATTCAGTGGTATGTTTTGTCAAGTGATTGAGGTTGAAGTGGTAACCATGATCCAGCCTCTGCCCTGGAGAAACTCCGAGTTTAGAATGATAGAAGGCTAATAAAAAGTCTGTCACAATATTTATGATGTGATAAACACTGCAACAGAAGTTTACATTAACTGTCATGGTAGCCTAGAAGAGGAAAATATGATTCTATTTCCAACACTGACCTTGAGAAAAGTTGAAACTTTGCTATTAAGAGGTAACATCTTTTAAACGTAGTCTGTCATTCATGTCCCCATGTGGGTGAAGAATATAGGTTCTGAGTGAAGTGAGCAAGAGAAACTACCAGGCTACAGGTTTCAATTAGGTAATGATGCTTGGAACATGGAGGAAAGATAACACATGCACACAAAAAGAAAATTCTGCTCCTCGAAGCAAAATTTATGACTTTGTGTGGGGGTCTGAAATGGGCTTCAAAGACGAGTTGTAGAGACAAGGGCAGTCCCCCAAGTTTTCAGTGCAACCAGATGCACATCTCAGGATTTAGGGAAAAATCATCCTCCAGTGCAGTCATGGAGTTAGCAGGTCACTGCTTCAGTGCAGATTTAATTTACTTATTAAACAATTTTTTATTGAATAGATCTAATATATCAATAACTCGGCCAGTTAAGATGCCCACATCACACATTGGAGTGCCTGGGTTCAATAACTGGTTCTTGTTCCTGATTCTAGCTTCCTGCTAATGCAAATCCTGGGAAGTGGCAGTGATGGTTCAAGTAATTGGCTTCCTGCCACCCACATGGGAGACCTGGATTGAGTTCCTGTTACTGCTTTTGTGCTTTTTGTTCTGTCCCTCTCCCTTCTCCCCTCTTCCCTCTCTCTCCTCCTTCCCTTCCTCCACCCTCTCTCCCTCTCCCTCTTGAATGAAAAAAGCCACAGAACTGACCAGCATGAATATATACAGATGAAACGTATGTAATTTCTGGGTTCAAGAGACACAGTTCTCTAGGAGACCAGCCAAGAGTCTACAGACTAAAACTAATGCATAGCCAGAGACCGTCATGGGCGGCAGTTGTCTTTGCATTCTCACAATGACCTGTAGTCATAAAGAAAATTGGCCATGCAGGAAATAGTGATGGATGAACACTAAGTTTTCCCTGACTCCATACTGATGCATCTTCTTAAGTGTCTATGGTGGTCAGAGTCAACTGAATCTTTCCAGAATGTTCTGTGAATTCATCAATACTTCTGAGCATTGCCTATCATTGCCTACTCTTCTTTCACCATTAAGTGTGGTGATGATGCCTACATCCACAACATCACCATTCCTACACCTCCTGCTTCCCTAAAAATCTCTTGCAACTGCTTTACTCAATGTGTTGTATCCACATATCTACCACTGCCTCAAGTCTGGCCCCAGCCATGTCACTATTACCCTCTTTTAGAGCCAACATGCTAGCTTGACCCTTTCTTCCAAATTCTCCCTCTCCAAATACAGCCCAGAAACTGTATCCTGGGTGATCTGCCTAAATATCCCCCAGGCTTGGGTCACCCCTGCTGAAAACACACCAGTGGGCTCTCCCTCCTGCCACCCTACTCACCCTTATTTTAAGGATTCTACTCATCTGAGTACAATTTAACTTGCACCTAGCTCTGTGATCAGACCTATTCTGACCTCATCACCTGTGTGCACCATGCCTTCAGTTTTGTTTGAGTGTTTGCTGCTTCCTGATTATTGGCCTTTAAGCACAATATTCCCATCACTAGAATGCCCTTTCTCTTCTTTCATCTTGTACCTAACACCTACTCCTATTTCAAATCAAAGCAAGTGTTACTTTTTGTCTGAAAGTCTTTTCTCTAGCTGTTGGCTGATTTAAATGATATGGAAGAAGGTACAGTTGTTATAAGCTTTTCTTCTCTAATTTATTTGCCCAGATTCCTATTTAATAGTGTTAAAGGCATGCATATTTTATATCCCCAAGATATATCTATCAGCAACAGAAAATAGTTGATAGGAGAAATAAAATGGCAAACACATGAATGAGAATCTTTTCACCTTTCCTCCTTTGTTTTGTGCACATTAGTCTATAAGCTGGAAATGGAAAGGAGTGAGTGCTGAAAAACAACAAACTGCCCTTAAAATGAGCAGAGAGGTGCTATCTGGTAATTCGACCTTTTACTAGAAAGCTGAGAAAATTTAACTTATTTGGAGGAATGAGCTTTTTCCTTTCCCATCTCCAGTGGTTCATTTTCCTGACAAAGGACAATGGACCTCATGGGGACATTCAAAGTGAGCCAAGGTCACATGGAAGGAGCATGTTGGTTTCATCTCAGAGGCTCTCCAGCACAGCTGAATAAAGTGGCAACACTATGCGTTTGTCTCACACAAAGCCGTCTTAACGCAAGGTGCGTCAATCTGATAGAATGGTCCCACATCCCAGACATTTTTTTTTTGAAAGATTAAACTTACAAATAGAGAGAGAGAGAGAGAGAGAGAGAGAGAGAAGTTTCCCATCCCCTGGTTCACTCCCTAAATGGCCACAAAGGCCAGAGCTGTGGTGATCCGAAGCCAGGAGCCAGGACCTTCTTATAGGTCTCCCATGCAGGTGCAGGGACCCGAGGACTTGAGCCATCTTCTACTGATTTTCCAGGCTATAACAGAGAGCTGGGTAGGAAGTGGAGCAGCCAGCACTCAAACCGGCACTCATATGGGATGCCAGCACTGCAGGCGGTGACTTTACCCACTAAGCCATCATGCCCGCCCCAAGATTTATTTATTTACTTTGAAAGTCAGAATTACAGAGAGGAAAACACACACACACACAGAGAGAGAGAGAGAGAGAGACAGAGAGAGACAGAGAGAGAGACAGAGACAGAGACAGAGAGAGAGATAGAGACAGAGAGACAGACACACAGAGAGAGAGAGACAGACAGAGACAGAGAGACAGAGACAGAGACAGAGACAGAGACAGATAGACAGAGAAAGAGCGAGAGGGAAATCTGTCCACTGATTCACTCCCGTGGATGGTCACAATGGCCAGGATGGGCCTTGTCAAAGCCAGGAGCCAGGAGCTTTTTCCAGGGGTCTTTCACATGGGTGAAAGAGGCCCAATCACTTGGACCATCCTCCACTGCTTTTTCCTAATCCACTATCAGGGAGCTGGATCAGAGGTGGAGCAGCCAGGACTCAAACCTACTCCCATATGTGGTGCCATCATGGTAGGCGGCAGCTTTACCTGCTAAATCACAACACCAGCCCTTCGATTTTAACTGAGCTCCAACATCAGCAGTGCTCATAGGATGCAAAACGTAAATCTGATCCACAGTTTAATTTACAGAATTTGACACTATTTCTGTCTCCTAGGCAGATGCAAGGTTTAATACAGCCAGTTCTCAAATAGGTCCAGTTAAGCACGCCATGTGCTGCTTTGTGTCATTCCGATTCCTGATGGTAATACTCTAAAATTCCAGTGAGCTCTGTCTTCATAATACTTCACAACACATTACCGTCTCCTACATCGTTTGTATTACTGCTTCAGGATAAAACTGCAGTGTAGTTGGGAGGAACTAAAAATAAGTGATAGTGAACCACTGATGTTCTTTCTGTACTTTTGTGCTCGATTTTGCTTCGGAGAAATTTGTAGTCACAGAATATTCACTTTCAGCGATGGAGAAATGGAAAACTTCAGCCAGGAAGGGTACAAAAATCATGAAAACTTTATAAATGAAAAATACAAAACTGAGAGTGAAGAAGTCATTGGTCCATTACAACAATCTATAAGTGGCAGAACTAGGAGCAAGATTCTGGCTCTCATTTCTATTCAATATCACTAAGTATGATGTTCTAGAAGATTTTTTTAAACTTTTTAAATTTATTTGTATTTAAATTTTTATTCACTTGTAATTTTGTGTGTTTTATGAGGAGTAGTGCAATACTTCAATCCATGTTCACAGAGTGAGCAGCAGTATTCCACTTTTCTTATCTTTTCCCTGTTTGGAGCCTCTCAAATCTTCTCATCCAGATTTTTTTTTTGACAGGCAGAGTGGACAGTGAGAGAGAGAGAGAGAGAGAGAGAGAAAGGTCTTCCTTTGCCGTTGGTTCACCCTCCAATGGCCGCCGCGGTAGCGCGCTGCGGCTGTCGCACTGCGCTGATCCGATGGCAGGAGCCAGGTGCTTCTCCTGGTCTCCCATGGGGTGCAGGGCCCAAGCACTTGGGCCATCCTCCACTGCACTCCCTGGCCACAGCAGAGAGCTGGCCTGGAAGAGGGGCAACTGGGACAGGATCGGTGCCCCGACCGGGACTAGAACCCGGTGTGCCGGCGCCGCAAGAAGAATGTATTACAGGACTGGGAACTATGGTCCCTCGGTGGTGCTCTAGAGCACTAACCAGAGCGTGTTGCCACTCTGTTATCTGACTTCCTTCTAGTCCTCTTCCCCCCAACTTGTGGTAATCACTATTCTAACCACTATTCTAAATTCAGATTAGCTATTTTTTGACTTCCACATATGAAGGAAAACATATGGTACTTGTCTTTCTCTCTGGCTTATTTCACTTAACATAATATCTCCAGTTCAATAAAGTTAGCTGGAAATATCAGGATTTTGTTGTATTTTATGGCTAAATGATACACCATTGTGTATATGCACTGCATTTTTTGTGCATTCATCTGTCCGTGCCATATAGGTTGATTCTACATCTTAGCTATTGTGTGTAGTACTGCAGTTAACAAGAGTGTAAGTATCTCTTTGGTATGCGTATTTCACTTCCTTTGGATATATATCCAGAAGTGGGATAGTTGGATCATATGGTAGATCTATTTTTATTTTTTTGAGGAACTCCATTCTGTTACCCCTGACTGTCCTAATTTACATTCCCACCAACATATATAAAATTTCTCTTTTCTCTACATCCTCATCAGCATTTGTTTTGCGTGTGTGTGTGTGTGTGTTTACTTAAAGCCATTCTAACTGGGGTGAGATGATAACTCACTATGAATTTAATTTGAATTTCATGATATGGAATATTTTTGTGTATTTTTTGGCTATTTATATTTCTTTCCTTGAGTAATATCTATTCATTTCTTTTGTACATTTCTTAGCTGGATTGCTTATTTCTTAATCATTGAGTTTTTTGGGTTCCTTACATATTCTGGTTAATAAGTCTTCATTAAATGTATAAGTTGCCAATATTTTCTCCCATTCTATCTATTGTGTTTCCACTCTCTGAGTGTTCCCTTTCATGAACAGAAGATTCTCAGGGTGACACAATCTCACTTGTCTATTTTTGTATTTGTTGTATGTGATTTTGGTGTCTTATCCAAAAAGCCATTACCTGTACCAAGTTCTCAGAGAGTTTTCCTTATGTGTTATTCTGGCAGCTTTATAGTGTCAGGTAGTACATTCAGATCTTTGATGCATCTTGAGGTTATTTGTGTATAGGATG
Source organism: Lepus europaeus (assembly GCF_033115175.1). Classification (NCBI taxonomy): domain Eukaryota; kingdom Metazoa; phylum Chordata; class Mammalia; order Lagomorpha; family Leporidae; genus Lepus; species Lepus europaeus. The sequence goes on from NC_084839.1 coordinate 5,144,119, forward strand.
ATAAGTAAGGAGTCTTGTTTCCATCTGTTGAATATAGACATCCAGTTTTCCCACCATCAAATTTTGGAGAGAATATCCTTTCTTCAGTGTATAATTTTGGTGCATTTTTTTGAAGATTTATTTTATTTATTTGAAAGAGTTACCGTGAGAGGTAGAGACAGAGAGAGAGGTCTTCCATCCACTGGTTCACTCCTCAGATAGCCACAACAGCCAGAGCTGTGCTGATCCAAATCCAGGAGCCAGAAGCTTCTTCTGCATCTCCCATGTGGGTGCAGAGGCCCAAGGATTTGGGCCATCTTCTACTGCTTTCCCAGGCCATAGCAGAGAGCTGGATAGGAAGAACAGCAGCTGGGACTAGAACTTGTGCCCCTATGGGATGCCGGCGCTTCAGGCCAGGGCTTTAACCTGCTGCGCCACAGTGCTGGCCCCCTAATTTTGGTGAATTTTTTAAAGAGCAGTTGGCTATACATGTGCAGATTCATTTCTGGAGTCTTTACTCTCTGCTTCATTCATCTATGTGTCTGTTCTTTTTATAGTATCATGACATTTTGGCCACAACAGCTCTGTAGTACATCTTGAAATCTGGTATTGTAATGCATCTAGCTTTGTTTTTTATTCTTGTTTTTGTTTTGCTGGTTTGTTCCAGACTGCTTTGGTATTCAAGGTCATTTATGTCTCTATATGAATTTTATATTGGTCTTTTATAGTTATTTGAAGATTTTCATGGGTATTTTGATGGGCATTACACTGAATCTGTGAATTACATTGAGTAGCATTGACAACAACACACCAAAAATTATAGGACTGCAGCAGAAAATGTAATAGAGAATTTTAGAGTCATAAGTGCTCAAATTAAACACATTAGAAAAACATGGAAGAAACAAACATAACAACGAATCTCAAGGACATAGAAAAACAAGGACAAACCAAACCCAACATCAATAGGATGAAAGAAATATAAAGATCAGAACAGAAATAAATAAAATAGAAACTCAGAGAATAATACAAAGGGTCAACGAAATGAAAAGATTTCAGAAAAGATGAACAGAATCAATAAAACCTTAGCTAGACTAGGAAAGAAGGAAAGGAGACTAAAATAAAAAATAACTGGAGCTGAAAAGGGAGCTATCACAAATGATGCTGCAGAGAGACATATAATTATTACAGACAATTATGAACACTTACATGCCAAGAGCCTGGAAAGTCTAGAAGTGAGTAAATTTCTGGGCACATTTAACCTACCAAAATGGAACCATGAGGATATAGAAAACCTGAGCAGAACAATAATGAGTACTGATATTGAATCGGTAAAGAGAAGTCTACCAACTAAAGAAGTCTAGAATTAGGTCACCTCACTGCAGAATTCTACCAAATATTTAAGAAAGAACCAACACTAATTCTTCTGAACCTATTCCAAAAAATTGAAGGAGAAGGAGATTTCCCAAACTCGTTCGGTGAGGCCAACATTACCATTGTCTGAAAACCAGACAAGAACACAGTAAAAAAGAAAATTGTGTACCAATACACCTGATGAACACAGATGCAAAAACTTCTCAACCAATCCTAGCATATCGATTCCAACAACACGTAAGAAAAATCATACATAATGATCAAGTGGTATGTACAGTGATGGTTCAACATCTGCAAATCAATAAACATAATACATCACATCAACAGTGAAGAATAAAATCATATGGTCAGCTCAATGGATGCAAATAAAGCATTTACTAAAATGCAATATCTGTTCATGATTAAGATAAAAAAATAGGAATCAAAGGGCTTCAACATAGTAAAGGTATATATGACAAACCCACGGCCTCCATCATATGGAATGAGAAAAGGCTGAAAGAACCACACATGAATGTCCACTCTTACTGCTCTTATTTAATATGATGTTATTTAACTATGGATGGTTTAAACAAGGTAATTAGGCAAGAGAAAGAAAGAAACGCCATACAAACAGGAAAAGAAGTCAAGTCATCATTGTATGTAGATGGCCTGATTTCTATACAGAGAGAAAGCTAAAGATTCTATCAAGAGGCTATTAGAACTAACAAATTAGTAAAGTTACCGGATTCAAAAGCAACGCAAAAGTCATTTTGTATAACATTTCTATACAGCAATAACAAATTACAATAGTAATAGAAAATTTAGTAATAGAAAAATTACAATAGTATTCACAATAACCCCACCCTCTCAAAAAAATTCCTTGGAATAAATTTAACTAAGGATGTGAAAGACCTCTTGTGGTGCAGCAGGTGAAGCCATCACCTGTGATGCCAGTTTGAGTCCCAGTTGCTCTGCTTCCAGTCCAACTCTCTGCTAACGCACATCCCCAGAAAGTAGTGGGTAATGCCTCAAGTACTTGAGCACCTGCTACCCACGTTAGAGACCCCTTTGGCATTCCAGGCCCCTGGCTTCAAGCTGGCTCAGCCTTGGCTACCCTCAGACATTTGTGGAGTGAACCAGCAGGTGGAACACTCCTCTCTCTCTCTCAGTCTCACTCTCACTCTCGCTCTTGCTCTAGCTCTAGCTCTGCTTTTAAAATAAATTTTAAAAATCATTTTTAAAAAGTCCTCCTCTACACACACAAAAAAAGAAGAAACCTCCCATGTTCATAGATTCCAGGAAGGTCTTAGCAGCCTAATTAAAAAGCTGTATGAGATGTGTGTGTGGAGAAGGGGACCAAGTTTCTTTAATTCCAAAATCTTTCTGATAGAAAATAATGTAAAGAGTTATAATGACTGACCTTTAAGTTTTAGCAGTCTCTTATTCTACAGACTGCTCTCTGGACCTGTGTTGTCTCTGGTATACATTCAAAAGATGGGCAAAAACCCTTATATCTTTTCTCAACACAAAATATTAATGAAATTGATTTGTCTCCTTTTTTAAGAATATATAGACAAGGGGTCGGTGCCATGGCACACTAGGTTAATCCTCAGCCTGCGGCACCAGCATCCCATATGGTCCAACGAGTCCCAGTTTCTCCTCTTCCAGTCCAGCTCTCTGCTGTGGCCCAGGAAGGCAATGGAGGATGGCCCAGGTCCTTGGGCCCTGCACCCGCATGGGAGACCAGGAAGAAGCACCTGGCTCCTGGCTTTGGATCAGCACAGCGCCAGCTGTAGTGGCCATTTGGGGGGGTGAGCCAACGGAGGGAAGACCTTTCTCTTTGTCTCTCTCTCTCTCTCTCTCACTGTCTGTAATTCTACCTCTCAAATAAATAAATAAGATCTAAAAAAAAAGAGAGAGAGAAATTGATCAGCTTTTTCTAACCAGATTCATAATTGAGCTTTTGTTTGTACCTTCCATTAAGAAAGTGCAAAGGAGTGCTCAAATATTTATGACCATCATATGTCACCAAATTAGAAAGGTTTTTCCAGGAAGAACTCCTCCAAGCACACTGCCAAGAAGAGGACAAAGTTCATCATCTGTCACTGTGGGTAGACTCACAGTGTGACAGACAACAGAGAAGACCTTACATCTACCTGGTGAAAATCTCCCTCCCCAGAGAGTGATATGGGGAAGAAGATGGTGTAGCCAGTGGCCAAAGAGCCCAGGACTCTCATTCTTGAAAATACAGTTTTCTATGAATTCTGATACTCCCAGAATTTGTACCTCTTAACACTATTTGAACATTTAGAAAATACTGAGCAAGTACCACTGGGGGCCCCAGTCTGGATGTGAGATCAGGAATGCAGAGAATGGTCCCTACTTGGACCCAGAAACGGATGGGATAGGGGTGGGAGGTGAACAGCACAGGCTCCTCAAAGAGCTCTGTGAACATAGAAGGTGTTTCATTTTTCAACATACAGCTCTCCATTGAATCACACAATCCACCTTACTTTTATTAAAAGCTTACTAACTCAAATTTTGTTTTTTACCCTGCAACCGCAATAAAAATTATGAGGACAGTTGGGTATATATTACTGGTGATAAGACAAGAATATTTTTATCCACTGAAGTCACCTGATCTCACAGTTTTTTTAGTTTTATGGGTCAAAAGTGCTCTTACCCAGCGGAAATAATGACTTGGTATAGTAGAAAAAGTGGAAGATGACATTTGGTTTGCTTTATTAAGAACTTGGTATATTAATTATAAATGATCCTTTTATATGTGGTCACTGAGAAGGAAAGTGTAGTGTGACTTTTATATTCAAGAAAGCATAAAAACATCAACATGACTGCTGCTCCTCTGAGATGGGGGGCTTGAACCTGCAGCCTGGTGAACCCTCTTCCTTTAATGTTGCCTTAATTTTTCGCTTCATTTAACTCCTGGAGCCTATTGCATGCCAGTTATTCTGCCAGAGGCTGGGAGACCAGAGAGGGAGAAATGTGATGCACTGAGGGTTCCTGAATCAGGGGTGCACCTTTGCATTATGAGGACGGGAAGATGCCATGCATATGTGTGATGGGGACATGGGTGTGAGAGTCTGCAAAAGTCACCAGCTGCTTGCATCTCAGTTGAAGTCTTCAAATGTGTTGTGCTATCTGGATGATATTGAAGAAAATGATTAAAGGATTAAGAAATGCAACTAGACATGCATTTCTGTGCTTACTTAGATACTTTCCAAGGTGCAGTTCTGGACTGCAAAAGCATTTTTCAGAGCCCCTGGTGTGAGATGGATTATTGTATCTATTATCTCTCCCCTCGCCCCTGTTGTGGGAAGGGTCTCTAATGTTTCAGAAGACGGACCTTCTGCAAATCTCAGGGTAGCAGTGTCCAGTGGGAGCATGTGGTAGAAGTCATGCAGACCAGAAGCCAGGCCATATTCAGCCAGACGATGGATAATCATCACACAGGAGCGCCAGGCTGAGACAGCACTGGCTCCATCTTAAGGAGCTTCCACCGGGAGAATGAGTCATCAAGGCAATCTTGCAGACCTCAGAGAGCACAACGTTTTGTGTGTCACTCAACCAGTCACTGAGCACACCCTGAAAATCCCAGTTCATCAGATGCTGAGAGCAAGCCCTGTCCAGCATGAAAGCTGAGGTTAAATCTCTAGAGTTTGCAAACGCATTTAGACACCAGTATGTGAAAAAAGCTAACTCTCCCAATGGCCTGACTTCTTCCTTGAAATTGCCTCAATCCCCATCTATTTATTCCTTTTTTTTCCTTTCACTATGTTCTCATGGTATTCCCTTTTTTCTCCTCCTAGGAATGTCCATTAATTACTTCTAGTATAATACAAGCTGGCATTTTTCTGGCTTTGTGCCAGACTTTGTCTTCAAGTTTTGCATGGACTGGCTCATTTAATTCTCACGAAAAATTTAGGAACTATTTGAACTCATCATATATTTTGTCTTCCATATGAGTCATGGAGAAGTAAAGTGATTTGCTCAAAGTCAACCAATCAGTGAGCTGAGAGGCTGGCTTTCAGATGCTGCCTCCTTGCTCAGAGCTCGATTTCACGAGGACAGCCATCCTCCCCGCCCACTGCCCTAACCTCCCAGTCCAAACTAGTCACACATGTGTAAGGGCTGAATCCAACAGAGAGCCCAGTTTCTCTTTGCTGCACACAACTTTGAAAACACCTCTTGAAGGTCTTGCTTTTCACATGAGCTCTGCACTTTTCATTGGCTCCTGGACAGGAAACATGACAGCACTCTTGTCCCACCCAAGACTGCATGCAAGGTCAAGGCACCAACAATGTCCTTGTGAAATGGCCATAAGGATTAGGATTTTCTTTCTTCAGACTTGGCTTCTGGCAGGTTTTAAGAGTGGCAGGACTTTGAAAATAAACCTAAAATACTATCCACATTGTAGTATAAGTCTTGAGGAGATGCAGTAGGGTTTCCGTTTTCTAATCTGAACTAATTCTCTCCAGTGAGAACAATCAGTTCTTGGAATCCAAAATTGCTGATTTCACATTACTACAGAGATCCTTTGGCTTCTATTTTGAGCAGGCATGTAGTGCTGATGGTGATATTGATATCACCCAGCTGTATTAATAATTTTTAATATTAATATATGAAGCGTTCTTGCTGTCTGTTCAGATAAGAATTGTGAATATCAGCTCTAATAAACCAGGAGACATGGTAAGGTTTTAGCGTTTATTCAGTGAAAGAAATACACAAGAAAGTGGGGGCTTTATTTAGCAGAGAAAGAAGTCTAGAAGCACAAGCTGTGTCCATACCAGGCAGAGAGCAGGCCGAGGGGCTACGTGGAGCAAAGCATGCAGGCAGGAAAGCAGAGGCAGAGAGGCAGCCAGGAGGCCGTGTGCCCAAAGGCACAGGACAACAATGGAGGGACCCACAGTGCTCCAGGCCTTTTATTCACTTCCAATAGGGAGTGGTTACATAGTCTGAGTGGCAGGTAGGTGTACAGGTAAGATCAGGTAGGAGTGTGAGATCACAAAAGAGGTAGGCAAACGTGTGGTCTCTAGCTCACAAATCTAATCAATTTAATCCTATCCACCTGCCTATTACAGTACTGAACCTCTGAGGTCTATGTGAACTTCAAATCGAGGACTAACTGAAACTGGAGAAAATGTTTTGCTGGTCTTCATTTTACCTCCCTCAGGTTCATGGATGTGGGAGTCATTTCAGAGAAGAATTTCCAATCAACACAGAAACAGAACATAGAAAGCTGAGCCACCAGCCAAATCACTAGAGACAATCACAAATCCTAAACACTGGACAAGCCAACCAGTCTCTCACCCAATACAGCAATTTCCCATCAGGGGTTAGAAAGCTTTTCATCCAGCCTCATCCTGAACAGCTATAGCAGGGAGACTTCTACCGACTCATCCACCTACCTACTCCATTTATGAGATCTTGAATTATTGATCTATCCACCAATACATATTTATTAATAAATGACATACAGCTGAAATCTGGCTCTGTGAGGATTCCATCAATTTGTCATAACATGCACATCTGGAGAATCACAACTCTCTAAGTTTTCTGAAAGATAAAAATCCACTGTGACCAATATTCCTCCCTCCACTGTGTTATCTGTAAGGATCTTGCGTGGATGCCATCTTCTAGGATTTAACTTCATAAGTCTTTCCATTATGCATCCTCAGCTGGACTACAAGACTTGTAGACACGAACATCAGGCCTGAGATTATTTATTTTACCTGCTGTATCTGGCAGAACACTTTTCTTAAAACTTGTGAGTAGAAAGTGCCTGCTGCAAGATCTAGGTGCTGGTACTGGCTAGGCAATGGGAAACTTTTGCTTTTTTAATCTTTGAAGACCACATTTTAGATGGCAGAGGAAGTGAAGAGAGCTATGGTGAGTGCTCTCTGTGTAGGGATGGGTTTCATGGCCATTGAAGTCAGCAGGTGCAAAGTCCAGGTTCAATTCTTAAATTGGCAGTTTTGCTGACCTCAAAGAAATGACAATGTCTCTGAGTCTCATTTTCCTCCGTTCTTAAAGAATATTTGCAGCATTTATGCTGCAAAATTGCTTTGAGATTGCATAAGATAATATAAGTAATGGCTTAGCACAATACCTGGCACATAGCAAAATGTCTAATAAACATTCGTTATTTTAAGGCATGAGAACCAAGAAACATTGCCCTGAGCAGCTTTCGCCTAACATGTTCCTACTCTGGGTTTGGCTGCTTCTTGGCAATGTGTTCAATGAAAAAAAAATTCCAGCAAATCAATTAACAAACATGCACCAATACTTTTTACATATAATATAACGCTTCAGGCTCTGTGAGTGATTCAACAAGGAGATCCCCCACCAGGAGACAACTTAATTAAGATAGAGCAACATACAAAACCAGGACTAAAAATCGAGAGAAATAAGGGATTCTCGCTGGCTGGAACATGCTGTTCTGTTTCCTGAAGGAACTCTGAGAGAGGCCCTCGTGTCACTGTTAGGGAGTGCTCCCCAGAGGAGGGAGGTATGGGCTGTCATCCGTTCCTCCCCGTACACAGCAGGACCAGTCCTCTCCCCACTCCACCCAAGTCAGAGGTAGATAAAAACAAAGCAACCTCTTCTCTGGGTGATGCTTTCTCGAAGTAAATGGCACGGTCATGTCTGAGAATTCCACGGAGTCCCTGTCAGAACCCTGTTTCTCAGATCTGCCATTTGGTTGGGAAGAGCTGCAGCATCCCAAGCTAGAACGGCTCCATTCTGGATCCCTCTCCTGAGACCCCCTGTGCCGGCTGAGAGCTCCCTGTGTCGCTGGCATGCTCACCTCCCTCTGCCTCACTCAAGCCATTTGTTCAGGTGGAAGTCATCATGATTTCTTCCCCAAGGAGAAAACAAAACCACACAGGCCGCAGTAACCACTGCTCTGCCCTCTCTCACAACATTCCCATTCCCAGCGTACACCAGCGGTTTACTGTCCCTGGAGCGTCCCACACTGAAACAGCCCAGCCCCTCCACAGTTCTCCACAAAGATGCCAACCTTCGTTATGGGAAAGGCCAAGCAGGAGACATCTCAGCGTTTCCTCTCCCAGGAATATTGTTCTGATACCCTGTCTGTCCAGTTTAGAGTCTCCTCTGGATCTCCCTGCTCTGTGAGCTGAGCTCACTCCCTCCTCCTAGCCAGTTTGCAATGGTCTGCACGCATTTGACTTGTTCTTAGAGATTTAGGGATCTTTTTTTTAAACAACACACCATGAGTCTTCAGTTCCTGTCACTTCTGGGAAGAGCAGAACACAGGGTCCCAGTGAATGGTTTTTGAACGTGAATGAATGGGGACCCGCATTGTGGTGCCACAGGTCAACCTTCTGGCTCGGAGGCTGACATCCCATGATGCTTCAAGTCCCTGCCGCTCCCCTTCTGATCCAGTTCCCTGATGACATGCCTGGGAAAACAGCAGAAGGTGGCTCAACACATGGTCTCCTGCCACCAATGTAGGAGAGCCAGATGAAGCTCCTGGCTCCTGGCTTTAGTCTGGCCTAGCCCTAGCCATTGTAGCCATTTGGGGAGTGAAACATCAGGTAGAAGATTCTCTCTCTCTCTCTCTCTCTCCCCATCTCTCTGTCATACTGCCTTTCAAATAAGTAAATAAACCTTTTTAAAAAAAAAAAGTAAACAAACATATCCATGTGACCTTTGACAGATAGAGTTGGCTGGAATTGCCTAATTCAGGAAGTCTCCCATTTCAAAGGCCTAGACAAGAGCACATGCTGCACTGAGGGTCTGACGGCTGTGAAACTGAGACAGCTCTGTCCTGAAATAGAGATCGTCACCATGCGAGTGACTCACATTCACCTCTGTGACTGTGAGAACACAGAGCACGGACCTCCGCTCTGCGCGACTGTGCGTGTGACTGCTTCTCCTTTATTAACCCACGTTGAGTGCTGTCCTCGCCCACTGCAGACACTGCTCGTCAGACAGCCTTGGCCTTGGCCAGGAGTCCCGAAGGACATAGCAGCCTCTGCACTGCTGATTATATTCTAAGGCAGTTGTTGAGGAGAGGGAGGTTGTGCAAGACAACACAGCCACGATTTGAATGTCCCTCTGCCCGTGCTAATCCCATGGAGAGCACTCTCAGCAGCTACCCTGCAGCTACAGAGCAAAGCAGGGACATTCCCAAACCTGAGTGAACCGAGCAAGAGAATCCTTTGAACAAAGTCTGTCCTTCAGGGTAAAATGGGAACCAACCAGCCCTGTCCAGGAGAAAATACTATCTGTAGTATTTTTAACACTGGTTTGATGAGCGCTAGGTTATAAACAGGTCTGGTGCCGTAGTGTCACTGGAACATAATCGCAGTCTGTTTATCTCTCCATGCGCCCACCCATTCATATGTATATAACATAGGCAGGAAATCTGGTGTCTGTTGCTAGTTCATAAATCAGTGTCTGCTCTCAACAACATCTGAATACAAATGTGATTAAATTTGATACCATGCCCATTTTTCATTTATCAGATTTCAGAATGTGATGCCTTGGCAGCTGGCCTATGGCAATGTGTTTTGCATTTAACCCCCTGAGTCCCAACTTTCCTCCATAGAGGAAGCCCCCTGCAGTTGTATTACAAACTCACTGAACAGAGTAGCCCCAAGAAATTTTCTATGTAGCCCCAAGAAATTTTCCCTTAGTGTACCATGGAGAGGAGTAGAGACAAAAATGGGAAATAGCATTGGGAAAGAGAAGAAAATTTCAGAAATTTTGTTTTGGGGTCAGAAAAGACCTAAGAGGAGATATGGCCCTGTGTTTCTGAAATATCATAACTTTTATATCGTCTGGGGTCCCTGCTATGGAGCAGATTCTGTGTCCCTGGGATGGCGGTGGGCCTGGGATACTGCATTTCTAGCAAGTAGTGAGGCTAAGGCCTAGGCCATGTAGACATCTCATTGATCTATTTCCCAAACTCAGTGATCATCTGATGCACAACTAGACTTCAATCTAGACCCCAGAACTATAAATCATTTCCTGGAAAAGGGACTTTGGAAACTGTTCAATTAACAGCCAACCCAAGTGACTATGTATAGGAAACTGAAGCCCAAAAGGGTGAAGAGAACGGCAAAACTGAGAAAGGAACTTAGATTCCCAAACAGGTTCTTTAGCCACCAAACAATGAAAAAGGAATACACAAAACGGAGGTTGGAGAACAACATTAACTCCTCACTTTCCAGCATTGAACATGAGTGTACTTCTTCTCCACACACACTGCACTTCCTCTCCTCACACTGTACTTCCTCTCCTCACACTGCACTTCCTCTCCTCACACTGTACTTCCTCTCCTCACACTGCACTTCCTGTCCACACACTGCACTTCCTCTCCTCACACTGCACTTCCTGTCCACACACTGCACTTCCTCTCCTCACACTGCACTTCCTCTCCACACACTGCACTTCCTCTCTTCACACTGCACTTCCTCTCCACACACTGCACTTCCTGTCCACACACTGCACTTCCTCTCCTCACACTGCACTTCCTGTCCACACACTGCAATTCCTCTCCTCACACTACACTTCCTCTCCACACACTGCACTTCCTCTCCTCACACTACACTTCCTCTCCACACACTGCACTTCCTCTCCTCACACTGCACTTCCTCTCCACACACTGCACTTCCTGTCCACACACTGCACTTCCTCTCCTCACACTGCACTTCCTCTCCACACACTGCACTTCCTGTCCACACACTGCACTTCCTCTCCTCACACTGCACTTCCTCTCTCACACTGCACTTCCTGTCCACACACTGCACTTCCTCTCTTCACACTGCACTTCCTCTCCTCACACTGCACTTCCTCTCCTCACACTGCACTTCCTGTCCACACACTGTACTTCCTCTCCAAACACTGCACTTCCTCTCTTCACACTGCACTTCCTCTCCAAACACTGCACTTCCTCTCCTCACACCCTGCACTTCCTCTCCTCACACACTGTTCTTCCTCTCCTCACACACTGCACTTCCTCTCCACCAGTGGTTTCTATGTCAGGCTTGGCCTTACAAAGCTCTAACTTTACTGTGTGGCAAGTTCAACAAGAAAGAAAGTTGTGAAAGAGTCTCTGTTGCTTTCTACTTCTCCAAGCCAGAATTCTTTCCCTCAGAATAGTAATATAATAGTCATGTAAGAAAAAAACGGGAATTCCTGTGTGTTCACTCTTGTACTGCATCAGTTAATGAGCGCCCCAAACAAGGTTTCTGTACTCTTCTACTTCCTTTTGCAGGAATGGAAAACACACATGCTGCTCACCTTAAGGACACCTACTATATTTTTTTTTTAATTTTCCAATACTTAAAAAATGTAAAACTGCAAGAACAATATATCAAACTTCCACAGCATTTATTGAGGAAAAATAACCAGTTATATACCATTTGTTTTTATAGTCAGCTAAGAGTGTTCAATGCATCTTTGGGGAGTGGCAGAAAACAAAATGTGTACGATAGACTTGACCACACAGCCATCACCTGAGCACAAGACTGCTCAATGCTGGTAAGACAGCACCATGTCATCAATTCATCCATAGCTAGCTGGGGTAAACTGATCGAATCTTTCTGCAGTTATTTGGCTTACCTACCCAGAACCTCAAAAGTGCTCAACAACTGGGAGATTTCTGCAAGCTGACCTCAGGCACAAAAAATATGCAAAAGCCATGCCTCTTACAAAAGAAAACTTTTGCAAACACATAAATATCAAAAGATAGAGAAATGGCAAAGTATATCATGATACTCTAGAATTATGCAGTGACTTAAAAATATGGTTTCAGGAAATTTGGAGTCACACACATTGTGAAGTGGAAGAAGAATGAGCCTGCATCAACATAATTCCAGCACACTTAAATATTCATAGAAAGAGGAAAATAGAAAGAAATATATGAAACAGATCCTTTTCAGTCAAACGGAAAAAATAATATCAATATAATAGGGTGGTTGTGAGAAAATTTAACTCAGCTATACAAAGTACCCCACACAGTCACTAAATTACCTATATTATATAAAATAATAATTGGATACTACATTAAACACCATAATTAAAAGTTGTCAATGGCTGCTAGAATTATGATTTTTTCCTCTAATTTTTTTCTTTTTTGCTTGAATCTTACATGGTAATAAAATATTGTTTTTGAAAACAAAATGTCCTTAACTTTACTTTTAAAAGTTATTGTGGACAGAACCTATGTGTTTTCCTATTGCTCCCCCCGACACACACACACCTTCAGGGGACTCATGGTGCCCAGGTCTCCATCCTCCAGCATTCATGGAGTTAACCACCAACCTCCAGCTTCTGTGATTATCTCACTGGTGAGACTATCTTCAGCCAATCCCCAGACACAAAAGCCCAGAACTAAAGAATGGGGGTGGGGGCAGGGGCTTGTGATGCTGCTTTCCTCTGCTTTTCAGCATAAAAATGAGAAGAGGAGGCAAAATCTCCTTTTGCTAAATGCTGGGCTTTTTCCCTCACCCTAAGTAGCTGGCCTTATTAGGTAGGGATTCATCAATGTTTTTGTTGTCTCAAGTGGGTTACTATTTATTGGGTGCACAAAAGCAGATAAAGCCACAAATCAGTTGCCTGGTCACCCTTGCCAACAGGAAGAACGACCATAAGCCACAAGAGATGCCCTCTCTCCTGCTCCCTGAATACATTTTGAATCCATATGCCACAGTTATCAGTTTACAGCAAAGCAGAGCAGAGTGTGCAAGGTGCTGGTGGATGGTTGGATGGCAGATGGTGAGCTTCTCTCTCTCTCTCTCTCTCTCTGTGTGTGTGTGTGTGTGTGTGTCTCAGGGTTACAGTCTCCAGTGGCCCTGAACCCACCAGTTTCTGGCAGGAGCATGTGGAATTCCTTGTGGTGGATTGTGTTTCCAGTCTTACAAAAGAAATATAGATTCTGTAAGAGCTACCTCACCTTCAAATTTCAGTAAGAAAGAAGCATTTAAGTTCCTATTCAAAATAGAGCTTGTTATAATTGGGACAAAGATTCTCTTCCCAGAGGCACTTTGAGTCAATTAATTGAGTTTTTTGAAGTGCTAATAGAGAAAAAAATGTTGACCTTTTCCAAGGCTTTTTTTGCAGATCTATTGAAGGAAATTGCTGTGCTATTAACCAAACCCATTGTGGGGCAGCACAACCCCCAGCGCTGAGCAGACTTGGCATGGAGAACACAGAAGCTAGAGCCAAGTCATCCGTCACTCAGAAGAAGCACCCATTTGATTGACAGACTACTGTTACCCTGGTCAGCAAGTGTGTGTGTGTGTGTAAGAGAGAGAGAGAGACAGAGAAATGAAAACACCACTAGAATATACCGACGTTTTAGAACAAGAGACAAAGAATCAGAATGGTTTTGTAAATCTGAATAATGCCAAAGCAACCCTTTGTAAACTTCCATAAAGAAGATATTCTCTCCACATTATGAATTAAAACAAACAGAGGAAAAAAAAAAAAAAACTGTTGAGAAGCCAAAGCTGAGAGAAGAGAGCCCAGGAGCTGAGGCCCACAGAATTGCACTCTAGGGATCTTCCTGACCAGGGAAGAGCTCTCACCATGTTTATAGGTGAAGCAGGCAGAGTTGGCAAATTCCTGTCAACAGATGGAGTGTGTGCAACTCTAACTTCAACTAAGAGAAATGATTATTTTCAACTTGGTCCTGTGCTCAAATTCTCTAGGCACCTGCGAAAATCTCAAGCATTACTTTCTTTTTCTGTGATTAAAATATGCGCCAAAAACAAAGAACAGAAGGAGCCAACCACACATTTTTCCATTTATTTTTCCCTCCTATAGGTTTCTGTTTATGGTACTTTGGAAAAATAACCAAGCTGAATGAAGCAAACAGTAAGACCAAAGTCTGGCAGGCCTCACAGGGCACCCCATTACTAGAGCAGATGACTATATAAATAAAGCGCTTGATTTAACGACAAGGAAGCCTTCCATCCATCTCCCAGAGGTTGTAAATTGGGTGATTGGATTAATTAAATATTCTGGTAAGTAAGCAGTGAGGTTCCATTTATCCCAGATGGATTCCTATTGTAAAAAGTCCTTTATGTACACTGTGTACTGGCTCAAGGGAAAGCAAGCTTGTCCTTCAAACATGGTTCGGAACAGACCCAGGGTTCATTAGCCCAGGGACAGCCAGGACAGCCAGGCCAACCTGGTGACCAGCCCCATTTGGTGAGCACTGCTGGCTCATTGCATTGATGAGGGAAAGCCTGTGAGAGAGCCGGGCTGGTCTGATTCTAGAGCAAAGTTAAGAAAGCAGGAGTGCTTAGACATGTCTGTGAAGAGACAAGACTGAAAAGAGGGGGTGAGCATAGAAGCTGGAAAAACGAAATTCTCATATTTAAAAAATTCTATAGGTAACATGGCACTCAATCATGGGAGGCTTAGAGCTTCCCCACTAAGATCAAAAACAAGATGAGGATGCTGCCTCCCACAGCTCCTTTTCAGCATTCTACTGGGAAGTCATAGCCACCACAAGAAGATAAGGAACTAAATAGTATACAGATGGGAAAAGAAGAAATAAAGCTGTCTGTACTTGCAGATGATATAATTGTCTATGTAGAAAGCATGAAAAAGAAAAAAAACTACCAAAAACTCCGGAACTCATAAATGAACATAGGAAGGCTTTAACACAGGTTACTACACAGAAGCCAACAGTTCTCCAGTATAACAATGAGCAGGTCAAAAATGAACTACTTAGAGAAAAATTCAACAAATATATACAAGATCTATATCTTAGTTTGAGCTCCTTTAAACAAAAGTATGAACTGGGTGGCTCCATAAACAAAATAAATTTATTTTTCACAGTTCTGAATGCCAGTAAGTGCAAGAACAAGGTGGTGCGCCTATGCCTCATGGGCACTTGCTTCTTGCTGTGACTGTATGTAGAAGAAGGGGTGAGAGAACTTTCCAGAATCTCCTTTGTTAGGGTACTAATTCAACTCTGTCTCTGTTCTCATGACTTCATCACTTATCAAAGACCTCACCTCCCAGTGCTGCTATGTTGGGGATTAGGATTTCATCGCATGAATTTGAGAGGGACCCAAATATTAGCTGATGGCAATCCATTTGAGAAAAACTACAAAAATCTGATGAAAGTAACCAAAGGAGCATTAAATAAATGGGGATATAATCCATGCTCATGAACAGGGGCCACCATATTTTCAAGGTATCAGTTCTTCCCAAATATATCTATATTTATATCTATATCTCTATATATTTATAGAATCTATATCCATCTATCTATCTATATGCAAATATATAGAGATATATATATCCATGCATCCCATTCAAAGTCCCAGAAAGTCATTTTGTGGCTTTATACAAAGTAATTTTAAAGTTCACTGTGAGAAGAAAATAATCAATCATAGCTAACTCAGTGTTAAACGGTAAGACCAAAATCTGAAAACTAACCATACACAACCTCAAGACTTACTATACAGTTATAGTAACCAAAACTGTACAGCCCAGGCGTAAAAATAGACAAATGCATCAATACCGAAGAACAGACAGCCCAAGAGCAGACCCACACACATACACGCAGCTGATCCTTGACACAGAAGCAAAACAATGTATTACAGCAAATATAGCTATTTCAACAAAGGACACTAGAGCAACTGGACATTCACATGCAAAGCATGAACCTAGATACCCTTAAAAAAACTAATGCAAAATGTGTCTTAGAACTAAACATAAAACACACACCATTAAAGCTCCTAGAATGTAACATAGAAGAAAACTTAGATGAGCTTGAATATAGTGATGACATTTCAGACACATCACCAAAGGCGCAGTCCAGGAAGGAAATAACTGCTAAGTAGACTTCATTAAAATTAAAAATATCTGCTCTGTGAAATATACTGACAAGAAAATGAGAACGCAAATCACAGACTGGGAGAAAATATTTGCAAAAGACATCTGCTATCGTTTGTCTGTCATTGGAGTGTCTTCCCCAAAGGCTCTCATGTTGGAAATTTGATCTCTGTGTGGTGATGTTGCCAGGTGGTAGAACCTCCTAGAAGTGGGGCTCCGTGCAGGGTGATGAGTTCCCTGGGGCTCTGCTTTTAGAAGGAATTAATGTAGCTCCCCAGGGACTCCAGTTACCTCCACAGGAGTGGAAGGTTATTATAAAGTGGTCCCGCCCCAAGCCCTGCAGTCCTTCATTTTGAGGTCATTTGTCTTTCTGCTCAGCTGCCATGCTGCAACCCAGTCTAACGTGGTTCTCAGCAGAGGCCGGACAGATGATACCAAGTGGTCTTGGACATTTAACCTCCAAATTGTGATCCACATAAACCTCTGTTCTTTATAAAGTCCTCTGCCTCATGTACTTTGTTAGAGCAACAGAAAATGGACAAAACACATCTCTTACAGAGAACTGTTTTCAAAAATATATAAGAACTCTTAAAACTAAGCAGCAAGAAAATGGGTAAAATTCCTTGGAAGACAACTCACAAAATAAAATATACACATTAAAAAGTACAAATATGAAACAGTGCTTAAGCTCACATATCATTAAGAAAATACGAATTGAAACAAGGGTGAGACACCACTATACTTTACTATCAGTATGGAGCAAAAATCACTATCACCAGCTGTTGACAAAGACATGAAGCAACAGGAACTCTCATTCACTGCCAGTGCGAATGCTAAATGGGACAGCCTTGTTGGAAGACAGTGTGGCAGACTGACAAAGCTACGCTGACTCTTATCATTCAATCCAGAGGTCAGCATCCTTCTGATATACAGAAAGGAGGTGAAAACTGACATCTACACATAAACCTGCACACAAAGGTTTGCAGCAGCTTCATTCATGGTTGTGAAAACTGGGGAGCAACCAAGTTGTCTTTTAGCAAGTAAATGGATAAATAAATTGTGGTATGTCAGACAATGAAATATTATCAACACGAAACTTAAAAAAAGATTTAGAAAAAGTTTTAGTGCATATCACTAAATTAGAGAAGCCAAGAAGGGCTGCATACAAGGATCCCAACTCCATGACATTTTGGAAATGACAGAACTGTGGCCATGATAAAAGACGATAAAAGGGTTAGGGAAGGAAGGGGTGAACAGGCAGGGCAAACAGGATTTTAGGGTAGTGTAGCCTTTCCGGATGATGTTGTTGTGGTGGGTCCACATCACTACACCTTTGTCCAAGCCCATAAATGCACAACACCGAGTGAACACTGATGTGAGCTATGGAATTTGGAGTATAATGCTTCGTCCAGGGAAGTTCACCCAAGAAACAAATGCCCTACTGTGGTGGAGACTGTGGATGAGGGGGAGGGTTCACACCCATATGGGCAGGGGCTACATGGGAACACTGTACCTTCACTATGAACGCCAAGCTGCTCTGAAGCCTAGTAAAACACAGCTTAATTCCTACATGACCCAGCGGGACACAGGGAATAGATTCAAACCTTCAAGATTAAAGAGGCAGCCAGCACTGTGGTGTAGTAGGTTAAGCATCTGCCCACGGTGCCAGCATCCCATATGGGTGCCAGTTCAAGACCCAGCTGCTCCACTTCTGGTTCAGCTCCCTGCTGATGGCCTGAGAAAGCAATAGAAGATGGCCCAGTGCTTGGACCCCTGCACCCACAAGGGAGACCTGGAAGAAGCTCCTGGCTCCTGGCTTCGGATCTGTGCAGCTCTGGCCATTGAAGCCCTTTGGGGAGTGAACTAGCAGATGGAAGATCTCTCTATCTGTCTGTCTGTCTCTCTCTGTGACCGTGCCTCTCAAGTAAATAAATATTAAAAAAAAAAAAACATTACAGGAGGCTACTTTGTAGTCATATGCATCTGAGCGGCTCCCAAACCCCTTAGAGTTTACATCCCTGGAGGAGATTCCATTCCAGAGAAAAGGATGAAGACACAGAGGAGCTGCTGTTCCAGGGCACGTGGGATGGGGCAGCTGTATTAGCTTCCTCTGGAACCCAGAGTGAGGCTGCACGGACCCCAGTGGGGTCACTGGTGTGGGCTGGTCCTGGGCATGCTGTGGGGTGCCACAGGCATGGACCCTAAACAAGTGATGCGGCCGCTCTGGGCCCTGGTTTCTGCACCTGTTGCAAGATGCAGCAGTGCGCACTTGCAGGACGGTGGCCGGGGGAGAACAGGAGCAGGCAGAATGCTGAGCCGGCATCTGACCAGACAGAGCTGGCCAGTGGCCACTTGGTTTCGAGCATCCAGCTGGAGCGATAGCGGCAAAAGGGTGCTCACAACCCCTTGGGCATGCCATTTGCCTGCGTGTGGAGAGAGTCCATGCCACAGTGTGGGTGGCTGCCTCCGGGGCTGGGATGAAGCCTCCTGCCTCGTCAGGACTCTTGCTCTGGGAAGCCCTGATTCCGCGTTACACCGTCTCAGGCTCCCGCTAGACTGTCCTATCTCTCTGGGACACATCCTCGGAGAGCCAGATGTCTCCCCTGTGCATGCCTGGCAGCTTCCCATCTGCTTTCCTACCATCCAGCTGCCGGCTGCTGGCAGAAGGGCCCGGCGCACTGGGCTTTGCTATGCACCCGAGCCTGCTGTGGACCAGGAGGGTGGCCTCCCGCAGTGCTCCACTTGATCACCATACACCTGTTTCTGTTTTTTGGCCTCCGCCTTGTGCCAGGTACTATAATTTCAACACATACTTTCTGGTTTAATTCTTTTTTTAATATTTTATTTATTTATTTGAGAGGTAGAGTTACAGACAGGGAGAGGGAGAGACACAGAGAAAGGTCTTCCATCTACTGATTCACTCCCAAATGGTCACAATGGTCAGAACTGTGTCGATCCAAAGCCAGGAGCCAGGAGCGTCTTCTGAGTCTCCCACGTGGGTGGAGGGGCCCAAGAACTTGGGCCATCTTCTACTGCTTTCCCAGGTTATAGCAGAGAGCTGGATTGGAAGAGGAGCAGCAGGGACATGAACCAACGCCCATATGGGATGCCGGAGCCACAAGCAAAGAATTAACTTACTGAGCCACAGCATGGGCCTCTAGTTTAATCTTTTCAACACGATTTTTGAGATTGGTAGTGATATTTTCATTGTAGAGATAAGAAAATGGAGAATTGGAAAATTAACTTGTCCAAGGATGCAAAACCTGCAAGGATTAGATATAGAATTTGAGAGACACATACACCTGCCCCCAAGCCCATGCTTGGTGCTGGGGTGCACTACTGTGCACAGATCCATCCTCCAGGGCTGCAAGTCTTCTGCTGGGTCATGGCTGACTCCTGACCCTTGCGGGCAGCCCTGCAATGACCGACTTTTGATTGTCCACTGTGGAAGGCACTCATGAATCCCCTCAGCCCTCATCTCACTGCCAACCAGACAACCTATATCAAGTTCAAAACAGAACAAAAAAGCAGAGACAAGGAGGCCCAGTGAAATGATGTATATCAGCAATCCATCCTCGTCATAACGGATGAGTAAACCCCATTGGGGCTGGCCTCCCCCCACCCCATAATGCCAACACCAGGGAAATGACCAACGCTGCACTTCCACTTCTGCCAGTTCCATAAATGCATTCTCCATTGCTAGAGTCACAGGAGCCATGAAACGCAGGAACAACAGAACTCATAAGGAAGAAAGATGTGTGACGATCAAACACTAATGGGCAGATGTGCTGGGGGCAGCCACATAGGAGGGACGGGTCAGGGGCTCTCAAGCTCTTTTTGAAACATTCAGCATCGTGTACCCACCTCTTCCAGCCAGGCTCAGGAGGGCATTCGTTCTGGGTTCTGGGAGTGTGCAATGCAGGGGTAAAAGCCAGATGTGGTATGAGAGCAGCCATGTGGGCTCCACAGTCACACAAAGCTAGACACTCCGGTCAGGTCTCCCAAGTCCCCTGGGTCTCAGTTCCTAATCTGTAAACTACTCTTGATTCTTACTTACAGCGATGCCTCTTAGTGCAACACTGCAGATGCTGTCCATGTCTGTCACAGAACCGTCACTCCTGTACCATCATCTTCATTTCATTTATGCCTAAAGAAAGAAACAAGAAAAGGATCTGGTAGAACACGTACATAGAGTCAGACAGGAGAGATCAGAGAAACCTGGCTCATGATCCACCCCGTCATCCAGTCACAGGGCTGTGTGTGTGCGTGTGTCTGCAAGCAAAGTGGAAGGGCACACAGGACGTGTGGCCCATGCATGGGCACAGTGACCGTCCAGTTCACACGGGGACCCAAGGAAGGGGCTGCCTCCAGGATGTGTCCCAAGGCCTATCCCTGGAGTGTAGAATCATGTGTCCTTAGGTATCATACAGTCTGGTGTGATGTAAGTGAAAGAGAATGGAGACACAGAGAAGGAAAGAGGTGGGAGTGAGGATCTGGGGGAGCCAGCATGGGTGGATGCCTCGTTCCTCACCGTGGGCCTGCCCTGCCTTGCCAGTGGAAGTCTCCACCTGTATTACCAGCTGCCTAGTACCTGTGATTGACTAAAGGGAACAGAGAGAGTTGAGAACTGGAATTTGTCTTCAAAAGCTGCTGCCAGGCCACCCAGCAGACTCATAAAATGACAAACACCCTAAACAGCACTCTGGCCTCAGAATCAGCCTTTTAAGGCAGTTGGATCTGGCTAAAAAGCCCATGAGAGAATTTCAGGCATGGAAAACCAAAACACTGTGGCAAAAAATGACCTAAATGAAAGATCTCTGTGAGTGAGATCCCAGTGGAAAGAAGGGACCATCAAAGAAGGAGGTACCTTTCTCTGAAGGGAGGAGAGAACTTCCACTTTGATTATGGCCTTGTCTAAATAATGTCAGAGTTTGTGGACTCAAAATGCTTCCATAGCCTTGGCAGCTCATGAAAAGAGCCTTTGGTGGTTACTGATATCATAAATAAGAGTATCAATTGTTAAATCAACAACAGGAGTCACTGTGCACTTACTCACCATGTAGGATCTCTGTCCTTTATGAGTTGTACTGAGAGTTAAAGGTAAAACCAGTCTTCAAACTGTACTTTATACTTTGTGTGTCTGTGTAGGTGCAAACTGTTGAAATCTTTACTTAGTATAGAGTTGATCTTTTATATATAAAGATAATTAAAAATGAATCTTAATGAAGGATAGGTTGGGAGAGGGAATAGGAGGCAGGACGGGAGTTGGGGTGGGAGGGCGGATATGGGGGGAAGAACCACTATATTCCAAAAGCTGTCCCTATGAAATTTAAATGTATTAAATAAAAGTTTTAAAAAAAAAAAAACAAACAAGAGCTGCTGCCAAAACCGTTGCCCGCCACACCTTTGGCCCCTGAGGGAGACCAGCTGGCAGTGAGCTGCTGTGCACAGCATAGGCATCAAGAGGCAGTGGGAGGACAGGCCCAGAGAATGAACACATCCCAGGTGACCATGGGAAGGGTCTGGGGAAGGGGGGGCTTGAGCAGGTATTTAGGGAACATCACCAAGGCTGGACTGACAGACCAAAAATAAAGATCACCAAGGACTCTCCAACAATCAGCTCTCCCTGCCGTAGAATTGCTGACTTTCTTGGGCAATTCTTATTCTCGGCATAATTACCAGCAAAAGGAGTTACAGGACGGAGGTGGGGAGGGAGCATTTTCCATCAAGGATGCTGGGTGAATCATGTATTTCTAGAAGGCAGAGGCTGGATCCAGGATCTGTCTAGTTTCGGGAATCAAGGCAGTCTGTCACACTCACGCTCTGTCCTGCACTCCAGGGGAGATAAGAAAAGCCCAGTTAGAACATAAGGAGTGATCAGTGTGGGATGCAGACGGCAGCTCACCCAGGAGGTGAGTGGAGAGTCAGGGCTCTTGAGTCACATCCCCTCCCTGGGAGGTCGTTAGGGGAAATTCAATTAAACACCATGACTTTCATCAAATCTCTATGGCCAGTTGGAAAAGACGGATTCTTAGGAAAAGCTGACTGCAGCATTATCCGGCTTGAGCTGCACTGTTATAAAAAGAATACAGCGATAGAGACAAATGGCATGTGCTCTAATTAAACAAAACATAGCAGTAATGCAAAGCCATTCCAGAGACTCGGAGGAGGCGCAGGTGTAGATCTGTTCTGCTCCGTGATTTTGCTTCTTCATCGCCCTCGAGCTCCTGCTTTTGTTTCTCCTCATTCTGCTTCTTTCATGTTCTTTCTGAGCAGAGCAGTCCACAACACGCAGGCTTTGCTTGCAGGTGACTGACCAAGCTCTAGTGCCCTTCTGGGCGGAATATTAGCAAGCGCAGTGAGTTTGGCCTTTACTGATCATGGCATTGCCACAAAGCAAAAAACACGGCATTGCAGCAAGAAAAGCCAATTGGGAGATGGGGGGGGGGGTATAACTAATGATAACTAATGATAAAAGAGTTAAGAGAGCCTCGGGCATAATTCATTCCTTCTGGTACTTAGTGCCCAAAGATAACTCACAAGAGGGAATCTTATGCTTGGAAAGAAACTGAGAAAACAGCCTATGAAAAGGTAGCGTGTTCCAAAACAAATGTCAGCTCTCCTCTGTCAGTGTCCACAACCCTTTTCCTCCAAGACTTTGTGCTAAAGATTTGGGGGCTCAAGCGGAACTCTCCCAGACACACTGCTGGGGCAAAGAGGCAGCACCTGTACCCAGAGGCAGCACCTGTACCTGCTGTTAACTTTCTTCATTTAGGCCAACACTGTCCTCATGAGAAATAGCAGCCCAAGTCCCAGAGAGACTAAGCCATCTGGGCACAGAGGAAGACGCTTTCCACCCAGTGCAAATACTGGTACAGAGAAGACACACGGCCTCTGTCTCAGTTCTCCATCAATTCACGTAAAAGGTCCCTCCCAAACCCAGTGGCCTAACATTATTGACTCGTTTTCACAGGTTTGTGGGGTGAATGAACGCAGCTGGGGCTGGGGGATGTGACGGCTCCTCCGTGGTAACTCAGGGCTCCAAAGAGAGCAAAGGTGGAATCTCCTAAGCCTTTCAAGGTTCCAGCTGAAATCAGAGGGCACGGTTTAAATCGCAGCTCGTGGCCAAAGCCACTCTTGTCTCTTGACCGCGTGGGAGGGTGAGAGGACTTGTGTTTTTTTCTGACAGTCTCACCATGGGGCCTTCCTCTCACTGCTGTTCCACAGTGAGTGAGTGAGTGGGTAGCCCTGGGCAGGGGAACTCCCCTATCTCAGTCCCAGCTCCACAAGGGAAAGGAGTGGACAATCTCTGCCTCATAGCACCCTGGTGGAGACCAGAGTCACGGTGAACATACACACCTACCTGCCTCACAAGAGCCCTACAGAAAGGGCCTGCACGCAACTGCCTCTGTTGTTGTTAGGGCTTCTGCAACCTGGAGAGGTTGATAAAGAAGAATAAAAATGGGGAGAGAACATTGCCATCATGCAAGATAACCCAGGGCATGAAATGCACGTGTTTTAGGTATTTCTGTTATAATGGAGGAGACCCAGGGTCCTGAAATGCGTGTAGCATGTAGCCAGCTCTGTTATAGCAGACACCAGGCCTCCTTTACCAAGGCTCAATGTTTCCACAGAAGTTTCCAAAGAACAGAGTTATTTCACTGAGTCAGTCTCTTCAGTGATGCAGAGGGTAGTGTCTCGGCTAACTCAGCAGCTGTACTTCGAATGCTGAGTTGTTGAGGCCCAGAGTTCCCTGAAGCTTCCCAAGTTCAGGCCCTTTGCAGAGTGAGGTGGGCTCCTTGTTTATATCCTTCCAGAACAACAGAAGGATAGAGCCTCCTGGCCCAGGGTAGTTGGTACTGGACGCTGATTCTGGAGTTTTTTCACATGAAGTTTTAACAATGTCTGGCTTCTTGCAGCCAAGTACAGCCAGACTTGTTCCAAACCTCGACTTAAATCTCATTTTTATTTTGCTGTTTGGGATTTGTTCCCCAACATTACACCTAAGCAACACGAAGAGATTGTTCCCATGCCACCATGAACTTGTAGGGCTTAGTCTGACAATGTCATTACCTGCAACAGAACCTTAAAGCACAGGCGGCACAGCAAAAAGGATGATAAGATATTACATTAAGACGTTATCCGGGCCGGCGCCACGGCTCACTAGGCTAATCCTCTGCCTGCGGCGCCGGCACACCGGGTTCTAGTCCCGGTCAGGGCACCGGATTCTGTCCCGGTTGCTCCTCTTCCAGGCCAGTTCTCTGCTGTGGCCTGAGAGGGCAGTGGAGGATGGCCCAAGTGCTTGGGCCCTGCACCTGCATGGGAGACCAGGAGAAGCACCTGGCTCCTGGCTTCGGATCAGCGCGGTGCGCCGGCCGCAGCACACCGACTGCGGCGGCCATTGGAAGGTGAACCAACGGTAAAGGAAGACCTTTCTCTCTGTCTCTCTCTCTCACTGTCCACTCTGCCTGTCAAAAAAAAAAAAAAAAAAAGAAATTATCTGAGGACTGAGGACTGTTGTGGTGGTGCAGCGTGCCAAGCCACCATCTGAGTCGCCAGCAGCACATATGAGCACCAGTTGAGTCCTGGCTGCTCCACTTCCCATCCAGATCCCTCCTAATGCGCCTGGGAAAGCAGTGGAAGAGAGCTCAATACCTGGGCACCTGCCATGCGTGTGGGACACCAGGATGGAATTCCTGGCTCCTGGCTTTTGCCATTGTAGCCATTTGGGGAGTGAACCAGTGTATGGAAGAGCTGTGTGTGTGTGTGTGCATCTCTCTATAACTCCGCCTTTCCAAAAAATAAAATTTTAAAAAGTAGATTATCCAAATGTCTGTGGTCCAGAAACACCAAAAATATCCAAAACTGTTACAAAAAATAGAAATCCAGAGGTTTCCTCAGATAAGCACACCAATGCCTCCCAAGATCTAAATGTTTAAACATTAGGAGAAGAAAGGAAGCAGCCGTCCCTAACATACCTGTTTCCTGAGGGTTGATGTACAGCTGCACTTCTCATTCACACGGAAACTTTCCACATAACCCTGATGGGCTTGCACACGCATGACAGAGGCGGAAGAGCAGGATCAAAAAAGAAAAAAGAAACTGACTTACCAAGAGCCACAGACAGAAAGCGGGGACGCCCTGCTGACACTAGCAGGAGAGGTGGCCACCCGGAACACTTCCTGGCCAGCCCGGCAGACGTGCGGTGCTGAGACAGGACGCTGTCCACTCAGCATCCGATACACATCACGATTACCTTGGGCGCTGCAGCATCTTGTGCTCTATGCTGGCAGAGCACCACAGTCTGTTTCTTAAAGGTATATGCCCCTCAATAATGTCAGGCGAAACTGAGTGTTTCTTAGACTTAGCAGCAGGATGCACAAGAGCTGTGCTTGTCAAACTTGGGGGTGATGCCCCTGTGAGAGAAGTGTTCACTGCATAGGAACCTGGTGGTGTAGTCCTAAAGACCAGGGCAGGGTGGAAAGACGGGATTTGCTGAAGATTAACCGGAAGCAAGAGAAAACGTCATGGTATGGCCCTGGGCTAAGAAACGCAGCTGCACAAAGGTGCAGAGAACGTGCCTGGGAGACATCTATTCAGCAACCCCAGGCTGATGGTTAGGGCTAGCTGTGAAGTCAGCCAGAGCCCATGGTGCGCACTGTGCACCAGAACCAGTTACCCCGCAGACCACCCTGAGAGAGTTCGGGTGTCCCAGAGGAGGGAAGCGACATCTGGGCTCTCATTGCTGGACACCGGAGAGCTCTGGACTGGTTGTGTAGGAGGAAGCCTTATGGAAGAGCCCGTGGCATATTTAGTGCAAGGAATAAAGGACATCAGAAGGGCTGAGTCGACGTCTGCAGGCCGTTGGAAAGTTTCCAGTTTGCACAGCCAAGCAAGGGCGGTGACAAGGAACCATGGAGGACCTGTGCCAGGAGAGGAGCTTACAGAGAGGGAGACGCAAATGGACAGACTGGAATCTATTTCAGGTCCTGGGCTCCACCAGAGTACCTGACTCTCTGAAGGATGCCTGTTAAAATGGACCTTATGGCACCCACTGAGAAATGATGCTTTTTTTTTTTTTCTATTGGCAGGCAAAGTTAGACAGTGAGAGAGACAGAGAGAAAGGTCTTCCTTCCGTTGGTTCACCCCCTCAGATAATGGCTGCTACGGCCGGCGTGCTGCGCCAATCTGAAGCCAGAAGCCAGGTGCCTCCTCCTGGTCTCCCATGTGGTGCAGGCACCCAAGCACTTGGCCCATCCTCCACTGCCTTTCTGGGCCTCAGCAGAGAGCTGGACTGGAAGAGGAGCAACCAGGACAGAATCCGGCGCCCCGACAGGGACTAGAACCTGGGGTGCTGGTGCCGCAGGCGGAGGATTAGTCAAGTGAGCTGCGGTGCTGGCACTTGTGTGTGTGTGTGGTTGTTTTTTTGTTTTTTTTTTTTTTTTTTTTTTTTGCTTTTAAAAATCAAGAACCCACCACCAAACAGTCCTGTCTGAAAGTAGCCACGCACGCACACATTATTCAACCCAGAGAAGCAACTCTACTTTCAAACACCGCACATTGGCGAAGCATTGCCTTTAGCGTGGGAGCACAGGAGCCCTGGTGGCCCTCAGCTCCGTGGGTGACTCGCGTGGCACTCCTCGCACGGACGGATCTTCATAGCGACTGGACAGGAACAGCGTACAGCTGCATGCTCACTGCTTGCTATCAAGTCGGGTCTTGCATTTCTGGGAAGCAGATTCTCAAACTCACGAGCTGGGAGCAGCTCTCCTCGCAGTCTCTCCTAGGCGGTGGCAGACACCCTTAATTTGTAAGCATTAGCAGAATGAGATGCAGTTGCAGGAAGAGTAATTGGATCATCTTTGTAGTTGATGTCAGCATGTCTAAGGACTGCTCAAGGAGGCACCACGTGCGCCCTGTCGCCTGGCAGCGATAGAGGAGCTGTTGTAGCCGTGGAAAATAACCGCAGCATCAACTTGTTACTGCACTTGGAGGGTGTGTGTGCGAGTGTGCGTGTGTGTGTGTGTGTGTGTGTGTGTGTGAGACAGGGAGAGCACGCACACGTGCTTTTCCAAGGCACTAGTCATTAAGTTGTAAGATCTGCCGAGAAGCCTAATGGCTTTCAAACCTTTCTGACATTAAAATGTTCTATAATCACCTTCCATTACTAAAACCAGAAAAAGCCTGGCTTTGGTGTAAAGTAAAAAATTCATTTTCCTCCCTCCTCCTCCCACAGCCTTCAAGCCCTTGTGCCTAAAATATTCCAGACTGTTGAGTTGTCAAGGAAGGAAATCAGTGTGTTTTTTTCCTTCCTAAGAAAGAAAATCCAGATTTCATGGCTATGTTTGGAAAATAGCTGCATTTGCCATAATTAAGTTATATTCTCAAGACTAAAGGAAAAGAGAAACCAACCTTGTTGTTCACCTCACTTCAGACAGAAGGAGGTGGCTCCGTGTTTCCTGTCCAGGCCAAAATATACCTCGAATTCACACCCATTTCTGATGCTCAGATGGCAAGAGAAACGCACAAGATGTGAAGCTAGATAGCCTGGACCAAAAAGGACAAATAAATAACAAGAGTAGAGAGGAAAAGGTATCTGTCTCCACGGATCTAAAGGGCTGTCCCGGAGAGAAGACACTGGGCCAGCTCCCAGCGCAGCGAGACCAGGGGAATCGCCGATACGTGTTATCTGCAGAAAAGCATGCCCTGGCTTCATGTAACTCACTGCTTCTACTCAGAGTCCTTTAAAGTTTTTCTGTGAATTGATGTGGGTTCTGGTTCCAACTGTCAGTTCTAGGATGTGCTCACAGAGGGTTTGGGGAGTAACAATGTCTGAGGAAGCTTGCCCAGTATAACCCCATGGTTCTGCGCTCACGATGTACGTTCTCAGCTCTAGGAGGGTCTTCAGAAATGGTGGAGCAGAGAAGACAGCTCCACTTCATTTAACTCAGGATTTTCCAGCTCGTCCTATAACCTTGTCTTCAGCTTTCCATCAACATCCTTTGACTTAGTGTTACGATAAACACACATTCGGAAACTTCAAATTATAGAGTAAATGCTTAACCCTAGTATTCAAAATTCAAGAAGTTCTGGTCCTGCCTTGTGAATTTTATAACCTACAATATCATACCCTGTGATATACAATGTTAATAGCATTGTTGTTAATAGATCTCTATCTGAAACTGGGATGTCAAATGTTCCAGTTATCTCCACGTACATAAATCTAATTCCATTCTTCACTCAAAAAAACCAGTTATTGTGTATTTGACTCTCAGAGAAGTTAAGCGATTTCCCCAAGTTCACACAATTACAAGAAGCAGAGCCCTCTTGTCAACCATGTTTGCCCAACACTAACATCCAAGAGGTTTCCATATGTCTATGCCCCAACCTTAAGTTGGGATGCAAAGGTCAAAATCATTATGGGTTTCTTCCCATGACAGGGCCTTGCAGAAGGCACTGAAAGAGGCTTTGCTGAAGATCGGCGCCTCCAGAAGTTTCCAGAGTGTGTCCTGGGGGAGCGCAGGCCTATAGCGTATACTGGAAGGTGAGTATGTCCATTTACCCATGGTAGAGCCCCTCAGGCCACTACCAATGAGCTTGGAAAAGCTGGCACCCTGCCCCAAGCAATGTGTGGGGTAGCCACAGGAAAGAGCCCCTCCAGACGCCCCCGCCCTGCATGTCACAGATGAGGAGGCTTCGGTCACCTGCAGGACCGCGGCACGCTGAGCGTGAGCCACAGTCAGCCTCCTGGGCTCTCATGACTTCATGCTGTGCAGAGGTAATAAGACGTGACCTGTAGTCTCCTGTGCACGGTAACACAGTGAGAAAACAGCTGGCCTGAAAACAGGGCAAGATAAAATCGAGAGGCCCCAGGAAGCGCTGGAGAAATACCACAGAACTGCAGGGTGTGAGGAAAGCTAGACCCAGGGAGCACAGGAGCTTCCTTCCAGTGCCCGCTGGCGCGTCTGGCGAGACTGGCTGCGTCCTTCCAGTGCCCGCTGGCGCGTCTGGCGAGACCGGCTGCGTGAGGGAGCCAGCATAGCTCTGTAGCTCTGTTTGGTCTCAACACAGGAGAACACACGCGATTTCCGATCCAGGTGTGACCACTGCTGCCTCCCCCAGCAGGGATTCCAAGCGCTGTGACCCCAGAGTTTATGCCCTCAGCCACTAAGCTGCTTGCCCAAACCAACCATGAAGATTGAATGAAATACAAAGTGTGGCGCTTAGCAGAGCGTCTGATGCAATTGCTTGCTTTTACAATAAAAGTGAAGATTAGTTGTAAACAGGCAGGATTCTGGAAGTCTGCAAAAGAGACCTCCACACAGCAGGAACTACTCATTGTGGACACTGTGCAAGTCTCAGGAAGGCCCTGCTCTGCGCAGTGCGGCTGCCGATGCCAACCAAGCGTCGCAGCTGCCCTCGTGGAGCTTGTATGATGTCTAAGACTTCCTCCAATTTTGAATTC
The DNA here is from genome assembly GCF_033115175.1 of Lepus europaeus. NCBI lineage: Eukaryota > Metazoa > Chordata > Mammalia > Lagomorpha > Leporidae > Lepus > Lepus europaeus. The sequence goes on from NC_084839.1 coordinate 5,173,754, forward strand.
TGATGTCTCAGAGAGCTTAAATTATTCAGCATTAAGGAATATAATAAACTTAAAAGTATCGGGTTAATTTAGACCCAGTCCCTCAAGAATCAAATGTGAAACACACAAGATCCAGAAATGTTCAAATCACAAAATTGTTGTGTCAAAGAAAATAAAGATAAACATCAGTGAAGACAGTCATGATTTTTTTTTCATTTCACTTGAAAGGGAGAGAGAGAGACGGAGCTGGAGAGATCTTCCATCTGCTAGTTCACTCCCCACGTGCCAGCGTCAGCCAGGGCTGGGCACTGCAAAGCTGGGTGCCTGAAACTCTGTCCAGATTCCTCCTGAGGGGGGTAAGAACCCACGTACTTGAGACAGCTTTTGCTGCCTCCCAGAGTGCACATTAACAAGAAGCTTGATGGGAAACAGAGGATTCAGGAGTTGAACCAGGCACTCTCATATGAAATGCAGGTGTCCCAGGCAGCAACTTAACCAGAGCACCAAACACTTGGCCCGTATAATGCTGAATTTACCTGTGTTTTCTTAGCTCTATGACCCATGCTTTTTCTGCCATGCTAGGATGACAGAGAAGATTAAAGAAACAAACACACAAAGGAGTAATCTGTGGGATGCTAGGTACCTCTTTGATGGTGCATCAAGAAAGATTAACAAAGAAAAGAAAATTAAGCTGGAGAGTTTAGCAATCAGATGGGCAGCTGTGGGACTGCTTTGCACACAGAAAGTAGCAAGTGCATTAGACTGTAGCAGACTGGGCTCCGAGAAAGGCTAAAATGACGCACTGTCAGTAATGCGCTCCGGCAGCCAGTGTGACCAGGTGGCCTCAAGGTGACATGGCTTCTAAAGGTGCAGACATTCTTAATAGCCCCATGCATTCGTCCTTGAAATCTTCCTGCAAGTGGCACCTGCACGTCTCCAAGGCAGGGGTCCCAGGGGGAAGGCAGGGAGGCCCACAGAGCCCTCTGGTACAAACCTCATCCGCCTGGAAGCCACATAGCCCCCACTCTGGTCTTCGTCACTCCAGGAAGGGGTTAGGTTTCACGGCGGCCGCTGGGTAAATGTCGAGCCGTTGAGCCTGAAGAGCCGTGGTTTTATTTTCTCTGTGAGGCCTATAAAAGGTTTGTAAATTGTGCAGCTTGGCGTCCTGTGCCTTTTTTGCTCTATCCACTGGAGGAGCGCATCGCAGCCTCGAGTCCTCGCTGGCTCCTCCTGCCTCTTCTGATCCCCAGCTTTCTGTTCATGTTGCCCGCAGGGCAGCCTCCCCACGCTGAACCCTTACCTTTCCTGGAACTCAGTCCAGAGGTTCTCCCGCAGATGCTCTGCCTGACCCTCTTCCTGTCCCCTGGTTGGGCTCAACGCTCCACCCCGGCCTCTCTTAGCACACTGACTGCTCTCCTGGGAATTATGCCTTTCTGTCTGTCTCTCTCCCACTTCAACTGAGCTACACAATGGAAAGCAGCTCGTCCTGTGCTCCCTGCCACTTGGGTGCCCAGTCCCCAGAGACACAGGTTTGTCAGCCACGTGAATGGGCAGCTCCCCTCTCACCCCGCAGCCAGCACAGCACAGGGTATAGCAGCCATCAGGGGTGTGATGATGGCTGTGCCACCAGGGAATGCCTGTTGCAGCTTTCAGGTGACTCGATTCAAGGACAAGGATCACCAGAGAATCCGCAGAGACGAGCAGATGGTGAAGGCGTGGACACAACCTCCTTGTTCAGTTCACTAAGAGGCTTCAGCCCCAGCTACAGAGCCACTTTGGGTTGTGCAAAAACCATTTGGGTGATTCTGTTTATAATTCGCCACACACCTGATACACATCAGGCACAGCACTGAAATCAGTTCCAGCACATAGTTCCCTCCCGGGTTTGGCCAGGACCTCCTACGTTGGATGAGGCTGTCCCCCATGGGCAGCAGAATGTCCCTGGACACAAGGTCCAGTCTCATTTCCAGGAGACCCCCAAAGCCCGGCAATATCCCACTGAATTGTTTTACTTGAACAATTTCAGAAACCAGTCTTAATGGTGCATTGAAGCCCTTTTGTTGTCTGGGTTCACTAGTTATAAGTAGATTTCAATATGCATTTAATCAAAATACCCAGCTGCATTCATTTAAAAACACAGCCTGCAAAAAGCATCTAAGTGGGCCCCTTACCTCCCTGGTAAGAAAATGCAGGAGGGATTTCCCTAGAATTCAAGTTGGCAGAAAACGCAAAGCCCCTGGAATCAGCTATTTGTGATACAGAGTTCAGCTATGTCTTTATTTAAAAAAAAAAAAAAGCCTACAGCTAATAGACAAGGATGTCCACAGAGGAGAGAGAAGGTTGAGGGAGAGGGGCCGCCCACAGGCGGTCAGAAAGTGGCTCCCTCCGGCTGCTGTGTGCTGCTGTCTACACCGAACCCTCCCAGCAGACCCAGCAAGTCAGCCTCATGGGGCACAGGTGCTCTCTGTGCAGAAGCAACAGATTTACTGGCAGAGCTCGGGTTTGGGAGCCAGCTTTACGAGCTAGGGGACTTTGGCAAATTATGAATCTTCTCAAGACTCCACCATCCTGGTTAGGGGTTGTTTAAGGGTTGGGTTTGTTTTGGGGAAATGCATCCCTAATGTTCAAATCTGAAATCCTCGGGTACAGTGACGTCTCCCAGAACTCAGGATGTGCCCTGATTGGAAATAGGTTCATCGCAGAGGTGAGGACTTAAGATAAGGTCCTCGTGGGGCAGAGAGCGTCCCTGGTGCAGCTATGACCAAGGAAACAGGGACTGGGACATGGATACGCAGCGAGATGGTGTGGCAGTGGAGGCAGAGCTCAAATCTAAATCCACCAAGGACTTGCCAATGAGCCATGGGAACACAGGAGAAACACCTGGAATAACTGCGGGAGGAACCCTGCGGACCCCTTGCTCTTCGGTTCGTGGCCTCCAGACTGGGGGGTGGTACAGAAGGTTTCTGTTGCTTGGCTCTGCTGTTACAAAAGCCCCAGCAAACTAACCCGGGTGGTTCTCGCGATGATGAGCAGATGTCCTGGCAAGACACGGCTCATGTGTAGGAAAGTACAATGAGAGCTACGTAGTTGGAGCCGCTTGAGCATTAATATATGTAGCAAGTGAATAAGCAATCATTCCACAAACCTTTACTGAGTACCTCTTTGTATGAGTAGAGCAGGTTGCCTAAAAATCAGTCTTTTTGTTCCCCTTGCAGCAAACTCTAACTACAATATGTGGTCACCATCAGATCCTCGGAATTTCAGAGTCACTTGAAAGCTGCTTTTAGTTAAGCAGATCCGAGGCTTGCAGGCCTTGCCCTGGAGCCAGGCACTGGGAAGCTGAGTGCACCTGAAAGGGCTTCCTGTCCCTGAGCGCCTCTGTCCACCGGGCTGGCCCTCCAAGGAGCTCATGCATCTCTGTCCCAGTGGATGTCAAGGCTCCAGGCTCCGCCTTCTCTACTTTGCGGTTGAATTATATCAGGATGATTTTGATTGACAAAGGGCCTTGACCGTGGTCTCCGTCCAGTGAGGACCGGGAACCGTGGTCTCCATCCAGTGAGGACCGGGAACCCCCGATTGTAAGCTGTCTAGGGAGAAGGGAGACTGAGCCAGCTGGCCGGGGCTCCTCAGCACACTGGGGAGGAGTTTCAGATCATGCCCAGATGTGCTGGGAAAGCTGAAGTCTGACCAAGTTGAGAACAGCAGCTCGGGGCTCAGTCTTCCTGAGGAGCAGAAGGAGCCAGGGCCCAGGCAGTTACGGGGCCCTGTTTATCTCAGATGTAACGTGGTGGGGGCAGCGATCTGGACCAGAAAGCAGGGCCTGAAAAGGACTCAGTCCCCTTCCAGGAACTCCACTGGGTTTTCTAAGAAAGGGGTGCCGCCTCCAGGGCTTGCTCCCCCCCAGAATAGGCCCTTCACCTGCCTGTCCGGGACCTGTCGGCTGCCCAGCCCTCTGTTAGGGCACCCCCTCTCCACACATCATCATCTCATCCCCAGTGGGTTCTGGGAGGGTAGGCTGTTGCTTTTTTGACATAGTGCAAACATGAGTCAAACTCACTGGAGATGGGTATGTCCTTTAAAGTGTGGCAATATAACTTCAGAGATGTGAACTGGCAGCACGATTTAAAGGAGAAAAAGATAACATAGAAGTAAGCTACACGCCCAACACTAAGAGATGCCGTGAGAAATGATGCACAGTGCCGTGAACACCATGCTGACGTGCAGAGTGATGCTGTGGGCATTGGGAGAGCCCAGCAGCCAGTCCCGGATGGCTCACTGCCACCTGTGCAGGGCTTGCGAGCTGTGGTTTCACCACCATTAAATGGCTGGGAACCATTACAAGCTTAATATTTGATGTTACATGAAAATTATACAAAATCCAAACCGCAGGACCATAAATGAAATGGTACTGGGACACAGCCATGTCTTATCTTTCACGCAGCACTGAAGGCTTCTTTTACCCGACAATAACAGGGTTTGAGAAGGTGAAACAGAGCCCAAATGCTTATTGTTCTGCTGTTTCAGAAAAGCCAGACTTCTGTTGAAGAATTATCACAGAGGAAATGATGTTGCTCAATGAAAAAGTAGGCAGCAGATCAATATGTGCTCTAAGGTCCATTTGAAACATAGACTATGCTGGGCAGGATACAGTGTTGGAAAAGAAACTTTCTGATGTGATCACTAGGTTGTGGGAGGACTGGTTATTTTACTCCTCCATCACCCTAAGTGCTATCAGTATTACTCTTCATATTACTGTTGGCACGCTAATCTATGCTTTCAATACTTTCTGGAATTGACATACATTGGCTTTTGATATTAAAGTCTTATTAAAAGAGAAAAGGAGCCATCGCTCCTCACACAGGGCTCCTTCCTGTTTGCTTTGAGCACTTTTTGGACCCCTGGGGAAGATGCTGTCATTAAAAGCAGAGACGACTTGGGTGGGCGTTGAGCTAGTGGTTAAGCACCTCTGGGACACCTGCAGCTCATAGCTGAGTGCCTGGTTTGAGGCCTGGCTCTGCTTTCAATTCCCGCTTCCTGGGGGGCAAGAGATAATGACCCAAGTGCTTGGGTCCCCGCCATCTGCATGATCCATCCTGATTGAGTTCTGGCTCCTGGCTTTGGCCTGGCCCAGCCTCTATTACTCAAGGTAGTTGAGGCATGAAACATAGATGGGCGATCTCTGATTCTCTCTCGCTCTCGCTATGACTCTCTCTCAATCTCTGCCTTTCAAATGAAAATATAGAGATGAAAATGTTTAAAAAGCCACACAACCACCGGGAATGATTCAGCATAGACCATCTTGGTCGTTCCTTGAATTGTCTGTTTGGGGGGACCATACAGACATAAACCAATTTCCTTGGCAACACATGAAAGTTATCTAAGTTTCTAGGACATTATAGGCAACACAACATTACAGTGGTCACTCTAAAAATATTTAGTAGGGGCTGGCTTTGTGGTGCAGTGGGTTAAGCTGCTCCTTGAGACAACTGCATTTCATATCGAAGTCCTGGTTCAAGAACCGGCTGTTCCACTTCCACTCCAGCTCCCTGCTAATGTGCCTTGGAAAGCAGCAGAAGATGGCCCAAGTGCTTGGGCCCCTGCCACCCATGTGGGAGACCCAGAGAAAGTTCCTAGTTCCTGGCTTCAGCCTGACCCAGGCTGCTGTGGGCATTTGGGAAGTGAATCAGAAGATGAAATTCTCTCTCTCTCTCTCTCTCTCTCTCTCTCTCTCTCTCTCTGTCTCTCCACCACTCTGCTTTTTGTTTGCACAATTTTTTTTTTTAATTTGACAGGTAGAGTCATAGACAGTAAGAGAGACAGAGAGAAAGGTCTTCCTTCTGTTGGTTCACTCCCCAAATGGCTGCCACGGCCAGCACACTGTGCTGATCCGAAGCTAGGAGCCAGGTGCTTCCTCCTGGACTCCCATGTGGGTGCAGGGCCCAAGCACTTGGGCCATCCTCCACTGCCCTCCCGGGCCACAGTTGAGAGCTAGACTGGAAGAGGAGCAACCGGGACTAGAACCCGGCGCCCATATGGGATGCCGGCGGCACAAGGCAGAGTATTAACCAAGTGAGCCACGGCGCCAGCCTGTATACACAAATCTTTAAAAGTATTCAGTAACACAGTTTTACAAAAGTGTTATAAAGGAAAATGGATTGGTCACCTGAGCCAGAGCTCCAAAGCTCATGTAGACGCCACACACGTCAGAGCCAGGTGAGACAGCCTCCCGGTGTGTACAGCTCTCCCAGCCCCCAGTGCAGTCTGGACCATGCTGTTCCAGCAAATAAAGGTTATTAAAATACCTGAAATGAGTTTTCCTGTTAATTGGGGAATATGATTAAGAACACATTTTTTAAAATGTAAGCATCGTAATGAGAGACCTTTTTGGCAACAACACATGCTGTAACCACTAGAGATATCAAACCAGGCCCTTTCAAGTTGCCTGCAGAGAGCTTGTGACCCAGTGTGCCAAACTTCTGTGGTTGCGATGAGGAGAGACGGCTGCTCTGGTCTGAGCACCAGGGCCGGAGCGCCCCAGGGGAGGGCCTGCAGCTTAGCAAACCCTCCACCGTTGGGCTGGAAGGAAGACTGAGGCCCGTGCCTTCCTTACCCTGCTGGCAGACAAGAAATCCAGCGCAGCTCCGTTGTGATGCCTAGAAAGACTGGACCTGAAGTTCAGGCCCCAGATGCTGCACAGGTCCGCTTACATGACATCGTGCTGAGAGCACCTGCTAGGCTCCTCCGTGAATGAGGCCTTTGTTGAAAATTCCCAATGTCCTACCTAATACCTTACACATTTTTTCCTTCTTTCCAGGTGGGCTCTTTCTGCCTCTGATCTGGAGTTAAATCAAACCTCAAGGGCAGAACCGCGCTGCGGGAATATAGACCGACACAGATGAATTGAAGCAAGGTGCTCTGGCAGTGTGGGGAGCCCCCAGGGCCAGGCACCCGGTGTCCCCACGGCAGCCAACATGCACAACACAGGAAGAGCTCTAAGGCAGAGCGAGTTCACACCTCAGCGACAGCATCAGTCTCCAGTGCTAGGTTCCCCTCGTGTCCCTCTCAGGCACCTGGAGACGCTGCTCATCCTTATCCCTGCTCTTGGTCATCATGCAACAAAGTGGGATAGCGTCTCGCCTCGCTACGTCCCTTCTAGAAAAGCCCACTGTGACTGGTCCTCACCACGTCGAACGTCTCGTCTACTTGCCCATGGCTCAAAGTAAACCAGCGCTTTCCACGCACATGACACACAGAGGACACCCAGAGCAGAAAGCTGGCCTGGGTCATTGTACTCCCAAAAGAGAGATTGTGAGAGGGTGCTGTCCCTTGCTTCTGATGAAGGTGTGGAGCCTTTTCTAATGGTTCCCAGCACACCCTAGCCCTGGTGACACTGACCAAGTCCCTGCAGTGAAGCCAGCAGCGAAACCAAGCCAGTGTCCTCTGGGCAGAGTCACTCTTGGATGTTGCCGTGAGCGCAGTCTTGATGCTTCCTCACTGTACATGCTTCCCAAATAGGCCCCTTCCCAAACACACGTGTCTCAGGTGTGCAAGGGGTCAGGGCTCATCAGGGTGAGAACTGCCCCCTTGGTGGTGACCGTGAGAAGTTCAGCTGGCTTTAGCCCAGGTGCCGGAGTGCTCGGAGTCCAGTGTGAAATGGGGACGTGTAATCTACCCGTTAGAACGAACACCGTGTTACAGTCATTTAAGCAGTGACATGCTGCACGTGGTAGGACCTCAGATGAGATGCGAAATGTGAAATTATTTGAATGAGGTTGGCAAGAACACAGGCACCAAAGGCCTGAAGAGGTGCGTAGGCATGTAATTCTCCATTCTAGATGGAATGATCAAAATAAGCCCCTCCACCCTCCGGGGACCCAGAGCTCTGACAAGTGCGGATTTTTTGGTTTTCTGACCGAGCCCTAACATGCTGCTTCCCATTCTTTGGTTCTCTCCTTCGCATCAGAGACACATCTTACACTTCCTTAATGATTTTGCTGTGAAGATGAAATATGAAAGCGAAATGTATGTCCTATATTTCATACTGTGCCAGGCAGAGAGAAATAAATGTAGCTAACTTTATTATCACCAATTCCTTCAATAATCTTGCACGAGATGATTAAGTTCAATTTATAGATTAGAACACAGTTTCAGAAAGGTGGGGCAGTTTTCCAAGGTGGCACAGATGATGGAGGGAATGGGTTTCATTCAGACACCAAATCCCATTGTCTTCTCAACCCATCCTTTCCCCCAACTGACATGCTCACGAATCGTCTCCTTAAAATGCAGATGCTGAGTGTGGGCCACTGGAGTGAGGCCGGGTTACTAGGGGACAGCAAAACTGCCAGGCTGTGGAGCACACCTCGAGTTGTGGAATTCTAGAACATTCTAGGCTCTTATCAAACACACTGGCCTGGGGGTGAACAGTGACCCCAAGTGTTGAATGGGATTTAAAAGACGGTGAAAAAGAATCCACAGGAGGAGGAGGCAGAGAAGGGGAAACCATCACCCCTGAAGGACTTCAGGTGCCAGGAACAAGGGGAAGGGACGTGGGTCACACCCAGATGCCCAACACCAAGCAAGCTGTTCACAGCGCAGCTCACACACTTTGCGCACTTCACATGCGTGTCAGGACACTACAAATCTGCCCCAGTCTCCATGTTGTGCGAGATGGCACGGGCTTCTCTCCTCTTCCCCACCCCTGTCCCCCACAGGGCTGAGAGAACAGCCTAGCGTCTGGAAGAACAGCCTCTGGCCCAGGGCAAGCGGGGTTACTCTGAGCCGTGGCCGCAGGCACGGACTTTGTAGCCTCGTGAACACAGCGTTCACGCTCAGCTGCGGCTGGGCTCCCCTTCCTTTGCATGCAGCTCCCCTGAAGACCAGGTGAGTCACTGTGTGGTGGGCACTGGAAGGAGTTCTGGCCTGAAGCAAGCTCTCCACATCGCTGGCTTCAGTGTCACCCTGCTAACACCCATGCAGCACTGGTCTCAGCAAAGGACGCCACGCCTCTGTGCACCAGCTGCCGGACCAAGTGCCTCCACACATTCTCCTCTCTCCCCCACTGAGGGGGTTCTATTACGCTTTCACAGATGCCTGCCAGAGACAAGGAAACTGAGGCACAGAGACCAGGCACAGGACCAGCAGGTGGCGCCCTTGGTATCTAACCAGGTGATCCCAGTTAGTCTTGCCCTCCACCTCCAGACTGCATTTGGGGGGTGGGGGGAGGTAGCTGCTGTTAAAGATAAGAAGTTCTCGGGTTAGCAAACTCTGTAAATGCCAATTATTTTTAACTTGCTGCGAGAGGTGAAGGGGCAGATCATGGAAGGTGATGTTCATCGGCACAGTCACCCTGCTAATGCACAGAAGGACAGATCTGGGCCCCGAGACTGGCCCGTTACTGGTGTCCCTTTGTGCCCCCACCGCTGTCAGCCCTGATGAAGCACAAGCCGCTCAAAGACTTCTGTAGTTGACAGGAGGTCCACGTCCACAATTGAATTAGCGAACCTGGCAAACCCTCTTGAACAAAGAGCCTTAGAAGAAATGAGCTCCTTCTGCAGACGCTGTGCACACAAGGAGTGGGATGTGAACCGAGACGCCTGCTCGTTGCGGGCAGAAGCGACCTGGCCCTTGGAGATCACGCACGTGGGAAGGTGGCAAGGATCCCAGGGATCCCGTCCAAATCCTGCTGTTCCCACAGCAGTGTGGGGCCATTGAGTGGCAAACGCCTTGCTCCCTAAAAATGGAGTAACAGTGTTTCTTTGTAGGTGCTCAATCAATGTTGAAATGGACAAGAATCATCGTGTTCTAAGGTCTGAATTTGTCCCTCTGAAATGTGACATTGGAAAACAGACCTGCAGGTGATGGTGTCAGGAGCCGTGGCCTGAAGGAGGGGTAAGGCAGGGTAAACACCTGCCTCAGTCAGAGAGTCCCACGGGGGAGCTGACCTTCTACCAAGTGAGGACGCCGTGAGAGGGGGCCAGCTATGAAAAGGAAGACCCTCGCCAGCACTGACTATACCTTGATTCTGAGCACCTAGTTGCATTAACTGTGAGAAATCCACATCTGCTTAATCAATCTGGTCTATAGTGTTTTGTAATAGTGGCCAGAAGCGAGTAAATCGTAATGACAGCTGTCATTTAAATAGCAGCAACTGCATATTTGTCATAGGCTAGAACCTTTATCGTCATTTCTTATTCTCAAGTAACACTGCAAGGCTACTGCTGAGTGTTTTGGATTGGACCAAGATTCAGAGGATTAGGTAAATGGACCAAAGTGACAAGCCAGCCATGGCCAGTGTGCCTGGTGCCAACAGGGTCATGTGGTCCTTCCCTGTGCACACTTTAGCTCCAGTGCTCAACCTAGAGCTGCCATTTCCCAGACTGCCCTCCAGCAGAGAGGCAGCACTCACAGGAGAGGCTGCAGGGTCCCAAGCCAAGGCCACTGTGTGTAAAGCAGTAAGGAGGAGAAGACCCACCAGGCACAGAACTAGTGCCCCCAACCCCAGGGATATGCACACTCCGCCCTTCCTTGTCGATCTCAGCTCTGTGTAGACCAGACAGGCTTCCAATTAGGAGCCTCGCTGGGTTCGACATGTAAGTCGCCAAACTCCTAACACCGCTGTCCTCTGCCAGCCTCCCACGGCTGCTTGAACTCTTTCACCAGACAGCTGGCTTTTCCTAGTTGTCCTCACCAGCATTTCAAAGCTGTACCCAAGACAAAACTACCTCTACCTCACCTAAATATTGGGTGAGGCTGATTTTCACCCTACAAATTCCTTTGCCCAACCCCTACAGGCCAAAGAGCAAAAGACTCCCACTTGTCAGTCGCTCCAGGGCTGATGTCTGTCCTCAGCATAACACACATCGCATGGAAATGGCGATGCCATTGCTGTAGCCCATCAATGATACATCACAGAAGAGAACAGAGGACACTCTGTACAGAGCCCAAGCTTCTGCCTTCGCTGTCATCAAAGGTTGTTGGAAGGAATTGAACAGCATGTACCATGAAGTGTTAGAGATAAGTTCATCCTCAGAAGCCGTGCAGTTCTATCATCAGATTTTCATACGTGGAGAAAACCAAAGCTTTAGATCAGAGACACCAGTCTACAAATCAGCATATAAATCAATCGGTAAATTAATCTACCGTCTTCCCGTGTGACGTGGGGTAAAACCGTTATCCTGTCCGTGCCGCAGTCCTCTCAGCTGACGGATGGAGATAGACACCAGACCCCCAGGGGATTCAGTGAGGATTCCAAACTCTCTTTCTGTTTTACTGACCTCTATGTAGCCAATGCCTGGCTCAAATCCTGAATAAACACACAGGGCAGCACTGTGGCACAGCAGGCTAAGCTACCGCCTGCGATGCCAGCATCCCATGTGAGTCCAGTTCTACACCAGCCTGCTCTGCTTCCAATCCAGCTCCTTGCTAATGCACCTGGGAAGGCAATAGTAGATATCTCTAGTGATGATGTCCCTGCCACATGGAGTTCCTGGTCCCTGGCTTCAGACTGGCTCTGCCTTATCCATTGTGGCCATATGGGGAGTGTGCCAGTGGATGGAAGATCTCTTTCTCTGTCTCTCCCTCTCTTTAACTCGGCCTTCCAAATGAATAAATCTGGTGGGATGAGGCATGTATGTAAGACCCTGGCTAGCTCACAGTAGGTACTCAACGGTGAGTGATATCTCTAAGGTCACAAGCAAGGCACTAAATTGAAGCTGGAACCTGAAGCTGATTCCACTTCAGCACTCTTTGCTGGAGAGAGGAAGAGAAGGAATTTCTCAGAGACAGAGACAGACTAGGGGCTGCACAGGGGGAAGAGGTTATACTCTTCTGTGCCCAAGGTAAACTCAGGCTCTGCCTTTCTGGAAATCCGAGATGAGAGAAACACCTGAGTCAGACGTGTCCCTGTCCCAGCTCCACTGGCTCCGAAGGGGATCCTAGGGCAGGGCCAGCCACCTCCGGCTAATTCATCCTGGATGTCCAGCACCACCAGTTACGGTGTGATTGCCCATAATCAAAGCCCAGCTCATGAGCACCATGGAGCATCCCGAAGGTAAGGATGCCCGCAGGTGCTGATGGAGACGTCTGGGACTAATCGCCTGCTCTTCTCAAGCTTGTGTGAGAAACCAGGCTTAGCTTTATGCACATACCCAGCCCTGCCAAGCCCTACTCTTGGCTCCACTTTCCTGGCTTTGCACGCTCTTGCTCAGGTGCATACCACAGTGCCTCTCACATGGCACCTCTCCCCAGAAGACAGGCTGAGGGGACCCCGAGTCCAGGGCCTAGGAGATAAGGTGTTTCTTCACTGTCTTTTGCTGCTCCTTCCCCCAGCCTCCCACAAGGCTAGATTTACCCTAGGCCCTGCGTGTTTCTTGCCCTGTATTAAACCACAATTCTCTGTAAATGCACCTTAGAATCGTCCTTCCATTCTCTAAGTCACAGTCACATGGTGGGTTTGGTGGCCTTTGCAGAGCCCTTGACATGGGAGAAGCTGCACAGGGATTTATGCTGGGCACAGCCTCTGTCTTCCACCTTGTGCACTTCCTAAGAGCGGGATCTGCTGTCTAGCCATGGGGAGACCCACCTGCAGGCACGTCTCCTCCAGCTTTCTCCCCACCTTTCCACCTTACCTGATTAATTTATCTCAAGGCAGAACCCTGACAAACTTATGGGGTAAAACTCTCCCACCACCACCACAAATACACACCGAAACCTGGATGTGCTCTTAAATCTTAATCCTTCTTACTGGTTGGTCTGAAGCTTGTGGGGAGACCAAATAGTCAGTTGCATAGTTGAACCCACGTGTTGTCACCTCTGGAGGGAAGGACTAAATCATGACTCTATCATTTAAGGGAGAGCATTTTGTGAGTGACATATGACATTTTTTTTCCCAGAAAACTTTTACTGAAAGGATACAAACTTCATGCATTTCATAAATACTACTTTAGGAACATCCTCCCCTTCTTCCTCCTCCCTCTCCTATTCCCATTCTCATGTTTTACTAAAATAATTTTCAATTAACTTGATACACATAGTATTAACTCCATACCAAGTACAGAGTTCACCAAGTAGTATGAAAAAAGTTCCTCAACACTCGAGACAAGAGCTGCTCAAAGTCATCACATCGCAAAGGGTCAATTTCACTTCTAGAGGTTACCTTTAGGTGCTCTATCAGTCATTAATGGGACCACAGGCATGAACTGTTCGGATCCTAGAACAACAGAGTGCAGAGATGTCAACTCTACTCTAGGCCCAGGTGAGGTGTGTTTTCTAGGAAGCTGTGAGTAGAAACCATTGAGGAGAATTACGGGAAACAAGAAACTCAGTGCATCTGGTGATCTAAAGGTTGAAACTAATTGTCCGGACGAGATGTGTGGACCTGAATAGGCTGCCCTCTGAATCCCGGCCTTTTCCCAGCATTCTGTGTGACTGCTTCAGGAAGAGGGGCATGAGCGCAGAACAGCAGGATGGCAAAACCTCAATGTGATATCAAGAGTGCGTGGCTTGTTTTGTTTTGTTTTGTTTTCCATTTGCCTTTGTTTTTATTTTTTTATTTTTTAAATTTTTTTTAACTTTTATTTAATACATATAAATTTCCAAAGTACAGCTTGTGGGTTACAATGCCCTCCCCCATAACTTCCCTCCCACCCGCAACCCTCCCCTTTCCAACTCCCTCTCCCCTTCCATTCACATCAAGATTCATTTTCAATTCTCTTTATATACAGAAGATCAGTTTAGTATATATTAAGTAAAGATTTCAACAGTTTGCCCCCACATAGCAACACAAAGTGAAAAAATACTATTGGAGTACTAGTTATAGCATTAAATAAGTGTACAGCACATTGAAGACAGAGATCCTACATGATATTTTTAAAAAATTAATTAAGTAAGTAAACTCCCTTCGTCATGACTGCAGATAGCTCACCATAGCAACAAAACACTGACTGAGCAGAGTGCAGTTTTCATTAACTCTTTATTAATGAGACATATAGGAACCCAGCATTAACAGTATAATGACCCCTGGAAAATCTTTACCCAGAATCTTTGAGCCCAAACTCATACTAACAAGCAAGCAAATAGATAAGAAACTAGCTTACCTTAGAGTAGAACCCCAAATCACAATGTATAAGGAGTGATGGAATGAGGCAACCTTCTGTGGCGACCACCACAGTAGTAAAGCAGATTCAGAAAAAGACTCCTGAATTTTTCGGTGGATGCTGAGAGTGAAGATTTAATAAAAAACAGAATATTCACATCATCTGAAAGTACCTTACTGCAGTAAAATTTTACAATGCTAAGAAAAATAACTTTTCAGTGAGAAACCTCTCAGATACCATCACAAATGATCAAAGAATATCATAAAGAAAGGGAACCATAAACATTTCATGCTCCCAGTTGATTGATTGATATCAGATGGATTCATGAATTCCCATTTTAATTGATTCTATATGCCATCATTCACTATTGATTTTCTTATTTTGTATGATTTATTTACTCATTTGAAAGGTAGAGTTACAGAAAGAGAGAGATCCTCCATCTGCTGGTTCACTCCCCAGATGGCTGTAATGGCTGGGGCTCAGCAAGACCAAAGCCAGGACCAAGGAACTCTATCCAGGTCTCCTACATGGGTGCAGGGATCCAAGCACTTGTTCCAATCTTTGCAGCTTTCCCAGGCATATTAACAGGCAGCCAAATTAGAAGCAGAACAGCCAGGACTGGACCACATACCCAAATAGGATGCTGGTATCATAGGCAATGGCTTAGCCTGTGGCACTATGCCAGCCCCTGTTAATTGTCTTTGGATGACCCAGTTGTCTCCGATGTGGTCAGTGATGTCCCTTGCATGCTGACTCATGTGCCATCTGATGTGGTCCTCATTCTTTGAGTCAATTCTTACTTTCTGTCCCAAGAATATTCAGAAGACGATGGCAACATCAAATCTTGTTCTTTCACAGTAAGGAAGTAGGGCTGAATTTGGACTAAGTAGGTTTCTTCTAGATTTTCTCCATTAGAAAGGACCTAGAGTCCTAAAAACTAGGTATGTATGCCACCATAAAGTTCATCTACCCAATCTTTCATTTTTAGATCAGGAACCTGGAGCTCAAAAAGCACAAACTACTTTTGCAAAGACTGTCATCTCCAAAGAATCCTGTTTCGTAAAAGTCCTTCAGAACATTCCAGAACCGCAGTGATTCAGGGTGACTCCAGTGTATGTGAAAACAGTGTTAAGTTCAACCATGCTGCCCAGTGAAGTCTGCAGCTCTTGGCTCCTGGTTCTGATTTTGAAAGCCCAATAAACCATTTTTATTACAACATGCACATCAGATTTCCCAGCCAGCCCCCGCATTTACAGATGACCATTAATTTTTTTTGCTAACATAATGCTTTCAGCTCACGAGAAATATCCTAACTCGTCATAAATTACTAGTGCAGAGAGGCTGTTCTAACTGAGAAATAAATGCTCCCTGCTATTTCCTCATTTATTATTTCTTACATAATTTGGATATATCTTAACGAATATTTTTGAAAAATCCATCCGTTCTATTATAAGGTTTAAAATGGCCTGGAGTTCTTTACCTACACATCCTGAAGGGAAGTGAGGCAGATACAACCCAAGCTAAGGAGGTTTGAGGATTGAGACCCCAACCACTGGTAGCTGTGACGTTGTGTCATTACACAGATATCCCATGAGCACAAAGAAGAAAGACGCTGAGGATCTCCCCCGCATCTGTAATTTTCCTATTGAAAATTACTAAACCTTAAGGAATCCTTTTTATTTTGAAAAAAAAAAATTCTTTATTTGAAAGGAAGAGCAACAGAAAGAGAGAGATAGAGACAGGGAGAGAACTTCCCTCTGCTGGTTCACTCACCAAAAGGCCTCAACAACCAGGTCTGGGCCAGGACGAAGCCAGGATCCTGGACCTCCATCTGGGTCTCTCACTTGGGTGGCAGGGACCTAAGGACTTGGGCCATCATCTGCTGTCTCCCCAGGTGCACTAGCAGGGAGGCAGACTGGAGGCAGAGCATCCGGGACTCAAACCGGCACTCATAATGGGCAATTATATCCCAAGTAGTGACTCAACCCCCTGTGCACAACGCCAGTCCCTTAGAGAATTCCTTAAGAAAACTATTGAAATGAGAGAATTTCTGTGTGTGGGAAATGATAAGAGTGCTTTCTGAACTGATTCTATTATCAACAGATAATATTCATGAAAAAATTAGTTTCTTGGACAAAGGAATTAATTGGCTTTTCACCTTTCTCTTTTTTTTCATTTCTTCCACTTGAGCACATGCTAAAACTAGTGTTCAATTCCCAGGAATGCTTTGAGGAATATCAAATTAGGGCTATGATGTTGGCAAGGAGACATATGTGGCTCATTCTTTGGGGAGAGAGGATAATAAACTAGAAAAAGTGCTTCCAGCTTTGCCTACCACAAACATCACCGGCAGAAATGGACAGGAAATCAGAATCTTTTCATCCAATAGGCCCATCTCTACAAATACATTTTTCTTGAATGCCTACAAAGGACAAGGAACTCAAAATAAGAGAGATTTTGTCTCTGATTAGGTGAAAATGCAACTTATCAAACAGTAAAAGTCAACGATATCACTGCTATGAAATCAGAGAGCCAGAGACCAAGTCCCTGGGGCAACGGTGTCCTGAGGGAGCACCCTGGAGCCCGAGTCGAGGGTTGGGGCGTCGTTAGTTAAAGGCCTCACTGGTTTTCAGGCATGATTTGTGAAGAAGAAATGATTTAGCACCCAGGATTCCTCGTAGACTCTGAGTAGAGCAAGAATTCAATTCCTGGTGATGTCCTCCCACACATATTCTTCCTACTGTGTCTCTCAGAGAACCAAGTTACTTGCTTTCAATGTTTTTAAAAACATGTATGAAGCATCGTTTATATTCAAGAGGAAAGGAGATGATGAATACATTGGATGAAGCTCCCTCCCTAAAGACGGTTTAGACTCTGACGAGAGAAGTCAGCATACACAATTTCACATAGAAGCGTGTAATGGACGTGGAAGAGCTCAGGCTGAACATTCAGAGAACAGAGATGTGATATTGTGCAGAGAAATCAGAGGCCTGCCTAGGTGTCTGTCTGCAAGTGAGTCTTTAGGGCCTTGAAGAACAACCAGCCTTAGAATGCTTGAAGAATAACAAGGGAACCACGAGGAGGCCCAAGTGGTCGGGCTGGGTAGAGCACACGGTGCTCGAGGGAGCAGAGGGAGACAACGACGTGACGGAATGGGTGCTGCTCTGTTGGGACAGTCCATAGAAGAGCTGCTCCTGTACTGGACAGGCAGTGGGGGGCACAGGATCCCACCAACAGGCCCAGGTTGAAGGCCCAGACTCAACCCTGTTCTCAGAATATGAAAGCAATAGTGGTTGGGGAAGAGCATCTCGCTGGGCAAAGAACAACAATAGCAACTCATACATCAGCCTCTGGAACTCCTAATTGTGACCAAAATGAATTTTAAGACATTTGTCACAGTGAATGCTTCGTCAGGGGTTGCTTGGATGGGATTATACGAAATAGATGAAGCAGAAAATTGCCCAAACTCTGAATCAGTAGGAGAACAGAACTGATTTTAATAGAGTTGGCTAAAGGAGAAGGACCAAGTGATAACAGATATGTTCTAAGTACATAATCAATTATTTCTATGGGAAATAAATTATTGTATTTAATCCTTTTTTAATATCAGCAAACATCTTTTAATGTCTCTAATATATCAGGAGATGTGTACTGGATGGCGAAGATATAGAGCTGGATGAGACAAAAAACCTTCATCTCACCAGCTCACAGCTGAGTGCAGACATAAATAAGTTTAGAAAGACCAATTAAAAATAGTCACCCATTGGGGGAGGGACTCGGAGCAGTGATTAAGACACTGCTTGTGAAGCCTGCATTCGCCTAACAGAGTGCCTGAATTGAGCTCCTGATATGCTCCCAATTCCAGCTTCCTGCAAATGTGTGCCCTGGAAGGACGCAAGTGATGGCTCGAGTGGTTGAGTCCCTGCCACCCACATGGGGGTCCTGGTTTCAGCTTAGACCACTCATGGCCATTGCAAACATTCAGAAAATGAACCAAGGGATAGGAGATTTCTCCCTCCCTCTCCCTCTCCCCCCAACCCCGCTCTCTCTCTCAAACACATGATGAAATAAACAAAATTAAAAATGTGAAAGATAGTCCCCCTGAAGGGGATGGGGGCTACCATGAGGGAGAGGAAGACACACACCCAGGGGTTTTCTCTCTGTTCTCCCACACCCCTGTTCCCTGAGAACTGTCTTTCGAACACCTTACAAAAAGATATGATATGTAAATTTATGGTTAGTTGAATGTAAAGCTGTGAGTCTTTTCACAATGGCCTCCAAAGTCTTTCTCTTTTTTTAAAGATTTATTTATTTGAAAGGCAAAGTTACACAGAGAGAGAGGAGAGGCAGAGAGAGAGAGAAAGAGAGGTCTCCCATCACTGGTTCACTCCCCAAATAGCTGCAACAGCCAGAGCTGTGCTGATCCAAAGCCAGGATCCAGGAGCTTCTTCTGTGTCTCCCACATGGGTGCAGGGTCTCAAGGACTTGGACCATCTTCTGCTGTTTTCCCAGGACACAGCAGAGAGCTGGATCAGAAGTGGAGCAGCTGGGTCTCGAACTGGCGCCCATATGGGAATGCTGGTGCTGTAGGCAGTGGCTTTACCCTCTATGCCGCAGCGCCGGCCCCTCCAAAGTCTTTCAAAATCACACTTCTCTAGACACTTTAGACAACACCAGATCTGTGTTTCCATTTGAGACATCCTTGCATTCCAGATCTCAGAGAATAGTTAATGGGAAATTGGAAATAATGTGGACATTTCGGAGCAGACCAGGATCTCGTGCCGCTGGGGAATCTCAAATGAACCACATGGCTTCAGACAAATCAACGCATAAACTTTCTCCCCTGAGCCTCAATCCCTTCACCTTTGCCACCAGGAAGATAAAAGGAGGTGGATGTCAGAAAAGGCTTTAGGATGTGTCTACAACCAAGCATAATGCGTGATAAGCGTTCAATTCACTGTGACTATTCTCATCACTATAATGATTATTTTCTCCCTGAACAAACAACACCTTAGGGCATCACCAATTATCTAAAACCAGAGTGGAACTATCAGGGCAAAACATGCTTTTGTATTTCACAATGAAATAAAAAGCCAACATGCTCCCGCAGTACTAAGGAAAGCTGCAAGTGAACACACACACACAATGCTCACACACACGTGCAGGCCCACACACAGAGTGGGAGCCACCGTCAAGGGTGCAGGTCCAACGTAGCTTCTGGATGATGCAGGGTGGAGCCCTGCTGGGGCGGCTCCTCAGAGGATGTGGAGCTGTCAGGGACTCCTGCGCAGGAGAAACGCTGGCTTCCAGTGCAGACCTGGCCACTGGGCAGAGATTTGAGGGCCCAGCCCTGTGCCCATGCTCAACAGCCCCTCAGAGGATGTGGGCATTCTGAACAAGAGGAGGCTTCCCACCTGGTGCCTGGCCTACTCATAGTTAATGTGTGAAAGAGACAACTGGGACAGCAGTGAGACTCGGGGAAACGGGAGCTACACTGGCATCTGCACGCAGTTTAAAGAGCACTTGCAGACACAGTTCCTGAATTAAGCCGACTAGGACAGCGAATCATGACCATAAACCCCTGAATACAGCAAATGTTCCGGGAAGAGCATTCCGCCTGTCCCACATCAGAGCACCTGGGGTCAGAGGCCAGCTCCAGCTTCCCGCCAATGCAGATCTTGGTGGGCAGTGACGATGGCTCAAATGGTTGGGTCCTTGCCACCCATGTGGGAGACCTGGATTGCAATCCCCGTTACCAGTTTCAGGCTTGCTTCAATGCCTATATTTTGAGCATTTAGAGAGTGAACCAGTGGATGGGAGTATGCACTCTCTCTCAAATAAATTAATAATTTTTTTAAAAAGTGTTTGTTCATACATTTCTATGAAGCAGAGAAGAGATCACATGATTGGAGGTGGAATTTGAATTCCTTTAGCAACTATGGGGAGGGTGAGCCCTCGTGTGTATCAAGGACTTCCAAAGAAGTCACACAGCAGTCTGTTCTATGCACTGATCCAATAGCCCCATCGGATGGATAAAGAAACTAAGACTCAGGAAGTAGCTACCCAAAGTCACCACCTGGAATGTGTCAGAGTTGAGGTTTAACCCTTCCTGCCTAACCCCGAGCTCACTCACGATCTGCCCATTACAGAGATCACTCAGCGGACCCTGGCGTGGTACTCTACCTGTCTCTCCGTACCTTGTGCTTCTCATCATTTTTGAGCCCAGTGTCCAGCATTTATTAGGTATGAATTATGCCTTTTTGCTAAATAATGGAATGGTTATAGGATTATACATTGAAGTAGCTACTTGGATTTGTAGCTGTGTGTTTTTGACACTGGCCCTCCCATTCTAAGCAGGAAGTCTGACCAACCTTTATGCTCCCCAAATACTAATGATCACTTCTGCTTTATGTTTTCTCACTCCATTCCCAAGTAAATAGCCAGATTTCTGCTCTTTTGCCTCAAATCATTCTGGGGGGAAGGAAAATAGGTGGGAGTTCTTGAAGGCATCAGAGGAACAGATCCTGAATGGTAGAGGTGGAAACTTGTGAGTCCCAGAGCTCTGTGGCTGGCTGTGCCTTGGGAACTCAGAGCAGTGACAGGGCTTCCTTCCAGTGATGGGGGTGTTCAGGAGGTAGCTGGGACTGGACATCAGGGATTCCAGCCTCAAAAGTATTTCTAGGCTCCAAGCACAGCACAAGAGCCACACCAGGAGGTTCTGCACGCTACAAGGGGTAACCTCAGCGGAGTGTAGACCAGAGACTCCCTCTCCCCAGCATTTCACCCTGGCCACGTACACTTCCTTTGTTGTTGTGCAGTCCAAAAGAGAGAACCCCAAAGACCCCTATCACTCAGCCTAGCAGCACTGGAGGTCAGAGGTAGAACAAATTTCCTTGATCCCTGTGAAGGTCAAATATTAGTTCTCACCATAGTAAACTTCATACAAGAGAACAAACTTGATCTCCCAGGATAGTGGAAGACGGAGCGTCTCAGCAGGAACAGGAGAGGGATGCACTGGGACCACAGAAGCACCTTGGGTGCCTGAACACAAGAGGGAAGGAGGATTTGTGGCTGCCACACCCACCCACCCACCCGCAAAGAAAACAACTGCCCAGTGCAGCCAGGCTGGTAAAATCCAGGTCAAGTACCCCAGGGCCTTAATGTGTCAGGACTTCTAGTCTATAGGTTCATGGACTCAGAACAAGAACATCCCATGGGACTGGGTGGAAGAGGTCCAGAAGGGTCTTCCAGAATTATCTGCACTGTGTAGACCCCAAGACTTTTGCACAGGTGGGGATAGGGCCCACAGATGCCCAGTTTTGTGATCCCCTCATCTTAATGCTGTGCAGACTTGGAGTATGGTTTAGTTAGAGGTTTGAAAAACATAGGAACCTGACGTTGCTTGTACAACCTAGTTGGTGAATCAACATATATTCCCATGGCAGCTCGGTGAGAGTTTGGATCTGTGATGGAGATGTGTGACTGCAGTAACTGATTTGTGAAGCCTGTGGCCAATATCTACTGGGTACTTTAGAGTCTACTGAGGGACCACCACCCATTGTGGGAGGGCTCTGAGGTCTTCCAGGGGAGGGTTGTAGTCCACAACTCATGCTTGAGGGAAGAGCACCTTGGACAACAGTGAAAGACAAAAAAAATAAATAAATGAATCACCATTCTAGGTATTTTGGTCAATTTTCAGTTCTGAAGTAAACTGTGCCAGAGGTGTCACAGTTGAACAATGGACAGATCCCCTTCGAAGAAGAAAAGATTCCACAGAGTGTATTTATGGATCCCAGGAGTCCATAGCCCTATGACAGGAAGGTGTCTTCCCACAAAAGAATTAACGTTGCAATAGGGACCTTTTATCTTCATAACCAGCCCAGGTTTTGTCAGGGTTACCATTATATATAATGTGCATATATTTATCATACAGATAAATTAATGGATAAACTTTTTCACGTGTATAATTTCCTAATAAAGTGCCATCCCCGAGTGTCTGGGCCCCCAGACATGCGAGCCTCTCTTCCTAGCTGTGGCTGCCCATCCACAGTACTCAGAATCTGAACAGGAGCCAGCTCGTGGCGCAGCAGGTAAAGCCACCACCTGAAGTGCCAGAATCCCATATGGGTGGTGATTTGAGTCCTGGTTGTTCCATTTCTGATCCAGCTCTCTGCTGTGGCCAGGGAAAGCAGTGGAAGTGGCCCAAGTCCTCGGGCCCCTGCACCCATGTGAGAGACTGGAAGAAGATTTTTGGTCCTGGCTTCAGATCAGTGCAGCTCCGATTGTTGCATTCAATTGGGGAGTGAACCAGAGAATGGAAGACCTCTCTCTCTCTCTCTCTCTGACTCTCCTTCTCTCTGTGTGTAACTCTGCCTTTCAAATAAATAAATAAATCTTTCAAAAAAGAATTTGCACAGATACTGGCCTCTCACTGAAATGATGCCCTCCTGTGGGCACCAGGAGGGGCCACAGGGACACTATAATGTGGGACACATGTATTCCATGGGAGTCCCTCCTCACTCCCTTGGTTCCTGCTCATCACCCATCCCTGTTCATCCTGCCAAGATACTTTGTAGTTGTGGAGAGAAGAAAGGGAGAGGAGGGTGTTGGGGGCACAGCCTCCATTATCAGCAAGTCGATGCTACTTACAGTCATGAGAAGACAAGGCACTTACTTACCAAAGTGGTGCTGCCAAGAGGACCAGTCACAAGGACAGACGCCACGGCACGTTGTGCAGCCCCTTCTTCACAGAGCAGTTTTCTTCCCAGAGTTCCATTCTTTCCACCATAAGACGAGCAGGTGGATGTGGGTTCTCTACCAAATCCAGCATTTGTCTGTTGTCCCCTGGTTAGGAAACTACTTTTACATTCCTTCTCACTTCATCCTCGTAATACCTGGTGATGAAAATCCCTGTGTTACCAATGAGGAAAGCAGTGTTCAAAAACTTCAAACCACATTTATAATGGGAGATGGTCTGGTGCTGGATTGTGCATCTCTAAGACACAAACCCCACCTCTTGATTCTCCACAACACGGTGTTGGGATCTTGAGATCTTGAACTCCGCAGGAGCTGGCCTCACGAGATTGGGAAGCGAGAGGGAAAGTGAGATAAAAGGGAAGATTTCGCTGTCAGCTCCTGGATTAACAGACTCAGCCTTGCAGATCTACCTGGTTTCCAACTGCTGTCGCAGCCTCTGGTCCGGGCCATCCTGAGATGACCCCGTATCTTCAGGTCAAAGGGTCGTCCAGCACAGTTTCCTGCCTTCTTTCTGTCCTTCCAAGCTTCCACTCGCCCTGATCCCTCAAGGCTTCCTGCTGTTACCCTTGGCCACCAGCCTGGCCAGGCTGTGGGAACGGGAGTGGGTGTGGGAGAAGAAGGTTCCGCATCAGCGATGGGCAGCCCATTTCTCAACAGATCACAGCCAGCCAGAGCCGAGGCTGACCGACCGCTGGTGACACGGTTCATGGGGCGCTGGCTCTCAGAACCCACAGCTGGGGATTCTGTATACATGTTGAGGGTTAGGCTTCTGGTTCCAGGATATGGGTTGGCACCAGCTAAAGCGCAATGGGAGTTCTTGTAGAACCCCACGAGTCACCCATGCTGCGGATTCTTGGTGTCTGTGAGCTTCCCCTGCACGGCGCTAGAGCTAAGTCGGCCTCGCAGTGCTAGCCCAGACATTTCCATTGGAGGATTCAGTTCCCGCTGGCCTTGGAGAAGTAAATAAATAAATATAAATAATCTGAAAAAGATCCAATGAGCTCAGAGTGAATGCATATTTACTTATTTATTCCAACTAAAGCCACAGTGAGCTGACAGTCTGGTTTTCATTTAAACTAAAGTCCTACACAATAATAATACTAATACTGCATCCAAGCCCTGTGAGCAGTGCTTAACGAGTCTCTCAGCATCGTCCCCTCCCCCAAGCACTGGAAAAAAAGTATACTCTGTCAAAGGAGCTGGCAATCCATTCAGCTCTCCCTCTGCTATTAAATTATTGCTTAATGAGGAGTGCAGCTATAATAGACCTGCCTCTCCATCATTTCAGCACCCTGGAAACCACAAGAAAAGTCTCACAGAACGATGCTCGAGTGACAGGGACTCTGAGTAGCAATTTCTCTGACTGCAGTGCCAGGTCCGCTTGCCAGGAAGAGTGAAGTCAGCCTTACAATATGCACAATGATTGCTTCTCGACAAAAATGACCCAATTTTCTTTCGAAGCTCTGTGTGGGGTGCTGGGGAGGAGAGATGGGAAGGGAATGAACAGTTAAGTCTCTGTTCCAAAATACATTACTCCCGATATTTATTTTTAAGAGAAAACGCATTGTTTTCTACATCCCATGATGTCACCTTTTTATTGGCTTGTGATTACAAGATATGGCAGCAGACTTTTCTTTATTAGGACCTGGGATCCCTCTGGCCTGATCAATAGGTTCAAATTCGCCAGGGCAATGCAAATTTGAAGTATCTCTGTATATTCACCAGAATGACTAGAATAAATTTGAAAAAGAAGAAGGTGCTGACATCAATCAGGCCATGTGCTGGCAATGACAGAAGGAAACTGGATTCTCAGACGCTGCTGGTACAACTTTAAAACAGTGAAAAACACTTTAGAAAACTGTCTGACAATTGCTATAAGATGTCATAGATACTTTCCAAATGACCCTGGACTCTCATTCCTCAGAATTTCCCCCAAGACAAGTCAAAACATGTCCACAGGAGGCTTGTGCACGCATTCCCACACCAGCTTTATTCAATGTAGCAAAACACTGGAAATAATCCAAGCACTTATCAACAACTGCACACACAAAAGTAATGTATATTCATAAAATTTGATACTATACAGTAATTAGAAAGAATAAGCTACTAACTATGCGACAGCACTGGTAAATCTCAAAAAAAGAAAAGATTCTAAAAGGTGCAAGAGAGAAACGTCAGATTACTCTTAGAGGATCTCCAATTAGACTCACAGCAGACTTCTCATCAGAAACCCTACAAGCTAGAAGGGAATGGCGAGACATAGCCCAGGTACTAAGAGAAAAAAACTGCCAGCCCAGAATATTATATCCTGCAAAGCTCTCATTTGTGAATGAAGGTGAAATTAAGACTTTTCATAGCAAACAGAAACTGAAAGAATTTGTTGCCACTCATCCTGCCCTGCAAAAGATGCTTAAAGATGTGTTACACACAGAAACACAGAAACATGGTCACCAATATGAAAGAAGGTAAAGGAAGGAAACCTCACAGCAAAAGATCACAGGAAACTCAATTTCTCTTTGACATAGAATTAAACTCTGATGCTCTGTTAAAGCAATGTGTTAAAGTAATCTAAAAACAAAAAGCAATTCAAATCAATTGGCAATCTACAAAAAGAGTTAAAGATTTTAAAAGCTATTATTAAAATTGCTATATTGGTCTATTATGCTATGTTATATGTGTGTACATATTGTATGTCCACATAGGAAATTTTATTAAGAGTTTTATTTTAAATGGCTTATAGATAACATTGTCCATAAATTTAAGCTGCTAAAATCAATCAAAGATACATTTTAATTTGTGGGACCTGAATCTGTGTATCATATGTTTTAAACTTGTGGGTAGAAAGAAACTAAAAACATTTTATATGGTTGTGCTTAAGTTTACTGGTTAAACAAACTACACCATGTTAGATATTTAAGAGGTGTTTTCAAATACATAACTCTTGAAATTTATAGAAGGCATTGGACCTTCTGGTAAATGTTTTCTTAAGTTGTTATCTAATGGTTGAAACTATTTGCTAAGTATTCATGTAATATTGCTATTGTCAGCAAGCGATCTAGGACTTCCTCCCTCATTTCTCTATTCTAAGCCCAACTTGTTCTTTCATTTCTCTATTCTCTTCAAGGTAGGAAACTAATTCTATTATGAAGGAATCTGTAGGATGCACAATTTAATCTTTAGACCTTATAAAAGAGATGGCTAACATTTTTCTGTAATAGCATAGCCAAAATAAGAACTTAAATAATAATATCATAGCTAGATTCACTTCGCCATCAGCGAAGTATACAGTAAGTAGAAAAAACCTCCCTTTCAGACAAAAGGGAAAGAAAGTTTTAAAGTGAGAATATAATTTTCCTCATGGGCATTGTCTACCTTAGAAAAACTACTACAGAACATGCCTGTGACTATAGACTTGTAGTTCAGGCTACTGAAGATTAGAGATGGGATACGGGCACTCCCTTGACTTGCATCCTCTGGTCTGCTTTAACACAAACCAGGAGGAAAAGAAAGCTCGGCATCAGAAGCAATGGGTGGCAGGCCTATTAATGGCTGATCTGTACAGTGATCTGCCCTCAAGGAGACCCAACAGGCCAGTCCACTGCAGTGGCTTTCAATGTGGTAAGCCTGGGCTTCAGCAGAAGTCAGCCTGTGAAGAGCCCTGGCAGCTCTGCCAAGAGTTGGATCACTGGAAATGGACCTGCCCTGGAGTCGAAGGATGCCCAGGTCAGAGCCACAGATCTTATTGGCTCTAAGCTGAAAAGCCCTTCACTCAGCCCAACTTCCAAAGTGACCACTGCAGCTGAGGGTATGGTCAAGTAGGGTCAGCAACATTGCAGGCAGAACTGTAAATTTCTTGTTAGAGATGCCACCTGCCTTTACCTGGCCAGCTCTCCTCCCAGGCCAGCCAAGTAATGAAAGTCAACAGAGTGCCTTCCCCTAGGAGGTTCACAGCTCCCTTAGGATATACCCCATGTGAAGAGATAGATAGGCCTGGGCCTCTTAACTTACAAGGCCTAAAGCCCACCAGATTATTATCAAGCCCCTTCTATCAGGTTCTATTTGCCTCTCAATCAGAAAACTCAATTGTAGCTTAGACAGCACCTTTCTTAACACATCTAATAATGACTCTGTCCTTTGTTCTAGACCCTGTCTAGCACACTTGGGCCTCATTCCTTTGTAATCATAACCTCTACTCTACCACCAATGGCTATACTCCCAACCTGTGTGTACTGATGGTCCTCTTCCCCACTTAATGCTGTATAATTGTTCAAACCTGGTAAATGCCACTCTTAGGATCCTTGGTTACTATCCTCACTCTGTCTTTTATGACCTTGTCTAAATATGATCAGAGTCGGCACACTTGGAAGGCTTCCATAGCCTTGGCAACTCCTGACGACAGCCTAGGGTGGTTACTGGCGCCATAAACTAGAGTGTCAATTTGTTGGGTCAACAACAAGAGCCACTGTGCACTTGCTCCTCATGTGGGATCTCTGTCCTTAATGTGCTGTACATTGTGATTTAATGCTATAACTAGTACTCAAACAGTATGTTTCACTTTGTGTTTCTATGTGGGTGCAAACTGTTGAAATCTTTATACTAAATTGATCTTCTGTATATAAAGAGAATTGAAAATGAATCTTGATGAGAATGGAAGGGGAGAGGGAGCGGGAGAGGGGAGGGTTGTAGGTGGGAGGGAAGTTATGGGAGGGGGAAGCCATTGTAATCCATAAGCTGTACACTGGAAATTTATATTCATTAGATAAAAGTTAAAAATAAAAAAAAGAAAAAAAGAAAAAAATACAAAATAGTTCAAATTCCATGATCCACTGATGTAAAATTCTGAGAAAATCAAAACATATAGGAACAAAAGCATTCAGTGCTTGTCAGAATAAAGTGAGAAGCTGGTTGGTTTGAGAGTCAGAGTCACAGAGAGAGGGAGAGACAGAGATCTCCTCCATCTGCTGGTTCACCCCCAAATGGCCACAAAGGCCCAGGCAGGGCCAGGCTGAAGGCAGGAGCCAGGAGCTTCATCCAGGCCTCTCATGTGGGTGCAGGAGTCCAAAATCGTGGGCCATCTTCCACTGCTTCCCCAGGCCATCAACAGGGACCTGGATCAGAAGTTGAGCAGCCTGGACATGAACCAGCATTCGTATGGGATGTTGCTGTTGCAGGCGGCAGCTTTACCCCCTATGTCATAATGCTGCCCCCTCCAAATTTTGTATTAACAATGTTTGTACATATTTATAAGGTTCAGTGTGGCATTCCTATGATCATACATAATGTTTAATATGCAGGAATTTGATTATAAACTATAGTTCAAAAAATTTTATAAGCTATGTCTTTGTGGTGGGTGTCTGGCATAGTGGTTACGTTGCCACTTGGGACATACCATTAGATAGTGACTGGTTCTTGCCTGGCCTCCACTTCTGATCCAGCTTCCGCTAATGTGCACCCTGGGAGGCAGCAAGAGATGGGTCAAGTACTTAGGTCCCGGCACCCACAAGGGAGACACAGATTGACTATCGAGCTCCTGGCTTCCACCTGACCCAGCCCTGGCTTGGGGGAGTGAACCAATGGAAGGATGATCTCTGTGTGTCGGTCTATTTCTGTCTCGCTTCCTTTCAAACAAAAAAGAAAATAATTAGATAAAACATTTGGTGCTCCGAGAGAACCCTGCAGTTCTCCTTGTGTGCTCCAGCACAAGCCCTGGAGTCTTTCCCAGAGCATGCTAAGCTTTCTGGCCACGCTGCCACCTCCACAGTCCTTTGCCTGTAGATCTCCTGCTCTTGGGCATTGTGGTCGCCTCTCTGTCTCTGCTCTTTCTCTCTAACCACAAGGATCCCCCATCACCACAGCTCCACTAGAGCCAAGAGTCACTGACCAATGCACACATACAATGAAAGCCACAGCACCTTACAGATGCTCTTGCAATGGTTCCTCCTAAAGCCTCTGATGGCCCCAGTGCA
Source organism: Lepus europaeus (assembly GCF_033115175.1). Lineage (NCBI taxonomy): Eukaryota > Metazoa > Chordata > Mammalia > Lagomorpha > Leporidae > Lepus > Lepus europaeus. The sequence continues at coordinate 5,202,549 of NC_084839.1, forward strand.
CCGGCTCCTTGGTTCTATCTGCACATGGACTGAGACAAAGGGGAGTCTGCTCTCACAACACCCCATGTGTCCCTGCCTGCCTCTCCTCCAGCCCCAGAGAGAGGTGGTCCCACCCCTTCCTAACGATTCCTTCCACCCCCACTAACATCCTCTTCCGTACCCAAGGACAGCCTTAAGGTTAACAAGCATCTTGATGAGCTGGGACAGGACAGATCAGCCCTTACCTTCAAGAGAAAATGAACGCATGCATTGCTTTGTCTGTAAACTGACTGAGGCAATTTCAGTAGTTTGCGTCCCAAAACCTCAGAGGTCCAGTCTGTGCTGTGCATTCCATGCTGTGATTGACAGCCATGTTTCTCCAGCATTGCATTAGATGACAGGAAGATATTCACAAACCTCCATTAAAGAGTTTTCATTCGAGACCATCACCCACAGAAGTCTCAAAGGCCTAAGCTTGTGTTCATACACACAGTCTTCTCAGAAAAGCAATTCTGCTCCAACACAAAAAATTTAAAACCAGACTTGAGGAAAAAGCCAGTTCTCCAACTGCACCAAACTGTTCTGCTAACATATCCAAATGTATGTAGGTAATGGGATACAGGAAAAGAGGAAGATAGACAAAGGAGAAAAGTGGAGCAGACAGAATGATAGATATTGGTTTGAGAAAGTGCATTGAGCATTCAAGTTGTGTAATTTAAATGATCCTTTGACATTAGTCTGATCATGAACTCAAAGGCAGGCTACCTGGATGATTCCAGATATAAAAATAGGCACACACAAGGTTCACATGAACAAAAAGTTCATGGAAAATAGGGAATCAGTGGTGTAAGTCTAGTTTAGTACAATTTTTTTTAAATCCATGCATAATTTTCTCATAATACATATTTCACACATTGAAAAATAGTTTTTCATACTGAAATAAGCTCACACTTTTAATTCCATATTTCCACGAACGTTTTGAATTCCTGTTTTACACACATACACACTTACACACACATAGATATAGACAGATGTCAACATATGTTGTTAAATCCCTGTGAGGAATTCTGAGTCCACACAGACAGACCTCTTGCCCCATCTGAAGCAGATTCCAGTTCTTGGAGCACCTGCTAGAGGGGCTCTTCTGTAGCAAAGGAAAGAGGATTTCTGCTCAGTTCCATTACCATGGAACCAGTAAGCTGTGTTCAACTCCATGAGTAATCAACTATACAGTGACCGCCTCGTGACAGATCCCCAACAGTCTAAGTTTAAAAGTTAAGCATAATCCGGAATTGAAGAAATTGTAGTATCTTACATAGATAAGGCTTTTGTGGGGTTTTTGCTTGTGGCAAAGGAGAGACAGGGAAGAAAACAGGTATCTGTGGCTTACCAGCTAAAGATGAGACATTTGGTGTGGCTGCTGCACCTGTCCCCATGCTCACCTTGATGTAATGCTAATTTCAAACTAGCCACAGGCAGAGGAATTGCCATTCACTTTCCACCTGGACAGAAGACACAGATGGAGCTTCAAAGTCTGTGAAGCTTCGGAATGCCTACCCTCCCAGCTCATGTGCATCCAGAGGGAGGTTGTGCCTCTCATGCTGTGTTGCCCCAAGAATCCACTCTTCCTGAGAGCTCCTTAGAGCACAAAGACACAATGAAGGACTGGTAATGAATGGATGAACACATCGCTGTAGATTTTCCCAACCCTCTCTTATCCATGGCACAACTGATTTTATCAGCTTGGGGAAACCATCCTGAAAGTCTTCTCTGTTGAAATAAAAGGCAGAACGCGCACAAACACACCTGAAAACTGAACGATGGAATTATGGATGAGGACCCACACACAGTGTCATCTGAGAGCATCTTCACCTGACAGGTGCTCGGCTCTTCAAAGCTTCCCTCCTGCAGACACGGAGCAAAGCAACACTCACAGCCGTCAGGGAATATTCTTTGCTGAAACTTTAGTGGAGCAAAGGCTGACCATCAGCCAGGACTGACTCCAAGCCCTGGTTACCTAACATTGCCTGAAAAACGAGCATTTCTTCAAATCACTTGAATGCCAAAACTGAAGCTTTGAACATAATTACAGCTGATAGTTTCGTTCACCTGCTTGACAGATAGCTGGCAACAAGGAATTGTCTCATGCAATTATTTAATTCTTAGAAGAGATGAAGCTTTTCACCAAGATGGCGCCGAAGGCGAAGAAGGAAGCTCCTGCCCCTCCTAAAGTCGAAGCCAAAGCAAAGGCCTTAAAGGCCAAGAAGGCAGTGCTGAAAGGCGTCCACAGCCACAAGAAGAAGAAGATCCGCACGTCCCCCACCTTCCGGCGGCCCAAGACACTACGTCTCCGATGGCAGCCCAAATACCCTCGGAAGAGCGCCCCCAGGAGAAACAAGCTTGACCACTATGCCATCATCAAGTTCCCCCTGACCACAGAGTCGGCCATGAAGAAGATAGAAGACAACAACGCCCTGGTGTTCATTGTGGATGTCAAGGCCCACAAGCACCAGATCAAACAAGCTGTGAAGAAACCCTATGACACTGATGTGGCCAAAGACAACACCCTGATCAGACCTGACGGAGAGAAGAAGGCCTATGTGTGGCTGGCTCCTGACTATGATGCTCTGGACATTGCCAACAAAATTGGGATCATCTGAACTGAGTCCAGCTGGCTAATTCTAAATATATGTTTTTCCACCATAAAAAAAAAAGAAGAGAAGAAATGGTTTACCTGTACTGAAAGACAGTAAGTAAATGAGTACAACTAATTCTTCCATTTCTGCTAACCTGCCCCCTTTGATAATAAAGACTCAGCTCAGACCTGAGTTCTAGGAACACCTAACTTCCTCGGGTTTAAGGGAAGGCAGGCACAGATGAATGTGAAACCAGCAGGTAAGTCCAACAGTCTAACAAAATTGGCCTGCCTGGAACCCAATCCTCAGTAACAATGACATTAGAATAATATATTTCAGTCAACATTCGCTGAGTGTTTTCTTTTTTGTTTATTTATTTGAAGATAGAGTTAGACAGTGAGAGAGAGAGAGACAGAGAGAAAGGTCCTCCCTCCCCTGGCTCACCCCCAAACAGCCACCACGGCCAGCGCTACGCTGATCTGAAGCCAGGAGCCAGGCACCTCCTCCTCTTCCTCCTGGTCTCTCATGTGGATGCAGAGGCCCAAGCACTTGGGCCATCCTCCACAGCCCTCCCAGGCCACAGCAGAAAGCTGGACTGGAAGAGGAGCAACCAGGACCAGAACCAGGCGCCCACATGAGACGCCAGCACCGCAGGCGGAGGATTAACCAAGTGAGCCACGGTGCCGGCCCCACTGAGTGTTTTCTGTGGATCAGGCACTGTTCTAGGGGAAAAATAACCATCAAAATAATAAGGAAAAGCAAAAACAGCTCTTAGGGAGCTCACCTATCAAAAAAAAAAAAGTTTCCCCCACAATCTCACACGCTTGTCCCAGCTCTACTCTCAGGATCTACAGTACCCGTGCTCTTAAGGGAAGAGAAAAGTGGGCCACAGTAATTTCCAAAGAGGAAGCAGGGATCTGGATTTCCCAGGCTGTTCTGGAACGGCTGCCATCAGTTATGAGCACCTTAAAGCACCTGCTCAATTCCTTCACTGTAAATTGATGAGGACAAGAATAAAAAGAGTTCTTTATCAAAGAGAGAATGTGGTCCACTGCTTATGATCTGGAAGCCAAAGGCTAATTTTAATGGCATGGGTGTAGGTGCTAAATCAAAAGGTTGCTTCTCAGTTCGTATATTTTACAGACGCAGCAGCAAGATTTGAACTAGTAGGTCACAGCTTCTCCTCAGCAGACTCTTTCCTCGGCTCTCAGACCATTTCATTCTCCTTGTTTTCAGTCTATCCCTCTGATCACCTCCTTTCCAGTACCTTTAGTTGAGTCTTTCTCTTACCCCCCCCCCTTAAAAAGTCTACAGTGTTGCCATAGGCTCAGTGCTAAGTGTTCTTCTGCTCTTTCTTTAATTGACATGGATGAGACTATCTGCCAATCTCTGGACTTTGAATACCAACCTCAGGTTCTCCATAGAGGAGCTGATATCATATTGATCTCTCTGCTAAACACAGTCTAGAATATTTTAACAAGAAATATGAAACAGCTGTTGATTTAATCATTTTTATTTGAAAGGCAAAGACAGAGAGAGAGAGAGTTACAGAGAGAGAGAGAGAAGAAGATCTTCCATACATTGATTCACTTCCCAAATACCTGCTAAGCTGATGCTAGGCCAAGCAAAAGTGAAAACTTTGGAACTCAAGTTAGGTCTCCCAAGTGAGTGACAGGGACTCAAGTGCTTGAGCCATAACCAATGTATTCCAGGGTACATATTAACAGCAGGGTACTGGAATCGGAAGCAAAGCTAGGATGCAAACTCAGACACGCTCATATGGGCTGTGGACATCTCAAGCGATGCCATAACTGCTGTACCAAAACCTGCCTTTGAGCCATGCTTCTCGAGAGAAGGGAATTAAAAGAGGTGAATCTTATACTCATGATAAGTAGAACCCAGACACAGAACCAGCATTCTAGTGATAGAAACAGAAATCAAATCTTTGGAATAATAATAAATCTGAGGTTGGTTAAGACAGAAGAGTACACTGTTAAGACAGAATATTCAAAAAACCTGTACAAAACATGCATCTGGTTTCTGGAGTATATCTGGAGCCTGGGGGGACAGCAGTTCCTATTTGCTAAATAGGGATTTCAATACCACACAACTCTGGAAAGATGTGGGAAGCCGGGCCCAGCCAAACCCCAATCTTGGAAAGCAACATAAGCATTCAAGTGTGACCAAATAGTCAACGGCCAGAAGTAGTGATTACACACTAGGAGAAGAACCGTTCTAGGACAAAGGGATTCACTGAGGTAGACAAACAAAGCTTTGATGGGATCAAAGTGAACTGCCACAAACTGAGCTGTCTGATAAAAACTCAACATTCTTGAAAGAAGAAAATAATGCCTTAGAAACTGTACAACATGAAATGCATAATGTCAAATATATAATTGAAAAATAATAGACAGGAAGAGACTGATAAAGCATAATATTATTAGTGGAAATATACAAAGAGATGATTCAGTTATTGGAGTTGGCACACAAGTATTTTGAAAATAATAATACATTAAGTATTGGGAAAAGATGGGCAAAAACATTAAATGATGGAATATATTCAATGGTGGATATTAAATTAAAACAAATTAACTGAACATTCTAGAACCATGAAATGTAATTCAAGAAATTAAGAACACATTAGATGTACTTAATAAGAAACGGGTTGGGAAGAATGTAACATTTGTAAGCATGAATACCGAGGCACTGGAGGAGAAAAAGGAAATAACCAAATGGAAAGAATCATGAAGAATGAGATACAGTCAAAATTATTAATGTGCGTGGCATTACAGTCCTAGAGTGAGAAATAGAGGAATAAAGCAAAGTATTGTTAGAAAAAAATCAACACAGGCTATATAGAGATATAGAAATATAGATATAGATATAGGTTGAGTGCAGGGTAGGGAGAGAAAAAGAGACCCAGACATTGCCATCACAGCCATGCTTTTCCCACATCAAGAGAAAAACAGTAAGAATTAGGGCTGACTTAGTGGACAAAATTATGAAGAGTCAAAGACAATTGAATAAAGCATTTAACTGGAGGTGTGTATGCATGGGTGTTGGGGGGGTGGGGAGCAGGGAATGTCATCCAGCCAACAAAAAGAAATCTGCCGAAAATGAAAGCAAAATTAAAATATTCTCATGTCGGTGATTGTGATTTATGCTCTCTTGACTTTATCAATGTTTTGGTTGCAACATTACATGACCTTTTAAGAAATCTGAACAAATGGTATCTCTCTATAGTATTTCATAGTTTCATGTGAATCCACAATTGTTTAAATATAAATTTTCATTAAAAGAAATTTTTCAGAAAGAACAAAGGCTGAAATATTTGGTGCCAGCAAACTTGTATCACAAAAAAAAAAAAAAAATTTTCAAGTTTAAGAAAAAGGATTCCATCTGGAAGCATGGCAATGCAAAAAGGAACAAACAATTCAAAAGAGTAAACATATGGTTAAGTATAAAAATAAACTATTTTGAACAACAATAATAATTTTGTGGAATATACAACATGCAAAAGTAAAATAATGAAAATAATGGCAAAAATTGGGGAGGGAATGGAGTTATAAAGATGAGCAAATCTTATATTTTTTATGAATCTGTAAAATATTAATATGAGGCAAACTAGATATATTTTGTATCTTCAAGAACAATCACTAAAAGTATTATACCAATTATTAACAATTAAGCTAATGGGAGAAGAGAACTGATTAATAATAATATGTAAAACTTGATGAATCCAAAAGAAAACCTGAAAGAAGGAGCAAACAATGTAAATGAGACAAATAGCAAGTAAATTACAAGGTGTCCAACAAACCCAACCATCTCAAAAATTACCATAAATGAAAATGGGTTAAATACTCCAGAAAAACATAGCCATCTTGGTAATTATCATTTATGTCAATGGATTAAAAACTCCAAATAAAGGAAGATATTTTCAAAACTGATTTAGAAAAAGCAACACAAAATAATTCTACTTGCAAAATACATGACGTGCTCCTTCCACCCTCACCAGTTCAGCATGAGAGAAATTCCACTTTAGCTGGGTGTGGCCACGAAGATGGAGCCGCTCCCTCTCCTCCCAGTCATTTTCCTTTCAGAAATGCCACCTGCCTTCTCTTCAAGCCGCCTCTCCTCCCAGGCCAGCTAGGTACTGGAAGTCAACAGGTGCCTCCCTTATGCTGTACCACGTGTGAAGAGATAGGTCTGAGGCTCGTAACTGACAAGGTTTAAGCCCACCTGATTTTCAAGCCCTTTCTGTCAGTTTGTATTTGCCTTTTCATGAAAAAAACTTGTTCATGGTTTAGACACTTTTCTTAGGGCCTCTAATAATGACTCTATCCTCGGTTTTAGATGCTGTGATTTTAGATCCTGTGAGTTTAAACCGCTTGTTAGATTTGTTTTCTCTGGACTTAAGAAAATAAAATTCTAGGTGGCCATGCGCATGAAACCTCTGATGGGAAGTTTCTTTAGGCTGGTGCTGCATCCCCCTGGAGAAGCCACCTCCTGCTGAAACCCTGTCTTGACTCCTCTTCCCCAAGACGCCCCTTTTCAGCATGAAGCAGCCAGAGTGATCATCGCCCAGCTCCCACGAATAGATGCTAGGGCTTCCATCTCCGGGAGGGAGAATGTGGGGAGTCAGATGGGTTAATACATAGTCAGGGGATCCCAGTGGAATTTGGGGTGTAAAATATTTGCTTCCTTCCCCAAAATGCTGTCTTTAGCAAGAACAAATAGGCTGCCCTCCTTCCTTCAGAATCTCCAAATTCCTCTTGAGCTCTCCCCCTAGCAGACCAGACAGGATGGAGAATTGTACATGAGGTCTTCTGAGGGTTTTTGTCCCAGGAACTGAATGCCAACCTGATTGTCAAGTTTGTACTTAAAGCCGACTGCCACCAGTCCCCCTTGGGTCTTCCTCTCTTGGAACCTCCCTCTTTGCCACTCTGGCAAGAAGTTTCCAACCTAAATAAATCCTACTTTACTTAAAAAAAAAAAAAAAAAAGCAGGGGGCAGGCTGCCAGCATCTCTACTCTCCTAGCTACGCGTGAGCAGGAGCAAGCGTTGAAGAATCAATTCCTCCACTCAGTGCTCACCTACGAGGCAGAGGCTCTGTTGTACATGCATCAGACTGAGAAGTCTATGCCCCTCAATGTCCATTGCCCCAGCTCATCCTCAGGCGGGAGACCAGCCAAGAGAAACCACAAAGCTGGGGTGATCTCCGGAGAAGCAGGTCGCTGTCCACCACCAGCTCTGCAGAACTGGCACACAGCCCTTTGCCCAGGGGAGAGGCAGGCCCACAGCACAGGCCGTGCTGAGAGTCAAGCTTAAGAGCTCCCAGAAGCAATGATGGTTTTGGTGGTCAGCTGTTAATGAGCTGCCAGTAACCCTATGAGAGCCAAGAGTCAAATCACAGGCCAGCTGGGGTACCAGAGGATACAGCCAAGAAGAGCCCTGCCTGATGTCAGAACAAACCTCAAGGGACCCAGGTCAGAGGGATGGGGCTGTAGAAGACAGTGCTGCAAACAGTGGCCAGTCTACAGTTAGCGGAGCCCCCAGGCTGGGGTATTTCAAAAGAGGCAGATGGGAAAGGAGATCGAGGAAGACAGCCTGGGAAGCCCACACTTCAGCTCAGGGTGACCATGCACCTACCCAGGGCTGAGACTTGGGAGAAGCAACACGCAGGCTTCACACTGCAAGGGGAATAGTACTTACTGAAAGAGTCTATTAATCCTGCTGGAAAATAAATACCAAACAAAACTGCAAACCCTTGATGGGGGCTGGAATATATTCTTCAACATCTCCAGTGATTAGTTTAAAAATCTTGAGACGCGGCGGGCGCTGTGGCTTAACACGCTAATCCTCCACCTTGTGGCGCCGGCACAACGGGTTCTAGTCCCGGTTGGGGCTCCGGATTCTATCCCGGTTGCCCCTCTTCCAGGCCAGCTCTCTGCTATGGCCCGGGAAGGCAGTGGAGGATGGCCCAAGTGCTTGGGCTCTGCACCGCATGGGAGACCAGGAGGAGCACCTGGCTCCTGGCTTCGGATCAGCAAGGTGCGCCGGCCGCAGCGGCCATTGGAGGGTGAACCAACGGCAAAAAGGAAGACCTTTCTCTCTGTCTCTCTCTCACTATCCACTCTGCCTGTCAAAAAAAAAATCTTGAGACTCCAAAGAGACAGTAACCCACACTGCCCCTTGAGAGACCATGGCTGTGCGTGAACATGAGATTAGCAGAGAGAAAGCCTAGAGGTCGCAAATATTTATGGGACACTGCAGTGTTTTGAGCACTTCTTCTGCATGCCCTGACTCCGTATTTTCTGTTTAGGCTGTATCTCTTTTATGAACGCGATGTGTGCTCGTGACAATGATCATTTTAAATCTTTTTATTTTTATTTGACAGATAGAGTTAGACAGTGAGAGAGAGAGAGAGAGAGAGAGAGAGGTCTTCCTTCCGTTGGTTCACCCCCCAAATGTCCACTACTACCAGAGCTTCGCGGATCCAAAGCCAGGAGCCAGGTGCCTCCTCCTGGTCTCCCATGCAGGTGCAAGAGCCCAAGCACTTGGGCCATCCTCCACTGCCTTCCCTGGGTCACGGCAGAGAGCTGGACTGGAAGAGCAGCAACTGGGACTAGAACCCAGCGCCCATATGGGATGCCGATGCCGGCGCCGCAGGCAGAGGATTAACCAAGTGAGCCATGGCGCCGGCCCTGACAATGACCATGCTTGCCACTACTCTTTAGTTTCTTCCTTATAGTAGATGAATGGGGTGTTTTTAAACTTGCACCCCGAACTTCCTACTCTTGTTTTAACAGTATGGCATTATCTAAAGGTCATTATTTATTGCTTTTACCCTGTGTGCTTCCTTCCATTTCATTCACCCCATGTCCAGCACTTCCCCTATCCTATCACATATGCCGTGCTCAGATGTTGTTTGACAAGTTTGAATCAGGTCGAGAGGATTAGGCAAAAGAATATTGCAGAGGAAAATGATCCTACAAAGCCTAATACATGGATTCACTGCCAGTATCAAAACACGGAATTTATCTTTGGCAGACACCCGTTCCTGATCACATTCGTCCTCGTAATTACCTGGTAATTTATCATGTGTATTTGCAATTCAGGGCCACAAGCCTCCATGTGTTCTTTGACCTCCCCACGCCATGTGTCTTGCTATGATTAAAGTTGCTATTCACTGAGTCTGTTGTAAAATCCCTTACCCTCCTCCAACTGCCAGACTCACAACAAACTTTTGCTTAAAATAACATTCCTGGCATCTTGGCAATTACTGATCCCTTTCCCCTACCGTCTCTGTGTCGTCTCTAAGGGTCAGTCGGGCTGGCAGCCTCTGATAAGCCCACGCGCAGTCTCTGTCACTGTCTCAGGAGCCATGTTCCTGGAGCCCAGTTGCTCATTTCCATGCGCTGATCTGCCTCTAATCTGCAAGTCTAGCAGATTGTCAGTCCCAGCTATCGTCCTGCGCCTACGAGCACATCCAACCTCCCCACGGTGCTCAACAAAGTATTATAATAGCTGACCTGTGACAGAGCAGCATTGGTGATCGAGTAATCCTTAAAACGGGATTACATTTCAGGATCTACCGTACAATGACAGCATTCTGAGTATACACCTCGCAGACATAAGAAAAATATGTCAGGCAGGCTCACTGAATACAGCAATTAAAAAACATACCAGCTGGGATGCCCATGCTTTACATCAGAGTTATAATGAGGGGGTTACTACTTTGCATTATTTAGATAATCTGAGTGGTCCAAAGCCAACAAAATATCATGGATTTTGTTTTAAAGGAAAAAAAGTAAACTTGGACATCATCCACTCTGTTGTTTTCTTTTGAAAGTTTGGGAAATAACATTTCCAACAGAACTAGGGGACCGTCAGCCAATTGGTGCCAAAGCAGGGGGAGAATTCTCACTTTGCTGGTGCTCCCTTCACCAGGTCCCTGGACATTCTGTCAATCATGCGGCTCCCACAGTTTATCTGGGATAGAAAGACGCAATGGTCCTCACCTGCTCACAGCCCCAGGACTCCCTGTTTCCCAGGGAATAATCCACTGCCTCCTTCACGTGGTTATTCAAGCCCTTCGCACCCTTCCTGAGGCCACGTGGCTCTTACTGGTTGCTTCTCTCACCTTCACAGAGCTCACCCAGGGCCTGGCGTGAATGGAGACTGGGTGGGGGAATGGTGGGAAAGTGTGAGGTCGACGGAACACCACTTGTGTTGGTCTCGGTTTCTTTCCCCACAGTAAATGCCTCGTTTGCACTTTCTATTGTTTGAATGTTTATGATTTTCCAGGAGTCCTGCTAGTTTTGGGAAACGCTAAAGATATTCTTCAAACAATTCACAATCTGGGTACAACATCGGACACGTGTACAGGAAGGACTTTAGGCTAAGTGGAACGAAGCAAAGAATGGGAGGTGGAGGATCAACCAGGCAGAAGACAGATGATCACCAGTGCTTGCGAAACCGTAACGGAACAGTAGCTCGCGAAAGAGTTGGTTATTTAAGAAGAGTTTGATTTAATGCTATAACTAGTACTCAAACAGTATTTTTCACTTTGTGTTTCCATGTGGGTGCAAACTGTTGAAATCTTTACTTAATATATACTAAACCGATCTTCTGTATATAAAGAGAATTGAAAATGAATCTTGATGTGAATAGAAGGGGAGAGGGAGCGGGAGAGGGGAGGGTTGCGGGTAGGAGGGAAGTTATGGGGGGGAAAGCCATTGTAATCCATAAGCTGTACTTTGGAAATTTATATGCATTAAATAAAAGTTAAAAAAAAAGAAGAAGAGTTTGGCCCAGCTTCTCGCCTATCCCTGGCTCAATCATTCCTCTACCGGTGCTCCACCACTGCAGGCTCCACAAGTGCCAGGCTGATGGGGCCTTTTCCTTCCCAAGAAACCCATAATTGCCAAAAGGTAGGAGGAGCTCCTCTATCCACCAAAGGACGAATTGGTAAATAAAGTAGGCTATCTCCACACAAACGGGTATCATGCAGCCCTTAAAAGAATAAAGCACTCATAAATGCTGTGTGATGAACCTTGAAAACCTTACATTAAGTGAAAGAAGCAGTCAGAAGAGAACAGACCACACATTATATGATTATATTTAGGATGGGAGTGTGGGCGTGAGAGAGGGCAGGGTGGGGAGTATCACTATGCTCCTAAATCTATATACATGAAATACATGAAATGTGTATACCTTAAATAAAATTTAAAAAGATAAACATTCAGAATAGGTAGATATATAGACACTGAAAGTAGATGCATGGTTGCTTAAGGTGGGAGGTGACAGGTAAAAGAACAGATGAATAATAGCTAAAGTGTATGAAATTAATTTTTTAGCTAAAATGCCCTAAAATTGGCTGCAGCAAAGGCTGCACATACAAGTGAATATACTACAAGTCATTGAATTTTATCTTTAAATGTGTTAGTTGTAGAATATGTGAGTTATATCTGAATTAAAATGTTTTAAAAAGCTGTTAGAGGTCAAATCTTACTGCTGTTGACCTACAAACTGGTAAGTTAAACAGAGTCTTTTTTTTTTTTTTTTGCCAAGAGCATGTGTGTGGTAGAAGAAGGTGTTGACCCCTCCAGAGATTCTGTTCCCCACAAAAATTGGAACAATGGAGGAGGAACATGCAGGCAGGAACCGCTCCTTACATGTGTTTATTAAAAAGTGTCTGGTGTCCAGGAAGGTTTGACAGAACACAAAAGCTAGCAAGATTCGTGTTTTCTGGCCTTGCATTGTTTCCAGGAACATTCTCAGTGTTCCTTGTACTTCAATAGGCAAATAAATTATTTGTAAATTACATTTTGTCCTAACACAAAGGAAAATCAAAACTGAAGTAATCACTATGTATTTTAACAATATTGAGCATAATTTTCACTGAATATTAGAAGAGATTTTGGGGAGCCAAGAGGACGGATAAGACAAGGAGTTCAGATGAAAGCAAATGGTTGCTCTGCATGCCTGAACTCCACAATCAAGATATCTAGTAATTCAAGCCTAAATAAAGTCCATTCATTAAAAACAGCCTGTAAGTTAAAGAAACAGACCAATATAAACCTAGAAACACCTGCACGTGGGCTGGTGGGGAGTGAGGTAACATGTTTTAGTGTGCTATGATTACAGTTTTCTTTTTTTAAAAAAAATATTTATTTATCTGAAAGTCAGAGTTAACAGAGAGAGAAAAAGAAAAAGAGAAATCTTTCATCTACTTTTTAATATCCAGTTGGCCACAACAGCCAGGGCTGGGCCAAGTCAAAGCCAAGAGCCAGGAACTTCATCCAGTCTTCCACGTGGGTGCAGGGCCCCAAGCACTTGAGTCATCCTCCGCTTTTTTCCCAGGCCATGAACAGGGAACTGGATCAGAAGTGGAGCAACTGGGACACCAAGCACTGTCCTTATGGGATCTAGCATTGCAGGCAGTGGCTTTACCTGCCACACCACATCACTAGCCCATAAGTGCACAATTTTCATACACCAGAAATCTCCATTTTAAATATACTTGGGGTGCTTCTGCACCTTTGAAATTCTAGCATGGCCCATGGAAAAATGAAAAGCTCCATTGAGGAGAAATGACTATTGGCTTTTTCATCAAAAAAGCTTCTCCTAGTTTTAATATATAGCAATTTCTGCCAAGGTAATGAAATGTCAGATACTCTATACACTTGTCAGGAAACTTCACTTTTCTACTTTTTTCCCCAGAAACCTTTTATTTACGGAATACAAACTTCATACATTTCATTGTTACAACTTTAGGAACATGGTGATTCTTCCCACCCATGAAACCTGCCCTCCCACCCCCTCTCTCATCCCCCTTCCTATTCTCATTCTTATTTTTAGTAAGATCTATTTTCAATTAACTTTATACATATATGATTAACTCTATGTTAAGTAAACAGTTCAACAAATAGTTTGGGAAAAAAAAAACAGTTCTTCCTTTCAGGGATCATTTCTAAACTTCACTTTTCCGCTTTTTAATGTTCACCTCTCAAACAGCTATTTCACAGAAATATAAGAACTAGCATTGCTGCTTCATTCTAAAATATGAAAAACATAGGTAATAAAATGGGAAGAGAACAGGATTTGGAGATGGCTTTGGATTATCAGTAAATATTGATATATTTCTTGTCCTTGGAGTTTAATTTACAAATCTGTAACTTTAGGCTAATTGTCCCTCAATTGTTAGTAAAAAAAAAAAAAATGTAATCAGATGGAAGAAGGTAATGCATATGAAAGAGTTATCTGTATCCCCAAGTTTATTGTGGCTTAATTCACAATAGCTAAGACATGGGTTCAAACCAAATACCCATCAATTGAAGACTGGATAAAGGAATTATGGGATATGTACACCACAGAATACTACACAGCAGTAAAAAAATGAAATCTTGTAATTTCCAAAAAAAAAAAAAAATGGATGAAACTGGAAAGCATCATACTTAGTGAAATAAGCCATTCCAAACAGGACAAATACCATGCGTTCTCTCTTATCTGTGATAACAGAGTACCTAAAAGGTAAGCTGCAGAAGTGAAATTAACACCTCAAGATGTAATGACTTTGAACAGCTCTTGTCTCTACTATTGAGGAATGGTTCTATTTTTTTCATACAATTTGTTGAACTCTTAGTATAGAGTTAACTGAATGAGTGTAAAGTTAATTGAAAATAGATCTTAGTAAAAAATAGGATGGGAATAGGAGAGGGGGAGGAAGAGAGGCGTGTGTGTGGGTAGGAGGGCAGGTCCAGTGGGAAGAATCATTGTATTCCTCAAGCTGTATCTGTGAAATGCGTGAAGTTTCTATTCCTTAAATAAAAGTTTTTACAGGGTTGGGGGAGGGGGGGAGGTAGTGCACCAAACAATAGAAAACCATTTTACTTTTACTTTTTAAAGTTTTATTTACACTTTTTAAAAGTAGGGATGCCAGAGTACATTCAGGAAAGCAAGCACTGATTGCTCAAATGTTCAAACTAAGATGCAAGTAGTAACGTTGTCTACATGGGAAATACGTTCTGTGAGCCCAGAAAGCAATATTTCACCCGAATTCTCTTCATCTGCTTATTATGGTGTAAAAATGACGTTGAAATCTATGCACAGGGGTAGGCATTGTGGTACACTGGGTTAAGCCACCACTGGGACACCCATATTCCATAATGGAGTCCTGGCTACTTTTCTTCTGATCCAGCTCCCTGCTCATGTACCTGGGAAAGCAGTGGATGATGGCCCAACTACTTGAGATTCTACAGCCCATGTGGGAAACCTGGAAGCAGTTCTGGGCTCCTGGCTTCAGCCTGCCCAGTGCCATGTTGTTGTGGCCGTTTAGGGAGAGAACCAGTGGATGGATGATCTCTTTCTCACTCTCTCTGTCTCTGTGTCTCTGTCATTCTGTCTTTCAAATAAAGTCTCATGAAAAAAAAAGAGAAGTTCATGAACAAATTTCACATACTGCAGTACAGAGCACACGGAGCTTATATTTCCCAGTTGGAGCTGCTACTTAAGAACACAAGAAAAATATGAAATAAGCTGTGCATTAAATTTTAGTTGAAAATGAAAGAAAGGAAAAGAAACACTGACTCTAAATTAAATGACTCTAAACTTTCAGTGGTGAAGAAAAGAAACGTTTATTCCTCATTCATCCTAAGCCCATTGTGGATCTAAAGGCAGATATTCTTTGATACTGCCGTGCATGGGACCAAGGACCATCCATGTGGTAACACTATGACTCTGCACAGCCTGCGGGTCTTTGGTGGGTAATTCAGACACATCCTGTAGATGGAGAAAGATCTGGGAGGGGTGGTCATAGGAAGATTTTATTATTATTATTATTATTATGTTTTGCCAGGCAGAGTTAGACAGTGAGAGAAAGAGACAGAGAGAAAGCTCTTTCTTCTGTTGGTTCACTCCCCTAATGGCCACTACAGCCGGCGCTGTGCCAATCAGAAGCCAGGAGCCAGGTGCTTCCTCCTGGTCTCCCATAAGGGTGCAGGGCCCAAGCACTTGGGCCATCCTCCACTGCCTTCCCAGACCACAGCAGAGAACTGGACTGGAAGAGGAACAACCAGGACTAGTACCCGGCGCCCCAACTGGGACTAGAACCTGGGGCGCCAATGCCGCAGGCAAAGGATTAGCCAAGTGAGCCACAGTGCTGGCCAGGAAGATTTTTTAAACAAGAAGTCAACATGTTTCATGTTTTCCCACACGTTCCTCCAATCAGCGCTCAGGCACAGTCACAGTGAGCACAAAAGAAGCTGATGGTGTAACCAAGACGTTGCACCAAGATGAAGAGGTCATGGGACGTAAAGACCTTTCGGCAGTCCCTGTCTCACCTTCTGTGGTGACATTCTGTGGTGGACAATCACAAGGCAACTGAAGTGGACCTGATTTTTTGGCTACCAGGGCAGCTTGATGCAGGACCAAACTGTCCCTATGGTGAGTATCTGTTCTCCGCTCTCAGCTCTTGCCCATGATCATTGTAGTTGTTCTCAAAGTCCATCCGATGTCAAGACGATTGAGAGCAATCCTAGATCAACATTCCTGTAACGTCAGTACTCATGCACACACGTGCACACAAACACACAACACAAAGTTCAAACGAAAGCCCTGAGCATGGATGCCTTTGAATTGAGCTGAGTGACACCCCTGCCCTTGAACACCTAATTGTAAACCCAAGAGTAAAATGTGTTGATTGACCTTGTTTGTGTGTTTCATTAGAGCCCTCTCCAAAACACACAGACCTAGACTGAGAGTCATTCCCCAGGACAGTATCACTCTCAGTAGGATGTGAGGAGGCCAGAAAGGAGAAACAGCAGATGTGGCCAGACCTAATGTCTGTCCTCTTGGCCGTGCTCCTGTGGTTGAAGGTGATGAGTATGAGCATGAACGAGTGAGGAAAGAGGAGGGCAATGCCACGTAAGAGGAGCCCCAGGCCCCAGGTGACAAGGACAGCTCAGGGGCCCAGGTGTGTTATGGCCCCATTATCTCACCGAGCCTTGGTGGGCCACTACTGGTGCTGCACTATTAAAGCAATTGAGTTGTCTTCTATGCATTTCCCCCTTCTTCTACCACCAAACCCCCAATTCTGCTCTACACCTGTGTCTATCAAGAGAGCATCCGCCTGGCCCAACGGCAAGTGTCATTCTCCGTGTGTCTTTCTGGCCTGCCTCACTATATTATGAAGAAAGACACCATCAGCTATCAGCAAGTGGACAGCAGTAAGGGATTTTAAAACACAAGGAATATTACTCTTTCCTGTACAACCAATGTCTAAGGAAGTCAGTGATACATTTGGCAAAACAGTTAGCAAATTAGCAGCGGAACATGCTAGAATGTTGAATGCAGTATATTCTGGCATTGTGATGCCTCTGGTTTGTTTTTATGGCTCATGATCGCTTTGGTTATTTGGGGTCTTTTCTGTTTCTGTATGAATTTTTGGGTTGTTTTATCTAGATCTATGAAGAATGCCTTTGGTATTTTGACTGGAATTGTATTGAATCTATAAATTGCTTTGGATAGTATGGATATTTTAATGATATTAATTCTCCCAATTCATAAGCATGGAAGGTTTTTCCATTGTTTTGTGTCTTCTATTTCTTCCCTTAACGTTCTGCAATATTCACTGTACAGATCTTTCACATCCTTGGTTAAATTTATCACAAGGTGTTTAAATATTTTATAGCTATTGTGAATGGGACTGAACTTCCTAGTTCTTTGTCATCCACAGCATTGCTGATGTATAAGAATGCTGTGATTTTTGTGTATTGACTTTGTATCCTGCAATCTTGCCAAATACTCTTATGAGTTCTAACAGTATCTTAGTTGAGTTTTTTGGTTCCGTATATAAAGGATCACATCATCCACCAACAGGAATAATTTGACTTCCTTCTTCCCAATTTCCATCCCTTTGATTTCGTTTTTCTTGCCAAAAGGCTTTGGCCAAAGCTTCCAGAACTATATTGAATAATAGTATTGAGAGTGGGCCTCCTTGTCTGGTCCCAGATCTCATTGGAAATGGTTCCAACTTTCCTCTGCTTACTATGATGCCGGCTGTGTCATTTATTGCCTTTATGATCTTTAGGTATGTATCTTTTTTCTATAGAAACCATTTTAAAGGTTTTTAATCAGGAAATGATGTCATATTTTTCAAATACTTTTCCTGCTTCTACTGAGATAATCATATGGTTTTTGTTCTTCATTTTGAAGTTGTGATGTGTCATGTTTATTGAAATGCACATGTTAAACTATCCCCACATCCCTAGGGTAAATCCCACCTGGTCAGGCTGGATGATCTTCTCGATGTGTTGTTGGATTCAACTTCTTAGTATTCCACTTAAGATTCATGGGTCTACGTTCATCAGGAATATTGGCCTATCATTTTCTTTTTTGTCATTGTTCTATCTTTGTCTGGTTTTGAAATTAAGAGAAGGCTGACCTCACAGTATGAATTTGGAAGAGTTCCCTACCTTTCAGTTGTTTTGTCTTAGTTTCAGAGGAATTGGAGCTTCCTAAAAAGTGTGGAACCTGCTTAAATATTTGTCAGCCTTCAGCAGTGCTGTGGTAAGGATCTTTGGTGATCATGTCTACTTGGGGCTTCATGAACTAGCTGTATTTGGATGACCATATCTTTCTCCAAATGAAAGAAATTTTCTTCTATTATTTCACTGAATAGATTTTCTAAGCTATTCTTTTTTCCATGTTTTCAGGATGGTACCCCCTGGATCCTAAACAATGCTTTCAGTCTTCTTGATTATTTCTTCTGCTGCTGCTATTCCTTCTTCTTCGGGTCTGACTGAGATATTTCAAAAGATATGTCTTCTATATCGAATATTCTTTCTTCTACATCATCAAGTCTGTTGTTAAGGATTTCCAATGTATTTTTTAAAATCCATTTTATTTATCTGAAAGAGAGAGAGAGAGAGAGAGAGAGAGAGAGACTTCCATCCGCTGATCCACTCTCTTCACTCTCTAGGGAGTGAAGAGCCAGGACTCAAACTGGCATTAATTACCTCTATCTCCTTAAAAATTTGGCATGAATTTTTCATACATATCATGTACTGATTTCCCTATTTCACTTGGCTGTTTCTCTGTAGTTTTGAGTAACCTTACGATTATTTTTTGAATTATTTTACAGGCATTTTATTAGTCTCTTCTTCACATTCTGATATTAATGTACTATTGTGTTCCTTTTCATGTTTCTTTTGTTTCTGTGTTAATTTTTGCACATCTATGAGATCTCTTATTTCTATCTTTTCTGGGGGGTTTTTCTTTTATTTGAAGGTCATACTTCTGAAAATGTGGCTCTGGGGCTCAGTGGAGGGCCTAAGTCTTGCACTCGAATTCCACACGTGTGTTCTGGGTGGGGCCAGGGAGCTCTGGCCACCATTTGTTGATGGAGCAAGTCCATAGTGACATCCAAGACAGGTGTGGCAGAGCATCCCTGCTACAGTCAGTGAGGGGAGGGGCTGTTTGAGCCCCTCATCTTGCCAGTGTGAACCAGGTAATCCACAGCCCAGAGAAAGCTCATGTTGCCTGCACACTTCATCGACACAGGTGTGTGCACCATCCATGGCTCCAACTTACTTCACCCTGGGTCTGCTGATCCCACTATGAAATCAGACCTCAGTGTGTAAGGAACTACAAGCCTCCACAATCAGACTGGATGGGTGTATGAGAACCCAGCTGCAACCTGTGATTCTCTTAGCTCTGGGAATTATGTCCAGAACTTCTATAGTCACAAGGCAAAAGAGGGCTGTTCACCCTACAAACTGCCTTTCCCTGGGTGCAGTGGCCTCTGGCAGCAGCAAGACTTCTCACTAGCCCCTGAACCAGAACAAAGTTCAGCAAATTGAATCTGGTGCATTGGTTGGGGGAAGGGAGGTAGGCTTTGTGATTTCCCCTTTCAGAGGATGAGAGTCACTCAAACCAGGATCAGCTCTACAGGCTAGACTTGGAGTCTCTTTCAGTTAAAGCTGCCTGTGGTGGCCACCACAGCTCCTCTTTCATATTTTGTCTTGGCAAGGTGAAATTTCTCACCTAAGTGCCAATTGCATAGATGTGGGGGTGGCTGGAGGCCCCTCTGGCAGAGACATGTCTATCATGTCTCCTCCCTGCCCCCACAGAACCCGTGTTCTATTCTCTCCCATTCATTCCCCTGGGAAAGGGGTCCTTTGTTTCTCTGGTATTTTCTGTGGCTGAGGACAATGTGGTTTCTCACTATTCAGTCCTCTTGGATTCCCCCTTGTAGTTTATTTTAAATTCATAATATTCTTATTGTTTTCTGCCTTTTCACCATTTTCTGCTGTGAATTTTGCTATCTATGCATTTACATTTAGATTTGTCTAGTTTCAACTTTAAATAAGATGACATTTGGTCATTATGTAGCCCAAATTATTGGACACAAAGTGGTTAAATAGAAATACCATGAATTGGATATTCAGGAAGAATATTTACCAAATTTAAGTAGAGAAGACCACATTTATTGCCAACCTAGAAATCTATGTTTTAGCTAATTTCTTAATCAGTAAATAATTTGATCCAAAGGCATGAAATTTTACTCTATGGAGAGGCAGGAAGAGACCACAATTCCCAAGTGAAGACAATTTTTCTTAGAAATAGAAATTGTGGTTGGTAGGAATCCATGTGGATCTATGCTGACTAATGAGGACCCTTACCCAAGGGCCAGCACTTTGTGAGATGTTTCAGTTTATACAATTCATACTCTATTTCATATAAATGGAGTGAAGAAACACTTATGCTTGCCTATTTTAACTACAGATACCTGGAAAGGTCAAGTTAAGGGGTTTTCCTTTATTGCCTTTTTTTATTTAAGTTTTAATGAACTTGCATTTAATTACTCCAACTTTTTTTTTTCATTTTAAGCAGAAGAAACAAAAGAAGAGCCAATCCTGAAGCACAACATTTTTAAGTGGAACAAACATTTGCACACCCTCAATCTCCCTGCTTCCTCCTTTCTCCTTTTCATTTAATTTTTGCAAAAACATAATTTTAATCTACTCTATAATCACAGGCTTAATGCACCACTAACAATAATATTCAACAAGTAAAAAGTAGAGAGACCACAGTTCCACAGGAGCATAAACAAGGGCAAAAACCAACAATCAAGTCACAAGATGTCCATTTCGTTCTTGTACTTTTTTTGTATTATATATTAACTATATTAAATTATATTATCTGTATTACATTAGTGTAATATATAATCAATAATATATTATATGATTATAATTTATTATAGAATTATTTTATATATAACATATAATATATTGACTATATTTGTATTCTATATTAACAGATTTCAGAGAGAATATGTTTGTCTTTTTGAGACTGGTTTACTTCACTATGCATGGTTTCCAGTTGCATTCATTTTGTTGCAAAAGACAGGATTTCATTCTTTCTTATGTCCGAGTAGTGTTCCATAGTCGTAGTAAAATAGTATGGTCTTACCTATGGCACCATCTTAGGCTCTGGCCCTATTGTCATTTTGTACAATAAGCTTCATTCTAAGCCTAGCCTGGCTTACTGGAAGTCAAGCAACCGAATGGCCCAATCACAAGCGTTAGCTCCACCCCCACCCTAACAGGATTTGCTGCTCCCACTTCCTGACCTCTGCAAAGCTCTATAAGACCTGTTCTCCCAACACAGCCTGTTGTTCTCCCTGTGCACAGGCAGTCAGCCTGTCGAGTTTCCCCCACCAGGCAATAAACCTTTTCCCTTACTCCGGTGTTTGCTGTGTGTTGTGGTGGTCTTTCCTTTCACATAATATATGTAAATATATCATTTTCTTTATCCAGTCTTCAGTTGATGGACATCTGGATTGATACCATATCTTAGCTCTTGTGAATTGAGCTGGTATAAACCTATGTGTACAGATAACTCTTTCATATGCTAATTTCATTTCATTTGGGTAAATTCCCAGGAGTGGAATGGCTGATCATATGGTAGATCTAGTTTCAGATTTCTGAGAAATCTCCATATTGTCTTCCATAATGACTTTACTAGTTTACATTCTCATCAACAGTGCATTAGGGTACTTTTTCCACACATCCTCACCAGCATTTACTGTTTTTAGACTTTTGGAGACTAGTCATTTTAACTGCGGTTAGGTGAAATCTCATTATGGTTTTGATTTGCATTTCCCGATGGCTAGTGATCCTGAGCATCTTTCCATGTGCTTCCTTGTTCATGTGCTTCACCCATTTCTTAATTGATTGTTTGTTTTGAGTAGTTGAGTTTCTTGAGCTCTTTATAGATCCTGGATATTAATCTTTTATCAGTTGCATAGTTTGCAAATATTTTCCCCCATTCTGTCAGTTTCCTCTTCATTTTGTCAAGTTCTTTTACCCTGCACCAAGTTCTAGGAGTCCAACTCCATGGGAATTTTAGGAGTTGGACATCTCTGTCAATATCCCATCTTTATCAATACAGACAGCATCTAAGGATAAACTCAAAAATTGTTCAGGAGATAGAGAACTCAAGGACAGGGATAGACCTGGGATTCTAACCCCTTCCTGTGTGACACTAGGAATTGTTAGGATGTTTCTGGTGGTCTAATGCAGTATAGAGGAAATTCACAATGAGGATACCACCCTAAGAGAGACAAGCTGTACTGAATCCCGGGGTCACCACCGAGGGTGGGGACAGCTGGTTCCAGACATAGCATACATCAATGCCAGCCCATGCCCACCTCCTATCTCTACTCCACCATGCCTGATGCTCCCAGCAGACCTCTGGGGTGAGTTCAGAAACATTCTGGTGGGACTTAGGCATACTCTAGGAAGAGGAACTATCTCAGTCCCAAGAAAGCAGCACTGAAGCAATGGGTGCTGGACTCCAGAGCTCAGGCTGCCACAGCACACGATCCTCAGGGCCTTTCCTACCTGATTTGCAAGCGATGCCCTGTGCAGCATCTGTGGTCCTACCTGTAAGGTCGGCCTCAGTGTTCAGCAGAACTGAGTTTAGCAGCCAAATACCCTGCTGTAGAATATTGAATTTTGGAGTGCTCGGCTGTGGCTTTCAGTTTTATTCTTCTCTTTGAGGTCCTAGTACCTAGTCCTGAATTTGTAGATTGAATTACAGCTTATCTTTTACATGGAAGAAAGGGAACCCAGGCCAAAGAGGAAAAGTGGAGATCGTGTTGTGAGTCATTTATCCTAGCATCTAGGAGAAAAGTTGTCCAACTTCGTACCCTAAGCCAATCAATGGAAATATCCATCAGTCAGAGAAGTTTATGATTCTGGAAGGTGAGTTCACCCATTTCCTAGCTAATGTTTTCATTACATTCCCAAATTGAAAAGTTGAGGAGCCCACTATTCCTACAAATAGAGATGGATATAGACGGCATGAGTCCTGAGTTATGACTTCAGCTGAGATTCTGAGCCTTTGCAAAAGCCATGTGAGCTACTTCCCTGCCCTTGTGTGGATCAAGGTTCATCCTTGCTTAGGACATGCATTCCATGCCACAGTCCCCGTACAGACGCTCCCTGGAAACAATGCCAAGCCTACAATGGAACGTAACAAAACCCCAAAGAAAGGACAGAATCCGTGCTATGAAAACTCTGCCTGTTAAATAGATGACTGCATGGAAGTGTTTTCTGAAGTCTTCATTTTAAATATAAACAGATTTTCGAAATTCTGCTCTGAGATTCTTTCAATCTATTAACTCATTCTTTTGAAGCTTAAGGTTTATTCTTTGGAATTTTAGTACAAAGAATAGCACAATAAACCTCAAAAGAATACTGTAAGATGCTTTCTCCTTGGGTATATAATTTGTTCTTAAGATGCTAAGAGAAAGTGAAGGTACGTTTGTCTTAAACCCTCAAAACACCTTGTTGAATTCGATTATTAGTTTTGTAAAGATATTGCATGCATATTTAATATCAGTTTAGAATGAATAAAAAATACTTAATTTATTAATAGACTTCCAAAACTAGCATTGTGACTTTCAAATTTACTTTTTCTTTTGATTTTGAATTTTGCACATCTTTCTACAAAATGTTGTCAGATGTTTCCAACATCTGACAGAGGCATTTGTGCCTTATCTGTACCATGGAGAATAAAAAATGAATTCTTGTACTGCTTACTGAAAACTCTACTAACGGTCTCTGTTGGCTGTCGAAGTTCGATTTCAATAGATGTGCCCACATGGGCAATTTCCTGCACACCAGGACTGTTGTGTGGGGCAGAAAAACCACTAGGACCTCAATCCTGGCATCAAGTTACTTATAGACTCATGGGTAGATATAATAGACATAAAAGCAAGAATTATGAAATAGCGTAGACAATGTTGTTGGAAATATGAGCACAGGTAAATTTATTGGAGTGGGGGTGAAGGATAGGACCAGGGAATAATTGAGAAGAACAAGATTCAGGCCCTAAGAATAGTGCCTCCAAATCAGTTTCAATTCATAGCCAGAAGATGGTGCACCACATGCAGAGAGAAGGGAGGGCCGCTGGACGTGTGAGTGGAGTTGCAAGCACTGAGGAAAGTGTATGGGCACAAGGAGCTCAGGGAAGAAAAAAGTGGCAATAACCCTTGATTGCTGAGTGAGTGTTCAAGTCCATCAAGCCACTTGACTCTCATAATAGAACAAAAACAGACACAGAGGCCTTAAAGGAATGAAGCGTCCTACCCAACTGGTTCCCCCTTTGAAGAGTAATGGCACCGAGCTTCAGCCCAGGACTCACGACCCTGAGAAGTTCATGCTCCCCGTGTTGTGCTGCCAAAAGCAGGGGGCAGAAAGAGAACTAAGGAGTCCCCGAGGTTTAAGAGTATTAAAGTGGAAGTCAGAGAACACGTGGCTTTCCAGGTAGGAAACAAGTACGCTGTGTGATTTCATCCTTCTGAACTTCCTTATAGTTTAGAAATGCATGAAGTTTATGTTGTGGATGGGTTTCTTAATCAGCCAAGAATATGTAATTCCTCCCTAGGCAAGATGGCGCCATCTGAAGCAATGTCTGGAGGCTGGGCTATTCTCTTCCCCAAGGCAGAGATATCTGGACACTCACACACTGAGAAATAGTGGACAGAATGATTTTTCCTACCATTTCCACTCTCACTTCTCCTTCTCAGGTTGTAAATTAAAAGTTTGGGGCATTTTTTTAATGATGAGATTTTGTCAGTGCTACACATAAACTCATAGTCTCTGCATTTTAATTGGATTTCTTTTATACTTTGAGAAAACAGCATACCCATAATTTTAACATCTAAATTGCAGGTCATTGTATTTTAGTTCATACAGAAAGAGAAAAACATAATGACCCTGTTTCCCCATTACCTATTGCAAATGCTTGTAAAGTTCCAAGGTAAAAAAAAAAAAAATACACCACAATTCCTTAACATTCAAGTTTTCCTTCTCTCCCTCCACCAACCTCTATAAAGGAGGATTCCCACCCTCCACGTAATTCAAACGGTCAGCAGAGCATGAGAAATACCAAATTAGTGTAGCCTAACCATGGAAGTGTATCTATTCAAATGCATTAGAAGTAATTACTTTAAGAATAAGTAATGCTTTCAAAATCATTAAGTAAAAGGATGAAATTGGATATGCTATTCCGCAGTGAATGTGTTCTGGGGAAGAATGGGGTTTGCGAGCCCTGAACCACTCATGCTAAATGTAGGCTAGAAAAGCCTGGACCCTGGCAGTACAGCTCAGATCCTCATGGGTCCACATGGGACCTCAGACCCGCTGAGCTGGTACTGAATGTGAAAAACGCAAACCCCACCCCCCTGACCTCCTGAATCATTCTGAGAACACAACCACCAGGCCATTGGCATGGGTGATGAATTCTCTTTGCTACCTGAATTTTAGAATCATTGATTCATTCTTGAAAATGCCAATTGCAGTGTCCCACCCCAGAGCAACTATAGCAGATGCTGGAGTTGGAGCCCCTGCACTGTTATCTTCAAGCCAAAAGCTACTTTTTTTGGAATAATATTTATATCTAGGAGAGAAGGCTTCTCTCCTACCTCTTTGTTGGCACCACCAGCCCAGACCATGGCTTTGGCATGACACAGGAATATCTGACCAGCCGCCTCTGAGGAGCTCACACACTCCCCTGCTCAGCACCCCGCACTGCGGAAGCTCCTGGAATCTTCTTCATGTCAGCAAGGGAGGAGAGCTGTTTTCATATTTTTGATAGATGAGAAAATGAAGCTAACACGTATGTATCAGTGTGTCTCTAATCTTAGGTCGTTCATGATTTTTTGTTTGTTTAGAGGGACAGTAAAGAAGGAAAGGAATGTTTCATTTGTACAGAATTTTTCCTAATATCAAAAATGAATACAACTTTCAAAACAGAAACTTACCACAATAGGATTTTGTGAAATCTTGAGTTCAGATGACCTGTTCAAAGCCATAAAGCAAGACGCTCAATGTGTGGATCCCAGTTTCTCAGATGCAGGTGAGGTCAGAAGAGCCCCCAGTTGAGATGGCATGGCGCCTCCTAAACATGATGAGTTAGGACCTGGCTGAGTCACTGTGGCACATTAATCTTCACTCTTTTCTTCTCCCAGACTCCCATTAGAAGATTGCTGGCTCTGAGAAGAGGGCTTGTTGCTGTGGATTCGTTCTGAGAGGAGGAGCGTGGTGGGGGCGAGAGGTGAGGAGTCACCACACAGACCCCGGGAGTCTGGTGAAAGCAGGCCAGAGGCGAGCAGCTCGCAGACTCATTTATTTCAGTTGGTACAGCAACTTATATAGCCAAGGCAGCCAATCCGGTCAAGGGGCGGTTTATGCCCTAACCAATCACAGCCTGTTGCCAGGCAGGCTCCATTGCCAGGTGGGTTCTGAAGCCATTCCTGAGTAACTGACACCCACTTGCCTGCGACCATCTTGGCATGGCCTTCTCATCCCACCACAAGGGCTTACTTTTATTTTTATGGAATTTTTAACTATTATCTCCTCGGCTGGTCTTATCATATTCCTCCCATATCAGACGATAAAGAACCCTTGAGATAAAGAAAATTATCATCTCATTTTTAAAAAGCATAGTTTCATCATATCTGCTTATACTCAACTGATAAGCTACAATTTACAGAGTATGTTTGCATAGACCACCAAATAAAATCCTCATCATGGTCCCTGTTTCATAATATGGTTTAAACTTATACATAAAAAAACCAAAATAATCGTCATAGTTCATGGACACATTCTTTTTAAGTCCTTTCCATGCATTACTGCTGTCAGGTCATTGAAGATCCAGAGTTCTCTCTGGGCCCAACAGCAACACGACGGTCAGCCAAGCAGCACGGTGAAGGTGCCGGCTCTGGCCCAGTGGTAAGATGCCCTTGCTCCACATCGGTGTCTGGGTTCACTTCCCAGCTCCTGCTCCCGACTTTAACCATGTGCTAACATGGGCCCTGGGACACAGCATTGACAGCCCCGGTGATACCCACGTGTGAAACTCGGATTGAGTTCCTGGCTCTCAGCTTCCACCCAGCCTATCCCTAGCTGTTGTGGGCTTTACAGAGTGAACTAGCACATACGAGCTCTCTGTCTATATCTCTCTTTCTCTGTCTCCCAGTTGAATGAATAAAAACTTTCAAAATAAAAAGTGAAGCTAAGATATATGATACTCTCAGCATTTGATGAGTTAACAGTTCCATGGTAAGGAAAAAACTGTAAACTGTCAGCAAACTGGGAGACCACGTACAAGTACAGTAAGAGAATAATACAGAAAATGTAGGTTTTCAGGTGTGACATGATGGCTAAAAGAACTTTGATGTAGGAGATGGGTTCAGATCTTCAGTACTTAACACCGGGTGAATTCTGGCCACGTTGCACACAAGTAGACCAGGAGTCTTATTTAAACCATCACTATCACCATTGCCCTCTCCACTTTTGAAACTGACTGGGGTGAAGAGGGCTCGGATCACAGGTGCAGCCTGTGCTGGTGCTTACAGATGAAAAAAAATTTAAATATGGAAATCACTCCCAGAGAAGAGACTTGAAGAGCACACTGGCAGTTGGTGATGCAAAAGGAATTTCAACACCAACCTCCTCTGTAATACAGCTCTGACTCATAACAGCCCTCTCCAGCGAACGCAGCCTGCAGTCAGTTAGCTGTGGTTACTAATTCTGAGTGCTCTCAGTGCAAAGTGCACTTACGCTCTGCATAAACTCCCTCACCACCATTTACTGGTACTGCAGCTCTTATCACAAGGCCTTCCCGGAGCAGTGGGCATGCTGAATGCAGAATGAAACTGTTTGGATTTCTCTGGTGTTGCCATTGCTGGGTGCTTCATGTCTGCAATCCCCAGTGGAGCTAGTCCAGAGTCTAGTGCCTACTAGATGCTAAATAAATGTTTGCAGAGGGGCGGGTGTTTGACACAGTGGTTAAGATGCTACAAGGGACCTCATACTCCTATCAGCGTGTCTGGTTTAAGTCCACCTTCACTCCTCACCCCAGCTTCCTGCTAATGCACACCCTGGGAGGCAGCAGGTGATGGCTACTGTACGGGAGTCCCTGCCACCCATGTAGGAGACCTGGATTTTGATCCAGGCCCCTGAATTTGACCTGGCCCAGTCCTACCTGTTGCAGGTGTCTGAGGAGTGAACCAGTAGGTAGAAGATCTGTCTTCTCTCTCTCTTCTCTGTCTCTATTTTTTCCAATAAAATAAATAAATCTCATTTTTCAATGCTTGAAAAAGTCTGAATCCACTGCCAAACAGGATAAGGGAGAGGCAAAATATGTGGAATCCTCACCCATGATTTCCGTGACCCTCCTCCAACAGGGCTGTTGTGGTCTCACTTTCCTTTTCTCAGTCTCAGGCTTGGGAGCAGGAGAGGCGTCCAAGAGGTAGACAGACAAGTACGCATTGTTCATGTAGCCCGGTGGCTGAACATGACAGCTGGCAAGGACAGGTCCAGCCCAGAGCAGTGTTGAACTCAGCCGCAACAAAGCAGCGTTGCACAGCCAACCACAAACCTACCGCTCCCTCTGGATGTCTCACGGCCGCATCTGTTGAGGCTAGCAGCGCTGCCCTCAACTCATTTGCTTTTGTAGCACAGCTCTAGAAAGCACTCAGAACCAAGAAAAAATTCAATGGAACATCTGCCAGCTAACAGTTTGGGTTGACAAGCTGTTAGTTGGGGGTCTTTGCATCACATTATGCACATAATACTGTGGTTCGAAAATAAGTATCAAGTGGCTTCCCTGTTGTAACTGCCAAGACTGAAAGTCTGGTTATCACAGGACAAGAAACAGCCCAAGCCTACAGAATGACGGGCATTCAAGGAAGAGTGGGGAAAATACTGGTAGCCTGTTGATTCTTTCTCATCTGTTCTTGGACTTTTGTGCTTTATTTTTATCCTAGTTAGTATAAATCTTTAAATAAGCATTGGCAACAATGAGAATAACTACCCTCCACCTATGCACAATACAGACACCTCCACAAACGTCCACCACTGATCTGGGGACCTCAGCATGGGTTTGAGCCTCTTTGAATCTTGGCTTCTTCATGTATCAAGAAGGGATAACAGGATGGCTCTGGCATCCCATATGGGTACAGCTTCTAGTCCCAGCTACTCCTCTTCTGATCCAGCTCTCTGCTGTGGCCTGGGAAAGCAGTAGAATATGGCACAAGTGCTTGGGCCCCAGCACCCACATGGGAGACCTGGAAGAAACTCCTGGCTCCTGATTTCAGATAGGCTCAGCTCCTGCCATTGTGGCCATCTGGGGAGTTAATCAGCAGATAAGAAGACCTTTCTCTCTGTCTCTCCCTCTCTCTGTCTGTAACTCTGCCTCTCATAAAATAAATAAAATCTTTTTTTTTTAAATAAAGGAGGGAAGTGGATAATAATGCCCAGCCCATCCTGCTCTCTTCAGAATTAAAGAACCAACACTTTCTGAGTGCTTACTCTATTTCAGACCCTACTGTGAGCATTACAAGTAGATTAATTCATGAAAATTCTCCCACCAAGGGGCTGCACAGAAGATCAGTCCAGGCAGTGTGAGTCTGGACCGGGGAAGGGTGAGTCCCCACTGGGCAGCCTCTCCCAGGGGAAGCTGATCTTCACCTACAATGGCTTCACCAGAGGTTGCTACTCCCTCTGCAGTCTCTTCCCAGTATTTCCATCTGATAATTCTGCTGATTCATCAGAAATTGGATGGAGGAGCATTCAATCATAGGACAATCTAAGTTCCACAAAGGCAAGATGTCCAAAAACAATACAGAATCAATTCTTAATTTTATTTCGGACATTGGGCGCAGCTGCAATTACTTCTGTACCTTTTTTCTAGAAAGATCAAATTATAATAATTATATCAGCAGTGGAGAGTAAAATTGGTGTTAAAAGTACAATTTGTTGACTTTTTGTTAGGCTGCCTCTTTAATCCCAAGTTTTTGAACAGTGAAATATTCTGATGATAAGACTACAAATAATAGAAAGCTCTGTCTTATATATTCAAATTTATTTTTAAAACTTAAACACATTTCCTGCAGAAAATTTTGTAGCTTGTATTGTAGATGTGCTCTTTCTCTAAATTAGAATATTATTGCTGGGGCCAGCATTGTGGCCTAGCAGGTAAAGCCACCGTCTGTAACGCCAGAATCCCATATGGTCACTGGTTCAAATCCCAGCTGCTCTGCTTCCCACCCAACTCCCTGTAATGTGCCTGGGAAGGCAGCAGAGGATAGCCCAGGTGTTTGGTCTCCTGTATCCATGTGGGAGTTGGAAAAAGTTTTTGGCTCCTGGCTTTAGCCTGGCCTAACCCTGGCCATTGTGGCCATTTGAGAAGTGAACCAGAAGATGAAACACCTCTCTCTGTGTCTCTCACTCTCTGTTTCTGAACTCTGCCTTTCAGATAAACAAAATCAATCTTTAAAAAAAAGAATACTGCTGCTAATAGTGTGGCTTGTTTTTGATAGATAGGCTAATCCTACAGGTTGAACCATACAACATAGCCTTGCTCCCATGTGTACAAAAGAGTTAAGTGTTTCCTCTTAAAAGGATGTGCACCTTTGTGGCACTTTGTTGCCTGCTTTGCAGGGTTTGTACCTTCTCTTACAATCATGTTATCAGCTATGTGATCTTGCTTCTTTGAAGCACTTGTGCCTATAAAACCCCCAAACCTACCCATGTCTGCTTCTTTTGGTTAAAAGGAGAAAGCTAAAGACTACATCAGTCAGGATTTGGTGATTCATTTAAGAGCAGAGAAGTAAACAGTATCAGCCTAAAGCGTTCTTGAACTGGTAAATCACATGGAAGTATGCACATGGGGGTTCAGATTGCTCCTGTTCTCACAAGGTAATTCACCTTGCTGAAGGTTCCTCCTAGAGTTCTAGACAGATAAGACTGCTAGGTGATTGGCTGACACATAGAAGAGGATTCAGTATATTGTCTCTGACTATCACCGTACTCCAAGGGGAATAATCATTTTGCAACATCTCCATTTCCTTGTCTATACAGGCTAAATGCTCTATTGTAATTCTTTAAAACATGTGCCAATGTCTGATGCCTGGTCTAGACAAGTGACATGGATAGGTATGATTCTGTCACTAACAATCATCTTTCTGAGAATGGACCCTGGAAGGACTCCTGAGCTACCAGGGTTCTGATCCTCTAACCAACAGCTCATATAACTAGGAAGCTCTTTGTTTGAAAAGAGAACTGGTTCACTGTTAGAAACGTGCTAAAAATGGCTAGACCTGAAGAAGTGATTTTAATGAGCTCTAATGAACAGTCAGTGTCTGAATGCCTGCCGACATAACGGGACCACAGACACTGAACTGAGGGACGTGCTGTACCATGAGGAATGGATTCATTTGAAATATCTCATCACGAGGGTCCAGTGAGCTTCTGAAAACTTGCTGGGCACATTTGTCACAGGAACCACGGAGGCTGGTCCTGCATGGCGGAGCTCTGGAAAACACCCACAGTGGCTCTGCACATGCTCAGTTTAAGATTAGACTGTGCTTTCACTGCCAAGTCTTCAAACTTAGCCTTAGGCAATTGACACGTAAGCAAGGAATAGTCCCCTTTTTAACATTTTTGGAGAGTGAGTGAGGATTGGAGTTACGGAGTTATTGTTAGAATACCAGATGTATTTGTTTCTAATTCCCTCAATCTTCCACATAAAGCACGTTGCCTCATTATCTGCTCTGTCCTCCAAGAAGTTGGGGTGGGCAGTAGAGCTTGGACATTTTTCCTGGCCATGACATTTAATGTTCAGACAATTTGACATCTCCTAGAATTCTGCCCTTCAAGCCACCTACTTTTCTGTGCAGCTCCTCAGATAGGTTAGACCAGAACCTTAAGAGAAGTAAAAAATACAGTACATTCTGAGTTAGTGATATGGTTTTAGTTAGAGCTATTTAAAAAAAAAGCCATTATTTCTTTGAAGGGCAGACTGAAAAGAGAGAGGAAGAGACAGAGACAGATTTCCACCTGCTAGTTCACTCCCCAAATGGCCACAATGGCCTAGGTTGGGCCAGGCCAAAGCCAGAAGTCTGGAGCTCCATCTGAGTCTCCCATGTGGGTAGCAGGATCTCAAGTACTTGGCCACCTTCTGTTACTTCCCCAGGAGCATTAGCAGGGAATTGGTTTGGAGGTGGAGCAGCCAGGAATCAAACCAGTGCTCTTAGAGGATGCTTAACACGCTGTGTCACAGTGCTGGCCCCCAGCAGGGGAAAGTCCTTGAAAAGGGTGAATGAAATGGCATCTGTGAACACGGCTCCTAAGGATAAGCTGCCTACAAGAGAGGCTTGGGTCTTCTACCAGCCATGTCATGACATGTTAGTAAAGCTGGCGCCATCTTATCTGAGGTGCCATCTTAAAGTCCGCCTGATTATTATCAAGCCCCCCTGTCAGTTTCTATTTGCCTCTCAATGGGAAAGCTTGCTCGGGGTTTATACAGCACCTTTCTTAGGCCTTCTAATTATGACTCTGTCCTTTGTTGTAAGCCCTGTCTAGCTCACTTGGGACCTCATTCCTTTGTAATCCTATTCTCTACTCTTACATCAATGGTTCTACTCCCAGTTCATGTGTGTTGGTGGTCCTCTCCCCCCACTTAACATTGTATGCTTATCAGATTTTTTTCTACAGACAAGCCTCTCTAACCCACAAAAGATGAATGGCCTTTCTCCTGATTTTGGTTGGGATCAGCTTAGCAGCCTCCCTCTCCTCAGTAGTGATCTCAGGAACAGCTTTGGGCCACAACGTTATCGTGACCAACTGACTCCAAAAACAACTCCAACAGTTACAAGAGGAGGTCTCTAAGTCCATTGAGATCTCAGCTTACACCATCCATGTGCTTACAGGAAGTGATAATGGAACAAACCAAAGCCTTAACCAACCAGGCTGTCAATCAAATGCTTCTACAGGGTATACTGAGTTCTTCACCCAGGAGATCATGACTTGAGATGTCACCCCACACCAGCAGAGTGACTCACTGCCCCATGTCAGCAGGAAGTAGCTCTAGAAGACAGATCATTATCCCTCCACCGCTCTTGGGCTTTGGGGGCTGATGTAATCCCATAAAACACTTGCTTTATAAAAAACAAAAGGGGCGATGTTAGTAAAACTGGTGTGGTCTTATCTGAGGCACCATCTTAAGCCTTGGGCACCACTTTGGGCTTTGGCCTAGTCGCCATCTTGTACAATAAGCTTCGGTCCTAAGCCCAGCCTGGCTTACTAGAAGTCAGGTGACCAAATGGCCCAACCATGAGTGTCAGCTTCACCCCCACCATAATGGGATTCACTGCTCCCACTTCCTTACCTCCACAAAGCTGTATAAGACTGTATTCCTAGTACAGGCTGCCATTCTCTCACACATGCAGAGGTAGGCCATCGGGTCCCCCCTTACCCCAGCAAACACTCTGGTGTTTGCTGTATTTTGTGGTGGCCTTACACCATAGACATGTGTAAAATACTGCTCAAGGGTCACCATTTCAAAAAGCACAAAGTCATTATCATGTTGAAGACCTTACATACTTGGGATATTTATTAAAAGGCAGATAATTATTAACTTGTTTCTGTAATCAAGAAAAAGTCTGAATCCGAGGCAGTGGCCTACATGTTTAAGTGTCATGGTGTCCTGATGATGCAGGAATTTTGATCATAACACTCGATGTAGAATCATTTGTTCATTTTCCATTTATTCAGCACTCGTTGAGCACTGAAGCATCCAAAGCACATGCTGACACCAAAAAGTCACCCACACATAAGTCTTTACTTCACCTTCAAGGAGCTGACAACCCAACGGTGACGTGAAGGACGCATTTCTCATCACAGTGCTCAAACAGAAAACGTACAAGATTCAGGGAGTCATGGGGAGAAGCCAAAAGCTCGAGCCTGGGAGAGTCCAGGAGAGGGATCACCAGGCTGAAAGGCCCCCTGGTGTTTATGGACCATGAGGACAAAGCAGAGGGGCATCTGGTGAGAAAGGAGGCAGTGACTGGATCACAGGCACTTTTATGTGAAGTGTGACCGCTTGGCTTGTTGTGACCAAGAGCTACAGAATGCTTGAAAGCACAAGAAGGAAACATTCAGGTTTCAACTGTGAAGATCAGAAGGTGATTGAGTAACAAAAACCAGGAGGAAAAGAAAGCTAGGCATCAGAAGCAATGGGTGGCTGGCCTATTAATGGCTGATCTGTACAGTGATCTACCCTCAAGGAGACCCAACAGGCCAGTCCACTGCAGTGGCTTTCAATGTGGTAAGCCTGGGCTTCAGCAGAAGTTAGCTTGTGAAAAGCCCTGGCAGCTCTGCCAAGAGTTGGATCACTGGAAATGGACCTGCCCTGGAGTCGAAGGATGCCCAGGTCAGAGCCACAGATCTTATTGGCTCTAAGCTGAAAAGCCCTTCACTCAGCCCAACTTCCAAAGTGACCACTGCAGCTGAGGGGATGGCCAAGTAGGGTCAGCAACATTGCAGGCAGAACTGTAAATTTCTTGTTAGAGATGCCACCTGCCTTTACCTGGCCAGCTCTCCTCCCAGCCCAGCCAAGTCATGAAAGTCAACAGAGTGCCTTCCCCTAGGAGGTTCACACCTCCCTTAGGATATACCCTATGTGAAGAGATAGATAGGTCTGGGCCTCTTAACTTACAAGGCCTAAAGCCCAACAGATTATTATCAAGCCCCTTCTATCAGGTTCTATTTGCCTCTCAATCAGAAAACTTAATTGTAGCTTAGACAGCACCTTTCTTAGCTCCTCTAATAATGACTCTGTCCTTTATTCTAGACCCTGTCTAGCGCACTTGGGCCTCATTCCTTTGTAATCATAACTTCTCCTCTACCACCAATGGCTCTACTCCCAACCTGTGTGTACTGATGGTCCTCTTCCCCACTTAATGCTGTATAATTGTTCAGACCTGGTTAATGCCACTCTTAGGATCGTTGGTTACTATCCTCACCCTGTCTTTTATGACCTTGTCTAAATATGATCAGAGTCGGCGAACTTGGAAGGCTTCCATAGTCTTGGCAACTCATGACGAGAGCCTAGAGTAGTTACTGGCACCATCAACTAGAGTGTCAATTTGTTGGGTCAACAGCAGGAGTCACTGTGCACTTGCTCCTCATGTGGGATCTCTGTCCTTAATGTGCTGTACATTTTGATTTAATGCTATAAATAGTACTCCAACAGTATGTTTCACTTTGTGTTTCTATGTGGGTGCAAACCGTTGAAATCTTTACTTAATGTATACTAAATTGATCTTCTGTATATAAAGAGAATTGAAAATGAATCTTGATGTGAATGGAAGGGGAGAAGGAGCGGGAGAGGTGAGGGTTACTGGTGGGAGAGAAGTTATGGGAGGAGGAAGCCATTGTAATCCATAAGTTGTACATTGGAAATTTATATTCATTAAATAAAAGTTAAAAAAATAAAATAAAAAAGAAGGTGATTGAGAAAACCCTGGATTGAAGTTGGGCCATGGAGGCAAGCTGTCCTCAACCATGTCTAATGAGGAAGCTGTGATGGAGACACTTGTCACGGGAGCAAAGAGGAAGGAGTCAGCAACATTTAAATGAAAACAATGGGTGTGATGGCTACTTGCATGTGGGGAAAGTGGAAAGAGGGCCCCCGGGGTGTCTGATAGTTTGTTGTAAATAACAGCACCAACTGGCGCCTGAACAGAGTGAGAGCGAGTATTCATAGTATTCTAACAGTTAAGATGCTACATCTCATGTAGGAGAGCTTGGGTTCAAATCCTGGCTCTGCTCCTGATTTCAGCTTCCTAGGAATGCTCACCTTGTTGGACAGCAGTGATGTCTCAAGTGATTGGGTTCCTGAGGGCAGTTCCAAGACGGTGGAGTAGGGAGGGAGCTTAATGAGCTAGCCCAGGAGAAGATAGTTTTTAAAAAGTAGAGATAGTGTAGTCACAGGGAAAAGTTAGGGGGAAAATGGCAGAGGAAACTGTACAGAAATTAGAGGAACACAGTGGACCTATGTGGAAGGCGTGGACACCCACGGCTCAGGACTTCAACAACCAAGAACATACGCACCAGCACTGAAAAGTGAGGTGAAAACAAACCTCAGTAGCCCAAGCCACTGGTGAAAAAGATTCAGAAGAGCCTAGAGGGAACCCAGACTGGAGACCCGTGGGAGAAAGTGTACCAGCCAAACTAGAGGAGAAAGAAAAAAAAAAAGATGGGACAAAGACATTTTTCTCTCCCCAGTCACTTTACAACAGCATCTGTAACAACAATTGGTGTCTGATAGAGCGGACACCAATTTGGACAAATGTAACAGCTACACCAGCTGGTGTCTGCACCTGGCAACCAGCAGAGTGGAGACCCCTGACTCTGGTGGGGAGAACCAACAGGGAGCTAGGAGCTTGTGACTGTGTGAGGCTTCTGTACTGGGACTGTGAAAAAAAAACTGAGGGTTTGTGGGAAAACTCACGGTGTGGCTGGGACTTTGAGCAGTCTCAGTGGGAGATGCCACAAGCTAAGGGGTTCCTGAGGAGGGACATTG
Organism: Lepus europaeus; assembly: GCF_033115175.1. Taxonomy (NCBI): domain Eukaryota; kingdom Metazoa; phylum Chordata; class Mammalia; order Lagomorpha; family Leporidae; genus Lepus; species Lepus europaeus. The sequence goes on from NC_084839.1 coordinate 5,239,109, forward strand.
CTGGAGAATCTTACACTGAGGACTGAACAAATCCTTTGTGTGGTCCTTGGGACAGAGCAGATGAATATTAGACCCACTGGGGCTAGCGCTCAGGCACTGGTCTCCATTGAGGAGAGGAGCTCACCTCCCTTCTGATTAAAAAGAGAGAAAGAGAGAAGATTTACTAAACCAATCCTGGGTGTGTCACCTTAGGTATGCCCTTAACTCTGGAGAACTGAACAGAGCTCTCTGGCCACACCCACTACAAGCCTCTAGAGATTCACTGAAAGCAGGCATTCCATTTATCTACAGAGTCATAGTGCACCAATAAAAGCCACCACAGCAAAAGAAAGAAAGAAAGAAAGAAAGAAAGAAAGAAAGAAAGAAAGAAAGAAAGAGAGAGGGAGAGAGAGAGAGAGAGAGAGAGAGAGAGAGAAAGGAAGGAAGGAAGGAAGGAAGGAAGGAAGGAAGGAAGGAAGGAAGGAAGGAAGGAAGGAAGGAGAAAGGAACCAATGAGTATCACCCCAAATGCCAAACAACAAATGCACCAATCCAAGAAACAAGAATAAGGAAGACAACATGACGCCCCCCAAAAGAACACGATACTTCAATACTAGATTGTGAAGATGATGAGACAGAAGAAATGGAATTCAAAAAATTGATAATAAGATTACATAGAAGTAATCAAAAGCAAGTGCATGAACTACTGAAATCTATGCAGGACATGAAATAAAATTTCTCCTATGAAATTGAGATCTTAAAGAGAAATAAAATGAAATGAAGAATTCAATAGAACAAATAAAAAATGCCATGGAGGGGGCCAATGCTGTGGCAGTGGGTTAAAGCCGCAGCCTGCAGCGCCAGCATCCCATATGGGCACCATTTCAAGTCCCAGATGCTCCACATCCGATCCAGCCTTCTGCCATGGCCTGGAAAAGCAGTAGAAGATGGCCCAAGTCCTTGGGCTCCTGCACCCAAGTGGGAGACCTGGAAGAAACTCCTGGCTCCTGGCTTGGATAAGCTCAGCACTGGCCATTGCAGTCATTTGGGGAGTGAACCAGTGGATGGAAGACCTCTCTCTCTCTCTGGCTCTACCTCTCTCTGTAACTCTGACTTTCAAATAAGTAAAATAAATCTTCAAAAAAAATGCAGGGGAGAGCCTTAACAATAGAATTGGTAAAGCAGCAGAAAGAATATCGGACTTAGAAGACAGAGCACAGGAGAGTATACAGTCAAACCAAAGACAAGAAGAGGAAATTAGAAAACTAAAAAACACTGTTGGGAATCTATAGGATACTATATTAAAAAAAATATGGGGTCTAGGAGCTCTTGAAGGCATGGAGAGAGAGAAAGGATTAGAAGGCCTTTTTACTGAAATAATAGCAGGAAACTTCCCTGGTTTGGAGAAAGAATGGGACATCCAAGTACAGGAAGCACAGAGAACTCCCGATAAACATGACCAGAAAAGATCCTCACCATGACACATTGTAATTAAACTCACCACAGTAAAACATAAAGAGAAGATTCTAAAATATGCATGAGAGAAACACCAGATTACTTTCAGAGGATCACCAATTAGACTCACAGCAGACTTCTCATCAGAAACCCTACAGGCTAGGAGAGCATGACGAGATATTGTCCAAGTCTTAAGAGAAAAAAACTGTCATCCCATAATATTATACCTTGCAAAGATCTCATTTGTGAATGAAAGTGAAATAAAGACCTTCCATAACAAAATTAAATTGAAAGAATTTGTCACCACTCATCCAGCCCTGCAAAACATGCTTCAAGATGTGTTACACACAGAAACACAGAAACACAGTCATCACTATGAAAGAAGGTAAAGGAAGACAATTTCTCAGTAAAAGATCAAAGAAAATTCAAAGTAAAAATTAGAAATATTTTTGAAAAAAAAGTAATTGGGCTCCTGTCATGTGGGAGGAACTGGATTGAGTTCCCAGATCTTGGCACTGGTCCAGCCCAGATCTGGCCATTACAGACACTATGGAAGTGGACCAGAGAATGGGATATCTCTTCCTCTATCTGTGTCTCTTTCCATGTATCTCAGTCTTTCAAATACATAAATAAAATGTTTAAAAGGGGAGAATAAATATGACAAAAGCAAGCTGTACTTCCTGAGTGCTCACTGTGGAAGTGCTTTGCACTATCGCTTTTACATAGATCACCTTTCATCCCTGTAATAGCTCCATGGAAGAAGACACTATCGCCATGCACACATTATAGGTGAGGAAAGCTCCGGAAAGCTAAGGCGCTGTCCCAAGCCACAACAACTAGATGGCAGAAAGAGCAACACGAGGCTATCCCACTGGTCCTGTAGCTACATGAACTCCTGACTCCTGGGGTGCTGGGTGAGTCATTCCTCTATGTGACTCCCACTCCAGTAGAACTCAAGCTTCCTACGGACAAGATCTGCATCCTCTGCTTTGCATTTCTCTGGTTCCATCACGTGTTTAGCCCACAGCAGGAATGAAATGGGAGTGTGTGCTTGGACCTTATTAAACCTTGGGCACAGAGCTGGTGGGTCTGCTGCTGTAGACTGCCATTTCATTGTTGACAGGTAACTCTCCCTGAAATCTCTTGTCCCTTCATCACTGTTCCAACCTACAGCAAAGGATGATTCGAACAATGATAGTAACTGCCGAGAAAATGCCTGGATTGCTCAAAGGAACAAATGGGGAGAGGGAGGAGGTCTCAAGGTGTTGTCTCTAGGTCTAAACTCAACTCTACACCCTTGGTGCTGGAAGCTTGGTGGCCCTTTCCCAGCTGTGGTCTCTGCGGTCTGCCCAGGGGAAGAAGGTAGAAGAGAATCAGACTGTTCCTGTCTGCTCCATCCCACCATGATCCTCCCCAGGAGGCGCAATAAAGCTTCAATGCGCTGCCAACCTGGGCAGCCAGCATCCCTTTGCACACTGGAGACCCAGCTGCACATGACCCTCACCCAAGTGTCCTTCACGCCCAGCCCCAGAGGTGCAGGCTGCTTGTTGCTGAACTTGCTCAATACCCTTTGTGTGCTGGCCCAGGGCCCACTTCCACCACAGCTGATACCTATTCAACCACGCCCTTATATTACAGTCCCTCTATTTAAATAACTATATCATCTCCGTGTTCCTGGCTGTATGTACGGGGGTTTACATACACATAGCAGAAGGTGTTTCTTTCCCTCTTTATGGCTAAGGAACATGCAAGTCCTAGGCAGAACGTTCTCAAAAACTGGGTGGCCAGCTGTCCGACCTGAAGAAGTGGCCACCCAACCATCCAGAGGGAAAGATGTTCCTCTGGAGCCCTGCCTACCCAGGCACTGGGAGGCGAGTGTTTGGCCAGGTGGCTAAATGTCAGTAAGGGTGTCCATATCCCATATCAGACCATCTGGGTTGGATTCCTGGCTCTGGCTTTTACTTTTTGTTTCAGGTCAAGAGAAAATGATGTTTTTGCCTGTAAAGATAAAATAGTCTGGGCCGGCGCCGCAGCTCACTAGGCTAGTCCTCTGCCTGCAGCGCCGGTATTCTGGGTTCTAGTTCCAGTTTGGGTGCTGGATTCTGTCCCGATTGCTTCTTTTCCAGTCCAGCTCTCTGCTGTGGCCCGGGAAGGCAGTGGAGGATGGCCCAAGTGCTTGGGTCCTGCACCCGCATGGGAGACCAGGAGGAAGCGCCTGGCTCCTGGCTTTGGATGGGCGCAGCATGCCAGCCGTAGCGGCCATTTAGGGGGTGAACCAACGGAAGGAAGACCTTTCTCTCTGTCTCTCTCACTCACTGTCTAACTCTGCCTGTCAAAAAAACAAAAAGAGAGATAAAATAGCCTGTATTTTGGGCTCCAAAGCCACATTGTCTTTGCCACAGCTGCCGAGCTGTGCCATTGCAGAATGAAAGCAGTGAACACATCAACAAACGAGACAGCGGACTTCCCTGAGACTTTCACAGAGACAGGCAGTGGGTCCAGCTCAGCCCACAGTGCATGAATTGCTGACCTCAGTTACCTCACAATTGCAGAACGACCTACGTAACTCTGCTAAAACAAGCCAAAGTTCACGTTCTTCACACTTAAAGGGTCTGGACAGACAATCCAGAGCTGATAGGACAACTTGGTAGTGTTAGGGACTCAGAAAAATGTGCTCCTTTCACTGGCAAGTCTGAGCACAAGACCCCACATTCACTTCCCCAGATATCTGCTCCAGCTCCCTTTGTATCAGCCTTGAAGTCCAGCCAGTAAGAATGGGAAAAAAGGAACTGGGGGGTTCCTGTTTTCTTTCAGAGTGAAGTCAGAAGTTTCTCTTAGCTTCTTCTTGAGACTTCATTGGTCACTGCCAAATTGCATGGCCACCTCCTGGCCCAAGAAAAATCGGGATGTAGTGTAGATTCCAGGAACATGGATGGTGGTTGGCCAAGTGCCCTTCCAGGAAGAAAGATGGCATGAGCACTGCCAGCAAACAGCAATTGTTCCCTAGGTAGATACTTAATTGACTAAGGAATTTCTTAGAGTACATATGCAATAATGCTGCTTTTTTTCAATCATATAAAGATTAATTTGCTGATATCTCATTTTAAAATGGCCACCTCAATAATACCCCATCCCCTCCAAAAGCAAATGCTGCTTTATAGAATGAGTGCAGGCCGTGTAGCAAAACAGATCTGGTTTTGTTCCACTGTTTGCTAAATGAGTGATCTAACCCTTGGTTTTCTGATCTGTAAAATGGACCTCAAGTGGATCAATATCATAAAAGATGATTTTTGTAAAGATCCTGGTCCACAAAAGGACACCAGTAGGCCAGTAAATATTGGTTTATCTCAATCTGGATTATAAAACATGAAATTACATGGCAGGTTCTTATGTGCACAACAGGCTACATACAATCTCACTTCTGATGATGCCCCCTGCTTTTTAACTGCACTGATATCATCAATGCATCAGCAAACATTACTTTGGTTTCATCTCAGGAAGTTCCCCCAGAGCAGTTCTTTAGAGCTGCAAGTGGGGCTTTATCTGCTGCCTCTCACTCATCTGCCAGACTTGGGCCTCCAATCCTCACCAGTAGCATTCCAACCTTGTTTGTGACACATTAAGAAGTGGTACTTACTTCATTTATTTATAAAAGTCTGTAACTCTCATCACAGCCACTGAAAGATTATTTATTAATAAAAAGAAACAGATTCCATGTATTTCATAGGAACAAACCTAAGATAAACACACTTCCCTTCCTCCCTGTTTCCCTCCTTCCTTCCTTTCTTTTTCTTTAATTTTTGCAAGATCATAATTTCACTCTATAATCACAGGCTTAATGTACTACTGACCATGCTATTCAACAAGTAAGACAGAATTCCTACTGGATATGGCGGATTGGGTGGACGATGCGAGACGCTTCACCTGGTCATGGCGCATCACTGAGCATTAGCCTTAGACAAGCAGCCAGACGAGTAAACCACATTTCACAGCACTCTGCTCTTCTCTCTTCAGAGCATGAATTTCTGAAGGAAAGAAGTCACTGGTGGAAGTCGTGCATGGGTGTGACGTCGCTCCCCTTTTCACAGAACAAGCCGCTCACTGGGGTTCTCAGGCTTGGGGCAGGCAGCAGCTAGAGTTAGTCCATAGGAAGGGGGGGAAGTTAGCATAGCATAGGGTTTTGGTTGCATCCTCTGAGCAAAGTCTAAATGGGAGTCAGACAATAACTGTGAAAAAAATGTTTTGGAAAGGAGCAAAAACATGAACCAACATGAGAGGCACAGAGCTAACAGGAAGTACAGAGAGTGGCCTCAAAATGTTATAGGACAGGGTCCCAATAAGTGGTAAGAGGAGTGGAAGAGGAACATGATGCCAGATCCACATCCCATCAGAGAACTTGGGTGGTATTTGGTAAGCAGTTAGATCAAGGAAGAGAAAGGGTATAGTCAGACCCAACACCGGGCAGCTGACCGAGCTGCAGTGGCTGAGCCCAGCACAGGGCAGCCCAGCATCCTCCTGAGAGGTGGTGGAGGCCTCTGCCACTGTGGCCGGGACAGGACAGAGCCAAGCTTCCTTCCAGAGGCTGAAGCAGGAGGTCCTGCAGGATCACACAATGGAAGGGACTGGCGAGACAGACAGGAGTGGCAGGAGGAGGGAAGAGGGAAGTCGTCTCACAGGAGCCCCCACAGGAGAGCAGAAGCACAGATTGTCCCAGAAATAGCCATGTCCATTCTCACAGAGAAGAGAGAGTGCCAAGGGGAGGAGACTTTTCAGGGTAAACACGCCAGTTCCCTGCTCCCAGCTCTTTGTATGTTCACCCTACAGATTGGTGTGCCCCCCATGGGGCATGTACATGTGTGCAAGGTGCACCCCTGCGGACAGAGTTAAGGTGGCTCAGTGGGTCTCAGGAACAGAAGGCCCTGGAAGAGGCAGCTGGGCAGGGAGGAAAACAGGCTGGAGTCAGGAGACCCTAAATGGCCTTGTGTCGGTCATTGCCGTTCTTCTCCTGTAAGGAAGATGGTCAACGGTGGAAGCTCTGAGACACATACAACCCCCGCGTTGTGCTACTGGAGCACAAAAGAAGCCGTTAGACGACACAGGAAGGAAGGGCAGTGGTTGTGTGCCCATAACGCTGTACTTACAAAACTCAGCAGCAGGCCTGACTCAGATCTTAGTCCACCAGCTCCCAACCTCCTCTTTGTGCCATTGGACACAATGGTTTCTAACTCACTGTGAATGTAAGCCACTCCGTTGTTTCTTTAATGGAAATGGTCAGGTGGTGTTGTATTTCTGATCTTTCTGTTTCTTTGATTTTCTTGCAAATATTCAACTCCCTGGGGGGCAGATGAGGAAAAAACGTTCTCCATCTGCTGGGAAATTTCCTCCTTCACCTTCTCTAGCCCTGCGCTGGGCCTTCCCTCTGAAAACAGGAAGAAGTCACGTCAGCTCCAACGTAAAAGTCTACTTGGGGCTTTTCACTAAACGGCGCTCATGTGTGCACATGTATGGACCAGGAATTCAATATCTACTTGATGATGTTCTGCCTTTATCAGCTGAAAATATCAAACTAGATTATTCTATTCCAAGTTGAGTGCATACCCACGTTAACTTCAACCTTTATGTGATTTTGCTGTAATTTCAACTGAACTCCACTTAAACCCTCACCATCACAGTCTAAGTTCAGGTTAGCATATCTTAAGAGGGCAAAAAGTTGTAGACCTTCACCCTCAGTTTGACACTTCATTAGAAGACACTAATTCTGCCAAATCTCTCTCTCTCTCTCTCTCTCTCTCTCTCTCCCTCTCTCTTCCAATATGAACACAGATTTCAACCAAGTTTCATAAAGGGATAACTTTGCTTGCTTTCAGACAAATAGAAAGCTTAAATTCTTTATTTGAAAGTGTATTGATTTATTTGAAAGGCAGAATTATGGTGAGGGGAAAGAGAGATTGTCCATCCACTGACTGAGTCCCCGGAGGTCCACAACAGCCAGGAGCATCATTAGGGAGCTGGATCAGAAGCAGAGTAATCTGGACTGGAACTGGTGCCCCTACGGGGGATGCTTGCACCACAGGCGGCAGCTTGAACCTGCTGCACCACAAGGTGCTTTTACCTGGAAAACTTGACACGTGTTTTGCAGAAACCCATCCAGCATTGCTTGTGCAAAGGACTGAGATGGGAATTCTCAATCACGCCTTCAATCAGACATCAGAGCCCCTCAGGAGGGGTCTGGGAGAGGCAAAGCCCTGACAACCACTCTGAACACCCCACCACCAAGGCTGACTGGTAAGACCACAGAGCTCAGGTCACTTGATCCAATAATCACTTTCTAAAAGTGTAAGGAACCTTGGTTCAAATGGTGAAGCAGCTTCCCCGGCTTCTCAATCGCAGACCCCACAGCCTCCTGAGATGCTTCAAGTGCAAGGTGATACAGAGCGGGAACTCTGATGAGTCCATGGGCAAATGATTATCCCCAGAGTGCCCAGCTCAGAAAGGCCTGGTTTCAAAACGGTGGATTTTGTGTGAGTCCACCTTAGTAGCAGCTTATCTCCCACCTCTGCTCACCACAACTCCCCATCCTGGAAGCAGGGTGAGGCACCACAGTGGGCTACAACCAGACGTAAACAGGGTCAGGCTGCAGCTAGAGCACAAGGTCACTTCTCACATAGACAGGAACTGAGCCATACTCAGTACCTGCTGCTGTACATTGGCGCACTGAACTGAGAAGGAAAAGAAAATAATATGGGATGCACTGACTGTACAGACCCTCGATGTGCAGAACCCAGTGCTATTGGCTTCTTCTGCATCCCATGGCAGGTGAATCCCCCACCAAGCAGTGTTTGAAACGTGTTCTCAGTAACTCACCTGACACATCCTCATGTCCTCACCTGTCCTGCTCTCAGCTCACCCAGCACTCAAGTTTGCTGTTCGTTTGCCTGCCTTCTGCTCACCTACTTATTGCATGCATCTGACAGGTTAAACAGGCGTGTTCCCCTTATCCAGCTCCCTTCCAGGGACCTGCTTCCAACACACATGCCCCATGCCCATAGACCCTCTGCAAAAGCTCCAACACACAGTGGTGGCCATCACACATCCTCGCCAGCCGAGCCAGCAGTGGTGACACAGGGCCAGGTGCTGGACTCAGAGGTCATCAGTCCATGGAGGGGCCAAAGCCCACAAGAGGGTTGTTGTGAGATCTGGGTCCAATAAGGCAAGCAGCAATTCAGATCCTCACGCAGGTCCATGCTCCTGGAGTTGGAATGAGAGCCATGGCAAACATCAGCCGTTCATGGCCGGCACAGAGGTTGCCTGATGCCCAAGAGAAAACAGCAACCAGTAGCCCTATATAACGAGTTCGTGTTGTAAGTGTATGGTCTGTGTGTGTCCCCCCACAGTCACACACTGGAACCTGATCATCAGTGTGATAGGACTGAGAGAGGTGGGCCTTCGGGAGGTGATTAAAGACATAGGTGGGGAGAGGAGTGGAGGGGGGCAGGCATCCGGCCCTTTCTGCTTCCTCCCCCACCCAGGTGCATGCTACAAGCTGCCCTCCTGGAGGCAGAGAGGCCATGCCTAGACCAGACATCAAACCTGCTGGCACTTTGATCTTAAACTTCACACTCCCCAAGACTAAGAAAAGACACATTTTAGTTCTTTGTAAAATATCCAGTCTGCATTATTTTCTTAGAGCAGCAACAACAGACTAAGACAATCGGCAATGTAATTAAGGCCCTAGGAAAGTGCCCTGTTGGAAGCATTACGTAGGGGAGTGTGGAGCCTGACTCCACCACATGTTTTATCTCAGATGGGTAGGCCTGTTCCATCTTCCCTATTTTCTGATATTATTACAACAAATTCCATTAACAAAACGTTCCGAGTTTGTCTGTTGTGACACTTGGGTCATGACCTTGGCTCACCTGAGTCATTGGCATTGTCCTCCACAGTCACTGACATTCCTAGCCACCCTAGACAATCATCTACAAATACAGCCACCCACTCTAGACAGTCGTCCCCTGGAGTCCTCACTCTTCTCTTCTGCATGACCTGGGTGCTGGATCCTCCACCAGGAAACACCACAAAAGGCCTGAAGAGGGGATTGAAGGTCTCTAAGGCTGTGAGTTATTTGTCTCCAAGTATCTGCAACACCCCGGGTCACTAGTGTTCAGTAGGAAGCCACCCCCTTAGTAGCTTGCATCTCTCTCCTTTAATGTGTGGAATATCCTTGACAATTGATTGTTCTGAGTTAAGAAGTTTATGCAGCCAGCGTTGGAATAGCAGTCAAGAGATCTTGGCTCTAGAGCCTAGATTCACCACAGTGTTACTCATGGATCCTTGGAGATAGTACCTACAGGTTCACCGCCCAGTTAACCACAGAACCTTAGGGATAGGGCTTCACATTTACTGCCGGATTTCAGATTTCTCCTGGGTAAACTGCAATGTAACCCACTGGGGTGGAGGTAGAAGTGATACTGAAGTAGCAAGCATACAGGCTAAAATTGTTAGATTTGTGACCTGGAAGACCACCCCTTCGTCACGCCCCTGTGTGACTTCATGCCCCTACCTGTGTGGCCTCATTCCCCTACCTGGCCACACCTGGGTACCCACCAGCCAATCAGGTTCATTAACCACTCCCCTTTGGAAGTGGGTTAAAAGCCGGGACACGGTGTGGCCCAGGCGGCTCTTCTTCCCTGGCCTCTTACCAGGGAGGGGGCTTGCTGTAGTCCCGCGCCTCCAGGGCGCATGGCCTTCAGGCCATGTGCTCTAGGCTTCCTGGTCCAGATACAGGCCTAGATGCTCTTCCACGTGGCTGGTTCCTGGTGCTTGGTATGAACCCCTATTCACCTCTCTCTCCTAAATAAAGCTCTCACACTCCTATGCATCTTTCTCACTAAAAGCCTAAAATGCACCATGCTGCCTCGTTTATCTGTGCCGATATTTAGAATTCTTCTCTAAATATTAGGCAAGCACCCTCTTGGGCTTTATTAATATTGGGGATTTAGTAATAAGCCTGTGGTGAAATTGCATGGCACCCCAAATTCCGGTAGCACATGTGGCACCCAGAGTATCATTTCTAGGGAGCTTTAAGGGGCCACATCTGTGTGTAAATTTTAGGGTGTCTTGTCCTATTTAAACACTGCATGGCCTTTACTATGTGTCACGGATCTGAACACAACCTAAAGCTGGTGGTGGTCTCCATAAAGCCACGCTGTCAGATGTTCATGTCAGTTCCACACGTAGATCCACGTCTTATGGAATGACGGGAGCATTGTACTAAAACTGGCTCTTTTCTGAGCTTCACTGTCTGCTTTTGAGTGGTGACAGCATAATTTAAGTTGGTAGGAGGATGACAGCTCTTTCATTTGGGAAAATAGCTTCATGGCCTTTTGGTTATGTAAAGATCTTAAGTAACTGAGCCCAGGGTACAATGAAATTGGAGGAGAAAAGAAACTCCTAGCAATGCCAGAACCAGCAGAGTGGCACAGTACAAACTGTCCCTCATTGCTGTCAAGAGGAACCAGTTCTTTCAGTACCTTGGTTCTGAACTAGAGAGAGTGGGCAGAAAAGGAGAGAGAGAAAGAGACAATTCTGAATAGCTATTCACAGAGCTGGCCTTACTAGGTGGAAAATGCTGGCCATCGGGAAGGTGTGCACTGTAAAGATGTTAATTTGCCCTGGAACGGTTTTCTTTCCCCCCACCTTGTAGATGAGAGGACAGTGCACGAAGGACCTGGGACTACGGAATGGGCAAAGCCAGGAGCAGGGGGCGCCATTCTGAAGGACAAGGATCCCAGGCACTAGGGCGAGGGAAGTGCCAGCCTCCAGGGAGGAAGTTGCCCAGACACAGACGTGGTCAACATATTTTAATTATTTTGTTTGTTTTTAACTCATTTATGCCTTCTGCTAGGGGGAGCTGTGCCAACCACTGCAGCTGTCAGCTTTGCCTTGCTGAATGGAGGGCGGATCTGGGTCCATGTTTAAGATACGGTGGGGAAGATGAGTTTCTTCCTCCCAGCCAGACTCCCTCAGCCCCTGGAGAACACAGCAATGATCGTCAGCAAAGAGGAGTCAAGCACGGAGCTTCTACACAGAGCCACGTCTAGACAGACAGAGCTGTGGATGGTGAAACCTGGTTTCTCAAAACCTTAGGAGGTCTCGGAAAATCCAGGGAAGAGGGACCCATCAGAGCAGGGAATTTCTGCAGCTGTTCATGGTTCAAATGTTTTACTGAATAGGAACCTGGGAGTGGAGGCAGGGGCAAGGTTCAGCAACCCTGGGGACACCTTGCATCCCTTACAGGTGGGAGTCCTGGTGTGTAGCTGAGGCTACAGGATGCAGTGAGAAGCACAAGTGGGCTTTGAGCCCGGGCAACACTAGGAAAGTGGGCTGATGTCCGGGACTCAGCTTCGCCAGCTGGAAGCACTGGCATGGGTGCTTTGGAGGGCACAGGCAACACTGTAGGGTGGTTGGGCCTATTTGGAATTGGTAGGTGGTGTTGGTGTGCACGCAGACAGGCACAGCGCACACCAACCGCAGTGGTCAGAGTTCAGGGAAGCCAAACGGGAAAGTTCCCTGGCAGAGCCCTGGTGTTTGAAGACCAAGACCGCCTTTTGCGGGGCAGGCGGGCCATATCAGGTCAAGGCCCTTCGACAGTGTCAGCATTTGATACGAAACAGCAAGGCTCTTTCCACTCTACCTAGCAATTTATTTCTGGGTTCATATAAGGTGATGGTTTCAACCTATAAATCCCATTAAGTCTGTTACTTCAAGATAATGCAAAAGAAACGAGGTTGTCATGGCAATTTAGAGTCCTGGCTCCCACCTGATCGAGACCCCAGGTCTGAGGCTCCAGCGACAGACGTTTTCCACACGTCGTTTTTAGGACTGGAATTCTCTTCTTCCAGAATCCAAGGACTCTGCTGCTTAGGTCTCTGTAGGGCGTGGATTGTCTTTCCAGATGGGTCAAATAGAGCTCTGAGATGGTAATTACTAATCTAATATAAAGGTTTTATAATGGGAAATGTCGCATTGGACAATTCTCTATCTAAAACCTCTTAGTGATGACTCATTCTTAATCTTTTTTTTTTTTTAAACAGGCAGAGTTAGACAGTGAGAGAGAAGGACACAGAGAAAGGTCTTCCTTCCATTGCTTCACCCGCCAAATGGCTGCTACTGCTGGCGCACTGCACCAATCCAAAGCCAGGAGCCAGGTGCTTCCTCCTGGTCTCCCATAAGGGTGCAGGGCCCAAGCACTTGGGCTATCCTCCACTGCCTTTCCAGGCCATAGCAGAGAGCTGGACTGGAAGAGGGGCAACCGGAACAGAATCTGACGCTTGAACCAGGACTAGAACCCAGAGTACCGGCGCCGCAGGTGGAGGATTAGCCTATTGAGCCATGGCACTGGCCCCTCTCGTTTTTGATCTTATATAGAATTTGAGATAAACACAGGGATAATTTCCAAGCATATTTCCCTTGACAAATGTGTAATACCAAACTCTGCACTGTTCTGAATACAACCCTCTCATTTTCTAGTTCAACACCATCCTTTCAGCATTCGGCAAAGAAAACATACCTCTTCTCACTTGAGAACTGTATCCCCGAATTTAATTGAAACATATTTTCAGCTTCTTTGCCTGACATGATCACCTGCTACTGTAAGGTTCACAGACGCCCGAACTCCGCAATTTGAGATCTGTGTGCACGCAGGAAGGTCACACTGTCTTGGGATCTTCCACCCTGTCGGCCAAGAATGTGATAGTTCAAGAATCCTGTGCTTTGTTTGCTGCTCTGGTTGTTTCCAGGACACTTTGTGACAGTTTTGCTTTATTTCAGGGCATTTATTGTTTTCAAAGAGCACGGGTTTCCACACACAGGCACAGAGCCCTTGACTTTTAAGAGATGAGCAGGCCTCTGGATTCATCCTCTGACATGGGGTAGAGGCACCATAATTGCTAGTTGGTCCTGACATTTTCTTGATCTTTCTGCTTTCAAACACCATTTACCACTTTATGTAAGAAAACGATTATTCATGAGGAATATATTATTAATACGTCCAAGAATGTAAAACGACCTTCAGACCTATTGTCATGTTTTCATGAATATTATCTGCAAATTGATTTAAAATGAAAATCATTGCACTCTGGGAGCTTTTTATTTAAATATCAAACCAAGCCAAGAAAGAGAAATAATAAAAATGCTTTTGTGGGCCAGTGTTGTGGCATTATTCCGCTATCCCGGCTACTCCACTTCCAATCCAGCTCCCTGCTAATGGCCTAGGGAAAGCAGCAGAAGATGGCCTCACATGTTGGGACCCCTGCCTCCCATGGGGAGACCCAGATGAAGCTCAAGGCTCTGGCTTTGAAGCGGCCATTGCAGCTCTTTGGGAAGTGAACCAGCAAATAGAAGAGTCTCTCTCTCTCTCTCACTCTCTCTCTCTCTCTCTTTCTCTCTGTCTCTCTCTCTGCAATTCTTTCAAATAAAATAAATAAATATTTTTTAAAAAAACTGATATACTTGGGATTTAACACAATTGTCATTTTTGAAGGACAAAATATAGTATTAAACAGATATCTGAAATAGGAGTAGAGAAATGGCAAACAGCACTGAAAGGAAATGTTGGTGGTTGAATTTATTTTCTTCCACATTTTGTGCATATTATGTTTCTGATGTAGTGGTTATTATCTAAGTATTTTGATCATTTTCATATATTAGTTTAATGGAAGTGATCTTGTCATGTTGAAAGTATTTCTGAATGTTAAAATTTTTTGTTAAATGTGTTCAATGATACTTCAAACTCATTCCAAAAGCACATGAGGTATAGAACCACAAAACTGGAAATTCCTACAAAACTGATGTTTTCTTATTTTTGAACAAAGATAACTACATTTTAAATATTTTTGGACATTATTTTTAAGAAATGTTTCAAATACATATAACATAATGTATTATGCTCTACCATTTCTCTGAATGATGGCATATGTTGGATAATTAACTTTGCTTTCATCATTCCACAGTACAGATGTGAACATTAAAAAGCTGAGCCAACTCTTGATCAATTTCAGTCCAGGGTCACACATCAAGGACTCAGTCCACTGAGCAAAGTCCCAATGAATAATGTGTATTTTTATCTAATATTTCCTCGAAGAGTGTAACAATAGGTTTATGTAGGACATGACCCAGTATGGCTTCAAGAACACAATTAAGGTGATCTGAGCTGTAAAAATGGGACCCACTCCACCATGCCCCATGTCCTGATGAGAGCTTAGGACACAGACACACACAGAGGGAAGACACCATGGAGGCACAGAGGGCAGAGGGGCGGCTAGGCAGCAAGGAGAGGGCTCAGAACACACCAGCCCTGCAGACATCTTGATCTGCACTACTCAGTTGTTAAACCCCCAGTTACCTGTATCTTCTAATGGCAGCCCAAGCAGACCAGTGCAGCTACTTCCTCCTTTCCAAAGCTATCAACTTACCCATGCCTCCTCCAGCAGGGCAGGGAAATGGTGCTCAGCTCAGCCCTCAGGGAGAAGCTCTACATTATCATTGTCCCAAAGCAGATGGCCCAGGTGCAGGCACTGTCACCGCGGTGTCTGGGCAAAGCAGAACACAGCCACACTGGAGCACAGCGCTGCTGGACGCGCTTCCTGCACCAGACTCCCGCACAAGACGTTGCAAAGATTCAAGTTCTGCCCAGGAGTCACTGCAGGAGGAGCTGAACTTGCTCCACAGGGGCCCGCCTGAAAGTGTGCAGGCAGCAGGCGCAAGAGCAGAGTGATTTGCTGTTAGCCGTCCACACTGATTTGTGGTCTGGTGGAGCCTCTACGCAGCTGCCTCTGATGTTCCTGTAATTCATGGCTTCCCTCTATTACCGTGCTCTCAGCCAGGCTTCCGAAAACTCCTCCAAGGGCAACTTCCACCAGGTCACTCTGCAGGGAGAGATGGGAAACGCACGCTGGCTTGTGTAGCAGCTGCAGAGAGGAGCAGGCTTCCGAAGGTGACACATGGCCCCTTAAGGCTACCTTAGGGCCCGAGTTTTATCTTTTATGCTTACGTTCTTAGCTCTCTTTCAAGTGCTAGGGCAGAGCTGACCAGCTGGAAGCCAGTTTCTGCTCATGAAGCTATAGGAATCTAGAACTTTCCTTCTCTGGGGCTCCCAGCATGTCCCTGCCTCTAGTTTTGCTCCTGCACACAGTAGCCAAGGTGGATTTTCTAAACCTCAGGTTCCCATGGCGGAAAACCATCCTTTGCAACTTTGTAAATTTTGGCATCCATGTTGTTTGTAAAACTTGGTATCGTTATTAAGAATTACTTCTAAACATACTTACTAAAATATGCTTTCTTTTTACAAATTAGACACTTAGTACCATTTACATGCATTGTTATTAAAGCCACACATATACACAAAACAGAAACTAAAGGAAAAAGAAGTCAACAGGCTGGAGTCCCAATCTTCTCACCATGTGGAAAAGACCAATCACAAAGAGCAACTCCTGTCTTCACAGGACCCCTTCTTTTCTTTGGAAGCAAAATCAGTGTTTATTTAAGAATACCAATGCAGTGGGAATGCACACACCAGAGTAAACTGTAGGAGTCTTCAAAAGTGTCGGCGCAAGGGGAACGTTTTTAAAGACAAAAATGAGAACAATCACATAGGATAGCTTGAAAGCGTAATCTTTGGTCACAGAGATCAACGACAACAAGGGTGACATCAGTCGGAGGTTGGACAGACGCCGGACAGATGCCATCCCTGAACTACAGCTTGCATGAGGTTTCAGCGTTCTTTGTATACAGCTGTTGGCCTGGCAGTGTTTTTGGTAGTTACTGTCAGGTGGTCACACGTAAGAAATCTTCTGCCATAAACGCCTAGCTATAAGTATTTTTTTCGTTAGAGTTGACGCAAATGATTCCACCTTGATTCCAACAACTTCACAACACAAACACAACAGTACTTTGACAGTGGACCAGAAGGTTGAGTTGGCCACTGAAAGTGACCAATGGGCACGCAGCTTATACTCTGTGGAAACGGTGGACAGTGATGATTCAAATCTCACGCAGGACAGAGTGAGACAGCGTACGATTTTCTCCACTGCTCATGATGACATGCAACGTCAAACTTGGGACTTATTTGAGAAACCTTCCACGTAATATTTTCAGACCTTGGTTGAACATGGGTAACTGAAACCAGAAAAAGCAAAATGAAATAAGGAAGGACAATGGTTCCTAGCTTTCATGAGAAGAATGACTAGAGTAAAAACCGGAGAGGCATGGAGGGGGAGAGACTGGGAGAAGGTGCTGCACGGGATGGGATGGCAGGTGTGGTCTCAGCCTCATCCACAGGGAGTGCTACAGCATGACTCGCACTCAGTCCCATTGGACTCTTTCTACTCCTGCCCAGTCAGATAGGAACCACACTGGGGCCCTTACATTTTCCATTTTGCAAAAGAGGGAACTGGGGTACAGAAGAAGTTAAGTAATTTGTTCCAGATCATATGGCCAATTAGTGGTGGAATTGGGTTTGGGCCCTGGGTTATCTGGCTTTGCCATCACATTTTTATGTTGTATTTTATAAGGAACATTGAACTACCTATCTCTTATGAGCTCCCTAAAGCTCTACCAGTTACTTAGGCGCAATTATTACTTTTATTTTTCAGGTGAGCAAATGTTACACACAATTTTGTAATTTGCTTGCTTTAATCCATGTCCTGATTTTTTTTTTTTTTTTTTTTTTTTTGGACAGGCAGAGTGGACAGTGAGAGAGAGAGACAGAGAGAAAGGTCTTCCTTTGCCGTTGGTTCACCCTCCAATGGCCGCTGCGGCTGGAGCGCTGTGGCCGGCACACCGCGCTGATCCGAAGGCAGGAGCCAGGTGCTTCTCCTGGTCTCCCATGTGGGTGCAGGGTCCAAGCACTTGGGCCATCCTCCACTGCACTCCCTGGCCACAGCAGAGAGCTGGCCTGGAAGAGGGGCAACCGGGACAGAATCCGGCACCCCGACCAGGACTAGAACCCCCTGTGCTGGCACCGCTAGGCAGAGGATTAGCCTGTTGAGCCTGATCTTATTTTTTCTTTGAAATCTTTTTTTAATATTTTGAGTAAAGATACATACATCAATTACACCTTGCAAAGGGTACAATGCAACATTTCAACACATATACATTGTTTAATCTGTCCACACCAGACACCCAGCCTTTCTGTTTTCTTATTTTTCCTTTGTGTTTGAAGGATTACAACACCTCAGTTCCATATGGCACACACCATGAGCCATAATCACCCCCAACCTCCCTACATACTGCTCCCCTACCCTTTCTGGATCTAGAAATCACTACTTTAAATTTGGGTTGAACATGTGTGTGTATAATTTTGACTTCCACATGTGAGAGGGAACTTGTGGTATCTGTCTTTCTGTGTCTACCTCATTCCACTCAAGGATCTCCAGTTTCGTAGTTTGCTACACCCCACATGTGTGTGTGCACCACATTTTCTTTATCCGTCTATGGTCACTTACATTGGTTCTGCATCTTGGCTCCTTCCAATAGTGTCTCAATAATCGGGAAAATACAAGTATTCCTTTCATATGCTGATTTCATTTCTTTTGATTATACACCCAGAAGTAGGATAGCTGGGTCAAACGGTGGATCTATTTTTAATTTTTTGAGAAACTTCCATATTGTTCTCCATCGTGACCATGGGTATTCTAATTTGTTTTCCAGCAAATTTATAATTAGTATATAAATCACTATTGATGTTTGTGAGTTGGTTTTGTATTCTGAAAATATACTAAATATGTTTATCAGTTCTTTTAAAAGTCTCTGGTGAAGTCTTTCCGTTTCTGCATATACAAAATCATGTCACCAGCAAAGAAAGATAGCTTGAATTATTCATCTTACATTTCTATATCTTTTATGTCTTTTTCTTGCCTATTGATTCTGCTAAAACTTCAAGTAATATATGGCTGAAGAGTGATGAGAATGGGTTCTAGATGTTAGAAGAAATGCTTTCAAATTTTCAGCAACTTAAAATGAGTTGGCTGTGAATTTATCATATATAACCTTTGTTATATAGAAATATTTGCCTTCTCTACCTAATTATTCAAGAATTTTGATCATGAATGGGTGTTGAGCTTTAATGATTTTTCTGAATTTATTGATGTATTATATATTTTCTTATTTTTATTCTGTTGATGTGATATGTTTGTTGATTCGCATATCTTGAATCATCGCTGTATCCTTGGAATAAAATACAACTGATCATGCTGAATAATCTTTTTGAAGTCATGTTGGATTCAGTTTGCTGGCATTATTATTGAAAATTTTTGTTCATCCAGGACATTGGTCCATAGTTTCTTTGTTACTGTCACGTTCGACTCTGATTTTGGAGTCAAAGTAATGATAGCCTCCTAGAATCCGTTTGGAAAAGTTCCCTTCTTTCCAATTTTTTTGAATAGTTTGAGAAAAGTGATGTTAGCTTTTCCTTAAAAGTTTGGTAGAACTCAACAATGAAGTCATCTGGTCCTGGATTTTCCTTTGTTGGGAGAATTTTAATTACTCATTCAGTGTCAGGTTTTCTATGTCATCATAATTCAATCATCATACATTATATGTACCTTGAAATTCATCCATTTCTTTAAGATTTTCTAAATAATTGAAATGTAGTTGATTATAGTAGCTCTTAATTATCCTTTGGATTTCTTTGGAATCAGTTATAATTTTCCTTTTCACATCTAAATTTATTTGTTTGATCTTCTGTCTCTTGCTTTTTGCATACCTAAAAATTTAATGGTTTTATTTATCTTTTCAAACAATCAACTCTGCATTTCATTGATCTTTTATACTTTATTAGTACTTTATTAGTTTCTATTCCATTTATTTCTGCACTGATCTTTGTTATCATTTTCCTTCTGACTTTACATTTGGTTTGTTCTTGTTTTTCTAGGTTTTTGTGGTGCATAGTTAGATTGTTTATTTGATATATTTCTATTTTTATATGTAGGCACTTATTGCTATAAACTTTCTTCTTGGTATTGCTTTTGCAATATTCCATTAATTTGGTGTGTTGTGGTTCCATTTCATTTGTTTTAAAGAATTTTTAACTTTTTATTTTGTTTTCTTCAATGACCCACTGTTTAGTGGATGTTGTTCGTTCTCCATGCATTTGTATAATTTCTGGAGTTCCTTTTGTTTTTTAATCCTAATTTTATTAATTGTGATTACAAAAGATACATAATATGATTCCAACTTCTTTAAAATTGTTGAGACTTGCTTTGTGCATAATATATGGACTATCCTTGTGCTGCTAAAAAGAATGTGCATCCCACAGTTATTGGAGGAAATGTTCTGCAGCTGTCTGTTAGGTCCCTTTGGTCTGTAGTGTAGGTTAGCTGTTTCCTAGCTGGTTCTTTAGCTAGGACAGCACAATCTGTCCACTAACGAACACAATATCCAGTGTTAGGGTCTCCCTCTGTTATCAGATTGGAGCTTATATTTCCTTTTTGGCAGAATAATATTTGTTTTATAAAACTAGACATTACAGCATGAGGTATATATACATTTAAATCATTGTCTCATCTGCTGAATTGATCCCTCAATCATTATGTTGTTATGTATATATAAGTACCCCTAATCCTCATAGCCTATCTTATTCTCTAACCATTCCTACAACTGTTCAGTTTCCTGGAGGAATCTGGGCAGATGGAATGGCTCTCTTACCCATGAGGTTTGATGAAACTAAATATTCTTATTTAGGAACAAAGGAATAAGGGAAAGGAATACCAACTCTACAAGTGTCCTGGATGGTGATGGAGAAGGAAATCGGCGTGGCTTCTCCTGCTTCGTTCTGGTTTCTGTTTACAAGGAATCTTTCCCCATCCCTTCACTTTCTGGCATGTGTGCCTTTACCAGTGAAGTGTGCTTCTTGTAGGCAATATATTATTTGGCCTTTTTTTTAAAAAAAGGGTTTTTTTTTATTTGAAAGTATGAATTAGAGAGAGAGAGAGAGAGAGAGAGAGAGAGAGATCTTCACTCATTGGTTTATTTTAGGCAGGAGACTGGGACTCCATCTCGGTTTCCTGCTGGGTGTAGGGGCCCAGGTACTGGGTCCTCTTCCACTGCTGTCCCAGGTACATTAGCAGAGACAGGCACGCCTGTTGGAGTGAGGACAGCACAGGACTGGGTTCAGCTCTGTGCCCTATACTCGGCTTTGGCACGTATGGGATTAGTATCTGTGCAATAGGATACGACCTCACAGTGTTATTCTGGGGATTAAAGATCAGTGTCCTGGGCCTGACAGAAGTTGCTGAAATCTCCACACAGATGCTCCCTGGATTCTCCCTGGTCTCTATCACATCAGAGAAACAGTTCTTCCATTTCCCAGTGCTGCGTGAAGCTCAAGTGAAATGAATCCTACAAGAGAAAATTTCGCTTCACTTTGTAACCTGCATCGCAGTAAAACAAGACCCAGCCAGGAAGGACACTTAAAAAGATCAGCTGACTTCAGAGAAGCAAAATATTTAGGGTCTCTTCCATCCAGACATCATGGAAAGTTCTGGAAATTCCAAAACAGGTGAAATACGACCAGATCCATACAGGAGTACAAAGCGTGCCACAGTACAGGAGGAGTGCAAGAAGTATTTCATTTATTAAATACTGAGTGTCCCAGTAGTGAAAGAAAAGGTGACAGGGAAGCTCAAACAAGGGACCATGGACCTACATCCCTTTCTGGTACAGAGGAGACTTCCTGCAGAAGAGAACAGGTGGTTTGAGTCACAAAGGAGGAAATCGAATGCATAGTGTTAACAAAGGGTAGGGCTAGTAGGTCCAGACAAAGGGAGCAACTGAGCAACCCACAGGGGAATAACTCTGTGTGTGTGTGTGTGTCCAACTAAGAAACCACAGTTCTGCACTAATGGAAGTATAGAGATGCAGATACACACAGGAGGAGCGAGGACCAAATCAGTAACTGAACCCTGAGGGCAATGGAAGGTCACAGCATCAGTTTAAGTCCCATCTGCCTTTTAGAAAGATTATCTGGGATGCGGTTTAGGGAATTAATTGAAGAGGAAGAAGAAAGTCAGGCAAACAAGTTCACTGGCTCTCAAAGCGGTCTGAGCAAGAGCTGTGGTCTGGTCCCAGAGAGCAGCAGGTGCGCGACGAGGATGAAGTAAAGGAATGAGCGTTAGCTTCCTGGCTGCTTGCAGAGAGGACTGAAGGGGAGGGCAGGATCCAGGCTGACTCCCAGGTGGCAGCTGAGCGCCGCCACCCTGAGTGCTGTGAAGGAGCCAGGAAACAGGAAAAGCTCAGCAGGGCTTGGGAGTGCCGTGTGCCACTGGGACCGCATGAACTTGGGAGGGGCCCTGGGGAGGCTCTGCAGGATGTGTGAGTGCCCATGTGCCACTGGGACCGCATGAACTTGGGAGGGGCCCTGGGGAGGCTCTGCAGGGTGTGTGAGTGCCCATGTGCCACTGGGACCGCATGAACTTGGGAGGGCCCTGGGGAGGCTCTGCAGGGTGTGTGAGTGCCCGTGTGCCACCTGACTGCATGAACTTGGGAGGGGCCCTGGGTGCCATCCGACTGCATGAACTTGGGAGGGCCCTGGGGAGGCTCTGCAGGGTGTGTGAGTGCCCGTGTGCCACCTGACCACATGAACTTGGGAGGGGCCCTGGGGATGCTCAGCAGGGCGTGTGCGTGCCCGTGTGCCACCAGGACTGTATGAACGTGGGAGGGACTCTGGGGGTGCTTTGACCCACAAATGTCCTAGGGAACTCTCGGCCTTTGCAGCCACAGAAAGCAGAGCCATCTTCATTTATCAGTGAAGCTGTGTTTCTTTGACTAGCACACTGTCAGCCATGTAGTAAGTGCACAACAAACACAAGTAAGTGTGTGGCCCCTTGAACACCAGCAATGCATTTTGCAGAGCTAACAAAGGCACACAGAATCGAGGAGGCAGCAATTATTGATCTGTGTTGCAGAGCTACCTAACCACACTCCTACAAGTCTTCTGTGTGGTCCTTCTGTTTCAGCTTTCATATTGTAGGCATCACACTATGCCCAACAGCCACAACAAGGGAAAGAGGAAAGCCCATTTAGACCTGGGATGGTCTTAGGGAAAACCTCATTTCTAGAGAGGAAAGACAGAGGGCGATATTCAGAGCAAAGTTTGAAGATGGGTTCATTCCCTCTCATTCCCAAAAAGCTGTGGCCCACGGCCTTCTGTAGGGCACCAGGTGAGGCTTAAGGAGTGAAGGAATGAATGTGGAAAGAGTTCAGAACCTTGGGAAGAGCATTTGGAGTAAGCACCACCGGTGCTGAGGGGTTGGAGCTGTTTTGTGCCTCTTGTTTCTCTGTAAATCCAGACCAGTTTGCTTTGTAGTTCTTCAAACTTTCAGACAATCTGCAGCCAATCATCATTCCTTCTTTTTCCCCGGTGCTAATGTGCTCTTTTTAAAAAGTGCCATGTCTTTGTCATCTCAGAAAGTGTCGGATGGGCAGAAGTTTGGCCGTGTGTCCTGTGTCTCAGTCTTGATTCAGTCTCCTGACTAATTTGTTGTGTCACTGTCTGCTACCTCCTGGAGGCAATGTAGTAACCCAGGAAGGGAGACCATGATGGCCATTTCCAGTGCCTGCAGATATGAGGGGAAATGAGCTGTGCCTCCCTCGCAAATCTGATTCTACCAACTTTCCCATCACAGGACTCCGGAATATACCCTTTAAACCTACAGGGAACAGATGGACAGAGTGGAAACACCATAGTGCTGATAAACCTGCAAGTGGAGACACCTGTGCTCTTAGTTCTGCTCTACAACTCCCTTATCACTGAGGGTTTTGGAAGACAGTAGAACAGCATCAAAATGTTTAAAAATTTTTGGAACATTAAATGTGTGTGTCATTGTACAGTTGTACATAAATCAACTACACCAAAAATCACTTTTATCACAGAATCTAGGTGGGATTGGATATGGGCACTGAGATGAGTTGTTTCTCTTATTTTGATCACAAGCTATAATTTGAATGGTCCTCAGAATTTATTAACTTTCCTGGAAAGCTCATAGCTATGTGCTCTAGTAACAGGACTTGCTAAAATCCACAATAGTATGGCATTGCTTCTCACATTTGCAAAAACAGAAAAGTAGGCCCTCTCCCATTCAAAACTCATCTGTACAGTTGGATGAGGGATGCCCATCTGCTGTTTCCAAGACCTGAGGGAACAGCAGCAGAGGGGAAAGAAAATCAAGGAGGAAAGAGAGAAAAAGCTGTATGTATTTCTATAGGGCAACTTGCTTGGATGACTGATCTGAATTTTAAAGACCAGCACTAACCATTAAGGAGCTGGAATGTTCCATCGCCAGACAGAACAATGGCAGAGGAAGAAAGAAAATGAACTCAGGTCCAAATGTTCATAGTCCACAATAGCCACTCAGGAATAGTCATCTGACCCGCAAAGTCGTCAGTCGCTGGAATGCCCTTGGGCAATCATTCTCACGGGACAGGGACAGGAGATGGTGTTTCCTAGGCCTCGTTCCTGCCAGCCCCCGAGTCCTGCTCCAGCTTGGCCCAGACCGGGGTTGCCCTGCACACGCACACCTGGCTGTATGTTTTCTAACGTTTCCTTTAATCCCCGCCTTCAGAGAATTCTGTGGTCTTTCTTTCACCTGGCTCAGATGAGTTTATAACCCAATTCCATCCTCCCGCAAAAGGGGCTCTGCCTGCCAGACCAGTTGGCTTTCAGTGGGCATGCTTGGAGAGTGGCCCCCAGGGAATCCTGAGACCCATATCCTAAAGAGGGAGGAAGGGAATGGGTGGGTATGAAGGAAAATGTCTGTGTCTTGGTGGGAATTTGTGCCTGGGGAGGAAATCTCTGTGATACTGGCAGGAGAATGTCCCAGGAGGGATGAAGTCAGGAGGAGGTATGACCCCCATGTGCCAC
This sequence comes from Lepus europaeus, assembly GCF_033115175.1. Taxonomy (NCBI): domain Eukaryota; kingdom Metazoa; phylum Chordata; class Mammalia; order Lagomorpha; family Leporidae; genus Lepus; species Lepus europaeus. The sequence continues at coordinate 5,263,458 of NC_084839.1, forward strand.
GGATAAAGTGAATGCTACTGCCCAGCTAGCTTTTTTTTCTTCCTTGAATCTGCTAAACAAAATGAGGTTGGAAGAGATCAGTAACTTGCCCACATGACTGACTGAGCTCTTGGCTATTTCCAGTCTCAAATCCAGTGGCATTTCTAGAAGCATCTGGGGCCAGGTTAGCAGGCGTGATTTAGGATGTTGGTGGCTGCAGTGTTGAGAGCTGTCTCCATCCAGCACACAGCCCCTGGCAGGAAAACCTCCCACACACCAGCAATTATGATTTCAGATTCGTGCTGCTTCAGCTACAGTAGTTAATTAGATCAAGACAGGAATCATGACACAAACCATAGTTCAAACTAGCTAATTAGATTAAGATCAATATAAAATCTTCTTTGGTCCAAGGTGCAATTGGACATTTCTGGCAGAGATACTGTATGTTGAGTCAATAAGATAAGGACAAAAAACACATGTTAAAGAGTGTCTGTGCCAGAACCCGTTCTCGGCTCTCCCTAATGAAGTGAGCAATACCAGTTCCTCAGGAAACAGAAGTGAATTAAATCAACAGGGAAAGCGGAGACCGTAGCTCAGGAGGCGGAAGGCGCCCCGTCCTAAGGACATAGCCTTTTGAACCTGTTTTGTCAGTTTGAATGGGTTTGGGAACCACCACCATTGCTCACCAGCCGTTACACAAGGCTTAGATGCATAGACTCTGTCTTCATAAACGCTCTCAAATGGGGGTAGATCCTAATTATACTTTCCACTATAAAATAAGAAAACAAGGCTTTTAAATGGATTCGTCCAACATTTTCCAGCTGACATGGAGAGACAGAGCATAGATTATTCCATCTCCCAATGCTACACCTTGGCTGTTAGAGCACATGTCCTTAGGCCTGTGGTCTACTGACTAGTCAGCTGTCAATGCTCACTTTGTCATTAACCCCTTCTCCCACTCACCCTGTAGGAGTTCCCTCATCTGAAGACTCTGAGTGCCAGGTTGGAAGACTCTGAGTGACCCAACTTTGAGGGTCACAGTTGGCTCTGGAATTCCAGTGAAAGCCAGGAAATGGACCCCAGTTGGAGGGGGGTTCTGTTGCATACCATGTGAGATTCTCAGGCACTCACTGCTCCCCAGCACTCCTGGCCAGCTCTCTCCGCTACAGAGTCAACCACCCTAGACCAGTGACTCAGAGATGTTCAAACCTAGTATCCCAGGATTCCATGCAGTGTATTTCTCCTAGAGAGAAAGTTCTTAGTATGGTTTATGTGACTCTTCAATATGAATAAAGCAGACTATAAAATAAACAGAAGCAATGCCAAGATGATGGCACTAATACATGCACAAAAATGTATCACTGATTTCACAGGGGATGTACACAGCTGCCTAAAAGTCACACTTTTGCTCAGGCTGTTGTTCTTCAGTCTGTAATTTACAACCTAGCATGGAAAACACAATGAGGGCTTGCACAAGAATGGACAAAAACAGAGCTTGGACAAGATGATGGACGTGTCCTGTTATCGAAGTTGTTTCTTTTCAGTCTTCATGAATAGTTCCCCTGATGAGAATGGACCTCACACCAGGAAGAAAACATCCAAGATGAGCAACGCCGGGGTACCCAAGAGAACTCTGCTATGGACACACTCTCTGAGCACCAACATCAATGGTGATGGTGGCCATCTTCATTAAAAGATAATCTGGGGGCTGGTGTTGTGGCGTAGCGAGTGAAGCCACCATCTGCAGTGCTGGCATCCCATACAGGTGCCAGTTTGAGTCCCAGCTGTTCCACTTCCCATCCAGCTCTCTGCTATGGCCTGGGAAAGCAGTGGAGGATGGCCTGAGTCCTCGGGCCCCTGCACTCACGTGGGAGACCCAGAAGAATCTCCTCGCTCCTGGCTCCTGGCTTTGGATCAGCATAGCTCCAGCCACTGTGGCCATTTGGGGAGTGAACCAGAGGATGGAAAATCAATCTCTCACTCTAGCTCTCGCTCTCTCTCGCTCTCTCTCGCTCTCTGCCTTTGCCTTTCTGTAACTCTGCCTTTCAAATAAATAATCTTTAAAAAATGTTTTAAAAAATGAAAGACAACTTGGGGAGGAGAACCAACTCCTGCTTCAGCCACTCCCTGTACCGTCCAACATCTCCATGGAAGCTGGGGTTGGGGCATGTCAGTGGCCGGGGTGTTAGAGATAAAGAGGAAGCACAAGATGTTAGTAAGTCAAGGAGCAAAACCAACCAGAGCCTGGTTGATCAGTGCCATAGTTTGAATGTTTGTGTATCGTCCAAAGTTCGGGTTGAAACTTAATACTCAGTGTCACCCTATGAAGGGAGACACTGGGCCATGAGGGCTCGTCCTTGGGAATGGATGGGACTGGGGCCCTTCCAACACAGGCCTCTCAGGGTGTTCCATTCCGCCCTCTTCCACCCTCCTGCCTTCCACCTGTGCCTACCCAGTGGTTAAAGGCAACTGTGGGGAAGCAGAGCAATTGGGTCCTCACCAAATTCCAAACCAGCCAGATCCCTTAATCATAGACTTCTCATCACCCAGAAATGTGAGGAAAATCCATTTAAATTTAAAAAATAAATTTATATTTTTTATAAATTGCCCAATCTCCAGTCTTTTGCTACAGCTGCACAAATTGGCTGAGAGAGACAAGGTGAGCTTCTAACCTTGGAAAGATCAAGAGAGGTAAATCCTTGCCCACCAGCCACCCCACGCATTTTCACATAGTCCACAAGGACCCACAAGACCCCCAGTATTCTTAAGATGAAAATTCCCCATCAGCTTTCTTGGATAAACTATTATATGAGGACATCAATGACCAGGCTCACATGGCAGAATGAGATTATTAAACGAGCACAGGTTGATTCGTCCTGTAGTCACTGAAGTGACCACTTTTCTAGAACATACTCTTCTGTGTGAGTCGTATAATGTTTTACACATTCTTCTAACTTCCACTGCCTAAACAGCACTGGTTTATCCTCCAAGGGGTTAAACTCCACCAGATCTCAACCCACAACCTGCTAAGATACAAGAGGAAAATAAGCTTTATCTTTAAAGTGAAAAGATAAAATCCCAGAGAATGTTTCCCAAGACATCCTCACACCTCACACGTAGCTGTGGTTGAATGAAGTCACCGTTTCCATGGCTCAAAAGCAGATGCGTTCGTGCAGCTTCCTCTGCCGCCACTGGCAGTCTCCCCATGCCTTCTGCTGCTCTGAAAGGGTGAGCTTCCAGCCCCAGCGAGGGTCAGCTCCTCAGATAACGATGGTTCCACATCACAGTCGCCCAGGCGCCCCAGCGGACACCGGGGTTTACTCTCAGGGCTGGACACTCAACGGACAGCTGTCTAGTGGCACGCATCTGGAGGACGGAAAAGTCTCCCTGCCCTGGAGACCCTCCACGTGAACCATGGAGCACAGATCACTTGTTAGTAAATTTGTGATTGTTTTTATTTGACACAGGAGGCATCAAATTCACAGGGAAAAAAAAAAAGGTAAAATTGTGTGTGTGTGTGTGTATAAAAGACCTGATTCCAAATACCTATTTCCTTCTGAAGTTTGCTAATAATTCATTAGCTTCTTTCTTACTCATTTAATAAAAGTTTTCACTTCCTAATATAGAAGAAAAAAGTACTTCAACACAAATTCTACTTCCTTCTTAAACCCTGTGAGAATCGAACCCTCTTTAGAGGACAGCAGACTGTCACAGGCTCCTTCCGCTGGCTCTATCCTTTCACCGTGACCTCGGGGTGCCTGTGAGGTGACAAAGTCAGGGTCCCTGTCTGGGGCTGGATGAGGAGATACGTTCCACCTCCTGGTGGTGCTGTGCTCTCCCTCACCTCTTGCTGCATTCAAATGCCCTTTGTATTCTTGTATGACACCAACCCGAGGTCTGGAGTTGTGGGTGAGAGAGGGAGTCACAGGGCACCGTGTCCCCATCCAAGGCCTGGCTCTGCGCCAGTGACACACAGGTGGGCTTGCAGTCAACCCTGACTGCAGCCACTATTCCACGTCATAAAGAGGACCAAGGCTGCCACAGATCAAGTAAGGGACCCAGGGCCACAAGACCCCAAACGGTAGAACTGGAAACAGTCACACCTGATCCTACAGCCCCAGCTACTTCCCCTCCCCTGGCTGTCTCCCTCAGCCACAGGCCTCTGTTAGCAGCATCAGTCTTTGCCTTATCAACTCTGAGCCACTTGACCCATTCAACATTCACGTCTTAGAATATCTGGACTGGGGCCAGTGCTGTGGCATAGTGGGTAAAGCCCCTTCCTGCAGTGCCAGCATCCCAGATGGGCATCGGTTTGAGCCCCGGCTGTTCCACTTCCAATCCAGCTCTCTGCTATGGCCTGAGAAAGCAGTAGAAGATGGCACAAGTCCTTGGGCCCCTGCACCCATGTGGGAAACCCAGAAGAAACTCCTGGCTCCTGGCTTTGAATTGGCTCAGCTCCAGCCAATTGGGGAGTGAACCAGCACATGGAAGACCTCTCTTTCTCTCTCTTTCTCTCTCTCTCTCTGCCTCTCCTTCTCTCTGTGTGTAATTGACTTTCAAATAAATAAATAAATTTTTTTAAAAAAATCTGGACTTCATATAATTGTATGTGCTCTAATAATTGTATTGTATTGTGCTCTAATAAGGGCTAAGCACATAAAATTAGGCTTTCTTGTTATCTGCATAGTCATGACAGTTTCAGTATTCATACTAGGGTGTTCACTATTTAGGAATCATTGCACAAACAGCTTAACCTGATAGGAAAAGCCCAACACAGATGACACAGAGGTTCTTTTCTTAGGACAGGCAGCGAACACACACCGCAGATCCCCTGATGGCAAGCTTCATTGTTTCAACGGGAAATATTCTAACTCGCATCTCATAGATGCTCACGGCATTCCTGTGTGCAGGGTGGACCACTGGCAAATTCATGCATTTTAGCACTGCTAATTTCCCTGCTAATTTGATTTAACGCATTTCAGCTCAGGGACAGAGGCACCCTGGCTTCACAGGTAGAAAACGTGGGACCCCTGACATCATCCAACTTGACCACAGCGACACAATGGGATGTGAGGCCCAAGGTTCCACCAAGAGATGCGTAAACCAGCCCCAGACAACCGTGTTCCCTTAGTCTTTTCTTTAAATCGGATTATTAATTTGCAGTATCCTGCAGTCACAAATAAACTGTTTTATGCTGAAGTCGCCAATTAAGTCTGATTGTTTTATTGGTGCCAGGGAGATAAAGGCTCTCGTGTTCCCCATCTGTCAGGAGCCCTTGGTTAAAAATCGCTTGGTGGAGACATCGCCCTCCAACACGGAGATAAAAGGGAGATTTAAAACGCATGATGTGAATCTGTCCCGGAGGCTAATCGCGTGCAGGGGGAGGGGAAGCCGGTTTGTGGCGTTATCGGCCGTGTATTAGCCCTCTCATCTATTTATCGTCAGGGCTATCATTAGGAAGATTAAAAACCAGTGTCTACAAATAGTCCTGAAATTTTGGTCTTTCATCAGTGACTTATTATTATTATTACTCCAGACCTCCTTTTCCCCAGCAAAGACAACGATTTCTTAGTCTGCATCAGGATGCAATCCATAGAGAATTCATCAGGGCTAGGAAATATTAAATGCTATTTCCAACCACTGCATCCTATTGTCAGGGCCATCTTTGGTAATAATGGCCTTAATTTATAGAAATATAAATAATACAACAGTGACACTGGGAATCTATGATCATATAAATCTGTCACAGATCAGTACAAATGAACATAGTTAAATGAATCTGAACTATAAATAAATCCATGCTCATGATGGAAAAAAGTTTACCAAGAAAGGGGGGAGAGGGCAAGGACCACAGATGCAGTAAAATTGGAAGCGTCCTTAGTCAACAGAGGGCTTTCACCCTGAAATATGAGCTGGTTTTGTGTTTTTTTGAATCTTAGGATCTATTGAATTCGTTTTTACAAAAGGAAACAGATGCAATGCATCTTACAGTCTCGGGCAATCCCTGTGCATACTCCTGTATGCACCCTTTGGTAACTTAAGGAGCAATAACACCTTACATTCTATTATTCCATGCTCATTAGAATAACTAGATTTATGATCTTATAAACAACCGAGCACTGTAGTGTTGTAGGTTCAGATGAGTAATGCTACTTTTTTTCTTCTAAAAAATACATACATTTGCTATTTGAAATTAATGAAATCTGTTTCCAGGGACATTCTCCTTAGATAAGAAACATCATCTGCCCACAGCAGCTGAACAAAGACATCTTAGTAATTCTTTTCTCTTTCTTAGATTTCAGTTTATTGATTACTCCTGGAAAAGGCTTAAATTGCTTTATACAATGGAAGGGGACACACACACACACGCACACACGGTTGTACTGCAGAGGATAAGCTGGGCTGATGTCTCCAAATGCTCACATCATGGCTCACACCAGGCCATGGCTTATTAGAAACAACTGCAATCTAAACAAATGGGCTCAAAAATTGTGTACAAAGATTGTTGTTGTTCTATAGGACTTGGGCATTTTCTTCTCATTATGGAATATGCACGCATAAAATGAGCTGGGAAAGAAAAGCAGACCATTGTGTTAAATGTTGCCTTTCAGATTTCTGGTGAGTTTTTTTATTTGATGTGAGCATAGAAGTGTTGGTTAAGCCACTGCCTGTGGCACCCATGTGGATGCCGGTTCAAGTCCTGCTGCTCCACTTCTGATCTAGCTCCCTAATGATGGCCTGGGAAAGCAGTGGAATATGGCCCAACTACTTGGAGCTACTGCACTCAAGTGGGAGACCCGGAAGAAGCTTCCACCTCCTGGCTCTGGGAAGTAAACCAACAGGTGGAAGATATTTCTCTGTCTCTCCCTCTCTCTCTCTGCAACTCTGCCTTGCAAATAAATAAATAAAATGTTTAAAAATATGTATTTATTAGAAAGGCAAAGCTACAGAGAGGCAGATGCAGAAAGAGAGAGGAAGAGAGAGAGAGAGAGACAGAGAGACAGAGAGAGAGAGAAGTCTTCCATCCGATGGTTCACTCCCCAAATAGTCACAAATGCCAGAGCTGAGCCAACAGGAAGCCAGGAGCCAGGAGCCAGGAGCCTCCTCTGGGTCTTCCATGTGGTTGCAGGGGCTCAAACACCCAGGCCATATTCTATTGCTTTCTCAGGCCACAGCAGAGAGCTGGATCAGAAGTGGAATAGCCAGGCCCCAAATCGGCACCCATATAGGAAGCCGGCACTGCAGGCAGCCACTTTACCTGCTACACCACAGTGCCAGCCCCCGTAAATAAATGTTTAAAAAATAAAACATAAATAAATAAACATAAGCTTCATTTTTTTCAGTTAAGTTTTAGATGTTTATTAAATATTCAGTAGATACCGAGTTATTAAAGACTGAGAAATTCAGGGACAATATCATACATATAAATTTATATGTAGTGAATGTATTTATTTTTTATTTGTGTGCATCTCATAAATACAGCATTTGTTTTTACCAAGTGGAAGTGGCAGCCAGGGAGGTGAGAGGAACCCAGATAAGTGACAGCAGATGACTGCACAATCAATCAGGCCACTATGGAGAATTAGTTTTTCCATCAAAAATCTGACTTTAATTTTTAACCGGTATATAATTTCTTTAACTGTGTGAGGTGGGAGGGGTGTGCTGGGGACATTGCAGTCTGTTTAAAGAAATGCCAATCTGTTTGAACTTCACGTCATCTTCAGTGACTCTCAGCAGCTGCCATCGTGGGCCTTCACAGACTTGCTCACCAAGGTCTGTCTGGGCCACTCCTAGAATCTCTTTAGGAAAAGTCGACATGGGGCCGGCTCCATGGTGCAGTTGGTTAATCCTCCGCCTGTGGTGTCAGCATCCCATACGGGTGCCGGTTCATGTCCCGGCTGCTCCTCTTCCCATCCAGCTCTCTGCTATGGCCTAGGAAAGCAGTAGAAGATGACCCAAGTGCTTGGGCCCCTGCACCTGCATGGGAGACCCAGAAAAAACTCCTGGCTCCTGGCTCCTGGCTTCGGATCGGCACAGCTCCGGACATTGCAGCCAACTGGGGAGTGAAACGAAAGGAAGACCTTTCTCTCTGTTTCTCCCTCTTACTGTTTGTAACTCTACCTCTCAAATAAATAAATAAAATATTTAAAAAAAGGAAGAAAGAAAAGTTGACCATTCCTGAGACTCTCTCAGCCCCACCCACGCTATCCTGACAACCTTTCCCCTTTGCCATAAATGCCAGGCCCATCAATGAATACTTGGTCTAGCACCTGCCAGACAAAACCACAAGACCAACTTCCTTTATCCGTGCCTCAAATTACATCACAGCATGGGGGTGAAAGCTCACAAGCTCCCTTCACCTGTTGGGCACCACTACCTTTTGAACATCTAGAAGTGAGCTTTCTCATGCATGAACCCTCCCCTACCTCCTGCTCTTCTTAGCTTCTCCCTAATGGCCCTGGAGACCACCCATTCCTGCCCTCCTCAATTTCCTTCTCTTTGTCGGTCCAACAAGAAGAACCAGGGGATGCTCCCCTGACACATCACCTCTGTCGCAGACTTGGGAACTGTGGCATGGTTTTGTTAAGTCAGCAGAGATGGGAGTTGTGGCACAGCAGTTAAGATGCTTGGGATGCCTACATCCCATACTGGGGTCCCTGGGGTCATGTTCCAGTTTTAGTTCTGATTCCAGTTTCTGGCTAACGCACACACTGGGAGGCAGTAGGTGACGGCTCAAGTAGTTGAGTCCCTGCCACCCGTGTGGGAGACGGAGTGAATTCCAGGCTCCTCACTTTGGTTTGCTCCAGCCCTGGCTGTTGGTGGTATCTGGGGAGTGAATCAGCATATGCAAGATCTCTGTCTCTTTGTTTCCCCTCCCCTCTCACTTTGAAATAAGAAGGAAAGAAGGAAAGAAGGAAAGAAGGAAGGAAGGAAGGAAGGAAGGAAGGAAGGAAGGAGAGAAGGAGAGGAAGAGAGGAAGGGAGGAAGGAAGCCAGCCAGCAAGACCTCTGACACAGGCTCTTGGGTGTGGGCAGACACAGGGGTGAGCAGGTGTAGTTTGCCCTGGCACAGGCTGCTTTCTTTTTAGTTCCTATGTAGGTTGTATACAATAAGTGCAGAAATACCAGCCCAGTTTGGTCCTGAAAACTCTCAGGAATGACCATAAATATAACAAATGATAATGTAAGGTGGAGCCGTTATATTTACACAGAAATGTCATGGAGAAGGCACTCTTCAAAGCAGATTCTACCTCACCCGAAGGCAGAACGCTCTGTTAGAAACAGCACGGCAACATGCTTAGCAGTGGATGCTCACTATTTGCTTAGAAATTTTTGTACTGAACAAATGTAAAGGAAATAGAATCTCCTGCACTGCCCAGGCCAGTGTGCCCTGCTCCTGCCAGAGTGTGGTCTCAAGGCACGAGTTCATCACGAGGAATAAGCTGGATCCCCCACCTGCCTCTGGTTGCACTCGGATCACACTCAGATTGCGTGCTAGCGGGGCACCATGCATTTAGACAATTTGTAAGCTCATGATCTAGTAAGCTACCCTTAATTGGGCTCTTTGCTGTCTTTAAAAACTCTAGATTTAAAAAAATGTCGTAGGTGAGTCCAGGTGATATTTGAGAACAATATTCTGATGCTCATCACAAGAGAAAGGAGAGAATGAGATGCTGGTGATCCCTTTCCAAGATGTCCAGAAGCTTCCTTAATGCATGTAATCATTTGGTATAGTCAGCATGGTAAACAGGATACACAGGTTACTGACACACAAGGGTAAGTGACATTGACACACAAGGGTAAGGGACATTGACACACTGTGTGTTATTCTACATTCTTTTTTATTTTTTTTATTTTTTTTTTTATTTTTGACAGGCAGAGTGGACAGTGAGAGAGAGACAGAGAGAAAGGTCTTCCTTTTGCCGTTGGTTCACCCTCCAATGGCCGCCGCAGTAGTGCACTGTGGCCAGCGCACCGCGCTGATCCGATGGCAGGAGCCAGGTGCTTATCCTGGTCTCCCCTGGGGTGCAGAGCCCAAACACTTGGGCCATCCTCCACTGCACTCCCTGGCCACAGCAGAGAGCTGGCCTGGAAGAGGGGCAACCGGAACAGGATCGGTGCCCCGACCGGGACTAGAACCCGGTGTGCCGGCACTGCAAGGCGGAGGATTAGCCTGTTGAGCCACGGCGCCGGCCATATTCTACATTCTTTTAGGACCAAGTTCCTGACACAATCCAAGGCAGCTGAAGCAGAAAGGGGCACTTATTCACCCACATTAGTGAGAAGTTTAAGGTTGGTGCTGACGTCATAGAGCCCAGGGGCTGAAGTGAGACCATCAGAATTCCCTGTTTATCTCTCGGCCTTGGACGGGTGTTGTCTTCTCCTGTTAGCAGTGCAAGGGACAGAGACACAGCACCTCAGAGCTGTCCTGCTTTTCACCATGTTGCCTGTGACTGGAGAATAAAGTCGGACTCCCGGTCTGCTTGTGACACTCACGAGTTTGTCCCCTGAGGCTTGCACCTGGCCCTGCCTGGCCAGGAGGGCAAAATGCAAGGGCGAGGCCAATCCTGGAGCGCCAGGGAGGGAAGCACTGCCGTTGTTCAAAGGAGGGAAGGGCTGTTTGCAGAAACAGAAGGGGAGGCTGGCGGTGTCCTCCCTCCCAGCTCCTGAACACAGGGTGCTGTCAGCACACGCCCGGCCGGCCGCTGGGAGCAGAAGCGTCTCCTCACTCACTGCCAACAGCGTGCAGCAGTGCCCACCCTGCCGGAGAAGGGGGGAGGGGGAGGCCCTTCCTCGGGAGCATGGCTCCCAGTGCAGGCGCCTGCAGTGGCTCGGCTGGGTGGACCCAGCAGGGACTCAGACAGTTTGGCCTTAAAAGAATCAGTGCAGGTAAAATGGCTTCGATTATTTCCCTTTGGGATGGGTAAATACAACCTCAGACGTGGTGCCAGAGGCTTCACAGACCATGTTGTTAATCAGTTAACAGGGCTGTGCAAATGGTCAACCCTTCCAACCGCCACCATGCGTGACACACGCTATAAAATGAGAAGAGAGGCCCATAAACCTCAGATTTTTATGCTCTAGTCTGTTAACACGCATATCCCTGTGAGTGTGAGTCAGAGAAAGACATTCTAGACCCACAGACACCTCTGTTTTCCTTCACTATGGGAGCCCACAGTCATCAGACCAGCCCGGTGTGGCATTGACATGCAAATGAGGCCACCATGTCCCTGATCTCCACCTCAATACCTGACTGCCTGTAATTTATGTACACGGAGGAGTTGAGAACAGGCACGACTCTTATCACTCCGGAACACATGTTAAAAATGTACTCCCTGAAATGCTCACATACAGCTTAGGAACACAGGCTACTGTACTTTCCAAGTTGATTCACGGGCAAACTCTACTTTAAAGCTTTTTATCTTCTTTTAAAGGGAGTCACTGCCTTGGAGACACTGCTGGAGTTGGAGCCTCCCATTTCTGCCGTAGCGGGCCAGGCGGCGTATCCAGGAAGGTGACAGGCACGTGTGGCGGCATGGCATGCCAGCGGGGCCCTTTCTCAAGCCATCAAACCCATGCCCTCTCGGATCTCCTTCTCAGACTGCTGAGGCCTGGGATTGTCACACAGAGCTCATACTTAGACCCGGGGTGGCGGCAGATCCAGTTCTGTAAGCAGTGCCTGTCTCTGAGGCCTCACCCACATTCGTCCAGGGTGGTAGGTAGGGCACCAGCTCCGCTAAGTAACTTCAGGGGAAGGAACCTCCCCACGGAGGGCCCTTTCCTTCCCTGTTGGAGTGGAATCTGGAAGGCAGCCACAGGCAGCCTCAGACTCCCCCTGAGGGACCCTGGGTAGAGTCAGCTTCCCCCTGAGTGGGTTTCAAACACCTGCTAAAACTGAGCAGGCTAGGGGCTGTGCTGTGGTGCAGAGGGCGAAAGCACTGGCCTGCAGCACTGGCATCCCCCTATGGGCGCGGGTTTAAGTGCTGGCTGCTCCACTTCGATCCAGCTCTCTGCTGTGGCCTGGGAAAGCAGTAGAAGGTGGCCCAAGTGCTTGGGTCCCTGCACCTGCGTGTTTCCCAGCTCCTGGCTTCAGATCAGCTCAGCTCTGGCCGTTGCAGTCATTTGGGGAGAGAACCAGTAGATAGAAGACCTCTCTTTCTCTCTCTCTCTCTCTCTGGCTCTACCTCTCTCTGTAACTGTTTTTCAAATAAATAAAATAAATCTTAAAAAAAAACTGAGCAGGCTCAGAGAGAACCCATGTCTATGACATAATTTTTAAAAGCCACATATAAACAAGGAGATACAAAAATTGTACCAGGGTGCTTCAAAAATTGTATGGACAAATGGAATTAAAAGATAAGTATATTTTGGTGCAAAAAATCAAAATTCATGAATGATTGTTTCATACATGCATTTTCATGAACCTTCTTAAATTGTCTACATGGATTTCAAAAAAGTTTGCCAGTCACCTCCACTCCCATATGAGCACTCTTGTCCCAGCTGCTCTGCTTCCAGCCCCATTCCCTGCCAACACGCCTGGGAAAGCAGCAGAGGACAATCCAACTACTTGGGCCCTTGCCACCCACATGGGAGACCCAGATGATGTTCTGGGCTCCTGACTTTAGCTTGGCCCAGCCTGGTCATTGCAGCCATTTGGGGAGTGAACCAGCAGATGGAAGATCTCTCTCCCTTCTGCAACTCTATCTTCCAAATAAATAATTTTTAATGTGTATCAAAATAAGCTCCATTTCTTCACGAACTCTTTGAAGCGCCCCGGTGTTAGTGGAAGACAGGCCTGACTCGCGGATTCTAGTAAAGCCGGCAGTGATCTACCCTGCTCGATGACTTGCTTTTGAAGTCTTTGATGATGCTGTTCCCAACACCATTCCTCACACGCGTTACTGTCCTTTTAGATGACTCAAATATCGCCACAAGAGGAGGGCCAAGCCACTGTGATGAAAACACAGCTCTGACACGAAGTCTAGAGGCCTGGACTCTTGTTCAGCTGGCTGCCAGTGGATGATCCCAGAGGAACCCACTGACCTGCTCTCAACATATGTAGCTGCGTGATTAGCTATACACATTGTAGCTATACACATTGTAGCTATACACATTGTAGCTATATATAGTGTAGCTATTGAACAATCACATAGAATGCTAACATCATTGTTTTCATTGAGGAAAAACCAAAATGGCAGCTACATTATTGACAGGGTTCCGGCCTATCATCTCTAACCTTAACTCCCCGAACTTTTGACTGTCCGTTTGTGATGATAAAACCAACAAAGCAAAACACTAGACATGCTGCGGCTCAAGACTGCAGGCCATGGTTGCTGCAGACCATAGCTGGAAATCTGTTTCCAGCAAGTTCCGGCAAATGCTGAGCCTCCTGTGAGTCATTGACATGGTGCACCTGTAAATCTGACCCCAACGTAAAGTCATTCGGGGTCACCCTTGGGTATTCTAATTTATCTCACCTTCTTTTTTTTTTAAGGTTTATTTATTTATTTGAAAGTCAGAATTACACAGAGAGAGAAGGAGAGGCAAAGAGAGAGAGAGGTCTTCCATCCACTGGCTCACTCCCTAGTTGGCCGCAACAGCCGGAGCTGCGCTGATCCAAATCCAGGAGCCAGGAGCTCCTTCTAGGCCTCCCAAGCAGGTACAAGCCACAGCAGAGAGCTGGATCAGAAGTGGAGCAGCCAGGACTTGAACCGGCGCCCATATGGGATGCTGGTACTGCAGGCGGCAGCTTTACCCGCTACACCACAGCGCCAGCCTCTATCTGCTTTGTTGAAAGAGCTCTCTCTGAAACCAAAACCTTGTTAAAGTTTCAAACTAAACTTAGGAATTCATCTTCATGGGTCAAAATGTACTAGCACATTAGTATTGCACTCAACACCAGAGCCGCAGGCGGTGTAGACAGGTGCTGTCTCCACAGCACCACTCACCTGCCCCACGATCCCCGTCAGGCAGAAGGAAGACAGCAGGACTGTGGAATGTTCCCTGGGCCCTTCACCCTCAGAGCAGTTTCTGGAGCGTCTGAGAGACTGGGCCCTCCCAAAGCCAACTTGCCTGTGTCTAAAACACACAGGACACAGCTCCCCTGCTCAGAGCCCTGGAAATCACACTGGTCCCCACAGGTTGTCCTGCTTTCCTGGGGGCAGGCTGGAATCACACAGGAGACTGGTGGGGAAGCTCTGTGTCGGGCGTCTCCTCCACCAGGAAGCACACCAGGTGTGCTTCTCACACCCAGCAGAGCCTGCAGTGCCCTGGCCCGGGACACAGGTCAGTGTCCTGGTAGCTGCCTGGGATGCTTGGGACAGGATTAGAAGAAGGAAGTGAACCCAGCACTGACAGCCATTTCCTGCAGCCTACAAGTTAGAAACCCCGTGAGGGATGCTGTCTTAGGTTCCCACAGCTAAGCATGGAAATGTAAAGGGACAGAGAGAGGTGCCTGAGCTGTCCCCACGAGGCCTCGATCCTCTGCCCCCAGCAGCCCCTCTGTTCTCTGCCAGTGGACCTGACCGCTACTCCGAGGAGGGGGCTGCTTGGCTGCACAGGCGGAGGCCCCGGAGGCCACTACGTGCAGCGCCCGCCCCTCAGGGCTCCCCTGAGACGCACCGTCCATCCTGTGGCACCTGCCACATGGCACTTCTGGCCCCCAGTACAGACACAAACCTCTCTTTTACAGGGACCCTGAGGCCAAGGAAGCCGATGCCTTCCCAAACGCCAGTGGGAATCAACACAGAGCCCATGCTCCGAGTCCACGTCACCACAGCCAGGCTGAGCCCGCAGGGGGTCAAGGACACGGGAGCCAGGCTCTTCTGCTGCTTCCCTGCAAGGCATCCCATGGTCGCCTTCCTTCTGCTACTGATGAAGGGGTCAGGGGCTGCACTGCGGCCTGGTGGGTGAGGCAGGGGCACTGCAGGGGGGTTAGCGGCGTCCGGCCTCAACCAGGATGCCAGCAGCCTCCCAGATGGGACAGCTGGAGGTGTTTTCCAAGGGCTGGGTTGCAGTGCAGCAGGTTAGCTGCCGCTAGGGACGACCGCACGTCATACGGAGGGCCCGGGATGGAGTCCCGCCTCCACTTCGCAGCCAGCTTCCTGCTAATGTGCCCCTGGGAGGCAGCAGGTGACGGCTCAGGTGCTGGGATCCCTGACACCCACGTGGGAGACCTGGGTGTTACTGCCTCCTGGCTTTGGCGTGGCTATTTCAAGCATTCGGGGAGTGGAAAAGTGGGTCGAATTTCTCTCTCCTCCCTCTCTCTCTCATTGCTCTGCCTTTCAAATACATAAATAGTTTTCTCTAAAAATGTCTTCAGACTGTACCTATTGCCACAAAGCAAAAATCCCCCAGACTGAGAACCATTGCACTTGGCCTTGAAGCAAATAAAAAGCAAATTCCCTGCAAGGAGCATTTGGCTTAGAAAAGAGGATTCTGATAGAAAGGACAGTGCACATGTGCAGTGCAGGGGTGTGTGTGTGTGTGCTGTGCACACGTGAGGTTGGGGGCCTGTGCTGCGTGGTGTGTGTGTGTGTGCTGTGCACACGTGAGGTTGGGGACATGTGTGGTGTGTGTGTGTGTGTGCTGTGCACACGTGAGGTTGGGGGCCTGTGTTGTGTGGTGTGTGTGTGTGTTGTGCACACGTGAGGTTGAGGACATGCACTGCTGGTTTGTGTGTGTGTGTGTGCTGTGCACACGTGAGGTTGGGGGCATGTGCAGTGCAGGGGTGTGTGTGTGTGTGCTGTGCACACGTGAGGTTGGGGGCCTGTGCTGCATGGTGTGTGTGTGTGTGTGCTATGCTGTGCACATGTGAGGTTGGGGGCATGTGCTGTGTGGTGTGTGTGTGTGCTTTGCACACGTGAGGTTGGGGGCCTGTACTGCATAGTGTGTGTGTGTGCTGTGCACACATGAGGTTGGGGACATGTACTGTGTGGTGTGTGTGTATGTGTGTGCTGTGCACACGTGAGGTTGGGTGCATGTGCTGAGTGGTGTGTGTGTGTGTGTGCTGTGCACACGTGAGGTTGGGGGCATGTGCTGTGTGGTGTGTGTGGGTGTGTGTGCTGTGCACACGTGAGGTTGAGGTCATGCACTGCTGGTTTGTGTGTGTGTGTGTTCTGTGCACACGTGAGGTTGGGGACATGTGTGGTGTGTGTGTGTATGTTGTGCACACATGAGGTTGGGGGCCTTGCTGCGTGGTGTGTGTGTGTGTGCACACGTGAGTTTGGGGGCCTTGCTGTGTGGTGTGTGTGTGTGTGTGCTGTGCACACGTGAGGTTGGTGACATGTGTGGTGTGTGTGTGTGTGCTGTGCACACGTGAGGTTGGGAGCATGTGCTGAGTGGTGTGTGTGTGTGTGCTGTGCACACGTGAGGTTGGGGGCCTGTGCTGTGTGGTGTGTGTGTGTGTGTGCACACATGAGGTTGGGGGCCTGTGCTGTGTGGTGTGTGTGTGTGTGCTGTGCACACGTGAGGTTGGGGGCATGTACTGTGTGGTTTGTGTGTGTGTGTGTGCTGTGCACACGTGAGGTTGGGGGCCTGTGCTGTGTGGTGTGTGTGTGTGTGTGCACACGTGAGGTTGGGGGCCTGTGCTGTGTGGTGTGTGTGGGTGTGTGTGCTGTGCACACGTGAGGTTGAGGTCATGCACTGCTGGTTTGTGTGTGTGTGTGTGTTCTGTGCACACGTGAGGTTGGGGACATGTGTGGTGTGTGTGTGTATGTTGTGCACACATGAGGTTGGGGGCCTGTGCTGCGTGGTGTGTGTGTGTGTGTGCTGTGCACACGTGAGGTTGGGGGCCTGTGCTGTGTGGTGTGTGTGTGTGTGTGCACACGTGAGTTTGGTGACATGTGTGGTGTGTGTGTGTGTGCTGTGCACACGTGAGGTTGGGTGCATGTGCTGAGTGGTGTGTGTGTGTGTGTGTGCTGTGCACACGTGAGGTTGGGTGCATGTGCTGTGTGGTGTGTGTGTGTGTGTGCACACATGAGGTTGGGGGCCTGTGCTGTGTGGTGTGTGTGTGTGTGCTGTGCACACGTGACGTTGGGGACATGTGTGGTGTGTGTGTGTGTGTGTGCTGTGCACACGTGAGGTTGGGGGCATGTACTGTGTGGTTTGTGTGTGTGTGTGTGCTGTGCACACGTGAGGTTGGGTGCATGTGCTGAGTGGTGTGTGTGTGTGTGTGCTGTGCACACGTGAGGTTGGGGGCCTGTGCTGTGTGGTGTGTGTGGGTGTGTGTGCTGTGCACACGTGAGGTTGAGGTCATGCACTGCTGGTTTGTGTGTGTGTGTGTGTTCTGTGCACACGTGAGGTTGGGGACATGTGTGGTGTGTGTGTGTATGTTGTGCACACATGAGGTTGGGGGCCTGTGCTGCGTGGTGTGTATGTGTGTGTGCTGTGCACACATGAGGTTGGGGCCTGTGCTGTGTGGTGTGTGTGTGTGTGCACACGTGAGTTTGGGGGCCTGTGCTGTGTGGTGTGTGTGTGTGTGTGTGCTGTGCACACGTGAGGTTGGGGACATGTGTGGTGTGTGTGTGTGTGCTGTGCACACGTGAGGTTGGGGGCATGTGCTGTGTGGTGTGTGTGTGTGTGCTGTGCACACGTGAGGTTGGGGGCCTGTGTTGTGTGGTGTGTGTGTGTGTTGTGCACACGTGAGGTTGAGGACATGCACTGCTGGTTTGTGTGTGTGTGTGTGAGTGCTGTGCACACGTGAGGTTGGGGGCATGTGCAGTGCAGGGGTGTGTGTGTGTGTGCTGTGCACACGTGAGGTTGGGGGCCTGTGCTGCATGGTGTGTGTGTGTGTGTGCTATGCTGTGCACATGTGAGGTTGGGGGCATGTGCTGTGTGGTGTGTGTGTGTGTGTGCTGTGCAAACGTGAGGTTGGGGGCCTGTACTGCATAGTGTGTGTGTGTGTGCTGTGCACACATGAGGTTGGGGACATGTGTGGTGTGTGTGTGTGTGTGCTGTGCACACGTGAGGTTGGGGGCATGTACTGTGTGGTGTGTGTGTGTGTGTGCTGTGCACACGTGAGGTTGGGTGCATGTGCTGAGTGGTGTGTGTGTGTGTGCTGTGCACACGTGAGGTTGGGGGCATGTACTGTGTGGTGTGTGTGTGTGTGTGTGTGCTGTGCACACGTGAGGTTGGGTGCATGTGCTGAGTGGTGTGTGTGTGTGTGTGCTGTGCACACGTGAGGTTGGGGGCCTGTGCTGTGTGGTGTGTGTGGGTGTGTGTGCTGTGCACACGTGAGGTTGAGGTCATGCACTGCTGGTTTGTGTGTGTGTGTGTTCTGTGCACACGTGAGGTTGGGGACATGTGTGGTGTGTGTGTGTATGTTGTGCACACATGAGGTTGGGGGCCTGTGCTGCGTGGTGTGTGTGTGTGTGTGCTGTGCACACGTGAGGTTGGGGGCCTGTGCTGTGTGGTGTGTGTGTGTGTGCTGTGCACACGTGAGGTTGGGGACATGTGTGGTGTGTGTGTGTGTGTGTGCTGTGCACACGTGAGGTTGGGTGCATGTGCTGAGTGGTGTGTGTGTGTGTGTGTGCTGTGCACACGTGAGGTTGGGGGCCTGTGCTGTGTGGTGTGTGTGGGTGTGTGTGCTGTGCACACGTGAGGTTGAGGTCATGCACTGCTGGTTTGTGTGTGTGTGTGTGTTCTGTGCACACGTGAGGTTGGGGACATGTGTGGTGTGTGTGTGTATGTTGTGCACACATGAGGTTGGGGGCCTGTGCTGCGTGGTGTGTATGTGTGTGTGCTGTGCACACATGAGGTTGGGGGCCTGTGCTGTGTGGTGTGTGTGTGTGTGTGCACACGTGAGTTTGGGGGCCTTGCTGTGTGGTGTGTGTGTGTGTGTGTGCTGTGTACACGTGAGGTTGGGGACATGTGTGGTGTGTGTGTGTGTGCTGTGCACACGTGAGGTTGGGGGCATGTGCTGTGTGGTGTGTGTGTGTGTGCTGTGCACACGTGAGGTTGGGGGCCTGTGCTGTGTGGTGTGCGTGTGTGTGTGTGCACACGTGATTTTCGGGGCCTGTGCTGTGTGGTGTGTGTGTGTGTGTGTGCTGTGCACACGTGAGGTTGGGGGCCTGTGCTGTGTGGTGTGTGTGTGTGTTGTGCACACATGAAGTTGGGTGCATGTGCTGAGTGGTGTGTGTGTGTGTGTGCTGTGCACACGTGAGGTTGGGGGCATGTGCTGTGTGGTGTGTGTGTGTGTGTGTGCTGTGCACACATGAGGTTGGGGGCCTGTGCTGTGTGGTGTGTGTGTGTGTGTGCTGTGCACACGTGAGGTTGGGGACATGTGTGTGTGTGTGTGTGTGCTGTGCACACGTGAGGTTGGGGGCATGTGCTGTGTGGTGTGTGTGGGTGTGTGTGCTGTGCACACGTGAGGTTGGGGACATGTGTGGTGTGTGTGTGTGTGTGTGCTGTGCACACGTGAGTTTGGGGGCCTGTGCTGTGTGGTGTGTGTGGGTGTGTGTGCTGTGCACACGTGAGGTTGGGGGCATGTACTGCTGGTGTGTGTGTGTGTGTGTTGTGCACACGTGAGGTTGGGGACATGTACTGCTGGTGTGTATGGGTGTGTGTGCTGTGCACACGTGAGGTTGGGGGCATGTGCTGTGTGGTGTGTGTGTGCTGTGCACACGTGAGGTTGGGGGCATGTACTGCTGGTGGGTGTGTGTGTGTGCTGTGCACACGTGAGGTTGGGGGTATGTGCTGCGTGGTGTGTGTGTGTGTGTGCTGTGCACACGTGAGGTTGGGGGCCTGTGCTGCGTGGTGTGTGTGTGTGTGTTGTGCATATGTGAGGTTGGGGGCATGTGCTGAGTGGTGTGTGTGTGTGTGTGTGTGTGTGCTGTGCACATGTGAGGTTGGGGGCATGTACTGCTGGTGTGTGTGTGTATGTTGTGCACACGTGAGGTTGGGGGCATGTGCTGCGTGGTGTATGTGTGTGTGTGCTGTGCACACATGAGGTTGGGGACATGTACTGCTGGTGTGTGTGTGTATGTTGTGCACATGTGAGGTTGGGGGCCTGTGCTGCGTGGTGTGTGTGTGTGTGTGCTATGCTGTGCACACGTGAGGTTGGGGACATGTGTGGTGTGTGTGTGTGTCCTGTGCACATGTGAGGTTGGGGACATGTACTGCGTGGTGTGTGCTGTGTTTATGTGTGACATGTCTGTGGGTGTGTGTTGCATGCATTTACGTGTGTTGACATGTGTGGCGTGCACGGCACACGTGTGTCAGGCGAGTGTTGTATGGGGTGTGTGTGTGAGGTAAGGCGTGTGTGTTGTCTGTGACGACAAATGATCAGAAGTGGGCACATGCTGCTGCCTAGGGACCCCTAGGGGCGAGGAAATGGGAGAGGCGCCCCCCCATCAGCCCGGCTCAGCCTGGCAGCCCCCAGAGCTGAGGTGGTGGAGGAGGGAACCGGGGCCCGTGCCTGGGGACAGCAAGGCATCAGCCCCAGTGCAGCTCCAGGTGCAGGGAGGGCTGTGGATCCTCACTGTCCTGTCTGCACACACACCCGTCCCAGTGTGTGGGACCAGTACGTGGCTTCCTCTTCGGATACACTTTTCCTTCCTGACAACCATGCTGTTTCTGACATCAAGATCACCCACATTTGCATTGCCGGAGCCCCCAGCACCCACAGCACGGGCTGGGCTTGAGCCCCACTGAGGGGAGAGGGGGTTTCTCCACCTTCTCACCAAACCCCAGCGCCCTTTTGTGGACACAGAGGTGGCCGGGCAGCAGCAAGGCCACCCGTGACCACAGCAGTGGCTGCTCTCTGGCAGTGGTGGGGGTGCACAGGTGCCACGCCCGCGGTGGGCAGCAGTGTCTCAGTCATCCAAGTCCCTGCTCCTGCAGCCGGGCCAGGGCGTCCTCACAGCAAGGAACCCCCGGGCATCAGCCCTGCCCCGCCCGCCCAGGCATTTCTCCCCGGCAGGCGCAGGCCCACCCTGGGCAGTCACCGCCCGCGGGACCCCTAGAGGAACCTTCCCGCGGCCGGAAGCTCGCATGGGCCCGAGCAGACGCGAGTCCCAGAGCCAATTAACGAAAGGAAATTCGCTGAGGAGCGCCAGCTGCCAGTTTCAACCAGGCGCAGAGCCCTGCCCCTTCCTTCCCAGGGAGAGGGGCACCTCCAGGATGGGGGCGCGGCCGCGCACTCCCGGAGCCGCACCCCCAGCCCGCGGGTCGCAGACGCCCGCAGTGCAGAGGCCCTGGCCAGGAAGACCCCACCCCCACCCCCACCCCCGCCTGCTGGCAGCCCCTCGCAGCTGTGACCTCTCTAAACTGTCAGGCTCAGATTAACTGATACTTCATCAATTTCGCCTGCGCTGCATTTGCAACCCGGTCTCAGGAGGGCCAGGCCGAGCGGGCCGGGCCAGATTGCCCGCGCGCCCCGGCGCCCCCGCCGGCCTGGGGTCTCCCAGGACCCCTTGTAAATTTTTCATGAGGACATCTGCCCAGGCCGCCCTCCTCCGTCTCCCTCTCGCCGGTCAGGCCTCCTGACAAGCCGTGAAAAACGAGAATGGGCCTCAGCCCCCATTAGCTGGGCCCTGACTGATGGGGGTGCGAGTGTGGCCACTTCAGGGTCCGGGCAGGGCCGGCCGGATGGGGACTGGCAACAAAGACGCGGCTCAGGGGCTGGGCAGGGGGCCGGGGCCGTGGCCACAGCCACGCGGAGGGCGTGGCTGGGGGGGGCGCAAGGAGGGCGTGGCTGGGGGGCACAAGGAGGGCGTGGCTGGGGGGCGCAAGGAGGGCGGGGATGAGGAGGCCTCGCGGAGGGCGTGGCTGAGGCTGCCCCCCCCCCCCCCCCCCCGAGCTCCGCCGCCCAGCGTCCCGCACCTGGAGAGCGGCCCCGGCCCCCTCCCCCCACCCCAGCCGGGAAGGGCTGCAGCCGGGGCCTGGAGGCAGAGCAGGGCTTCTTTATCCCTGACATAGCTTCCTGCGGCCACACCAGCCGCCCCGCGGGCCGCTCGTTTGCGGGGCCAGCTGCCCCTTCCCGCTCCCGCGACTCCCCGCGCACACGCCCTCTCCCTGCCCCCTTTGAAGCGACACGTGCTCCCCGCGGGACCCCCGCCCGCCCGCCCGGGGGCGCTCCGGGCTGGGGCAGTGCTGGCCCCGGCCTCCCGGATCTCGCGGCCGCCTCCGGTGGGGGCGGGAGCCGGGACTCCGCCGGAGGAAATGCACCCTGGAAATCCCATCTTTGTGCTCCCCTGGGCCGGGCCTTGGCGACGGCCCCGGCCGCCCTCCGTGGAGCCACAGTGCCACCCAGTGGTAGCCCCTGCAATGCCGTCCACTCCCCTGCGCGGGTCCTGGGGCGCCCGCGAGATGTCAATCGCCAGGGTGTAAGAACTGGGGGCCCGGAATCTCATCTTTAACTTCGTCCGCGTGGAGGGCGGCCTGCAGCCCTCGCACGGCCACTAGGAACGCCCGAGCGTGCGCGTAGCAGGCGCTGCACGCAGAGCCGAGGGATGGCTGTTGCCTGGCCCCTCCCCAGCTTCGTTAATAATTACATCTTCCAGGGACAAACATTCATTTGGCTGCTTGATTGTTTCATTAATCTGAGGAAGCCCGCTGCAAGCCAACGCAAACATCTAACCAGCTGCCAGTCCGCTTGGAGGGCGCTTGCTCCACCCCAGTGCAGCACGAGGTGGCAGGACTACCACCAGATCCGTCCACGGGCACGGGCAAGTCACTTTGCCGGCTGTTTCTGGTTCCTTGTCTGTGCAATGCGTTGCCCTATGCGGCAGAATGTGCTGAGAAAGTGACTCTACGTGGTGAAGAACCTGTCCACAGGAGTTACTGTCCCGGCTCTGCTTGGTGAGCCTTTCCCCGGATTCCTCAGCGTGTCTCGCTTCACAGACCCAGAGGTGCATCTCAGACCCTGCAGTGCCCAGAGAGCCGTTCCCAACACGCCCGTGCGCACAGACGCTGGTGACTTCCCTACCCGTCACCGTCTGAGCTGCGTCTCCACGTACTGGGGTATTTCCCTCGCTGGGTGCCATCTCATTTCCTTGGCCGTATTCTGCACGGTTCAACAATCCTTGCTAGCAATTGGGTGGTTCTCCAATGAGAAAACGCCTAAGGCAGAAAGTACAATGGGAGACAGCTGGGCCCAGAATCCCGCCTTCTCTCTGACTTCTTTCTACATCAACTTCTGTGGACTTCTCCTTCATGCAAAAAAATATTTATCTATTTATTATTTATAAGGCAGACCGGCAGAAGGTGAGAGAGAGAGAGAGAGAGAGAGAGAGAGAGAGAGAGAGCAAGAGAACTTCCTCCTGCTGATTCGCTCCCCAAATGCCTCAGAGCCAGGGCTGGGCTGGGACCAAACTAAAGCCAGCATCCAGGAGCTCCATGGAGGTCTCCCACGTGGGGGACAGAAACCCAGGCCCCTGGAGCATCACCCTCTGCATCTAAGGTGCATTAGCAGGAGGCTGGACGGGAGGCACATAGCAGCTGGGACCAGAGCCAGGCGCACTCGGATATGGGGTTTGGGCATCCCGAGTGGTGGCTCAATTCACTGTGCCATGGTACCCACCCCATTTCTTGTTTTTATCCATTAAAAAAAAAAAAAAGCTTAGACTAGGGGAAAAAAGGTCTTTCCCTAGTTTTCAACTACTTACCAAAACCTTATAAAAATCACACATAGGGCTTAATTCAGAAAAATTATTTAGTGTAAATTACCAAGCCATCTTTATTTTCTAAGAATCACCAGCTATGAGCAATGACCTCAAATATCTCTTGCCAGGGAATTAGATCATTTGAGTCACTGATCTACTGAGGAACTCAGGCCTTCTGCCCACAGGCATTAGCAGTGCCCAGCGTGGTCCTGCGCCACCTGCTGGGCTGTCAGAGATCCAGGGTGCACAAGGACACAAGCAGGGCCTCTGCAGAGTGACCCTTCCATCCCTGCACCACCACACCATCCCTGCACCATTGCCAGAGGCGCGTGCATGTGAGGAGCCCGGAGCAGGAGGACGGCTCCACTGGTTCACTTCTCAAACACCTACAACAACCAGGACTGAGCCAGGCTGAGGCCAGGAGCCCAGAACTCTATTAGGTCTCTCACGTTGGTGGCAGGGACCTGAATACTTGCTCCTTCACCAGCTGCCTGCCAGGCTGCGCATCAACAGGAAGCTGAATCCGGAGCAGAGCTGGGACTCACGTGGAGGCACTGTGATATGCAGTGTGGGCGCCCCAAGTGGCATCTTAACCGCCGTGCTAAATCTCCACCCCTCTGGGCAGACTTTTGCTTTGATCACCCAAAGACAGCACTGGAAAGAGGCAAGAGCTGGAAGATCAATGATTTTTAAAACATTTCCCTATATAGTGTTCATCTTTACGTAAGATGAAATCTTTTAAAATTTGTATTCATTTATCTTCATATTATTTTAAAGGCAGAGAGACAGACGGAGATCCTCCATTCTCTGATTCACTCGCACAAAGGCAAACAACAGCTGAGACTGAATGGGCTGAAGACAGGAGCTCGGAAGTCAATCTGGGGCTCCCGCGGGGGTGGCAGGGACCTAACCATCTGAGCCGTCACCCGCTGCCTCCAGGATGTGTGTTAGTGGGAAGCTGGAGTCGGAAGCAGACCTGGGACTGGAACCCAGGCACTCCTGTTTGGGATTGGGTGTCCCAAACAACTTCTTCACTGCTGTGCCACGTGCGCAGTCTTGAGGGAACAATTTGCAATTGTACTGAGAGGTAAGGTGAAAGGTATAGCACTGTCTTAACAGTCGCTGGAATCCAGAATTCCATGAAGTGTCACAATGACTGTTCTTTATAAACACAGGAAATATGTCTTGGAAGTAGATCTAATAGATGGCCAACACTTCATAATCATTTCACAGGTGTGTTTTTCAAAATTTATTTATGTATTTGAAAGTCAGAGTGACAAGGGAGAGAGAGAGCGAGAGAGAGGTCTTCCATCTACTGGTTCACATCCCAGATGGTCACAACACCCAGGTCTGGACCAGGTCAAAGCCAGGAGCTCCATTCAAGTCCCCCACATGGGTGCAGGAGGCCAAGCACTTGAGCATCGTCTGTTGCTTTGCCAGGCACATTACAGAGATACAAACAGCTGGATCAGAAGTGCAGCAGCCAGGACTGGACTGGGTACTCACGTGGATGCCAGCATCCCAGGTGGTAGCTTAATTTGTTGCACCATCAAGTCAGCCCTGGATTTTTAAAACCTGAGTTAATTACTGATAAGGTCACGTTCTTTCACTTTCTTTTTGTGTTCACAGTGCCCCTGTGACAAATAGGGCATGCAACCTTAGGTCTGGTGATTGTCCAAAATGGTGTCGTTGTTGTTGTTTTCTGATCATGCATCTATTTGGTAAAACAATTTAAGAACATAAAAAAATCATATTTATGTTTGCATCAATTATACACATCTTCCTGAGGACTGGAGTGAACAGATTTTGAAAAGTTCAACAAAAAGAAATTAAAACACAAGCTTACTTTGATGCAAAACATTTTTGAAATCCATGCACATTTTTTCATAATTCACATTGTCCATGAACATGTGTTTACATTTATCTCCTCATAAATTGCAATGCAAAAGAAAAAAATAAGCACCTGAAAAGATAAGAAAGTGAGTACAACATTGTAATCAGTTTTAAATTTTTACTTATAAATGAAAGCAAAAATATTTCTTAAAGAAATATTGTATTAATAACAAATGTAGAAAGATAAATATGGTTTTGATTTTTGTTGCTCTGACACTTTGTGAAAAAGTAAAGGTGAAGTTCTAAGTTCAGTTTATCCTTGGTATTAAATCATTGACGCAGTTGAGAAAATCCCTCACAGAACATAAATTCAAACAGAAGTGGGTCGTGAGCTGTTCTTTCTCAGTTTCGGAATCACGTGTCAATTCCATGCAGCAATCCCATCAGGATTTGTTGTTTATGTTGTTGTTGTTGTTGTTGTTAAAATCCAGCTACTGTATTCCTTTTTCTTCAGTGTCAGTCAGTTATTTTTCAAGCACATTAAAAAAATGTACCACTTTCGGGGCTGGCGCCACGGCTCACTTGGTTAATCCTCCACCTGCGGCGCTGGCATCCTATATGGGCTCCGGGTTCTAGTCTCAGTTGCTCCTCTTCCAGTCCAGCTCTCTGTTGTGGCCTGGGGAGGCAGTGGAGGATGGCCCAAGTGCTTGGGCACCTGCACCCACATGGGAGACCAGGAGGAGGCACCTGGCTCCTGGCTTTGGCCATTTGGGGGGTGAACCAATGGAAGGAAGACCTCTCTCTCTCTCTCTCTCTCTCACTGTCTAACTCTGCCTGTCCTATATATATATATATATATATATATATATATCCTTTTACAATTTTATCAAAGGGCTTCAATACATCATAGCTCTTATTTTGGAAAATTTGAAAGCAATTAAAGCTATCATTGTACATTTTTACATTACACAAATTTGAGAGATTTGTGGTCAATGTTGACATATGGTTTGACGATGAAGTCCCCACTTGAGACATCTAATTCCAAATCACTATCTTCCCATTGCATATGTTGCTCTCAAAAATCATTTGCTTTCTCATGTACTGTTTAAAAATTACCCACAGCGGGTGTGGGGGTGACCTAGAAGTCAAGATGCCCCATCCCATGCTGGAGTGCCTGGTTTGAGTCCCAGATACAGCTCCTAGCTCCAGCTTCCTGCCAGAGCAAACCCTAAGAGGCAACAGATGACGACGTCCTTGTCACACATGAAACGATTTCTAAGAATTGCCATTGAGTTGACCGAGGTCTGACAAAGTACAGGATCACCTGATGCAAAACTTTTAGTGTTGCCTAAAAAGTCACACCAGCTGCTCTGTGTTTGAAGACATAGTTTTAAATATTCCCCAGTTGCGCTGGACTTGTGTATTCATTAGTTAACACATCAAGGCGTTGTACCCACAGAGGTGGGCTCACAGTGAGTCACACTGGATGAAAGTCTGTGTTTCAGATAATTTTTCCTAGCATGGACATCTGTTTGTGCTGCTGTCAGGGCTTGTTGGACCCCCATGGTCTCAACCTGTGTGTGAGTGATGGGGAGCTGGCCTCAGTAGCAGGACAGTCACCGGCTCTGCAGTCTCTGTGTTCACTGTGCTTGCAGTATTTCTATTAACTTCAATCCGTAGCTTTCTGCAAGAACATTTTTAAGGTCTTTCTCCAGTTGGAAAGGCTGGCAAAGCTAAACTAGATTAGATAATCTACAAATGCTGTTTGCTAGAGGCAAATAAACAGCTGTGGCTTCAGGCACTGGAAACACCAGAGCATGCGGATCCCTACCCCAGGGACATGGCACTCCTCCGAGGTGCCCAGGGGAGGGAGAGCACCTGGCGCAGGTGCACTAGACCTCCTCCAGTGCTTGTTGTGACTCTCACATTTGTTTAGCCACGTGATCTATTAGAGGGTAATGTGAGAATAATGCAATTGGTTGTGTTTCATTCGTATGCATTCACTGGAAAGAAACAGAGGGTAGAGGCAGAAATTGCATGCAGCTGGTAGCACCTAGAAAGCAAAAACGCATGTATGCACGCTGGTGCTGCCCATGTCTATCACGAGTGGGCTCAGACCTTCCACTGTCATGCCTGGATTGACCTCTGTGTGCATCCATCCAGGCTGTTACAACTCAGCATCTTCAGCTGGGAGGCTCATCTACTGTCATAGCTGGGAAGGGTGGAAATCTTAGCAATTCGGTGTCCCCTGAGAGCTTATTGTCCATAGGTGACATCTCCTGTGTGACCTGGAGAGGCATCAGAGTGAACCAGCTCGCAGGCCCTTCTAGAAAGACACCGATCCCATTCCTGAGGGTGGGCCCTCAAGACCCAGTCACTTCCACAAAGACCCGCTTCTTGCCAACACCTTGGAGGTTAGCTTCCCACAACTGAATCTGGGGGCACAAACTCAGCCCATGGCACCTCCCTGCCCCCACTCATACCTCTCAAGGCTCACCTTCAGCATCGACTTCCTGGATGGAACCTTAGGTCAATGTCAGTGTATACGGCAGTGTTCACACAAGTTTATCTATTCCACATGTGCAAATCTGTGCTTATGTCTGTAGTTGATTGCTGATATTTTACAGTGAGGACAAAGATTGAGAGTGATATGTTCCTAGCACCATTTTCCAGTGCACTCTGAAGTTTTTGCTGCCCAACGTCGAGTTCTATTAAAGCAGAGCTGACCATACAACTCAACTTTCTTGTCTCCTCCATCATTGTTGTCTAAAGCACCCCTACCTTCTTCAAGAGCCTCAGATAGACTTGGGGAGCCAGGGAACACTTCTCAGAGACAGAGCATCCAAGCTGATGACAGCACAGGGGGGAACATGGCTCCAGGCCAATCCAAAGCAAATCTCTCGAGGTCGCATCAGCTGCTTCATGTGCATGACTCCTGAGAGCCCTCCCAGCAGCCCTGTGAGCGGGACACAGGCATCGTCACATTATACACAGGACACAGAGGCCCCACCTCACCCAGGGCTTCAGGGAAGGGCCCCCACACCCAGACGCCGCTGTTCCATCGTGCTTGGCTTGAAAGGTTCACGGCCGAGCATCCCAGCCTCTGGCCCTTCAGTCTGCAGGGCCTTCTAGTCCTGGTAGAAAACCTGTGTCCTTGCTCTTCAGAAAGAAGCAGTTCAAACATCTTTGAGGAGTTACCTCCTTTGGGGTAAGAAATAAACACCCACCCACTCACAGTCCTCTGAGTCATCTGGTCTACCATGCAATCTCTGTCCTCCTGGACCTGTAGTGCCTCTAGGGTGCATCTTGTCTTGCATCCACTGAAGGGTGGGATGAGCTCCAATGCCCTCACTCAGTGAGTTCCCAACATAATGCTGGTACCTGCTCTTGCTGCTGCAGCTCGCATGGTGGCCGCCCTCCAGGGTGGCTACATCCGGAGCACCACCCATGGACTGCTCCGAGGGAGGCGACGGCACCTGAAAACAGCTGCTCCCGGGCCCTGGCCCTGGCAGGAACTCTCACGGCACCCGGTTCCCCTCTGCACCAACAGATGTTCCCTCTCTGGCTGCCGGCCAAGTGGGTGGCAGCAGGCACGGGCTGTGCACAGCTGACAAAGTCACTCTGACTCTCAGCTTCGGTTTCCTCTGACACAGAATAAACTAGAATTAAAGCCTGGACATTGTTGAAAGGAGAAACTGTGATAAGACCCCAGGGTGTGGGGTCCTTAACCCCCGAAGGATAAGGTTCTGGGTCCTTAACCCCTTCCTGTGTGTGCTTCCTCCTCCTCCTCCTTTCCCCCTTCTCCCCTCCCCCTCCCCCTCCCCCTCCCCCTCCACCTGTTCCTTCCCCTCCCTCTACCCTCCCCCTCCTTTCCCTCCATTTTCCCCCTCCCACCACTCCAGCCCATTCCAGCCTACTGTTTCTGGCACTGTGATACAGTGCAAAGAACTTGGAACTTGAGATCTACTGGACCTGGGTGTGTGTCCCGCCCCCGCCATCTCCCAGTTGTGTGGTATCCAGCGGGCAGTCCAGGAAGGCTCAGTGTCCTCCTCAGTCCACAGGGCCATGACTGACGGGCAAGTGGCCCAATCAGGGGCCCTGTGGGCTCAGCTTGCTTAGCAGCAGCTGACCAAATGAATGCATGGAGAGGGCCGCCAGTGGGGAGAGACAGGGGAGAGGCCGTGGAGGGGTGGGGAGGGGCGGTCCCAGCAGCCAGAGCCCCAGTTCACTAAAGGAGGTCAGGGTCAGAAAACACCAGCAAAGTATAGACACACTTGCACACACAATGCCCACACACACTCATGCAATGTACACGTTCACAGGACACACACAGCACATCCAGCAGAGTACTGGCGGAGCTCTTCCTTCAGGGCGGGGTTGGGGGGGGGGCGTCCCTTGTTTTGCATATTCCCCAGCATAGCCCATCTCAAACGTGTGCTTTGTGAGTGCTGACCTGAGTGCTGTCCTCGTTGGCCAGCAGGACGGTGGGGGTTACAGTGCCTGATTTGCAGGCTAAGACAATAGCAATGATCAGAGGTCCAGACTACACCCACCAAAGCCTGGCCTCCGGTCCTGGAGGACTGGGGCCCCGGGCCCAGGAACAGCTGTGTCCCTTCCATGTATTCACCTAGAATGGAGGAGGGAAGTGGAGTGCGCCCAGGTAAGATCTTTCCCAGCTCCTCTGCCAGAGAGAAGCATCAACATGGCCCTCAGGCCTGGGAGGCACAGATGTCCCAGGAGGGCCCAGCTCCTTAATGGGGAGGCTTTAAGGACGGGAATATTTAACAAATTATAAAAATCCAGCATACGGGCCGGCGCTGTGGCTTAACAGGCTAATCCTCCGCCTTGCGGCGCCGGCACACCGGGTTCTAATCCCAGTCGGGGCACCGGATTCTGTCCCAGTTGCCCCTCTTCCAGGCCAGCTCTCTGCTATGGCCCGGGAAGGCAGTGGAGGATGGCCCAAGTGCTTGGGCCCTACACCCGCATGGGAGACTGGGAGAAGCACCTGGCTCCTGCCTTCGGATCAGCGAGATGTGCCGGCCGCAGCGGCCATTGGAGGGTGAACCAACGGCAAAAAGGAAGACCTTTCTCTCTGTCTCTCTCTCTCACTATCCACTCTGCCTGTCAAAAAAAAAAAAAAAAATCCAGCATACATACCAAGAAATGCACTTAAGTTTACTGATCAATGGTGGACGTTTTTGTCACCTGATCACCCTCATCACTAGCACGTGAATTAAGAGCAAAGCATCACTCATTCTCATCCCCCTTCATTTTTGTAACCTGTGAACAAGAGTGCATTGTCACTCACGTGCTACAATTCAGTGATATGACATCCATACAGTGTTTATCCTCTCTCTAAATTAACGACCACAAATGAGAGAAAATACGTGATATTTTTATTTTGGGGTCTGGTATTTCACTTATCGTAATATCCCCAGTTGCATTCAATTTGTTGCAGATGTCAGGATCTCATTCTTTTTGATGGCTGAGTCCTATTCCATCATGTGTATATACTACATTTTCTTTATCCAGTCGTCAGTCCGTAGACATCTAGGCTGATTCCGTATCTTAGCTGTTGTGACCCAATCTGCTACAAGCATGGAAGTGTGGGCAACTTTCATCTGCTGCTCTCATTCACTCTGGGGGCCCTCCCAGGAGTGGGGATGGAGAGTATCATGGGGCACTCCAGGGGACTGAAGCCATTTGCTCTGAGACCTGTGGGCCTTGGCTGTGTTCTCAAACCAATACAGCACACGAATAGGGCCTGGTTTACTCACAGAAGTACCAGTTGCCCAAAATTCGATGCCCATGGATCACAGTCAAATTTCAAAATGTACACTGGGCAAAGCGAGTACAGCCCAGGCCAGCTCACCAGTCAGGCCCAGTGCCCAGGGCAGGAGCTGAGGGCTCAGGCTTTGCTTCCTGCGTGTTCCCTGTCCCTCATGCTGTCGGGACATGGACCGGCTTTCACACTTGATCTGTGTTCTCCTCTGTGTCTTCAATACCCTTCCCTGGTTGGCAGTGGAAGTACCTCTCTGGCTTGAAGGCAGGCACACACTGCTGTGAACCTGACACCCCCTTCCCTTCTCCCTCCAACCCAGCCACTTGCACACCCTGCTCACAAACCACTTGGAATTAGCCGATGGTTCAGTGTCCCATCCTGGGCCTGTCCCCCATCACTCTCCAAGGAACTCCAGACAGAAGGAAATAGCTATCTGGGTTGGTCTATTGCATTTTTCATTACAAATATTTTAAGTATAATTTCTTATGCACCTAAATTGCCATACCTCATAAGAACACAAGTCATGCCTGTCCATTTAAAAAGAAAAGAAAAGAAAATGACTTAAGGGCTTTTTTTGCATGTCAGAAGGAGTCCCTGCGGGGTTAAGCATTTTACAAATATCACTCAGTGCTGGCAGTTTTCTGGAATAAAAATCTCGATGTAAATCATTCTAAGGAAAAGAGAACTGAAGAGGCACACCGGCTTCTTACGCAGCACTGAGCTTCTCCTGGTTTCCTGACCGCTGCACTCTCTGTGGCTACCTGAGACCCACTACGTCTGCTGGAGGCCAAGGGCACGGGGCCTCCCTCAGGGCAGGACCCTGAGCAGCCCCTCGTCTGTGCATCCACACCTGCAAAGGCAAATTCCTGCCTGACCCTGCAGAAGGGAGCGAGCCAGGCCCCCGCAGGCACAACGCACCTGCTGAAGGAAGAGGGAACTGGCTGAAGCAAGGAGGGAGTTTCTGCAGATCATAAAGTGTCCAGCAAAGACGAGATCCGCGTATGGCTGTAAGGACCGATTATCCGGCTTCGCATTCCCATGGAATGGCACACTGCTCCACCATTGCTCTTCGGCTGCACAGAGACAAGGCAGGAAAAGTCAGGGAGAGAAGAGAGTGGGCAAGAGGAGCTGAACTGGAACGGAAGGAGGAAGAGGAGGTGATGGGGTGCACAAGGCACACTCAGTCTCTGTGGAGGTCTAGCATCGTGTTCCGCCCAGCTGTAGTCAAGGGAACACAATGCTTTCAGTGTTAACTTTCCACATGCAGACAGTGAAGGGAGATCGCCCAGACAAAGGAGAATAAGGGCCCAGAACCACCTGCTGTGAAGCCTTCTTCCACCCAAGGGAGAGGATGGGCAGGTGTCCAAAATGTCAGAGAAGCAGGAAACGGGCTCTTTCCTCATAGGCTACATGACAAGCACGACCAGAAGAGACAGAGAGACGAGGAGAGCACACACAAGAGCTCAAAGCTCGGCTCTAAAACGCCAGGCAGGAGTGACACAAACAGAAGGAACTCTATGCCTTTTTAGTCACTAAAGTAAAAAAGGTCAAAAAACCATTTGTTTTGACAACAAAGATTATGAACTCCTTGGTTGAGATGATCAAGGCAAAAATGAAGAAAACACTTTTAGGGGACGCGGTCAATTATCCTTGACTTTGGTGTTTTAGCATTCCCCAGAGAAATAGAGCCAACACAATAGATGATGGATGATAGAGGATAGATAGATAGATAGATAGATAGATGATAGATGATAGATAGATAGATAGATAGATGATAGAGATGAAGACAGGTGACAGGGAGATGATAAATGAAGATAGTCACATCAATACATCTATCTATAGATATCTATGTATCTATATATCTATATCTATACATATATATCTATACATATAGATATATAGATAGATAGATAGATAGATGATAGAGATGAAGACAGGTGACAGGGAGATGATAAATGAAGATAGACACATCAATACATCTATCTATAGATATCTATGTATCTATTTATCTATATATATATATATCTATATCTATTTATATATATAGACATAGATATATCTAGATAGTTAGTTAGATAGATAGATAGATAGATAGATAGATAGATAGATAGATGATAGAGATGAAGACAGGTGACAGGGAGATGATAAATGAAGATAGACACATCAATACATCTATCTATAGATATCTATGTATCTATATATCTATATATATCTATATCTATACATATATATCTATACATATAGATATATCGATAGATAGATAGATAGATAGATAGATGATAGAGATGAAGACAGGTGACAGGGAGATGATAAATGAAGATAGACACATCAATACATCTATCTATAGATATCTATGTATCTATTTATCTATATATATATATCTATATCTATTTATATATATAGACATAGATATATCTAGATAGTTAGATAGATAGATAGATAGATAGATAGATAGATAGATAGATAGATATGGGTTATGGAAATGGGCTTATGAGGCTGAGAAGTCCCAAGCTCAGCTCTGTAGGCTGCAGAACAGCCAGTGTTGTAGCTCAGCCCACACTCAGAGGCCTGAGAACTGACAGACAGACAGACGGGTCCACAACATAACTTCCACTTGAGTCTGAAGGCCTGAGAATTGAGAGCCTGGTGTGAACCCTGAAGTCTGAAGGCCCAAGAATCAGGAGATGGATGCGCCTGCCCAAGCAGAGAGCAAGCAGACCTGCTCTTTCTCCTCCTCTTTGTTCTGTCCAGGCCCTGAACTGCTTGGACCATGCCCATTCACGTGGGGGAGAGCAGGTCTTCTTGACTCAGTTTACAAATGAAGCGCTGATGTCTCCTGGAAACGCCCTCAAAGACACCCCCAGCAACAGATTTACCAGGTCCCTGGGCATCCCTTAGCCCAGCCCCACCTGGGCTTAAAATCAACCTTCACACCTGACAAATGTGAAGATACAAGGCACATGTCCACAGCTGTCACTGGGGTTGTGCTGAGGCTGCACGTGTACTGAGTGTAGGGAGCCCTGGCTCCCAGTTCCAGGGGAGGGTAGCCCTGTGAGGTGGTGCAGTGAGGAGGAAGCAGTGTGATGGACCACATCACAGCCACGGAGGCAAGGCAGGAGCATGGCAGGCAGGGAGGGCCCCCGGAATGGGCCCAGGCAGGGGCAGGGGGATCATTTCTCCCACATCCAACTCTGCACAGAATGTCTTATGAATTCACACAGCCTGACTGGTGGCTAGACTCACACGCTCACCCCAAATAGCACTGCTGTCCACAACTGGAAGCAGTGTGTGCAGCCGGGAGAAAGGCTACCTGTCCACACCCTGGGGCACACACAATGACCACAGCGAGGCTCATTCTCCAGAGTAAAACGTGTGTTTCTGCCACCTGGGAGCTTCATCCTGGGCGCATCCCACAAGTCTTCCCTCCACAGGTGACGTGGTCCTGGAATAATCACTCGAGTCCCATCCCTCCCTCCATTCCCACTCCACAGGAACAGCACTCAGCCCCTTCATGACCTAAAGCCCCAAAACTGAGTAGGAAGAGCTGTGTTTTCAGGAGACGTCAGATGATGGCACGAAGGGAGAAGCAAAGCAGCAAACTGTAAAGGAAAAGTGACGTGCCACCCCCAACCCCAG
This sequence comes from Lepus europaeus, assembly GCF_033115175.1. Taxonomy (NCBI): domain Eukaryota; kingdom Metazoa; phylum Chordata; class Mammalia; order Lagomorpha; family Leporidae; genus Lepus; species Lepus europaeus. Next base: position 5,298,290 of record NC_084839.1, read on the forward strand.
CCCCTTCTCCAACTGCAGACCAGATCAGGTGACTCCCATATCTTTGAAGTTCGTCTTCGCACCTCTGGGCTTTGCTAATAACCACCTCAGCAGAGCCCCAGCCCCTGTCCCACAGCCCCCCACCCCTGATTTTTCCACTCGTTGCCTCTGCCTCGGAGGGGTCCCAGCCTCTGTGGTAGAAGACAGAAGGGGAATCCTGGATGGCGCTGTGGCCGGGAGTTTACTGCAGACCCCACGATGGCACAAGGGCAGGGGCACGCTGCGCCTCCGAGTTCCCCGATGCTTCTGGATGCTCTGCTGCAGAACCTGTACAACTTTGGAGAAACAGGATAAACAGAAGAAGGCCAGAAAGATAAGGGAAAACAAGAAAAAATGTGTGGGTGCTATAGCATCCTTGGCGGTAGAGAAAGCTCCCCTACCTGGCTCACCCCAAAGAAGCCAGAACAAGAATGCTCCTAGCTTTTTCAAGCAACTCCGGGAAGAGCTACACTGTGCTCCTGCTGTCACCTCTCCAGATACAGCCTCAGGACCAGACGTCCCTGCGGCCGCAATATCTTCCTCTCCCCTGAAGAAAACAAGGGAGCGAGTAGACGTGGTAGAATCCCACAGCAGACACAAAGAAAAAAGCTGAAACAAGAACAAGATGAGGTGCAAAAGCCAAATCTAGTGTCCCCGAGAAAGGTGTAGATGTGCAAGAATTTAACCTAGAAAAGGCTCTTTTGGAAGAACACCGGTCTGTGTTCCCACAGGTAATGGAAAAGGAACAGCAAGAGCCCTGCGGCGGGAATGTGCCATAACGCTGGGTGCTAAACCTCCCAAAAAGGTCAGATGAATTACAAGGCTCTGCGGGAGCAAGTCAAAGAAAACAGGCAGCCAAGGAAGAAGAAATTGGCCCAGGGCACAGGTATTTTTAAGAAAAAGAAGAGGAAAGGGCAAGAAGAAAGAAAACCCAAAGAAGTCGGCTCCCAGTATTTTGTCAAGTGGACGGACTGGGCAGGTTGGGAAATTCGAAAGTGGAACGCTGATTCTGAGCCCAACGGATACCAAGAGAATAAATTCTGCAAGAGGAGCAAAATGAAGTAGTTTACTAGATAAAGGGGGGAATGGCAGCTGGCCACTGTGCTGACCCGGACCCCTGCAAGACTCCCAGACTGCTTTCACTCCATGTTTCGAAGACTGCTTTCTCCTTCCCGGGGAAAAAAGGCCAAGAGAACTTGCGCTGTGTTGCTGGAGTGTCTGCTTTAAGGCACTGAACAACTGGACCACGTGCAGCAGCAGTGTGACGTGAACCCGCTGAAAACCATTTGAATATTCTCCAGAAGATTCACTTTTGTTTCTTGTTCACTGAAGTTTGATACATGTGATTGTAATAAGATTTTTTATAATTTTACTGTTTTGAAAATATTAGTAATTAACATTAAATTGTCTTATATCATTTAAAAAGAAAACAGAAGGACCTGGGCTTTGATTCTGACAAACACGTTTGTGTCCTGGGAGTTCCCCACCAGTGGCCTCTCTGAGCCCCTGTAAGGTGACTGGCGATGGAACCATCCCCGTGGTGGCATTGAGAAGAGACGTAACCCTGGACACGGGGAAGTTGGCCTGTGCCTGGCCTGTCACCAGCCCCCTGGGAATGCTGACCCTTACTCCCACATACAGAAAGGAGCAAGGCTCACCTTGCCTGGTGCTCGGGGGCTGACTGTGCCTTCCCCTCACCCCAACACATGCCGCTATGGCACTGGAACCCCTTCATCTCATACCCTGCCTGGGGAGCGGCTCAGCGGATCACAGGCATGCCAGTCTCTTCTTCCTTACCAGTCACTGTTTCGGGGAGGTGAGGGGTATGGAGTTTATACAACTTAGAGGACTGGATAAGAGCTACAGCTTCCCCAAAAGAATGCATTCGGGAGTAACTTAGTAGTACCCTAGTCAATTTTGCAGTCAATGTCACGAGGGAAGCAGCGTTTGGATTCTAACGTTCTAAGCAGGGAAGTTCAGTAGCTTGGCCAGGGTTGCACGACCGAGACAGCTGAGCCAGGATGAGGGTGCACATAGCCTGGCGTCGGACTTCCATGTGGCACAGCCTTGATGCCTGCTTGGAGTTAGAACAATTGTTTGGATCTCAGGTTGAGAAATATTGGGCCACATTATGGAACCTAAGGTGTTAGCCCTACCACTCACGAAGTTGTGTAAGAATTACCTGAGGGGCTGGCTCTGTGGCACAGCGGGTTAAAGCCCTGGCCTGAAGTGTCAGCATCCCATATGAGCACCGGTTCTAGTTTCAGCTGCTCCACTGCCAATCCAGCTCTCTGCTATGGCCTGGGAAAGCAGTAAAAGATGCCCCAAGTCCTTGGGCCCCTGCACAAGCGTGGGAGACCCAGAAGAGGTTCCTGGCTCCTGGCTTCAGATCAGCGCAGCTCCAGCCATTACAGCCATCTGGGGAGTGAACTAGCAGAGGGAAGACCTCTCTCTGTCTCTACCTCTCTCTGTAACTCTATCTTTCAAATCAATAAAATAAATTGTTAATAAAAAAAAAGTACGTGAAATCATAGAAGTGACCCCTTTGTAAATTGTGGAATGTGAATGATCACTACTATTGGTCATTTCTTTGTCCTCACTGCCTGGCCTTCCCGGGGCTCCTTTACACTCAAGTACTCCTCCAGGGAGTTGTAGGGTGCATTCCCCATCTTAACCCTTGGCGCTGAGCCACTGCCCCCAGCCATCCAAGCCGGCTCATCCTCAGTCTAGCTCTCTCGTTCCTTCTGCTCATCCCTTCGTTGCCTTTCCAGACTCTGCACCCAAGCCACATGAGCCTCTGGATTCTTTTGCAAATTCTCTCAACAGTGATTCTGCTCCACCACCCAGCCCCACTGCCCGGGGCCTTCAGATCAGCAGACCCAGGTCTACTGCCCCTGAGGACATTCTTTCTGGGCCCCCTTGGTGGGAACCTTAGCCTTCCAGGGAATCCCTGGATGCCCACTGCAGCTCAGCATGGTAGCCTACATTAAGTGGTCATTGGGTGTTGGTTGGCAATGACTGTGGCAGAACAGCGGAGATTTTAGTAATTACAGCAAGATGTTCTGCTGGGGTGAGGATGCCTCATTCATGATGTCTGATTACTAATAAAAATTGTGGCAAATTCTCATATTGAAAATCAGAATGTGTCGTTGAGTTTTGGAAATGTCAGCCTCCATTGAACACACTGGACACTGAGAAGGGCCCTGGAGTGTGATCTTTATGGGCAGGATGAGAGCCACAGGGCAGGGGGGAGGAGGTGCGAGCCAGGCATTCAGATGCATAGTGAGCACCAGCTGACGCCCTGCAGCCCGCTTTGCCCCCTCAGTTTTGCTCTCTCAAGGGGCTCCATTGACAGCAGCATCATGGTCTCATGTCATCTCCCACACAAACCCAGCTGGTCCTCTTGCATGACAACTCCTGCCCGCAAGTCCACGTTGAGTTCCTCACGGCATTAGCAAAGCACTCTTGCATCTCTCCATGGAATTACAACCCTATTATGTACAATTGAGCATACATTACTCCGTATTTTCACATCATTAGTGTGGATAAGGCTATTTCTAAACCACTGAAGTATGCAAGAGCTACTTAGAGGAGGGAACAATACCTGAACTGGGAAGTCAAGAAGCAAAAATTTGAGTAGAAGCTGCGTTTGGATAATACTAGGTAATCAAACAGATACAAAGTGAGACACATGGTTATTCTGCAATGTCCGTTTTTATTATCCTCCAGTCAGCTTCAGATCTGACGCAACTGCACACAGTCTGACTCCCCCTCCAGTGTCTACACAGCCGTGTGCACAAGCAAGCACAAGCCTTAGGGCTGAAGTGCGAAGGAGGCATTTTCTCCAAAATCAGTAACGCTGTGAAAAATGAAGATGATAGTTCTGGCATGTAGTGGCGAGCTAAGCAGTCACTTGGGATGTCTGCATCTCATGAGTTCACATGCGTTCCCGTGAGTACATGAGTCTGAATCCCTGTTGTTCTGCCTCCAATCCAGCTCCCTGCTAACACACATCCTGGAATGGCAGTGGAAGATGGTCCAAGTGCTTGGATCTCTGCCACTCACGTGAGAGACCTTGATGGAGCTCCTGGCTCCTGGATTCAGCCTGGTCAAGCCCAGCTGACATTTAGAGAGTGAACCAATGGATGGAGGAGTTCTCACTCTTTCCCTGTTTCTCCCTCTCTCTGTCACTCTGCCTGTTAAATAAATAAGCAAACCTTTCTTACAATGACTGTAATAATAAATGCCAGTGACTGAATCATTTTAGTCACATGTTTGACAAAAGGAAGTATGGAGCCAGATGGGCAGCCAAGATCTAGTCATTAAGGCCCACGTCCAGGACCCACCGTCGTCCCTCTCAGAGTCAGATCCTTTGTGGGCAATCTCAGCACTTACCTGAGCCCAGGCACACTTCTCCCCACCCCTGCCTTCTGCCAATCAGGTAAAAAACGCCCAGGCTCCTTAAGCACACCTGGGAAGCCACATGACCTTCAAGCTGCTTGGATAGGCATATTGGTGCCAGTGTCCAATCTGTCCTGTGGTCCGTGTTCCCAGAATTGGTTATGCCCCTTTTAGCTGCTCTTTACAATGTGTGTGCTGGTGCATGAACTCTGACATGTTCACAGAAGCCGGTCCCGGTGTCTGTGAGGGAAAAGGCAGCACCGCCTTGCTCATCCCCGACAGAGTGGCTTCGCAGGACTAAGCAGCAATCCTCATCTGGAAAACGGGGCTAAATCAGCCTATCACACGGGATGGTTAATTTTTTTAAAATTTGTGTTTAGGCCAGTGCCGCGGCTCACTAGGCTAATCCTCCGCCTTGTGGCGCTGGCACACCGGGTTCTAGTCCCGGTCGGGGCACCGATCCTGTCCCGGTTGCCCCTCTTCCAGGCCAGCTCTCTGCTGTGGCCAGGGAGTGCAGTGGAGGATGGCCCAAGTGTTTGGGCCCTGCACCCCATGGGAGACCAGGATAAGCACCTGGCTCCTGCCATCGGATCAGCGCGGTGCGCCGGCTGTAGCGCGCTACCGCGGCGGCCATTGGAGGGTGAACCAACGGCAAAGGAAGACCTTTCTCTCTGTCTCTCTCTCACTGTCCACTCTGCCTGTCAAAAAAAAAAAAAAAGAAAAAAAATTTGTGTTTATTTGCATTTTATTTGAAAGGCAGAGAGAGAGAGAGAGAGAGAATTTTCTATTCTCTTGTTCACCTTCCAAATGGCAAAAACACTCAGAGTTGGGCCAGGATAAAGCCAGAAGCCCAGAACTCAATCAAGTTTTCCCACATAGGTGTGTGGGACCCGTGTGCCTAAGCCATCACCCACTGGTTGCCAAAATATGTGTTAGCAGGAAGCCAAATTGGAAGTGGTATAGCTGGCACCCCAGTATGGGATGTGGGCAACCCAAGTGGTAACTTAATTACTGCATCAAATACCCAGCCCCTGCATGGAGTTTTTAAAAGAATTAAGTGCAATAGTATGTATGAATACAATAGCTTAGTTTATGGTGCAGAGTAGGCACAATGCTTAGTCTTTAGTTATTATTATAATTGTCGAATGTTAAATTTAGACAAATCACATCCTCTTTGAGGCCCGATTATCTCACCTACAAGATGGGAAGAATAATAACAGCACGTGAGATCAACAGTGGTTATTGGTGTTAGTACTGTGGGTGAGCGCTGGGGCAAGCCCCTGGGTGGAGGACCTGGCCGCCCCTTGAAGGGGAGGCATGGAGGAGTCCACAGAGCAAGTGTCACGAAAGAAGCTTCGGATGCCTGCTACTGTGGTAACACCGTCGCCTGAGACTGGGGGAGGGGCTGAGTCTCTGATGCCAGCACGGCCCGGCAGTAGCAAGGTCAATCACAAGCAGCCTGGGTGGATCCCTGTGCCTGAGAAGGGGGATGAGGGGCAGAGGCTGCACATCTAAGCTTGACTCAGAGGTGGAAGGAGGCAGCTTGGTCAGCCACACCTGCAAAGGAAGGGCAGGGTGAGGTCCGGACAACCGACAGGTGACAGCTGCCCTGCAGAGCCGTTGTGCACCATCTTGGAGCACCATTGCCTGTGGAGTCACTGGCCCACAGGCTGGTTCTTCTTGTTGTTATGGCCTATTGGCCAGATGAAAGTCCAAACGGGAGAACCACATCGGGTTACTGTGACGAGCTCCCCTGACAGCAGTTGTCGCCCAAGCGTGATGGAGAAGAGCCGGCCAGCGGCCCTGTGGCCCCAGTGTGAGGTGCAGAGAGCAGTGTGAGGTCATGAGGGGCCGGGGAGTGGTGTGGATGGGAGGAGGCGACACTATGGTTTCCAGCATGCAGTGCAGTTTTGCTCTTTTATTTTCCATGATCTGAAACAGTACCTTCAGCATGCTGGGCAGAGCTCCCAGGTAGAGACCAAAATACAAGACAGGGAATAAAGCTACCAGAGTTTTCCACGCTGAGTCCAATCTACCGTAAGTTGAGTGTCCAAGCTAAAGACTGGCGGCTGGAAGCACCACTGGAATCTCTCTTGGAGCCCAGGGAACAATTCACTTCCTAGTGTGACCATTGCTCCCCACAGTGGCCACACCGTACCCACCGACACCTGCTCAGAAATGCCACATGGCTATGAGGGGAGAAACTCCAGCCACAGAGACAATCCCCGTGAAGCACCAGTCTTCCATTGCCCTCGGTCCTTCTGCTAGCCCGATCAAAGGGGAGCGAGGAGGAAAACTAAGGGAAGATAGACAGGAAGAGGCATCTGTTAGACCGACACAAGCTCCCGCCATCGCTACCCTGGCTGTTACAGAAGGGTGTCTGCTCACTGTCGTCACAGCCAGACCTCCCCTGAGATCTGAGTGATTTCCCAGAGGAAAACGAGGGTGTGCGGTGCTGGCCTCCAGCGGCTGCCAGTCACCTGCCATGTCATACGTGCTTCTGCATCTGGAATTAAGTCAGACCCTGCCTGCAGTTGTGGCTCACCTGCAGTTCATGTCGTCACTCTCCGACCTGAGAAACGGGAACGGGAGGAAGGCGAGTCCATTGGGGGTTTTACTCCGCGCGGAAATGCCAACGAGTACGATGGATAGGGGGCTATAAACAAGTTCTATACCCAGGCCCACTCCGGTCTCCAGTCTTGCAGAAATGGATGCAAGAAGAAGAGACACGGGATTTGCTCTCTGGAGCTCATATTTTTAGAGAATGGACTCCTACTTCATTTTCCACGTGGCAAATGCATTCCCCTCAGAACAAACAGGTTTTTGCAGCGATTGATAAGAATAGGACAGAAAATTCCAGACAATTGCTCCGACTTGTCAATCGAGATTCACATTGTAACCAGACCAAAAGATGAGAGTCAGAAAAATCAAAGAAAAGGGAGAGGACGTAGCACAGCAGCTCACCAAGGGGGCCAGCTCTGCCCCCGTGCTAACTGGACCACTCATTTACTGCGTCACCACGAGCACACGGCCTGACTCTGCTCCAAGGTGTAGCTCCTTGTCCACAAGATAGGCTCTGGTGTGCTGTTTACAAGTCCCCCCTCATGGGATAACTGAGAAACGTCAGTGGATAAGGAGGCATAAACAGAAAGAGTAAATATTCTCTATTACTAAACCTCAGTCACAGGGCTGGTGGCGTGGCACAGCAGGTAAAGCTGCCACTTGTGTTGCACAGGTCGCATATGAGTGCTGGTTCCTGTCCTGGATGCTCCACTTCCAATCCAGCTCCTACTGATGGCCTGGGAAAAGCAGCGGAGGATGACCCAAGTACTTAGGCTCCTGCTACCCACATGGAAGACCCAGATGAACCTCCTGGCTTCAGTCTGTCCCAGTCCTGACCATCTGGGGAGTGAACAAGTAGATGGGAGATTCTTTCTCTCTCTCTCTCTCTCTCTCTCTCTCTCTCTTGAGCTCCCCTCACTGGTTCACTCCCCAAATGCCCACAACAGCCAGTGGTAGGCCAGGCTGAAGGTAGAAACCAGGAATTCACCCAAGTCTCCCATATGCACTGCAGTGGCCCAACTCTGAGCCAGATCACCTGCTGCTTTCCAGGGTATGCATTAGCAGGAAACTGTAGCCAGGAGCTGGGAACTCAGCCACCCAGCCCTGGCAGTCTGATGTGGGACACAGGCATCTTAATCAGAACCTTAACTGTTTGCTTAAATGCTTATCTTAGAAGAAGAGAGTTTTTGAGAAGAAAGAGTATAATCCCAATGGGAACAGAACAGAAGGGAGGAACAGCAGGTTGCCAGCCCTGTGTCTGCAGAGCTATGTGTGTGTGTGTGTGTGTGTGTAGGGGGGTGACAGAATCACCCCAGTTGGTCCCGCTGAGCTGAGGCAGAGGCCAACGGTATTTATGTTCCAAGGGCTGGATCCAAACCATCTATCTCAGATGGCCTTGGATGAGGCCAGCTTCCTGGAAGAAAGGTGTGAATTGTCGCACGGGCTCCTGCTGAGGATGAGAAATCGCCCATCACCCAAATCAGAGAAAACAGAGCTACACGGAGAGGGCTGGCATTCTGGGGTCTTTCAGGCAAAGCATTGGGTGCCTGACTCAGCGTAGGGCTCAGGGCCAAAGACTGAGCTGAAACTCTGTGTGCAGGGTCAGTCGAACAGCCCACGGTAGACTCTGCACACCAAGGAGCAGAACTTGCTGGTCTGTCAGCCACGACCTGGGGAAGGGCTACAGGTGAGAACAGCGGCCAGAGCAGCGTCAGGAGCCCAGCACACATGACTGGGGTTATATGCACTGCAATTGCCCTTAGAAAAAGATCTATATACTTATTTATTTTGAAAGTCAGAGCTACAGAGAGAGACACACAGAGACAGAGATCTTCCATCTGCTGGTTTGTTCTCCAGATGGCTGCAATGACCAGTGCTGGGCCAGGGTGAAGCCAGGAGCCAGGAGCTCCTTCTGAGACTCCCATGTGGGTAGCAGGGGCCCAAGTTCTTGGGCCATCTTCCACTGCTTTCCCAGGCCATTAGCAGGGAGCTGGTAGGAAGTGGAGCAGCTGGGACTTGAACTGATGTCCACATGGGATGCCAGCAGCACAGGCTGTGGCTTTACCCACTACACCACAATGCTAGCCCTGCAAATGCCCTTTTAAAGGGACAAGCCACCAAGAAAGAAGAACCACGAACTCCTTACCCAGGTGGGGCCATTTTGATCTCGTCAGCCCCAAAACAAAGGAAAATGAAACACAGAGGACATTCCATGAGGTCTTCATGTACTGAACACTCCAGGAACTGCTTCTCCCCGTCTCCGTCAATTCTCTCGGCAGCCACGCACAGTGAATCTGAGACAAGAGCTGAAATGACAGCAAGAGGGTGGCCTGGCCGAGGCGGAGCCAGAACTGATGGTGCAGAAGGAGAACTTACAATCATGGGTGCAGGTCAGACCTCGAGTTTGGTGGCAGCTGGATACAGCAGGTGAGCAGAGTGGATGCCGTGAGAAGCACGTTCACCCAAGCAGTGCTCCGAGCCGCAGACTCTCCCCAAAGATGAACACCTGCTGAGCTCCTGAGTCCAAAATTCTGAACGAAATGTTTCACAGCCTCGTGGGAGAAAGAGCCATGGAGAGATGCTCTTACCGCTCCCTGCGCCCCAGCTTCAGTCGAAACCGAGGCATTGCGATCATTCCAGAACATCTCCCACGTCACTGAGGGGACGGATCAGCCGAGCCTCATCGGTCTGACACCTCACAGTGAGGAGAGGAGGCCCCAGGGTCCACTCCACTGTTTGTTGTCACTTCCCAGGAAAGGGAGGAAGAGGGGGAGGAGGGGACTCGGTCAGGTCAAAGCTGTGTCACGACACCTTGTGACGCTGCACGCTTTGACAGAAAGTGGACGAGTATCACCAGAAAATGCCAGCATCGGACACCTTTTAGCTTACTCATGGCAGGAGGAGTTCCTGGTGAGTAGTCTGCAGACTGAATGTAAAAACAGGAGTCTTGAGGGAGAGGCTACCAAACTGCCATTAGGTGCTTCCTCATTGCCACTTCGCTCCAGATTAGATTCTTAGAATTTAATTTCTCTCCCATTGGCAACCAATTCTGTTCACACCTTATGAAATCAACAGAAATGAACCATCCTGGGGCCAGTGTTGAGGTGCAGCAGCTTAAGCTGCCACTGGAGATACCGGCATCCCATATGAGCACCTAATTTACTCCCTACTGCTCCACTTCCAATCCAGCTTCTTGCTGATGTGCCTAGAAAATCAGTGGAAGATGGCCCAAGTGCTTGATCTAGATGAAATTTCAGGTTCCTGGCTTCGACTTGGCCCAGGCTTGGTCTTTGCAGCCATTTGGGTAGTGAGCTAGCAGATGGATGATCTCTCTCTCTCTCTCTCTCTCTGTCTCTCCACCTCTAGGTAATTCTGCTTTTCAAATAAATAAATATATCTCTTTTTTTGACAGGCAGAGTGGACAGTGAGAGAGAGAGAGAGAGAGAGAAAGGTCTTCCTTTTTCCGTTGGTTCACCCCCCAAATGGCCACTGCGGCAGGCGCACAGCGCTGATCCGAAGCCAGGAGCCAGGTGCCTCTCCTGGTCTCCCATGGGGTGCAGGGCCCAAGGACCTGGGCCATCCTCCACTGCACTCCCGGGCCACAGCAGAGAGCTGGACTGGAAGAGCAGCAACCGGGACAGAATCTGGAGCACCGACCGGGATTAGAACCCTGGGGTGCCAGTGCTGCAGCCGGAGGATTAGCCTATTGAGCCGTGGCGCCAGCCAATAAATACATCTTTAAAGAGTGAAAAAGGCCCAGTGATGAGCTCAGAATACTGCTAATCCATGTAATATAACCAAACTAAGATAAACAGAGAAAAGACTGGATGCACAAGTCGTGGGAAACAACACGCATGAGTTTAGTAAGTGATTGAGCCAAGAACCTCCATGAAAATTAAGAACAGCAGCGTGGAGTGGTTGGGAGACAGAACCAGCACTTCTCGGAACTGAGAAGGCAGCCCTACGGCCGTCTGTCCCTCTGCAGAGGCATACGGAGGCCGTGCTTGCTGTTTAGCCAGGAGGGTAATGGAGTGTAACATGAGCTCTCAGGGGAGGGTAGCCATTGCTGTGGCTAGCTCATCTCTCTCTTCCTCAAATACAGAGTAAGCAGCTGCGGTCCCCACAGCACGCAGTGGCGGCTGGGATTGCTCCATGGCTGAATTGGACCCCACCCAAGCCAGGCCCTCACAGATAGGTCCTTTGTTGGCAGAACAGGGCTGACTGCTCCTCCGCCCACGGAAGCTCGGACACATCCCATTTGGCCTCTTTGGGGAGTGATGTCCTAGAGACCTGAGACCCGCCCTCCATGAAGATCGTCACCTTTTCAGGAAATGGAGGGAGTTTTGACAAGACTGTAGACTAAGGTGCCACAGGGAGGGACATGGTGATGAGAAATGAAAAAGTGATTAGAGCAAGGGGCGCTGTGCACCCGCGTGGGTGTGTGTGAGGGTGTGCAGTGTGTGTGCACATGTGTACGTGGTGGCTTCACATAAGCTACCTAAGAAACGTAAGCTTCATTCTGGATGCTACGGTGCTTAGATTAGGGGCCAAGGCCACCTCTGAGAAACTGACAAAATACTTGGATCTTCCCCCTGGGAGAAAACATAGCATGCATTCACACAAAACTTATATAAGGTTCCCAGTGTTTACTGTGTCTCTGAGGCCATCCATGGACCTCCAGATTATAAAAACTCAGAGAAGATAGCACAAGGCCAAAAGTGTATTGCTAGCAGCAAGTTGATGTATCTGTAGATGAACATTTTTATATATATTTATTGGCAAATACTATATTTATGGCTGTGACTCCCCAAATAAATGAGACCTGAGTAATGATTCTATCCTTAACTATTTGAAACCAAGTTCAAAAGTCCTGATCCTTACCAAACCTGCAATGTGCCATGAGTACAACACCAACATCAGGCACCCCCCAAATTATGGATTTTATGTGAATACAAAGAAGTGAAAATAGCTGTTATGGCCAGCGCCACGGCTCACTAGGCTAATCCTCCACCTGCGGCGCCAGCATCCCAGGTTCTAGTGCCGGTTGGGGCGCCGGATTCTGTCCCGGTTGCTCCTCTTCCAGTCCAGCTCTCTACTGTAGCCCGGGAAAGCAGTGGAGGATGGCCCAAGTGCTTGGGCCCCTGCACCCGCATGGGAGACCAGAAGGAAGCAGCTGCCTCCTGGCTTCGGATCAGTGCAGCACGCTGGCTGTAGTGGCCATTTGGGGGGTGAACCAATGGAAGGAAGACCTTTCTCTCTGTCTCTCTCTCTCATTGTCTAACTCTGCTTGTCAAAAAAAAAAGAAAGAAAATAGCTGTTATGAGAAGACAGTGATATTATGGGAAACCTTAAAATTTCCTTTAAGGCACTGTGAGTTTATTATACATAGATATTTATATATTATATATATTATATGCTTACATAATATAAATATGATACATTTATTAAATATATAGTAATTAAATTATATATTATTAATTGTTATGTATTTATATTAACAATTGATTTTGTATATTTATATACTTATATATTTTGTAATATATTATATAATTGTTTAAATGTTATATATTTACTATGTTGTGAGTAATGCTGTATAATTTATTATACATATATATATATATATAATTGTTTTCTCTCTCCTCAGAGTGAGTATGCTTTCCTCCATAAAAATACAAAATTGCTAAAAAACAAAATAAAGCCAGACCACCTCATATCTTGCCTTCTTCTCTTCCATGGAGTGTGATTTGAACAAAACCAGAGCATCTCAAAGTTGGAAGTGACATTTGAGGTCATTCTATTCAAGCACAATGGTCCACAATAAAATTATAGAAACATCTACCTGAGACAGTGCCGACGACAGGTGATTCAGCTTAGTATAGAACTCTGTGTTTCTTAATGGAAATCCTACTTAGCTGGAATTTTTATCCTCAACCATTGCAGAAATCTGATTTGTCTCTTCCCATTGGAGCCACAGAGAACATAGCTATTCCTTGTGTTGTTTTTAAAATGACTTTCAGGCTCTTTACATAACTCTCAAAATTTCCCCTACAAAGATCTGCCATCCAACACATACCGAGGCTAGATCACAGGGTGGGCAACACCACTGCTCATTCTTGTCAAGCCCTTGGTTTCCACCATATTGATTTTACCATACTAATTATCAAAATGAAGGTATGACAGCAGGTGCCCCCTGGGCAAATATGCCGTCTTATTTACGGCTTGGATTTTCAGGAGGAGAGCCTCCAAGTACATTTGACAAACAGCCACGGTAGACGTAAATCAGAAGGGCCAGCAGTTCTTTCCGTCCATGGGCAACGTTATTGGCATATTCTAGAAGAGCTGATCTTCTCTGCTTCTGCCAGGCAAATTGCAAGTGCCGGGCGTCAGCATTTCAGAGGTCAGCCTTGACGTGGGCCATTTATAACATCACAGGCAGCTCTGGGCAGCAGCCTGCAAGGGCACGGCAAACATATCACTGTCTCAGCCTCCCTGGGGCCATGGGCAGCCAGTGGCACACACGGAGTAAAGCAGCCAAGGTGGCTCAGCCGGTTTCCAAGTGACCACTGCCCTGTCCTCAGAGGGCTCTGCGCACTGACCACTGCCCAGCGATGGGCTACACCAGGGTGACCCGTCTCCTCGCTCCCTGCTCGAGGGGACAGACCAGCACTGTGCCTCTGGTGCATCTCTGGCCACTCTCAGTTCACTTCGTCCCTTCTCTAAGTATTTGTGAGGAGCCCAACCTCACACCAGACTGAGACTCCTGAGACTCCAGTCCCCTCCAAGAGGGAGAAAATCCAGCCAGGCCTGGAGGCCAGGTGATGTTTCTAGGACCCAGAGCCAGGCCAAGAGGATCCAGAGGACTCCAGGCTGAACCGGAACCTCTGTGAAGATGGCTGGTGGGGAGTCAGACCAGGGAAGGCAACTGTGAACTCAGGCCCAGGAGTAAGACAGTGGTGGGAGAGGGGACACAGCACAAACTGGAAGCGGGAAAATCTGGAAACAATGTCTCCACGTGAGAACCAACATTAAGAAAGAGACCAGGGGAATCAAAGCAACTTCGAAGAATGCTGAATCTCATACTAATTGTATGGCACATGTCCATTGGATGAGATGACCTTGACCTGGAAAGGGACATGGAGTAACTGGACATGTCCCTGCACGTGCAGTGCGACGAGGATGCAAGCTTTGTCACCTGCCAGCACTGAGTTAGACTCGTACTGACACCTGCTGCTGGCTGTGTGTGTGTGAGAAATTGCCTCACTGGGACCCAACATTCTCAGCACCATATGAAGACAGTGACACCCACACTTCAGCTTGATGAGGATCAGGCCTAATGTACCCTGAGTGGCTCCTGCAAAGGGGACCATGCACACTGTCAGGGTTGTCTAACACCACGTGTGTCCAGTCTCAGTCTGCTTTCCAAACATTACTTCATCCGGTTCCCACCTTCAGGCAGGATCCACCAGTATTCAGGATTTCCTGGGATAGTCTTGACTAAAACTCTCGGTCCCATTTCCCACAAGTAGGCATGTGTACTTGGGTTTCCTTGTTGGGTCAGAAATCAAGTTCCTTATGTTCAAGGAACTCTGGGTTTCCAATGTCCTGGCTCTGTGTGTTGGTCTTCAGAGGCCCCTGGGTGCTGCTGGTGTGGGCAGCACAGTGTCACTGGGGCTATTTGTGTGGACTGATGCGCACGGGAGCTTGTGTCTGTAACACGAAAAGGAGGGAAGAGTCTGACTGAGAGTAAAGGGGGTTGGCGTAGTATCTGCTACCATGTGGATAGAGGTAGAGCAGGGAAAGGCAGACCTTTGCTAGAATTGTGAATTTGAACATAAGCAAAGCAGTTACAGGTCCAGCTAACAAAGTTAAGCTGGGGGAGCTGCCTTTGCTTTGCCGTATCCAGTCCCAGCACGAGCCTGGCTGCTGGCTGCCCCGGGCCCCTGGCTGGTCTGCTCTACCATCAGACAGCTGTGCTCCCACATGGAGACAACAGCAAGACTCCAGTGAGGCGCTCCCTGCCCAGCAGAAGTGGTCAGAGCAAGCAGCTGAGGGCACCACGGGACAGCTCTTCAGGGGACAAGGCACTGGCCAAGCTGGGGAGCCGTGGCTGTGGCCACAGTGGGTGGAGCTGGGAATCCCAGAAATGATGCGGTTAAAGAGGAGGAGGGGGACAGAGGAGAAGAAAGCAGGTGTTTTGGTGCCATAGAAGAAGCGTCAATTTCCACCCACCAATCCCAGATTTTGGAAAATGTAACATCAAACGTCCCAAGACTAAATCTGAGCCAAACGCTCAAATGATGAAGATGAGGCCGTGAGCGAGCAGCGTTGTCCAGCAAGGCCGCACGGAACCAAACACCTCCCCCTTTACAATGAGGGAAACTGAGGCAAGGCCTGTGCCCAATGCTCTCGTTCACACTAAACCCCCAGCTTTCTCTCTGCAGGAGATGCAGTGCCTCCCCAGGGAGGGCCTGAGCTGGTGCACATTTAATCAATATCATTCAGAAAAGCTTAATTGATTTTCTTTCTCTACTTTCAGAAGACATTTCTTCTAGTCTGTGAAAAAGCATGGGGAATTTGCATTTAAATGTACGATGTTTTTCAACAACTACAAAAATCCCACTCCCTTCAGGCTAAAACACCAAACTGATTGCCCCCCATCTGAATCCGCTGGGCCACACAGGCTCCTATTTAAGACTCAGAGAGGAAAAAAAAAAAAATCTCTGTTTCTCGCCCTGGGCACAGCAGGGGGTGGGGTTCCATGGCAGACAATTGGCCTCAATGGAGACCCACTAGCCCACAGCAAAAAAATTATCAGAAACCGAATTGGGTTTAAGTGTTTGAAAAAGCATACAGGAAAAATTCATAAAGTGATAAAGCAGCCCGGGTTTGAAAATAAGACAAAGAAACAAACTATAACGTAGAGCTTCTTTCCACTCTCCTCTCTCAAGGGCAGAGTGAGTCTTCCTGCCTGGCCCAGCCTCTCCCTCCCACTGCCTAGCTCACCTCTGGCCCCATCTCTCCACTACTTTGCAGAACTTCGCTTCAAATTTCTGCTCTTTTATGGATCTTCTGTCTCCTCCCCTCCCTCAGCTCCTTTCTCCTGACCTTACAAATCCAAACAGCATCCAACTTTCCCAGTCCCTACGTTCTTTAAAAAATACAAAAATAAGGCTCACACGCCTAGGGCATCTGATGCAGGCAGAGAGGGAGCAGCAGCAACAGGAGCTGAGCTGAGCATTGCCAGCGCACCCTGGTGCCTGCCTGCTGCAGACCCGCCCACCAGGCTCCATCCAGCATCATCCCCCCTTCCTGGCACCACCCAAAACCACCATTCTGTGCGTGGCCCCAACCCTCCCTCTTTGCATGGCTAAGTCTCCCCCCACAGCTGTAGAGCACAAAACTGCAGCTTCCAGTTTAACCACTTAGAAACAAAGCCAGCTAGGCCAGCGTCCGCGGCTCACTAGGCTAATCCTCTGCCTGCAGCACCGGCACCCCAGGTTCTAGTTCCGGTCGGGGTGCTGGATTCTGTCTCAGTCTTCCTCTTCCAGTCCAGCTCTCTGCTGTGGCCCGGGAGTGCAGTGGAGTAGCCACTGGGGGTGAACCAATGGAAAAGGAAGACCTTCCTCTCTGTCTCTCTCTCTCACTGTCCATTCTGCCTGTCAAAAAGGAAGGAAGGAAGGAAGGAAGGAAGGAAGGAAGGAAGGAAGGAAGGAAGGAAGGAAGGAAGAAAGAAAGAAAGAAAGAAAGAAAGAAAGAAAGAAAGAAAGAAAGAAAGAAAAGAGACAAAGCCAGCTAAAAGCACCCAATATACTTCAGGCTGTACCTGCAATGACTCTTCGCTCATTATCATATCATGGTAATGAAACTGCTATGGCCTACACTCCCACTCCCACCATGCACCTGACACCATGAGACTCCCTAGATTTCCAAAGGAAATGGGTAGTACTCAAGCCCCACCCAAAACTCTATCTTCTGAATATTCAATTAAACTCCATCTCAGACACCACCCCCTATACCTTCAGAACCTACAAAAGGAGGTCGGAGCCAAGATGGCGGATAGTGAGGACGTGCACCGTAGTTTGGGAAAATCAAGTTTCATAAAAGTGGAATTACTGTAGCCTTTGGAAAAGACTCAAGAAAAAAACTGCAGAGGAAGTGCTTCCGGATCTAGTGGATGTGACACAGAGGACCTACAGGGAGCCCACCACGTGGAAACCCAACCGCAGGAGACGAGCCACGGGAGACGAGCCGCAGAATCTCGCCAGCGCGGGAACCAACGGGAGGTAAGACAAAGACCTCAGAAACCCGAGACATTGGGGGGGGGGGAACAGAGGCCTCTCCCTTCACAAAGAACACCGCCATTTTACATATGTAAAGCGCAGCCAAACTCAGTAACTTTGGCGAAACTCGAGAACACATTGAGGGCTGCATAAACTCTTTGTGTGGTCCCAGGGGTAGATCAAACGAATACTCACAGAGGCCAGATTTCAACTACCCTCAATTCCACTCCCAACTGAGTCAAAAAAAAAGAGAGAGAGAGAGAGAGTGATCCAGCAAGGAGCAAGGGAGTGAACAATCTGGGAGAGTCGCTCTTTGCACAGCCTTAAACCTGAAGAATCAAGCATAGCTCTCTGGCCACACCCATCACAGCCCCTAAGGATCCAACAAAGCAGACAGCCCATTTAGAGGCATAGTATAATGAGAAAAAAAACACCACAGCAAAAAAAAAAAAAAAAGACCATAAATTATCTCCAACATGCCAAACAACAAACATAGAAGCCGAGGTAACAAGAGCAAGGAAGACACTATGATGCCCCCAAATGAACAAGAAACCCCAATGCAAGATTATGAAGATGAAGAAATAGAGGAAATGCAAGAAGCGGATCTCAAAAAATTGATAAGAACATTAAGAAGTTCTCAAAAACAAATTCTTGAACTACAGAAATCCTTAATGGACAAGATAGAAAATCTCTCTCGTGAAAATGAAATATTAAGGAGGAATCAAAATGAAATGAAACAACTAGTAGAACATGAAACTGCGATAGTGACAAAAAACCACAATGAAATGAAGAACTCAATAGATCAAATGACAAACACATTAGAGAGCCTTAAAAACAGAATGGGTGAAGCAGAAGAGAGAATATGGGAATTAGAAGACAGAGAACAGGAAAGGAAACAGTCAAATCAAAGAAAAGAAGAAGAAATCAGAAATCTAAAAAATACTGTCAGGAATCTACAGGATACTATTAAAAAACCTAACATTCGGGTTCTAGGAGTTCCTGAAGGCATGGAGAGGGAGAAAGGATTAGAAGGACTTTTTAGTGAGATACTAGCAGAAAATTTCCCAGGTTTGGAGAAGGACAGAGACATCCTAGTACAGGAAGCTCATAGAACCCCTAATAAACATGACCAAAAGAGATCCTCACCACGACACGTCGTAATCCAACTCACCACAGTGAAACATAAAGAAAAGATTCTAAAATGTTCAAGAGAGAAACGTCAGATTACTCTCAGAGGATCTCCAATTAGACTCACAGCAGACTTCTCATCAGAAACCCTACAAGCTAGGAGAGAATGGCGAGATATAGCCCAGGTACTAAGAGAGAAAAACTGCCAGCCCAGAATATTATATCCTGAAAAGCTCTCATTTGTGAATGAAGGTGAAATAAAGACCTTTCACAGCAAACAGAAATTGAAAGAATTTGTCGCCACTCGTCCAGCCCTGCAAAAGATGCTTAAAGATGTGTTACATACAGAAACACAGAAACACGGTAACCAATGTGAAAGAAGATAAAGGTAGGAAACCTCACAGCAAAAGATCACAGGAGTCTCAAACCATATATTAGAAAAAATCTTTGGCAAATGACAGGGCAAAGTTACTCCTTCTCAATAGTCACATTGAATGTTAATGGCTTGAACTGTCCAGTTAAAAGACACCGATTGGCTGATTGGGTTAAGGAACAAAACCCATCTTTTTGCTGCTTATAAGAAACTCATTTTTCCAACAATGATGCATACAGACGGAAAGTGAAAGGCTGGAAAAATATATACTATGCCAATAGAAATGAAAAAAGAGCGGGCGTAGCCATCTTAATATCAGACAACGTAAACTTTACCACAAAAACTCTTAGGAGAGACAAAGAGGGGCACTATTTAATGATTAAGGGATCCATTCAACAGGAAGATATAACGATTATCAATGTATATGCACCTAATTAGAGGGCACCAGCTTATTTAAAAGACTTGTTAAGGGACTTAAAGGGAGACTTAGACCCCAGTACAATAGTACTGGGGGACTTCAATACTCCACTCTCAGAGATAGACAGATCAACAGGACAGAAGATCAACAAGGAGACAATAGATTTAAATGACACTATAGCCCAAATGGATCTAACAGATATCTACAGAACATTTCATCCTACATCTAAGGACTTTACATTCTTCTCAGCAGTACATGGAACCTTCTCTAGGATTGACCACATACTAGGCCATAAAGCAAGTCTCAGCAAATTCAAGAGAATTAGAATCATACCATGCAGCTTCTCAGACCACAAAGGAATGAAATTGGAAATTAGCAACTCAGGAATCCCCAGAGCATGTGCAAACACATGGAGATTGAACAACATGCTCCTGAATGTACAATGGGTCATAGAAGAAATTAAAAGAGAAATCAAAAATTTTCTGGAAGTAAATGAGGATAAAAGCAAAATATACCAAAACCTATGGGATACAACAAAAGCAGTGTTAAGAGGAAAATTTATATCAATAGGTGCCTACATCAAGAAATTGGAGAGGCACCAAATAGATGAGCTTTCAAGTCATCTCAAGGATCTAGAAAATCTGCAGCAAACCAAACCCAAACCCAGTAGGAGAAGAGAAATAATTAAAATCAAAGAAGAAATCAACAGGATTGAATCCAAAAAAAAATTACAAAAAATCAGCCAAACGAGGAGCTGGTTTTTTGAAAAAATAAACAAAATTGACACCCCATTGGCCCAACTAACTAAAAAAAGAAGAGAAAAGACCCAAATCAATAGGATCAGAGATGAAATGGGAAACGTAACAACAGACACCACAGAAATAAAAAGAATCATCAGAAATTACTACAAGGACTTGTATGCCAGCAAACAGGGAAATCTATCAGAAATGGACAAATTCTTGGACACATACAACCTACCTAAATTGAGCCAGGAAGACATAGAAAACCTAAACAGACCCATAACTGACACAGAAATTGAAACAGTAATAAAGGCCCTCCCAACAAAGAAAAGCCCAGGACCAGATGGATTCACTGCTGAGTTCTACCAGACATTTAGAGAAGAACTAACTCCAATTCTCAAACTATTCAGAACAATCGAAAAAGAGGGAATCCTCCCAAATTCTTTCTATGAAGCCAGCATCACCTTAATTCCTAAGCCTGAAAAAGATGCAGCATTGAAAGAGAATTACAGACCAATATACATGATGAACATAGATGCAAAAATACTCAATAAAATTCTGGCCAATAGAATGCAACAACACATCAGAAAGATCATCCACCCAGGCCAAGTGGGATTTATCCCTGGTATGCAAGGATGGTTCAACGTTCACAAAACAATCAATGTAATACACTACATTAACAGACTGCAGAAGAAAAACCATATGATTCTCTCAATAGACGCAGAGAAAGCATTTGATAAAATACAACACCCTTTCATGATGAAAACTCTAAGCAAACTGGGTATGGAAGGAACATTCCTCAATACAATCAAAGCAATATATGAAAAGCCCACGGCCAACATCCTATTGAATGGGGAAAAGTTGGAAGCATTTCCGCTGAGATCTGGTACCAGACAGGGATGCCCACTCTCACCACTGCTATTCAATATAGTTCTGGAAGTTTTAGCCAGAGCTATTAGGCAAGAAAAAGAAATTAAAGGGATACAAATTGGGAAGGAAGAACTCAAACTATCCCTCTTTGCAGATGATATGATTCTTTATTTAGGGGACCCAAAGAACTCTACTAAGAGACTACTGGAACTCATCGAAGAGTTTGGCAAAGTAGCAGGATATAAAATCAATCCACAAAAATCAACAGCCTTTGTATACACAGGCAATGCCACAGCTGAGGAAGAACTTCTAAGATCAATCCCATTCACAATAGCTACAAAAACAATCAAATACCTTGGAATAAACTTAACCAGGGACGTTAAAGATCTCTACGATGAAAACTACAAAACCTTAAAGAAAGAAATAGAAGAGGATACCAAAAAATGGAGAAATCTTCCATGCTCATGGACTGGATGAATCAATATCATCAAAATGTCTATTCTCCCAAAAGCAATTTATACATTCAATGCAATACCAATCAAGATCCCGAAGACCTTCTTCTCAGATCTGGAAAAAATGATGCTGAAATTCATATGGAGACACAGAAGACCTCGAATAGCCAAAGCAATCTTGTACAACAAAAACAAAGCTGGAGGCATCACAATACCAGATTTCAGGACATACTACAGGGCAGTTGTTATCAAAACAGCATGGTACTGGTACAGAAACAGATGGATAGACCAATGGAACAGAATAGAAACACCAGAAATCAATCCAAACATCTACAGCCAACTTATATTTGATCAAAGATCCAAAACTAATCCCTGGAATAAGGACAGCCTATTCAATAAATGGCGCTGGGAAAATTGGATTTCCACGTGCAGAAGCTTGAAGCAACACCCATACCTTTCACCTTACACAAAAATTCACTCAACATGGATTAAAGACTTAAATCTATGACCTGAAACCATCAAATTATTAGAGAGCATTGGAGAAACCCTGCAAGATATAGGTACAGGCAAAGACTTCTTGGAAAAGACCCCAGGAGCACAGGCAGTCAAAACCAAAATTAACATTTGGGATTGCATCAAATTGAGAAGTTTCTGTACTTCAAAAGAAACAGTCAGGAAAGTGAAGAGGCAACCGACAGAATGGGAAAAAATATTTGTAAACTATACTACAGATAAAGGGTTGATAACCAGAATCTACAAAGAAATCAAGAAAATCCTCAACAACAGAACAAACAACCCACTTAAGAGATGGGCCAAGGACCTCAATAGACATTTTTCAAAAGAGGAAATCCAAATGGCCAACAGACACATGAAAAAATGTTCAAGATCACTAGCCATCAGGGAAATCCAAATCAAAACCACAATGAGGTTTCACCTCACCCCTGTGAGAATGGCTCACATCCAGAAATCTACCAACAATAGATGCTGGAGAGGATGTGGGGAAAAAGGGACACTAACCCACTGTTGGTGGGAATGCAAACTGGTTAAGCCACTATGGAATTCAGTCTGGAGATTCCTCAGAAACCTGAACATAACCCTACCATACAACCCAGCCATCCCACTCCTTGGAATTTACCCAAATGAAATTAATTTGGCTAATAAGAAAGCCATCTGCACATTAATGTTTATTGCAGCTCAATTCACAATAGCTAAGACCTGGAACCAACCCAAATGCCCATCAACAGTAGACTGGATAAAGAAATTATGGGACATGTACTCCATAGAATACTATACAGCAGTAAGGAACAATGAAACCCAGTCATTTGCAACAAGATGGAAGAATCTGGAAAACATCATGCTGAGTGAATTAAGCCAGTCCCAAAGAGACAAATATCATTTGTTTTCCCTGATCGGCGACAACTGAGCACCAAAGGGGAAACCTGTTGAAGTGAAATGGACACTATAAGAAACAATGACCTGATCAGCTCTTGTCCTGACTCTAGATGTACAATGTAATACTTTATCCTTTTTAGTATTTGTTGTTGTTGTTGTTGTTCTAGTACTAGTGGTTGAACTCTGTAATTAACACACAATTATTCTTAGGTGTTTAAATTTTAACTGAAAAGTGATCCCTGTTAAATTTCAGAGTGGAAAAAGAGAGGGAGGAGATGTACAATTTGGGACATGCACAATCAGACTTGCCCCAAATGATGGAGTTAGAAATGTGCCAGGGGATTCCAATACAATCCCATCAAGGTGGCATGTACCAATGCCACCTCGCTAGTCCAAGTGATCAATTTCAGTTCACATTCGATGGCTCTGATAGGTCTAAGAGTCAAAGGGATCACACAAACAAGACAAGTGTCTGCTAATACTAAGATAGAATCAAAAAGGGAGAGAAGGATCCAACATGGGAAGTGGGATACACAGCAGACTCATAGAATGGCAGATGTCCTAAACAACACTCTGGCCTCAGAATCAGCCCTTAAGGCATTCGGATCTGGCTGAAGAGCCCATGAGAGTATTGTAGGCATGGAAAGCCAAGATACCATGGAAAAGAAAAAAAAAGAAGAAGACCTAAATGAAAGATCTCTGTGAGTGAGATCCCAGTGGAAAGAACGGGGCCATCAAAGAAGGAGGTACCTTTCTCCGAAGGGAGGAGAGAACTTCCACTTTGACTATGACCCTATCGGAACAAGATCAAAGTCAGCAAACTCTAAAGGCTTCCATAGCCCTGGCAACTCATGACTAGAGCCTAGGGAGATTACTGACGCCATGAACAGGAGTGTCAAATTGTTAAGTCAGCAACAGAAGTCACTGTGTACTTACATCCCATGTGGGATCTGTCCTTAATGTGTTGTCTAATGTGCAGTGATGCTATAACTAGTACTGAAACAGTATTTTTACACTTTGTGTTTCTGCGTGGGTACAAACTGATGAGATCTTTACTAATTATATACTGAATCGATCTTCTGTATATAAAGATATTTGGAAATAAAAAAAAACTGGTGTTAAATTGGAAATGGCATAGAAAATTAATTAGTTTTTAAAAAAATATTATGTAGGATCTCTGTCTTTAATGCGCTGTACACTCTTATTTAATGCTATAACTAGTACTCCAACAGTATTTTTTTTTCACTTTGTGTTGCTATATGGGGGCAAACTGTTGAAATCGTTATCTAATATATATTAAACTGATCTTTTGTATATAAAGAGAATTGAAAATGAATCATGATGTGATTGGAAGGGGAGAGGGAGCGGGAAAGGGGAGGGTTGTGGGTGGGAGGGAAGTTTTGGGAGGGGGAAGCCATTGTAACCCATAAGCTGTACTTTGTAAATTTATATTCATTAAATAAAAGTTTAATTAAAAAAAAAAGAACCTACAAAAGGAAAGGATGATCCAAAGGAACCTTGCTGATGGGAGCTCATTCTCTTGGAAGCTTGCCTGTCCCATCCCTGAATGTGCAATTTTGCCTTAAACAAATCTTAAAGAGGCAAGCAGACCCAACTGGGTGCCACAGAGGACAACATGGATTCCTCTACTTCTTCTCTTCCTCCAGACAGTCTGGCACCACTCACACCCATCAATTCCACTGATTGTCAAGCACCTGAGCTCTACCAAGCCCCATTCCAGGGGCTGGGGATGTAAAACTGGAAGTCAAGGGCCTGTCCAACTGTTAGTGTGGGTACCCAGAGACACTCCAACAAGCACAGGTGCATCCCCTGGGAAGCATCAGGGAGGGTGGCCTCAGCCCTTCTAGCCTCCAAAAACACCAGCGCTTTTCCCAAGCCTGCAGAGACATGGAGAAGGGACGAGAGTGGCGGGGAGATCCAGGCCAGGGGGTGAGGGGCACCTTGCAGACTTTGAAGCAGGGCCTGACTCCAAGTGCTCTTTGCCACACTCCACCCTCCCTCTCCAATTCCATTATTCCACTTCTGACTGCTAGGCTCTCCTGGTTGTTGTGTTGAATATTTCATTACAACTTAATCATCTCAAAGCCCTGGGTCACACTGACTCTCACACAGAAGGAAAAGGTTAATAAGCACAGACATGATAATTGCTCCTATATCTATCCACATGTGCGGTAAGTCATGCCACAGCAACCAAAATTGACAGTGAGCCGTGTTCACCGCGGCCGCTGGAAGACACCAAGGAGGAAGCCCAGTGTCATGGAAACCTATTAGCATGATTGCACTGCAGAAAATGGGATGCAAATTACAAGTTCCTTAAAATACAAATTTTAAGAAGCCAAGCACTTTCTGATCAACACCAATCACTTTTCTTAACACCCCTCCTTTGTGATGCCTTTTCTATTTATTATTATTTTATTTGAAAGATAGACAGACAGAGATCTTCCATCCACTGCTCGGCCCTCAAATGCCTGAAAGAGCTGGGGCTGGACCTGGCCAAAGCCAGGAGCCAGGAACTCAATCCAGGGTGGGTGTCATGTGAGTGGCAGGCAGCCAAGCAGTTGAGCTATCACCTCCTGCCTCCAAGGACCTGCATTGGCAGGAAGCTGGAACTGGAAGCTGAGCTGGGACTTGAACCCAGGCACTCTGATGTAGAGGGTGGGAGACGCAAGCAATGTCTTAACCACTGTGCCAAACGCCTGCCCTGAACACAGCCACTTTCAAAGGAAGAATTGAGGATCTTTACATGAAGAGAAAGGGAATATGGGTCTTTAGGAATCAATACGTTTAAGGGCAAGACATGAGATAGCTGATTAACCATCAGGGCTCAAAAACAAAAAAGAAACATTTTTAAAGTATTGACCTTGAGAGCTGCTGAGAAGTATCCCAAGGCTTTGGCAACAGGCAAGAAGCTGATGAATTCCATCTCTGTGGCCAAAAGAGCTGAATTTTACCTTCCCCAAACCACCTATCATTTCCCCAAAACGTAGGAAGCATCACTGTCACTTTGGCTTAAAACACTGCATGGGTTAATAAAATGAATGGGGATTCCTCAGCCAGCGAGATGCCCTATATTTCTCAGCAATGCTTTCACATATTGCAAACCTAATTAATTCAGAATCTATTTTGTCTGCTCCCTCGTGTACTAAGTTAATGAGATTTCCACGCAGTCTCTCAGAGTAACAGTTCTGTGGCCCTCCTGCACGTCTTCAGATGCTCCGAGCCCAAAAGCTTCCAACTAGAAAACAAATAGATGATACTCTTTATTTTTGGTAAAACGTTGGATTTGCACAGCTGAAGCTCAGGGCGAAAGACAATGTGTAGACTCGTGCAGGAGAGAGGCTGCTTTATTGTCTCCACTCCTGCCTGTGGGCGGTCCAGCTCGCCCACCTATCCGAGCCTTGTATGATCTGCTGCCCTGTAGTCACTCCCTCTCCATCAGCCTGCTCCACACTCCGTTAGGCTCAGGAGCAAGGAACAAACTGCTGAGTGTGGCTTACAAAGTCTCCAGGGTGTGCCTCTCACCTGGTTCTCTGGGCTACCTGGACAGGTCAGCTGCACCCTTAGCCCCCGTGGGAGCTCCTGCACCAACCCACCCTCTGTCCCCGCTCCTGCCCCGCCCACTCAAGCTGGTCACATTCAGTTTGCACCTCGGTTCTGGGACCATCTCCATCGCTCCCAGACAGAATTATGGCTCCAATGCCAGTGCACAAAACAGCACTGGTCCATTTATTTCGAGAATGTATTTGCTTTTCTGCCTTCCCCACTTGAGTGTAAGTTTCTCCGGCTGCGTTTTATCTATTTTTATGCCCTTACTTCTTCGTCACGTCACCAAGAGTGTCTGGAAAACATCTGTTAGGAAACAAATGAGTGGATGAGTCTCAGTGCCCCGGGTTTTGAATGCAAAGCCAGAGAGGTTTTCCTCTCTCCTGGCTCCATGGCCAGGCCCCAGGGGCCCACACTGCCACTGCTGTCCCCTGAAGCTGCCTGCATGTGGAGTCAGGGGGTCTACCCCAAGTCCAACAATGCAGGCGGAGGTTGGGGAGGCTCTGCTCACCTGGTCTCCCCAGACCCCAGCTGCTTGGTCCCAGGGCCTCATCCCTCTCCAGGACTTCCGGAACGCCCCATCGCAGGAGTGAGGAGAGCATGTACTTGCCGGGAACAGCCACAGTGGGTCGCATCTGAGGCCCTGCCTTCCAGCCTCTCCTGTCCTGGGAAGCAGGGCTGTAGCTGAGGACTATAAGGCCTCCCCTGCTGCCAAGGGGCCTGTTCCCCGCCCCTTCCAGGGCTCTGATGCCCTCGGGAACCCAGGGAGAAGAGCGCCTGATCTCGGATATGTCCTCGGCTCACAGACAACCGGCTCCTCGCCCAGGGAGCTCCAGGCCTGGCGCGGCTGGGAAGCCAGCGTTCTGCCTGGAAATCCAGTCGACTTTAGAGTGATGGCAGGAGACCTCCATTATTCCTGTCTTCATTTCTGGTGTTTCAGCGACCTGGAGAGTCTGTGCTCTAAAAATAGGAAATTGCACAGTGAGATGTTGGGGCTGGAGGAGAGCTTCCATCTGCTGTTTCACTCCTCAAATAGTCCCAAATGCTAAGGGCTGGGTCAGGCCAAAGCCAGGAGCTAGCAGCTTCCTCCAGGTCTTCCAGATACTTGGACCATCCTCCACTGCTTTCCCAGGGGCGTTACCCGGAGCTGGATCAGAAGTGGAACATCCAGGACTCGAGCCAATCACAGGTGGCAGCTCAACAGCTACACCACAACACCAGCGGCACAGGTAGGAGTCTTATTTGGAAATAAAGTCCTTGTATTCCCTGAGCCCCAAATCACAAAGCACCAGCCAGTCTGCCTTCCAGACCCACACTGGTATCCCTCTGCCCTGGCTTCAGGGACTACAGAGCCTCCTGGCCAAGAGCACTCCAGACAAGAGGTCATAGGCTAGGATCTCCACGAGGACTGCACGAGGACTGGGGGCTGGGGCCCATCTGGGGTGGGAGACAGGAGTCCCTAAGCCTTCCTGGACCACCCAAGGGAAATGCAGACCCCTGGGCCAGGGCAGCCCAGGGCAAGGTGGGGCACTCCCATACATCTGCCTCGCTGGGACCTAAGGGACTGTTGGCTGCCCAGCCCCTCCTGCCACAGCCTCTGGGCACTCAAGAAGGACCCTGGCTGGGGACGGGAGATGTAGGAAGCTCCGTGTCCAGGGAAGGTCCCCAAAGTTCCAGAATAGAGTGCTGGACTCAGAGAGATGTGAGCAGAGCTACAAAGAGGACAGGCCACAGGCCAAGGAGGTAGGAGGGCCCTTCAAGGGGAACATCCTCTAGCAAGAGTCTATACACACAGAAACCTGCAGGGTCCACTTGGGGACAGGCATAGGACAGAGCTAGACCCACAGAGGACATTCACAAGGGCATCGAAAGTGAGGGTCTTAGGTGGTATAAAAGCCAATAGCAGTTAGAGTGGGGGTTGTCCAGAAAGGGCATCCACACCAACTTACAGTTAAAGCCCACATGGCGTGTGTGTGCATGCGTGTCCATGTGTCTACACTGCCTGTAGTCAGGTATTGGGAAGCATTTAACAGTGTGCTGAGGCTGGGGAGAATGCCCTCTGTGCATTTGCTAATTGCCATGGCACAAACACTCCAGTTGTCAAGTCGGTGGCTGGGGAAAAAGAGGCACACAGGCCACCTCCGTCGTGTTGTTCTATATGCATTGTTTAAACAGTTTTACGTGTTTTAAATAGGAGAGAATATTGAGAGAACGAAGTTTCTTGGCTAATAAAAATCAGGCTGCTGGAAAGTGAAAATTCAACAGAAATGCTGTCTCAGTCTTGGATCATCGCAGCCAGTTAGAATCTGGTGCATCTTGGTGGAGTCCAGCCAGCACAGCACAACCATCACCCTGGCCGAGACTTGCTTCCCAGGGAAAGAAGATCTGGAAAATTCAAAGTGTGTGGTTCCTAACAGAAAACACAAGGTGGTATGTGGCTCCACAGTAAGGTAGGGAATGAGTCAAGTCTTCTAGAAGCTTCTGCGCAGGGACCCCACTGCAGACCATGTCAACGTCAAGTATCTCGTCCAGGTTCCTGATATGTCAGACTGTGTGCCCGAACGTTAAAGTCGACACCGTGGTCTCAGGAGGCAGAAGAAGAGGAACACGGAATTCGAGAGCTGAAAAGACTGGTTTATCTTTACATCCTGCAGTCTGACTCGTCCAAAGAGGAAGTGCCCGGCAGGGGGTGGCGCACCCACAGACGGCCGGCGGGAGGGCAACATGGTGCCCACGCTCCCGTCCACTGCCATGGTCCAGGAGGACTCATGGGAAGATTGCAAACGTGGTGGGAAAGTCAGTGAGGAAAGACAAGAATCCGAGGGTAGAAAGCTGCCCTTTGAGATGTCAATAGCTCTTTCTTTTAACCTTTTCTCCAAAATTGTGTTCTTCGACATTCCCACAAGTCCAGAAATAAAAAAGAGGCTGACACAACCCAGCAGGTGCACGGCAGCTTCCGCCTGCCCACAGGGAAGAGGATGCAATATTTAATGACACAGGGGCACCAAGCCGACAGAGCGCAGGTTGACCTGCGTAAGGTAGCAGCTGCCCTCTGCTGACCAAGTACTGTAGATGTACTAGGTGAGTCAGGCAACTTGCTAACAATTCTCGAAGTAAATTTTGAAGGTCATTAGTAGGATTAGCTTTGGGAACTTGCAGATGTAGACAGTGACCTTCCAGTAAGCCAAGTAATTTAATAATTCCCCTCCATCTTCTAAAAGGAAGGAATGCATTTCCTAGCAAACACTTCTGAATTCACTTTTTTCTCTTACCCCCTCTTCTAAGAGTGCTTCTCCTTCAAGGTCTTGCTCTTCCAAGCTGACTGACTTCAACCTGGCCCCAAGGCAGCGAGACTTCCTGAAGCCCAGACTGTTTATGCTGCCTGACGAGTTTGGGTGGTGGAAGATAGATGAGAAGCAGAAGCAGAGCCTCAGATGGAAGGATAGAGAGAGAGGAAACAAGCGACATGACGTCACTGATGTGGTCTTTGACGAGAAGAAAGCGAAGGTCCCTGTCACTTGCAGGTGCCTGTGTCCCCCTCACCCGCTTGCGGCTCCTCGCCCCCCTTGCCAGAGTTGGATGCTTCCCCAGCCCCGGACAGCTGCCTGCAGGCTGTCAGCTGAGGCCGGCTGGTACCACGCCTCTCCTCAGTGTGTGCCAGCCCTGGAAGCAGCACAGGGGCACAGCTGCATTGGCTCCTTTGCCAGGGATGGGATGGCTGCCCCGAGGGGTTTGTTGATTGCTCCTGTGGGTACCGGGGCTAACCCAGGCGTTGCTTTGACCCCTTCTCTGGCTGGTGGGGAGGAGGCACCTGGAAACCAGGAGGGCGTTTCCCAAGCAACAGCATGATGAGGCTCCATGCCACCGCCAAAGCAGCTGCATTTGTGGCCACCAGAGATGGCAGCTAAGGTGCAAGACCTCAGAATGTCGGAGCTGCAGGCTCGCAGGAAGAGTGCGCCCTCCAGCATTTACGATACTGTCACCGTGCAGCCCTGAGGTGTGAAACAGCTGAACCATGGAGCAGGGGGTTGGGTGGCAGCAGAGGGTGGGTCCCTGCCTCTGGGTGCCCTTCTCCTTCCTCACAATACCCCCAAAGGACCCCCATAGAGCAGAGCTTGAAGCCATGCATTTTTCTCGGAAGGAACTCCATCTACAAAGGCGAGAAACACACAGCAGCTTCGGCACAGGCATTCCTCTCCATCGCTCCCTCAATCCCCATCACCACGTTCTCCTGCCTCCCTCCCCCTCCAAAGGAGACTTGGAAAGAAAGTGAAGGTCTCACAAGGTCAACCACTGCCCACGGGGCACACTCTTCAGCTCACTTGTTCCTCATCCCACCTGCCTCTCACCGAGCTGGGCTGGAATGTGTGCAAATTTACATTCAGATAGAGAACATGGTCCATTTGCTAAGGTACCTTTCGGTAAGCGACACATTTCAGAGTGGCAGTGCATTAGTTACAACCAATTAGGAGGAAATTATGGCTGGAGAGTGCCCATGTCTCCCGCACTGGACCCGAGCCAGCATGGAACATTGCTGAGCCTGACCTCCTCGGGTGTAGTCGATGGGGAAGAGGTTTAAATCCAGTTCAACAAAATACTGAATGCAAAGACTAAGTGCTTAGGAGGATGAATTCCAGTCTGTGGACCGGAAAGAGGTCACTCCAGGTCCCTGAGCATCATTTCACGTCTTCCACCTGTACTGGCAGGGTCGGAGGTGGGAAAACCCTGATGTTTGGAAAACACAGTAACTTGAGTTCAAGTTCCAGCTCCCAAGATTGTCCATCCCCTTAGGTGGAAAATTAGGACAGTAATCCATGCTTGTAAGGTTGTGGGATTTAAGATGATAAGGTTCTAGAGGATTTGCCTGGTACATAGTAAAAGCTCACTGGGTAGTACAATCATTACTACGTCAGCAGTTCCCTGCATGTTAGGGGCATTGCTCAATATTTATCAAAGCAAACTGTGTCATGGCAGCTGATAGGGAGAGTGTCTGGAGCCACATATATGCAAACACACTTCACCTGCCATGGACTTCAGGTAGGTGCCAAGTGCAAAATGCAACTCTTGCCTTCCAAAGAATTTGCAAGATAGGTGAAGAGAAAAAATTAAGATGGAAACTTAGATGATTTCAGCTGGATTACAAAATAGAATTAAAAATAATATTACAACCAGGAGAAAAGTAGAATAGTAAAATAAATTTACTTTAGACTTGGGAAAACATTCTAAGCAAAGCACAAAAGTCAGAAGCCATTAAGGAAAAGATCAATAGATTTCAACACATAAAAAATTTAACACTTCTTCAGGAAAAAAAAAAAAAACATGAAGCCAAAGTGGGAAAATACGTACTATACAAATGACACATGTGGGAAGATACAAGCCAGCATTCTAAAAAGACAAGACCAACAGGAAAATGGTCCGTGTGTAACAGAAAAGACAAGAGCGTAAACTGACAGCCAGACGCCTGTTTTAAAATGTACACATTAAAACTACGCAACAGGATTCTTGATGGACAAGAGTCACGAAAATGAAAACGGGAATATTTTTACACAGCTGGGGGCACTACACTGCTACAACTGCCTTTGGAGGCCAAAGTGATCCCTTTTGAGCAAATTAAAAATGAACACGTCTCTCCCACGCACAGCAGTTGTTCCGTCACACATTCGTTCTACAGAGAGGCTCACAGGGCCACAAAAATGCACATACTCTCAGGCACATACTGGGGTTCATTTGCAGCATTGATGATTGTAATTAATATCTGGAAATAAGAGTCAAGAATCCATTAAGGAAATTACAATTTATCATTGCAATGAAACATGGTGCAGATGTGAGATGAAAGGAGTAGCTATGTTCTCATGCAGAAAAAAAAAAAAAAGATACATTTTCCAGGCTATACGTTAAGCAGAAAGCAAGGTGTAGAGAAACATACATCATTAGTGCCACGTCCATGACAAAGAAATAGAAGCAGAATATGCATCCCTATTTTATGCGTGAATATCTTCTGTAAGGTCCACAAGAAAGGGCTGGAGCAGCAGGAGAGAAACACATGCCCTGGGCTCCTGCAGAGGCCGCCGCCCTGGGGCCACAGAGAAGGAAGCCAGGAGTGCAGGTGAACAAAGGCTGCTGTCTTTGGTGCTGGGGCTGCCCGCGAGCTGCTGGGAGGCTGTGACACTCCCCAGCTCCATGAGGCAGGCATCTCCTTGCCCACATGGGAGAGCTGGGTAGAGCCCTGGCTCCAGCTTTGGTGTTTCGGTAGTGAACCAGCAATGGGAGCTATCTGTCTGCATGTGTCTGCTTGTCTGTCTCTCAAATACAAAACACGAGAGAGAGGAACATAACCCTGGGTATCTAGGTACACGGAGGCCCTGCGTGATTCCAAGCACCGTGCACATTCAGATGCAGGCTCTGAGGAGGAGGAAGAAGAGGCTGTGTGTGCAGCTGGTTTAAGGGACCAGGGCAGGCTCTGGGCTTTGGCCTGGCCCAGTGCCAGCATCCCAGCCATTTGGGGAGTGAACCAGTGGATAGAAGTTTCTCTCTCTCTCTCTCTCTCTCTCTCTCTCTCTCTCTCTCTCTCTCTCTGTAACACTGACTTTCAAATACATACAATTAAAAAAAAAAAGAAATCATCAACCCTAATAATAAAAAGAGCCAAACAGAATGTGTAAAAGAGAGAGAGAGAGAGAGGGAGGGAGGGAGGGAGAGGGAGGGAGAAACCAGTGTAGAGCCTTCTCTTCGGCTGAAAACTCCCAGTGAGCTTCTCCTCGCTGGAGGAGGGGGCTGCGAGGGAACTTCACTGGGGATTGACAGAGGGAAGAATTGAACAGCACCTGCAGGCAGCTCGCCTGTGGTCTGCGCAGGTACCTACACACTCCTTCCTAGGCTCATGGTCAGGGAGGTGGGGGGAGCAGTCAGTCCGACGTGCTGAGGGCACCCACAGGAGGTGCTGTTGGGAATGCTTCAGAGGGAGCCCTGCTTAGGGGGAACTGGGGCTGTGCCAGGGCCGGTGCTGTGGTCTAGAACGTTTAACATCCAAATACAGTGCCGGCATCCCATATGGATGCAGTTCGAGTCGCACCTGCTTCACTCTGATCCAGCTCCCTGCTAATTCTCCTGGGAGAGCAGTACAGAGGATGACCCAAGTCCTTGGGCCCCTGCACCCATGTGGGAGAACTGGAAGAAGCTCCTGGCTCCAGACTTCAGCCTGGCCAAGCCTTGGCCCCTTTGGGCCATCTGGGGAGTGAACCAGCGGATGGAAGATCTCTCTCCTTCTTTCATTGTATCTCTGCCTTTCTAATAAATACACAATCTGCCTTTCAGATAAATCCATACATTTAAAAATAAACACACACACACAGTTCTCACCCCCTCCTGTCAAATGAGAGCCCAGCAGTGAGGGCACTGCAGAGAGTCTGCGGAAAACGGCACGAAAGGCCTGCTTGTTGTGGCGAGAAGGGTTCGGAGCCGCCTGTGGCTTTGTCCGGAGCTGGGCTTTCCGTGCCTTTTCTGAAGGAGCGTCACCACTCCTGCAGGTTTCTCCCCTATGTGGTGACTCCCCCGGCCTTGAACCGGGTCACCACATTCTTCATCCTCAGGAGCAGACGAAGTCTCCGCAGACACAGCGAGGGGCCCAGAGGCCGTCACCGCCTGCCCTCGCCCGACGCCTCTCGTGCAGGGTCTGCTCGGCCCCAGCCCAGGAGGCTGCCCTGGCCCCAGTGGCCGACACCCTGTGCTAACCTCCAGACCTCTGCTCTGGCCCTTACCTGTGGGGCTGGAGATCGCCTTGCCAGAAGCTGGGAGGCCAGGAGGTCATGTCTAAGGCAGGCCAGGGGACAGCCAACCTGCCCTCGGAGAGTGGGCAATGGCCCCTGTGACTGCAGAATATTTTACCATTGGAGCTTAGCTGGGTGTTCCCCCACAGTTAAGCATTCAGCTTTGTCAAAAATTGTCCTGGTCTAAGCAATGCTGGGTGAAATAACTTTGTATTGCAGTTCTAATTACACCTTTGGGGAAATTGCTTAGAAGTAGTTTTTTTGTGTCAAAAAATAAACACACTTTAGAAATTCTTGCTACATTTCCCAAGTATCTGCCTCTAAATTTTGCATCTGCATACAGTCCCCAGGCTGTGGGTGCTGTCCCCAGGCTGTGCGTGCTGTCCCCAGGCTGTGGGTGCTGTCCCAGGCTGTGGGTGCTGTCTCCAGGCTGTAGGTGCTGTCCCAGGCTGTGGGTGCTGTCCCCAGGCTGTGTGTGCTGTCCCCAGGCTGTGCGTGCTGTCCCAGGCTGTGGGTGCTGTCTCCAGGCTGTGGGTGCTGTCCCAGGCTGTGGGTGCTGTCCCCAGGCTGTGGGAGCTGTCTCCAGGCTGTGGGTGCTGTCCCCATGTGTACGTGCTATCCCAGGCTGTGGGTGCTATTCCAGGCTGTGGGTGCTGTCCCCAGGCTGTGGGTGCTGTCCCAGGCTGTGGGTGCTGTCCCCATGTGTGCGTGCTATCCCAGGCTGTGGGTGCTGTCCCCAGGCTGTGGGTGCTATCCCAGGCTGTGGGTGCTGTCCCAGGCTGTGTGTGCTGTCCCCAGGCTGTGGGTGCTGTCCCCATGTGTGCGTGCTATCCCAGGCTGTGGGTGCTGTCTCCAGGCTGTGGGTGCTGTCCCCAGGCTGTGGGTGCTGTCCCAGGCTGTGGGTGCTATTCCAGGCTGTGTGTGCTGTCCCCAGGCTATGGGTGCTGTCCCAGGCTGTGGGTGCTGTCTCCAGGCTGTGCGTGCTGTCCCCAGGCTGTGGGTGCTGTCCCCAGGCTGTGGGTGCTATTCCAGGCTGTGGGTGCTATCCTAGGCTGTGGGTGCTGTCTCCAGGCTGTGGGTGCTGTCCCCAGGCTGTGGGTGCTATCCCAGGCTGTGGGTGCTGTCCCAGGCTGTGGGTGCTGTCCCCAGGCTGTGGGTGCTGTCCCCATGTGTGCGTGCTATCCCAGGCTGTGTGTGCTGTCCCCAGACTGTGGGTGCTGTCCCAGGCTGTGGGTGCTGTCTCCAGGCTGTGGGTGCTGTCCCCAGGCTGTAGGTGCTATTCCAGGCTGTGGGTGCTATCCCAGGCTGTGGGTGCTGTACTCAGGCTGTGGGTGCTGTCCCCAGGCTGTGGGTGCTGTCCCCAGGCTATGGGTGCTGTCCCCAGGCTGTGGGTGCTATCCCAGGCTGTGGGTGCTGTCCCAGGCTGTGGGTGCTGTCCCGGGCTGTGGGTGCTGTCTCAGGCTGTGGGTGCTCTCCCCAGGCTGTGGGTGCTGTCCCCAGGCTGTGGGTGCTGTCCCCAGGCTGTGGGTGCTGTCTCCAGGCTGTGGGTGCTGTCCCCAGTCTGTGTGTGCTATCCCAGGCTGTGGGTGCTGTCCCAGGCTGTGGGTGCTGTCTCCAGGCTGTGGGTGCTATCCCAGGCTGTGGGTGCTATCCCAGGCTGTGTGTGCTGTCCCCAGGCTGTGGGTGCTGTCTCAGGCTGTGGGTGCTGTCTCAGGCTGTGGGTGCTGTCCCAGGCTGTGGGTGCTGTCTCCAGGCTGTGTGTGCTGTCCCCGGGCTGTGGGTGCTATCCCAGGCTGTGGGTGCTGTCCCCATGTGTGCGTGCTATCCCAGGCTGTGGGTGCTGTCTCCAGGCTGTGCATGCTGTCCCCAGGCTGTGGGTGCTGTCCCAGGCTGTGGGTGCTGTCCCCAGGCTGTGGGTGCTGTCCCCATGTGTGCGTGCTATCCCAGGCTGTGGGTGCTGTCTCCAGGCTGTAGGTGCTGTCTCCAGGCTGTGGGTGCTGTCCCAGGCTGTGTGTGCTGTCCCCAGGCTGTGCGTGCTGTACTCAGGCTGTGGGTGCTGTCCCCAGGCTGTGGGTGCTGTCCCCAGGCTGTGGGTGCTATCCTAGGCTGTGGGTGCTGTCTCCAGGCTGTGGGTGCTGTCCCGGGCTGTGGGTGCTGTCTCAGGCTGTGGGTGCTCTCCCCAGGCTGTGGGTGCTGTCCCCAGGCTGTGGGTGCTGTCCCCAGGCTGTGGGTGCTATCCCAGGCTGTGTGTGCTGTCCCCAGGCTGTGGGTGCTGTCTCAGGCTGTGGGTGCTGTCTCAGGCTTTGGGTGCTGTCCCAGGCTGTGGGTGCTGTCTCCAGGCTGTGTGTGCTGTCCCCGGGCTGTGGGTGCTATCCCAGGCTGTGGGTGCTGTCCCAGGCTGTGGGTGCTATCCCCAGGCTGTGGGTGCTATCCCAGGCTGTGGGTGCTGTCTCCAGGCTGTGTGTGCTGTTCCAGGCTGTGGGTGCTGTCCCCAGGCTGTGTGTGCTGTCCCCAGGCTGTGGGTGCTGTCCCCAGGCTGTGGGTGCTGTCCCTGGGCTGTGGGTGCTGTCCCAGTCTGTGTGTGCTATCCCAGGCTGTGGGTGCTGTCCCAGGCTGTGGGTGCTGTCCCCAGTCTGTGTGTGCTATCCCAGGCTGTGGGTGCTATCCCAGGCTGTGGGTGCTGTCCCAGGCTGTGGGTGCTGTCTCCAGGCTGTGCGTGCTGTCCCAGGCTGTGGGTGCTATCCCAGGCTGTGGGTGCTATCCCAGGCTGTGGGTGCTGTCTCCAGGCCGTGTGTGCTGTCCCCGGGCTGTGGGTGCTGTCCCCGGGCTGTGGGTGCTGTCTCCAGGCTGTGGGTGCTGTCTCCAGGCTGTGTGTGCTGTCCCCGGGCTGTGGGTGC
The DNA here is from genome assembly GCF_033115175.1 of Lepus europaeus. Lineage (NCBI taxonomy): Eukaryota > Metazoa > Chordata > Mammalia > Lagomorpha > Leporidae > Lepus > Lepus europaeus. The sequence continues at coordinate 5,335,151 of NC_084839.1, forward strand.
TGTCCCCGGGCTGTGGGTGCATTCCCCGGGCTGTGGGTGCTGTCTCCAGGCTGTGGGTGCTGTCTCCAGGCTGTGTGTGCTGTCCCCAGGCTGTGGGTGCTGTCTCAGGCTGTGGGTGCTGTCCCCAGGCTATGGGTGCTGTCCCAGGCTGTGGGTGCTGTCTCCAGGCTGTGGGTGCTGTCTCAGGCTGTGGGTGCTGTCCCCAGTCTGTGTGTGCTATCCCAGGCTGTGGGTGCTATCCCAGGCTGTGGGTGCTGTCTCCAGGCTGTGCATGCTGTCCCCAGGCTGTGGGTGCTGTCCCAGGCTGTGGGTGCTGTCTCCAGGCTGTGGGTGCTGTCTCCAGGCTGTGTGTGCTGTCCCAGTCTGTGGGTGCTGTCCCCAGGCTGTGTGTGCTGTCCCCAGGCTGTGGGTGCTGTACCCAGTCTGTGGGTGCTGTCCCTGGGCTGTGGGTGCTGTCCCAGTCTGTGGGTGCTGTCTCCAGGCTGTGGCTGCTGTCTCCAGGCTGTGGGTGCTGTCCCCAGGCTGTGGGTGCTGTCTCAGGCTGTGGGTGCTGTCTCCAGGCTATGGGTGCTGTCCCAGGCTGTGGGTGCTGTCTCCAGGCTGTGGGTGCTGTCTCAGGCTGTGGGTGCTGTCCCCAGTCTGTGTGTGCTATCCCAGGCTGTGGGTGCTATCCCAGGCTGTGTGTGCTGTCCCCAGGCTGTGGGTGCTGTCTCAGGCTGTGGGTGCTGTCCCAAGCACTTTTCTCAGCAGACACACGTTCGTGTCTTTAAGTGCCGCTGGTTTTCGTGCGTGGGATACACTTTCTCTTGTGTCTAGGGTTAGAAGCAGGTCCCCAGACTTCCAGCACCTTCCCTCCTACCTCATGCTTTTGACTTGGTTTCCTCAGGGGATAGAAATGGGGCAGGGAAGGGAGAACCTCTCCCCACTCAACTCCTCCACAGGCTTGTTGTGACAATAAAATGAGATAATATATTTTACATGTGAAAGAGTGCTGCATAAATGTCAAGTGGAGAAAATGGATTTCACACCCCTGACTTCCAGCGAGCACTTACCGGTCCCATTAATTAGAAACTCTCATACGACTTGATGACATTCCCCTGCACTATAGATAATTCACATGTATGGACCCTGAGATCTTCTGGGAAAGAAGCTAAAAATAGTGATCTCTGCCAGAAAGATTTTAGTCCCTTGGGAAAGACCATTTTCAGCCCAAAGCACCCTGGGCCCGAGACATAGAGCAAAGGGCAGGACACATACCGACTGTTGGGGACACAGCAGCCCCGCTGTGCCCTGAGGCTCAAAGGGGGCCTTTTCTCCAAAGGTGCTGTGGGTTCACTCCATGGGGCATCGCCGCGCTCCAGGAGCAGAACTTTAGCTGAAATAGATGGCACCTCTCTCTGGAGTACAGACCTCAAGCCTTAAAGGGAATTATTTTGTTTGTTTTTAAGATTTATTTTTATATTCATTTGAAAGACAGAGCGAGAGAAAAAGGTCTTCCATCTGCTGGTTCACTCACCAAATGGATGCAATGACTGGAGCAGGGCTGATCCTCCCCTCACTCCACCAAGGTTACCCATAGTCAAACTGCCAAGGTGGAGCACCACCAGGCAGCAGGCTCTGGGAACACCTCTGTTCTCTCCATGGACTGAGCAGCCTGACGGGACTGAGAGTGGATCATCCGCTCCCTGTGACTGTGGGAGCCTTGCATTCCATGACTGGGAATTCTGTGACAGCACAATAGGCCATGGGGCATAACTGGGTCTCTGAGCAATCACTGTGCCAAGCTTACACCTTATACAAAAATCAACTCAAAATGCATCAAGGGTCTAAATCTACAACCTGAAACCACCAAATTACTAGAACAAAACATCATAGAAGCTACACAAGGCATTGACAAAGTCAAAGACTTCTTGGAGGGGGCTGGCACTGTGGGGTACCAGATAAAGCTACCGCCTGCAGTGCCAGCTTCCCATATGGGCACTGGTTTGAGTGCCGGCTGCTCCACTTCCAATCCAGCTCTCTGCTGTGGCCTGGGAAAGCAGTAGAAGATGGCCCAAGTGCTTGGGTCCCCACACCTGCGTGGGAGACCTGGAAGAAGCTCCTGGCTTCAGATTGGCACAGCTCTGGACATTGTAGCCAACTGGGGAGTAAACCAGTGGATGGAAGACCTCTCTCTCTCTCTCTGCCTCTGCTTTCTCTGTGTAACTCTGACTTTCAAATAAGTAAAGAAATCTTTAAAAAAAAGACTTTTTGGAAAAGACCCCAGAAGCACAGGCAATAAAAGAAAAAAATAGACAAATGGGATGACATCAAGATAAGAAGCTCCTGTGCTGTAACGGAAACACACAACGAAGTGGAGAGGCAACTGATACAATGGGAGAAACCATTTGCAAACTATGTAGCTGATAAAGGATTAATATCCAGGATCTAGAAAATCTCAGGAAACTCAACAACAACTAAACAAACAATCCAGTTAAGAAATGGGCAATGGGGGCCTGCTCTGTGGTTTAGTAGGCTAAGCCTGTGCCTACAACGCCAGCATCTCATATGGGTGCCAGTTCTAGTCCCAGCTGCTCCTCTTCTGATCCAGCTCTCTGCTAATGAGACTGGGAAAGCAGCAGAAGATGGACCAAGTGATTGGAATCCTATCCATGTGGGAGAAATGCCTGGGAAAGCAGTAGAAGGTGGCCCAAGCAGTAGAAGATGGTCTAAGTGCTTGAGCCCCTACACTGCTTGGAAGGCCCAACAGAAACTCCTGGCTCCTGGCTTCAGATCAGCCCAGCTCCAGCCATTGCAGCCATCTGGGGAGTGAACCAGCAGATGGAAGGCCTCTCTCTCTGCCTGTAACTCTGCCTCTCAAATAAATAAATAAATAATTTTTAAAAAGAAATGGGCAATGGAAATGAACAAATATTTTTCAAAGGATGAAAATCAAATGACCAATAAACACATGAAAAATTGCTCAGGATCATTAGCCATCAAGGAAATGCAAATAAAAAGCTCTATGAGGTTTCACCTCACCCCAGTTAGAATAGCTGTCTTCCAAAAATTAAAAAAATAAATAAATCAATAAATCAATAAATAAATACTGGCAAGGATGTTGTGAAAAAAAAAGTACCCTAACCCATTATTCATAGAAATGTGAACTAGTAAAACCATTAAGGAAGACAGTATGGAGATTCCTCAGAAATCTGAAACTAGATCGACCATATGACCCAGCCACCCCTCTCCTAAGAATTTATCCAAAAGAAATGAAATCAGCACATGAACGTGCTCTCTGTGCCCCCAGGTTCATAGCAGCTCAATTCACAACAGTAAGATATGGAATCAACCCCGATGTCCATGAACTGATTACTGGATATATACACTATGGAACACTACACAGCTGTAAAAAGGAACAAAATCCTGTCTTTTACAACAAAATTGATGCAACTGGAAGCCATTATGTTTAGTGAAATAATCCAGTCCCATGAAAAAAAAAATGTTGTATGTTTTCCCTGATTTGTGCTAATATACAGAGTACAAAAAAGTAATGTAAAATAGCATAACTGACATTTGAGATTTGAGTATTGTTTACAACCCTTGTCTATACTCTTCAGGAACAGTGGTCCCTGTTGGATTCTTTATTTAGTTGAGGGTTAAGCTTGTGATTATAAAATAAACTGATAGTTCATCACTGCAAAAATTAAAAGAAAAAATGAGGGATGGAGGAGTGTGAGAGCATAGGCACAAGGAGGGCAGAGTGGAAGCATCATTGTATTCTTAAAGCTGTATGTATGAAATACTTGAAATTTGTTCAACTTACATTAATGAAAAAAACTTTTTAAATAATACAGCAGTACTTTCAACAGTATTACAACAACACCACAATACTCCCAACAGTTTATACAATAATATAGTATCATAAGAGTACTCTCAACAGTATGTACAATAAACCACAGCAATACCCCCAATAGGTACAATAACAGTGCAACAACACTTTCAACAGTGTGTGCAATAACACTTCAACAATACTCCCAACACCATGTACAACAATGCCACAACAGTACTCACAACCACCTGTACAATAATACCACAACACTACTCTCAGCACTATGTACAATAACATAACAGTACTCATGACACTATGTACAATAACGCCACAACAGTACTCTGAACACCATGTACAGTAACACCAAATACTCTCAGCACTGTGTACAATAACACAACAGTACTCATGACACTATGTACACCACAACAGTACTCTGAACACCATGTACAGTAACACCACAGTACTCACAGCACTATGTACAATCACACAACAGTACTCATGATACTATGTACAATAACACAACAGTACTCTGAACACTATGTACAGTAACACCAAATACTCTCAGCACTGTGTACAATAACACAACAGTACTCATGACACTATGTACACCACAACAGTACTCTGAACACCATGTACAGTAACACCACAGTACTCACAGCACTATGTACAATCACACAACAGTACTCATGATACTATGTACAATAACACAACAGTACTCTGAACACTATGTGGAGTAACACCACAATACTCACAGCACTATGTACAATCGCACAACAGTACTCTGAACACTATGTGGAGTAACACCACAACAGTACTCTGAACACCATGTAGAGTAATACCACAATACTCGCAGCACTGTGTACACACAACAGTACTCATGACACTATGTACAATAACGCCACAACAGTACGCCGAACACCATGTACAGTAACACCAAATACTCTCAGCACTGTGTACAATAACACAACAGTACTCATGACACTATGTACAATAACACCACAACAGTACTCTGAACACCATGCACAGTAACACCACACTACTCGCAGCACTATGTACAATCACACAACAGTACTCATGACACTATGTACAATAACACCACAACAGTACGCCGAACACCATGTAAAGTAACACCATAGTCCTCACAGCACTATGTACAAGAATACCACAATACTGTATCAATAATGGAAATGAGACTCTTAGCAGGTACTTGATACTGAACTCTTTATTGGCTAGATTGGATGAAGCTCTCCACTGGAAAACTATTTCGTTTTTAATGACAAACAAAAAAGCTTCCTTGAAATTTTTTAATTTATTTAACAGGATCACTTGTGCTAGGGAATGATGTAAACACTTAGACATAGCTGTCTACAAATAAAATCAAGGAATGTGTTGCTATTGCCTTTGACTTTGGGGGAAAATACAGTTACCATTGCCAAGCTTAAACTCACTGGACAACCTACTATGCTTCACCACCGTCTCTCCTGTGAAAACAATGTTTCTGTTTACCTTGCCATGTGCAATCTTGTGCAGCTATCAAGTCCCAGGTAGCCAACTCTCAGAGCAACTCATCAGTGACTATTAGCAGGTGGGCTTCCCCTGGAGCCCAGAAATATGGGAAACCTGGGTGTGCTCCCCAAATCTTAGGTGTGGACTGGGGATTAAACATAGACAAAGAGGCAGAGAGAGGGGAAGGAGTGAGATTCAGGAGGAAAAGTATGACTGTAGGCTGGCGCCATGGCTCACTAAGCTAATCCTCCACCTGTGGCGCCAGCACCCCAGGTTCTAGTCCCGGTTGGGGTGCTGATTCTATCCCAGTTGCTCCTCTTCCAGTCCAGCTCTCTGCTGTGGCCCAGGAAGGCAGTGGAGGATGGCCCAAGTCCTTTGGCCCTGCACCCACATGGGAGACCAGGAGGAAGCACCTGGCTCCTGGCTTCAGATCAGCACAGCGTGCTGGCCGTGGTGGCCTTTTGGGGGGTAAACCAACAGAAGGAAGGCCTTTCTCTCTGTCTCTCTCTCTCTCACTGTCTAGCTCTGCCTGTCAAAAAAAAAGAAAGAAAAGAAGACTGTAGAAAGGCAGTCTCCTTTATGGAAGATTTTATTTATTTGAAAGGCAGAGTTACAGAGAGGCAGAGAGAGAGAAGTCTTCCATCTGCTGCTTCACTCCCCAATTGGCTGCAACAGCCAGAGCTGGGCTGATACGAAGCTAGGAACCAGGAGCTTCTTCCAGGTCTCCCACGTGGGTGCAGGAGCCCAAGGACTTGGGTCATCTTCCACTGCTTTCCAGGCCACAGCAGAGAGCTGGATAGGAAATGGAGCAGCTGGGACTTGAAACAAGGCCCATATGGGATGCCGGCACTGCAGGCAGCAGCTTTACCTGCTACGCCACAGCACCAGCCCCAGTGCAGCCTCTTTTAGGAGTAATGTGACACAGAGACCTAACTGAAGCCCTAAGTGGGTAGGGGGTGCTTGATCTGAGAGTTTTGCAGGGATCACATTGGGTGCTGTTCAGAGAGTAGTCTGTAGGGGGCAATAGAGAGTCATTTCTAGAGAGACACCAGGGAGGCCTTCAGAGTAGTTTCCGTGGAAGGTCAAGGCGGCTGGACCTAGGAAATGATAGCAGTGGTCATTCACTGGCCACATCATAGATCACGCAGATGTCCTTGGAGTTTAAAGGGGATTCTTTTTACAAGAAATCGATTTACCTAAAGAGTTATGGGAAGTAAAGCATTATATAATGCACTGTATGTGAGAATACCACGTTTGCCCATATTATTAGAGCAGTAACAAAATGGCACAAGGGCACCACCCCCGTGTCCTGACTCCACCTGCTTTGCAGCTGACATCACAGCCCTCCAGACATGAAAGGGCTGCCGAGCCTCTCAAGGTCGGAACTGAAGTCCAAGGACATCGAGTGACTCCTCCAAGGTCATGGGCTGTAAGCTGGGAATGGAACCTCCGACTGCTGACAGCCAGGGCATTACTTCCTCGATGACTTTGTATTTATGCACATAGAAAGAAAGCATGAATAAATTGTAAAGATTTATTTATTGATTTGAAATGCACAACAATAGAGACAGAGAGAGAGACAGAAGGAGATCTCCCATCTGCTGGTTCACTCCCCAAATATTCACAATGGCCAGTTCCCAGCCAGGACGAAGCCAGGAACCAGGAGCTTCCTCCAGGTCTCCCATGTGGGTGCAGGGGCCCAAGGACTCAGGCCATTTTCTACTGCTTTCCCAGGCCACAGCAGAAAGCTGGATCAGAAGTGGAGCAGTTGGGACTCAAACCGGAGCCCATATGGGATGCCGGCACTGCAGGTGGGGGCCACCTGCATAATTTTTACTTCAGAGAATGACCAAGGTTCACAGGACATTCCACCTGATCCTTAGTGCAGACTCTCAGGTTGAACAGCCCAGAGACACTTGGAGACATAGGAAAACACCTCAACTAACTTCCCCTACAGAAAATGTGGAGAGAAGTTGTTTTTACAGCTTTGAAGAAGTACTCGTGGGTTGATTTTTGATTTTACTACACCTTCAAACTAGAGTATTTGGGGTTTTTTTCTCAATAAAAACTCAGAAAATAATCTCTTCCACCTTAGAGATGAACACAGAACACATTAGATGTAGAAGAGCTTCAGGCCTGGTCCAGCCGAACATGGAGTTGGATAGTTTGCCAGAAAGCCTTATTATTTTAGAGACACAGGATGCACCCTCAGTTATGGCAAAACAAGCCCAACCGTCAGTGCTGTGAGCATTAAGAAAACTCTCGGCGACATTGACAACACAGTTTCCTACCACGGTGCTTTGGTGATTGCTCAGAGCTCCGGCCGTGCAGAGCCCACTGCCTGCATCCAACACAAGCAGTGCTGCGCATCTAGAGCTACATAATGTGAGAGAGAGATGCAGACTGCAGGAGCAAATCCACAGGCACAGAGATGAGCCCCGTGATACCTCCTCATGCCAGACCCCAAAGCATAAACCCTGCGGGGAAGAAAACACACGCATGCATATGTACATAAGCTTGTGTGTGTGTGTGCACCAGCTATGCTGACATGACCTGTGGCATTGTAGATAACACTAGAAAACTTACTTAAGCACCACAGGACTTACTCCTACTGGTGCCTGCACCTGCTGATTACAAATCCTATGACCCGGGCAGGCCCAGTCCCTCCATGGGCCTCATTTTGCACAACCATTAAAGAGAGAGATGACGTTCTGTGATCACTAAGGTCTTCCTTTGAATATTCTCTGACCCCGGGGCTGTGTTCAGAATTCTTGAACCAAGAAATTAGCCACTTTTAAAGATTTGCTGCTTTGACCTAGAAATGTTCCATGTGTTGTCTTTGTTTTCCCATTAGGGCAAACATTTAAACAAAACTGAACGGAACTACTGTTGTTTTTCCAAGCAGTTTGTTTGCGATAAGAGAAGTGATTATCCCAGCAAAACAACCGCGCCCTCCTGAATGTTTAAATTCAGCACTTTTCCTCCCCCTAGTGGATGTGTCAGGTACTTCCTCTAAGTGGAACTGGTGCTAAGTTATTCATCAAACTAAACGTAGGAAATGAGCTGGCATAACTAACTCATCACCAAGGACTGAGCCCTGCGGGTATTACAGGTCCTCCACACAAATGTGCAGAACATTCTACTTGGTTAAAGAAATTCAAGATGAGTGATGAAATGGTGCAAAGTAGAGTGAGCCCGATGTGGTCTCCACATCCAAGCCACACTTGGATCCAAATGGGGTGTTTAGCATTTGATGTGTGCCTGTGAGCAGTCCCCCTGGGAAGGCGAGTGGGCCTGCACAAGAGACAGCAACACCACGTGAGGTGACACCGTGCGGCGTGGCGGACAGAAGTAGTGTTCAAAAGCAGAGTGGACTGGCAAGAACTGTGTTCACTTGCACCCAGCTCACTTGCATTACTCCCATTTCAGTGGAACCCTTCGATTCTGCTCGCCAAGCTCTTTGGTGATGTCCCAGGCAAAGCCAACCCCAGCCTGCGCTGTCTGTGCATGGATGCCAGTCACAGGGAGGGCCACAGTGATACTAATCATCTGTCCATCTGCCTCTCCAAGGAGCTTCCTAATCTTATTATTTTCTACTCCTTACAGCGTAAAGGAACAGAGAGGGGTGAAGAGAGTGGGACTCTAAGGCATTATCACTCAATCATTGAAATGTCTTCCTGCTGCAAAGTTTTTTTATTTTTTAAAGTACAATCAAGCAACACAGGATGGCTGAATTCAACCTATGAGTAAGCCCAGTGGCAATTCAGCTAGGCCATGAGACAGAGACTGTCCACAAGGGGGAGCTGTAGCTAGCATTAAGAGGGAGAGAAGGAGAGAGAGACCCCAGGGTAGCTGTAGCTGAGCACTGAGAGATACCGCAGGAGGGGATGCAGAGGGAGAAGGAGCCAGGGAAGGGGGGGGGGGGGGAGGAGGAAGCAGAGGAGGGGCGCTTGCCTTTGCAATTTAGAAACTTGATAGCAGAAACAAAAATCTTAACACTTTTTGAACAAAAAGTTGAGGAAAACTTACCAAATGTAGTGGTGAAGTGATAAAAACATATGCAGGAGAAAGATAAAGAAATTAAGAAAAAAACAGCCCAAGATATCTAACATTCGAATTACAGAATATACAGAAAAAGAGAAGAGGCAAAAATTAAGAGCAGGACTTTTCAGGGCCACGTTGTCAGAAATTCCAAGAACTCCAGACTGAAAGGACTCCCCACGAGCCAGCCCTGATCCTGAGGGTGAGGTGGCTAGGGACAGGTCAGGTCAGCGGGGGCTGGTTGGAAGACTCAAGAACACGGACACCAGTGAGACCTATCCTGAGACCAGGCAGGTCACGAAGAGCTGTCAGACCCGAATCTCAGACAGCCATGGAGCTGGTCAAGCCACTCCCCACTGCAGAGAGAGCAAAGTGGCCCCAGCCCTCTCTACCCCTCACTCCCCACGGATTCCCAGGGGCTCTCTTTTCCAAGGGACCCAGTTGAATCTGCGGGAGATGCCAGGGTAAGAGTTGAAGACTCAGAAATCTCTGACAACTAGTATTTTCTATTAAAAAGAGGGTATATCACCTAAAGGAATTGTCAACATCACCAATTAATTTAAATTTTCAATTAGGTAAGAACCAAATCTGTTTACCTCCACGAACCATGCTGGGCTACTCTTGAGAAATACTGGGTGATTTATGGGCAATAGGAAAGGACACTTCTAATTGTAGATTTCATCTGAGACTGAAAAAAACTCCTATGAAGTGGGGAGAAAACAAGGCCAGACTCAATCGCTCCTCTCTGCCACTCATAACAAAGAAAATATCTGGGTAAAGGAACAAAACCGCCCTTAGAGAAGCCTGAAGATTCAGGTTAATTTGCTAGTGGGTATATTTGCCTGTATGAAGCATAGCTTACACTCTGTCTCATGCGAAGACAGCGACAGGGCACGACTGCCTGTCTTCCCGCACACCTGCCTCATGCTGATGGGGGATACCTGTGCTGACGTCTTGGGGGAGCTTCCGTCTGGAGCCGCCATCCTGCTCTGAGGCTTGAACTGGTTGAACCGTGCCTCCACTGTGTTTGCCAGTGTTCGGCTGCTAGAAGGAAATAACTGAGCAGGCTAGTGTTGTATACAAAGTAGGTTTATTTTGGCTCATGGTTCTGGAGGCACCATACCAAGGGTCCAAATCCGTGATTGCCTTCCTGTCTATGTGGCTCGCGCGCGCTCTCTCTCTCTCTCTCTCTTTCTCTCTCTCTCTCTTTTGCTCTCTCTCTCTCTTACAAAGTCACCAGGATTCAATCATGGGAGCATGATTGCTCTAATGACCTCATCTGATCCCTTCCCAAAAGCCTTGCCTCTGGAAACCACAGTTGCATGAAGTTTCCACTGTTTTAAACTCACTACCATAAAATTTTGAGGATGAAAGTCCTGCGTGAGCTGCAGAAGGGCAAATCGCACTCAAACCATGACATCCAATTTTTTGCTGAAATTTGCATGTATATAAATGTGGGCATCTACGTGGACACCAGGGAACGCTGCTATCCGGCATTTCCACCTACGACAGGCCTTAGTGGGACTTCAATGCACCCTTAGCGGTGCACGGACTATGCCTCCTAGTCACACTTAGAACAGGCACACAAGCTGCAAACATCTCTATTTAAGTTTGGGCTATGAGTGTCCACTGGACACTGGGAATGTGTTAATGGGTATGAAAGTCCTGCAGACAACACCTCTTCATCCTTACCTTGTAACAGAGGCTCAGAGAAGGGCAGTAGCTTGCTGAGTGCCACAGCAGATGTCAGACTCGCGGTCAGGCCTGTAGATGCCTAAGCTTGGGCTTCTCGCACCATCCCCTATTGCTTGCCTAGCTGCAAAGGAATTGGCTCACACAAGCTGAACCTGCTTGTTGTGAAACAGCACACACATGGAAATTCTGCCTCGGGCCAAGACAGAGTAACAGAACCTGGGTGAATCCCCAAATGGAAGCGACCAGAATGTCAGACAGACACAGTAATGAAACAATAGCAGTGAATAAAAATGATCCCCGTAATAAGGTGGAGATGAAGTGAGTCCAGCCGTTGCCTCAGCTTCCTGACTTCTGAGAGCTTCCAGACTGAAGAGGAACTCAGTCAGCACCCAGCAGATCTGAGCTAAGGAGAGGGAGCCGGGAGCCCCACGACAGCAAGGCAGTGGGGGCTGGAGGGAGCCACACACAGAGAGAACCTGGGAGTTCTGCAAAGCACTCACGAGAGGGAGGTGATGCCCCAAACAGGAGAAGAGCCATCCTGAAGGTTAGGGGGACCGATGCCAGCCCTCACACAGGGATGGGCACAGGGCCTGGTTTCACTTGTCGGAATGGAAAACGTCACAGTCCAGGGGGACTTGGTGGTGTGCTCAGAGGGAGCTTGCCTCAAGTGTGCAGGTGATTGTTCTAGACTAGGTGGTACCGTCTAGCGAGCCATAAACACAGTTCTCAGGAGGATCAGTCTGTCTCCAAAACAAAGCTCAAGAATTTTACTTGGCAAAGTGAAATTCAGAATGCCTGCCATCCCATCAAATCTATCAGGCTTACACAAAAGGAAAGAAGGGGCCGGCACCATGGCTCAACAGGCTAATCCTCCACCTTGCGGCGCCGGCATAACGGGTTCTAGTCCCGGTTGGGGCACCGATCCTGTCCCGGTTGCCCCTCTTCCAGGCCAGCTCTCTGCTATGGCCAGGGAGTGCAGTGGAGGATGGCCCAAGTGCTTGGGCCCTGCATCCCATGGGAGCCCAGGAGAAGCACCTGGCTCCTGCCATCGGATCAATGCGGTGCGCCAGCTGCAGCGTGCCGGCCACAGCAGCCATTGGAGGGTGAACCAACGGCAAAGGAAGACCTTTCTCTCTGTCTCTCTCACTGTCCACTCTGCCTGTCAAAAAAAAGGAAAGAAGGAATATATAAAAATAAAGAGTGAACAGAAGGATCCATCAAAGCCAACTCCGAGCTGATAATGACTTTAGAGGTTACAGGCATGGCATCCTCACTACATTCCACAAGTAAAAATCAGATAAGCAAAGGCATAGAGGCATGTCTACCCTATCATCTTTCTAGGAATTAGTGTATATTGAATTCAGTTCTAGGTTCCAGGAGTTTTTGTTTTTCTCTCCCTTGTATTACTTTAAAGAGCTCACTCCAGTTCTTCTCACTTTAGACTCCTCGGTGTCTAAGAACAAAACTACATTGAAGTGATTGACTGCAGATGAGATGCTGCAGGAGACACAGCAGCAGAAAATACCCCAAAGGAAACACAGGCAGAAAAGGATTTCAAGGAATGAGACGTTCATCAGTGACTGTGGGACAGCTGCAAGCCATCTAACATATGTGCGATTGGAGTCCCCAGGGGAGAAGAGAGGGCAAGGGAGACAGAAGAGCCATTTGAAGAATGGAAGAAAAATTGTTCAAAATGCAATGAATACCATAAACTCACAGATTCACAAGGACAACCGCAAGTACGTAAATCTACTCCAAGGCACATCACAACCAAATTATTCGTCCCAGTGAAAAAGAGGAAAGGCAGCCAGACGTGGACAGGGAAGAGAGGGCGGAGGACAGCAGATTTCCCAGCAGAACTGATGCAGGTGAGGAGACGGTGGGGCTGGGGCTGGGAAGGACCAAACCATCAGCAAACAATGACAACAGCAACAAAACCCTTTCAGCCTGGGATTTTAAACAAGTGAGCGGACCTCGAAAACAAAGGCACAATACGCTTTTTCTCATATACAAAAGGTGAAACAATTCAGCAGACAATACATGAAATGTTGAAGGAAGTCATTCAGAAGAAGAAACATGAAGTCATGCTAGGGCATGAAGACCAAAGAAGGGCTTGGGCCCAATGTCCAAAGCAGGTCTAATTTGTGACAGCTAAAACCTGGGAATCAAATGCCCGTCGACAGGCTACTGGGGCTATGTCCAGAGATGGAGTACCACTCAGGAAAAGGAAAAGGGGTGATGGGTGACGAATCCTTGACTCACACACCAACCTGAGTGGTTCTCAATGTTTTGTTGCTAAGTGAGGTCAGGTAAGAGCACATACTGTCGGATCCCATTTCTATGTGATTCTAGAAAATACATGCTGATTTCCTTGTAATTAGACCCCCGTTCACCTGGACTGGAGTGGTGGGGGCGGCTGCAGGATGGGGCTGCCCAGAGGCTTGTGGATGCTTCTGGAGGTGACACAAGGCCCACTCTTGACTGTGGAGAGTGGGGTCCACATGAGGTCCACATAAACCATAATGTGCATCTTAAATGTATGCATTTTTTGTACAGCCTTGTATAGCTCCACAGAGCTGCTAAAATGGCATTTCTGTTTCCTACGTTATTGTACAAAACAAGGGATACTTTTAAGATACAGGAGGAAAATAAAAATCACTAGTTATCACTGAGAAAAAATATTTTTGCTAATGCACATCTCAGCTCCTTGATATTGTAGCAAAAAGATTTACCTTAATGCATTTAACTAGTCTACATTATATATTCACATATTAACATTTATATACACAAATACATCCTAATCATCTGATGATATTTTGCAGTTAAAGTAAACTACTTTTGTGTGCACCACTAATTATTTCCTTGGTGTACATTCCAGAAAGATCACAGAGTCTGAACAATTTTAAGGTGCTCTACAATTCCTCCTGGAAATAAGAGACATTTCAGACAGAAGCATTAACAAAACAGGAGATTCTGGTCTAGCACAAAGCACAAAACACAAAACAGAGGGCCAGTCCTGTGCCACCGAGAGAGGCAGAGCATGGGGAAAGATGGTGTCAGGTTCCCAGCCATTTCCTTGAATGGACAAATGCTCTTTTGTGGAACACTGAGTCTCTCCCTGCCTTGGCCAAATCTCCTTTTGCATAGGCAAAGGCAGAGACCAACTGAGCCCACCACTTGCTACCAGGTGACTATGCTTGGTGACATATATATATATATATCTCACATCATATTAGCCTTCTCAAAACCAAACACAGTGCACTGGAGAACTTAAACAATAGCTGTTTCTTTCTCATGGTCCCAGCACCTAGGAAGTCCTAGACCAAGGTGGCAGCCAAACAGGATTAATTCTGAGTTTCCTTTCCTGGCCTGTAGGCAGCCATCATCCAGCCATGTGATCACATGCCCTCTTCTACGGGGGCAGAGAAAGAGAGGGAGGGAGGAAAGAGGAACAGCGAGAGAAGAGTGCATCAGATCTACATCCCCACCAAGTGTTCATTTAACCTTAATTCCATCTTAAAGACCCAGCATCCAGACAGCACGATGCTGGAGGCTGGGGCTGTGACATGAACATCGGGGGCACACAAATATCACAGATATCCAGCAGATATCTGTAACAGATATCCAATCAATTACATCAACAATACAGAGTGCAGATCAAAATCTCTTTCATTTTCATGACTAACACTAACTTACTGAAGATTTTGTTGCACTGGCTTCTCCATGGTTTTTAGTGAATACTCAGCAATAATTCACATAGATATTACCATATATATCTTTACAATAAGCCATTTTTCTCCATCTGCTTTCAGAATTTTCTTTTTATCTTTGGCTTCAGTATTTTGACTACTGCACTAGTTCCCTAGGTTTTCTGTTACAAAGTTCCCCAAACTGTAGGCTTGAATCAACAGAGCTAAATTCTTTCACAGTTCTGGAGGCTGGAAGTCTAAAATCAGGTGCCCCCAGGGCCACACTCCATCCAAGAATCTGGCAGAAGCTGTCCTTACCCCTTCTGTGCTTCCGGGGTTGACCCTGTGTGTCTCTGTCAGTCTCCTTGTCTTATAAGGACACCAATCATGTTGGATCAGGGCCTACTCTAATCCAGTAGGACCTCATCCTAACTTGTTGACATTTGCAGAGAGTCTATATCCAAGTAGGATCACACTCTGAGGTTGCAGGAAGGATGCCAACATTAGGGGGCTCTGTGCAGGGTAATCATGTTGGGCCCATACATTCTTTCTTTGCATTTTTAGTACTGGGGGCACACTGAGATTTTTCAAATCCATAGGTGTTGAAGTTGATTTCATTTCTGAGAGGATTTGTTCTGAGAGGAGGAGCGTGGTGGGGGCAAGAGGCACGGAGTCACCACACAGATCTCGGGATTCGGGTGAAAGCAGGCCTGAGGCAAGAAGCCTGAAGACTCGTTTATTTCAGTTGTGACAGCTGCTTATATAGCCAAGGCAGCCAATCCAGTCAAGGGGCGGTCTATGCCCTAACCAATCACAGCCTGTTGCTAGGCAGTTTCTAAAATCATCCAATCACAGCCTGTTGTCAGGCTCTGTTGTCCTGTGGTTTCTGAAGCCATCCAATCACGGCCTGTTGCCAGGCAGTTTCTGTTGTCAGCAGCCATCTTAGCATGACCTTTTCACCTCAGCGGCCATCTTAGCATGACCTTTTCACCTCCTCATTCCACCACATTCCCCCCTTTTCATTAATTTTTGAGCAACAGGAGTCATGATTCTTGGCCATACCATGATTGACCCCATTTCCATTTGGTCTCCATATGCAGCTGTGCCTGTCTTAGGTTGTCCCCCAGGGGATCTTACCCGTCATAGACTAATCAGCACTCAAAACAGGAAACCACAGGAGTGCTTGCTCAGATAGGGTAGGAATGAGGAACAATAGTAATCAGGAATGGCATGACTACACACAGGCTGTGGGCCATTTGAGTGGCTGACCAGAGCTAGTGGGGTATAAAACAGTAACAGATGTGGCTATGGGCAGTTTCTCAGGGTAGGATGATAGGGAAGGTGCAAACAAGGTGGATTCTCAGTCTTGTTCAGCTGGTTCTGGTTGGCTGTCAGTTGCAGGCTTGATGTTTCTGGCTGGTACCCAAATGGGCTGTTCTGCATTCTCTGGAAAGACACAAGCATATCCTAAAGGCAAAGTAAGCCTTATCCTGCTCCGCAATGGGAATGAAAAAGAAGCAATCTTTGATATGAATGGTAACTATGTGGTATCTGTTAGGAATGGCTCCTGGATGGGGAATGCCAGCCTGGAATGTTCCCATCTTTTTTATGTTTTTGTTAATGTCTCTCAAATCCTGTAGAAGCCTATATTTTCCCTGTTTCTTTGGTATCACAAAAATGGGCGTGTTATGAGGGCTAGTGGAGGGCTCTATGTGTCCCTTTTCCAATTGTTCCTGTACCAATTCTCTAAGGATGCTAAGTTTGGGTTGTAATATTGGCCACTGCTCTACCCAGATGTTTCCTGTTTTTTCCCATTCAATGGGGATTGGGCCTGGCTTTTGTATGAGGTGAGCAGTGGCCCCTAGAGTCGGGGGTGACTCTTACTTGCAGGTTCTCCATTAAAGCTGTTGGCTTGTAGAGATTTGTGATCCATAGTAAGGACCGCTTGCATTTGTGAGAGCACATCTCTCCTCCATAAGGTCACAGAAAACTCAGTAATTAGCTGATGATGGTTCCTGTATCTCCATTGTCATCTCGCCACATTACAGGCATGATGACCTGATCAGCCAATTGTAATCCTCCAATTGGAGGTCGGGCCCAGGTGCTGTCTTCCAATGTTGCATTTTTCTTGTGTCCCTAGCTTTTAAGAGAGTGACATCTACTCCCATATAAATTAAACTCACAAAGACAATGTCATCTAAATATAGGGTCAATTTCAGTCTCAGATTGAAGATAGGCATCGACCAGTTAATGGTGATGGGACTCCCTCTTGCTGGGCTGAGGGCTGCCCCACTGGGAGTTTAAAGGCTTGGTCTTGAAATCTTTTGCCCAATGAAAGCCTTTTTGCATCTGGGACACAGCATTTTGGGCTTGCCCCGTCTGTCAGTGTTTGGGCAGTTTTGCCGTAGGAGTCCCGTTTCCTGACATCCCCAACAAACTGGAGGGTCATTAGACTTCTTTGTGTTCAATTTGTTAACGGCTGCAGTTAGGGCCTGTATGGGTGTATCAGTGGGGTTTACCTCCTTTGTGGCTGCTATCCATTTAGAAATGTCTTCATTACAAACTGGGGCAATTGCAGCTTTTGCCTCTTTGGTAGCACCTTCCTAAGCTAATTGTTTGACCAAATTGTTTTGATTGGGGCCAAGCAGGAATCTTTTCTCTACTGCCTCCAAGACTCTGGCAAGGAAATTGGGGAACCATTCGCCTGGGCCTTGAACTAGGTTTCTAAAGAGCTGACTATAAATAGGAGGATTTATATTTTTTAAGGCTCTAAGTGCCAAATCTCTGACTTGATCAAAATAGGCAACTACTCCAATGTGGGCCTGTTCGTGAGGATACATGTAGGTGCCACTGCCTGTAAGCATATCAAAGGTTACTGCAGCTCCATAGGCAGCATTAGTCCTTACCATGGTTTCGGCCTCTTCCTCATAGGAGGCTTTCCACTGTAAAAACCGTGGTCTCGACAAACATGCTTTGAGCAGCATAACCCAGTCAAAATGAGTTTGGAGGTTCGCTGCCCATCGTGTGAGCACCTGTTCAAAGTAGGGAGAGTTGGGGCCTGACTCTTGAGAAGCCTTTTTTAGCATAGTAAGGTCTTTGATGGGCATTGGAATCCAGGGCCTGAATTCTGTGTCCGCTCCTACATTAACAGCAAACGTGCAGGTGGGATGGGGTCTAGTGGCTGCTCTGAGAGCCTGGGGTGCCCAAGGATTGCCACAAATGTTGGGATCCTCACTGGGTGTGGATGGAATGGCCTCGAATGGGTTATTGTCTCGAGGTTGTCTAAGTTCATCCCACGGATATTTGGGGGGGGGGGGGGTGGCTGACTAGGTATTGCTGCATTGTTTGCTGTCATTTCATTTTCACTGTCAGAACTCTCTCTCCCTAAGTCAACTGTTGCCTGTGAGGCAGAGGCCTGGAGTGACAGGCTCTTATCACTCACAGATTCATTGTGTTTGGTAATATGTGTGCACTTCTGAAAGGGGGGTATCTTTCCCATGTTTGAGCACTTAATAGCACCATGCCATGTTAACTCTAGCCAAAGGAAAGGCACCCATAGCACTGCTGCCATAACAAACAAATTCCTAGCACCTCAGTGGCTGATGACATTATACAGGGGGTTCTCTAGGTTAGACGAATAGACAGTGGTGTATCAGATCATATGTATGTCCTGTGACTATTGGGAGACTTCCTTGATTTGTTAGGTCAAGGCTGTATGTCTTTGGAGCATCACCTCTCTCGAGTGAGAGAAGATGACTTGGTTCCGAATTCTGGAATGATCAGTCCCTTATGTGAGTTCGACGGGTAAACTGAAAGTAAAAGGAGGAGCCAAGAAGCTGCGTATGCTTCTGGGTGATGTATGCCTAACCTGGGGTCACTTAAACCAAGGACAAGGACAAGGAAAGGGGCATAGGATGGGATGACCTCGCATGAGTTATTGTCTAGAGGTCCTCTAAGTTCATCTCATGGGTATGTGGGGGGTGGCTGTCTAGGCATTGCTACCTTGTCTGCTGTCATGTCATTTTCACCATCAGAGCTCTCTCTCTCTAAGTCATCAACTGTTGTCTGGAGTGTCAGGCTCTGATCACTCACAGATTCACTATGTTTGGTAATCTGTGCAGGATTCTGAGAGGGGGTAATCTTTCCCATGTCTGAGTGCTTAAGAGCAGCACGGTATGCCAACTCTAGCCAAAGGAAAGACACGCACAGCACTGCTGCCGTAACAAAGTAAATTCCTAGCACCTCAGCTGTTGATGGCATTATGCAGGGGTTCCCTACATTAGACGAACAGACAGTGGTGTATCAGATCATACGTATGTCCTGTGCTTAGTGGGGGACTTCCTTGATTCGTTAGGTCAAGGCCGTATGCCCACACGGTGTCTCCGGAGTGTCACCTCTCTGGAGTGAGGGAAGATGACTTGGTTCCGAATTCTGGGATGACCAGTCCCTTATGTGAATTCGCCGAGCGAACCAAAAGTAAAAGGTGGAGCTGAGAAGCGGCGTACGGTTCTGGGCGGTGTGTGCCTAACCTGGGGTCACTTAGACCGAGGCAAGGACAAGGAAAGGGTGTAGGAGGGGGTTCTGTGCTCACCCTCACAGAACTGAACAGCACACAAACCACCGAGGGGCCTACTTGCCGAAATCCAGGGGGGACCTTGCTGAGTCCGACACGCTGTCTCTCTCTCAGTCACGTTGGGCGCTAGATGTTGCTGTGGATTCATTTCGTTCTGAGAGGAGGAGCACGGTGGGGGCAAGAGGCAAGGAGTCACCACGCAGACCCCGGGAGTTGGGTGAAAGCAGGCCTGAGGCAAGAAGCCCACAGACTCGTTTATTTCAGTTGGTACAGTAGCTTATGTAGCCAAGGCAGCCAATCCGGTCAAGGGGTGGTCTATGCCCTTACCAATCACAGGCTGTTGCCAGTCAGGCTCTTGTTGCCAGGCAGTTTCTAAAGCCATCCAATCACAGCCTGTTGCCAGGCAGTTTCTGTTGTCAGCGGCCATCTTAGCATGACCTTTTCACCTCAGCAGCCATCTTAGCATGACCTTTCCACCTCATTCCACCACACATAGGCTAAATATTTCCCCACACTGGAGAAATGTTGTTTCTCATATTCCATTTTCTTTCTCTTATCCTTATAGGATGTTATGATATTATTCCCAATTACCCAGTGCTTTGTTTCTCTTATAGAACTTATTTAGGTTAACCAACTTCAATCTATCTTCAGCTTGATAGACTTTTCACTTTTTGACTCTATTCTCTGCTAAATCCATCCAGTGTTGGTTTTTTTATTTCAGCTATTATCATGTTAGTTCTATAATTCCCATGAACTACTTTTGAAAGTTTCTATTTCTCTGTGATTTTTCTTATTGTTTATTTATGCTCTGCATATTTCCTTTACATTCTCGAATCTTCTAGCTCCAACACCTGGATCATCTTGGGGCTGCTCTCCACTGATTTTTTTTTTCTCCTGATGATGCTTCATATTTTGTAGGGTTCATCTTATGAGATTTTGAATTGTGTCCTAGACATTGTGAACACTTGTTGTGGAAACCTGGATTCTGTTGGGTAACTCCAAAAGGAAATAACTTTTTCAGTGGTTTTTATCAGGAAATGAACTTCATTGGTCTCAAACTGGAAACTTTTCTCTTGGAAAGAGTCTCAAATCCCAGAAACATCATTCTTCATTAGCTGGACTCTCCACGAAACACATTAGCTCAGGAATTAGCCAGAAATTCAAGCAGAGAGCATGTGCAGACTGTGCCTTTCCTGTCCAGCTTCTACTTTGCAGGATTGTCCTTCACCCTCTACATAAAAACTGGGATTTTCTATTGAACTTTAGTAACCAGGGTGGAGTTGACACTGAACTGCCATTAAGGTAAAGCCATCACTATCAATACTTATTCCTTGCTATCCTTTTACTCCAAGTCTAAAGTCCACTTTAAAGCCATCTTCTATTGTTCACCCTACATTGCCTGCAGAACATTTCAGCTTTTCTTCATAAATTAGAGGTGTTATCCACAGGAAGTTCAGATGTAACAGAAAGGTACTCAGTTACACCAGAAACAGACCCAATGTGCTGCTGTTCAAGCAGAAGATACTTCAGCTGAGAGGGGGGTGGGAGGGAAGTTATGGGGGAGAAAAAGCCATTATAATCCATAAGCTGTACTTTGGAAATTTATTAAATAAAAGTTAAAAAAATAAAAAAAATTATCTCAAGGCATGTAAGAGCTCAAAAATATAAAGGAAAAGAACATGTCTTAAAAAAGAAAATATGAAATGAATTATGAAATGAATATACAAAACTTTATTAGAAGAAGTGTGTTTCTTTTTCTTGTGTCTATACAAATGACTGATGAATTCAACATTTCATGATCCAATGGTGAACATGAATGTTTATTTAAAGTTAATGGGGATAAAGATACTTTATTGAGCTATCATCAGTAAACGGATGGTATACACCTTGGAGACTTCTGAAGACAGCATCTGTTTTCAACCATAATTCAGCCCATCACTCACAAGTTTGTGAAGGACAAAAATTAGTTTGAAGGACGTCTGTGCAATTCTCAAAGTCAAGTTGAGTACCCCTCCCATGAGGTCTCTTTTGCCAATTCACGCTTACATCAACATTCAGTCTTTGCACAAATGCCCATGACACAACATATAGCCTTGTGTTGTAAATTTACTTTCCTTTGAGAATTGTAAAGTTGAAAGGAACAGAGACCTGTTGTATAAACTCACTATACCATAAATGAGTATATTAGATACTTGTTAAGATATAATCTGCTGTACAATGAAGAGTGAGCATGAGAGCCGAAAGTGAGACAGAGAGAGAGAGAGAAAGGAGAGAGAAGAAATCACAATGCTTTAAGCAGGACAGAAATGTACGTCTCTCTCCTGTAACACTCCAACAGTAAGTTACATTTGCTGGCGAAACAGATCCACCCTCTGAGCACATAGCTTCCCTCTCTCTGGAGCCAACATGGCTGTTCCAGTCTCCAACCCAGCGGGCAGAGAGATGGAAGAAAACAAGGGGATTCAAGCACAACTCTGAGAGGGCAAGAACAGCTCACATCCTGCTGGCCAGAACCTACCCTGAGGACACAGACAGCTGAAAGTGGTTGCAAGAGATGCCATGAGTACCTGGAAAGCCCCAGCCAAAGCTCTGTTACCATGAAAGGGGTGGTAAGTGGATATCAGGGACAAACGGCACCATGTCACCCTTTAGGTCCAGGGAACTCATGAGCAGTATATCCTGACACCTGCTGGAATCCCCCTATTTGTAACCTCTGTTGTGTGCAGCAGACTGTAAGTGCGTCCTGAGCAGCAGGAACCGCAGAGCTGCCCTGAGACCATGAGGATGGGATCTGCTCGCCTGTTCTCTCCACAGATGCATGACTGCTCTCCATGTTAGCAGCACAGGCCATGATTCAGATTCATGCTTCGGACAATGGCAAATAAGCTGGACGTGCGCTTTAACCTGTGTGTGCTGGTCAGTGGCCAATCCCAATCACTCACCTGAGTCAGATGGAAAATACACACACACCCACCTCATTGCTCTGTGTGGGGGGGCATGGTATCCATCTTTGAGGCCTCGTGCAGGTGACTGTGTCACATAACCAGAGTTGGGAACCTCTCACCAGGGACATGAGCACTCCACATTGGCTGTGGGAGATCCTGGGAGACATGAGATGTGTCTCCTGTCTTCAAAGAAGTTTACACTGGCTTTCCCCCCTATTGTTCAAATCAAAAACTTCAGGCTTCATTATAGTCTGGATTCTGTAGCAACCAGTGTCTAGGACCTCGAGGGGTAAATAAGAAATGTGAGCTGATGTCATCTTTGTGCCCAGCAGAGTGCTGAGTTCCTTCCACACAGGTGAGGTCATGGAAAGTCCACAGGACCGAGAGTGTTAAGCCCCCATAAGCTAATCAACCCATAATTGTGTATGATTGGTCACGTTATTTTTCTCCAGTAATCACTGTATTTGATATCTCATGGGCATCAGTGGGAGTGTTTTGGGGTCTTGGTGTAAAAGGTAAAATACAGGCTCAACTGGGTGGATCAGAAACCCAAATCCAGGATAGCTCACACCAGATGGAAAAGCACTCATTGCACATAAAACCCCAAGCAGGTGGCCCAGGCTGCTGCAGCCACGTCTAACACTGGTCTCCATCTGTCCCATAGTTTTTGAGCTCTACAGCATCATCCTCATCTCCTGGTCCCTACACAGCTCACTGCCACCTTTAAGTACAACCAAGTGAAGGCTGAAGGAGAAAGGGACTCCATGTCCTAATGTGTCATGTGTGCCTTCTGCCCACATACTGTTCTGTATTGACAGGGAGAGAGAAGAGGGGAGAGGACAAAGAGAGAGAGAAAGAAAAGTCATCCTTGCTTCACTCCTCAAATGCCCAGAACAGCTGGGGCTGAGCCAGGCTCAAGCCAGAGCCAGGAGTGTCATCTGGGTCTCCCACGTGGGTGTCAGGGACCAAACCACCCGAGCTATCACCTGCTGCCTCCCAGGCCATCAGCAGCAGGAAGCTGGAGTCAGGAGCCACAGCCAGGAGTCCAGCCTGCTCTCCAGGATGGGACGGGGCATCTTAAGTGCTAAGCCAAAATGCCCGCCCGGCCTGTATTCCCTGACAAGGACCTAACCAGCGGGCCCCATCTGGGTGTAACGGAGCCTTGTGAACACATTCTGAATTCTCAGCAGCCATGTGCTGAGTTAAATTCTGTTCCTATGGAAGAAAAGAAGAGGAAACATTTGGGACCACTAATGGTCCCGCACCAGAACAGAAACACCACTCAGCTTGTCAGAGGCAGAAGGAGGCAAACGATCCCTCACCATCAGTCTTGGGACAGGAGGTGCTGCCTCACCGAACACTCACAGACCTCATATCTTCCAGGCGTAAAGGGCGCAGCACCAAGAAGCCCTTTGATATTTGTAATGAAGAAAAATATTTAGAATAAAACAATCACCTTCCCTTCTTCTGAAAGCGCTTTGATCACAAATCCTACTTAGCCACCAGCTCACAACCCCCAACTTCCTGACCCAAAGCTCCCCACCCCCCATTTGAGGGCTGCATGGAATTGACAGGGCAAATAGACAGGCACCTGGCAGACAAATCCATTTGTACCCATGGCGACAGCAGCAATGGGAAAACCACAGCCAGTTTACTCCTTGGCAAGGGGCACACAGAAAGCTCTCAAGGTTGCTTTGTCTAGGCTGCCTGCATACATTACGGTACCACACTGCCGGTAATCAAGGTGGAAAAATTATTTTCAACTGAAGCGAGTTACATACGTATGGACATAAATACACCACACACACATTTCCTGTAGTTCTTTTGGAAAATAGTAGGATATTAGCACTATACTTTATTCTAATTTTAGATTCCACAAGGCAAACTCAAAAGGGACACCAATTTAATGGTTTTGAGCTAAAGTCTTCTTAAGAAATGGCGGGCAGGATAAAATTAATGTACAGCTCTACCTGGGTCAGAACTCGAAGGGGCTCTAGCAATTGCCTGATTGAACCAAGAATCTTTACCACTGCTACAACTCAAGTAATGTGGACGACTGATGTCACGTGATCCACCCACGGCCAAGAGGATACTAAGTTTCCACATTTCTCAGCTACTTTTCTTACCAAACGATCTCAAAGCTGACTTCATGTGTAACCATAAAGCATTCAAGCCCAAGGTAATTCACTAAGAAAGTCCATTCCAGCGTCCACTGTGCTTACGGAGCAAGAAATAGGAAATTTGTGTAATGAAA
The DNA here is from genome assembly GCF_033115175.1 of Lepus europaeus. NCBI lineage: Eukaryota > Metazoa > Chordata > Mammalia > Lagomorpha > Leporidae > Lepus > Lepus europaeus. Next base: position 5,359,665 of record NC_084839.1, read on the forward strand.
ACATAAAGGAGCATTGCATTCGCTTCCTGGCATCAGTGTTCCGTAGTGACTCAGCCCCTGCGCTGAGAGCAGGCATTACGCAAACACCAACATAAATAAACTGCCAGATTAGCTAATGCACCCAGCTCAGTGCAAAACGCTCCTGTGCCAACCAAGAGGAGCCGAGGGTAAACAAGCACGTGTGAAGTTGGAGGAGGCTGGTTCTTCGCAGTCGGTTCACCTCGGGCTGGGTGTTTTCACATCTGATGTTAAGGTTTAGCACTGGGGGAACATGAGCCTCAGACGTAGGAGCAATGCTTTGTGAGTGGCCCCAGCCTGCAAATGGCACTGCTCCCACGGGGCCAGGACACCCAGGCTCTGCAGGAGGCTGAGGGAGCAGCAGGGAGCGCCTCATGGTGGAGTGCAGCCAGACTTGGAAGAGGTCAGCTCTGGCCACGTCCCCCCACCCTCGTGTGCCAGGTGCAGGCGGGACAGGCTCTGGGTGCTGTCCGTGGACTTGGAAAAGCTTCCTGAGGATCTCTGGACAGAGAAGTCTTCTAGAGATTTGGCAGTGATGGAGTTAAAAACATGTCCCAAGAAAACAAGCCACACACGGGACAGAAAGCAAGGGGAGCCTCTCGCTGGAGCACAACCCTCTCAAGTGTGTGGGCTCCTCTGAGGAGAGGGCAATGGTGCAAGTGGGGTTAAAGCGCCCGGCTGCAGGGTTCCAGCACACAGCACACAGGTGCAACAGGACTGCACCACAAACAGCGGCTCAGACGGAGCACACAACGTCTCGTCTGGCTAGACATGGCACGTGGCTGCAGTCACCGGCATTCACCAGAATTGTGGATCAGGCTCAGCACCGTCCTCAGGACCATCTCTCGTGAGGGACTGGCATCCACCACGTGGCAGCCGGGATTCTCCATCCGCCGGTAACACTCTTCCACCCTGGGGACAGGCAGAAAGAAAAGAGTGGGCCAACTTACACACAGCTCCTCTGCCAAGGTGACTCTCCTAACACGGTGTAAACAGTTTGCAGCCAGGGCCCCGTCTCAGCCATCACACTGCTCCTCTCAGCCACATGCTCTGCCCAAGGAAGATGCTTCAGGCATTTTGTCCGGTGAATGATAAATCAGGCACGGCATGTGACGGCCAGCGGGTGGTGCACACCTGCTACCTGGCGGGCATCCGGACGTTCCGCACGCTGCTTCCCACTGGGTGCTCGGGGGACTAAGCAGGGGAGCCGTTGCCCTTCCCTCTGCAGGAGGCTCTGCCGCAGAGGCTTGAGCAGGTTTAGTCCTTTGCAACGGGCACAAAGAAATTTGCACAGGGAACTTACGCAAGGTCAAGTGTATCCCCAGTCTGTGCTCTGAATGATATCCCTACGACAGAGACCTCAGCACGTACGTCAGTTTCACTGGTGATTCTTCTAACCTTCCCACAGGAGACTACGTGCCCCTTTAAAGCTAATTAGCACCTCCCCTCTGGTGCGAGCTGGCCTTGGCTGGGCACTGCTTTCACCTTGGATGTACCATGCCCCGGGGCTTCAGAAAGCCGCCTGAAGCGAGACGGTGTGGCCCACAGCTCTGCCTCCCTGATCACTACCTGGGTGCCCTTATCCCATTCCTCAGGTCCCCTGGTTTTCTCACCTGTGAAATGAAGCCTGAAATAATCTCTTTTGCAAGTCTGGGAGGAGGTGTCACTGAACCAGTGCTTGTAAGTTGATCACCACCGTCTCTGTACACGCACCACAGTGGTCGTTTTATTAATTCTAGAACGTGATGATATTGTGACGGCAAGGTGATCGCTGCTTAACTATGCGATTTTGGTTTGAGCTTTGAAACCAGCGCTTTCATACTCAGCCAGGAAGCAGTCACACTGCCCTCACTCCCTGCTGCCTTCATGCCTGAAACGTTCTGGTTCAAGCAAGCACATCTTCAAAGCCAGACAGGCCGTTCGCTTTAGCGGTCTGACCCTCTGAGAGCCCCGTGAGCTGAGACAAGTCGCTTATTCCTCTGGACCTTGGTTTTGTAAGCTGTACAACACGGCCGGTGCTGTCCTTGCAAGGAGGCTGTGTTGGGCCTGACACAGCTACTGGGTCACAGTCACTGTGGGTTACCCACGAGAGCTCTGCACCGCTGCATTGTAACTGGGAAAGATGAGGGCCAGGGACGCTTCCTGTCCTACCCGGGGGCACGCTGCTGCACAGTCAGCAGAGGAGCGAGGCCCAAGGCCCAGCAGACCCCGGTGGCTCTGCAGGAGCAAGGGTGGAGCCCCAAGGTAGCAACGCCCCCTGCAAGGGACTGAGATGGACCGGCAGAGGCTGCCCCTAGGGCACTGGGCCAGTCTCCACATTCCCAGCGCAGGTGCTGATCCTGCCTGGCTTCCCTACGGGACATCTGTGGCACAGGTGGCGGTGGGACACCTACTTCTGGCGAAACACGCTGTTGCCCTCCAGTTCAGCTTCCTCCTGGGTCTTCTCCACGCCACGGCCCTGCAGCCTGCGCACCCGCTCCTCGGGACTCACGGTGAGCAGCAGCACCAGGTCGGGTTTGAGCAGGTCCTCTGGCCACTGGTACACAGGGTGGCGGGCTGGGGGCAGGTGCTGCAGACCCCCACTCACCTCGGTGGCTATGGCGTAGGTGGCCGTGCTGTGCCAGTACCTGGGGAGAGGAAGAGGAGTGAGTTCTCCGTCTCTGGATGAAGTCAAGGTGCCCGAGGACGCAGAAACTGGGGCTGCAGGCTTTCCTGGTCTTGGACGAACAGAAGAAATTGAATCATATTTAAAACATACAGAAGGCAGAAAATGGCATCCACAAGAGTCGTAATGCAGGGGGCACTCCACACAGCCACACTTGACGAGAACAGCCAATGGCAGGAGAGAGGACAGGGTCGCGTCCATTTGGCCTTGCGGCAGGATTTCTCTCTCTAGGCAGGGCCACTGCATCTGCTCAGCTGTTCCCTGCACTTGACACTGGGCTGTGGCCAAGTGAAAATCCAGCAAACTCACGCCAGCCCCTTTGTTGTTTACATCTGCACTGGCGATGAGACCCACTTCCAGGGAGCCTCGGGCTGGAAGCCCCCTGTCCTCCCAGCCCTCCAATTGCCTGACTATATATGACTATCAGGCAAGGAGACGGACAGACCCATGCCAGCCCCACGGGGGTCCTCACTGAGCAAAGTTATTCTTTTCAACAGATAGCTGAAAAGATGCTTTGGGGAGAAGTTTAAAAAAAAGGTACCCACAAAACAAATCAAATCAGCCCTTATTTCAAGATGCTGTGTGGCTCCCCACTGCCTGCAGGAGACTGTTGGGTCTCCCAGTGATGCACAGATCATCCCTCCCAGCCTGTGCCAGGGCACTCACTGGCACGGCTCCATCTCCCTCCTCCTCCTCCTCTGGCCAGAGTGGCGGTTCCAGCCAGCATGGGCCCTGCACTTCCTCCACAGTCCAGCTCCTGGGAGGACCCCAAGCAGGCTTCATGGTCCCCGCCTCTACTCTCAGCTCCCTCTGTTTGTGACTCCATAGCAGAACTTCGCTTCATCAGTTAGAACGAACTGTTACAAGTACAATTTCTTCGGTCTCCTCCATTATTTTTGAATAATAGAGTCCTCTATGTTTTCCAAACTCTGAAAATGGCATATGAAGAAGTATGCAATAAATGTTCTGTTGCAGAATGAGTGAGAACTATTTTATTTATCAGTCTGACCTAGGATCCTCCTGCCCTTTCTGTCCATATTCCAATTCTAGGTGACTAAATGCAAAACTTCTGACTCGATATCAAAGGATGATAAAGCACAAAAAATGTTTATGGATAATTATAAATATCCCAGTGCAAACAGGTACCATTAACACTCATCTGTAACTTTGAGTCAATTCTTTAAAATCCTAAATTAATTAATTAATTAATTATTCATTTGAGAGTCAGAGAGAGAGACATGCATACAGACAAAGACCTTTCATGTGCTGGTTTACCTCCCTAGCGCCCGTAACACCCAGGACTGGGACAGGCCAAAGCCAGGAGCAGAACCCAATCCAAGTGTCCCACGTGGGTGGCAGGGAGCCGATTTACTTGAGCCATCACCTGCCAAGTGAGTACACCTGCAGGAAGTCGGAGCCCGGAGAGGAGCTGGGGCTGGAATCCTGGTGCTGGGTGAAGAATGCAGGTGTCGGAACCTCTGCTCTAGTCACCAGCCCCTACATCCCTAAAGTCTTAACCATTCTAGGCTTGAATTACTCTCCAGAGGGAAAAGGACACGGTGCTGGCTACACAATACATTCATTGTCGCTCGAACTAGGTGTATGTTACCGTCTGCCGCCTACTGCTGGGGACACAGGCAGAAGTCATTTAAGTCAACATGGCCTCAGTGTCCATGTTGAAAAATGCAAATCATGCAAGCTTTATTTTCCTCTCACAACTGTTGCAAAAAATACATCAGTTGTTTTTTTTAAAAAAAATAAACAACCCTATATCCTATTGCAGTAATAAGACAATATCTAATGCTCATTGGGTGCTGGTTATAACTAAAGTTGCATCATTTCTATTATGAATCCAGCAAAGGAAAGGACAAAAGTAAAACTTTCCTATGGGAGTAAAAGTAAAAGTAAAATTTTCCTATGGGAGTGGATCAGTCCTAATCCTTCCACGTCCTTGCCCACCTCCGAAAGTGTGCTCTCAGAATCTCAGGCCCCTGGGATGCACCTGGGTGCCTGCCTGCCTATCACCGCCCTGACTCCTGCCACTCCCACCCTGTGCTCTCATATTCCGCTGGGATGGATCTAGTTCTCCAACATCATTAAACCCATGACGTACTGGGTGCAGATTTTCTTTTTCTTGGCACCCACGTGACAGCTGGCGCTATTTTCTGGGCACGCTCCAAATCCACGGACTTAAATACTCTGCTACAAATACAGCAGTTATCATCTTAATTTAAAAAGTCTTGATTGTAGGAAACCCATGAGGGAGAAATAGCTCTTTAATGGTAATAGGGGTGATTCAGTCGCCAACCTGTCCCATAATCACCATTAGTGATTACCTTTTTCAGCTACAGAATGGGGTTGTCTAAAATGGATCTCAATAAAACCCTTAACCATGAGAAAGCCCACCAGACAACAAATAACTGCTGTCTCCTTTCCGTCTGGCAGGTGACACAGTACCCCTCTGAAGAACCACAGTGCAGACAATTCAGAGACAAAGACGACGAATCAAGGGAAGAAGGAGGGCTGCTTTCAATAGACGGCGCTCACTGACAACAGCGCTGCTCGTTCTAAAGAATCACACCCTTTGGCCATCAATCCCACACTCTTCCCGTTCCTCAGTCTCCCCCTATGCTGCCATCGGGAAGACCACATTAGTTCAAATCAAATGCCATTTGCCAACACGACGCACATAGCTATTATACAGGTGCTTTGTATTGTAATGGCGACTTGCTACTTCCTGAGCAGTTCCATGTGCATCCACACATTGGATGTGCCTCACTCATCCAAGCAGGCAAAGAAGGGCTCATGTACAGCCCCATTTATGGGTTAGGAAACGGGGAAGCAGAGGACCTCAGCTCCTGCCCCCTTGAAGGGAGGGGTGATGCTTTAGGACTTGACACTGTCCCAAGAAACAAGAGGTCTTCACGAGACCTCCATTATCCCAGAAACAAAGTTGTAGTGTCTCCCGTCTACATGAGGGTGGGCTGTATCTAAAAGGTGGACAAAGACAGAAGCACCGGGCACAGTAACATCAGGGCAGAAACATTCCCCAGGCAGATGTGTCCCACAGAGGAAGAAGATGTCTTAGCTTTCACAGTTCATTCTAGCATCTTCAGAATGCACCACCTGCGACACAGTGACTGCCGTCCCCAAAGTTCAAATCACCCCCTGGCCTCTTAGCTGGGCTGACAGCAGCAGCCCCCAGCCCATGCCCATGGTTTTCCTCCTTGCCTCTGAGCTGCTGTACACTTCACCCGCACGCCACACAGGGCAGCCCCATCACAGAGGATTTAGACAGAGAGAAGCTCACAGGCCAAGACAGGACTCCAAGAAAGGAGTGGCAAATTTTCCTCAAACAGTTACAATCCACAGTGGGCTGAGTCCACAGATGCAGAAGCTGTGGGCGTGGACGTGGGCGTGGATGTGGGCATGGGCGTGAGCGCGGGCGTGGGAGGGCTGACCTTACTGTGGACAGCAGGAGAGTCCCAGCCTCAGCAGCAAGCAGAAGGGGTGGCTAATGGAGTGGGCGGGACTCTCAGTCTTGAGCTGGATACAGGTGTGTGAAGTCACTCCCGGAATTCCTTGAGGTTTACGTTTTAGAGTAACGCTCTTCTCTAAGTGTGTGTCACACTTCACAACAATTACTCACACCTCCAGAAATAAGTAAAATTGCGGAGAGAACAATCAGAAGAACACTCCAGTCCTGCTAAGAATCATCCAATCAGGATTGACGCCTTCCTGGACCCTGCATGGGTCACATTTCTCTCAGCCTCCCCAGGGGATGTGCTGTTAAACTGGGGGGCAGCATCTGTTCACACCTCTCTGTCTGGTGTACAGGATTGCTCCACATATGCCACGGAGTATCTTTCCGAAACTGGTTCTGTTTCTCATTCTGGCACGGCTTTCTGCTCTGTGCACACCTGACATTTCACACCTCCTTACGTCGCTGCACAGTCTCCATGTATGAACACGCCTGCACGGGGCCTGGCAACTGAGCAGCAGCTGCCTGGGGCGCCCTCATCCCTTACCAGAGTCCTGGCTCCACTCCGGCTTCCTGCTTCCACTAGAGTGCACGCTGGGAGCAGCGGGTGATGGCCACCCACGTGGGAGACCTGGAGTGAGTCCTGGTTCCCGATTTCACCCTGGCCCAGCCCTGGCCCCTGTGGGTGTTTGGGGAGTGAACCAGCATGTGAGTTAGTTCTCTCTCTCCTCCTCTCAAATTTGTAAACAAATAATAGATACATGTGTTTAAATCTTTATAAAATGTATCAGTATTAATTAACTCTTTCTCCCATCAGTGGGATTTTGGTTTTCCAATGTTTTCAGCCAAGTGAATGGAGCCAAGCTGAGATAAACATTGATGGGTGTTTCCCCCATGGGTGGAAGCAACCGCCCCTTTGCTATAGTCCCTCAAGCTGCTGTCCAAGGAACTACCAGCATATGTCCCCCACCAGCACCACTCAAGAGTCCCTGTGCAATCACATGATCTCCACTCCTGGCTATTTGGAAACTTTTTAAAATGTTCACTTCTTCATTTTCATTTATTTGAAAGGCTTAGAGAGAGAGAGAGAGAGAGAGAGAGAGAGAGAGAGAGGAGGAGAGAGAGAGAAATATCTTCCATATGCCGGTTCACTCCCCAAACGCCTGCAACACCCAGAGCTGGCCCAGGCCAACATCCAGAACCCAGCATTCCACCTGGGTGTCCCACGTGGGTGTCCCACAAGGGTGGCAGGTGCCCGAGCACATGAGCCCTCATCTGCTGCCTCCCACAATGCACTAGCAGGAAGCTGGGTCAGAAGCCCAGCAGCTGGGACATAACCGACACGCTGATACATGACATACGCACCCCAAGCAGTGGCTTTACACACTGCCCCAGGGAATTTTGGTCATCACCAGCAACCTGCTAGAAGGAAAACGGAATCCTTTGTGCTTGTATTTTCCATGTCCCTGAGCCATGGTGATTTTAGCTTAGTATGACCTGCTGGCCACACCCTTCATCCTTTTGTAGAGCATTTTAAAGCTATTTCTTATCTGTCATATTTTAAAACTGTAAATCATGTCACGACACATCCTCATCTGAAAACACACAAAGGTTCCCATTGCACTCAGAGCAAAAACCGGTCTTTGCCACGGCCAGCAGGCCTACGGTCTGTCCCTACCCCTTCTCTCCCCGGAGCCTGCAGGCCTACGGGTCTGTCCCTACCCCTTCTCTCCCCACAGCCAGCAGGCCTACGGGTCTGTCCCCCCCGCCCCCTTCTCTCCCCACAGCCAGCAGGCCTACGGGTCTGTCCCTACCCCTTCTCTCCCACAGCCAGCAGGCCTACGGTCTATCCCCCCAACTTCTCTCCCTGGAGCCTGCAGGCCTACGGGTCTGTCCCTACCCCTTCTCTCCCCACAGCCAGCAGGCCTATGGGTCTGTCCCCCGCTTCTCTGCCCACAGCCTGCAGGCCTACGGGTCTGTCCCCCGCTTCTCTGCCCACAGCCAGTAGGCCTACGGGTCTGCCCCCCTCTTCCATCCCCGCAGCCAGCAGGCCTACAGGTCTGTCCCCGCCTTCTCTGCCCACAGCCAGCAGGCCTACGGGTCTGCCCCCCTCTTCCCTTCCCATTCCTGCAGAAAGCACCCCATCCACCATGTTTCTCAGTGTCTTCTTAGAGTCGGAGTGTAGTTTGACTTAAGCACAGTGGTGTCCCTGCATATGCACGCTGTGTGCACACACGCACACACACTCACACACACCCTTGTATGTTGGGGAGGAAACCTCTGACTCACGGCATCTTCGTACATACCTGTCTACGATCACAGGAGATTTGACAGATTCTTTGGCTATTTCAGAGGCCACAATATAATTGCCCAAGGAGTAGAAAGCTCTCCTAACGATGGTTGGTTCATCATCAAAGATCTTCCGCCACTGGCCAATGCAGGAGGGTGGGGACTTCAAGAGGACAGCTTGGAGGGCATCAGAAACTGCCTGGGTCACAGTGGTTTTACCTGCAGGCCGCACACACAAGACGGTGCCTCTTAACCACAGCCGCCACAGTGCTCCCAAAGTCACCAGACTTACAAGGGGCACAGAGAGCCTTTCCACCTGTAACTCAAAGGCCGATTGCACGCTTCGCTTCTGCATAAGGCGTTGCAGGGCCTTAGCAATGTCAGCCTGCTCTGCTCGGGATCTAAGGCTAACAGCCCCCTGTTGGTGAGTCCATGATGTCAGAGCCCCTCTAAGGTCCTGCTTTTATTCCCAGCCCAAGCGCCTGGTCACCTGTCCCACAGCAGCCCCCACTGGACAGCCTGTCTGCCTCTTCCACCTGCAGCCTTCCAGCGCCCTCCTCACCCCCTCCTCTGCCAACACCACAGCCCACTTCCTCCTTTATTGAATCCCTTTCCAATCGTCAACCTCAGTTCTACAAGGAAACTTCAACAAGTTTGTGGAAAAACAGAATTACATGATAGATCTATTTTGGTGCAAAAAAAGGTTGAAATCTGTGCACAGGTTTTTTTTGTTTGTTTGTTTTTCACATATGTACTTTTCATGATATTTTTGAAGAACTCCTCTTAGTACTTTCTCCTGTTCTCGACTCTTTGGACCTGGCCTTTCTAGCTTCTATGCCTAGCCTTAGGCTTCAGGTTCCTCTGGGAAGCCATGAAAAATGTCATTCATTTGCCCATTCCTCACCTCAGCCACCTCTCTAGGCCCATCTCACCCTCTGGCTGCTCCCTGGTGCACAGGGTGGGTGGTGAGAGTGTAACCCGCTCCAAGGACACTGCCTTCCAGCCTCTCTGGGCTTCTGCTGTTTAGCCATCATTGTTTGTCTCTATAGTGCATTTCAACCTCATCCCAAACTGATGATTGCTGTGATTTTTTTGTTTTTCTTTCTTTGACAGCAGAGTGGGCAGTGAGAGAACCATTGCTTCAGCCTCCAATGGCTGCCGTGGCCAGTGCGCTGCAGCCAGCGCACTGCGCTGATCCGAAGCCAGGAGCCAGGTGCTTCCCCTGGACTCCCATGGGGTGCAGGGCCCAAGCACTTGGGCCATCCTCCACTGCACTCCCGGGTCACAGCAGAGAGCTGGACTGGAAGAGGGACAACCGGGACAGGATCTGGCGCCCCGACCAGGACTAGAACCCAGGGTGCCAGCACCGCAAGGCGGAGGATTAGCCTAGTGAGACGCAGCGCGGACCTTTTTTGTTTTTCTTGAGTGGGTGAGATGAGCTAGGCACTCAGCCCACACTGTGCATCTGATTCTCTGCAGCACAGTTACTATTTAGCCATTTTTCAGATGGAGAAAAGGAGCAATGCAGAAGTTAACACACCTGTGCAAGCTCGCCCTGCTGGGGGCCCGGCAGCCAGAATGCAAACAGCAGGAGATGGAGTCTCTGGTCTCCACTCTCCTCTCACCAATCCCTCCCTTCTCCTTGAAAGTTGAGGGTGTTTGTGTGAGTCTGTATTGAAGCTAAATTTTTCTCCTGTAATCCCAGGAGACCTGCATGAGCTCTAAGTACAAAATAATCAACAAAGCACATAGGATGGAGGATTGACATGGAAAATTCCTTCTGCGATTGGGAAAAAAAAAAAACAACACTGACTTGGTCACAGCGGTAGACGGACACCTCCTGGCCACTCAGGTGGGTCCTGAAGGCCCACATAAGCAGCCCCCTGGGTCACAGCCCACCTGCTTGTGCACACAGAGGCCCCTACGTGGGAACTGCCTTTTCATGGGCTGAAGACAAAAGCCCCCGCACCTGCGGGGCTGACACAGGCAGGAGGGGCTCCAGGTGCTGGGCCCCACAGATGCAGGTGTGTGGCAAAGCCAGCCTCCCCTGGGTGTCCCCAGAGCCACACTTCTCTCGTGCCCTCCTGTAAGTCTGGGCATGTCCATTCTATGTGGACGCCTGATTGACAACTCAAATTTCCCCCCCTCCATCATCTCATTCTTCCACATTTTGCCTGGGAGCTGCTGGGCCTCTGCCTGTGCCAAGTCTTCCATCTGGAGCACCCCCACACCCCTCACCTGGCCAACCCCAATGCACGCTCACAGCACAGTCTGAGGATCAACGCCTGGCCTTGCATTCTCCCCTCCATGACTCCCGAGGAGGTGGGCTCAGGGCCCATCCTGAGTCCCTCAGGAGCTGGTAGGCTCCAAGCCTCACCTTGTTCCACTCCGCACTCTTACCCATCTGTGCTCCCCCGGGACCTGCCTAGCTCGGCAGAGGCACACTGGAGGCTGGGACTAAAGTTCTGTTTTGCAAGAACTATTTCTACTTCAGCCAGTGAGCAATTAGGGTCACCACCCATCGCTACTAAGTAACAGTCTCTTACCAGTGGCGTCCAGTCCCTCGATGGCGATAACCTGGAACTTTCCTTTCTGGGCATGCTGGGAACACTGGTCAACCAGGTTGAGCACAGCCCGGGCCTCAGGAATGAAAGGTGTGCACTGGAAAGCAACAGCCACCTGTCAGCAACGAGACTCTGGGGCCTTGCGGGAACATCTCTCAACGGCTGAGCCCCAATGCAAAGAAGGCCTGGGTTTTCCTGCACACGGTGCCGGGCACGTAGAATGCACAGTATTCTGAAGCTGGGACAACCGGCGTTCCTTTATTTTATACTGAGTAGCTCAGGCTCAGGCTGTCTGGCTACCTCACAGCCTGAGCTCTTACTGACCAGCTTCGCCATCAGGAGCAAGGCCAAGCAGGACGGGTAACGCAGCTCTGGGCACTGCAGCATCAGGGCCCACAAGTCTGCCTGAACAGGGAGTCACAGGCATGGGCACCTCCCACACCATGGGCTCTATGGAGCTCCATCTGCACCTGCAACCCAGCCCTCTCCAAAAGGCTCAGGGAGCAGGGAGGGGCCAGCCCACCTGCAGGAGCTGGCAGAGCAGGACCCTCCGGGAACTCAAGCTTGCATTACCTCACTGCGAGCTCACAGCAGCCCCAGAGAGCCATTGGCTTATTTATTTATTTGCTGATGCGCTGACTCTGAGCAAGACAATCTCCTTAGTGCTTTAGGAGTGTGGTGCTGGCTGATCTCCATGGTAACTCTCAGAGCAGCCCATGACTCCCAGCTCAGGAATTAAGGAAACTGGGGCAAAGAATGTTGAAGAAACTCGGTGACGGTGACACAATGACCAAATACCAGGGTTTAGAGTCAGGCCACGCAGCTGATCCTGTATCGCCACCCACCCTGGAATCCTGACCTGTGACCCTGCAAAATCCATCTGTGTTCCATGGGGCAGCTAGGCTGAGGTCAGAAGGCACCTACAGCCTCCAGGAGGTCCCCACCCAGCAGGGAGGCAGGTCCTATGCAATGCTGTTTCTAACACCCCGAATTCACTCATTCCCTCTGCGCTCCCAAGTCCCAGCAGCAAAAAAACATAGCAAAAAACATGACTTCCTCCGTGGCCTCTTCTTCCACAGAGGGCCACAGCCTCTCCACCCGCCCGCCCTCAGTGCTTTCCCGTGCCTGTGTACCAAGCCTGGTGGCCAGGGCTCCACCGCAGGCTGCACCTTGCTGGCGCACAAGAACCTCACCAGAGCCACAGTGCCTAACACAGAGCCTGGCACACAGGACGCCGTCCCGACTTACTTGTGAACGGCAATAAACAAAGCACCCAAGCAAGGAGCTCTGGAGGGGCCAGCCTCCCAGATGGCTTGGTCCAGCTCTTGGGTCTGAAAGGCGCAGGTGCCACCCAGAACACAGGGGAGGAACAGAACTCACCGCCTCCAGGACGTCCCGGGCGGCTGCGCGGTCTGGGAAAACAGCGGAGCTGGGCAGGTCCGGCACGGCGGGGTGCAGCGCGGGCTCCTGGGCTGGCACCACCCGCGCGCAGCCCACCTGCCGCTGCGCTCCGTCCTGCAGCGCCCAGAGGCGCTGCCACAGCCCGCCGTGCCGGTCCACCTGGAACTCGCCCAGGTGCAGACGCGCGGCCCCCGCGCCCTGGCCCAGCAGTTGGAGCAGAGCGCGCCGCGTGTCGGGGCCGTCGCTGGGGTCCCGCAGCAGGAAGCCGTGCTGCGCGCTGCCGGCGGGGCCCTCGGGGCAGTAGCAGAGGAGCCTGCTCAGCCGGCACCGCTGGAAGGGGCCCCGGCGCAGCTGCTGCAGCAGGCGCTGGGTCAGCCGGGCGGCCCGGACGCGCTCCCCGCAGCCGACGCCCGCGGCCGGCGGCACGCACAGCGAGTAGCTGCGCCCCGGGGGTCCCAGCAGCGCTGCCAGACGCGGGTCCGAACGCTGGCCGGGGGCGTCGGCGCCCAGGGCGAAGTGCGCCAATGTGCAGTCGGGGAGTTCCAGCGCGAAGCACCGCGGCGGAGCCATGGCCCGGGCGCAGGTCCCGCGCCGCGCGTGCAGCTGCCCTAAAACCTGCCCGAGCAGCGGCGGGGCGGGCGCGCGGCGGGCGAAGGCCATGGGCGCCTGGCTGATCCCGCCCTCGGCTGCGCTGCGAAAACGAAACCTGGCGAGGACCGGTGGAGGGCCGGCCCGGCGAGAAAACGAGAGCTAAGAGCGCGGCAGGGCCGTGGGTCTGTGGCGCCCCGCCCAGCCTCTCCTCCCCGGCGCCAGATCTGCGCGGTAAACAGCCGGCCCCGGGGGCCCCGGACTCACGGGGCCGCCCGCCTGCGCGGTCCCTGGACGCCGGGTCCCAGTGCTGCGCTCACCCTCCGCCTGGGGCGCCCGCCTCAGCGGCGCTGCCCGCACTCTGGCTCCGAAGTTGGTGCAGCAGCCCGGTCCGGTCCGGTCCAGAGCTTCGAGGCGGGGGGTGGCCAGGGGCCTCCAGACTCCAGGTGGAACTCCGGCTATACCGCTTCCCCGATACAGGGTGTGTGTGTGCGCGCGCGCCGGACGCGGAGAGACAGAGGGGCCACCTCGCGGGCTCCTCCTCGTCCTCCCGCATTGCTGCTCCCTCGCCCTTGGCCGGGCATTCGGCTTGGTGCGGCCACCTCGCTGACCGCGACTCTCCATACCCGCCACCTGTGGCTGACCCTGGACTTCTGCAGAGCTGCCTGACCAAGGCGAGCTCCTCACAGGGCCTGGACCCTCAAACACCTGTGCCCTCCCGCACCTGTGTCCTTCCTTCACTCACCTGTGCTCACACTCACCTGCGCCGTCATCACCTTGGAATTACCCCTCCCGCCCACTTTGCCGATTCACCCAGATTGGCCCCTTGACTTTGCTTTTTACCCACCGAATTCAAGTCTCCTGCATGAATGCAAAATGAGACATGGAGCAGGGAGCAGGACAGCAGGCCCTGGCGGCCACAAGCCAGGCTGCTGCAGGGTTGCTCTCTTCCTGTGGCAGGGTCTGGCTCCCACGGCTTGCTTTACTGTCTCCACTTGCAAAAAACACTACCAAGCAGAGGCGGGTCCGGCTGTGGCACAGCAGGTTAAGCCTCAGCCGGTGGATGTGAGTCCCAGCTGCTCCACTTCCAATCCATCTCCCTGCTGATGTTCCTGAGAAAGCAGTAGAAAATGGCCCAAGTGTTTGGGCCCCTGCATCCACGCGGGAGACCTGGACGAAGCTCCTGGCTGCTGGCTTGGGCCTGGATTAGCCCTGGCCTTTGCAGCCATCTGGGGAGTGAACCAGAGGATGGAAGATCTGTCTCTGTCTCTCCTCCTCTCTGTAACTCTTTTAAAATAAATAAATAAATAAATAAATCTTATTTAAATGTTTGATAACCATGAAATAATAAGCATGGGATGGGGGTATGGATTAATGGGCTATCAAAAACCGGAGCTGAAGATGCTTCTAGCTCTTTGACAACAAAATGGTTTTCATTCGTTCTGAGCAATTTGACTTCTGCAGATGACCAGGCAGTGGAGTTTTCACAGGTAAAGAGCCCCGGAGCGTAGCATCTTCCCTAACTCAGTTCCTTAGGCTGTGCTGCGCGCCACTCCCTGGGGCTGCCTGCCTGTGCCAGCCCCTCTCTGCTGTCCCGGTCCCCTGGGGCTGCCGTAGCCCAGCAGACAGCAGACCGTGCACGTCTTCCAGGTCCAGGAGGCCAGAGTCTGAGGTCAAAGTGCCAGAAGGTTCTACTGCTCCAGAGGCCTTTCGTTGTAGCTTGCAGTCGGCCACCTCTGGCCACGCCCCCGCGTGGCCCTGCCTCTTGGTGTGCACACCTGTTGTCTATAGATTCCTGGTGAATTCGTGTGTCCAAATTGCCCCTTCTGAGGAGGACACCAGTTGGACCAGGGTCCAACCTAATGGTCTCGGTTTAACTTGCCCCCTCACTAAAGCAAAATGCAATCACATTCTCAGGAATGAGGACAAGGGATTCAACCTACAAATGGGGTTGGGGGGCACACAGTGTGGCTGTCACCCTCCTCCCAGAGTGCCTCTTCTGTGCTCCATCAGGTTTATTTGCATCCTAGGTCTTCTGCCCAGGCACCCACCAGTCTATGCCCCGCTACACACACACACAGTGAGCACTACAGGAAAGCACAAAGTCTAGCTTACTCCTAACTTGTTTTCTGAGCCTGCCACAAAAAGACAACATGGCACGTGACTTGCTAAAGGAGCCGTCATGTTGTTTTTAAATTGTAGTGACAAATACATACATGTAGACGTAGATATAGATGGTAGAGATATAGAGACGGACAGAATGCTCTCAGCTGCTGGCTCACTCTCCAAATGTCTGCAATGGCTGTGCCTGGGCTCTCCCTGAAAGCAGGAGCTGGGGACTCCATGCAGGTGAGGGCAGGAACCAAACCCTTTAGCCATCACTGCCGCTTCTCCCGGTCCATAGTAGCAGGGAGCTGGGGTCAGGACCCCAAGCTAGTATCACACTGATTCCTGGCAGTCTAGTGTGAGCCAAGAGCATCTTCGCTGCTAGGCCAATGCCCAGCCCATCATACCTTTGCTTAAGTTTTCTTGTCCATCTCCACCCACTTCTGCCCTACAAGGAGCTGTAAATTTACTGACCCTGTCAGTCAGTACTGAATGTGTGCTGAGGATTCTGAAGTTACCGTATCCTGACTCATAAAAGAAACATCTCCACTATGCTTTTGAGCTCCAATTTCAAATCCCTAGGACAAGGGTGCTGGGGATCCCAGGTGGGTGTGTAGAGGAATAAGTTTGCCTGTAGCAAGCCCTCCCTTTGTGGGTGGGGAGGAGAGAAAGCCAAGCTGGGAGCTGCTTCAAGGAGGTGTCTTTGAATGAAAACTAAAGTGCATGGAAGTTGAAAAACAGGTAAGACAAGAAAAAAAAAAAAAAAAAACAAGCACACTTCACAGCAAAATGGATGAATCTCTAACTAGGAGGGGCAGAAGCTAGACACCTAAGAATTCACACTGTGTGACTTCGTTCATATAAGCTCCTAAAAAGGCCACCCCAGAGCTTGGTTTGAGAAGAGAAGGTGGGGTTCCCTTTCAGGCAGAGGTGGGCTTCAGCACTTGGGGGAAGATATGTGGCAGCTTCAAGGTCTTGCCATGGTCGTGTCTGGATAAAGATGATCGCTAGGCCGGCGCCACGGCTCACTAGGCTAATCCTCTGCCTGCGGCGCCGGTACCCCAGGTTCTAATTCCAGTTGGGGCACCAGATTCTGTCCCAGCTGCCCCTCTTCAAGTCCAGCTCTCTGCTATGGCCCGGGAAGGCAGTGGAGGATGGCCCAAGTCCTTGGGCCCTGCACCCGCATGGGAGACCTGGAGGAAGCACCTGGCTCCTGGCTTCGGATCGGCACAGCACGCCAGCCAGAGCGGCCATTTGGGGGGTGAACCAATGGCAAAGGAAGACCTTTCTCTCTGTGTCTCTCTGTCACTGTCTAACTCTGTCTGTCAAAAAAAAAAAAAAAAAGATAATTGCTACAGACCCGTGTTCATTCTGTGAATATTCACCGTAGTGGTGAACTGTGCACATCTCCTTTATATATCAGGTGTTGGTAAAAGATACATGGAAGAAGCAACAGGATGGTTGTCATGAAACAGACTCAACAGTACATTAACTGTTCAGCCTGGGGACCCACACTGGGGTGCAGGGGGTGTATTTTACATGGAAAGTCCCTGGCTACAGAAAATGAGGAGGACATTTAGCTGTTTAGCTGTCGTGATAGAGTTGCTTTCAAGAGACCTCCTCCTCCTAAGGAATGCAGAGCCAGTAAGAGCAGCCTTGGCCTCCACCTTGATCCACCCTCACCTTGGACAGTGGTGAGGGGAGCTATCCATCCCTGCCTGGCCTCTGCCCTGCAACATTGCTCTCCTTCTCCAACCCACTGGGAGCTGGAGGTGGCTGAGAAGAACAGGGGCTTGTGCACATCCAGCAGCCTTTGTCCCCTTCTTCAAAGGGGACCTGGATAATATCTTAGAGAAGTTTCTAGAAACCACCTGTCCTTGCCAGGCCTGGCCTGAGAGGTGTGTCAAGCAGCAGGTTTGCAAATCAGACAGAAGGTCTTAGCTGTATATGGAGGCCTTTAGTGGGAATTTGTGGCTAGAATCTATTCTGTGGCATTAAGGCATTTGCCTTAGAAACCTCGACGAGTTCTAAAGAAAGTCTGCTCTGGAGTTCTACCCTTAGATGGCAGGGGAAAGAGAAGTTACAAGGGAATAAACCTGTGCTCAAGGAAGACCATCACAACTGTTGACCTCTGTGAGCTCTTAACGAGAGAAAGAACCAATAAAGGAATATAAGGAACTGATCTAGATAGAGTAGACCTAGGCAATTATAGTCAGGTAATGTCATCTCAGTGGTCAAGTACTGAGCAGCACTGCAAGTGTTAAAACCCCCTGGGGCCAGTGCTGTGGCATAATGGGCAAAGTTGCCTCCTGCGACGCCAGCATCCCATATGGCCACCTGTTCGAGTCCCTGCTGTTCCACTTCCAATCCAGCTCCCTGCCAATGGCCTGGGAAAAGAAGCAGAAGATGGCCCAAGTGCTTAGGCCCTGCCACCCATGTAGGAAACTGGGAAGAAGCTCCTGGCTCTTGGCTTTGACCTGGCTCAACCCTGGCTGCTGCAGCCTTCTGGGAAGTGAACCAGCAAATAGAAGATCTCTCTCTCTCTCCCTCTCCTCTCTAACTCTGACTTTCAAATGAATAAATAAATAAATCTTTTTCAGAAGTCTCTACTCTCTGGGTAGCATGAGCAATGCCATGTCCATAGCTACATGTATGTTAGAGATTTCTAACACACCATGCAAGCACTATGCTCCGTGCTTAAGAAACATTATGCTACCTCTTTCAAAGTCTTCATGTGACTTGCCATTATTTTCTGTATTTCCTAGATGTATTCGCAATATCAGGCAGGTAAAGAAATGTACCCCATATTATACAACATTGACTGAACTAGGGCTTAACTCAAAGTATTTTGCTTGGGAAAAAAAAAAAAAAAAAACACCTGTGCTGTTACTGTCTGTCTGGTACCACACTGCTTGACTTGGTTTTCATTTCCTCGTGCACATGTGATCCAACAAGAAATATTTCTCAACTGAGCCAGGCCATGATGTGAGAGCTTGAAATACTCTGGGCCAAGTGAATTTCAAGGTCATGGGTCACACCCATGACCTCCAAGTCAGCAATCATTAAACCTGAGCTTAGGATTGTGAAGAGTTTGCTTTCAGTTTCCTTGCTAAGTGAGTCATCTCTGTTTCCATTCTGAATAGGAAACCGGTAGAATAACAACAGCCAACTCTCACCGAACACTGGAAGTTCGCCAAGCGTCTGCAAGGGGGCACTTTTACTGTTTACAAATCACAGGCGCCGTCAGCTTTGCTGATGGGGGAATGGGAGTCCAGAGAGGAAAAATCAATCACCCAAAGTCCCACAGCCGAGGAGCGCCTTGCAGGGTCTGGGGCTCCAGAATTCCACCCCCTAGCGCTGCGCCGGTTTCTGCAGGTCTGAGGAAGGCCCCACTGTGGCTGAAGAGGAGCACGATCTCAGTGCAGAATTCAACAGAGCTTTCTGGGAAAGCTATAAAACCAAATACCACCTGCTGCGACATAGCAGATGAAACCCCACTCCCTGCTCTCGTGAGCTTGCCTTTTTCATATCGCACACGTGAGCGAGGTCACACACTGTGGTTTTCCACCAGAGGTATCTCATGTTCATAGTGTCCTCCAGGTCTCTCCATGTTCCTTCTTGTATGTGGCTGAGTTGGATCCCGGTGTGTGTATACGGCTGTACCGTTTCGTGTCGTGTGGATAAGGCCGTGTAGTACTCCACTGTGTGTATTTGCGCATTTTCCCCCCATGTCCTCTGTTAATGGACTCTGAGGTTGCCTCCAGGTCCTGACTGTTGTGAAAGGTGCAGAGATGGATGTGGGGTGCAGCTGTCTACTCCTCACACTGGTCCTCTTCACTTCCTCTGGGCACTGGCTCCCGTAGTGCGATTGCCGGATCACACCGAGGTTCTGCTTATTGGTTTGGATGCTGTGTTTTCCCCGAGGACTGTGTGGGATCCCTATGTAGGATGAAGCTGATACAAGTCAAACTTGCCTAATCCAAAAATCCAAACTGCTCCAAAACATGGAACTTTATGAATGCTGACATGATGTCACAGGTGGAGAATCCTGCAGTGTGAAATTTTATTTCCCGTGTGAAATTATTGAAAGTATCAAAGCAAGCCTGCCTTCGGTCTATGTAAATAAGGTGCATATGCAACATCAATGTATTTTGTGGTTAGACTTCGATGGCATCCCCAAGATACCTCCTTATGTTTATGCAAATAGTGAAAAATCCCAAATCCCACACATTTCGGAGAAGGAAACTGACTGCATCCTGAGTAGCACAACAAGCATAGGACAGCTTCATCTATGGCAGACGTAAGAGGCAGCTACCGATGAGTGTGAGTGTCTTCCTCCACGGCTCAGCCAGGTTACACAGAGGGCTCCTGAGCGTGGAGCCAGGCAGAGAGGCAGCAGCAGCCCACGTCCTGGCGCTGCAGTCTTGGCCGTGTTCCAACTTTCATTTTCAGGAAGAAGAAAACCGAAACTCCAAATCAGCTGAGAGTTAGCCAAGGAAGGTCTGTCCCTCCCCCTGTGACAGGATGCTCAGCCTCATATAAGGTGAGTGAGTGAGTGTCCTGGGGACAGAGTAGCTCCTACCGCAGGGTCCACCATGTGGATTCTTGAGACCACCACCTCTGCGGGGAAGTTGCTGAGTGTGTTCAGGTGGTCTCTGGACTTCCTGTACAGGAGCTTGGCCCCACTCCTATGCTGGCTGAGGGCTGCCCTTTCATTCCCAGCTGCCTGGAAGGCACAGAAGCAACAGGTTAGAGAAGGACCTGGGGAGACCCCAGGGGGAGAAGAGAAGGAGGACAGCGATGTGCCCACCACGCCCATGAGCGTCAACTACCACTTCACCCGCCAGTGCAACTACCGGTGTGGCTTCTGCTTCCACACAGCCAAGACGTCCTTTGTGCTGCCCCTCGAGGAGGCCAAGAGAGGGCTGCTCCTGCTCAAGGAAGCAGGTAAGTCCCAGCCAGGGAAGGCAGCAGGCTGCTGCGCCCCAGGGAGTGCAGTGGGACGCCAGGGCTCAGGCAGGCAGTCTGGACAGCTCCTCCCAGTCAGTGAGTGGCTGTTCCCACTGTGGGCGAGATGCATACTCTAAGAGGGGGAGGCGGGCTTATGGAGGGCACCCTGGTCTCCCACGTTGCACAGCTGGCTTGGCCCGGAGTCAACCTGGGTCGCTCGTCCCCCTCCCGCCTCTACTTACAAGCAGTGGTGCCTGCCCGCTTCCCAGCACTTGGAAAGAGGCAGTTTGGGGAGACTGTGCCACTCTCTGACTCTGTCCAAACTAAAAATGGATCTGGCTGTTCCAGACACAGTTCACGAGCAAAGTTGGAAGTAAAAGCCAAGCAGAAACAGCAGTAGTGTGGCCAGTGTTGTGGCACAGTGGGTGGGGCCCACGCCTGCGATGCCGGAGTCCCAAATGGTTGCAAGTTCATGTGCCAGTCGCTCCAGGTCCCATCCAGCTCCCTGCTCATGGTCTGGGAGGAGTGGTGGAAGATGGCCCAGGTACTTGGGCCCCTGCAGCCCCCTGGGAGGCCTGGAGGAGGCTCCTGGCTCCCAGCTTGATCCTGGTGCAGTGTAGCCCTGGCTATTGCGGCCATCTGGGGAGTGACCCAACTGATAGAAGATTGATTTCTCTGTCTCTTCCCCTCTCTGTGGCTCTTTCAGATAAATTGTTTTTTGAAAAGGACAGCAATAGTTGAGTCTTTTATTTTGAATTATGTGCATGCTCTTAATTTGAAAAATTTTAAACGTACTTCTAACAAACGTGTCAGACTTCGCTCTCAAGATTGTTTACTGAGAGGGACCCCATTGATAGTCTGCAGGCATTCAGTGAGAGCCCAGCCTGTGAAATTTTTTTTGAAGTTTTACTTTATTTATTTGAAAGTCAGAGTTACACAGAAAGAGGAGAGGCAGAGAGAGAGAGGTCTTCCATCCATTGGTTCACTCTCCAATTGGCTGCAATGGCCGGAGTTGTGCTGATCTAAAGCCAGGAGCCAGGAGCTTCTTCCAGATCTCCCATGTGGGTGCAAGGGCCCAAGGACTTGGGCCATCTTCTACTGCTTTCCCAGGCCATAGCAGAGAGCTGGACTGGAAGAGGAGCTTCCGGGACTAGAACTGGTGCCCATATGGGATGCTGGTGCTTCAGACCAGGAGTTTAACCCACTGTGCCACAGTGCCGGCCCCCAGCCTGTGAAGTTAGAATGCAGCATCTTCCTCGTGAATCTGTTCTTCCTTCCACGTCCAGCTTCTTCTCCTGTCCAGAGCTCCTCTGCAGCTGGCCCTGGGCACCCAGCAGGCTGCCTTCCCACCACCACCCCTGCTCAGTGGCTGGTCTCCCAACGCAGAGTACACAGGGATGAAACCACACAGGGTGCCCCGATTGGATCTGGCTGACGAGGTCCCACGGTGGGGCTGGGTCTTTGCCTGCGGTGTCAGTGTAGGTCAGGTTCACCTCCATGCCGCTACTCTCTGGTTAAAATACCATTGTAAAGGATGGCCCAAGTCCTTGGGCTCTGCACTCTCATGGGAGACCAGGAGAAGCACCTGGTTCCTGGCTTCGGATCAGCGCAGTGCGCCGGCTGCAGTGCGCCGGCCACAACGGCCATTAGGGGGTGAACCAATGGAAAAAGGAAGACCTTTCTCTCTGTCTCTCTCTCTCACTGTCCACTCTGCCTGTCAAAAAAAAAAAAAATACCATTGTGATCATTTAACTCCCTGCTAACTCGATCACATGGCTTCTCAGACTCACGTGCTGCCCACAGGCCCTTGGCAAGTGTCCAGTGCAGCCCTCAGCTTGGCCCACCAGTGCCTTCTGAGAAGTGGCTTCCTGTTTTGCAAGTCTCTGGGTGTCACCTCCCTGTGTGTAAGGAAGTGCCCTGAGTAGACAGACAGTGGTGCACATCTTTCAGAAAAGGGAAAAAACAACCCTCCCCCACCTCCCTTGAATTCAAAAGAGCAGCTAGGGTTGGGTCGGGGGACAATGCTGAGGCACTTCTGTCATCTGATTTATTACATTGAGAAAATAAGAAAATCAGGGAGGGCGCCTGGGCAGTGGACACACTGACGCTTCGCCCCTCCCAGGGATGGAGAAGATAAACTTCTCGGGTGGGGAGCCCTTCATCCACGACCGCGGCAGGTACCTGGGCGAGCTGGTGCGGTTCTGCAAGGCGGAGCTGCGGCTGCAGAGCGTGAGCATCGTGAGCAACGGGAGTCTGATTCGGGAGCGCTGGTTCAAGGACTACGGTGAGCCCCCGAGCGCAGTGCCCACCGCCTGCTGCCCTTCTTGTGGGTGTCTCCATACCCTTCTGCTCGCTCAGGGCCCGAGGCCAGACCAGCTGGGCAACTGCAAGGGGAGAATGACCCTCTCTGCGAGCTGTGCGTGTCTCTCTGGCAGTGAGTCCTGTGGGGCTCCAAGCGAGCAGGCAGGGCGAGACGGTGAGCCTGTGCATTGAGTGTACAGAGCCAGGGACAAGCTTAGCCGCTGCTGGGGGAAGTTAACATATTTGACATCTGCGGAACTAAATACCTCTGTGGGAAGCTGGGATGGACATGAGACCCGTCGTATCAGAGCCTCAGAGGGTGTGGAGTGGCCACTTTGGGGTGAATGTTCCGGGGGGTTCCATTGTGCATTCAGGGTCATGAATCGCTGGATCCTAAGATTGCTGAAGCCCCTTAGAGCTAAGATTCTAAGATTCACATCCGCGGCTTGTCCTAACAGCGAGACTTGACATTTAGTAAGCAACGGGAAAATGTTAGCTGTCATCTCAGGACACAGGAACACAACGCTTGACAGCTCTCTGTGACCTGTCGGAGCGGTGACGTCAGGCGGAAGTGGGCATTTGTGACCTGCTGAGAGTGTTGCTGACAGAGCCTTGATCAGTGCCCCTTGACAATGGTACAGAAATGGGGAGCATGGAAGGGGAGAGGTGGCAGGCATGGGTAGGACCTTGTGTCAAATGAAGGGAGATTGAACCCAGGAAGACGACAAGGCACCGGTGAGCTGTCATCTGGTGACAGATGACAGGGCACAGGGTTCAAAGGCGAGCTTTGGGAACCCGAGGCAGAGAGACAGGAGGAAGAGATCTGGAGGTGATGTGGCCGAACGCTAGAGGGAAGCTTTCCTGAGTGTGCGCCTGGGGAATGCGCTCAGTCTGAGGCAGGCTCTGTGTGCCAGCTGCACTGCGGGAGGTCAGGGCAGGTGAGTCCCCGCACAGCACGGTCAGAGCTCAGATGCCTGAATGGCACACAGGTCAGTTAGTGAACTCGGAGGTGGCTGAGAAGCCCAGAGGCACGGGGAGGGACACAAAAGGAAGTGAGAGGCTCATGGAGACCACACCCTTTTTGGAGTGGTCATTAGTGATGACATTGCCCATATGTGACATTGCCCAATTGCAGTTAGTTTCAAGTATTCTGGGGTGCTGTGAGGAACAACCACAATGTCGACCTGTGCCTGTGCAGTCCCTCGTCCTCAGTTCCCCACCCGTGTGGGTGTGAGAGGAGCAAGAGCTGTTCGGAGCCCCCACCACGGCTGAGGGTTTGTTAAGTCACTGGACGGCCGCAGAGACTCAACCCTCTTGGCTCTCACGGCTGGGGTTTACGAGCACAGAGGCTACAGAGCACATGGGCAGGGTGTGCACAGCACCACCGGGAGGCGGGACAGGTGTCCCCCACCGCACGCCACGCAGGGACCTGGCTGGGATGGGTTTCTGCGGGAAGGCTCCTTTGGGTTTGGAGGTCTGAGGCACCTGCTGAGGTACCAGTCACCGTCACCAGACCCCTGCAGTGCACAGAGCATCAGGAATCTTGCTAAACAATCCTAACAAGTCTGGACGAGTTCATCCAGTGTGCCCCGATGGTTCCAGGCTTGCACACACAGCGAGACAGGGTCACAGAGAGTGGGGCAGCAGCCGTACACTCAGGAGTAGGTTCCAGGCTCTCCTGGAAAGACGTGAGGAGTGACTGAGCAGATCTGTTCCTCATGACAGCATTGACTGCAAGCTGAGAACAGGAGGGGGCTACCGCAGACACAGCAACGATCAGACAGGTGGCAGAGCGTAGCCCTTGGTTAGAGATTCTCTTGGAAACCAACTACGTAGGCTTTAATGCCATGGATGGAGCCTGAGGATTCCGTTTTGAATTCTGGGGGCTTTGGGAGAAACTGTATTCAGTTAGTGACTTCTTCCCACTATGATATGTCACTAGGAATTTACTTGAGCTCAATATTTTTTTTTGGGGGGGGGGACAGGCAGAGTGGACAGTGAGAGAGAGAGAGACAGAGAGAAAGGTCTTCCTTTACTGTTGGTTCACCCTCCAATGGCCGTTGCAGCTGGCGCGCTGTAGCCGGTGAACCGCGTTGATCTGAAGCCAGGATCCAGGTGCTTCTCCTGGTCTCCCATGGGGTGCAGGGCCCAAGGACTTGGGCCATCCTCCACTGCACTCCCAGGCCACAGCAGAGAGCTGGCCTGGAAGAGGAGCAACCGGGACAGAATCCGGTGCCCTGACCGGGACTAGAACCCCGTGTGCTGGCGCCGCAGGTGGAGGGTTAGCTTAGTGAGCAGCGGCACCAGCCTTGAGCTCAACTTTTATAACATTTTGAGTTGTCTACAATCACGGTCTGTTGCGCTGTTTGGGCACTCGTGTGTTCCAGATGCTCTAGGGGCATATGTTGCATACAGGGAACATGTAATGAACCTCCTAACAGGAACTAAAATTACTCCAACTATAAAATTAGAGAATGATTCCTCTTTTTTTTTTTTTGAAGATTTAGTATTTATTTGAAAGGTAGAGTGACATAGAGGCAAAGGCAGAGAGAGAGAGAGAGAGAAAGAAAGAGAGAGAGAGAGATAGGTCTTCCATCCTCTGATTCACTCCCCAAATTGGCCATAGTTGGGCCAATCCGAATCCAGGAGCTTGGAGCCTCTTCTGGGTCTCCCATGTGGGTGCAGGGCCCAAGTCCTTGGGCCCTCCTCCACTACTTTCCCAGGCCATGGCAGAGAGTTGGATCGGAAATGGAGCAGCAGGGACTCGAACTGGCACCCATATGGGATGCCAGCACTGCAGGCGGTGGCTTTATCTGCTATAGCTTTTGAACCTATGGATTCTATAATTTTCAAGTATTTTTTAAGGAAAAAAAGTCAGCTCTGGAAAATCCAAATAGCTTGGAAAACTGGATCTGAACCAAATATAAGGCACAACCCAGCTGAGAAGAAGGGCTACCCCTGAGAGTCAGTGGATGGCAGGAAAACACAAAAGAAGTGGAAGGAGAGCCAGGAGGAAGGCGCGTGGAGCTGACGTGACACAATGGGGCAGGGAAGGTGAAATTAGAGAGAGTGCGCCTTGTGCTCCCAGTGGGGCCCTGTCACAGCGGCGGCCAGGGAGGGGCTGGTCCTGCTCAGCCATTCTCAGCATCCAAGACAGCTGCCCCTGACACAGCGCTCTGTGAATGCTGACGTAGTGAGTCGAGGGTGTGAGGGGTATTGGCAAGTGCTCAGGAACCTGGCAAAATACTAGAGATCTCCTACGGTATATCTGTATCTGTGTGTTGGGGAAAGGAGAAACATACATTTAATCATTCATAGGAATGTCTGGAAGCTTCCCAAAGACGGAAACCTTCAAAAGGCTCATGGAAAATGCATGTTATGAAGAAACTATGGGTGGATTTCAAAAATATTTTGCACCTAAATAAGGTATTTTTTTAAAAAAAAAATCCTTTTTTCCATGAATTTTTTGAAGTACCCTCATATCTACCCACTTGAGAAATCACATATTTTCTGCACAGGAATAATTGTTTTAGAAATTCCTGTAAATTCCTAATGCAAGGGTGCACATGCGTAATGTGCAAGATTAAAAAGGTGTGATAGGGGAGTCTCCATCATCTCATCGCGTGGATGAGCTTTCCACAGTAGCGCCAAGTGTAACTGACAGCTCAGTGAGCCTTAGTGCTGTGAGGAAAGTGAAAACAGTGAGATGGGTTTGATCCTAAAGTCATGGAGACGGGGCTGGGATGGAGCCCTTTACAAATGAGCCTTTTCCCTCAGGCGAGTACTTGGACATCCTCGCAATCTCCTGTGACAGCTTTGACGAGCAGGTCAACGTCCTGATTGGCCGTGGTCAGGGCAAGAAGAACCACGTGGACAATCTGCAGAAGCTGAGGGCGTGGTGCAGGGATTACAGAGTGGCTTTCAAGATCAATTCTGTCATCAATCGGTTCAACGTGCAGGAGGACATGAATGAGCAGATCAAAGCTCTCAGCCCCGTCCGCTGGAAAGTAAGTGTGCGAGGCTGCGTCTGTCGGCTTTTAGCCAGAGAACATTCTGGAAGGCGTTCCTTCCATGACATCACACCTAATGCCGATGCTGAGAACCGTGTCAAAAGGCCTGGATGGGGCCTGAGGGCTATGGGCATCGGGAGATGTGACGACCACTCCCAGGGTGCTCACACCTCCCTCGGGAGCGCCCCGTAAGAACTCCCTGTGGCCGGAGCAGAGGCCAAAGGAATGGGGCGTGCAGAGGAAGTGGAGAGAGAAGACTCAGAAAGGGGTTATCTGGAGCGTTTCATGATTGTCCCTGTGCTGATGAAAATGACATCAGAGCCGTTCACAAGATGACATGGACTCAGTCCCATGCAGAACAAGCCTTTGCACAAGTCCCTGTGCACTCTAGGACCAGGGCTCTGCTGGCTCTGTCTGGGGTCAGCTGGCACCCAGTGTCACGGGGGATGAATGGCTCGGCTTCTCTGAGTTTTCCTTTTGGGTTGATGGTATTGCTCGTGAAGGATTAACACGGTGTACACACTCATATGCATTTATTTTCTTAAATGAGGGCTGAAAAAAGATTATTCATGGCTTTGGAAACCATCCTTATGCACTAAGTGAAAGTGCACACATTGTAGAAACTTTAAGGAGAACTTATTAGAAATCAACAGAAACAACACAATGTTGAAATTGCTTTTATTTTAGTTTTCAGATTACAAATGATTTTTATTTGATACATCTTAAAGTCCCTATTTTCTTCAACAAAAAGACAGTGTTTCATAGTCTTTAAATATTAGAGTACAAGAGCAGATCAAACACAACGCACATCACTTTTTGAAAGTTTGTATTTTAAGACTGAGCTTCGAGATCCCACCAGGGCTGGCTCCTGTTTCCCCAGAGTGATCCTGATTGGATGCTCCTGGTTCCCAGGGTCTTCCCTGTTCACTGGAGGGGAAGTCAGCCTCGGGCAGAGGCGGGCCTGGGGTGACAAGCAATGGAGGCTCCTTCCAAACAAACAGTGCTCTGTCTTCCAGGTCTTCCAGTGTCTCCTGATTGAGGGTGAGAATTCCGGAGCAGACGCTTTAAGAGAAGCCGCGAGATTCGTGATTAGCGATGAAGAATTTGAAGAATTCTTAGAGCGTCACAAAGGAGTGTCCTGTTTGGTGCCGGAATCTAACCAGAAGGTTGTAAAACACAAACGTTGCTTTGTTCGCCATCACACAGTCAGGTGGACTCCAAAGAGAAGGGTCTCTTGCCCCAGGTCTCTGCACAGCGGTGACAGAGTGTTCAGTGTTGGGAAACAGGAGCAGTGCAGCCCCAAAGCCAGCCCCACTCTGCCACCTGTGAGCCGTGGGGTTCTCACTGCACTGCGGTTTCTCTGTCCACAAGAGGCTGGAATGGCACCATGGAGAAGTGTACTCCTGCGTGTGCTCTCCGGGTGTGGTACATGGGAGTCACCTTTATATGCTACGTGTATGACACGGAAGGAACTCCATGGTACCACATGATGCCAACATCATCACACTGTTTACTCGCATTATCTCCACAGCTACTGTTCAAGTTAAACAGACGGTGGAAAAATGCTTCATCAACTCTTAATTTTCTAGTGTAATTGCCAAGTGTATATATCCTATTAGGATGAATTTCATGCATAGATTAAGCAGTGCTGGCCACAGCACGGAACATCCAGGTATTATCAGAGGCAGAGTAGATAATTAACGAACTCTCAGAAGATAAGGGAAAAGGCGCATGTTCCTGCCACTGTGAAGGAATCTCCTTATATAAATCTCCTTATATAAATCTCCTTATATCTCTTATATATAAAGATCTAAAATACAATTTTAAATTATCAATGGCATACGTTCGAATGTAAACATTTAAAATATACATCACACACACCAAAAATATGAAAAGTAGAATTGCCCCCATGATATGATATACTCAATTATATCAAATACAACATCATATATAAAAAGTTCTTTATGTCAATATGAATCTATTGACAATAGCAAAGGAAAATAGGCAATGAACAAAAATAGATCATCTACAGAAGAAAAACAAACAATGAATAAGTATTTTAGGGTGATTTGATATTATCAGTATTCAAAGAAATACGAAGTAAATATGAAGCATGAAGACAGTGAGAGAGGCAATTTCACATTGGGGCATTGATAATACATCATTGCAGCTTTCTTAGAAAACAAATTGGTAGCAGAGAAATAACTTTTAAATGTCCACATATTTTACTCTGACATTCCACTTTATTATTATTATTTTTACAAAATTAATTTATGTATGTATTTGAAAGGCAGAGAGAGAGCGAGATAAGGAGAGATTTTTCATTCACTGGGTCACTCCTCAAATGCCTACAACAGCTAGACCTGGGCCGGGCTGGATGCAGGAGCTAAAAACTCCATTCTGATCCCATATGGACGGCAGGAACCCAGTACTGGAGCCATCATCTGCTGCCCTCCCAGGCATAGTGGCAGGGAGCAAGATGGGGAGCAGAGCACCCAGTTCTCCAAACGGCTCTCCGATATGGGCCGCTGGCATCACGGGCAGTGACTTAACCCTCTGTCCCACAACGCCAACCCCAGAAATACCACTTTAAAACAGCGAAAGTCTCCAGCAGTGCAGAGAAGTATTTATGTAAAGGTTTCACTGAAGGTAACCAAACGTTCAGTAGATAAGGAACAGGTAGATGCGTGTGTTCACAACGTGACATTTATTCCCACTGAATAGCATATTTCAAGGAATGTTAAGTGACAAGGACAAATCCTCAGAAGCAGATATTAGATACAGATGAACAATAGCATGGGAGATTAGTTAGAATGTTAGTGCAACAACAATGAAGGCCATTACTCCGCCTCCTGTGCGTGCCCTGTGGATAGCCACACGTGGCTCAGGAGGCAGCCGTGGGACTCAAGATTAGCATAGGCCTGACAGTCCCCATAGAGAGGACTCAGCAAAAGCAATGCTCATTATATGTTCTCTGCTCTCCCACTAACTACATAACTAAGCTGGATTTTAAAATACCAAAGAAAACACAGCAGGTAGGAGGGACATGGCTCCTCCCTCTCTACCTCTTCTGTTAGGGGTTTTCTTACTCAATGCCCCTTTCAAGGTTATCTTTTAACCTCCAAGTACTAAGCAGAGGACTTGGCCCTCCAGTGTGGGGCATAGGAGCCAGTTGTGCTGGGATCCTCTGGAATCTGCTTGCATGGACTCCCCCCGGGGGTCACTTTGAAAGGCACTGGAGCCAGACGAGACACAAGACACATTACAAGCAGGACAGAAAGCACAAAGGCACAGGCGTTGCAAGACGGCCAGCTAGGGACACAGCCTGGGAAACGCACTGAAACCTAAACTTGTGTCTTATGTCTCCTTTGCAGATGAAAGACTCCTACCTTATTCTGGATGAATACGTGAGTACCTCTAATGAGCTATGAAATGATCACTTACAATTCATTCAGCAATAACACTTGGGTTGAGTTCTGATGAGCGTATCTCTGTTTCCCTTAGCGGGTATCCACAGTTTTCTAGTCAGTGCTTGTTAGTATGAAGGGACCCCGACACCACTGTGCCGGGTTCTATATGCAGCAGTTCGACAGGCACCAGCCTGAATCCAGGCCTCTGGCTTTGCCCTGTCATCTCTCAGGTAGCCATGCCTCTGAGGTCGCCACCTAGAGCCCGAAATGCCCCACACAGCACAGGCCCCCCATTCTGGAGTCTCCAGGCTACCTTGCGTGGAGCTGGCCCGTGTGGCACGTTATCCTGAATAACCAGGCACTGACAGCTAGTTCAGATTGATAAAGCCAGGTGGCGGGCAGGGAGGGGCTTACCTTCCCGCTGTGAACACACGCCTATCCCCACTGCCTCCCAAGGGAACAGAATCTAGAGTCACAATGTTTGCCAATCCTTCTAGCACAGAACAAATGATTCCATTCCAAGAGCTGCTTTTTAAGAGAAATGGGGTCAATATTTAAATTGCATTCAGAATTTTGAGAACAGCGTCCCATGGGTTTTGGTATTTCATTATTTTCAA
Source organism: Lepus europaeus (assembly GCF_033115175.1). Classification (NCBI taxonomy): domain Eukaryota; kingdom Metazoa; phylum Chordata; class Mammalia; order Lagomorpha; family Leporidae; genus Lepus; species Lepus europaeus. Next base: position 5,390,065 of record NC_084839.1, read on the forward strand.
GATCCTCAAGGACAGTTGGCAGCCATTTCATTTCTTGTCCACATGAACTTTCTTTAGGGAGTACAACGGGAAAGTGACAATGAAAATATTCAGTTGATGGGCTCACGGTGAGAGGAACAAACAATTTACTATTTAGAGTGCAAATGAACATAGCTGGAGCAAACCTAGTTGAGGCAAAATTTGCTTATGCCAATTTAATAACTTTTTGATCTAACAAGTGAGCTCCCCCCAAAATGCTCAGCATAGGTCATAGGAGACACAGGCACACCATGTGGGGGCGTGCTTCTGTACTTTTATACTACTACTCCCTCGCATTAAAAAAAAAAAAAAAATCTCAGCTGTCAACATTTGGGGGAAATCGTTCCTGATGGCCCACCTGCGCCCTTGAGGGAGCAGGCACCCGGGGTAGCGAGTACACGGCTCTTGTGCCTGCAACAGGTGGAGTGTGGGCCTGCAGCCTCCTCCCTCGGTGGGCACAGGAGCTCTGAGAGCGGGGGATGATGGCCGAGAAGCCCAGTATCTGGCCACTGGTAAACACCCGTCTACAGACCAGGGTAGCAGAACCTTTGAATGCAGCCCCAGGGTAAAGGATACGGAGGTAACCAGTTCTATCCTCGACTTGCCTAGATGCGGTTCCTGAACTGCAGGAACGGGCGCAAGGACCCCTCCAAGTCCATCCTGGACGTTGGCGTGCGGGAAGCTATAAAATTCAGTGGATTTGACGAGAAGATGTTCCTAAAGCGAGGCGGCAAATACGTATGGAGCAAGGCCGATCTGAAGCTGGACTGGTAGGGCGGACAGCGGCGCAGGGCCTCAGCTCTCCGCGGCGCCTGCCCCGCAGCCGAAACCCGTCTGCTGTGCTGACATCAGCCACGGACGCTCGTGGGCCAAGCTCCACGCGTGACGAAGGCGTGGCGAGCCAGCTGGCTTCTCAGCCTCCTGCTACAAAGCACCCGCGCGTCTCAGTTTGATTCACTAAAGGGGGAAGGGGCACAAGAAACAGCAACCAAAAAAAAAAAAAAAGTTTGCAAGAAACACGCTCCGGACTTGCACGCCGAGCGCGAGCGCATCTTTGTCTCCTGATGGCGCCCGTGGCTTTCTCCTCACGGTCGAGATGGCAGCGTCCAAACCTGGGAATGTTGCCCCAGGGCCCGCTCCTTCCTTACTTCTGCTGCTGGCAAGCCTCCTGCCTCTCCACCGCGGCCGTTGCCCGGGTGTGGATGACAGTCAGAGCCTTTGGCGGGGTCTTTTCGGGTCCGGAGAGCGCGCCCGCCCGCGTGAGGGAGGCGCGCGCCCGCGTGGTGAGCTGCCGGCCGGGACGCTCGTCCAGGCCACGCACGTCCGTCCCGCAGGAACCCGGGCTTCTCTGAGCCGCTGGCCGGACCCGCAGCCCTGACGGCGTCGCGGTCCGAAGAGGAGAACCGGCTCCCGCCTTCTCCCGTGCAGACAATAGAGCTTGAGAAGGAACGCCGCTTACAGCCCGCCAGGGGCCTGGGAGGTTCGCAGGCTCTGTGTGCACGTGAAAGTACCTTGTTGCCTGGAGAAGAGCAAGTGTTTGTCATTGTTTGGGGAAAAAACACCAAGGTCAAGGAATTTTGTTGTTTCGGGTCCCAACTAAGACGAACTTTTTCCTCCCTGCAATGTGAGTGCCTGCCACTGGGGGGCGCGTTCTCCTCGCCTGATTTCCTTACACTGTGAAAATGCCCCTTTCAGCCTACTTGCAAGACTTGGTGATTTTGAAAGGTTTTGGGTTTTGCGATTTTTTTCCCTAGGAATAGATAAGCATACTTCAACTTTGAAGACGCCCAGATTCAACTGAGATATGTTTGTGGCATAACCAAACAGGGCATGTTGCGTTTTACCTACTCCCTCTTTTCCCTGGGTTTCAACAGTGTGGGCTGTGATGACCTGCAGAGAGCCACCTGTTCTATTTGCTGCCCATCACTTAGTCAACAAGAGGGCGAGTGCCACAGAGAAAGACCAGGTGTGCAAGAGGGCAGAGTCCTGGCCTGATGTGCACCCAGTGCCCCAGCAATGCCCTGGGAACACATGGGGATCTGAAGCCCCCGGGCGTTCGTCTCTAGTTGAGGGCACTGTATTTCTCTTTTCCCAAAAAGAAACATAAAAAAATTTTCACTTAAAGGGATGAGCTATTTAAAATATATTTAGAGCTATTTTAACAAGTGCTAACCCCTAATTTCTTATGTAATGTTAGGATCTGCAAAGCCTTACTGTTTAACTTATTCTAATGCCCCCTTTTCTTATACAGGGGCTTTCAGTTTTACAATAGAATTCAAGTTCAAATTAGGTAATGTTTAGCTTTTTTTTTTCAATTTTGAATATGGAGTTCCTTTGTGAAATATATTCCTTTTTATTGGTAAAACAAAGACTGAGTAAACTGGAGTAATTTAAGAGTTACAGGAAAATATTTTGTGGTGCTTTTAATCACTGTGAGTTTATACTATAATAAAGAGCGTGGCATTTTGTGTGGGGATCCTGGAAAGCCCGGACGTGAGTGATGACATGTTAGTTTGAAGAGTGCAAGTCATGTCTACAGTTTGGTGATCACTGATGACATTTGCCTGTTTTCTTTCAAGTGTAGACAGAAGTGATGTCATTTGTCTGAATGGGTTAGCTCTGTCTGGAGCTTGGAGTCTAGATTTTGGGTAGATGGACAGCAAAACAACCCACCAAAGCAGCCATAAAGCTGTCTCTGGCTTTAATTCCACCCTCTTGTTGCAAGGACCTTGTTTAATCAGCGGTGATTGGACGAGACCAATCATTGCTGCTGGATTTTAAGGCTGTGTCTGCAGTGTGCAGATGAGCTTTACTTTGTAGGGAAATAGACACTTTTTGTTTTGCCTATGTGGTGCTCTTTAGTATTGGCCTAATGTATTGTAAGAAGTTCTAAAATATTAAAATATTTTTGTACACCGCCTTCCATCTCAGTGTCTTGATGTAATGAAGTCTCTCCTTGGTGTGTGTTTAAAGGAACTGTGTGCTTCTGCACACTGAGGCCACCATAGGGACGTACACTTTAAAACTCAGGGAGGTTATCAATAATCAATGAATCCACTTGGGACATCCACTCAGCAGCAGGGCTGGGTGAGTGAGAGTAAAGGGAGTGCCAGCATCTTGGGGATACAGGAGCTGGTCATCTGGTGGCCTCATACGGACCTAGTTCCTGAGGGGGCAATGATGACAGCACCTGGGCTTCGTGGGGCCTCAGGGGGGACCTGGTCAGTGGCCAGGATGTGGAGGAGCTGCCACCCCAGTCCCCATCACCCCTGTGAGACCTCAGGGTCCTGCCACCGGCGTCCTTCTGCCAGGACCAGAAGTGCTGCTCCAACTGGGGGAAGTGAGCGCAGCTCAGATACGGCCAGGAGAGTCCCCCAGTCGGTCTTCACACAAGGGGTGGCAGGTGCCGTCAGGAGCTGGCCTGAGGACCAGAGAAGGCCCAAGGGTGGCAGGGAAGGAGGTGGCGTGCAGAGATACCAGCCGGGCAGTTGTCTGGTGTCCCAGAGCGATCCAAGCGAGGGCAGAGCTGGCCCCAGTCCGGGCGAGGGCAGAGAAGGTCCCCAGTCTGGGTGAGGGCAGAGCTGGTCCCCAGTCCGGGTGAGGGCAGAGAAGGTCCCCAGTCCGGGCGAGGGCAGAGCTGGTCCCCAGTCCGAGTGAGGGCAGAGCTGGTCCCCAGTCCGAGCAGGTGCAGAGCGGGCAGCCCTGCTCCCTGGCTGCCCCTTCAAGCCCGGACTCCTGTATGGCTGGGCCGGCTCTGCATTCTGCCACCACCGGGAGTGAGTGGTGGGTGTGCCCTTCTTTCAGCCTGCACTTTGTTAGCTCTCGCAGCCACCTGTCCACCGTGAGCTCCAACTCAGGCTCTGACCTCCTCTCCTAAACGCACTCCTGTACGTGGGTGCCAGGCAGGAAGCGTCCGTGCCCACCCAGGCTCTGACCCCAGAGGACCGAGGTCCCCTGTGGAGCCCGAGGACAGCGAAGGAGACTTAAGGGCAAGCACCAGTGGCTGTCACTGTGGGCAGCGGCTGGCAGGGAGGGAGGCTGACCCATCAGCAAGGCCCCTGTGAACACAGGTCTTCTCAGGCCAGGGAAGTCACACAGCAAACCTCCCATTTTCTTCAGGTCAGGGTAGTAAGTCCAGCTCAGACACCATTGAGATGAGTTTGAAAGACCGAAAGGATTTTAACAGTGTTTGTTTTTCTTCCTTCTATAAAGCACACATTTGGAGAGGATTTGAAAACCAGAGTAAAGCAAAAATAAACGAGGTAACCGCTAATTTAGAACATGCCTTTCCAGTCTTGCATAATATTTAATAGAACTGGGTTTAGACTCCATAATTTTATTTTCCACGTACTATCTTCTGAAAGTTTTTAAAGGCAATTAGCAGTAAAGAGAATAGCAATTAACAATTCACACTAATAGATGAGAAGACTTTCACTAGCATTAACGGAAAAAACCCACAATTCATTCAAAAAATTAGATTTGGGTTTTGATTTGTTTCCTTGTTAGTGAACATGAATGTATCACATGTTCTCGCATTCACTTTGTCCAATATATCCATACATGCACATACACACACACACATATACACACATACACACACATATATATACACACACATACACAAACATATATATATATACATACACACACATATACATACACACACATACACACACAGCTCCTCTGGGTAGGTTCATTCTGTGAGGAACTTGAAAACTGTCCAAAAGTGACTTCCTTTTTTGGGCGCTGTGGTATAGCAGGTAAAGCCTCTGCCTGCCATGCCAGCATCCCATGTGGGCGTCGGTTCGAGTCCAGGATGCTCCTCTTCCCATTCAGCTCTCTGCTATGGCCTGGGAAAGCAGTGGAAAATGATCCAAGTCCTTGGGCCCCTGCACCTGCATGGGAGACCCGGAAGAAGCTCTTGGCTCTTGACTTCGGATTGGCACAGCTCCAGCCATTGCAGCCATTTGAAGAGTGAACCAGAGGATGGAAGCTTGCTCGCTCTCCCTCTCTCTCTCTCTCTCTGCCTCTCTGTAACTCTGCCTTTCAAATAAATACATAAATCATTAAAAAAGAACAAGTGACTTACATTGCGTTGAGGGCGTCTCGAGCTGCGCCTGGCCCCCGAGCCACACGGTGGCCTGTCAGCCCCTCCTGGGGTCTGAGTGACAGGCAAGTCCGCTGTCAGAGAGACCTGTCGGCCTGAAGACAGGAAGCTGGTGCTGTTTCTGATGACTTACACCGCTGTCCTTTCTTACTCACTAGATCTCACGCTTTCCACGAAGGCTCACAGAAGCTGCTGGAGTTGAACTGAGCTGCGTGGGTGGCTCCGGCTGCCCTGACAGCGTAACGTGCCCAGGGCGGTGTAGACCAGGGAGGGGGCTGCGTCTCTCCCGAGGCCGGAGTACACCAGACTTAGCCCCCAGCTGTGCCTTTACAGGGAGGAGAGGGTGGCTCTCTCACCTCGCTCCTTGAAAGGCCACCAGTCCCAGGAGGTCAATGCCCTCAGCCACCTCCTGAAGTCCCTGTCTGCAGATACGGTCACATGGGAGGGAGGCACGGTGACACACTCGCTCCGCTGCATGACCCAGTCTGAAATGTGCTCGGCTGTGACACGCCTGATGGACTTGGCTGCTCCTCCCTCGTGTGAGGCCATCTAAATATGGCCCGTTTGAAGCCTGTAATGCTGGCTGGCGCTGTGGTGTAGCAGGAAAAGCTGCCACCTGCAGCGCTGGCAGCCCATATAGGAGCAAGTTCAAGTCCGGGCTACTCCACTTCCCATCCAGCTCCCTGCTAATGGCCTGAGAAAGCAGTGGAGGAAGACCCAAGTGCTTGGGCCCCTGCATCCACCTGCGAGACCCTGAGGAAGCTCCTAGCTTCAGCCTGACCCGAATCCGGCTGTTGTGATCATTTTGTGCAGTGAACCAGCCTATAGAAGATCTCTCTCTCTTTCCACTTTGTCCCTGAAACTTGGCCTTTCAGATAAGCAAAATAAATCAAAAAAAAAAGAAAAAAGAAAGATACCCGTAATGCTGTGGGGTGTTCCTCGGGTAGTGTTACCTGGTGACACACGGATGTTTTCATTGCTTTAAAGACTGCCCACATCAGCCATGACAGAGCCTGGATGTCTTCATGGTGATCACACATGTGGATTCTGTCCTGCTCGCGTGTAAAATTCAAAGAGTTTTTGGAAGTAGCAAACATGAATCCTATCATGCTGTCCTGCGGGTCCAGGGCAGGCCAGGCCAGTGGAGAGGAAGGAAGGGGAGGTGGCTGCAGGCCATTTGGGACCTATTTTCCTGCCATAACCGGGGATGGCCTGCAGCATCCTGGCAGCTTGAAGACTGAATTCGGGAGCGGTTTGGTGCATAACCGGTGAGTGCCCAGAGCAGAGCTGGACAGTAGGGAAGTATCCGAGCAGAGGAGTTAGGGTTTCCGCCAGGGGAGATCTGCAGATTCGGAGGACGAGAGCCAAGCTCACGGGACAGGAGAGCAGCAGAGAGGCCAAGTGACCCGGAAGGTGGCCAGCGGCTTTGGAGACGGGGGGCTGGAGTTGGAGCTGGTGTCAGTTTCCGGGTGCGTGGCCCAAGGCTCGGCTCTGGCTCCCAGGGCCCCGAACCTTTCATTGCCAAATCCCCCGGTGATTGCTGTAAGGACCTCAGTTGACTGCACAAGAGCCTGAAGCAGGGCAGATGTCCTTGACTTACGATGGTGCAAGTTCAGATTTTTTTTTTTTAAATTATCTTACAAAGCTCACACATTCAGTAGAAACCATCTCTCCAATGTTGAGTTTGGGTCTTTCCCAGGGAAGCACCGTGCAGTCCAGCGAGTCCCATGGTCGTAAGCCCTGTGCTGTTGATCTGGGGCGTGGGGTAGGGTGTTGGATTCAATGCATCTGCAATGCAGGATCCTGCCATCCGGTATAGCTCCATTGTAAGCCGGGGCCATCAGAAGCTGCTAACTGCTAGCCATTCCGGCGAGTTCACGGCCACAGCTGTTCTTCCTAATCCAAGGTGATTTATGATGGAAAGATACAAAATCCTCCTGACACAGTGTCAGGGCCTGATAAAAACTGTGAGCAGTGCAAGAGGGCATTTGGGCTTTGGGGCAAACATGTCCAGGATATGAGGCCAGGCTTGTCATGAGTTCATTATCACTCACTTCCCACCACTCAGGCCCCAGGTGCTGCAGGAAGAGCTAATGGTACACAAGGAAATCTGGCATCATTTGGTTACTAAGGCACTCGAAGTTTAGGGAAGACAGTTTCCTAAGCAAATAGATAAAATAAGTGTCGTGTGATAGAAGCAGCAAGACTGTCCTCACAGAAAACATGGCCAAGAGTGGCTCCCGGTGCTGAGTCTAAGGGATATACTGTTATATGTGATCTTAACACAGTGCTCAGATCCACAGCTTTCTGAAAACTCTCAGAGCCACCGGATCGAGTCCAGGGCGGACAACTCCAACTCCAGTGGCTTCAGAACCAGAGAGACACTAAAATATGTGGGCTCAGCTGGACGTGGAGAACGGGGTGGGGCATCTGAGGTGAGCCAGCAAGCACTGATGGGCACTCAAGTCTGACAGAAGCCTCACTCTCCAGAGAAGTCGTCCTGAAGGCCGGACTTGTCCCCCAGTCCAACGGTTTTCAAACTCAAGTTTAATGCGACCATGACTATACCAGGATCCTTTTGTTTTTAAAATTAACTTAATGGACATATAAAAATTGTGCATATTTATGGAGAACTATGTGATGTCTCATTACATGTATACAATGTAAAATGTCCAATCGGGGTAAATATATTTATCCTTTCAAGCGGTTAGCATTTCTTTGTAGTGAAAGCGTCAGGAATCCTCTCTTCCAGGATTTTTAGAATAGAGAGATGTCAGAACATTTCTTTTTTTTTTTTTTTTGACAGGCAGAATGGACAGTGAGAGAGAGAGAGAGAGAGAGAGAGAGAGAGAGAAAGGTCTTCCTTTTGCCGTTGGTTCACCCTCCAATGGCCGCTGCAGCTGGCGTGCTGCAGCCAGCGCACCGCGCTGATCCAAAGCCAGGAGCCAGGTGCTTCTCCTGGTCTCCCATGGGGTGCAGGGCCCAAGGACTTGGGCCATCCTCCACTGCACTCCATGGCCACAGCAGAAAGCTGGACTGGAAGAGGGGAAACCGGGAGAGAATCCGGCGCCCCAACCGGGACTAGAATCTGGTGTGCCGGCGCCACAAAGCGGAGGATTAGCCTAGTGAGCCGCGGCGCCAGCAGAACATTTCTATCATCTGTGGTCACTCCGTTGTGCGATAGAACCCCAGAGCTTCTTGCTCCTGTCTAGCTGCAACCTAGCACCTGTCAATCACCCTGTATCCCCGGAGTCTTGTATTCAGCAACGTGCCGGACATTGGCTACTCATCGAGAACTAACACCTTCATCAATTAGATCATTTGCTTATCTGGGGAAATCTGTCCATTCCCTGTCACAGGGACCTGGAACAGGCTCCTGTCTGCAGCTCTTTCCTCATTCAGGTTAAGTGAGAAAACGTCACTTTCTCATCCACTTTCAGGGAAGTGAGGCTCCGAGTGTGGCCGGTGCTGCATCACGGCCACGTGACGTGTTCAGCTGCCAGCCCCAGTCCACAGCGCTCGCTCTCTGCTCTCGGGCGATGACAAAGGACGCCTCACAGGGAGCTGGCAGAGCCTGGAGGCAGCGGTGACCTTGCTCATGGGTACACACAGGGACGGGGAGGGTCCTGTGCACACCTGGCCCTAGCCACCTGTGCATTTAAGGCCCTCCACGTTTGGAGGTCACCTGTCCCTGTGGCAGCTGGCCTGCCCTGACCAGAATGCTCCCTCCAGTCAGCACGCTATTACTCAAGGTTGGTGACAGCCGTGTGACTCCAGTAGGGCTTGGAGCGCTGGACTTCATAACCCCAGTCCATCACAATGACCAAGATCTGCATCCTCTGTGCAGGTGCTGCCCCCAACCCCTGGGAGCTCCTCACCCACAGGGAGGGAGCCACTGGTTCCCACAACCCTGAAGGGCTGAGAATATATTTTAGAATAATTTTTGAGTCCTGTAGAAGGTGGTAGGCATTATGTTAAGCACTTTGCATGGATTTGGATTGTTTTTCTTATGTTTCACAAAAGCCATACGAAAGAGGTATTAGGATCCCCGATTTGATTGCTAAGGAACCTGCAGCTGAGGGAGTCCAGCCAGCTGACCACAAGGGAGCCAGCAAGTGTTGGGTCCAGCCTGACTCTGACACCACTCGCAGGATGGTGATGGTCAGTGGTGGTGGCGCAGTCTCACTCAGGACACAGAGGCTCGCCAAGTTGTGGTGAGCACACCCTGCTTCTGCCGTCACACTCCGCTTCCCTCTCCTCTCCTACATGCCTGGGATAATGTCATTCCTGCGTTTCTGGGTATTTTTTTTAAAAGACTTATTTGATAAATCAATAACTTATTTAGCTATAAATCTATTTATTTATTTGTAAATTTATTTTTTTACAGAGGTAGGGAAAGACAGAGATAGAGAGGCAGAGAGAAAGAGATCTTCCATTTGCTGAATTCAAAGCCCGAGGTACACATGTGATTTCACAATGGAAGAGCGACAGGGGGCTTGCAGCTCAGGCAGACAGGTGGGAAACCAAGAGGAGTCATGGACATGTCACTGAATGTGTGACACTGATCTCATCTGAAGTTTGAAATTAGGAGAAATGTTCCAGGCTGTCAATGGGTAGAAAAGGTGTGTGTGTGTGTGTGTGTGTGTGGTATGCACTTGTGTTTGTTGCTGGGGTTGTGCTGTAGTGATGTGTGTGTATGTGTGTGTGTGTGGGTGTGTGTTGGGCTCCCAGGGGATCAAAGCCTGCCCTGGAGATCGGCTGTCGTGACAGGCTCTCAGGAGCAGCGCCCGAGGAAGGCAAGGCAAGCAGAGGACTGGACAAGCTGCTACAGAGCTGGGGGATGGGGGTGGAGAGCACTAGGGCCTTGTCCCTAGGCAGGGCACACGGAGCAGGTGCTGACCCTGCAGGAACCGGCTCCTGGAAGCAGCCTGGGCGAGGCAGCTGCCTTTGGCTGAGGAGGCCTCCTCCATGGGTCGGGGGGCCTTCAGTATGCACCACTTCCAGCAGCGCCTTGGTTCCCTGTGCACAGGAGTCTGCATGACTTATGAAAACATCCATTGCACCTGTGCACAGCTCACCACTCCTGGTCAGCTGGTGGCTGGAGAATGACGTCTTGTTTTCCTGTGACCCTCTCAAGTGCCTAAAACAGCAGGGCACATGGCAGCATCCATTCGGAGTGAGCTCCAGGATCTGAGTTACTGTCAGGAACACAGTCTGCCCGTGTGGTGCCTTGTTCCTTCAGGTTCCCATCCCTTCCTGGCTCGTGGCTCCCTGCCTCAAACATGCCCTCAAGTCCTAGACAGCATACCTTCCCCTCCTCACCTCGTCCAGCACTCGGGCTGTCTGTCAAGGCACAAGTGCACAGGAGTTACTGCCACACCCAAACCAGTTTACGGTCAATGTGTACGTCAGCCTACACTACGCTGCCATTGCCAGCAGACCCTAACGTTTCAGTAGCCCAACCAACGGTGCAAGTCTATGTGCCACTGGCATTTGGCCTACCACAGGGCAGCCTGCAGATCCAGGCTGGTTTTCTCTGGTGGTTCCACCAGCTCAAGACGTGGCTGCAAGGCCACTGTGATGGGAACAAGCGAGTAGAGGGCCTTGAAGGTCTTCTCAGCACCCCAGGCCCGTGAGGGAGACCCTGCCCACAGCCTATCAAACACAATGAGTCACGTATGCCGGACTGACTGGAAGAAGCCTGGCAGAAACAGAAGAGCACATGAGTATTTATCCAGAGCTGGGTCTTCACCCACATTTGTTGAATGCAACACAATCATTGCTTCAGCATGGAAGAGGGCTTCAGCAACGTCATCAAGCCACCCGGATCCTATTGTATTAATACAGAGAGGCAGTGTGGTGATGAAGAGTGAAAAGCCTGCCGAGTCAGCTGCGAGTCGTGAGCCACAGCACCACGGACGCCGCCAGCCGGCAGTCGTCTGGGAACTGGCACAGGTCTCTCTAAACCTCGGGCGCTCCATATGTTGAATGGAAACATTAGGCACAATTCCTCTCTGGTCTTTTCAGTTCCAGAGTGTCTATTTACAGCCTATGGCTCTCGCGTTTGAGCCACGCAGAGAGCTCCACGTTTATTTCCTTCAGTGATTTTTTTTTGGACAGGCAGAGTGGATAGTGAGAGAGAGAGAGAGAGGTCTTCCTCTGCCATTGGTTCACCCTCCAATGGCCGCTGTGGCCGGCGCACCATGCTGATCCCAAGGCAGGAGCCAGGTGCTTCTCCTGGTCTCCCATGCAGGTGCAGGGCCCAAGCACTTGGGCTATCCTCCACTGCACTCCCGGGCCATAGCAGAGAGCTGGCCTGGAAGAGGGGCAACCAGGACAGAATCCGGCACCCCGACCGGGACTAGAACCTGGTGTGCCCGCGCCGCAAGGCAGAGGATTAGCCTGTTGAGCCACGGCACTGGCCTGCCTTCAGTGATATTTGTGAAATGCCCGGGATACTTCCAGCCAGGCTGGCAGTGGTGGTGAACAAGACGGATCACAAGCCCACTCTTTGATCGACATATTAACCATTCTCATTTATTGCTGGTTATCTTAGTACCTTGTTTTAGCACTTTTATTATGACACTTATTCTGTAATCACAGTCATGCGTAGGTACTTTCTGGGGGCTCATGGTAGTTTACGAGGGAATGAGGTACCAGCGGCTCGGGGATGTGAACAAGAGTTACATTGTTTCACATTTCTGAAGGTGTCTTCTCCAGGATTCTCCAGGGAAGTGGAATATCTATCTATCTATCTATCTATCTATCTATCTATCTTCTATCTACCTACCTCCTTATCAATGCATAGACACACTCTACAACACAGTCTCACATGTAAGAGGGCGGTTATTACGGGAATTGACTCACGTGCATCTGGAGACCAGGGAATCCTGCGATCTTCTGTGTCTGGGCTGCAGAGCCACTGGTGTCATCTGGCCTGAGGCTGAAGGCCAGAGAAGCTGCAGTGAGACTAAGGAAAGGGGGGTGACACAGGCTGCTCCAAGCCCTGGAGTCCAAACACCAACCAACAAGCAGGTCGGATGTCCAATCGCAGGAGAAGCTCCAACACAGAGAGCCCATTCCCACTTCTCCCACGTTTTCATTCGGTTTGGAGCCCCCAGGTGTTGAATGATACCTATTGGTGAGGGGGGGGGTCTTCTTTACTCCACCTGTTGATCCAAATGCTAATCTGAGAAACACTGAGAGACACCCCCAGATATGTCTTCCTGGCTACCTGGGCATACCATGTCCAGCCAGGTTGGCACAAGAGATTACCCATCACATGGCTACAGGTCCGAGAGCCAGGTGTGGACAAGGCTGGCTCCCTCTGAGCCTGTGCTGGCGAATCTGTGCAGGCCACCCCCCACGAGCAGGGGTGCAGGATAGTGGCTGGCTCTCTTTGGTGTCTCCTGACTTGTAGAACCACTGCCCCAATCTCTGCCGTTATGCTCACTGGTGTTCTCCCTCTGAGTCTAAATTGCTATTGTCACGGGGATACCAGTTGTATGAGATTAGGGCCCACCCTATTCCATTATGACCTCATCTTAACTAATAGCATCTGTAATGAGCCTGCGTGAACATAAGCTCATGAGCTGGGGTACTGGAGGTTAGACCATCGCCATTTGCATCTTTGGCAGACACAGCTCAGCCTGTAATGTGAATTTCTGCTTTGTTTGCATCCTCTTTCTTGAAGTTTGCAGCTGCTTAAATACCACCTCTTTCTTATATGGAGGCTCCGCCCGCTGAGGAGATAGCTGAAGGTGCCAAGGTTGGCAAAGGAAAAGAGAAGGCCTTTGAGGGAAGGCAGGTGGAGGGGCGGACAGGGGAAGCATTCCCAAGAAGATGTGGAGTCCCAGGGACTTTGCCCACTCCTTGTCTTTGCCCCAGAGAGACACAGGAAGCCCCTGGGCGTGGCACACCTGGCAGGAAGGCAGTGTGCAGCACTCTCCTCCTGTCATCCAGAACAAGGCGACCAGGGGCCACAGACTGGCTGAGGACAGGCGGTCACGTTCCACTGTCTCGGCACGAACAGTGAAGCCCTCCAGAGCCCTGCACACCCCTGCGAGCCAGAATGGGAGCCGACAGGCAATTTACTGTGACTCTCTGGAATCCAAAATTGAATTTAAGTCCATTTAAAAAAAAGGATAAAATGAATTGTTTACACTTAACAGAATGTGTGATCACAAGTTCACACAAAATCCGTTTTCTAATTTTTATGTTTTTAACTTACTGCATGGGTGTGCGTGTTGAGCTTCCTTGATCTTGCGTCCAGAGGAGAAACTCGAGAACGGGTTTCCATTTTCCCAGCCCCTGGGCGGCTGATGGCAGTACTGGTCCTCTGTCCTGCCTTCCGGCCCACACATGATGACACTCAGAGCAAGTCATCGAGGAGACGCTTGCTCAGTGATCCAATCATGAGTCACACTGCTGATGCCCCACCGGCAACAGTGGGCATGTTTGCAAAGGGGGAGGTGTGGGCCAGTCACACGTGCAGGGGCCTGGACTGGACACCAGCCATGACGGCTGGCAATGACCTTGAGACAGTCGGGGCCGTGGTTCAGAGGCACAGCTCAGAGGAGGTATCACATTCATTGCTGACTGAGTGCTTATTACACTCAAGGCCCTGTGAGGCAAAGCAGAAACACGACATCACTGTCCGGTACAGTCCTAAGATGAGAGAGTACTCCACGGCTGAAGTGTGGCAGGTGCCGTAACTCACGTAAAAGCGTGTGACAGTTCAGGGTTAGGAGCTCCCCGTGACGGACTGGGAAGACTTCACACAGGGAACCACAGCAGACCTGCCTTGGGGGATCTGCTGTGAGCCGAGCTTCCCGTGTGGGCGCCCTCTCTCCCCATCCCTGACGGCATCCACACGGCAGCAGAGTTTGGGAGTGAACGCACCCATCAGCGTGGGAGCACTTACAAGCCTTAGGCAGGGTCAGGGTTGGTTTTGCACCTCAAGCCTCTTCCTCCAGCCCACACGCTTCCCTGAAGGCTCCCAGTTGGATTTCTCTGCCCCTGTGCATTCCAGCAAAGTCCGCTCCTGGACCCAGCCCACCTCATCACCAGCACTGGCACAGTTCTAGCTCCCTGTGCACCTGCAGGCGTCCACCCATGTATGCGCCAGTTTGCTGGTTCACCAGTGGTCTCACGGGCACTGCCCTGGTGCTCTGTGCAGATGTGGGGCGCACACGTGTTTCCCACAGAGCTCAGGCCCTTAATCTCTCTCCTCTCCAGCCAGAGGCCTAGGTGAAAAGTGCTGTCCTTAGCATTCGTCCAGTTCTGCATTTGCACAGCCCATGTGATGGGCACCGAGGCATCGGAAGGCGTGTGCTTGTTCATATGTCTGGAGAGGGGAGCTACTTACCAGAATAACTGCTCCATGCAGACGACCACATCTGGGCTTTTTTGGTTTTTAAGATGCGAACATACTTTTTTTTTTTTTTTTTTTTTTTTTTTTTTTTTTTTTAAGAGATGTGGATGTAACAGAGGAAGACAAATCATGGAGATTTTCAAGAAAGTTACAAATGTGTTGCTAAATTTTTGGGAGAAATAAGACCTAGTCCCTCCCAAGAGCTCGGGGACACATGTAGGACAGCCACCTGCGTTTCCTAGATAAGCAAATCTGAGTATAAAGAGGTGAAGTCACTCGCCTCAGGTCACCTCGATAGGGGAGGAAGACTTTATGTGAGGGTATCTCAAACACTCTGTGGGCAAATGGAATTAAAACTTATTTTGGTGCAAAAAGTTTCTGAAATCCATTTTTTTTATAATACGCATTTTCCGCGATGTTTTCAAAGACCCCCTGTATGCACAGATTTCAAAACAATTTCTGCACCAACATAAGCCTACCTTTGAATGCGCGTTGGCACAGCCTTTTTGAAGCTTTTTATAAAGGCTCTGCTCGCATGTGCGTGCAACAGAACGGAATCCAACGCTTGTGCTCGCGAGCAGGCCGCGGGCAGAAGATCTAGGAATTCCACCCCAAAGCTCCAGGGCTTCAGCAGAAGCGGCCCGCTGCGCTGCCGGCATCGCGGGCGCCCAGGGGGCCACCAGGCCCGCGCGGGGGCCCCTCTTCTCCACGCACTGGCCCCGGGACAGTCGGAGAGAGGTCCCGGGGTGCCAGGGCCTGCTCCGCGCGCTCTGCAGCCCGGCTGCGAGGCTGGGACGCGTCCTCCCGCTTCGCCCAGGGACGGACTCCGACACGGGTGGGGCCTTCCGCGCAGTCTGCGGGTCGCACGCGGTCTCCCCCTCCCCCCGGGACCGGGCGGCGCGCGGCGGGCGGGCGGGCGGCAGGGGGCGCAGCGCGGCGGGCGGAGCCGGGCCGAGCCTCTGTGCGCGCTCGCGGTCCCCGTGCGCGCGGCTCTCGGCGGCTGGAGGGCGGGGAGCGCATAAAGGGCGGCTCCGGGCGGGCTTCGCCAGCGCCGGCGCGGGTAGGCGGCGGCGGCGGGCACCGCGCACCGCGCACCGCGCATCGCGCACCGGCGCCGGGCGGAGCCGGCCGAGCAGGAGCTCCGGGCCGCGCGGGACCAGGTAGGGTGACGCGCGCGTCCCCTTTGTGTCGGCATCCCCGGAGCCGGCCTCGCGGTCCGCGGACGCTGCAGGGCGCTTGGGGCGACCGGCAGCGCCTTGGGGCGGGGCCAGCCGGCTCTGAGCCCCGGACGCCCGCCCTGCCCCTCGGGGGTCTGGCGCCCGCGCCCGCAGCGCCGTGGCGGTTTGGGAACCTCCCTCCTGCCGCGCGCGCCTAGCCCCGCGTCCCGGGCGCCTCTCGTGATCCGGGTCGCTCGCAGGCCCGCGGCGCAGTCTCGGGCAGGGCGGCCGCGCCAGGGAGCGCCAGGGGGCGGGAGAGCCGGGTCCCGTGCAGCCCGGGGCCCCTGGCCTCCTGGCCTGCACGCCCCGCACGCCCCGCCAGCGCTGGCCCGGGCAGGGGGCGCAGCCGCTGCCGCCCAGTCCCTGGGGAAGCCCCCGCCCCTGGCCCTCCGGGGTCGTCGAAGGCCAGTCTCGGGATGGTCACTCCAAAAGTTCCCGCGCGTGTCCCTGTCCCCACCCTTCCCGGTGAATGAAGAGGAACGGCCACTGAGCAGCTGTCCCTCGTTGGCGTTGCGCGAGGGCAGCCGCTGGCGAGCAGAGGACTTGGCGTGGGCAAGGCCCAGCCGGGGAGCTCTGTGCGTGGGTCCTACCACCCGCGGCGGCCGCGGGAAACGCACCAGACTCCTTGCTCTGACCACCTGGCGCGGGTGAGGCCCGGGAGGAGGGACAAGGACACGCCCCGGGGATCCGTGGCGGTGAGCATTAGGCCTGGAGCTGTGGGGGTTTCCCAGAGAGAGGAGGGGTGGGGTGGCTTTTGGGGGGAAGTGTGTGGGCGGGACCTGCAGGTGGGGCGTTCAGGTGGTAGGAGGGGCCCGCGTGGGGGACCTGGGCCAGCAGGTGTGGGGAGAGCCCAGGTGTGGGCCCTCAGTTTGCCAGGGGTTTGCCCCTTGGCTCTGTGGGAGACCAGACCAGAGACCCGTGGGTCTCCTTAAACTATTGGGAACCTGGTCTGTGTGCTTTGAGAGTGTTTGCCAGTGTTCCTTTCATTAATGCAAAATAAAATGGTTTATTTCACTTGAGAGGCCGTGAGAGAGGACAGGGAGAGCTCCCATCTGCTAGTTTATTCCTCAAATGCCGGCCGTGGCCAAGACTGATCCAGGCCAGGGTTGGAGCCAGGTTCTCTCTCTCTCCCTCTCTCTTTCTTTAAAGATTTATTTTATTTATTTGAAAGACGGAGTTACAGAGAGAGGTAGAGCCAGAGAGAGAAGCCTTCCATTCCACTGGTTCACTCCCCAAATGACCGCAATGGCCAGAGCTGAGCTGATCCAAAGCCAGAAGCTAGGAGCTTCTTCTGGGTCTCCCACGTGGGTGCAGGGGCCCAAAGACTTGGGCCATCTTCTACCGCTTTCCTAGGCCATAGCAGAGAGCTGAATGGGAAGAGGAGCAGCCGGGACTCGAACTGGTGCCCATGTGGGATGCCGGCGCTGCAGGCTGGGGCTTTAACCCACTGCTCCACAGGGCCAGCCCCGGAACCAGGTTCTCAATCTGGATCGCCTACGTGGGCGGCAGGGACTCAGGCACTTGAGCCTTCAGTTGCTGCTTGCCAGGGTGTGCGTTGGCAGGGAGCTGGACTCCAGAGTGGAGCCAGAACACAAACCCAGGCACGCTGAGGCCGGACACAGACATACCAGCTGGCCTCCTAACCGCCGGGCCCCGCGTGCACCCGACGTTTTCATGAATTTTTTAAGACATGCAGAGCAAGTGTGACTAGAGGGGTCAGACGGGGATAAGTCATGAAATCTCTGAATTCCAGTCCAGGGCTCTGGGGCTGTCCATGGCGCCGGGAGCCAGTGATGGTCAGCGTGGTGTGCGGAGAGGGGCAGGCCTGGGTCTCGTGTGGGGACCCTCTCCCTCTGCCTCTCCTTCAGCCGTGGGTGGGCCTCCACGGCTGCCCCTTCTCAGAGGGCTGCTCCTGGATCCAGGCCCTCTTGAGGAAGCGGGACGAGAAATTCCCAGGCTCAGCACAAGTTGGGTTTTCCAGTTTTTAAAGAGGCCTGACAGTGACATCGCTGTCCCTGGAAGGGAACTAGTGAGGTGCTAACTGGAGTGAGTGACGGGGACAGCCGCGGGCCTGCGGCCGAGGCAGAGTTTGAGAACGCCCAGAGCTCCGTTGGTTCTCTGTTCTCCAGGGGCCGTCTAGTGCCGGGCTTGCTGGCCTGCAGTCTCTCGTCCAGACTGCTGCTTGGGTACCGTGTGTCGGCTGGGAACTGGATGTGGTTTGGGACTTTGGGAGACCTCACACGTTGCCCCCTGCTCCTCGGCAGCCCAGGGCCCAGAGCCACGTGGCCGCACTGAGAACGTGGCCTTTCCCACCGTGGTTCCTGATTTGTCCCTGCTGCTTGTTTTTGTTACATTGCTCCTCCCTCCCGAGAGTCTTTCTCTCCGGAGCTAGAGGAAGTCTGTCCTTGGAGGCTGAGACTCTCAGAACCAGGTGGGTTGCCACGGATCCCTTCTTTCAACCCCCTCGTTGTGAGCCCGGGGACAGCGGCTCGGCTCGGAGGGGCTGGGGAGCCCGGGGCACACGGCGGGCTGAGGTTGGAAGCCTGGCCCTGCCATCGGCATTTCCGACTCTGTGTGTGGTCCCTTCCACAGGCTGCACTTGAGGGCCTCTGGTGTCCCCGGGAGTCTGGTGGTCAGCAGCACTCTGGCTGGCGTATAGCCCTCGGGTGCTTCCCCGCATCTGACCAGGCCGGGCCCCTGGCTTTTTGGGGAGCATATGTGCATGTTGGGGGGTTCTCAGAGGCAGCAGAAAGGCCATGAAGGGAATGGGATGCTTCCGGGGAAGGTGGACGGTTCACAGTCACTCTGGGCAGTTTTCTGACAGCCAAGTCTGTGCGGCTGGCAGAGCATTTGGGGTCTTTGTTCCTGGGACCAGTTTCCTTTCTCCCTTTGTGTGTTACCAATACACATGAGGACCTTTTCTTAATGAGATGAAGAAATTAAGTTGAAGCCTCTGCTCCCTTCCCTGTCGGTGCCAGTGCAGGAGGACAGAGCTGTGTGAGTGGCACAGCTACGTGACCTTGCACGTGTCTTCACCTCCCTAGGTGGCCACAGTTCCTTCAGGGTAAAATCAAGATGTTGGCCCAAATGTTTACCCAGATCCAGAAATAAAAATACTCCTGTTCTAATCACATGTTACAGGAGAATTTTGCAGGACCACTCCAGATGCAACTATTTGTAAGGATTTTTGCAAGAAAAAAAATGCAAATTGCGGATTTTTCTCAGGGATGATGAGCAGTTCATTGCAGCTAAATATCTCTAGCTCCCTGACCCAAAACTTGAGTTGGCATGTTTCCAGACTGGTTTCTGGGAGTGGGAGAAAGGCTTCCTCTAAGGAGCCGGTTCACAAGATGGTTGCAGTGTTGCAGAGAGAAGTCAGTTCCTCGATGTTATGAAGAGGTCTGCCAGCCTGTGTTCTGCTCTCTCCCGGGTCTGTGGGCCTGGAGACAGACAGTAGTTAATGTCCATTAGGTGTTTCCCATGCACTGGGCATTAAGCATCGGTGCCTGGCATGGATTATGGAAGGTGTAGCTTTGACCTGGTCCCAGACGACACGTGCATACCACTGCCCTCATCTGACAGCTGCCCAGGCTCTCACAGATGTTAAGTATTGAAGCCCGGCTTTGAGCTCAGAGGCCTGCAGGAAATGAGTCCATGACCTTGAGCAAGCTATAGTCTGGAGAGCTGGAAGCAAAAACATTCCCAGACTGATGTAACATCAGGGTCAGGGCGATGGCATAGGCGTGCAGAGAGCAGTGGGACCTGCGGGGACGCCTGTTCAGCCCGGGTCTGCTTGGGGGACTGGAAGGATGCACCTGAGCTAGCCAGCAGGCGAGAGGATCAGTGTCAATATGGAGCCTGGGAACAGCAAGAAACAGCGTGGGGTCCGTGGGCAGCTCAGAACCAGCACGGCGGGGCTGAGCGGCCAGGGGCGCATTGTGCGCGGGTGGCGCTGGCCGTCTCTGGGAGCTGCTGGTGCTAAGGCGTCCAGGCTAGCACTGTTGCTTTCATGCCCTGTATCCGCCAGCAAGTCTCAGCCATGCGGTTGTGTTTGCATTGTTTCCTTTTGGAGGAGCCTCTTTCCCTGTATTTCCTCCAGTTGTTTCCCTACCTTCCGATTCCTTGGAGGGGAGTGGGGAGTGCCAGGGAGGCTCACAGCACCTGCCCTTGGCAGCCTTTCTCTTGACTGTCCAGGAACCTCGCGCGCCGTCTTCAGAGCGGTCTCGTAGGCTGGTGTGGTTCTGCTGCTCTGAGCTATAAGTTAGTCCAGGCGTCGATGGCGTCGATACAGAGGTGCTTCTGCTTGTACCAGCACAGCCCTGCAGGTGAAGCGTGTGGGAGAAAAGGGAGAGATTCCACGTTCTGGAGCTGGTGATGGTCAGCTCGCTCGTGAGAGTTACTGATCACGCCGGGTGCTGGGACCCTCCTAGGGCTCTGCTCACCTCTTACCGTGTTGTGTTCCTGGGAAAACTTGCAGACTTCAGAAGGGTTGTTCTTCAAGTAGGGCATGCGAGGTGACTGGCAGGCTGCGTATTAAGGCCACTTGGAGGGAGGCCCTGTGCAGATGCATGAAGACTCCCACTGCATCCCTGTGAGCAGTACAAGCCCTGGGCGCCTGGCCCTTTCGAGGGCATCTGAGAATTCATGCCGAGGGTGTCCTGTGAGTCCCCCTGGCTTGCCCTTTGCTACCGCCTCATCTGCACCCTCGGCTGTAGCTCCCCTTGGCTCCAGCCTTGTCCGTGCAGGTCTCCAGGCTAGCTCACACCCGGGGATGTTCTCCGCTCTCCCTGTGCCAAGCCCTGATGGTCGTTGAAGGTGCAGCCCGTGCTGCCTTTTCCCCAGAGCTGTGCCAACCCTGCCGGAGGTGACTGCAGAGATCCGCTCTTCTGCTCCTGGCGTTTGACAGATGTGGCACGGACGTGTGTGGCCGGAGGCGGCCAGGATCGCAGACCTGGGGCAGAGCAGTCCCTTCACTCCCACCCTCCTGCGTCCCCTCCCCATTCCTCAGCCAGAAAGATTCTCTCTCCCAGGTGCTTCCATAGCGACTTCTTTTCAGAATCCCTGATTACATTTGAAACTCTCTAATCTAATTTTAGGGATTTATGTAACCATCTTATTTTTCTCTACTAAACTAGAAGCTCTGCCAAGGTAGGAACATCCTCATCACTGGGTCCCCCCCGGGCCCATCCTGCTCTTTCGGTTTCTCTAACATGATTGAGTACACGATGGAGAAACTGGGGTCAAGAGGGGGCTCTCAGGCAGTGGATCAGTGAGGAACCAGAAAGTCTGTGCGCCACCATCATGGAACCAGCTGGGGGACATGCGTGTTCTCCTGGAAAGCTCTAAGACGCCCGGGCAGTGGGGAGCTGGGTGGTGGGGGTGCTTGGTTGGGTCCAGAGTGAGGATCACAGATGCAGCTCTGGTGGTCCAGAATGTGGGGAGGATGCCCCAGAGAGCGCTCCGCGCCATGGTGGGTGCTGTGTTTGGCATTGTGCAGGGGTGCAGTGGTGAGTGCCATGCTGGACCCCGTGGTAGGTGTAGTGGTGCTGCCATATAAGTACCAAGGCGGGGCAGGTGGTGGGTGCAGTGGTCGCCTGCACAGTAGATAAGCCCATTTGTGTGGAACAGACACAGCTTTGAGGGACTCACTTCTGGGCGTCCATCAGTGGGAATGCCGTGGGACGTGCCTGTGGAGTGAGTTGGGCCTCACCCTGTGATGGCCCCACTGTATCAGAGGGGTGTGTACTGTGGTGACAGAACCAAGTGCAGCTTAGGCTCATCCGGGCATGTTCCGTGGACTTCTGGGGAGGAAGTGCTCAGTGGGTAGAATAGGTGAGGGGAGAGGCGTGAAGAGGAGGCAGGGGGTGGGGGAGAGGGTTCAGGAGCTGGAGCAGAAGGGGGTGATGATTCAGGCCGAGCAGGATTCCGGTCTGGAGGGTGAGGAGGAGGCAGGGCTGCTGGACAAGCCATTGGGTGTTGAGTGGAAGGCGGGGCTACGTCTCCTGTGCAGTGTGGAGTTTCTGCGAAGAGCCCCTTGGAAGTGTTTGCCGTGGGAGGGCGCGAGGGCCTGCGTTCATGTGGCTCTTCCACGTGGGAGCTGGAGACCTGCAGTGAGGACGAGTCCCCGGTTCCAGACGGCCACTGACGCGGAGCACCTGCTCTCCTCCGGCGAGCGTGGCAGGTGTGTACCCACACGTGCCCTCCCGGTGTGCTGCAAGGCAGCCTGCGTGATGGGCAGGGGGCAGACCCGCAGAGGCCCTGACTGAGAACAGGAGGTAGCACCGGGGCTCCTCGCACCCTCTTTCCCGAAGGCTCCATTGCCTCAGCTCCTCCTGGAAGTGCGTGGGGCAGAGCAGAACGGTTTAGTGCAGTGGAGCACACGGAGCTCCCGAAGACTGAGCGCCAGGGCCCGAGGAGCTGAAGCTCATTGGTATTTCCTCCTCCTGGCCTGGCTGGGGGAGGCGACTGCAGTCCCGGATGGTGATGGGACAGAGCTGGCTCCCTGAGCTCAGAGAGCAGTTCCTCCCTCCCCCCCCTCCTTCCTTCCTCTCTCTGTCTCAATGAAGCATTAGCTGCAGCCCCAACAGCTGAGGCTTTGTGGGAGTGGGAGGCCAGCAGAGTGGCGCACAGGGCCAGATGTCTTAGGAAGAAGGGAAAGAAAGATCCCTTTATTCCGTCAGCCTGCAGGGTCCCGTGAACCTGCCTTTGTGTCGGTGCACCCCCCACCCTCTTCCCAGCACTGCTCTTGGGTGATGTCCTCATTGCTACCCTCTCTTCGTCATGTAAAGAGGCACCAGCGGCCAGATGTGAGTGTAAGGTTTCCCGTGTACCCTAGGACAGGAGCAGGCAGGAAGCAGAACATGGGGACGCAAAGCACAGGTACAGACAGGTGCAAAGTCCTGGGGAATTTGTCGGATTGTAGGGGAATGTGTCGCTCCGGGCTCTGCCTCCATGTTCATGTGGCTGTCTTCTCTGTCCCAGTGTCCGTGTTGGTTCTCATGAGGATCAGGGACTGCCCTGTTGATCTCATCTTCGCTTAATTCATTCGCAAAGAGCCCACCCCATGTGATCAGAGGCAGAAGCGCCAGGGGTTCAGGCCAGAGCACAGAGGCACACAGCAGTGTCTGTCTGTTCATGTGGCAGAGCTCTGTACCAAGACTTTGCTCCTCTAGCAAGAAGGTGTTGAGGATGGGTGGCCGTGGCACTGAAGCAGCTGCTTTGCCGTGTCCCTGAGAGCCCCGGCTCTGCTCTTCCCGCCGCGCCATGTTCCATGACCTGTGCCGGCATGCCGGGTGCCCTGTGACCAGGGAGACCACCAGAGCGGCGGGCTCACGTCTGTGTGTGTGGCAGTGGTGGAAGTGGGGGAGTGGGCGTCAGCTGCACCTGTTGCTTTGTGACAGGAAGGAACAGTGTTTTCCAGAAGCACCTCAGCCGGCTCTGGGGAGGGCTCCGTGGCTCGAGCTGGACTGCAGAGCGACTCCCGGAGTCGTGAGAAGTGAGGAAGTGAGAGCGGCTGGAGGATTGGGCAAGATGAAGCAGTCGACAGCCACGTGATGCCACGGTGCCGGTCGTGCTGGGGCTTCTGGGGCCGCCTTTCTGTCTCTCTCTCACCTGCTCTTCCTGGAGCAGAGAGCCCGTATGGGTCAGGGTTCACATCCAGGTGCGCGAGGCTTCCATGTCCTTCTCGTGGTGCTCGGCACTTCTGTGTGCACGTGTAGGGTGGGGTCTGGCGAGGGCTGGCAAGTCCCAGTCCTGCCTGATTCATTCAGTAAACTTCCGGCACCTTCACGTAGCAGGTGCTCAACCCACGGCCGTTGACCCAATCTGCGTCTTCTGCCTTGAAAGGTGGACGAGTCCAGACACATCCAGAGGCACGCACTGTGGTATTCACATGTGTTGTACACCAAGCAGTGGGAACGCGCAGCAAGCAAGCCCTGCTGTCCGGCCCAGTGGGCTGCTCGTCCTTTCTCTGACTTGTAAGGAGGTTCTGCTTGTGAGGAGTAGAGAGTCAAGGAGCCCGCGGTGTAGACCAGACCCCGTGCCGGGGAGGGCACACGTGAGTGCCACACGGGAGGACGAGTCTTGCCCCTCCCGAGGTCGGGGCAGCTCCTGCCTGTGCTCCGGGGACGTGCTCCTCTTCAGCCCACAGCTCTGCGTTCTGGACAGTGACCTTGCTTTCTCCAGGTCCCCAGCCATAGGCAGCGTGGCGGCCTCGCCACAGGAGGAGCAGCTCAGCCGTGCCTGCTGAGGGACTGCCCGCGGCCCACCGCCGTGTCCGGCCAGCCTGGCAGACGAGGGCTGTTTTCTGCGGGCGGGCAGGACTTCCTGTGCCTGCAGCCAGCTGGAGGCCAGTGCTGTCCTGGGACCCCATTGTCCAGCGTGGGAGCTGCTGAGCTTCTGGGGCTCTGGAGCCCTGAACGCCGGCCAGTCCCCACCACGGCTGTGCTTGAAGTGGATTTCAGAGGTCTAGTGTGGAAAACAGAATGCAAAGGTCCAGCCAATTTTTTTTTTTTTTTTATAATATTTTACTTATGTGAGAGACAGAGCTCCCATCTGCTGGTTCCTTTCCTAAATATCTGAAATGGCTGAGACTGGGATGGACCAAGATGGAGAAACAGGAACTGATCCAGGTCTCAGGTGGGTGGCAGGGACCCGGTTCCTTGAGCCATCTCTGCTCCTGAGCACCCCCGGGTCTGCACTGGTGGGATCAGAGCCACCCCTGTTATCAGAGGACTTGAACCCAGCTGCACTGATGGGAGATGAGGGCATCGTAGCTGCTGTGCTAAACACCTGTTCCCAGTAATGATTTTTATAAGGATGGCATGTTGAAATGATTGTATTTTGGCTCTACTGGGATACATAGAGTATATTACTTAAATGATTTCTGTTGTACTTTTTAAAATGAGATTACCACAGCATTCATTACATAGGTGCTGGGGCAGGCATTTGCCTATCAGTAAAGGTGCCCATGTCCGCCTTCGAGTGCCTGGCCTAGACGCCTGGCTCCACTCTTGATTCCAGCTTCCTGCCAACACAGGCCTCAGGAAGCAGCAGATCATGACTCAGTTTTAACAGGGTCCCCGTCACTCACATCAGAGGCCTAAATTGGGTTCCTGGCTCCTGGCTTCAGCCCGGCCCAGCTCTGGTCGTCGTGTGCATTTGGGGAGTTAACAGGCAAATGGCAGCTTTCTCTGTGTGTGTGTCTCTCCGTCTCTGTCTCTGTCTCTCTCTCTCTCTGTCTCTGTCTCAAGAGAACAGAAAGCTCCAGGTGTGACTCCACATCCCCCCTCCCTGAGCCCGGGTGCTGCTCTGCAGGGACTTGGAGGAGGTTGTTCTTTACAGGTTCACGCCCTTCTGACCGGCTGTGCGCTGGGGGCCAGGGTGGCCAGAACCAGGGGCGCTGTGCCAGCTGTGTGAGAGCTGGCTGGAGCAGTGTTGTCCCGACACTGCACGCTTCTCACTGCTGTCTTCAGTTTGGTTGTCCAGGCTTTGGATTCCTCCCCGGCTTGGCAGACTCGGACCCCCTTTTCTACAGCCTGTGCTGCTCACATTGATCCGGTTGGACTCACGGGTTCTGGGACGTTTTTGTTGAATGTGTACACAGAAGGGCTTGGGTTAGATGAGCTGAATGTTTTTCCTTAGGAAACTCCTCAGCTGTTGAAATCTACCTGGATGCCCTCACCTTTACTTCAGGTTCATTGCTGTGGGTCTTCCTTGCCTCCCCCCGGGGAGCCTTTCTGTCTCCCATGGCTGCCAATGTCTTGTCCTTGACCTTATCATGGCTTTAAAGATCTAGAAATGTGGACCCCACCCGACTGTGTGCGGATTAGCTGACCAGAGACGACTGGCTAAGGGCAGTCTCTTTCCATAAACCCTGCACGTGCACCCAGCCCGGAGTCTGCTCCCAGCCCATGTCTGCACCCAGCCCTGGAGTCTGCACCCAGCCCATGTCTGCACCCAGCCCTGGAGTCTGTACCCAGCCCGGAGTTTGTGCCCAGCCCCAGAGTCTGCGCCCAGTCCGAGTCTACCCCGAGCCCCAGAGTCTGCACCCAGCCTGGAGTCTGCACCCAGCCCCGGAGTCTGCGCCCAGCCCATGTCTGCACGTCCAGCACATGAAATCTCATGCCCCCTGCTTGTTTTCCAACCCCTACCCCCCCGACTGCAGATCTACCCCTCTGCCCTCCTCCATGCTCCTCACCTCTTCCTTGGCAAGGCTGCGTTCCAGGTCTGCGTCTCTGCTCTCTGAGCTGCTCTGTTACTGCTCTTGTTTTCCAACCCCCCCTCCCCCCCCCGACTGCAGATCTACCCCTCTGCCCTCCTCCATGCTCCTCACCTCTTCCTTGGCAAGGCTGCGTTCCAGGTCTGCGTCTCTGCTCTCTGAGCTGCTCTGTTACTGCTCTTGTTTTCCAACCCCCCCCCCGACTGCAGATCTACCCCTCTGCCCTCCTCCATGCTCCTCACCTCTTCCTTGGCAAGGCTGCGTTCCAGGTCTGCGTCTCTGCTCTCTGAGCTGCTCTGTTACTGCTCTTGTTTTCCAACCCCCCCCCCCGACTGCAGATCTACCCCTCTGCCCTCCTCCATGCTCCTCACCTCTTCCTTGGCAAGGCTGCGTTCCAGGTCTGCGTCTCTGCTCTCTGAGCTGCTCTGTTACTGCTCTTGTTTTCCAACCCCCCCCCCGACTGCAGATCTACCCCTCTGCCCTCCTCCATGCTCCTCACCTCTTCCTTGGCAAGGCTGCGTTCCAGGTCTGCGTCTCTGCTCTCTGAGCTGCTCTGTTACTGCTCTTGCGTCTTCAAAGCTGGTGGCTTTCCCTGGCCCGTTTGCCACCTCTGGCTTTGTTGCTGGCTGTCGCCTAGGTTGGGTGGCCCTGGGTTTCCTGGGGGACTCGCCTGCCCCATCCCTTGTCTTTCCTGCACCCCAGTCTGGTCTCAATGTGTTCTGAAGCACACCTTGTCTTCTCCACAGGCCAAAAGCTGGCTTCTCCTCTTCCTGCCTGGACCCTCTGCCCACCTCCGTGGTGAAGGTGGCGTGGGAGGGCAGCCTCCCTTTATCCCTGGGAGGCAGGAGGCCAGATGCCAGCAGGTAGCTGGGCACTTTGCTCCGTGTAAGGCTCTTCAAACCTGGCATCAAGTTTTAACTCCAAAGATTAAAAAGCAGCAGAACTGATGTTAAGGTGCGGCTTGCATGATGGCGGCACAGGTGACTGTCATGGAGGTGGCTGTGGAAATGGGAAGTGATGTGCTTCTCAGGGTTTGGCCTACTGCAGGTGCAGGCGTGTGAAGGACGTCCTGCCTCCCCTTTAGACTTCTCCCCAGCCCTCCCTGGCAGCATGGCTGCGACTCAGAGCTTGTCAAGCCTCTGTTCCACGTGTAGAGGAATGGTGGGGACCTGCTGGGCTGCAGGAGCACAGGGCGCCTTCTGCTGAGTTTAGGATTTTCAGCACCACACCTGGGCTGCTAAACACCAAGGTCAGTTTGACACCCCAGCCCTGCAGGTGTGGCACCCACAGTCCAGGTGAGCACCCGGGCTTCTACACGGGCCGCCTGTGGCTGAGTTAGGAAGACTGGGTACAGACGGGAGAATCCTGCACCCGGCACAGCTCTCCACCTCTCTGTCACCATCCCCATCCTGTTCACCTGTAACTAAGAAGAGCCCCGGGGTCACTTCTGTTGTGCAGTAAATAACTCAGGCCCGAGAACATGTGGAGAAGTCGTCAGAGACCCATCCCCGAAGTGGGTCCATGGCTGGCCCCGGGGGCTGCACAGATCAGGAGGACAGAGACCCCGGCATAGATGGGACTGCCTGCCTGCAGCGTCCACACCCCTCCCTGGGCGCCCCTCGCTGGCTGAGCCAGGAGCTTCTTCTGTGTCTCCCACGTGGGTGCAGGGTCTCAAGGACTTGGCCCATCTTCTGCTGCTTTCCCAGGCCATAGCAGAGAGCTGGATCAGAAGTGGAGCAGCCGGGACTTGAACTGGCGCCTGTATGGGATGCCGGCATTGCAGGCAGCAGCCTTACAGCTACACCACAGTCCCGGCCCCGTCATTGATTTTCTATTTGACCAGACTTCTGCGGATGGGAGTGAGTGAGGGCTTTCTGACTGTTCACACGTCAGAGCTGAAACCTCGGGTCTCCACATGTGTAGTTTTACAGCCGCCTGTGCTATTGTGCCTGATTCCTGGGTGTACCTCACGCACCCCATAAATGCACTGGCCATGGGTTCGGGTGGAGATGGGCCCTCAGAACTACTGGCACGAGGTTGGGTGGCTTTGTGGTTCAGGGTCTTGACTTCCTGAGTGTAATGGGCGTTGTCACTTCTTTCCAGCTTCTTCTGACTTGCTCACGGTCTTCTGCACAGGTTGGGTGTGGACTGATGACTGTGCCCTGTTAGGCAGGAGATCAGGAACCGGTGCTGTCTTCCTGGGTGCTGTCATCCTCTGTCACCCACGGGATGTGACACAGTTGGTTCACAGGTATTAGGCATCACAGCATTTTTGGAAAAAAATAATGATGAGATTTTCCCAACAGGTATTTTATTTAAACTTTAATTTTGTTTAAAAAAAAGAAGGACAAGAGGAGCTGGACACAGGAGGTCACAGAGTGTATGGTCAGTTCAGAGGAAATACCCAGGACGTGTAGAAGCATCCATGCGGACCTCAGACTGCTGCCGCAGGGGCTCTGGGGAGGAGGGGAGAGGGGACCGTGTACGGGGAGGGTTTCTGCCCGGCTGACGGTCATGCTCTCAGATTGCACAGTGGTCTCGTCCCCAGCAGTGTGAGGGGGTAAGTGTCGCTCAGGTGGGGACCTGAGTGCCCTGCGGCTTTGATCTCAGTGAAAACGTGTGCATGTGACAAGGTGGCGAGCAGCCACGGTGCAGAGCGGCTCTTTGTCCCGTCCCGGCCACCAGTCTTTCTTCTCTGCTGGAGCTGTTCATTCCGGCTGGTTTCCACCCGTGGTGTCTGTCCATTGCCAACCTCCCTCCCCACCCCTCGCCACACTTTTTAAGTAGAAGGTACTGCATTGGCTATGTGGAGATTGTTTTGCTTATCAGCCCTTACAAGTCGACCCTATTCCTGTTCAAAAATCACATAATCAAAGGAGTTGCTTTCTGAGTTTTTCTTTTAAAGATGTATTTGAAAGAGTTACAAAGGGAGAGGGAAAGACAGTGGATGATCTCTCTGTCTCTCTGTAACTCCACCTTTCAAATAAATTTTAAAAATAAGTAAATAATCTAAAAAAGTACCTAAAATATGCTGAGAGATTAAGGCTTATAGGTACTATTTCCAAGCCAGATCTAATATCAAAAAGGCAGAATATTATCAGATTATGTTGGAAGGAGACCAGGAAAGGAGGTACCACAGCCCTGGTCAGCCTGTATCTCCTTCTCATATACTGACTGGTCAGGTTCTGATACAGATGACACTGGAATCTGTAGCAGCTGTGGTTTTGATTGCCACTTTCCCTGGTACCTTCTGTGGCTTCTCTTTTCTCTGGAAAAAAAAAAGATGTATTTATTTATTTATTTGAAAGGTATAGATACAAAGAGGAGAGAGAGATTTCTTCCAACTGCTGGTTCACTCCCAAAATGGCTGCAACAGCTGAGGCTGGGCCAGACCAAAGCCAGGAGCTTCTTTTGGGTCTCCCATGTGGGTGTAGGAGTCCAAGCAGTTGGGCCGTCTTCTGCTGCTTTCCCAGGTGCATTAGCAGGGAGCTGGATCAGAAGTGGAGCACGTGGGACTAGAACTGGTGCCCATGTGAGATGCCAGCATTGCTTTACCTGCTACACCACAACGCCAGCCCACTTTGAGTTTTTAGAGTTGGTGTGCCTTTTATCTCACTTTTTTTTAAAGATTTATTTTTATTTATTTGGAAGGTAGAGTCACAGAGATAGGTAGAGACAGAGAGAGGTCTTCCAACTGCTGGTCTACTCCACAGAAGGCCACAATTGCTGGGGCTGGACCAGGCTGAAGCTAGGAACCAGGAGCTTCTTCCAGGTCCCCAATGTGGGTGCAGGGGTCTAACCACTTAGGCCATCTCCCACTGATTTCCGAGGTGCGTTATCAAGGAGCTGGATCAGAAGTGGAGCAGCTGGGACTCGAACCCTGGGGCCCTGTGGGATGCCGGCACCACAGGCCTGGGCTTTAACCTGCTGCCCCACAGCGCCACCCCATCTCGCCCTACTAAGCTTTCTTCTCCCATGGTGAGGCCTCTGCTCTAACATGCTCTGCATTTTGTCCTGAATTCAACATCCTGGTGGGCAAATCAGTCGGTCCTCTGGGAATGGCTTTAAGGCTGTGCCTTCATGTTTGTGAGTGATTTCTTAGAATCAGGAGGGAGGTAGGAGTTCGCCGAGTACCTTTTTTCACCACCAGGAATTTTAAAGACTCATTCAGCTGATAACAGGTGCAGATCGGTGCGTTCCGAAGCTGGCGCTGGACAGAGACCTCCGCTGCAGAAGAGAGGCAGGCAGCAGGGGTGTGGCAGTCACAGGTGTGGGCCCTGTGTTGGGAGTGCGCAATTCACAGTCCAGGAGGCGTGGCAACAGACAGGCTCTCCTGAGGCCACACAAGGCTGCTGTTGATGGGAAGTCAGCCCCGTCACACGTGTGCAGCCCTCCTGGGTGTCTCCGTGGTCTTTTCCTGTCCAGGCACTGCGGCCCAGGTGCCAGCCTCACACCTCTCCTGCTCTCTGCCTTTGACACTCATGCAGCTCAGAAACCTGGAAGCATCTTTGCCTTCTCTCTCCCTTCCCCTCCCTCCCTGCCTCCCACCCCCTCTCCCTCCTGATCACTGTTTCTGGATCCGTCTTCAGAATCCACCCGAGCCCTGCCTCCTGCCTGTCACCACCACCTCCCTGTTAGCTGAGCTTGCTCTTGTCCATCCACTCTCAGGGTCTCACTGAAGATGTCACCGCTTCTGAAAACAGTGCTCCCTGGGCCGGTGTGGGGTGCAGTGGGCAGGTGGCTGCTCGGGGAGCTACAGCCCACACAGAAATGCCTGGGTCGAGTCTAGTCTTCTCTGCTCCCCTTTCTGCCACCCACATGAGAGTCCTGCATGGAGTTCCAGGCCCCTGGCTTTGGCTTGGCCCAGTCCTGGCTGTTGCAGGCGTTTGGGGAGTGAACCAGTGGATGCAAGATCTCTCTCTGTCTTGTGTTTCAAATAAAATGAAAATAAATCAACACTTAAAAAGTAGTACCCATTTCTTTATCTGCTTCTGATTTATGATAGCTTTTCTCACTAATGTATCTATGTATATAGATACATATTATATGTATATGTATGTATACATATTATATATGTATGTATCTATATGTGTGTGTGTCTGTGTGTGTGTGTATGAATACTGAGACTCCCAAGCTCTGAAGGCTTCAAGTGGGCCCAGCCCTGCTCATTGGTCTTAAGCCTCCTCCGTTTGGTCCTTCCAGCCCCTCATAGTTTGGGGCGTTTGTTGGCAAGGCGCCATCTTGGTCATAACTCAGCAGCAGGGCCCTTCTGCGAGCTGGTCTACATCGGCCTGCGAGAGAAGTGAGTGGAGAGATGTCTCTGCTGAAGGTGCCCGCAGCAGACCGCCTTTCGTGGGTTACCCCGAACCGTTCAGACCTCGTTTCCAGGTGCCAGTGGCTGTGCGGCTTGCACAAAGGGCTGGGAGAGACGAGCTCTGTGGAGGCTTCTTAGCAATCAGGAGGGCCCCTCCTGTAGCAAGCATATCGCATTGGCTTCGACAGCACACAGCGGTAGTGTCACTCTCAGTCACCCAAAGGGTCACGAGTAGGGGTGCAGAATCCGACATCGACTGAGCTTGAAGCGGGCACCACGTGCTACTCCTCTTGGTCTCATGCCTGCCGGTGTCTCACCGGTGTGGAGAGGGCATGAAAAGGTGGAGGAACGGATGCCTGTTTTCTGCAGGTGTTTCTGCTCACACCCGGTGTCCACACAGTGGCTGTTCTGTAAAAGCCAGCCCTGTTCCTACTCGCACCAGGACGGGGCAGGACATAGGAAGTGGACCGGCTGCCGTGTGCTGTGCTCACCGTGCTACAAGGGCCAGCGCTTTCTCGCTGATTGGCAGGTGCTGTGGCTGGAGGCCGAACATCAGAAACATGGGTGGCACAGTCTGCAGCCTGCCCACGGGTGCTGAGGCAGTGCAGGCATAGACCAGCCCCGGGGCGGCCTTGGGCTGCTGGGAAGGTGGGGCTGTGCCGCCTCCACCAGCCTGAGAGCCACATGGGCTCCGGGCACACCCCTGGGCAGGGAGCTGTGTGGGCAGCCTCTGTCTTTATACACCACCTTCCAGTGCAGCTCCGGAAGCCTCCTGCTGCCAGTGCACCTGCCGAGCGGAGCTCGTTTCTTCCTGCTATTCTGATTCTATTTGCAGGCTCCTGTCTCCTGGGAAAGCTGGCACAATCAGAGTAAGAGACACTGTATTGTCTTCTGCTTGAAGAATTGGGATCTGTTACCCAGCGAAGGCAGATGATAGATTTGCAACCAAGCGGATAGTATTTTTTGTTGCTTGGTGCTGCTTGGGACCCAGCGGAAGAAGCTTTCTGGAGGCCAGAGGCTTGCTGTGTGTGGGGCCAGGTGGGTCTGTGGGTGTGGCCAGGGTGCTCAGCCCTGAAGGCTTTGGCCTTGAGCAGCCGGGTCAAGAGCCCTGCAAGACAGTCAGCACTTCTAGGCTGCCTGTGTGCAAGGCTTGTGGTCTTAGTGAAGGAGCAGGAGGGAGGAGCATCTGCCAGGGCAGCCTGGGGGTCTCTCCACCGGGTGTGCTTCCTGCGGGGCTGCCCCGGGACCCTGCTCTGGAGACCAGGATGGTCCCAGAGAGGCAGGGCAGGAAACAGAAAGATGGGTGGTGGTGTGCTTCGCTCCCTGATCAGAGAGGCCTAAAAATAGAGTCCAGCTGCGGGGGCCGCCGTCCTGGTGAGCAGAAGCTATGCCGGAGGAGAAAATGTTGTGAGGGTCGCGTGCAGTCTTGCCTTCCTCCTCTGTGTTTCCTTCTTTATTTTCTCCTCTCTCCTTTCTTTCCTTCCTTCCCCCCTCCCCTCCCCTTCCCTCCCCCTCCACCCCTCCCCTCCCATTCCCTTCCCTTCCCTCCCCCCACCCATGTGTCTAAATAGTAGTTTCATTGAGATATAATTCACACAGCATGCAAGTTGTGGTTTTAAATGTTCCATCCCATGTTTTGTTTTTTTTTTTTTTTAGCATATTCTGAGCCGTGTAGCCATTGTCTCTCCCGAGCGTTTTCGGTTCCTCTTCAGAAAGCCCTGTACCTGAGAGCCCTCCTCCTCCTCCTCCTCCTGTGCTCTGAGCCTCTGTGGTCCGGGTCCGGCGTTGCTCTTCTCTGTGTGGATCTTTCTGTCCAGGAAGTTCCACACGGACATCCCGTGCCCTCTGTGGTTTTCTCTCCCGGAACACCTTCCCTTCACTCAGTGGTTCCATGGATCATCTGTGATAGAGCATGAACCAACTCACTGGGCCTTTTTTTTTTTCTTTAAAGATTATTTTGTATTTATGTGAAGAGCAGAGTTATGGGGGGTGGGGGACAAGGCAGGGGTGGGGTGAGAATCTTCCATCTGCTGGTCCCAAATGGCCACAGCAGCCAAGGCTGGGCCAGGCTGAAGCCAGGAGCCAGGAGCTTCTTCCAGGTCTTCCATGTGGGTGCAGGGGCCCAAACACGTGGGCCATCCTCTGTTGCTTTCTCGGACCGTTAGCAGGGAGCTGGATGGAAGTGGAGCAGCCAGGTTGTAACTGGTGCCCTATGGGATGCAGGCATTTTAGGCAGCGGCTTTACCCTCTATGCCACAGCGCTGACCCCAAAGTAGTACTTTTTACAGGCACCTCCATTGCATGGATTTTCTATGTTTGTAAAACACATTCACCAGTTGATGGACATATGGGTCTTTTCCATTTTGAGCTATGAAGAGTAATACAGTTATAGCACTCACTCATGTATGAGTTTTAATATAAAGATACATTTCAGTTCCCTTGGGGAGTGTGTGTTGTGGGAGGGATATGGTATGTGTAGGTGTGGGGCGTGCATGGTGTGTGTGTGTGGTGTGTGAGTGTGTGTGTGGAGTATGTACGTCTGGCATGTGTGGTGTGTATGCGTGGTGTGATGTGCATGTATGTGATATGTGTATGTGGTGTTTGTGGTATGTCTGTGTATGTGGTATGGTGCATATGTGTATGGCGTGTGTATGTCTGGCATGTGTGGCGTGTATGTGTGTGTGGTATGGATGTGTGCTATGTATGTGTCATATGTGTATATGTATATGTGGCATGTATGTATTGGTGTGTGGTATGCACGGCATGGTGTATAAGCATGTGTGGGATATGTATGTGGTATGTCCAATGTGTGTGACATATATGCATGTATCTGTGTGTAGGTGTGGTTGGTGTGTGGCATGTGAGGTGTGCATGGTTTGTGTGTATGTGTGGTGTGCATATACATGTGTGCATGTTTATGTGTGGTATGTATATGTGTGTGTGGTGTATATATGTGTGTATGAGTGTACACACGTGGTACATGGTGTGTGTATATGCAGTGTGTATGGTGTGGTATGCAAGATGTGCATGTGGTGTGCATGGTGCATGTGTGGGGTGTATGCATGTGTGTGATGTATGTGATTGTGTCATGTGCATATATTTATATGTATGTGCATGTGTATGCCATGTTTGTGGTGTGTAAGATGTGTGTGATATATATGTTGTTTGTATGTGTGTGTATGGTATGGTATATGTATGTGTGTATATATGTGTGTGTGTATGTATATGAGGTGTGTGTATGTGTGTGATATATGTGATGTGTATGTATGTATATGTGAGTGTGTGTGTGATATGTGTGGGTTTATGTGATGTGATGTGTGTGTGTGGTGTGGTATGTATGTGTAAGTGTGTGGTGTGTGTGAGATGTGTGTATGGTATGGTGTATATATATGTGTATGTGTGTGGTGTGTGTGTGAGATATGTGTATGGTATGGTGTATGTGTATGTGTGTGGTGTGTGTGTGAGAAGTGTGTATGGCATGGTGTATATGTATGTGTATGTGTATGTGTATGTGTGAGATGTGTGTGTGAGAAGTGTGTGTGCTTGCTCAGGGGTCAGGTTCTCCTGTGGACATGAGTCTTTCCTTGCACGAGTCCCCTTGGGGCCAGGCTGGACCCGACTGTGACCTGGGGCCGTGCGTGACCTGTATTATGTGTGTTGATGGAGCTACCTAACTTCTTGGTGGAGTTTATTTTCTTTAACCTGAGAAACCTCAGTTCCCTCTCCAGCGAGCTGTGTATTTTACTTGGCAAATGCTGAATCTGATAAGACTTGTGCTCATAGTGTCACCAGCCTCCCCTTTGGGCTGGAGCTCTGAAAGGCGGGTGCTGGGACGATTCCTGGTACGCTTGGCTTCGCACTCCTGCCCGTGCCTTTCCCTGACCGCTGGTGCTTTCTCTCGCTTCCTAGGTGCCTGGTCCCTCGCAGAGTGTGATACGTTCCCTGGCCGCCTGGACTGGAGGGATCCTTGGCGCCAGGGCTGGTCTCCCACCTGTCCCCATGGCTGCCTGACACCGGGACGAGCCGGCTGAATGACGCAGGGCTTGGCCCGAAGACAGTCCCTCTGCTCCCCTCTGGACTTTCCCGAGGTAACCTTGAATTTGGAAGACGAAGCTCGGAAACCTGCCACTGTTGCTTCTCAGTGGAATCTCAGGCCATTGTGGAGAAGACACACAGGTGTGCCCGGATGGATTGTCCTGTGGTTCTTAACCCTCGTCTCACACCTCGTCACACAGGCAGTTACCTTCTAAGTCTCCCTGAATGAAGTTGCTTAAGATTTGTATTTATTTGAAAGGCAGAGCCAGAGTGAGTGAGAGGGAGAGAAAAATTCCATCCTCTGGTGCACTTCCCAAATGGCCACAACATCCAGAGTTGGACCAGGTGGAAGTCGGGACCTGGGAGCTCCATCCTGGTCTCCCGGCCTAGGTGTCAGGGCCAAGAACTTGGGCCGTCATCCCCTGCCTTCCAGATGTGTTATCAGGGAGCTGGCTCAGAGGCAGAGCAGGTGGGGCTGGCACTCCAGTGTGGAATGCCATCATGGCAGCCAGTGGCTTGCTTAGCCCTTTGTAGCCCAGCTCCAGCGCCGGGGTGAGTTTTGAGGACGTCCTCGGGACCTCATAGTAAATGGTTGCAGTGACTGGTGATTTACAAAGATCTCTACGGTTCTTCATGTATGGCTTTGCTGGTCTCGTGTTAGAGACAGGAAACACGAGTGGGAGGTCACACTGAGCTATGCTGAGGCTCGTGCCTTGCTCATTGAACACCTGTTGCCCGGGCTCCCATGTTGTGCCGGGCACTTTTCCAGCTCGGGGCCCGTGGGGAGCCCAGTGGCATAGGTGCCTGCCCACAGGGGGCCTCGCCTCTGTCTCAGGGGACGCCAGCAGAGGTGGGTGGGTGTGGGAGGGCAGGTGCAGAGACCAGCCGCTGCATGAGAAGTAAATGCTGTTTTGTGAGAAGGCACCGGTGCTGTGGAGGAAAGGGAAGGGAGATTAGGCTTGTCTGGGGCGGGGGCGGCAGGTGCCGATTTTAAATGGAGTGGTCAGACGGGCGGGCGTCTGTAAGCAGTCGCATTTGAACGTGGACTTAGGAGTTCCAGGAAGCAGCCACTTAGCCTGTGGGCAAGAGTACAGAGGGCAGGGGAGGTGCAGAGGCCCTGGGCTGAGCATGGTGGGTGCCATGGAGGCAGGAGTGCGTGGGATGCAGGGAGCTGGCTTGTCTGGCATTGCCGCTGTTGGGGCAGTCCTCGGGGTTTTCAACAGAGGAGGAACTGGGTCTGCCTTTCGTTTTCATAGGCTCATGTGCTGTGAATAGGCTGTGTGTGTGTGTGGGGGGGGGGGCAGGGCTAGAGCAGAGTCCAGGGTCCCATCTCAGAGACCACTGGACACGTCCACCGGGGTGATTCGGGCTGTGATGTGTGACCCTCTGTGGCAGTGCAGGCGGTGAGAAGTGGCCACACTTGCATGGAGTTTGGAGAGGGTGCCCTTGGGGTCCTCTGAGTGAGAGGTTGTGGGGGTGGGGTAAGAAAAGGAGAAAGTCCATGGGATGCCAGGACTCTGGTGTGAGTGCCTGCAGAGCCAAGGTTGAACCTGGGAAGAGCGTGAGATGCCCAGGAGGAGGTGTGGAGCTGGAGCTGTGTCCACATCAAAAATGTACAGGACGCGGTGGGCGTCTTAGCCTGTGGTTGGCGTCGGGTTGAAGGTGGTCAGCTGAGACCTCCGTAAGAGCAGGGTTCACAGACTGATCCTGGGTCGTTCCAGCTGCAGGAGGGGCCGGGGAAGAGGCTGCCAGCGAGGAGACCGAGAGGGAACAGCCAGATTGGAGGGGGGGGGGGCGGGAGGTGGCAGGAAGTCGTCTCACGAAGCAGTGTGAGGCTGACGCTTGGGCTGTGCCGTGGGGTCATGTGGCTTCAGGGAGCGCAGTTTGGGTTTTGATAGGAGGGCAGCAGGGAGGGGAGGAAGGGAGACAGGTTGTGGACAAGTATTTATCATTTCCCAGTGACATAGGATGCAAGTGACCAGCTGATGGCGCTGTGGGGAGGAAGCATTGTGTCTGCAGAGATGGGGGGCAGTGGGGAGCCCTCCAGAGAGGGGCTTGTGCAGGGGTTGCTGGGTCACAGGAATGGCCCGTGAAGCTTGGGGCCCCATGTGAATAATATCACTTGGGTTCTGCTGTTTCCCCAGGCTTGTCAGCTGGGACTTGCCGTTGATGTGGTAGAATGGAGCGAGCCCTTGGCCAATCAGAGAGTGACACAGAGAGAAACGAGCCCATTGCAGAGGGGCTGGGGGTGGTGCGGGGAGGAGAGGAGACGATTGGGTTGGGTAGTCAGATACTTGGAGCTCAGGGCCCTGGAGGACCTGTGTGGGGGCTGCCATGTTGGTGGTACGTGCAGGTGGGAATTCTGGTATCTGCAGTAACCCAGGGCTCCAGCGTTGTTCTCCCCGGCTCCAGCCCCACGTCCAGCTGCCTCGCCCTTTCATTGGCCAGCACTGTCCGCCACGTGCCTGCTGTGCCCCTAGGGTAAAACCCGGAACCCAAGCATTTCTGTGCTGAGTCACTGCTCAGGAACATGGCGGCGAGGAGGAAGGTTGACATTCGTGCCTGCTCTTCTTCCTCTTGTAGTCCGTGGGCCACGTGTGCATTAGAAACTTGATCTACCTATGTTTTCAAACTTGACTTTACCCTTGTAGGACCCTGCATCTGTCCCCGCAATGCACGGCCGGGTGCAGAGAGGCCTGGGACCCTGCAGGCACACAGGGGCACCTTGAAGCACGTGGGCTGATGCCCTCCAAGCCCGCCTGGAACTCTGCATTCTTTCCCGCGTCTTCACGGGCCGTGCTGTTCGGGAATCTGGTCCCCAGCACATTCCAAGAACGGTGACACGGCTTCCTCTTCACAAAGGATTCGTGTCAAAGGGGACGAAATGCCAGAGAAAGACATTCCAGCCCAGGCACAGCTATTTTTAGGGGTTTAGGATTTATAAAGGGAAACGGTGTCCCTGGACTGGAAACCGCCCCCCCATTCGCACATCTGTGATTGGAGTTGCTAAATCTGAAAGACAGTGTGGTGTTCTGTTTTCTTTTTTCCCCCAAGTGCAGAATATCATTTTTTTTTTTAAATCTCTGGCTAAGAAACTTGGACTCGTCCTTGGCTGTCCTTCAGCTCTATTCCAGCAGTGTTGGGAGAGCTGCAGCTGCTGTCTCTGAGCCCAGGCTTTGGGCGCCTGGGCCTCTAGGGCAAAGGTCATTGTCAAAGGTGAGCTGGACACGCAGCTGGTGGCCCCCAGCTCCCATCCCCGGTAGCTTCAGGGCTGCAGGTGGGGAGAAACGCGTGATGTTTTCAGAACTACATGTGGTTGGAGGTGCCCTGCGGGGCTGCAGCGGCTGCTGCCCTTGTTCAGAGAAACCATAGCAGCCGCATTTTCCACGTTTGGATCAGTTATGGTTTTCTGTGCTCGCTGCACTCCGGGCTACTTTCATGTATGTCCTGTGACGTCATGTATGTAGGGTGGTGGTCAGTCTGTCGCAGGTGAGTCTCCCATAGCCCTCCTGGCGTGTTCCTGGGATGGTGTCAATTTTTCCCCGGGGGAGAATGTGTTTGCACAAGGTCATGGGCACGGTGCCCTCAGGATAAATGCTCAGAAGTACGTTTCTGGTCCAGTAATGTTAACAAGAAGCTAAGACAGCCAAGCATGGCTGCTGGGGGCAGGGGGACACCTTGGACAGCAGTGCTGGGGCCAGCTGGGGCTGGGCCTGACTGTGGGCAGCTCGAGGAATGTGAATCTACCCTGTGGGTGCAGAGAGCCAGCAGGACAGTGAGAGGGGGCCAGCAGAAGTGCTGCATGGGTGTTGTGCACACGGATGAGCTTGTGAGCAGTGGAGAGGCCTGGATGGGAAACTGGGCCCACGCCACCTACCAAAAACCAATGAATTTTTTTCTGAATGCTAACACAGGGTTGCACAGGTACACACACATATTGGCCAAAGAATGCCGTGCCTTCTCTCATGTGTACAGTT
Organism: Lepus europaeus; assembly: GCF_033115175.1. NCBI lineage: Eukaryota > Metazoa > Chordata > Mammalia > Lagomorpha > Leporidae > Lepus > Lepus europaeus. The sequence goes on from NC_084839.1 coordinate 5,429,325, forward strand.
TGTAAATAACTCCTAATGTCAGCCGCGTCCCACATTGTTCTGCAGTATCTATGAGAAGACCTTTCCATCGGTTTAGAATTCAGATCCAGTTCATTTTAACCTTGACTTTAGTGATTGTGCTGATCTACTTTATGAGTTGTATCCTGTGACTTCTCAGAATTTTTAATAGTATTCCTATATAGAGACGAAATATAAATGTATGTAATGTCATAATGCATATAAATATATTTATACTAAATATAAACATTTTTGAGAATTTGAACTATGGTTAAGCGCCTCACTTAAGTCTGATTGGCTGATTGATTTGACAATGAAAATCTCCTTTGCTGCTCAGGTTATTGGAATGACTTAAATATGTCTACAATATTGACAAACTTGCAATTGGGGTCATGTGTTTTTATTAAAACACATGTTTTTTAAACACTGGAGTATTTTTGCTTGAACAAGTTACCTCTAAGAGAAAAAGCTTTGGGTGCAGTGAAATTATTTGCCAAGTTTTTTTTTTTTCTTTTTTTAAAGATTTTTGTTTTAAATTGATTTATTTGAGAGGCAGTTACAGACAGAGAGAGGGAGAGGCAAAAAGGTCTTCCGTCCACTGGTTCACTCCCCAAACAGCTACAATGGCTGGACCTGGGCCGATCTGAAGCCAGGAGCCAGGAGCTTCTTTAGGGTCTCCCATGTGGGTGCAGGGCCCAAGCACTTGGGCCATCTTCTGCTTTCCCAAACCATAAGCAGAGAGCTGGATCAGAAGAGGAGCAGCTGGGACATGAACTGGAGCCCATATGGGATGCTGGTGCCGCAGGCAAAGGCTTAGCCTGTTGTCTATGCCACAGCACTGGTCTCTTTGCCAAACTTTGGAATGGTGTTAGGATGAACTTCCCAGAAACCCAGCCCTGAATGACGGATGTCTTGGTATTAAATTCCTGTGCAAGTCTGGTGGTTTCCAAAGCTGTTCATTTGTGGGGAGATCTGCTGATTCAGTTGTTAGCTGACCACGGAAATTCATCTCCATTCTATTACTTTTATTATGTGATTTTTGCCATATGTGCGGAAAAAGTTGGTAAAATTGAGTTTCATTTTTATAATAAATTATCTGTGTATATATGTGAACAAAGGAGTAAAGCCATTATAGCTGTAAAAATGAAAAACACAAAATTGATCTTGCTTTGGATCTTATTGTAAGTAATACCTATGATTACAGAAAATTCATGAGAAAATACAAATCATTCTTTTCTTTAAAAAAAAAGATGTTTTGATTTTTTGAGATTCAGAGTTACAGACAGAGGGAGAGACAAAGGTCTTCCATGTCTGGTTCACTCCCCAAATGGCCACAATAGCCAGAGCTGGACCATTCCGAAGTCAGGAGCCAGGAGGTTCTTCTGGGTCTCCCATGTGAGTGCTGGGGCCCAAGCACTTGGACCATCTTCCACTGCTTTCCCAGGCCATTAGCAGGGAGCAGGATTGGAAGAGGAGCTGCTGGGACTTGAACAGGTGCCATCTGGGATGCCTGTGCCGCAGGCAGATACTTAGCCTACTGTGCTACAGTGCTGGCCCCTAAGCCTTCTTTTTTTAAATAGAAATCTATTTTTTAGACATACATAAGAATAATATATCTCAACGTTATCATGTTTATGCTATTTTTCTCAATTATATAATAATTACAACCATAGTAGTGTTTGAGAGTGAGCGAGGCAGAGAGAGAGAGTGAGAGTGAGAGAACTTCCATCCTTTGGTTCACACCCCAAATATCTGCAGTGGCCCCTGGCTGCAGGTTGAAGCCCCACAACTTAAACTATCACCAGTACCTCTGAGCGTCTGGGAGCAGCAGGAAGCTGGAGCCTGGAGCTGAGTGGGACTGGAACTCAGGCACTCGGGTGTGTGTTGTGGGAATCCCAGCCAAAGTCCTAACTGCTAGGCCAACCTCTGACTCCAATCATAATACTTTTTTTTTTTTTTTTTTGACAGGCAGAGTGGACAGTGAGAGAGACAGAGAGAAAGGTCTTCCTTTACTGTTGGTTTACCCTCCAATGGCCGTTGCGGATCAGCACCGCGCTGATCCGAAGCCAGGAGCCAGGTGCTTCTCCTGGTCTCCCATGCAGGTGCAGGGCCCAAGGACTTGGGCCATCCTCCACTGCCTTCCTGGGCCACAGCAGAGAGCTGGCCTGGAAGGGGGGCAACTGGGACAGAACCTGGCGCCCCGACTGGAACTAGAACCCGGTGTGCCGGCGCCGCAGGTGGAGGGTTAGCCTATTGAGCTGTGGTGCCGGCCAATAGTGCTTTTTAATACTTAGAATCTGGGGCAGGTGTTTTGTCCCTGAGGGTTGAGATGTCCCCTGAGATGCCGGCATCCCACACAGGCACCAGTTCAAGTCCTGGCCTCTCCACTTCGGATCCAGCTCCCTTGTAATGAGCCTGGGAGAGCAGGGGAAGATGCCCCAAGTGCTCAGGCTCCTGCTGCCCACATGGGAGACCCCAAGGGAGTTCCAGGCTCCTGACTTCGTCCTGGCTCAGCCCCAGCCATTGCAGCCATTTGGGGAGTGGACCAGCAAGTGGAAGATCTCTCTCTCTCTCCCTCTCTGTAACTCCGCTTTTCAAATAAACTAAATCTTTAAAAAGGAATACTTGGAATCTTAAAGTAACGAGTTATTTTAAAATTAATAAAATACTTCCAGTAATAAAATATAGACTAAGAATCATAGATAACATTGCATGGATTTAAAATTACATCAGGAGAGTAAGAATGCTAATTCTCACATGGTTACAGAATGATGAAAGAACGTTATGAAGTTTCAGAGCAAAATAAGTCTGCATGTTTAAAAAGTAAGCATTCTACTGAAAATTAAATCATCTTCCACTGTTACTGATTTATTTTTTAAAAAACAGTATTTCCAGATGCCAGAAGTTAGATTTTTAAAGAACATTTTCTTTATTTTCACTTTAATTGAAAGGCAGGCAGAGAGAAAGTGTAAGGGAGACGGAGACAGAGAGAGATCTTCTGTCTTCAGCTGCGCCCCCCCCCCCCCCCCGACTTTATTAGCTTGGACTGGGCGAGAACGAAGCCAAGAGCCAAGAACTCAGAAACTCAGTCCAGGTCCCCCGCGTGGGGGGAGGGACACAGCTCTTGAACCTTCACTGCTGCCTCTCGGGAGTGCGTCGGCAGGGAGCTGGAATCACTTGAGCTGGGCAGGAACGCAGGCCCTCGGGTAGGAGATGCGGCCGTCCCTGGTGTCGGCCATCAGCTCGTGGAACGGAAAGGTGGACCTGTGTTTCAGGCCGCCCAGCAGGCGGGTGGGGCTCTGTAGGTTGGTGAGAGAGGTGGACACCAGAAGCCAGCCCTGCCCTCCCTGGCAGCTGATCTGGGATCCGCTCATCTCATGGGGCCTGGATTTGGTCATGGCAGTGGGAGTGACGATGTCCTGAGTGAGGGTCGGGCGTGTTTTCATGAAGATGTGCTCAAAAATGGGTCAGGTAAATGTTAGGGAGGCACTGAGAGGTAAGAGCAGATGCACTGAGTACCTGCTGCCCATCTGGGGTCCTGCGGGCCGGGGCAGGAGGTAAGTGGGAGTATGCCTGGGGCGCCGTGCTGAAAGCTGGAACCAGCGAGATGCAAACACGATTCCCGGAGGGGCTGGTGTTGTGCAGCAGTGGGTTCAGCCTCTGCCTGGACACCCACATCCCATATCGGAGCGCTGGCTCGAGTCCCAGCGACTCTGCTTCCCTGGGAAGGTGGCAGGTGATGGCTCAAGTCCCTGCCAGTCATGTGGGTGATCCAGGTGGAGTTCCAGGCTCTTGGTTTCAGCCTAGCTGAACTGTAGGCTGTTATGGCCATTGGGGGGAGTGAACCAGGAGATAGAAGACTCTCTCTCTTGCTCTCACTCTCTCACTCTCGCCCACTAGGAGGGCCAGGTGTTGAGAGGGCCTGCGGGATTTGCTCTCTGAATAGAGGATATTCTGATGATGACAGAGGCTGGAGGAATTTGGGGGTTCTGGTAAGGGATGTCTCCCGTCAGGGCACAGAGAGAAAGGCCAGCCTGGGAGGGGTCGTTTGAGCCTCAGATTCCTGGAGCCATGCAAGTTTGGTCACTGTCCAGGAGCAAGCAATAGTTCAGTGGCTGCTTACTGCTCCCAAGGGTGTAGCCTTTTGAAGCTCATAAATGGGCTTCCAAATGTGTGTCCTGTTATCACTCACGCCACACCCCTGCGAGGCACAGCTGAGAAAACTGAGACGGAGACGCCTGCTCAGGATGCTGGAGCCAGTTATTAGGGCACATGAACAAACCCGGCTGCCCGACTGCTGAGTCTCATTTCTGCCGGATATGTAATGTACATGAGGTCGGTGTGGGCAGCGGGAGGCACCGGGGACTCTCAGATGGATCCTTAAAGATGTGGGCCACACAGTGTGACCACATGGTGTTGTAGGATGCTGCCTACGTCCAGGCGAGCAGGTGCAACCTGAAGCCAAGCTGAGCATGAAATTGGTATCATACGTATTCGCCAGAAGGCAAGTCAGAGGCAGTTGGAGGTTTTGAGCGATCTGGATGAAGAAGCTGCTGTGATAAACTTTCATCTGCTGTGTGAGGAAGTGATGTGGAGGGCGGTGTCGGGATCCCTGAAGACTTGCCTGGCGAAGGCTCACAGTGCAGCCCCGGTGCCTGCGGGCTCCCCCTCTGCAGACTCGGCACACGGCAGAGCCAGCATCTGCACTAAACCCTGTGGGGCTTTTTTGTCGTGATCCATGAATAGATGCAGCATAGCAGATACATACCCGGCCTGTGTATTATGGTGGGTGTCGTAAGCAACCCCGGCGATTTAAAGAATTGGGGCAGTGTGTGTTGGCTGTAGGTCATTGCTGCTCCATTTGATGTCAGGGATGTGAGCATCTGGGGATTTGGTGTCTGAGGGGGGTCCTGGAAGCAGCCCCAGGGGACCCAAAGGATGAAGGAACTTTTTGTTTTTTTTTTTAATAGGTAATCAAGGAACTTCCAGGATCCCAGAGGATAAATTTTAGGATGTGGTTGGGGGAAGGCTCTGTCTTTGTGTTCTGAGAGTTCACTAACTACTTAGTTAAGTAATTAAACAATGAATGATTACTTTTAAAAATAGATACATGCAGTAGGCCACGTCATTATGCTACGGTACGAAGTAAGAAATTCAATGCTCTGTTTCTGCATTGTCTCTGGAATTTGTTGGGTTTATCCACCTGTAGCAGTGACACCTGCTCAGTTTTGATCTGAGCAGGATGAAGCCATAGGGCTGCACCGTGTTTAGAGAAGGATTCCATCCAGAGGCAGCTCCGTGTACATCGGTTACGAAACATAATGAGGCCGTGTCCGTGGGCCTCTCACCTGTGGGCGTTGTCCGCTTTGCCACCTGGGTGTGAATGTGCCTCCTCGTCTGGCTGTTCTGAAGCCTCACTTTGCCCTGAGCACCCAGGCAGGTGTATCCCTTAGCACGTGTTATTTTACCAGCTCCTATCGTGCCAGGAGCAGACGTGTTCCCTCAAGTCTCTGAATATTTGCTGCCCTCAGTCTCAGGATCTGAGCCCCAAAGTCTTGTGTCAATGGAGCGTTTGGGGTTGTGGGGGAGCAAATTGTGATAAAAGCCTAAGCTTGGGCCCAGCCGCACCCTCTGCTCCCTGGCTGGCCACACGACCTGTCCTCTGTCCCTGCTCCACCACACCCTTCCCTCACCAGGCACCAAACCACTGGCGCTGCCGAACCGCCAGCTCTCCAAGCCTTCTCTCTGTGTAGGGTTCACTGTCGTCAAAAGCCGGCTGCGCTGCGCGGTGTTCGGTTTTGAATTGTAACTGTCTTTCTGGTCTGGTTGTGCTGACTCATTGGTCTGAATTATCCGAGGTTGGATAATGTGGATCTCGTCTCACACCTTCTGGCAGGTGTCTGTCTCTCGCCTGGCACGTGAGCACAGTTGTGTGTTGGTTTCCTTGATTGTAGCCGAGGAAGAGAGTCTGAACATGGAGACAGGCTCATTGAGGATCGCATTGACAAGAACGTGTCGTGGCGGTTCACAGAGCGTGAATGTTCCAGTTCTCATCGTCTTCGTAGTGAATGAAAGGCTCCTGGAAAATGCATGCTCTTCCTGTCCCGACACTGGGCATCAGGCGGCGTATTGCATGCCGCGTCAGCTGCCGAGTGGATTTGATGTGCTGAGAGTGGCAGGCCTCTTTTGACACACTCATTCACCCTCTGCTTGGTCTGTTGAGAAACAACTGCACCTTTGGTGTGGTTTTCCATGGCATTATGTTTTTTCTCATTGATTCAACAAAATTTTTTATGTACTCTGAAGATCGTTGGTGTTAGTTTCATGTAGGAAAGTACTACCTCCCGCTTGGTGTCATGTGTTTTCAGTTTCTGTAGGATCCTTAAACTGATCAGCAGTTTTCCATGTTAATGTTTTGAATATGCCAGTCTTTCACATTTGTAATTAAGTGCTTTATAATTTTTTGGTAATATAATAAATTACAATATTTTAAATTATTCAAGTCTAAAATGATGCTCTATGTAACATAAAATTGATCATTTTAACCATTTTTTTCAATTTCACACACACACACACACACACATATATATATATATATATATTTTTCATTTTTGTACTCTATATATTAGTTGCCACAAACCAGAGAAAACATGATATTTGTCTTTGGACTGGTTTATTTCCCTCAGCATAATAGTCTCCAATTGTATCAAATTTTGTTCTTTTTTATTGCTGTGTGGTATTCCATAGTGTACATATCCCACAGTTCTTTATCCACTCATCAATTGATGGGCATCTGGGTTGATTCCATATCTTAGTTATTGTGAGTTGAACTGCTCTGAACATGGTGGTACAGATACCTTTCCTATGTCATTTCAGTTTCCTTTACGTAAATTCCCAGGAGTAGTGGGGGGGCTGGGTCATATGTTAGATCTGTTTTCATATTTCTGAGGAGTTTCCACACTGTCTTCTGTCATGGTTGCGTTAGTTAGTGTTCTTACCAGCAGTGTGTTAGGGCACCTTTCTCTCCACATCCTCGCCAGCATCGTTTTCTGATTTCTGGATAATGGCCTTTCTAACTGGGGTGAGGTGAAACCTTTCTGTGGTTTTGATTGGCAGTTCCCTGATGGCCAGTGATCCTGACCATCTTTTCAAGTGTCTGTTGGCCACTTGCATTTCATCCTTTGAAAAGTGTCTGCTCATATCCTTAGCCTGTTTCTCAAATGGATGGTTTGTTTTGTTGTTGAGTTTCTTGAGCTCCCTATATATCCCGCATATTAATCCTTTACCAGATGCACAGTTTGCAAGTATTTTCTTCCATTCCACCAGTTGCCTTTGTGTTGAGTGTTTCCTTTGCTGTACAGAAGCTTCTTAGCTTGATGTAATCTCATTTGTCTAGTTTTGCTATTATTGTCTGTGCTTTTTTTTTTTTTTTTCCAAGAGCTCTTTGCCTATGCCAGTGTCTTGCAGAGTTTCCCCTGTTTTCCTCTAGTAATTTGATGGTTTCGGTTCTAGGTTTAGATCCCTGATCCATTGTGAGTTGGTGTTTGTATAGGGGATATGGTAGGAGTCTTGTTTCATGCTTCTGCTTACAGAGATCCAGTTTCTCCAACACCATTTCCTGAAGAGATTGTCCTTTCTCCAGGGAATATTTTTAGCATGTTCGTCAAAGATTAAGTGGCTGAGTTGACCTGCTGTGAACATGGTGGTACGGATAACTTTCCTGTGCTAATTTAATTTCTTTTAAGTAAATTCCCAGAAGTGGGAATGGATGCATGGATTAATTTCTGAGGTCTCTAATCTGTTCCATTGGTCCACATGTCTATTTTTATGCCTGTACCAAGCTGATTTGACTATAACTGTCCTATAATGTCTTGAAATCTGGTATTGTGATGCCTCCAGCTTTGTATTTATTAAGATTGCTTAACTTTCAAGATCACTTGTATTTTCATATGAATTTTAGAGTCTTTTTTTCTAGGTCTGAGAAGAATATCCTTGGAATTTAGATTGGGCTTGCATTGAATCTGTAAATGGCTTTGGGTAGTATGGAAGTTTTGATGATATTAATTCTTCCAATCCACGAACATGGAAGATGTCTCCATTTTTGTGTCTTCTATTTCTTTCCTTAATATTTTGTAATTTTCATTGTAGAGAACTTTCACATCCTTGGTTAAATTTATCACAAGGTTTTTGTATTTTTTGGTAGCTATTGTGAAGGGGACTGATCTTTAGAAGTTCTTTCTCAGCCATTGCATTGCTTGTATATACAAAGGCTGTTGCTTTTTGTGTGTTGATTTTACATCCTGTGATTTTACCAAACTCTCTTGAGTTCCAATAATCTCTTATGCAGTCTTTTGGTTCCCTGTATATAGGATCATATCATCTACAAACAGTGATAATTTGACTTCTTTTCCCATCTGTATCCCTTTGATTTCGTCTTCTTGCCTAATGGCCCTGGCTCAGACTTTTAGGACTATACTGAATGGTGATGGTGAGAGTGGGCATCCTTGGCTGGTTCCAGATCTTAGTGGAAATGCTCTCTGCTTTTCCCCATTCAATATGATGCTGCCTGTGGGTTTGTCATATATTCCTTTGATTGTGTTGAGGAATGTTCCTTCTACCCAATTTTCTTAAGGTTTTTATCATTAAAAGTTGTTTTATTTTATCAAATGCTTTCTCTGTGTCTAATGAGATAATCATGTGGTTTTTATTCAATTTATTAATGTGATATATCATGTTTATTGATTTGCATATGTTTTATTGCATGTGTGAATCCTACTTGGTCCAGTTGGATGATCCAGACATTCTTTTGTATTCTGAGGTCATAAATTGCCCTCCCGTATTTTGTTTTAATATTATTGAAATTATTTGTTATGTAGGAATCCAATATGACTTTTATCCATAAGGGAAAATAATATCTAGTACCATGTGTTGAATGGTCATTTTTCTCCATTGATTTGAAATACACACTGTGTAATGTGTCCTGTTTCCTTGTATCCCTGTGTTGGTGTCTGTGTCTGTTTTTGTCAGTTAATTGGCCTACTTTTGTGTCAGTGCATCGTGCTTTCACTTACCATACCTCCTCCTCAGACTTCATATCTTGTTCCCCCACCTTCTCCCTCTTATTCTGTGATAATTGACTGTACTTGGGCCTTGCGACTGTGTAAAAATTATAAAACCAACATCAACAACAACAGTAGCATAACAATAAACCCCTTCTGGTAATACAGCTTTGATGTATTAGTTTTGCAAGTGAATATAGAAAGAATTGACAGTTGTTAATGGTAGTGAGCCTTTGAATCTATGTACCCGCTTACCTATCTATCTATGTGTCCTCATGTATGTCTTTTCTCCATGTTCCTAGATAGCTCAGTTTTTGTTGCCACTGGGAGTGGCACCTCAGCTGGAGTGTGCAAACGCAGTTGATGTTTGTGTGTTGGCCTTGCCTTCTCTCGTCTCAGCAAAGCTTTGGAATCCCTGGTGTTTTGTCTTGAGATCTTTCTGTTTATAAAATGTCACTTGTGAATAAGGGGAAATATTGTTTATCCCTTTCCAAACCCCATATGTTTATTTCTTTGTCCTGATTTCCTGTTTGAATTTGTACCTACACTACCAAGTTAAATCGAAGCAATAAAAGATATTTTTTCTCGTGCTTGATTTTTATTTGTTCTAGTATAACTAAGGGTGATTCTTGCTGTCACTTTTATCTGAATGTCTTTTATTAGGAGGCGGACATCCGCTGTGTTCCTGCTCTGTAGTTGTGTTTTGTCTGTAGTCATAAATGCTTGTTGGATCTTTTCAGAAGCCGTCCTGTATGTATTAGGAGGACCGTATGGTTCCCACTGATTCTCTATCTGGAACATTACACTCAAAGCTTATTGCAATATGAAACTCTTTTGAACTTGTACAGCACATCTAGCTGGTTAAGTACACATCTGATACACATCTGGATTCTATTTACTTGTGTTTTGCTTTAAATTTTTGCTTCTTTACTCATGAGAGAGTTTGGCTTGCATTTTCCCTTTCTTAACTGCTTTTGTCTGATTTAAGAGGAAAGTTTTTTTTTCCTCCCTCTGTTTTTTTTTCCATTTCCCACAAGATTTTTGTTATGATTTGAGTTATCTGGTCTTAAAATTTTGGAAATGAGGTCTAGTGATTTCACTGTAGGAATATTTCTAGCTATTTAATTTTTTTCCCATAGCCTATAAAATTATTTGCACTCATTTCTTCCTAAGTTGTATTTCTCTGGTCCGTGATTCCCTACTTTTCGCGTTAATTAGCATAAAATCATTCATATAATTTAAAATCTTTTCTACTCTCCATTACAAATGCAGTTGAGGCCATCTCTCTCTCTTCTTCCTGGACCAACCTGCCCGAGTGTGTTGTGCTTAAGTATTATTTTTAAAAGTCAATACTCTTGATTTCTTTGACTCTTTTTTTTTTCCTGTGTGACTTTATATTTTATTTATTTCTGCTTTATTGTAAAAGGTGGAGACAGGTTAACTTCTTAAACTGAAAACAGCTCAATAATTATTAGCCTTCTTTTGATTTTTTTTTTTTTTTAATTTGAGAGGCATAGGACTAGAGAGACAGAGACTGCTTCCATTTGCTACTTCACTCCACAAATGCCCACACTACCTGGGGCTGGGGTGGGGCTAAAGCTGGGAGCCAGAATCCAGGTCTCTCACGTGGGTAGCAGGAACCCAGTCACTTGAGCCATCACTGCTGCTTCCCAGGGTCTGTGTCAGGAACCAGAGCCAGGAATCAAATCCAGCCACTCTGACATGGGAGGCTGAATGCCCACTCTTTGCCTTCTGAATTTTTAAAAAAGATTTATTTTTATTTATTGGAAAGGCAGAGTTATAGTGAGAGGTAGAGACAGAGACAGAGAGACCAAGAGAGAAAGGTCTTCCATCCTGTGGTCCACTCCCCAAATGGCCACAATGACTTGGGCTGGGCCAGGCAGAACCCAGGAGCCAGGAGCTTCTTCTGGGTCTCCCACATGGGTGCAGGGGCCCAAGCACTTGGGCCTTCCTCTGATGCTTTCCCAGGTCATTAGCAGGGAGCTGGATTGAAAGTGGAACAGCCGGGACTCTAACCTGTGCCCATGTGGGAAGTGGTGCTGTAGGTGTGACCTAACCCTCTGCAACACAGCGTTGGTGCCTGCTTTCTGATTTTTTAAAAATGTTTAGTATCATCTCCTTGGAAAATAATAGTGAAGTAGATTGACTGATAGATCTTTCATTTGCTAGTTCACCCCCAAATGGCTGTAAGAGCTAAGTAGGGGCCAAGTCAAAGCCAGAGCTCAGAATACCATCTGGGGCCCTGCCCTGCTCTGATAGTTCTAAATCTGGGTCTAACACATGCAGATTTAGAATTATCACAGCTTCATTTGCAGTGACCTTTTTATCGTTCCAGCTTACCTGTGTCTTCTCTGGCTGTGGTTTGTTCTTAGCTGATGGCTTTCTTCTGGCTGGCATCTTCTCCACCTGCTGACTCAAGTCTCTAGCCTCTTATGGTCTTATGTGTAGATTTCTCTTTTTTTCCTAGGAGTTATTCATTTATGTGAAAGAGCAACAGAGAGGGAAAGGGGGAGAGGAATAGAGATGGGGTGTGGAGGGAAGATAGAGAGAGAGAGATCTTCCATCTACTGGTTCACTCCTCAGATGGTTGCAACAGAGGCTGACCCAGGCCCAACCCAAAAGCCTGGAACTCCATCTGGGTCTCCCACGTGGGTGCAGGGGCCCAAGCACTTGGCCCATCCTCCACTGCTTTCCCAGGCACATTAGCAGGGAGCTGGATCAGAAGTGTAGCAGCCGAGACTTGAACTGGCACTCACATGGTTTCTGGCGTCGCAGGCAGTGCCACAACACTAGGCCCCTTATTTAGTTTTTTAGTTCAACTGCTGTAATTGAGCTGTAGTTATTTTCCTGTGGGAGGGATCTTTGCAAAGTAAAATTCGTCGCAGTGGGGGAAGTGCGTATCTCCAGTTTGATCTTCCTGCTGCTGGTTCTGCAGCATTCAGAGTCAGACGGCCTGGGACCCCCCTCACCGCTTGGAGTGGGTGCGTGACCCTGTGTAGGTGGGCAGTGCAGGAGCCCCAGCAAAACACCAGTGACGGCAAACCTGAACTGAACGGTGCTGTACACCGCCCTGTGTGAACGAGCTGGGGCCCTGCCCTGCGCACATCTCACGGTGTCACCCTGAGCTGTCACCAGGCCGATCTTGGATTCTCCTTCCCTGATTCATTCTACCCGTGTCTGCCAAGTAAATGTATGTCATTCCCTTCTGCTCCCCAAAGGTAAACAGTGAACTTCTAAAACAATAGAAACTCCATTTTTTTTCCTCAGCCACCTGAAATTCTGGGGCAGGAGAGTGTGTGTGCCTCGGGTCCTGGGTCCTTAGGGTAGGATAAGAAGTCCCGATCTTCTGAAGGTTTCTGTGTATGGTGACAGTGATGTGCCTAAATATAGAACTGTCTGAGGTCCAGTTCAAAGCAGATCATGGAGATCTTGCAGTGTAGAAGTTTCCAGAAATTACTTTGGGCGTGGTGCTGTAGTGATCCTTCCTTCTCAGATCATCCCATGCAAGCCCAGTGCCCTAAAATAAAATTCTGCCTGGGCTCAGACTGGGACAAGTATCGGTGCTGTGGCCACGCCCACTATGGCCTGCCCACTGTGGCCCTAAGGCAACACCAAGGAGCCTTTGGAGCCCCTGGGAGCTCCCATGACGTTGAAAACCATTGTTTCAGCCCAGGAGGAACTGGGAGCCCCAGGGGTCACAGGGCTGGCCAGTGGCAGGAGCACAGTCCAGCTCTCTGAGGCCCCTTGCAGGCCGTCCTGCACAACTCATATGCACAGCAGGTGAACAGCTACTTCTTGCAGAGCCCATTGGGACTCCACAGGTGTGTGTCTGCTTTCAATCACGAGAATTCCCTTTGAAGGGCGTCCTAGCTGGATGCGTTGGCATGTGGCTCCCACGTCCGTGTCTGCCTCAGCCCCCAGCTGGCATCAGCTGCTGGCTTCCTCGGGTGGCTCTCGGCCGACACCCTGCCCTGCTTGTTGTCTTTTGTCTGCTGCCGGCCCTTTGCTGGGCTTCACGCTGCTGGTCGCAGAGGGCTTGCTGGGTTTCAGGGAGACAGACCGCATGCTATTTCTGGGCTGTAAATTTCCAGGGCGCCTTCCCCATCCACCTCTCCAACCACACTCGGGAACAAGAAGTGTGTTTGCAGCTATAATCGGCACGCGTAAATACTAGTTAAATGCAGAGCGAGTACAAAATACGTACAGCTCCTGGCTCTGAGAGGAGCTATGAAAATATGGCACGGCTGGGAGCCCTCTGAGGCCGCTAGGAAAGAGGCGCTCCCTTCTCACTGGTGTAATGCTTACGGGGTACAGAACAGCCCCAGTGCGCAGCAGGGGCTCACGTCATTCCCAGCAGATGGGTCTGACTGACACGCACAGGGCCTGGCTGCCTTCCTGTTGCTGCTCTTTTCTGGGCCAAGGCGCACAGCAGTTGTCACTCGTTTTGCTGTAAACCGCCTGAGGGTGGTGAGCTTCTCTGGAACCCTCGTGTGTCTGGGGCAGCCGTGGAGCAGTGTGAGGAGCCCCCAGTGCCCAGAGCCTCGCAGTGCAGGGCCCCCCCGCTCCCTGCCTCTGGTCTCATTTGTGTCCTGCTGAAATGAAGGGACAGCAGAATGTTTGTGGGAGAATGGGACTTGGGAAGAGAAGATTATTTTGGTGCAAAAAGTTTTAAAATCCACGCATAGATGGAGGGGCTTCAGACAGTTGCTGAAAGGTGCGTGTGTTATGAAAAACTTGTGTATGAATTTCAAAAGATTTTTTTTTAAAGATTTGTTTATTTATTTGAAAGGCAGAGTTACAGAAAGGAAGAGAAAGGTCTTCTATCTGCTAGTTTACTCCCCAGTTGGCTGCAACGGCCAGACCTGTGCCGATCCGAAGCCAGTAGCCAGGAGCTTCTTCCGGGTCTCCCACGTGGGTGCAGGGGCCCATGAACTTGGACATCTTCCACTGCTTTCCCAGGCCACAGCAGAGAGCTGAATCAGAAGTGGAGCAGCTGAGACTCGAACCAGCGCCCTTATTGGATGCCAGCATTGCAGGTGGTAGCTGCACCACCATGCCACAGCACCAGCCCCATAAAGAAACTTCGTAAAATCCATTTTCCGCAGACTTTTGGACTTTAATTATCTCAGTGATCACAAGGCAGTCCTGGTGAATCCAAATGACAGATGGTAGCACCGAGGCTTCCTGGAGCTGCTGGGGTGGTCCGAGACCTCCAGCATTTCGTGGGCAGTGGCGTCTCCAGTTGGGGTCTCTGGACCGTAGATTGAGATTCATTCCTGTTTCACTTTGGACCTCCGGACTATCTCAGAGATGTTCTTGTATATCTTGCGGTGTCCTCAGCCCCTGCTCGGATTCCGGAAGGCTGGGGTTTATGGTCCTGCCCCTCGCACAATGTCTGGTAGCCTCTTGGTGCCTGTGTGAGCTGCGGCAGGTGACTGCAGCCTCCATCCATCCTCTAGTGCTGTCACAGAGTACCTGGGAGGGGTCATTCATGGGGGTTTGTTTGGCCCAGGGTTCTGGAAGCTGGGAAGAGCCTGAGCGTAGCTTTGGCACCTGGTAGGAGCCTTCGTGCTGCCTGCTCTCGGGATGGGGAGCACCCTGTGGTGGGACAGAGCACCTGTGCCCACTCTTGCAAGGACCCATCTTTGTGACCTTGTCAAATTCCAGTCACCTCCCTGAGTCCCTCCCCACCCCCTCCCCCCACGTGCCCTGAGCCTGTGAGTTTGGCAGTCAGGTTTTCAACACAAGGGAACGTGTTGAAACCACACCAGCGACTCACCTGCAGCACCGTTCCCCGTGGGGCGTGTGCCCCTGGGACGGCAGAGTATCACTAAAATGACCCTGCTCTGTTGGGAACCCCATCTGTGGCTCTCATGGGGGCTCTTTTCTGAGCCCACGCAGCACCCCCTGGCCTTGGCTGCAGCCCCAGCTCCGCTCGGGCCCCCCAGCACGCCCCGACGGGGTGCACAGCATGCTTCAGCTCATACCGCTCCGGTGTCTCACTCCTCACTCCCTCCCCTGCGGGAAGCTTGTCCTGAGAACGGGGCTGTCTGAGAAGCGCCTCGTCTGACCTGTGTACCTGTCTCTCTTGCATTGTTCCACCCTGTTCTCAGGGCTGTCCTGGCTGTGCCTGGGCTCTGACCTCAGCACTGAAGGCCATGCATCTGCCTGGGCACTGAGTGCGCCCGGTTGGGAGCCACTCAGTAGGTATCTGCTGCTTTAAGCAAATGCATTTTGTGCATGTGTGGAGGTGGCTTTCAGGAGGGTGGTGGCTGCACAGGTGCCTGTGTGGTGCTGCACTTCCCCAGAGGAAACCTGGCCCACTGTGGCCTTGGTGGTCCTGGGCTCAGAGGAGGCACTGGCCTGGGCGGGCGGTTGGGTGCCCTGCGTTGCTCGCCCTGCCTTCCTCAACCAGCTGTGAGCTGGCTCCCACGAGTGTTTGTGGATTGGATGTCGCCATCATCTCTCCAGATGCTGCACTCTGCAGGCCTTTGGTTTAGCGCCTCTTCGGCACCCTAGAGAGTACGAGAAAGCATATTCTGGGAGCAAACGCTCTTATTTTAAGCAAGAGAAATGTCCTCGCTGCCTCCCACCCCTTTTCCAAACTTAGAGCCAGGCGTTGCCTCATAGGAGCCGTGGGCCCTCGCGGGTTCCTCTTCCACCACCCAGGCCCGATCCGTCTGCCACTCAGCAGCCCTGCATCCGGCTCCCAGCTCTACCCTGAGCAAAAGTTGAGCAAGTCTTTTCCTGAAAGTGGGAGCTGGATGGCCTCTCAGTTGGCCGCGGCTGTATTCCTGCAGGGCCCCGGCTGTGGGCACTGCTCCCTGAGAAAGGATGCTGAAGGGGTGGAAGGCAGACAGAACGGGCCGGAGACACAGCCCCGCTAACTCAGCCGACTGCTGCGGGGGACCACGCGCGAGGAAGGCCTTGCTTGCTTCCTCTCCTCCTCGGGTTATCACATAAAATACAAACTCATTGTGTTGCAGGAAGAGCAGCTTGCGCCAGAGGAAGTTCCCACAGGGAGGGGCCCGGTGACCACAGCCCTCTCAGCCCGACACACTCTGAGAAGATGGCCTGTGTGGCCACTGCTGTCCTCGCTGGACGATGGCCCCCTCCAGTGAGTGACCCGTGCCAGCCTGCTTACGTGGCAGCCTCTCTCCCGAGTCATTGTGGTCAGTCTGTGGGACTCTGGTGTGGCTTCTCTTGTGCCGGCCAAAGCCTCAGTGGCCACTCTTCTGGAAAGTCCATGTGGCTGTAACTGATGTCCCTGGGGTGGGGGTCCCTGCTGACCCCTCCTTCCCGACAGACGATGCCTCTGTGGCTTCTACAGGAAGTGGCCGAGGCTGGCCTGGGCCGCTGTGGGCACAGGTGTCTGTCTCTGCATTGCACTTGCCTGGTTTCCAGCAAGCACAAGTCTTTTCTTTCCCCTGTATCCTTGTGGCCATCTGGGTAGCTGGCCTTAGTCTGTGCTGGGCCTTCAGAAAGGTGGTTATGTTTTGAAAAAATGCTACATGGATTGTTTTGTAGCAAAATAAAATTTTTCTTTAAAAGTTTATTTATTTGAGAAGCAGAGAGACAGAGTGTGAGTCCTTGCTACTGGTTCACTCCCTGAATGCATGCAGTGACCAGGCGCATGGCCGGGGGACAGAACTGAATCCAAGTGTCCTATGTGGGTGGCAGGGACCCAGTCACTTGAGCCGTCACTGCTGCCTCTCAGGGTTCATGTTAACAAGAAGCTGGAGTCAGGAGTCACTGCTGGGAATTGAACTCAGGTACCCTGTCTCGTGTGCGATACAGTATGTTGATCACCAGGCCAAATGCATGCCCTGAACTTATCTTTTAATTCCATTTTTGCACATTTTTTAATACCCTGTGTTTACCCATATTCATAGAATTAAACCAAAGAATTTCAGACCCTGTTGGGCCTTAACAGCTAACGCAGACCAGGTGTTCACAAATTACGTAACTTTTCCCCCCAAATCCAATGTGAGGGACGACTCAGGCACCCCTCCCCCTCTGCCCTGCATCTCACAGGGCGCCTCCCTGACCAGTGTTGCCATCACGGGAGGGCCTGAGGCCTGGGGGCTGCAACCTGCTCAGATGCAGGTTCTAGCAGGAAGGCGCTGTGCACCTGCTGCCCTCAGTTTCCAGGCAGCACTGCACACGGATTCCCCGCCCTCATGGAGACGAACTCAGGTGTCCCAGGAGCCCCGGGGATGCCCGGCTGGAGGACGCTAAGTCTCGCCTGCGGCCTGGTTCTGGGGTTGCCACACGTGAGACCATGCAGGATGCCCAGCCCCCCTCTGCTCCTTCTGCCCAGCACTGGAGCGAGGGTGAGAAGTGCGTGTAGTCACTGCTCGGGAGTGTTCGTTGTGGTTTTTGTCCTTTAAGGAATGGTGTAAAAGCCCTTGCTCTCCAGTTTAGTGCTGACTCCGGAGGAGGAGCTAGGCTCTTTGGAGAACTGTGGTTGTTGCGGTTCTGCGTTGGCCAGGTAGGAACGGGCTCCTCACGCCTTTGCCTGGCTCAGTCCTTGAGCGACCAGCGACGGGGAGGAGGAGGCCAGCCCTGGAAGCCTGATGGAGTGGCTGCGGGGGACTCTAAGGCCGGCCTTGCTTCAGCACCAGCCCCGTCTGCTTTCCCTCTCACACTTCCTTTCCCTCGCGCTCCAGGAAGGGCGTGCCGCTTTCACTGGGCGGTGCCTCTGTGTCTCTGCCCCGCTCACTGGGCCGGTTCCACTCAGCTTGTGCATCTTCACTCCTGCGCCGCAAAGGGCAAACGTTAGGGGTCCTGGAGCATCACTGTTAAGACCACGCTGCTTCCCATGCAGACTTGCAAGGGGAGTGGAGGAGATGACCCAGGGCACACACGTGTCACACGGGTGATGTGCTGGGCTGGGCTGGGCTGTCAGGCAATCAAGGCTGAGAGTAGGCCCATCAGAAAGGCCCTGGGTTGGGGCCAGGACCGTGGCACAGTAGGTTAATCCCCTTGCAGCACCTGCATCCCATGTGGGTGCCAGTTTGAGTCCCGGCTGCTCCTCTTCCAATCCAGTTCTCTGCTGTGGCCTGGGAAAGCAGAAGGAGATGGCCCAAGTCCTTGGGCCCCTGCACCCACGTGGGAGACCAGAGGAAGCTCCTGGCTCCTGGCTTCGGATCAGTGCAGTTCCGGCCATTGCGGCCATTTGGGGAGTGAACCAGCAGATGGAAGACCTTTCTTTCTGTCTCTCCCTCCTCAGCATCTGTAACTCTACCTCTCAAATAAATAAATTAAATATTTAAAAAAAAAGAAGAACGGCCCTGGATATTATTCAAAGATTCACATTTCTTACAGTGGCCAGGCAGTTTCCAAATTGCACCTCTTGTTGGTGCAGCAAGGGCTGTGCCCCTGCCCCATGGTGCTCACCCACCCTGCCATCCTTACAGGGAGCTGGGCTGCTCCCTGTGAAACCCCATTGCCTCATCCTGAATCTGCTCCCTTGGTGGAGGGCAGGGCCTCTGCATATCAGCTCTGGGTGAGGTTGGTGATCGGGTGCACCCCAGGAAGTCTGCAATGCTGAGGAGCTGACCGGTGCCCTGGCTCTCAGGAAGCTTGGAGCCTTCACAGCTCGCTCGCTCTCTGGAGGTCTGCAGGCTGCCAGGAGTTGCAGACTGCAGATAGGAAGTAGAGGACCTGAGAGTTGGGCTAGAAATGAAAGTAAACGTGGCACAAGGGCAGATGATTGGATTGTGCGTTAAGAAGGGATCAGGCCAGTGTTGTGTCATGATGGGTTAAGCCACTGCTTGCAATGCTAGCGATACCGGCATCACAAATCAGTGTGGGTTTCTGTCACGGCTAATCCACTTCCAATCCAGCTCCCTGCTAATGCACCTGGGAAGGCCACGAATGATGGCCCAGGTGCTTGGACCCCTGCTACCCATGTGGGAGACCATGATAGAGTTCCTGAATCCTGGCTTTGGCTTGGCCCCCAAACTCTACTTTTGAAATAAACAAACGTTTAAAGAAGGCTATGTTGATTTAAAAAGAGGAGTCAGGGTTGTGGCGTCAGTGTGCAGTGTCAGCCTGGGGCAGCAGGTGCAGAGCCAGAGCCCCTGGGCTTCCCCAGAGTAGGCTGGTTGGTCTCCAGGTGCTGTGTGCAGCTGCCCTTGTGTCCTGCGCTTTTTCTCCACCTCACTCCTCTCTCAGGCCCTCAGTGCCCTGAGACCCTCCCAGCCTCGTGGTTCATGGCTCCAGGCAGTGTGTGGCCTGCCTGTAGCTTCAGAGAGGAGATTTGATGGCAGTGGAGGCCACTGGAAAACTACATGGAAACCTGGGAGGAAGCAAAGCAAGCTGTTCTGCATTTTTGCTCAGTGAAGCCCTTAAATCTTCAGTTCCCCCCTCCCCCCTGCCCCCGAGCAGGCTGGGGGCGGGGGACACTCAGCCTCTGCTGTTTCTGCCTTGGGGATGGAATCTGCAGCAGAGCCAAGCCTCTGAGGTATGCGAGCAACTCCACTTCCTCCCCTCCCGCTGGGCTAGCATCCGAGAGACTCAACATGGAGGGGCCTTCGCTCTTGTTCTGGTAGAGAGCCTGGGGGGGATGTCTCCGCACGGGCTCCTGGACCCTGCTCTTCAATCAAGCCCATGAGAGCGGCCATGGGTGTGTTACACAAACGTGTGTTGTGCAAATGGCCACACTGCGGGACTGAAGAAGTTGAGCCCCGTCTTGAGTTTAAGGAGGAGACAGTCATGACCCTGAAGTGTGGGAGGACAGAAAGCAGGCTCTCGACGTTAGACGAGCCATTGGCTTGCTCTCGGCCATCTGTGGAAAGAAGAGGTTGCGCCAGACCAGCGCTGAGGCCTGTCCATGTCTGCGTTGTCCATGGCCAGTGTGTGGGCCCGCAGCTGGGGGTGTGAGAGCGCTGTGCTGCCGGGCTGGGGACAGAGAGTTCTCTCACGGCACTCAGGGCGCCCGCGGCGTTCACAATCACGAGTGGTTTGTTTACTTCCTGCAGTGTGAAGGGGGAGCTGCAGAGAGTCCAGGCCTGCACTTGGTCTTGAATTTGACAGTGAAGTGATTGTGTGATGTCCCGGGTCAGTCTCCTGCCAGTGTGTGTGTGTGTGTGTGCACATGCGTGCATGTGTCAGGACTGCAAAAATCTCTTACCAAAGCCTGCTGTGGTTGAGTGCAGTAAAACCAGGCCCTTTGGATCTCGTTCTTGGTTTGTGGATCTTCGGTCTGTTTTGTTTTTCTTGTTGTTTCTTTTCACAGCATCATGTGATACGTGTGCAACTGGGGACCGTGACTGCTCCTGTGTTTTGGATCTGGATGGCACATCCATCCACGGGGTTCTAATCACCTCTGATTGCAACACAGGGCGACCCGTTGCTTCACAGGTGTTGGACTCCCAGCCCTGCTGGTTCTGTGTCTGGCTGCCGTCAGATGCTGAGATGACGCTGGTCCTGCGCAGCGCTGGGTGGAACAGGAAAGACCGAGTGTTGAGGGCGGGATGGAGGCGTTTTGTGGCAGTGTGCGTTTTCTGCCTTCGGCTGGCTGACGACTCGGCCGGCACACTCTGCGGAACCAGCCTTCCTAAATGCACATGTGCTGGGAGTTGAGGCCTGCACCGTGAGGACAGGATGCAGCTTTTATTGCGAGAGCCAATGTGGATGCGCAGGTCGAGCCTTTGCTTCCTGCACGCAGCCTGTGAATTCCCAGCCCTCTCTGGCCCTTCTGCCTGTGGTTCCTTCCCACTCCCAGGGCAACGCCCTTGTGAGCTCTTAAAGCCCAGCACAGATTCTGCCTCTTGTTCCAGCAGCCTTGAGGAGAGCACTGGGAACACTGCCCGTGCTCTGTGAGCTCCCAGGCCGTGCATCAGCCATGGTGTGGCACCCACCCTAGGAAACCCCCATTGTTTACTGAGTTTGTGTCCTGTTTGGTGTGGA
The DNA here is from genome assembly GCF_033115175.1 of Lepus europaeus. Classification (NCBI taxonomy): domain Eukaryota; kingdom Metazoa; phylum Chordata; class Mammalia; order Lagomorpha; family Leporidae; genus Lepus; species Lepus europaeus. The sequence continues at coordinate 5,450,318 of NC_084839.1, forward strand.
ACTGTTCAGCCTTTGACCCTCAGTGGCCTAATCCACGCAGTCACTGTCCCCACCTGATGACGCTGATGCTGGCGAAACCGTCTCGAATAGGGAAAGCTCGGAGCACTTAGGAGGCCACCAGGGAAACCTTCACTCTCCCTGTGGTTCCCTATGCGCGTGTCTCTCTGTCAGTGACACCAGACGCTTCCTGAGGATGGGGAGGGGACACCACGCCTGTTGTCTGGTCCAGGCCATTCACAGAGGAGCTCTTAGCTAATGAGTGGTGAGGGCGTGCGGGTGCACGCCATGGTGACCCTGCTGCAGACTCTGGAGCACTGGGTGTCGTGCCAGGGGTTATAATGTGGGGATGGTGGTGGTTTTCAAAGAAGGATGTGCAAAGTGACTGTCCTTGGCGTAGGACAGCTGAAGACAGGGACAGAGCTGTGCCCGGCCTCGAATCAGGCTGAGAGTCTTTGGGTGCACAAAGCGTGTCTTTCCACAGGGCCACGTTTTCTCAGCTGCGCCCTGCACAGAAACAGGCAAGTTGAGAGTGAAGGATCGCAGCTGGCGTCGGGAGTCCTTGGGCAGCCGTCAGCAGGTGGTGCCTGAACCGGGTCTGCAGAGGCAGCGCCTTCAGCCTGACCGACGGAGGTCGGAAGCTCTGGGTGGAAATGCTTGCACGTATCTTGGAGGTGAACTGACTTGCAGCCATTTTGTTGGTGCATCCAAGTTAATGTGCACCCCACTGTGCTGAGAGAGGCCCTCGAGGCGTAGGGGCCCCCCCACCATCTAAGCGTTCCACGTCGCACAGCCGAGCCTTCCATGGCCTGTTCTCAGAACCCCTTCTTCCTACCTGCTCTTCAGCCTGTGTCTGTGTGCTTGAGCTGTGATGTTTGCAGAGTTGCCATCGACCTGAGGCTGCACGTGCAAGAGACCACCGGAAAGTATACTGCGAGTGCAGAGGGCCAGGCGGAGCCGTTGTTCCATTGACTTCTGCCTCCCCTCCCCGCCTGCCTCCTGCCCACCTGCCCACCTGCCCTGGCTTTAATGACGACCAAGTCTTCCAGCCGGTTAATGACAGATGTGCAGGCGAAGCTCGGGGTTCCGACTCATGTGTCCTTCATGTAGCAGTCACTGGAGTGAGAGGCCCCAGTTTAATAAGTTCCCTGCTGGCCGGCAGCCTGTGCTGGAGCAAGGCCTGGGCACTCCGTGCCATCCAGAGGCCTTGCAGTTGGGAGCTGTCCCTCCGACCACGGCAAAGGGGGATCGCTTGGTCCATCCTGGACCTTTCCTTACTCACCTCCTGGCCCTCTTGACGGGCTCCGAGGCTGAGCTCTGAAAGAATGGGCAGAGTGGCCCAGAAAGGAGAGAGAAAAACCATAGTAAGAGAAATGGATATGGGAAGGGAAAGCAAGACGCAGAGGAGGATGACGGGAGGACACGTTGGCTGGCGGTCTGCTCTCCTGCTCTGGAGGAGGCAGTATGTGGTTCTGAGCCCAGCAAGGGAGAGAGGCCTAGGCTGTACAGGAGGCTCCCTGTACAGGAGTCCTGCCTGCCTGCGTTCATGGCGAAGCCAGGCAGCCGTGCAGCCGGCGGTCAGAAACTGAAGCAGCTCTGCACACAGGTGGGAAGCACTGCGACCCTGGGCCCTGGGGATCATGGGGCAGGTGGTAAAGACGGTAAAGACGGGGTGTGGCAGTGGCTGAGGTTCTGGTACCTGCAGCGGCTCCCTGAGGCACCTCTCCCCTCACCCCCACCACACTTGCTAGGCCGGGGGGACGTGCCCAGGTGAGTGGGTTGCCCACGTGGGAGGGCAGTTTTCCGTCATCTACCCAGGTATCTGTGTGGGGTGTATGGGGCTGTGCCTTCTAGCGGCAGAAGCTTGCTGAGGCTTGGACGTTGTGTGGGATTTCAGCGCGGAGGGTTTTCCTGTGGCTGCAGAGCTGACAGATCGATGCACAGTTTTGGAAGATGTTGTAGGATCCCTTCCTGCTTCAGGATGTCTTCCATGAAGCCGTTCTGTCCTTTCCAGGTAAACCGTGAAATAGGCCCAGCATAAACACACAGTGGGTGATTAATTGTGATGTCAAAACGAAATCTCTTTCACCAGCCAGATTTTAAAAAATATTTTATTTATTTGAAAGGCAGAATGGGCCGGCGCCATGGCTCAATAGGCTAATCCTCCGCCTTGCGGCGCCGGCACACCGGGTTCTAGTCCCAGTCGGGGCATCGATCCTGTCCCGGTTGCCCCTCTTCCAGGCCAGCTCTCTGCTGTGGCCCGGGAAGGCAGTGGAGGATGGCCCAGGTCCTTGGGCCCTGCACCCCATGGGAGACCAGGAGAGGCACCTGGCTCCTGCCTTTGGATCAGCGCAGTGCGCCGGCCGCAGCGCGCCTACCGCGGCGGCCATTGGAGGGTGAACCAACGGCAAAAAGGAAGACCTTTCTCTCTCTCTCTCACTGTCCACTCTGCCAGTCAAAAAAAAAAAAAAAAAAGGCAGAATGACACATAACACACACACACACACACATCTTCCATCCTCTGGCCCTTTCCCAAATGCCTACAACAGCCAGGGCTGGGCCAAGCTGAAGCCAGGAGCCAGGAACTCCATCTGGGTCTCCCATGTGGGTGGCAGGGACTCAAGTGCTTGGACATAATGTGCCTGCCAGGCACAGGAGAGGGAAGCTGATTGGAAGTAGCAGTGTGACTGGATCCCAGGCACTCCTAGGTGGAAGGTGGTGTCCCAAGCAGTGGCTTCTCCCAGTGTGCACGGTGCCCTCCCCCAAATGCGACTTTCTTGGCTTCTGTGCTGTTGCCTCCCCGCCTCCCCACGTGCCCCAGCACTGCCCCTTTGCTTTTTTACCTGGCCGTTGTCACTTCCCAAATGCAGCTCTCATCCGTTCACACATGTGCTGCTCTAAGTTCCCGCCCATTACTCTGCATCGGGCCATTCTTCCTGCAGGGAGAGCCTGGTGCTCCTCTAGCTTTGAAAATGCTGCCTGGGGCAAGCATCTCCCCATCGCAGAGAGACACAGAGACCTGGGATCATCTTTATAGCGGACATTCCCTCGGGTGCGTGGCCCCCGCACTATAGGAGAATGAGGACGTGGGTGCTGGGATCAGGCCAGGGTCCACCAGGACTCCCTGCAGCCAGCTCCACATGCCCCTCCCTGGCCCCTCTGTGCCTGCTGGCTCAGTGTCCACACCCGTGTGTATTTGCAGGAGCGTTTTCCCTGCAGGGCCCCTGGATCAGGAAGGGAATGTGAAGGCTGGCTGTGGAGCAGGAGCAGCCTCTGTGGATGGAGGCAGGGTTGGTGGACAGGGATCCCAGCTCCTGGCCACTGTCTGTGATCAGGAAGCTCCCGTGCGAACCTCTCACTTGGGCAGGAGCTGTCTGAGGGCCTGCTTCCGGAGGCAGCTGATCTACGCAACAGTGCTGCAGCTTTTACTTCCTATGTGCACAGCAAGGGTACAACCAGGGCTCTCCAGGGAGCACCCCAGGAACTGAAGGGGCACCGGCGTCCTTTCAGACTCAAAGCACTGGGCTACTCGGTGTGGGATGCCAGTTTTGGTGGGCCTCCTGCCTGCAGCTCACGGGACACTGTTGGTTTTCAGGAGGGAGTCAGGTATAGTGAGTGGGATCATCTTTATAGTGGACTCTTCCACGGAGTCTTCATTCTGTGGGATTTGCTGCTGGTCCTGGCTCCTCCCAAGGGCCTTGCAGCCACGGCTGGATGGGCCTTCACTGGTGGACACAGAGTTATGCACAGGCAGCAGTGGGCTGTAGGCAGCCTTCCCCCTGGCTGGCCCTTCCTCCAGTACCTTCTCCCCCATGGCCTCCCTTAAGACATTGAAGGGACAGGCTGGACCTCCTGGAGGCACAACCGGCCTGTCCTGTGGAGTGACTCGCAGGTGCACGTGCGTGGGCAGAGGAGTTCCTGGCATGTGGTTGGCTACAGGAGGCAACAGGGAACAGGTCAGGCTCGGAGCAGGCAAGGTCACTATCTGCACCCAGCTCAACAGACTCAGCCCCTCAACCAACCCGTGCCCTGTTCTGGCAATGGAGAAACAGACTCCGGGAGCAGACGTGTGCTCGTGGCAGGAGCTGTCGGTGAACATTGTTCCCCGGCATCGGAAACCACGGCGGCCTCCGTCTGCGCAGGGAGGCCAGCCTGCTCCCCTCACAGGGACCACAGGTGCAGTATGACATCCCTTTTCTGCACCTGAGTCGCCTGTGAATGAGTGGAGCCCCAACCTCGGGAAAAGCAGAGATGCTCTTCTCAGGGCTGAGAGCTTGGGGGAGGCATCGCCAACGTAGCCCCAGATCGCTCTCTGCAGCATGAGGGTGTGAAGCCGCAGCCGTCTCGCCCTGTGAGCCCTGGTCCTCTCATCTCTGCAGCTGAGCTGGACAGCCAGGTCTCAGGCCGGGGATGCAGCTGTGGCCCCAGTGTAGTCCTGCAACGAGAGGACGGCATTGGGGGCGCAGTGTGCTGCAGCCCTGCTGCCGGCTGGTTCAGGCCTGTGACGCTGCCTGTTGGGTCACCATGGCCAGGGGTGAGGTGTGAGAGCTGCCACAGAGCCCCCAGGGCCTGCGAGCCCTGCATGATGGCGCCGTGTAAACTGTGCACAGAACCCTCACTGTGCCCCTCTCAAATTAGCCCCACCCCAGGCTGAACTGTGTGCCCCGAATGCATGCGTTGGAGCCCCCAGTTTCTTGCAGTGTGAGCTTGTTTCGAGGTGGGGTCTTGGTCGAGAGAACTGAGTTGAAATGAGGGTGAGCTCTGACCCAGGAGGCCCAAGGTCCTTACACATAGAGGATATGGTGTGAAGAGACATGGGGACAAAACGGCCCTGGATTCCAGGAACGGGGTCTGGGACAGGCTGCTGCTCCCATGCAGCCCTCAGCAGCGTCCGGCCACGCCCACACCTCTGAGCTCCAGAATGGTAAGATCCATTTCTGCGGTGGCTCATGGCCCCCCTTTGCTATAGAGCATTGTCCCGGCAGCTGCAGAACCCCCAGACAGGTGCCATGCCCCTCGACTTACAGGTGGAGGAGACGGAGGCCTGGAAGGGAGGTCTTGGCCATTCCCTCTCAGCGAGCAGAGGCTACTGTGGGCCCGTGAGCCTGGGCACGTGGCTCCGGCACCCAGACTCAGCTGCCAGCCCATGGTGCTGTCCGAGTTCCCTCCAATGCAGGTGCCGATGGTTCCACCCTCCCCTGCACTTTCGTCCTGTTGGAAGCTTTGAGCCGCACTTACTGCCCCTAAATTGTGATCTGCTTAACATGTAGTGCCCGAAGGGATTTGTGCAAGAAAACTATGACTCTTTGAGGGCGTGAATGTTGTGCACTTAAAGCCACTCTTGCCTCTCCCTCGTCTTCCTAGGCATTTCTCTGTTTTTGCCCCATTGTCTTGCTACAAACTGCAGCGCAGCCTTTGAAACGTAGACGACAAGCAGTGCGTGGTCGCCTTTTTAAGTCACTTTATTGTTTGTGTCCCCTGGCTCTCCCGTGGTCCTCCTGCCTGTCCCTGTCACAGAAGCTCCGGCTGGCAACGGCAGCTTCTTGCTGGAAGCTGTGTGCGGCCTTTGGGGGCGGGGGGAGTGCAGTGTGTGAAGCCTTCTTACGTCCGTCCCATCCTGTTCTCAGCCTGAGAGCCGCTGCTAACTTAGTGTCCTCTCGCTGTGCGCTTTCTAGCGGCTGTGTCCTGTGAGCCCTGGAGGGGAGGACGGAGCCGGCAGGGGGTCGGCTCCCAGGGTCTGGCCTGTCTGGTGCCTGTGGCGGGTCCCATCTGGTTCCAAGCCAGAGATGGTGTCAGCCTGGAGCAGCCCAGGACAGGGACTCTGACAACTAAGGAGCAAGTTGAGCCCCCAGGTGGGGTCTGGCTGAGAATAAGCCATAGACTAGGTAGAGGAGCCCCATCTCCCAGCACCCCGTCTCTCGTGCGCCTCTGCCCGTCTGCCTGTCCGTCCAGCCGTGGGGAGCAGCGTGTTGGCCGTGGCTGTCCCTGACACGGGTGGTGTGGCCCCTCTGCACCCTGGAAGCTTACCCTGCACCCTCCTCTGTGTCCCTGCTCTCCGGAGCTCTGGCACTCACTTCTGCCCCGGCTCCTCTCCCTGGGGGCCCTTCCGTGGGGCCTGAAATGTTCCTCCGCTGTGGCACAGGAAGAGGCTGTAAGGTCGATTCCAGATTCCCATCTTGGTTCTTTCGCACTGAACGCCATTTCCTTCCTGGTCTTTTCTCACTGGTTTGCAACACAGACTGCATTTGGGTTCATGGCCTTGGAGCACAGGCTCCTGGGAGTGGTGCCCACTCCTTGTGGGGGCACAGCCAAGGGGGCCCCCAGCCTTAAACCTGCAGCTGCTGATCCAGCTGGAGCCACCTGGGCCCGACTGCTTCCTTTGAGTCTGAGCAAAGGCAGACAGCAGGGTGGAATCCGGTTTTCCCGGCTACCTCCTCCTCAGGCCTACCTTGGGTGCCACCTGCCTGCTCGTGTGAGGGCAACTCTCCCGTGAGAGTGAGTGACGGTCAGGATGCACAGTGCAGCTTTGTGTCGCCGTCACTCTCGGGAGACAGCTTGTCCCGCCTGCCAAAGGGAGGTCTGTCCCTGGTGCTCTTCAGCCCCCTTACACTGCACAAGGCTTCCTCTGTGTGGCTCCTTCTTCTTGGGGAGAATCTCTCTGCTGGGTAGGGTGGAAGGGACGCGGCCCTGGTGGTTTGTTGGCTGGCCCCTCCAGGGTCTGCAACATCTTTCCCCAGAGACCCACATGTGCTGCCGGTGCATCCTAGGACCGTCGTGGGGCTGCGCCCTCTCCAGGGAGGGCTCCGTGTGTCCTCATGGGGCTGGGGCTGGGGCTCTGCTCCTGGGCTGCGGCTCCGTGCAACTCCACAGGAGAACATCCGACAGATGGCTGCGTCTGGCGGAACAGATCTGCAGGGGAGGGTAGATGAGGTCAGTTCCTGGCTAGAAAGGTGCGTGTCCTCCGACAGTGGGGCCGGGATATTCGCCACGGCAACAGCAGACAGAAGCACTGGTGATGCCCAGGAAGTGGGTAGCGGTTATGGTTTGAACAGTGGGATTCTGCAATCAGCTTGCTTCTGTTTGAACCGGGCTCTGACGTCCTAACCTTGGCACATTGGAGGCCTTGTGGGACTTTCAAGTCTCTGTTTTTTTTTTTTTTTTAATCTCCAAAATGAGGATGAAAATGCCTACTTCCCGTTTTCTGGGAGGTTGAGAGAGGCAGGTGCACCCCCATAACTGTGTGCTGCCATTGGGTTTAAGGGATTTGTGGGTTGTCGTCGGGTGGCTGAGCCGAGACTCAGGCTAGTGGGACGATTGTGGACTTGGAAGAGTGGGACGTGATCTGTGTCTAGGACATGGTCTATGACATCAGGCTCACGTGGCGTCCTGGCCTCCATGAATAAAGAAACGGGGCTCTTGTCCTGGAATTGCCGCTAGATTCTGCTCAAACGTAGGTTCGGTGGGTTAACGGCAGTGCACTTGCTCCATTGCTGCCACGTCTATCGGCTCAGTAGGGCCATCCTGCTCCCCTCCAGCCCACAGGAGAGCTGGGTACAATAGGGCCCCAGAGAGTGGGTGGTTTCAGGGCGTGCGGCCTTGTGCAGGGCCGGGCTAGGCGCAGGCTCAGGTGCTACAGGTGGATGTGTCACCTGTATTCAGGTGACATCTTCATGTCAGTGTCAAGTATTTTCTGTGGAAATGGGATTTTGGAAACATACTTTGGTAGAACACAGAACAATGTTTAGAGATGGGAACAGGTAGGAATGGCATGAGGGATCTGCACCAGCAGGACACGGTCGTCAGGACCCAGGCCAGGGTCAGTGTGGCCCAGTCCAGCTGCGGCCTGTGCTCCCAGGATTCCAGATGTGCTGTCCCTGGCTGCTTCTGTGCCAACAGCTCGGAGTGAGGAGTTGCTACCCGGGACCCACAGCACGCAGGGCCCCCTGGCCTGTGCTGCTCCTGGGTCAGGTCGCAGGCTGTCCATCAGTGGAAGGAAGGGTGTGGCCACGAAGTGCACATTTCTGGAGTCGGTGGTTTTGGGGCCGTGGCTTGTACGCACACGTGGATCTTAGGTTGGCCGTCCGCTGGTTGCACAGTTTGTCATCTGCAGAATGGGGTGGTGACTGCTTACTCTCACGCCTGCTCCTCGGGTCTGAGACCTCTTCAGACGGAAGAGCAGCCGTGCCAGCGAGAGGCTGCGCGCTGTTGGCCAGGCTGTGTCTGCCCGAGACAGGTGCTGCTCCGTGCCTTCTTGCTTCCTTTCAGGAAGCCGTTGGACATACTGGTGTGTGTGAGCAGACGGGACTGGATGCAGCCTGCACAGGCCACACCCCTGGGACCGTGGGACCCTCAGCAGGCTCCCCAGCCTCTCTGTGCCCTGCTCCCTCGTCCCCACTGGGGGATATAGCCGACCTCACCAAGCTATTGTAAGGATAAGGGCAGTGGGGTTGTGCACCCAGTAAGGTCTGAATGCTTATGAACTGGTGTTGGTTTTCATTTGAACTCACATCTCTTTTCTTTTCTTATGGGAAAAGCAAACCCCTCCTCTGAAGGTAGGCACGGCGACGGTGACAGTTGTACCCTGTGAGCCGACTGGCACCTGTCTAGCGCCTTTGCTCCCACAGCAGCTGAGTCAGGGATGTGGCGCCTTTTGACAATAAGATAAACTTCGGATTTTAAATTGGGAATTGGCAAATAGGAGATCGCGTATACACTGGCATTTTTGGAATGCTGAGTTGGCCCAGAGAAGAAAATGTGCGTGAAAATGTCATTTGGAGATTTCCGTGGTTTTCCCAGTACTGACGCACATCTCCTAACTTCACGTGGGCAGGCGAGGTGCAGGCGAGTGGCCTGGTTCCTCGGGGGGAATCAGACCAGAAGAGGATTTAGAGCCCATCCGTCCGCACTTGCTTCATTAAAATAGTTGTAATTTCTGAATGGCGTGTGTTTCTCAGGCTCCCTTAAAGGTGTGCATTGGGAAGCCGTTGGCATCTGTGGTCTGTGGCTATCTGTTCTCTCTGCTGCCCAGGCCTCCCCACTTTCAGACAATGCAGGTGGGTGCCTCACCCGCTCAGCTGGTGTGTGTGCCTGCAAATACAGAGAAGTGCGGATGGCATGGAGCCCTGCATGGCCCCCCACTGTGTGCTCTCTCTCTCTGCACTCGCTGGTTGCCTGGGCCTTTGGTGTGGCTGCAGAAGCAGCACAGAGCTCCCCTCTGCTGGTGTGCCCGGTTTGTTTCCCCAGTTCCCTACTTGGGTTGCTTCCAGATTGAAAGCCTGCAATGACTAACCTTGTATGTTGGTCGCGTGCCTAGAAGCGGGATTACCAGGTCAGCAACAAGTAGGTAAAACGCCGGTGGGTTTTGAGTGTTGTGTGCTTGTGAACTCCGGTGAGAGAGTGACTGAGGGCCGGCAGCCAGGCCAGCAGCGTGGTGTGCCGAGCGACTGTCCCTGCGGCTGCGTGGGTCCAGGGGGGCATCTTGGCCGAGGTGACTTGCACTCCTCCTTGGGGGTGTGCACAGACGGGGACGTCGGCTTCCCCTTCCCTGCCAGCCCTGTCTTGTTGCTGGCTCATTTTCTGTTAACTGCTGCTCTTCAGCTTTCCACTGCTCTGTGTGTAGGAAGGAGAGGGACTTTATCTGGGATAAGTTGCACAACTTTTCCCCCAACTTTTTCTACTTATTTTGACTTTTTTTTGGCTTTGCAGGGGTTTTTGAAGTGTGTGTGTGTGTGTATGTGTGTGTGAGAGAAAGAGACAGACATCACAGGAAGAAAAATGGTGTCCCCTATTTCTAATCAAAACTGATCCTGTGTGAGTGTGCCCCTGCGTCCCTCCTTCGTTGTCTTCAGCAGGCCTCGTAATGAGCAGGCGGTTTTATGTTCACTCCGTTCCTACCAAGGTTATATCCCAAAGCCTCTGGTTAATACTGCAGAACGTCGCCTGTGGCACACACATTTCTGTGTTGCCACTGTGACCTTTCTGATCTCCCTTTGAAAATATTGCACTTCTGTATTCATAGCTGTTTAATATTTGTAATATCTTAGGATGAACCTTCCCATGCCCTCAGTTTTTGCTCTATAGCTGAATTCCCATGACCGTGGCTACTGCTCAAAGCATTTAGACATGTCCAAGTTCCTGGGTGAACAGTGCACCAAGTCCCATGATGGATATTGCCTGCCCCCTCCCAAAGCATTGCTTCCTGGTGTGTTACCACAAGCCGTGCTTGTTTATGGGTGTCTCCGAGGCTGTAGCCAGGTTACAGTGCTGGAAATGTCAGTCGATTTTGTAGGTGGATCACGAGCCCTTGCTTCCCCACCGGAGCAAATCAGGGTTGGGAGAGCACAGGGGATGTGCCGGGATCATGGAGCTGGCTCAGGCAGGCCGCAGGCTGGCCGCCAGACCTCTTGCTCTCGGAAGGGGAAGGCTGGCTCACTTCCGCTTGGGGTCCTCACACCAAAGCGTGGGGACAGCCATCATTCCCTTGAAAATTTTGCCATAAACTCATTGGGCCCAAATCACTGTGGAACATCGTGACTCAGTGGTTGTTTAACAAGCATTTTTTATTTCACTGCTGAGAAAGTCACACCTCGTCACTGGCAGTTCTCTAGCCATCCCCTCGGTAAATATTGACTTTGTACCTGTAGCACATTAGGTACCAGCTTGTTGATACCATGTGGATGTGGAGTGGTGCTGTTTCCAGGCAGCTTTTAGGGGCGCGTCTTGCACTGTGGGAGGCTGACCCACATTGAGTCGGGTGTGGCAGGTGCACGTGATGGGCCCGCTCCTAGGAGGCAGCCACTCCACACCAGGGAGGACCTTGGACATTCTTGGGATGCTATAGCCAGGAAAGCAAGCCAGTGCCCCAACCCCCGTGCAGTGACTGACTTCTCTAGGGCAGGAGAGAGAAAATAAGGAGAAATGAACTCAACACACGCGGTGCCCAGTCTGTGTTTAGGGAGGAAGTGAAAGCACACCACGGAGGGTTGCCGGAAGCCTTGGGGAAGATCTGGGAGATTTGGCGTTCACCCAGGTCCCTGGGGAGTAGCTGGAAGTTTCCAGCGGTGGAGAGAGGCTGATGAAAGAGTGTCACAGGCAGCGGTGTGGTCACCTGGGGACACCTACCTGCATGGACACGGGGAGAACAGCCCAGGGAGGGGCGCGGCTCGGCCTCTGTGGGGCTCCTATCTGGGAAGTCAGGAAGTGACTTCCTGGGGGTCTTTGTGTGTCGGGGTCCTGGAGACCTAAGAAGGTGGAAGACGTTGGTTGGATATTGTGGATTCTGTTATTTTTGGTGCTGTCACTCTATACCGAGGATTACCCAGTGACCACAGGGTCGGACGTCCTTGAGAGCCCATTGGCCCTTTCGACTCACGAGCAGCTGGGCAGTGAGGTCCTCCCCTCCGCACTGCCCGTGAGTGGTGCTACTGAGCACAGGGACCCGGCCAGGGGCTGGGAGCAGCACCCCAAGTTTGGACATGGGGCTAGAAGTCTGGTTTTTTTGTAGTCTAGTGCTGTAACCAGTATTCCCAGCAGGAGCACTTCCTGCCGTGTCCCCAGGTTGTCCATGGGGATAACTCAGGAGTAACTGGAAGGTTGTAGCCTGATTCCCTGCAGGAAGGTTGCATCAGTTGATCTGATTATGCTCAGCGCCCCCAGGGCGGGGCTGTGCACAAAGCCTGCCTCTCAGGCACCGGTGGCTGCTGGGCCCTGTGAGCCTTCACCCTTCTCTGTCTGCACCTGTGTGGGTCACCGCCACCATGTCGGAGCTCATCCTGAGTGAGTGTTCTCTTGCTTTTTCCTTGTTCTACAGTGGGGTCCAGTGAAAGGATGGATGCGGGGTGCAGGAAGGGGCTCCCATCTGGCAGACCTCACTTCTGCTGCTGGGTGTCCTTCTCGGGAGCCCACCTGCACCAGGCTGTCCTCGGCTGGGGTCAGGAAGCAGGCTGGAGGGTGTTTCTGAGTGCATAGTGGAATGGTGGCCGGGGGCTGGGTGGGACTTGTGCTTGTGGGGTTGAAAAGTACCATGAGGTCTCTCTTCTGAACGGATGGGCTAGAGCTGTGGGGGGCTGGACAGTAGCCTGTGGCCTGCTGTCCTGACCCAGGATTTGCTGATGGGGACTTCTCTGCAGAGAGAGCCTGGGAGACTCCGACGAGACCACAGATTTGTTTGCCCAGCTGCTGAGACAGACAGGCTGTGAGGTCAGCGCAGGGAGGGGAGCAGCTGTTTGGGTGACCATCATGGGAACGCTGAGCGTGGAGTTCCTCTCTGCAGCCTCCCAGCTGCAGGGTCTGCCACTGCCACCCCCAGGCCAAAGCCTTGTTCCCGACTTGAGGGACTCTGATGGAAAGGACGCTCTTCTCTGGTGGGAAACAAGCTGAAGAAATCGGTAGCTTTTGTTTCTCGGGGGGGGGGGCAGCCTCTTTTGTCCATGCAGATGAGCAGTGGTCCCCATGTGGGGGGCCCGGCGCTGCTGTCTGTGAGCGAGCCACACACATGGAATAAGGACACAGTTTCAGGTGTGAGAAGAATGCAGGCTTTGGAAGTCGCAAGCCTCGAGTCGGGATCCTAGGTCTGCCCTGGGGCCCGAATCGTGGATCCTTCTTAAACCTCACCGCCCAGGCTATAGATGAAGTTCGTCCAGTTGACTCCCATCTCCATGGTGTTGACGACGAATTGCAAAATGCAGGGTGGGAGGCAGATGTCAGAAAGCATTGCAGCTGCTCATAGGCGTGTGTGTCATGATGCTGGGCGGTGTCGTCTGATCTGAAGCTGGGGATGGGGGGAGCCTCTCTTCTCAGCACGGGGGAGGCCTGGCATCACGTTGGCATGGCCCTGGTTGTGCCGGAGGAAAGGAACTGCCCTCTGTACCCCAGGAAGTGGGCACTGCCCAGCTGAGGTCCCAGTGAGGGAGAGGATGGAACCAGCAGTGTTTACGTGAGGACCTTGCAATAATTCTCAGACGTTCCTCACAGGGGACACAGCCACAGCCCCATGAGATACCCGGCTGTGCCCACCTGGCACAGCACTGATAGTTTATTGGTGATTAAAAGTTAGCTCTTTAGCTGGCGCCATGGCTCAATAGGCTAATCCTCTGCCTGCAGCGCCAGCATTCCGGGTTCTAGTCCTGGTCAGGGCACCGGATTCTGCCCCTATTGCTCCTCTTCCAGTCCAGCTCTCTGCTGTGGCCCGGGAAGGCAGTGGAGGATGGCCCAAGTGCTTGGGCCCTGCACCCCATGGGAGACCAGGAGAGGCAGCTGGCTCCTGGCTTTGGATCGGCTTGGTGCGCCGGCCGGAGCAGCCATTGGGAGTGAACCAATGGAAAAAGGAAGACCTTTCTCTCTGTCTCTCTCTCTCATTTTCCACTCCGCAAAAAAATAAAAAGTTAGCTCTGGGGGTGGGCACTTGGCCTGGTGATTATGGTGTTGCTTGGGACACCTTCATCCCGTATCAGAGCACCTGGGTTCACCTGCAGGGTCTGCCATTGCCACCCCCAGGCCAAAGCCTTGTTCCCCACTTGAGGGACTCTGATGGAAAGGACGCTCTTCTCTGGTGGGAAACAAGCTGAAGAAATCGGTAGCTTTTGTTTCTCGGGGCGGGGGGGGGAGGCAGCCTCTTTTGTCCATGCAGATGAGCAGTGGTCCCCATGTGGGGGGCCCGGCGCTGCTGTCTGTGAGCGAGCCACACACATGGAATAAGGACACAGTTTCAGGTGTGAGAAGAATGCAGGCTTTGGAAGTCGCAAGCCTCGAGTTGGGATCCTAGGTCTGCCCTGGGGCCCAACTCCTGATTCCAGCTTCCTGCCAGCGTGCACCTGAGAGGCAGCGGGCGATGGCTAAGTAGTTGGGGCCCTGCTATCCTGCGGGAGACCTGGATGAGTTCCTAGCCTCTGGCATCAGCCTGGCTCTGTCTCAGCTGTTGCAAGCCTTTGGGGAATAAATCAGCGATAGGAATTCTCTGTCTGTGTCTCTTTGTGTTTAAAAAAAATGACGTAAGGAGGAGGAAGGAGACAACAGAGAAGGATATTTGTCATCGACTGTGTGTGACAGCATCAGGTTGTGTGTGCTGTTTTCAGCAGTCGAGACTCAAGGCCCAGGGGGGCTCATGATGCTGAGCGTCTGCCCAGCCTGAGCTGTTAGGGTTTAGGCCTCAGGGTTTAGTTACGGTTAGGGTTAGGTTTTAGGGCTAGAGTTATGGTTAGGGTTAGGGTTAGGGTTAGGTTTTAGGGTTAGAGTTACGGTCAGGGTTAGGGTAGGGTCCACCAGGGCCACACTCCTCGAGGGTAAGGGGGCCTTTAAGTCATGTCCTGGAAGCTGAGCACGTGCGTCCTGGGCCCTCCACGGTCCCTGTGAGTTGTGTCTCTAGGACAAGCCCCAGGGTCTGTGTGGAGAAAGGCACAGGTGCCAGGCCACGTTCACAGCAGCCGGGCAGCCAGCGTGGAGCCTGCAGCATCGTGGGCCCTGGGTGCAACCGAGCTCAGGCCTACTTGCTTCTCCTCCTTCCTGAGGACCGGTGGTGCTGGACGGTGGCTGTTCTGTGACGCTGCCAGGAGGCGGGTGGCTCGTGGCCGCTAACCCACTGTCCTGGGGGCCTTCAGGCCAGGATTTCCTGAGTGCCGGCAGCCTGTGTGCCCCACACTGCGTCCACGGGAAAGGAGAGGCTGAGGCGGGGGGCCATGGGTGTTCCCAAAGCCATGCAGGCCTGGGGGCGGGGAGACGTCCTGGACACCACGCCGAAGTCCCGCTGCTGTGGAGGACAGAGGCCTGTGCGTGAGCCTTTCTCCCACACACGTGCCAACCTGGCCTCGTGTCCTCACCGCGGTTCTCCCAGAGCACACGTGGGGTGTGACCGTTGTCCTCGAGCTGTGTCTCTTGCCTGGATCGGTGCCATCGCTAAGCCTCGGGGAATCCGTGCCCAACCCACCCTCAAGACCCCGGCTCCCTCGCCCCACTCACACATTGCTAGCTAACACCTTGTACCTTGGCTAGATTTGTCTCGTGTGTTTCTTTGTGGGTGTGTAATTTTTATTTATTTGAAATGCACACAGAGAGAGAGAGAGAGAGAGAGAGAGAGAAATCTTCCTTCTGCTGGTTAACTCTCCAAATGCCCCTTGGCAGCTGGGGATGGGCCAGGCCAAAGCCAGGGGCAAGGAACTCACCCAGTCTCCTATGTGGGCGGCAGGGAACCAAGTCCTTGAGCTGTCACCTGCTACCTCCCAGAGCACGCGTTAGCAGGAAGCAGTCAGGACTGGAACGCGGGCACTTGGTGTGCGAATCGCTGTGCCCAAGGACCATGCCTGTGTTTGTTTCTCCCCTAGATTGTGAGTCCCCGGAGGCCAGGATAAACTGTCTGTCCCTTTCCCCTTCACATGTCCAGCGTGCCCAGACTCATGGCTTAATGAATGCTTGCAAGGTGGGTTCCCACTCTCCATGCTTTGTTCATCCTGACAACACAGCTGGGCATTGGAAAAACACATGTGCACAAGTGCATGCACGTTTCGTGGTCCTAGGGATGTTCAGTGTCCCCAGCCTCTGGGACTCCACGTGGCCCTGACAGGCAAGGGTGCCACTGTAACCTAAGACTGGGTTTGTTCTCCCACGTGGAGTCCACCAGCCTCTCCCATTGGAAGCACAGGCGAGCTCTTCTCATCCCCCCGGAGTTGGTTGTCCCTGCCGACTCTTCTGCTTTCGTGTCCCCTGGTCTGAACTCTGTTCCCTGCCAGCTATCAGAAAGCAGAGACTACACTGCGGTTGCTGTGAACAGTTAGGACCTGCTGCAGTAGGAAAGCTGCTGCACGTGTTCGGGAGCCTCAAGTGTTACTTTAGTTTTCCGATGGATGTGTGTCCAGTGCTCAAGCCTCCCGCTGCTGAAAGGACGGGTGATTCCACTGCTGTCTTTGAACTCCTCGCTCTGTGCCTTTTTTTTTCTACCATAAAAAGATCTCCGAAAGCAGGTGGCTTAGAGAAAAGGAGCTTTGATTGTTATTGGATGGTGCCCTGCGGGTGGCTACTCTGGCTCTGTTTGAGTCTTGAGCTAGAGTAGGGCTTAGAACTTTCCGGAGACTTAATGCCGGTTTGCGCAGTATCTGATAATGGGTGATGGAAGCATTAGAGGTGTGTAAATGTAGGAGAGGCAGAGAGGGGCCGCGGCTGTTGGCATTGGCCCTGGAAAGCAGGGCTTGGAAGCACAGCTGGGCTGCAGGTGTGGCGTGTTCCCTGGAGTGCAGCAGCAGGAACGGGGTTTTGGGATTTGGAAGCACTTTGCTACCTTGGGCAGCCTCTCGCATTGAGGTTCCTTACCTTCCCACGTGGAAGAGGCCTCTCACTTCAAGACTTCAGGTGGACACGAGGAGCTGGGGCTGGAGGAGGTCGTGGTCCCTGGAACCCTGGAAGCAGGTGCTCCGGCCAGCATCTCCAGGTTGCAGGTGAGGCTGCTGGTCCCTGGGAGTGCAGTGACAGCCTCAGGCTCGCAGGGACACATCCCCAAAGGTGAGGTTAAAACACAGGCTCTTTGCATTTTAAATTTACATTTCTATTTATTTTAAAAGCAAAATGCCTTCAAGAGCCGTGCCTTGGCCAGGCTGAAGTCAGGAGAGGAGAACTCCATCCAGGTCTCCCGTGTGAGTGGTGGGGACCCAACTACATGGGCTGTCACCTGCCTCCCAGTGCTTGTTCATGGGAAGCTGGGATCGGCAGTGGTGCTGGGACTGGAACCCAGGCACTCAGATGTGGGACTTGGGCCACCTGCCCGAGTGGCATCTTCAGCGCTGCACCAGACACCCACCCCTCAAAGCCAGCTTTCTGGGTCTTCGTGGGGGCCTAGGGCAGTCCAGCTTCTCCCTCGCTGCCCCAGTATCTCCTCACATCCTGACTCCAGGTGCTGAAAGGCCCGACTCAGAGCTTTCGCAGCCTCGCTGCGTGGGGGATGAGGTGTCTGTCCGGCACCTGGAAGGAAAACGGCCCCTGTGCCCCTCGCTGACTAGGGGCTGTGTCCATCATGGGCAAGCACCGATAGGAAGGGGCAGTGAGAGTGCAGGAGACATGCCAGCCCCACGCCCAGGGGTGCATTTTACCCGACACAGCATGATGAGGGGTGCTCCAGAGCGGGGAAGCCGGTGGCCGCTGGATTCCAGATTCACCCTGGGCGTCCCTGCAGCCTCCTGCTTGCTACTCTACGTCCCTCTCTGCATGGGCACCGTGTTCCTGGCAGCGAGAACAGCCACAAACCATCAGTCAGTTCATTGTCAGAGAGCAGTGCTGGGCTGGAGTGGGGTGGTGGTGGCCTCCTCGTGCCTCCCTGGCCAGCTTGGAATGAAGCAGTGCTCTCTAAAGGGAAGCTGGACGATCCCCCGGAGCAGTGAGTGGGTGCTGGGCCTTCGTAGCGCCCCCGGAGCAGTGAGTGGGTGCTGGGCCTCCGTGGCGCCCCCGGAGCGGTGAGTGGGTGCTGGGCCTCCGTGGCGCCCCCGGAGCGGTGAGTGGGTGCTGGGCCTCCGTGGCGCCCCCGGAGCGGTGAGTGGGTGCTGGGCCTCCGTGGCGCCCCCGGAGCGGTGAGTGGGTGCTGGGCCTCCGTGGCGCCCCCGGAGCGGTGAGTGGGTGCTGGGCCTCCGTGGCGCCCCCGGAGCAGTGAGTGGGTGCTGGGCCTTCGTAGTGCTCCTCCTGGTAGCCACCTTGTGATGTGGGTCTGAGCGGGCAGTGGGGGAACAGGCCCTTGGGGACTCTCGCTGCGTCGCCTTGCTGGATGAGGGTAGGAAGGTGCCCTTAGCCTGGCCTCTGTGGCCAGTGGCCGTGACGTCAGTACTCCGAGGAGCTAGCCCTGGGCAGGAGGGTTTGATGTAAGACACGGACGCCTGTGCTCCCACTGTTGGGAAGTGGGTTCCCAGCCGAGGTGCCCTGCGACAGAGGCAGGGGCAACTCTGCAGGTGTGCCTGGCCAGGCCTCAGCCCAGGGGACGTTTCTCCAGGGGAGTTTATGGCAGATTTCTGTCCTGTGTGTGTGTCTGGTTGTGTGTGTCATGTGTGTGGTTGTGTGTGTATGTGCTTATGTGTGCAGTGCGTGGCTGTGTATGTAACTATGTATGTGGTTGTGTGTAGTTGTATGTGTGTGGTTGAGTCTGGTTCTGTGTGTGTGGTTGTGAGGTTTTGTATGTGTGGTTGTGCATGTGGTTGTGTGTATATATGTGTGTGTTGTTTGTGTCTATGTGCTTTTATGTGTGGTGTGTAGCTACATATGTGACTGTATATGTCGTTGTGTGTAGTTGTATGTGTATAGTTGAGTGTGGTTCTGTGTCTGTGGTTGTGCATGTGTGGTTGTGTGTGATTTGTGTGTATGTGCTTGTGTGTGTGGCTACATGTGTGTGTGATTGTAGTCGCATGTCTGTGGTTGTGAGTTTGTGTGTGTGGTTTTGCGTGTTTTTGTGTGTGTATGTGTGTGTGTGGTTGCCTCTCTCAGTCATGTGCTGTGCAGTGGCAGCAGCATGGAGTCACCTGCAGAGTCCCCATGCTGGCCGGGCCGTCTCCCCGTGGCTCTGCCCTATGAAGTGCTCACTGAAAGATGCTCTGCTGGGAAGAGACAGAGAGGAGAGAGAAGGAGAGACAGAGAGAGAGAGAGAGAAACAGAGAGATGGAGGGAGAGAGAGAGAGAGAGAGAGAGGGAGAGACGGAGAGAGAGAGAGAGAGAGGGAGAGAGACAGAGGGAGAGACACAGAGAGACAGAGGGAGAGAGACAGAGAGAGACAGGGGGAGAGACAGAGAGAGGGAGAGACAGAGGGGGAGAGAGAGACAGAGACAGGGAGAGACAGAGAGAGACAGAGAGGGAGACAGAGAGGGAGAGACAGAGAGGGAGACAGAGAGAGAGACAGAGAGAGAGACAGAGGGAGAGACAGAGGGGGAGAGAGAGACAGAGAGAGACAGAGGGAGAGACGGAGAGAGAGAAACAGGGGGAGAGACACAGAGACAGAGGGAGAGAGAGGGAGAGACAGAGAGACAGAGAGAGAGGAACAGAGACAGAGGGAGAGACAGAGGGAGAGAGACAGAGAGAGGGAGAGGGAGAGAGACAGAGAGATGGAGAGACAGAGAGACAGAGGGGGAGAGAGAGACAGACAGAGACAGAGGGGGAGAGACAGAGAGAGGGAGAGGGGGAGAGACAGACAGAGACAGGGGAGAGACAGAGAGGGAGAGACAGAGACAGGGGGGGAGAGACAGAGGGAGAGGCAGAGAGGGAGAGACAGAGACGGGGGAGAGACAGAGACAGAGGGGGAGAGAGAGACAGAGAGAGACAGAGAGGGAGAGACAGAGAGAGACAGAGGGAGAGAGAGGGAGAGACGGAGAGAGAGAGACAGAGGGGGAGAGACAGAGACAGAGGGAGAGACAGGGGAGAGACACAGAGAGGGAGAGACAGAGGGAGAGATGGAGAGACAGAGACAGAGACAGGGAGAGACATGGGGAGACAGAGAGGGAGAGACAGAGGGAGAGAAAGAGAGAGACAGAAGGAGACAGAGGGAGAGATGGAGAGAGGGAGAGAGAGAAAGTGAGGGGGCTAGAGACAGAGGGGGGATGTCTCCTCTTCAGGTTGTTGTTCAGGCACCTCTGGTCTCGGCGTGGGCTCGTGAGTGTCTGTTCTGCACTTGGGCTGTAGTCCACGTTATGTCACTGTTCAGAGCTTCTCGGCTGCAGCGTTTGGGAGTTCTCTCAGCGGCCTCCTGTGTCGCTTAGACACTGTTAGTGTTGTAGTTTTGGCCGCTTCCTCACCCTGTGGTTCTCCAGGGTATCCCAGCTCATCCTGAAGGCTGGGAGTCCTCCAATCATCCCTTGTCCAGTTGACACTGATTCCGTGTTGGAGCGATCTATCAGAAACCGAGATCTGCGTGTTCAGTGTTTGGTGGAACCTGCACGTCGCTCCTCAGCTGATGGAGCCAGGAGGCGTGTGGAATCTGCTAACCAGAGTGTACGCCGTCTGCCACCCAGTGTGCGCCTGTGTCCTAACCAGTGTACACTCCTGTGTCGTAACCACCGTGTCCTAACCAGTGTACACTCCTGTGTAGTAACCACCGTGTCCTAACCAGTGTACACTCCTGTGTAGTAACCACCGTGTCCTAACCAGTGTACACTCCTGTGTAGTAACCACCGTGTCCTAACCAGTGTGCACTCCTGTGTAGTAACCACCATGTCCTAACCAGTGTGCACTCCTGTGTAGTAACCACCGTGACCTAACCAGTGTGCACTCCTGTGTAGTAACCACCGTGTCCTAACCAGTGTGCACTCCTGTGTAGTAACCACCGTGTCCTAACCAGTGTGCACTCCTGTGTAGTAACCACTGTGTCCTAACCAGTGTGCACTCCTGTGTAGTAACCACCGTGTCCTAACCAGTGTGCACTCCTGTGTAGTAACCACTGTGTCCTAACCAGTGTACGCTCCTGTGTAGTAACCACCGTGTTCTAACCAGTGTGCGCTCCTGTGTAGTAACCATGTGTCCTAACCAGTGTGCACTCCTGTGTAGTAACCACCGTGTCCTAACCAGTGTGCACTCCTGTGTAGTAACCACCGTGTCCTAACCAGTGTGCACTCCTGTGTAGTAACCACCGTGTCCTAACCAGTGTGCACTCCTG
Organism: Lepus europaeus; assembly: GCF_033115175.1. Lineage (NCBI taxonomy): Eukaryota > Metazoa > Chordata > Mammalia > Lagomorpha > Leporidae > Lepus > Lepus europaeus. The sequence continues at coordinate 5,470,914 of NC_084839.1, forward strand.
TGTAGTAACCACCGTGTCCTAACCAGTGTGCACTCCTGTGTAGTAACCACCGTGTCCTAACCAGTGTGCACTCCTGTGTAGTAACCACCGTGTCCTAACCAGTGTGCACTCCTGTGTAGTAACCACCGTGTCCTAACCAGTGTACACTCCTGTGTAGTAACCACCGTGTACTAACCAGTGTACACTCCTGTGTAGTAACCACCGTGTACTAACCAGTGTGCACTCCTGTGTAGTAACCACCGTGTACTAACCAGTGTACGCTCCTGTGTAGTAACCACCGTGTCCTAACCAATGTGTACACTCCTGTGTAGTAACCACCTGTCCTAACCAATGTGTACACTCCTGTGTAGTAACCACCGTGTCCTAACCAGTGTGCACTCCTGTGTAGTAACCACCGTGTCCTAACCAGTGTACACTCCTGTGTCGTAACCACCGTGTCCTAACCAGTGTACACTCCTGTGTCGTAACCACCGTGTCCTAACCAGTGTACACTCCTGTGTCGTAACCACCGTGTCCTAACCAGTGTACACTCCTGTGTAGTAACCACCGTGTCCTAACCAGTGTGCACTCCTGTGTAGTAACCATCGTGTCCTAACCAGTGTATACACTCCTGTGTAGTAACCACTGTGTCCTAACCAGTGTACACTCCTGTGTAGTAACCACCATGTACTAACCAGTGTATACACTCCTGTGTAGTAACCACCGTGTCCTAACCAGTGTGCACTCCTGTGTAGTAACCACTGTGTACACCCCTGTGTCCTGACCAGTGTACGCTCCTGTGTCCTAACCACTGTGTACACCCCTGTGTCCTGACCAGTGTACGCTCCTGTGTCCTAACCACTGTGTACACCCCTGTGTCCTGACCAGTGTACGCTCCTGTGTCCTAACCACTGTGTACACCCCTGTGTCCTGACCAGTGTACGCTCCTGTGTCCTAACCACTGTGTACACCCCTGTGTCCTGACCAGTGTACGCTCCTGTGTCCTAACCACTGTGTACACCCCTGTGTCCTGACCAGTGTACGCTCCTGTGTCCTAACCACTGTGTACACCCCTGTGTCCTGACCAGTGTACGCTCCTGTGTCCTAACCACTGTGTACACCCCTGTGTCCTGACCAGTGTATGCTCCTGTGTCCTAACCACTGTGTACACCCCTGTGTCCTGACCAGTGTACGCTCCTGTGTCCTAACCACTGTGTACACCCCTGTGTCCTGACCAGTGTACGCTCCTGTGTCCTAACCACTGTGTACACCCCTGTGTCCTGACCAGTGTACGCTCCTGTGTCCTAACCACTGTGTACACCCCTGTGTCCTGACCAGTGTACACTCCTGTGTCCTAACCACTGCGTGCCCTGTGTCCTGACCAGGGTCTATGCTGACTGCTCCCCCGTGTGTATGGATGTCCAGAGTTCCACGCAGCCACGTGTGTGCATATTGAGCTGCCCTTGAGCTCATCTCCAGCTCTGCTCTGTTAGCACATGCCCTGTGGCCTGTCTGCACCTCCCACCCCACCAGCAGAGTCCCAGTGTTGTCGTTGTGCAGATAAATGAAGAGTGTGAAAGGGAGGAACGCAGTGCCTCTCCCCTCCCCCTTTCCCGAGTGGAACCACGTACGTGTGTTTGTTCTCACTTTGGATTATCTGCTGAGACCGACGCTGGCCAGGAGATAGGCAGACACACACATGTGGTCAACTTGGAGGCCTTGCTCACCCGGACGGTCGTGAGATTGAGTGAAAGTGACTGTGCGGGGTCCCGTCCAGTGGCACTCACCTTGGCGTCACCAAGAATGGTGCATTCAGTGAGCTGCACACAACAGAGACTCGGGGAAGGGGCCCGGGGAGCTGGGGAAGAGGAACATGGAGGGTTGGCAGGGTTGCTGGAGGAGGTGGTGAGGAAGAGGCAGACAAGGACTGGCTGGGAGCTGCTCTGCTTTGAAGGCAAAGTGGGGTGGGGGGGAGGAGGGAGACCCCCGGCGGTGAGTGCCCTCATGTCCTGAGGTGGGATGGCGCAGGCCTGATCGTCCCAGAACCACCTGAATCGTCACGCTCACCCCCCACACAATCTCAGTAAAGCATGAACAGTCACTTGCCTCACAAATATTTTGAGTTGCTCAAATTGAATAATACTTACAATTGCCCAGATGTCCTTCAAATACTTTGTCTTCCACATGACTTGACGTTCTCATCGGTGAAACAAAGGCCATTGTTTCTTCCATTGTGCATTGTGATTCTCCTAGCAAATTCCTCCGCAAGTGTGCAGCTGCTTGGTGTTTGTGGAATCCGGTTGAGGCCCTCCTGTGTGGAGGGAAGCCCCTGGCAGAGTTAGACAATAGGGGGCTTTACTTGTGCGTGTGTGTGAAATCCGGACTTGGAGCGCAGCGCAGACCCCGTGTGCTGCAGAGGTGGAAGAAGGCTGATGTGGGGCTGGGGACGGGGCTGGGACACCATGGCAGCCTGGCTCACGCAGTCAGAGCCAAGCTGAGGGCTGCGGGCTGGCTCGTGCCCAGGGTGTTGGGCAGCCGTATTGTCTGGGGACCCCAGAAACCGTGGTCCAGGAAGAGAGGAAGTCAGAGCAAGCCCTCTGCTCTGTGCCAGGGGTCAGGGCAGGGGCCGTAAACAGGAAAGGGATCCTTGCTCAGAGCAGCCTTGGGAGCAGGCAAGAGGGTGCAGGGCAGCCGCCTGGGACAGAGGCCCTGCTGGGCCAAGGGGTAGGGAGGCTGTCACGTGAGTCCCGTTGTCCAGGTCTCACAGTGAGCATGGGCTGGGGGACCCAAGGCTCCCGTGGGGAAGAGGTTGGGCTCTGGGGTTCTGCCGTCCTGTGTCGCGTCCTGGGTACAGGCCTCGGTGCTGGCCTCCTCCACCGACTTCAGTTGCAGCTGGAGCTTCGTATGGGGTGTTTCTCCACCCTCAGCTGCTCTTCCCGTGCTGACCTCTGCAAGTTCATGTCCATGTTCTTGAGCCCGACGTGTAGTGATGGCCCCTGTCCCAGGGGCCTTAGTGCACTCGAGTGACTTCTTGTTCTTCCCAAGTCTACACGGAGGTGAGGGAAAAGCGGACATTCAGAGGGGTGATTTCTCCCACTTCACAAAATCCTGCGGCAGAACAAGCATTTGAACCCAGGTTTGCCGGATTCCAAGGTTGAGCTCTTGGCCCTGAAAGTTCAGCCCGATGCCTCCCAGAGTCTGGACCTGAGTCTCTGCAACATTGCCCGCAGCCCACCCACCAGGCTCCAGGCTCTGAGCCAGAGCCGCCACGGCCCCCCGGCCCCCCAGGGAAGCAGCTCCCTGCTTGCCCGATTCTGGAGGCCTGCCCACACCTGGCAGCATCAGGCAGGGCTTGTGATCCTGCAGGGCCACCTCGTGTAGTGAACCCCAGGCCGTGTACCTTGGGGAAATAAAAACTCCAAGGGAGAAAGCGAAGAGAGCAGCATACAGAAAAACATCATGGCGCCTGAGCCCTAAGATCCCTCCAGGATGTTCAACGCCATTACCCATTCATGGTGCAGGAGGCAGCCTCGGGGAGGTGACAGGCCCCAGCCCAGTGTTCCCCAGGTCCCCGCAGAGTGGACTGATGCTCGGGTCCTGTTTCTTTTGGATCCGTCAGCTTCGGGTCAAGTGATGGTGCTCCTTTATGTTATCTGGACGGCTGCAAAGAGCCCCCAGTCAGTGGGATTCGAATCCGAGAGAACTTTGGTGACAGTGGACATGTGCTTATATCAGACCCGGCGCTCCTGGGCAGAGGCTGCTGGCCACTGCACTGTCCCGTCCTGTGCACATCCCAGGGTGCCCACAGGCCTGCCTCCTGCCCGAGCGCTTGTGCTCAGGTCTGCCCTCCACCTGCGGGCTGCTCTGTCCCGCGACCTCATGTCTTATCTGCTCTGTGAGCGCTCAGGGTCCCGCAGGTTCCTCCTTCCGAGTCACTGGTGCCTTCTCCCTACTGGTATTCAGCCAGCAACGTCTCCTAACTGAACATGTGCTGGGGACACCCAGCAAGCTCTGGTTGATACCACCTGAGAAGGATCTAGATTAAAACAGAAAAGGCATGGTAGCTCCTTGACCCCGGGAGTGGCTGGAGACAACGGCAGTGTGGAAACAGCAGGCTCTCTCCCAGACTGGGAATCCATGGCTGAACAAGGCAGCATGGGGAAAGCTCTCTGCTGGGATTATCAACCCCAACATACAGATGCACAAACTGAGGCTGGCAGCGGCTCAGTACCTGTGCACCATGCTCCTGTGGATGGAGGTGTTTTGGAGGTGTGGCTCTGCCCGATGCGGGCACAGGGTTCGTCCTGCCTGTGTTGTGTCTGCACCCTGTCTGTCTGGTGAGAGGCACTAGAACGTTTCTTCCTCTTGTTTTGATGCCCACTTCCCTTGCTCCGTGTGAAGCATTTCCTCCCCAAAAACTCAAGCCTTACCTCCTCCATCAGACTCTTCTGTCGGGACCCCTGTCCACAGGCCTGTGTCAGGTACCTCTAGCACTGATCCAGCACTGGGTCAGACTCTGCTGTTTACTATGTTAGCTTCTTCTCCATTTAGAATGTTCCTGAACTCAGTGTGGTGGCGCGGGTGGGGGGCGGTCTCTCATCTCTGAGCCCCCAAGTCCTGAGCGCCTGGCGTGCTGGTCATCAGGTGCCTGGTTTTGCTTTCCCTGTCCTCCACGGGATCTGTCTTTGCCACCGTGTATGCAACCCTCCGCTGGAAATAGGAACAATCCTCTAGTGTTTTTGGCCTCTTGGACTGGCAGGGAATGAAAGTATCTCTTGCCATCTGAAGCTGTGCGGTTCCTCAGTTCACAGAGCAAGTGTAGAAGGGAAGGGCGCCACACTGGCCCTGTCAGTTTGGATCTTGAGATCGGCTAGCAAGTAGCGAGTGTGCACGTGGCCGGCAGTCTTACCCGCGATTTCACCTGAGCTGCACTCTGTTCAGAGTTCGGGACGCGTGGGCTCAGAGAGCAGGGCTACTGGAATCAGAAAACACACACACACTTGCTGCAGGCCCTGGAAGCTTCGCCCAAGTGCCAGGGCTCAGCTTGAGAACTTAGCACCACAGATGCAAGGATTTGTGTGTGCAGTCCACAGGCAGGGGTCTGGCGGTCCTCTGTGCCAGATGCCAGACTAAGAACTGAGGATTCACACTGGCCCTGTCCGCCACGCTCCCTGGCTGAACGGATCGGAGGCCAGCAGTGTGACTAGGGTAGCCCTAGGAAGCACCTGGGCCAGAGGAGCCCCAGCCACAGCCGGGCTGGGACGTAAGGGGACGTTCTAGGAGGATTGGAAGCGAGGGCACTTCCCTTGTTCACTGAGCCTTCACCAAGCCCCAGGCCCTGCTGGAGCGCCCCCCCCCCCCCCCACCTAAACGAATGCATCTGGAAAAGGTTGTTGCCTTCCTGAAGCTTATGTTCTAGAAAATTTGCTGGCTCACGAAGCACTGGTGTGTGAACTGATTGTGGAGGTAGAGGGAACCTTGGGCCGTGGACGGGAACCCTGGGCCATGGATAGAAACCTGTTGTGGCAGGTGCATTCCATAGGGAGGGTGCAGAGAACTGGGGAGGAGGGCTTTGCTTGCTGGTGTCCCGGGAATGTTCCCATCAAAAAATAGAGAATGCTCACTTTAAAAAAAACAATAGGTACCTCAATAAGCACAAGCGATTACTCTTAACAAAGTTTCTCTATGCAGGGCTTAGCTTGGCTCCCCTTGGGCTGTGTGGCTTGGTGGTGGGAGCATCTTACTGAGTATGGGTTGGGAGGGTGGAGCTGAGAAAGCGGCACTGGGTGGGCTGTTTGCCATTTGGAGCATGGACATGGAAGTTTCCACCTGAAGGGTACAGGAGCCACCACAGACCAATCAGGGACCCCTCGTAGCCCTTCTCGGAGGACCCCCTCCACGGGCCAAGCCCTGCATGGTTTGGTGAAGGTTTTGGGTGAAGGGTCTGACCTGTGTGCCTCTCTCATTTCAGACTGCTCTGCAATGACCACAGCAAGGTACCGGCCCACCTGGGACCTGGCCCTCGACCCACTGGTGTCGTGCAAGCTCTGCCTCGGCGAGTACCCCGTGGAGCAGATGACGACCATCGCTCAGTGCCAGTGCATCTTCTGTACCCTGGTTGGTCCCCGTGGATAAAGCACGCGTTCCGCACGGTGCTGGCTGTCACTCTGGGGCACACCCAGAGCACCCTGGCACTGACTATTGCTGGGTGGTGGAGTTCCCGTGTTGGGGCTCTCCCTCGGGCAAGGGAGGGGTTCCCATGAGTCAGGCATCTTCTGTACCCTGGTTGGTCCCTGTGGATAAAGCACGCGTTCCGCACAGTGCTGGCTGTCACTCCGGGGCACACCCAGAGCACCCTGGCACTGACTACTGCTGGGTGGTGGAGTTCCCGTGTTGGGGCTCTCCCTCGGGCAAGCGAGGGGTTCCCATGAGTCAGGCAGGCTTCCACAGTGGACGACTCCTGGGGCGGTTGGTTGGGCTGCAAAAGCAGGGAGTTGCAGAGTTAGGAAGGCAGTGGCACGCTGGAGAAAGCGTGCCACAGCGTGTTCTCCACACTGGACGGAAGGGCTCCCCTCGTCTCACTTGACATTTAATCTGGAGCCTCCATCAGTGCGAACCTAGCGAGTGTGTCTGTCTGGCGTGTCCAGTGGTCAGTGTCATCTTCCCCTGCTCCCGTGCTGAGCTGGAAGAGCTGCATCTGGACATCAGGTTTCAACTTCCTGCAGATGCAGCCAGTGTCCACCTGGGGACAAATGCTGTGTTCCCCGTGGTTACAGGAGACTCTGGCTCAGAACCTTTCAGGGTTGGATCTAACTCAGACCCCATTTTATCCGTCAGAAAATAAAACTGCATAAGGAAATGTGAGATGTAAAGAAAGACACGATTTGCTTCTCATTCGTCTCCTTCCGTTGAGCTGGCTCTTGTCCCCAGCCCAGAAAGGTGGGTGGGGAGTAAGTTGCTTGTTGTCACCGAGGTGGGGTGGGATTGTCACAGAGCGGGGACCTGGGCAGGTGCTGGTCCTGCAGGGGTGTGAGTTCTGTGGAGCTGGTGGTGAGGCTGGGGTGTGGACAGTGTAGATGGGATGTTTGCTGTAGGGGTGGATCTCACGTGTCCTCACCCCCACACACAAGTCGCTAGGAGGTGACGATGGGTGCTGTGTAAGCTCAGCCGTGGTAACCATTTAACTGCTCACACACGTGTCCAAGCTGCACGTCTTAAATCTGAACGTGCTTGTCAGTTGCACCTCAGTGAAGCTGAAAAATAAAATACCACACTTTCCATTTCAAAAAGGCACAGGGAAGGGAAAGGAAGACGGCTCTGCAAACCATGCAGCGACAAAATCGCGGCTCCTGCGCCGAGCTGCTGTCACCGTGGCTGCAGGGGCAGCCGGCCTGTGTTTCTTCCAAAGGTCTGGACCCAAGCCTGCCTCCCACGCGGTCTTGCCCGCCCTGTGCTCTCCCTGTGTCCATCCGTCTCGGCGTTTGCTGGCCTTGTCCCACTCCTGCCCCGTGGTCTGCTGGGCAGCAGGCGCAGTACAGGTGCGTGCTGGCGCCTCTGCTCGCGAGGGGAGGGGACGGAGCAGCAGACATTGCAGTCCGTGTGCTCCGATTTCCCCTTGCGCCAGACTCAGACTTCCTTCCGGCTTGGCCCCCAGCCCCTGAGCACCTGGTTTAGCGCAGGACTCTTGCAGCTGATCAGTAAAGACTTGTGACTTGAAGGAAACCGATCTCGGTACTGAACTTGGCTCCCAAGAAACGTGCCTTGTTAAAACCCCAAGAAGGTAGCCTCGCCCTGCAGGGAAGAGAGGACACTGCGCTGGCATTTTTGTGAGATGAGGAAGGCTGGGGGAGGGAGGGGCTGCAGGGAGAGGAGAGGCCGACCTCCCTGTGGTCACTGCGGGGAGCGGGACTCGCCTAGAGGATGAGGTGGGACGGGCACCAGGGAAGACATGGCACAGCTTGCTACAGTCACCTGCCCCAGAAGGCACGGCTGTGCACTCCACGAGGTACCTGGCTCCCCATCTGGGAGGGCACGTTCAGGAGTCTGCTGTCCATGTAGCGCCCTGTGCCGTGCACATGGTGCCCTGTTCTGTCCATGTAGCGCCCTGTGCCGTGCACATGGTGCCCTGTTCTGTCCATGCAGTGCCCTGTGCTGTCCACGTGGTGCCCTGCCTGCTGCCACGAGGCCCTGGTTCATCCGGGCCCCTTTAACCAGTTGATTCTTCCTGGCCTTTTGGCCAAGACTTTTATTTTGTTGTTTGGGGTTTCTACTTTGAGAGAACCGGAGTCAAAATCAGCCAGCACGTCTAGTTCAGACTTAAAGCTGTATTTGCTGTATTTACGTCGGGGGATGCAATAGGAGGAAGTGAGCCCTGTTCTCTCCGAAAAGCCTTGCCCGGAACACCCAGGAACAGAGACCACGGCGGGGGTTTTATTTCATTTTCCCCAAAACAATTTATTACAAATTAAAGTGTTGAAAATAGCTCAGCTCCTGTGTGCAGTGCAGGGCGGCGTGACGAGAAGGAAGCACCTGTGTGCTGGCGCATGGCAGGGGGGAGGGCGCCCCCACCAGGGCTTCCTGGGTCACAGGGCATCCGCCTTGCCCAGACTTCAGGTCACTTTTAACTCCGGGACCTGGGCCACGGCTCTTGAAATTGTCCTTTTCCTGGGGGCAAAAATGCTGGTTCCCTCAGGCCTCGTTCACCCCACCTGTGTGATGGAGAGAAAAACAACTCAGCTTGGAGCTTTGTAAAGTACCCGCCCTGGGGCCGCGCAGTAGGCATCACCAGGCTGACTTCCTTCTCATGTTGCTTCTGAGTTTGGGTTTCGAACGGCAGGGATTAAAAAATCAAAAAGAATTTGAGCAGCTTTGTCCATCATGTGTTCTGAGGAGCACGTGTCCTAATGGACACATTCAGGAATGATTTTTGTCGTTCAGTGGGTTTGCTAAACCCCGTGTTCCTGTCTGCCCCCCTGCCCCCACCCCAAGACCTTCTGGGTACCCAGGCATATGCAAAAAGCACAGGAAACCCACACAGGATATAAGCTGTCTGTTTAACCTGCACCTCCCTAACATATTTGTGCATGAAAATGTTTGCCAGTTAACCCACGTGTCACAGCCCTGACGCCTGCTCCCATGGCTTGCCGCTGGAGCTGGGGATCTGGTGGCAGTAGGCTGAGTGCGTAAGTGCTCTTCAGGACTGCAGGGCTGTGGTTGTGACCCAGGCAGGACCAGGTACTTTGGACAGAAGGTTCTCAGTGGTTCCTGCTTCTGGGGGGGCTCCCAGGGCTGTGCCACACTTTGGGAATTTGGAAGTGGTGAGAGCCTCCACACATCACAAATGATTCATTTTGGCTGCCTGATGATTGAAACTTTCGACAGCCAAGTGCAAACCTGAGCGTCTGTGTGCAAAAGAGAGAAGCAGGTGCACCAGTAGTTTCTCTGCTGAAGTGAAAGGGCTGTAGACCTGGCCCGAGTGAGGAGGCCGTGCTTCTGCCGTGAGAGGCAGCCCCATGCTCCCTGCACCGATCGGTGATAAAAGCTGTGTGTCTGGTGGCCTGAGGAAATCCTTGTGGACCAAAATCCAAAAGAGAAGACACTCTAAGCCAGAACTGGACATAGCAATGCCAGTTTGTACCCCCTCCCTCCTTGTAGCATTTGACAGTTACAATGTATACATTGTACTGGCGCTGATAAAGTTTTATCCAGCCTGACGGCTAACAGAATCCGAGATGATGATACTCTCATTTTAAAGATGGAAAGCGTGAGGCTCCCAGAAGCAAGGTTCTGGGGGCCCCACCCCTAGTTACAAGTCCCCAGTTACCTTGGAAGGAGAAATGTCTACTTTTCTTGCAGTACTTAGATGCAAAGGTGTGTGAACAACTGTAACTATGGAAGGATTATGCCAAACCTCTGTGTGTATGTGGTCTGTTTTGTGTGTGCTTGGAGCTGCAACAACACGTGTTCTCTCACAGGAGGCATTTCTTGCTGATCTCGGGAGTTGGAGCCCAGATCACAGTGTTTTGATGAGCAAGCATGGAATGTTGCCACTGAAAAATGAAACTTTCGTAGATGGAATCGTTTCTACACAGAATGTGTAGCTATGGTAAAGGCAGCGCTCAGCAGTTTAAGTAGCTTGGTGCCAGCTAGTTAACCGAGCCGGGTGGTGCAGCAGCAGGCCGTGGATGTGGATCCCCTGCACGGTGGCTGTGGACGTGCGTTCCCGGGCATGGTGGCTGTGGACGTGCGTCCCCGTGCGTGGTGGCTGTGGGTACTGTTCCCACACACCGTGGCTGCAGCTGTGCCTTCCCGTGTGTTCCCTGGCATGCTGGATTTAGATGCACTTAATTGCTCAAGCTTTCTTGGACATTCCTTTTGCAAGTGCCCTGGCTGTTAGCAGTCACAACACCTGGCCTCCTGGTCCTGTGCCCAGGAGGGGGTGTAGGTCTGGGTGGAGGGCAGTTGGGGTGGGCAGGGCTTGTACAGGCTGCAGCCTGATGAACCCATCCTAAGTGAGAAGTATCCCAAGTGGAAATTGGCTGCAATTTCCCTGACGTGCTAGGCGCCCCAGGTCAGCAGCACAGCGCAATGTGGAGCTCTGAGGCTCCCCTCACGGCCGTGGCACTGACTGCACCGTGCTCACTGACGGCACAGCCCTAGCCTGGGACGCTGCCATGTTCAATACCGGAAGTCTTGGCCTGGAGACATCAGCCGTGTCCTCCCTGTGTGACAATCTTGAATGGACAGTGTTCGCCTGCACCCTGGGCTCCCTTTGTCTCCTGATGGCCGGGGCACAAGGACTCTCCATGTCCTGGCCCCACCCCCGGTCCTGGCCTTCCCACAAGCAGCAGAGACTCGGTGACAGCTACCGAACTGACGGGAAACTCCCAGACAAGTGACAAGCTTACAGCTCTGCTGCTCGGTGCTCCTGAAAGAGAGCTTCACAGCCGTCTCTGAGCCCATGTCGTCACTGCACACAAGCCCTGGCCAATGTGTGCGGCCGGTGAGGGCCACAGGGAGGCGTGGAGGCCCTTCCTGCCCGGGCGTGTGCTGGGCTGCGATGCACTCAGTAGGTGGAAGCGCTCCCACAGGTGCAGGGCGCCTGCCTGCATGGGGCCTGTGGGCTGCAAGGCTCTGTGGGAGACCAGTGTTGCATCAGGGCAATCAGGTCGATGGGCAGGGGTTGACCGGGGTCAAAGGAACGAATTTGTGCTGAGGCCCTCTTCCTGTGGGAAAAGTAAGTCCGCCCAGCAGGCAGGGCTGTGGTCCTCGCTCTGTAGTTGAGGGAAGCCAGCCTGGGAAAGCTTAAGCGACAGGCGCCCAGGCCCAGGTCAGCCAGGGGGACCAGAGTCCCAGTCTGCACCCACAGTTCCTTGTACAGCCTGCCCAGCCCGCCCCTGCCACACACACAACGCTGGATCCTTAGCCAGGCCCTGGTGGTCAGCAGCCACAGGCCACGTTTATCCAGGGGACGGTGGACTTTGTGGAGTGGCGGCAGTGCACGCTACACGTAGATGAGAATATTTTTTTCTTAGCATGTAAAGTCTCAGTATCTTTTATTCCAATATTTTTACCAAAGCGGCTTTCCGGCCTTCAGCTCCTGGGCTTGGGAGTTAAAGTGCTTTTCCTGTGGCCTCGAGGAAAGTGGGCGGTGCCAGAACATTCCCTGTGGAGGCTGCCGGTTCACTCCAGGTCCCCAGCGAGGGTCCCCCTGGGGATTCCTGTGGCACTGTCCCCCAAGACTGCAGGCCTCCCTGGCACCAGCCCTGCAGGGCGTGGCTCAGCCTCCCTGCCTGTCAGAGACCAGGGTCTCCAGTCCGACCGCCTTGCAGGAGTGGTGTGTAGTCAGCACACCCTCTGTCTGTGATTCCAGTCTCTCCCAAGGTGCAGGGGCAGCCCGTTTTTTGTTTTTGTTTTTTTAAGATTTATTTATTTATTTGAAAGTCAGAGTTAGACACAGAGAGAAAGAGAGTCTGAGAGAGAGAGAGAGAAAGAGAGGTCTTCCATCTGCTGGTTATCTCTCCAGTTGGCCACAATGGCTAGAGCTGTGCTGATCCAAAGCCAGGAGCCAGGAGCTTCCTCCAGGTCTCCCACACAGGTGCGGGAAACCTAGCACTTGGGCTATCTATACTGCTTTTCCCAGACCATAGCAGAGAGCTGGATCGGAAGTGGAGCAGCCGGGTCTCGAACGGGCACCCATATGGGATGGCAGCACTGCAGGCGGCGGCTTTACCCGCTACACCACAGCACCGGCCCCAAGGCAGCCTGCTGCCAGGTGTCCGGCTGCTCCATCCCGTTGCACTCATCTGCCCGTCCACCCATCACCACCGTGCTGCTGCTGGCACTGACTCAGCACTCGGTGCTCACCGGCACTCTGCTAGGCATGGAGACTGGATAGGTGACTGAGAGACAGCACTCGGCAACAGAAGAGACACGGGAGCAGACCCTTGCTTATCCTTGTCCCAACTGCTGAGTGAAATGCGGGGTGTCGGCAACCGTGTGGAGCCTGCTGGCTCGGCAGCACCTTTCTGCCTCCGAGGCTTACCCCACACCCAGGGCAGTGAGGCTGGGAGAGAGGAGGGTCCCCGTCCCAGGCACAGGGCTGGCCGTGGCTGAGCTGGGATTCAGAGTCCCTGCCCCTTAGATGGTCCTGTTTGGGGTCTCCCTGCTTCGGTTTGCACTTTCCCGAGTATGCTGCTTGCGATCAGCCGAGTTCTGGGCACCTCTGGTGCAGTTTGTGGGCATTTGCTGGTGCCGTTGGGGTCGCAGCAGGCTTGTGGGTTATGGAGGAGGGGGGCACACGTTTCTGTGGCCGCTTCTGCTCAGCAAGGCGCCTGTGACATGGGGAAGGGGTTAGCGAGTCAGCAGCACTGTCTGCTCTTCGGGTTTCAAAGCGTTGGAAGCCGCAGTGGAAAATGAAATGTCTGGAACAGTCTGTGGCTCTCACCACTGCCCTCCTCCTCCTTCCCTTTGTGCAGCCCATGCCTCTTCCTGGAACGCTTTGTCTCCCAGCGGTGGCTCACCACTGGGAAGCCTCCCCTGACCCCATCCAGCCAGGACCCCTTCTGCACCCGCCCCCGGCGGCCCCAGTACGTGAGGTCGGGGGTCATCTTTGCATTGGTGGCCTTGTGAAGCTGTCGATCAGATGAGCTCCGTGTTGAGGAGGCTTTGCCAGCTTAGAGTGTGTGCGCTGCTTTGTTCTTCTGGGGAGGACGTGAGGTAGCGGAACACACTTAAGCAGTTGCTGATGAAAGAATTCTTCAGCGCGGAGGAAGTCAGTGAACGTTTTAACAGACAAGCAGAAAAGCACGTTGGTGTCAGGCGCTGTCAGGCGCACGTGGGTTTGGGTACAGAGGATGACTTGGCAGTGGTTCTTGTCTCCTAAGCCTTCGCTTTCTCATCCTTGAAATGGGAGCAGCGTCACCTCCTACATCCCAGCACACGTCCCGTGGGCTCACGTGGGAGAAGTGCTAGCACAGGGTCTGGGACTTCGAGGGCTTTGGTTGCTAGCACAACTTTTATGATCCTCAGTAGGCGCCTGCCTATCTGTTGCCAGACTCCAGCAGTGTCTCTGGGAACCGAGTTTCCTCTTTCTGTGTGCGTGCTCGTTTCAAGACATCTCTTTGCTGTTAGGCTGGGGAACATGAGTGAGTGAGCCGTGACCCACTTTCTGTCTGGGAGAGGGCTGCTTGTTTCTGGTGTAGGCAAGGTCAGGCGCTCACATCGTCTGTCTTACGTAGTAAACACACCGATACCCCAGCCCATAATCACTCTGCAGATTGCGCACATAGATTATTCCGGGTGCAGGGCGTGTTGGCTCCTGGGTGGCTGCCAGCCAGACGTGACGCACTACTTGTTGCCATATGCGAGCTCCTGAGCCCTGCTGCTCTGAGGCTTCCCCAGGGGGTGTGTTTCACACCAGTTTTGGTTGTTGCGTCTGGCTGCCGAGGGAGAACAGTGTTCTGTCACAGCAGACAGCTCCACACAGTGCGTTGTGAGTGTAGGTTTAACACGTCGTCCTGTCCTCCAGAGACTCCGTGTAGAGAAACAATTGAAAAAAACAACCTTATGATCTTGTTGCTAAGGGCTTGTTCTATTTTATTTTTTCATGCCTGTGATGGTGAGAAGTGCATCACACAGAGGGACAAGCAAGGCCTGGCTGAGCCGCTGTTGGCCTGGCTGGTGGTGTGCACCAGGTGTTGTGCTGGGGCTTCCTCCTGTCAGAAGCCCAGCCAGACTTTGTCTTTCTTTCGTCAGAGAGGGAGTCGTGGTAGCCGCATCGGTAGCCGCTCTGTGGACTGGGAATGCGCGTGGCTCCAATGCCTCTGTTCAAGCTCCCTCTTCAGGTGTCCCTGCCCTGAGTGGGGCATCAACAGGCCACGGTGGCAACACTTCCCCACCTGCTGATCCCCAGGTAACAGGTCAGCCAGCGCTGCCCAGACACGGCCGCGGCTCTGATGGGAGCTCGGTGTCACTGCTCTGTCCTCTTCATTGTCATCTCGGGTGTCACCCTGCAGAAGGCACTCACGTCGGTCTCAGGAGTTTGTCTCAGAAAACTCTGCCACCCACGGGCAGCACGGACTGCTCCACGCTGACCCTCCAGGAGCACTGGTCACAGACACGGGCTGGCAGGTGGCAGCCGTGAGTGGCTGACGTCCAGGGCGTTTGCAGCTGTCAGAGCCCAGATCCATCCACAGGGCGCAGGCTGAGTGCTGCGCTCTCTCCATTCACACGCCGAGTGCTGTCTTCAGAAACACTGTGGGGAATGGCCCTTTGCATTGCCTGGGTCCTATTTACTAAAGACGAGGCTTCTAGAATCTTTAGTGGATGAAATATTCTCGTGTGCCGGAACGGGGACCATTATCTACTGAGACTGGATTATTCCTGATGTATCGGGCGTCTGCTGTTTGCTGTGTGTTCTCCTCGCTCTCCCCCTTGTGTAAGATTCTCACAGCTCCACTGTGAGGTCGATCAGTGCACCCTATGTTGCTAATAGGGACAGTGAGACAAGCAGAGAGAGTAACAAAGTCGCCCCGAGTGTTGAAAACGCTGGACTTCACTTGGCTTTCCATCCATGCCCACCCGTGCATCGTAACCGTGTGTTCCTTTAAGGAAATGCATTCCATGTTTATGGGAAGAGGCAGCTGTGTAGCACATGGAGCTTGTGGGCCTTGGTGAGTGATAATATTTTAGTAGTGTTTCATAAGATTCTAACGGTGTTGCAGATGTGCCTTGGGGCCGTGATCCTGCGTTCTGCTTCGTGATGCTGGGAAGGTGTTTGCCGTTGTTTCCCGGTCACCTTGGTTTCGTTGAGTTTATCCATCACTGCCTGGGCCCCCGAGTTCTGGCCTTAGCTCTCCGTCTCCAGTCTCTCGGCGGTGAAGCTGTCTGGGGACAGTCATGGTTTTTTTCGTCTCCTGTTTGTAAGGTGCCTTAGAGGGCAACCTCGTGTTTCTGACTCATAGGCTTTGGAAGGGTAACCTGAACTCGAGAGGCCACGTGATCCTGTGCATGTATGTTCCTTGTCTCCCACCTGTGTGACCTGGCAGGGTGTGGCCGGTGAGCAGCGTGTCACAGATGACGCCGCAGCAGACTCCCAGGTTCCCAGTGGGCAGTGCGCAGGCGTTTTAGCTGAGCAAGCTCAGGTTGGAATCGGGCTCCACCCTCGCTGTGTGGAGAGCTGGCAACTCCTTGCACCGTGGCTTGGTTCTCACGTTGTGGGATCGAGTGCAGCGATGGGTGCTAGAGACCCTGGCCCAGTGCCTGCTGTCTCGGGGGTATGTGAGCTCCACTTCCCTGTACCCTGCTGCTTCCTTCCTGCCGATGCAGTGACGGCTCTGTGTCTGTGAGGCTGCGTGGGGGCCCAACCCCGCCTTCCCTTTGGGAATCAGTGTGATCCCAGGCTCAAGTCGGTGCCCTGGAAGTATTTGCTAGTGAGCAGAAGCTGGCCCTGGAATTCAGTGGTTGCCGTGGGCTGTAGTGGAGCCACATGCTTGGGCGTTCTCGCCTCGAGGAAGGACACACGTTTACAGATGCTTCTGGTTCTCTTTCAGTGCCTGAAACAGTACGTGGAGCTCTTGATCAAAGAAGGCTTAGAGACTGCAATCAGCTGCCCAGACGCTGCCTGCCCTAAACAGGGCCACCTGCAGGAGAACGAGGCACGTGTGGGCTTGCTCGGCGTGTGCTGCCACGTGTGCATGTGCGTGTGCGTGTGCACAGGAACAGGCCAGGCTTGTTCTGTGTGTGCTGGCATGCTGTGAGTGCACATGGAAACGGGCCAGGCTTGCTCTGCGTGTGCTGGTGAGCTGTGCGTGTGCACAGGAACAGGCTGTGAGTGCACATGGAAACGGGCCAGGCTTGCTCTGCCTGTGCTACCATGGTGTGCATGTGTGTGTGCATGTGCGTGTGCACAGGAACAGGCCAGGCTTGCTCTGCGTGTGCTGGTGTGCTTTGTGTGCACATGGAAACGGGCCAGGCTTGCTTGGCGTGTGCTGCCATTGTGTGCATGTGTGTTTTCTTCTGCATGTGCACAGGGACAGGCCAGGCTTACTCTGCGTGTGCTGGCGTGCTGTGAGTGCACATGGAAACGGGCCAGGCTTGCTCTGCGTGTGCTGGTGAGCTGTGCGTGTGCACAGGAACAGGCTGTGAGTGCACATGGAAACGGGCCAGGCTTGCTTGGCGTGTGCTACCATGGTGTGCATGTGTGTGTGCATGTGCGTGTGCACAGGAACAGGCCAGGCTTGCTCTGCGTGTGCTGGTGTGCTTTGTGTGCACATGGAAACGGGCCAGGCTTGCTTGGCGTGTGCTGCCATTGTGTGCATGTGTGTTTTCTTCTGCATGTGCACAGGGACAGGCCAGGCTTACTCTGCGTGCTGGCGTGCTGTGAGTGCACATGGAAACGGGCCAGGCTTGCTAGGTGTGTGCTACCGTGGTGTGCGTGTGTGTGTACATGTGTGTGTGCTTGTGCATGTGCCCAGGAACAGGCCAAGCTTGCTCAGCATGTGCTGGCGAGCTGTATGCGTGCATGGAAATGGGCCGGGCTTGCTTGGCGTGTGCTGCCATGGCGTACATGTGTGTGTGTACATGTGTGTGTGCACAGTAGCAGATCTGGCCTGCTCGGTGTGTGCTGGGGTACTCCACTCAGCTGTCAGGATGTTGTGGCTTTTGCTTTATATTCAGACCCTCAGCTTGTTATGCTTTTTGTATTTTTTCCTTAGATTGAATGCATGGTTGCAGCTGAAATTATGCAAAGATATAAAAAGCTACAATTTGAAAGAGGTAAGTACCTAGTCAGTAACAGAATGTGGATAATGTGGGAGGAGTTCTTTTGGGAGATACAATTGTAAAACACTTGGTAGGAGTAAAAAAACTACAGTAAGAGTGAAAAAAACCTACATGAGTTAAATTTCTAAAATACAAGGACATTTCAAATTCTCAGAACGGGCACAGTTTGAAGGCCGTGGCTGGGGATCCATTGGGTGGCAGGAAGAATTCGTGACACACAATTTGTTTATTGAGGTTGGAGCCTCCGGGGATGGTTTCAAGAGACAGAACCCACGGGGCCCAAGTTCTTCAGCTGGGTTAAGGGTAGCAGCTTGAAGGCTGAGCCCTGACCAACACTGAATTCCTTAGACATGAAGGCTGGGAGGAACCCCGAGGCTGAGCCCGGCACTGGCTGCTGTGGCAGCTGTCAGAGTGGGACATCGCATTCCTGGGCTGCCATCATCAGTCTGCAGCAGCCCCAGGCCCCGGTGCTGGCCAAGTTACCGTGCCCTGTGTCTCAGAATATCCCAGCAGTCCTGCAAGACTGATCTGTCAGTACCTCTCTGCCAACGGCCCGGGAGACTGACTGCCTTCCCTTGGCTTCTAGTGGGGGGTGGGGGAACCTGGTTCCCAGACCGTTCCCTGTGACCCCTCCCACTGGGGTCTCTTCTACCTTCCCAGCTGGCCTTGGGCCTGATGCGGATACCAAGACCCCGGGGAGAACGAAGGAGGGGGCATGGGGCAGCATGCACTCTGTGGTGGGAATGAGCTCTTCGGGATGGCATTGCCAAGCGTTCAGCATGCCTCAGTTTGAATGTCCTCTCTCGAGGACCCAGGGTCCTGGAATGCCCTTTGAAAGAGGGGTGTGTGGGCTCCGTGTGGCCTTGCTTTCACATATGAGCGTCTCCTGGGCCTCGAGCTCACCTGCACAAGAGCACAATGGCAGGTGATGTGTGCAGGTGACGCTGCTTCCGCTGAAGAACTCAGCGTGAGGACACGGCCAGTGTGTCCCCAGGGTCCCCTCAGTTTGTCACGGTGACGTCTGCTCCCCTCTCCCAGGGCTGGCGTCCAGTTCTCACCTGGGTCAGGGATTTACTACCACGCCACGCACCTGATCGAGGTGGGCATATGACAGCCCGGAGGGAAGGATCCAGAGCCTTCTAGGTTAGCTGAATTCAGAGTTTTATTTTTAATCCTTTAAGTAAATGCTACTGTATTCCCTTTTGAGGCTTCATTTAAAAAGATTTATTTATTTGAAGGGCAAAGCAGCAGAGACTGGGGGTGGGGTTAGAGAGAGAGTGTTAGAGATGGAGAACTCATATCCACTGGTTCATTCTCCAAGTGGCTGTAACGGCCAGGGCTGGACCAGCTCAGAGCCAGAAGCCAGGGACTTCATCCCGTCTCCCGCATGGGTGGCAGGGCCCAAGCATTCGGGCCACTTTCTGCTGTCCTCCTGGGAGCATTAGCAGGGAGCTGGATCGGAAGCAGAGCAGTGGGGCTTCCAGCCTGTGCTCTGACACGGGATGCCGGTGTTACAAGTGCTGACTTAATACCGGCCCCAAGAAGCTTTTTAGAGGAAAGAAAGAATGTGTCCAAACTGGAAAAAAAAAAAAACTCAGGGAAACAGGATTTGGGCTGGCTTTGAAGTGTGTTTACTTAACTGGCCTGAGTCATCTCCTTTGGGGCAATTGTAGCCTGAGCGCAGCCACGAGGTGCACGGTGCACGGTGCATGGTGCAGTTGGTGGCTGGAGTTCATCTGGACTCCTGAGGGTTTCAGCTCTTCTGAAAGCATTTCACAGAGAGGACCTTGACAGAAACAAGCAGTCGCTGGGGCCACAAGAAGGTGACCTTTCCGTGGCATTGAGTTCAGTCTAGAATGCAGCGGGCACACATCTCCCTACCAGGAATTCTAACTCTTGCTCTTTCTTCATGCTTGGGCTCAGGCAAAAAGTTTCTCTTTTTCTTCCTTTGCCCAAAAGTGAAGCCAACTCAACTTAGGTTAAAAAAATACCTCTCAGACAAATAACCCTCTGAAATATTTTCCTAATGTTATGTTTTTTTTTAAAAAAGAATGATTCAGACTGAATACCACAAAAGACCTGTCTGTGTGAAATGTGAGAACGGTGGAGCTAAAATACTGCTGTGGGTAGAGCAGGTCCTTGGACAGCCTTGGGGATGGGATCAGAAAGCATATTTCTACCACCTTAAAATACTCCTGACTTGCAGTCAGGGGAGGACACACAGAGGGATGCCGCGTCGGTGATCTCCTGACAAAAGTCTACGCTACCTGCCCCACTTTGTCTCGGATCCAGCCAGGGCCCCTGGCAGGCAGGGTGCCAGCAAAGGTGACGCCCACGCCTGAGGGCGGGGACTGGCTTCCACTCTGGCTGGGTGCCCACTCCGCCGTGTCCACGCCTCTGAGCTCCAGCCGCGCCAGGCTGCGAGTGTCTGTTCCATGTTGCCCGCCTGGAAGCCTGGGCAACCACTGACACACCGTGACTTACTCAGTTCTTTGTCCCGTGCCACGAGAGTGCCTGGTCAGAGGGAAGTGGGCACCAAGTCATGGCTTGTTTGTTAGGAGAAAGTCGAGTCAGAGAGATTAAGTCGTGTGCCCGGGTTATCTGGCAGTACGCAGGCGGCCTGCAACCCAGGACTCCTGACGGGCACACTCACAGCTGGGTCACACCCCGTCCCCGCCGGGCACCAGGACGGCAGCCACGCCCGGCCGCACACTCAGAGCCAGGAGCACAGGTGCCCAGTGGATGCAATGGATGCAACCATTGGTAGAAAACTGGCCTCTGAAAGCAGCTTGGACTTTGCTGACTAGAGGGAGGGAGTGATGTGAATGGTCTTCGGAAAGTTGGAGTAGAGACTGGATTCTCCTGGTGGGATGGATACACGACAGTTGCTCCGTGCATCCCAGTGGATAGCATGTGGTGGCTGTGCTGCGTGCTGCCGGGTCTTGCGTGGTCTGTGTAGCAGGGAGACATGATGGAGAGAGAAGCTGTCTGGTGTCGCCAGCTCTGGGCTCTCTCACTCCTCGGTTCAGCAGGGGATGATGG
The DNA here is from genome assembly GCF_033115175.1 of Lepus europaeus. Taxonomy (NCBI): domain Eukaryota; kingdom Metazoa; phylum Chordata; class Mammalia; order Lagomorpha; family Leporidae; genus Lepus; species Lepus europaeus. The sequence goes on from NC_084839.1 coordinate 5,491,218, forward strand.
ATGAGACTATGAGTCAGAGGTGTAAGCCAGGAGCCCAGGCAGGCAGGGACTCCCTCCACGTGGGGACAGGCGGCGCCGCTGTCGTGCCTCCCTGAGGATGGGAGTCATTAAGTGGAGGTTGTTACCTTGGAAACCGTTCCCAGATCTCCCCGTGGCCCCAGCCCAAGAGCTAATAGGGCCTTTGGTGAGGAGGGAGCAGTCAACAGCTGCAGTGTTAGCCCGGAGCACAGACAGAGCTCAGGCCTGGAGGGGCCTGGGAGACAGGGCCCAGCCTTGGCCGTCTGCTCCTCCCAGTGTCAGGGCTCCTGGGAGCCCTCGACGAGCGGGCGGGGAGTGCGGGGGAGGCTGGAAGGGTCGAAGGCCAATGCTGTGGTCCGGCTCTGCTCTCACCACCCCGTCACGGTGGACAGAGCCGAGGCCGGCCGGGGGTGTCTCTTCCCGTGCCATGGGCCGTTGAGGACCTTGACCGTCTGCCTTCCACAAAGCCCGATGGGATCTTTTCTGGGGGCCTGGCTGGGTATGGCACACTCAGTGGAGGCTCAGGGCTGTGTGGGCTGAGGTGCTGCAGAGCCCACACACACACTGCAGCCCCCGTCCCTGGGTAGGCTACTGTGCGAGCTGCCACGTACTCATGGGAGCAGTCCCCACAAGTCCCCACACCTTGCTCCCCCGCCCCCTTATCCCCATCTCCTCTGGCTGAGTCATCTCTACTCCAGCTAGCTGGGACAGCTGTCCTCATGTGTGCCCTGCAGGCAGCAGCCAGCTTCTTCCAAAGCCACCTCATGCCGTGTGACAGCCAGGAACATTCTTAGAAAAGCAGGCTTTGACGCAGTCCGCTAATTAGAGAAGAGCTAAGAGTCATCCTCTGAGTGTGGGGAGCACCCTGCAGATGTTCTGTTGCAACGGAAGCCACTTCAAGCGGGCACAGGTGCTGAGCCCTTCAGCTCCTGCACTCCATCCTGGTCTTTGTAATCTTCAGCCAGACCGGCCCACTGGAGGGCTGCGAGCCTTGATTAATTTACCAAATAAAAAGAAAAGAGAGCGAGAAGTAGGGGGGTGCACCAGGAGCTGGCCAGGGTGGCCTCTGGGGGCAGCTGCTGTCACCAGGCTCCACTTGGCATTCCCTTCCCAGCAAAGCGGAGCCGGGTGCACAGAAGCCAGGGCCAGCACAGTTCAACAGCACTCCTGGGGTAGGCCACGCGAGTGTGTCAGACTTCTGCCTGCCCCTTGCACTTGGGGACCAGGGTAGAGGCACCAGGGTGGGCACGTTTATGACGGGCATCAGAAAGTTTGTAGAGCGTTCGCCCCATCTTTTGTTCTGTTTTTTGCACACTTGCTGTAAGTCCCTGGACACCTCAGCCAGGGAGCTAGTGACGCCGTTGTGTGTCCAGGTGTTCAGGGGTGGTTTGGGGCCACCTCCTGCATGCCCAGTGGGGATCCCCAGTGAGCTTCCACCCTGCCCTTGGTACAGGCAAGCCCACCTGCCTGGCTGCCAGTCACAGGCTGAGGCTTTCGCTGCCTTCCAGGTTCCCAGCAAACCCAGCGGTGTCCCTTCCATCCCAGGAAGGGCCCTGCTGAGCAGCTTGGAGCCAGCGGCCCACTGCAACACCTTGGGGAGCAGCCCCCCAACCCACCACTTTAGGCCGCCATGCTTCCTGCAGGGCACCCGTGTTCTGGGTGGCTCCTCCCTCATTGAGAATTCAGCGTCAGCCTGGACCAGACAAAGGGCGCTCAGGCCCAGTTATTTCAGTTACTGCAATGTTTGGGCAAGGATGCTAGGGACCAGGCTTGCAAGTGCATCCTGTTTATAAAAACAAGCGTCTTAATTCCTCTTAGTGGGGACTCTGTTTCAGAGGGAAACACACTGCTGAGGGCACTTCCTCGCCGCAGTTGGCTTGGGACAGTTCAGCCATCTTCCGTCCCTGTCCTGCTTTCCCAGTACTGGCGGTGCAGTCTGCCTGGGGCCGGGTCCTGGCTGCAGGTGTGGGGCCTGGGGGCAGAGCGTTGAGCCTGCAGGGCACCCAGGGTCTCCCAGGGACCACGAGCATGCTGGATGCAGACAGCTTCTCTGAAGACGATGCAGCTGTCTGGAGACCTGCTGCTGCCCTGTGGGAGTGGGGAGGGGTTTGGGAGTGCTGGGAGGGGAGGTAGAAGGACACAGCGGGCAGAGAGCTGTGCTGGCCAGTCATGCACTGTCTCAATGGTGGCATGTTGGGGAAGGCACCAGAGGGTCCCCTGTGCTGAACCCCGAGACCCTGTAGCTCCTGGCTTTGATGTGCATTTTTCCTCCCCATGCCAGAGGTGCTCTTCGATCCCTGTCGGACATGGTGCCCAGCGTCCACCTGCCAGGCCGTGTGCCAGCTCCAGGACCTGGGGCTGCAGACGCCCCAGCTCGTGCAGTGCAAGGCCTGTGACATGGAGTTCTGCTCGGCCTGCAAAGCCCGCTGGCACCCTGGCCAAGGCTGCCCAGAGACCAGGCCCATCACCTTCCTTCCTGGGGAGAGCAGGTACGTTGGCGCACGAGCTGCTGCAGAGGGTGTGGCCTGGAGGCCTGGGCTGAGAGAAGCAGGAGAGGGCCTTCCTGAAGGTGCTACCAGGGTGGGGATACGGCTGCTGCTGGGTCAGCCCTCACACGTCTTCCTCTTCCTCACACGTCAACCTTCTTGTTTTATCTGTGGGTGTATGCATGCATTTTTCAAAGATTTATTCATTTATTTAAAAGGTAGAATTACAGAGAGGCAGAGGCAGAGAGGGGTGGGGGGAGGTCTTCCATCTGCTGGTTCACTCCCCATATAGCCACAACAGCTGTAGCTGCACCAATCCAAAGCCAGGAGCCAGGAGCTTCTTCCAGGTCTCCCACGTGGGTGCAGGGGCCCAAGGACTTGGGCCATCTTCTACTGCTTTCCCAGGCCACAGCAGAGAGCTGGTTTGGAAGTGGAGCAGCCAGGACTCAAACCAGCACCCATATGGGATGCCGGCAATGCAGGCGGCAGCTTTACCCACTATGCCACAGTGCTGGCCCCTGTATGTATCTTTGAGAACTGACTTTGCACCAGGTGTTGTGTGAAGCCCCACGGACAGACAGATGCTTCAGAACCACACTCTGCCTGGCCTCCTGGAAGAACACACATGTGCACAGTGCATTGCTGGAAGCACACATGTGTACACAGTACATTTCTGGAAGCACACACGTGTACACAGTGCATTGCTGGAAGCACACACGTGTACACAGTGCATTGCTGGATGCACACACGTGTGCACAGTGCATTGCTGGAAGCACACATGCATGCACAGGGCCCTGCCGTGTGGATTTTAAGTTCACAGATACCTGAGGTTTTTCCGAGACCCCACTGTGTTGAGGATGATCCAAAATGGAGGTGTAAGCACAGGAATGAGAGTGGGGGGTCAGCAGTCAACCCCAGAAGGCTCCCCCACAACAGGCTCGCAGCCACTTGGGCCCCGGGCTGCGTTTTCCTGTTTGTGGAGGATGTGGGAACACTTGTGTTTCTGCTCTCTTCTCTGGGTAGCCAGATGGCCGGGCTGCTTGCCCAGTGGACACTGCAGCGTCGTTCTGTGCACTTGGAAATTTCATGGATGGACCCACACAAAATCGCTAGTATCTGGGTCTTCCTGTCCTGAAATGCCTGCAATGTCACAAGGTCCAACTCCACAGGCATTGAGGCCGCTCCTGAGCCAGGCACTGCCTGGCTGCCCCGCACCCGGAAGTGTGGCCAGCTGCTCCCTGCTTTCCTCCATCCTCCCATCCAGCTGCCCAGCCCGGTTGCCCTGGGCACCTTGTTCCAGCCACAGGGCTCTCAGCATCCCTGCCACCCACCCCTTGTTCACACATTTGTTCCTGTACCTGGAGCACCTCTCTCTGCCCTGGAGACTGCTCACCACCCTGCAGGACAGGGCCCGCGTCCCCTTTGTCAAGCTCCCGGTTCCCAGGGCAGGGCTGCTGCCGGCACCCTCTGTGTGTGCACACACTGCGTCTTGGTGCCCCTGTCGACAGGGCTGGTTCTCCCATCAGGCTGAGCCGCCCTCGGCACCTGCCTGTGTTGGATCTCGGTCCCCCTCTCTCCAACAATGGCAGGCATCGTGTCACCCAGACTTAGGGGTTTTTGCAAGAAGAACCCTGCTCCTTGGTTTGATGAGATTAAAATAATTGGCAGGGCTTGGTTTCCATGGTGGGGAGGCGGTGAGTAGAAGGCAGACTGTGACATGCGCCCTGGCACAGCAGCAGAGCCCTGTGCTTCCAAGAGAACCCCCTTGGCATGAGTGCGTGCATTGCCGGCGTTGTGTCCGGCTCCATCGAGGAGTGAGGACGAGTGAGCATTGTCCTGCTCAGATGCAGTGGCGCCAGCTTTGCTGCTAGTGTGAACCCCTGTTCCAGGGAAAGAGGCGGAGTCCTTGGGGTCTGGTGGCTCGATTTGTCTTCTCCTGTGATTTTCCACAGGGACGAGTGAAATCAAAATTCACGACTCTCATTTTGTAGAAATTTACAAGTCAGAAGATTTCACATAAAAACGCTCCTCCAGGAGAGGAGCAGGTCCAGCCACACCGAGCTCGGGCCCTTGCACTCATAGCCAGCAGTGCAGCGGCCACCTCTCTGGAAGCATCTGGGGATGCAAAGCTCTCAGCCCTCGACGCCCGCTCCTGGCTCCCAGGAGCAGAGGCCGAGCATGAGTCCATGACCAGCAGATGCTCATTCACTCTTCCTGTGTGGGGTTTCCTTAAGGTGGCCCCTCCCCTTCCCCATGCTTCTGACCGGCACCCTGTGTGCCGCCTGGAGATGCTGGGGGCAGGTAGGATGGATTCACAAACTCTGTCTCCCCCAGTAAATTCGACTTCATCAGTGACAGTATTGCATATAACCCAGACACCAGGGCATGCTTGAGAACCCTTGGTTGTCACCACCATGCACATGTTGCCGCATGAAACCACGCACAGGAACCTACAGATTTTAACCTCCTCTGCACACTCCAGTGGCTGCCTCCCTGCTCTGTCATTTATGTGAGGCTTAGCTTGCGAGTCACTTGAGAGTGTCAGTCTCATTACTTCAAAGTCACGCCACCACAGTCTTTACCGAACTTCATAACCCTCCTCGGTCATGGGATTTGGTACCTCATGACTCCTGGTCTTTGCAAAACCAGATCTGGTCTTAGGAGGAGGCCGCAGTTACGCTGTGGGGTCCTGTTGGAGGCACTTGCTGCATGTTGGCTCTTGTGTGGATTGCAGCACCTGCTCATTGGACACTCCGAGGTGTGCAGCCTGCCTGGTCTTCTGAACCGGAGTAGGCTTAGAGCCGTGGTTTTAGGATCATTCAGGAATAGTATGGCTACCAGCTACCGCTTGTTGAGTGGTTGTCAGCGTGCTGGTTTCTTTGCCTGTGTGCGTAACTTGCATGCACTCCTTAATCCTCACGGCAGCCCTGCGGGAGCAATGTCGCTAGCACATTTTGCAAAGGAGGAGACTCAGACTGGTGGTTCATCAGTAGCACAGCCAGGATTCGTTAGTCTCCAGAGCGCTCCTGCCTGCAGGGCTCATGGCTTCCTTCCAGAATTTCTTCACTGTCACCCTCTCCACTCACAAAGTAGACTCACCTTGCCCGTAAGAAACGTCCCACTGCTCATCCTGAGCTGCCGCACCCTAAAGGGTGTTCAGTCCTTGTGTCCCCTGATGCTTGGGGGAGGTATTTCCGCGGGAATGCAGTCACAATACCAGTGTTTCTCAGCTTCGGTGAATGGCCACTCATGCGTGTGTTAAGTTCTTCAAAGACCACGCCCCTCAAAGGGGAGTGGTTTTTCTCCTGGTGCCATTAGATGGTTTGTAGTCAGTTCAAACGGTAGAGCAAGAGCAGCCTCCCACGACGGGGATCACTGCTCTACAGCGCACCAGTATCCTGGCGGGTGCTGTCACTGACGTCGCGAGCAGCAGGAGGGGGCGAGCCTCCCTCATGAGGCCTCAGTATCTGGGCCGTCGCTGCTTTTCGCTGGACGCTGTGCACGTGCGGGGTGCTGCCTGTGCTCTGATGCCTCGTCTCCTCCCAGCTCACACTGTGAAGCTCAGACATTGTCACACAGCTCGTGTGTAGCAGAGCAAGCGCTTGCCCAGGCATACATGAAAGACCTTTGTGCTACCAACCACTACAGACCCTGCCAGACTTCTCAGGAAGGCAACTTGATCCAGCAAGCCAGTTAGGTCTGTCTAAGCAACCAGGGTGTGCTGGGGTGTGTGTGTGTGTGTGTGTGTAGCATCTGTTTTTTGCTTTTTTTTAAGATTTATTTATTTATTTGAAAGAGTTACGGGGGGAGGGGAGGTCTTCACTCCCCAGTTGAACGCAACGTCCTGAGCTGTGCCGATCCAAAGCCAGGAGCCAGGAGCTTCTTCCCAGTCTCCTACATAGCTGCAGGGGTCCAAGGACTTGGGCCATCTTCCACTGCTTTCCCAGGCCATAGCAGAGAGCTGGATTGGATGTGGAGCAGCCGGGACTTGAACCAGTATCCACATGGGATTCCGGCACTGCAGGCGGTGGCTTAACCCACCACACCACAGTGCTGGCCCCCTGTTTTTTTCTGATACTAGGAAAGTGCATTAAATTTGTTATCAGCCCTTTGGAAAGCACGCAAATACAGGAATAAGGACATGGTGTTGGTCGTAAGAGCCTTACTCAGACACCCCGACTATAAGCTCTTTGCCACAATTTCTTGGGCTTTGTCTGTACATGTATGCATTCAGATGGATGCTGCCATCGCTCTGTTTTTCCCCTAGAACTGGCTGGTTCCCGATGTTTAGATTGTCTTTTCTGGAGTTTCCATGCCTTGCTTTTATTTCATTTACTATCGGAGACCGCGGTCCCTCCAGCTGAGCAAATGCTTGCAGTGTGCCGACGCTGCCCAGCGAGGCAGGGCCCCTGTGCGCGAGCCTCACGATGTGTCTCCCGCAGCGCCGCGTTCAAACTGGGAGACGACGACGCCTCCATCAAGCGCTGCCCCAAGTGCAAAGTCTACATCGAACGCGACGAGGGCTGCGCGCAGATGATGTGCAAGAACTGCAAGCATGCCTTCTGCTGGTACTGCCTGGAGTCCCTGGACGTGAGTACCCCGCCCCGGCTTCGCTCGCTGTGCCGGGCTCTCAGGCTCAGGTTTGCAAGGACAACAGCAGGGCAGTCACGGTCTAAAGAGCTGGACAGAGAAGTCGCCCCGTTACCCGGTGCCTCTGTGAAAGCGCTTGTTCACTGTGTGCAGTGGTATCAGGAGGCAGCAGCTCGGGCAGGGATAGGGATTCTGAGGCTGGGGGGCCCGGTGCCGGCCTGAGATTCAGCCTGGGTGTTGAAGGGCTGTGGAGGATCTCAGGTTTTATCTAAGGGGCCACTGTCTTGGTCAGCTCAGGCCACAATAAGAGACTAGCGTAGACTGTGTGGCTTAAACAACAGCTATTTCTTTGTTTTTTTTTTTTTTAAGATTTTTTTAATTTATTTATTTGGGAGGCAGAGTTACAGACAGAGAGAGGAAGAGACAGAGAGAGAGGTCTTCCGTTCACTGGTTCACTCCAGAACCAAGTGGCTGCAATGGCTGGAGCTGGGCTGATCCGAAGCCAGGAGCCAGGAGCCAGGAGCTTCTTCCTGGTCTCCCATGCAGGTGCAGAGACCCAAGCACCTGGGCCATTTTCTGCTTGTCAGGCACATTAGCAGGGAGCTGGTTCAGAAGTGGAGCAGCTAGGATATGAACCAGCACCTGTATGGGATGCCGGTGTCAGACAGACACCGAGACCACGTGCGGGTCTGTTAGGGCAGTGGCACAGGGGGACTGAGGCCACAGATGGCCGAGCTCGCCAGGCATGGGGCAGTTTCCAGTGTCTACACCCACATGGTCTGCAGGGCCTGAAGGGTCAGCTCTGCTGGGTGTCAGGGAGGAAGACGTCCGCTCGCTGGAGAGCCCGGGCGAGCTGTGTGCTGAGGCTCCTGTGCTCAGAGCGTTGCCCGGCCTGCAGAGCTGCCTGCGCCTGCAGGAGCCGGGCTTGCCGGGGTGCCCCCCCCCAACACACACAGAGGCCCAGACTGTCCTGGAGCGGCCTGGCCTCACACGATCGCCGCCGCTTGTCAGCACCTGTTCTCCTTCAGAGTCTCGCGTTGGTAATGCATTTGCTGATGGATCGCATCTTACTGTGTCCTGTCCCTTTCGAACCTGATGCAACAGTCGGGCCTGCCAGCCAGCGGCCATGACTCTGCCTAAGGAGGAGGGACGCGGATGGCCAGCTTGCCGACGTGTCGTCAGGCCCACCCGAGGACTTCCGGGGACCAGCGTTGGAAGTCTGCAGACAGGAAGGTGGAGTTCCAGCGGACTGAGGTTTCTCAGCGCCCTCCGCAGCTGCCAGGACACCGTCTCAGGCTGGCGGGGGGAGCACCGCCGTCCTCCCCTGCTCTGAAAGCTGTGCACCCCCTGCTGTCACCCCCACTCCTGCCTCGCCTGCGCCACAGGAGCCGCTCCACGCTGGCCCTCCATCACAGCTGTCAGCCGGGGGCTGCCTGTACAGATGCAGCGCTGCTGGGAAACGACTGTTGCCATGGAGACCTGGAAGAGGATCCGCCTTGGGGTGATGACAGGGGCACTGACAGTGATGGAGCGCGAGGGTGGAAACACACGTGGCCCGAGGCCCCCAGGTCGTCCTCATAGCGGAGGGGGCGTCCGTAGCTTTTCGCTGCTCTCAGGGTGCTGCACCGAGGTGCACGTTCCTGCACACGCAGGCTCCAGCAGTTAGAGACTATCCCAGCGCTTCCGGCTCGTCGTGTCCCTACTCCCTGTGGTGGGCACCTGGGGGGCCCCTCCCTGGATCTCAGCAGTAAGCGCTGGCCCAGCGTCCACTGCTTCCGGCCGAAAGGGCCGTGTGCAGCTTCCTTCCCCCTTCGTTTCTTCAAGGGACAGGGGAGAGTTTGCCGTAGACTGAGATCGTTGTGACGTGCTGCCCTGTGTCACTTGCCCTGCATGCCTGCTCTGTTTACTGAGTGTGGTGTGTCTATGAGTTGGAGTGACTGCTTCATGCCTGCTTCTTAAAAAAAGATTTATTTTTTATTTATTTGAAAGCAGAGATACTTAGAGAAGCAGAGAGAGGAATTTTCCACCTGCTGGCTCATTCCCCAAATGGCCACAATAGCCAAGGCTGTGCCAGGTGGAAGCCAGGAGCCCGGAGCTTCATCCAGGTCTCTCACGTGGATGCAGGGACCCAAGCCATCCTCTTGGGTCATCCTCTGCTGCTTTCCCGGGCACATTAGCAGGGAGGTGGACGGGAAGTGGAGCAGCCAGGACTGGAACCAGCACTCCCATGGGATGCTGATGTCGCAGGCAGCGGCTTTACCCGCTACATCACAGTGCCAGCCGCGTCTCATGCCTTCAGGAGAGCAAGTCCAGGGGGTCAGCAGGCGGGATCCAGGTCCAGTCGCTCCTCTTTCAGACTCTAGAGCCGTCATCTTTGCACCTGGATGGCTATGTCCATCCAGAGTGTGGCAGGAAGCGTTAATCTGCAGGTGCGTGCAGTAATCGCGGCATCGATTTGTTCTGATCTCCGAGCATCTCACTGGTTGTACTGCTCTGTAGCCTGTGCCAGGTTGCACTGTTCTGTAGCAGGTGCGAGTGCTTCTTTTCAATGAAGGTTGGAGAAGGCTTTAATGACACGTCTCTGAACAACAGCAAGGGAAATGCTCTGGTCGTGAACAGGGAGCCAGATTCCCAGAAGCTGCCAGGGAAGCCAGACCCAGGGGCTTCAATGGCAAACCTGAGATATTTATACGTTGAGCGCCACAGAGCACTTTGATCAGGCGATAAGATCGGTGCATCCTACATACGCGTTCATCTTGTTCGTGACCCCTGCGCTGAGCGTCCCCAGCTCTGCTGGGGTTGGAGGAGGGGAGCAGAAGTCCTTGGCCTTAAGGGACCTGACTTGTTCTTGGCAAAGACCCCCGTAACATGTGCTATCAAGACCCTGTGATGAGGGCCATCTACAGTGGGAGAAAAGTCCACCCACAGCTAGAGGAGGCCCTGGTCTGGGGGCATGGGGGACAGCGGAGGTCACAAGGCTCAGTGGGAATTTGCTCATCAGGGAAAGAAGGTGCTGAGCCCGGAGCTCCCAAAGATGTGGACACGAGCGAGAAGCACACGGAGATCCCTGTGGCCTGAGCACCGACACGAACGCTGGGAAGAGAGCATCCTGCAGGTGTGGGTGCCAAGCTGAGGACCTGGGCCTCCAATGCAAGGCCCTGTGCTTCCCAAGTGGCCGTCCAAGGATGTGGGGACCCTGCCTGAGACCTGCGCTGCTGGTGACTCCCACGTGCCAACCCTGTGGCCTCTTCCACAGCTGGAGACCCTAATGGCTTCTCAACCCTGTGGCCATGTGGTTTGTGCAGTGTCTCAGGAAGCAAGCTCGAGCAAGAGCCTATGGCACAAGCCGTCATGATCGGCAGCGTGGGAAACCAGGTGTCAAACCGCAGCTGGGCTCCAGCCTTGTGTGCGTCGGCAGCTGTGTGGCGTGGGGTGCGGTGGAGAGTTCTAGGAGGAGCTCATCCTACATGGAAAAGCCGGAGGCACGTGGGGGGCTGGGAGAACCCTTGTCTGTGTCTGCCCCTCCTGTATCCATGGCATAGACCGGGTGTCCCGATGGAGATGAGCAGGCAGTAGCCGTTGGACTTGCAGTCCCTGCAGAGGCTTCTTGCCCCTGCCTACTGAAAGCCAGGATTTATGGACATGCCAGGAGGCACCAGGACACCGGAAGCTTGACTCGGATCAGTGGATGCAAGGCTGGTGCCTTCTCGGTACAAAAGGAAAATGAGCCACAGTCACCAAGGTTCATGGTAGCACAGGTGCTGGGAGGGGCAGGGAGCAGCGACCCCTGTCCCCGTCTGCCTGGTTCAGAGGTGACTTCCTACTCTCTGGGACACACAGGGCCCTGAGTTTATCGGCTCTCCTCGCAGAAGGAGGCGGTCTGTGTCCAGGCTCCGTGCGGCGAGCGCACAGCCCTTGCCCCTCCTGGTCCTGTTTCCCTGATCCTTTACTGGCATAGACTGGAAGGCAGCGCCTCCTGTAGGCTTCGCTTAGAAAGGCCACTCCACTCCTGCTCAGTGGGGTGTGCAGGGAGTTGGGACCCAACCCTGAATTGGGGAAGGCCACGTCATTCGAGAAGTCGGCACGTATGAGCGGCCGGACTCCAGGAGACCCTGTGTGGCCAATGAGGGTTGCCCTAAGGCAGTGCTTGGAGGTCCTGGGGTTGGGGAGTGAGAACACCTGGACAAGGCCTTGACAGGTGTTTCCTGGGGCACCCAGAAGACAGTGGCTGCTAGGCTGCATTGTGACCACCGAGAGGAGCTGGGGTCTGACCTGCCGGAAGCCTGTGTGGCAGCGGTGGGGGACGCCATCCATCTGGGGGATGCTGTGGACTCCAAGCCAGGGCCAGGACAGGCCTCTGAGCTGTCACTCAGGCCGTAGTGGTCGGCTTTTCATGCCTGTGGTGAAGTGCACGAGAACACTCACTTCAGGAAGAGAAGAGGATCCTAGAGCCCCTGGCTAGGATGCTCATGTCTGAGGTTGGTGGCCCCTGGCCAGCTTCTGTGAGGCTGGTGCACGGCAAAGTTGGGGTGTTGCAGAGGGAGCACCCCCTGGGAGCCAGGAGCAGACAGAGCCTCCTAGAGAGAGCCGCCTGCCCAGGGCATGACCCCAGTGACCCCAGGGCCTCGCAGCATGCCACCGCCTGGACCCAGCACTCAGGTTAGGTTTACGCCCTCTGTGTATCGTTAACTTAGGACTTCGGGTTACCGACCTGTGTGAGTGCACACCCAGATCCTGTGTAAGCCCTCACAGTTGCCGTGTGTCCACACAAAATGTGCTCCTCCTGGTGAGCTCCAGAGGTAGCCCCTGTGCCCAGGGAGGCCCTCCCTGGAGCTGCAGATGGAATTCTGGCCGAGACTCCTCCTAGTGCCCCAGGCTGGCTGTGCCCTCTGGGCTGCTCCCCAGAGATCGGGAGGGACCACTGGTCCGGACGCAGAGCCAGGGTGCCCAGGGGCGTGCCTGTCTCCCTGGCCGGCTCCCTCCTGGGCCTCCAGTCACCGTGAGCTGGCTCGGGTGCAGCCTTCCCCAGGCCCAGCAGGAACGCCTCGCTGATGGCTGCTCTCTCTCTCTGCACCTCCCAGGACGACTTCCTCCTGATCCATTACGACAAGGGACCCTGCCGCAACAAGCTGGGCCACTCCCGCGCCTCTGTCATCTGGCATCGGACGCAGGTAGGCAGGCAGGCTGGGGGCTTTGCTCGGGGTGGAGGTGGGGGGTGGGGACATGTGTGCAGGTGTATCTGGCATCGGACACAGGTAGGCAGGCAGGCAGGCCGGGGGCTTTGCTCGGGGTGGGGGTGGGGGGTGGGCACATGTGTGCAGGTGTATCTGGCATCGGACGCAGGTAGGCAGGCAGGCCGGGGGCTTTGCTCGGGGTGGGAGGAGGGATTACACGTGTGCGGGTGCGTGTGGTTTCCTGAGGCCTGCCATACAGGAAAGCAGAGCTGGCCAGCGTGGCTCCTGCTGGGATTCTAGCTGTTCTGAGGTTGAACTTACCGAGCCACGGTAAATATGGCTCACTTTTAGCACACGGGGGAGAGTTAATAGCAGACCTTGGATCCACATTTTTCCTGGCCCGGGTCATGGTCCAGCTACGGACTGCTTTGCCCTAATGGAGGGTTTGCTATCCAGACCCGAGGCCAGCTTGTTGGTGAGGGAGAGCGTGGCGGGGAGGAACGGAGCGAACCCAAGCTGTGAGGCCGGCCCAGCCCGCACAGCTGGTCAAGGGCCGGCCTCTGCGCCCACGTTCCTTGTGTTTGCAACACTTCTCTAGCACCACCAGGCACGGTTCCAGAGTGACTCTTCACACCCGTGCGTGAGACGTGCATGCCCCTCCCTCAGGGAGCCGTCGTTCTCTTCAGCACCCAGCTCCCGTGCTTGCCCCCACACGCCCATGTGAGTTGGCTCTGGCGCGGTAACAAGGCGTATCGGTGCGTGTCTCGGGACACCCAGCCCCGCATGGCGGTGGTGCGTGGTCGCTCAGAGCTCACCGGCTGAAGTGCAGGCGCTGGCAGAGCCGCCCTCTATGGAGACATTGCGGGGATGCTGTGCGCATGGCAGGCCCCACCCAGTGTAGACACCCATGGGATGCTGTGCACGGGGCACACCCACCCAGTGTAGACATCCCCAGGGGATGCTGTATACGGGGCAGGCCCCTCCCATTCTAGACACCCCTGGGATGGTGTGCACAGGACAGGCCCCTCTCAGTGTAGACACTCCCCGGATTCTGTGCACGGGGCATGCCCAGCCAGTGTAGACACCCTTGAGATGCTGTGCACGAGGCAAACCCCACCCAGTGTAGATAACCTCAGGATGTAGTGCATGTGCCAGGCCCCACTCAGTGTAGACACCCCCGGGATGCTGTGCACGGGCACACCCACCCAGTGTAGACACCCCCAGGGGATGCTGTATACGGGACAGGCCCCTCCCATTCATAGACACCCCTGGGATGGTGTGCACAGGACAGGCCCCACCCAATGTAGACGCCCCCGGCATGCTGTACACAGGACAGGCCCCTCTCAGTATAGACACCCCCCGGATTCTGTGCACGGGGCATGCCCACCCAGTGTAGACACCCTTGGGATGCTGTGCACGAGGCACGCCCACCCAGTGTAGACACCCCTCTTCTGTTGGCTGTGTATGGCTTTTGCGTTTGGCTCTCCAAGCTCTGATCCATCCCAACACAGTGGTGACCTCCTGGTCCTGCAGTTTACCTCCAGCAGTGAGGCCGACCCCAGGCTGCTCACTCAGAAAGTCCTCTTTCCAAGAGCCCGCTGCTCCCCTCCCCTTCCTGCAGGCTGCTCAGCTGGGAGCAGGACTTGGCCTTGGCAGATAATGACCCTGGGACTCACAGTTTGGCTCTGTGTCTGTGGCAGAGCTCTCGACGCACAAAAGCAGCCTCAGTATCTCCTATGTCAGCGTCTTCCCGGCCTCTTTATGGCCTTGGCAGAGCTGCACCAGCCTGGGTGGTGCTAACGGCTGAAGCCCTGGGGATTTGGGCCTGCACGTGGGTGGTCGCCCCGTTCTCGCACCTCCAGGGCCTCGGCACTGAGACCCCTGTGAGCTCCCTGCCCCTCCGCTGCCAGGTCCTCACCCCACCTGCCCCTCGGGATTCCCGGGGTGCTCAGCTCCGTGCCTCAGTTCCCCCATGCGGTGGCCCCGTTGGCGTCAGCGTTGCCAGCGGCCCCTGCTCTCTCAGTCTCCATCTCTTCTCTGATAAACACCCAGAACTGTTCTTTGTGGCAGGGGCTTGTGACCCCCCCGACCCTGTGCCTGGGACAAAGCAGTGCTTCAGAGCCTGCAGCTGCCTTGCAGGGGGGGAGGTGTGTGTGTGTAGTGATCCTGCAGCCTCTGTGCACTGCGGCTCTGAGCAAAACCACGTACCAGGCTCGGGTCTGCAGGAGACGGCCAGGCAGGCTGAGATAGTGGGAGAAAGATGCTTTCCTTGTTGATAACCACCTGGAAGGTTCCGGAAAACCAGGATCTGGGGGCTGGGGAAGGGAATCAGGAGTGTAGGCTCAGGAGGAGACCCTGGTGGGCTGTGGGGGGGCCTCTGGGGGTGCAGCTGACAGGAAACGAGAGGATGGGGAGTCAGGGTGCAGACCTGAGGCTGCAGGCTGCACGGCACTGGGGAGCAGCAGAAGGTCTTAGAGCAGCAGAGTTGAACACTCCGGTCTCCTGCATCTGGCCTTCGCCTCGTCTCCGTGTCTACACAGCAGGAGTAACCTGTCGGGCGGCCCCTCAGAAGGGACCTGCCTGCTCAGGTGGCCCCCCGTCCCCTCCTCCTCCCCCACCCACTCTACCTGCTCCTTGCACTGGATCCCGACCATCAGCTGTCTGTTGCTAAGACCATGCCCCAGCCCGCCTCCTCCAGGCAGCCACAGGGCAACACTGTAGCCTGCCTGTGCACACCCACACGTGCTCCCTGCGTGTGTTTCCTACTCTCCTCTGTTGCCTGACATCCAAGCCTTGATCCGCTGTGTTGATCCAATGCCCCCACACGGGGCAGGGGCACCATCGCTGAGAACTTCTTGCCAGAGCTGGGTTTCGTAAGCTTCCTGGGGAAAAGACTTGTCTCCCTCGGCGCCTTGCCTGACCTGAACCTCTGTGGTCCTCAAACATACACCCCTGGGGAGGGCGTCTGGCCAGGCAGCTGAGATGCCTCCATTCCGCACCAGAGTGCCTGGCTGGATGCTCGGGCCAGCCACTGACTCCAGCTCCCTGCAGATGGAGACCCCGGGGGCAGTGGCGATGGCTCAGTGGGCTGGGCCCCTGCCGGCCCTGTGGGAGACCTGCACTGAGTTCTTGGCTTTTGGCTTCAGGGCTCCCTCTCGCTCTCTTTGGATTGCTCGCTCTCTCTGCTCCTCAAATGAAAAGAAAATGCACCCTCCAGTCTGTGTGCTGTGATTCTAAACCCATGGTGTTAGTCCCACAGCAGGGTCCCTGCTCCCTACCTCTTCCTGCCTGGAGATCTGACGCTCAGTAACGTTGCTCTGAGAGATTAGAACGAAGGTCAGGGCGATGGCAGGTTGCTGTCACTGTTTTCATAGGAGTAAAAGCGTCACACGCTCAGTCCGTTTGGCCTGGCACCTGTGTCAGATGTAGCTTTCTAGTCAGACCTCATGCTGTGAACAGGAAGCTGTGTCTCCGTTGTGTGAAGGTTTTGTACACTTTTTAAAAAATATTTATTTATTCATTTGAAAGAGTTACAGAGCGAGAATGATGAGAGAGAGAGGGAAATCTTCAATATGCGGGTTCACTCCCTAGATGAGTGCAACAGCCAGGGCTGCGTCAGACCGAAGCCAGGAGCCAGGAGCTTCTTCCTGCTCTCCCACAAGGGTGCTGGGGCCCAAACACCTGGGCCATCTTCTGCTGCTTTCCCAGGTGCATCAGCAGGGAGCTGGATGGGAAGCAGAGCAGCCAGGACTTGAACGGACGCCCGTATGGGATGCTGGTGTTGTGTGTTGCAGGAAGCAGCTTGGCTTGCTGGGCCACAGCGCCGGCCCCAGGGTTTGTACGTGTATTTAGTCCCCAGTGGTCCCAAGGTCTCCTGCTCTGACAGACAGCAGTAAGGACGGTGGGGTGACGCGCAGGCGTGCGTGATGCTGGCTGTGAGCGGCCGTCTGAATCCTCAGCCCCGAGCTCCTGGGTGTGAGCTTCGTTCCGTGCAGCCCTGGGCTCCTCTGCCCCTCCCACCTTGGCTGCCTACATGATGGCTGTGAGGTATCTCCCTGCCTTGTCCCAGCACCCGGCCCCCGCGGGAGACCCAGGGGGGCTGCTGTCTCTGCACTCGAGGCAGTCCACCTGCTGGGGATGCACCTGATGGGGTGCTGCCGCCCGCATGGCCTCTTCCTTCTGTCCCCAGCTCCCCCTGTGACAGAGGGAAGAGCCCATTCTCAGCCAAAGGGTGGCCATTAGCAGAGCCAGCTGGCTACCACTGACCCGCGGTCACACGCGCAGTGAGTGCCCTCCCCCGCTGAGTGCAGGGGCAGGGCTGCCTGGGGACTGCATACGTGCCCGTGTCTTGGAAGCTGTGTGCAGTGACGAAGGGTGTTATTCACAGAACTCGCTGAAATGTGCACAAGATCTTGGCATTGACACTAGGATGCCAGCTCTGTGTGTCCTAGGCAAACATTGGGACCCTTGGACAGCTTCTCTGGCCCTTGGCTGTGTGCCTGTGGGATGAGAAAATTGGACCAGATTATTCCTTGAGCCATGTGTGACTGCCAGCCTTCTGTGGCTTAGACATTCCCTTCACCTGCCTGCAGCTTTGCTGTGGACTGGGTTTTCCCAAGCCCTTGAGTGTGGTGTTCTGTTCACGGCTTCATGCCGTAAACTGAACACATGCCACATGCTCACGAGACAGGTGCTGGTGGTTCCAGGCCTGGCTGTTCCACTTCCGATCCAGCTCCCTGCTGGTGTACCTGGGAAAGCACCAGAAGACTGCTCAGGTACTCGGGCCCCTGTCACCTACGTAAGAGACCCAGATGGAGCTCCAGGCTCCTGGTCCAGTCCTGGCTATTGTAGCCAGTGGGGGAGTGAACCCGTGGATCTCTCCCTTCCTCGGTAACTCTGCATTTCAAATAACTAAAAATAAATATTTTAAAGCGGGGGGCATTGAGCTGTGTTGGGGCCTTACAATGTTCACAGAACAGGTTCTGCTCTTACGTAGAGTACAGCGTGACAAACACAGGTTGGGGGGAAGGAGTGGGCTTTTTTTTTAATATTTGTTTGTTTATTTGAAAATCAGAGTTATGGAGATGGAGGGAGAAGCAGACAGAGACCTTTCATGTGCTGGTTCACTCCCCAGTTGGCCGCAATGGCCAGTGCAGGGCCAGGCCAAAGCCAGGAGCCAGGAGTTTTATCTGAGGGGTCTCCCAGATGGGCGCACTTGGGCCATCTTCCGCTGCTTTGCTCCAATCATTAGCAGGGAGCTGGGAAAGTGGAACATCTGGGCATGAACCTGTGCCCATGTGGGATGTGGGACGCCGATGTCACAGGTGGCAGCTTCACCCGCCGTGCCACAACACTCTCCCATTCTTTCCGATCTCAGCGTTTCCCAGAATACAATCCACTGTGACGGACAGCAAGTCTCCCTGGAGCCTGAAGCCATTTCCTGGCTCTCTGGTGCCTACGTGCGTCATCAGGGCCTGGCTGCATAGCGTGTTGCCAAGCCAGTGCTTTATTGTGATATTTGTTTCTCATCTCATCGGCTGTGATGTGCTGCTGGCAATATCTGCCCACGCTACTTGGCAATGGGCTGGGTAACCCAGCGTATCACATAGCGTGCAAAATAAGAGGACAAACAATGAAAAGTTAAGAGGAGGGTAGAGGATTTGGCTGTTTCTAACCGCAGACTCTCTGGCTCCCTGGAGGTGCACAGCTGTGTCTGGGTAACGGGGATTCTCAGGTGTCCTGCGATGGGCAAGCTTGTCTTCTGTGTGCTCGGATACCAGTCTGCATGTGATTTCACAAAAGCCTGTTCTGGAATCAGACCATGTGGCTCTGCCCTTCAGACGAATGAGTTATCCAGCAGGTGCAATTGGTAAATGCCATCTTAGAAGGCAGTCATAATTAGAAACGCACACATGGGCATACGGGCGCCGAGCAGGTGGGGGGCATTTCAGGAGAAGTCCAAGTCAAGGAGCCCCTGGTTTCACACATCTGGGATGCGTTAGCATGCCAGCATGCTTGAGAGTGAAGAGTGGCTCTTGGAGCTTTTAGCGCCTTTATTTTATAGCCAGAAAACAGAAGTGAAGACAGAACCACGTGCCAAGCGCATTCATGCGCTCATCACTGTGAACACTAGGTGGCGGTCTAACTCCATCTTCTGATTTTGGTTCTGTGCTGTTCTGGGCCTGATACCCTTAATGGACAAAAGCAAACCACGTGGTTTCGGTCAGCCACAAGGTGACATTTAAATGACAACATGTCTACCTTTGAGACTTTTTTCTTTCAGCGTTTACCCATACGTAGGGGTAAATGTGTTTTCAAACAAAAAATCACAATACCTACGGTTTTGAGCTTTAAGCTCCTGGAGTGACAAGTGTCAGGCCATCCTCTGATGTCCCCCACCTGTGTCTACTGTACCGTCACCTGGAAAACCTTACCCCGTGCCTTCGTGTGTCCTATCCCCTCCAGCCATCTCCCACGGAAGCCCCCTTACCCTGAGCGACTGTACCTGTTTGTCACATGGGGATCCCTTTGCACCAGGCCCCCGGGGGTAGTTTCTGTAAAATGTTTCTTATCAGTTGATTGGCTGTTGGTCTCTTTCCACTGGACAGGATGCTCTTTGAAGGCCAAGATCTCATGCACGTTAGTGTTTGCAGCACATCATGGAGTGTCTGTCTCATGGGAATCTTGTTGGTTAATTGATGGATGGGTGTTTGGGTGCTTAGATGGAAGGGGAGAAGGAAGAAAAGGGAGAGAGGGGAGGGAGTGGACAAGAGTGAAGGGCAGAACATCTGGATGGGTGGGAAGCTAGTGGGCGGATGGGTCCATGGAGGGTGGCTTGTTGATTGGGATAGGTGAATTGTGCTTGTTTGATGGATGGGTGGTTGGATGACTGGATGAATGAGTGGGTGTGGGGATGCTGGATAAGAGGGTGGTCAGGTGAATGGATGGATGGTTGGATGGATGTAGATTATGGGTGGATGGATGGTTAGATGTATGGATAACCATAGATGGTTGGGTGGATGATGGATAGGTGGCTGGCCAGACACATGAATGGATAGCTGTTGGATAGATGTGTCGATGATAGATGAGTGGACAGCTGGATGGCTGGGGAGATGAATGGAGGGATGTTGGATCCTTGGATGGATGGTTGGACGCACAGATGTGTGAATGATGGGTAGGGATAGATGGATGGCTGTGCAGATGAATAGATGGGTGGGTGGATGGATGTATGGATTCATGGATGGGTGGATGAGTGGATGATGGACAGCTAGACAGGTAAATGGATGGACATGTGGGTGATGGCTCAATGGATGACTGGAGAGATGGACAGATGGGTGGATGGGTAATGGATAGGTGGGTGCTGGATAGATGGATAGCTGGACAGACGGATGGACGGATGGGTGGATAACGGCTGGGTGGCTGACTGTGGAACTGCAGCTCCAGCTGTGGAACCTACGGGCCTGCCTCTTACCTCTGCCCCCTTGTGTCCTTCTTCCAGGTTGTGGGCATTTTTGCTGGATTCGGCCTCCTGCTCTTGGTGGCCTCGCCTTTCCTGCTCCTGGCCACCCCGTTTGTACTTTGCTGCAAGTGCAAGTGCAGTAAAGGTGACGATGACCCGTTACCCACCTAGAGGAAGACGCAGTGCTGGACCAGACCCCGCCTCCGGGAAGCGTGGCTCTCCCCGCCCTGCCCTGCTGCCCCTCTCTCACTAAACATCTTTCTTGCCTTATGTGCCCCATTGAGCTTCACAGGGTCAAGCCGGGCGCCATGATTTCAGGGACCGGTGTCAGGAGCTGGGCGTGGGGAAGACGAGGCAGGCATCGGGCTGGCAGGTCCCCCACCGTCGGTCTCTGCAGACTTGGCAGGACGGGGGCTGTGGGAAGCAAACTGGGCGATGGCCTGGGAGCGTCTGGTGGGGCCTGAGACCTGCTCATAGGAAACCTTGTCCGTCTCCTCCTTGGCTTCAAGATGGCGCCGTGTTGTTGAGAGAAGTCTCGCGAGGATTTCCCCTCTCTTCAGGCAGAATCTGATTATTCCGGTGTGGCCTGGGAGAAACACTCTGTTTATGACAACTGTTTTTTTATTACTAATGGCATTTAGTAAAATCCTTTTTAGAAGGCGTTTCTTTTTCTTTCCAACTGAGTAGTGAAAAAATCAATAAGGTGCATATAAACCATCCTAGGCCTTTCTTGAAATGTGCGTTTTGAGCAGTTACGGTGAAGCGACTTTGCTGGCGTGGCCACTTCCAGGAGATTTGGAAAGCCTTATGCGCCCTGTGTGGCCCTCTGGAAGCTTGCTGTGATAACTTTTCGAAAGCTGTAAACTGTGTACTGTCCGAGTGCGGCTCCTGTATGGTTGCATTTCTTGGACGGTGCGGATGTGTCTAAGGGACCGTTGCCCCCAGATGGCCCCGTGCTGTCTGCTCTAGCGGGGGTCAGCCCTTCTCACCCAGGCAGCAGCGCGCCCCTTTCTATGTCTTCAAACCAAATGTTTTTCCAGGACCCCATTCTGCATAGAGTCGGAGTGCTTTCTCCGCTGACTTCTCGCGCCGTCAGCCTCCACGGCAGGCCTGGGCTAAGGAGCAGCTGCTGGATTTGCCCACTCTTTACTTTGAAAACGTGTGTGTCTTACACAGCTCGAGTCACGTTCTAATAACCATTTTGCCCTTGCTGGAAAAAACAAATCAAGCAACAAACTCGCGCGTCCTGTATGCTTCCACGTGAAGATTCTACCGCTGGTGACCGTAGGGCGGTGTGATGTGTGGCAGCAAAATGCACCAGTCACGAAGAAGACACACGCCCCTGCATCCACTGACCTTGACGAAAGCAGGGAACGTGCGTTCTTCCAAGAAGTCACTTTCAAAGCCACGCGTGCTTTGAAGGAGCAGAAGGCAGAGGCTGTACATTTATCAGGGTGGAATTTCTTAAAACGTGCGACGCATCCTGCAGAGAAGCAAACAAGAACACAATTTCTCCATCGAAGTGGCTTACCCATTGCAGGCACCGATGAGCAGAAGCAACAGCACAGCCCTCTGCCCCATGTGCATCGGCTTTGTCTGTGCAGATGAAGCCGTAGACAGTTCAGCTGGTGTCAGCCGGATGCTCCGGAGCTCCCGGGATTGCGGCTCTGTGTGATCATGCCGGAGCCCGTCTTTCCGGATGATGCCCGGGCCGAGAGTCTCTGTCGTTTGAGATGTTGTGATGGTAGAATGGCTTTTCTGGAAGAGGGGTGACAGCTCCGTGAGTCGTGGGCTGCCCTGTGCGGCTGCAGCAGTGGCCACTGCCCTCAGAAATGCCAATCAAAGGGGGCAGGCCTGTGGCTCAGTCCCCGGTGGTCCACGGGACAGCCTTGACGATGCCCTGTCTTTCCTGCCGAGTGTAGCTGGGTCTTCAGGGGAGCCGTGTCCTCTAGGTGGGAGCCAGGGCCTTTGGAAAGATTGCACTCTTAGGGCTACCGCTCAGACCCCCCATTCCTAGGGGGACAGGATGTCCTCCCCTCTCAGGGGCGTCTCTGACCCAATCATGCATGTCTGTAGTCCCAAACGTCCTTGTGCCTTCACTTGCACCTGTGTGTTTCATCAGCACATGGTTTGACCCAGGAAGTGACCAGCGGTCCCGGGGCCAGCCAGGGACAATCCGATCAGCACCTGCCTGCCCGGAGTTTTCCTGTCCAGCATGCCTCTATTTGCTCTGTCTGATTTAGTAATCCAATAATTGCTCCATGGTAAGCTTGCCCCCCCTCCCCGCCCCCATGACACCTTGCTTGGAGTCGGGAAGCCAGACCCGTTTGTGTTCCTGATGCAGTCTTCCCCACGCTCCATGTCCGCTGTCTATAGAACATGGGGAGATGGAGATTGGAATGTTGCCGTCCCTCTGTGGTCCAGTCGGTATGGGGAGCTCTCCACCTGGCAGGCAGAGCCGATGCTGTTGCTGTCACTCAGCATGGCCCATCTGCGGTGGGAGAGGACGCGCACATTGCCCGGTGGTTTGCCCTGGGGCACTGTGGAAGCACGACGCTCACTTGTTCAGAGGCCTTTCCGCCCTGGCCGTGCAGCCAGGCTGTGTGGCTGCTCGGGGCTGTGCCTGCCGAGCACATGACTGACCTGCAGTCATCTGAGGCCTTTGGGCAGCTGACCCCATTATGTGGCTTTACTTGATGTCTGATCCGTCCATCAGGCTCTGCCGTGGACCCTAGGGCCCGGCCAGCACAGCTGTGTGACCTCACAAGAGGCCTGCGCCCCAGAAGTGGGGTGTTCGTCCATGCAGCAGAGAGTGGCTTAGCAATGAGCATACACAAAACCCTTGATTTCAGGGAACACCATGCAGGCCGGTTCTTCCCCCACTCCCAGAAGTCCCTGCAGACCGTGGAGCCAGCATCCACCACGCAGGCAACCTTCTGGAGAAGAAAACCTTCTCTTTACAGCAGACGGTTCCACAGAACCAGCGTAGAAGCCAGCTCACATCCTGACTCAGGCCCCTGGAGAGAGAGAGGGGTCATCAGATACAGACAGGACCTCAAGAGGAGTTTCTCTTTCCCCCTTAGATTACGAAATTTAAAGTTTTTTTTTTTTTTATCAAGTTGGAAGAGAAAATTTCTCTTTAGCAATCAGGGGTTTGGGAAGAATTAGGGCGGGTTTTTGTATAGTTCTCAGATTTTCCTATATTAATAAGTAGACTTGTGTGTACACACACACACACACACGTATAAATGACACGCATGTATAAATAACACTTCAGGAAGGTCTCTGTAAAAAAAAAATACCAAAGTTTGTCTCTTTCTTGTAATGAACCCAAGCCCTGTGAGCATCAACAAAGCAAAGCGCCGAAGACTGGTGTTGCCAGCAGCACCGCGTGGAACGGAGGGGCCTGCATTGCACACACCCGCTAGTGCTTCACGACCAGGCGAGCTGCTGCCTCGCCATTCACGCCTCGCCTCTGCTCCGTGCAGTCGTCCACAGGTCCAGCTGGGGGCCGCTCCGTGCCCATGCCTGATCCCCCGTCTGCCTCGGCTCACTTGACCATGGGTGTATTTTAATCTTGTGTAAAATACGCATGGATGGCTCCTGCACACGCATGCATTATGTATGTGTGACAAGTGTGGTAAAACGATTTGGTTTGTGTTTTTGCAACATCAGTACATTGTGTGCCACCAACACTGTGATGTATACAGGAGCTGTCCGAATGCCGTTCCATGCTGTGTTTTGTACCTGGGACTCCTGATGTAATTCCAGTACATATTTTACACGTATTGTGTCCGACGTAGGCTGCCTCCTCGCCCTTCAGAAGGGGTGTCTTTTTCAAGATATTTTGGCTGGAATACAGGTGACTTTTGTAAAAGCTGCTTGGCTCTGTGTTTTGTGGATGCTTTCTTTAGTGTGGCCCTGAAAACAAATTTTGTGGAGGTGAAGGTGGAAGGGGAGAGAGGGCGAGGTGTGTGTGTGTGTGTGTGTGATGTCACTAGGAATCAACCTTTGTATCCTGAGGGTTTCTCTCAGGAGTGTTTCAACCCTCAGGTGCCAGGGTAATGCAGATTGCTGTGCCCCACCATCCCCTGGCTCCTCTGTGGTGCTGAGCCTGGAGCGCCACGCCAGGAAGCAGCCCACGTGGGACAAGCACCTTACCAGCTACGCGGTGCTGCGTGGGGTATCAGAACAGCCAGGGTGTAGCCTTTCTCTGCTGGGAAAATATGGGATAGATGTGGATGTTTCTTGTTTAATAGAAATAATAATAATTGCCCACCTTGATTTTCATTGGCCTTGTCTGAGCTTCATGGGAGAACCTGTACGTCACCATGAACAGGAGCGCCCTGTCCAGAGTTGGAGTTAACGCACCGCCCGTAGCGTCTCAGGGTGCAGACAGGGTGGCGTACGGCCAACTGGGCCACGTGGGTGTGAAGACTCAACGTACCTGTGCTCACGGGACCTTTAGTCTGAAAGGGGGTAGATGTGGCAGCCTGCTGTCATAATGAGGCGTGACAAGTGCTGTATACAGCAGGCTTTGGGGACACATGAGTGGGTATTCAGCCAGGCCTGAAGGCCAAGGAGTACTTCACAGAGAATGCTGACCATGAGCCAGGCTTTGCAGGGAAGCAGGCATTAGCAGTACACCGACGAGACGGGGAACCCAGGGAGTGGGCTGATCCAGCCAGTGTGGGTGGCTTGGTCTGACGGGCAGGTGGAGGAGGAGGGTTACTCACATGTCTGGCCTCCTAGGGGTGGCAGCAGGTGCATAGCTCGGGAACTTGGCCTTCCTTGTAAGGCCGTGGAGGTGTGAGTCGCCTAGGGCTGCTGTAACAGGACCTCAGGGCAGGTTTTCACTGTCCCAGTTGGGGGGAAGGTGCACAGCCTGCAAGTCTCATCAGCTCCACGTTCCTGCGAGCAAACGGGCTCAGAGATGCCCAGGGGCCAAGGGCGGCACCCACGGTAAGTGGCTTTGTGGAGTGGGGTGCCCACGTCCTAGCTGCTTCACAGTTGTCCTGAGCCTTCCTCCTGACTCACCCCCATCGACCCGTGGGATGTCCCTCAGCGTGTGTAGTGGCTGCTTTCTGTCCCCTGCCTGAGGATAGCGTGACACTTGGAAGACCCAGTTTTCATGTCAGCTGCATGCATGAGAAAGGTGGCCCAGGGAATCCCCAGGGGACCCTCAGGACTCAGAAACACCTTCCACTTGGGATGCTTTCACATCCTGCAGCCACGCCCCCGCCCCAGCCACCACAGGGCCCTGCAGGGTGTCTGGAGCATGGGGCTGGAGGCACTGCCCTCTGCAGGACACACGCTGTGCCTGCATCAGTATTCTGTTTTAGGGAGGAGCCCATCCCACAGCCTCCTGGAGGGAGAACAGGAGCATTCTTACTGTCACAGTCTTCACTTTGTAGGTGAGAAATCCAGATTCAGCGTCAGAGTCAGCCCTGCAGCCTGGAGCTGGACGTAGGAAGAGGCCCAAAGCTGTCAGACACTGAGGGGAAGTGATGGCACCTGCTTCCCTGCAGAGAGGCTGTGAGTAGGGCTGGTCATGAGGGCCACCAGCCCCAGGCCACGGACCTCTCCAAACAGTTCCCATGGCAGCAAAACCCCTTGGGAAGGGTCTCCCTGGAAATTACATCCCTCACCATCTGAGTAAACAGGAGCCATAGCGACACTTAAAACCCCGCAGGTACTGCATCCTCTGTGCAGTACTCCTTGACCTTCAGGTCTGGCTGAATACCGTGTGGCAGCAGGTGCAGTGCAGAGGTCACGATGCTGTGTGGGGCTCACGGGGGAGGAGCACTTGCAGAGAACCTCTGAGAAGGTTCCAGGTGCAGCTCTCCAAGCTGGGTACCAGGGGCTGACCAGAGCTTGGCTGGGAGGAAGGAAGAACAGGTGTGATGGTGTGACATGTTCAGAGATCCTTGCACAGTGGTTGGGCACAATCGATGCTCAGTTAATGTTAATTGCTTGAGTGAGCCAATCAATAATCGTTCGCATGGTTGAAGTTCAGGGATGAAGTGAAGCAGGTGGGGTATAAATTCCTGATCAGGGACAAAGCAGTCGATGTGAAGTCACCAATGAGGCAGCATCACCTGCTCCCAGGAGATTGTGTATGCTGATGCCCCTCTGTGCACAAGATGCTGCCAGGTGACCTCCCTCTGGTCCTCAAAGGAGGAAAAAGACAAAACCTCAACTGCGCTCGGCTATGGGAGGAGTTTTTCAGAGAGGAGAAATGAGGTTGAGTTAGAGCAGAATCTAGCTCTCTTCTGCACAACTCCCAATACATTGTTGGTGCACAATGGATGTTAAATAATCATTTGATGTTTTTATTAACGACAAAGGAGCAATCAGCATGTTAATGAAATACACAGATGAGACTAAACTGGGAGTTTTTACAAACACCAGTGAGGAGCTGTGACAATGAGAAGGGACAAAGAGGGAAAGTTACGACAAAGCAGCAAGCAAAGGCACCTGCAAGAAGATGCATGCTGTGGAGAAGCCCAGAGCAGCCTTCGTGGGGAAGCAGTCCCAGGGCAGTGAGCTTTGGAGCTGCCAGGAGTGCACACGTGATGAAGCTGGTGATAGCCATGGCCGTGGTGATGGCAGGGATCTGTCCTCTGCCTCCCTCCCCCCAGCTGAAAATGTACTGGACACCCTGTCGCCTCCTTTGGGCTGCACCTTGGAAGCCTGGCAGGACTCAGAACAGAGGACAGTTTGTCTTTCCTGGGGGTGGATCCGCCCCGGAGCCAGACTCAGTTTTTCACGCAGCCTTGCTTTGGGTCCTCTTCAACCTCTCGCAGATGCGCCCAGGGCCCCCAGACTCGTCCCTCTGTTGCTGCAGCCCTGCCCCCACACCGTCCTGTTTCCAATGTCATTTTCTCTATCTCTGTTGCTTCTGTTAAAAACTCTTTGTGGGCACAAGAGCTTGGCACAGAGGTTAAGACGCCACTTGGGACATCGGCGTCCCATAGAGGAGTGCCCCGTTTGAGTCCAGGCTCCCCTTACAGTTCCAGCTTCCTGCTACCGTGCTCCCTGGAAGGCAGCAGGTGATGGCTCAAGTGTCTGGGTCTCTGCCACCCATGTGGGAGACCCACACGGAGCTCCTGACTCCTCACTTTAACCCCAGCCGAGCCCCAGACATTGCAGGTGTTGAGGGGTGAACCAGCAGATTGAAGATCTCTGTCACTCTGCCTGCCTTTCAAATTAAACAAACAAATAAATAAAGAGATGACCAGGGGCCCTCGGGGACTAAACCCATCTGGTCACCTGCATGACCACATCCAAAGTCTTCGTTGCCCCTGAGACTCCACTTTACCCTCACCCCACGGCAGAGATGCTCAAAGCAACTCATATTTCCCAGGTAAGCATGGCTGGGGCCCTGGGGAAGGGCAGGCAGCCCCGGATCAGAGGAGCGCTGTCGGCCGCTGTGCCGCCTCTGTGCTGCAGAGCCACCAGCAACAACTCCTCTTCCTTCTTTTCTCTAGACATTCCACACCTCAGCTGCTGAGACCCAGCTCGAGTAGCGAGTCCTCTGTGACGCCAAGCCTGGGTGTGCAGGGGAGGCCATCCCTGCTGTCTGCAGCCCCCACTCCTTTTCCTTGGAGTCTGCTTCATCCTCTCCTTCGGATGCCGGGTCCTTGGAGGCAGCAGCAGCCTCCTCATGGGTACATGCGCCTTTGAAGACACAACTCACCTGCCGTGGTATAAGTGAATGAATGAATGAATGAAGAATTGACTATGGCAGCTCGACCTGAGACGGGGCCCTCTGCCTGTCATGATTTTTAAGACAGGGAAACGCCAGCTGTGGCATTGGGTAGAAGTGTGTCTGAGGGTTTCCATGGTTATTTCTAAGCCACAGGGGTTGGGAGAAGGAACACAAGGTCTAGGCATCTGTGCCCGCTGAGCAGTAAGAAGAGCATCATTTTTTTTAAGTTTACTTTTTTCTATGTATTTGAAAGGCAGAGAGAGGGAGAGAGAGAGAGAGAGAGAGAGAGAGAATCTCCCACCTGCTGGTTCACTCTCCAAATTCCTGCAATATCCAGGACCAGCCAGGCTGAAGCAGGTGTCTAGAGCTCAGTGTGGATCTCCCATATGGGAGGCAGAGATTCAAGTGCTTGGCCCATCATCTGCTGGTTCCCAAGATGTGCATTAGCAGGAAGCTGGATCGGGGGTGTATGCGGGCCTCCATCCCAGACACACAGATGTGGGGTGTGGTCTAGCAGTGGCTCTGTTGTGCAAGTGTCCACCCTGTTCTCTGTAGTGAAAATGCTGGCAGCACGCAGGCCCTGTGCTTGATAGGTAAGGCACAGAGTGAGCCAGCCTGGTACCTGATATGGCTGCGGTGTGGACACCCAGCTCCTCCCGGGGTCCGAGGACAGCTCAGGAGCTGAGACAGGAAGGCGGGCAGGAACTGGATGAGGGAGGAGAGGGAAGGCCACCTGTAATCAAGAAAGGGCTCTCAGGCGGAGAGGAGGACAGAGCCTTGGCCCTGGTTGTGAGAGAAGAGGCCATGCAGCAGGCACAGCACAGAGGAAGCCATGCTCAGGTTCTTTAAAGCTTTTCACTTTACCTCCAGAAACATACGGAGTAGAACAGGGACCTCTAGGAATTAAACAGCATCTGCAACCGTCTCCAGACCAGGGCCACCCGCCTGTTCCATCTGTGGAAGGCGGACTTCAAAGGTAACTTTATTTTGGTGCAAACAAAGTCGAAATCCTTGATCCTTTTCCTAGAGCTCACTTTCCGTGGACATTTTGAGGACCCACATGTGCGTGGGCTTCAGAATATTTTACCTCAAACTAAGCTTCCCTTTTAACTCCATTTTCCACAGATGCTTAGAAAGGAGCCTTTCTCTGCATTGCACTTTCTGACTTTGGCTTCTGAAGCAAATAGCAGGTGTTTGTGACCAACCTGCAATGGTTCCCAAAGTGGTTGTCGAGGGTGAGGTTCTTAATTAAACATAGCTCGAGCACTACTATCTCAGCGAAGAGCTTTGAAGATTTTTTTACACCACAGAGCCCTGGTTGGCGTCTACATCTCTATGATGCCATAGACTTCTTAGTAGTTGGATTTATGGAGATCCAAGAAAGGGGGACACGCTGTAATTGCTGGCCATGCCTAATTCTCTTGACTAGATTTTTCTCCCCTCTAATTTTTTATGTGTACTTTTTTTTTTGAAGGAACATTGGGCATTTTGTGTGCTGTGTCCCTTTGAGCTGTAAGTATGCTCTCCCCCTCCTGCATAGTGTTCACGTATGCAGCTATGGTTAATCTGTGAGGTGCATTTACAGAGCTTAAAGCAGGTGTTGTACAGGGAATGGAGAGGAGAAGGGATGAGGGCCTTTAAGAGAAATGCTACAGATGTACCAGGGTCGTAATGTAAAATACCCCTTAAAGGCCCAGTGCCTCCTGGTCTCCCCTCCAGCCCACCATGTCCAAGCCAGGCATGGAGGGAGTCTGTGCTGGAGTTTTGTGGGCAGAGTTACGAGATCAAGCACACGGAGAGGTAGAGACCCAAGAGTCAAGGAAGGCTCTCACGTGGCTGAAGAGGTTGGTGAGGATGCAGAGGGACCGGCGTGGAGAGAGCCTGGGCACCAGATGGAGGTGGACACCCCCAGCACTGCACCCCAGTGCAGCAGTCACATGCAACCCTCAGCATATCCCAGTGGGGAGACATACAGACGCCTGGGACCCCAACATTTCCCTGCCAGGGCCCGTGTGCTGGAGAGGTTATGCTGACCCGGGGGAACGCGTGAGACAGGAATGCTAAGCCCCTGGGCTAGAGGGAGCCCTGAGCTGTTTGTCTCACTGGAACTGCTTGAAATTTGATTTTCTGCTCTTGAATGGAAGGGATGCTGGAGGTGGAACAATGAAGTCAGGCTGCTGTGGACATCCAAACCCACGGAAGGACTTGTGTAGCTGCTGCTGTGTCTGAGGTCTTGAGTTGAGGTCCCAGGAGAAGAGGGCTTGGGAGCTCTCATTGCTCATCCGTGTCCAAAGCACTGTGCAACTTCTGGGGGTTTCTGCTCCGAGAATAAGACTTCAGCTAAGACTCGAATAGTGAACCGGCTGTTGACCATGGGGACCTGCAGGCCTGACTGCGTCTTACTCCTCCCACCTCCCCAGGGATTTGTACAGGTGCACATCCCACTGCCTTGCATCGGCATGCCCTCCTGCAGGACTTCAGCCAGAACAAACCCAAGTGAAGTGAGGGGGGAAGTCACCGCAATTCTTGGACCCCAGGTCACTGTTCAGGTTCAGCACTGACTTTTCCGATCCTGGCTCCCGAAGCGGATTATTGTCCTTGCCTGTGTCCCTGCCCACTGTGGAGACACGCGGCTCCTCCCGCCCACTTCTCTCACCTGCAGGAACTCTTGGTCTCCATCCAGAGACCCAGGTCCAGTGTCTCATCCTTCAGAGAGCCTCTCTCCCTCTCTGTGCATCCATCCACCCTGCCCTGCCATTTCCGGCTCCCATAGAGCTTGGTCAAATCCCCTCGTTGGGGCTCGGGTTGAACTGCAATGACCTACCTGCCTGTCTGTCTTTCCCTCTGGAATGTCGTTGCCTTGACAGCAGACAGGGTCTGAGTCTAGCATTTTGTTTTTCCTGGTGTCTGGTAGCTGGAGAACAAAGGATTTCGAAAAGAGTAGGTAGACGCAAAGAGGAAATAAAGTGCTATGTGGGTGCCCTGGGCTCTACTGGGGCGGTGGCCTGAGAAACCTCATTCTGTTCCCCCCGACATTGCACCCCCAGGCTGCTTGCAGGTGGACGGAGGAGGCTAGCACTGCAGACCTGCATCCAGACTGCGTCAGGGCCAAATCAATGCCCAGTGTCCTCGTGGAAACAGAGCATGGCGCTCAGCCGTCTCACCCAAGCTCACTGTGTAAATGTTCCCTGCTCGGTTTCAGTCTCCAACTTGGTTGCTGATTCCCAGTGTCAGCACCGAGCCCTGGTGGCAGCAGAGCCCTCCCTCCAGCCTTCCACTGAATATTGATCAAGATTCCACAGTAGCTGCTTTCTATTGTTCCTGGAAGACTTATTGTTCAGAGAGCTCAATTGTACTCTAGGGCGAGAGGAGCCAAGCCACACGGGGAGGTTTATGATTTGTCTTCTTTGAGGAACAGAGTACAGCCCCAGCCGAGGCTTTCACGGAGACTCCTTAGCTCTCGTGTCGGTCTGCAGCACTCCCACAGGCCCGGCTGGAGTTCCCTCGCCACACAGCCGGTGAAGCTCTGCAGTAGCCTGCTCTGTCGGGATTGGCGGACGTCGGCCCACCTGCTCTTGGAGGTTATGACTTAGGACAAATTCCGAGGCCTGGAGTTGCATCTGGCACTCAGTTTTTAAAAAATATTTATTTCATTTATTAGAGAGAAAGAGAGAGAAAGGCTAGGCCCAAACCAGAAGCCAGAAGCTCAACCTGGGTCTCCCATATGGTGGCAGGCACTCGTGAGCTGGGCTTAGCAGGAAACTGGAATAGGGAGAAGAACCAGGATATGAGCCCAGGCACTCCCAGGTGGGATGTGGGGTCCCAAACAGCGTCTTAACCCTGTGCTGCACGCCCACCCCGCAGCCACATTCACTGTGATAACATTGCTCCTCAAACATCTCAACACAAGAATGAGAAATATTTCTAGAATTTTAGAAGTTAATACAAAAGAAGAACTGATACTCTGAGTGCCTACTATGTGCTTTTGATATATATTTGCAAAGAATTATCAAGTATTAGTATGTTTTATAAATAGTACATATAGGATAGCCGCTGTTTCTCACTTCACTCTGATACAGAAAATAGGTAAGAGATAGTATGTCTGTTTGCTATTGCAAATACTAATCCCTCCAGAATCCAGTGGCTCAAAGTGCTTAGTGTTGGGTCCAGTGGTCACTTGGGCAGTTCTGGTCTCAGCGTTGACAATGAACTGCAGCTACCTCTGGCTGGTGGGGCTCCCGGTTCTGCTGACCAAGGCTGGGCCCTTCCCGTGTCTTGAGCTCTGCTGGGACAGATGGACTGACTTGGCTCTGCCCCTTGCAGCCTCACTTCCTGCTGGAATTGTCTGTAGCAGCCTGGGCAGTGGCTCCAGAATGAGCAGAGATAGGCATAGTCTCTTGAAGTCTGGCTTAAAACGGAGAGCTGAATTCTATGGTGTTGTTTTCTTGGCAGTGCTGGCCTGCAGCTGTTTTTGTCTTAGGACTCAAGAGTGGTGCTGCAGTCAGGAGAGGGAAAGGCCTTCCGCCTCTGGCCAGCACTGCTGGTGGTCACGCGGCCAAGCTTATGCACAGAGGGAGCCCTGGGACCAATCACAGATGCCTTCTGCGAACATGATGGGGACCCGACAAAGAGCAGTAGAAGGGGGCTTCCCGTCTCAAAGGGGAGAGGTCACAAAAGACACTGCATTCATGGCAGGAGGACATGCGGACCCCAGGGCAAAGTAAGTTGGTTCTGGACAACTCTGAAACAGGGTGGGTGGATGAAGGTCGCTCACTGCTGATGCCAGGGCCCAGTGCTGAGTGGAGGGATCTGAGGAAGGGGACAAAGGATGAGGGGCACTTCCAAAAGATTGTCGAAAAGTGGAATTAAAAGATAAGTTTGTTTTGGTGTAAACACTTTGAAATCCATGCATAGTTTATTTACGTACACACACACTCACACATTTTCCAAGAACTTTCTGAAGTCCCCTCAGCTATCCCTGGCTTCACTGTGTCCCTGCTACCTGGGGTGCAGTCTTCCCCTGGGGCAGGAGGTGACTGGTGTGCTACTGTCAACTCCAGCACAGAACTAGGCGTGGGATGGTCTTGGCGAGCATCGTGTACCCATGGATCTTCTTTCTCTAAAAGCTCTTCATTTTGGGAAACAACAGACATAATACAAACAAACAAAAACTGCAGTAATTCATTGAAAAATATTTGTATTCCACATAATATGTGGACATGGGAAAGCTAAAAGGCTTGACCCCTGTCCAGAGGCTAATTGACAAACAAGGGGGCGGCACTCAACCTTGCCATCTGAGAGAAGCACCCTGTGTAGACGGCAGTGCCAGATTGCAGAGCACCAAAAGCAGGTAACAGAGCAGGAATTCAGGCAGGAGATGAGGAAGGTCCTCACCAGAGCGCTGGTGGTAGTCCGGAGAAGAGAGCGACACATTTACAAGAGGTTTACCAGTGGACCTTGCAAGCTGCTTAGGTGTGGCAATGATGGGAAAATAAGCGGTCCCGACCCTGGGTGAAGGTGCAGAGCATCCCACAGCGGTGAACGCAGGATGGGAGTGGGCTGTGGGAGTGGGCTTTAGTTACAGACGCTGAACCTGGTTTGCTTCTGTGGAACTAATAGAACAGTCCAACGGGCAGGTGGATACAAGGGAACACAGCTCAGGGCAGGAATAGTTTTAATCATTATGGCGTAAAGGGACTATGGGAGCCAGGAGGGACTCTGGTGGCCTTCTCCTGAGGGGAAGAGGCTCAAGACAGCAGGGCAGCGCTCAGCACTGGCAGACGAGGAGCGGCATGGGGTGCAGGGAGGAAGAGTGGAGGAGATGCTGTGCGTGGAAGGAAGGGCCCAGTGGCAGCAGAGATGCAGGGCAGGCCTGTGAAGGTATCCGCTATCGCAGGCAAGGAGGAGATGGCTGGTGAACTTGGCGAGTTCAGCTTCATGGAAGACAGAGATGGAAACCAGAGGGTGAGAGGCAGGGACCACGCTTCGAAGAGGTCTGAATGAAGAAGTACAGAAGACACAGACTGGTACCAGAGAGGGGAAACAATGCAGGTGCAATAAGGTCGCATGCGTTTACATGATGTAGTCACTGGGCAGGAAGGATTGTTGGGGAGACCCTGGGGAGAGGGCACCCCGGAAAGAGGAAATGCTCCTACTGTGGCTGCAGGAGGTTAGGCTAAGGCAGCGGGGGCAGGCAAGCTCCTGGATGAGGCTGAAGGGAGTTGAGGGGCTCCTCTGTGATAACGCCCAGGACCTCAGCCAAGCAGCAAGAGGGATCTCCTTGGGTTCAGTCACAGTGGAAAACAGGGTGGTGAGCATGTGGCTCCCAGGCTGTAGGTCGGGGAGAAGTCCGGGAACTACTCTGGTAGAAGCTCCGGAGGGTGGGGAAGGGCCGGCTGAGGTCATCTCACAGATGCAGTTTCTCTTGGTAGTGGGGCTCAGTCACCCCAGCCAGCACCACAACTCTCACCCCTTACTGACAGACACAAGAGGCCAGAGTGGCCAGGTGGAGGCTTAACTTCCAGTCCAATGGCTTTATTGTTGAGTCTCCTCCTAGGAGCATTCTTCCTTCTTGAACCAAGACCTCCAGGCCAGGAGGGGCTAAAGTCATGGGAGTAAGGAGGAAAACGTGGTAGTGGATGGCTAGGAGTGCTGGTGATTCTTCTATTTCTTAATTCATGGACCCGTGAATCCAGGTTGCCAGAAAAGTAGCATCCGATAGTGGATTCTGAATTAGAGGTTATGTAGCTGCTGGAGAACGTTTCCCGAGACCCGTGCATCATTGTCATCCAGCTGTCCCTGTAACTGCATCCTAAGAGATCGTGTCCCCCATGCGACCATGCCAGATGCTTGCAGGTCCAGTGAGTTTACGAGCGTGAGCTCACTGTTGCGTTTCACTGGCTGTGACATACATTACTTGGTCAGAAGTGATGATGTGAGGACTACCAGGCTGGTGGACGGGTAGACAGAGCATGGTTGCAAGCATGGTTACAATAAGTAAGCTTCATGGAAAATGTGTCTTAGGGAAACATTACTCCTGGACTTCAAAAATGTGCCCAAATAAATTTATCTTTTAATTCCATGTTCCACAACATGTTTGCCGTCCCCTCATGTTACCAACACTTTGACTGGAATGCTGTATTTTCAGATATGTTCAGATAAAGGAACCATGGTTGATTTTACAGAGCAACTTTCGCCCCTTGGAGAAGAGCACTGGTTCCCCTACCTGGGTCTCTCAGATGTAGGTAGGTGTTCCTGGAAGGCACAGGAACACCAGGGTATATTGAGGACAATGAGAAGAGAGGAATTCACCCAATATTGCAGGCCGTCTCATGGTAAGAGCTAGGCTTGTTTTCCTGGTTTTCCAAAGTCCAAGCTTAGATTTCTTGTGAAACAGTTCAGGTAAAGAGAGCTCCAAAAGATACTACATGGGCTTATGTAAATAAAAAGCCACAATCTGAACATGTTCACAAACAAAGCAGCCTTTTACTTTCTTTTGTTAGAGTGGGGCTGATATAGAATAATCTGCTTCAGCAGAAAACCATAGCTCACTTTTTTTTTTTTAAGATTTATTTATTTATTTGAAACGTAGAGTTAAAGAGAGGCAGAGAGAGAGAGAGAGAGAGAGAGAGAGAGAGAGAGAGAGAGAGGTCTTCCATCCACTGGTTCACTCGCTAGATGATTACAATGATTGGAGCTGCACCAATCTGAAGCTGGGAGCCACGAGCTTCTTCTGGTCTTCCCATGCAGGTGCAGAGGCCCAAGGACTTAGGCCATCTTCCACTGCTTTCCCAGGCCATAACAGAGAGCTGGATGGGACGTGGAGCAACTGGGACTTGAACCAGTGCCCATATGGGATGCCGGCACTGCAGGCTTTACCCAGTATGCCACAGTGAAGGCCCCAACCCACTTGTTATTAAATTATAGCCCGACTCATTGGTCTTGAGGTTTTGTTATTTACCTGCGAACTAAACCTGATCCCGAATCCCTCCACTTTGCTCGACTGCCTGGCCAGAGTTCTGCTATTTCAAAATCCCTCCCATTTTCTGACTTAGAATCACTGGAGTCAAAGCTGCCCTTCCCCTGAAACCTGGCAAGACGAAGCTGGACAACTTGACACAGATCTCAGAAAATCACAGCAGCGTCTGTGATGCCAACCTTGGGCATGCAGACCGCGACCGGGAGAACTGGCACCGCCTGCAAGTGCAGCCGCAAGTGCTCTTCTGCACCGGCTGCCCTGCCTCTGACGCTGGGCCTCTAACCAGTAACCTTTGTTCCTCCTTAAGGTCACAGAAATTTTTCTTCATTAAATGCCTTAGCAACATCTGGCAAATATCCTCTATGGCGATGTCCCAACAAATGACTTAAGTGGTCCTTAATGACGCAGAGATAATGACCGAGAGACTGGTAAATGATGGGGTGGACTTGTCACTCAGAAGAAAGAGCGTTTCCTCTCTCCTTTAACAGTAAGGGATGACAACAATTCTTTGCCTGGTAAACTTCAGCCAGGCTCCTGACCTTCTCTGGGCTATCTGAGTACTTCTGGATAAAGTCCAGTTTTACCAAAAACACCCAGCAAGGTCATTTCTGCGGGAATCCTCACCCTTGCTATCCTCGCACTGTCACTCTGTGGTCCTCCACCGTCCTCCAGGCGCTGGCTACCACCCTGCTCTGCCTCCACCAAAATCCTGCTATGTTGCTTTATCTAGGACTCCCATCACCACCTCCGGTGTTTTTCGTGCCCTTATCTCCTGGTGTCCACTTGCCCATGATGTGTTTAGAATTGAACCAGTTTCTCTCCTCCATTAGAAAATGTCATTGCAATGGTCTCTATAAGGTGATGGACTTGTCACTCTGACTTGTGATTTAACAAGTGTCATTGGCTAGTTTTTCTGTAGTAAAATGAGGGGACTCTTGGAGATATAACATTAGGTGTCCCTTCTCCATGATAGCCAATCCTGAGACATGGGTAGCCTTTCCCACACTTTAAAGGTGATGGAGCTAAAACAGAGGAGTTAAATAATTTAAGTAGTGGTAAAGGTAAACTTGTAGTGAAAATGATGGTAGCATCTGGTTGGCGTTCATATATTATGGAAGAACAGAGAATTAAGAGTGAGTTGAGGGGCTGGCTTTGTGGTGCACTGGGTTAAGCTGCTGCTTGCAATGCCAGCATCCCATATGAGCTCCAGTTCAGAACCTGGTTGTTCCACTTCCGATTCAGCTCCCTGCGAATGCACCTGGGAAACCAGTGGAAGATGGCCCCAGAGCCTGGGCCCCTGCATCCACATATGAGACCTGGATGGAGTTCCAGGCTCCTGGCTTTGGCTTGGCCCAGCTGCCTCTGTTGCAGCCATTTGGGGAGTGAACCAGCAGATGGAAGCCCTCTGTGACTTTCTCTGTCTCCCTCTCTCTCTAACTCTGCCTTTCAAGTAAACAAATAAATCTTAACACAGACACAAAGAGTGGACTGAGCTTTGGTTTCCTCCAGCCTAGAGGCTGGTCTTAGTAACATAAACTACAAATGGAATGGTCAGAAGGAAAGGGACATAGTGAGAACTCGGGGTGTTGGTGCATCCGTCTAGATTATGACCATCAAGAAGAGTGGAAGAAAACTTCACAATGGGGAGCCATGCTGGAGGCTCCAGGTGAGATGAGCGAAGCCAGACTCTGAGGGCGGGCGGTGGGCTGCTCTGAGCACAGCAGCAGGTGTGTGTGAGGCTGATGAAATTAGAGGTCATCAGAGAGGAAGGTTTGGCCGTCCAGCTCCTGGAAGGGATGGTCATGGAGAGATGCCATCACGGCAGGGTCCCTGATAATAAGGATGTGGGCAAGGAGAGCTTGGAACCCATGGGGTGTGCAGAGACCTGAGTGTCCCCTGCACAGACGCTGAAGCCACCACATATGCGGATGTGGGAGCGACAGGCACCTCCCGCTGTTCAGGCTCTGAGCCCGGTGCTTTCCCACGTTCCAGGTCAAGGCTCGTCCTCGGAGCAGCGCCACAGTCGAGGAAACCTGGGGAGTGAGAGATTAACTAATTTGCCTAAAGGCAGTGGTGGCACAGCAAGGAAACTGATCGGCTGTGAGCCGCCCATGCCCGTGGGTTCCCGTCAGCCCTGTCAGGTGGAGCTAGTGGGTGCCGGGTGCGGAGCAGCAGCGCTCCCTGACTCAGCGATCTGAAAGCAAAGGAGCCCAGGGCCTCCCTCCCAGGTGCCAGAGCCGCCTGCCCCGCGCGCGGGCTGTGGACGTAACAGCTCCCTGCCGTCCTTCCAGTGGTAAGAGAGCAAGTGTGGGCACTCTGCCAGGCTGTGTGCTTTTGTAGCATCATTCCAGAAATGTCTGCTCACCCTGCTGGGCACCAGCCTCACCTTCGTTCATTCCACATCCTCTCTCTTTGCCGGCCTCTTTCTCATGTTACCTGTGTCTACCTCACTTCTTCCTGTCTCTGACTTTGCAGGCTCGTCTCTCTCTCTTTCTCGCACTGCCTGATTCTCTTTTCCTTATGTTAGTAGCTTGCAGTAGAATCTCTTCTGTGGGTAAATAAATGCTACTTAATCACTCACTTCTGCTCCCAAAAGTTGGGGTGTTGAGAATAGGGTGAGTTCAGGTATCTGAGAACTCAGGCCAGCTTATACTCAGTAAGCTGGAGTGGAAAGACACTCTATAAAATGGCAAGGGGATGCAAGTTATTATCACTCTAAGAGAACCGAGACTAACTCCCTGAAAAGTTTAGTTTTTACATTTAATGATGAGAATCAGCTTAGCCTCTGATATATTGCTGTTGTTTTTGAAAGATTTATTTTATTTATTTGAAAGACAGAGTTAGAGAGGCAGAGAGAGCGAGAGGTCTTCCATTTGCTGGTTCACCTCCCAGTTGGCTGCAATGGCTGGAGCTGCACCAATCCGAAGCTAGGAGCCAGGAGCTTCTTCTAGGTCTTCCACGCAGGTGCAGGGGCCCAAAGACTTGAGCCATCTTCTACTGCTTTCCCAGGTCATAGCAGAGAGCTGGATTGGAAGTGGAGCAGCTGGGACTCGAACTGGAGCCCATATGGGATGCTGGCGATTCAGGTCAGGGCTTTAACCCGCTGTGGCCACAGCGCTGGCCCCCAATATACTGGTTTTTTTTTTTTTAATTATTATTTTTTTGACAGGCAGAGTTAGAGAGAGAGAGAGAGAGAGACAGAGAGAAAGGTCTTCCTTTTTCTGTTGGTTCACCCCCCAAGTGGCCTCTACGGCCAGCACATTGTGGCCGGCGCGCTGCGCCAATCCGAAGCCAGGAGCCAGGTGCTTCCTCCTGGTCTCCCATGCGGGTGCAGGGCCCAAGGACCTGGGCCATCCTCCACTGCCTTCCCGGGCCACAGCAGAGAGCTGGACTGGAAGAGGAGCAACTGGGACAGAATCCGGCGCCCCAACTGGGACTAGAACTCAGTATGCCAGCACCGCAGGTGGAGGATTAGCCTAGTGAGCCACGGCGCTGGCCCCAATATACTGTTAACAGCTCTCCTGCTTGAGCTTGTAGCTGTCTCTATTCTGTGTGGGAAAATGCTGAAATAATGACGCAATTGTCTTAATCAAAACATGGCCTATGGAGGGAGAAGCAGGTCTCCAGTGCTTCCCAAGTCAGGGCTGGGCCAGGCTTAACCAGACTGGATTTGGGGACCCTTGGGGGCTTCCGGAAGCATGGAGCTCTAGGGGCAGAGCCAGGGGGATGGAGCTGTTGTGTGCTGGATGTGAGTCCAAGTCCTCTTCCCCCCACATCTGACGGCTGGGAAATCCGTCTGCCGTGTGTACACTCTGTTGTCCTCTGTCACACCACTTTACCAACACGCGTGTCACCACGTGGACATTGATTGTGATCCCTGGAAGGCAGGAGGGACCTGGCTTCACTTGTGTGTGAAGTATCGGAACCCTGCTTCGAGCGTCTGATTCGTATTCACATTTCTCATAGACGTGCATAGACATCATAATTTCTGGAAGAAGGAAGCAGAGTGTCCCACGGAACGAGGACTGAGGACTGAGGACTGGGTGGGTTTTTAAGTTCACACTCACCCTTGGAGATAACTGTGTTTCTGCTGGAGGTCTGGCACTGCTACCCCAGGCAAGCAGAGGAACCCAATGCCTGGTGACCGAATGCCGGGAAGCAAAAAGCAATGACTATGATGCACTGATGTTGGTCAAGCACTTACGTGGCGCCAGGCTCCAAGTGCGTGACCTCATTTCATCCTGACGGCATTGCAGGAGGCAGATACCTCCAAGGTGTTCATTCCCCAGACAAGGGAACGGCAGCACGGAGATCAAAATTGGCCTGGAATGTTCCGCCGGCTCCTCAGCCAGGTCCTTGGCTGGCCTGGGAGGACATGAAGGGGGCACACCACAAACAGCAGCTCTTCCCTGCCCCCTCTCCCGGGCTCTTTCAACCCTGCCAAGGAGTGTCTGCCCATCTGTTTTACTACTCAGCTGACAACACATCCCTTGCCCCGTCCCCCAGACAAGACTGCGAGTTCTGGAGGGCAGGCATGACCCTGCACGTCGCCCAGAGCCCATGCCAACACCTTGCACAGAGGAGACAGAGACAGGAGAGGTGTTCACTCCCCAGGATGCCATTTGCTGTGTTTCCTGGTTCCTTGCTGGGGAGGGTTGTCAGCAAGACACAGATGAGTTTTTGGGCAAATTCTTCTAAGACCATGAGATACAGGTTGTAACAAAGACATGTGCAAACTAGCGTCAAGTGGTTTCACCCTTCTGTGAATACCAGGTTCTAAGAGGATGCCCTTCATGGGGTCGGTCCAGTGGTGGGAGTGAAGAAGGCATTCTGGAATTTTCCCAAAGGAGCTAACACTTAAATTCAGACTTGAAAGATGAGGTGTTCAATGTACAGACAAAAGAAGGGAGATGATGGCAGGCAGGGACAATTAATGGACAAAGATGCTTTGTCCGTTGACTGGGGAGTGACCTGAGCTTACAGGGTGTCCTGCCAGCAGGAAGGTAGACCAGAACTCCAGAGTGGGGAGCTGCTGTCTGCACCCCACCATGGTTAAGTGGCCATGTCGAGAGTGTGCAGCAGGGGTGGGATCGCTATCTCAGCACAGCGGGTCATGCTTTCTGCCTCCAAGGTCACTGTTTTGTCAGAGAGAACCCTTGGCTGGTCCGCCATGCCTTGCTTAGTGCTGTAAAGACTCTGGTGTTCTATGCTGAGGAAAAGCCAGCACATCAGCTCTGTCCTTGGAGAATTCAGGCCTAAATCTACCTATCACACACGAGCGCCCCAACGCCCGGCACAGCTCCTGAGATCAGTTTTTCCTGACTTCCAGAGTAACCCAGAAGCCCGTTCTCTTGCCAAGGCCTCGTGCAGTGCTCAGCATGCCTGGGGAGCTGGCATGCAAGACTGGCCTGCAGGAAGCTAGGTGCTGGCTCCCGGCCGCCTGGGCCATGGGCCATTGAATACAGAGGAGACCGTCACTCCCCACTGAATAAACATGTGGGGCCCTTCATTCCCCATAATTTTTGCAATATAACTCAATATAAATAAATGCGTTATTTGTGCTGTGACTTGACACAGCTTCCTTAACAATGGAGCCACTGTGGCTCTACTCAGAGCTGCACGGGGCAGTGGGCGATGACATCTACTTGGAATGTTCTGCCTCTTGCAGCCCTGTTTGCCTGAGGCTATCCTGTGGCAGGAATGAGAGCTGGAGCAGCCCGGAAGTGTCCCCAGCTGCTCTCTCCACCCAGCAGCCAGCATCCTTGCAAAAGCTAGGCCGAGCCACCTCTGGAATGCCGTTTAGGAGGCACCTACTGTGCCCAGCGATGGCTCCTTAGTGTTTCAAAGCCTTTCTTCAACTCTGAGGAGTGGGCTTTACTTTGAAAAGGACAAAGGAGAAACTGTGCCAGACACGCCAAGGAAGCCTGCCTAACAGGACATTATTAGGAAGTGCTAAGCTGGAGTTGGCTGACCCCAGAGTCTTCAGTCTGAAGAGTTGATCCTGGAGTGGTGACGAAGCTGACTCAGTGCATGTCCTGTTACTCTGCTGGTCTGTTCAGGACCAGGCACTCTACAGTGTAGAGGCGTATTTGGCTCATGGTCCAAGAGCCTAGCATGACACCTGCCCAGTGTGTGGCTGGGGCCCGCTTGCCGTGTCCCAGCATGGCCAAGGGCATCGCCTGGTGGATCGGGGCACATGGGCATGCTCAGGCTGCCCTTGCTCTTTTATGAAGACACCATTGCCTTTGTGGGGTCCCTGGCCACCTGACCTCATCTAACCCCGATCCTGTGCCATGGGCCCCACTTCAAATACCATTAGTGTTTGAATTTGGGGATTAAGTTTCTAATGCATGAACTGGGAGTAGATGGGGAGTACAAGCCGTGTCTACACATTTACCTTCTTCCCTGCTGTCTCCCTCCCCAGCTGCGAGAAGTCCCCCACAACATCCCCAGGTTTCTCTGAGGCCTCCTGTGTGACGTCTCTATATACGTCATAGCAGACCTCTGCTTTTGTGTCTTGAACCCCTGCTTCCAGAATGGCAGAGGCTTCTGTGCTGTGGGGAACTGGCCAGGGCTCACTTGTCTGTAGGGTCTAGAACCCAACATGATGTTGCTCGAGCTGCCAGGCTGTCTTCTTCCTTAGCTCAGCTCTGACTTCTCAAGAACAGATCCAGACAATGGCCGGCTGAGAGGATCCCACTGTCACGGGAAAGGTCACAGGCTGCCAGCCCTCTGCTCCACCACGGTGATCCACCTACCGGGCTCACCAGCTCCTGCTGGCCGACAAAGTCACATTAATTCATGGCGATAATTCTGTTCTCACTGCAGCTGAGCTTGGCAATGAACGCGAACTCCCTTGAGCAGACAATGCTTGTACACCCCAGTCAACATTGTCCACAGGTGCAGTTCTCATCATCTGGGGCATTAGGGAAAGACAGGTGTTCTGTCTAGAGCACGCTCTCCATTATCACAGCCACCCCGCCCCTCTGGGACCACCACGGTTTGTGCCACTGCGTTAAGCTGGAGAGGCCCTGGGCATTTGCCTTGAAAGCTGGGCCAAAGGAGCTCTCCAGATCACCCCCAAACGAGAGTCTTATTTCTCCTTCCTTCCTTCCTTCCTTCCTTCCTTCCTTCCTTCCTTCCTTCCTTCCTTCCTCCCTCCCTCCCTCCCTCCCTCCCCCTTTTCTGCCTTCTTTTCCTTGCTTTCTTTCTCGCCTGATTAACTTCCTTCCTTCTCTCCTTCCCTCCCTCCCTCCCTCCCTTCTTGTCTTCCTTTCTAATTAAAACCTTACAAACACACACAGATAGTTAGCAAGGCACTTGTGCTAGTTTAATGTGGAAGGAGGTAGAAAAGCTACTGCTATCATTGCTGCTGAAACAGTACGGTCAGAAGTAGGAGACTTTGTAGAGGCCATGGAAGCAGGAGGAGGGAGCACCATCCCTTCCCACATAAGTGTGTTCAGGGCAGTTGTTTAAGGGAGACTGCGGGATGGACATGTCAGAAGCTGAGCTGGGAGTGGTAGATGCCCCCCCACCAGTATCTCAGGGCAACCCAGGGGAATGGCATTTTCATATCTGAAGCATTAAAAAGATGTGACTTGCGGCTAGTGATGTGGCACAGCAGGTAAAGCTGCCGCCTGCAGCTCTGGCATCGCATATGGGTGCCAGTTCGAGTCCCGGCTGCTCCACTTCCAATCCAGCTCTCTGCTATGGTCTGAGAAAGCAGCAGAAGATGGCCCAAGTCCTTGGGCCCCTGTATCTGAATGGGAGACCCGGAGAAACTCCTGGCTTCTGACTTTGGATCAGCGCAGCTCTGGCTGTTGCGGCCAATTGGGGAGTGAACCAGTGGATGGAAAACCTCTCTCTCTCTCTCTCTCTCTGGCTCTCTTTCTCTCTCTGTGTGTAACTCTGACTTTCAAATAAAAAATAAATCTTTAAAAAATGGCTAAAAATTTTAGTATATAAATGGAAAAGGTGGCTGGCCACACCCCCAGGGCACAGAACTCAGCAGACCCAGGAGGTGGGACACTCCTGCCGTCTGCCCCTGGTCTGTGGTGCTCTGCTGCTCTGCCGCGGCTCCTGACCAGGTGGGTTGCTGTGGCAGGCAGGATGC
Organism: Lepus europaeus; assembly: GCF_033115175.1. Lineage (NCBI taxonomy): Eukaryota > Metazoa > Chordata > Mammalia > Lagomorpha > Leporidae > Lepus > Lepus europaeus. The sequence continues at coordinate 5,534,747 of NC_084839.1, forward strand.
TGTACAGCAGGGACTGGTTGGCTTTGTGCATGAAGGATTGGGGAGTAAGCACGTTAGGGCCTGCAGGAGACCTGTGTCGAGCGCAGCTGTGCGGTCTGGCTGTAGTGCCAGGAGCAGCCATGACAGTGTCAGCAAATGGTGGTGGATGTGCCGACAAAATTTTACTTGTAAAAAAGAAATATCAGGCTATGGTTTGCCAACAACAAGCAAACACGTGCACATACGGCCAAGAATAAGTCCCCTGCTTCAATCCCAGGATCCAGGGAGCAGGTCCTTCAGGCTTCCAGTGGAAGGGAAGGTTGGCGGGAGGCCTGCCCAGCACCCCGGCCAGGGCCAGGCCTGTGCTCTGTCCTTGAGCGGCTGTGGTCAGCCCTCAGCCCGTCTTCACCGCCAGCCACCTTCTGCTCCCTGCAGCCTGTCTTCCCTAGTGCCCGTCCCACCTGTAAGTCCTCGGCCGGGAACACGAGGACGCTCAGCTCTGCATCGAGTGGGGGAATCCTGGGATCTCACTGACACAGCCACGGCCTGCAGTGGCTCTTACACTGGGATGCGTGCCGGAATTCCCTGGAATTGCTCCTCCAAATAGACCTCTGCCAACCTAGGACATCCAGCGGTGGGGCGGAGGCCTGTCGGACCCGTCTAGGTCCAGCGCCCCCTGGTGACGCTCATGAGCATCAACCACAGAGCACCCCCCGCCGCGACCGAACCCAGCCAGAACCAGCATTTTCAAATACCCAGGGAAGTACATTTCCCGCTCCTCTTGCTGCTCCTGTGTGCGTTTCGGTTTCTTCTGAGGCCCAGCGTCGAACACCTCTGTGCGGACTGCTCTGCCGGTGGCACTCCCGCGGGGAGCGGAGGAGCTGGTGGAGGCCGAGGGGGACTCAGACTTCCGGGGGGATGCATCCTCGGAGCTTTGCCGCCACTGACGACCTCACCCGGCTGGGCTGAGAGCAGACTTCCCCAGGCTGCCCCCGGTTTTCCGTGAACTGCTGATCTCCAAGGCCGCTCTAGAGGTCACCGAGCCCGAGGACGCGGACGTCAGGCCACTGCCGCCTGCAGCTGCAGCACTTCGCACACTGGGGCTTCCTTCCTTCGTGCCCCAAGCTTCCCGTCCAGATTCCGCCACGCTCGGCGTTTCAACACCCCCATCGGGGTCCTCCCCTTGACTCGCCAGCGAGGCTGCTAAGCCTTAGAAAGACTGAGTCTCCCAGAGCCACGCGGGCGAGGTCGCGTTCCGCAGCCTGTGTGCCTCTGTGCCTTTTAGCTTAAATGGCAGTAGACCCCGAGGCCCGCGCTGCTGCCCTGGGCCCTGGTTAGGAGGCTGGGGGTGCCGGGAGGCAGGCGCTGCAGGAGGGGATCCTGGCTTGAGGGGCTCGGAGGCCGGGCTCACGCCAGCCGTTACTGGAGACGCTGGAGGACGGCCTTGGGTGTGCATCCCCCACGTGCTTGCTGGAGTGGAGGTCACAGCCTGCCAGGAAGCTCAGCCAAGAGCAAGAGGGTGTGGGCTTCGCTGGGAGGGGCTTCGAGCCAGGCCTGGAAGGTGGTCGTGATCAGGGCACATGGCATTCGAGGGGGACAGGTTGGGAAGGGAGATATTAACGGACACAAACGCCATGGAGAAGACAGGCTGGTGCGGAGTTGGATGTGAGTGTGATGCCCCTGCAGAGACACCCGCGCAGGTGAGGGGGGATGGAGGAGGCGGCTGCCCTGGTCACCGCACCTGGCAGTTTGGTCTTTGTCCTGTGATCTGGCGTTTCTCAAACTAGGTTCTAGGGGTGCTGCCAGGTGTTTGCAAACATTGTCCTTGCTCTCGACTCGATAAAGCGAAGGTGAGGGGTGGCGTGGAGGGAGGTTGAGATGTGTTTGGGAAACGAGTTAGATGCTCACCCCCTGATGCACTCAGCTGGCTGTGGGGATGCCGTGCGCTTGGATCCTGGGTGTTCTGCCTCCCGCTGGTCAAACAGGAATCCTGTTTCAAAGACAGGTAGAGGAAAGTTTCCGGGCCTCAGCCCTCCACTCGGGACAGGCTGGAGAACACCCAGGAGCCCAGCTCTGCCTGCTCCCCCCTTGCCCCTGTACCCCGCGGGGCCCTCCTTAAGGCTGAAGAGATGAGAACACCGGGGCTGCCATGCAGGGGACCCAGCACGGCCGCCTGCTCCCCACTGTTGGGGCTGAGCTGCTGGTCCCATCTGAGGAGGAGAGGACAGGAGGAGAGGGCGTGTGGCCAGGGCCTGCACTGCCGACCGGCAACCCTCCACGCTGGCTCGAAGACGAAGCTGCGGAAACATGGGCTTCAGCTCACGTGGGGCAAATGGGATCCGAAGACGAGTTTATGTTGGGGCAAAAACTTTTGAGGGGCACATGCCATTTCTCATGGGCTTGCGTTTCTGATGTTTTAAAATAAGCTTATCTTCGGATTCCATTTTCCACAAACTTTTTGAAGTTGCCTGTGGTCGGCCGACCTGGGACGAAAGGGGCATCAGGCCTGGGCAGCTGATGCAGGACCAGAGACAGGGCTGGGGGGTGCAGGGTGCCTGGGTCTGGCCCAGAGCATCTTAGCTCTTTAGTTTGTGGGGCTGAAGTGCAGTGCATGTGTGTCCATGCACGTGTGTGTGTGAGTGGGTAGGTGTGTGGGTGTGCATGCGTGTGCGTGTGTGTGCACATGTATGTGCGTGCTCACTGACGTAAACCTGGTGAGGGGACTGGGTCACTGTGCAGGGAACCCAAGGTAGCCCTGAAGAGGAAGACTGCAGTGGGCGCTGTGGCAGAGGGCTTGGGCTGTTGCATGTCTGCAGCTGGGGTTGAGAGGCCGGACTCGGGCTGCAGCCGGTTTCCCTCATTGCATCTAACAGGTCCCTAACCCGGAGCCTGAGTCATAATCCCATGTAGATGCTGGTGATCTGAAACAGGGGATGGTGTCCTCGGAGAAGCTCAAATCTGTAAGTCCTTGTGTCCCGGTGGCTAAGCTGCCGCCTGTGACACCAGCATCCCATATGGGCACGGGTTTGAATCCCCGCTGCTCCACTTCCAGTCCAGCTCCCTGCTAATGTGTCTGGGAAAGCAGCAGAAGAGGGCTTAAGTGCTTGGGCCCCTGCCACCCATGCCGGAGACCAGGATGGAGTTCCTGGCTTTGGCCTGGCCCAGCCTTGGCGTTGAGGCCATTGGGGAATGCGGCAGTGGATGGAAGATCCCTGTCTTTCTCTCTCTGCCACTCTGCATTTCAAACAAATAAATACATAATAAATAAAAGAAATCCTGGATGAGGGGCCATGGTCTTGCCCCAGGGGAAGGAAGTGGGGGAAAGGACGCCTCAGGGTCACCCTCTCTGGCAGAGGCTGACGCACAGGCTTGCCCTGGGCCAGCTTCATCTGCTGGGCGTGCCGGACAGGACGGAGCCTCTTCCGGGCAGGTCTGCGCATCCGCGAGTCAACACCTGTGCCAGACCTGAGAGGCAGGGCCAAGGGGAGGGGGGAACGCCAGACTCCCCGTCAGTGTCATTACAGAAATGACCACTGCACGGAAGCCTTGAAATTCACGGCGTAGGCCAAGCGCCGCTAGACCCAGGTAAAGGGACTGGAGCTCACTTTGCCAGCACGGAGCCGACCCCCGGTGACCCAGCGCACGTTGGCTGGGAGGCTCCGGCATGGCGGGCACTGTGTCCTGCTCGGAGGAATGAGTCAGATGCTTCCTCCTCCAGGGTCTCCTGGGTTAGGGTCCGAGGATGTGCAGGGGGAGGGGCCTAGTGCTGGACAAGAGCCAGAGAAAGGGGTGGGACCCTGGAAGTCAGGGGAGGAGGAGCTTCTGAGGAGATGGGGGAGGAGGGGCCTGGTACTGAACCTGCAAAGAGGCTTTGATTTGACCAACAGAGCTTGGGGAAGCGGGGCTGGGGCACAGCTGAGGCCGGGGTCTCGCATCCTTGGGCACCAGGCTAGGGAATTAGCACTAATTTTTATGGAACGGGGGCCCCCAAGGGGTTATCCTGGGAAGTGAAAGTTAAGACTCAATTTCAGAATGGCTTTCAGGACTGGCCTGAGAACCTCTGTAGGTAGCAGGATACCTGGAATCCAGAGGAGGGGCAGAAGGCACAATGCAGTGTCAGAAGCTGGCCAGCAGGGGGCAGGCACGCACTTCGTGGAAATGTTGGAGCCTTGCGCTCCAGGGTTCTTTGTTAGTGGATCTGCCGGACTCTGTTTTTTCTGGTTTGTGGTGGGTTTTTGTGTCTGCTCCAGGACCTTCCACCCTATGCCTGCCCAGCCCCCTCCCAGCTTCTTCCAGAACACTTTTGCGCTGTGATAATCCGGAACACGAAAAGGCAGTGAGGAGAGAGAAAAGGGGTGGTCACTTTCAGGAAGAACGGTGTGGTCTGGGGCAGTCACCTGGGCTGTGCTCTGCAGCTCCATGCTCTAACCAGAGCTCTGCGGCCACGTGCCTGGGCCTGGGCCTGCAGTCCTGGGGGAGTTGGCCAAGAGGCACCTGTTCCGGGCACCGGGTCCAGCGCCTCCAGGACGGCACAGTCCTCACCTCTGCCTTAGAGGCCTGCGGTCACGTTCCCTTTGCCTTTCCTGGGGCAATCATGTCTTTGCCTGGCGATTTTCCTTCTTTGTGAAAAAAACAGCAGGAGCCCCCAAGGCTCACACACACACACACACACACACACACGGGGCTGTGGCCTGTGTTCTGCCAGTCACGCGTGTGCAGCCTGGGCATGTCACCCCACTGCACATGTCCTCCATGGCCTCACTGGGGACATTGTTCCTGCTGGGCCCTGGCCCCCAGGGTGGGGAGAGTGAGACCAATCGCACACAGCCGCCTCTTCCACCAGTGGCTTCAGTACTCAATGCCATTTGATCCTCTGAAGGGGCTCTGGGCTGGGGAGTGGGCTCCCCCGTCCACTTCTCAGACCAGGGACCTTGTCCATCACTGGACTACAGCTTGCTTATCCACTCTACGCCCATGAATTACTGGTGGGAATTCAAATACATTCAGCGTTCTGTTAACTGGGAAAAAAAGTGCATATGGGGGGTTTAGCAGTGGCTGAGATGAGTGATGCTTTAGGACCTAACCTGACTTCTAATGGTGCACAGATAACAAGGAGACCCAGCTTAGACTCCAGCGAGGGGCTGAGGATTCTGCACAAACTGACAGCCAGGCCTGGTCCAGGAGGAGGCGCCAGGAGCATCGCTCCTGTCTTATGTGCCATGTCCCAGCTGCAAAGCCAACTCAAGGAGAGACTTCCTGCACAGCCAGGGGATCGGTCCAGCCTCTGGGTCAAAGGACAACGCATGGGCCTGTGGCCAAGGAAGGATGAGAGCCAGAGACTCGGAGGACCCCAGCCCTGACTGAGTCTCTGAGCCACCCGAATTGCAGGATGGAAGTGGTGCCCTTGGTGCCCTAGCTGGAGCCAGAAGTGATGTCACAAAACAGCCTGTGTGACCACTGCTGGCCAGGTCTCTGTGTGGCCACTGCTGGCCAGGACGCTGTGTGATCACTGCTGGCCAGGTTGCTGTGTGACCACTGCTGGCCAGGACGCTGTGTGACCACTGCTGGCCAGGACGCTGTGTGACCACTGCTGGCCAGGACGCCGTGTGACCACTGCTGGCCAGGTCGCTGTGTGACCACTGCTGGCCAGGTTGCTGTGTGACCACTGCTGGCCAGGACGTTGTGTGATCACTGCTGGCCAGGACGCTGTGTGACCACTGCTGGCCAGGTCGCTGTGTGATCACTGCTGGCCAGGTCGCTGTGTGACCATTGCTGGCCAGGTCGCAGTGTCCCAGGAGCAGCCTTGCCAAGCTTTCACTCTGGTGTATGTGAGCAGTAAATGGCACCGTGCTTGCAAAAGTGTTTGAAACTGAGTGTGCCTGGGCCCCTCAATCAGTGACAGTCATTACTGTAGTAACGCAGAGGGCCTGGCTGTGGGTAGACCTGACCCAGGGCCTGGCATGTGTTGGGGGTGTAGACAACATGTCACTTTTGCTTCGATGTGCCGGAAGAGGACACACAGCATTGGGCATTAGAACACGAGGCAGTGACCGTGGATTGGCAAGAACCAACCAGATGAGTAGAATTGGGGAATGTTGTGATTTACACGCAAACACTCTCAATGGTGCACATCATGAGCGCTCACAGATGGCAAACAGCCCACTCTACAGAAGATGGTCTCCGAGCAAGGCGTGTGCCTGCTCACGGGTGGACGGGGCTGTCTGCACCAGTTTACCCAGGCTGCTGCTCTGGGCACTGGCTTCTTACCAGGGGCAGGTGTCCACCCGGGGGCTCATTTGCAATGACGAGTTGACTTAGGGGAAATGAGTGAGGCTGTGTGTTTCTGAGAAGCCAGCATGCTTGGGCAAGCGGGTTGTTCTGGGTTGTGGGCAGTCAGAAGGAAGAGGACCCCGCGGGCTGGGAAGCAAACTGAGCTGGACTGAGTGGGAGGATGAAAGTACAGGGGACAGAGCCAGCCTGGAGCAGTGGCCTGAGCTCAGGTGATTTCTGTACACCAGGTTTGTATCAGGAGCTCAAGCACTGGGCAGGGTTAGGGGCTCCTGGCCAGCCTGGACGGAGGCCTGGAGGTGCTGCCACCATCCGTGTGGCCTGAGTGCAAACTGCTGCTGCGCCTTGCTCTCCCAGTGCTTGGAAGAGCCTTGCATCTGACTCTGACTGTGAGAGCGCCGTTAGCCTGGGACAGGGGCACCTTCCATCCTGGAGGGAGGTCTTTGGGTACCCGGTCAGGAAAACAAGATCCCCGGCACACCCTTGGTCCACGGTGCAGAGAGCTTGCAGGCGGTGGAGAGCAGGAAGGCTGCTCACGGAGATGGGCCAATCCCTCATCTGTGAAAATCCTTCCCAGGGCTCAGCTGCTGTACAAACACTTTCCCAGCCCAGCCGTGGAAGAATTGCTGTGTATAGGGTATTTAGTCATCAAAACCACCCCCATTCGGGCTGCAGAGGAAGCAAAGGGTTTGGAGATGGATCGCATGCCAGGCTTCACGCAGCTCCAGAGCGGAACCCAGAGTGACTGGGCTCACAGTCGGTGCCCTTGCCCTCTCTGGCACCTGGCCTCAGGGCTCTGCATTTGTCCAGGCTCCCAGAGGCCAGCGGAGGGTTAGCTCCAGCTTGAAGTGCACTCACGGCCGTGTGTTTATTCACATGTCTTCTGCAGGCAGCCGGGTGCTGTGTGAGTGTGTGCACACGCCCGGGAGCAGGTGTGCATTGGCGAGTGTGTGCTGTTTACTCATCCCGACTTGGGACAACCAGCGGCAGATCCCACCCATCTCATCCAGACTCCCCGTGAGGAGGTTTGTTTTACAAGGCACGCGACTGAGCGGGTCAGCTCCTGTCAGAACGCGTTTTCATGGAGCCCCGGGAACATCTGCTCTCTTTAGCCTGCTTAAAGGTTTCACTTTATGGAACAGAGGTTAATGATCACAAAGCCATGTGCCTTTAAAAACAGGTGCTCTTCTCAGCAATGAAACCTGGGGTCTGGGGCGAATGGAGGCACAGGGCAGTCTGTACGCAGAGTGGGCGTCCCCACCAGAAGCCCCAGCACGCAGAGGGTGTGAAGCGGCCCCTGAGAGCCCTCGATTGCCCTGTATTTAGCCGTCTTCTGAAGTCCATTATGACTGTTTATGTAGGTGGGGGTTGCTTACTTCCAGCACTGGGGACTGTAGTGTCTGGACACCTAAAGGCAGGTGCACAAGGGCGTCGGTCTGGCCAAGGCCGCCTGTCGCCCCAATCTTCTGTGTTCCAGCAGCACCGAGCACCTGCGCGCACTTGGAGAGCCTCCGCTGTGGCTCCCCTGAATCCTCAGAGGCAGGAGACCCCTACTGTGCTTGAACCAGGAGCTCGGGAGCCACGCGGCAGCCATTGCCAGCACCGCCTAAAAGCCGTCAGCCTGCAGAAAATGTGACCTGGTTTTTACCAAGCCGATGGTGCCTGCAGAACTGCCCTGTACATGAAGCAGCTGTTGACGGTGAGGACGACTCGTGGGCCGAATGTGGGGGTTAATGTTCGAGATTTCACAGGAAGTTTGGGGCAACAATTCCTGGGGTCATCGTTCGTCGATCTTGTCCCATTTTGAATCTGCAGTTTCATGGGCTTCCTCTGTGTGCAGAGTGTCCCAAGGGACGGCTGACAGCTGGATGCCATCCTGTTTTGACAAGTCCCAAACTGCTCATGGGCACCTCATCAAAAGTCCATTGGGAGCTACGTGACTTTGTTCCACCGTGTGTCCCGTTTTGTCCAGGAGTAAATGGGCGGAAGTAGAGGGCCTGGTCTCCGGTCCAGGGCTGTGCAGCCCACCAGCGCTGGGTTTCTCAAGCTTTGATCGCTGCATGTCGGAACCCAGGAAGCTTGGGAGCACAGCAAGGCCAAGGCCGCACGCAGAGCACAAAGCAGAAACTTGGGGCTGAGACCAAGGACCTGGTGTCCTCTCTCAGCTCCAGATATCACTGTGTGGCATGGGCTGAGGAGCAATGCAAGCAACAGGTGGAGAAACCCATTTCTTCCGGGACAGCCGTGTTTCCTATTTTTCAATAGCTCGGTTTTGCTGTGGTGGTGATTTTAGTTCTTCAACTCCAGCAATACAGCATCTGTTGAACTTTAGGGATGGAGAGCAGGCAATGTTTGCAATCTCAAATATCCCATCACGTGTTTGTTCCATAACAATCGGCTTACTCTGTGCTTGGAGTTGTGCTGGACACAAGGGTCTCTGAGGATGATATAGCTGACCTCTATGTATAAGGAAGTCATAATCTAGTTAGTGATGGGAGCAAGGAGCTGGATGACCCCAACCCGGGGTCAACAAAGGAAAACCCTTTATACAGCAATGGCCTATGTGGAAATCCCAGTCTGTCTCAGCCTTGGCCGCTGGTGTCTGCTTCAGGCTCCAAACACACACCTGACAGCTCTGCTCCTTCAGCACCGGCCCCTACTCCTTGCCTCTTACATTTTCTCCCCCAAATCCAGATGTTGACATCATAGATGTAAAGCCTCAGGCTCTGTACGATTCCTTTCACTTAAAACACGGTCTGCACATTTACCCTAGTCAATCCACTGCCGTCGCATCCACTGGTGAGCTGACCCAGCTCGGACTCTGAGGTCACCGCCCGTCGGGTGACATCAGGGAATTTGACGCCTTCTGCCGTGTGGTTAGCACGTCATCTGTTTTCGTTTGGGACAGAAATGACGAGGTTGCCTTGCTGACCCAAATTTACCTGGGGAGTGAGTGTATGTATCGGGAAGCTAATTCTACTTCTGCCCTGTCTCAGAGCCCTTGGGTAAGCCTGGGCAAGCTGCTCAGACTCCGCAGACCTCGGTCTCCTTACGTGTAGAATGAGTGGCTGGAGTCCAGCCCCAGACCTAATCTGAGTCTTGGAGCTCTATGCAGAGACAGCGCTGTCACTGGGCGAGGGTGGACCTCCTGTGGTTAAATGGCCAGTCCGCGAGGCTCCTCAGGAGGTGCTCGCGGGCACAGGTCTCTCAGAGACAGCTCTGCTGGCCCCAGGAGCTCCCTTGACGGCTCCATCTGAGCAGCGCCCCCCTTCCCACCGTCCGGTGGCAGTCTGTGGCCACAGAGCAGAGCCACAGCGAGAGTCCAGCTCCGAGGGGCAGCTGTCGGCCTGCTCTGTCCTGCAGGCACCACAGGTCACTTGCACCTGACGCTGTCCTTTGCGCCAGGGCTCCCGACAGACTTGCAGGTGACAGGCACTGGCTGCAGCCGAGAGAGCTAAGGGACAGTTAGGTGTGTGTTGTCCCAGGAAGAAGCAGAAGGAGCCGCGGGCCTTCTCTGTTCTGCTTTATACATGTGGGCGGGCAGGGCGGGCTGCTGGCCCCAGTCCTGTGTGCGCATGTGTTGGGGCTGCTCGGTCGCTCTCAGGAGCAGCTGCTGCGTCCATCTGCAGCTGGGCCACTGCGTGGGCTCCGGCCAGGACGCCGCGCCGGGGGCCGTTATTGCTGCTTCTTGGCAGCTGCAGTGAATGGCAGTGGAAAAATCAGCTCCTGTCAGGAAAAACGCCCACGCAGACAGAGCAAGAGGCACCTCAGTTTGTCCACCCCTGGTCGCAGCCCCCAGGCCCAGCTAGCAGCCCCCAGCGTGGGGGTCTCCACTCTGGCAGCAGGCGCAAGCCCCTGGCCAGGTCAAGGTTCAGTTTGCCTGCAAACCCCACCTCCAGGGGAGCGAGGATTCTCAGGAGAAAGGGTCGTCTGGCATTCATTTCCATGACTTTCCATTTCAGAACCATTCTTTGAAATGACCGATTGCACAGGGCTATCTCTCCAGCATTGGCGGTGCTGTGTGTTCCTGGACCAGGGCCTGGCCCCGTCTACTGTGGACCCACAGAACTGCACCGGTTGTCTCCCCCCGAAAAGGACTGCTTCTCTGCCCCCAGCATCCGAGAACCCCCATGCAGCAGCTCCCAGGAATTGAACATGGCCATCATGGGCAGTCGGAGCACCTGTCCTTTCCCCTAGTGCTGGGCACTTATTTTTAGTAGATGCCAATAAATGCCAAACCCTCTAGGGTCTATGATTTAGGGAAACCCAAACCCTGAGGAGATGTAGAGGGGAGAGAGGGACACGGAGCCACATGTATGTAGGGGACACTGTGAAGTACAGATGAGATGTGAAGTACAGAAGTACAGATGAGCCAGGGAGGACAGGGTGGGGAGTGAGTGGACCACAGGGACGGCTCCTTGGGATGCTCTCGAGAAAGCTGTCATCTCCGTGAGGAGTCTGTGTGGGCTTTCTCGCCCCTGTGTGGCCATGTGTTGGATCCCAAAGTGTGTTTGTAATGTTTTGTAATGTTTCTGAGTGGGTGATTTCTGTGCGGTGGCCACTGCTGTGGGGTACACAGGGCCTGAGTGTGTGCCCCAGGGGTTCATGGCAGGGAGTGTGGCTGCCGTGGAGCCACACAAAGAGGTGGCGGGACCTTTCAGAGGCGGTGCTGGCCTTGGAAGGGATCCAGTGAGTTCTGGAGTGAGGTACATCCAGAGAGCTCCCTGTCCTCTCTCCGACCTGTACATGTGCATTCTCACCGTGATGTCCTGTGCCGGTGCCACACTCCTGGGCCTCCAAGGCAGTGCGTGGTGCATCCTGTATGGCCAGACACCCAGCACATGTCTCTTCTTTGGGCAGGATTCGGGCTCACCGGACTTCCTGCTGAGACTGGGTGCTTTTGGCCTCCATACGGCCTGGAAGGCTGAGGACCAGGTGGGACAGATCAGAGACGGGGGCTGAGTCCACTGCGTGCTAGACATCAAGGCCGCTGGCCACCCAGATACGGTCAGTCTTGGTGAAAGATCTGTCCTAACCCACCGCGTGGGAAGGTAGAGGGGAAGCCACGAGCTAATACTCAGAGATGCGCACTGCTGGGTGGAAGATCCTACGTCAGGGTAGTCATGGTTTGTGGGCTTCCTTGCTCTGCCTTGTTCTTCTGCCACGGATATGCCGTGGTCCCTCCTCATGCGTGGCCTTGCTTTCTGTAGTTTGTTTCCCACAGTCAACCATGGTTCACAAATATTACATGGAAAATTCCAGTAACAAGCAATCGGTAACTTTTTTTTAAGACTTATTTATTTGAAAGGCAGAGTGACACAGAGAGAGGCAGAGATAGTGAGAAAGGGGTCTTCCATCTACTTTCTTGCTCCCCAAATGGCCACCATGGCTGGGGCTGGGTCAGGCCAAAGCCAGGAGCCAGGGGCCTCCTCTGGGTGCCTTGCAGCCTGTTGGTCAGGCTGGCTGCTGAGTGACCCTTGGGCCGGGAGAACACACAGTGTGGATACACTGGGCAACACGGTGGGGCAGTGAGGTGAGAATTTCATCACACCACTCAGAAGGAACAGTGTGTGACTCACAGCTTGAGTTACCCACGGAGGCCGGCCCTGTGGCAAGGCGGGTACAGGTGCTGCCTACAGCACCGCATCCCAGGTGGGCGCCGGTTCCTGTCCCAGCTGCTGTACTTCCCATCCAGCTTCCTGCTAGTGTGCCTGGGAAAGCAGTGGAGGATGGCCCAAGTTCATGGGCCCCTGCTCCCACGTGGGAGGGAGAAGTGCTCTGTTTTACTCTGAGTCACTGCTGCCGATCTCTTACCCTGCCTGCCTTACAGGTCCACCTTGCTCATGGGTTTGGCAGGACCCACAGTTGGGGCAACCCGTGGGGAGCCTGGATCATGTTGTCTGCAGTATGTACAACTTGATTTCTCTAACCGTTGGTTTTGTCGCCTTAAACTCGCATTTTTGAACTAGGTTGTAATAATATGGAGAGGAATTAACAAAGAAAGATACAGGAAGTTACCTAACTACACAGGAGAGATGATGACCCATGTAAAACCATCTGCAGACAGAGGCCTGATTTATTTTTCACAAAATCGTGGTGACAAGTTTGCTTTTTTTTAATCAAAGAGGAAATCAGGCTAAGAAAAAACCAGACCTTTGTCATATTCCACCTAGGTTATTCAAACTACTTCAAACTCCTTTGCTAATTTCTTCTGTTACACAACTTCTGATTTCTAACCAATATGATTATTCATTTTTGGAAAAAAAACATTTAAGATGTTCTGTGGATGGTGAGGATTTAGGATTATGCCACATCACTCATTCATTAAAAACAACAACAACAACAAAACCTGACTCTTTCCTATGTACCCAGCAGATCCTTTGTAAGGAGAGTGGACCCCCACCACGGCGGTCCACACCCAGGCCGTGGGCGCCAGCTGCTGTCTGTGGCTGCTGTGGCGATGTCCTTCAGGACCTCCCAACCCTGCTGCAGCACTGATGAGTCCTCACGGGGTCCACGGCACAGCTGTCCGCTTGGGACTTCCCTCAATCAGCTTCCTGGAAACTCACTTTGCACTGACTTGGCTTCCCGTTTCGCTGGGTTTTGAGACTTCCTCTTTCGCTTGGGGTTTCCTCCTTCCATTGCCAGAACGTATCCCCCCGGGTCTTCTTAAGAACTGGAGTGTGGGAGGTGATTTCAGTGAGACATGGCCTGACCACCATGAAATTATGGGCCTGCCGTCTTGTGTTCATTGGATATTGCATTCTAGATCAGACGTGATTTCACCCTCAGAAGGTTAGACTGTGCAGACCTGCTGCGTTGTGTTCTAAATCATTGTACGTCACATAAATGTGGTTTCTGCCCGAGTCCTGGGCCTTCGAAGACATTCGCTTCTCCTCTGCAAACCTGGCTCTCAGCCTTGCGTCTGGGCTTCTGAAGTCTCGCCATGGCTGTTTGCTCTGGGGTTTTTTAAAGTTTTTTCAGTAACTCATTTTATCTGATTTTTATGACTGCATGCGATGGCCTAGAAGAAAAGAAACTCTGCATCTGGGTGTTAGCGAGGTCTCATTACATTGTCTCAGTTTATTTCCCCCCTGCTCTTAAGTTTTGATCCGTCTTTCACGTCTTTCACGTTGGAAGCTTCCCTCAGATGTCTGGAGCTTCTTGTCTTGCTGCTTAGGAAGTTAAGAGCTAAAACACTGATTGGGAAGTGTGTGCGTGGACAGCTCCTGAGTGGGGAAGCCTCGTGGAGAGTGACTGGCACTTGGCCTGGGTGCGGTTGTGTCCTTGGGCCATGCCCTGTCTCCTGGCTTTTGCATCCTTGACATCGGTTCTCTCCTATTCTGCCTGTGCTGCGCAGGGAGCCTGTGAGAGAAGGGGGAGGGATGTGGTCCTCTTCATCACGAGGGCTTCCCTTGTTCCCTGTCGTCTGTCTCCGCTTTATCTGCCCTCTCCTCTGGTCTGCAGATGCCGGCTGATTGCTGCTTCCGGTGAGCATCTTGCATTCATGCCTGAAGATGCGTGGGTGCTGCAGGTGCAGTGCACTCTGGGAGGGCATCCGTCAGTTCTCTTCTCTGCCTGTTTTCCTACTCCTGCTTCTAGAAGTAAGTGGATGCTGTGATTTCTGAGAACTGATATGGTCCTGTTGACTTAAATACAGTGCTTTTTTAATTTTAGGTTTGTCTCTTGGCTGGGACCACTGAACCCATGCCAGGGCCCAGTTCTGCCAGGCAGGATCTGGGGTAGGTGAGGCTTTGGGCAGTGCAATCGCCGGGGGGGGGGGGGGGGTACGGAGGAGAGCATCAAGAATGAGTCCGGAGAGATTGAGACCCAACCATCTGGGAAAGCGCCCATGTGCTGTGCCTTGCAGGTGGAACTCACTGTGTGGATGAAGAGTGTCTACGGAGAGTTTCAAATGGAAAAGCGGTGTCTGTCCAGCAGCTCAAACGAGGCCGTGCTCACCGCCTTTCTCTCCTTTATTGCCCTGGCCTCTCCACTTGGTTTCTCTTCTTTTCCTACTCCTATTTCTGCTTTCACAACCTTTCTGATAATATTTTTATTGATAAACCTCTGCCTTTCTTTGATTTTGAAGTGATGTGTAATAAAGGAACCCTTTAGTTAGTTCAGCTAATCTTGGCTTTGGCCACTTTTTTCAGGAATGAGCACAGAGAACTTGATTTGTTTGGAGCAGTTTTTAAATTGCTATTAAAATGAACAATTCACACATATCAAACAAAGCCAGTGCTGAAAATAGCTGAACGTGGATCACGGACAGAGAGATTTGGAACATATTTTGATAAGGGAACAGGAGGACAGCTTCCAGATTTGTGACTAAAGGTTGCCCAAGGTTCCTGCATTTTTAAAGATTTGCAGGCAAGCTCAAAACCTGTTTAAGGCAAGACGCCCGTATCTCAAGTGCTCATTGCACTCGTCCTATGGATAGATGGAGCTTACTTTATAAATGCCATCTAACGGTAGGTCGGCACTGCCCACCTGACCCTTAATTTTCCAGCACTGAAAGAGAAAATTGTGAAGAGAGTCCAAACATTTCACGTGCACTAAAGCAAAAGAAAGAAAGTCAAATATACCGAATCTCTTAGGTGCAAGGAGCCGAGCTGTGCACTTGTGCCTGCGTGGATCTCGTTCCATCTCAGCGATGGGGGACCAGGTGGCTCATTCCCATCTCCCAGTGGGAAATAGGCTCAGAAGCAGACGAGTTCAGATCTCAGAAGTGGGACAGGGTGGGGAGGGGTGGGGAGAGGGTGGGGAGGGGTGGGGAGGGGTGGGGAGGGGATGGGGAAGGGGGGACCTGGCTGCCTTGGGCTGTCTCAGGTTCTGCAGCTGTGTTTTCCCATTCCAGGAGGTTCAGAATAAGTCTGACGGTTTCCTCTCGCCCCACGCTCAGAGAGCAGAGATTTCCGAAATGCTGCAGCGTGCGCCAGGCGCTGTGGCTCTGTAGTGCCTCTTCGTCGGTGGTGACAGCCTGTCTTCCCCTGGCTTGGTGCTGGTGGTCAGTTTTAATCCTCTGCAGTGCCAAGAGCCCCATCTGCTCCTCCATCTGAAATGGGAATATTTTGCTCCTTTTTTTTTTTTTAATTGATTTGGTCTTTCAGTGTTGGTGTTGCAGCCTTCAGTCCAGATGCCAACAAGAGGCCCAGGCCTAGAACGATAAGGGGGAAATCAACAAGGGAGCCAAAGGAAAAGGAGGTGTCGCTGTGATGTCCAGTGCAGGTGCCATGTGCAATGCAAGTGTGTTCCTTGGAGGCTCCCACAGGTACCCATGAAGACGCACACCTGGGGCAGAGGAGTCAGGGCAGCCCAGGAAAACGTGCTGGAAACACCTTGGAGAGACAGGGCGGGCAGGTGCAGCTGCTGCTCACACGTTGCATGTGGGCCGGCCTGCAGGGGGAGGCAGCACTCACACACCACACGCTGGAGCCTGCGGATGGTTGGTTTCCTGTCCTCGGGCAGAGCCGTGCCCCTTTGCAGAGCGAGCCTGAGGGTGCGCTCCAGAATTACAGAGCTCAAAGCAACTGGGCGTGTGGGTGGGGAGACAGGGCAGTGGCCCAATGAGCCCTGGGCTGGAGTCCCAGGAAGGAGGTACGAGGACCACCCCTGGTGTGAGCGGCTGGACGGCGGGATTCCCCTGAACCTGCAGAGCTGCAGGCAGAGTCCTAGGGAGCTGGTGTGAAGAGGGAAGGAAACAGCCTTCGTGACCCAGGGCCAAGGCGGCCATGCTTCCGCCACTCTTGCTCCCGTGGCTGACAGCTCTTACTTCCTGGTGGAGACCCGGAGGCCAGCGGTGCCTGCGCTGATTCCCAACGGTAACCACGAGGCCCCGTGTGCGCTGATTCCCACGGTAACCACGAGGCCCGGTGTCTGTGTATGCACAAAGGAATCAGTGATTTTCTTGGAAGTTCGAAAACTCATGGGGGATAACTCTGGCTTCCTGATTTGGTTCCGTAAGGACAACAGCCCGGCAAGAAGACCCTGCCCCCCAGGGGCACCCCAGTGATGCCAAGACCTCCATGGCTGCCACCAAACTGGACTTCTTCCCTTTCAAGCACCAGTGATGCTCACTTGAGGAACTTCCCACTGGGGAGGAAGATTGGGCTTGAAATAGAAGCTGAGCTTCAGATTCAGAAAGGGGAGAAAATAATTTTGGAACCTGAAAACAATCATTTTGAATGTATTTATAGGAGCCGCTAATGCAGTCGGATAGGTTAAGCTGCCACCTACAATGCTGGCATCCCATATGATGGTTGCTGGTTCAAGTCCCAGCTGCTCCACTTCCAGTCCAGCTCCCTGCTAACAGCCTGGGATAGCAGCAAAAGATGGCCCAAGTCCTTGGGCCACTGCACCCACAAGGCACAGCCAGATGGAGCTCCTGGCCCTGCCCTGGCTGTTGCAGCCATTTGAGGACTGAACCAGCGGATGGAGGATCTCTCTCTCTGTTTGTCCCCCAACGCCATAACTGTGCCTTTCAAATAAATAAATAAATATTTTTTAAAAAGAAGTATTTATATAGCCACTTCAAAAGCAGATCATTTTAAAGGTTGTCTTTTAAAGTTTATATTAATAAGGTACCCCCTTGATCACTTGTAGAAACATGAAATTCTGCCTTAATTTAAAGTTCAGAGAGGCTGGCACTGTGGCCTGGCAGGTAAAAGCCACCACCTGCAGTGCCGGCATCCCATCTGGGTGACAGTTTGAGTCCAGGCTGCTCCACTTCTTATCAAGCTCTCTGCTATGACCTGGGAAAGGACTAGAAGATGGCCCAAGTCTTGGGCCCTTACACCCACCCACAGAGGAGACCTAGAAGAAGCTCCTGGCTCTTGGTTCCGGATCAGCACAGCTCCAGCCATTGCAGCCATCTGTAACTCTGCCTTCCAAATAAATAAATAAATAAATAAATAAATAAATAAGAGACACACAGAGAACTTTAAAAAGAATTCAAAAATAAAGTTCAGATGAACTAAAATGGCAACGATAGAATGATTTCTGAAGATGCAAAGCAAATGCAAATTAGTCGTTGATGCTATTATAACCTGTGTATTGTGTGTGGCGTGTAAATGCTGTTACAACTTGTAGGGTTGTAATAAAATCAGAGCACTGTGTCTTTGCAGGCGGCCTTGCACGGCAAGCTCGGGTGAGCCTGCGGCCCCAGCACACTCCCCCAAATGCAGGGAAGACAAAGGCCCAGGATTTGCCTTGCCCCTTGCGGCTGTGTGAAAGGGTGCAGAGCCTCTGCGTGGGTAGGGTTCCCCTCCTGCTCCAAAGTCCAGTCTTGGCTCCCGGGATAGAAGCAGAGGAGGCACCCGCTGAGATTTGGGGGGATCTCCCTGGAAAAGGCCTCGTCTTCTAGAGCCTTCCCGGTCAGAGCAGACGCACGGTCTGGCTGCCTTGTGCCAGAGGGGTCTTTGATTTCTTTGTTTTTCAACCCAGCAAACGCTGTTTCCTTTTCTTCTCTCTCCCCGTCCCTGGCCTCGCCTTTGATTTTGCTTGTTCAGCGCAGCAGTACTTATTCCCCTCAAAATGAGTCCACTTATCTTCCCAGATGTTGGAAATCTGAAACAATCCTGACCCCACTGGGGGTTTTCTTTGCAGCATCAACCGTGCTGTCCTCAACAGCAGGTGTCGCTGCTGCAGCAGAAAACCCCGCCGCTTGCAGGGCTGGGGCCAGCTGGGAGATATTTTTATACAGGAGAGAAAAGGCCCAATGTGAGACGCAGACTTGGCCACAGAGATTCCAAAACGAACGCACGACCTCGTGGAAGACTGGAAATCATCCGTGCAACACGACATGCCGTGCCTAGGGCTTGGAAACCCTTCCCTGGGGAGCAGAGCAGTGGGACTGGTGACAGCTGAAGCCCTCACCACTATGGGCAGCTGCAATTGTTCTACCTAGGCTGCACGTACAGGGCCAAGGCTAAGTGTCTATCAGAAAGACACAAGAGGATGTGCTTAGACGGAAACCTGTAGGGACTCTTCCCTGACCCCAGCGGAGCAACTTCTGGCCCAAGTGTCCTTCAAAACACTCACCTACAGCACTCGAGATAGACGCCGGCCAAAGAGCAGGTTCAGCCTGGGCCCTGTGCTGGGCCCAAGAGCCATAATTTAAGACATGACTGTCACTGGAAGCAGGGTAGCAAGAGCTCGAGATGACCCTCTGGGGCTTGGGGCAGCTCTCATTCCAAGGAGCCAAGTTCTTCCCTCCTCTTTCCTCCCTGCACTTTCCCCACCCCTCCGATTCCTGCATTCCGGTGGGAGCAGGTTCAGAGACGGGGCCAGGGTGAACTTGGGGGTGGAAGGACTTGAGTTCTGCACTGCCATAGCAGACAAGCCGCGGTCTTGTTGCGTGAGCCCCACTTGATTGGTTTGGAGCTGCAAGGGACTGGACTCCCTTGGAGCGACCGTCACACTTTGTGCTGTCTGCTGAGCTGAGACATGCGGGGGTATCCCAGGCGTGAGGCCAGGGAAGGGATCAAGTGCCTGGGAGACAGTGTGGAGCACAGGATGTAGCAGGTGCAGCCCAGCACACCTGCCCCAGGCCACTCCCCGTGGTGGCTGCTACCTTAGCCTGTGCACCTTCTCCCACCTGCGTCTTGGTGCACGATTCAGCTTGTCGTAGATCCAGCACCTCCCTCCTACAGTATCCAAGGTCTCCTTCATTTTCCTTTGAAAATGGCAAGATGAGCAGTTCAGGAGTGGAGTGGAGCGGGCAGCAGCGCTCTTCACATTTTACTGAGCCTGTTCACCCACAACCACCTCCTGCCTCCCCGGGGAATGCTACTTTCTGCAACCAAGGGCGACTGAGATGCTTATCTCTGCGGACATCTCTCCTGAGTCTCCCTGCTGGCTCTTATTCTCCTTGCCTCTCTCCGACGATCACTTCTGCAGGTGCCAGGTGCCGTGCTCCCTGGGCCCATGCAACATGGATGTCATTTTATTATATTCTTTTAATAATTTCAGAAAGTCCTGGCTGTCCAATGTGAGTGGCTTTCCTTATCAACAGCGTGACTGTGAAGGTTTGTCCTCCTCCCTCTGCTTTATAGGTGGGGTGGGATAATTACCTCTCTCTCTGCGTGGGCAGGCGTAGCTCTGTGTGTGCCCACGTGTGCTCATCAACTGCTTCTACCTGTCCCATGCAAACATTCTGTGTTTCCCATGCCATGGATATTTCAGGAGCTCTTTAAAATCCGTGGGTTTTGTTTACTTGCATTCCTCTTTGAAGAATGACATCTACATTCTGTTCTGAAATGACAACAGATCCATGTCCATCCTGCCAATGTCAACCAGGTTCCTTGGATGACCAAAGCTTAGGGCTCCAGTGTTTAACCCGTTCGTGTCTGTGGGGGTTCCAATGAAGGGGCCACCTTGTGTGACCCATTTCCCATCCAGGATGGAGCGCCTCACTCAGGATATCCCGAACCCTGCCTCTCCCAATTCCGTTGTTCATCCAGTTCCCTGTGGTGGCCGATGCAGAATCGCAGGAGCTTCAGGGAGCCTGAGGCTGCTGGGCACCACTGTCTGTCCAGTCCCCCAGCGGGGCAGCCATGCCTATGTAGCAGCATCCAGCCGAAAGCAAGGGGGACGTCTCTCCTTCAGCCCCAGGCCTTTGTCTTTTGCAAAATGAGTGAGTTTGTAGAAAGCACCAAGAATGAATTTTGAAAGGGTAACTACTAAGAGAAAATAAACGCAGGCCACTATTCCGGGTGGAGGGATGGCCAGGAGACGTGGGAGTCCTTTCCTGGGAGTCCCTAAGCGGTGGGCACTCTACGGTTGACCCTGCCCTGCACCTGTGAGGCTGAGAAGACCCAGAAAAGCCCCAGTCCTGGGCTTTATGCTTTGAGTTCTTGCTAGAGTAGATGTTGAACTTCCAGGGGGGAGAATCTCAGTAAGGATATGCTGTTAAAAATAGTATTAAAAACGTCTAGCATAAAACCCAAATACGTTCAGGTTTTCTGCTGTATTTTCAATGTATCATGCATAGCTTGAAATGAGTAGGCTAAATTAGGCCACAGTGAGAGACAATGATTAAACAGAATAAAAATACACAGTGCAGGAGAGAGTAAGAGGGGTTTGGCATACTCAGGCACAGCTTTTCTGAAAACACATTGCTTAACCTCTTGAGGGAATGCATCAAATGCTTAAAAATGCTGCTTTAACCTGCTTCTCAGGATTTACTGTTAGGAAATGATGAGTCAAGTGTCAAAATGGGGGTACATGAGGATGGTCGTCAAAACGCTTCTTAAAATAACAGAGTTAATCAATTGCAACACCAATAACTGAGGTATGTGTAGCAAGTAACAGCAATAAGGCTGATGGAGGGGCCAGCACTGTGGTGTAGCAGGTAAAGCTGCCGCCTGCAGTGCCGCCATCCCAGTGGGAGCTGGTTCGAGTCTCAGCTGCTCCACTTCTGATCCAGCTCTCTGCTATGGCTTGGGAAAGCAGTAGAAGATGGCCAAGTCCTCGGGCCCCTGCCTCATGTGGGAGACCTGGAAGAAGATCCTGACCCTTGACTTTGGATCAGCATAGCTCCAGCCATTGCAACCAACTGGAGAGTAAACCAGCAAATGTAAGACCTCTCTCTTTCTCTGCCTCTCCTTCTCTCTCTGTGTAACTCTGACTTTCAAATAAATAAATAAATATTTTTTTTAAAAAAAAAAAAAGACTGATGGAGCAGCTTGGCCACTGAACTTACAATGAGCACTTTATTTACTAATCTGAAAAAACCAATTAAATAATACAATGAATGCAGACAGTATGATTTCATTGTCTATTACACACACATACAGCACACTAGAAATCTATAGGATATAAAAAAGACAAGATCCAAAAGTGTTATAAGGAAATACATTTATTCCAAGTTGGGTTAAGACTGAGCCACAGCAAGCTGATCCTGACAGCTCATTACCCCTTTCCTTACTTTTTTATTCCCTGTGTTCCCACCTTTCCAGATAACTGCATTTGTTGTATGCTCACAGTAATTAAAGTCAAAAATTTAAAAATGAGTAAATTGTCAGCCTGAATTTGAACATCTCTTCTTTCAAACAAGAAATTGACAGTTATTTGACCTCTTTGTCATAGCAAGTTCTTTCTAAATGTAAGGTTTTTCAGTTTAGGACCTTGTGTGCCTCTCTCTCAATGTCTTCCATGCTCCAGTTTGGAAATGCAAGCTGCCACCTGTTCCAGGATTGACCTAGATCATGGGGGAAGTAAAAGTGGACTTAGAACAGGAATACGGAAGAGAATTCTGAGACTTACAGCACAGTCAAATCACAGAACAAAGTACACTTCCTGGGAGAAGCCTGGAGGTGTTGGGACAGTCGGCATTGGATCCTGGGTGCGTCCAGGCAGTGAGCGCACAGCCCCCTGGGTCCTGAAGCTGTTCCTAAGGAGAGTCTCCTGGGATCCCATTCATGTCCTTGCCCAACATACAAATCATGTTTGCAATCTTAACTATAACAAGTGTTCAATCTGTGTCCTACTTTCTCAACATAGCTAATTCACAAACATGTATGCATGTCATGAGCCTCTTATTTCCATTGCTAGCTGTAGGCTGTCCCCATGTCCCATGGCAGGGTACGTGCTTGGTGGTGTGTGTGGTCCTACAGACGTGAAACAGTGACCAGCACATGGCTGTGGCGCAGGTGCCACTCCTAGAGTCAAGCAGGAGCTCGAGATTTGTTTGTGCCCTGGAAGAGTTGAGCTCTGCAGTTGTTTGTCTCATAACATGCATCTGCTGTAAAGTTTTTGAAGACCCCTCTTGTGCATAGATTTACTACTTTATTCCTTTTAGTATTTTTTGTTCTACTTAATACCGTTAGTTGAACTCTGTAATTAACACACAATCATTCTTAGGCATTTAAATTTAACTGAAAAGTGATCCCTGTTAAATATAAGAGTGGGATATACAGCAGACTCATAGAATGGCAGATGTCCTAAACAGCACTCTGGCCTCAGAATCAGCCCTTAAGGCATTCAGATTTGGCAAAAAAGCCCATGAGAGCATTTCAGGCATGGAAAGCCAAGACACTATGGCAAAAAAGTGACCTAAATGAAAGATCTCTGTGAGTCAGATCCCAGCGAAAAGAATGGGCCATCAAAGAAGGAGGTACCTTTCTCTGAAGGGAGGAGAGAACTTCCGCTTTGACTACGACCTTGTAGAAATAAGATTAGTTTGTGAGCTCAAGAGGCATCTATAGCCTTGGCAACTCATGACAAGAGCCTTGGGTGATAACTGATGTAATAAATAAGAGTGTCAATTGTTAAGTCAACAACAGGAGTCACTGTGCACCTACTCCCCATGTAGGATCTCTGTCCTTCATGTGTTGTACTATGCGAATTAAGGGTAAAACTATTACTAAAACAGTTCTCTATACTTTTTGTGTCTGTGTGGGTACAAACTGTTGAAATCTTTACTTGGTATATACTAAGTTGATCTTCTGTATATAAAGATAATTGACAATGAATATTGATGAAGAATGGGATGGGAGAGGGACTGGGAGATGGGATGTTGCGGGTGGGAGGGATGTTATGGGGGGAAAGGCAACTATAATCCAAAAGTTGTACTTTGGAAATTTATATTTATTAAATGAAAGTTGAAAAAAACAAAAAACAAATTTTTTTAAAAATTGCACTAAAGTCTCCTCTTTTTTTTTTTTTTTGACAGCCGGCGCACCGTGCTGATCCGAAGGCAGGAGACAGGTGCTTCTCCTGGTCTCCCATGGGGTGCATGGCCCAAGCACTTGGGCCATCCTCCACTGCACTCCCAGCAGAGAGCTGGCCTGAAAGAGGGGCAACCGGGACAGAATCCGGCGCCCCGACCGGGACTAGAACCCGGTGTGCCGGCGCCGCAAGGCGGAGGATTAGCCAAGTGAGCCACGGCGCTGGCCTAAAGTCCCCTCTTTTAATGTCATCTTCCATGAACTTTTTGAAGCGCCCCCACAGGCAGAGTATCTGTTGATGCATCTCCATTTTTCTATCAAGGAAATGGTCTTTTTCCACAAAGAAGCCCTGGAAGAGGCATCTCCTGTTCTTTGTTGATATGTTCAAAATATTTCAGAACCAGTTCTGATTATGGTAACGAAGGCAGCTTGTTCAGCAACAATCTCTTGGTGCTCACACTTGCACACTGGTGAACAGTAGAGAGATCTTATGTTTCAACTCTGGCAACATGACTTCCAGTTGGACCGTTCACATGACTTCTTGTCGGACCATTCACATGACTTACCGTCTAACCGTTTGGCTTTGAAGAGTATTTTGCTTCTCTTCTTGGAGCAAGCAGTTAGTAACAGTCTGCTAAGGCAATTGTCTCAGGACTGCTATGAGAAAATACTGGGCAGCTGAAATATCAGACATTTAATTCTCACAGTTCTGGGGTTGGGAGTCCAAGATCAAGGCACCAGCAATTCCAGAGTCTGGGGAAGGCTCTCTTCCTGGTTGCAGATGGCTGTTTGCTCCAGGTATCGGAGAGAGAGAGATGGAGATGGAGAGGAGGAGGAGGAGAGGAAGAGAGAGAGAGAGAGAGAGAGAGAGAGGGAGAGAGAGAGAGAGAGAGAGAGAGAGAGAGAGAGAGAGAGAGAGAATGAGGCCCAGTGAGGCAGGTCCTCTCATCTCTTATCAGAGCACTGATTCTACTCAGAGGGCTCCATCCATGTGACTCAATCACTTCTCGAAGACCCCAACTCCAAACGTGATTGCATGGGAAGTGAGGCTTCAACATGGAATGAAACCCTCAGTCCACAGCGGGAGTGCACCTGCTGGCATTTTGGATCCATGTCTAGTCCTCTTCCCAGTAGGCTTCTTTATCTGCATTGTGTGGTGGAGTCCAGAGCATCTTCAGGTTAAGACAGGGCATCGGGTGCTCAGCTGCAGCCCTCACCAAGCACGGGATCTTGGGAAGATTCTCGAAGCTTACAAAGCTTAGCTCGCTTACCCGCCACATGGGGGTGATGCTGTTTGTCTCGCCTGATTGTAGTACAGTTGAGATGATGTGAAGTATGCACGTTGTCTGCACAGTCTAGGAAAAAATAGAACTGAGGAATAGTTCTTCTGATGAATATTAACACCACAAAGTTGGAATTGGCTTGCAGATAAAAAAATGGCCTCTTTTAGAGCCTTTGAATGTGAAAGAGTCTAAAATACAAGTGGATTCTGTAGCCAGTGCAAATATTAATTAGCAGTCTAGCAAGAAGCAGGTCACAATGCTGGATGTAATGTGCTAAAACGCCTTCGAGTTTCAAGACAGTGGCACCTTGCTAATCTGTCATCAAGGGGCCCCTGGAGCTGAGAGAGATGACAAAAATTCACGTGAAGAAGAAATTCTCACTGACTAAATCATGCTTCTGCAGTTTTGTAAAAAATGTGCTACTTCTGTTAGCTTTGCCTTGGGGTTTTAATGCTATTCATATAATAGACAGTATCCTTCCACAGGTGAAAATTTACTTCAACTTAAAAATTTGTGGTTTTTTTTTTCTTTTTAAATGGCAAAATCTTCTTGTTGTAGACTTCAGACTAGAGCGAGTCTGCAGATGAATTTCTGTCTAAGTTTTAGCTCAACTATCTGGATGTGTTGCAGCTGGTTCTGTCTTCAAAATGAACCCATTACCTTGCGTTATTAGAATAATCTTGAGATTCTTTGGTATTGCCTTATGAAAATGGGAAGTGTCACATGTTAAATCTGATGAGAAAAGACCACATGATCCATTCAGAAGTATTAGGAGTTAAAAGAACCAAGGTCTTAAATTCATATAATTATTTATATTTATTATATATTATTATATATAATATATTATTATATATCATATTAAATATATATTATTTCATATATTTATTATATATAAATATGGATTTTTTTATTTTATTAGAGAAGCAAAGAAACAGAGAGAGAGAGAGACAGAGTCTCCCCAAATGCTTGCAACAGCCAGGGCTGGAGCTGGGAGCTGAGAACACAGCCCTGTGGATGGCAGGAACCAAGTCCCTTAAACCACCACTGTCTTCCCGAGCTGTACAGTTAGGAAGCTGGGGTCAGGAGCCGGAGCTGTGACTTGAACCCAGGTACTCCCGGGTGGGACGTAGGTGTCTCAGCCTCTGGTCTGGATGCTCACTCCCATCCAGGCTCTGATAGAGTTGGTACATGACCTTCGGCCAAACAGGTAAAGTGGGGGCAGTTTCTCCTGTCTTTCAGGGTTGATGGAGGTGAGGGAGAGGTGTTATGATGGAAAGCACACTTTTTTTTAAAACATAAAAATATGTTAAGTAAACACCATTAGAGAGGGAAGACTTGGCATCACTTCTCTTCCTGAATCCTATATCCCATCCACCATCAGCTGTCAGAGACTTGGCCATCAGAGAGAACTTTGCTATCCTGTGAAAGACAAACAGGTGCTCTTTTCCAAAAACAGCGATGTGTTGGGGATTCAATTCACCAACCTTTCCACGTGTCCTGCTGTACCACTCTTTTTTTTTGAGATTTATTTATTTTTCATTATTTTTTAAAGATTTACTTAATTACTTGACAAGGAGAGTTACAGAGAGGCAGAGGCAGAGAGAAGTCTTCCATCCACTGGTTCACTCCCCAAATGGCTGCAACGGCCAGAGCTGGGCCGATCTGAGGCTGGGATCCAGGAGCCTCCTCTGGGTTTTCCATGCAGATGCAGGGGCTGAAGTACTTGGGCTGTCTTCTACTGATTTCCCAGGCCAGAGAGAGAGAGAGGGAGAGAGAGAGAGAGGGAGAGAGAGAGAGGGGGGGGGAGAGAGAGAGAGGGAGAGAGAGAGAGGGAGAGAGAGAGAAAGAGATCTTCCATCCTCTGGTTCACTGCCCAAATGGCTGCAACAGCCAGGGGTTGGCCAGGCTGGAGCCAGGAGCCGGGAGCTTCTTCCAGGCCTCCCACGTGGGTGCAGGGGCCCAAGGACTTGGCTCTCCTCCACTGCTTTCCCAGGCGCATAAGCAGGGAGTTGATTGGAAGTGGAGCAGCCGGGTCTTGAACCGGTGCCCCTCTACACGTCTCCTGACAGATGGGCTCTTCACAGCCACAGTGTAGAATTCAAATTTTGTTCAGGGCTCAACCACTCCACTTGCACACAGCAATCCAGAATGGAGGCCCTGGGGGGCTGCCCAGGCTCTCGTACTGTTCTGCTGCTTTGTTAGTAGCCGCCGAGTCCTGCTTACCCCTTCTGGTCCATGAGGGGGAGCAGACCAAATTCTGTGTGCTCCTGGCTTCAACACCCATGCCTCACTCCTGGACGACTGGGATTGCCTCCACCGGACCGAGCCCTCTTGTCTGGTTCCCACCCAGAATCCAGAGTGAGCCCTTCATCTGGAAGCCCAGCGATGTGCCTCCTCTGCTCACAGCTTCTGAGGGTTCCCGTCTCGTCCCACGTGTCTCCGCTTCTCTGTCCCCACTGCTCTGCCGCCAGCTCCCAGGCCGCTCTGACATCCCTGCTCCGTCCATTGGTCCCTTGAACAAGCTGTGCAGGCATCTGCCTGGGCCTCCCACTGTGACCCTTCTGCCCCTGCGCCAGGCCTCTGCTCAAATACCGGGGTCCTGCAGACTGCGTGGACTCCTCCCCCTGCTCACGCCTCCCCGGGGACTCCTTTGCCCTCGTCTTGCTTATTGCTCTAAGGTTCCATTCCACCTGACAGCTCCATCCATGTGACCACTCTGCCCTCTCTCCCACTGCACTCCCCTGGACCATCGCCCGCCGAGGTCAGCAGAGGGACCTCTTTTCTTGCTCTTCTTGCCACAGAGCCTGGGGCACCCATCATAGTCCAGCAATCAGTGTTTGTCGAGTAAAGCAAGGAAATCTAGAGAACTCCAGGTTTCGTGGACTTCCCTTCTCTAAACAGTTCTGTGCCACCTGGGCTTGCAGAGGTGATGGCCTGCGCTGATGTGGAGGGGAGGGACACCGTGACCAGACCAGAGCTGGCTGCGGGGTCCACCCCAGATCGCCTGAACGGAGAGGGGGCCGTCTCAAGAGACTTAGAGACTTAGCCAGGGTGGGGAGGGGCTGGGGGTGGCAGCTCCTCGCCAGTGTCACTGTCAGGGTGGCCTGGTCTGAATGGAGACATTCTAGCCAAGATCAGTTCCAGGATTTCTTCAGCATAGAGAAGTCTGGGCTGGGCTGTAGGCGGTGCAAAGAGCCGGGCAGGACCCAGAGCCAAGTGGTGGCACCAGCGTGGGTACAGGAATGCAGAGAGAGCGTCCCAGCTCAGGGTCCCACTGATCCACACAGCCTGGGTTCCAGGTCCGGCAAAGCACCCACTGCCAGTCCAGACTTGTCCACTGTCAGGCGGAGTCTGCGCCTGGGGCTTCTTCCCTGGGGCTGTAATTCTGCAGGTGCTCCAAGGCAGCACCTGGAGCTAAGCTGAGCTGGGGAAGGCGGAGCTCAGATTACCTCTCTGGAGGTTTCTCAGCTTCTGTTTATGGCATGTACCTTCTGTTGCTCCTGCTTTGTTTGTTTGTTTAGAAGAAGATTAAATAACCGCATACAACATCATACCACTTGAAAATAAATTGAATCTTGAGGACTTCTTTTTGCAAGGAGATAATGAGGTAAACAAACACCTCTGTCTCCTGCCCACCTCTCTCAGGTGTGCCTGCTGTCAGAATTCTCCTGTTAGAGCAGCCTTGCTGTGAGTACACATGGATCATTCATACAAAAACATTTTTTTTTGACAGGCAGAGTGGACAGTGAGAGAGAGAGACAGAGAGAAAGGTCTTCCTTTTGCGTTGGTTCACCCTCCAATGGCCGCCTGTAGGCTGTAGGCCGGATCCTACAGCCCCCCTCTTCCAAGAAGCCTTCTTTGTGACTCTGCTAATCTCCTTGCCAGGAGCCACAGCTTTGTCTTGCTGACTGTGTGAAATATTTGTCCTTATCATGGTTGCTCCAAGTTGTTACACATTGTGTTTTTCTGCCCCCATTTTTTTTTAAAAATTTTTTGACAGGCAGAGTGGACAGAGAGAGAGACAGAGAGAAAGGTCTTCCTTTACCATTGGTTCACCCTCCAATGGCCACTGCGGCCGGTACGCTGCGGCTGGCACACTGCGCTGATCCAATGGCAGGAGCCAGGTGCTTCTCCTGGTCTCCCATGGGGTGCAGGGCCCAAGCACTTGGGCCATCCTCCACTGCACTCCCGGGCCATAGCAGAGAGCTGGCCTGGAAGAGGGGCAACCGGGACAGAATCCGGCGCCCCAACCGGGACTAGAACCCGGTGTGCCGGCGCCGCAAGGCGAAGGATTAGCCTATTGAGCCGCGGCGCTGGCCACATTGTTTGATCTTGAAAGTGATAACAAACCAGGCGCAGACTAATCCCAGGAGAATCTGTGGGAATGACAGGCACAGTGCTGAGGATGTAATGGGAGCACGGGGAGGCGTGAGCATGGCCCCGTTCCTGCCTTGCCCTCGTCGGGGACTCGCTGCTCGAGCCTCCTCTCCTGATTAACATTAGTGATGAAAACCATTAAGATGGTGCCACTTACCCGGCTTCTAAGATCCCTTCTTAGAAACAGAGGAAGTTGGGAATGGTGTTGTGGCAAAGGGGGTTAAATGGCCGCCTGCAACACCAGCATCTCGTATGGGCACCGGTTTGTTTCCGGCTGTTCCACTTCTGATAAGCTCCCTGCTAATGAACCTGGGAAAGCAATGGAAGATGGCCCAAGTGCTTGGGCCTCTGGCACCCACGTGGGAGACCCAAATGAAGTTCCTGGCTCCTGTTTTCGGCCTGGTCCAGCTCCTGGTCCTGCAACTCTTGTTGCCTCAAATCTACTCACTTGGCATTCAATGAGGAGGGAATCCACCTGTCTCAGACATTAGTCTATGTGGAAGGTAAAAAGAAACCCTCCTGTAGAATTGAGACCCACAAGCAGAACCTGACATAGGGTTGGACATCGAATTCCCACCCCCTGTGTAGCGTGGAAAATGTCAAGCCAGGTATCAGCAAATGCAATTCCTGTCTGGGAGAATTCTCCTTGCTAGAAACGTTGACTTCAGAACCACTCCCAGATCTGCTCAGCTCACCCCTGTAAGCACATGTGTGTACAGAAATTCCCCAAAGCTCCAAATCCCTGGAACTGACAGTCAAAAAGAAATTGTACAGGACACAGGGGGTCAAGGCACCATGAGCAAGCATGAGCAGAAACCAGAGACAGAGCCATCACGGGAGCCAGACGTGGCCCGTGGATGTGACTACACAGTGGGTGTCTGAATGCCCGGGGAAATGCTAACCGTAGGACATGAGCATCTGCATCTCTGACAAAGAGTCAGGGCTTGCCAGTGCTGCTCCTCTGTGGACCACACCGTAAGCAGAGGAGTTTTGTTATCATGTTTAAGAATGCAATGTTCATTGTCCATGGCAGTGAAACCAACCCACTCACAATCTCATAGGCCTGCAGGTGAGAAGACTGCCTTGGCTCAGCAGAATTCTCTCTTCAAGGTTTCACAACCCCCAAATCAAGGTGTCAGGTGGCTGGGCTGTTGGAGAGAGTTCACTTCCAGATACACTCACATCTTGGGCAGAATCTGTGTCCTTGTGCATAAGGACCCACTTCTCTCATGACTGTCACCTGGGAGCCAGTGTTAACTCCAAGACACCTCCTGTCAGTCACAGTCATCCTATAGCAAGGTGTGCAGGTCCCACAGCAGGTCTGTTGCAATCTCTGGCACTTCCCACAACAGAACGTGCCCTCCTTTTTTGCTATTATTTTCTCGAGTTCTGTAACCTCAATCGCATCTGCACAGTCCCCCTTGCCTTTTAAAGTAATCTATTCACAGATTTCAGGCTCTGGACATCTTTCGTATGGCACACATCTGTCTAGCATCTGTGTACTTAGAGACATTAGCTTGATAATGTCTCCAAAAACAAGAGTAAAAAATTATAAGGAATGTTGTTAGAGAAATAACTTATGTGGTTGAAATGAGAACACTCTAACTGAACTCAAAATTTTGCTGGAGAGAATAAAGAGAGGATCAGATATGATAGAAGAGAAACTTAGTGAAATTACAGTCAATGCAGTAGCGAGTGATAAATGGATGCCACACAGGAAAGTGTAGAAACCCTGGAAGAACAGATGAGAATTGTTAACAGGTGTCAAACAGGAGTTCCTGCAGGAGTGGGGATGGGGGCGGGAGGTGAAGCAACATTGAAGTGTGTAATGGCTTCAGACTTACCAGAATTATCAAAAGAAATCAATCCATTGATCAAAGAAATCTCAAAACTCCAAGGGTGAGTAGTAAAAAGAAAACCTTAAATGAACACATTTTAATGAAGCTGGAAAGCACAAAAAACAACGATAAAGAACAGACCTTTAAAACAGAAAGAACAGAATCATACTTACAAGACTCATAATGCTATACCTGCTTTATTAAAAGCCACAATTAAAGCTGAAAATAATATTTGGAATAGGCTGAGGGAACATACATAATAGGGTAAAGTTATATATAAAGTGAGAATATTTATATATATATATATATATATATATATATATATATATGAGAGAATAGAGCAAGGATTTTTGTGCACATAGAAAGTCTTGTTACAGCAGGCAGAGTCATGTCTGAAGGCTGCTCTATGCACAGAAGGAAAGTCAGTGTTGTGAGGAAGTCTGAGGACCACGTACGACTGACAGAGGAATCCAAACCACCGTGAGCAATAATGAAGACTGATATCAGAGAAAGCACTAGAGTGAGTGACAGTGATAGCCTAGGAGTCAGGAGAAGAGCCACGGAATGTATGCATCTCAAGATCTCCAGAGCTGATGTGGAAGGTGCAGTTCTTTTTTGTTTAGTCTGTAAGTGGTTGTGTTTGCAAGCTAAGTTGTCTACAGGAACCCCTGAAAACCTAACAGAGTGAGTAATTTCCAAACTAATGGAGCAGAAGAATATTAAAGGAGCATTTACCCAATTTAAAGTGAGGCATGGATCAGCGTGGAAGCAGCGAATCCTGTGGCAGAGGTGAGTGCCTGTGCGTATGTGTGCATCTACACTTAGAGGACAGAGAATACGAGACTTGGTGAAAATGGATTTGTTGAGAGAGTGATGTGCTCTTTCAAGAACCACATCTGAAATAAAGGCTTAAGGAGAACACAAATACTAACCCCCAAGAGCTGTGATGTCAGACGCATCAAACTTGAAGGCAGAAAGCGGTACATGAGAAGGAGGTGCGATCTATTCAAGGTTACCATAAGACATATAAAATAGATTTTACTATATATAAAGTTAGGAGCTACATAAACATTAAAAATATAAAGGTTTGGAAATTTAAGTGAAATAGTAAATGGCTCAAAAGAGCCAAAACTTTGAAGAAGAACATGGCAATGACTGGGGTAGCACAGTGAGAGGTGGCTCCTTGTGAGACAGTGGGGCTCCTGGCACCATGTTAATAAAGACAAGGAAAGTGGGGGCACTGGTGATGGTAGACCAGTCAACCCAGGCATTGGAACCAAGGACCCATAGTCAGCATTTGATGTTAGAGATCTGGTGGCATCCCTGGTGTTGCAGGTACGTAGAGAAGAGAGGGCATAGGTATAAACCTTTAATATGAATTGAAGATACTGTTTTTTAATCATACTGAGACATAACTTTTAATAAGAATCACAAAGTTAACAAATGCAGAATGAAGTTCCCTTAAGATTAAGAATCTCTCCTATCAAATATGAGAATACTTCAAAATGTTCATGGAAAAGTAGAGCCAAAAGATATATTTATGTTGGTATAAACAGGTTTGAAACCCATGCATATCTTTTTCATAATACACTTTCAATGAAGTTTTTGATGACCCTTGATATACCTCAAAGAAAGACAATGGATACAATGTATTGGAAAGTTATTGTTTAAGCATGTAATTGAAAAGTGATCTATATACACAATATATTTAAAAAAATACTATATACCCATATGATGAAATGAACAACTCAATAGAAATAACAACACGAAGCTAGAAAGGAATTTCACAGAAAAAGAAACTCAGATTGCCAATAGGTATGTGAAAAAATGTCCAAGGCTGCTGTTTGCTGCTCTTGGGACAACCAATTCCCCTATCACAGTGCTTGGGTTCAGGTTTCAGCTTTGTTTCCAATTCCAACTTTCTGATAATGTGCACCTTGGAAGCTGCAGGCAATGGGTCAAGCACTTGGTCCCTGCCATGCATGTGGGAGACCTAGACTGAATTATGGCCTCCTGACTTCAACCTGGCCCAGTCCTGGCTGTTGTGTTGAGGCTTTGGGGGAATGGTCCAGTAAATAGAAGATCTCTGTCTCTCTCTTTCAAAAAAAAAAAAAAGGGAATAATAAATAAAATTGTTTAAAACTGAAAAAAATACTCACTTTGATTAGTAATCAGCAAAAGAGAACTAAGTACACAATAACAATCTGCTCACAAGATTGGCCGCAATTTTATTTATTTTTATTTTCTATTTACTAATTTTTTATGATTTATTTTATTTATTTGAAAGACAGAGTTAACAGAAAGAGAAGGGGAGACAGAGAGAAATCTTCCATCTGTTGGTTCACTCCCCAAATGGCTGCAATGACCAGGCCTGGGCCAGACTGAAGCCAGGATCCAGGAGCTTCTTCCAGGTCTCCCACGTGGTTGCAGGGGCCCAAGCACTTGGGCCATCTTCCACTCCTCTCCCAGGTACAGTAGCAGGGAGCTGGATCAGAAGTAGAGCAGCCAGGACTCGAACAGGCACTCATATGGGATGCCAGCATTTCAGGCAGTAGTTGTACCCACTACACCACAACACCATCCACAACAATTTTATTTTTAAAACTTATTTATTTTATATATATATATATATACACACACACATGCACACACACACACACACACACACACACACATATATATATATATATATATATAGAGAGAGAGAGAGAGAGAGAGAATATGAGACTATATGAGACTGAGACTTCTAATCGGCTGTTTCATTCCCAAGTGCCCATAGTGCCCATAGCAAGGGATAGTCCAGGCTGAAGCCAGGAGCCAGAAACTCTATCTGGGTCTCTATGTGGGTGACAGGAACCCAACTACTTGAGCCATCACCTGCTGCCTCCAGGGTACATATTACCAGGAAGCTGGAATCTGGGACAGAGCCAGGACTTACACTCAGGCATGCTGATATGGGGGGTGCACTTCCCAAGAGGTGTCTTAGCTGCTGTGCCAAACACTCACCCCTAGCAGCAGTTTGAAAGACCGGCAATACAAGTGTAGGCAAGAGTGGGGCATTGCTGGGTCACGTGCACTGCCCATGATATCTGAATTCTGGGAAGCAAACCACACTGTCTAGTGCTGTCAGAGTGATGCTCACCAGTGAGGCAATGGCTGTGCACCGAGTACACACCTCAGAAACAGATCCCCTGATGCTCATTACAAGTGTGAGAATTGCGTAACGTCCTGCATAGCACATGGATCGCTTGATTTGTTTGTGAAATTAGATGTGAGAGAGAAATGGAAATGAATTGCAGTTGTAGTCAAAGAATAATTGAACCTTAGGAAAAAAATTTAAATAAAAAGGCAAGTGCCTGAAGAACACATGCCATATAATTTTACTCATATAAAGTCCAGAATTTTATATATCTGGTATTATTTTTTGAAGAATAAAAGTGAATGTGGCAAAACCATACAGAACCCCACTATATGGTGAAGCCCTTGCTTTCCATCTCTGTCTGTCACATTGCTCACCGTGGTTCTGCTCTGCATGTTACCATCACCTTTGTCACTGGGAAGAATTTCTTTAGTAATTTTTGTGATATCCTTCTGCTAACCATAAATTCTCTTGTGTCTGAAAATGACTCTTTGGTTTTTATTTTGCCACTGTTTTGGAGAACCATTTTTTTTAATTGGGGATAAGATAATATTTTGAGAGGTTTTTTTAAAATATAATTTTACTGCACTTTAAGGAAGCGATTCTATTATCTTGGTTTCCAGCTGTTGAGACATATTATTGTGGCTCCCTTGAATATAATGGATCATTTTTTTCTAGCTCTTTTTAAGAGTTTCTCTTTGCATTTGGTTTTCAGCAATTTGACAATATGTGCTTAGTTTTATTACCTGTAAATTTCTTTACATTTTGCTTGATTTGAGTCTGTTGAGCTTATTGAATCTGTGAGTTTATATCTCCCACCAGGTTTAGAAAAAAGCCATTATCTTTCCAAATATTTTTCTGTTCCATTGATTGATGCTGAAGTTCTGCCTTTCTAACCTGCCTACTCCATGAATATTTATAATATTGAGTTTTGTCTTCATTTTTTGTAAGAAGCTGGAGTTGTCGGCTGCCTTGAAGGGAAAAGAGTTGTCATAGCATTGAAGCTGCTGTTCTACAGGCAAACTTATCCATGTGTAAACAGTTCTGGACTTCAGATTGTCATCCCAAGTAAATTACATGCCTTGGTAGTACAACACATAGTTGAATTTTAATTTAAATTTAAATCCCTGAGTGTCTCATAACATATTGCTTAGAAAATAACATTATGCTATGCTATTGAAAAGAAAGTTATTTGTACACAGCAATTACAAACTTACCAGCTATATCTCAACAGCATACAGTGCAGTGAGAAGCAATAAGTATTGGTAGACACATTGGGAATAGACACACAGGAAGGAACTTCAAAGAGTTTGTGGAAAAACAGAATAAAAATATAAGTTTATTTTGGTGCAAAAAATGTCAGAAATCCATGTGTGGTTTCTTTCGTGGTTTGCATCCTCTGCAAAATTTTTAAAGCTCCTTGCAAATGTTGAAGCTAGGAGAGTCTTACCTGCTCTGTATGGAATGTCACACAGTTGGAAACTTCTGGGTAAACTGGAGGCAGTGTTCTTTGACTTCAAAAGCTAAGATTATTATTTTTATCAAATATAAATTCAAATAAGACCTTGCAATTCTTCTAAGTAGCCAAATTTAGATTATGGGTGTTGCAGAAGTTGAAGGATTAACATCATTCACCAAAAAAAAAAAAAAAAAAAGGCCATGAAGAGTCTTGCTAGACAATGACAATCTCAAGCCATTCAGGATCTGGAAGCCTCTGTACGGGAGCACAGTGGCACTTAAACCTCCATTTCAGTTGCAATTCTGAAGAAGAAATTGGCAAGAAAGTGCAGCCCCTGGGCCTCTATGAACAGGCTGGCTGACTCTTTCCCACACCCTGCCTGTTCTTCCTCTGGGTTTATTGCACACTCCTCACTCCAGGGGACAGGCAACCTCTTAAGATCCAAACCCAAGCCCTCTCCCATTCCCAGTCTTTAACTCTTCTTCAGGCACTTTCTTCTTCCTGCCACAGGTCCCAGATGACGTCAAACTGTGACACCCACATTGCTCCTCCGAGCACCCAAAGGACAACTGGTTGTTCCCAGTCTGTATTCCAAGGCAGCTCAGCTCCCAAGTTTGATCTCATGATGTGTTTACTTCAAACTGTGTTACCTGCTCCATGGAAAGGTACAGGTGTCTATTGCCTTGCCAAAGCCAGAACCAAAGGACTGGACGTGGATGAGGAAATGAGACTGGACAGGGGCTAGTGGCTGGGAAATGAGACTGGACAGGGGCTAGTGGCTGGGCTGGAAGTAGCTGAAGGAAGAAACTCTGACTTGGTGATAGCTCCTTAGAAAGTTCCAAACCTGAAAAATCAAAGAAAAAAAGGCCATGAAAAAATAGAACAGAATATCCAAAACTGTGGGGCACCTACAAAAGGTGGAACTGGGTACAATGGGAACATCCGAAGGAGAAGAAACAAAGGAAGGAACATAAGAAAATAGTTGGGAAAATAATGACTGAGAATTTCCACCAAATTTAAAGCCAGACACTAAACCATAGAACCTTGAACTCCAAGAACACCAAGCAGGGTAAATTTCAAAAACACCACATCTAAGCATATTATTATCAAACTATAGAGAATTGAAGATAAAGAAAAACCTAGAAAGAAGTGAGAGTGAAAGAAAGAGAGAGAGAGAAAGAGACACTTTGCCTACAGAGGAGAAGAGATAAAAATTCTGTCTTTCCTCTACTTACAAACTATACTTAGAAAAATGCTTTGAGAAAAAAATATTAACATCCTGGAGTCAGGTATACCATGAAGCTACATTAAATATCTCATTATATGCTACTGACTTCAATTTGCAAACATTTTTAGACTTATTGGTTAATAATTTTATTGAAATTTCTTTTTCTGGATTTGGTGCAAAGAGGATAAAATTTGCATCAGATAATGTGGGAGGTATTTCCTGCTCTATGCTTTGAAAGAGAGTGCATAGGATTGATAGAATTTCTTTCTTACATATTTGTTGTATTTTTTTCTAATAAAATATCTGGGCCTGCAGTTTTCTTTATTGGATGTTTTTGGAAGTACAGATCCAATTTATTTATTTAACAAAGGAAAATATGTTACTTGTTTCTTCAGTTAGATTTGGTATTTTGGTCCTTTCAAGGAATTGCTCAGTTTTATCTAAGGTTTTTAAATCATGGGCATAGAATTCCTTTTTTATTGTTTTAAGTTCTTAAGTGTCTCTAGCAATTTTCTGCATTTCATTCTTTTCATTTTTGAAAGATTTGCTTATGTATTTGAAAGGCAGAGTGACAGAGAGAGCAGGGGCAGCAGAGAGAGAATCTTCCCTAAATCCCTGTCAGGGCTGGAGCTGGGCCAGGCCAAAACCAGGAGCCAGGAAGCCCCTCCCACTCAGCAGGAGGTGGATTAGAAACAGAACTGCCAGGACTGGAACCAGGCACTCCAATAGTCTTTAAGGTGACTTTGAGCTCCAACCAGCGCTTGCGACTGTCTGGAATTATCCCCAGCCAGCAACTTTGCACCCCGAAGGCCACATGTTCGCTCTCTCCTCTGTGCACAGACTGGCTGTCAGAGCTGCTCCACTCGTCAGCTTTCCTTCTCCAAGCCGCATTTCCAGAAGCCTCCTCCAAGCAAGGCAGCAAAAGCAAGCCCTCCTCCTTCAGTGCCTGTGAAAACCTACTGTACCGGAGCCAGAGCCGTGGCGTGGTGGATAAAAACAAAGCCTGCATTGCCGGCACCCCCTTATGGGTGCCGGTTCAAGTCCTGGCTGCTCCACTTCCAATCCAGATCCCTGCTATGTGCCTGGGAATGCAGCAGAAGATGGTGCAAATCCTTGTGTCCCTGCATCCATGTGGGAGACTGGAGGAAGCTCCTGGCTCCTGGCTTTGGATCGGCCCAGCTTTGGCCACTGGGACCATTTGGTGAGTGAACCAGGGGATGGAAGGTCTCTCTCTCTCTGCCTCTTCATAACTCTGCCCTTCAAATAAATAAATACATCTTAAAAAAAGGTCTTTTGCATCATTCGTTCTGAGTTTGAGGACAAGAAAAAGCCAAAATCACATTGCTAATTTTGACTACAGGACAATTATAGTGACACCTGGAAAAACCCCTTCACCAGTTACCTCATTTGTGAAGTGGTGACAGCGATATTACCTGACCCACATGTTTGGTGAGAATCATTTGTGGTCACGACAGTCTATTGCCTACTATAACCATAGGTAGAGGCATCAGCCCGCAAATATCTTTCTGGAATGTTAGATTCTTTTACCCTCCACGACCCTGGATCTGACCAGGATGGCTTGAATGGCAGTTGCATGCAATTGATAAACATTTAAAGCAGGTGTAATGTGTGTGTTCAGAGCCTCTGGCTGTAGTGGGCAGGGTCCCCATGCTGTACAGGTGACACAGATGAGGAGCCAGGTGGGGGCACTGTGCTGCGGCCAGGCTTTGACCAGGGGCTGAGAGCACCATGGAGAAGGTGACCTTCGAATCCCATTGCCCCAGGGCACTAGGAAAATCAGAAGTGTTGTTCAGAGTGGAGAGAGGGACACCATGGAGGGTCGCGTCGAGGGACGGGCAAAACACTCAGCTGGCCAGAGAGCTTTGCTACACAAGGAGGAGTGGGCAGGGGCAGGGAGGACCTGCCGGGGGGAGACCAAGCTGCCAGGAGACCTCAAAACAGCTCAAAATGTGTTCGGCTGCCCCGACCACTGTTTTAGCATGGGCTGGCTCTGGCTGCTGATTCCTCTGATTCCCCTCCCTGCCTGCCAGTGACATGTTTCCCTCCCTTGAATTAGCAGGTGCACCATTATCTCAGAAGGGCCAAAAATCTCTTGGGAACGCAGTTACAGTTAGAGAGCCAGCTGTACATACCCAGAGAGAGCTTCATCCACCTTCAGTACCTGACAAGGGTAACCATAAGCACCCAGTAGACAACAGCGTACAGTCTGCTTGATAAATCACAATAATGTTTGAGGGGCTGGCGCTGTGGCTCACTTGGGTAATCCTTCGCCTACAGTGCTGGCATCCTATATGGGCACCGGGTTCTAATCCAGGCAGTTCCTCTTGCAGTCCAGCTCTCTGCTGTGGGCCGGGAGGGCAGTGGAGGATGGCCCAGGTGATTGGGCCCTGCACCCGCGTGGGAGACCAGGAGGAAGCACCTGGCTCCTGGCTTCGGATTGGCACAGCACCAGCCGTAGCGGCCATTTGCGAGGTGGAGGGGACCAGCAGAAGGAAGACCTTTCTCTCTGTCTCTCTCTCTCTCACTGTCTAACTCTACCAGTCAAATAAGTTAAAAAAAAAATGTTTGAGCACCTACTGTATACTCAGCACTGTTACAGGTGCTACCGTGAATGACCCAGCACTGCGTTAAGGCGGCTTCGACTGCAGCAGGAAATGTGTTCCCAGGAGGGGCAGCAGGAAGTTGGTGACAAATAACCATGATGACTTTTTTTTCTTTTTTGGAGTGGGGAGAACAGAGAAAGCAAGCTGGTCTTAGCCAGCCAGCGCCTGTGCAGCAGTTTATGCCTGAGCGAGCTGCGATGGCTGTGAATGGCCTGTTTCCAACACTGCTTGAAGGGATTCAGTTGAATAGAAAAAAATTTTTCCTCTTCCCGTGGGCAGCTGGATGAAAAGTGTGAAGCTTTGTTGTTGTTGAGAACAGAACACTGGTCATTTTCATCAACGTATTCAGAATACTCTGGTCTCCCAAGGAAATGCCCAAGCAGGAAGCAGGTACAGGAGCAAAATTTTTCTAAATTTAAAATAAATCCAGAGGGTTTTGTGCCAAATAATCACCAGCTGCTGTGAGATCGATGTGTGTGGAATTATTAACAGGAAGTAAATTACTAACTATAACCTTTGGAGAAAATTTGTCTCAGGCAAGAACTTTCTTTGAAGAACTGTGCCCAGCGTGAACACATTTAATTTCCCCCAGTTGCTCCACGGGGACCCTCCGAGGGTGCCACTGGCAGTAAACAAGATGCTGGCTGCAAAGCTGTGGATTGCTGACATGAAATACAGAGAGGCAGCACTTCCCAGCCTGTGTTTGGTCCCGAGATCTTGTGCACAGTGGGAATGTTTAGTCTTATCTGTCAGATGAACCACACCATGACCATGCAACATCCATGCTGCAAGAGGCTGTATGGACTGTAAGTGGCATTCACTTTTCTCCGGGGACACTTACGTGAGCCTGGGCCCACATTAGCAGAGAATTAGTGGAAAGTGATCTTCAGAGAAAGGTCCATTGTTTACTTTTCCTTAGGGAAGCAGGTTTAAAGACCCTGATGTCATCCCTACTCACTTTTTAGTTCATGTGAAAACTAGCAAAGAAATCCACAGAAGCCTTCCAAAAGGTCAACCAGAAAGCGGGGCGGGAGGGGGGCTGTCTATGCCCATCCCTTGGTCTGATTTCTCTCGAGTCTACTGACCATGTAGATGAGGCTAACACAGTGATCTGCTGGTAAGTTAGAAATAGCCACCACGAAAGAGGCTGAATGGCAGCCCTTGAAGGCCCTCAAAGGTGGCCAACACATTGTGAGGTCCTGCCGTGGCACAGCGTAGGCAGCAATGACTGGCACCCAGGGCTTGTGACTTCCCTTGGAAGGACACATCAGGCCTGGGAACACACCTGTGCTGCAGCCACAGGTTGTAGCACTGCAATTAGCTGAGGGCTCCGTTCAGCAAGATACTTAATCCCAGACTTGCACCGTCGCCATGCCTGTGAAGAACTCATGTTCCCTTTACAGAGACTAAGTACACACACACAGCTGCAAGACTTAATGCCAAATTCGACATCAGAGTTACTCAAGGGTATTTCAACAAGCTTATAGGAAATGGAATTAAAAGATAAGCCCATTTTGGTGCAAAAAGTATGGGAGTTCATTGAATTCTTTTGTACTATGTTTTTTTTTTTTTCATGAAGTTTTCAAACATTTTATCATAGTCATGGATTTCAAAAAATTTACACCAAAATAAATTTACATTTGAATTCTATTTTCCATGAGCCTTTTGGAATGCCTCCATATTTAAGCTACCATGATCATGTCTGGTAGACCCTGGGTTAACGTGAGTACAAGGGAGGCATTCCCAGAACTGCAGGTGTCTGAGCTGAGTTCAGAGGACTGGCGAGGGTCTGTCCTCTAGGGAGTGGCCCCTCCTTAGCCAACCCAAGCACCACAAGCGGCTCAGTAGAGGGCTGGGAATGTGGGAGATGACGGGAAGGCAGTGTGTCAGCATGGGGGCACCTCACAATCCGTTTCTTCTGTGCTTTCGGCTGTCACTTCACACTGTGTCTCACTCAGGGACTTTAAAAAGGGGTGAGCAAGTTTGGGTTCCATCAGGGGTGTCCTGGCAGCCATGTGGGCAATGGCTTCAATGGATTCAGAGGGGAGGTAGGGCAGACAGCTAGAAAGGTGCTGCTTTGTTGTCTTTTCGCATGGGTAGAGAGGTTGGGAGTCAAAGGGGTCAATCAGGGCAGGCTGGATGATGCCATGGGACAAAGGCACATGTTCCAGGGGTGTGAAACACTGAAGACTTATTTCCTCCTGTGCTATCTGTTTGTTTCAGGTCGGCGGACAGCTCTGCTCTGTCCAAAGGCTCTCAGGTCAACCTCTTTGCAGTATTGTTGACAGCCACAGGAGAGGTCAAAAAGGAAATGTGCATAAGTGCACACTTGTTCCCAAACCCTTTGCAGCCACACGCCGACTATTCGCAGTTCGTTGGCTGAAAGAAGCCACCTGTGCACACCTGCGCTCAAGACGGCAGGAGGCCCCGTTCTCCAGTGCAGATAGAAAGTGGGCATTGCTGAGCAGGGGTGCGATCTACCAGCCAGAGGGTGACATTGAGGGGAACTGCTTTGAGGTTCTGCCTGGGAAAGGTTAAACAGACAGTCCCAGCTCTTACACACCTTTTCCTACATTTAGCTTTACATTTTCTGGTAGGTTTTGTAATAAAACTCTAGGGCCCCGTCTGCAGGAGCATACACGTTGTGGATGTGGAAAATAAGCAAGCAAATCAAAAGGGCGCTGACCTCCTCCATCCCTCGGCGTTCCAGTTTTATTGCACTGAAGAGGAAAGCTGGCAACCCACCCCGATGGTCTTTGTTGAACAGGGATTTCTCACCCATTTTGCTGGTGGCAGGTTTTTTCCCCCACACATCTATTGATGCCAACTAAGTTTGGCCTCAATCCACGGCTTTAATTTTGTACTTTTCTCACTACTTGACAAAGTCTGTAGTTGAAAAAGATCCGGAGGCCAAGATCACAGGGTGACTTTCCTGACAGCTTTGGAAGCAAGCCTCAAGGGCTGATGCATGTCAAGGTTATAGCCGAGCAGACTGAAGGAAGAGGTTTCCTGTTGGCTTTATGGGTGGGATAAATGGGAAGAGGATTTTCCTGTCTTTCTCTAATTAAGAATACGTACTGGATTAGGAGTTGGAATTCAGTTCTTGTAGGGCACAAAGAGATTTAATCAGCAGGTGAAGTGTTGGAAATGCTCTCCGCTTGCATGTGACACGAAAAGATGCCATTTTTTGGAGCAGGGGCTATAATCAACTTTAAGGTTCACTATAAGGCCACTTTCTAAAAACCAGTATTGTGCACTGTACAATCTCATATTTGAATGAGTTAGAAAAGGAGAGTAAGTGAGAAGGGGTGGAATGTGGAGCCCCTTAGTCACATGATAAAGGGCTGGTAACAGTGAGAGCTATAATAATAATAATAAAAACCAGACCTAGACACAGGATGTTGATTACTAGAGCCTGGGAGGAGTGGGAGGGGTTAAAAGGAGTTTGTGTTAAAAAAATGGGGGGGGGGGCTGGGAGTGGCTCATTACTTGTGACAAATATACTAAAGGGAAATGTTAACAAGGGACATGAGGTGAGGGTGTATGGGAACTCACTGTATGACTACACCACAATGTTTGCTTCGCAAATTTAAAGTGAATAATAACACAGAGTATTCTAATTTAGCATCGGCACTAATGACCATGCTCAAATAAGTCAGTAGTAAAACATGAGCCAGAGTTCAGACAGAGCTGAGCAGGCAGCACCTTGGAGGCCAGGTAGACACAGAATGTTCCAGACTTTTCCTTCATCAGCTGTTGATTCCCGTTTCATAAACCTTGGCTATAAATGTTGTCAACCTTTACTGAACGTTGTAACATTTTTAAACTTGTTGAGCTAGTTCCTTCTCAATTGATTTAATCTTGTTTAAATGATTTCTATTACTTGCAAATGGGAGAATCTGGAGTGGGCATTACTAACTCCGAGGCAGCAGGCAAAGGGACACCCAGGTCCAGGGGATTCAGGAGAGCATGTGTGTTGTGTGACCTTTAAATATGCAAATAGGGGCCCACAGGTTAAGCCACTGCCCAGGATGCCAGCATCCCACGTGTGTGCCAGTTGGAGTCCGGGCTGCTGCACTTCTGATCCAGCTCCCTGCTACTGCTCCTGAAAATGAAGTGGAGGGTGGCCCAGGTACACAGGCCTCTGCACCCACGTGGGAGACCCAGATGGAGTTCCAGGTTCCTGGCTTTGGGCTTGGCCCAGCCCCAGTTGTTGTGTTCATTTAGGGAATGAACCAGAAGATGAAAGAT
Source organism: Lepus europaeus (assembly GCF_033115175.1). Taxonomy (NCBI): domain Eukaryota; kingdom Metazoa; phylum Chordata; class Mammalia; order Lagomorpha; family Leporidae; genus Lepus; species Lepus europaeus. The sequence continues at coordinate 5,577,883 of NC_084839.1, forward strand.
TCTCTCTCTCCTCTCTCCTTCTCTCTCTGCCTCTTTCTCTTTCTGCCCCCAACCCTTAATTCTGCCACTCAAATAAATAAATACATCTTTAAAAATATGCAAATAAGTAAATATTGGACCACAGTCCTTGGATGAGCCTAGGGAAAGTAATTAAAATGCTGGAGATACTTTCAATAGGGTACTTAGTAATTCGTGTATCCAACTTAGTAATTTATTAGAGATCCCTGTGTTGGGAGTTGGTCTTTGGTGTTATTGGGAGGTGGGAGCTGTAGAAGTGGACATACTGGGAGAGCCTTGGTCAATTGTATTATGGTGTTGAAAAGGTGACTAATGAACTAGACATGCAAAAGACATGTCAAATACAACTTAATAAGAAGACAAACTAATGACTTCAAACTCATCCCGAACTGACTCAACCGTTAGAAGTATAATTAGAAAAAATGGGCAGTAAAATGGCTATTGAAACTTTTTATTCATAATGTCAGACTTACTGGCACAAACCTTTCTTTTCGATGAGATTTTGGATGTAAACTGTAAATCACCATCTACAAGAAGTTATAGTTAAGCACATGTGTAAGAGACATGAAGAAAATTAGGTTCATAAAAGCAGTGATAAAGAGAACAGGGTAAAAAGACGCCAGACTCTGGCTTCAGCCTGGCCAAGCCCTAACTGTTGCAACCATTTGGGGAGTGAACCAGTGGATGGGAGATGTCTCTCTCTCTCTCTCTCTCTCTCTCTCTCTCTCTATATATATATATATATATATATATACATATATATATATATACTCTGTCTTTCAAATTAGAAAATCTGGGGCCGGCACTGTGGTGTAGCAGGTAAAGCCACCGCCTGCAGTGCCGGCATCCCACACGGGTGCCAGTTTGAGTCCTGGCTGCTCTTCTTCTGACCCAGCTCTCTGCTATGGCTTGGGAAAGCAGTGGAAGATGGCCCAAGTGCTTGGGCCCCTGTAACAGCGTGGGAGACCTGGAAGAAGTTCCTGGCTCTTGGCTTCAGAGGGGCTTAGCTCTGGCCATTGTGGCCATTTGGGGAGTGAATCAGCGAATGGAAGATCTCTCTCTCCCGCTCCTTCTCTGCCTCTTCCTCTCTGTAACTCTGCCTTTCAAATCAATAAATAAGTCTTAAAAAAGAGAAGAAGCGAGAAGAAAAAGGGACGTAAGAGCGGGAAGCCAGCAGACTCCTCGTGAGAAAGAATCTAACGCTACCGCGAGGAAAGGGAGTGCAGCCATGGTTTTGTGGTCCCCAAGGAGAAGGTGACTGTGAATCTAGATCGTTTTCCCTGTGCCTGGATGGAACGTCTTTCTAAGATGACGGGGAAGTAAGAAATCCGCACACACACGTGCACACACACACAAAAACCTTACAGCAACCATGAGTCATAGCTGATAGAGCAGATTGAAGGGGCTCTAACATGTAAGATGGCAAAGAGGAACGAAGAGCACTTGAAAGAGAAAACAGATCGGAAAGTGATGTCACACGTAAGCAGCAGCAAACCTCCCATTCAGTACAAACAGCCTGGCCAACTTGCCTAAAAGACAGAGACCAATAGCTGGCATTAAAGACAAGATCCAGGTGTGTGCACTGTGTACATCCAGTCCTTCAGTGCATGAGAAGAGCCCAGATAGAGGAGTGAAATAATACTACAAGCAGTTAGCAAGCCGAGTGGCTGGATATCATTGCAAGTAAACGTCAGAGGAAACGAACATTGCTGGAGACAAGGAAAGTCTTTTCAGAGTATTTGAGAGTGGATAAGGTTACCTGACCTAACAACACAGCTTCACAAGATGTAGAACTTCATGGAGAAATAAACAAATCAACGGTTTTAGCTGGAGATTTCACTTGCCCCTCCTTCAAAAGTGTAAACACCGGCAAGAACACGCCCATCTTCCTGTGGAAGACATTATACATAGACTTGGACGCCATAGGTTGGCCGGTTTTCGTTTTTGCCATGGAGGCTTGGTGGCGCTTGGGGACACCGTGCCTCCTTGCCTGATTCTAGCCAAGGGCACTCATGGAGAGGAGCACCAGGAGAGCATGCTCAGATCCGGGCTTTCTCGGGGGCGCGTGATGTTCTCGGCACATGAGGCAGCCCGGAGGTTGCGTTCTGCCCTCAAACAAAAACCTGTTGCTAATTAAAGATTTAAGAGATACAGCTGGGTAAGTACCAGCAGCCCAGATGGCACTCAGGAAACCTCTGCTGGGCGCTGCGGCAGACGGCACTTCTGCATGATTTATTGCCCAGGAGGCTTTGGGACGGCTGGCCCAGCACACGTCAGGTGGAGAAGTTCTAGCAAGGACAGGACACTGACAGCCAAGCAGAGACTCTGAACTCCATGAAGTCACTTGGGAACAGGCAGCCTCCCGCTCTCATGCCTTGCATCCCCCGCTCAGCTCGGTAGCTGAGGAACGCAGTTATTCATCAAGCTTCGTGCAGGTTTTCATCGGAACTTTCTCTCTTTCAGGATCCGAGCACCAGATGAGTTCAGCTCCCGACTCTTCTGAGCTCCATGCTAGATTTGCAGTGCTTGCAATGGTGCATTATTTCCCAGAAGGCAATGCCAAAGAACACTAATTTCATCAGAGAATGGTGGGTAATGTGTTAACGAAAAATAAAACGTGGATATGTGCGCAGAGGGTGTTAATTAAAGAAGGTCATTTTGGTTTTGACTTTTTAAAAGGTAACATTGCAGAATTTACCAGAATTTGTGATAGCTTAGGGAATGAAATGGCTGCTCAACCCTGGAAGAATTGCTTTTGTCACTTGAATTCCATGGTATGGTTTTGCAGTTCATTATTTTATCACAAGGCAGAGAGACAGGAGCAGAATGGACCATCTCCTGTCTACTCTGCTTGTACCTGGAGCCCTTTTCCTGGCTGATGCTGTGGTTGGTTCATTAGGACCAGCTCAACACAGATGGGTTACATTGAAGTGACTCAACGCTCAGACAGTTTGAGTGATCTTTCTTGAGGAAAAAACTGCAAAGTTATAGTCACAAATTTAGGTACGAGATTGAATATTTAATTAGAGAGAATATATAAATAACCCATTTCTACAACAGTAGATTTAGATCACACTATTTTTGCAGAGCTGTATTTGAACAATTGACCAGGTCTGCTTATGTAGAAATAATTCATTGAAAATTGGCCTCACTGGGGCTGGTGTTGTGGTGTAGCCAATGAAGCCGCCGCCTGCAGTGTCGGCATACTAAATGGGTGCTGGTTCAAGTCCTGGCTGCTCCACTTCTAATCCAGCTCCCTGCTAATGCACCTGGGAAAGCAGTAGAAGATAGCCCAAGTGCTTGTGCCCCTGTACCCACATGGAAGACCCAGAAGAAGCTCCTAGATCCTGGCTTTGCATCGGCCTAGCTCTGACCATTGCAGCCATTAGTGGAGTGAACCAGTGGATAGAAGTTCTCTCTCTCTCTCTCTCTGCCTCTGTGTAACTCTGCCTTTCAAACAAATAAATCTCTAAAAAAAAGGAGATTAAGAAATTGACCCCACCACAAACACTTATGTGAAAAATTTCCCAAAAACTGTGCACTAATGGAATGGGGAAGCCAAGGAATTCATCCTTAGTCAGACTGCCATTGGTGCAGGCTAAATGTCCCTTGGTGGATGCCTCTATCCCACATTCTGTTTCAACTCTAAGTATCTCAATTAAATTTCTAATAGAAAAAGATAAACTTTTTGAAATACAGAATATATATGTAATAAATATTGTAAAGAATATATCTGTCGGAATGAATTTTATCTAAAATAATCCATAAATCTCCTAGAAAGGTATGGAACTGAGTACATGGGTGGAACATTGGTCCGCCCCTTCTACTCGGGCCAATTTGTTGTCTGAAAGTAGCCCAGCTCCCTACTGCCTACTGGGGACTGATTGGATCTTGGGCTTTGACTCACAGAAAAGTAATGTGTAATTTTCCTTTGCACAATGTTTAGCACATCGCTGGGACCAAATATGTGTGAAAAATTATTACAGAGAGCCTGCTCTTTGTCCAAGAATATATCAATCACACGGTGCTGAGTTCTGAAATAAATGAAGTCCTAAGAATCTCGTAACAATGGGCTTTCACTGACTGAGTCTTAACTGACTACCAAATGAGTTAGCTCCAGAGAAAGCCAGGGATAACAATGAAGGCCTGTGAGCACTGGATTTCAGATGGAGAAGCAAAGAACCAAACGCCCGCCCTAGATCACCAACAGGCGACAGCTCCCTCTGAGTATTGGGATGTGGGGAAGCGCATCCAAGGGAGTGGAACTGGGAGAGATGGGATGAAACTAAGCAAAGGAAAATTGAGCAAAAGAAAATTAAAGCAATCTTAACAGTGAGGGCTATTAAAGCATTGAAAAGTCTCCCAAGGGATGTGATAGAAACTGCATGGCTTGAGTCATTTCAACGTCGACAAAGCAACGGAAAATGTACTGCAGGGAGCCATCTGTGCCGGCGGGGAGTGGACCCGATGATTTCATAGTTCTTTTCTGTCTCTCATTTCCCCGCTCTGTGAAACTGTGTGGCAGCTAAGAAGCAAGATATCCTTTACTGCCACAGCGTGTTTACAGAGCTTCCTCTGAAGCAAGACGTTGAAGAGAAGGGGGAATCTGCACTGTACAATCCTGCTGGTGTTTCGCGTTGTCCTGATGAGCTTGGATGTCAGAGGCAGTGTCACATTGGCATCAAATTGAACGCCATGTTCTTTCAATTTGAATAGGAGGCCATCAGTAATTTTAATAAATGACTCTAAAATTCAACTTGTATTTATCCCAAAGTGCAAGGGGATACTAGGTAAATTAAAGTTTAATAATATTTTTTGAATAGCCCATGTCAAAATCCAAAAATTTCTGGTTTAGAAAATAAGCAGAATCATCAGAAACTAATTGTAGCACAAAAGGAAAAGAAGACTAAAGCAAAAGTCTTTGATTTTTCTTTGCTCCTAGAAATCTATGGACACACACACACACACATATATGTATATATATATTTGAACTTTATTGCTGTGTAATTGCTTGTTGGAAAAGTTTGTGTTTTATCTGCATAGCCAAGAGAAGACCTGTGGACAGAAACCTACGCTTGATCCTCATGCTGAATGCAGACAAACACGCTGAAATCAGGACTGGGTTTTACCTTGAAAGCATTTCCTATGGAGATGACTCAGTATGATTCCTGAATCAAGAACAATTCGGCATGGCTTTTTCATCGCTACCTCTTAAACTGTCCTATTGCCGATCATTTACTGTGTACTAGATGGTAGGTGCAGTGAATCCACACGTAGAATTCTTTACATTCAATGATGCTCACCGAGTCTCTATTCTAGGCTGAACACTGCAGTTGCCCTGGTGTGGTCACCCTACGTTAACATGTGTGTTAATCCAGACTGAGACTTCAGTATCAGCATCCTACTAGCAAATAAACCTCATCTTTGGTTGGATTCCACTAGCTTCCCAGGACTATTTGCAGTTCCAGGAATCAATCCAGGGTCCTACGCTGCGTTTTGCTATCAGACCTTAACCACCTCTGGTCTGTGACAGTTTCTCGAATGTCCCTGCTTTTGAAGACTTTGACACTTTTGAGAAGTGCTGGTCTGGTGTTTGTAGAATGCAGGTGCATTTTCTTATGATTAGACTTGGTCTTATCACATCCTATCAAGGGCTACTGGCTGTGCACATAACACCACACGCTGTTAACCTTATCACTGAGCTATGCAGCGCTTGCCATTGACCTCCGTTGTGGAGCCGGCGTTCCGCACTCTGTCCTTGGAAGTGAGTTACCACGCTCAGAGCACACCCAAGAGGGAGGGAGGTCGATTATGCTTTCTGAGTAGAGTCTCCATTTACCCTGCTTGACGTCTGTGTGTGAAGACTGTTTGTCTTCTCTCTTGAGTTGACTTGTCTCTGCAATCATTGATTTATGTAGTTATGTGTTAATTGTATCGCATAGATTACAATCCAATCCTATATTTCCATGTTGTACAAATGTTTCCAGCTTTGATTATGGGAGCTGTCCTAGGTTGGCTCATTTACCATTTTCCATTGATATCTCTTTAGCCTTTCATTCATGGAGCACTTTTACCTTCAGCAACTATGAGATGTTCTGGCTCATTTTCCATACTTCTCGTCACTGTCCTAGAATCAAATGTTTCCCCAAGGAGTCCTTGTTCCTTTCATAAGAGATCACAATTTACAAAGCAAACTGCATGTTGGGTGTGCTCATTGGTACTTGTGTGTCAAGGCCCCCTAGTGGGTGGAACTGGAGCAGGTACATTTGTATTTGAACCAGTGAATACACAAGTATCTTCTGTGTCCATCTGCATACGCTTGTGTGTGAAAGTGTGCACACACACACACTCACACACACACAAGTTCACACTGATTGCTCTGGTTCTAATCTAATCTGGTTCTTTGATAGTCTTTCCTTCTTGCTAACCTGTAGCTTCCTTTTCCAACAATGAGAAACTTGAGTCCAACCTTTCCCCCTCTACTTCTTGTTCGTTCAGCACTAGTACGCCTGCACAGCAGTTTAAGACGTATTGATCTACGCCACCGTGAGAAGCAAATGTACAGCTCTGAAGCAGCTGCTGTGCTTCTGCCTTCTAGTTTGTTGTTAAACAGCCAGCATTTCCAAGTTAGCTCAGGTCATGCCCTCGCTTGCAAGATGGTGGTTACACTAAGCTTCATTTGACATTTGACATTCCACCCTTGACAACTGGGTTGATTTATATATTTCATATTTTGTGAATTAAAATACAGTATGTAAGTTTTGACAGATCTATAGACTCATGTACTAATCACCCCCGTGGCACACATAATAGCCAAGATACGGGGAATGACTGATTTCCAGACTTACTTCTTTTTGAATTTTACTGGTTGCCCTGAGTTGGCAATATACACTTCAAGTGCATGTTCAAATAACACTATGCTGCTCCTTGGGGAGTGCACATATCTTATGATACAGTGATGTTCCCAATTCCTCTGTCCCTTGTAGCACTGCTGCCATTTATTGCACTTATCCATTAGCTGAGATCAAAAAATGAATTATTGCTATTATTTTGACCAAAGACCCATTAAAAATGAGAAAAAATTACCTGCATCTAGTCAAATTCTCTCCCTTTTCCTTATCTCTGAAGGAATTCAACGTTTCAATGCAAATCTATTGGTAACAAACACCCTCAATCTTGGTTTGCTTGAGAAAACTTCCCCTTCGCCCACTTTGGGGGACAATTTCCCTGGGTGTAGACATCTAGACAGGTGACCTTCTGTTCTCAGAAGATTTTCACCCCCCTCTCTCGCTGGCTTTGTTGGCAGTTCTTAACTTTTTTCCTTTATAGACAAGAGTCCTACACTCACCTCACTTTTTCAATATTTTTATTTATCTTTTATTTTCTACAGTATCAATACCATATGCCTGGATATAGATGTTTTCATATTTATTCCTGTCTGTATTCTCTGAGCTTGTTGGATCTGTGGTTTGGTGTCTGACATTTAAGTTGTGGAAGATTCTCATTCCTTATCACTTTAGATATTTCTTCTGCTACTTTCCATCTTTCTCCCTCTGGTATTCTTATCACATGTACATTATGACTTTTGTTGCTGTCCTACATTTCTTGGCTATTTTGTTAATTTTATTTGTTTATTTATATAAGGAGAACTTTTTTTTTGTATTTCATATATACAGTTTATTTATTTATTTATTTATTTTGACAGGCAGAGTGGACAGTGAGAGAGAGAGAGAGACAGAGAGAAAGGTCTTCCTTTTGCCGTTGGTTCACCCTCCAATGGCCGCCGCGGTAGGTGCGCTGCGGCCGGCGCACCGCGCTGAACCGATGGCAGGAACCAGGTGCTTATCCTGGTCTCCCATGGGGTGCAGGGCCCAAGGATTTGGGCCATCCTCCACTGCACTCCCTGGCCACAGCAGAGAGCTGGCCTGGAAGAGGGGCAACCGGGACAGGATCGGCGCCCCGACCGGGACTAGAAGCCGGTGTGCTGGCGCCGCAAGGTGGAGGATTAGCCTAGTGAGCCACGGCGCCGGCCCGTATTTCATATATACAGTTTTAAGAGCATAATGATACTTCCCCCCTACCTTCCCTCCCTCTCTCACTGTCACTCTCATTCCTTTCTTATTTTTCTTTTAACTTTTACAATGACATAGTTTCAATTTATTTATAATCAAAAGCTAAGCCCACCACTAAATAAAGAATGCAACAAGTACAAGTAGAAGAGCCATGTTCCTCAGGGATATAGACAAAGGCTAAAAACAATAATCAAATCTGAATATGTAAATTTCACTCATATACATTACCTTTTTTGTATTCTGTCTATTAGTTACCACCAACCTGAGAAAACCTATGATATTTGTCTTTTGGGGATTGGTTATTTGACTAGCCATAATAGTCTCGGGGTCCCTTTTGATTTCATATGAATTGGAAAAACTAGAAGAAATGGATAAGGGCCGGCGCCGTGGCTCACTTGGTTAATCCTCCGCCTGCGGCGCCTGCATCCCATATGGGCACCAGGTTCTAGTCCCGGTTGTTCCTCTTCCAGTCCAGCTCTCTGCTGTGGCCCTGCAGGGCAGTGGAGGATGGCCCAAGTCCTTGGGCCCCTTCACTAGCATGGGAGACCAGGAAAAAGCTTCTGGTCTTGGCTTCAGATCGGCGCAGCGCCAGCCGTGGTGGTCATTTTGGGGGGTGAACCAACGGAAGGAAGACCTTTCTCTCTGTCTCTCTCTCTCACTGTCTAGTTCTATCTGTCAAATAAAAAACAACTCTTAAAAAAAGAAGAAATGGATAGATTTCTGGACATTTACAATCATCCAAAGTTTAGTCATGAAGATATAGAAAACCTAAATACACCAATAAACAAGACAGAGATTGAATCAGTACTGAAGACCCTTATAAAACAAAAGCCCAGGACTGGACATCTTCACTGCTGAATTCTACCAAACTTTTTTTTTTTTTTTGAGATTTGTATTCATTTATTTGAGAGGTGGAGTTACTGACAGAGAGAGGGGGAGGTAGAGAGAAAGGTTTTGCCTCTGCTGGCTCACTCCCTAAAGGCCGCAATGGCCGGAGCGGGGTCAATCTGAAGCCAGGAGCCAGGAGCTTCTTTCAAGCCTCTGACACAGGTGCAGGGGCCCAAACACTTGGGCCATCTTCCACTGCTTTCCCAGGACATAAGCAGAGAGCTGGATCAGAAGAGGAGCAGCCAGGTCATGAACCAGCACTGCTGAGGGAAATGCTGGTGCGGCAGGCAGAGGCTCAGCCTGCTACGCCATAGCACCGGCCCTCGACCAAACTTTTAAAAGAAGAAGAAATTCCAATTCTTTTCAACCTATTCAATACAACTGAAAGGGAGGGAAGCCTCCCAAACTGCTTCTATTAAGTCATCATCATCTTAATTCCAAAACCAGAAAAAGATACAATAAAAAAGAGAACTATAGTCCAATGTCCCTGATGAACATAGATGCAAAAATTCTCAAAAAATGTTAGATAACTGAGTCCAGCATCACATCAGAAAAGTCACCCACCCAGACCAAGTGGGATTTATCCCTGGTATGCAGGGGTGGTTCAATGTTCACAAATCAATAACTGTGATACATCACATTAACAAACTGAAGAATAAAAAAACATGATCATCTCAATAGAGGCAGAGAAAGCATTTGATAAAATACAACACACTTTCATGATGAAAACTATAAGTAAATTAGTTCTAGAAGGGACATTTCCCAACATAATGAAGGCAATCTATGAGAAACACAGAGCCAGCGCCATATTAAATAGGGAAAAGCTGGAAGCAAGTCTATCAAGGTCCAGAATCGGGCAAGAATGCCCACTCTCACCACTACTATGTAATTCTGGAAGTTTCAGCCAGAGCCATGAGACAGGAAAAAAGAAATTAGAGGTTCACAAACTGCAAGGGAAAAGTTCAAGGTATCCTTGTTTGCAGATGACATGATTCTATAAATAGGAGAACGAAAAGACTCCACTAAGAGATCAGGGGAACTCATAAGACAATTTGGCAAAATTCAAGGATATAAAATCAATACACAAAAATCAATAGCCTTTGTATATGCAGACAGTGTCATGACTGAGGAACTTGTAAGATTAGTCCCACTCACAATAGCTACAAAAAATATAAATATCTTGGGATAAATTTAACCAAGGATGTGAAAGATCTCTACAAGGAAAATTACAAAACATTAACGAAAGAAATAGAAGAAACTAAAACATGGAAAAATCTTCCCCGTTCGTGGACTGGAAGAATTAATATCATCAAAATGTCCATACTACTAAAGGTAATTTATGGATTCATTGTGATTGCAATGAAAATACCAATGACATTCTTCTCAGCTCTGGGAAAAAGAATCTTTTTTCTTACCATACATTCTTTTTTGCTTCTAAATTTGAAAAGTTTTCCCTAGCGTATTTTCTGATTATGTGCTTGCTGGTGTGCAGTTTGCTTCTGAGCCCACCAGAACCACTCCTCCTTTTATTAGTGATTTTGGTGTCTAGCATTTACTCGGGAGTCTTATTTAGAGCTTCCATCTGTCTGCTTACATAACCAATGTGTTCTTGCGTGTTGTCCATTTTTTCCATTAGCTCTCTTTGCATATTAATCATTCTTTTTAAATTCTTGGTGTGATAATTCTAAAACTCTGTCATCTCTGAGTCTGGCACGGTTACTTTTTTTTTTTTTTTTCCAATCTGATTGCTTTGCCTTGTAGCGTTTCTTATGGTTTTTCTTTTTGGCTGAAATGTGGACAAGATGTAGTGTGTAACGGAATGAGGTCATTCTGAGGCTCTTTCTTATCTGTCCAGGGGAGGGCCACGCTTGCCATGTGCTGGAGCTGTACGTGTCAGGACCTAGAAGTCTCCCTGGTGTCCTGGTCTGTCCTCTGTGTTCTCTGTGTTTCTTTACAGAAGATCTGAGCTTCGCAGTGCCTTGAGCTGCGATGCAGGTACTTGGCAGGTGGTGAGGTGTGAGGACAGGGGAAGCATTCTACAATCCCACAATTCGGTCTCTGTCTTTCAGCTGTTTGCCAGCTTCTCTCCTCCTCCAGCCACTGTATAGGAGTTAGGAAGACCACAGGCACCTGAACCTTTCTGCCATGCTCTCCGTCAGGCTGTGTCCACTCTCTCGAGCTCATCCACAGTGACCCCCAGGAAGTACACAATTGCAGGCTGTTTTTCTACCAGATTAGGAAAATCAGTTATGTGAAATGCACACACACACACACATCGCTGTTTCTGACATGTGTACGTGAATTAACTAAAGTGATAGAAAATCACTTTAGTGAGGAAATACCTAAGAGATATTTCAATTCTATATGCAATATATATGAGTTCACACATATTCCCATATATCATAGCTATGTGGATTTAATTAATGCGTGTGTTATGTTTACAAACATTAGTTTTAATACATAGTTCTGGAAGGAGGAGGATTGTTACTACAACACAGGACATGGATTTGTTGAAGTTTTCTGAGGGATGTCCTCTGACTCCCCCCCAACTCTTCTCCCCCTGTCTGCGCGTCCCTCAGTGGCCCCCATTTTCTCTCTACTTGTTTCTCAGAGCAGCACTTAGGAAGTCTGCCTGCTTCAGCAGTTACAATTGAGGGGAGTTATCTCATCACACTATTGAAAAGAATCTCGTCTTTCAGAGTCAAGGATAGTCTTAAATTCACCTTTTTTGCAATTTCAATCCAATATGGTGTGTTATCCTTTCTGCTTTGTTCTCCTGAGAGCGCCAGTGTTTGAAATGTTACTAAGTGCATTTTGAAAAGCTGACCTTTGGTTCTCCGATTATCTCTTTTCTCCCTGCCTCTTCTATGAGAAATAGACAATAGAGGAGCCCTGTGGGAGCCCATTCAGGTCCAGTAATGTGTCCCTCTCATCACATTCTCAGACGGCTGTGTTTGAATACATGCTTTCTAAAACTCATGGTTCTAGAAGCATTAATCAGATGAATATTCACAGTCACACAAGCACAACCACGGGAAATTGAATGCCAGGGTGCTTGGCCCTGGGGAGACGTGTGTGAAATACGGAAGGCAGCACCACACTTCCACACAAGAACACCCGAGCTTCCCGTCTCCCTCATTTACCATTGGTGAGGAGACTCGAGGGAGCTGGCGCTAACTCTGGCCTGAGACTAATGTCCAAGCTCAGAGCTGTGACCCCTCCTCTGTTTTTGTCCGACTTCAAAGGGACCAGAGGCAAGACAAGGGCCCTCCTCAGATATGAGTCACGGGACTCCCTGCCTTCCCCTTTGTAAACGAGCACCCGTTCTTCCAGGCACGTGACACACCAAGGTCGCAGGTGGTCTGGAGGACCCATGGATCAGGAGGAACCCATCTCATCGCTGTTGGCGCATTTCTCCTGAGAAAAGACACCAGGAAGCAGCTGTGAGACGGGGCAGAGGCTCTGTGCCACTCGCGGCTTTGTCCAGATCGCGGCAGAACTCACTTATCCTGGCTCAGCCCCACGCTGTCCCCAGTTTCCATCCTGATCAATGGCAGGGCCACAGAGCTGTGGAGCTATGAGGATGGAACATCATATAAGGAAAGTCGTCTCTTGGGGGTGCAAACACACATAGTCTGCATTTGGTGGGATAAACTACTCAGAGATTCCTTTATACCAGGAATCTACCAGAAAGCCCTAATAATAAAGAGTTCATGTGAAATCTCCCGAAGAGGTTGGGGCTGCAGGGCCAGTGTACCTGCAGGAGGGCTGACGCCCTGAGGCCACCAGGTGGAGCTGTGGTTCATGCAGCAGGATGCATGGCTGTGTGTTGAAAGTTACAGCAGGGTCAGTACCCAGGAGTTCCACACAACGCTTATTTTAGACCTGTTACGGTTCTCTCTCTCTCTCTCTCTCTCTCTCTCTCTCTCTCTTTCAACCTAACTGCTTTGTTTCTTCTACCCATCCACTTTGGGAATTTGGTCTTGCTTCACAATTTTTTCTCTTCTTAGAGAATTCATGTGTATGTGTCACACAGGCAGCATAAAACTAAAACACTCTGCCCTCTATGTGTCAAGTGGAATCCCATTGTATGAGCCCATGTCCTGAATGTGCTATGAAATTGACTTAAACGTGAAGTGTCGTCTTTGCGTGAGATATCATGAGGCCGGCACTGAAAGGCCGGTTCCAATGTCCAAGACCATGAGCACCCTTAGTCACTGCACACCACTTCACTTCAAGTTCAGATGTGCCATTTTCCCACTCAGTGCACTGGAAAACACATTGTAAGATGTGAAATTCCCTTTTTTAAAACTAGAAAGCCATAATGCATTCACAACAGCAAACATTTAAGTGCTTAGCACATGGTAGCTACCAAGCAGAGAGAGCTTGTTCTTTATCAGAATTCGTGTGGGGGAAGAAATCCTATGCCACATACAGAAGATGAAATAGGACCACGGAATATGTGTGTGACTTACCCAGCATCTTAACACATGTCACACACTAGGAACGCAAAGTCGGTATAATCAGGCAGTGTAATATATGAAATTATCTGTGATAAAAATACCTGAACATGCTTGGCATTGCCATGTAAAGCAATTAACAGTTTGCCTAAGTATTTGCTTTGCCTCCATTTGCTGTGAAAGCTGTATTGTAAACACTGAAACTACAAGGAAACAGCCCTGTGCTTGACCGTTGACCCCAACACAAGTCATGGGTATCAGGGCCCACAGGCAGTGGCAGCAAATGACCACAGAGAGGAAAAGGTGGGTGTCTCATTGGTGGAGGGTGTGTACTTACCAGAAGCTGTGTCTTTAGGGATGCTGACATCTGGACATGCCACCCACGCCCTGTACCTGTCACTAAAAATAAGGTAGAGATAGATTTTGTGGACCCTGGAATCCCTTGGGGAGTATGTCATTGGGGTCAGGGTGCAGGTACGCTTGGCCAGCAGAATGCAACAGCCTCGCATGGCCTTTTCCAGAACTGGCCCCCAGGGTGGACAGAGTGTGTGTCTACTCAGCCATTTGACCAACACCTACAATGGTTCTTTGCTGACTATCATTCAGTGCAGACATGCAGGCTTATCAACAAAGACTTAAAATGATCACATAGTTTGGATGGAATCCGGAAGTTCAGTGAGCTGGGGGCAGGACATGGCAGTCAGGAATACAGCTCTGCTTCTCCATGACACCAGTGACAGCATGGCACACCGCACGGCACCCCGCACAGCACACCGCATGGCACCAGGAAGGGTCGGCCTCCGAGAGGCAGGGCAGCTTTGCGTTCCCAGGATGCACACACGGCAACACACACCCTTGCAGCAGCTGAGGTCAGACTCTGGAGCCCTGTGGCTGTTTCTCTGCAGTGGGCAGAGGGCTCTGCTTCCCTCCTGGGCCCCTCTGTGGGGCACCTCGACTCCCAGCACCCAGCTCCAGGCTCCTTGAGCAGAGCCTGCGTGGACCTGTCTGCCTCCCCAGCACGAGCTCACTGCACAGGACATTCGGCCCTCATTTTAGCAAGGAGAGGAGGGGCCGACAGCGCCGCTCAGCTTGGATGCTGCTGGTCCTTATCCCAGCCCTCGACTGTTTTTGACACCAGATATTTGCGTACGGATTTTCAGTTATGCCCATCAAAGGATATATGGATTTTTGAGGCTGAAAGTTGCATGTTTAGTCCAAAAGTCGCTAAGACTGAAAATCTGAGGGTTATTTTCCAGTTATTTCAGAAACCTCCCAAGCACTCTGTAGGAAAATGTATTTACCACAGCTAATAAGGCTCGGTCTCTCCACTATCATTACATTTCTTCAAAGCATTTCCAATGAGAACCCTCCAAATTATCTCCCCTCAGCTAGTTCATCTGTTCAGTCAATAAGCAACGTTTTATTGCTTTTATGAATTAAGCCCACTTTGCAGCCAATCATTTTGCAAACATCTGTACAGAAGCAGTCTGGGGAGCTTTTGAAAAATCAATCAGAGGGGAACAGCTTTCACTTCGTGTGTTGGGCTTATTTTTTTAATTTTAATAAAGTATTTACACATGTTTGCTGTGCCTGAAATGGAAACAGCACAGGGGCACAGCGGCAGCCTGGTGGAGCCAGGGAGGGAGTGGTCAGAGCTGAGGTGGCTCAGAGCCGGGCGACTGCGGGGCCCTCTGAAGCCGGGGGCTTTCCAAGGCGGCAGCCTCGACTTTGCCTCATGGTCCAACACCCTTGGTGGGCAGGGCTCAGCTGGCCTTAGGTGGCAGCATCCCCCCCACCCCCGGAATCTTCTTCCTTGGTTGAACGCATCTATTGTTTTCTATCTGGTTTTTCTGAGTTGTGCACGTGGAAGGGAGAGAAAGGGCACTGCCTAGAGCTGGTCTGCACCAAGAGAGAAGCTGGTTGCCTGAGCGTGGCTGAAGGCCCGCGCGGTGACCCGACCCGGCTTTCAGAAATCGTGGATGCTGGCAAGTGGGAGTCGTAACACAAAGGGAGGGGCGCTGCAGTGCTGGGGTCCCAGGGCCTGGAGACAGAAAGCTGAAGGTAAGCACTGTGAACCCCAGCGTGTTCCAGGAGGAAATCCAAGGTCAGCTCGGCCGCGTCGCTACCACAAAACCTGAAGTCCACTGGCTTCGATCCTTCTTCCTTTGTGTTGTCTTTAGAGCATTCTGGACAATTCCACGGCGCGTGCTCCCCTGGCATCCCTGGTCCCCTGGTGGGGCATCAGTCTATCCCCTGTGTTAGACTGCAGAGGCTGCCGCAGTTCTACATGGTGCGGAGGGTAGAGGGCGGGAGGAGGAGGGACAGACGGTAGATTTAACCATGGTGGTGGTGTAGAAACTCAGCCATAGTCAAGACTCAGGTAAGATGATGAGGGCTAGAGGAGAAACCCTCTGGCCGAAATCCCTCCCATCATTTACTCACTTAAAGTGGCTTTGTTTTACCTGTTTTTATTTGAGAGAGAGAGAGAGAGAGAGAGAGAGAGAGAGAGAGAGCCCAGCTGCTGTTTCACTCCTCAAGCTCCTGCATTGTTCAGGGTCAGGCAGGGGTCGAGCCAGGAGCTGGGAACCCAGTCCAGCCCTCCCATGTGTGAGTGGTAGGAATCCAACCACATGAGCCATCACCACCATCTTTGAGGGAGTGACTTGGTGGGAAACTGTAGTCAGGAGCCAGAGCCAAGAGCCAGAATCAAATCCAGACCTTGCATGTGGGACAGTGGGTGTCCGAGTGAGTACCTTGACTGTCAGTCTCAATGCTTCCCTTCACTTTACTTTGTTGATAAGAAATTTAAGGTCAGAAACGTGAAAGTCCTTTGGCAGCGAGAAAACCTCAGGAAAGTGTATCATCTCCCTGTGGGGTTCTACAGCTATTTCATTTTCTGTTTTCTTCCCTATCACTGCCACTCAGGGGTTGAAGGTCTTCTTTTAAGCCATGCAGTAATATTACGCTAGGAGAAGCATCTACACCAGCAAGAGAGAGACAGCTTGCTAATAACAAGTGCATTTTGGAGTATAGGAGGGTGCGGAAGAAAGCAGGACAGGGGATCTGCCATCTTGCAGAGGGCGGGGATGGGACAAAAGGACACACACTCCCCAGACCTGTGTGATTGCTAAGAAGTGGGGAGAAAGGCCTGGAAGGAGGGTTGAAAGAAGGGAGGGTTTCTGGGTATTCATGCAAGATGAATCTGGAAATTTTAAAGACTGGCGAGGGAAAAAGTAAGGAAGCATTGATGGCATCCTTCAGCCTTGAACTCATCCCCGAGTGAGCAGGAGTGGGGAGGGGCCCTCTCTGGAGAAAGAAGGGCTGAGTCTCCTCCGCTGGTGGGAGAAGCCATGATTTTCTCCATGGACACACGGCCAGGAGACCTAGAGCAGACATGGGGTGAGTTCAGGCTTTCGCCAGAAGCAGTTTCAGGGAGGGTTGCCACGGCCACCCGGCAACTCAAAAACAGCTGTGAATCAAGAAAGCCCCTTGTGTTCGGGACCCCTATGTTGGGTGGAGGCCACGTTTAATGTCCATTTGCCCCACAGCCATCTTCCAAAGCATCGGAGCAGAGAAGCGCGAGAGCCTGCTCCCCTGTGTCTGCCCCTTGTGCAGAGGAGCTACCACAGCCTTTGCAGAAACTGCAATCCCCTTTGCACTGAAGAGCAGAGCACATCAGTGGTCAGAATGTCAGGTGCATTACCGAGTTACAGATCCAAGGTTTGTCAGCAAACACTTGGTGGATAGTATCTGCGATTTTATTGTCACAGGCGTTAGAACGCTTTCATATTTACAGGAACATATATATATCTTATTTCATGTACTTGATAGGGAACCCTTATGACTACAGTGCTTAAATGGGTTCCTCTCTAACACTGTGCAATGCAACATGACTTTGACCAACACAAAAAAGATTAGCACTGGGGTCTGAGGCTACTTGCACTTAAGTTGTGAGTGCATCCTCACATTGATTTAATGTTTGCTGGTTTCCAATTCTGCCTTCAGATCAGTTCAAGACTGGGGGAGCTGTACCATTTCTATTTACTTTTCCTTTATTCTGTGCCCTCTTAGAAATATTGCTGCTTTAAGTGGTGATCTTGGATTTGCCTTGACCCTTCTGGGAAGCTACTGCCAGAATGCATCATGGAAGTTTGGTTCTTTTTTCCGCTATTTCCTGCCATCCATACATATCAAGTAAGATACTCAGTGCCACCTCGGTCTTCTGCCTTCTTCCAAATACACTACAATTGCTTTATTATTAATAACTGCTTGGAGACAGATGAGAGGGTCCTTCCATTCACTGGCTCGCTCCCCCAAACAGCTGACTGGGTCAGGAGAAGCCAGAATCCTGGAACCCAATCTGAGTCTCCCATGTGGATGACAAAGACCCCATCATCAGGGCAATCGCTGGCTGCTTCACGAGGTGTGCAGCCGTAGGAAGCTGGAATCAGAGTGGAGCCAGGATTGGACTCCAAGCACTGACATGGGATGCAGGCATCTCAGGGAGTGTTCCGAGTGCTGTGCCAGACTCCGTTCCCACCACCGCTTTGTGATGCTTTGCCCTCACTCCACTGGGGAAGTTTGCAATGCGGTTTAGGTCATTCTGTGTGTTGGTGCCTGGGATACTTCCAGTCCTCTGGGAGCAATGCCTGTTACCCCACAGGCCACCCTGCTTCCTTTTTCTTTGGCTAATTGCAAGGGATGTCTCTGACTTGTCTTTGTGTGGATGGGCCCGGGGTCATCTCAAGGTCCTAGAGTGAAGAAGGGAGGCAGGAGCATCCGGGGAGGAGATCTGCGGACAGAAGCAGTGTTGGAGCTGCACGATGCACACAGAGACACTTGGTGGGGGTCCCTCAGAGCTGGGGGCTCCTTCACTCATGCCTGGAGTCCATTCGTTGCCTCAAATTCATAATCACAGATTTAGTACTAAGGACATGGATCCTTCTTCATGGTTTGTCATCTTATTTCTGGCTCTTTCCTGACTGCCTTATTCACTGTTATGTTACTCCAGTCTCCCTGAACACTTGTTCACCTAACGCCCAGTCTCTTACTGTCAGCACACACACACACCCAGTCTCTTTGGGTGTATCTTCCTCATCTTCCTGACCTCCAAATCCCACATCACTCCGGCTCAGTCCTGGGGTTTTCTTTTCCCTGACTGTCCTCTCTATCTCCATGATCTCGTGCAGCGTCACAGCTCACACTATCACCAACACCGCAGTGGCTGCTCCATGAATACCTCCTAGTTGGAGTCACTGTCATCTCCACTCTTACATACTCAATCGCCTACTTAATATTAGTTCTATTGTTGGTTAAACCGTGTTCCCCAGGAAGATGTGCTGAATTCCTGTGAATGTGACCCGACTTTGGAAGTACGGTCTTTGTGGATATAATCAAGATTAAGATGAGGACATCCTGGATTAGGTCCAGTAACACCGGTGACCTAAGAGGAGATGAAGAGACATCAACAGTGCCATCAAGGGAGGAGGGAACTTGAAGGTGGGGGCAGAGTTTGAAGTGATGCATCTACAAGTTAAGGGACACCATTGATTCCCGGCCACCAAGGGCAGCTAGGAGAGGCAAGGTAGGGTTTTCTTCTGGAGCTTTCACATAAGGCACAGCCCTGCTGGCACCCAGATTCCAGACTTGCAGCCTTCAGAACTGGGAGATGATAACATTGTGAAATTTGAAGCCATCGGTTATCATGGCAGCCTGGGGCGCAAATACAGTGTCCAAAACCAAGCTTCTGTGCACTTCTCCTGAACCTGCCCTATGTACACGCTTCATTTTATTTATGAGTGGGGATGGCCCTTCCGTTCTTGGAGGTGCCACCTCCCGGCTCATTGTAAGAACTCTTGCCACCTTTTCTTGTTTTTCACCCTCGTCTCCAGCTACTCAACAAAGGTATTTCCCAAGAGCTGACTCACAGCCTGCTCCTTGCCCTCACTCAGGTATTTCTCTGAGTGCTGCCTATTCACTGAGGACTGGGAGAGGAGGTCACTAAACTCTCCACTCCCCTCTCCCACTGTATGCATCCCTGCCCTGCTTATCATCCTCCCTAGCAACCATCATAAATAAATATTCAGATATTTCCCATTTCATTTTTGTTCTTTGCTTCCCTGCACAAGAGCATAATCCCTTGAAAGAAGGGATTTCAGTCTCTCTTTGCCCTGTTCTCACTACTGAAATCTTTGCCCATCATCTCGGTGAGGCAGGTGTGGAGGAGACCAACAGAGGAATGGTAACTGCCTTAGGATTTTAGAATTTGACTACAGAGGGCTGGTGCCATGGCTCACTTGGCTAATCCTCTGCCTGTGGTGCCAGCACCCCGGCTTCTAGTCCTGGTTGGGGTGCCGGGTACTAGTCCCAGTTGCTCCTCTTCCAGTCCAGCTCTCTGCTGTGACCCGGGAGGGCAGCAGAGGATGGCCCAAGTGCTTGGATCCCTGCACCCACATGGGAGACCGGGAAGAAGCGCCTGGCTTCTGGCTTTGGATTGGCGCGGCGCTGGCCTTAGCGAGCATTAGGGGAGTGAACCAACAGAAGGAAGACCTTTCTCTCTGTCTCTCTTTCACTGTCTATAACTCTACCTGTCAAATAAATAAAAAGAATTTGACTACAGACACCATCCAGTCTCTTCTCCTCATTTCATGTCTTGCTCGGAGCTCTCAGCTCGTTGCTGTCATGTTCCGTGCTGTTTTTCCCTTTGCCTTATTCTTAGGAACATCCTTCACCCATTGTATTATTCTTGAGAGAGGATAGGACATCTTTGTGTCTCACTGTAATTCTCAACTGGTAGCTTTCAATCAGTGGAGCTGAGCAAGTGCCTAATTAAACATCATTTCTGGTGTTACTGGGTCCTGCTTTCTCAAGTTAATGCAACAAGCAAAAAGAAATGACGCGGTTGAGTCAGAATTTGGTAATGTTGCTTCCTCCACAAAGCCTGACCCACCTGTCCCAAACCAAAATGCAGGAAGTATAGGGACAGAGCAAAGATCTGCTGAGGCTGTACCTCCAGTGAGCTGCAGGATTCACTGTTTCCCACTCCCGTGCTCCCCAGTAATGTGGCTGCTTGTCCCCGTGGCTCTGAGGAGGAAGCCAAGAATCTCAAAGGCTAAGGAAGGAGGAGAAGTCCTCGGAGTTCCCAGGAGCCGAGGTAGGACGTGAAGCCAAGCCTGTGTGGCACAAAATCCTTTGAATTGTGTCCATTGGCATAACAAGAAATTTCAAATAAATATTCAGAATTAAATGGCATGCATGCTATTTCACCCTGTAATGCCATGCTGACCTTTGTCCTAAGAAATCTATGAATCCCAAATAAACCATCTCCTGGGGCTGTGGGCCTTGCTGTCCTCTTTCCATTTCTATGGTCTTTCACACAGGGCCAAGTCCAGCATCTAGATGGGAGACATGGAGAACTGTGTACACCTGAATATTTTCAGGATTATATTATTTTGTAAAGAAAGTCAAATTTATATTATTAAAAACATTACATTTCACTTATTAGCCATAATTTGATTATGTCAGATACAGCAGTAAACGCAATTCATAGTCTCTAACCCTCTCAGGAGAACAAGTGACTTTAAGCCAATCAGCGGGAACATCCAAGTCCAGACATTCTGAGACTGGGCTTCCGTTCCGTACACTTAATCAAACTTAAGCCAACCAGGCTGTGGTAGCCCAATGTTCAGAGCCTCAAGCATCATGAAGTTTGCACATGATGATAAACTTCACATGTACATTTGACGGAGGCTAAAGGATGTCCATGTAGCTGGTGAGTGTTGTGTCTGGGTGTGTCTGTGAGTGTGTTTCTGGAGGAGATCAATGATTGCTACCATCATCTGAGTAAAGAAGTCTGCCCGGTGTGAGTGAGCATCACCATTGAACTGGGACAACCACTTTTTCCTGCCCTTGGATGTTAGAGCTGCTATTTCCTGGGCCTTTGGGCTGGGACTGAGTTACACTTCTGTCTCTTTCAAGTCTCAGCGTGCAGCGAGCATAACACGGGACTGAGCCTCCGTTATGGCATGAGCCAATTCCTGTAATAAGTCTTCTGTGTGTCTATCGATCGATCTATCCTTCTATCTACCTACCTATCTATTTATCATCATCATCAACCTATCATCTATCATCGTTATCTACCTACCATCTGTCTATCATCACCATCATCTATCATCTATCTACCTGTCTATAATCATCTATCATCCCATCATCGTTATCTACCTATCATCTGTCTATCACCTATCTGTAATCATCTATCTATCTATCTATCTATCTATCTATCTATCTATCTATCTATCTTTACCAGCATCATCAGCTACCTATCATCTAGCACCTATCTATCTGTAATCATCTATCATCTATCTACCCATCAATAACCATCTATCATCTGTCTGTCATCTCCCTCTCTATCTATTGTCGATCCTTTGGTTCTATGTATGTGGAGAGGCTTGGATAGTACAATGTGGATTTAACTTTGTGTTTCTATGTGGGTGCAAACTATTGAAATCTTTATACTAAATTGATCTTCTGTATATAAAGAGAATTGAAAATGAATCTTGATGCAAATGGAAGAGGAGAAGGAGTGGGAGAGGGGAGGGTTGCGGGTGGGAGGGAAGTTATGGGAGGGGGAAGCCACTGTAATCCATAAGCTGTACACTGGAAATTTATATTCATTAAATAAAAGTTAAAAAAAATAATTCTGAGATGAGGATGTGCTCTAAGGAAGGGTGTAAACATAAAAGCTGAGTAGTGGAAATGTAATTCGAATCATTGGTCTAAAAACAATGTAAGCCGAGAAAACCACATGCACACACAAAAACAGTTTTATTCATTGATAACGATTGATCTCTTATTGATACATCCAGGTATTTATGGGACTATTCAAAACTGAGTCAACAAGTTGGATTAAATACTTACAGTCTGAGAGTACTGGAGAAAAAATAGGTGCTATTTTGTGTACCAAAGAACAGAAACTGTAGATCCAAGGTAAACTTGCCTGTCATCCTCTGTCCTCCCCACTGAGCCTTGGCCTCTTAGGGGTCAGAGCAAGTCCCTTATCCTTTCTCTTTCCTTTCAACCAAGAAAGAGTGACGCTTGGCTCAAAATGATCCTTGGTTGAAGATCTTTCAGAGCATTTGATATCTTTGCTTTGCTGAAAGCATATCCAATGTGGCATAGAAAAAAACAAAACCTGAAAATATTATCTTTGGGCTTCGTCAGCATCTTTCTGAGACACAAGCATAGTTGGATAGGCTGATACGTGGGTCAGGTGCAGTTCTCTGTGCGTCTCTGGGCACATCAGGCTGTTTGAAACAGAATTTCACTGCTAATTAGTTGTGCAGATAGTCTTCCAAACTGTCCTTTTTGGGAGAAGAGACAATGATGAGAAGGAAAACAGGGACCACAGGTTTTCCTAGGCTTTTGTTGTGTGCTTGGGCTCTGGGTGACTTTTCCTTGCCATGCACTGCCAGGTGTTGGATGGGCAAGGCTGTGCATTACACATCTACGCATGGAAGAACTGCCCAGCCTTCACCAGTTGTTTCCAAGAACCATCCAAGGAAGCTGACCATCAAGGTGGTCATTAGGCACTTTCCCCAAATCCTCGCCAACCAAATAAAAAATGGTTGCAGCCAGGGGCAACTGTGAGAAATCAGGCACTGGCCTGTTGTGCTCTGATCAACCTTTCTGTTCTGGTCAAGGAATAAATAACAGCACAGATGTCTGGATGTTGTTACTGAGAGCTTGGGAATCCATTGTCTTCTGCTTGCAGTAAACGAGCTCACGCCCATCTCCTTAGGAGCACAGAAGCATTGGCTCACCACAGAGCTAAGAAGGTGGATTTTCTCTTCTTGGTCTTTGGTGAATGCCTGCCTACAGAAGTGGGACTAAAACATTGACATTGATAACGTCTGGATCCTCTCTTAAATGTTTTAACAATATTTAATATGCATATGCTATGATATTAGAAAGTGATAAAATGAACTCCCTGACCTCACGGAGTTAGCGTTCTGGTAGTTGAGACATATATGCAAAAATAAATATGTCAGTTTTAATTCTCCTACAATATAGGTTAAAGGATTTGAGTAAAAGAGCGGTTTCTTTTCGGGGAAAGCTGATCAAGGAAGATCACTGGTGGAATATGGTAGTCTGTGGAGACAGGCATTTGATGTATGTTTTGCAGCAGAAAACCAAGTTAATCTAATTTCCCTGGAATACCTGGCCATTTGGAACCAGAAACAAAGCAAGCCGTGACATGACCTCCAAATAGGGCTCCTTCCAGCTTGTGTGTAAACTCGTTCTGGCTCATCACGCTTTGCTCTGAGACGCTGTGTCTCATTTATTGAGAATTGAGAAAGCAGACAATCAGTTTTATTAAGAGATATAAGTATCTGTGGATAACACACAAGAATTGAATGCAAGGATTTTGCAAGAAGTATACAGTTCCCACCAGGTGGGGTGGTGAGAAGAGACCCTCCCTGAGCAGCCAACGGGTATTATTTGCAGAAAATGTAAACCAATGACAAAATCAGCTAAAAATCAAGAGACCACCTGAGGTATTTGAAATGAAAAAGACTTCCACAGAAGGAGCTGGGCTGTTTCCACATCGTGGGGAAGCTAGAGAGATGATTCTAGACTGAGAAGGACTCCCAGAACACAGCACAGCCACTGTGGAGAACATGCGGTACCAGGGGCACCACGGGGCATGGGGGCTCCAGGCAGCTCTGCTGTTGCTGCTGCAATCCTGGGGCCAGGCGGCTGCTACCTCTAAACTGCACCTCCACCCACGGGGCCGGTGCCTGGATGCTGGGAAGGCACACGCTGCAGCCGAGAGCTGGGGCTCTCACAGCTTCCCTTGCCAGGGACATAGCAGAGCAGCAGTCAGAAGACTTCCACCTCTGAGTCACGCGCTGGACCTACCCATCTTGTTCATGCAACTTAAATCCGTGTCCAGAGCGCCAGCTGCAAGGAAGTATGGGAACAAGGCTTTGATCTTCCTAACTTTCAAACTGCTGGACTATACAGGCGGATGGAATGAGTGCCAAGCGGCAGCACAATGCTCACACACACACATTTGCCATCTGGTCAACTCCATGGCCGACACTTCTCACTGCCCACGTTCAAGCAGCTGCACAGTCATGCTAACTGCATAAGCACAGATCGCAGCTCCTCCTTCCTCGCCCCTCCCTCAGAGGGGAGACTGCCGGCTCACCAATGCCTGCACCCATCCCTGTGCCGCGTGTGTTACAACACTACCTCGGTGTCTTGTGCAGCACGCAGGCAGTCATTTTTACCATCGCAGCATGTCTCAGGGGAAACAGAGGAGGGAAGAGAATTCATTTAATAATTGCAAGTGCACACTCAAGGAAAACAAGGAAGGAGTTGTGGGTCCTACTGCATCTACTCCCGGAGCCACACTTGCTGCTTGTAACTTTCTGCCTTCGTTACCCATTCGATGCCCCAGTTTGTCGTGGTTTTCTACCTGTTCAAGTGAGGCAAATCTTCCTCACACACTGAGCAGTAGGTGGTTCTGCTTATAACCGGCAGCTCACATCACGCACTGACTTTCACAGCTGTTTATGGGTTCTGGAGGGAGCCCAGAGAATCTCCCGGATTTCAAAGCACCCGTCCCTGCTGCACTGTGTAGCAGCACCACCGCTTCCCCTTGGGAATCGGTGTCACCATCATGGCCTCCTGGCCCCATGTCAGAAGAAGGCTGCCTCGCAGTTCAGTGGCACACACTCAGTCTGTGCGGGCATTCCCATGCTGGGTAACGGAGTTCTAGCCTGCAGGGCTCAGAGCCTGGAAAACACAGCAGGCCTCACGAGTGGGTGACTCCCTCATTGAATCAATGCACACACACGTCCTGTCTTTATCCCGAGTCCCAGGCCATGGACAGTACGGTACCATACATAGACCCCTAACCGAAATCGCTGGAGTTCATTTTGTAGGAATCATCTCCTTCTTCCTCAGCTGCTGCAACACTGAGACAGGGATATGCCTTTCCACCATTCTCTGGAGGTGGCTACTTCCGGGGCTGTTGAGTTGACAGTCGTAGCTCCAACCCGTCAATCACAAGGTAGCACCCCTGTACCGCCCACAGCCACCTCTCCAAAACGTGCGCCAGTGACTGCGCCTGAAGCCATCCCGCAGAGCACTCCCGGATCTCAGGCTGTGCTTGCCATCAGCCACAGCTGGAGTAGGTGGAGGCTGGGATCCACAGCGCCCCCAACGGCCCACCTTGCCCAAGAGCATCTGATTGACAGAAGTAAATTCACAGGCACGTCTTAGCTGCAAGGAAGCCTTGGAAATGAAGTCTTCGACTTTTTGCCTTTCATTGTAGGAAAGTACATCATATGAAGGTTGAGAGGGCAATCACTCCCCTCACCACAAAATCCCGAAGAATTTGAATAAATGAACGATTGTCACAATGTGATAAACGCAGATTATTAACCACATCAGTTGGATGAACACTCTATTGCATATTCAGAATGGTTTTTGAATTCTACTGCCTTCTTTCTGGATTTGGCTTTCTCACCCCTGTTTTATGGAGGAAGACACATTCCCCGAAAGCTAAGTTAGTTTACCCACGAGCACATAGCCAGGATTTGAACCAGGTCTGCCTACCCCTGAGATTATCTTACCTTTACCGCGTTGCCTTTCAGCATCTATCCGAGGCATGGACAAGTTCCTGGTTGTTCCTGCTCAGTAATGAGGAAGAACATGGCAGCCTCTTCCGTCCCACATTTAATTGATTATGTTGTGCACTGCACAAGTCTCAGGGCATCAGCATTTCGATGTAATTAAATACCGCACAGTCCTGAGCATTGTGCAACCTAAAACCTTATTCTTTGTAACTGATACGGTTCTGTTTCACTTATTTTAGTTACCAGGCCCTTACATATAAAGGAGCAGGGCTTTTACATACAGAAATGAATATGCTTACTTGTCCTAATTGCATTTGTTTGGGTCAAAGTAAGTCTTCTTATTGGGAATTTTTTTCAAAGTCTAAAGAATTTGTCTGAACTTAGAGTACAAACAACTTACTTGAATACTTCTATGCAATAGAAAGTCGTGTATCTCATAGGAACATTCCCGAGGAAGTCTGAAGAGTTTCTCCTAAAACCTTAGAGGAAAACCTGACCATGCCCAAGATGAGATCACGGCTTTAGTGAGGTCAGCCCTCGTCGCCTCTTTCTTCCTCCCTTCCTCCCTGAACCCGTTCAGAGATGGAGGCGTAGACACCGAGGGGCTCAGCACAGGCTGGGAAAACAGACAGAAACATTGCCTGGGGTTCTGGTCACATCATGGACTCAAGGAGGATCGTGACTTTGCTTTTTGGTTTGGATAAGAAAAATTCACAGGAACAGTGGCCTCACATCCTTCAAAATGCTAACAGTAGGGAACTCGGGGTATGTTACTTTTCACTGCCAGGCAGCAGGGCTGGTAGTGGAAGCTCCTCGTAGAGGCTTCCTCTGGCTGCCCCTGCGTGCGTAGCTCTCCCCTGAGCTTCCACAGCCTTCTGACCTCAGCTTCCCCGAGTTCCGGGACATCCACTGCACAGAAGCAGAAGGTGAGAGAAGAGCATCGCACGGAATCCTTGACAAACTTGAAGGCAACAAAGAAGCAGGGGAGACGTCACCACTCTTGAGTACGTGAGGGGGCGTCAACAAGCCCACAGAAATGGCTGAGAAGGTGTAAAAAAATCCCCAAATCCATGTATATTGTCTTCAAAAATTGTACTGAAAATGTGTATTATGGAAAAAAGTATAAATTTCAAAAATGTTTGCAGCAAAATGAGCCTACCTTTTAATTTCGTTTTTCCATGAACTTCTTCGATGGTCCTGAGGCCGTGGATGGACGACATTTCTGGGTGTCTCCTCTTATGCCGTCCGGGTTCTTCTGTTTGCAGTAGTCGCTGTTGGGGAACTCGACCCCTGTGGGCCCCCTGTGGAGGGTGCAGTGACCACGGCGTGTGGCTGGGAGCCCTGCATTGTCTCCACAGCTACTGGATCTCTCACGATTCTCCTGGATTGCGAATCTACTGCCCAAGCCCAGAGTGGGGCCTCCAGGGGCCACAGGATCCCCGAGCGGGCGTGTGGCTCCTCAGGGGTCAGTCCGAATCTTTCAGTCTCAGCCCACGTGTGCAAAATCCTTCCTTTGTAAAGAGCAGGCATTTGCTTCTCAGGGTTTTGCAGGCTGGGAAGCCCACAGTCAGGCTGCTGAAGCTTTGGCTTTCTGGAACTCTGTCCTCTGCCTGTCCTCAGGTAGCCGGGGGTGTGAGGAAAAACCAGCAAGCCGCCAAGTGAGCCCTCTTTCTAGGGGCTTGCCCGGTTCCTGGGGAAGGAGCCTGCCGGCCCTCTGATCCTCGCTTCCTGGGCCTACTGCTAAGGTCTATCCCATTGGTACTTCTCAAACTTGGGAAGGGACATGTCCAAATCAGAGCTCACACCCATGTTGGAGAGGTGGCTGTTCTGACGGAAGCGATGCAGACTGGGGCCACAGAGAAGGGAAATAAACATTTTAAGGGAGGGTGATGAGGGCATTTGCAACCCCACCCCAGGCCCTGAATATTCCACCAATGAGGAAACTTGTTGTGGACACACATCGAGCAGGTCAGTAGCTGACACACTAGTGCCACAACGCAGAGGGCCCGGGACTATGAAGGGAGCGGGAATGAGGTCCATCTTTCCAGAGAGGAGACTCTGTAAGTAACCTACAGGCATGGAGGATACAGGAGTTAAGTGAGGTCCTGAGGATGAGGAAGGACAGGCCAAGTGGGGAACATCACTCACGGCAGGGGAACGCCATGGCCAAGTGGGGGAGGCTGTGGAGACTGCAGGAATCAGGGGACGCAGAGAACACCAGCTAAGTGTCAGGAGAGTGCCATGGCCCAGGCTGTTTCCCTCACTGTGTGTGGGTCTGTGCTGAACTTCTTCCATTTATGCCCAAACTATAATAATAGCAATAGTACCTACTCCATCTCAAGTGAGCATTAAATGACATAACCCATAGAAAGTACTTGTTGCTGTGTTTGGCACACTCTCAATGTCTGCTAAATGGTAACAAACAGCAGCCCAGTGCATTCAGACCAAGGAGAGGCACTGTGGCTCTGGGAGAGTTTTACACAGGGAGAGAGCTGGCTGCAGCTCCATTGAGTGCCGTCTTGTATTGTCTGAGTATCTCATATGTTTCCTTTGCAGGAAAATAACTTAGACCAACTACAGTTAGGAGAGCTGAGATGAGCAATGCAAAACAAAGCCAGTTTGGGAATTGGTGGTTTTCAGCATTTGTAGAAAGCAGAAGTGAGGAAGAGGAAAGAAGATAATTGGGATGGGTATGTGGCCTAGCAGTTAGGACGCTGCTTGGGGCACCACATCCCACCTGGGAGCTGGACTTGGAGACCCAGCTAAGCTCCTGACTCCAGCTTCTTGCTAACATACACCCTGGTAGGCAGCCAGTGATGGCTCAAGAAGAGTTCTGAGCTCTTAGCTTCTACCTGGCCCAGTCCAAGGCTGTTGCAAACACTTGGAAAGAGAACCAGCAGATGGAAGATGCTTCTCTCTGTGTGTGTATGTGTGTGCATGCGTGCCTTTCAAATAAATAAGAATAAAATTAAACATTTAAGAAAGAAAACGTAATTGGTTATAGCCTCGTCATTCACCCAGTCTCCTGCAGATTTGTAGGTGGGCATTTTAGTAAAATGTCTCCACATTACTTAGCTTGAGAGGGCCCTCAGTGTCCAGCCCAGACCCCAAACGGCTCACACGGCAGACACTGGGGCCACGCTGGGTGCTGCAGGGAGGTGGAGGGAAGCATCAACTCCAGGCTCTGATCACTACTGCCGAGAGCAGCTAAGGAGGCAGCGCTCCCAAGGGGTGAGGAGGGGGGAGTAGAGAAGAGTAAAAACGAGGGAGAGGACGGGGAGGAGGACCCAGAAAGATTCTAGAGAATCCAGTTCTGTGTGTGGCTCCCTTCTGTGGCCCCAAATGCTAGGTGAAGTCTGCTCCATGCAATCCATACTCACCTGTGGGAATGAGTGGGAGTAACACCAGGGGCGTGCATGAGTGCGAGTGTGCGCTTGGCACAGTGTGTAAGTGTAGGAGTGTGTGCATGGGAGTGTGCATGTGTCCCTTGTGTGCACAGGAACATGTGTGCATGTGTGCATGTGGCTGTGTAAGAGTGTGCGTATGGATGTGTGTGCATGGGAGTGTGACTGGGTGTGTGACTGTGAGTGTGTGCACAGGGATGTGAGTGAGTAGATTGATGAGTGCGTGTGCATGGGAGTGTGTGCATGTGTCCCTTGTGTGCACAGGAACATGTGTGCATGTGGCTGTGTAAGAGTATGCGTATGGATGTGTGCGCATGGGAGTGTGACTGAGTGGGTGTGTGACTGTGAGTGTGTGCACAGGGATGTGAGTGAGTAGATTGATGAGTGCGTGTGCATGGGAGTGTGTGCATGTGTCCCTTGTGTGCACAGGAACATGTGTGCATGTGGCTGTGTAAGAGTATGCGTATGGATGTGTGTGCATGGGAGTGTGACTGAGTGGGTGTGTGACTGTGAGTGTGTGCACAGGGATGTGAGTGAGTAGATTGATGAGTGCGTGTGCATGGGAGTGTGTGCATGTGTCCCTTGTGTGCACAGGAACATGTGTGCATGTGGCTGTGTAAGAGTATGTTTATGAGTGTGTGCGCATGGGAGTGTGACTGAGCATATGTAGGAGCAGGTGTGTGTGAGTGTGCACAGACATGTAAATGAGTGTGTGTGAGTGTGAGTATGTGCACAGGAATGGGAAGGAGTGTGTTTGAGTGTGTGTGCAAATGAATGTGTGTGAGAGTGGGTGTGTGACTGAGTGTGTACATGGGAACATATATGAGTATGAATATGACTGCATAGGAGTGTGTATGAATGTGAGTGTGTGCACAGGACTGTGAGTATGGTGTGAGTGTGTGCTTGGGAGTGTGAGTGGGTGTGCATGAGTGGGAGTGAGTGTGAGCGTGTGCACGGGGACCTGTGTGAGTAGGTGTATTAGGTGTATTGGTGTGAGTGTGTGCATGGGGTGTGAATGGGTGTGCATCAGTGGGAGTGAGTGTGAGCGTGTGCACGGGGACCTGTGTGAGTAGGTGCATTGGTGTGAGCGTGTGCATGGCCATGAGTAGGAGTAGATGTACAGGGGTCTGTAAGTGTGCGTGTCTATCTGTAGACAGACTAGTGAGTGAGTCGACACCACTTTGGGGTGAGCTCGAGGTTGAATAAAGACAAACAGACGGAAGCAAGTCCTGGAGGCCAAGGGCTGGAAAGCTGTGCTCTCAGGGACACACGGCGTAGGACCAGATTCAAGGGACTTTTCTCCCAATGCTTGGAACTGGGCTATGCTGCTTGTTTGCCTAAATCATCAAGTAGCAGTGTGCCGAGCAGTCAGGTTACAGATTTTTTTTTTAATCAGTGATGTACTGAACGGTAGAGCTAACCCACTGAACTAACAGGAGACTTCACCAAAATTGGAAGAGCTCTGGCTTTTTAAACTACTAGTATTGGAGCGGCAGACAGAGCTTCCATTTGCTGGTTCATTTCCCCAAAGCCTGCAGCAGTTAGGACTGGGCCAGGCTGAGGCACGTAGCTAGAACTCACTCCAGGTCTCCCACTTGGGTGGCAG
Source organism: Lepus europaeus (assembly GCF_033115175.1). Lineage (NCBI taxonomy): Eukaryota > Metazoa > Chordata > Mammalia > Lagomorpha > Leporidae > Lepus > Lepus europaeus. The sequence continues at coordinate 5,608,975 of NC_084839.1, forward strand.
GGACAAACTACTTGAGCCATCACCTGTTGCCTCCCAAGGTATACATCAGCAGGAAGCTGGACTTGGGAGCAGAGCCAGGACTCAAACCCAGGCACTGCGAGAGTGGGACGTGGGTGCCCCAGCTGGCAGCCTCCCGCCAGACCCAACTCCTGTCCTCCTCTTTGGGGACTTAAAATAGTCTGATCTAGTCTGATGCCTGGTCCAACAGCTGGACTTGAGGAAAGACTGAGCTTGAGCCTGACTTTAAAATAGAGCGTGCTACTTCTTACACTGAAAGTCAGACACGGATTGCCAAGTACTGGGATTAGACAACATCATACAGATTGTAGAAAACCAAGTGCACCTTTGCTCTTGGCCTCTGTTTGCACAGCGTTTGTTAGATCCGTTTTGTGGGGATCAACGCTAATGCACGTTCTTCCATGCATGCGTAGGCTCCTCAGAAAAATCCAGAATGCGCACAGTGGAAGGAGCTGCTCACGCTTTCTTCTTATCTGGCTGACCGGAAATGGAGATGAAAGCACGCCGCCGTCCGGGTCATCACGGGACAGAACAAGGTCGAGATTCTCTTCATCCCGGTGGCAAGTGGCTCTCTTCTTCCTGCACACGCTCCCTTCTGTTCGGGGACTTCCTTTGCTTAAGAGAGTGTCATTAAAACACAAGATGGTAGATAAGAAAAAAATCACATTGGAAGGGACATTGTGGCATCTAAAGAGCATGAATTTGGAGGTGGCACCATGGTGTGGTAGGTTAACCTCTGCCTGCAGCGCCGGCATCCCCTATGGGCACTAGTTCTAGTCCCGGCTGCTCCTCTTCCAGTCCAGCTCTCTGCTATGGCCTGGGAAAGCAGTAGAAGATGGCCCAAGTCCTTGGGCCCCTGCACCCATGTGGGAGACCTGGAAGAAGCTCCTGGCTACTGACTTTGGATTGACCCATCTCCAGCCATTTTAGCTCTTTGGGGAGTGAACCAGTGGATGGAAGACCTTTCTCTTTCTGTCTCTCCCTCCCTGTCTGTAACTCTGGCTTTCAAATAAATGAATACATCTTTTTTTAAAGGCATGAATTTTGAGGGTGACACTGCTCTGGAATTGAATTTCTCTTCTGCCCTTGAGGCTTCTCCAGGTCTCAGCTTCCTTACCTGTGAAGTGGGGACAACGATATCTACCTTGCCAGGTAGGAAGACGGGTGTGTGTGGCACACAGTGCAATACAGCTGGTGCCCAGCAGGTGCTCTCCCCGGGCACCACCACCACCCCCCCCCACGCACAGGGGAGCTGGCTCCGGCCACATGGGACACACGTCCTGTGCAAGACCATGTAAAATGGGCACCAGCTGTAACAGAGGCTTTGTTCCAGACTCTCCGCTGTGAGCAGCCATCTGCTGAGAGGCCCCTGCTATCCTATCACACTCCTCAATACGTGTGCGGGTGGCTGGATCTGGATGACAACAGCCACAAACTTCGGGGCTTCCCATTCCCTCTGGGTGAGTTTGACCTCGATGTGGGCTCAGTGGTATCCCACATTTAGAACAATACCAGTGAAGAGGACAGGTATGGAAGACTTTGCCAGTCACTTAGGGATCCGAGGAGCAGCCTCCTCGATAGTGGGTGTTTAGGTTTGCAACTCATGGGGACTTTGTAGTGCAGAGGAAGAACAAGATGAGATGTCCACCCACTCACCATTTCCCTGTTCACACCAGAAATTAGGCATTTGTCTTATTTCCCCCTTGGATCCCTATTGCCTTGTGGTTAATCCCGTGGTCTCCAGGTTCAGCAGGCTGTGGGGCCAGGTCTCTGGGAGGCTGCCTTTAACAAGTGTTATGCCAGGGAGGTTGCTGTGTCCACGCTGAGAAATGCAGATTGTGGTCACTTCCGGGAAGCTCATGATGAACACACCTATGTCGTGAGAACAGCACCTGCCGTTACAGCTACTGACACCGCTTCAAACACCAGTGAGTTCCCCCGAATTTTCTGCAAAGACTAAAGTGCTCACAGCTATCTATTTTCGGAACAGGCATGTGCTCCTTTTTAAACTGTGTCCACTCTCACTTTCTTTCCTCTTGCTTCTGTCTTCCCTTGGCGCTCCTCTGCGACTGGCAGCTCCCCCGAGGAGTGTGCGCGCTGGCGTTGTCCTGACACATGCGATGGCCACGCGGGCTGCCTGGGAGCTGACCCCACAGCCCTCTCTCTTCTCTGCACACAGGCTACCATAGTCGTGCTCTTCTAGGGGTCTTCCAGCTGGCAATGATCGCTCTATCTTTGAAGGTCATAATTAGACCTGCGTTTCTTAGTGGCAGTCTCCCACACAGGGCCGGGGCCAGTCTGGGCTGGGCGTGTTTCCGGGGGGGGTCTTTCGCCCTTGAGGGAGAGGGGCCAAGCAGGGGTCCAGCCCTGGTTGGCCCCGTTTTGGAGGAGTGTGCTGTATCTCTCTGCACCCCTTCTCTATACAGACTCGCCTACAAAGAGCCCACACCTTCTGCTTTGCTTTGCCCCACAATCCCTCCCTCTCCCTCTGGGAAATTTCCCGCTCTCTGGGCAGTTGCTGGGCAGTGCGTAGCTGCTGCTTACCCGCACCCGTGTGCGGCGTTCCCCCAGCGGTGTGGAGCAGATCCCTGCAGGGCCCTGGTCTGTCTGAGCCCTGCTGCAGCACACCGCTGACTTCTAAAGCCGAGTGTGATCTCGCTGCCTCGGCCAGTGTGCATCTCCCAGCCTTGCCAGCTTTTGCTCAGCGCTCACATATAACTCACGATTTTACCACCTCATCACCTAGAAGGGCTCCTGCTTTTCTCTCCTCATTGTTGGCTAACTTGAAAAATATCCTCCTGTAACCTTCATTCCAAAACACTGCTTATAGACACAGATGGTATCATACAGGAATGACACGAATGGAGGCAGGTGAGTACCAGTGTGCACTTTGTTGCCGTATTAGTGAACGTGGCCTGGAGGCAGTGCATCCCTTAGCCGCACGCATACATGGTAGCCAGATCTCGGCATCTAATCCCATTTCCCAGTAAAAGACTCCATGGAAAAATATCTAGTTCTAGGAATAGGACAAGAAAGAGAAGATGCGCTTGGACTGACTTGTAGTGACAGTAAGTAAGAAAAGAGTGAAACGAAGCAGAATAGCACCCACCCCCCATGATGGGGTGTGTCACAGGGACATGGGTGCTGCAGGAAAGACTTCACAGTGGCAGAGGCCAGAAAACTGTGGACAAGATCATGGAGAAAGTAGCCAGGGACGCCTAATAAATACCCATGAATCCCAAAGAATACCAATGAAACAATTGAACTTATAAATACATGGGAAAAAGACAACTATTCTCTGCAGAATAATTCCAAGCAGTTTGTGTGAGCATTCTGCCCTCCAGGTGGTGGGCTCAACTCCCACTACTTGGGTGTGGGCCACTGAGGGACTTCCTCCCAAAGGATATGGTTTGGAATAGCAGGGAAAGGTTAGTTATGTCGAGGTACGTGGATCCTGGCAAATGTGACCTCAGCCAGGTGGTCAAGGTCAATATCAAGTGTCAGTCATGGTGACAGCACCTGCCCGTCAGAGGGAGGGATGGAAATCATGCTTTATTGCTGGGCTGCTCCTCCCAAGAGCTCAGAATCTCAGTCTCATCACAAAGACATCAGATTAGAAACATTCCAATGGAGGGACATCCTACAAAGTGCTTGACCAATGCTCCCTACAACTGTTCATGTCACCAAAGGCAAGAACATCTGAGAGACTGGCACAGCCACCAGGAGCCCAGTGAGATGCTGAAGTCATACCATGTGGTATCCTATAGAGGACACTGGACCAGGAAAAGACGCTAGGTGAAAATGAAGTGAAAACTAAAAACCGATGGACTTCAGTTAACTATGATGTATCAGTAGTGGCTCATTGCAACTCACTAATTTTAAGAAATACACCATATAGTTCTGCACGCATTTTATTTTTTTTTTTGCACCAAAGTAGATTTATCTCTTATTCACATTTTCCACAAACATTTTCAAGTGTCCTCATGAAAACGTAAGATGTTAATAACAGGGGAAGCTGGGAGTATGGTATATAGGGACTCCCTATATGATTTCACAGTTTTCCTGTAGATGTAACACAGAACTAAAATGAACTTTTTAATAAAACACGTTTCTCGAGTCCATAATGAGCAGCAGGCAGGCCCCACTGTCAGCACTGTGGATTCAACAGTGAATGGGAGAGGGGGGCATTGTCTAGCATATTTTCTAGTGAGATGATTTCCTGGGTTTTCTTTATTTTGCCATTAAATTTGGATGTCCGCTCAAATTAAATTTGCATGAATACTATTTTCAGACCCTTCCTTTCTCTCTGCCATTCAGAAACTTACTCAGATATCAGACTCGACTAGACATGACCGTCAAAGTAGAATGAAAATCATCTCCGAGGATACCCCTACAGTGGACACTGTGAAATGAAGCCATGTTGACTGCACACAGTGTTCAGCTGGAGGAAGCTTTCTCAAACTCAGTCCATGAGGGTGCTCCAAAGCAGGTGGAATCGTCCAAAGCCACTTGGCATGGAAAGCCAATCCTACTTCTTTCAAAGATTCTGTGTTCATTGTGAATGACAGGAACGGTGCTCACAAAGCCATAAAATCATTGCTCTCAGAGAAGAACTGGAGTGAAGTGGCTGGGTGCACAGACTCTGGGTGTGGGCCAGGTGAGTTCAGATCTCTGTGCAGGGGTTGTATTTGGCTTATCTCGAGTTAGTCCCTCACTTCTGAGATGAGAATAATGACTGTCTCTATTCATAGCTCATTGAAAGAATCAATTCTTCCATTAAATCAAGGCCTACAAAATACACCTAATACCAGACACAATGATCAAGAGATGGCCAAATCAGTTCAGATTATTGACAACCAGGCATATTTCAATGAACTGGAAAGATCAAGCAAAGTCACAGAAAAACTCAGTAATGGACAATTTTATAAAGTCTTGTGTCTGTGGTTGATGTACTATGCTCATTCCTCACACTCAAATCTCCATCTTCCCCTGACATCCATATATCAGTTATCATATTGAAAAGTAAAGAAAGAAAGGAGGGAAGAAATGAGGGCAGAAGAGGAGGGAGTGAGGAGCACACTGGGACACACCTGCCCAGGTTGCCCTGTGAGTTTTATGAGCGGCCTTGGAGATGAGTTGGATGCCGCAATGTTGCAATTTATGGGACATTTTAATTGCAAAATGAACTTTGCCTAACTTTATTATTACCTCATTTCTACTGAAAGTGACTACGAATTCTTTTTAAAACTTGATGAGGGGCCTCTGTCTTCTTACTTCTCGGGGAGAAGCTTTCCAACGGCTCACAGATGGGTGGTTTGCAGGCGTCCTGGCTGCGCTCTCCACTCTCCCTATGTGGCCCATGCCCCTGACACTGACAGCACAGCTTCCATTTGCGGGCCCCCAGGACCCTTTGTCCGGGGCTTTCTCTGGCTGCCTGAGCCACAGTCAGGAAGGCTCAAGTGCAGGTTATTCCATGACCCCTCAACCAGTGCTCAACCAAATGCTGATGGAGTTGACAGAGACCCCCAGGTCCCTCACCTCTCTAAGAATACAGCTGAGGTGTGACCCCTTCTGTCTCAGGGTGCCCCTGGGGGAGGCAGCGCCTTTGTCCTGGTGGGAGCCTGCCCGAGAACACGCCCTTTCTTGGCCTCCTTTCTTATCTCACATGCCTACATTTTTGTGATACTTCCTGGGATTTGCTTTTAAGATGCTGCCACCTCTTTGTCCCTGTTTGCTTCGGGGGAACACAACCTGAGACAATTTGGGGCTTTGTTTTGCCTAATTGTTAAAGTCCTTGAAAAAGCTGCCTTCCCAAATGGCAGCACCAACGGTGCTAGCAGAAGTGTGTGTTTGTCATCAGAGAATATTGCATGGTGATGGCAGAGTTAGCATGAACACATAACTTCCATGCAAGGGGGTGTGAGGAAGGGACCAACCAGAACCACGCCAATCAAAGCTGCTCTCTCTTCTAAAAATTCAGTTTTTATGGACAAAATTTGTATGTATCCATCATTTACAGCACACTGATTTGAAATAGGCATATGTTGTGGGATGGCAATATCTAGTCAATTTGCATATGCATTGCCTCCTATACTTTTTGCCTTTTGTGGTGGGAACAGCTGGAAGCTATTCTCTTGGCAATTTCCAAGCATACAGCACACTGTACACCGGGTCTCTTGCACAAATTGTACATCCTTTGACACCTCTGATGGACATCTTCCCAAACCTCAGCCCGCGGCCTCTGCTTCTCTGCGTCCAACTATTCTAGATTCTATGTGTAAACGAGACCCTGGGGCACTGTCTCTGTGTCTGTCTGATTTCACTCAACACACTGTCCTCCAGGCTCACCATGTTCCTGCAGGGACAGCTTTGCGTCCTCCTCAAGGCTGAAGGCTATACAAGGCGACCTAGAAGTGGATCCCGTTGTTTTTTTATTGCTGTCATCCAGCCGACCACTGTTGGGTGCTTGGGTGGCTCCTGTGCCTCAGGCATTGTGGATCATCCTGCAGTGATGATCAGAACACAGGTATCTCTTAGGGGTGTCGGTGTGCTTTCCTTTGGATAAATACCCAGTAGTGGGGTTTCTGGATCATATGGTAATACAATTTTTAATTTTTTGAAGAGTGCCCATGATGGCTATATTAATTTACATTATGTTTTCCATAATGGATATGTTAATTTTTATTTTGACTAACACTGTGCAAGGGTTTTCCTTTCTCCACTTCCTGGCCAACACTAATTAGCTTTTCTAGTTATTTACTTTTTTGAGAACAGCCATTTCACAGGTGTGGTTCTAAGTTGCATTTCTCTTCTTTTATGAACTGAGGCTACTTGTATTTTATAATGAAAATTCCCTTTTGACCTAAAATTACTTATTTTGTCAATACATTCAAGTCATGGTGGGAGGCAGGGGCCTGATGAACTTGAGTTTTTCCAAAGCTCCTGGCAGACACAGGCAAGGGGACGGACACGGACGCTCGCCTCTCCGTGTTTGCTCTTTCGGAATGTTCTGGTGTCTTCATCATGACAATCGCTCACGTGCTTCAGCACATGTCTTCCTCTTCATGTGCGTGTCTGTCTCCTAACCATAGCTCTACCTCTCTACATGTTGAGTGAGCGCACCAATTACAGATTCAGCCGATGATGGAAAAAAACCCAGAATATTCTTTACCTCTTTGAAATCGTAATAAGGAACAAAATTATGCATGCATGATGGCGGAGAGGTCTCCAAGGTGCAAATGGAGTTGCGGAGACTGAAGCTGTCCATCACACAGTTCCCAGGGTGGGTTGCTCTGGCATCCACATAACTACACAACCAGAGATTGGCTGGGAGTTACTGTGGGAAGAAGGGCGATCATACAGCTCCCGAAACCAGAGGACTTTGTGAAGGACGATGGTGGCCTTGAGTAAAACAAGCATGCATAGTGCTGTGCTTTCTTAAGAGCATATTAAGCACAGAGGCTGTAGAGACACGTTGCATGTGAGCATGGTTCTTTGATGACTTGTCTTGAAAAAATGCAGCTGTCAGAGCCAAGCGTTTGGCAAGGAAGCCGGAGAGCAGCGAGTGAGTGCTTCGAGATTCCAGCAGAAGCTCTGAGAATACCAGGCGCTCTTGGAAATCTGTCTCCACCCTCGAAACGCAATAGCTTTTCAGCTCATTAGGACCTGTCCCACTAAAGACTCTCATAATTGCCTGAGCCCCCGCTGAGAGATGGTGCAGCCATCATAAGCATGTGTGATTCACAGTGCCTGTTTTCTCCACCGTCACAGTGGAGAGGGCCGGGTGCAGCTCTTCCAGGTCCTTTGCAGATGGCACTCCAGCGTCCTGAGAGCTGAGGCTGCCTCGGGTGACCGTGGCCTACTGCAATGGCACGGGCTAGTCTTCAGGCCAGGATTGCTGTGAGCGCTGACAGGGAACTCAGCTGGCTTTTAATTGTCCATCTGAGAAGAAGGTCAAGAGGAACTAAGCCCCATGGAAAGGAGCCAAGCCACGCACCGGGAACCAGAGGACACAAATCCCCTCTGTCCTTGGTTTGCTCCCAGAGCACCTGCAGGGTATGAAACACTGTACATGTGCTGCCTTTGGACATTTGGGGAAGGGCTGGAGCACTCTGGGATGTTTTGTCACAGTTTTTGGTGGGTTCCAGTCTTTTACCTGCCTTGTGCTTGGCAGATGAGAGAATTGAGGCTCCAGGACATCTTATATTGGCTGGCTTGTGTTAAACTATGGAATATTCCTAGGATTTTAGGTATTCTAAGAAGTAGAAAGTTATCTTTTTGTCAGTTTTGTTCTTTTCTTTTTTTTTTAAATTAACTACTTTGTTTTATTCTTTAAGTGAGATTATTTCTCTGCTTTGTTTTACTGCAGCATTCTTTTTTAAGATTTATTTATTTGAAAGTCAGAGTTCCACAGGGAGAGGAGAGGCAGAGAAAGAGAGAGAGGTCTTCCATCCATTGGTTCACTTCCCAGATGGCTGCAAAGGCAGGAGCTGCGCCGATTGAAGTCAGGAGCCAGGAGCTTCTTCCGGGACTCCCACGTGGGTGCAGGAGCCCAAGGTCTTGGGCCATCTTCTACTGCTTTCCCAGGCCACAGCAGAGAGCTGGATGGGAAGAGGAGCAGACGGGACTAAAACAGGCGCCCACATGGGATGCTGGCTCTTCAAGCCAGGGTGTGAACCCGCTGCGCCAGTTTTGTTCTTTTCAACTTAAAGGAAGGTTATCCTTCAAAAGGAATAACAAAATTTTGCCTACCACAGACTGTGTAATTACCATTGTTTATTTCATTGTGAAGGAAATTCAATATTTACTTTAAATATGTGGGTTTAGGTTCTTAGGACTGTTGCTTTCCAGACCAACATCTCTGTGTTTTGCAAAGCTGCTCTCTATTCCTAGGTCACAGCTCACTGATGGGAGAGCCGCTGTGTAACCAGGGAAGGCTGTAGTCTCAACAGACCAATGCCTTCATGGCGTGCAGAAAGCGTGCATCGGGGAAGATGTAACACGAGGTCCACATAGGTCTGTGTAGCTGACAACCTTGAGAGAGGAACGCCCATCCAGGGCTTCCCCTCCCTTCATGGCTCACGGCAGACACAAACAAGCACATGGGTAGCCTTCCACAAGGGGGAGCGGGCACTGCTCGGGCAGAGGCACTGCTAGGGGTTCTTGCAACCTTGGCTCTGTTGGCCCTGGTGTTGGTGTGCAGACCCAGCTGCAATCCTAGGCTAGGGTGAGTAGGAGGTGAGAAGTTCTGAGAAGTTCCGTCTTGCTTCTCAATGCTCACATGGAAGGCCAGGTAACACGGTACGCTTGCTTGTTGAGTCATTCACATTCAATTTCCTTAGCCTGTTGAATTCACATTTATTAATTATTTTATTTATTATTATTAGGCGTTGAGTTTCTTACAAGCTGCTGAGGTCAGAATGACAGGTAATTCCCCGAGCTTGCCCTCAAGGCTGCAGGGAAATAGGAGAGAGCCACTCAGGGAGACAAATGCCATCCTGCGTCCATGTTTCAGATGGGCCTGTGCTGGAACTGGGGACACGGCAGGAGGTGAGCAAGGAAGGAGAAACCTTTAGAGGCCGTCACCCCAGAAGGCACGGGGCCATTTCCTGCTTCTGAGAAGAAGGGCTGGTCTGGGTCGCAGGGGCTCCCGTGGGTGGGTGCTGACTCAGCTGGCACCAGACCATGCCTTTCAGGCACTGCTTCCTCCTCTCAGTCCAGATATTCACTCAGAAAGCACATGCTCTGGGTTGGACGTCCAGCAGACATCATTCCTGCCACCGAGAGACGAGTCCAGTGAACGACTCAGTGCGGGGTGTAGGTGGATGCTCTCAGCGCTGTCCTCAGGGGAGGACCACGGAGGGTGAACGGCCCACGTTAGCCTGCTGTGTGACGGTTGGACACCTGCCCAGCCTTTCTTCCCACTCGGGCTGCGTGGTTGGCAATGGCATGCTGAACGATGCCTACGTACCTCGTTTCAAACCCCTCACGGGAGAACCCTCCCCCCTGCTGCCCATCAGCACCACGCACGTGACTGGCCTGGAAGCGGAGGCTCTTTCCCCTGGTGGCGTGCGCTTCAGGGTCAGTGCCTGTGCGCGCCTGCTGCCGCGTGAGTCTGAATCTCCCAGACCAGGAGCGTCGCAGGGGCCAGACTATGGGGACCCACTTTCCCCTTTTGCTTGGCACCTGGGGCCTGCTGCTGATTCACAGGCCAGACATGGACGAGGGGACTTCTGAAAGCCCACGGAAAACAGAAGTAAAAGATACACACGATTTGGGAGCAACATCATTTTAACACCATGCATCGTTGTTTCATAATACCCATCGTCCATGAACTTCTTGAAGATCTTTCTGATGCATGGCTTTCAAATATTTTTTAATAAAAATAAACAGATTTTTAATTCAAATTTTCAGGAACTTTTTAAAGTACCTTGTATAATGCAGGTACATACATTTTTGAAAACATTTAAAGAAACACAAATGTTTGTAGAAAGCTCATCTCTATCTGCTAATCTTTATGATTTCAGAATCGATAGCCCTGACTATAGGAGCAAAGGGGATGACTTGGGCTCTAACAGGATAGATCCCCTGAAAGGAAGATCTCCACCCATGTCATGCTAGCCGAGGAAGGTCTTTCAAAGGCAGAGACACAGCCGTTCCCTTCTTTTCTCTTCTCACTCTGTCCTCTTGCTTCCCGGGCATCCTCCATTGTTCAGGGAGGGCGACTGCATTGCCAAGTGTGCGACGGGCAGGCTGAGCCTTTCGTCTTCGGCATGAGCGCTGCGCCTTTGCTTGTATTTTTCCACACTGTCTAAATAGAAACCGCTCATTCAAATCTTATTCAACTTCCTAGAAATAAAATATGAAAGTGGGTGAGAGCTCCAGTGCTCTCTGCTATCCAATGCAAATGTATGCAAATTTCTTCATATGAGAATCATTGTCTAGTTGTCATCCTCGCACGGGGCACATCAAAGCCATATGACCTGATTTTTGCACCTGCTGTTTAATTAAATTTACAAGGCAGACACACTCTCCACTCCCGGTGATATACAAATCCGTTTTTACAACCACAGCTTCTAATTTACAAGGGAGCTGACTGCTGAGTTTCAGCACCAATAGCTGCCCAAATGCTCTTTGTTATACTGAGGATTAAAAAAAAAAAAAAAAAGGAAAAAATGGCCATCATTTGGGCAGATGGATCAATGGAAACAGGAAAAGTGATTTTCCTCTCCCATCCAGCCTTGGATATTTTATAGCTTTATTGGGGCGTATGGACATATACCAAACTACACATATTTAATTTATACATTTTGATGAGCCTGGACATATGCGAACACCTTGTGAAGACGCAAGGGAAGACATGAGTCAAGGCGTACGCGCCAACGCAAAGAGCGCTCGTGTGTCAGTTGGTTCCGTGTCATTTTGGTGGACGGGACAGAACGCCAAGCTTGCCGGCAGCTTCCGGCTTCCAGTCACTTAGTACCGGGGGTACAAAGGGGTGCAGACAGGGCAAGGCCAGCGTGCTTTCAGGGAAGCAGAGGGAGCCGAGGCTCAGAGAAGCTGTGCATGTTTTCTTGAAAGATGCTTCCTGCAGGAGAGCAATGTGGTATGAGTTCCTCTGTCCATCCACCACGAGTTTCAAGTCTTTAAATTGCAGGTATCTTTGCCAACGGCAAAGCTTTGCTGCTGAATGTTGGTCGGTATTTTCCTTTGGGCTGACCTGGTGTTCTTCTCTGTCTTCAGAGCTAGTCTCCAGGCATGGATCTGATCTCTTCGAGAGATATTCAGAAAAACATTCCGGAGGAAGCATTTTAAGAGGAGGCTAGACTAGATTAAAAATATGTATCCCTATTTCGTTGTCTTTTTCTGCTAATGCACTCAGTCTAAGGACTTGGGTGGAGGAATAATACTTTTTAAGTTATGGCAGAAAAATAATTTAATGAAAGTCATATTTTTTCACCCATGCACTGTACAATTTTGAAAACCCTCAGAAATAGAATGTTTTATGAAGTACTGCAAACAGATCATCTTCTGATAAAGGAGCGTGAACTTCTGAGGCCTCACCAATAGGTGGCGCCACGCATTCACGGAACCCAATACCGCCACAGACAAGTTTGGAACAAGTCAGAAATTGAAGCTCTGAGCTGTGACTGACTGTGAGACATATGGGTTGAATCCCAGGCCTGCCCAAGAATAACTTTGAAGAAAATTTTGTTTTCTGGCAATACAGATGCTAGCACACCACAGAACCTTTAAAAAGAATAAATATGTAGATGGTTCATGGCTCTCAGAATAATTTAACCTCCCCCCAAAGTTAAGACAGCATCACAAAAATAAAATAAGCCAAGCACTGCCTTTCTGTCTTCAGGAGACTCCGTTCGGTGGCTGCGGCGCTCTCACGAGTTATTTGTCAATTGGTTTTTTGTTTTTTAATGGCATTTTATTTCAGCCCCAAATGTAGAAAAAAGGGTGGTTTCATCTTACAATGAGCTAATTCTTGGTGAATAAAGCTTTCAAAGGGAGTTCTAGGCAGGAGAATGTCTACCTAAACTTGGAATTTTTTACTTCTTTGTTCTGTGGCAGGAACTGTTCCCACTTGAGAATCAAACATAACGTCTTAGAAAACGCTGTCTCTTACCACGGAAGACGTGAGTGGTCTCAGAATGGGTGGCAGATGATTTCCGGAGATAGGATTTACAAAGCTGTTCATTTTAACTGGATGGGGAAGCTAAAGCATAACTAAATCCTCCACCTTGAACGTTAGATTTTATTTTTAAAATGACCGTTTGCCAGGCTCTGAACCAAGGGGCATTTGTTGGACCTGGTATTGGCTGAAGTCCCCATGGCAGCCAGATTTGCCCAGCAGAGGGGATACGTGCCAGGGAAATGTAAGGAAAACGCACGAATGAGTCCTGAAAGAATTCTGACCAATGCAAGTGTCAGCTCTCTTTAACCAACGCCACAATTCTGCTATGGGGAGGGGTCCAGAAAGACTAAGGATAAAACAAGCATCTTTCTTTGTTGCATTGGAAAGGTAGGTAAGGGCAGACAAATTTGTGTTTATTTCTCCTTAGAGTCAATGGCATTGGTGCATTTTGCTGCCCGGAGAATGTGCCGTGGAGCTGGTGGGATCTTCCCTGTACGGTTAAGACATAGGCAAAAAACTTTCCTGCCCAGACAACACATTCGTGAGTAATTTGTAGAATGAAAGCAAGGTATTGTAGTTTCTTGTTTTTATATCTTCATTTTCTGAGATGGGAAAGGAAAATGGAAACCAAAATTTAAACACTCCCTCTGTGTTGGGTTTGAGTTGGTCATTGGTTTTCTCTCTCTCTCTCTCTCTCTCTCTCTCTCTCTCACACACACACACACACACACACACAGATATATAAATATATGACATAGAGGGAAGGTTAAAAATACTTAAACCTAAATTCCAAAGCAGAAATCATTTATATATATATCATATTTGGTTTTATATTTTTATCTCAACAACAGGGAGCACTCGATTCTTTGTTTCCTGTCCCCAGCACAGAGCTTGAAGTACACTGAGGGATCATTGAATGTTCCTTCCTGTCGCCATTTTATTTTAATTATTTATTACACATTGATCAAGCCAGAGACGTGACTTCCAAGTGCCAATCGCTGTGTGAGAGACAGGAAAGCCAAGCTCCTTTCTTTTCTTAGGAACCCAAGACTTTCATTATGGGGGTGGATTTATGCCTGGGTAAAACCCTGCTTCCCAAAGGTGGGAGGGTAACATAGCACAAGCTCCTGGGGACCCTGCACTTGTCAGGGGCAACCATGTCCCACCTGCTCTCCCTCCTCAGTCAGTCATCAAAGCCGCCCCAGGGGTGCTGCCAATGTCAGCCCCATTTTACAGACGAGGAGATGGGAGTCCATTTATGCCTTTTCTTTTATTAAAGATTTAAATTTCATAACACTGTTCACTAGTTGTCCATCCCTTTAAGGACCCCAAGCTCCTCCTCATGGCTGAGCCAACCCAATATGTTGGCCGGCCCCCTCCTCAGCAAGGTGCCCTGCACTCTGAGGCCAGTGTCGGAGGGTCCTGCTTGCTCACTCTTCCAGAACAATTCTTCCTTGCACAGAGATGTCTGAGGCCAGAGCAGCCTCTCTTGGTCCATCCTTTCCCACCTTGGTTTAACACAAATAACTCTTTGTGGTCAACAGACAGATGAACACATCGGGATGCAAGGGCCAGCCCAGGAGCACCTCCCAAAGAGGGGATCCTTCAGGGACAGCAGGGAGGACTGTGTAACACATTGGCATCTGTTAGCCAGGAAAGCAGTGGCCAGCCAGGCTGGTGGATGGTGTGAACCCAGCCAAGTAGACACAGCAGGCACCCAAATGTGCTGCTGCTCTCACTGACGGACACAGGAGGAGCAATCAGAGGTGTCCCCGTCACTTGGGCTCAGGGATGAGCAACCTCCCTGCCTTCTCCCTTGCGGAGTTCATCTTCATCACCAAACCGAGGGGGCGCCCACACACCCTGAAGCTCCAGAACTCAGAGGCAATAGAAAAGGAGGCCATGGCAAATCCGTTCTTTTGTTCCTTTCAACACCAAGCTTGATTACTTGGCATTCAGTGTGAGGGTGTGTGAAAAGGCCTCTTAGGCTAGCAACAGGAGGCACAAATGCTTGCTGTGTTCCCAAGTAATTAAGAAAGTCACTCGTACACTCTAACAGTCTGTTCATCAACTCCACAGAGAAGCCATGGGTACCCGGCACTATGGCACAACAGGTGAAGCCGCCACCTCCGACATGGGCCACATGGGAACCAGTTTGAGTCCTGGCTGCTCCACTTCCAATCCAGCTCCCTGCTAATGCACCCTGGAAGGCCTGGGAAGATGACCCAAGTACTCGGGGCCCTGCCACCCACATGGGAGATCTGGATGGAGCTCTTGGCTCCTGGATTCAGCCTGACTCAGCCACGACCATTGCAGCCATTTGGGGAGTGAACCATCAGCTGGAAGAGTGCTCTCTCTCTCTCTCTTCCTCTCTTTCTTTAACTATGTCTTTCAAATAAAATAAATAAACTTTTTTAACCATTAAAAGAAAAAGAGAAATGATAGTTGTCCATCCAACTCCCGACACTGCAGGGCAACCTGAGACCTCTTTGTAGGCCTGGGAGCAAATACTAGCGACTATGATAAGCTCTTCTTTAAATGACTGTTTCCCAGGGTTTGAATAACAGGGCGTTGGCTGGACCTGGCACTGGCCGAAGCTCCCGTGACAGCCAGATCTGCTCAACCAAGGGGACGCACATTGAGGAGGCATAAGGAAAACACACGCGTGACTCACAAAAGAATTCTGACCAATGCAAGTGTCAGCTCTCTTTAACCAACGCCACATTTCTGCTATGGGGAGGGGTCCAGAAAGACTTAGGGTAAGATAAGCTCTAACCATCTTTCTTGGTTGCATCAGAAAGGTAGTTTGTACTCCTTGATGGTGGCAGGAAGGCCTTGTGATAATAGCTTTCCAATGACACTCAGCCAGCAGCACAGGATAGGAGACTTCTGGGAAATGCATGCTTGCTTTTCAGCACAGAGGAGACTCAAGCCAGGTGGCTGTGAGGTCACTCAGCCCGGCCTCTGAGGCCACCCGGACTGTAGACACTCCCAGGATGGGGAGCTTCCTGTTTACGCTGCACTGGAAAGACAGAAGGGGGAGGACTGTACCTGCCCTCGTCAGCCAGGGACAGGCGGTGACTCCTGCACTCCTGCCCCCTCCAGGGGCTGCAGGGCCCGGCTCCCGGAGACCACTCTTGTTCCAGCCCACAGGGACTCCACCACCAGCAGCACCAGGGTCGACTCTGCAAGAAATCGAGGCAGCGTGTGCAAGGGAGCACTTTGTGCTCTCCCAGTCTTTCACCGTGGCATCTCTTTGTCCTCCTGAGGGCCACGTGCAGGGGAGGACAATCAGAACACCTGGCCCAGCTGAGACCTGGAGCAGATCCTGGCCCCACTGTTCAGTTAAGATTCTCCAACTTCTAGTGGGACAGTTTGAATCTTGGATGCTATTGACACCGTGGGTGTGTGTGAAGGTTGTATCAGACCACGAGTCACTGCCCAGTCCTGCGTTGGACATGACAAGTGCACCCTGCAGCTCCTTGTAGATGGATAGGACCGTCTTGATGCGTTTTCATATACTAAGTCTTGGCTAAGACTACATTTCCAGTTAATGTATACTCAAGAGTTACAGTTCATCTTATGTAAGAAGACAGCTTCTGGCTGCTTCTCTGCTGGTTAGTTATAGGACTAAGACTCCAGAAATCCTGTGTAGACTATGGTTAAGGGATGTGTCTCTCATCATACAGAGGAAGGTCATGACAGCTTAGATTTGGGATGGTATAACTGGAACACAGAGTTCTCCCTCTACGTTCTGACCATCTTTTTTTTATTATTATTATTATTTTGGCAGACAGAGTTAGACAGTGAGACAGACAGAGAGAAAGGCCTTCCTTCTGTTGGTTCACCCCCCAAGTGGCCGCTACAGCCGGAGCTACACTGATCCAAAGACAGGAGACAGGTGCTTCCTCCTGGTCTCTCATGCGGGTGCAGAGGCCAAGCACTTGGGCCGTCCTCCACTGCATTCCCGGGCCACAGCAAAGAGCTGGACTGGAAGAGGAGCAACCGGGACTAGAACCTAGCGCCCATATGGGATGCCGGCGCTGCAGGAGGAGGATTAACCAAGTGAGCCATGGCACCGGCCCCTGACCATCTTTTAATACCCCCAAATTGTCATCTGTTTAACATATCATTATGGAGCATTCAGTGTAATTTATCGTCATTACTTTGGCTCTACAAAGTCTTCTTTCCCCAACCCCCTGTCTCCACCTAGCAGGCACCATAGCCGCACTGTTAAGTGTGGAAAACAAACAAGAAGTGGCAGGTACTGTGGCTTCCCAGCCTGGGTTTCCACCACCTCCCTTGCTTCTGCACCTTGTCAGGTCTTCTCGTTCGCTGGCAGCTGGGAAGGCTCAAGGCAGTAAGAATTAATGTTCCCTCCCACCAAATCATCTGTGGGAGCAGAGAGACAACAGCCCGCGGGAGGAGGGACAGTCCCTGGGGCGGAAGGCCACAGTCGCGTCTGTCTGCCACTACAACACTCGGCTGCCTGTCTCCAAAGCACCTCATTCTGGAAAGGTGTCAGCAGGTCGGGCCAGAGAGGAAGCTTCCATTTCTCCGTGTACAATGCGATGCAGTTTCTCTGAGCAACAGGAGGAGCTCTGTCCCTTTGAGGTTTGCTTTCAAGCTGGCCCTTTAGTGCCAGACAGAAAATGGGGTTACCAAGCTGCGTGAACCCCAGTAAAGAAGCATCCTTCTTGAAGCTTCCGAGGCTGCTCCATGTCTCAGGCCAGTATCCCCCAACACACTATAATGGCTGCTGCTTTTTTACCTGATTTCCCCCAATTTGGCCCCAAAGCCCTCTATGGAATTTTCTCATGCCAACGGTGAGCACCAAGCCTACCAATACTCACGCACAGAAAGCAAACTCCCTTTTGTGCAAGAGCACTGACTTCCAGGGCAAGAAGACTCTGGTCGAGTCGAGATCCCAACAGCTGTCCTGGGCTTTGGTGAACTTAGCATCGCAATCACATCAGAAACACCCTCAGCTTCCCTGATTAAATGAAAGCAGAGTCATTCACTGATGGGGCAGGAACCCCTGCACTAACAACAGATTCACAGACAATGCTGAGGGCTCTTTATCCCAGATTAAAGCTAGCACTGGGCAAGTCTCAAACCCGAGGGAGGTGCCTGGGTAGAGCTGTAGGACCTCTGGACCCATGCTTGCTTGTGGTTGGCTTCAGTCAGTGCTGCGAGAAAAATCTCACCTCGCCTGCTAACCTTCAGCGCTGCTCAAAGTGTTTTCTGGATTGAAGAGGGTGGCTGGAAAGGATGTTGGTTCATTCATTGTCACACTCAGCTTCCTAAAGCCAACACCCGCAAGACGCCAAATACAACCTAGCTCTGTAAGGTCTACAAGAGGAGAGGAACAAGCTTACACTCTCAAAATGTAGTTGGAATATGCACATAAAATCACCAAGTCAGTGTGCAACAGGATATTGTAACCACAGAACAACCAGTAAAGGACTGTTGCTCAAAAGGTCATAGGAGGGGGCAGGTCCCTGAGCCCCTGGGATAAGAGACAGAGCTTGGGGGACTCAGGGCCGTGCATCCGGACATGCAGTTCAGAGAAATCCCTAGAAGGCCAAGGCCCAGTCCTAGGATTTGCTTTCACAGATCTCGGGGTCCTGGAAGGGGGAGCAGGGCCTTGGCTGTTCTCTCTGGAGCTGCGTTGTTTTCAATTGCAAACGCTTGAAGATTAAGCTAATGAGCTTTCCTGCTGCTGATGGTGGGGGGCCCATGCCGCCTTCCTGGCACCCAGCCCTGGTTATTTTTCTTTTAAATAAAGAAGCAGGCTGCCTAACATCAGGTGGAGACCTGGGCGCCTCGCACAGTCGCAGGTCGGAGAAGAACTTTGCCTCCAGTGACAGATGGCCCCCTCACACTCCATCTCCCAGACCTCTGGCCTCAGCCGCTCAGCACATATGACACGGAGTTGCTGACACTCTGTCATCCGTTCTCACGAGGCTACGGGTGCACTCAGCCAGTCCAGCTGCCAGGGCAGCTTTGCAGCAGAGTCGCAGGCAGCCAAGAAAACATGGAAGCCTCAACGGCTGGCTTTCTCTCCCTCCCAAACCATCCCTCACCAAGTGTCTCTGACGGGCAGAACAGTATCGGAGTGGACCGTGCAATGCCATTTATCAAATCCTCGCTGCTCTCTGGAGTTCTGGCAGGCACATCCCACTCTGACTTGGAAGTCTCAGCAGGCGCAACTCTGTTTTTGTTTAATGCTACTAAATTTGAAGGAGGTGTGTTTGTGGGTGAGTGCAGCTTTTGAAGGAAAACATTTCCTATTTTTGCATGATTCTGTATGTCAGGTTGCTTTTCCCCATTCTGTTGTTTATTGTGCTCTTTTTATTTTTGTTTGTTGCTCTGTTTTGCTCCTTGCTGCAGTGCAATTGAGACTGGTGTCAATTTAAAGACTTTGGAATTTTGTCTTTATGGTAGACTTGCAAAACAGTCGCAGAGTTGTTGGTGCAAGAAGTTGTTGCTGTGTTGGGAAAATCACGGAATGGCTGCCCAAGACACAGTCTCCTCTACTCCTTCAATGCAGAACTCCTGATGTGCGCCTGCTGAGGCACGGCCGTTCCCAGCTCATTCCGGGCAGGTTACTCAGCTCTACCTTGGAAGTCATGCCCTAGACGGAGGGGCTGGCACAGCTCTCCTTCCTGCCATGCCCAGTACACCACGGGGTTGAGGACAATCCCTTCGGGCTGGCAGAGTAATGGCCTGGGGTCAGCGGCTCCCAGAAGATGTCGAGAAACTGCCCTGTCTACCCGGCTTCTGCTTTTGCATGAGAAAAAACAAATCTTGTAGTTTCAGCCATTACTGTCTTATGAAACCTAGTCCTAATCCTAAGCTGAACCCTAAATCAAACCCCAATACTGGCATGTGGCTACCATCTCAAAGTGCCTTACTTTGCTGTGAGTTGCTTGTGCATCGCAACTACAGACAAGCCTGTTCAGTACTTGAAAGTAGCCGGGCCTTCCTCCGCTCCCTTTTCCAAGGATGCCTGTGGCCCCACAGTGCGAGGAGCTGCTTTGAAATATGGCTTTGCCCACTTCCCCTTGTTTCCCTCCCCCGCCTCCTTCTTCCAATATTTATTAAGGGCTTCCCATGTGCCAGACGTGGCGCTGGAAGCCGGTCCGTGCACCGACATCACTTTAGCTTCATGGAGGGAAAAACGACGTGCACATTTATCAATCTGGTGCGAGTGAAAAAGGGGGGGATGAGAGCTGGCGTTCAGACAAGGCCTTGGTGGGGGCGCAGGGATGAGGCTGAGACCTGGGGGACCAGCAGGAGTGAGCTGGATGGAGGGAGTGTGCCGCGGCTTCCATGGAAGGATGCGCTCAGGCGAGGCCCCCAGAAACAGAGAGAGAAAGCCCAACAGAGGCCGAGGCACAGCCAGCCAGGACGGCTAAGCACAGTGATGAAATAGTGTGTATGTGTGTGTGTGAGTGTGTGTGTGTCTGTGTATGTCAGTGTCTGTGTATTGCATGAGTATGTATATGTGTGTGTATGTATACATGTAAGTGTAGACGTGTGCACATGTGTATTTGTATTTATGTATATGTGTTTGTGTGTCTGTGTGAGGTGTGTATTACAGGAGTATGTATATGTGTGTATGTATACATGTAAGTGTACACGTGTGCACATGTGTATGTATAAATGCATGTCTGTGTCTGTGTGAGGTGTGTATTACAGGAGTATGTATGTGTGTGTATGTATACATGTAAGTGTAGACGTGTGCACATGTGTATGTATAAATGCATGTCTGTGTCTGTGTGAGCTGTGTATTACAGGAGTATGTATATGTGTGTATGTGTGAGGTGTGTATTACAGGAGTGTGTATATGTGTGTGTATGTATACATGTAAGTGTAGACATGTGCACACGTGTATTTGTATTTATGTATATGTGTTTGTGTGTCTGTGTGAGGTGTGTATTACAGGAGTGTGTATGTGTGTGTATGTATACATGTAAGTATACACGTGTGCACATGTGTGTATAAATGCATGTCTGTGTCTGTTGAGGTGTGTATTACAGGAGTATGTATGTGTGTGTATGTATACATGTAAGTGTAGACGTGTGCACACGTGTATTTATATTTATGAATATGTGTTTGTGTGTCTGTGTGAGGTGTGTATTACAGGAGTGTGTATGTGTGTGTATGTATACATGTAAGTGTACACGTGTGCACATGTGTGTGTATAAATGCATGTCTGTGTCTGTGTGAGGTGTGTATTACAGGAGTATGTATGTGTGTGTATGTATACATGTAAGTGTAGACGTGTGCACACGTGTATTTGTATTTATGTATATGTGTTTGTGTGTCTGTGTGAGGTGTGTATTACAGGAGTGTGTATGTGTGTGTATGTATACATGTAAGTGTAGACGTGTGCGCATGTGTATTTGTATTTATGTATATGTGTTTGTGTGTCTGTGTGAGGTGTGTATTACAGGAGTATGTATATGTGTGTATGTATACATGTAAGTGTAGACGTGTGCACACGTGTATTTGTATTTATGTATATGTGTGTATGTTTGCATATGTGTTTACAGGTGTGTGCATGTGTGTGTATGTGTGTGTCAAAGCAGGATAGGGAAAGAGCAGTGGGGAGGGGCTCAGGAGAGGGGATAAGAGAAGGAATAAGAGGCTGGAGGGGCGGCCCCAGCCAGGCGATGCTCCAGCTGCGAGTTCAGATGCTCCAAGCCTTGTGAGCATGTGGGCATCCTGAAGGTGTGGACTACACCTTGGCCAGCCACAGACAGGTCTGTAGAGGACACGACTGGGTGTGCATTTTACAACTCTCCCCTGGCTGTGGGCTGAGCTGCAAACAGGAAGGCAGGAGGCAAGAAGGCGGCACTCAGCAAGGCCACTGAGGGCGCGGCCATGGAGGAGCAGGCTGCGGGGCGCCCCCGCGTGGGTGAGGCCGCGGAGGAGCAGGCTGCGGGGCGCCCCCCGCGTGGGTGAGGCTGTGGAGGAGCAGGCTGCGGGGCGCCCCCCGCGTGTCCGCACTCAGTGTGAGGCCATGGAGGAGCAGGCTGCGGGGCGCCCCCCGCGTGGGTGAGGCCATGGAGGAGCAGGCTGCGGGGCGTCCCACGCGTGTCCACACTCAGGGTGAGGCCGTGGAGGAGCAGGCTGCGGGGCGCCCCCCGCGTGTCCACACTCAGGGCGCGGCCATGGAGGAGCAGGCTGCGGGGCGCCCCCCGCGTGTCCACACTCAGGGCGCGGCCATGGAGGAGCAGGCTGCGGGGCGTCCCCCGCGTGGGTGAGGCCGCGGAGGAGCAGGCTGCGGAGCGCCCCCCGCGTGTCCACACTCAGGGCGCGGCCATGGAGGAGCAGGCTGCGGGGCGTCCCCCGCGTGTCCGCACTCAGTGTGAGGCCATGGAGGAGCAGGCTGCGGGGCGCCCCCCGCGTGGGTGAGGCTGTGGAGGAGCAGGCTGCGGGGCGCCCCCCGCGTGGGTGAGGCCGTGGAGGAGCAGGCTGCGGGGCGTCCCCCGCGTGGGTGAGGCCGCGGAGGAGCAGGCTGCGGGGCGCCCCCCGCGTGGGTGAGGCCGTGGAGGAGCAGGCTGCGGGGCGTCCCCCGCGTGGGTGAGGCCGTGGAGGAGCAGGCTGCGGGGCGTCCCCCGCGTGTCCGCACTCAGGGCGCGGCCATGGAGGAGCAGGCTGCGGACCCCCCGCCCCGCCCCGCGTGTCCACACTCAGGGTGAGGCCATGGAGGAGCAGGCTGCGGGGCGCCCCCCGCGTGGGTGAGGCCGCGGAGGAGCAGGCTGCGGGGCGCCCCCCGCGTGTCCACACTCAGGGTGAGGCTGTGGAGGAGCAGGCTGCGGGGCGCCCCCCGCGTGTCCACACTCAGGGTGAGGCCATGGAGGAGCAGGCTGCGGGGCGCCCCCCGCGTGGGTGAGGCCGTGGAGGAGCAGGCTGCGGGGCGCCCCCCGCGTGTCTGCACACGGGGTGCGGCCGTGGAGGAGCAGGCTGCGGACCCCCCCGCCCCGCCCTGCGTGTCCACACTCAGGGTGAGGCCGCGGAGAAGCAGGCTGCGGGGCGCCCCCCGCGTGTCCACACTCAGGGTGAGGCTGTGGAGGAGCAGGCTGCGGGGCGCCCCCCGCGTGTCCACACTCAGGGCGCGGCCGCGGAGGAGCAGGCTGCGGGGCGTCCCCCGCGTGGGTGAGGCCGCGGAGGAGCAGGCTGCGGGGCGCCCCCCGCGTCTCTGCACTTGCTTTCTGTTCCCGCTTCTTCTTGACGCCTTCCCTTGCATTGGTTCTGTTGCTCTCGCTGTCTAAGGTTCCATGTTCATTACCCAGTTTTATGTTCATGGCAACGTGTCTCGAACAAGCTAGGCTTTTTGTCTTCTTTCCTCCCAGGCACCCTGTGCTGTGGTTTTGTCCAGCGTGGCCACCAGTGGCCGCATTTTTAACATTCCCTTTTCTAATCAATGGAATAAGAAACTGTAACAATCGATTACCCCCCAGCCCCCGTGGTTCCGCAGAGTTCTGAGGGGGTGTTTGGGATTTGCTTCAGGGAGTGGTTGGCCCCTGCTCCTAGCTGACCAGCATCAAGACGGGTCCATCTCTGGTGGATGGGAAGTGAACTTTTGAGTAGGATTCTGTTTGAAAAACAGCCACTGATGTGCCCAGTGTGAGGAATACCGCTCGGAAGAGCCAACACCAATGAGCCTTTTTACGTGTTTGCACCCTGGAACACAGTCTCTGTCCAAGCCCTCACCCTGGGACTGCACGTCCACTCCCTGGCACTTCCGTTCGGATGTGCTCAACACTCCGTGCCTACCCAGGTAGAGACCCATGTCCCTGATTTCATGGTCCTGTGTAGTCTCCTCCTTAGAGAACCAAGCGACCTCAGCTTTCTCCAGCCTGAAGTCCCTTCTGGCAGGGCCAATCTTTTGCAAGCCGTATTCTTCCATTCCTCTTTCTACTTGACTTTCCTGTCCTAAGCTCAAAACCTATAGTCCACTTTTTCCATGAAAATGTCCATAATTTTGCCTCCTTTCCAAAGATTATTACATGCAAACCATCTGTGCATCAGACACAGCACTGTTAGCATAGTCTTATACCAGCTTCTGTTGCTATTTTCTTAGCTAGATTATTAACTCCGATGGCCAGAGCCCCATCTAGTAGAGATGCAAGCTGACACAGTAGGGTGAGCTACACGACATCTGGTAGAGAGGAATGAAAATACTTCTTACTTCTAGGAGACATTTGGAGACTAAATATCTCCTGGTTCAGAAGAAAAGGGACCAAGTTTGTGGAGAATGTTTGGAGCTCCATATTATACATAGTATGTGTATATAGTAGTCAGTGATGTCTGTTATGCTCCGGCACTGTGTTGGGCACTGTGGGAGGAGGCGGAAGTTTATAAAGCCCTTGCTGCAGAGTACTTCAAGCCACACTGGAGAACTGGCAGAAGGGGGAGCAGAAGTAGGACTGGTTCTAGCCTTGGCAGCTGCAACAAGTCCTTTCTCATCCGTTCCACAGCTACACTTGCAGCATGTCCTCGTATTTCAACACGGCTTCCTGTCAGAAGCTCAGCTCCTTCACACCAGACTCAAAATATTACCCAATCCAATCTCTTATGGGAAAGAAAGGCATTCACCATTGCCTATGTAGTTTATCTCTGCAGTCAGTTAATAAGACTTAGATCATAAAACATTTCTTTATTTGGGGCAGGGCTTTCCAAAATTTGGAGAACCCAACAAATTCACAATGAGCCCCAGCCCTGGGCACTGGCCCAGCTCTTGGCAGATCACTGTTGTTAGTATTGTCCATCCTTCAAACCCTCTCCCCTCCCTTCTGCTGTGGCTCCCAGCCCAGAGAAGGGAGATGAGTTGCATACTGGTCTCACCTCTGGTTTTATTAAGGCTGCAAACACTGCATCTTTATTCTCCTGGGAAACCTAGATTTCACCAATAGTGATCTTTGGTTCAATTGTAATTGTTAAGAACTCACGGTGAAATTGAGTTCACTTGAATTGATTTTGTCTTGCTCGTTGTTGTCCAGAACATTGCTTAAAAGGAGAACAATCAATAGAGAGAATTCCAATAAAATCCAAAAGCAAAATTGGCCCGGGAACTGAAATTGAAGATCCTGTCATGCCGCTGTCCCTCACTGGACAAGGTTTGTCTCAAGTCATCACCTGAAAACGCGGTGTCAGTGTCTCCTCTGTCCTGCCTTTGCACCCCTGCGAGTTAACTTGAAAGGTGGCAGAGTCGTAGAAGTGACCACTTGTGGGCAGCTGGCCTGAAACCTGCGGTCTGAAATAAGACCTCCATGCAGAAACACTGGTTTGTGGTTGACTCCAAGGCTGCACCTTAACCAGACTGGAGGCCAGCTTCTGCCTGTGTGTCTTTATAACCCACACGTTTTCACAGGTCGTAAGGTGGCACAATGTGATGATTTTAACTTTATCAAGCATAATTTAGGGAATTTTCAATAAAAAAAGTTCATCTTAGAAGTGTCAGGGCACAAAAACAGGACAATTTCTCGTATTTAATAATCTGCCTTTATCAGTTAGTATAAGGAATGGAGACTCCAAAATAGCTTCATTAAAGACGTTTCTGGGGAAATGTAGCTCCCAGCTTCCAGCTCTCTTCTGTTCAGCTCACAAGAGTTGTCATTAACTTCTGAAGCCAAAGGTACTGTTTTCTCATAAGTTACGTCTAATCCCAGCTAAGAGGGTTCCTAGCTCTGGAATTATTCAGTTTCTAAGAACTTCATCTCTTAACACTATCACTGCTGTAAGTTTCCACATAAGCATTTTGGGGACACCCAGAGCACACATCAGTCAACCCTGAAGCCACAAAGCCCCACAACTACCATGGGCTCGTCCACTTCATTGTTATTAATTGACTGATTTTGAAGACTCTTTTTTTGAAGATTCTTACTTTTGTTTAAAGGGCTTGTGTGCATGTGTGTGAGAAATATTGAGATCTTCTGCCCGCTGGGCCAGCCAGTCTGAAGCCGGGAGCCTGGCGCTCTATCCGGGTCTCCCACATGGGTGGCAGGGACCCAAGTACATGAGCCACCATCTGCTGCCTCCCACGGTGTGATTCGCAGGAAGCTGGATCCGAAGCAAAGGCAGGACTCAACGCCAGGTCCCCCAATGTGGTCCATGGGCCTTTCCAAGCAGCAACTTAACCAGGGCACTACAAGGCCAGCCTCACTTGTACTTTTAGTGCCATTAACACTTAATTTTAAACCTTGGTTGACCTGTGCGATCCGTGGAGCAACCGTGGGGGAAGATTGTGAGCTACCTTCCCCTCATCCTCGGAGCCCACCTTTCTAAAAACCTGGGCTCTGAGGGCACACAGACAAAAAATGATTAGCGACTTCCTCTCTGCCCCCATGGAAGCCAGGATTCTGAGCAAGTCACTTAGGGTTTCTAAGCTTCGTTTTCTCTGAAATCACAGCATTGTTCGATGTGTAAGGTTTCGGGAAGGAGTTCATGAGCTCACAGTCGGTTTAATTCTTTCTTGATGCTCATCACATGGAAAGCTTTATTTATCAGAAATTATTTTTATTATTCAAGATTTATATGGTGTATATATATATATATATATGTTAAAATAAATGCTACATCGTTATCTTAATACAAGAGCACTATATGGATAAACGTCCTCAACATGTACTTAAGGACAGTTGACCACATAGCAGATCCTTAATTGGTTACCTCCCAGCTTTCATTGCTTGTGGTCTGCTTGAGGTTTGGGTGCACGGGTGAGGCTGGAACAAGGTGGGCTGGGCGACACTGCATGTGGTCACCCTCCTCTCCTCTCCCACAGCACCATCCGTCATGTTCTCCAAGTTTCCTGCACGGGGGTGGCAGAGCAGCATCCTCTCAGTGACTCTACGAGGCAGGCTGGGTGTTGCTTACGTTGCCTGACCCAGCTCACCTGGTTCATCCGCTCTCAAGCCTTTCCCAGAGAACCAGCGTGCCACTGAAGGGTGAAACACAGACCCTGAGAAGAGTGGAGACAAGACCACACGATGCAATGGTTAAGCAAGAAGTCCCATGGATGGGAGAGCAGCACCTGAGAGTGCTGATGTCCGATTTCAGACCAAGGGCAAATAGTAGTTGTTTTACGTATCTGCAGGGTTATCACATGGAAGCCGGTGACAAGGGATTCTCTGTTTGGCAAAGGACAGGGCAATGTAAAATGGGTTGATCGCTGGCATGGAGGGTTGTGAAATTAGGAGCAAAAGGAGCCAGGAGATCATAAAAAGCTTGTCACATGATGTTAAGGCTGGAGCATCTGAAAGGTTCAAAGGCAACTAAAGCAAGAAAAGCAAAGAGATTAAGGATTTGTGCAAGCAGGAAGGCGTTTCCTGTAGCATTAGACAATGATGCTCTAATCAATAAGTTGGGTACGTAAGTGCCTTTTAGAGTAAGCCCCAAACCATTATGAGGGCCATTAACATGTATGTCCAGCTCTTCCAAAGCTCTTTGAGATGTGTTGCCTCCAGCCAAAGCACAGCTGAGGATTCTCCAGGCTCCAGGCCCTCCTTCCACTCTCTGCTTCCACATCTATTTCTCGAGGGTTGGTCATTTCCATCTTCTAGTTCTAATGTGATTTTCCTTTTTGTGTTTTCCTGGGGAAAAAACACAGTGATCATCAGTCATGCACCTTCTTGGAAAATGCATGTGAGGCATCCCCAAACCGAGTGGATAACAGGTGCCTGAATTGACCGAGACTACAGTCAGTTCTTGCTATTCACCTGGTCACGTTCTGTGAAGTCTCCGTGGACACTGAACCCCTGAATACGCAATCTTTGCTCCCAGCAGGAACACCAGGTTTGCGTGATCAGTCACTCCACACAGAACCTGGTTCTGTGCTTCTGTGCAAAGGCACCTTATTGAATATGGATTTTAAATTACTTAACGCTGGCCTCACAGCCAGCAGCGCTAGGGTCAGCCTGGCTGCAGCTTTTCTGGCACAGGCGTTTTCTCTGAAAAGCACGTCACAGGCTTCGTGCATTATGGAGCAGGCAGACCTCTGGCGCTGCGCTTAGAGGCCATTTTAAACACCAACACAGCCACAAGGAAAGAAATGCTGCATTATTTGCACTTCAAGAAGGACACTGGTTTGCAGTCTGAGGGCTGACACGGCCGGTAGAGTGTTGCCTCGGTAACTTCAGGTGGGAACTTGTGTGCAGGTGACTCAACATTCCGCTCCTCTGAACGCATCAGTGAATGACCACAAAGTGCATGGGCACCGGCTTTGGGGTTGTGAATGCAATTTTAAATAGGAGGAGAACTCACAAACACAGAATCCACGAATGATGTTATAGTGACATTGGGACTTGGGGGAGAGGCTTGTTGTTCACTTTACATTTAGGTTATGTCTGTAGCACCAGGGATGGCTGTGCCCATAAAGGCGTCAGTAGGCACTGATTGCGGTAACAGCCAGGATTCACAGAGCCTGGCAACACAGGCACTCTTGTCTCCATTCTCCATCATTTCCCGACAGGACCTTGCTGCTCAGCAGTGGGGCACACCTGGGAGCTTGTTGGCAGCACCTCTCCAGGTACTGCCCCAGCATTATGGAACCAGATGTACATTTTATGAAGATCCTTGGTGGTTCACATATACATTAACGTGGGGGGAGTCATTCCTCAAGCTCAGGGCTTCTGCCCCCAATTGTCCCAATGCCAAAGTTAATCCTCACTCCAGCAAGTACCAAGAAGGCATTAGGAGAGTGAATATGACAACCTAAACTCATCATTTTCCATTACAGTGCAGACTATCAGGAGACTTAACATCCTAAGGGGTCATTTACATGTTAGGAAAGGTATCTTCAGGTAATCTGACCCCAGGCAGGGCAGCTAAGCCAGGGAATCCAGGTAACATCAGGAGGGGTAAGAAGCTGCTCTCTGCCTAAAGTGTCGGGAGGTTGGAGGAAACAGTGAGTCGTCATCGACCTGAAAAGTCACACAGGGGCAAATGGACACCAACATTTCCACTGTATTCAGAGCTCTCGAGCCACAGACCAGTCAGAGTTGTAGGCCCCTGCAGCTCTGTGCGCAACCAGGTAAGGGAAACCTGCCCTATTGCTCTGGCTCTCTCTTTCTCGGCAGAGAAGCAGGAGATTGTAGGCTTGTGTGCTTCTAAAAACATTCTACAAGTCTACCTGTTCATTCCTTTTGTTATGGTCATCGTGTGTAGCTAAAGATATTGAGGAACTGAGAGATTATGCAAACTGCCCAAAGTCCCACAGGAGGCAATGGGTGCGTGGAGGCAGAGCCTAGGTACTCATCCAGTGCATTGTCCTGTGTTTCAAGGCTGGAAGTAGAGGCTGATCATAGCTGAACGCATTGCCCTGAGGATGCAAGAGAAAATCAGCTAACTGACATCTGATAAGAATAGATCGACGTGGCAACAACATGCAGAGGAGATCATACTATTGTCATTAGTGGACATCACAGAGCCTCATCTTTGCTGTGAACAAGATGGAGAAGGGAAGGAGAGGGAGGGAGAAGCTCCCCTTCAGCCACTTCCCCAAGGTGAGATGCCTCCCTTAACAGCAGTGTGAGGATGAGAGTGTAAGGGACCCCTTACACATGCACTTCCAATGTTTCTACATCATTACCCACATACCTAGGAGAGGTAAATGCAATGTAATGTTGTTGTCTAGGGTGGTAGGAGGATCATAGGTCTTGGGGCAGGGTTTATCTGCAAACTCAATTTTAGTGATCAAGAGAATTTTGTTTTGTTAATCAATCAGTTGGATAAATGTGTTCTGTTCTCTTTACCTCTTGGCTTTGATTTCATCATCTGTAAATCCAGGGCGCTAGAGATACGTAGCTACAGATTCCAGTCAGTCGCATTGTTAACAGATTCTGTGGTTCCGTGGAACCTGTGTACAGTCTCTAACCTCCAATCCCACCACGAGGTATGCCAACACCATAGCAACCCAGGTGCATTCACACAATTCAATCAGAGCGCAAACAATGCCAGCCAGCAAGGCTGGTGTCAACCCAACAGGTGTATCAAGATGGATTCTCGATTCTGCATTGAAAGTTGCACTTAGAGTAAGAAAAAAATGCAATCCCCTCTACAGGACCCATTGACTGTGACTTTGGGAATGCCTGTCCTTATCCTAGAGTAAAAGTCATGGTCTCACGCATCTATCGGAGGCTCTGGGGTTGGGCAGCAAAGAGGCAGCCTTTCCCGATGAGCGTTCAGGCGTGTGAGCGGGAGACCACCGCTGCCCACGCTCCCCGGGTCCATACCTGCCTCTGGAACGCTGATCAGAGAACCGCTGAGACCCCGGCAGCACGAGCCGCGGGCTCTGCTTCACGCCTGCTCCCTTGATTAATGTGTAAGGCTCATCACGGAAGAGCAGCAAAAACACATATTATGCTTTTCTTGATTCTAAATATATGTGCTTTTAATCTCTGTATTCAGTCTACGTAATAGCCTGCCAGGGAGGAAAATCAAATTATATACTGTACACATAAACCTCAAAAAGTACTGATTACTGATTAAAGAAAGAAAAACTGGGCTAGAACTGCAAAATGCGCCACGGAAGGCACAGATCTGGATTGTTAAGAACTTATTACCATATCGCTGCTCTCAGGGAAATGAAACACATCAATATATATTTTAATTAAAGGATGAAGCATTTAAGCAAATTCCACAAACCCCTGAGTCAGCACCTTTTCAAACATCTTTTATCTTTGTTGCAACCAAATGCAATGTGGATTTATTTGCCTGGAAACTTATGATTTGTGAGACTGTATAAATCAACCATTTTGGGGGTAATTGCTTCAAGTAGCAACATATTTTTGTTCGATAAGGAGAATTAGGGTTTCTTAAGAAATTCATTGCTTTACACAAAAATAAGTGCTTGTGAACAAATGAAATACAAACATAAGGTCTGCAGTTCTATTTCTGGAGTCTTCTGAGGAACCACAGCACTACTGCAGATGTAGCTTTACACACAGCTGAACGGAGTGTGCTTCAGAAAACAGCTCCCTCCTGCTGATCTGATAGTTGTCCTTGAACACTATATTTCATTGGGGATCAAACACAATTCTGTGGGTCTAAATTATGCTCCTAATGAATTATTGATTTGAGCTGAATCAACTAAAAGCCAGCAACGTCCTTGTCTTTTGAAGTAAGGTAGAGAGAACATTCCCAGTCTGAGGCCCTCATCTAAAAGACCGCCTGCTAGAGGGAATTGTGCATCACCAGCTATGTGGATGGTGCAGAGATTAACGGTTGCACGTTTCGAATGTCTGCAAGGAGCCCGTGTGCCGAGTGAGTGTGCCGTGCGTCATCTTGTGAACCGGCGAGGCTGTTAATGAAGAGGTGGAGGTGACCACGGGCTGTCATCTTCTCGTCATTGGTGTGTGCCCAGCAAGGACACACTAGGCTCTGGGCACCTCTGGCCTTAGGAATGAGAAATCCCAGACCCACAGGAGATGAAGTCCTTGACTGAGGACTGCTCGCCTATGGGCAGATGCACTGGGCTACTCAGGAAACATGTGATGTGATTTCAGAACATCTGTGGGAAATGGATTTAAAAAGCTAAGTTATGTTGGTGCAAGTGTTTTGAAACTCATGCATGTGAGGGGTCTACAAAGAGTTCATTGGAAATTGTTATGAAAAAATTATGCCTAGATTTCCAAATTTCTTTTTCTGACTAAAATCAACTTATTTTAATTCCAGTTTTTGGAAGGACCCCCGGAGAGGCCTGTGGGGGTGCCACCAGAGCTTCTGGTGATGGACAAACACCAAGACAGGAGGCCAGGCCCAGCCTCGCAGACGCTCCTCCTGCAGGGGTGAGGCAGAGTGCACATGAGCAGCGTCATCTCTTCACTCAGAAGGGGTGAGGGCGGCGAAAGTGGAGAGTGAGGCTGACAAATTCTGGATGGGGAAATGGAGATCAGACCAGCCACAGCTAAGAACATAACTCTTGGCCTAATCTTTAACAATTTATTTATTTATTTATTTATTTATTGAGAGAGAATAGGAAAGGCAGCCTCCGTCTCTGACCACTCACCAAATGCATGCAGCGACCAGAGCTCAGTTTAGGTCTCCCATTGGGATGGAAGGACCCCACCACTTGAACCCTGGGGGCTGATTCCAGGAAGCTGGAATCAGAAGTGGAGCTGGAACCAGGGCCCTGGCATTCTGATTTGGCATATTGGTGTCTACACTGACTTAACAGCTAAGCCAAAGGCGTGCTCTGATCCAGATCTTGAAGAACAATTTGTTGAGGGCCGGGGGTACATCTGGGTATCGTGTGTCACACTGCATTTGGTTTTTGTTCTGAAACTGCACACCAGGCCTTGAGGAAAAGAACTGAGATATTTACCTGGGTTAGATATCATCACTCTTGTAATGACGATTCACGACTTACGAAGATAACCCGTGGACTTGGTTACTTTGTTGACTGCTTTGCAGAAAATGGAAATTTCTTTGATGCTCAGTTCTTGCATGTTTTGATGTCTAAGAAACTTTGGCAGAATTGTAAGTAGGTAGTCCTTTCTTACAATAAAATAAAAGGGCACTTGTTATCTACTAACTTTTTAAAATATCTATTTATTTATTTGAAAGTCAGAGTTGCAGATGGAGAAAGAGAGAGAGAGAGAAATCTTCCATCTGCGGTTCACTCCCCAGATGGCCTCAACAACAAGCACTAGGCCAGGCAGGAGCCAGGAGCCAGGAGTTTCATCCAGGTCTCCCACATGGGTGGCAGGGGCCCAAACATTGGGCCACCCTCCACTGCTTTTCCCTGGCCATTAGCAGGGAGCTGGATCCGAAGTGAAGTGGTTACTCAAACCAGCACCTGTGTGGAATGTCAGCATTGCAGGCTGAAGACAAACCATATTTTTAAAATGCATCTTATGGGGCTGGCACTGTGGAGCAGTGGGTTAACGCCCTGGCCTGAAGTGCCAGCATCCTATATGGGCACCGGTTGTAGTCCTGGCTGCTCCTCTTCCAATCCAGCTCTCTGCTATGGCCTGGGAAAGTAATGGAAGATGGCTCAAGTCCTTGGGCCCCTGCACCCGCGTGGGAGACCCGGAAGGAACTCCTGGCTCCTGGCTCCTGGCTTCGGATCGGCGCAGCTCTGGCCGTTGAGGCCAGTTGGGGAGTAAACCAGCGGATGGAAGACCTCTCTCTCTCTGCCTCTCCTCTCTCTGTGTAACTCTTGACTTTCAAATAGATAAACAAATCTTTAAAATAAAATAAAATGTGTCTTATTCTGATACGTAAATTCAACTTTGAAAATTTATCTACAGATAGAAAAATATGTGAAAAGATATCTGCATACATTATTTATTTTGCCATTATTTATGATAATGTTTTTGTGAACAACTTGAATTTCCCGCAAAGCATGGTCATAATTAAAATAGGTAATTATTTTTTCTATTCTACCTATACAATAGAAAATTGTAAACAATTTAAAATCATGAGTTGTGGCAGGTGTGTGGTATAGTGTTTCCACACTGTTTGGGTTAAAATATCGGGGTTCAGGTCTTGGCTCTGTTCCCAGTCCCAGCTTGTGCACCCTGGGAGACGGCAGTGATGGCTCAAGTGACTGAGTTCTTGTCACCCACATGGGAGACCCAGGTTGAGTTTTTGGCTCCTGGATTTGGCATGGCCCAGCCTGGCTCTTACAGTCATTTGGGGAATGAACCAGTGAATGGGAGCTCTTTAGCACTCTCTCTCTCTCCATCTCCATCTCCATCTCCATCTCCATCTCCATCTCCATCTCCATCTCCATCTCCATTTCCATCTCTTCCTTTCAAATAAATCAAAATGATTAATGAGTCAATTTTTATGTCCTCACTTGGAATAGTTTTGGTATTATAAAATGAATGGATGGAGGAAATCTGTGTGGCATTCTATCAGTCTTGCAAAACTAAGTTTAATACATAGATTGTAAATACATGGTTTTTGCATTCATAAAATATTTCTCAAAGTAAATACAAGGCACTGGCAAAAATGGCTTTCTCTGGTAAGAGAAGAACAGGTGAGAAGAGACAATTTTTTCTGCACTTACACATTTTGAATATTGTACAGTATACTTTTACATGGTTAGAATAATTATTGTTGAATGTAGTACTACCAAAAACGGGCCATATTAGATAACTATGGGGAAAGACTCTTTTACTTTGCACCCTGTGTGCTGTGCTTTCCACTGCATTTTGCTGCTGCTTTGGCCATTTTTGATCCATCTTCTAGTTTACTAATACTTCTTAAATTGTATTTAGACTACTGTTTATGTAATCCATTAAATTAATTTTAATTACCCTATTTTTAATTATAGATGTTCTGCTTGCATCTTTTTTCAAGTTTACTGGAAAAAAATGATGCTGAAATTCATATGGAGACACAGAAGACCTCAAATAGCTAAAGCAATCTTGTACAACAAAAACAAAGCCGGAGGCATCACAATACCAGATTTCAGGACATACTACAGGGCAGTTGTTATTAAAACAGCATGGTACTGGTACAGAAACAGATGGATAGACCAATGGAACAGAATAGAAACACCAGAAATCAATCCAAACATCTACAGCCAACTTATATTTGATCAAGGATCTAAAACCAATCCCTGGAGTAAGGACAGTCTATTCAATAAATGGTGTTGGGAAAACTGGATTTCCATGTGCAGAAGCATGAAGCAAGACCCCTACCTTTCACCTTACACAAAAGTCCACTCAACATGGATTAAAGACCTAAATCTATGACCTGACACCATCAAATTATTAGAAAGCATTGGAGACACCCTGCAAGTTATAGGTACAGGCAAAGACTTCTTGGAAAAGACCCTGGAGGCACAGGCAGTCAAAGCCAAAATTAACTAGTGGGATTGCATCAAATTGAGAAGCTTCTGTACTGCAAAAGAAACAGTCAGGAAAGTGAAGAGGCAACCGACAGAATGGGAAAAAATATTTGCAAACTATACTACAGATAAAGGGTTGATAACCAGAATCTACAAAGAAATTAAGAAACTCCACAACATCAAAACAAACAACCCACTTCAGAGATGGGCCAAGGACCTCAATAGACATTTTCCAAAAGAGGAAATCCAAATGGCCAACAGACACATTGAAAAAATGTTCAAGATCACTAGCAATCAGGGAAATGCAAATCAAAACCACAATGAGGTTTCACCTCACCCCGGTTAGAATGGCTCAAATTCAGAAATCCACCAACAACAGATGCTGGAGAGGATGTGGGAACAAAGGGACATTAACCCACTATTGGTGGGAATGCAAACTGGTTAAGCCACTATGGAAGTCAGTCTGGAGATTCCTCAGAAACCTGAATATAACCCTACCATACAACCCAGCCATCCCACTCCTTGGAATTTACCCAAAGGAAATTACTTGGCAAACAAAAAACCTGTCTGCACATTAATGTTTATCGCAGCTCAATTCACAATAGCTAAGACCTGGAACCAACCCAAATGCCCATCAACAGTAGACTGGATAAAGAAATTATGGGACATGTACTCTAGAGAATACTATACAGCAGTCAAAAACAATGAAACCCAGTCATTTGCAACAAGATGGAGGAATCTGGAAAACATTATGCTGAGTGAATTAAGCCAGTCCCAAAGGGACAAATATCATATGTTCTCCCTGATCGGCGACAACTAACTGAACACCAAAGGGGAAACCTGTTGAGGTGAAATGGACACTATGAGAAACAGTGACTCGATCAGCCCTTGTCCTGACTGTTGATGTACAATGTAATACTTCATCCATTTTAGTATTTTTTTTTGTTTTGTTCTAGTACTTTTGGTTGAACTCTGTAATTAGCACACAATTATTCTTAGGTGTTTAAATTTTAACTGGAAAGTGATCCCTGTTAAATATAAGAGTGGGAATAAGAGAGGGAGGAGATGTACAATTTGGGACATGCTCAATCGGACTTGCCCCAAATGGTGGAGTTAGAAACATGCCAGGGGATTCCAATACAATCCCATCAAGGTGGCATGTACCAAATGCCTCTCACTAGTCCAAGTGATCAATTTCTGTTCACAATTGATCACACTGATAGGTCTAAGAGTCAAAGGGATCACACAAACAAGACTAGTGTCTGCTAATGCTAACTGATAGAATCAAAAAGGGAGAGAACGATCCATCATGGGAAGCGGGATACACAGCAGACTCATAGAATGGCAGATGTCCTAAATAGCACTCTGGCCTCAGAATCAGTCCTTAAGGCATTTGGATATGGCTGAAGAGCCCATGAGAGTATTTTAGGCATGGAAAGCCAAGACACTCTGGCAAAAAAAAAAAAAAAAAGAATATCTAAATGAAAGATTTCTGTGAGTGAGATCCCAGTGGAAAGAATGGGGCCATCAAAGAAGGAGGTACCTTTCTCTGAAGGGAGGAGAGAACTTCCACTTTGACTATGACCCTGTTGGAATAAGATCAAAGTTGGCGAACTCAAAAGGCTTCCATAGCCTTGGCAACTCATGACTAGAGCCTAGGGAGATTGCTTGCGCCATAAACAAGAGTGTCAAATTGTTAAGTCAACAACAGGAGTCACTGTGTACTTACTTCTCATGTGGGATCTGTCCTTAATGTGTTGTCCAATGTGAAGTAATGCTACAACTAGTACTGAAGCAGTATTTTACACTTTGTGTTTCTGTGTGGGTGCAAACTGATGAAATCTTTACTTAATATATACTAAATTGATCTTCTGTATATAAAGAGAATTGAAAATGAATCTTGATGTGAATGGAATGGGAGAGGGTGTGGGAGATGGGAGGGGTGCAAGTGGGAGGGAAATTATGGGGGGGGGAGCCATTGTAATCCATAAACTGTACTTTGGAAATTTATATTTACTAAATAAAAAAAATATGACCATAAAAATAAAATCAGCTATTTAAAGATACTTATTTTACTATTTCCTTTAGATGTTGTCCCATTATTTTAAGTGCTTGAGATGCCAGTGCTCCGGGCGTCTGAGTGTCTGCTGCCAGGTATTCGTGATGGAGTCCCCAGTTGTGTAATTGTGTTTGTAACCTCATCGTTGGCAAGTCTTGTTTTCCCTTCCCCCGCTTGTGGGAAGCCTGGGAGGGAGGACTGAAGGGTGGTTTTCCACTTGTTTCTGTCAAGGGTGTCACCATCCCGGAATACATTTTCTATAGTCTGAGTTTTTCTTCGTAATCCAGGAGATGCGGTTTCTGAGTCCAGCTCCATGTCACGTGCATGGTTTAGTTCCTAGGGGAAGTTTCCAACAGAACACATTGCTTTGCTCTGAGGGCAGGTTCCTTTGTCTCCCTTGGCTATTGGACAGATTCTATTGGTTTCTGTTTGCCTGAATTAGTAGCCCTCAGGGAATTCTGGTCAATGCATGATTCCTCTTCCAACCCCCAGGGACTGACGGATGGGTTTGAGACCTCTTCTCCTCCTGTGAGCAGGCGGGAAAACGCCAGTGTCCCGACATGGAGGGATGAGAAGGCTCTGGAGCTGAGCAGCGGACTTTGGGCCCCACTCTCTGGCCTTCAACTCCCTCCTCCCTTCAGATGGGAAGAACTTTCTCGCTTAGTGCAATCCCAAGTATTTGCCAAGTAAATTGAAGACACCTTTAAGGGAAGGAAAAAATAACCGATCAGCCTTTGGCTGAGTTTAAGCAGAGGAACGGCAAAATCTGACCCCTGTTCTAAGTGATCACTCGCTGGGCTGGAGCAAGGAAAGAAGAAAACTCAGTTTTGAGGCCATTGCAATAACCCAAGAATGAAGGGAAGGCTCTCTGGACCGGAGCATTAGTAGGGGAGGTGCTAGAGTGTTTTGGATCCTGTGTGTAGTTGAAAGAGAGAGGAGTCACAGTTATTTCTAGATTGGAGGCCTGGAGAACTCAAAGAATAGGATTTCCGGTAGTCAACATGCAAGATGACTGTGGGTAGAACAGGTGTGTGGAAGAAAAGCAGGAATTTGGGTGTGGATATTAAGTTAGAGAAAAAACCGGGCATATTGAGCAGGTAGGAATTCCAATGAGACACACCTCCTGGTGATACAATCTGAGAGTTGCTAGCTTGGGGAGGGTATTTAAACGCCCTTAGAGTGAATGGCAGCAGGGAAGGAGAGAGAGACACAGAAAGGAGAACCTAGGATTGTGTGTATTGGGAACTCAGTGACTGAGACTGCGTGGAGAGGACAAGGACCTTCCGAAGGACATGGAAAAAGGGCAGCCACTGCGATGTGGCATCCTGGGGACTGCGTCAGAATCTGGGTGGGAGGAGGCCACGTGCAATTGAGCCCAGCGCTCTTTATGGGCCAAGATGAACAGGAGTTTCTGGACTTGGCACTGAAAGTGAAGGGGTAAGACCAGATCCTAATAGGAGTGCATCCAAGATGAGAGCTTATTCATTGAATAAAGAAAGTATTTTTTTTTAAAAAAAGCTACTTTTTCATCAGGGCAGGGGTTGTGGTGCAGTGCCACTGGTCACTGTTTGGATCCTGGCAGCCCATGTTGGAGTGCCTGGTTTGGGGCCTGACTGCTCCCTGCTCCCCATCCAGCTTTATGTTAATGTGTCTGGGAAAGTGAATGCAGGCCCAAGTCCTTGGGTTCCTGCCAGCCACGTGAGAGACTGGGATGGAGTTCCTGGCTCCTGATTTCTCCTGGCCTCGTCCTGGCTGTGGCAGACATCTGGGGAGTGATTAAGCAGATGGAAGGTGTGTGTGTGTGTGTGTGTGTTCCTCTCTGTGTGTCACTCCATCTTTCAAATAAATTTTTAAAAACTTAAAAAATAAAACCTTGCTCATTAACTGCTATGTTAGAGTTCATGGGGTAGGGGAAGAAGTTTGGTCAAGAGAAGGTTTCGTTTTTTGATTATAAGCTGGGAACGATAATAACATATTTGTATGAACAGGAATGATCCAGTAGGGTAGAAAGATAGGATGACGGCAAGTGGAAGAAGAGAATTGTTAAGTAACACCCACGGGCAGGTGCGAAGGGCAGGAAGTGATGTCTAAGTGTCAGGGGTGTCCTCATCTAAGAACTTGGGAAGACCTCACCCACAGTGGTGAGGGAAGGCAGACAAGGGGCAGACACAGCTGCAGGATGGTTGCTAGTGTTGGTCCTGGTAGCCTTTGGAAACTCACTTCTGAATGCTGCGATTCTATCAGTACAATATGAAAGCAGCCATACTGGGA
This sequence comes from Lepus europaeus, assembly GCF_033115175.1. Classification (NCBI taxonomy): domain Eukaryota; kingdom Metazoa; phylum Chordata; class Mammalia; order Lagomorpha; family Leporidae; genus Lepus; species Lepus europaeus. The sequence goes on from NC_084839.1 coordinate 5,647,783, forward strand.
ATGCAGGTGTTGGAGGTTTAAGGAGAAAGCAGAGTGTGTCACACAACAATCTAATGAAGTTTTAAGGTGAGCAGTCTAGGAAAGTGTATCACAATGCCTGACAGCAGTAATGGTGCACTTGACACTTCCAGTACGAATTGTAACTTGAGAGAAGTTAGCATTGTTGCAGGTTTTCCCCAGGAGTGATTGGATGTGGTTGTGTGAGCTCAGTAGATAGGGAGCAAAGAAGGTGGGGCACTGGATTTACTGAGATTAGGATTTTCCAAGTGAGGATGAAGCAATGAGAGAGTTGAGGAAAATACAGATTATTGCAAAGGAAACCCTATCACGATTAACTGTGGAATTTAGCGTTGATAATGAGAGAAGACAGGCCAAGGACTAAGGGGCACTGGAAATATGACAGGTGATGGTGTTGGGGTAGATAGACTTCTAGTGTTGGGATACTGTAGGAAGAGGGCAGGGGAGATAAAGGACAGTGGTGGAAGAATAGATGCTCAGCACCCCGAATTCGGAGTCATGTCATTGTTGTTGGTACGGTCCTGGGCGTCACAAGGGAGTGGTTGAGTAGGTTCCATGGAGCACCAGGCCATTGGCTGACAGAGGTTCATGGCACTGAGAGGCCAGTGCTGGCAGAGTCATCTGTGTGTGTATTGGATCCACCAACGATTGAGTCCGTGGTGTTGCGGGAGACAGTGGTGGGTCAGAAGCTAAGATCATCAGGAATGAAAACCATGACTCAAGTGGAAGAAGTTGTGCCTTTGATGCTGTGTCTTCCATCTGCTTTGCTTCCATCCTTACTCCTATCCCAGATGCTGTAGGTGACAGACTCCGAACAGGCTCTTCCCTGCCTGCATCCCAGCCATCTCTCCATACCATCCCTCCAAGGGATATGATCTGACGTCTCTGCTCTTGGAAAGCCCCCGTCATCTGTAGTCGTGCCCGACCTCCTCAACCCGGAATCCAAAGTCTTCTATGGCAGAGAGCCTTCCTGCCTTCCCATCTTTGCTCCTGTGCTGTCAGTTTCAGCAACAGAAAATAACCCGTGCGTCTACACTGCCGTTGGAGTCCTGGGACAGCCTGTGCGCCCTGGTCACCATGCCTGGCTCTTTGTCTTCCGACATGCAGCCAGCACCTGGGCCCTCATTGAAGAACCAGGTGTTCCAGGAGCCCTTGCAGCCAGAGCACTGTGCATGCTGCATTGCAGTATGGGCACCATCCTTCTACTACCAGCAGTTCATGGATATTCGAGGAATAGAGAGGTCATTGGATGCTTCATTTTATGGATCTATTGAGGGCTTTGAAACCTACAGCAAAATAAGACCTTTTAAGGCACAGCTCGCTTTTTTGTGCATATTGATTTTATCCTTGAAAGCCAGGAGAAGCAGGACGCAATAGCATTTTTAACACTTGACTGAGAAGGCAAGTCCTGGAAGTTTAAAGTGGTTCCCGGTCCAGTACAACTCAAAGCCTCTGCTGCCGGTGCAGCCCAGGAGCCCCGGCCAGCCTCTGTCCAACGTTCCTCTCTGGGGGAGGGCGCTTGTGTGGAGGTGAACCTGCCCCCTCCCATACACATGGCTTGGTTCAGCTGAAATGCTTTTTTGCAGCCAGACTTTCCCGATGATTCCCCGGGTGTTGATTTACATCCGGCACGGACTCCTTCTCTTGGTGTCTTGAATATCATTGTCCACTTTGTTTGTATTATCACAGGGGAGACTGAGGCACAGTGAGGGAGAGGAGCAACTTCTAGCACTTAGGCCCCTGCCGGCGGCTCCCTGTCCTCATCTTCCCTGCTACCCTCCACTTTGCATCAGCCTGTTCTTTGCACCCAGGTTGGGTTTTAATCATTTGACTTCCAGCTTTGTTAACGACCACAGGGGAACAGACTCCATGCCTCCTCCATCCTAGGCTTATCTTTCCCAGAAAGCTTTTCTGTTTTCCTCCCTTACCTTCCCGGTGGAAACGAATCAGCATGTGTTGTGGTATTATTATTTAAATGTTTATAGTCTGCCATTCTCCGCACACCAAGTCCCCAGCAGCGTCGAGTCAGACGGCCTCAAACAGGTATCGTCTGCTCCATCTGGTCCTCGCTGTTCGGCACGCAGGCCCCTGTATGGTGTGGCAGCTGAGGGTCCATATGGTCTCAGGTGTAGCCCCAGGTAGAGCATATTGTAGCGTGCCAGTCTGCAGGCCCTGCGGCAGGAAGAGCTGCCGGGAGGCGCACATCTGAGTGAAGTGGCCACTGCTGTGCCCAAATCAGAGGGCAGAAGGTGTTCTTGGCTTCCAGGCTGATCTGGCCTGCCAAGGCCGGTTGGGGACCCAGAAGCCATACTGCACTGCGGTGTCAGCGCCGAGCTCCATCCAGGCAGAGCGCAGGAGAGCTCGCTTCTCTTTGCCTGTGCCTGGCCCTCTGGAGTCAGGGAAAGGGGTTTGGAGTGGAGGGCTGGTGGGAAATGCAGAAGAAGGGAAGCAGGCACACTCAGCCTCACACGGTGGGGATTTTTAGTGGAATCTTTTCTTCAATTCTGACATTTTTCATATGCGGGTCTGGCTCTTTGTTTTATTTGAGGATAGCTTTCCTAAAGGAAATCTGTCTTGGAATCTGGAATCCTTTCTCTCCTTCTGAATTTTATCAGTAAAGTTTTTGTACAATGAGTATGCTCCTTAGTCCCTGAAAAGCAAGAATTTCCTCTTGATCAGGAATTTAAAATCCCTGATCAGTGGCAGAGAAGGGTGCACAGAGACACGGCCTTCGTCTGCTCAGGCTGATACAACGAAATAACCATTCCCAACTTTCACAAATCCATGCGATGTTGTGGGGACGAATCCACTCGCTGTGTGGAGTTGCACAAGCACATGTTCCAGAGGCAGCTCAGGTCCCTGCATCTAATCAAACAGAAGTTGTGGATGCTTTCACCTCTTTTACTCCCCAATGGATGAGAAAATATACATCAAGCCATCCAAATATTGGATGGTGTCATGATCGGAGATCCAATCACAAAGCAACGCTGAGGTACGGTTGCTTCTTCTACTAAGAATTTGTGTTATCAGAAAGCAGAGTATTTTCTTTAAGCTTACAAATGATATAGGATTATGAAATGAGATAGAAGTTTGTATCCTCCACAAAGCAAAATACAATAGAGACAATGGTAGCTACCCTTTTTGTAATTATCTCAGTTTATGGGTAGAGAGACTGAGACTCATAGAGGACACTTTCCTGCCTGATTTCACATGACTACTGAGCAGAACAAGAATTTGAAGTCAAGGGAGTTCTCACGTCTTAGCCTGCTTCTCAGGAGACTGTGACTCTGCCAGCTGAGCGAGACAGAGCTACCTGGTCAGTATCCATCCAGTGGAAGGGCCCTCCATGTGTGTCAGAGGGTTCCAGTGAATTCTGGAATCATCTAACCCTAAAGTTAAAACAGATCAAGGAAGAAACACCGCACAAAGCAGTTTAGCTTTGAAAATAAACACCCACCATGAAGCACAACGTGAAAGCATTCTACCTGGTTGTGCCTTTATTTATTCTGATGACAAGTGTATGCTGATGGCGTCCACGGCAGCAAAGGCGTTCCTGTGCACTTGACCTGGCAGTGGAGGTTGATGGCCAAGCTGGGTGCTGCCCAGTTCCAGGCCACGCTTGTGGGATCAGAGTGGACTTTCTATGCCGAAGAATAAAGCCCCAGGTCCACTTCACTGTGTACCACTCCCCGTAGCACAGTTTTTACAGAACAGGGGTTTTCAGAGGTCTGTGGGAAACACGCTTTATAAAAAATAATAAAAAAAAAAACTCAGCATGGATTTCAAAAAAAAAAAAATTGTGCCAAAATAAACTTTTCACCTAATTTGAATTTTTTCTGTGGATTTTTTTGAAGTTCCCTCATATGTAGAACATCTAATGGGATGGTCCAAATGCAAGGGTCAGCTCCCGGAGAAGGCCAGCCAGACACAAGGGGAGACACGGTTTCTTCTGATGTGGTCTCCGTGAGCCAGGGAAGGGGTCTCACAACAGTCTCCATGCTACCTGGAAACGCCTGTAGATGTTGAGGCAGGGAAAACGAGGGGTTCAATGGCATTCAATGGCGAATGAGAAAACCCAAAGCAATCCTATACTCACAGAATTTGAATCTAAGGCTCGAAGCAGTTCTGTAGCTGTACTAAGACGGAGTAGGAATTGCAGTGATTTAAAAGAAAGAAGAGGGCCGGGTGCTTAGAGTAACTTGCTAAGCTGCTGCCTGCGTTGCCAGCATTCCATATGTGTGCTGGTTCGTGTCCCGGCTGCTCCATTTCCAATGCAGCTCCCAGCTGGTGGCCTTGGAAAGCAGCGGAAGATGGTCCAAACATTTGGTCCCCTGCCCCCCATGTGGAAGATCCTCATGAAGCTCTTAGTTCCCAGCTTCAGCCAGGCCAGGTCTTACGGACCAGCAGATGGAAGATCTCTCTGTGTCTGTCTCTCCCTCTCTCTGTCTTTAACTCTGACTTTGAAATACATGAATAAATCTGTAAAAAAAGGAAAGAAGAGAACCTAAGGTTAAATACTGGAGCACATTTTCTAGTCCTGCGTCAGGTGTTTCCTAATTGAAAGGCATGTGGAGGACATCTGAGGCTCGGCCTTGTGGAGCTATTTCAGAACAGTCACGCTGACTTCAGCTTGCCAGCCTGGCCAAGTGGGTATTAAATACTTTATAGACAGGAATGTTATAACTGAACACGGAGTTCTAACTCTGAACACATTCAAATGAGGAAGCTCTGTGCCCTCCTGGAGGTCGCTTGCCTGTGAGATCGGCACCAGCGATGTCCCAGGGGTGGGTCTATGATTAAGATGCTTTGCTTTGTGCTATGGTTACTGTGGTTGCTTCTCCCTTCCCACAGTCAAGAGCATCTGGGTTTCAACTCCTTCAACCCACAGGTATCTGTGAGCTTTCGTTGTGTCCCCACCACGGGTGAGGCAGAGCAATGGGAAGCTTGTTCCAGGTGCAGCCCCTACTTTCCCCTTCTCCATATCCAACAGCCTCATTTTTAAAAAAATATATTTATTTATTTGAAAGCCAGAGTCACAGAGAGACAGAGAGATCTTCAATCCGCTGGTTCACTTTCATCTGCAATGGCCAAGGCTGGGCCAGACTGAAGCCAGGGTCTCCCACATGAGTATCAGGGGTCCAGACACTTTTGCCATCTTCTGCCACCATTCCCAGCCCATTAGCAGGGAGCTGGATTGGAAGAGGAGCACCTTGGACACCAACTGGCTCCCAGATAGGATGCTGGCATTGCAGGTGGCAACTTAACCAGCTGTGCCATTACGCTGGCCCTCGAGAGCCTTCTTTGGGGTCACTTTTGCCCTGGGTCATGTGCTACACATATTCCTTCCATGTATTTCTTCTGCTGCTGCTTCCCCAGATATTGTTGCCCTCGAATGGGCCTTCCTTACCCCGCAGCCAGCATAATATTCTCAGTATTTCTAGTACTGCCCACTGTACTACTAAAATATGCCTACAGCACCCCCCAACATTAACATCTGCTTTCCAAGAAGTATGAGCTTTGGAACTTATCCCAAAAATGCATTTTCTTCTGCACTCGCATTGCCTGTTGTTTACTCTGATAATATTTTTAGCTCACTTTCGAGGGGCATGGCTATAAGAAGGAGCTCTTGGATGGAAACCATATGCTCCAAAGATTCTCCTCCTCGAGACCCAGTGCTCCCTAATTCTACCCGCGTCACTGAGTCCTGCAGTGGCTAAGGCTTCATTGGCCTTGATGTGTTGCAAATGGGCAAGAAGCTGCTGGTGTGGAGAGCCTTGTGCTGCCATGTGGCCTCTCCTCCACACCAAGAACTTGGCCAAGAGCAGTTTTAGCTCAGGCTTGCAGACAGGGGCTGCAGCAGGGATCTCACAGTGTAAAGCCAAGCGAGGAGTCTGCTGCAGGCTGGGATGTCAGCTCCTGTGCTTCTCTCTGTGAGTCCTCAGATGCACAGAGAGCACTGTTCTTGTGATGAGCTTCGGAACGGTGGCGGTGGCTACGGGGTGAGAGCAAATAATTGTGGCCTGTGAGCAAAATGAAGAGAAGGGTGAGGGGCTTGGATAGAAAGATTTGAAGAAGGAAACAGCAGACGCTCATTCTTGGAGACCATGAGAGAGCCAAGGCAGTAGGTGATACCTCTTTCCAAGGTAGGTTCAAGGTCATGTTCATGAGTGCAGGTCCTGAGGTACAGGTGACTGAGCTTGCTCTAACCTTCCCGATCTTTTCTTCAAGGTCTAATCTCATTCCATGAATTTCTCCAATTCTCCAGTCCTCCACAAGGCAAGGATTGCTTCTCTAGTTGGGTTTGGTGTGGATGTCTTTAATGTTAGTGGTGGAAGGGGGCATTGGGTTTCAATTTCCCTATTTAGAGACTGTGGTATTTGGAGAGAGGACAGGGGGCTAATGAGGAGCAGCACCAGTGTGTGGAATAGCTCTCAAGGGACGGAAGCACCAAAACACAAAAAGAAAAGTCCCAAAAGTGATCATCAAAGCAACCCCAAACTCCTTATACCCAAAGCCACAGAGGTGAAAGAGTGCATCATGTCCAGTGTTATCTTCCTGGAAGATGCAAAACTGACAACACGGCATAGGAATTGGAGAAGGAAATACAGAAAATGGTTCTTGTAATGAGACACAGACATTTCTTTTTATGTCTATAACTATCTCCTGATATTTATTAAAATACCCCCTTTGGGAATGAAAAATTGAATAATATCTATTACTTGTGTCTCTTACTCTGCCGTGGGCTCCATGAGGCCAGCAATTTTGTTCTTTATTTTTCAAGGTTCACCTCCAATGCCTTATTCTCGTTCATCATACATATGTGACTCACCCACTCACCCACCCACATACACCCTTACCAGGCACAGTATCTGGAACTGCAGCCCCTGGTGACTTAAAAAAATTATAACCACAATTCTTTCCATCATTAGAAATATTAAGAATTACTTACCATTACAAGCTTACTGTACTCTATGTGGATTTTTTCTCTAAAATATACACTTCTAAAAGATCAGTCATGATTCTCAATCTTCATTCTCTTGTGCTATTTAAGGAAACATTACTACACTCAATTTTTAATATTTACATTAAAAGCATTTAGAGCCAGAAGCTTCAATAAACAACGTTTGGAACAGGACATATCTGTATGTTTATCATTCCTTCCATCTACTGCTTGCATTTTCAATGGAGTGGCTTGTTCAGCCACTCAACACATACGAGGGTGCTTCGTTCAAGGAAAAATGGAATTGGAAGATAAATATGTGGGCAGCGTTTGACTCAACAGTCAAGTCGCCAATATAGATGCTCACATCCCAAGCAGAGTGCCTGGGTTCAATTCCAGGCCCTGCTCTATGTTCTACACGTCTCCCAGGGCAGATACTGGGACTCAGTGGTGACGGCTCAAGTATTTGGATCCCTGCCACCTCGATGGGACACCTGGATTGAGTTCTTGGCTCCTGGATCTATGCCTGGTCCAGTGCTGGCTGTTGTGGGCATTTGGGGAGTGAACCTGTAGATGAGAACATTCTCTGTCTGTCTCTCATAAAATAAATAAATATTAAAATAAAAGGTAAACTGTGGTCTAAAAATTTTGGAAAGGCAAGGATGGTTTTTTATCATATGCATTTTGAAGACCCCTCATATTATTAAGGAGACATGGTGGGAGAGTACTTTGGTAGACATTGATGTTGCAACTCTAAGACCAAAGGTTTGGCTTCAAGATTCATAATCTACTAAATGAGTGTCCATTTCCTGTTTGTAAATGTCAGTGAAGCGATAGGTCAGCAGCACAAGGGCATGATGGGAGTGGTTGGCTCCAGCTACTCAGAGAGGTCAGAGCTGCTGCACAGGTGATGTGTTCAACCCATGCTTTGAAGCCGGAATTTTCTAGGTAGCCATGGGGAATATCATCTGATATGAAGACATCAACATGGACCACAGGATAGATACAGAAGATAGAATTAACCCCACTGGGTCTACATGGCTAATCCATTTCTCTATGTCTTACATTCTTAAAAATGTTTTGAGAGCAGGGAATGTTTTGTTGCCTTCTTCTCTGTAGCCCAGAACTTAGAACAATGCCTGGAAAACAGTCGATGCTCAATAAGTGTTTGCTGGGTGAATGGTGGGGGCAGATGAATGGCCCTCCAGTGGCTGCCGATTCGCTCACACAAGTCCGCTTACTTCACTTGAAATACCTGGCATTTACCCCACACTCCCCGCATATGGCTTTCTACGACTGGGGTTAAAACTCAGAAGATTGTGCTGAAGTTACTTAAACTTCCAAGAAGGGAACAGATGGTGAGTTTTAAATAGTTAGGGGAGGAAACTGATGGGAAAGAAGACAATGGCAGAGAAAATCAATGCCTCCTCTGTTGGCATGAATCTGGGGGAGTCTCGCAGGGCCTCCAGAACCCTCCCCTTGGCCCCGATCCACTGTGACCCTGTTCTCTCTGCTGTCAACCCACCAGGACTCTGTGACACTTGGCAACATTTACTCCAGCTGGCAAGGAGAATGTGACAACCAGGCCTATTTTTAAGTGGCAGTTGAATTGAATTCGTGCTAAGGAAAAATAAAAAGAGTAGGGGATGAGAGCTTCTCTCTCTTTGATGGGGCCCTACAGAGGGGATCCCATCAAACACCCTGGGAGTGCTGGGGCACTCTTTGGGACTCTGACAAGGGCAGGGACAAAAGCAGAGTTCAGCCCTGGAGCCACTGGAAGATGCGATACGTTCTGCCATGACATTTGTCCCCAGCCGACTGCCCTGGGCTGGGCTTCTTTGAAAGTAGATGGAGCCAAAGGGCCATTCTGGCTTCCCAGGGACATTGCGAAGGCACAGACCCCGTAAGGGAACTGGGGACTCTGAGCCTTGGTGCCACTGTCACTCGTGTGATGGGGACAGTCACTGGCGCTCAGCCAGGATGTGTGTGAGTGCATGTGTGTGCTTGGTGCACGTGTGTGTGCTCCCATTTGCAGAGTGTGCCCTGGAGAAGGCAAAGCCGCGACCCTGAGGGGCGCAATGGCGGCTGCAGCCCTCGTCGCTGCCAACTCGAGTGGTCTGAGTTCTGGGTAGGGATTGGCATTTAGGGTACAGATTTTGTCTGCTTTTTCTTTAGTCTGGAGGGTCAACGGAGAAACAACGAGCCATGACAACTGATACAATTCCATTTTGTTTTTGCTAGGTGTGAGAGACGTTCCAGAAAAACACTATGCAGCTTCACCATGGAGTCACATCACAGAGCGTCTTAGACGTTGGTAATAAATGGCTGCAACGAGGAAGCCACAGCCGAATTGTAACATCGGGGTCATCGAAGAGCCTTTGTTCCATCACCAGCTTCTGCAGTGAGACAGGTTTTCTCTGCGCCTCTGGCCTGGGCCAAACTGAGTGAAACCTCATGGGGTCTTGACGTCTGGGGAAGAGATGAGGGCAGAAGGACCTGGCCGTGTCCAGCGCCCCCACCTCTGGACCTCAGGCGCCTGGTACAAGCAGCTCTGGCTTCTGGAGGTGTCTGCGACCCCACCCTGCATTTCCTAACCCAGGGTGTAGGATGGGGGACACGGAACGCAAGCATTGAGTCAGAAGCAGCTCACTCCCTTGAGCTGGTTTTCCAGAGAATGTTCTAGGAAAACTCCCCGTGCAGCCCAGTTTTCAGAGGGGCACAGACCAGGAAAGCAGCAAGAGACCTGTCTGAGTCAGATTTCTGAACGTTCGGCGTTCAGACTTCAGTGGCTTGAGCAGGGGGGCCCACCCACGCCCGAAGCCTTGCTGTAACATCTCTTTCTTTGGTGATCTCTATCTTACCATCTGCGTTACTTCTCATAAGTAAGTGCGACTTGCCTTGAGAAACTCCTGCTCCAGGCTGATCGCTTGGTGACACCCTAAGTGAACCAAACTGACAACCCAGGTGAACTGTCCCTAGCCGTGGACCGGGGTGACTGGAAACTGTGGGCGAAGGACTCAGCAGCCTAGCTGATGCGAGGCTCTCCTGGCTATGGGACAGGGTGGCTGTGCACCATCGGCACGTGAGGTTGTGTTCAATGCCTGTAGTCCTGGCATACTGACTCAGAGACACAGAGGCGAAGTGGCCACCTGCACCCCTTTCTATCCAACGCCTCACAGAATCGTGGGGCAAGGAACTTGGAGTTGCCACTTGAAGGGTCTAAGCGTTGCTGAAGTTGAGAACTGGGTCAGGAAGCCACTGGGAAAGAACGGCAGAGCAGCTCCGGAAAGTTCTCTGGATGCTGGGTTTACAGGGTCCGGGGCTGCTCTGGGAGACCGAGGGTGGCAGAAAGACAGTCTGAGAAATCTCCAGCCAGGTTTCTAGGTTACCTGAGTGTGGCTCAGCTGTATCCAGCCGGATTCTAGCTCACTTTTTTCTTTTTTTTTCTTTTTTTATTTTTTGACAAGCAGAATGGACAGTGAGAGAGAGAGACAGAGAGAAAGGTCTTCCTTTTCCGTTGGTTCACCCCTCAATGGCCACTGCGCTGCACAGCGCTGATCCGAAGCCAGGAGCCAGGTGCTTCTCCTGGTCTCCCATGCAGGAGCAGGGCCCAAGGACTTGGGCCATCCTCCACTGCACTCCCGGGCCACAGCAGAGAGCTAGACTAGAAGGGGAGCAACCAGGACAGAATCCAGCACCCTGACCAGGACTAGAACCCCATGTGCTGGCGCCGCAGGCGGAGGATTAGCCTATTGAGCTGTGGCGGCACCAGCCTCTAGCTTACTTTTTTGAAGAAAAAAAAAAAAGATCAGGTCAACTCTGAAATCCCAACCTTTCTGGGGCGTAGGGAGAAGAACCATCAAGGGGTTCAGATGCTCTTTTGTGAGGGGTTGTGGTCTGAGCACCCAGCATTAGGAGAGCTGGTGACTTACCCAAGATGTGAAAGAGTGGAAGAGTCCGACGCCACTGACTGGGTGTCTTCATGAGTGACTGCGCCCGAGTTCTCTCTCGGGAGATGCTCTGATTTCTCCTGTCCTGTGAGCCTGCCTCCCGGCAGCTCTAACTAATGGGGAAGTCGAGATTTGGGGGGACTGCGGCACCTGCCCCAAGTCACTCAGGGAGAAGATGTGTGTGAGTGTGGGCTTGCTACCACAGCACAGCTCCCAGGAGAAAAACACTTGGGTCAATGTAAGACCACATGTTCTTGGATTCCCCTATGGTGAGAGCTATCCTAGGGAATTCAGGGTGCAGATTTGAATGAAAAAATAATAACAGTCTCTAAAAAACCTGACCAACCCACCGCTCAGTGAAAGTCAGAGTTCTGATATGATGTGTAGTAGGATTGCACCAATATATTCATTTCTCCTTGACAGGGTATTGGGTTATTTTTCACTGGATGTCATTTCCAATGTAAGAAGAGGCAGCGTCTTCAAGTATCTGTACTGTGTGTGTGTGTGTGTGTGTGTGGTAGAGGGAGCCACACTGGGACACATAGTGGTCTGAATGGATTTCGGCATTTTCGTGTGTACCAGAAGCAAACACCACACAGCGATGTTTTCCATGAACTTTTTGCAGTGCCTTCGTACTTGCCTGTGGACAAGCACCAGTGACTGATTCTCTCAGGGAGAACTGGGAAACAGAGGCAGGAACTTACCGCTCACACTCTAGTACAGTCTCATTTATTTTTTTTTTTTTACCATGTCTAAGCTTTATTCTGAAAGAGTAAAGCAGGCCTCGTCCTCCTCTGCTCATGGAAAGACCCCAGACCCACCTGAACAAGCCCTGGAGACGTGCTGTGTCTTCCCCTAGTTGCTGGCAGGGTTTGCTGGAAGCTCCACCACGGTGGAGGGAGAGTTCCCGCCTCGGTGATGATGGCGACGAGGGGTGGCCGCGAACACGGAGGAGCCTGTGCTCTGTAGCACCGCCAGCAGCAGTACAGAGCAGCCTCCCCATCTGCAAAGCAGAGGCATCCACTTAAAAGCGAGCGCTGGCACAGCGGAACCAAACAAGGGTGGCGTCGCAGCGCATTTCCCAGCCCCGCTGGAGCAACGCACCATGCAGCCAGATCTCAGGTCCCCAGCCCCTCCGCTCCTCCAATCGCCGCTAAGATCCTCCGTGCAACACTTTGCCATGTGTCGCCAGTCCTCCTCTAATCCATGACTGTTGAGATGTTGTCTCCAGATGTTTTCCTTTGCAGCTCCCTTGCAGAGGAAGGAGCTCAGAGGACTGGGGGGCTGGAGTCAGAGGTGGGCTTGCCCTCCAGGAGGGCGCCTCAGCCTTCTCTCCCTCTGGATTCGGTTTTCTCATTCACCGTAGGAGCCACTAGGGTGAGCTACTTCTTTGGTTCCTCCTGGCTTGTAGACACGACCCCTGATCAGAGAGGAAACCAGAGGTAGACTCCCACCTCCCAGATAAAGTAGCTTCACGGCCCATGAGAGGTTCATCAAGGTGCGGTGCCCCCAGCCACAGCATTTTGTAGGAACCCCGGTGACTACATCATCCACAGTGGCTATGAAGGCGTCTCATGGTTGTTATTGTTATTGATTTTTAAGTGTGTTCATCATTCAGCTTCTAAATCCATTGCAACGAACAAACACAATTTAAATATTTATTATTATCTGAGATTGTGGCCACACACTTCCTCATCCTCCCACCTGCATCTGCTCTGTCGTTGAACAGATGGGAGCTGCACCCAGCTCCAAAAGCCAGAATCCGGGGGCCCTGCGCTTTGTACTCACAGGAACTGCAGCAAAGGCAGGCAGAGTGTGCAGTCCCATCGCTTCCTTCCCAGAGGTCTGTGCCCCTGAGCAGCAGGAATCCAGACCTTTCCTGACCTCACACTGCAGTGAGTCGAGGAACTCCGTGGCGAGAATGCCCCCTGAGCCATGCAGAACTCCTGGGTCGGGTTCACGGTGCAATGGTAGCCACTCAGCCTTCCAAACTAGAAACCTCGTTGTTACCTTAAATCCCTGGGCCACTTTTCTCACCCACCCACCATGGTGAATCCATTGCCTGTCAGATGCTACGTATTTGACTATTTATTTAATTTATATTTTTATTAATATAGAGAACAGATTTAATGTAGCCCATAGCTGTAATTCTAAAAATATGATACTTTTCTTCCTTTTTTTCTTTCATCGTGAGATAATATATTTTTAAGTTACTTTAGAGCCAAAGGCTCAATGCTCCACTAAACAGAAAGTTCAACAAGTGAAAAGGGAAAAAAGCCAGAGTTCGGCAGGAATGGAGACGACACCTGCAGAACGGCTTGTCTCCATCCCCTTCCTGCCGTCTCCACTGCTTCTGCTGTAGTCCAGGCCCTTGGCCCTTCTCCTCGGCCTCTTGTCCAAATTCCTGGCTTTCTATTAACAAATGGGGCAATGCAGCAGTGCTCCGGGAGCCCAGGGCAAGAACGAACTTGCAAATGCCTGACCTTCAAGAAGACAGTGTGGGTATGGGGTGCACCAGTGTGGAGCAGCGCGTGGCCAGCTTCTTCCACCCTGCCAGGGAGTTTGCACTAACCCCAGTGGGCTACAGGGGAGGCTTGTGCTACGACCCTAGTGGTCCATTTACTTCTCGTTCTGGAAAGATGCTTCTCGTGAGGAAGCAGAGAAAGGAACGGAGGGAGGGCCTGGCAGTGAGGTGCATCCAGAGGAGCCACCTCTGTAGGTACTGGCACCTGCAGAGAGAGGGGAATAGCGAGAGAGACATGTGCATGGTAGAAGCAACAGGTGGTGGGATGGAAGCAGGAGAGGAGATTCAGGCCGACGGCCGGCTTCTCCCTTGAATGACCAGGTGGATATCCATATGGAACAGCAAAGTGCAAGGCTTGGAGGTGGAGAAGCAAAGCGTGAGAAGAGATAAGTCGTTTCCACACTTGCGGGTGAGTTACTCAGGGACTATCCTGGCAAGCTGTGGAGCAAGCAGTAGTGATGATCACACGTTTGGTTGACGAAGAAGCAGTGGTCTTCTCAACGAGGATAAAAACGTGCCTACCTGTTACCCAGGAACGTCTCGTCGAGGCGTCCTACCCTGGGAAACACTCCTGTGTGCCGGGAGGTGCACATAAGCCAGTGCCCTGGGAGCACTGTTGAGTGGAGACACGGAAATCACGGCCATGTTCTGTGAAGAGGGGGTGGCTCAATGTCTGTGAGCAGGACGAACGCTGCCCACAGTGGGCAGGAGCGCGGTGGGGTGATGGTAAAAGCTCAGCAACGCAGAAACACAAAACCCTGGCGGTGGCCCTTGCCAGCTTCCGAGGTGCGCACGTCTCATCCCGGCCAATTGCAGCTGGCCCAGGTGACATCAATGAAGGTGCAGTCGGGTTTTCCAGACCAGTGTGAAAGACTCCAACACACCCTGGGGAACAGTGGCATCTTGTTCCACAACACACATCACTCTCCAACTATTAAGGCTGAAGAAAGAACGCAGGTTACAGAGTGATTGTTATTGTATGATAATATTTCTGCTAGAGAAAGACAAATCAACATATCTTCTTTTTAAATAGATTTTATTTATTTGAGAGGTAGAGTTACAGAGAGAGACAGACAGACAGAGAGAAAGGTCTTCCATCCACTGCTTTACTCCCCAAATAGCTGCAGTGTCTGGAGCTGAGCTGATCTGAAGCCAGGAACCAAGAGTTTCTTCCAGGTCTCCCACACGGCAAGGCCCAAGTGCCTGAGCCATCTTCTGCTGCTTTCCCAGGCCATTAACAGAGAGCTGGATGGGAAGAGGGGCAGCCGGGATTAGAGCCAGTGCCCATATGGGATGCCATTGCCACAGGTGGAGGATTAACCTACTTCGCAACAGTATCGGCCCCAACACATCTTCTTAAAAGGTATTTTATGCAGAAGTACTCTCAATTAAAAGGAAAAAAAACTCTGGAAAGAGAAACACCAGATTTCAACACAAATTTCCTCTGGAGATGAGGATGGAGAGTGAGAGCAGTAGTGAAATGAGACTGAGTGTACTTGTTGAGGTAGGAAACTTTATCTGGAATGTTCTGATAGTTAAGGAATAATTTAAGGAAATATATAAATTATTTTAATGAAATTATTTTAAAGACACAAATACACAACACCAAACTCAGATAGGAGCATTTTCCTTTTATTTTCAGAATTCTGGAAAGTAGACCACCCCTCATTGAGTGGTCTCTACAGCAGCCAAGCAGGGATGAGTGGGTGGGACCCAGGGATGAAGGTCTTAGGTCAGATGAAGGGCCCCAGTTTCAGTTGTTCATATTTGATCCCTTTGAAGTTAAAATGCCACCTTCTGAACTCAATTCTGGTTATGCAGTATCCTCCAATGTCTTTGAGTTTTCATCTCCCATATAACAAACAGTTCCTGGTCTGCCTGACCTTCCCCTAGGGTAAAAATAGAATTCATTGGAGAAACATCCGTGAGGCCAGCATTGTGATGTAGCAGGTAAAGCCACTGCCTACCATGCCAGCATCTCATATGGGTGTTGTTTCATGACGCAGCTGCTCCATCTCCAATCCAGCTCCCTGTAAATTGTCTGGGAGAAGCAGCAGAAGATTGCCCAAGTGCTTGGGTCTCTGTGTCCATGTGGGAGAACAAAGAAGACACTTTTTTAAAACAAGATTTATTTGTTTATATGAAAGTCAGAGTTACACTGAGAGAGAAGGAGAGTCAGAGAGAGAGAGAGAGGTCTTCTATCCACTAGTTCACTCTCCAATTGGCTGCAATGACCAGAGCTGAGCCCATCCGAAACCAGGAACCAGGAGCTTCTTCCGGGTCTCCCATGTGGGTGCAGGGGCCCAAGGACTTGGGCCATCCTCCACTGCTTTCCCAGGCCACAACAGAGAGCTGGATCAGAAGTGGAGCAGCCGGGACTCGAACTGGTGCCCATATAGGATGCTAGCACTACAGGCAGCGTCCTTACTAGTTACACCACAGTGCCAGCTCTTGGAAGACATTTCTGGCTTCAGCCTGGCCCAACCCTGGCCATTGTGGGGGATGAACCAATGGATAGAAGATCTCTCTCTCTCTCTCCTTGTAACTCTGACTTTCAAGTAAATAAATAAATCATTAAAAATTTTTTTAAAGAAATTAAAATTGCCTTCACAACGATGTCATGGGCTGAGGTCTTACATCCCCCCAGATTCATAAGGTAAAGCCTTTTACCCAATGCGATATATTTGGAGCTGGAACCTTTGGGAAATAGTAAGGTTTAGATGAGGTCAAGGAGGTGGGACATTGAGGGGACTGGTGCCCAGAAGAAGAGCTCACATCTCATCTCTCTCCCCTCCTATGTCCATTATCTCTATCTCTATAATCTCCATCATCACCATGGCTCCCCGCTCTCTCTCCATGACGTGAGAATGCAGTGAGAGACGGCAAGCTGCAACCCCAAAGAGAAGCTCTCACTGGGAGTCCGGCCTTGGACTTCCCATGCGCAGGCCATGAGAAGGAAGTGTCCAGTGTCTAAGTCACTCAGTCTTGGGCATTTTGTTACGGCAGCCCATGAAGATTAGGATCAATGGCAGTGTCAGAGACAGATATGTGGGAGACTCTGAAAACCAGGAGCCATCTGTCTTGATCTTGGTGATGTCAACAGAAGGGCCGGTTATGTGGAGCAGGAGACGCTATGTGTTATGTTGTTCTGGGGAAGCACATGTAGGTTTGTTTCTAAATGCAAATGCAAGATGTTCAGTCCCCTTGCTTCACTGGGAGGGAGAAGGAGGAGGTAGTGGAGTAGCACCGCTGAGTGTCAGAATAACGGGTCACAGCGTGGAGAGCAAACTGCTCTGCGGGCTGGCGAGTCTGTGTGCTTCCTCGGGAGACCCCGGCTCATCTCCTTCATGGACTTGGGAGAGAAGCTTCCTTAGGTGATCCCCAAAAGGGCAGAAGCAGGGCCAGCCTTGCCTCCCCACTGACACGTGTGGTGCAAAGGCCAAAAGGAAGGCAGCTGGGTTACAAAAGGGCGCAGGTATACGGAGCTATGGAAACACACATCCTCGGCCGGAAGTTGTTTCCAGTGGCCACGCACAGCTCTCCTCTGCACATGCTTCGATCCTCATCTTGAAGAAGCTGCACCTGCCTCTACAGAACGCCTTCCTGTGGACACCTGTCCCAGGTCAGAACTCAGGTCTCCGTATCCTCGGGCAGCCACTCCTCTCCCAGGTGGAAGGCAGTCCTGCTGCCCTACCCACTCGTTCCCACTCCCTGAGAGCAGCAGGAGGCCCTGCACCTCAGATTTGCTGACCACGATGCTCAGACCGGTGGAGGGTAGGACAGATGCCTTTAGGGTAGAGCCAGATCAACTTCCTCTCTGTAGACA
This sequence comes from Lepus europaeus, assembly GCF_033115175.1. Lineage (NCBI taxonomy): Eukaryota > Metazoa > Chordata > Mammalia > Lagomorpha > Leporidae > Lepus > Lepus europaeus. The sequence continues at coordinate 5,665,041 of NC_084839.1, forward strand.
GGCAAATTAACTCTTTTGAGTCATTAGGTACCCCTGTGGAATACAATGCAACAAACAATTATTGGACATCACGTATTGGACATTGAACTTTTAAAAGCTCAGGATGATGAGATGAAAAGATGAGTTTATTTTGGTACAAAAAATTGAAATCCATCTACCCAAGGGATCTCCAAAGGTTTATGAAAACATGCATTATGACAAATTATGCATGGATGTTAAAATTGTATTGCACAAAAATAAATTTTATCTTAACTCCATTTTCCATGAACTTTTTGATGTGTCTTCATATCAGAGGTTCGACAAGTGCACTTTAGAAGGAAAAGGCACTAAAGAACTGTAACAGCGCTTGCAGAAGGCTCTGGGAAGAAACAGCTGGTGAACAAAAGCAGCAAGACTTGCAGGATTTCACCAGGTGGAGCAGAGAGGAGACAAATCACCTTGTGCAATGGCTGCTTGGAGACAAAGCCTTCTTCTTGAACCAACTCATGAACACTGAAAAAAACACCACGCAATCCCATCAACTCCACAGAAAAACACAATTGAATCAAGAGTTAGGCAAGAAGAAAACCACCAGTGGACTTACCAAGGTGTGCTGTGTTTTTCAGTCATTTCGTCGAGCTGTACACATTCACACAAAATCTTCCTGGGAAGTTCTGTTGTTTTGAAGAACAGAGTTCCCTTTGCAGAAAAAAAAAATGTAGGCTTCTATTTGTGTGGGTGGCTTGGGATATTCTAAAGGAACAACTCAATGTGGAGAATTGCACTCAGAGAGGTGAGGGGCCTCCTTTTCCGCAGGATGGAAAGGTGTGGGATTGTCTTGGCCAGCAGGGAGCCCATTTCAGGGTCACTAATGCCCCCGTTTAGCTGAGCAGATGCTGAAGGGGCTGCACCCTCAGGGCTCCTCATCTTCTCCAACCGAGAAAATGTTCAGCATGGACTTTTCAATATAGCGACACCTTGTGCGTCCAATCTGCTGAAATTTGCCGTGGGAAACCAGTAATGGAGGAAGCTGTGAAGGTTTGCTGTGGCTAAACACTGCCAAGCGTCCACATTTTCTTCAGGAAAGTGAAGATGGTTGACTTGGCAATTGACAGTCAGATGTGAAGGGGATTTTTTGCAATGCATAATTATAGCCTGATTATTTGGAAGAGGGAATCAAAAGTTAAGACTTGAAACTGGGATGTTTTTAGAGGCAAGCCCGATTACACATTTATTTCACTTATGACTGTATGTTTTAAAATTTTTATCGATTAATTTTGTTTATTTGAAAGGGAGAGAGGGAGAGAGAGGAGAGAGAGTGAGCTTCCACCTGCTGGTTCACTCCTGAGTGAACCCACAACAGCTGGGCCTGGGTCAGGCTAAATGCAAGAGCCTGGAACTCAGCCTATCTCCCAGGTGAGTGCTGGGTGACAGGCACCCAAGTACTTGAAGCACTAACTGCTGTCTCCCAGGGAGTGCTGTAACAGGAAGCTGGAATCAGGAGAGACAGAACTTGAACCAAGGCACTCTGGTAGGGATATGGACAGGCATCCCAGGTGGCATCTTTTTTTTTTAACTTTTATTTAATGAATATAAATTTCCAAAGTACAGCTTATGGATTACAATGGCTTCCCCCCCGCCATAACTTCCCTCCCACCTGCAACCCTCCCCTTTCCTTCTCCCTCTCCCCTTCCATTCACATCAAGATTCATTTTCAATTCTCTTTATATACAGAAGATCAGTTTAGTATATATTAAGTAAAGATTTCAACAGTTTGCCCCCACATAGCAACACAAAGTGAAAAAATACTGTTGGAATACTAGTTATAGCATAGAATAACAGTGTACAGCACATTAAAGACAGAGATCCTACATGATATTTTTTAAAAATTGATTAACTTTCTATGCAATTTCCAACTTAACACCAGGTTTGTTTTTTTTTTTTTTCATTTTCAATTATCTTTATATACAGAAGATTGATTCAGTATATACTAAGTAAAGATTTCATCAGTTTGCACCCACACAGAAACACAAAGTGTAAAAATACTGTTTCAGTACTAGTTATAGCATTACTTCACATTGGACAACACATTAAGGACAGATCCCACATGAGACATAAGTACACAGTGACTCCTGTTAGAAACGTGCCAGGGGATTCCAATACAATCCCATCAAGGTGGCATGTACCAATGCCATCTCACTAGTCCAAGTGATCAATTTCAGTTCACAATTGATCACTCTGATAGGTCTAAGAGTCAAAGGGATCACACAAATAAGACAAGTGTCTGCTAATACTGATAGAATCAAAAAGGGAAAAAATGATCCAACATGGGAAGCTGGATACACAGCAGACTCATAGAATGGTAGATGTCCTAAATAGCACTCTGGCCTCAGAATCAGTCCTTAAGGCATTTGGATATGGCTGAAGAGCCCATGAGATTATTTTAGGCATGGAAAGCCAAGACACTCTGGCAAAAAAAAAAAAAAAAAGGAAGACCTAAATGAAAGATCTCTGTAAGTGAGATCCCAGTGAAAAGAATGGGGCCATCAAAGAAGTAGGTATCTTTCTCTGGAGCGAGGAGAGAACTTCCACTTTGACAATGACCTTGTTGGAATAAGATCAAAGTCGGTGAACCCTAAAGGCCTCCATAGCCTTGGCAACTCATGACTAGAGCCTAGGGAGATTACTGACGCCATAAACAAGAGTGTCAAATTGTTAAACCAGGTGGCATCTTAACAGCTGTGCCCAACACCCACACCTAAACTCATTATTTTAATCAATACAGTTGTAATAACCATCACATTGTAATATAAACCTGTTTTAGAATTCTTTACAAATATGGTGGAGTGGGTGGGGCTGCTGCCTGCAATAGGAGCATCCCATGTGGGAGATGGTCTGTGTTACTGCTGCTCTACTTCTTTTCTTTCTTTTCTTTTTTTTTTTTTTGACAGGCAGAGTGGACACTGAGAGAGAGAGACAGAGAGAAAGGTCTTCCTTTTCCATTGGTTCACCCCCTAATGGCTGCCGTGGCCAGCATGCTGCAACCAGCGCACCGTGCTCATCCAAAGCCAGGAGCCAGGTGCTTCCTCCTGGTCTTCCACGCGGGTGCAGGGCCCAAGCACTTGTGCCATCCTCCACTGCACTCCCGGGTCACAGCAGAGAGCTGGACTGGAAGAGGAGTGACCGGGACAGAATCCGGTGCCCCAACCAGGACTAGAACCTGGTGTGCTGGCACTGCAGGCAGAGGATTAGCTTATTGAGTCACGGTGCCAGCCAACAGCTGCTCCACTTCTGAACCAGCTCCCTGCCAATGGCCAGGGAGGGCAGTGGAGGATGGATCAAGTGATTGGGCTCCTGCCACCCACTTGGGGGATCTGGATGAAGCTCCTGGCTCCTGGCTTCAGCCTAGCTCAATTCTAGCATTTGTTGGGGGGAGAGAACCAGTGGAAGAAAGATTGCTTTCTGTCTCTCCCTCTCTCTGTAACACTGACTTTAAAAATAAGAATTATTTAAAAATAGCAAAATAAACAATTCCTACTATAATTTTCTGATGTGGTTGATAAGACCTTTTCATTTATGTGATGCTCATAATCCTTAATATATCAGAAATTATAGGTAATTCTAGAAGTAAATCAGATATTACACATAAACAATATTATATACAATTTTTTAAAGATTTATTTATTTATTTGAAAGTCAGAGTTACACAGAGAGAGGAGAGGCAGAGAGAGAGAGAGGTGCCCATATGGGATGCTGGCGCTTTAGGCCAGGGTGTTAACCCGTTGCGCCACGGCACCGGCCCCTGTTACATATAGTTTTAGCTATGATTGTTTAGGCTGTAGGGTCGTCCCAGGGCAGCGGGGTGGGGTGGGGGGCTGCTTCTCAAGACCAAAGCTTGTTTCTGCAGTAGGGAGTGATGGCCAGTTGGGCCTGGGTTCAGCAGGGGCTCTTGTGAGACGGGCCATTGGTGCTTAGCCTCGTGTGAACTGATTGCATCCCTGGGGATGCACATTTTAGGAAATACACAGTTACTGAATGAATGCATGCATTACATACGAAGTTGTTTCACAGTCCCAGCAAATGTCGATTCCTGATATGTGGAGTGGCGGCAGCGTTCCTGGATTGGCCGATAGCCTGCCAGTGGGGCATTTGAAGATGGCGGTGTAAATGATTAAAAGTCATTCAGTTACTCTGCCCTTCAGATTCCTTGAAAGCTGGAAAACAATTTTATTTCATACCTGAAATGTGGAATTTTAAGAAGAAATTACATACACAAGTTATGTAGAGACATACATTTTAAAAGTCACATAGTGAGGCTTAGATTAATTGGTGAAGACTATCTGCAAATATGAAGGTACTTGGCTGGCGCCATGGCACACCAGGCTAATCCTCCACTGTGGCGCCGGTACTCCAGGTTCTAAGTCCCAGTTGGGGTGCTGGATTCTGTCCTGGTTGCCCCTCTTCCAGGCCAGCTCTCTGCTGTGGCCTGGGAAGGCAGTGGAGGATGGCCCAAGTGCTTGGGCCCTGCACCTGCATGGGAGACCAGGAGGAAGCACCCGGCTCCTGGCTTCGGATCGGCACAGCGCCAGCCGTAGCGGCCATTTGGGGGGTGAACCAACGGAAGGAAGACCTTTCTCTCTGTCTCTCTCTCTCACTGTCTAACTCTGCCTGTCAAAAAAAATAGCACATGGAAACTGAACTACAAGATACATTTATTTTGGCATAGCAAATTTTCAAATCCATGCAGTTTTTTCATAATACACGTTTTCATGAACTCCTTGAAAACTACATGCACTTCAAACACACACACACACACACACATACATGCATGTGGGCAGTGTGTGGTAAAATGGAATAAAAGATAAAGGAGGGGCCGGCGCTGTGCCATAGTAGGCTAAGCCTCCACCTGCATCCCATATGTGCTCCGGTGTCAGTCCCGGCAGCTCTACCTCCAATCCAGCTCCCTGCTAATGTGCCTGGTAAAGCAGTGGAAAATGGCCCAAGTGCCTGGGCCCCTGAACCAGCGTGGGAGACCTGGAAGAAGCTCCTGGCTCCTGGTTTCGGATCGGCCCAGCTCTAGCCATTGTGGCCGTCTGGGGAGTGAACCAGCAGATAGAAGACCTCTCTCTCTCTGTTTCTTTCTCTGTCTATCTGCAACTCTACCTCTCAAATAAATAAATAATATCTTTAAATAAAGATAAAGGCACAAGTGTTCAGTCTGGCAATCAAGATGCCCACATTCTACATCAGAGCTCTCTTCCTGACTGGCTCAGGAGTCCAGCCCCTCACCAGTGCACACCCTGAAAGGACGTGGTGATGGCCCAAGGGGTTAGGCCCCTGCCACCATGTGCCAGACATGGATGGAGTTATTGGCTCCGGTTGCTGCCCTGGCCCAGCCCTGGCTGTTCTAGGCATTGGGAGTGAGCTAGCAGATGAAACACACACACACTCTCTCTCTCTCTCTCTCTCTCTCTCTCTCTCTCTCTTTCTCTCTCCTCATCTCTCCTCATGTCTCTCCATCTCTCAAATTTAAAAAAAAGTATATTTTTGTATAAAAATTTTTGAAATCAATACATAGTTTTTCATTTCCATGAATTTTTTGTGGAAAACATACACACACACACACACGAAGGAATTTTTAAAAGTTCTTGGAAACTGAATTAAATGGCAAGTTCATTTTGCCACAAACATTTTTTGAAATTTATTCATAAGTTTTTCATAGCATGCACTTTCCATGAACTTGTATAAAACCTCATTAGTGTTGTGATTAATCTGCCCCATTCTAAGTCAAGTTTCAGATCTTCTTAGGGCGGGACATGCCTATTTAATACCTGTATGTAATGGAGACAGACCCTCAACTATACTAAAAAGAGGCAAAATTTCCTAGAGTATTCAAAAGGACTCTTCAGGAAGTTGGCATACAATTCTTAATTTCATTAAACTCATTGGAGTATTTATTATTTAAAATATTTATTCATTTATTTGAAAGTTAGAGTTACAGAGAGAGAAAGGGAGAGAGAGAGAGAGATCTACCATCTACTGGTTCATGCCCCAAGTGGTCGCAACAGCTGGGTCTGGGCCAAAGCCAGGAGTAAGGAGCTTCATCCAGGTCTCCCACATGGGTGCAGGGGTCAGGAGCTTCATCTGGGTCTCCACATGTTTGCAGGGGTCAGGAGCTTCATCCTGTTCTCCCTCATGGGTGCAGGGGTCAGGAGCTTCATCTGGGTCTCCCATGAAGCTGTAGGGGCCCAAGCACTCGGGCCATGTTCTACAGCTTCCCAGGCACATCAGCAGGGAGCTGGATCAGAAGTGGATCCACAGGGACACAGACTGGCAGCCACATGTGTCCTTGCCGGCTCGGACACAAGGTCGGCCCTGACTTGAAATATTTTGGTGAGCGATATTAGGTAAATAAAACGGCAGACTTGAGTGATTGAATAAGAGCCACTGGCACGAAAGTCTGCAAAACATAAACGCGACCCTCTGAGGGTGTCTTCCACCCTCTGCTGGGTCCCAAAGCCTGGGGCACCACCCAGCTCCCCCAGGCCCAAGCTCCTTCTGCTGCTGCTGCCTTGCTGACTCCTGCGATCCCCTGGAACCCCCCTCCAGCAGCATCCTCCCACCTCACCCCAGCCAGGGGAACCTGCACACAGCGGTGCGGTCCTCCACCCCGAGCAGTCGGGACATCTCTGGCTGACTTCAGATGAGGGATGCTGGGAAGGGGACGCTTCCCTTTACCCGCCATGTGACCTGGGCAGCTGCTCAGCCTCCTTCTCTTTCCATCCCATAATTCCCCACTCGGATTTTTATGTCGTTTGCAGGAGAAAATCTGAGCCGAAGAGCTGCAGCATGCTGTAGATGGATAAGGCGCTAGGACCGCACTGCAGAGGTCAAGGACGAGAGCGGCTACCTGCTGAATCTCTCTAACACCTGCAGGGCCACGGTAGGGGAGATCCCTGGGGAGTGAGCAGCCTGCTCCTGGGCTTCCAGCTGTGGGTCTGAGGCTGGAGAAGTTAAAGGATTCGTCCCGGTCTGTGTCACCACGCTCTGGTGGAGGCGCTGTCTGCGCCTTGTCGTTCTGACTCCGTGGCCCCGCGATGCTGGTTCCCTACTTTGCTGATGACTCTGTGACACCACTGAGAGTTAAATCTGGGCTCTACCCCTGGCTCCACCTTTCTGCTCTAACTGGGGCTTTTATTTAAATTTATTCATGATTTCTTTTTGAAAATAAATGGTAATCTAAAGTCCAAAATACCTCAGGAGTCATGAAGTCACCGGATACCTCACCTGGTAGCAAACTGGCCAAGGAGTGACTTTCTGGTGTTGTCTTTGGTAGGTGGCCCCTGATTATTCCCCATCCCACTTCCTGTTATTCATTTAAGGTCTTTTTTTTTTTTTTCCTTAGGATCAGTGCTACTTCCATGTACTACTTACTTATAAACAACAAGTTAATTAAAACATAATTAACCCAATTGCATACCTAGTTAATTTATTTTGATAAATATCTATAGACAGGGGCCAGCACTGTGGCACAGCAGGTAAAGCCGCCACCTGCAGTCCTCACATCCCATATGGGCGCCAGTTTGAGACCTGGCTGCTCCACTTCCAATCCAGCTCTCTGCTATGGCCTGAGAAAGCAGTGGAAGATGCCCAAGTCTTGGGCCCCTGCACCCACATGGGAGACCCAAAGGAGGCTCCTGGCTCCCAGCTTCAGATCAGTGCAGCTCCATCCATTGTGGCCATTTGGGGAGTGAACCAGAGGATGGAAGACCTCTCTCTCTCTCTCTCTCTCTCTCTCTCTCTGCCTCTGCAAATATATTTTTAAAAATCTACAGACAATCCCACCGTCATTGCTTGCAAAAGGTTTAGTTGCAAAAGAAAACTAGTGATCTGGATATGCACTCATGCATACATACACACACGCACACACACACACACGTGCTCCTGCACACGCAAAATCAAGGAAGTGGGTCATGGAAAGGTTGTGGAATCCTAGACCCGGGGGGTCTGGATGAAGGGAGCGTGGACGGTCCATGGAGTGGCAGGAGAGAAGGAGTGAGGTGTCTGGACAGCTGAAGAAGGCCAGCATGCCCTGAGCCTGGAGAACGGATTAAACCAACAGGGAGGGAAGTCAGGCCTGCTCTCTAGGCGAGGCAAAGAGCATGAACAAAGAGCCCCACCCAGAGCCAGGACAACCACGGGGGACTGCCTGGCAGGAAGGAGCCCGCATGAAGGTGGAGGGGCTGCCTGTCATTCCATTGCCCACCCCGTGTGTTCACTAAAATGAGTGATAGAGACCAGCTTGCCTCCCAGCCCATCTTTCTGGTAAAAGCGGTTAGTCCAGGGTTGGTGCCAGGACACAGGGGACCACCAGTGCTGACTGTTTTGCTGGGAAAGGAGGTGAGTCTGAGGTTTCCAGAAATCGCTTGCCCATTGCTACAGCAATGCTGGCTTCTGCAATTTCAAATACTCAGAAAAGTGACCGTTCTCTTTGGTGCCATTCTCCGTTCTTCTGGGTGCCGGATGACCTGTTCTGGGAGGAGTGAGTCCCCAGCCAGTCTGGAGACTTCCTTCTCTTGTCTCGTTGACTCTTTCTTATCTTTGGCACTTTTTTTTTTGTTTTTTTTTTTAACTTTTATTTAATGAATATAAATTTCCAGTGTACAGCTTATGGATTACAATGGCTTCCCCCTCCCATAACTTCCCTCCCACCTGCAACCCTCCCCTCTCCCTCTCCCTCTCCCCTTCCATTTGCATCAAGATTCATTTTCAATTCTCTTTATATACAGAAGATCAATTTAGTATAAAGATTTCAACAGTTTGCACCCACATAGAAACACAAAGTGAAACATACTGTTTGAGTACTAGTTATAGCATTAAATCACAATGTACAGCACATTAAGGACAGAGATCCCGCATGAGGAGCAACTGCACAGTGGCTCCTGTTGTTGACCCAACAAATTGACACTCTAGTTTATGGCACCAGTAACCATCCTAGGCTGTCGTCATGAGTTGCCAAGGCTATGGAAGCCTTCCAAGTTATCGACTCTGATCATATTTAGACAAGGTCATAAAAGACAGGGTGAGGGTAGTAACCAATGATCCTAAGAGTGGCATTTACCAGGTATTTTGGATTCAACCAGATATTTTGGATTTTGAGCCTTCTTGGCATATCTTTGTCACTTTTGTACCCACTCCTTTCTTTGACTATTAAGCTTATCTGGCCTTGTATTTGTTTTTAAAGATATATTTATTTATTTGAAAGTCAGAGTTATACAGAGAGCAAAGAAGAGGCAGAGAGAGAGAGAAGTCTTCCATCTGCTGGTTCACCCCCCAAATGGCTGCCATGGCCAGAGCTGCACTGATATAAAGCCAGGAGCCAGGAGCTTCTTCAGGTCTCCCACGCGGGTGCAGGGGCCCAAGGACTTGGGCCATCTTCCACTGCTTTCCCAGGCCATAGCAGAGAGCTGGATTGAAGTGGAGCAGCTGAGACTCGAAAGGCATGGTAGGGCCGGTGCCGTGGCTCACTTGGTTAATCCTCCGCCTGCGGCGCCAGCATCCCATGTGGGCGCTGGGTTCTAGTCCCGGTTGCTCCTCTTCCAGGCCAGCTCTCTACTGTGGCCTGGGATGGCGATGGAGGATGGCCCAGGTGCTTGGGCCCCTGCACCCGCATGGGAGACCAGGAGGAAGCACCTGGCTCCTGGCTTCGGATTGGCATAGCTCCCGCCTTGGCGGCTGTTTGGGGGTTGAACCAGCAGAGGGAGGGCCTTTCTCTCTGTCTCTCTCTCTCTCTCTCACTGTCTATAACTCTACCTGTCAAAGAAAGAAAGAAAGAAAGGAAGGAAGGAAGGAAGGAAGGAAGGAAGGAAGCCAGCCAGCCAGCCAGCCAGCCATGGTGGTGGCTTTACCTACTACACCACAGCGCTGACCCCTTGTGTTTGTTTTAAACCCTTATACAAGGGTGTTCTCATAATTGTTCTCATAATTCTGTTGTAGATTCTTATGTATGTATTAAAAATAAACACATGAAAATTGTAGTAAAAATGTTATTTGATTGCAGGTAAAGATAACCAAATTTATTAATAAGAGTTTATAAGATATAGGGGAGGTGCTTTGAAAAAGTTGTGGAAAATGGCATTAAACTATAAACTTATATTGGCTGCTAAAAAATTGAAGTGCATTCATACAAGGGGGTGTTCAAAAATTTCATGGAGGGGCAGGTGCTGTGGCACAGTGGGTTAAAGCCCCAGCCTGCAGCGCCGGCATCCCACATGGACACCAGTTCTAGTCCCGGCTGCTCCTCTTCCGATCCAGCTCTCTGCTGATGGCCTGGGAAAGCAGTAGAAGATGGCCCAAGTCCTTGGGCCCCTGCACCTGCATGGGAGACATGGAGGAAGCTCCTGGCTCCTGGCTCCTGGCTTCGAATCGGCTCAGCTCTGGCCGTTGTGGTCATTTGGGGGAGTGAATCAGGAATGGAAGACCTCTCTCTCTCTCTCTCTCTCTCTCTCTCTAATTCTGTCTTTCAAATAGATAAAATAATTCTTTAAAAATTTTCATGGAAAATGCATGTGAAGCAAAAGACTATGTGTGCATTTTTAAATTATTTTGTACCAAGTAAACTCAACTAGCACATAATCCTCCTTTTTCATGGACTGTTGCAAGCACCCTGATGCAAAGCTCTTTGGGAAGCATCCAGCCTGTCCAATAAGTAAGACTTGCTTCATTGTCCATCCTGTCACCCCTAGACATGCGTCTGTCTCGTCCCAAGAAGCTCCAAGTCCTCTTGTGTTCCTGGGCTGAGTTGGAGCTCGCTGAAGGTGAAGAGTGTGTGTTCCACGGACTCTGGGCAGTCCCCCGTGTTAGTGCTGAGTGTGGACTGCTCATGCCGAATGTGTCTCCTGGGGGCCACCTGCCAGTCAGCCACGGGAAAGAGAGCCAAGCCTGCAGGAAGCCCACTGCACTGCACGCCTTTTTCTGGACACCATTGGGTTCGATCCAGAGCCTCTCGAGCTAGGAAGGAAGCCACAGAGAAACAGCTGTGCCTGCTGGTGTCATGGAGACAGAGCCTCGATCACGCTTCGCTCCATTCGCACCAGGTGAAAGGACATACGGATACATGGTGTTCAGCAAGGGTCGACTGTGAGAAGATTTTCCCCAGTGCATTAAGAAGACATTCTATTTTCTTGACACAACAATTTATTTGCTATAAACCCATTGGGCCAGGGTTTATTTCTTACTTCTTTTTTTTTTAAAGATTTCTTTTATTTATTTGAAAGGCAGAGTTACGGGGCAGGGGGGCGGGGGCAGGGAGAGTTCTTCTAACCCCTGGTTCACTCTCCAAATGGCTGCAATAGCCGGGGCTGGTTCAGGCTGAAGCCAGGAGCCAGAAGCTTTTTCCAGGGCTCCCAGGTGGGTGCAGGGGCCCAAGGACTTGAGCCACCCTTTGTCACAGGCAGTGGTTTAAGCCACTTTGCCACAATGCTGCCCCCTTCTACTTACATGTTTTGCAATACCTTGTAAGAGTCCAAATCCCAGAGGACATAAACAAGTATCAAATCCCTAACATTCTCAGGAGAATTGCTGCTCTAGATAAAGTCGTGAAGTTTTGAATTTTAAACAAATATATGGGATATGTAATTTAATACCAGCTGTGGAATGAGAAAGGCAAGAGTTGCATTAAAAAAGGAATCTTCATTACAGAAGATGTAATTTCAAGTCTAGGAGAACAAAGTACTGTCTTCTTCAATGTGAAAATATACATAGGGGCTAGGGTTGTTGTATAGCAGGTTAAGCCACTGCCTGAAATGCTGACACTCCCTATGGGCACCTGTTCGAGTCCCAGCTGCTCCACTTCCAGCTCCCTGCTAATGGCCTAGGAAAGCAGTGGAGGATGATCCAAGTGCTTGGACCCCTGCACTCACGTGGGAGAAACTCTTGTCTCCTGGTTTTAGCCTGGCCCAGATCTGGTTGTTGTGATCATTTGGGTACTGAACCAGTGGATGGAAGATCTCTCCTGTCTGCCTTCCCTTCTCTGTCTGTAACTCTGCCTGTCAAAAAAAAAATTAGTAAATCTTTTTTTTTTTTTTTTGGACAGGCAGAGTGGATAGTGAGAGAGAGAGAGAGAGACAGAGAGAAAAGTCTTCCTTTTGCCATTGGTTACCCTTCAATGGCCACCACGGCCGGCGCATGGCGCTGATCCGAAGTCAGGAGCCAGGTGCTTTTCCTGGTCTCCCATGGGGTGCAGGGCCCAAGCACTTGGGCCATCCTCCACTGCACTCCCGGGCCACAGCAGAGAGCTGGCCTGGAAGAGGGGCAACTGGGACAGAATCCGGCGCCCCGACCAGGACTAGAATTTGGTGTACTGGCGCCGCAGGTGGAAGATTAGCCTATTGAGCCGTGGCGCCGGCCTAAATCTTAAAGATAAAAAGGAAATATACACAATGCTGGGCGTCGCCAGGCGGTGCCAGGAGCTGCCCCTTCTGCACAAAGGAAGCACCTTTGGGACCAAGCTTTCCTCCCTTGTGAAATCCTAACCAGGACACACACTCCTTACTGAGAGACGCCAGGTGGATTAAGGGCAGTGCTTGCTCCTCAACTGTGGTTTCCGATTTGGGGGATGCTACGCCGGGAGCCTGGGGTGTGGGGGCAGCTTTTAGCGGTTGCATCGATTTGGTGACCAGGTCCTCAGGAGTCTCCCGCGGTGCGACGTGAGCCTGTTCCAGGGTTTCAGCGAGGCAGCTGGGCCGGGGCCCTCTCTGGCGTGACTGCTTGGCGGATTGCTGTCACTCACCTGTCTTTGCCTCTTGGCGTATAATACACAGGAAACAGGGCAGCAAAAGCCTGACTGTGACGGGGCCTGTGCATCAGTGTGCTTTTAAAATTGCACACGGTGAGATTCACTCTCGGTGGTGGGCGGGTCTGTGAGTGCAGAGGAATGGATGTGATGGCCCAGATCAAGGCACTCAGCATCTCCATGGCCTCTCCCCCAGGTGCCCCCTGCTGGCCTTTTGCAATGGACTCCTCCCACCCCAGCTGAGCCAGCTTTCCCCATCCCTAGCTTTGGCCTTTTGTAGAAGATCATAGAGATGGAATAAGGCTACTTCACCTGTTTCACATTAGCTACTGGCATTGACGACCACCTGCTATTATGGCCAAGTCATCCACTTTAGGTGAATGAATTCTGCTTGGTGTTGCTTGTCCACTTGCCAGCAGGAATATATTGGCCCTCCCTCCCCCTCCCTCCCCATTCTTTATGAGTTGGAAATAAGACTACCATAAATAGCCCTAACAGGTTTTCATGTGAGCATAAGTTTTCATTTATCTTGGAGTAAATATGTAAGACTGGGATTGGTAGATTACTTAGCAAGTACTTATATTATTTTTAAAATCTTGCCAAATCTTTTCCCAAGGTGGTTCTACACCAAGCTGGTATAAAGCATAGAAATTCCAATGTTTCTACATCTGTGCTAACATTGGTAGTATTGTTTTTTTGAAATATCATTTTAAATACGTGAATTTTGGTGTCTCATTTATTTTGCCCTTTTTTAAAAAAAAAGATTTATTTATTTTTAAAAGTCAATGTTACAGAGAAAGAGGGAGAGACAGAGACAGAGAGAGAAACTTCCATCAGCTGGTTCACTCTTCAGATGGCCAGAGTGGCCAGTGTTGAGCCAGGCCAAAGCCAGGAGCCAGGATCTCCACAAGGATCTCCCACGTGGGCAGCAGGGACTCAGATGCTTGGACCATTCTCTTCTGTTTTTTTTCTCAGGCCGTTAGCAGGAAGCTGTCTTGGAAGCGGAGCGGCCAGGAGAAGCAGCATTGCCCATATGGGATGCTCGGGACACAGGCAGTGGTTTAACCCACTTTGCTGGGACGTCGACCCCTATTGAGCCTTTTTCTGGTGATGCATGGTGCTGCAAGTCTTCCCCTGCGCTCCTTCGCCATCTGTGTGTCTGCCTAAGCGCTCGAACTTCGCCTGCATTTGCTTTGGGATGCTTGTTTTCTTCTTGGTGAGCTTGCAAAGTGATCTGTGTACTCTGGAGGCAAGTCCTTTGTCAACTACGTGATTTGCCTACGTTTTTTCTGGGTTTGCTGCTTGCCTTTTAATCCTCTTAATATTAGCCTTCACAAAGATAAAATTTTAAATTTTGATAAAGCATGATTTATCAATATTTACTGTCTGAGAATTCTATATCTAATCCAAGGTCACAATTTTTTCCTAGAATGTTTACAGTTCAGCTTTTGATGTACCTTAAAACTTTTTTAATGAAAGGTATAATGTGTGGGTCCAGGCACATCTTTTTGCTTACGCGCGTTCCAGCACCCTTTTTCAAAAGCTCTGCTCCCTCTCTATTGAAATGCCGGTGCTAAAAATCAATAGACTCCATATGCTTGGGTTTTTTTCCTGAGCTTTCTGTTCTTTTGCACTGACCCAAGCCTCTATCCATTCAGCAGTACCATGCAACCTTCGCTGGTTTCACTCTCAGTAAATCTTGGGAGCTCTGCAAGTATGTTGTTTTTATTTTAAAAATGTTCTGACTATTCCGGTTTCTATGTCTTTCTCAGAAATGTTACATCAAACCTCCTTGGAACTTGGATTGGAATTACAGATATTCTATAGATAATTTGAGGGAAAAGTGACGTTACATGCTATGAGCCTGCAAATGTACACATAATCTCTACATTTAGTTTGTGCTTTGATAATTTTTATACAGATTCTGTGACATTCAACATGCCAATTTTTAATTTATTTTTCTGTATTTAAAAATGAGATTTTCAGGGCCAGCGTTGCGGAATATTGGGTAAGCCTGTGGCCTGCAACGCCAATATCCGACATGGGTGCTTGTTCAAATCCCAGCAGCTGCACTTCTGATCCAGCTCCTTGCAAATGCACTTGGGATACCAGGGGAAGATGAGCCAAGTGCTTGAGCCCCTGCATCCACATCAGAAACCTAGAAGAAGCTCCTGGCCTCTGGCTTGAATCTGGCCCAGCCGTGGCAGTTGCAACCATTTGAGAAGTGAAACCGCAGATGGAAGATCTTTCTCTCTCTCTCAATCTTTATCTCTCTCACTCTGTAACTCTTCCATTTCAAGAAAATAAAACAAATCTTTAAAAAATACATTGAGAATTTCATTTTCTGGTACTTATTTTATTTTAAAAAAATTTTTAATTGAAAATTTTTATTTAATAAATATAAATTTCGAAAGTACCAGTTTTGGATTCTAGTGGTTCTTCCCCCCATAACCTCCCTCCCATCTGGCAAACCATCCCATTTTCTACTCCCTCTCTCAACCCATTCTTCATTAAGATTCATTTTTAATTATCTTTATATACAGAAGATCAACTCTATACTAAGTAAAGATTACACCCACACAGACACACAAAGTATAAAGTACAGTTTGAAGACAAGTTTTACCATTAATTCTCAAAATACAGCACCTTAAGGACAGAGGTCCTACATGGGGAGTAAGTGCACAGTGACTCCTGTTGTTGATTTAACAATTGACACTCTTATTTATGCCTTCAGTAATTACCCAAGGCTCGTGTCATGAGCTGCCAAGGCTATGGAAGCCTCTTGAGTCCACAAACTCTGACCTTAGACAAGGCCATAGTCAAAGTAGAAGTTCTCTCCTCCCTTCAGAGAAAGGTACCTCCTTCTTTGATGGCCCCTTCTTTCCATCGGAATCTCACTCACAGAAATCTTTCATGTAGGTCATTTTTTGCCATAGTGTCTTGGCTTTCCATGCCTGAAATGTTCTCAAGGGCTTTTTAGCCAGATCCATATGCCTTAAGGGCTGATTCTGAGGCCAGAGTGCTGTTTAGGGCATTTGCCATTCTATGAGTCTGCTGTGTATCCTGCTTCCCATGTTGGACCATTCTCTCCTTTTTAATTCTGTCTATTATTATTAGCAGACACTTGGTCTTATTTATGTGATCCCTTTGACACTTAATCCTATCCTTATAATCAGTTATGAACTTAAACTGATCATGTTAACTAGTAAGATGGCATTGGTACCTGCTAACTTAATGGGATTTTGAGTCCCATTTCTGGTACTTATTTTAACTTTTGATGATTCACTGTCAGCATGTTGACAAAATTGATTTTTGTATATTCACCTTGCATCCTATAGCTTTGTAAAACTCACTCACTAGAGCAACTAAAATGATAATCCTTATGTATAATATTAATCTTTTACTTCAATTATTTCCTTTGCCATTGCTATTACCATCTATTTTTATATCTGAGTTCCTGCCTGCTACTGTATCATTTTTGGATATTCAAAGCTCTGGCACTGCATTGCCTCGGATTTTGTCTGACAGAAGGTTTTTGTTGCTGTTGTTTTTCTTTGACTAACATCTGCTCCCAGGGTGGGCCTTTGACTCAGCTGTGAAGGCACTATTTGCAAAGCTGATGTCCCGCGTCTGGGTGCCTGGGCTTGCTTCTTGATCCTCTTTCCACCCCAGTGTCCTGCTCATGTGCTTCTTGGGAGACAGCAAGTGGTGACTCCAGTAGTTGGGTCCTGCTGCCCATGTGGAAGACCCAGACTGTTTCTGGCTCTTAGCTTTGACTTGGCTCTGCACCAGCTGTTGTGGGCATTCAGGGAGCTTAGTAGATGGAGATTCAGATTCTCTCTCTCTCTTTCATATAAATATAAAACTTACACTACCCATTTATTTTGTGGTGTACAGCACAATATTTCAACACATGAATAGAATGTGTACTGATAGAATCAGCACAATTAGAGTTTTCATTTTCTTATCTTTTTATTTGGAGCCTATCAGCTCTTCTCTTCCATTTCTTCATAAGTAGGTCATCCATTTTTGTGAGCTGTAGTAGCCCCACTATGTTGTGGGCCACTGGAACTTGCTAATTCATTCTCACTGTGTTGGTGTCACTCTCTCCAATTGCTTTTTAGGTTGATAACAATTTATAACTTGTTTTCCACTGCTACCTTTCAAACCAATACAATCCTCTATTCCTGTATTATCAATGGCTGCTGATAATACAGAAGACAAAAGAAAACTTTTCATACATCAGCTCGAGTCTGGGGAGACTTGACACTCAACAGGAAGGCAGGTGTGAAAAGCTGTAGCCATAGGAATTCTTTCTCTTGTTTCTCTCTTGATTTTTGTCCCCATGTCATGTAGTGAATGGGCTGTCATCAGCCGTCCAGGAGGCCCCAACAGCAAACTGTCTAAGGGGACCTCACTGGATTCTTTCATGAAAGGAAGAACCCTTCCTTCCTTTCTTATTTTCTTCTTTTTCCTCCCTCTCTCTTTTCCTCTTTCCTTTCTTTGTCTATAGATTTTTCGTTCTCAAAGCGAACCTACTGGGCTAAAATACTAAGATGGAGAAGTCAAGGTCTGCACCGACAGAGAGAGCCCGAAATCTGCGTTTCAGATTTTGCATTTGGCTTCCTCAAGGCAGAGCCCAGGGGCAGGTGCGGCTTTGTTCTCGCCCAGCTCTCCCTTTCTGGCTCCTCGTTCTTTGTTTCTGGCTCAGAGCAGTCGCAGGTCTGTGCGAGTGTGTGTTTTAAAGTGCAGTGAACCGCGCCGCGCGCCGATCCTTTTCCCTGCAGATTTCGTAGGTGTAACTTCTCAGCCCACACAGCCCACCTGCTCCAGTCTCTGCTTCATCTTTAACAACTGGTGTTTTTAACAGTGGTGCTGACTCTGGGTTAGTTACTGAGGCATGAAGCAAGCAGATCTGAGAGGTACCCAGCCTGGTGAGGGGAGCCAGCTGTGCAGGTGAGGGGGCCAGAACCCCTGCCCATCAGCGGGAAGAGAGGCAGGGACCGTGCATGGCCACACCTGTGGAGAGAAGTCAACTCAGAAAATGATGGAATTCTAGGTGTATTGGAAAAAAAAATGTGTAAGGAAGTGAAAATCTCATTGGCAGGTGTGTGGTTAACATTTCAGTTTTACTTTTCTATGCTTTGAGAGGAAATTGCGGTTCTTTTTTTTTCCCAAGAGAAGTGAAATTCTGGGGCAATGCCACGTGTTCCCCGGTGTCTGTGCCGCACCGCTGAGGGCACCACTGTGGCTCCAGAGGGGTCACAGCAGTGCTGTTGGGTTTTCCCAGAAATGTGCACAACTGCCAGCTAATGGCTGTGCCCAGGCTGATGCCTCCGCACTGTGGCTGCTTCTCCCTGTGGGGATGGAGGAGCCCTGCCCTGCCCTCCTGTCCACATCACCCAGCCCTCACCTCCTTTCTTCCAGGCTGCTCGTAGGCCAGCAACCCAGCATGCTCTAGACACACCAGAGTGGCTGAGAAGGATTGAATCTCACGTTCCCTGGGCACTTATTATAAACTTGCATTTTAATGCATTAATCTATCACAACGTAGGATAGCCATGAGACTAACTGTAGTTGATGGAAGGTGATGCAAGATACTGGTTTTCACTCCTTGGGAAAACACTTTAGAACCTCTTATTCTTTAGGGATAGTAATCAGCAATATTCCAAGTAGTCACTCTTCCATCACTGGGGAGCCTAGAGTGAAATTGTCCATGATGCAAATCAGGACCCTGCCAATGCATGATGGACAGCGAACATGAAAGAGACACACATGTTTGCTGTTTAGGCCTGTGCTGACTCATCCAGTTACCTGTCCCACAGAGCCCACCTCACTCAGTGCATCTGAGACTCTCCATGGCCTATTGTCTTGCCTGTCTTGCAGCTAAGCGTGAATGTATCATCCAGGCCTCACCCATGCTGTGATGTTCCCTACAGAATGCATGAATGTAGGACAGTGATGGCCGCTCCATCTAATGGCTAAATGATATTTGCACAGCAAAAGTGTTCTGTCTGCAGAGGCCTGTGCTGCCCAGATTAGTGGAGGAATAGGCACTGGCACACAGTGGCTGTGGGACGGATCTGGCCTCTTATCATCCATTTTTGTAAATAAGGCTTAACTGGAGCACTCCCTGCACGCAGTCCACAGACAATTCTGTGCTGCCATGGCAGAGCTGTGCAGTGGCGACAGAGAACTTCAGGGCCCAGAAACCCTAATGTGTTTGCTATCTCCCCTCATTGCACAGATGTCTTCGATTCTTCAAACACATTGCCTTTCCAGGCTAAACTTTTGAAATGCTTGAGTAGAGGGGCTCAGGGTCATGTCTCCTGGAAGCTGTTGAAGGGAAACTACTTTAGGCGCTAAGTAAGGGGCCATGCGCCAGGTTCTAGTGCAGATCCTAGGACTGCTTCGAATCTGAAAGCTTAGCAACCCCTCCGCTCAGCTTCCACCTGCATTTCAGCACTGCCGGCATCTCTCCTTTAGCTGAGATCGGGAGAACGCAGGCTCCTGGCTGAGACGAGCCACTGAGAGCTCAGGGGGCCTTGGCCTGGGCTCCATTTCTCTCTCTTTTGCCTGATTCAGATCTCTCTGAGGGATCAGCCCTCGGGAAAGACAGAGTGCCTCCTTGCTCCCCACGTCCGTGCCTGGCTCTTGGCTCCCCAAAACCAGAATCAGAGTCTGCCACACTCACCACCTGGACTCTGAGAACCGGGCCTGGGATCTAAAGCCCATAAATGCCCAAGAAAGCAACTTCAGCCGGGCCCCTGCGCCTTGGTTACAAAATGCCCCAATGAAGAAGTCTCAGAAGTGAGAGTCCACAACACTCAGGTGTGTGAACTACAGCTTATTTTATTTCTCTATAGCCAGGCTAGAAGCTTACAAAAAGTGGAATTTGTGAGCCCGGCTGTTGCTAACAGAAGGTCTGAAGCTCACTGATTCCAGGAGCTGAGGCTCTCAGTTTATCACTCAACTGCTGCCTCTTCGGACACTGCTCAAAGTCAAGGTCATTATCGTCTCTGCTGTTTCCCTCTAAGAGGATCCAGACATTGCCTGAGCTCTGCATGGGGGTTTGCTACCAAGCAGAAGGTCAGCCGCATGTCCTCTTTGGATGTGGTTTCTGTTCTCATGTAGACATGGCTCACTGCTCCTCCCTGCACTGCCCCGGGCCACCTCTCCCCGAGGTGACAGGATCCATATGTTCCGCAGCTTCCTGGGAGAGGCCATTGCATCCTTGAGCCTGCTGGCCATTGTTTAAACATCATCGTACAGAGGTGATTGTGACTGGGGTGGAGCTCATCAGCTCCCCAGGCAACATCGTGTGCATGGTTCTGTGAGGATGCTCCAGACCAGATTGCCTGAATCTGTTGTTCAAATGCCATGGTGGACGGGGGCAGGGCTTTCTATGACCAAGGAAGTCTTCTGGGGAACACCTTAGAACGCCATGCGCGCCGCCTCTGCTCAAGAATCCACAATTATCAAGGGGTTCCCTTACACCCTGCGGGCCTCAGATGGCAGGAGAGGGCCAGCACCTGCGCACCTTCAGAGACGAGGGCTATGCAGGCATCTTCTCTGAGCCTCCTTCTTCCCACCAAGAGTTTGTTGAGTTCCTTTTCCAGAGGGGGGAATGCTTCTTCAAGTCGCGCCCTGTGCTCCAGGGGCTAATGAAAGTACAGTCCATGTCTCTTAGTTCTGGACACGTTCTAGAGGAAGAATTTTTCTCAAAGGAGGCTGACTCTTAATATTGACAAAAAAATTAGATTTCACAAATGCTGTCTCTAAAATTAGATCCAAGTTTATTTTGGGATATTCACAGCTAGTATCATTTCTATTCCAATAATCCCAGTTCTTCCTTAGGCTTTATTCCACATCTTACACAAGACGAAGAGGGGTGAGCTCCTGCCCTCTCAAATCCCACAGGCTAGTGGAAGTAACAGGTCCATAAACAGAAGGCTCTAACATTGAAAGGAATGTCTGAAGTCAGAGACTGGCACATGACATCTTGTGCCCAAGAAAGAGAGGTTTCTACTGTCCTTATTCCATTCATGATTTTTCTTCCACCCATTTGGACACCCACATTTCCTTAGTGTTCCCCCAAAATTCAGTGCTGCCCCCCAAGTCTTATTACATTGGGAGAACAAGAGTTGTGAAGTGCTTTCAGTCTGTGAAGCATTATGCTTGGCATGGAGGGCAGTGGAGGGTGAGCAGATCTCAGCGGCTACACAGATGCAAAGGTGAAGACAGAACAAGGGGGAAACCTGAGCAGATCCAGGTCGGCTTCCTTTCCACCATACATGGAGTCTGGAGATGGCACAGAGGAGTTTCCTAAAGGGAGAACTCTTCTTTCAAAATCTTGGCATTATTCTGTCAAAAGGGCCCCAAATCACTCACAACTGGAAACCTCGGGGTCCCTGAAATGCATCCTGATACTGAGCCACTAACCGGGCCCCTGGCTCTCCGTGTCTGCTCACCCCCTCGCTCCCACATGACCTGCTGCTTGATCTTGGCTTTGGGTGTTTGCTTCCAGCTCATGCCACATCGTCTTTCCCAGAGCTGGGTGTTGCCCAGGCAGCATTTGCAAGAAGAGACACCTTGCTCAGTCATAGCGGTCTTCTGAAATATAATTCAAAGTGATTTTTTGAAAGATTTATTAATTTATTTGAGAGGTAGAGCTACAGACAGAGAGAGGGAGACACACACACACACACAGAGAGAGACAGAGACACAGAGAGAGACAGAGATCTTCCACCCACTGATTCTCTCCCCAAATGGATGCCATGGCCAGGCGTGAGCCAATCTGGAGCCAGGAGCTGAGCTTCCTCCAGGTCTCCCCCATGGGGCAGGGGTCCAATCATTTGAGCCATCTTCCACTGCTTTTCCAGACCATTAGCAGGGAGCTGTATTGGAAGTCGCACATCTGAGACTTGAATGAGCACCCATATTAGATGCTAACCACTACAGGTGGAGGCTTAGCCCACCATGACACAGTGCCAGCCCCTAGAGTGATTTTTATACCTTGATATGGTTTCAGAACTCCAACAAGAGATTAAGCCTTCTTTATGAAATAAATTACAATGTGCCAAGAATAAAATAATGCATGCATTATTAAAAATTAAAAATTTATTTAAACAACATATAGAAGGCTGCCTTACTGTGATTTCACTGTGCCTTTGTTTTCCTATTAAAAACTCAGGATAATTATGGTTCTAATGTCATGTGGTTATTATGAGGTTAAGCGAACTAGTATCTACAAAGTTCATAGGGGTCGGTGCTGTGGTGCAGTGGGTTAACGACCTGGCCAGAAGTGCCGGCATCCCATGTAGGTGCTGGTTCGAGACCTGGCTGCTCCACTTTCGATCTAGCTTTCTGCTGTGGCCTGGGAAAGCAGTAGATGGCTCAAGTCCTGGGGCTGCTGCACCCATGTGGGAGACCCAGAAGAAGCTCCTGGCTTCTGGCTTCAGATCAGCACAGCTCTGGCCATTGCAGCCATCTGGGGAGTGAACCAGCAGATGGAAGACTTCTCTCTCTCTCTACCCCTCCTTCTCTCTCTGTGTAATTCCAACTTTCAAATAAATAAATAAATATTTTTAAAAAAAGCTCAGAAATTGTTGTCTGGTGGGGACTGACATCGGGGCACAGTGGGCTAAGCTGCCACCTGCAATGCTGGAATTCCATACGGGAGCACTGGTCTGAGTCCCAGCTCTTCAGCTTTCCATCCAACTTCCTGCTAATGCAACTGGGAAGCAGCAAGTAGTGGCCCAACCACCTGGGCCCTGCCACCACGTGGGAGATCTGGATGGAGCGTGGCTCCTGGTTTCAGCCTGGAACAGCCTGGCCATTGCAACCATTTTGAAAATGAACTAGTGGATGGAAGATATCTCTCTCTCTCTCTCCCCCTCTCTCCCTCTCTCTCTCTCTCTCTATCTATCTCTCTATCTCAATCTCTGTGTGCGTGTATGTGTGTGTCTGCACGCCAAACTCTGTCTTTCAAATAAATAAATAAATCTTTAAAAACCGTGTTGGCTGGTGGTGTAGTTACAGGACGACTCCAGGGGGGGCCCCAGGTTCATTCCCGATGACCCTCACTGCAGAGCGCTGACGGAGGACATGGCTCCCCCTCTGGTAATCTCGTGTCTGTGTCTCTTGCTAGTGTTACCTTCTTCTTGTATCTGATTCCTTAAAGTGTCCCCATATTCCTAAAGTGTTGCCAGTCTCTAGTTGCAGTTCATTAACACTCTAAAAATGTGGGAATATCCTCCCTTAGCTCCCAGAACTCTGAAACAGCTTGTGTCATGGCCTGGCTTTGTGCAGATTTTGTTGTTTTTCTGAATGCCCCGTGGAATGAAGGAGCTTTACGCGGGGCCACCTTTGTGGGTAATTTCTGCAAGAACTCCACATGGGGAGTTGTTTTAGGCTCAGAAGGGCCGTCTCCAGGGGACACCTGATCACAGCATCCAGACACGGCTTTCTTCTTCCGTCGTTTTCGGCCTCTGGTGCCAGACGTGTCCGTGACAGCAGCTGCAGCTAGCTGCCCTCAGACCAGAGTTCAGAGGCAGCGGAGTGGGATGCATGGGGACTCCTGCTACTCCACACGGAGGGCTTGGTGGAGAGAAAAGCACCAAGACAGGAATTGTGAACAGGTTGCTCCTCCCCTGCTGATTCCAGAGGGCCGATGGGGCAGGGGCTGTGTTGTGAGGAGCTGAGCTCCGCTCCCTTCTGGACGCAGTGTCAGCTTCAGTGAGCGGTGCCTCCCGTGAGCACAGCGGGTCATGTGGGGCCCCCTGTTGCGAATTTGCTGTCCTGTTCCTAAGGGATCTGGGGAATGTGTAACCTGAAATATTAGAGGAAAATAAATTTGGAGGTTTCAAACGGAAATGAAAGGAGTCCTACAAAAGTTGCCAGATATTTGAGAAATCGCTCTGGAGAAATCAGTTTACCGGCCAGTGCCATGGCTCAACAGGCTAATCCTCCATCTTGTGGCACCAGCATACCGGGTTCTAATCCCTGTTGGGGCGCCGGATTCTGTCCCGGTTGCCCTTCTTCCAGTCCAGCTCTCTGCTGTGGCCAGG
Source organism: Lepus europaeus (assembly GCF_033115175.1). NCBI lineage: Eukaryota > Metazoa > Chordata > Mammalia > Lagomorpha > Leporidae > Lepus > Lepus europaeus. The sequence continues at coordinate 5,688,882 of NC_084839.1, forward strand.
GAGTGCAGTGGAGGATGGCCCAAGTCCTTGGGCCCTGCACCCCATGGGAGACCAGGAGAAGCACCTGGCTCCTGCCTTCAGATCAGCGTGATGCGCTGGCCACGGCAGCCATTGGAGGGTGAACCGACGGCAAAAGGAAGACCTTTCTCTCTGTCTCTCTCTCACTATCCACTCTGCATGTCAAAAAAAAAAAAAATCAGTTTACCATGAGGGAGCCTCGGAAGAGGGACGGGGCAGTCATTGTGTGGGACAGAAGTGGGTGAATGGGCAGACTCAGCTTCTTGGATGGTAAATGGAGATAGGGTCCACAAGCAAGCAGCGAAATCCCGGCTTCTTTACCCAATGATATGGAAGCCAGCTCCAAGCTGCAACTCACGGACTGCCAACCGCTGCATAGCCCAAGCAGGGAAAAGAACAGGCATAGCAATCTACACACTTCAGAAATCCACTGTGGTCTTACAGCCAATAGCTCTGTAAGGCAGGAGCCAAGATGCCAACAAAGAGGGAATTACAGGTGGATTAGACATGGCTGAGAGTCCCCTTCCTGTATAGATGTGTGTGCCCCGTGTCTCCGTCTGTCTGTAATGGCTGTTGGGCTCAGTGACTCAATCGGCCAATGGGATGCTTGCCTCAGAACGGAGTTTCATGAGTTCGAGATGGGATTCCCATAATCAGATAAAATTGCCTCAACCTGTATATTAATTAAGCTGCAAAGTGACTTACAGTTGTCCGAAAAGATAATTGGGACAATCTAATAGGGAGCCTCACTACGAATCAACAAGAACAAATTGAAAAGCACTCACTACTGTACACACAAAGCTTAAAGGCTCCTCAGCTGTCTGTTGTTTTACTTTGGAATATATTTATTTATGGGGCTAGCCCTTTGGTGTAGCAGGTAAACCTGTTGCCTGCAATGATGGCATCCCCTATGGGCACTGGTTCAAGACTCAGTTTATCCACTTCTGCTCCAGCTCCCTACTGATGTGCCTGGGAAAGCAGCAGAAGATGGCCCAAGGGCTTGGGCCCCTGCACCCATGTAGGAGACAGCTCCTGGCTTCAGACTGGATCAGCTCAGGCCATTGTAGACCTTTGGAGAGTGAACCAGGGGATGGAATCTTTCTCTGTGTGTGTGTGTGTGCGTGTGTGTGTGTGTGTGTCTCGCTCGCTCTCTCTCTCCCTCTCTCTGTGAATTCTGCCTTCAAACTCAGAGAGAGAGGTAGAGAAATAGAGAAAAATTTTCCATCTTCTGGCTTACTCCTCAAATGTCACAATAGACAGGGCTGGGTTAGGATGAAGCCAGGAGCCAGGTACTCCTTCTAGGTCTCCCACATGGGTGGCAGGGACTCAAGGACTTGGGCCATCTCTTACTTCCTTCCAAGTAGCATTAGCAGGAGACTGGGTCAGAAGCAGACTTAAACTGGCTCTCTGATGTGGGATACTGGGGTCACAAGTGGACGCTTAACCTGCTTCCTTAATATAATTTAATTAATTAAAAGAAATAATGTTATTATTAATTAAATTTAATTAATTAAAAATAATTGAAAACATTCGGGTCACGGATTTGATAAAGTGAGGTGACTTTCCAAAAACTTTCAGCCCTGACTTTTAACCCCAGCGTTTCCTGTCCACTGTCTCTTAGAGGAAGTCATCCACCGGACAGGGCACGCCACACAGCAGAGCAGCTTCGTGTGGGCTGCACCTCTCAGAGGACAGGGGCAGGGGGCTGTGTTTGGACCCCGTGTCCCACCCTCATGGAGACAGCTGATTGCAGGTGTATACCCAGAGAGATTCTGCAAAGCAAAGCACAAACACGGCTGAATCAGATGGTGTTGAGCACGGAGCCTGAAGATGAGAGCGAGCCAGTGCCATGGCAACCCACAGACCAGTAAGAGCTATTGCTATGGAGAGCAAGTCAAGTGGCCCTGGGGAGAAGCCGGGGCCAAAGCAAGTAGCAGGATGGCACAGGGCACAAGGGAGGGACCAGGTCAGCCTGGAGAGAGGCGAGTCGCCTGCAGAATTGTGTCCCACAGGTTTCTTCTGATTCTGCATACCGGCTCCGTTCTCTTCACACTTAATTTAAGCCAGTTTGAGTTTGCACCTCTTTCTTTGCTACTTATCCCTAAGGCAAGTAGAAATAATATGCAAAATTTTTTTAGAAAATGCTTGATAGACTCTACAAGAAAGGAAACAGGTGTGGGATTCTGACAGAAGCAGCAGCTATTGCGATAAACATTCCCTCAATTTCAGACACAGCATCAGACCCTTAAATAGAGAGCATGGAACATCAGAGACAAGACCAGAGCTTCATCTCAGTCCACAGAGGGCTTTTTCTGCTGGAGGAACGTAAAGCAAGATAAACGTCAGTGTGGACAAACGTGCATGGCCTACTTACTGCATCTCTAGCCTTTCTCAAAGGAAACCTATTCAAGGATCCACAGCCCTAGGTTGGTGCCCCAAAGGCTCATGTGCTGGGAGCTTGGTCCCTGGTGTCCGAGCACTGAGCAGTGGAGGCTAGTGGGAGGTGATAGGTCATGGGTGAGCAGACCTCAGGTGGGGCCCCTGACCACCCAGCAGGTGAGGGCCGGGTCCTGTGAGCCTGCACTGGTTACCTGGAGGATGTGTGGTTGGGAGGCCAAGCCACCTTCCATGTTTGGCCTCTTCTGCACCGGCTGTTCTCGCACACACTCCCACCATGGCTACTGGCCCGCAGGTGTGAGGCTCTCAGGAGATACCACTGCTGGGCTCGCGTCCGGAGTGTTAGCCAAAACATACTGCCTTGCTCTACCGAGTGGCCAGGCCTCAGGTCTTTCCTTGTATCGCAGGGGTCAGCATCTGGGAAGAAGCAACTCATGAGCAAAATCCTAGAACAGAGTTTCCAAGGAGGAGACTTGGGTAAAAAGAAAATAAAAATAATAAAGGGGGATCTTTATGGAGACTCCTCAAAGCACTTCTCACGCTTGGATCGTCAGAGATTAAACGGCTCTGTGGACTAGAAGATGAGCGCAGGAGAACGAGAACAGACTCCTGCTCAGGTTTACTCAATAACAGAATGGGCTCCTCTTAGGAGTAGTGAGTTCCTGTTTCCTGGAAGTATTCGAGCAGTGGCAAAGTTAAGTCAGAGACAGAACAGAAGTGAGCAGTTGAAACGTGGGGTGAGAGTTGTTCTCCCTTGGATGTTTCTTGGGACCCTGCCAACCCTGACACGTTCTCCGTAGCCAGTGCAGTCCATTTACTATGATGACGTACTTGGACGATGGCGGCTGTTGTTCCAGTGTGCTAGGACCTGACGAATCCGAGGAAGCCTAACACATGCAGGACTTCCAAGCACTTGTTCGTCATCAGGAAATTGTCTTCCCCCGGGGACAGAGGGCCTGCAGTGATGTTGACCCACAGAGCCCTTGCGGTTATAATGAGTGCATATTCATTACGGACGTATTCTTGGAAATACATGTACTGATGGGTGGCACAATTGTTTGGGTTTTAATAGCAGCCACAGTGTCCCGTGTTCTGTCCTCTAGATGTGTCATGACAGGCAGATTGTCATTCCCTTTCGCTTCTTGGACACTCAGTAAAAACTAAACTGAATTCAACATTGGAGTCTACATCCTCCACACTGAGAAGGGAAGAGATGAACACAGATAAAAAGTAATAGGGAATTTACGTTGAGTCTTCACAGAAAATTTACATGCGGGGCTCTCTTGTGGGCAGTATTTAAAGTAAAGGGCCTAGATTTGCCCGGTGAAGCTGCTGGGTTCCTTGCTTCTACCCAAGGGGGAGACTAGGACTGGGTAAGGAGGAGACTGTTGCATCTGGAGATTAAAGGAGATTCACAGAACGCTGCGGGAAGTGAAGTTCTTGGGCGGAAAATACACAAATTGAGTTGATTATGCATTTACAGACCAACACTCACAAGTCAAATTTTAAAATTACTGTGAACACTTGGAAGGAAACCACAGACTGCATTCAGACTAAGCCGGGCATCGCTCTCTCCCAGGCTCATGAGAGCCCGGGCTGGACTCTGCCATTCGCCCTGTCAGTCACACCAGCCCCGAGTTGACCAGGTTGCACAGCTGGAGAGAAGGGAGGTGGAACTTCTCAAGAGCTCTTTTGCCAGTGCTTCTACTATTTACAAATGGGTTCCTTTTTTCTCACATTGTAATAACTCTGAAATTGGAACACTCAGTACGATCATGCTACTGGAAAGCATTGAATCAGTGCTCCATTGGTAGAATTCCTCTTTCTTGGTGATGCACAAAAATTTTCCATAAGTTCCAGTGGATCCTACAGCCCATGTTCTCCGAGAAGACTTCTTTGCAAATCTCCACTAACGTTCATATCTCCCAGGCCTCCAGCAGCCGTGCTCTGCCTGGCTGACAGTGAAATATTTGTCCTTCCTGTTGCTGGTCCAAATTGTTGCACATTTATATTTTTAACCAAGATTTTTTTTTAAAATGTACTAGAGCAAGAGCGAGAGAGAGAGAATCATCTGCAGGTTCCCTCCTCTAAATACCCACAACTGCCAGAATTGGGCAAGGCCAACAGTTGGGGTTGGAACTCACCCATGAGTGGCATGGGCTCAACTATTTGAGCCGTCACCTGCTGTCTCCCAGGTGAACACTAGCAGAAAGCTGGAACCAGAAGCAGAGCCAGGACTCAACCCCTGGCACTCGTATGGGATACAGGTGCTCCAAGGTGCATCCTGACTACAGCACCAAAAATCTACCTGAAAGGAATAGTTTTCAGCAGTGTTTGTTTGTTTGTTTTTGTTTTTGTTTTTGACAGGAAGAGTTAGTGAGAGAGAGAGAGAGACAGAGAGAAAGGTCTTCCTTTTTCCATTGGATCACCCCCAAATTGGCTGCTATGGCCGGTGCGTTGCGGCCGGTGTGCTGCGCCGGTCTGAAGCCAGGAGCCAGGTTCTTCCTCCTGGTCTCCCATGTGGGTGCAGGGCTCAAGCACTTGGGCCATCCTCCACTGCCTTCTCGGGCCACAGCAGAGAGCTGGACTGGAAGAGGAGCAACCGGGACAGAACCCGGTGCCCCAACTGGGACTAGAACCCGGTGTGCCGGCACCACAGGTGGAGGATTAGCCTAGTGAGCCATGGTGCCGGCCTTCGTCAGTGTTTTAATATTCTAACACTTCATTAAATAATCTGGATAGTTGGCTAATCATGAGTCCTTTCTTGCATATTGTTAATAAAAATAACATTCTATCTCTGAGTTCATTATATATACTTGAGTTGTTTTTATGATCCATTAACCTGCTTGAAATCTATGTTTCTGGTCTCTTTTTCATTCAGAATTTTGACCCCATCTATTTTCCAAAAGCTGCCCACTGTACTTCACTGTGTATTGCGCATTATTTCATAAAGATGTCACATAGTCTGAATATTTCAGAACCAGTGCACGTGGGTGATTCCTTGATTTACCCCTTGACAGCCAAGAGTCATTTAAAACATTTCAGACAATTACAGTGTAAGCTGAGTGGCTGGATCCATTCTTGGATAAAACTTTTAGTTTAATCAGTGCCAAATGTTTATCTGTCCTTAAAATAGATGTATAGAAAGGTCGCTTTTTCCAGATTATAGGGATAATTATAATCCGGAAATTCTGTCAGTTATTTGCAAAACACATACAAAAGTCACATGATCAATGTGGTTTCCTTGAGCATCAAGAAGCAATATAGGAAGAATTAGGCCAAGGCAGCATTTTAAAAAATAAAAACTAAACTCGGTTTAGTGCATATGTGTGTCATCATTGGCTCTCAACTGCTAGAAATATAATGTAAATTTCTATATTCCTCTCCTTAGCAGTCACGACAGAGGGAAGTGTTACTTACTACAAAGCTTGAGAATGTTGAACAAATATCACCCGGTTATTCACAAGAACTGCCTCTTATCCTGGGGCTAAATCATGAAAAATACTTCCCGGATGAGTTGTATACCTGAGACAATGTGGCGCCCTGGACCTCCTGCCTCTAATGACTTCCCCACTGTGACTGCTCTGTGGGATTTTATAGGGTAATTTCTGAGCGCTTCTTATAACCCCCTTCCATGTGGGTCAGGAATCAGATGTCAAAGACCCAGTGTCTATGAGAATAGTGCTGCTTTGGTTTGGTTTAAGAAAACAATTCCAAAAATTTGTACAAAAATCCATGGAACGGCAAACCTTTCAAGTATTACCCATGAATGTTGTTTCTCAAAAGTGGGAATGTGGTACGATTTGGACAGCGGAGGCTGGGCCTGTGTTCTCAGACAAGATTTTGAAGCAGTGGCAATGTGTTCTGTAACACCCTACAAACAGAACTGGCATCGCCCTAGGGAACCATGGGCAGCTACTCAGGAAGGTGTTTGGGTACACGTGAGCCGAGAAAGGCTTCCCTTGACCCACTGACTATGCAGCAACCTGGACAATCGACTGCTGGAAGTTCTATGCTGAGGAAAGGGCAGAAATATTTTTAGTCTGAAATACATTCAGAAATTTGATGATGAAACACCCATAACAAACACAAAATCTCAATAATGTAAGATATAAAATTAAAAATCAACATGCTCTACTACTGAGGTTATGCATTCTATTTGAGTCAATAACTTGACTCATTTGCAGTCCATTGCAGATAAAATATATTACATTTAAACTAATTAGAGAACTCTGAAGAAATTATATCTAAAGGGTCAAGATTTCAGAAAAGAGGACTCCATTAGGATGTCTTGTAGAGCTTCAAATACATGTAGTTTTATAAAACACATGGCCATGCTCCAAAAGGCAGGAGATGGGTAAATGACATCACAGGTAATAACCACCCAGCGTTACTGAGGAAGTGACCAAAGAAATTCACATGACTGCACCAGGGCATGAATGAAGGCAGTCACTTCTAAGACGACCATTTAAAATAATACTAGCCTATGACTAGGAAATTAATTAAGGCAAAATTGAATCAAGATACCAACTTTAATTCCATTAGATATCATAAGAGGGAGACACAAGAGGATCTAAATCATCTGGATTACATGGAAACAAACTGCAAGCTAGCAAACAAATACCCCAGTATATAAGACATTATGTTGTATCTCAAAGAAGAAGGGATTTTCCTACTATAATGTAAAGATCACCCTCATAAGGGACCACACAAAATAACTGAATCATGTGATGTAGAAGATGCTCAGCGTTTGTATCCGTTCACCAAATTGAATCTGTTCTCAATAATTCTCCAGAAAGAAAGCACCAGGCCTAGACAGCGTCATCAGGGATTGCTCCCAAACAGTTTTATTCCTTACATTTGGAAACATAACCTTTATTAAGTCAAAAAAGAGAAAGCAGATCATGAATAACACCTCAAAAATCTCCCTCATGCTGTCTTGCAGGACATACGCCCTTATCAATGGCCTCCGGTGTTAGTGGTATACCTGGATTGATCTGGTGTGTGTGGCAAGTCAATTGCATCACTTAACGTGCACCCCTTCCGTGCTGGTTCCTTCTCTCAGCATCAGACTGTGTGATCCAACTGCTTTGCTACGCATTGCTGTGCGTCGCTTCTTGTCACAGCTGCTGAGACTCCACAGCGTGACTACGTCACAGTTACTTCTGCAGCCTGTCACTGATGGGCGTTTGAATAGCAGTGAGTATTCCATTGCACACCTTCTGGTGAGTGTAGGTGACTGTGTCTACTGCATATACACTCTGGAGTATACTTGCTGAGCCACAGAAAGTGGGTGTAGTCGGCCTTCAAAGGTATTGCCAAATGGTTTTCCAAAGTGATGGCATCAGTCTACATTTCAAGGGGAAACGAGAGTTAAGTTAGTGCTTGGTATTTGCTAACATTTTCGTTTCAGCCACTCTTGTGTATGTGAAGGTAACAGGTTGTCTAGAGGTATTCGTTTGCTGTCTCCCGGTGGTCCGTGAACTTCATTGTCTTTCCAAATGTCCATGTAGATTTACAAACCCAAAAAGATATTGTGCAGTTTTTTGAATGATCTCTTCAGGAATTTTGTCTGTTTTCTATTGCCCCCATTCATTGATTGCAAGACCCTTTTATTGTGTGTGTGTGTGTGTGTCCTCTTATTCTATGGAATACACATTCACTCTACTAATGGTGTCACTTGGTTGACAAATATTCTTTAGGAAGAAAAACATCAATTTTGCTGAAAATTTTATAGAGACTAGAAAAAGGAAACACTTTGCAGCTTATGCTTGCGGCCAAGTTAATCTTCATACAGATTTGACAATGACACTATAAGGAAAAAACTGACACACTGACCTGTATCATGAAGACACATGCTAAAAATCGAAATAAGGCATTAACATGTTATCTCTCTCTGTGTATATAGCACACGATGACCATGTGAGTTTATCCAACGATGTAAGGATGGTTTAACATTCGATGGGTTACTCTGGCCTTGTCCCAGCCTTCATTAGGTATTCATCCTGTTCAAGGACCCTTTCTAGTGCTCTACATATAAAATCCTGTCTCCCGGATTTGTTGTCAGAGGGTGCCGCTCCTCTATCCTCTCACCCAAGGCCGTTTGGGTGTATGACCCATCCTCTCTCAACTTCACACCTTTCAGTTCCTTAGATACCTTTGGGGTCTACAATGACGACCCATCTGACACTCTATCCCACTGAATAATCTCACACTTCTGACTGTCTGTTGCACTGAAGTTCTGTTGCCCACTCTTGGCTTAATTTTCCCCTGGAGCTGTGACTCTGAAATTGTGAATCAGTTGTCCCATTCTGTTTCTAAAACTCCTCTTCTCCCTGCTCCCATGTGATCCTCCTTAACACAAGAGTTCCAGTACCACAGATATGGGTGTTTCTCCCCACTCACCAGTTTCATCCAGTCTTCTGCCTTCCCGTCTTCGGCTCTGAGTCCCAGGTTTATTTCTCAACAATGCTCTTTCTTATGTAACGTCCATTTGGCTCTTTGTCCTGTTGCACGTTCCCAGAAGAGTGCGAGACCAGGAGACTTCTCCCTGGCTGCTCTCTGTGTGCACGAGGGCTTTGCGGACGGCTGGAGAGCACTCCGTGACGGTTCCAGTGGCCTCACGTGTCACATACAGAGCCCTCCCTAGGCCAGCAGTCCAAGCACCTCCTACATATCCACAGTCCAGTCTCACACATTGTCCGTCTGGGCTGCAGCAAGCGTTCTCCTCTCTCCATCTCATTCTCCTCTCCCTTCTCCCTCCCTCATGCCACCAAAGGACCTCATCTCATTTATCACACAGGAAAGTCAGCTGACGCGAACTCACACAGTCCCGCATGGGCTCTGCGCCTGCAGAGACCACTGGAGTAGACGCCCCTGCCTTCCTGTCCACTGTACCCGGCGCACGCATGTGTAGCTGCTGCCTCTGTCAGCCCCTGCGTCCCTCTGTGCCCCTTCCCAGGTGTTGTGCCCTCTCCAGTGGCCTCCCGGGCTGCCTCTTCCAGGAGCTCCCACACTGATGGCTTCCTCCCATAGTACAGCTGAGCTCAGGCTGCTTACTGCCTTCAGGCCAACTCCATCTCTCCTCCTATGCGGCAGCCATTCACGCTCTTTAGAAACCCAAACTCTTGACTTCCAGATTATTGCATTTGTCCCTAGTATTCAAAACTATTTTGACAGTGTCTCAGTGTGTCAGTCAGCATCGCGCTACTTCTTCAGGGCTCGGCTGGAATGTCTCTTTCCTTGGAAACTTCCTTCAACTCTGCCTAGAGAAACCTGGTTAGGGATGGTGGATATGGGTGACGACAGACCCTAGTACTTCATTTCCTGGAGCATCGTAGTATTTCATTGTTATTTCTTCCCTAACTGTGCTTTCCCTTTGCAATTAGATGTCACAAGGAAGCAGAACAAAAGCACATTCTTTCTCCTTCTTTGTATTCCTAATGCAGAGCAAGCTATCTGGTCCAGAGAGACCACCACCAGATATGTGTTATGTGAATGAATAAGTGAGTGAGTATGTTTGGCTGCTCCTGCAGGATATGTTATTTATTTTTATAGGAAGAATCTCATATACGTCAGCTCTACCCAAGGTCTATTTGGACACCTGCAGAATGTGAGATAACGCGAAAAGTCAGCCACGGTGACTCATCCGCCACATTGCTCCCGGAGAGACAGAGGCACCCTTCAGAATGGCATCTTACTTTGCCAGAGAATATCAGACCTGTGGGTTTGTGGCATGGCAGATTCTGTTCTTATGCTTTGGCAAGAGCAAGCTCTTACTCAGAATATTCATTTTTACCTTGTCTGCAATGCATAATCAAATGAGTACAGAAACATTGCATATGCAAAGATGTAGAAAAAAACACTTCAGTTTGCTCTCTGCATTTTAGAGATACTTCAGATGCCTTCCACTTTTCTAAAGCATGTTTTGCGCATCTCTTGGTGCCTCGGGTTAGCACCACCAGCAGGCTGGCTGTGAGGGCTCTATAAGGCAGCCTCACCCTGTTTGAGGACCAGCCACGGTTCTACCTGCAGTCTCACTGTACAAGAAGGTACCCTTGTTTGAATGTTTATGTTTACAGTTGAGTCTAATAAGTGTTTACTGTGACAATAGTCCCGATGCATTGCAGAGAAAGTACATGATGACTCCACAACACAAACACTGTGAATACCAGGCCAGGAAAGTCACATACTATACAGAAGGAGAGGGAAGTCATTGCATATCTATGTAGAGGAAAAATGCTTTTACATGTGGACGTGCATATTGACATCTAGAGTCATACAGAAAACGCATGCTGTAGCACTTAGAATGTGACATACACAATATGACTGTCATCTCTCTTAGTATTACTGTAACGAAAACATATGCCCATATTCACTTACAGGTCCTTACAAGGAGGCAATGTAGTTGTCTATAAGGGGCATAAGTTGAATAATTAAAATAAAAAATAATACTTTTGTGTTAAATGTTAGGTTAGGTTATGCTTCAAATCAAACTCGGGCTAGAAGACCGAGCATCGGTTGGGATGCTGCCCAACTCAGAATTCACCTCTCCCTTGTTTACTCCTGTTAGCCTGGCCTTTGCTGGACATTGTACCCTCTGCTGTTCCCTTTGCTTGAACATGCCATCCCTGCGGGTTCCAGCCCCCAGTGGCCAGCGGCTCCTGCTCAGCGCTGCGCGGCATTGACAGTAGGAATTTTCATTGCTGTTTCTATTTCTCTGCTTTCTTTCATGGCATAAAAAATTGCCACCTGAAATCATTCTGTTTACCTGCATGTGTGACCTGTGGCTTCCAGCAGCATGCGAGTCCGCTGAGGGTCGAAGGTCATAGAGTGCCGGGCACCCGATCAGAAGGTGCCCCACAAAGCTGGAGCTGTCCTTCCTGCACTTAACTTCCCAGGTCACCCACACTCTTCACTGCGCCATTGGCCACATGGTTTTCCCACCTTTGAAGACACCAGTCTAGGTTAGGATGGTCTCCTGGCAAAGCCGTTCTTTAAAGACTGGGCAGGAGAATTGCCAGCAGGAGTTGGAAATCAGTCATACAAGGAACCCTTCAGTCAGATGATGGGCATCGGGCAAAAGCAACAAAATACACTAAAAGAGTATCATTTGTAAGGACTTTGATATACTTCAGACTGATCCCGTGGTGATCAGGAAGGCGACACGTCTATCCTAGCCACGTGGATTCAACATTGCACCGTGGAGCCAATTGTTGGAACAGCACCATCCGTGAACTCGGTGAGCTTCGGCACAGCTGGGCTTTCTGAGCCGAGAGCACTGGACCATTTGACTAAAAGGCAAGCGAAGAGTGCACACGGCTCAGGAGCTAGAGAGGTGGAGGTCTACCTGCCCGGGGCCACCTGCTCAACACAGCAGAGTGAGGCTGCGCCCTTTCTGGAGCACACGCCCCCCACCCCGCCTCTGCACAGACGTCTCTCTGGGAGGGTGGAGGGCAGCCTGCCCAGCCGTGCTGTGGAAGCTCTAACTCTGCTGTGGCGCCACCTTTGTTTCTCACACAGGGCAATCTCACCCCGTGGCCCTGTGAGAGTTTGACCACGGCGACTGTCCTTAGACACAAGTGACCAGAGAGCGCCTTTCTGATCCAGAGAATGGCTTTGAGGTAAAATACACACAGATTGGAAAAAACAAATTAAAACTACTGCTGTTTTCAGTCACATGGTTGTCTATGTAGAAAATTCTAAGGAACTTGCCAAAGAAGCTGTATAAATATAAGTTTTGCATTGGTATAGGCTGGCAGGACAATATAAAAATGCTGTATTTCTATACACTAAAAATGTATAAAAAGGATACACTATAATTTTTTAATTGCTTAATAATTTCAAAGATGAATAATTTGTCTACAAATTTAACCAAAAAGGTATAACATTTGTGAACTGAAAACTATACAATAGTGCTAAGATAAAGTAAGTAAAATGTAAATACATGCATTATATTCAGTTATGGACTGACCTGTGTCTCCCCTAAGATTCATATATCAAAGCCTCAGGCCCTCTAGGGCCTCAGGACGTGACCATATTTGGGCACAGGGCCTTTAAAAGGGACCTTGACAAAGGGTGAGTGGGACCTAATAGGAGGAAGAGATCCTGGATGGGCTTTCAGAGGAAAGGGCCTGTAGGACACTGTGGACAGGCGGCCACCTGCAAGCCAAAGGCAGAGCTCTGGGGAGAAAGCCAAGCTGCCAGGACCCCGATCAACAAGGAAGTGGGCACCGCAGTGTCAGCCGCTGTACCTGCTGCGCTGCCTGTGTTACTTCCTTGTGACAGCTCGCGGTTCCAGAGGTGCAGGATCTGGGGCCCCGATCGACAAGGAAGTGGGCACCGCAGTGTCAGCCGCTGTACCTGCTGCGCTGCCTGTGTTACTTCCTTGTGACAGCTCGCGGTTCCAGAGGTGCAGGATCTGGGGCCCCGATCGACAAGGAAGTGGGCACCGCAGTGTCAGCCGCTGTACCTGCTGCGGTGCCTGTGTTACTTCCTTGTGACAGCTCGCGGTTCCAGAGGTGCAGGATCTGGGGCCCCGATCGACAAGGAAGTGGGCACCGCAGTGTCAGCCGCTGTACCTGCTGCGGTGCCTGTGTTACTTCCTTGTGACAGCTCGCGGTTCCAGAGGTGCAGGATCTGGGGCCCCGATCCACAAGGAAGTGGGCACCGCAGTGTCAGCCGCTGTACCTGCTGCGCTGCCTGTGTTACTTCCTTGTGCCAGCTCGCGGTTCCAGAGGTGCAGGATCTGGGGCCCCGATCCACAAGGCCATCTCGCTGGCAGAGCAACGTATGGCCAGAGGCAGCGAGTGTGAGCTCTGTCTGCATTCGTGTGGCTGCTGCCTCTCTTACAACACCATCAGGATTTAAGCACTGGCACGCCCCCCAACAACCTCATCCCGTCTGACCCCTCCCCCACGGTCCCACTCTAGTTACCACAGTGGGATTAATGTTCTACTCTCTCGTCAACGTTAATAGAAAGCTGTGGGGACTAAATTCCTGCATGAGTTGGGATCTGTGTGCACATGCTCATCCCACAGCAGCAGCCCTAGTAAGCTAAAGGACACACTTACAGCTACGAGAGTCAACAGAGTCAAGACGTCAGCTCTCAACAAATCGATTCACTGCGTCAAAGCAAACTCAGTGAGAATTCCAGATGACTTCCAGAAATAGACAAAAGAAATTCTAAAATTTATTCAAAGAAGCTTATTGTAGCTCAAACAGAATAGAAGACTTCAACTACTTAAATACAACACTTACTGGAAAGCTGCCATATTCAATGCAATATTAGAGTAAAAACAAACAGAGCAATGAAGAGGCCACAAACAAAGCACTTGTCTATATGGCTGACTGACTTTCACCATGGGGTAAAGGAGGTAAATACAGAATGGGTGAACTTGTTAAGAAATGGACTTGAGGCCGGCGCTGCGGTTCACTAGGCTAATCCTCGGCCTGCGACGCCAGCACCCTGGGTTCTAGTCTCGGTTGGGGCGCCGGATTCTGTCCCGGTTGCCCCTCTTTCAGTCCAGCTCTCTGCTGTGGCCCGGGAGGGCAGTGGAGGATGGCCCAAGTGCTTGAGCCCTGCACCCACATGGGAGACCAGGAGGAAGCACCTGGCTCCTGGCTTCGGATCGGTGCAGCACGCCAGCTGTAGCAGCCATTTGGAGGGTGAACCAACAGAAGGAAGACCTTTCTGTCTCTCTCTCTCACTGTCTAACTCTGCCTGTCAAAAAAAAAAAAAAAAAAAAGAAATGCACTTGAATAAAAAGGTATGCACATGAAAATAAATAATCCTCAGCCCTTGTCCCATGGTGTACACAAAAATATCAACTCAAAATAGATCTTTCAACTAATGTGAAATAAAAGTTATAATACTACTTCCAGAGAAAATAAAAGAAACACTTTCATGATTTTGGAGTTGGCAAAGATGGTCAGATAGGACACAATAAACAGTGCTTAAATATATCTCCTCAGTGGTTAAAACTTCTGATTCTTGGGCGGGCACCGTGGCTTACTTAGTTAATCCTCCACCTGCAGTGCCAGCATCCCATATGGGCACCAGGTTCTAGTCCCAGCTGCTCCTCTTCCAGTCCAGGAAGTGCTGTGCTGTGGCCCAGGAGTGCAGTGGAGGATGGACCAAGTGCTTGGGCTCCTGCACCCGCATGGGAGACCAGGAGGAAGCACGTGGCTTCTGGCTTCAGATCTGTGCAGCGCGCCAGTCATAGCAGCCATTTGGGGGGTTGAACCAACAGAAGGAAGACCTTTCTCTCTGTCTCTCTTTCTCACTGTCTAACTCTGCCTGTCAAAAAAACAAAAACAAAAACCTTCTGGTTCTTAAAAGTCACCTTGAGAAAGTCATATATTGACAGAAAATATTAACGATATACATATTTGACAAATGATATTTTTATCCAGACTACTGTATCTGAAAAAATACAACTCAATATTGAGACATTTAATTTAAAAAACTTAAAAAATTTAAACATTTTAAAAAATGTATTAAATTTGCAACAAAAATTTAAAAATCATCAAGCATGAATAATTGTTAGATATCATTAATCATGAAAATATCTCAAATTAAAACCACAAAAATATAGTTACATACCCAATTGAATGGCTAAAGTGTAAATAAGACTGATAGTTTAAGTGTTATCAGAGATTTGGCCCAATGGACCACTATATACTATTGATGAGAATATAGTTGGTATAATCACTTTGGAAACAGCAATTTCTTAAAAATTTAATCAGAAGCTGATCATGTGACCCGACAATTCCACTTCTAGATATTTACAGAAGAGAAATGAAAATCCATGTCCACATACAGACATGCACACAAAAATTCCTAAGAGCTTTATTTATTACAGCTTGTTTTGGAAATAATTCAAATGTCCATCAAAATGTCGGTGGACAAATGCGATGTAGTCCACGATGTAATAGCATTCCATGAAAAATGGGTCCCGTGAAACATGGAATGCTGTTCAGCACTACACAGGGATGAAATACCCTTAAGTGACCAGGCATGAATCTCCCAGTCACCACGCTTAACAGAAGAAGAAGTACTAGGGTTCCATTCACACAAAGCCTGGGAAAGGCTGACTGATCAAATCTGTATTGTTGGGAAGCACACCGTGGTGTCCTGGGGGTGGGGGTAGACTGGTTGAGAACGGATCAGGAAGAGTACAGGGAAGCTGGGACAGTGAGGGAAGTGTTCTCAAAACACTATCACGGGTTGTCTGAGCTGTGCCAATCCTGCCTCCGAAATGCCCGTGTTCCGTCTGTCCCTCTTCTCCCAATGCCTTGATACCAGCGTCCTGGTGCAGGTCTCCAATTTTGGCTTCCCTTGTTGTGGGCACTGCATGACTGCATTTCTTTGTGGGCTTTTCATCCATTTTCAGTTCATTCAAAACGCAACGTTGACTGACAAACTCCCTGATTCATAGTGTCGGATAGCTTTCCAGTATCTGCAGGAACAGGTTCTGTTAGGTTGTAAAATATCTTGCAACATGGCTCCAATCCTCCCAAGAAGCTAACACTCTAACCAGCTGCACGTTACCCATGGTGGCAATCCTCCTGGAATCTGAACCTCTACCTCTTTCATGCTCTCTTCTCTCCTTCGTGTTGACCACTTTTCCGTGCACAGTTCAGTGGCAGTAACTTTATTCTCACTTTTTTTTTTAACTTTTATTTAATGAATATAAATTTCCAGTGTACAGCTTATGGATTACAGTGGCTTACCCCTCCCATAACTTCCCTCCCACCCGCAACCCTCCCCTCTCCCGCTCCCTCTCCCCTTCCATTTGCATCAAGATTCATTTTCAATTCTCTTTATATACAGAAGATCAATTTAGTATAAAGGTTTCAACAGTTTGCACTCACATAGACACACAAAGTGAAACATACTGTTTGAGTACTAGTTATAGCATCAAATCAAAATGTACAGCACATTAAGGACAGAGATCCCACATGAGGAGCAAGTGCACAGTGGCTCCTGTTGTTGACCCAACAAATTGACACTCTAGTTTATGGCGCCAGTAACCACCCTAGGCTGTCGTCATGAGTTGCCAAGGCTATGGAAGCCTTCCAAGTTTGCCGACTCTGATCATATTTAGACAAGGTCATAAAAGACAGGGTGAGGATAGTAACCAATGATCCTAAGAGTGGCATTAACCAGGTTTGAACAATTATACAGCATTAAGTGGGGAAGAGGACCATCAGTACACACAGGTTGGGAGTAGAGCCATTGGTGGTAGAGTAGAGGTTATGATTACAAAGGAATGAGGCCCAAGTGCGCTAGACAGGGTCTAGAACAAAGGACAGAGTCATTATTAGAGGAGCTAAGAAAGGTGCTGTCTAAGCTACAATGAAGTTTTCTGACTGAGAGGCAAATAGAACCTGATAGAAGGGGCTTGATAATAATCTGGTGGGCTTTAGGCCTTGTAAGTTAAGAGGCCCAGACCTATCTATCTCTTCACATGGGGTATATCCTAAGGGAGGTGTGAACCTCCTAGGGGAAGGCACTCTGTTGACTTTCATTACTTGGCTGGCTTGGGAGGAGAGCTGGCCAGGTAAAGGCAGGGGGCATCTCTAACAAGAAATTTACAGTTCTGCCTGCAGTGTTGCTGACCCTACTTGGCCGTCCCCTCAGCTGCAGTGGTCACTTTGAAAGCTGGGCCAAGTGAAGGGTTTTTCAGCTTAGAGCCAATAAGATCTGTGGCTCTGACCTGGGCATCCTTCGACTCCAGGGCAGGTCCATTTCCAGTGATCCAACTCTTGGCAGAGCTGCCCAGGCTCTTCACAAGCTGACTTCTGCTGAAGCCCAGGCTTACCACATTGAAAGCCACTGCAGTGGACTGGCCTGTTGGGTCTCCTTGAGGGCAGATCACTGTACAGATCAGCCATTAATAGGCCTGCCACCCATTGCTTCTGATGCCGAGCTTTCTTTTCCTCCTGGTTTGTGTTAAAGCAGACCAGAGGATGCAAGTCAAGGGAGTGCCCGTGTCCCATCTCTAATCTTCGGTGGCCTGAACTACAAGTCTATAGTCACAGTTATGTGCAGCCATCTCCACCATCCACCTGCAAAACTTCTCGTCTTCTCTAACTGGGTGTGAAGTGGTATCTTACTGCGGCTCTGATTCACAGTGAACGATGAGTGACATGGAGTAATTTTTCATGGCACGTATTTGGAGAGAGATGTCTATTTTTATTTTTTATTTAATTTTATTTATTTCCTATTTTAATTTTAATGTTTTTAACATATTCAATGTAATTTATAGATACAATTCTAAGAACATAATGATATTCTATTCCTCCCTCCCGCCCTTACTCCCCCTTCTACCTTCCTGCCATCTCTTTTTCTTTCTTCTCTAGTTCTTGAGATAACATATTTTACATTTACACTATAGTGAGGAGACTTAATACTTCACTAAATAAGAAGTTTCACAATTAAAAAGCAAAACCACCAAGGTTTAGTGGGAATATAGACAACAGCTATAAATAATAATTGAATGTAGAAATGACCATTTCACCCATATACAGTAACTTTTGAAATAATAACAGATCACTAAAGCTATAGTAGTAAAACATTGTTTGCCATTTGTTTGATAAAGTTGCAAAACAAAATTTTACAAAACTATAATTTGCAGTAATACTGACACATATAGACATTTCTTTCTTTTTACTTTATTATTATTTTTATAATTTTAGCTCCCACAAATAAGGGAGAACATGAAATATTTGTCTTGGAAGAAAATGCAGAGGAAACAATCCGAGAAATTGGTGTAGGGGATGAATTCTTGGACAAGACCCTCAAAGCACAGACAAAAAAGCAAAACCAAACAAATGGGACTATATTAGACTCAGAAGCTTTTGAATAGTAAAGGAAATGACCAACAGAGTGAAGAGACATCCTGCAGAATGGGCAAAATATTTGCGAAGCACTTGACAAAGGATTAATATCCTGAATATATCAGCAACTTAAAACGCTCAGCAACAACAAAGCCATCAAACTAGCTGCAAAATGGACAGTTTTCAAAAGAAGAAATACAATGGCCAACAAACATGAAAAAATGCTCAACATCACTAATCATCAGGGAAATGCAAATCAAAACCACAATGAGATATCACCTCACCCATGTCAGAATGGCTGAAATCCCAAACACAGAGAGTAGCAAGTGCTGGTGAGGATGTAGACAACGGGGACTCTTATACACTGTTGGTGGGAATGTAAATTAATAAAGTCAGGGTGGAAAACAGCGTGGAGATTTCTTGAAAAACCAGAAATACACTTGTCATATGTTCTAGCAATCCTACATCTGGGTATACACCCAGAAGACTTGAGCACAATATTATCAAAGAGAGACCTGCACCACCACATTCATAGCAGCACTGTTCACTATACCAAAATTTGGAACCAACTGAGGTGTCCATCATTAGATGAGTTGATAAAGAAAATGTGGAATATATACATGTGGGATATTATTCAGCTATAAAAAAGAATGAAATTCTACCATTTGCAGCAAAATGGATGTAACTGGAAGACATCATGTTTAGTGAAATGAGCCATTTAACAAAGCCTACTGAACATATACAACATAGCAAGCTTTGTGCAAGGTCCTGGCATCTACCAAGGTGGCCACAGATTCTTATTCCATGGAGTTTCCCAAAGTAGGAAGGAAGCTCACTCACATTAGAATCACCAGAGCCCTTAGAAACATGGAGATTCCTAAAACAAGACGTGCACCCAAGGCTTTGGAATATGCATTCTTAACAATGCTGAGGTTTCAGGAATCATAGTTGATTAGTGATCAAATTGCATGGTAACAGATGAGAGCTTTCTGAGAAAATGTATTGAAATGATAATGCACAAGCTATCTTTTGTTGTGTTTCTGGACTTGACAAATACCTAGAAGGTATTAGGGATGAGGGTGGTTATCCCTGACATTACGGTGTATGCATTTTCGCATATTCAGCACACCAACTTTGAAGGGAGGGAGTGTGTGTTATGTCTGTCCATCCATGGTCCATGGTGGCTATTTTTAGGTGTAAACTTGGCTGGGTTAAGGACTCCCCAGGTAGCCGGTAGAGCAGGATTCTGGATGCATCTGTGAGGATGCTTCTGAAAGAAACAAGTATCGGAGCTGGTCGAGTCTGCAAGGACTTTGGAGGTGGGCACCATCTAGGCCACGGAGGCCCTGGACAGACAGAAACAGAGGAAGAAGAAAGACTTTGCTCTCTTCTGGAGCTGGCACATCCATATCATCTTCCTCTAGAACATCAGAGCGCAGGTTCCAGGGTCTTTGGACTTAGGGCACACAAGCGTTTGGACTTGGGATGAGAGTCACATCCCTGGCTGTCCTGGGTCTCAAGCCTTTGGCCTTGGAACTGAGTTATGCCGCCAGCTGTCCTGGTTCTCCGTCTTGCAGACTGTGTGTCATGAACCTTGTCAGGTTCCGTAACTGCATGAGCCAATTCTCCTAATACATGCCCATTTATGCATCCTTATATCTATCTATCTACCTATCTATCTCCCTTTCAAATAAATAATATTAATAAAGATGCCACAAAAATACATGTTTTCATGTGGAGTGTGTTCTGACAGAGCATTTTCCATCACTTGGTGCACCTGTTCTTAAGCAATGCATTTTGCTTCCTTAACAAGCCTTTCTCCTCTGATAAGAATTGCTTGCTACACCAAGGTGCACAGTCTGAAAGAATGAGGCATGCACTGTGACCAATTCTTTTGCTAAATAAAAACAGTGTCGACTGTTCTTTTGTCTTCCCTTCTACTTCTCTCTCCCTCTTTGTCTTGAGAACAATCTCCTTATTCAGTACCATACATCATGCTAGCATTTGGCTGGATCCCCACCAACCTCATGCAACAGAATTTTAAAAATAACTTCTGCTTTAAAAATTACCATTTTACGGGTCTTTAAACACATCAACAAAATATATGCACAGCAGTCTTCTTCCATCCGTGCAGCCACACACATGGCCTTTTAGTCAGTTATTTCAGAACTGACATAAGAGACAAAAGATTGTTAATGACAAATTCAAACCCCTGGAACGTGAAGATAGAGAGATGGGGGACACGTCACTTGTTATAGCAGAGTTATCACTGCGGCTCAACTGAAAAGATGGCAGGAAATCGGTGCAGCCAGTTGTAACGACTCTGGAACTTGGTTTCTGCTTCTGGGCTGTCAATGGTCCCATTCGCCCTTGTGCCGACCTTGCTGTCATTTCAGACCCTCTCTTCTTTCATGAAACTCGTCTGCCTCTTAGCTTCCTCTGGATGGTCCCTTTGCCCTGTCCTGCAATCATTCCCCAGCCTTTCACATCATTCAGAGTTGGATGCAAACAGCGGGTACCTGAGGAGACATCTGAAACAGAAACAGAATCCTACCTGAAGCAAAAAAGGCAACAAATTGGAAGAATGTGTTGGAAGAAGTGTCACTCAAAGCATCAACAGACTGTCTGTATGGAGAGCCAGGCAAGGAAAGTGGGCAGTGAACAGGTGGGTGTTGGCAACCAAAAACACAACCAGGAAGTCCCCCACGTGCACCCTCTACCACTTCCCAAGGAGCAGAGAGAGGCTCTGGGCTTGGTGAAATCTAGGAACAGCCACGTACGCACCGTGTGCCCATGGACAGGTTCTGCAGCCTCTGTCAATCCCAGGTTTCTTACCTCAGAGAGTTTGTATAGAATAATATAGAACAACATGTCACCTAGCCTCTGTAAAAGGGCCGAGTTTCCCGTTGGACACTGATTTAGGTTGTCCCTGCCCGCAGCACCCACTACACTGGGCTGTGATTGGACCTTGGTGAGCTCCCACTCAGAATAAACAGAGACCAGGACCAGCGCCCCTGGCGGCCCCAGCTCCTCCGTGGCAGCTCCTTGGTTATGGCTTCAGAAATCAGCACTGAGGCCTCCAGGAACAGGGGTGAGGAGAGCAGGTTCTCTCTTAGGTTGAGGGGCGCCCTTTGCCCTCATTGTTTCCTGCTAAGGGAATCTTGGAGGGTAGATTTTCAGCTCTGAAATCTGGAGCGACTCCCATGTTCCCAGCCTTGAGTGGTGGGCAGGGGCCCCAAGACAGCAGCCCCAAGTTTCTGATTCTGACTGGTGAACAGAGGACGTGACTTGGAGCCAGTTCTGTGACTGCGCTTTGGGGGCTGCCTTTTCCTTTGCGACTTCCCTTCCGTCCCTCTCTCCTCCATCTCTCCCTTCCCTCCAGCCCTCCTTCTCTCTCCTCCCTCTCCGTTTTGAAAACATGTGGAATCTCAAAGCCACTGTTGGTTAATCGTCACAAAACACACCATTGTTCTTGACTGAGCCTGGAATTTTGCTATAGAAATTTTCAAAAAGAAATCCGCACAAATTTAACAATGGTGAAGAAAAAAGCCTGGGTCTGAGAGTCATGCCCACCAACTCCGTTTCCATTTTCTCCTCTTTGTTTTCATTCTGTTGCCAGAACAATTCTCATCTTCTCTGAGCACTCCCTATTGAAAAGCTAAGTGTTTCAGATAGAATGGGCAAGATCCACTGCTCTGCATCCCAGCGAGTTAAGGACAGAGCATCTGACCACTAGCTCCCCGCTGTGTCGCACAAGGACCCTTTCACTGCGGCTGAATGTCATTGCAGCCAGTAACAATTATTTACTTCTGGAAAAAAATGTGCTAAGGGACCTGGAGCCAACTGCTGCTTTTTGTTTCCAGGCCTGCTTGGCTATTTCTAAAATTCAGCTTGGGAAGGAAATTTGCAATTACCTCCCTAGAACACGCCGCTTTGCA
Organism: Lepus europaeus; assembly: GCF_033115175.1. Taxonomy (NCBI): domain Eukaryota; kingdom Metazoa; phylum Chordata; class Mammalia; order Lagomorpha; family Leporidae; genus Lepus; species Lepus europaeus. The sequence continues at coordinate 5,711,078 of NC_084839.1, forward strand.
GGGTTGCTAACGGCGCTTCCCTGGGAGAAGATTGTAAGAGGTGCCACCGGGTTCCTCATCAAGCAAATGGCTGCTCTCAGACTCAATTTATCTTCAGGGGACAAAATTCACCCGTGATCCCAATCTCACCCGTTTCACCTTTGTAAAAGTTATACTAAATTCATAGTTCTGTTTTCTACCCATAGGGAATTCTAAACAAGAATGCAGAATTCCAATCCTCCTTTGTGGCAACAATTCTTCTGGGTAAAGGGAAACACCTGCCCCCTGGAGCCGCAGAGTACTGTGGGTATGCATCTGCATTGCAATATGTGCATTTGCAATCCTATGTCACCTCCCCTGATGTAGGCTACAAGAGGGTCCCACCATACTGTCTTGCACACCACCTTACATCCAATGGGAGCAATTGTATGTTACGTGTAACAGTATTTCAATGCTATGTAATGAATGGTAATATTATTGAATGAGTTAATGGAACCCTTACTTGTGAAATATGAATTATAGATGGGGCTGCATTTACATGGGATTTACATATCGCTTCTATTAACCCCTACTTGTGTTTCTCAATTTGCTCTATTATCCACACACAAAAAAGGGGATAATAGAAAAATTAAAGTAACTGAAATAGATCAAAAACTCCTTTCTCTCTTCAGTTTTTTTTTTTTTGCTTATTTTCATGATTTGCCACCTATGATGACTGTCGTTTTATATAAGACTCATGAGATCAAGATTTTTGTGTGGTTGAGGAAATGGGGGGCCAGTGTGTGGTTAGTCACAGAGAAGAAATTGGGTAATATTTGCTGCACCTGTTGGCTGTTCTGGCCTTCTAGAAATAGCCTATATTTGTATTTTAGGAAAGGCACTACATCTGACTCTTCAGGTTCTGAAGATCTGTTAGATAATTGCCTCAAAGTGTCATCATTTGTGCTCAGAAAACTCTCCAAGCCCGCCCAGCTGGGCTTCCCAGCGTCTCTGAGACTCTGTCCAGCTCCAAGCCCGCCCAGCTGGGCTTCCCAGCGTCTCTGAGACTCTGTCCAGCTCCAAGCCTGCCCAGCTGGGCTTCTCAGAGTCTCTGAGACTCTGTCCAGCCAACCCCAGAAAGACAAAGCTTACTTGAGAGCTCAGCTCCATTGGTAAGGCTTTCTTTTGTTCCCTACCAGTTCCCTCCCTTGCTCTGTTATGGATGTCGTCTTCAAGAGACACAGGAATCAATTCTTGAGGGTGCTTCCTTGGTGCAGCTGCTGTCACTGCCTGGGACATCCACACCCCCTGCTGGAGCGCCTGGCTTGAGTCTCAGCCCTTCCACTCTCAATCAAGCTGCCTGCTTGTCCTAGGAGGCGGCAGGCGAGTGGTAAAGGGTCTGGGTCTGGTTTTGACCTGGACCTGTTTCAGCTGTTTCAAGCATTTGGAGAGTAAAAAAGTAGGCAGAGCATATCTCTCTGTCTTTGTGTATCTCTCTGCCTTTCAAATAAAAGGAAAATAAGACCTAAACATTTTGCAAAAGAATCTATTCACAGTGTGGATCAGTCCCTGTAACGATGTGCCTGTGTGCGGCTGTAGGTGTAGACGTGCATGTATTCTGGTCTTCCTGCACGATAGTTTTCATAGCATGCAGTGATGGTTATCGTTACGGTCTTTTATACGAGTTTAAGGCAGTTCGTTTGATAGAACAAATTCAAACCTGAACAAGACTCAGCAGATTTCAAATACTTCACACAGTCCTCCCTCGACACTGGTCTTGGGTCCACACCTCACTGCATTACTCTCACATAGCCCCTGTGAGCACATCACTGTAGCTCCCTGCTCTCACACCCTTCACCAGCAAGCTGAGCAACATCTCCACTTCTGGGAGGTGGCGATGGCATAACAGGAAGTAGCCTAGGTGAGCGCTGTGTAGACTCAAACACCACACGTGCTACCTGATAGAATCAGGATTATATCCTAGTGACAGGACACCCACAGTTCCCGATACGGGGTTCTGTTGCTAAATAGGATTATCATGAAGAAGAAAGGAGAAGAGAAAGGGGTATGTAGAAAAATAGAAAAAGCAGCACTAGCAGCAAGTAAAGGAACTGCAGCCAATAGTGGGGTAGGGGTGGCCCCAGAAGGGGGTAGGCATACGTGATGGATCACTCAGGGACCTCATGGGTCCCTAATGAAACTGAGCATTGGAGCAGCTCAGAGTCCCAGTGATGATAGGGACTTCCGGCTTGAAGCTCCCTGAATGACAGGTTCAAGGATTTTATTTTAAAACCAAATGTGATTTATTCGATGTTCTCTTACCTTATAATACGCTAATGAAGTTCTAATATTTTAATTAATAAGAGAATTTTTGGTGACTTTTCATTGCTGGAAAAGTATTAGGGATTTAAAAATTATGACTATGGGGGCCGGCGCCGAGGTGCGCTAGGTAAATCCTCCACCTGCGGCACCAGCATCCCATATGGGCACTGGTTCTAGTCCCAGCTGCTCCTCTTCCAGGCCAGCTCTCTGCTGTGGCCCGGGAGAGCAGTGGAGGATGGCCCAAGTGCTTGGGCCCTGCACCCGCATGGGAGACCAGGAAGAAGCATCTGGCTCCTGGCTTTGGATCGGCGTAGCTCCGACCGTTGCAGCCATTTAGGGAGTGAACCAGCAGAGGGAGGACCTTTCTCTCTGCCTCTCTCTCACTGTCTGTAACTCTACCTGTCAAATAAATAAATAAAAACCTTTAAAAAATTATGACTACAGCTATGTGAAAAGCTGGCCTGTTATGACATATTCAGCTTTCCCATAGTCTCCCAGTTTTCCGAGTCCACTGCTCTCATCACAGACCTCTGAGAATGAGTTACACTGTTAGCTTTATCTTCAGTCAAGAGCGATGCAGGAGTCCGAGGTGCAAGATGAGCAGGAAGAGGTGGGTGTTGTGGTGCAGCAGGTTAAGCCTCTGCCTGCAGGGATGCATCCCACAACAGAGGGAAGGTTTGACTCCCGGCAGCTCTGCTTCTCATCCAGCTTCCTGCTAATGCACCCGGGGCAGTAGTGGAAGATGGCCCAAGTGCTTAGGCCCCTAGCATCCAGAGGGGAGACCCAGATGGAGTTTCAGGCTCCTGGCTTTAGCCTGGCCCAGCTCCAGCTATTGTGCCATTTGGTGAGTGAACCAGCAAATGGAAGCTCTCTCTCTATCTTTCTGCCTGTCTCTCTCTTTCTCTCTTTCCCTCTGCCTTTCAAATAAATAAAATAAACAAATCATTTAAAAAAAAAAAAGGTGATTAAAACTGCAGAGACATCTGCTTTTAGAAGAAGGCCATTGTCTGCAGCCATACCACCCTGAACGCGCCTGATCTCATCTGATCTAGGAAGAAGAAGGCCATGCTTAGCCCCTCGGTTGTTAAGGAGGTGCATGGTCCAGGAAATGCCCACCCCCCAGCTGTTTGCCCCCGTGCTGTCATGAGCACAGTCCCTCTCGTTAGCTCAAGCTTTCATTTTGCATAGTCTTATGCAGACATAAGCTGAGACATGTGACCTCAGAGCGGGGTCCTGTGTTTCTACCTCCATTCCGTGTCACCGGCAAAGTGTCCTGAGCTCGCTCTGCATCCATGGCTCTGACATTCTCCTGTGTGCCTTGTGTTTTGTGTAATTCTCGTCGTGGTTGCCACATTTGCTGTGGCAATCAGATGTGCCTGATTCATTTGTCTTTCTTAGCCAACGTGTCTTCTTTAAATGTATGTGACAGGATAGCAAAGTATATTTTCAAATATCCCAAATGTGAATTACCAAACCTTGGTAAGTAGCCGATCATGAGATCTTTGCAGTTCCTATAATTTATACAAAACAAAATAAACCTATAAAGATTGGAGTGAATTGAAATTGTTCCTGAAAGATACATTTCTATTATGACAATCAAGATTCTCTTTCTAACCCCAAAGCATGCGTGATGTATATAAATATGCCTGCTTTGGGTTTCTTTCTCCACCACATTTCCAGAAAAGAATAATATTCCCAAACAGATCAGTCTGCCAATAAAAGATGGCACATTAGAACACAGTGCATGTCACTGCGGTCGCTGGATTTGCGGCCACGACACGCTGCTCACTTAGCTGAAATGGAGACTTTCTCCAAGTCGACAGTGATCCATGGAAGGCTGCAGGTCGGTGGATGGGTGGGCTGAGCCCATATGGTCGGATGGTGCCTATCCGGGGCAGAGTTAAGGACGGTTCCCAGGCAGCTCCAGCTCCAGTTCTAATGCTGGCTGGGAGTCATGCAACACAGCTGTGCCTTCTCAAGGCTCTCCGAAACATAGCAGCAAACAGTGGCTTCCTCTCCCTGGCTAGCCCATGCCGTGCTGTGGCTGTGTCTGCCGTCAAGTGGTTCTGCGGGGGTGACCCGGCATCCTGCTGCCACCACAGTGGTGCTGGAATTTGCCTGTCTTGTTCCGAGCGCAATATGCAAAACATATTCAGAAATATATGTGTGCCTCTCCCAAACCGTTTTTTTAAAGAAATAAATCAAATGTAAGTAAACACATACACGCACAAATTCACGTGAGATAAAGGCGATTTGAATGACATCGGGGCCAACATGATAGTAAGCAATTTTGCAGTCCACCTGTTTTAGATCAGAAGGGAATATTTGAAACAGTGTTGCTTTCATATTACAGTACAACCACATTCTTGATCCCTGGACATGCCATTGCCAAGATTAACAGTAGTCACAGATGCCTGTCAGTTTGCATATCCAGACACCAAGACGTTCAGGCTGGAGATATTGTCGATATTACCATTCTGACAGGTTCTGTGCAATGCTTTTTTGATTTCTATTAACTAACTTCTTTCAACTCCAATTTATCATTATTAATATGGGGACAGTTCCAATTATGTGGAGTTGCTGTAGAGATTCAATTAGATGATCCAAAAAAAAAAAAAAAGTAAAAAAGGCTTGCATCGCGATGTTTGGAAACATGAGATGAATTTCGGATTTTTTTATGCCACTGCCGAGATGATCACTCTGAAGTTGTACAAATGCCTCACAAGTTCAAAACCATAAATGGAGAAATTGAGATGTGTCCATGGTTTTTTCTCTCTGGCATCAAGTGTATCAACTCGTCACGTAAGCCCCAGATTCTGTGCTCCGGAGAGTGGTTGCTTAGGGGATGTTTTCCTCCAAGAGTCACCTTGATTAGGTGCTGTCCCTGTGAGAGTACATGTACTACTGACACCAGGGGCGGCCATGAAGGACTGAGACCATAGCAGCTACTTGGTGGAAACGTGTGCAGTGGGTGGGTGTCAGTGTCTCACACAGAAGGGTCCGGAATTCACGCAGGACACGGATGTCTGGCTAACTGGCTCAAAACACTTTCAGGTGCTGAGACATTTCTAACTTCTTTTTTGTGCTTCTCAGTATGTCACTTTTTGCCAGTAGATCAGTCTAGTCATAGAGTCAAAACAAATGAACCAACCAACAAAAATCTGGTCATGTTCATCTAACCATATCGTAAAACTCAACGGCGGTAATGGTTCCGCACATGCTTCCTTAGCTCAGGGAGGAACGGTGGCCATGAAAGCACATGGAGGAATCCTGACGACACACGAGAAATCACAGAAGTCAATGAGAAAATGCTACACCCAGGGGCCCGACCAGGGCACAGTGGGCTAGACTGCAGCCTTTGATGCCAGCATCTCATGTGAGAGCTGGTCCACATCCTGGCTGTTCCTGGCTTCTGCCTGGTCCAGCCCTGGCCAATGTGGCCATCTGGGGAGTGAACCAGTAGATGGAAGATCTCCCTCTCCCTCTCCCTCTCCCTCTCCCTCTCCCTGTGCCTCTCTCCTTGTGCCTCTCCCTCTCCCACTATCCCTTTGCCTCTCTCTGTTTGTAACAATGCCTTTCAAATAACTAAACAAATATTTCAAGAAATTACAATGTTGCATACTACAAGTTCCCATATATGACATCCTGGAAGAGGCAACACTGCGGTGACAGTAAAAGATCTGGAAGTTTCCAGGGCTTCTGGAGTAGGATGAGCAGCTGAACACAGAGGGTTTGGGGGCACTGGCTCTTTTCTCAGCGACACCACGATGCTGGGGAAGTGCCACTATAGGATGTATGGCTATGGGATTTGGACGGGATGATGGTAGATGCATTCTCATTGATTGCAACACATGTGCCACTGTGGCAAGGGACATCAACAGTTGGGGAGGTTGTGTGTGTTTGGGGTTGGGGGCACGAGGTATTTAGACACTCTGTACTGAATGTCAACCTTCTCTGTGAACTTAAGTGAGCTCCAAAAAATAAAGTCCATTTCCAAGAAGCCAACATCAATGTGGTTACTATATATATGCCAGTGATTACTTCCCTCTCCATATGACAGGGCATGTATGTAACAGACACTGAAATGATTTGCACTGGTTTAAGGCGTGTGGACTCACCTAAGATTACACAGGCACTTCCACCCTTTCGTGAAGGGCACCTTTTAAGTCAAAGAGTCCAGCAATGGTGCATCTGCCCGGCATCACACCTTACTGAAGTGTCCCTCTGTCTTCCCGCCTACAGGTGACGTTAATCCTGACTCCAACAGCTGCACCAGAATCTCTTATCTGTGCATTGCCTCTGCTCCCAGGGAACCCCTCTCTGCATGAGGCTTTGTGGGCACTGAGAGAACAGGAATGTAAGAGGGCAGGGTTAGGGTGCGGTGGGCAGAACAGATGGCAGAGTCTGATGGAGACCCGTTGCTTTGCAGGTGGCTGGTGCCTCCCTCTACAGCACACCAGGTCTCAACACACGTGGAGCACAGGTTACAAATGGCTGACTTCCACCCCACACTCAACCATAGACATGTGCTTACTATACTGTATCATTGCCCATGCTATCCAGCCTATGAAACTAGGTGACTTTGCGTTGCTCTCAGTCCTTGTGAGGTGAGGTCCTGGCAACACCGGATTTGCAGTCCTGCAAGGCAACCCCTGGCTGGAGCAGACCCTTGCCCAGCTGGCCGGTGGACATGGCCCCTCAGCCCTGAGCCCATGACTGTATATCCACCATAGAACAGATGCTCACCTCTGCCCACCTAGGGTGTTCATGTCACAGAAGAGCAACGGGGACCTTGGTCTTCACATCCCTCCATCACCTTCCCTCTTCCCGGCCACGCTGGGTGGAGATCCGAATGACCTGGCGGCTGATCGTGCTTGTGGCCACTCTTGTACTCATTGCCAGCTCTTGGACAATCAGTTGGGCTGATGGCAGAACCCAGTCCCTAATGAACAGTGCTGAGCCGAGCGCCACTCTGTGCCTGGGTTTATGGCTGCTCCATGCTCGACAGACGAGAAAAGAGAGCCATTCTCCCCAGTGACAGGGATTCGAACAAGCCCCAATTTTAGTAAGAATGGAGTTTGATGCTGTTGGCAGGCATGTGCATGTTGAGTTTTCTTTCAAGGGTTGGAGTGAGTTGTTTGTGTGTGGGGGTGGGAGAAGTGTTGGATTTTGAAAAGTCTCTGATATGGTTTTCTCCTAATCCCCAGCCCAGAAATTGTGCCTTCCTTTGAGAATCACTGGTGTTGTGTATAAAGAATTAATTTTTGAGGTAAAGATGTTAAAAGGTAGGGCCGGCGCCACGGTTCACTTGTTTAATCCTCCACCTATGGCATCCTATATGGGTGCCAGGTTCTAGTCCCGGTTACTCCTCTTCAAGTCCAGCTCTCCGCTGTGGCCCTGGAGGGCAGTGGAGGATGGCCCAAGTGCTTGGGCCCTGCACCCGCATGGGAGACCAGGAGGAAGCACCTGGCTCCTGGCTTCAGATCGGCATAGCTCTGGCCGTTAAGGCCATTTGGGGGGTGAACCAACGGAAGGAAGACCTTCCTCTCTGTCTCTCTCTCACTGTCTGTAATTCTACCTGTCAAATTAAAAAAAAGATGTTAAAAGGTATCTAGAAGCTATTATGTTATTGGCTAGCCAAAAAATTTTCTCTGAAAATACTTTCAAATTAAAAGAATGATAAAGACACAATATCGAAGAATTTTCACTCTCAATTCTATGTAGTTCATTATTTGCACAATTTAAGTTTCAAATCTTACTGAAATAAGTGTTGCATATTTTTTCTCTAATTAGTTCATTACTGTATGTCAATATTCTATACATTCTTCAGAACAGATTTTTGTCAAGTTTTATATCAGTTAAAAAAAAACCTACATCAAATCATTCAAGAATTATGACTATGTATCAATTGTGTTGGATCTGATCTGAGTTTTCACCAAAAGATGCTTATTGTTTTAAAGGCATTGTGTGGTCTGTTATAATCAAACTTTAAAGAGAGCCCAGGCCTCTAAGAGTAAACCCTGCAGACTGTATCTCCCACCTTTCTGCATGAGCAACACCCAGAGAAGTGACAGTTTCTCACAGTGTTGGACTCCAAAGCTTCCAGATAACAAAAAGGCTGTGCACATTTTTTCCAAGTGGGCTTCTGCCGTTAGAAGGCAACCATCCTATTCCATCGCCTTGGCCAGCTTCCTGTCTGACAGGAGCTCTCTAGACACCCCTGCTGGGAGCCTCCGCTCTGTCCTGTGCCTGCGCACAAGTGCACCTCCTTCTCCGTGGTGTTTGGGGTCCTCGGGAGCCCCCTCTCCATGCCTCCACCTCCGCACTTCCCCGGGACATGTGTGATGCCACAGCCGGCACCAGGCTGCCTGCAGGGAAGGGAGAAGCAGCAAAGGCCCGCAGCCCTCCCGCTGCTCCCGGTCCCATAACAAGGCTCCGTTTTATGTAAATTGGGTCACAGATGTTTTATTGCTGCAAAATGCTCCGAAAGTTTTTCATATGTTCAGTGGGAAAAGAAGGCTCTCAAAATTCATGCTGAAATAATTAAGCTTTTTAATTTCACTGTCAGTTTATCAGCACAAGTGATAAATCTCCTTCTGTCTGCTCCTGCACACGTGACTTCGCGGTCCATTGCCTCCCCGAGGCTGTCTGTGCACCTCCCCGACGGGCTCCCCAGGCTGCACCGAAACACCAGCCCGTTCCCAGAGCCCACGGAGCCGGGGGCCGGCTGCTCTCGGGGAGCCTGGCCGCGTGGCTGGAGGACTCGGGGAGCCTCTGCTTCCCGTCCCTTCCCGCTCAGAGTGCCCACAGAAGCCGGCTCCGCTCCCAGACAAGTCTGCCATCTCTGTGGCTGAGGCTCCTTCAGCTACATGTTGCCATACACCAGGAGACTGGAAAGAGTTTGTGGAAGATGGAACTCAAAGGTAAATGTAGTTTAGTACAAGGCATTTTTGAAATCTTCAAGAAGTTCGTGACAAATGCATACTACGAAAAAACTATAGGTGGATTTCAAAAGTGTTTTGCATCAAAATAAAGGTACTTTTTAATTCCATTTTGCAGGAACTATTTGAAGGCCCTTGTGTGACTTGTGGCTGCGGCAGACATCAAGGCTCTGGCCAGATCCAGACCTGGGTCTGGGGTCCGGCTCTGCTGCTCTCTGCATGAGGTGTTAGCACAGTTCTGCAGTGGCTGTAGTCTTCCTACTTCTTCAGGTCAAATCCAAGGAAGCAAAACCCAGCTCAAAGAGTTCTTGGGGGTTACGTATGTGGATGGATTCTGGGTGCCTGGACCACGCTGAGTGTCCAATAGATACCCACTCCCTTCTGTCCTGTGGACGTCACACCATGGCTTTCTATGGACTTGGAATCTGTCAGGCCGTTATATGCATCTCACGTATTCAAACAGACCCAGAGCTGCTTAGAGCAGCCAAGAGAGTGGCTCTCGGGGAGCCTGGCCGTGTGGCTGGAAGACTAGGCGAGCCTCTGCTTCCCGTCCTGGTGCTCTCCATGGACCTGGCATCCCCCCAGGAGGCAGCAGCCTCCGGAGCGTAGGTAGAAGAGGTGGACGCTAGCGTCCAGAGAGCGAGCGTCGCTTTGCACAGACGCTTGGCCTCAGGCTGTCTGCAGGAAAGGGCGGCCTGCAGCCTGTTCTCAGCGCTTGGGTGTTCGTGCTGGGAAACCACTCTCCCCCAGAAAGTGTTCTGCCTGACGCGGCTGCTCTCCGATTCTCTCCCCTGCTTCCCTCCTTGTTTGCCTTTCCAACACCAGCTCCTTCACGCGCCAGCTCACGAGTGGGCACACGTGACCTGCGAAGGGGCAGAGAGGAGACGTGGAAGCCTGGCGGGGCAGGCGGCCAGCAGCGGTGTTACACAGATGACAGGCGACTGAAGAGCGCCGCTGGGTTTCCAGGAAAAAGCGCTCTCGGCAGGAGGGGTTCTGCCCCTCAGGCTCCCTTGGTGACACGCGGAGATGTCTCTGATCTCACAGATGGAAGAGGGGTGCTGCGGGCGTGGGCTGGGGGGAGGCCTGGGATGCTGCTTAACAGCCTCTGTGCACAGCACGACCCCTCCCCACAGCAAAGGGCTCCCGGATTGCAAGCGTCACAGCGCCGGGCTGAGAAACAGGCCTGCAGTCACGCACCTGCACGTGTGAGCTCTGCAGAGCTTCCGAGACAAGGAGCGTCAAGGGTCTTGTGGATCTTCTCAGCTATTTGAAAATGTAAGAACCACTCTTAGCCCACGGGCCAAAGGAGAAATTCCATGGGCTTGAGGTTGGCCTTCTCTAAGTGGGAAGCTTGGGGCACGAAGAGAATTAGGCCAGAGTAGCTTTGTGTACGATCCCCATTCTGAGAGCTAGAAAAACATGAAGGTGAGTGGCAGCTCCTATGTTTCCAGTGGGAGCATGGATGTCAGCCATGTGTCCCCATGGACATCAGCCACATGTCCCCACGGACATCAGCCACGTTTCCCCATGGGTGTCAGCCACATGTCCCCATGGATGTCAGCCATGTGTCCCCATGGACATCGGCCACGTGTCCCCATGGATGTCAACCACGTGTCCCCATGGACATCAGCCATGTTTCCCCACGGGTGTCAGCCACATGTCCCCATGGATGTCAGCCACATGTCCCCACAGACATCAGCCACGTGTCCCCACAGACATCAGCCAAGTTTCCCAACAGTGTCAGCCACGTGTTCCCATGGACGTCAGCCACATGTTCCCATGGATGTCAGCCTTGTGTCCTCACAGGGTTTTAGACATCTTGGCAAGAACCATGGCTGATGCCCATTGCCTGTGGTGCCGGCTCTTTGCATTGATGTGGTGTTTTGTGCCCTCTACCCTCCATCGCAGTGCTGCCTCAGGTTCCTTCTGGGAGCATCCGTCAGGTTGCTGGCTACAAGCACTGCTGGCCCACACTGAGCAGCCCTGCCGCCTGCTGTCTGTCTCCAGCTGTGGAGAGTCAGCCTGCGTAACAGCTAGGGAGTGACTGCTGAGGAGCTGCCCAGGGTTTACCAGGCTCACCTGCCGTGCCGCACTCAGCACTGCCGTGTAGCCCCAGCACCAGGGAGCAGAGCTGCGTCTCCCATGCACACATGACGCAAAGCTGGGAGAGACCTGAATGTTCTCATCCTGGAAGCCATGACGCGTGAGCTCGCCCTGAGAAACCCTAGGAGTCTATGGGTTTGTATGTTCCTATGGGGGCAAGTGACACACGATTTGCTTCTTGGAAGGGCTGCAGATGGCCAGGTGTACAGTACTGGTCACCAGGGCTCCTCAGATGCCTCGCAAGGGGCCCCCACCACACTGAGCGTCTCGCAGTAGGTCACCCGCCGCCCTGCTCTCCTCAGCTCAGACGCTGGAGGAGCGAGGGGCTTGCTCCTCCCTCGGCTTCAGGAAACACAAGCGCGGGATCTGTGACCCTCAGCTGGACACAGTGACCTGGGTACTCCTGGGGGCTCTAACCCAGTGCTTTTGCTGGTTTTATACCTATAGACCTGGTGGAAAGAACTACTACAGTCACACATACTCACACATACACACGCACACACACATGCACACACACGTAAGACCACATCTGCGCTCACACACAGGCTTATTGGTGGCTGGGTGCAGTGGGCATCCTTCCTTCCAAAAGGGAGCTGGGCCTGCGTGTGGCCGGCACAGCCTGCCCGGCTCCGACGTTTCAGAGTGTCTCTGGCCATTGTCTCAAGCCGAACCGCAGTACAGATAAATGGTTAGCTCCGATCGCCAGTCGCGTGGTAGATTGTTTTAATCTTCTGCGTCTCTGTTTCCTAATCTGTAAGGATCAATGATAATAGCATCTACCTCAGGGTTACCGTACAGAGCAACTGAGTAAACTCTTCTAGCGGATTCGATCGGGATTAGTTTTGTTGTTCTTTACAAGCGTCTGCTTAAGGCTGGCATTCAGCAGCCCCCAGAAGATGCTGCCATGCAGATCCACGCAGGAGAGAGGAAACCCTCCGCCTCCCGGCCTCGCCGACTTCTGCAGCAGGCGCCTGAGCCCAGGTCATGAGCAGGCTCTGCACGCAGCGCTGTTCCAGCTGCACCCCACGCCGGTAGCTTGCTGTCGCTGCCTGATACAACGGCCCCGGGGCTGTGGCTTAGCACAGGCTTGTCTTGGCTGGTCCTCCGTGCAGGCTCTCACATGGCTGCCATGAAGGAGTCAGCCAGGGCAGCATCCTCAACCAGGAGCTCAGCTGGGGAAGGCTGGGTCCTTGTTGTAGGGTTCGCAGCTCCAGTTTTGCTCTCATTTTGCTCAGTGTGCCTTGGCCACCACTCTCGACACCTAGAGGCTGCGAGAAGTTTCTAGCGTGGTCTCCCAGTTCCTTTTCACATGGGTGCCCACATCAGGGCTTTGACACCATCAAGATGGCCGGATGGGCTCTGGGAGGAGTGGACGGGAGAGACTGAGTCTTGGCTGACCTCAGGTGGCAGGCAGGTTGGCCACCACACTCAGCTGTGTGGTGCAAGGTCACGTGCTTGGGGGCACAGCAGAGGTGAGAGGCATCCATGCTTACTGGCTCTGCCTGTGGTTCCACCCACCCAGATACATGGCCCAGCCCCTGCCCTGTCTGTGTGTTTCACTCTCCCAAGCACCCCTATGCACTCCCTCTTCTCTTCCCCCATGTGCACTCCAAGTTAGCCACCCCAGAAAACGCCTTCTCACTCATGGATCCAGCCGGGTACCCTGAGCTAAATCCTAGGATGTAGAACACTGGGGACCATTGGTACAGTCAGGGAGGCCTGACCACCCTTTGTGTGGAGTAAGAATCTTCAGCGTCTCTCACTGTCCCTCTGTGTACATCTCCATAGGGCTCCACCCGCCTCTCCCAGCCCTGCAGTCTATTGCTCTCAGTCCCCAATCCACACATAGCCAGAATCCCATGGCCTTTGCAAATGCCTCCTGCAGGTGCTACGACCTGTTCTTCTCTCCTTATCTCAGCCTCTGACTGCCCAGGTGACCACAACCACCACTAGCCCCCAAGCCAGCTTGCTGGCTCACCTCTCCAGGAGGCGAGTCCAGGCTCAGATGCTTCCCCAAGTTTCTGGGCTCCCAGATCAGTGGAAGGAGCTGTTCTGGGGAGTGAGGCTTTGGAGCATCTGTAGTCATGAGGCATGGATGAGACCAGTCCTCGCAGGGGCTGCCTGCTTCCTCCCCTCTGACGTCTGAGCCTCTGGCTCCTGCAGATCCGGCTCCCCAAGCCACAGAAGAAAGTCCCAGCTCCTGGTGGAGGTTGGTGCTAGATTGTGAGTGAGGTGGTGCTCCGTGCTGCACCTGTCAACCCTGACTGCTCAGGAACCCCCCTGAGACTTCCGGCAGCTTCTACGGCGTTCTGTGGCTCAGTCATTTACCCCAGAAGGATCACTGAGTGCCCATAAAAGGCAACGCACTGTGGTACTAAGAAAATGTCCTCCATCCAGAGAAGGGTATATGCTGATGAGACAATTTTATGTCCATTAATAAAACGAACGAGATTCTTCTAATACGAATATAGGTGAAACTATAGCACACCAGGGTACCCCAGAGATTCCATGGAAGAGTGGAATTAGGAGATAAGTTGATTTTTGCACCAAAAAAAAAAAAAATGAAATTCATGCACCATTTTTTCATAACATGCATTTTCCATAAACTTTTTGAAGATACTTCAATTCCAAAAGTTTTTGCAGGGAAAATAAGCTAATTTTTTAAACAATCTCATTTCCAGAAACTGTTGAAGTACCCTTGCATATAGAGACTCCATATTCTACATGATTACATGTGTGTGACATTGCCACGGGAACACGCATCACGGAGCTACTGTCTCTGGCCTGTTGTGGCAGAGGCTTCAGGGAAGAGAAAGACTGGGAATTGGGCTTCAGATAAAGAGGACTCGGGGCTGTGCTTCCTTTTCTGTCTCTGAAGCTGAGAGGTGAGAGCGACATTGATCTCAGGGAAAAGGGGAAGAGAATTTACTGGAAAGCCAACGGGTGAACCACAGGTTCAGTGTCTTGCCGGGGGGCCCGGGCTTGGAAGGAAGATGAGACCAAGGAGACGAGACGAGGAACTCGGAGGAGAAACTGGGAGGGGGCAGGGTGGGCTCTGCACTGCTGCTCCCAGGAGCCCGGGCGCTGGAGTCCCCTCCCTTTGCTGGCCTCTTCTCAGCACTGAATTCCTAGCGCTGTGACTGGCTGAGTTGCAGGGTTTTGAGCTAGAAAGACACTGAAGTGGCTCTCCTGCCCCAGGATGAGAAGCTGTTGACGGGGATGGTGGGAGCCCCGAGGCCTTCCAGGGCACGATGTCGGCCCAGTGAGGGTGTGAGTCTGCAGCTTCTACTCCGGGCAAGGTCACCATGTGTACAGCGTGCCTTTGTGGCCATGGGCAAGGTCACCGCGTGTACAGCGTGCCATTGTGGCTATGGGCAAGGTCACCGCGTGTACAGCGTGCCTTTGTGGCCATGGGCAAGGTCACCGCGTGTACAGCGTGCCTTTGTGGCCATGGGCAAGGTCACCGCGTGTACAGCGTGCCTTTGTGGCCATGGGCAAGGTCACCGCGTGTACAGCGTGCCTTTGTGGCCATGGGCAAGGTCACCGCGTGTACAGCGTGCCTTTGTGGCCATGGGCAAGGTCACCGCGTGTACAGCGTGCCTTTGTGGCCATGGGCAAGGTCACCGCGTGTACAGCGTGCCTTTGTGGCCATGGGCAAGGTCACCGCGTGTACAGCGTGCCTTTGTGGCCATGGGCAAGGTCACCGCGTGTACAGCGTGCCTTTGTGGCCATGGGCAAGGTCACCGCGTGTACAGCGTGCCATTGTGGCCATGGGCAAGGTCACCGCGTGTACAGCGTGCCATTGTGGCCATGGGCAAGGTCACCGTGTGTACAGCGTGCCATTGTGGCCATGGGCAAGGTCACCGCGTGTACAGTGTGCCATTGTGGCCACACATTCTCTAATGGGTCTCAACAGACAAAGGCTGCAGGAGGCCTCTGGGGCAGTCACTCGCATCCAGGATTTGCACAAACCCCCACTTTCCCAGGGAATAACGAGGCCCCTGCTGACCTGCTGAGTCAAGCCCCCACACCTACTTCTAGGCTTCCTACTGCACAGCCCAGCCCCTCTCTCCAGCCTTCTATAAGGAATTTCGAATGCTTAGCAGCTGTTGAAAAACAACATTTTGATGCAGAACATAAATGCTGCAGAAACATATGGGTAAACGTTCCTTCACAACAAACACGGGCATTAAATCAAAGGAGAGCGTTTGATTGACAGAATGTATCCCATCAAAAAAGGCTGAGGTGGTTGTGTAATAACACAAAAACACACTCCACCCAGCTCAGTGTAGACCCTGCAGGCACAAAAACAAAACCCCACATCACACTTCGTAAATCATCCCAACCTTCGTCGCCAGGTCTCCTGGTCGGTGTATGCTGACCGCAGGCGCTGGGCGTCTGATGGACTGTGTGGCAAACGGAGCGCCTGGTCGCCACGGCGACAGCAGTATCGGTGTCGGCTCCGGCCGCTTGCATTTCACAACACCCCAAGCGGTGGCAGAGTCTTGCCTCGTGTTCAACAGCCATCTAACTGCTCCGGCACAGTCAAGTGCAGATCTGCAGAGGCCAAAGTGAGAAAGTGAGATGATACCATAGGGCCTGCTTTCTCTCCAGTAAGCAGTGAAGCTAAAACCTGCAAACAGAAGACACTGAAGTCTACAGATGCCATTACTCCTTCTCTGTGGGTCAAGGAAACAGCAAAGAATGTTCTCGATTCCTGTAATTTTTAAAGAGCTTTGTTAAAAAATCAATAATTTGCGAGACTGTTTCTTTGTGCGAGTTAGGGCCTGGATTCTCCAGTCAGTTCCTGAGCGAATGCTTGGTGGAGCAGCCTGAGAAGTGTAATTCCTCCTCCGTGCCTCGGGTGCTTCCTGCAGGGGTGGGGTCACAGGAGCGCCTACCTCCCATGACTGTTGAAAGAAAGAAGAGTTAGATGCGAAGCCGTTAGGATGTTCCCTGGCACTTAGCAATCCTTGTATCATCCACAATCATTTAGTAATCATTTATTGAGTGGTTATGATGTGCTGGACAAAGAGAAAATTAACAAGAAATGAAAGACAACCTCTTCTTCCATCTGAGAAGGGAATTATGCTGATGATAGCCTCAGGTGCTCAAATCTATGAATTAAATAAAAGTTCAAAGTTTTGGAGCCAGTGCTGTGGTGTAGTGGGCTGGACCTGCTCCTGCAGCACTAGCATCCCATATGGGTGCATATTCATGTCCCAGCTGCTCCTCTTCTGGTCTAGCTCTCTGCTTATGACCTGGGAAAGCAGTGAAAGATGGCCCAGCTGCTTGGGGTCCTGCACCTGCACAGGAGACCCGGAGGAAGCTCCTGGCTCCTGGCTTCAGATGGGCCCAGCTCCAACTGTTGTGGTCATCTGAGGAGTGAGTCAGAGGATGGAAGACCTCTCTCGGCTTCTCCGTCTTTCTGTCTGTATCTCTGCCTCTCAAATAAATCAATAAAATCTTTTAAAAAAAAAGTTCAAAGTGCTGAGGAATAGGCACCCCTGAATTCTGCCAGGACAGGTGGGCGAGGCAGGTCACAGGCACAGCAGGGAGAGTGAGGACTGCTGAAAGCTCTCGTGTGTCCCACGCAGTGTCCTGCAGGGTTTCCACTCTGTGGGGTCCCCAAGCCCTGTGGGAGGTATTGCATGCTTTTATCAGAGACAGGAGAAGGGACGGAAAGGTAGAAAAGAAACCTTGGGGAAGTTAGGAATATTTTGTGTGCTTCATGACTAATTTTTTTGAAAGATTTATTTATTTATTTTAAAGGCAGAGTTACAGAAAGACAGAGGCAGAGAGAGAGAGAGAGAGAGAGAGAGAGAGAGAGGGAGAGGGAGAGAGGTCTTCTATCTGCTGGTTCACTCCCCAAATGGCTGCAAAGGCAGGAGCTGGGCTGATCTGAAGCCAAGAGCCAGGAGCTTCCTCCAGGTCTCCCAAGTGGGTGCAGGGGCCCAAGGACTTGGGCCATCTCCTACTGCTTTCCCAGACCATAAAAGAGAGCTGGATTGGAAGTGGAGCAGCGGGGACTGAAGCCGATGCCCGTATAGGACGCTGGCACTGCAGGCAGAGGCTGTGGTATACCACAGCGCCACCCCCTGTGCTGCAGGACCATTAAGCAGAAAAGGCAGAATAGGACTTAAGTTTCCCTGGTTTTCTAATTCCTGTGTTTGACTTATCTCCGTGGCCTACTAACCTATATGATTTTCCACCCTATTGATTGCTTCCTTCTGTGGACTTGAACTCTGTTTTCCTTGGGCAAGGCTGATTTTACCAGTAATTTTTTCATACAAACAGGTTTCTGTGTTTAAGAGCACTTACAAACTTGCTGGTTCACCCCCAGGTGGCTTCCAAGGCCTAGGACAGGCTGAAGCCAAGAGCCTGGAACTCCATCCACGTCTCCCACGTGGCTGGCAGAGGCCCAAGCACTGGGGCCGTCCTCTGCTGCTTTCCCAGGTGCACCAGCCAAGAGCGGCTGGGACTCGAATCAGTGTGATATGGGATGTCAGGAGCCCAGGCAGCGTCTTAGCCTGCTGCGCTGATGCAGGCCCCAAGCATTGCTTTTATTAGAAGGAGGAGGTTTAAATAAGCAGAAAACCCAGGGGCACAAGTCCAGCAGAGAGAATGAGGTTTAATATAAAATAGAAGAAAAATGATGGTATAAATATCACATTAGAAAGGCCAAAATAAATCCAAACCATTGGTAGGCATCAACTTGAGGAAAGATGAGGGACAAGAAGGAGGGGAGGAGGAAGAGGAGTAGGAGGGGAAGGAGGAGGAGTTGTGGAGGGGGAGGAGAGAGAGGAGGGGGAAGTAGGAGGAGGGGGAGGAGGGGGGAGGGGGAAGCGGAGGGGGAGGGGGAGGGGTGAGTGCCAGTAGTGTTAAATTGCAGCTGTTGGTTTGCTTAATTTAGAGCTGCAAAGGACTTCCTGGTCATTCCCATTTCTTCATCAAGTAGGCCAGCCCACTAGGATGGGTTGGGAGGGGCTGCTGGTCAGAGGGAGGAGGCTGAATGAGTGACCAGGGAAATGGGGTGACTTTGGGGTGCTGATGGCCAGCTCGAAGGGGATGGTGCAACCAGAACTTAAGATTCAGATGTGATGTGGTTCTGCCAGAGCAAACCTAGAAGCCGACCACTCGCAGATCATAGCATAAGAAAGCAAATGCGCAAACAGCAAACACAAAGGCGTGTGAGTGGGGGGGCCTGGACCACGGCGAGGAGCCAGGCGGGGACGTTGTCGGCTCACTGGGTGAGCCTCCCGACAGTCAGGAGCTCCGGGGGTCACGCTGGCCGGCCCTGGCACCCGCAGGACATGTGTCCCCCTGTGTGAGGACGCGGCTCCCCACACTCACCACACGCTCCTCCAGTTCCAGTGCAGGAATCGTGACTTCTAATCCCTGTTGGCAGCAGCCAGAACGACAGCACATGCTATATATATATATACGTAAGGGTCTATCCATGCACATTTCTAGGTGGATTTGGGGGCTTTATTTAATATGGGTAAATGCATATCTAGATTATATATAATACGAAAATACACATTTTATGTAAAATTGGCAGAAGCAATCATTTTAACGTCGTCCCGGAGTTGTGCGCTTGCATCCTGGGCAAGGCGCATGACGGTTTCCGCCGACGGTTTTTCCCTTCGCGCTGACACCCGGGGTTTTCTGATAGCGCTGCTAAATGACTCAGTGGAGATGGATCAGGTGACGTCTTCTCAGAAGGGCGACTGTCCTAATGTCCCCGCTGTCTTGGTGGCCGTTTTCGATTTTCAGATGTCCACACGGAGAACAGTCTTCATTTTTGAATGTGGAGAATTCCATAAAGCACAGACATGAAACGTGGATGTGAAAGAGCAGCTGGATTTTGAGAAATGCCCTGTGACAAATGCAGCCATCAGCAGCGTTTCGTTGTTGGAAATGACATTGCAGGGGACCTACAGAGGTCGCACAAACACACAAATCCTTTCCTGACCACCCTTTAACTTGCGATTTTCTTCCTGCATCGATTTGTTTGTGGAATATCCTTCAAGGAAGTATCTCCTATGGGTGCAAAGGAGGTGCCCTTATCCCTGTACCCCTGCTATGAACCTGGAGGCTGAAGCACAGCGGGCACTACTACTACGTAACTAAGCTTAATTCTGATGAGGCTGAGCCCAGCTCGCCTCCACATTACAAACACGAGATAGCAGCTACAAAAATTCGTCAAGCCAGACAAGGAGCTGTCCCGCGCGGCACATAGAACAGACTGCTCTCAGATACTGGAGAGGCCACACTCAGGGGCCCAGCGGACATTGCTGATGGCCAGCCCTCCACTTCCAGTGACCAACAAGAGTGCCAGAGGGCCCCTCCCAAGCAGCCATGGGACTTGAAGTCACCACCATTTTGTTTCCTTAAATAAAGAAGCAACCTCCCTCTCCCCCACAGCCACCACGGCAACCCGCGTGTGGGGACTCTGCCACAGCACACGTGCTGGGGGGAGCTCGGGGCTATTCCTTTCCATTCTCTTCTCTCCACCTCTTTTCCTGTGTCTGTGAAATTCTTCCACGTTTTTGCATCACTCAAGAACCAACTGCCGTCCCCAGAGTATTTTATTTTATTTTACTTTGGTATGTTCCCATGTCCTAGCCCCCATTTTGCTTGATTTACACCCCACTGCAGCATTGAAGCATGCCTTTTCCTCCCTAAAATGATGATATCTTTTGCAGTCTCTGCGATTTCCTTTGAACCAGCATCAGCTTTGGAAACCCCTTGGCGTGACCAGCAGAGTGGAGCAGGTGTAGGAGCTGTGTCCCCAGAAAGATGGCAGCCACGACCTCTGTGGCCGGAAGAACGAGGAAGTGAGAGAACAGGAAGTCACTGTGTTCTCGGTCACTCCATCTTCACGAAGCAACCGCCCCGAGGCCTCCCTAGGTGGGAGGGGGGCGTGCTGCGTGGGGAAAAAGGAGCACAGGGCCTGGAACCTGGTGGCCCCATCATGGCGTGGATCCGCCCTGCTCGCCCATGTACTCACTGCGTCCTTATGTATGCATTAGACAGGATGAAGCGAGTGAGTGGAGGGTCCTGAGCACATTCACAATACCTAAGGCTCAGTTCATAAAGCTGTAAAATGGGCACAACAGTCCCTCCCTCCCAGAACTGTTCTGGGTATCAAAGGAGAAAATGTATGGGAAGCACGGTACTCCCTTCTAAGTGCTTTATAAATCAAGCATTTTAACCTGTGAGTCCCAGATTGTGGCAGGAGCACAAGGAGACCCTCCTGTGGGGGAAGCACTTCATTGCCTTCTGGGTGGAGGCCCACTGTAGGGGATGCTGGTCTCTCACTGTGCTCATTAATCACTGACAGACGTACGGCCTGGGATGCATACAGCATGCTGACATCACAGACTGGGACAAATCAAGCAAAGCCCATGCCCAGAACAGTCTCAGAGAACCACCAGGACCGAGCCTGCAGTGAACTCCAGACTCGGGTTAGGCCCAGAGAATCAGCAGCTGCTGACATGAGACGGGAGAAACCCAGGAAGAACCAGAGAGGTGAGACGACTCGGGTCATGACTGCGGTGGGGTTCCCGAGACAGCCAACTTTGTAAAGGGAGAAGGTTTATTCACCTTGAAGTTCAGGTTAAAGATTGGGTGGCCTCCTGGATTTGGCCTTGTGCAGGTGGTAGATGCTGACGTCACAGGGTGTGTGCAGGAAGGATCAAGGAAAGTGGAGAGGTGCTGGGACTGCCAGGGCTTTAGAGCAACTCAGTTGCAGGAACTCTCTTCCAAGGTCACGCCCCTGACAACCCTGGGACCTCCCAATAGGCTTGCCTCCTACACAACATAGTTGGATTATGTTTCCGCCCTCTTAGTGCCATTGACTTAAGACTGGGATATAAATGTGCACCTGAACTCAGAAGTCAAGCCCGGCTGAAACCAGAGCAGGTGCAGAACGGCTCGGCAATGTGAGGCTCAGCATCAGAAGACACGCCACACATCAGCGTGTGCCACTGGGCAGAAGTGCCTGTGGGATTTCCTCCAGAGCCTGCTAGAACACACAGAGAAGGGAGCTGACCTGTGCAGGGACACGTGACCCAGCCGTGCGCTCTCTGTCTTGGCAAACTGATGAGAACGAAAGGAGACGGCAGTGTGTGGTCAGAAATGGGGTGGAGTCACACAGAGGGACCAAGCTAAGCACCGGCAGAGCGTCTCAGAGCTAAGAGATGCCGGAGGACCACATCAGCTTTGGAAACCCTCTGTGTGACCAGGCAGAGGTGGAGCAGGTGTATGAATTTTTCTTTATTTTTCATTTTATCTGAAAGGCAAAGCAACACTCACTCACACACACACTCACATACACACACTCACACACACATTCACTCACATACACACACTCACACACTCACACACACATACACACACTCACACACTCACACATACACACACTCACACATACACACACTCACATACACACACTCACACACTCACACTCACACACTCACACACATACTCACACACACACTCATAAACACACACACTCACACACACTCACACACACAGATCCTGCAACACCTGGAGCTGGGCCAGGATGAAGCCCGGTCTTCCATGTGGGTGGCAGGGATGCAGGTACCTGCGCCATGACCTGCTGCCTTCTGAGGTGTGCTTTAGCAGCATGCTGGTCTGGAAGCACAGCCGAGACTCTAAGCAGGTGCTCTGATGGAAGACACAGGAGATCCAAGCCGCGTCTTAACCACCGGCCCAATCCCCTGCCCAACCACGCCTTTACTTACAAAGACTACCCAGCACCTCAAGAGTGAGCTCACCGCAGAGGCTGCCAGGGGCGGGACTTGAAGCAGATGTTGGTGGAAACCGACATTTCTACTTTGTTTCATGGTTCATCTAAAACCTTCAGGTGAAAGTTCATCCCATCCCATGACACGCACATTTCTGCAAGTGAATATATGCTTCCAGTTCCTTATCCTCTACTGCTTGAATTGTCTTCCCCTCACCTGCTAGGACTTCCTTGATTCCCCTTAATTCATGCTGTCTGATATCTATTGAACATCTCTATGCTATAGATCAGAAACCTCCACTACGTCTCCACATACACAACTGTAAGCTTTGCAAATTACTTTGTAGCCATGTCTAACTCTGCCTTTAAAAAAAAAAAAAGGAAAGGAAAGAAAAATTTAATGTTATTAATACACCTTAACTGAACATACCTGACATATTGCAACAATGTCTAATCCACCTAAAATTAATAGTGCTATTTTTCCTTTTATTCAAACTAAATCTTCGCAGCCTAGTGTGTGCTTTGTATTAAACCAACCCCCACCCGATTGTGTCTCATGCCTACCATCTTGGACAAAGCTCTAGACACTGAGTGTATACCCTCTAGTAACTATAAAGATGTAGTCTTACATTGTGATATATGATATAGAGGAAAAGCACACGTTTTTCAGAGAGACCTTTTTTAAGAAGTGACATTAAGACTGTCATCTGAAGAGTGAGGAGCCAGCCTGCACGGAAAGGGGAAGAACATTATGGGCAGAGCAGATGTTATCTGTGAAGATTCTAATATTGGAAAGAGCCTTGTGCAGTCAGGAAATTGGGAGGGATGAGTGTGTCCCAAGCCAGGAGTGCAGGAATGAATCACAGAAAGTGGAGAAATTCAAAAGGGCTCAATTATGCAGGACCACTCTGTAAGGAGGATAGGTTTAATTATAAAATCTTTGAGAAATATCCGATTCTTATCTTAAGAAATTATCATGACTACTCTATTGAGGTTGAAGACAGGACTGGAAGGGAATGCTGTCTTGGGTAAAGGTTCTGGAAGGATGATAAAGAAAGAATTAGAAGTGAAGAAAAAATTAAGATTAAGAAGTCCAAATGTGGCAAGGCTGGGATGAAGATGCTAAGATAATATCCCTGTCCCCATCTTAAGCAACTGGATGGATAAATGGATGACAGATGGATGGATGGATGGATGATGATGGATGGTTGGAAGGATGGGAAGAAGGAAGGAAGAAAGGAGAAGCACTGACTATCATAAGAAAACCTGAGGAGTGTGTGTAACATTTGAATGATACTATTGCAGACTCTTCAAATGCTGACACAGATTATCCGTTGCATTTTCACAGCCATCCTTTGGGCTACTGTGCTGAAATTGTCACCTGCATGTTACAGGTGGGAAAATTGCTAGTGTCTACAGCTAGTTTGCGGTACAGATATTACTCACACAAGGTCAGACTGGCTGTGAGTCTCTGCTCTTCCCCGGAACCGCTGACTCCATTGTCAACTCAGTCCAAGGGCCTGTGAGATACACAGTGAAAACTCTATGTAGGTCACTGTGGAACACGTGGCTGATTTTGGAGCATTGTTGAAAGTTCTGGAGAGTTAAATTTGCGAGTTCTCGGCATTCTAAATGAGAGGCAACTCTTCCCCTGTGTTGTTCCTGTGCTTTGGAATAGTCCCAGGTGCGCTGTGTGGAACGTGAGCCCAGGGAAGCAGCAGGCATCTCCCCATTCTCTTCCCTTGAGTGTAGGCACTGGGCACCGAGAGTTTCCGGGACTTGCCCAGCATCGACCAGCCAGGAGCAAGTCCAGGGGAGCACCTGGCCTCCCACCTTCCCTCACACACACACCTGGATGCCCTTGTGTCCAGCTTATTGGGAAAAGTCGGAGAAGGATTTTGAAGATTTCCTAGACAGCCACAATCTGGCAATTGCATTTCCTCAAGTTGATCACACCTAGGCATACAAAGGAAGATTCAGTCGCTAAAATAGGACCGAGCCTAAGCACGTGCTGTTCCATCTTTTTTATTTTTATTTTATTTCTTTGGAGAACACTTGTGCCATGGAATTTAGATTCCTGTTTATTCAAGGAGAAGCATTCAGCCCAACATTTCTTGGCTGAAGAGTGTATAAAAGACTGCAGCTTTCTCCCTACCTAAATGCAACGCTAGAAACGCACCTGGCTTGTCTCCTGGAAGAGGCTCTGGCGTGGCCGAGGGCCCAGTCCAGGCCTCAGAAAGAGCAGACAGGACAGGACCCACTGCCCCACGGGGCCATCTTGGCTTCCGTGCCTTCCAGCTCTGCTGTCTGAGATCAGTAGGTCCCGCTGAATCACAGTTACCTCATCTGTAAAACGTCAATCACTCCCAATCATTCATTGAAGGGAGGTGTGTGGGGGAGGCAACCCAGTGGCTCATGAACAAAGCAAGAAATTGCTGCCTACTGAGCTGGGCTATGTGGTCCGCATGGCCTGGCCAACACCCTGGAGCTTTACTTGTCTAGCTGTGGAGTGTAGGCAAGCTGCCTAAGCTCTTTCAGCCTTGCTTTCTCTTCTGAGAAGTGGGTGGGTGAGAGCTGCCCCATGCAGGGCATTGTGGGAAATGTGGTCACTTGTGAACTTGAACTTCATTCCCCCTTCTTAGCAGATGTTCCTGGTACGTGTGGAAGATGCTCACAGTCCTGGTGGATGGCGGAGTGGGCACCCAACCCAGGTCCTTGGATCCTTTGCCTGGGCCTTGTCCCCGGCCCACCTTCCCTTCCTGGCATTTTCCAGGGCCTGCAGAATTAGAGGATGGGTGATATTTGCACCTTGGATCCATTCACCTTTTCTACTCTGCAGGTCTGGTTCCTGCACCTGGAAATCAACAGCTGCCCTCCAGAGTGTCCCTGTGTCCAGGCTTCACCTGAGCGCCATGTGATACAAGCTTGCTGGTGAATTTTCTGTCTCCTGGGTTACGTCTGCCTTCATGCTGTGCACGTTTGCAGGGGCAGCAGGCGTGTGAGCTGTGTTGTTCCTACAACTGCAGGAGCCGGCGGGCAGAGCGGATGGGCACAGAACCACTGTGCACTTGCTCCTGTGTGTCACCGTGTAGTGCACTGGGCAGTGGGGGCTTGTGCATGGAGCACAGAACTTGCCCTCAATCACAGTTTTCTTTGCTCCCACTCTCATCCCTGAACGACAAGCAGACTGATGACCCCTCCAATTACTTCCATTTTTAAGAACTTCTACTTTGAAGAACTGTGGTTCAAAATGAGCTAGCAGTGTCTGTGGTGGAGCGAGAAGGCCGTGCCAAGATGGCGCTGGCAAGCGAGTGTCAGTCACTCAGGAAAAGGCAGTGGAACCCACCTGGCAAAGGAGCCTGCCTAGCAACAGGCTATGATTGGATGGCTTTGGATACTGCCTGGCAACAGGCTGTGATTGGTTAGGGCATAGACCACCCCTTGACTGGATTGGCTGCCTCGGCTCTATAAGCTTCTGCACCAACTGAAATAAACGAGTCTGTGGGCTGCTTGCCTTTAGCCTGCTTTCACCCGACTCCCAGGGTCTGTGTGGTGACTCCGTGCCTCTTGCCCCCACCACGCTCCTCCTCTCAGAACAAACCCACAGCAACAAGTGTCCCTCTCATGTCTGGAGGCTTCCTTTGCAGCTCTGACCACCTGGGCCAGTGACTGACGATTGCTCCCCCGCCTCCCCGGCCCCAATTCTGAATTTCTCTTCTTCAGAAATGGCTTTACTGATAGGAAAGCCCTCATCTCTGAGATTTCTGTTGTACTTTCTCAGCCTCCTCGCTCATCTTTTAATGAAGTCTCCTTCACGGAATTCCTGGAGCATCCATCTCTGTGCTTTTATTGGCATTTAATGAGTAGTTGGCATTTATCTTATCTTTTATTTAGTTTGCTTTTATTAGTTCATGCCTGCCATTCTTCTGTGAAGAGGACAGACCTGGGGCCTCACTGGCCTGGACTGTTGCAGGGGCCCAGTGCCTCTCAGAACTCGCCCCCTCCATACTCTCAATGGCACACTGGGGTTCTTCCCCCACTGCCCTGCTGGGGAGCCCTGTGCTCTGCCCAGCCCCAGCCCAGCCCAACTCTGACTCCTTTCTCCACCTCGTGGGAGGGTGGAGCCTCAGAGAGCCATGCAGAACCCCCAGTCTTCTCAGAAGCCCCTATGGGCTGCTGCTTGGCAGTGCAAAAATTCAGAGCCAAACCTCTTTAAAGCACTCACTTTTGTGCTATGTCTGAACAATCTAATGTGGAGTCCACTGGTTCCAGTCTGCTAATCCAGATTTCACAGAAAGTCCAGAAGGGCCCTTTGTATATTAAACTGAGAAACACTAGATTAATGGAACAGGCACAAACAGGTGAGTTGGCCGCTGAGGAGGGACTCCTCTCGCACTGCACAGCTTAGAGCACTCACAGCTCCCAGGGTTCCAAAGCCTGGAGATGACGCAGCTGCATGGTGACAGGAGGGCAGACAGATCTCGGCCTCCCAAGAGGAGGGGCCTGTGGGCACGACCCACCGTAGAGGGGCTCGGAAGCCAGGCAGTCACACAGAGCAACCGCGCTGTGTGCGTTCAGACCCTGGAGAGAGCCTGGGTGGACATCAGGAAGTGTGGGAAGGGGAGGGAGAAGCATCTAGTCTCCATTTGATTTGCAAGTATTCCCTCCCTGTATTGCTTTTTCTTCTCCTTCATGGCGCCCTTTGGAGTCTAAATGCTTTAATGAGGTCCTGCTTCCTTACTTTGCTGTTGTCATGTTGGAGAAAGCGTTGTCTAACACAGGTTATGCATACTTCTGTATACACCTTCTTCTAAGAATTTTAAACCTTAATTCTTCGTACACTCGGGGACTCCTGCTGTGCCTCTCATGCATTTTGAGTTAGCTTGTGCAAGGAACGAGACGTCGGCTTCTCTGTTGTGCAGGTGGGTTTCCAGGTGTCAGAGCAGCCTTTGTTGCAGAAACCACTCTCTGTCCAATGATCAGCCTTGGCACTTGTGTAGACAATCATTTGACTCCAGCATTTTCTTTACCATGTAAAAAGGGAGAGATGTTTTCATCCTGTAAATAGTGAGAAGCCCAACTTGCCAAACTCCCTGGCTCTGCATCTCTACCATTCTCTAATAATCTGAGTTTCTTCTCAGCACGTCTAACTCTGATTTGCTACTTCCACTTCTTGATTGTCCTGACTGCCTCCTGCCTCCCTTTTTTACTCTTCTCTGAATGTGGCAAAGGTGTCTCAAAATCTCCCTTCTCTTCCTCTAAGTCCCACAAAATGATACCCAAGAAGCCTCTGGCCAACGTGCATTGTTGGTGAACACTGGAGTTAGTGAGGTGGCCTGGTGATAGGGCAACAACTATTATGTTACTCACAGCATAGCTGAAAACACAACTTGCAATTTAACATGATGTGATAATGTCCTTAAGAGTCAGTTCCTGGAGCCGGCGTTGTAGCATAGTGGGTAAAACTGTAGCCTGCAGTGCCGGCATACCATTTGGATGCCGGTTCAAGTCCCCATTGCTCCACTTCCCACTCTGCTATGGCCTGAGAAAGCAGTGGAGGATGGCCCAAGTGCTTGGGCCCCTGCACCGGTGTGGGAGACCCGGAAGAAGCTCCCGGCTCCTAACTTGGGATAAGCTAAGCTCTTACCATTGGGGCCATCTGGGGAATGAACCAGTGGATGGAAGACCTCTCTCTCTCTCTGCCTCTGCCTCTCTGTAATGTTGCCTTCCAAATAAATAATACCAGCTGCCCTACTGTGGAAAACATACTGTCAGCTCCAGCTTCTACCAGTTACCTATCCACCACAAACACATGATCCTTCCTAGTAGGTGAACGTGGCCACCATGGTTTCAGGGAATCTACTTGTGCCATTGTCCAAGGCAGACAAGGGGCCTGTCCTCGTCGGCACCTCCATCATGCTCACTGCTGCTGGCACCTCCATGCTCACTGCACCTGTCTGTCTCTCTCTGGCTGCCGTCACCTCCACAGGCTACAACCCCACGCCCTGTGCTGTGTAATTAGTGCCAGGTTCCTGCATAACAGGGAAGGCCCCAGGATCACTCCTTGTATGTATCAGAGCCCCGAGCCTGCACAGACCGGCTGCAGCATGCACTAAAATCTTCTAACCTCACTGAGAGGAAAATCACTGTGTTAACGTTGAAGAAATGTGTGTGGGGACTGCGGACTGAAGGGCAAGGGCAGGCGAGGAGTGATGCAACATCCCGCTGACCTTTCTGCCCATTGGCCCAGCAGGTTTCTGATCAGTCTCACGGAAACTCCTCTCCCGTCTGCTCCCTCCACTGTGATGCTAAGGAATTTCAAATATCCTGGAGCCCATGGCACAGGGAGAAGGTTTTCATGCCATGCAGCTCAGCCAGCAATATGATTGCAAGCATTCTAATAATCATAGTTAAAAAACTATGTGGGAGGGCCGGTGCCATGGCTCACTAGGCTAATCCTCTGCCTAGCGGCGCCGGCACACCATGTTCTAGTCCCGGTCCGGGAGCCGGATTCTGTCCCGGTTGCCCCTCTTCCAGGCCAGCTCTCTGCTATGGCCAGGGAGTGCAGTGGAGGATGGCCCAAGTCCCTGGGCCCTGCACCCCATGGGAGACCAGGAGAAGCACCTGGCTCCTGCCTTGGAATCAGCGCGGTGCGCCGGCCTCAGTGCGCCAGCTGCGGCAGCCATTGGAGGGTGAACCAACGGTAAAGGAAGACTTTTCTCTCTGTCTCTCTCACTGTCCACTCTGCCTGTCAAAAAAAAAAAAAAAAAAAAAAAAAAAAAAAAAAAAAAAAAAACTATGTGGGGGCCAGCACCATGGCTCACTAGGCTGATCCTCTGCCTGCGGTGCCGGCACCCCGGGTTCTAGTCCCAGTCAGGGTGCTGTGGCCCGGGTGTGCAGTGGAGGATGGCCCAGGTGCTTGGGCCCTGCACCCGCATGGGAGACCAGGAGGAAGCACCTGGCTCCTGGCTTCGGATCGGCATAGCTCCAGCCGTAGCAGCCATTTGGGGGGTGAACCAACAGATGGAAGACCTTTCTCTCTGTCTCTCTCTCTCTCTCATTGTCTAACTCTGCCTGTAAAAAAAAATAAAAAATAATAATACAAAAGCTATGTGGGGCCAGCACTGTTGCATAGCAGGTAAAGCTGCCACAGTGCCAGCATCTCATATGGGCACCGGTTCAAGACTTGGCTGTTCCACTTCCAATCCAGCTATCTGCTATGGCCTGGGGAAACAGTGGAAGATGGCCCAAGTGCTTGGCCCCTGTACCCATGTAGGAGACCTGGAAGAAGCTCCTGGCTCCTGGCTTTGGATTGACCCAGATCTGGTCTTTGCAGCTATTTGGGGAGTGAACCAGTGAATGGAAGACCTCTCTTTCTGTCTCTCCCTCTTCCTTTGCTGCTCTGTAATTCTGCCTTCCAAAGAAATAAACTTTTAAAAAATGTTAACAAGCTACGTGAGAGTAAAATTGTAATAATGTACTTTATTTAACCAACTGAATCCCAAATTTTATCATTTCAGGATGTAACCAATATAAAAGTTACTGATGTTCTTTTATATGTCTCTTTTCAGTTAAGTCTTCAAAGACTGGTTTTCAGTTTACAAATATACCACTCCTCAGTGCAAGCCGGCCCCCTTTCAGTGTTCAGTAGCCCTGTTGGTCTATGGGCTACCACGCTGGACATCACAGACTGGAAGTTCCAGCCTGAGGGACCAATGTGAGACGTGTTCTTGCATAACCGGCTATCGTTGTGTCTTTAGAAAGTTGGAACTCGGAGAGGGAGGCACAGTGCCACCCAATATGGCAGCACAGCCCCTGCAGATTTTTGCCGGAGGTCACTTTCCTGGCCGAAGGAGCCCTTTAAGTGGTGTGGTAGCTCAACTCTGTGCCTAAGTTAGAGGTAACTTTGAGGAAATTAAACCAAAGTGCAGAACATTGCTAAAACGAGATTCTTTTCCATATTTGCAGAATTTCCAGATAACTATTCTGTTTTCTTATGAAGAGACTTTTTAGAGCTTCTGGCAGTTTTTATTTTTTTTCTTCCAGCTCTTGTTGGGATTTTTTTATAGACCCTAAGTTGTTCATAATAAGCCACCCACTTTCAAATAGGTTCTCTCTGGTGCATCTGTTCCTCGCTGGTAGCAGTGAGCAAATTCGAGTTTAGAAACACTGTGAGGAACGTTAAACACTAACATTTGGTGGAAGCAGGTGCCACGGGACCGGCGTGAATGTCAGCAGTCGCAATCGATAGGGGATTCTGGGGAAACAGTCATTTGGCCTCTGCTTAAAATTCTGGGACGGGTGGCATAATATCCATGCGATTTCCCTTTAAGCTTCAGCTTTGGAAATAAATCCTCCAAGCTGTGTGAATCTCTGATGAAGGCCAAGACCATATTGGCTGTTTTTTCTCTTTTTTTAAAGTCTTCCCACCCTCTCCTCTCTTTTCTCCATGTTGTGCAGCACTTAAGACGCCATTGTGCAAGATCCCACTTAGTCTCTGCGGGTAATTCTAGCATACCTGCCCCTGGTGCGGAGCCCAGTCGGAGAACAGAGGGAGGGCGGCCTCTGTGCCTCCCCGTAGCTGTCACTTGAGAAAGAGGAGTGACCGGAGGGTGCAGCCCGAGCTGGCCGACGTGGTGCTGGTGTGTGACACAGCCCTCCTTTGAGTGTCGTGCCATCAGAGAGCCCGACGAAACCCAGGGTCCCAAGTGAAATCTGAGTTTCAGACGAAAACACAAGTATTTTAAATATAAACATGTCCCAGTTGCCACCCAGGTTATTCCATCTTTTAAAAGTAATAATGATAACTGCAATTGATCTGAAACTTGGATTTAACCGGTTTCTTGTACTTTTCTTTGCTGAAACCTGGGAATCCTGCAAACAATGCCAGTCTAGTTTCCAAGCCTTGATCCCAAACAGTGCACACATCTGCCACACCGAGCAGGTGAAGGCCTTTCATAGGCAATGTTCTTTGCCACTCTAAGCAATTTGTGTTTCCACTCAGCCTACAAAACACTGAGCATCTAAGGGTGTGGGTGACCTGAACATGAAAGATTCAGCACTTTTGGGGCCAGCTCTGTGGCTTAGTGGGTAAAGCCGCTGCCTATATGCCCACATCCCATATGGGCACCAGTTTGAGTCCTGGCTGCTTCACTTCCGATCCACCTCTCTGCTGTGACCTGGGAAAGCAGTAGAAGGTGACCCAAGTACTTGGGTCCCTGCACCCACGTGGGAGACCTGAAAGAAGCTCCTGGCTTCTGGCTTCAGATTGGCCCAGCTCTGACCATTGCAGCCATTTAGGGAGTGAACCAGTGGAATAGAAGACTCTCTCTCTCTCTCTCTCTCTCTCTCTCTCTCTCCCTCCCTCCCTCTGCCTATGCCTCTCTCAAATAAATAAACAAATCTTAAAAAAAAAAAAAAACAAAACAGGTTCAGCGTTGCTGTGATGAAGAAGCGTCAAATCCAGTAGGAGGAGTCAGGTAAGACAGAAAAGCATTTTGTGGGCTCCAGATGATTGCGTGCACCACGACAGGGCAAGGAGAGAGAGGCCGGCTCCATGCGGGAGCTCCTGGAAAGACCCCGTGAGGCCACGAGCCTTGAGCGAAATGTCTGGCTCAGGAGGGTTGCAGCTGGCCAACAAGGGGCTTCCGGAGGCGTCCACAAGCTGCAGGGAGCCCAGGGAAGCTGCAGGGCGGGGCCGAGGGGTGAGGATGAGAGGGAGCAGGCAGTGGGAGGCAGGCCCCAGCCCCGGGGCCTTCAGGGACCTGGCCCTCCTGCTGCTGCGGTATCTGAGAGTCGGAGCTCCCTGGCCTCTTAGTCGCTGGCAATTCCTCTTCACTTGTCAGAAACCAGCACAGTCACCTCCTCCTCCTCGGAAACCTTCCTGGCTCAGCCAGGACGCAGCCCCTCCCTCCACTGTGC
Source organism: Lepus europaeus (assembly GCF_033115175.1). Classification (NCBI taxonomy): domain Eukaryota; kingdom Metazoa; phylum Chordata; class Mammalia; order Lagomorpha; family Leporidae; genus Lepus; species Lepus europaeus. Next base: position 5,743,097 of record NC_084839.1, read on the forward strand.
ACGCCGTGGTCCTGGTCGCAGCCAGAATTCTGCCCCGAGCCTGCACCCAGCCACGGAGCGGCCTGGGTCTGCTGTCCCGCTAGAGGCAGGGCGGGCTTCCTTCCAGCCCCGTCTTCCCAGAGCTCAGCTGGAGGCTGGGCACATGACAGGCGTGTGGGGAATGGGGAGTAGGGAGCAGCAGCGGGAGCCCTGCCTGTTTGGAAGTCCGTCAGGCACAGGCACACACCCGTGCAGGCGCCCCTGCTGACTGGGCTGTGAGCCAATGCACTGGGTTGGCAGGCATCTTAACAATACCAGGGGCTGGGGTCTCAGCTCCGGGGAGTGGAAGGCCAAGAGCAAGGTGTCAGCTGGTTTCATTTTCCCTGCACAGCCTCTGTCTTTGGCTTGCCCCAGTGGCTGTCTTCCTGTTGTGTCCTCTGTGCGTGCCTGTGCACTAACTAACCTCCTGTTGCTATGAGGACGCAGCCCCCTGGAGACAGAATCACCCACGTGGGCCCCTTGTACCTCATGGCCTCTGCAAAGGCATCGTCTCCAAACATAGTCATGTTCTCAGATGCCAGCAGCTAGGGTTCCACTGTAAGGATTTAGGAGAGACAATCCGGCTGGAACAGCTGGATACTGAGGTAAAGACATGGTAGCACAAATAAGTAACAGCCCCTAGCCTCGGGGCCCCAGTCTGCCTTAGCTGCTAATTCACAATGCTTGGCTCCTTTAGAAGTGTATCTGGCTTTCCGGGGGCTGTAGGCTTAGCTGCCCCACCCCTGGGTCCCAGCTCCACCTCTAGGTGTGGGCGAGTCGTTGCTGAGAGACGGGGCCCCTCTGCTGCGGGGACCCTGTGCCCTCCATGTGAGCCGGAGAGGGTCGCAGGGCCGCTCCCTAGCCTCAACCACAGGTCTCAGCAGCCGGAGAGTGTGCAGCCTTTTAGGTCCACACAGGCTGAGCCGACTCTCTGCCGCTGACTCTGGCCAAGCTCAGGTGGTCTGGAACCTTGCCGGATGCCCGCTCTGTGTGTTTTCAGCCCGGGGCACTGGGAGCGGTAGAAGACAGGAGTGCTGTTTGTGACCCCTCCCAAGCCGGAGCTAACAGGGCCAACTGGCTCGGTGGTTGGCAGAGGCCCTTTGTCTTCTGCAGGCCAAGGTCCCTGGATGAACTGAGTACCTGATAGCCTGGCCCCAGCGTGCGGGAAGCAGGTGCTCCCACAGGTGATGCTGGCCGGGAGCACCACAGGTCCACAGAAACAGGAAAGTGAAGTAATCCCGGGCCCAAATCCAAGCCTGACTCTCACAGCTGTGGCTCCTGTGCTCAATGGCACCACCATGGGGGAGGGGCTCAGGTGCACACCTCATGGCCTCTCCATGCCCCCTTCCCTAGCAAATACCTCCCCCACTGTGCCCAAATTCTAAGAGCCACAACCACCTTTCTAGGAGCCTCTGATGGCATCCCAGGGCTGCCCCCCCTGTCTCTCTGTCACAGCCCTGGACTCCACCTGCTCAGGTTGGCCTCCTTGCTTGGTGAAGGGGAGGAGGACATTTCAGGGGGTTGGCACGGCTGTATTCCTGCGGCCGTCACTCCTTCTCTCCAGGACACTGTTCTGTTCTTGCATGGGACTCGCTCCCTGGCCAACTGCACCCCCTCCTCCAGGACCTGAGACCCTCTCTCACCTCAAGAATCTTCCACTGCTTCCTGGAAACTGCCCCCACCTGTGGCCATATTGCTAGAGTGTGATGGCAAGGTTCTGCCAGGGTCCATTTTGCAGATTTTTCAAACATCTCCATGGAGATATAGGTGACATTCTACACAATAACTCAACCATCTAAAGTCTGCAATTTGGTGTTTGTGGTGTTTTCCTAAAGATGTGCGACCATCACTTCTATCTCACCCCAGCAAGGTTCGTCACCCTTCCCATTAACAGTCACTCCCTGGCGGCTCCTGTCCCCAGCTCCTGGGGGCTCATTCTGAACAGGTCACAGAAATGCAGGAAGCATGCCTGGTGATGCAAGGCTCATCCGCCTGTAGCAGGTGTCTGTGCTCTGTTGCTGTCTGTTGTGAACTAGCATCCTAACAGGGACATCCCACTTCCATCTCTTCGTCCCTCAGCTGCTGGGCATTCAGATCCAGCTGTGTGTGCTCTGTGTTTTCACTTGCTTTGGACATGTACCTGGGAAGGGATGACTGTGTCACATGGCTCCTCTACGTGTGGCATTTCGAGGACTGCCACTTGTAATATATGAGTTAAAACAAAACAAATAACATTCAGAGGAAAGGTAGTCTTCCTTCTTCAGTGTGAAGCCGATCAAGATTGGTGTTTCCTGGGAAGTCGGTGTTCCTGGGTCTGCCACAGTGAGCGAGTGTGCAGAGGTGAGTTCCTTAGACGCCCTCCAGTGTCCTGGAGACAGGTAGGGCCCGGGGCTCACGCAGGGCTGGGGCAATCACTGGATTTTCTCACAAAGGCTTGTCGATTTGGATGCATCCTCAATTCCCCATTTGCCTTGCCTCTGCATCTTCCCCTCGCGTGTTTTTGTCATGCTATTTCAATGAAGCAGTGGCATTTGTGAATGTACTGGATTTGTGCAGGCCCCGGGGCTGGGGTGCGGCACTGACTTTGGCTGCGTGGGAGCATTCCTAGTCCATGGGAAGAGCTGTGCTGAGAGAAGAGACAGCGAGTGATGTGGCTCTATCTGCCTTGCTAGGTGGAGAGGCAATGATCAGTTGCGACGCCCCAGCCCTTGTGAAAACTTGAACTCCATGTGTATTGCTTGCAACTGCACTTGCCCAAACCCTGTTCCTGCTCAACAATAAGAAAATTAAATTTAACCCAATAGAGCAATTCAGACCAGTCCAACAGCTTGTTAGGACTTCTCTATTGAAATGGATGTGGCACTTCCCACATCAGAGATGAGGAGCCTGAAACCGTGAGCGTCTTCAACCACAACCAGATGAGAGAATCCCCGCAGTCCTCAAAATGTTGTAGGCTCCAAGGTGCGCTCTGTCTTTCCATGCTCTAGCACAGACTTGTGCTGAGCCCCCCGGGAACCTGGAGGGAAGAACAGACACTAGTGCTGAGCTCATCTTGATTTGGAATTTGGTATCTGCTCACCATGATCCCTTTGCATGATTTTTTAAAAGGTTGCATTAAAATATCATTCATACCTGTTGGGTTTCTGACAAGCCTTTACATTTTATACCTGCTAAAAATGAAGCACTTGGTAGACCCGGTCTGTTTCTTGGCCTTGCAATACATTTTTGCTTAATGAGAGAAAGAAGTCGGGAAACAAAGGAGGAAATCGTGCCCGGGCTCTTTTCCCATCCAGACAACCTAGATAGACAGGGACTCCTCCAGATGGCCATAAAACCAGTGCACAGTGTCGAGAAGTACAGGTGCTGTGAGGGACCTCGCATAGGAAGCTATCCGCCACTTGTGGGACCCTGGGACCCACGCTGACACAGAGCAGAGGTGGGGCTGGGAGCAGCGTGGGGATCAGCGCACTCTGAAGTATACATGTGGGAACGTAGGAACTTGAGCAGTTCTGGGTCCCAGTGAAGTGAAAAGAACATTAAACCGTTAGCAAACAGGCTGCATTCTACCTCGTCTGTCAGCAGGACCAATGTGCACCACTGGAGTAACAAGGCATGAACTTTGGGACCAGAAAGAACTGGTGCAAATCCTGACTCTACACCACGTCATGCTGGCTATGTCCTTGGACAAGCTTTTGACCTCCCTGAGTCTTTCTTTACTCATCTGAGCAATGGGCAAAATAATACCCACTGGAGGGTCGCAGGCAGACCTCCCTGGCACAGGGAAAGTGGTGAGAACAGCGCACGTTAAGTAGAAATTGTTCAGCAAGGGTGTCTTAGAACTGGGCTAAGTTCTTTGGTCGCATTAAGAGTATTTCAAGGGTGGCTGACGTGTAACCCACCAGCTATCGAGAGCTGCCCTGATCCTGTGGGGGCCAGCACCTGCTAGACTCCATGAGACCAGAGCGTGTGTGAACAAAGACCACAGTTTGTCATTTGTGCAGCTTAGCGCTCTCATCCTCCGGAGGCACAGCTAAGGTTTGCACTCCGGCTGCCAAGCACTGCCACTTATTCCTGCTGGAACAGGAGCTGGGGCAGCATCCAATCTCATTGCAAGTACTTTAGATTCCTTGGAAGAAAGGATTCCTGTAGAATATTAATATAAACTGTTATTACAGATACCCGCCAAAGTCGCCTTTTTATTTTGTATCTCATCAGAGGTTGTAAAATGAAGTCTTCCAGGAAATAGGCGTTCATTCCAACAATGATTAGCAAAATTAGGATGTCGGTGTCTTTGGATGTGTGTGTCTATACAGCGGGTACCATGTGCCAGTCGGAGCTGAGCGAGGACAACACGCTTCCATGCAACCTGGCCTTCCACTCTCAAGGACACACAGGAGGACGTGCGCAGGACTGAATGCAGAGGTGGCTTCCCAGGAGAGCGCTGTAGACCTGGGGCCATGTGGCCCTCAAGGGAGGGTGGGAGCGAAGGAGAAGCTCCTCCTCCCAACTCCCTTGCTGCTCGTTTCTGGGGGTAGGCTCTTTGCTTCCTGTCGCTCTCTGCCTTACGCTGCCCTGTCCCCTCCCTGCCTGGCTGTGTTCCCTCTCATTGTTCATCGTCCCAGAGATTCTGGGTTCTGTCACTGTGGTGAGCGGCTCCATCTCCTTGTTTGCTGTGTGTGTGTGTGTGTGTGTTTGTCTTTCTGGGTTGAAGTTTGTTTTTCAAGCTCTGACAGACTGGCAAGGCAAACAAGGTTGCCATTTTTGTTTTGTTTTGTTTTTCTGAGTACGACAATTTTTAGCCCTTTCTAAACAATCCCGAGACTTGGGAGGTTATAATTTGGGACGCCATGTGCATCGGCATACATTCCCATCTTATTGTGGCTGAGGGAGTGAGCTGAAGGAAGGTGCTGGAAGACGCACGAGGGCGGATGGTTGATCATCTGGGAAGGGTCAGAAGGAGAAGATAAAGCCACGGAGAGGGATTTTACGGGATATTTCGGAAACAGTATTTTTGAGGCCTTTGTTTATGTCTGCCTATACATATGTGTGCAGAGTGCAGAAGCCGCATCGCATCTCACACACACGCGTCCCGCTGCGTGTCTGTGTCTGGCTCTTGGCAATCTGGTTCTTGTGGAACGCACCAAAGAGAGAGAAGAGGGTCTCTGCCCATAATGCGCAGCTATTTCAAAGTTGTCAAGTGCACACGACAGACGCCATTCTCCGCATTTGGCCACAAAGGAAACAGAGACTTCCGCAGCTTGCCTGCGATGAGGGAGCTGCGAGATGACAGAGCCAGGGCGGGGGAGGACTGGCTTTGTTTCCAGACGCAGGGGCAGCCCGGAGGCCTGGGCCTCAGAACCACCCCTGCCACTGCAGATTCTCTGGAGGCTCCCGGGTGCAGGTGCCCTTCCGTCCTCCAGCAGTGGGGCCTATGCAGAGAGAGCTGTGGGAAGACGACCTGGACGGTGGGGCAGGCGACGAACGGCCTTCCGGGTGCACGCCGAGCCAGGCCACTTAGAACGAAGACTCATACTCGGTAAGCCGCCCAGGTGTCTACACAAGCGTTCTTCTCCTCTTGATGGGACTTCCACGTGGCAAGTCTGGGGGAGGGGAGGTCAGTAATTTCCATTCAGGTTTCTTTATGTCTCATCTCTACCATTATTCAGCTGCTCTGGACACTGAGCAAGTCACATATTTTATTTTTTTTTTTACTTCTATTTAACGCATATAAATTTCCAATGTACAGCTTATGGATTACAATGGCTTCCCCCTCCCATAACTTCCCTCCCACCCACAACCCTCCCCTCTCCCGCTCCCTCTCCCCTTCCATTCACATCAAGATTCACTTTCAATTCTGTTTATATACAGAAGATCAATTTAGCATATATTAAGTAAAGATTTCAACAGTTTGCACCCACATAGAAACACAAAGTGAAACATACTGTTTGAGTACTAGTTATAGCATTAAATCACAATGTACAGCACATTAAGGACAGAGATCCCACATGAGGAGCAAGTGCACAGTGACTCCTGTTGTTGACCCAACAAATTGACACCAGTACACATTTTGTTTTTTAAGTCTGAGAGGCAGGAAGAGAAATAAACACAGAAAGACAACTTCTATCCCATAAGCTGGTTCACTCCCCAAATGGCCACAATGGCCAAGGCTGGACCAAAGCTGAGAGCCAGGAACTCCACCTTGATGTCCCAGGTGGATGGCAGCAACTGGGGACTACATTAGAATAGAAGGAAGCTGAAAATGAGCTGGGCTGGCTATTGAACCAAGGTGCTTGGATATGGGATGGGACTTTTCAGCCCCTAGGCCCAGAACCTGCTCCAAAAATAGACATGCTTGGGTTCTTCAACTACTCCTTTGTGGTTGGCGTCTGCTCACAGGACAAGACTTTACGTTTAAGGAAAGCCAAAGAGGAGAACGTGAACACGTACTGAGGATTTGTGGGTTGAACAGGAGCCGCTCACTCGAAACGGTATTGATAAAGGACTGTTACTTCAAAGAACGCACCTGAGGAGTCGTGCCTGGGGTCTCTCAGGTTGAGCTCACGGTTTCCTGGCTCCAGGGCCAGGTTAAGGACCTAGCGGAGCTTGAACAGGGCATCCCAGCTGCATAGGGACCTGCATGGCGTCTGAAATGCAGAGACCCCAAATGATGGGACCGTCTCCACCAGCAGAGACAGCAGTGCCATTCTTAGCTTTTGGTATAAGAGTGCCCAGCACTTCTGGTCGGGACTCGTGTTAGCAAACCAAGCCAACATTTTCCAAAGGCAGAGGACCACAAGTGTGTCAGCCCTGGGAAGCCGCGGCTGCTGTTTCTGCAACTCTTGCTCACCCACTAGGATTCAGCAGGCAGCACCATTACACGGGGTCCTCTGGTCTCTACCATAAGATGCTCACAAGCCGGGTGGATAGTTACGGAGGATTTACTCTTCCTCTTTTTGTCCTTATTCTGTCTAAGTTTCTTGGGGGTATTGATGACCAAAGAATAGTTCATTCACAGCGGTCAGTGTATGAGACTGTTGGATTATTTGGTAGTGAATACTGTAGCTAGTGATATGAGAGTAACCATTTCCGCAGGGAGGAGATACATCAAACACCTTTTCTATCCTGGGCCACATCTGTACTGTACAGAAATACTGATGCTACGTTGAACTCGCTTATTCCTCAGTACGGTTACCATACCCGCGGGCAAAGGAAAATCCCTGGCCCGTAGGCTGTTACGGAAGGAAGCAGGACACATCATGGAGGTGGTTAAGTGCAGATCTGCGATAAATAGAAACATCATATGTGTTACTTTGATGTATATGAGCGATAATTGGATTTTAAATTACCCATCTTTAAAGAACAGCATCTATAGCGCAAGAAGTATCGTTATGAAAATAATTATAAGGAAAAGCTCTGTTGGCCTTACACATAATTTAAAAATACATACACTTATGTATTGGGAACATTCAGAGTTCCTATCTCCCACCCCCAGACTTCTCAATAAAGTTATTGCGACAAGTTTATATAGCACAAAACTAGATCCTTTTAACTTCTACGTATGAAGAGTGGAGATTAAACAGGTCTTTCTAACCAATGATGCATTCTGTAAGTTCTCCTGACTTTGTCAAAAGCCAAAGTAACCATGCCATGTACCAGGGCTCTGTGGATTACTGGGGACATCAGAATATTGTCACAGGAAGGAAAGACTTCTTGGGGAAGCTTGTCATTGGCTCAGGCCTAGTTCACATATCTAATAAACATCTGGGGACTGTCACTAGGTACCGTGAACTGTTCTCCACTTTCCATGGTTTATTTGGTTTAATCTTCACGATGATCTGAGGGGAGAATACCAGCATCACATCCATTTCAGACAGGAGAAAAGTGAGTAGTTTAGCTTCAGAAGCTGGGCTAACTGCCTTCGAATGCGCTGCAGTCACATTGAATCCAGAAATTCTGCACCGGGGTCTGACCAGCCGGGAAGCTGACGTGGCCTTGGGAGATTTGTGGTCTGGGAGAGTGTCAGGATGGTTCTGATCTTCAGCTAAGGAGGTCTTTACATTGGCAGTGTTTACTTCCAGTAAGATGAAAAGAAATACAATACAGTACAATACAATAGCTCCACGCCACTGTCCACTGTCGGGAAAAGCTCTTCTCAACTGTAAATTCGAACAATGGATTTTATGCAGGTTCACAAGTTAGAAATAGATTAAAATATCACAGGTGCAAATCCAACAAAAGTTTATCCAGTTTTTCATTTGTGATATTTAAGATGATAACCATAAAAAGAGAGTTTAAATATAGCTACCTAAAAATAGGCCAGACTATGAGATTGATATCTGTATCTAACATAAACACCAGAAGAAGAACTTCCTCTGCAATGTAAGAGATGAAGACTCGAGCGTTCCGAGGATGTGTGGCTGATGGCATCATGGGAAATTCTGATTACTGGGACAGTGGACGGAGGGTCTTAAACCCCATTTCCATTTTTATACTGATTTTGGCAAGCTTCAACATCTAATCCTGTTAGTGAAATTGAACAATGGAAGTAGGTGGGAATATTGAAAAATGGTCAATTTGGGCACGTGATATGAAAATGGGGGAGACGAATTTCGTTTTGGAAGAAGAGATTGTCTTTCTTGTGTTATAAATACACTATGGCATAAGAAATACTAGGGTGCCAGAAATCTATGTCTGTGGGAAACAGCATTAAGCATAACGAGATAGAAGGCCATGATTTGTGTTGTCAGCTGTTCCTATTTAGAGTCGCGAGGCTCACTGCAAAGTGCAACTAAAGTCCTTGTATACAATGTAACGCTAGCGCATACCACCTTGGCTCTCCTCCCGGGAAGATCAGCAAGTTATTAGAAGTGTCAGGAAGATATTTCAATCAGAGGCCCCCAGGTATGGAATAAGGAGAGAAGCAGCCATTGGAAATGAACAGGACCTGAGATGAACACACAGAAGCCCAGGGCTTCAGCACTGTGTGCCCGGCACTGACCCAGAACTGCTGAAATGTCCAAAAGTGGGCACGGGCACAGTAGCTCAGTGAGCTCTGAAGCAAAACACAGCACTGCTCTCAAAGACTTTGGATGAACTGCTGTAAACACCATATCTGTCTTCTAACGGTCCTTTCGTTTAGAATATAAAATGTATAATAGATGCTGGAATGCCCTAGGAATTGTATTATTGTTTATCTGCTTTGAAGAAAGAGAATTGGAAAAACCTTTATAATTCTTTTTTTTTTCTTAATGATCTATTTAGTTGAAAGGTAGAATGACAGAGAGATAGGGACACACATGGGGGGAGAGAGAGAGAAAGAGAGAGATTGCCAGCTGCTGGTTCGTGCCCTAAATGATCACACCAGTTGAGGTGGGGTCAGGGCCAGGCAGAAGCCAGGAGCCAAGAACTCCCCCGAGGTCTCTCACATAGGTCGCAGGGGCTCAGAACTGGGGCCGTATCATCTGTTGCCTTCCCAGGTGCATTAACAAGAATGCTGGATCAGAAGAAGAGCAGCTGGGGCTTGAACCAGCACTCTGATTTGGGCTGCAGGCATCGCAAGTGGCAGCTTGACCCACTGTCCTAAGATGTCCGCCCCTGAAAAGTCTTTATAATTCTAATTGCACCGACAACTATCACACTTTGGAAGAGAAGGTAGCAAAAGTTATCTGGTATAATGCTAACCCGTAAATTAAGTAAAAGTATTAGTTATAGTAAAAATAATGAGCTGCTCAGTGAGCAAATAAAACGAATCAAACTTGGAGGATTCTTCTGAGCACTTTTAGAAAAAAATGTTACAGATTTACATAACTATATTTTACAAGGTTAAGTATTAGTAAATTCAGCATCAGATATGTGAAGTAGGTAAGCAAGTACAGAATAAAGATAAGGAAATAGAAGGAATGAAAAAATGATCAGAGATGATGAAAAACAAGTAAGATGTAGTTGTTGCCTCCATAGTTTTATGAAGTCATCCCACATAGTGGTAAAAAAGCTGATCAATCTCTATAAGGCTTAATAGGCAAAAAGAGAAATATAGCAAGATATTAGGAATAAAAAAGACTTCATTAAATAGGTAGTCGAGATTACAAACAGGAGAGGAAGGACAGGCGTTTGGCTCAGGGCGTGAACCGCTGGTTTGAACTTGCGTCCCGTACCAGACTGCCTGCACTGGAGGCTTTCTCCTGCCCCTAACCCCAACATCCTGTGATGGCAGACCTCAAGGGCAGTGGTGACGCCTCCCGTAGTGGAGCTGCCTGGGAAAACTGGCTTCAGCCTGGCTCAGGCCAGCTGTTGTGGGAATCTGGGGTATGACCCAGTAGATGGGAGCTCTTTCTGTCTGTCTCTGTTTCTGTTTCTCTCTCATTGCCTCTCAAAAAAATTTTTAAAAAATGATAATATTTTGATTAGACAAAATGGAAAATTCCCTAAAACAACCTTGCAAAGAAAACTGAAAAAGAAATGGAAAAAATGAACAGTTTCATAACCATTAAAGGAAATGAATTAGTATCTAAAAATATTTCCACAAGGGAAACACCAGGCATAGACAGTTTTATAAGCAATTCCTAGCATCCTAGAAATACATAGTTCTACTCATAGATGTACTTTCCCATAGAATGAGAGTTGAGGGAACATTCCCAACTCATTTCCTAAAGACTTCATCATTTTGAAACAAAAACTAGACAAAGTCAGTACAAAAAAGAATATTAAAAGTCAGTTTTATTCTTAAATATTCATGGAAAAATTCTCACCAGAATATTAACAAACCAAATGCAGTAACACAGAAAAAAATCATATACAATGAATAATTTTGCCTTCTTCCAAATATGCAAAATTTAGTTTTACATTTAGAATTCCATGAACACAATGTACACTATTAATACATTTCAGAAGAAAAATAATCTAAAGATATGCAGAAAATTTGCTTAATATGTGCCATTTACATATGATTGGAATGATTATCAGAACTGAATGAGAAAAATTTTCTCGATATGTTGGAGTGTTTTACTAAGTGGGAAAGTGGCAAATAACATGCTCTGGACTTGGAAAAAGGTCGGCACAGCCACCATTGTCATTCTATCCAATACCATGTATACCAAAAATTCTGATTAAGGGACTAAGATGGACAATATTCATGCTGGGAACGTCAAAATCCAAGTCACCAGTATTGGGTGGTGCTGTGCTCTCCATGAGCACACAGAATCACTTATGAAGAAACCGGAAGCATTAGGAGGCAAGTTTAGCAAGATTGAGGGTTTTAAAATCAACGTCCAAGCGTCAACTGCATGTGCCTACTACAGTAAAAAACTTACTGGCAGGGAAAAAAATGCCTTGAAAAAATTCTACAACAAAATAGATGTCAAAAAATGCAAAAGTATTAAGATATTGAAGAGTTAAGTGAATGGAGGCATAGGTCATTTCAATGCCCAGGAATACTGTGTTGTGACAATGATGTTTATCTATCATCCATCACCACTACCATCTATCACGTATCATCTGTCTATAGCGATCATCCAGGTATGTATCATGTGTCAATTATGTATTATCTATGTATCAGGCATACAGGTGTCATACACAACGTTTATAATAAAAGAAGATTAGGGAAAGAAAGGACAGGGGTGAGTGGGGAGAGAGGACTCAGGGAAGGAAGGGGACGGATGACCACCCAGCTCCCTGAACTTGGTGCATATTTGCACAACCACGGCAGAGGGAGTGGGAATGCATTTATGAACTGACGAGAAGATGCAGTGTTGAGCAAGGCTTCCCTGGACTCTGCATAGTTCAGGGTGACCTTGGAGATAAACAGCTGAAGGCCAGAGCAGGACACTGAAGCTGGAAAGTGGGAGTTTGGGGCCCAGCTCCAGCCTTAGAGGATGTGGACTTTGATGGGGCAGGCTCTGAGGAGGATGCTGCTGCAAGCTGCCCCCCGGAGCTGGGATGAGCGGGATGGGTAAAGCGGGGTGGGGGGGTGGGGGGTTAGACAGCTGTTCTAGGGCCTTAGGAGCTGCCTCTAGATTTGCAGGCTCCCCAGGGGCAGGATAAATCCTGCCAATTGTGAGCTGGCTGGTGGACTCCTTACTCTCAGGAGACTCCACCCCCAGCCTCTATCTCCATAGGAAAGCATTCTAATCCACCCCCCACCCAAGTGCCTGATTGCACTGTCAACTCAGCCAGCTGAGCCACTGGCCATGCCCTCCCCACGGTGGCTTTGGTTCTTTGGCGCCCTCTGCAGCCTTTACGGTGAGACCCTGGCTCTGGAACCAGGAGGAGAGTCAGGGCTGCGGCCGTGCCCTTGGGTGCGTCTTGTCCTTGCACGCTTGTCACTCTGCTTTCAGTCCTGTCCATGTCCATTTCTGCTCAGAGGTTCAGAAGTGCTAGCTGTGACCTCGGGCCAGTGAGGAACCCAGATCCAGCTCTCAGATTTCTCAGTGGAGGACTGGTCATGGGTACAGTGTGCGTCAGAACAAGAAGCCCTACTGTGACCTGCGTGATCTGCAGCCCCCACTCCTGAGAGTTCCTCTCTGGTGACCATCCAAAGATGGTCAAGATGTAAGCAAGTGAGCTGCACAGAGCCTGAACGTGCTTCCCTGTCCACCTTCTCACTGCTGCAGAGTCCTGGATGTAGCTGGGGGTTCTGGGGGTCCTCTGAGCCTTCCCTGGTCCACATGGGGCTTCACACCTGTGCCACGCAGACCTGTTGGGTGTCTGCCATCTTCAGTCTAAGCACAGAGGTGCTATGAAAGGCACGAGAGGTCTTTGGCTTTGGCAAAAACAACCATTGCTTGTACCTTGCAATCGGGGTAGATCTAGGACCCAGCACCGTGTCTGATGGCCTCTGACAACCCAGAACTGCGACGGCCGAAAGCCTCCTTGGCTCGGGGTCAGCACCTGTGCAGTCACTGTGCAGGTGACCCAATCTGGGAGCCTCAGCGTCCCCACCTAGGAAATGACAAGAGTGGCACCGGCTCTCCGGTAGTGCCAGCATGGGGTGCTGTCAGCTGAGCACACCCAGCAGAGCCTGGCACTTTGCAGGTGTTCTGCCGTGGCATCACCTGACCCTTTCGCCGTGGGGACTTTCCTGTCACAGACTTCCACAGGCTTGTGTTATAAATAGATTCGAATGAAACTGAGATGGCCTAAGAGCCCTTCAGTGCCTTCAGAGTGGCGTAGCCTGTTACACAGGAGTGGTTCTGGGAGAAGGAGGGACTCAGAGACTGAATGGCCAGGGAATCGAAGGGAGGCTGCTGTGTGCACACCTGGGTCCCCGCTGAGCAGTATTCTGAGTTCCAGAAGATTGCAACAGATGAAGCAAGAGAAAGAATGAAAGAGGAAAGGAAGGGCAGACAGGAGCAAGAGCAGAAGGAAGAGAAAGAGACAGCCCGGAGAGAAGCTGCCCGTCACGTCCAGATGTTCCCGCTGTCTTATTCGCTGAGCTCTGCTTTGGCCAAAACAACGTGAGTCCAGCAACAGGGAGAGCACAACCCAAAGAGAGAGAGAGAGAACTGGGAGCCCCAGGAAGATCTCTGAGACACGGAACGATGGATTACCTTTAATCTGGACAAATGTCAAAGCATTAACGGCTCAGTGCTAACCCCCAGCCTCATGCAAACTTGCGATTAATCGTGGTGCCTGGAAACCTTTCTTGAGAAGCAGTCACAAGGGAGTCAGCCCTCCGTGCTCAGTGCCTGGGGCAATCTGGAGCCCCAGCTGCCTGGCTGGGAGCCAGCAAGCCCGCGTTCCAGCCGCGGCACTGCTTCCCGACCAGTGTGTCTCCCCTTTCAGCATCTCTGTTCCTGTTGGTGCAGGTACTAAGGCAGAGGCTCAGAGACGGTCCAGGGTCTTCAGGGGGAGGACAGGATTTTGTGGCTACATTTCCCAACTCTCGGCTTTGTTCCTGCCTAGGGCTCACCATGCCTACAGCTCCCAGTTCCCCTCCGAGTCCGGAGGGAAACTACTGCTCTTACAGGAAAGTAGATTGGGAAAATCTGGCATTTCATGTTCAGATGAATTCTGCGAGCATCCAGAAAACAGCATGGAAGGAAAGTGTTAGCCACCCACGGACGCATGGGATCCGTGCGAAATTCAGCTCACGGCCCAGTGACAGCCTCGTCCGCAGGCACAGAGAGGGTTATTTCCCACCTTTGGACAGCGTGCAGGGTAACTGCACTTCTGGAAGGGCCCAAGGCCAGCACGGGTTTGTTGGCATCCCAGCCGGTGAGCCAGACCAAGCTTGGTCCTCCAGACACAAGACATTGAAGCTGTCCGCGGAGGCCCCACATAGGTGGGGGGAGACGCCTTCTGTGGAGCCCCGAGCAGAGGAGGAGGGGCTGCAGGCCATGAGGACGGCAAAGCCCCACAGCCCAGCGGGGTCCCTGGGATCCCAGAAGGCTCCGGAGGCTCAGGCTTGGCCCCAAAGCTTCCGCTCCCTGTGCCTTCTGCCTGGCACACTTCCTGAACTCCAGGTGAGGGAGCTGGCGTTTCCCCGGGAGTCTCATCTTCGCAGAGGAATGTTTTGAAAACATGGGCTCTTGCTGCAGCCGTACTTCCTCCCAGCATCTGGTCCTCCGTGCACAGCCCATGGGCTGGCCCTTGGCTGGTAGTGTGGAAACCATGCCAGGCTGACCTCCTACAGCTGCTCTGGAGTGAGCACAGGCCAGGGGATGAGATGCACCTCCCGCAGCCCAGCTGTCCATTCCCTGCAGCTCAAAGCACTGGGGCCTTGGGAGAAAGAAACCCTCGCACACCCTCATGGCTGTCCCCTGAGCCCCTCGCGCAGCAGCCCTGAGAGCACCCTGCTCTGTTTCATGCAGGCCCGGCCACGTAGCGTGTGTCCACTGTCACCAGCTGCTGGCTCAGATGCCTCCCCGGAGTCTGCCCCTCAACTTGGCACAGCTGGAGTCCCAGCAGGGAATAGCAATGAAAGCAAACTCCATTAATGTTCAAACGGAATAGCACCAGCACCAGTGCCTTTGTTTGTGGCTCCCATTCCTCTTTTGGTGCCATCTACAGCCACAACCTGCCTGGTTTGCAAGCCCAAATCTGTATCCCATTTGCTCCCTTCACTTGCCCGACATGATGCTGCATGGGACTCACTGGTTATCTTTGTGCCCTTCCCGGGCTACACTGGGACCGGTGAAGATCTTCCTCACATCCTGGCTCCCAGAACACCTCTTCAGCTCTCTGTCTGCACCCACCTGCTTTGTAGATCTTCCTGCCACCACTATGGCTGTGAAACCCTGTGAGTGTGTGTGTGCTCATGTGTGCTCTTGTGTGCACGTGTGTGCACTGGCACAGCTGCCTGGGCTTCTTATCAGCACCATGGAGAAGCTGACACCTGAAGGGCCAGGAGGTCCCCAGAATCCTGTGCTGCCCTAGTGCTGGCTATGGTCTCAACTATAAAATATGCTTTCAAGTGACAAAGGCAACAGGAGGGGGTGAAAATAAGGAACAAAATGAAATTGTCCTAAGCTTAATGGACTAAGTCTCCAAGGTACTGGACATTGCCGGGGGTAGAAGTCGCTGTGACCTGGCAGATACTATGACATCCACAAGCCAAGGGAAACCTGGAGATACCAGCTGGAAGAGATGAGCATTGAACCACTGTATAGGCTGCTGAGGGCCTGTGGCCCTGATCACAGACCTGTGGCTTCTAGCACCATGAGAGAAGTCACTGGTAATTTCAGCCACTCAGTCAGCAGAGCCACAGGACATTGAAGCAATGAGAGAATAACCAACAGACAGTATCCCCTGCAGAAATAAATGTGAACTATATCCTATTGCATGTGGTTGTACAGTCTTACAACAAATGCAAACCTGCCATTTGTCCTTCCAGTGTCGTGTTCTCCAATATCCTTCACTGAATTGTTATTTTCTATTAGGTGCCAGTCATTGTGGGTGCACGATAATATCTCAAGCATCTGTATGTGCCTCAAAATCAGTCTGGGAGTGGGGTCGAGGCCTCTGTGTATTTATCTCCCCAAAAAGGCACACGGCAAGTGCAGCAGGAGTGTCTGTAGGGACCAAGGAGGCAACTTCAGCAAAGACATAACACAGGAGCCACTGGTGGTGCTGGTGGTTGGCTCCATGGAGGCTGGAGAAAGAAGTGGATGAAGAACACCCTAGTGACAGGTGCCTCAAGATCACCTGGATGGGTGAGGAGATGGCTTTTGATGTGCAGAGATGCTTGGAACAACACTTAAGAAGACATGACACATGCGGGAAATGCAAAGACTGGGGTAGTGCCATTGTTGGGTGCCATTTTGCTTTGCGTAGAATGAACACTACATGCAAAGGGCAGGAGGTGGAAGAAAGCATTCAGGCAATAAGCAGAGAACGGGTCAGGGTCATCAGATGCCACTCCACAGTCTGGACCTTTGTGTTCCTGAGGATGAACCTTGCCATACCAGATGCTCACATGGTCGTTGTCCCCTGTAGCTGATCTTCTGAGCTGCACAAATGTCCTGGCTTCCTGCCTAGATTTACAATACTTTCATGTCTATTTTTCACCAGGTAGCCAAACCTCTTGGTTAAGTAGCTGTATGTTGTGCCCATTTCATGAATCTTGACTTCAGGGAAGTACATGATGCTTCTCTTTCTTTACCCTACTGCTGGCACAGCCATACCTGGAAGTGATTTTTCTTGATTCAGAGTGAACAGAGTCTTAAAAAGCACTTTAATCCTCCTTCCATCTCACCCAAGAAATTCCCCAAGCTCTCTACCCCCCTACAGGTCTGATGGCCCCTCATCCTTCTGGCCCCACTTCCCCTGCATGTTTGATGGCCTGTCATCCAGCCCCAGTGATTCGGGCAGGAAACCTGCACCATCTCATTATATCTCTGGTTTTCTAGAGTGAGTAAACAGATACAGGCATCTGCAGCCTTCCCAGTCTTCACCCAGCACTATCACTCAGGAATCACTTTAGTTAAGCAAACAGATCTTTCTGGAGGTGCAGGGGTGTGGAATGGCCTTTGATGAGCACCAGAGGAAGAGAGTGAAGAAGGCTGTGTTGCCTGTTGCCTGCCTGCCTCGATCCTCTGTAACCATGGCAGTTGCCAAGGAAATCACTCCTTGGTGATAGTTCATTTTGATTCACAGCTGTTGAAATTACTCACATGGCATTGGAGGGTGGATTTTTTTAAAGGTTTATTCGTTTAAGCAAGAGACAGAAAGAGAGAGAGAGAGAAGGAGAGAGATCTAATTCACTGGTTTACTCCCCAAAAGTATAGAATGACAAAGATTGGGCCAGGCCAAAGCTGGGAGTCATGAACTCATTTCAGGTCTCCCACATGGGAGACAGGAACTCAACCACTTGAGCCATCACTACTGCTTCCCAGGGAGCTCGTAGCAGGAAGGTAGAGTCAGGAGCCAGAGACCACTGTTGAACTCAGCTGATTGGATGTGGGATTTGGGCCTCTTAACATTCACACTGAAGAATGGATTGTGTTTAAGTCTGTAGTGCATGTGCATATGTGTGTGTGTTCATGTATGTGTGAATGTGTGTTTGGGGCCAGCATTGTGGCTCAGTGGTTTAAAACCACAACATGCAGAGCCGGCATCCCATATGGGCGCCAATTCAAGTGCCGGCTGCTCAACTTCTGATCAAGCTTCCTGCTAGTGCCCCTGGGAAGGCAGCAGAATATGGACCAAGTCATTGGGCCCCTGCACCCACATGGAAGACCCAGAGGAATCTGTTGGCTCCTGGCCCAACCTGGTCTTTGAAGCAATTTGAGGAGTGAACCAGTGGATGGGAGATCTCCTCTCTGTCTCTCCTTCTAACTCTGCCTTTCAAATAAATAAATAAATAAATAAATAAATAAATAAATAAATCTTACAAAAAGAAGTCTCTGTCCCATGGCAGTCATTGTGCTGGCAATAGCAGGAGCCGTTCAGTCAAGGTTGCCTGTCTACTGCTTCTGTTCTTGTTGAAAAACAGGTAGCAGAGGAAAGAGAGAAATGTGAGAAAAAAGCCACTTATTGGCCACTGCTTGGGCTGGGGCAGTTACAGGAGTTTCTAAGTGCAGCTGGGGACAATTGGACATATAATCATTTTTCTCACTTCCCAGAAAACTGAGTGCCAGTGAAATGCAGTGACTCATCTTGAATTTTGCAGCCAGTAACAAGCTGAACTACAACCTAGCCTCCGTCCACCTGCGCCTGAATGTGATGCTGTGGCCACTGCCCTGTGTTCTCCAGGCTGTGTCTGATTAACCCTGAACCCTGTCACTATGTGGTCCCACTACGCACCCCATGGAACAGAGGATCTGGTCATCCCCAAAGAGGCATCTGACCATGGTCCTTGGCTTACTGGAGATAATCTATGCCATGCCCGTTAGGAGTCTTCAAGGCAGAGGGGAGAGTCCTCTAGCTTTGCAGGTGGAGAAGCTACACACAGTAGTTACAGGGAGGGAGCTGGGGACAAAGAACAGGCAATCACATGACTTAGAGTGGAGCTTTGTCCACCTGAAGGCCAAAAGTCAACCATACGGGAATCAATCAATCAATCTTATGTAAGGAAGTTCCCATAAACCTGAGCAATACGGCTCCAGGTCATTGTCCTAGCTGACAGTATTTCCGTATATCACCTCCTATGTCAGCATGTGGAGGTAACGTGGACTGGACTCTGAGGGAAGGGGGCATCATGAGCTTGGGGTTTGAAACAGGTTCTACCCTAAGCAGCTCTTCCTTGGTTGATTTTAATCTGCATGCTTTCCCTGTAATAATCCATAGCTGAGAGTGTCAGACTTCAGAATTCTCCTAGTGGATCAGCAAACTTGAGTTCCCAAGACAGAAAGTGTGAGAAGTGAGGAAGGAGGGAGCATGTGTTGTGGTGCAGTGGGATCAGCCACCACTTGAGACCCCTCCATCCTGCATCAGAGTACTGATATCAAATCTCCATCCCACATCAGAGTGCTGGTGTCACGTCCTCCATCCCACATCAGAGTGCTGGTGTCATGTCCTCCATGCCACGTCAGAGTACTGGGGTCACGTCCTCCATGCCACGTCAGAGTGCTGGTGTCACCTCCTTCATCCATGTCAGAGTGCTGGGTCACGTGCTCCATCCCACATCAGAGTGCTGGTGTCACGTCCTCCATCCCACATCAGAGTGCTGGGGTCACGTGCTCCATCCCACGTCAGAGTACTGGGGTCATGTCCTCCATCCCACGTCAGAGTACTGGGGTCATGTCCTCCATCCCACGTCAGAGTACTGGGGTCATGTCCTCCATCCCACGTCAGAGTACTGGGGTCACGTCCTCCATCCCACGTCAGAGTGCTGGTGTCACCTCCTTCATCCATGTCAGAGTGCTGGGGTCACGTGCTCCATCCCACATCAGAGTACTGGGGTCACGTCCTCCATGCCACGTCAGAGTACTGGGGTCACCTCCTTCATCCATGTCAGAGTGCTGGGGTCACGTCCTCCATCCCACGTCAGAGTACTGGGGTCACGTGCTCCATCCCACGTCAGAGTGCTGGGGTCATGTCCTCCATCCCACGTCAGAGTACTGGGGTCATGTCCTCCATGCCACGTCAGAGTACTGGGGTCACGTGCTCCATCCCACATCAGAGTACTGGGGTCATGTCCTCCATGCCACGTCAGAGTGCTGGTGTCATGTCCTCCATCCCACATCAGAGTGCTGGTGTCATGTCCTCCATCCCACGTCAGAGTACTGGGGTCATGTCCTCCATGCCACGTCAGAGTACTGGGGTCACGTCCTCCATCCCATGTCAGAGTGCTGGTGTCATGTCCCACCTCCACTTCCGATCCAACTTTCTGCCTATGTGTCTGGGAGGCGACAGATGATTGTCGAAGTGCTTCATTTCCTGACACCCATGTCAGGGACCTGGGTGGAGTTCTTGACTTTCAGCTTTGCCCTACCCAGCCCTGTCTGTTGAAGGAAACTGGGGGGTGGGAAGTGAACGAGCAGATGGAGGATCTCTCTCTCTCTCTCTCTCTCTCTCTCTCTGCTCTGTGTGTGTGTGTGTCTCCCTTCCTTTCAATAAATAAACAAACATTTGCCAGTGACATTATGACCAGAGTCACTTACTCTGGCTTCATGGAGTTCCCCGTCCAGTTGGATGGCCGTGAGTTTGAACATCAGCACTGCAGGTCTGAGGATAGCTCTCCAAGATCCGAGGGCGGCTGAGCACAGGCAGAGGTGGGAGGGTGGGAGCCCGCGACTGCCTGCAAGGGAGAGCCCCTCTGAAGTTTCTTAAAGACCAAGCAAGAGACAGTCAGAGGAGACAAAAATATTTTAGGACGTCACAACCATATGTGCAAATTCTTGGTGATATTCAGAAACTGCACAGATTCCGACTGGGCTGGTGCACCGGGCAGGAGTAAGGGGTGCAGAGTGTGGGGTTCGTCTTGATTTATGCGGCATCTGCTGTCCTGAGCCTCACGAACAGCAGGTAATTGCTCATAGCAGACAAAGACAGGGCTCCTCCTCGAGTTCTTTCCCTGGGGAAATTTCCCATCATATATTTTGTCCCAAAAGGCACAAGAGTTTATTCCATTTCCACATCGTGAAAGGTTAATATTTAGTTTCAAGCAAATAAAACCCAGCGCTCCCAAAAGCATCTGTTACGATTGAGCTTGCACTTCCTGGTTGCAGAAGCTCGTATGGAAGCCCCAAGCTGATGGGCACTGCATTTCCGGACTCCAAGGAACACAGATGCGGGGCTGCGCTGTGGTGCAGCGGGTTAAAGCCCTGGCCTGAAGCGCCGGCATCCCACATGGGCACCGGTTCTAGTTCGGAGGCTCCTCTTCCAATCCAGCTCTCTGCTATGGCATGGGAAAGCAGTGGAAGATGGCCCAAGTCCTTGGGCCCCTGTACTCGTGTGGGAGACTCAGAAGAAGCTCCTGGCTCCTGGCTTCGGATCAGAACAGCTCTGGCCATTGAGGCCAGTTGGGGAGTGAACCAGCGGATGGAAGACCTCTCTCTCTCTCTCTCTCTCTCTCTCTCTCTCTCTCTCTCTCTCTCCTAAAGGGTGAAAGATTTATACAATCTGAAGAGAAACCAAAGTATGTCTCTCTCTCTCTCTCTCTCTCTCTCTCTCTCTCTCTGCC
Organism: Lepus europaeus; assembly: GCF_033115175.1. Taxonomy (NCBI): domain Eukaryota; kingdom Metazoa; phylum Chordata; class Mammalia; order Lagomorpha; family Leporidae; genus Lepus; species Lepus europaeus. The sequence continues at coordinate 5,764,176 of NC_084839.1, forward strand.
TCTCCTCTCTCTGTGTAACTCTGATTTTCAAATAAATAAAATAAATCTTTTAAAAAAGATACAGATGGAAGAAGAAATTATTTGGGGCTCCTGGAAACTGCTCTAAGTTTACAATTTGATGTCATAAATAATTGTTGTGACTCTGGACCCAACGCTATGCATTTAGTTTTTTTTTTTTTTTTTTTAAGATTTTATTTATTTACTGGAGAGGTAGAGTTACAAACAGAGAGAGAAACACAGAGAGAAGTCTTCCATCCACTGGTTCACTCCCCAAATGGCCGCAACAGATGGGGCTGAGCCAATCCGCAGCCAGGAGCCGGGAGCTTCTTTCTGGTCTCCCACATGGGTGCAGAGGCCCAAGAGGCCCAAGGACTTGGGCCATCTTTTACTGCTTTCCCAGGCCATAGCAGAGTGCTGGATGGGAAGTGGAGCAGCTGGCACTAGAAATGGCGTCCATATGGGATGCCGACACTGCAGGCGGCAGCTTTACCTGCCAGGTCACAGCATCAGCTCCTTTTTTTAATATTTACATGTTTTTAAGGAAAATGAAACACTTTGGACCTAAAGTAAAGCTAAAATTATACAAAGGAACTTCAAAAAGTTTGTAGAAAAATTGAATCAAATTATAAAATATAAAATTAATATAGTTAAATTAAATTTTAAAAATGAATATAAATAAAAATAAAACTTCATTTCTCAACCTCAGTTCCGTTACATTCGCGACACTTGTGTGAACGCTGACACCGGTCATGGAGCCCACGCCTCCAGCACTGAGGATCCTGAGAACTTACCTGTTTCTGTGCAGTCTTTTGGGCATTAGTGACTGAAGAAAAATAGGTGTCCTTTAAAGAATTTTTGAGATAAGCAAGGAAAAAGAAGTGAGACTAGGGCTGGCCCTGTGGCTTAGTGGGTAAGCCACCACCTGCAGCTCTGGCATCCCACATGGGTGCCAGTTCCAAGTCCCAGCAGCACCACTTCTGATCCAGCTCCCTGCTAATGACCTGAGCAAGCAGTAGAAGATGGCCCAAGTGCTTGGGCCCCTGTATGCACATGAGAGACCAGGATGAAGCTCCTGGCTTTGGCCGACCCAGCCCTGCTGATGCAGGTATTTGGGGAGTGAACTAGCAGATGGAAGATCTCGCTTTCTCTCTCTCTCTCTCTGCCTCTGCCTCTGCCTTCACCTCTCTGTAACTCCACTTTTCAAATAAATAAGGAAATCTTTATAAAGAAACCTAGTGAGAAGGAGCCCAGTTGGGACTGTAAGGTGACAGCTAATGAAGTCCCACAGCTGCTCTAGTTTGATGGGAGCCCTGGGCAGGAGCCTCACTGCGCTGGAGAGGGGCTGTCTGGGGAGGCTTCTGGACACTTGTTGGCTAAGCTTTGGCGCTCTGCTGTTCGACCTCCAGACAGTGAGCATCAACATCGCCGTGGTCTCAGCTCTTGACCAGTTCATTTGGCCTTGACTCCTGCTTCTTGGTAGCCATTGCTTTGATTGCACTTTGTCTTAGGGATGAGACTGCAGTTCGTATTCTGTGTTGTAATCCATATATTGTATTATAATTCTTCAAAGAAACGCTTCAGAATCTGCATCTCATTTGTGAAGAATTCCACTGAGAGGCCAGAGCTCTGGCATAGCGGGTAAAGCTGTTGTCTGCAGTGCCGGCCTCCCATATGGGTGCTCATTTGTGTCGCAGCTGCTCCACTTCCAGTCCAGCTCCCTGTTAATGTGCTTGGAAAAGCAGCAGAAGATCTGGCCCAAGGGCTTGGGCTCCTGCACCCGTGTGAGAGACCTGGAAGAAGCTCCTGACTCCTGGATTCGGATTGGCCCCGGTCTGGTTGTTGTGGTCACTTGGGGAGTGAGCCAGAAGATAGAAGATCTCTCTCTCTCTCTTCCTCTCTCTCTGTAACTCTGCCATTCAAATAAATAAATAAATCTTTTCAAAAGTTCCACTGAAAGCTACAATCCTGTCCACTCCTGATGTGCTGATGTGTTGCAACAGTTTGGCACACATCAAGTATAGTGTGCTTGATTTTAATTTTTCCATCATAATTATGTAAGCTGGACTAATTGAGATGTCTATGGTATTGCCTATGGTTTCTGCTACTAGTTGTCAATCCTTTTTGATTAGGGTATGAACAAGAGTGATGTTTTCCTGGCAAAGAGATGTGGCTGGTCTGCCCCTGGCATTTGTCTTCAAGATCATCTTAACTCTGTGTAAAACGAGCCAGCCACTTGTAAACTGCTGACTTCTTTAGAATGCTGTCTCCACAACTCTCCTGAGGATTAATGATTTCATCATTCTTCCACCCAAGATTTACCATATCTGACGGTTGTTCTTGCTTCAAGTTTTTTTGCAAAGTTCTCTTAGCTTGGAGAGGGGCTTTTTTCAAACTGGTGTCTTACGCTTCTTAGTGCCTAAAACTAGATTCTATTCAGACATGATAGAATAATTTCACATGAGCTTATTTTTGTACAATTTGTTGAAATCTATGCATAATTTTTACAATATGCATTTTCAATGAATGTTTTGAAGACCCCTCATATATATGTACATATATATATATACACACACACTCTCACACACATATGCGAGCATCTATCTACTCTATCCTCTATCTGTCTATGTTCTATCTATCCATCTGTCTATAGAGAGACAGACAGATGGACAGAGAGAACATTCCATAGCAGCTGAGGGCAAAGTGGGAAGATACAGGGGGCAAGTTTTGGGCATAGTGGTTAAGACATGAGATGGGTTGCCTGCATCCCATTGTTGCAGCTAGGGTTTGAGTCCCAGCTCTGCTCCTGATTCCAGCTTACTGCTGACGTGCTGCCTGGGAGGCAGCAGCTAACAATTTGAGTAATTGTGTTCCCTCCCTGCAAAGACTAAGTTCCTGATTCCTGGCTTCAACGTGGTCCCAACCTGGCCATTGCAGGCATCTGGGGAGTGAACCAATGGATGGCAGTATGCACTTGCGTGCTCTCTTTCTCTCTGTGTCTCTTTCTCAAATAAATAAACGGATTAATTATGTATTTAAAAAAAAAACAAACATCTCAGGATTTAGGAAGAAAGAAGCAGGAAGCCAGCAGTGGTGCAGGTGGCAGAGCAGGTGCCATGACGTGAGTTCAGGTGCCCCCGCCAGCATGGAGATGGAGACTGGAGACAGCTCAGGTTGATGTGGGGATGAGCTGCCTGAGAGCATGGCTGGCTGTGGCAAACACAGAAGGCCGAGCCTCTCACCTGCCTGTTTTAGGGTGAGGAAAACGGCCTGCTATACAGCCTCATTCTTTCTTGGTGCTTGGAACTGTTTTTAAGGACTTAGACGCTGTTATGTTACAGTCCTTCTGTTCCTGTTTGTATGGGTAGAAAGCTCTAGAATGGTTGTCCATGCACTCTATCAAGAAATATTTGCCGTGTATGCTATGTTTCAGTGAATATCCATGGCCTTAGAAAGGCATTTTGTCCCTCATCATGGGACCTGTGGCCTACAGGGGAGATAGACACTGACCAAGTATCCCCCAAATAGGTGACAGGCCATCCCTGCAGGGGAGGACGGCTGTAGGTGGGACTCACTCTAACGGTGTCGTAGAGAAATCTCACCCAACAGGGTAGTTGGAAAGTGTGAGTGTGGGAGACATCCCAAGGTCTCAGCAGTGAATAGGGCTGCACCAGAGAGAAGCAGTCTTTGATTCACACGACGCAATGTCATTGTGTCCACGGAAAGCTGCTGCACAGTGTCACGCTCACTCTAGAGGAGGAAGTGGAAGCTGAGCGGATTGCAGGATGGGGAGGCAGCACACTACACCTGCACCCTGGACCTCCGGGGGCCCAGCTCCCTCTCCCGGCCGAACCTCACCGCGTGGTACAGGTGCAGAAATACTGAGGGCCATTGGTGCTCAATGTGGAAGGGCTCTTAGTGGAAAGATAATCTGTGTTCCTCATGTTTTGTGTGGAAATTACAGAATAGGGACCCAGCATAAGTTGACTTCGAGCACAGGGGTACCAGGGCCAATGCAGGATGAAATCCCTGACTCCACGTCCGTGTCCACCGTGGTGGAGCACAGCCCAGAGTCTCTGCAGATCCTAACCCACAGCTTGTCCCCCTACAGCCACAGCAGCAGGTTCCAGCTGCAGCCTGCTTAGGGATCCCACAGAGGGCAACGGGCAAACAGACCATGAGCCTCACCTGCAGGCCTGGAGTATGGCCAAGGACCCATGCTTCTTACAAGCTAAGCCAGAGCCGCAGTAGGAGCCCCTAGGAGAGTGCTGTCACTTTAAGACCTGTCCTGTGGGAAAAGCACCCTGCACACCAGGAGCTGTCAGGGGACCGGCAGTCTTTGTCAATGTGCTGCTCTCACACAGAACTCACTGGTCTTAGGGGAACTTGTGCATGTGTGCCTCACACCCCAGGGAATCCTCTAGATGCAGTGGAAACAGTACCTTCCGCTGGAAACCCACTGTCCAGCTTCTCCCCTGTCTGAGCGACACTGAGTTTGCACATCATCTTGTTAGCCTCAGCTGTGGAGTTCACCACAGTCTCCCTAATCAGGCCGTGAGTTTACGGAGCTCACGTCCAATCCAGCTCTGTATTGTCACATGGCCACTTGCCCATGTCTTGCACAAACTCTGCCTGCAATTACGTATGCTGGATGCATATGCTAAATTTTGAAAAGAACTTGCCATCTATTTTTATATTTTTAGATGGTACACAGGCTCGTGAGGCACATTGAGCAGGGGTATTTTCCTCTTAGTTTTAGGGAAGGAGAAGAGGAGGCTTGCCCAAGGTATGTCAACGGGACAGCAAGAATCACAGCGGTGCAGTCACGAGTCCCCAGGAGACGCAGCTGGCAGCTCAAACGTGATATCAATGGGCGTCTAACAACTGAGTGTTCACGAGAACGTGGGCAGCGCATAGGAAAAACACCAGGGATGAAGCAGGACTCAGGGTGAGGAGCCATCGCTGCTCCACAGAGGACCCGGAAACCTGCAGAGAGCGCCCTGTGGACAGAGACAGGGCACTTCCAGAGGGAAGTCAGCACTGTGGTGGCCTCCCAGGAGGGGAGCTGAAGGTGCAGACACCCTCCACCACCCCGATCTCTCCTAAAGGCCCAGGAGCCCATGCACGGGTTCCCATGCAGGGGTTCCCATGCACAGTTTCCCATGCATGGGTTCTCATGCACGGGTTCCCATGCACAGGTTCCCATGCACAGGTTCTCACACACGGGTTCCCATGCACGGGTTCTCACACACGGGTTCCCATGCAGGGGTTCCCATGCACGGTTTCCCATGCACGGGTTCTCATGCACGGGTTCCCATGCACAGGTTCCCATGCACAGGTTCTCACACACGGGTTCCCATGCACGGGTTCTCATGCAGGGGTTCCCATGCACGGTTTCCCATGCACAGGTTCCCATGCACAGGTTCTCGTGCCCACCCGAGCATCCAGCACACAGCAGAGTGTGGGGTTGGGGGGCGCTCTGTAAGGGCAGGGAAAAACCCTCTCAGACATCGATCCCAGCCTCTGATTCCTGGGTGTTTCCTCCTCAACCCACAGCTTCACCAATCTCATAAATGTGCCTGCTGAAAGTGTCTACTATGTGGAAGGTAGATGGTTTATTGATAAAGACAGGACAGTTTAATTACATTTTAGAGGGAATGGCTTTAGAACCAAAAAAAAAAAAAGCTCATTTTAGATTTCACACTTTCAAACAAACTTTTCGCTTTATGGGTGCTAGTTTCTTAAAAAAAAAAAAAAAGTCAACAAACCATAACACTGAAGACAACGTTTCACGCTATCTTGTTGCAAACTGCCTCGCCGAGCAGATTGTACATTTATACTCCACGGTAGGACTTAACGTGCACTGGGATAATGATAGAAAAATGAAATGAATTTTAACAAATAATCAAGCATGCAGCTTCAAAAGACTAGTGGAATTCTTGGAACAATGATCTTTTTTTTTCTAAGTCATGTATATTTTATGAGTCTGAAACAACGGATTCCAATAAGTCTCTGGGCTATGGAAGCAGAGAAGGGACGTGGTGAAATGTAGCACAGCATAATGTATGAAGCAATCATTCAAACGTAGCTTGCAGTGCACACGTCAATGAACCCTCACCACACTGAAGGCAGTGGAGGATAGGAGATATTCAAGCAGGAATATTTATTCAATGCATTGTCAAAGACCCATTTTTCTTTCCCTTGCCAAATGTGCCTGAGAGTTACTGCTAATTTATCATGAAGGAGCAACCACAAGTGTGATATAAGCTAGGCAAACGGAGTAATTCCTCATCGTGCTCATCTGAACCTTAATCAGATGCCACGGCATTGAGGCTGCCAGGGTGGCTCTGCAGCCTGCGTCTCACCAACCTTGCTGGATGCTGAGAGAATGCAGGCCTCGGGAGCAGAAGCCCTGGATTCTACGCGTAGCTCTTCTAAGAGCCAAGGTGGGGCCCAGCAGTAAACAGAGAACGTGTGGCTTCCTTCCAGGGAGGAAGCTGTGGTCCTCAGGCGTGTTGGCCGTGCTGAGTTCTGTAGTTTCTCATCCAGGTCAGCAGCCCCCTCCCCTCCTAGCAGAGACTCCTTATGGCTCACGGGAGCTCACTCACATCTACCTGCATCTGAACAGATCAGCCAGACACCCCGGGTGATGGCTCCAGGACAGGGGGGCCTGTGACATACTGACTGTATTAGATCCCTATTGCTGTATAGAAAGCCTTGGTAATCTGTATTTATGAACTCTTCATGGTTTGTATGGGTCAGGAGTAAAGGTATTGCTTAGCTGGTCCATGTTCAAAATGATGGTCGAGATGATTTCTGCTTTGAGGCTTGATGGGAAAAGATTTGCTAGCACACTCCCTCAGGTCATGGGCAGAACTCATCTCTGTGCGGCTGGAGAACTCGGGCCGGCTTGCTCTTCAAGGCCAGCAGAAGAGCATCCTGCACCTGTCTCCAAAGGGCTTTCGCTTGCTTGGCTCATCTCCCAATTGGTTAAGATCCCAACTAAGTTGGGATCGTGATGACATTCCCCAAATCCCTTCACTTTTGCTTTGTAACAGAACATGTTCATGAGAATGAAGACCCATTTTTTAAAGATTCATTTATTTATTTGAAAGGCAGAGCTAGAGAAAGGAGAGGAGAGAGAGATCTTCCATCTTTTGGTTCACTCCCCCAGACAGACACAACAGACAAGGCTGGGCCAGGACAAAGCCAGGAGCCAGGAGCTTCATCCAGGCCTTCCATGTGGGTGGCCCGGGCCCAACCCCTTGGGACAGTTTTCATTGCTTTCCCAAGTCATTAGCCAGGAGCTGGATGAGAAGTGGAGCAGCCAGTACTGGAACCAGCGGCACCCATAAGGGATGCCAGTGTTGCAGGTGGCAGTTTAACCCACTGCAGCACAACGGCAGCCCCTGAAGTCCCTCTTAACCGATGCTCTCTCCACACTCAAGGTCAGGAGGGTTCACAGGCTGCAGACGGTGGTGGGGACAGAGCATGGGAGACATCTTAGAATGCCATGTGCTAATACCTGAAAAAAAGTCCATATTTCATTCAGTTTTCAAGACCAGGAGTTCTGATTCTACTTCTGTGGAAGAACACTTATAACTGATGCTCTTGTCTTCTGAACTCTTCTGGTTCCTCCGGGCCAGCACTGGGGTCTCCACTGCTTAGAGCAGGTTGCTGGTGGCCCACATTTCTCCGACTGATTTCTCCAAAGTTATCTGCAAAGTACACAAAGTAGGGACCAGGGCTTCCCAATCCTTCATTTTGTACTAGTGTAGTAGAACTCAGGAGTGAATGATTGATTGTTGGCATTATAAAAAAAAAAAACTCTCATTTTCATTGCTCACCCTGAGAGTAAATATACCAGAAATTAAATTACTATCTTTGTAGTAGCTTATTGAAACATAGTTTATCACCAAGGAAAAAAAAAAAAACTTCAGTTTAGTTATTCTGTAAAACATGTAACATATAAACAAAAAATGCAGGTAATTAGGTTTGCCTAACTCATACATGTGGTGGCCTGTGTTTTTATAACTATTGCTAGAATATTTTTAGGATAGCAAAATCTCACTTTTTTATCTTAAAAATCCTCCATTTTATTGATGTTTCACCAAACATCAGCACTTTTGTGCTTGAAAAAACAGCCCAGGGAGAGGAAGGCGCGAATTCGCCCATGAGCAGTCAGCATAGCCTGGGCTGTGGTCCTCTGCAGATGGATGTCCTCCATGGGATCACCCGCAGGTGTGTTTGAAAGTGAAAACACTTAAGTGACATAGAACTGCTGAATGTGGCAGGGTGGTTATGAGAGTAAGAGTTCATGGAAAACTATAGCAGAGAGAAGGTTGTGTAGTCAACGATTCACCTATGGAAATCTCACACGCCACGTGCCATCACAACCACTGGCCCTTGTACAGGTCCCACTGCCTCTTTACTCGGTTCCTGGTTCACCCTGCATTTCCAGAGGTGCAGGGACGCTGCAGGAGACACCCCAGAAATGCAGCAGAGCCCTGCCCTTAAGAAACCTATCGCTGTGCAGTGAACTGGTGGGGGCAGAGCGACTACCAAGAACATGATTACGACGATAGGGGCCAGGAAGTATTGGCTGTACCTGAAGCAATGCCATCCCCAAAGTCAGATTCAATACATTTTTTGTTCAATAGAATCTGCAAGAGCTGGTGGTTAATTTGGTGTGTGTGAGAGTGCACTAAGAGAAACTGAAATGGCAAAGAAGATGAGACCAAGGTCTCTAGCTTGGATAACTTGGTAGCTTGGGGGATGATGAGTGTGATAAATAAACACAGGAAGAACAGGTGTGGTGGGAAAGAACTACGTGATTTTTGGTAATATCGAATCACGTCACCTGTGGACAGATGGACAGGGCATCAGATGCAGAAGTCCAAGGCGGAGAGTACAGTCCACAGAACTCCGCTATGGGAAGTCAGTACCCAGTTCGATAGTCTCAAATGGCCTTTGAGTCACTCTGATTGAGTTCAGCGTGTCACACGGAGGATGAGAGACTTGAATGGTTCCACACTGTCCCATGATTCACCACCTCCATCAGGTCCACACAGCTGCACCACTCCATGGCTCTACCTCCTGCTCCACCTTCTCTGAGCTCAGGTTCCCAGAGCACCCCACACTCTGCCAACTTCAGCCCAGATCACGTCATCTCTGCTCACCCTCCAGGGCTCAGCCCAGACACCCTATCCTCATGGACCCGCCCCCAGGTGTCCAGCAAAGGCTTGCTCCTCCCCACATGTCCTCATGACTTTCAGCAATGCAGTGAGACCTGCTGAAGGCAGACAGAGATGGCCGTGAAGGGGAGGGAGGCACTGATGGTCAAGGAACCAACTTGCACGCACAGCGACATGGGCCCACGGCTGCTGCAGTCCCGGACTAGAACAGAATGTTACGTAGGGTTGTTTGGCTGCAGGCAGTAGATACCAAAACCAAATAACTGGAATAAAACAAAGACAGAAGGAAAGATATCCAGAATCTCCTCAAATCTACAAAACATCTGGAGAAGTGGTTCAAAAACATTGCAAGGAGTCAGAGAATGGACAGAGTCAAGCACAGATCAAAAGCCTCTTGTCATAGCACTCTGCTGGAGTAGAGTCCCTGCCACGCCTCTGCCTCACTCCGCCACTTGGCTCAGATGTCACGTGGAGCACGGGAGCATGGGATGGGCCTGTCTCGGCTGGCGTGGCTGGTCCTTTTGGGAGAGGAGGGAGGACTTTTCTACCCAATGTTTGTGATGATCACATTTGGAAGGCGGTCCACGTTGCAGGAGAAATGTACCGTCTTGCTTTTCCTTCAAGAGATTACAGTCAGGGGAACTGGCTCACATTTTGCAATTCCACATTACTCGTCTTCCACCATTTGTTTTCTGTAGCAATCAGACACAAAGCACTGTGTACAGAAACAACCTGGAGATAGGAACCCAGTTCAATGGGTCTGGTGACATAACGAGCAGGTATGGTCTGTGGAGAAGAAATGTGTCACTGGAGTTGCTAATACCAAGTGCATTAGCTCATTTTCCTTTACTAGAACACAAGCCCTGACACAGACTCACTTATAAACCAAAGAGGTTTCCTCCATGCACAGCTGTGGAGGTCAAGGGCAGGACGCCAGCCTCAGCTCCATCTGCTGGGGACCAGGAGGAAATCATCTGAGCAGAAGACAGAACTGTGTGCTGGAGGAAGAGATCACACCGTAGAGCAAGGAGCCAGAGAGCTGGGATCCACAGTCCTTTCTGCTCACGTCAGAGATCCACCTCCTCCCGGCATGGCACCCAGGAGACCAAGCCCCCAGCACATGAACCTAGGGACCACCACAGCACCCAGATTAACTTTGAAATCTGTGTCGGCTAGAAGGAGTGAATAGTTCCAAATTAGAATCTGTGAGGTGCTCTCATGAAGACTGCTGGGCCGGCAGCCACGCACGCGCTGGATTTCTGGCCTGGCATCCTAAATTGGCCATGAATTAATTGTGCAAGTTAGAGCACGTCACTAAACCTCCCTCAGCAGATATGGACCATTTTGTTGCAAGTTCTTCATCTTACAGATGTTTCATTTTAAAAAAAAATAAATTTTTGAGATAACGTTATAGTCAAAGATTTAACGATCCATTCATAAAGAGTTCAACAAACAGAAAGTGAAAATTTCTCTCTCCTGTCAGCTCGGACCCATGAGCTCCATCAAGCAAAACATCCCATGTGGTTGAACTCAAAGTCAGCTTTTTAACAAATACTTCAGGTACATGCTAGACACTGAGTTGTTTACTGGAAACAAATTTCTCTTTACTCCACCAAGAAAGTATTTAAGGATAATACGTACAATCTGAAGAACCATTTTCAGTGTCTGCCTAAGTGAGAAGTGTGTTCGTTATGGGCAACTTACTAGAGAGAAGCTGTAGAAGAGTTTAGTTGTGTTGTGACCTTGGGTCACAGCGTGAAAAGCTTCCCTTTGGAGTGAGACATTCTCTCCATGAGACACACTCAGGTTGCAAGGAGACTCTGCTGGTTATCTGTGAACAGTGTAAGTGGTGGTAGGTCCCACGCAGAAATCAATCTTTGTCCAAATAATTGGGCTCCGTATCCAAGGGAGAACTGTTTTCTTTGAATTGTATCACAGATTGTGCCCAACCATTGTTTGAGTTAACCCCATGCCCAGTGACAGACGGAAATGTTGCAAACATCAGCCTACGGGGACAGCTTGAGAGACGTGAAGAAGCTGCTCTGGGAGTGTACGTTCAGCCAGGAGTTCAGGCCTCCTCTGTGCACATCAGCGTCCGTGGGCTTGAGCCCCAACTCCAGCTCCTGACTCTAGCTCTGCCCCAGTGCAGAGCCTGGGAGGCAGTCATGAGGGCTCGAGTCGCTGGACTCCCGCCACTGCTGTCAGAGGCCTGGATCGCCTTCCCAGCTCTGGGCTTTGGCCTCAGCCCAGTCCCAGCTGCGGTGGGCATCTGGAGAGTGAACCAGTGAATGATGCTCGCACTCTCTCTCTCTCTCTCTCTCTCTCTCTCTCTCTCTCTCTCTTCCCCTCCACCTCTATGCCTCTCAGATACACCCTCTACTCTGTACCTCCCTGCCTCTCATATACATAACATAATAATAATAATTCAAGAAAAAGTGGCTCTGTATCTGCACTACACAAACATCCTCTGTCTATGGCTAGGCCAGGCCTGGCAGCTCAAAGTGAAAAATGCCGAAAGGTGAGAGGCAAGGTGTGGTGGCTTTTCTAGAGATCAAAGCCAGAAAACTGAGACACGGCCACATGCACAGGGTGCCAGGAGCAGGCCTGGACATCAGAGAACAGGCCTCAGAGGTGGCCAGGTTGTAGTGCCCGCTGCATTCTGTGTGGACAGCAGGGGACAGTGTGGACGCTGACCCAGAAACAGAGCAGCCGAGGTCTCCCTGGTGGCGCTGGCTGCTTGCTACGTCTGGTTCACGCTAGAAGAAGATAACAGAGCTAATGATGAATTCTTCTTGCTTTCTTCTCAAAGGTCCCCTAAAATTGCTGCATGTGGATGGAAAAATTGACTTTGTTTCCTAGAGATTAACACAGAGAGGGAAAAGAGAGCGGTTATAAAACTCAGAGCTTCATCAAAATGCATAAAGCCAAATGTCCTCGCTTTGCTCTCCAACAGAAGCAAACCCACACACGGCACGGCAGTCCCGAGGACACCCCATAGGGGGATGCTCACCCTGTCGACGCTGGCAAGGTGGAGGCAGCTCTGGGCTTCCACAGACCGTTTTATGTAAGAGACTCTGCTCTGCCTGCACTGCGCAGAGGAGTCCCAGTGCCGTGAGGCCACTGATTGTTTATTTTAAAGGATGGGCTACACTGCATGGGATATGTGGATGGCTTCCCTCTAAGATTCCGAGTTGTTGGGGCCACCAGGGCTATGCTGGCATCCCACATTGGAGCACTGGTTCAAGTTCCACCCTCTCAGGATCCAATCCAGCTCCCTGCCAATGCACCTGGGAGAGCAGCAGAGGTGGCCCTTGCACCCCCATGGGAGACCAATACGGAGTTCCAGGCTCCTGCTGTGGCCACGTGGGGAGTGAACCAGTGGATGGAAGATCTCTCCCTCTCTCTCTCCTCTCTCCTCCCTCATGCTTGTCTGTTGAATAAATAACATAAATAATATTTCTAACTTCCTTAAGGTAAGGAAGAAGGTGGAGTCATTGACCAAGCTGACCCTCATATAGTGTAGATGTGAAGTTGTGTGGGATTATTTTCTCCTCTGATACTTTATTTTTTTCATGTTAATCTAATGTCAACACAAAGAGAACAGATTCAATGTAGCTCATGAATGCAATTCTTTTTTTAAATATTTATTCATTTTTTTTAAAGTCAGAGTTTTAGAGAGAGGGAGGGACAGGGAGAGAGAAATCATCTATCCACTAGTTCACTTCCCAGATGACCACAATGGCTGGGGCTGGGCCAAGTTGAATCCCGGAGACGGAGGCTTCATCTTGGTCTCCCACATGCATGCAGGGGCCCAAGCACTTGAGCCATCTTCCAAAGCTTTTTCCAGGCCATTAGCAGGGAGTTGGATAAAAAGTGGAGCAGCTGGGACGCTAACCGGTGTCCATAAGGGATGTTGGCTTTGCAGGCAGTGACTTTACCCACTACGCCACAGTGCTGGCTCCTACTCCCTTTTCCCCACCCTCTTCCCTCTCCTTTTCTTCCTTTTCTTTCTTTCTTTTTAGTTGATGAGATGACATATTTTAATCAACATTACAATCAAGGGCTTAATGCTGTACTAAATAGAGTTCAACAAGTAAGAAACAAAAAGATCCTCATCCAGTAGTAATACAGGCAAGGGCCATAAACAATACTCAAATGGGAAGATGCCTGTTTCACTCACATACAGTACATTTTAAAATAGTTGCAGATCAGTAAAACCACAGCAGTATACCATTCTTAACCATCAGTTTAACAAATATATAAAACAAAGTTTGACAAAAATATGTTTACAGCAATACTAATTGCGCAGGCATTTCTTTCTTCATTTGTTTGAGGATTTCTTTGCTTTTTTAATTTGAGCTCCCACATAGAAGGGAGAGCATGGCACGTGCCTCTTTCCGTGTCTGGCTTATTGCACCCCACGTGATGTCCTATATTTGCATCCATGTTGCTACAAATGGCAGAATTTCATTCTTTTTTTATAGCTGAATAGTATGTCACGTTTTCTTTAGCCATTCATCTGATGATGGGCACCTTGGTTGATTCCATGTCTTGGTTATGGTGGACAGTGCATGGAGCTTTGATACATTGTGGTCAAGTCTTCTGGGTATATATACCGGAGTGGGATTGCTATTCCTAGGATTTTTAAAGAAATCTCCACACTGTTTTCCACAGTGGCTGCACTAACTTACTTCCCACCAACAGTGTGTATGTAGGAGTTCCCCTGTGTCTACTTCCTCGCTGTGTGTTCCTCTCTGTGTTGTGGGATTTTAGCCCTTTTTAGGGGTGAGGTGATAGCTCATTGTGAGTTTTGATTAGCATTCCCTGATGGCTAGTGATGTTGAGTGTTTTTTCATATATTTGTTGGCCATTGTATTTCTTCTTTTGAGAATTGTCTATTGAGGAACTTTGCCCCTTTAATTTGTTGGTGTTTTGTTGTTGAGTTTTTTAGGTTGCTGATATATTCTGGATATCGATTCCCTGTCAGTTAGGTAACTCACAAATATTCTTTCCCACTCTTTTGAGTGTGCCATCACTCTGTTGATCGTATCCTCTGCCGTGGGGAAGCATCTGTGTTTGATGGAGTCCCCTTTGTTCAGTTTGCCTTTTGTTGCCTATGCTTGTTTTTTTTCTTTGGGGGGGGGGTCCTTACCCGAGAAGTCATTCTCTATACCAGTGTCTCAGAGTGTTTCCCTAGGTTTTATTCCAGAAACTTCTCAGATCTTAAATTTAGGCCGTTGATCCATCTTGAGTTGATTTTTGTATATGTTGAGAGGTATGGCTCTAATTTCATTCTTCTACACACACACACACAGCTCCTTCACTGTATACACACACACACACTCACATGTATGTATGCATACAGTTTTTCCAGCACCATTTATTGAAGAGATTTTCCTTATTCCAATGTATGGTCAGGGCACTTTTGTCAAAAATCAGTTGGCTGTATATGTGAATTGAATTCTGGGCTCTCTATTCTGTTCCATTGATCTGTGTATCAATTTTATGTCAGTACCATGCTTTTTAATTTACTATAGCTTTGAAGTATGCTTTGAAGTCATGCGTTGTGATACCATTTGCTTGATTTGTTTCACTCAGGATTTCTTTGGCTCTTCTGGGTCTTCCATGATTCCATATGAATTTTAGGATTTTTTTTCTAATTTTGTAAAGAATGCCATCAGTATTTCTATAGGAGTTGCATTGACTCTATAGATTGCTTTAGGTTGTACAGACATTTTAGTGCTATTGATTCTTCCAATCCATGAGCAAGGGATATTTTTCCATGTTTTGTGTCCTTTCATCAATGTTGTTATAATTTTCATTGTAGAGACCTTTGATTCTTAGTGTATACACACACACACACACACACACTGCTCCTTTGTAAGTTACCAAGCGTGCTAGTGGGACCCTCGGCCTTCTGAATCCAGATCATAGTTCCTGTGTCTGAGAGTCTGCAGGGCCAGCAGTGAGCCCTCAGATAACCGCCTTCCCCGGGCTGCACTCCTTAGCACTTGCCCACTCAGCGGCTCATCTGCCACCTCCCACCTCCTCAGCCTGCCTGGAGCCATCTTTGGGCTGCCGTCTGTCCCCATCACCTGACGTCTCTCTTTTCCGGGGCATTTTTAGCATTGTCTGCAACTTGAAAATGACAGGGCGCACCCCTTCTTCCGGATTAACAGGGAAATGAAAAGTGAGACTCATCGTGATGGGTGCTCCATAAAGTGTTTTTGGTCCTGAAACCTCCTTGAAACAATTTGCTTTTATTGTTCATGGTGGGTGTTTCCTTTTTTTTTTTTTAAACAGTCTCATGATAACTGAGATTTGAATCATTTTAGATTTGCAGATTTGTTAAGACTCTCAAAGAAAAAGTAAAATCACAGAGTGATAAAATATCTTACCTGAATGTGTCATCAGAGCCTAGGAGATGAACACTTTGCCAACACACTCCGAGATTTAAAAAGCTGCATCAGGGAGACAGAGTGAGAGAGAAAATGTGAGAGAGCTGGAGGGAAGGAGACAGAGAGAGTGACATAACCACAGGAAAAGGGGGACAGAAAGGAAGGCCAGCCCTCGGATGGCAGCAGTGAGGGAGCACCCACGCAGTCTGCGTTCTGGGGCTGGAGCACAGAAGGTGGGGTCGGGGTGGAAACTCCCTTTGCATTTCCTACAGGGCTGTGGGTGCTCCCAGGGCTCACTGGGCATCAGCTGTCCCACGCTGTACCTGGCTGCAGAAATTGGGTTTTGCAGCTGTTAACCTCGACCCCTCACCCAGCTGGGGAAACTGGACCACCGCAGGGAGAAGCAGGGATGGCACTGGAGTCCGGGCTTCCTGGAGAAGGATGCCCCCCCTATGCCCACACCATTGGGCAAGGACATTTGAGGCACCGTGGGTGTCTCTGAAGGTGCCAGACTCACCCGTGGGGATGGCCCCTTGCTCCCGGCAACTCCTGCTTCTGGGGAAGCCCCTCAACAAAAAGGCAGGGAAGTGGACATCACGAGTGGGTGCAGTGGGAGCCGTCCCAGGACACCCTGCTATTCAGTGGTTTACAGGTATCTTAGGGCCTCGGAGAGTCTTGGAATGGCACAGCCGGCTCCAAAGCCAGCAGCTCACAGGTACTACTGATGGAGCTTTGGTGTTCTCAGCCTTTGGTCTTTATCAGTCTAAGGTGCAGTGTGCAGTGTCTAGGTGGGCGTGCACATGGCTCCGTCCTTGGGGATGGTGGAAATGTCTTTATTCAGTTGATTCTGGTAGTTTATAAACAGATTGTTCCCCACCAAGTCTTCCTTAAACTTCTCTGTGGTCAACATATTCCCAGCTTAGAGCCCAGGAAACTTGTCTAGATCCATCAGTATTGTAGTGTCTGATCCACATTTTATCACTTTCCAGATGGAAAAGTTTGAAAGAAATTGCTCCTGTTAGTTTTTTTAGTGCATAGACTTCATCACTTACAAAGCCCATCAAAACTGTCATATCCAATCAGAGCAAGCTCACTGAAGACTTGTCAGAAAACAGTACAATTTTTACTAATATAAGACTGGTCAAAAGCCTTCCCCTGGACACGGTCTGGCCTTCCCAGCCTGGTGAACTTGGAATACGGGACCTCTGCCCATTGCCATTTCTATGTTAAAGTTACTAAAATCTTAGAGGATTTTGAGATGCAAATGCCCAATTGGAATCATTGTCCAGTTTATATTGAGGCCACATGTTAGTGTGGAGACGGATTAAGAGCCTCAGCTTTACCTCCCCCTTCAGGCCCAGCTTGCACAAGTCCCTTAAGAGGCAGGCCAGAGGGGAGTCGTAATTTGGAACCCATGGATTAAGCAAACTGCTGTCTGAGGGAAGAGGGCCCTTTCACAGGGCGTCCCTGGGGAAAGAGTCATTGCAACGGAGAACCTAGGTTCTATAAGAGGATGAGAATCCCCGTGTTTAGACCAGCGTCCCAGTTCAATCTGTGGTGGACAAGCATTTCCCCCCAAGCAAGGGAAACCAACCGAACACCCCAGGCCCTAGCAGGGGGGTGGACCAGTCACCAGCATCTCCCCAGCGTGCTTGAGGCCACAGAGACCTCTCCTACCAATCCGGTGGGTTGAGAATTAGGTCTGACGTGGGCACGCAGGCATGAGATCTGGCAAAGGCTCGGGCTGGGAATTGCTTGGGAAACGAGAAATGCAAGCGGGAGTGAGAAGGTGTTGGGGGGAGGCGTCTCAGCGCCGTCTGGGTCAGGAGGGAAAACGGAGATGGCAGGAAAGAGGAGGTAGGAGTGGGCAGACAGCGGAAGGGGAAGGAGTTCAGAAAGGAGAAAGTTCGGGGGAAGGGTGGGGGGTCACAGCTCTTACCCAGAGACCTCTCCTGTCCTGTCCTCACACAGGGCACCAACATATAAGAAAAAAGGCACACAACAGAGAGGAGACAGGATGCAAACCCACAGCCCAGACCGAGAAAATAAATCCGCAGAGGTCACCAACTGCCATCACGCTCATAGACCACACAAACGGCAGAGGCCCCACCCCAACAGGCTGGGCCCTTGTCATATCTTAGGTGGGGTAGGGGTGGGGGTAGGGGGCAGTAAGCAGAGATGAGCTTCTCCATACTGGTTCTTCAGGTTTGGCCCCCTGCTTTCCAAACCTGGGGAAGAGTGCAGGGGGTGGGGTACAGAACAAGAGGGTGTGAGACTGAACTGACCTCTTGAAAGAAGGCAGGGGTGGGGCTGGCACTGTGGCATAGTGAGTAAGGTTGCTGCCTGCAGTGCCGGCACCCTATATGGGCACAGGTTGGAGACCCAGCTGCTCCACTTCCGATCCAGCTCTCCGCTACGGCCTGGGAAAGCAGAAGAGGATAGCCCAAGTGCTTGGGGCTCTGCACCCACATGGGAGACCCGGAAGAAGCTTCTGGCACCTGGCTTCAGATCAGCCCAGCTCTGACTGTTACAGCCAACTGGGGAGTGAACCAGTAGATGGAAGACTCCCTCCCCCTCCCCCCGCCTCTCTTCTCTTTGTGTAACTCTGACTTTCAAATAAATAAATAGGCCGGCGCCGTGGCTCACTTGGCTAATCCTCCACCTGCGGTGCCAGCACCCTGGGTTCTAGTCCTGCTCTCTGCTGTGGCCCGGGAAGGCAGTGGAGGATGGCCCAAGTGCTTGGGCCCTGCACCCGCATGGGAGACCAGGAGGAAGCACCTGACTCCTGGCTTCGGATCAGCGCAGCGCACTGGCCATAGCAGCCATTTGGGGGGTGAACCAACGGACAAGGAATACCTTTCTCTCTGTCTCTCTCACTGTCTAACTCTGCCTGTCAAAATTAAAAAAAAAAAAAGATTTATTTACAAATAAATAAATAAATCTTTTTTAGAAAAGGAAGAAGGCAGGGGTAACAGGAACCTCAAACGGCTGAGGCTCATGTCCTTGTTCCATCAGTTACTGCTCTTATAACCACTTGTTCCATTTTGAACCGAAGGATTACATGTGAAATTTTTATCCTCCTAAAATACAATTCGGTGCAACCATTCTGTGGCCAGATTCTTCCGGACGCCTAATTCACGGACCTCCGATTCTTCATCTGTGGAAGGGGCTCTGTGGAGCTGGACAGACTTACTCCACGGCCCTTTTATTACAGCTAACCTGTGGACTGGCCTGCGGTGGCCTCTCTGGGACTAGCCTCCTGCTGACAGCCTGCAAATCCACATCTCCCTGTGCCTGCGTAGGTTTCTTGGTCCTCTTCTTTGATCGGCAGCCAGTTTCTGAGTTGGTAAGAGATAGGAGGCGGAAACACAGAAGGCGCAGGGACATTCCCTGCCTCAAGTGCTTGCAGTGGGCCCGGCACTGTGGTGCAGCGGGTTAAGCCACTGCCTGCCATGCCAGCATCCCATGTATGGACCTGTTCAAATCCCAGCAGCTCCACTTCCAATCCAGCTCCCTGCTAATGCATCTGGGAAAATAGCAGAAGATGGCCCCAGTGCTTGGGCTTCTGCACCTACGTTGGAGACCTGAAAGAAGCTCCTGGCTTCCAGCTTTGGACTGGCCCCACCCAGGCCATTGTGGCCATCTGAGGCGTGAACCAGCGCTCGCTCTCTCTTTCTCTCTCTCTTTTTCTCTGTACTTCTACTTTTCAAATAAATAAGTAAATCCTTTTAAAAAATGCTTGTGGCACAACAGTGGATAGTCAGATTCCTGGAGCCAGACCCCTGTGCCCAGGTGTAGACTGCCACTCCCTTAGTAGGTGATCCTGGACAGTGGCTTCATTCCTGCTTCCGCAGCTACCACACCTGTGGAATGGGCACAGCGAGTCGTCAGCAGGTGGCAGGACTGCTAGAAAGAGTCATGAACTCCTCTGTGTAGGCCACATGGAGGAGTGGCGGGTCCACGGTGTGTGCTGCCCAAGTGATTCTCACGTAAATGGAACTCAGGAATCCCAGCAGAGGCCACAGATGAATTCCACCTGGCTGCAGCGTTGTCACGCATTGCCAGGGGAGGTGATTCTAAAGCTGCAGAATCAAGGGAGGATTGGGAGGAGAGACTGAGGACAGTCTAGCCCAGGAGGCCCTGAGACGTCACTGCACAGGGGGGCCCACAGGCAGCCTGCAATGCACGTACCCGGCACACAGGAGCCCGAAGCAGGGACGGCCTCCTGTTGATGCGATGGCCACCCCAATTCTTTCTTCCTCCCTCCACAGCAGACCCTTCTTTGGAATTTCTGCCCTAAAAGTTGAAGTCCAAGGGGCACATTCTGATTGGCTTGTGTCTCCTTGTAACTCGACTCTGACAGAAGATGATGCTGGCGTACCGGAAGCCTGCACGCCTGCACATAGCTGCCAGTTCTATTCCGGAGAATTGACACATGTCCACTTCCTGCTGAGACGCCTTTGGAGTCTGATGAGAGCACCGTGCTCCCACGGGGACCAAGATGTCTTCATTCCAGGCGCTAACCATGCCCAACGCAAAGCACCGTGGCCCAGTAGAACTAGGAATCCAAGTGAAACCCTTCCTCCAGGTGAGCACTGCTGAACAGGTGTTCTCAACGCTGGTGGGGGAGGCAGCTTCCAGACTGAAGGTGCTTGTGTCTAAGAAAGGGGTGAGGCTGGCGCCACAGCCCAATAGGCTAATTCTCAGCCCGCGGTGCCGGCACCCCGGGTTCTAGTCCCAGTCGGGGCGCCAGATCCTGTCCCGGTCGCTCTTCTTCCTGTCCAGCTCTCTGCTATGGCCCAGGAGTGCAGTGGAGGATGGCCCAAGTCCTTGGACCTTGCACTCGCATGGGAGGTCAGGAGAAGCACCTGGCTCCTGGCTTCGGATCAGTGCAGTGCACTGGCCGCAGCGCGCCGGCCACAGCGGCCATTGGAGGATGAACCAACGGAAAAAGAAGACCTTTCTCTCTGTCTCTCTCTCTCACAGTTCACTCTGCCTGTCAAAAAAATGAATAAATAAATAAAAGGAAAGGGGTGAGTCCACACTGGCTTTCATGGCCCTGCAGGCAGACTTGGAACAATGGCTCCTGTCTCACATAACTGTCCGTCACACAAGTGCTGTCTTGATTGGAAAAGTGATGATTTTGTTTCACTTTAATTTTAGAAAAAACTCACTGAGCACTGGATGCTGAGGACAGCTGGAGTGTGTGGGACGTGGGACGCTATTTTTTCCTTGCTGCTTTGGGAACGAAGCAGATGGGTGGCTACTTGATGACTTCGGGCTGCATGGGTGGTGCCTTCCAGCTGTTGGCCATGTGACCCGCATTTACTATGGCAAAGCGGAGAATTTCCTTCTGCTCTGTTTCCTCTTTCGTCCCCAGCTTCCCTCCTGAGTCGCGGAAATCAAACCTGCCTCCTGTTCTGTGGCACAGGCAGTTGTGGGTCCCCTACAGGGAAAGAAATTCCAACCACCCTCATAAACTGTGCAAAGGGCCTTTTGCAACAACCGAGTAAGCTGAGCAGGCCGTGGGCTTTTTTTGGGGAAGTGAGACAGGCCCCTTCTCACAAAAAGAGTCCAGAAGACAAAGCAGAGGTCTCTGGAGAGCTCGGCCCACGGCAAAGGCGGACAGCGATGCTCCAGGCCTCGGGAATGGGAGGTCTGCGACCCACCTGCTTGGGACCCGACACCAGGGCTGGAACAGCAGCACTGGACATGGCGTATTCACCTTTTTTTTTTTTTTTTTTAAACAGGCAGAGTGGACAGTGAGAGAGAGAGACAGAGAGAAAGGTCTTCCTTTTTGCCGTTGGTTCACCCTCCAGTGGCCGCTGCAGCCGGCGCATCTTGCTGATCCGAAGCCAGGAGCCAGGTGCTTCTCCTGGTTTCCCATGCGGGGTGCAGGGCCCAAGGACTGGGCCATCCTCCACTGCCTTCCCGGGCCACAGCAGAGAGCTGGCCTGGAAGAGGGGCAGCCGGGACAGAATCCGGTGCCCCAACCGGGACTGGAACCCGGTGTGCCGGCGCCGCAAGGTGGAGGATTAGCCTGTTAAGGCACGGCGTCGGCTTTTTTTTTTTTTTTTTTGTATTCACCCTTTACAGTTTGCAGGGAGCTGTGCACGTCACACACCACAGACAGGTGACTCCTTGTACTCTCAGCTACAACCAGGTCTCAGACGTGGGCTCAGGGGTTCATGGCAGACAAAACAGAAGATCCCCTCCCCGTACCCCACTGGAGCGACGGTCTACTCAGCTGTTAAGTGAGGGTTTTGCTCTTCCTTCCCTACTTCTCAGAGTTGTTGCATCAGAAGAACCTACTTTCGGGGATCCTGGTAGGAGCAGTGGATCTCAGCAGTGGGTGATTCTATATGGGATCGGTCAAACACTGCTCCTGCCTGGGCTTGCCAATGGTCCTACCTCTGTGGGAAGGGAGGTGTGGCCGCCTCCCGCGGTGTGTTTCCCAGGAAAGGGGAGCCAGAGCTCCACCTCTCCAGTGCCTCATGCAAACACCTTTGTGCTTTCCTTGTGCCTTGTTTCCTCGGCTCAGCCACACAAGAGGGCTTTGCAGCCAGCAACATCGCTGCTGTTCCACCCGTGTTGTACTGGTAGAGAGTCCGGGACTTGCGAGGGCTGCCTCCGGCCACAGGAGGAACCCGGGATGGAACCCACGCCTTCTGACCCCAACGCCTGACACATCTGCTGGCGACGTTTACCGGGAAAGCCAGCGCGTGTGGTTCAGCCTCCACCGAGGAACACTCGCCGCTCCTCAATCTTTGGCTGTTTGGTCCCCTAAGCTTTCATCTCCGGCTCCCGAGAGTCCGTGTGGGAAGGTGACTTGACGCCAGTTTGGAGTCTTTGTAGAAAGTTCTCCAGCACAAGGCAGGTACTCAAGGGTGGGTGCAGACTTGATTTTACAAGTGCATCTGTTCTGTTTATTTTTGCTTCTTTGCAGTATTATCAGCTTCTGCTCCATATGGGTGATCCATATTGTGCCTCGGTGAAATGATGCCACATTATGCTTTTATGCCTTTATCATCAAACACTACTCATGAAAAAATCGCCAGGTTTGCCTAGGTTCATCTGTTCAATTTATTTTTCCCAAACTTTATTTTGAATAAAACACCTACGGTAAATGTGATTTATGTAAATGAATAAAACAAAACTGTTATATAAGCTTTTTTGACATCATTCGGTCCCATTCTGTCCGGGCGCCACTATACGAATCCTCTGGCAGCAAGCTTGCCATTGGATTATATTATTTCTGCAATCACAGAGCCAAAGAGATAAAACTATAATATACTTTCAAATGCTTTAATTTAATTTTTTTCTCTTCTCTCCCCAAGCTTCCCATATGGAGGAACTCCAATATTTTAAAAGAAGCTTTTACTTACGAGAATCTTGCAGCACTGTTCCAAGTGCCTCCAGCTACTCCTCTCGCTCACACTCTCTGCACTTTTCTATTTTCCTCACACCTCGCTCCCTGGTTTTATTTAAAGAATGGCAATCCATCTTCCCCCCACCCCCCCTTTGCCTTTATTGTTATTTTTTTCTTGCTTTCTACCCCCTGGGACCCTGAATGGAAGAATTTCCATTTTCTAAGCCTGTGCTGGAGGCCAGCTCCCTGCCCCAGGTTGCCACACTTTATCTCACTTACTCCACACAGGAGGCAGCTCTGGGAGGCGTTCTTATCTCCACCAGGCAGACGGGAAGTGGAAGCTCCGTGGACTTGACCTGCCCAGGGACACAGCTGAGAGACACAGCCGGCTGCCGACCTTGGAGATGTCGACTTGGATGCAGACAGTGGGTCTTGGGGGACAAATGCCTTCGCACTTGCTTTCGCCCGGACAGCGACCACCCTGCACACAGCAGCGTGTCACCTCGCCTGGTCACTGAGATCATCACGTGGCAGACCTACCGGCCTGCACGAATGCCTTCCTGGGCTGCAGCGAGCAAACCACATCCCACAGAGGCTTGAGACCTGCCGAGACACTTCTGACAATAGGTGGGGTCTGAGCAGGAGACCTCTGAACTCGGTCCATCATCCATACTTGGGTACTCACAGTAGAGTGGAATCCCTGATGGATTCAGGAAACATGAATTCCTAAGACCTCTGATAGCATACATTGTATCACACGAGGTGCGAGTCACTTACCAGATCACGTGTGTGATAGCGTCTGCAAATGCTATGCGACTAAAATAGATGTGATTTTGACCATTGTAGCTAGAAGCATATAAGAACAGAATTGAGTCAAACGACCTTGCGGTGTAAACAAGCGTCAACTGATTTGGGGGCTTTTGTCTCGTTTCTCCCCAAGTTGCAACTCCATTTCTGTTGGGAAATCCTGTTAGATGTCCCAGAGTTCTTCAGGCAGCTCTGTAAATGTCACCCATGACATGTGAGTCCTAACCTCTGCAGCAGGTAATTCTCTTGCGTATTCCTCACCAGCAGATGCACCCTCCCTAGGGTAACTCCAGAGGCAGTAGTTCATGGACACAACTCTCCACAACCTGGTTTCCCCAGAACCAGGATAGAAAATAGCGAGTGACTCCAAAAGTCTCCCTCTCTGCAGAATAGCTACAAAAACAAGGATGCTCACGGGATCAGAGCTGGCAGTGGTTGGTGTTTTCCACGCCAGAGTACAATATGACGGTACCTTAACCAAAAGAGGGTCATGCACGTACATAGACCAGTCTGCACCGTGTTTGTCAAATGTCTACTAAGAGTGGTCATACACTCAGCTGCTACCAACAAGACACCATGAGCATTGCTGTTTAAATACTGTGCTCAGAATCGGGTTTGGGGACCTGTTTTTATAATGGGCACAGAGATTCTGTGTTGCTAGTGTCCGTTTTCACCACGTCCCTTTGTAGCACGGGGGAAGCAATGTGTTCCCCAGCACTTGACAGCATGAATTAGGACACCAGTTCAGGGGCTGATGCCCACAGGGGAACAGAGCTCTATCTAACTTAAGATGACCTTTGTAGAAAGAGTGGCCAGTTGCCTACGGCCATACCACCCTGAACATGCCCGATCTCGTCTGAGCTCAGAAGCTAAGCAGGGTCGGGCCTGGTTAGTACTTGGATGGGAGAAAGAGTGGCCAGGAAGAGGCAGAGGCAAAGTTCTGCTTCCAGGGTCCCAGTACAGAGCAGGACCCCTGCATGCTTTATCGCTTTAATGTGTACAAGGTTCAAGACCTGCACCCCGTGGAATAACTGGACAGGAAATATGCCCTCCCTGTTTTGTAGGTGATCAATTTTAAAAGCCCTTGATTACTGTATCTTTCTAGTGGGTCTTGAAATTGAGTGATGCCAATTTTGCAATGTAGGTCTGCTCCCTCACAGCTTATTGGATATTCTGGTTTCCCACAATGCTATGTAAGCTTCAGGATAGGTTTGTCTCTATCCACCACGCAACTCACTGGAACTTCAACCGGCATTGCATTGAATCTATAAACCAAGGTGAGAAAAACAGATATCTTGCAAACATTGGGTTCTCCTGACCATGAACATGAATATCTCTCTATTTATGCAGTTCCTGATTACTTTCATCAAAGTTTTGTGGATTTCCATCATAAAGATCTTGTATATAACTTGTTAAATTTATGCTGAAGTATTCAGTTTTGAGAAATACTGATACAAATGTTAATGTGTCTGTAATTTAAAATCTCTCATGTTTATTGCTGGTATTTAGGTAAGTCATGACTTCTACACATTTACCTAGTACCTCGTAAATAGACCATAACCCCTTACTAGTTTCAACAGTTTTTTTTTTATTAAACTTTTATTTAATGATTATAAATTTCCAAAGTATAGCCTATGGGTTACAATGGCTTCCCCCTCCCATAACCTCCCTCCCGCCCACAACCCTCCCCCCTCCCGTTCCCTTTCCCCTTCCATTCATGTAAAGATTCATTTTCAATTCTCTTTATATACAGAAGATCAGTTTAGTATATATTAGGTAAAGATTTCAACATTTTGCCCATATAGCAACATAAAGTGAAAAAACTACCATTGGATTACTAATTATAGCATTAAATAGCAATGTACAGCACATTAAAGACAGAGATCCTACATAATTTTTTTTTCAAATTAATTAATTTTCTATGCCATTTCCATTTTAACACCAGGTTGTTTTTTTTTTTTTCATTTCCAATTCTCTTTATATACAGAAGATCACTTCAGTATATAATTAGTAAAGACCTCATCAGTTTGTGCCCACACAGAAACGCAAAGTATAAAAATACTGTTTCAGTACTAGTTATAGCATCACTTCGCTTTAGACGACACATTAGGGACAGATCCCACATGGGGTGTAAGTACTCAGTGACTCCTGTTGCTGATTTAACAATTTGACACTCCTGTTCATGGCGTCAGTAATCTCCCTAGGCTCTAGTCATGAGTTGCCAGGGCTATGGAAGCCTTTAGAGTTCGCTGACTTTGATCTTATTCCGATAGGGTCATAGTCAAAGTGGAAGTTCTCTCCTCCCTTCGGAGAAGGGTACCTCCTTAGTTTCAACAGTTTTATGGTGATGTTTTCAGATTTTCTTGACAATCATGTCATCAGTGGATACCTTTCCTAATTGTATACCTTTTATTTCCTTTTTTTTTTTTTTTTAAAGAAAGGGGGAGGGTTGGGGAATAAATTGCCACAAATGTTCACTCTTTTTATTTTATTTTATTTTTTTGACAGGCAGAGTGGATAGTGAGAGAGAAAGACAGAGAGAAAGGTCTTCCTTTGCCGTTGGTTCACCCTCCAATGGCCGCTGTGGCCGGTGCACTTTGGTCGGCGCATCACGCTGATCCAAACCCAGGAGCCAGGTGCTTCTCCTGGTCTCCCATGTGGGTGCAGGGCCCAAGGACTTGGGCCATCCTCCACTGCACTCCCTGGCCATAGCAGAGAGCTGGACTGGAAGCGGGGCAACCGGGACAGAATCTGGCTCCCTGGCCAGGACTAGAACCCAGTATGCCAGCGCCGCACATTGGAGGATTAGCCTAGTGAGCCGTGGCTCTGGCTTATTTCCATTTGTTGGCTTATGTTATTAGCTAGACCATCCACTGAAGTGTCAAAAAGGATTGGTGAGAATGGACATATTGTGTGATCATGGGGAGAAATTACAGATTCTCACCATTAAGCATGATGTTAGGTGCAGGTTTTTTGTAAATATTCTTTGTCAACTCAGTAAAGTTCCTCTCTATTCCTAGTTTAGTGAAAGCATTTTTTTAAATCATGAATGGTTGTTAGATTTTGTCAAATGTTTTTCCTGCACCTATTGACAAGATTATGTGATTATTGTTCTTTAGCCTGTCAATGTGATGGATTGCTTCAACTGATCTTTGAATATTTAACCAGGCTTGCATACCTGGGGAAAAACTCCCACTTGGTTGTGGTTTTATTATTTTTATACAATATTGGGTTTTTTGTTTGTTTTGCATGTATGTTCATAAGGGATATTGGGCTGTAGTTTTCGTCTTTTGTAGTGTATTTATCCGGTTTCGGTTTCGGTATTAGGGTATTTCAGTTAGGAAGTGCGTTGGTCAGCTTTTGTCACTATAATAGCCAAATGCCTGACCCAGGCCGAGTGTGACGGGAAGAACCTTACTTGTGGCTCAGTTCTGGAAGTTCGTGGTCCAAGCCTGGGCGAGCCCATCCATTTGGCCATCTTCTGACGAATGGGAGGGGCCAAATGTGGGGCATGTGCAGAAGATGAGCCTCACGGCAAGTGAAAGGCACAGAGTGGCTTTAAGGACCAGGCCTCTCGTGAGAACCACTCCTGCAAGTGAAGGACCTCCCACGAGGCCCAGCTCCTGGACACCATACCCAGAGGGAGCCGCTACCATGCTGGTGCCATCAGTGCCAGGCTCTGAGCTCTGCCTGCATGAGCCCAGGAGTCCCCGGCCCTTTACCTCACAGCAGGATGTGTTCCCTCGGCTTCCCTTCTGAAAGGTGCTGTGTTTCCTTAATTTGGTGTGCTTCTGTTTTGGAAGTTTATTAACTGTCGATTTGGTTCCTGTAATAGATGTGTCCCAGCCAGATTGTCAGTTTCTTCTTGTGTGAGTTTTGGGAGGGTGTGTCTTTCAAGCAGCTGGTCTATTTCATTTTGGTTATCAAAGCTGTGAATTTAGAGTTGTTCGTGGTAGCATTCTTCATTATCCTCTCTATGTAGACGGAGTCTGTAACGGTGCCTCCTCTTTCATTTCTGATATTAACCATTCGCTTCCTCCTCTTCGTTTGGCTTACTTAGCTGGAGAAGAGGCTTACTGATTTTTATTGATCTTTCTAAAGAATCAGCTTTTGGCTTCATCAATCTTCTCTGTTGATTTCATGTTTCCAGTTTCTTTGATTTATACTTTAATTTTTACCTATTTTCTTCTGCTTACTTTGGATTTAATGTGTTCTTCTTTTTTCTAGTTTTCTATGATAGAAGATTAGATTATCACTTATACTAATGTATACATTCAATGCTACAAATCTCCTTCTAAGTACTTCTACTGTAGCTCCTAAATTTTGATGGGTCATGTTTTCATTTTCATTTAGTGCAAAGGATTTTAAAATTTTACTTGAGCTTTATACTCTGATCCATTTTATTTAGAAGTGTGTTGTTTAATCTCTAAGTATTTGGGGATTTTCCCAGATATGTTGTTATTATTAATTTTCAGTTTATTGTCATGGTATTCTGAAAACAGGCAATACATGTTTTCTTTTTTTTTAAAGATTTATTTTATTTATTTGAAAGAAAGAGTTACAGAGAGAGGTAGAGACAGAGAGAGAGGTCTTCCATCTGCTGGTTCACTCCCCAGATGGCCACAATGGCCAGAGCTGCATCGTCAATCTGAAGCCAGGAGCCAGGAGCTTCTTCTAGGTCCCCCACACAGGTGCAGGGGCCCAAGGACTTGGACCATCTTCTACTGCTTTCCCAGGCCATAGCAGAGAGCTGGATTGGAAGTGGAGCACCCAGGACTTGAACTGGTGCCCATATGGGATGCAGGTGCTTCAGGCCAGGGCGTTATCCCACTCCACCACAGCACCAGCCCTATACATGGTTTCTACTACTTTAAGTTTGTAAAGGTTTCATAGCACAGAATATGGTGTATCCTGGGGAGTAGTCTATGTGAGCTTGAAAAGAGTCTAATTTTCCTGTTACAGATGCGTAAAGATATCAACTAAATCCATCTGATTTATGATGTTGCTGAGTTCAACCATCCTAAATAGATTTGTCCATTTCTGAGGCAGGAATATTAACATCACAAACATAATGTGGGTTCATCTAGTTCTCCCTTCAGCTTTTTCAGGTTTTGCTTCATATTTCAACGCTTTTTAGACCCAAATGTTGAGGATGATTATGTCTATATGGCAAGCTGACTTATTTTTATTATATAATACTTCTTTATTCTGATTAACTTTTTGTTCTGAATCTGCTCTATCTGAAATTACTATAACTATGCCTGTTTTTTATTGTTAGCATGGTATATCTTCACGCATTTGCTTTTCACCTATATATGTCAATGTGTTTAAAGTAGGTTTATCATAGACAATATGTAGTGTGATCTTGTTTTCTGATCCACTATGACAATCACTGTTTTTAACTGATATATTTAAACCACTGACATTTAAAGTGATTACTCATATAACTGAATTAATATCTACCATATTTGTACTCATTTTATTTGTTTATTTAGTTCTACCTATTGCCCTAGCTTTCGTTTTTTTTTTTCTGCTTTGATTTTTCACTCTCTAGTTTTAATTAGGCATTTTATACTCTATTTTCTTTCCTTCCTTATAATTTCAGTTGCATGTTAAAAGAAAAAACCAATTTTTAGTGGTTGCCCTAGAGTTTACAATACACACTTACAACAAATCCAAGCCCGTTCTCAAATAACACTGCATCAAGTCACAGCTAGGGAGCGTACCATTTAGTAACCACATAAGCCTAATTCCCCTACTTTGGTCCATCGTGTTATACATTATCACACACACGTGTGCATAGATTACATAATCAGATATGATGTTGCTGTCCTTATTTTGAATAAACTATTAAGTGACAATTCAATCTGAGTGTTTTGACCCTCTTTCTCTCCCTTCATTCTTAGGAAGTTCTTTCAATGTTTCTTGCAAGAGAGGTCTAGAGGAAACTCTCATTCAATTTTTGTCTTAGAAACTCTTTATTTCTATTTCCAGCTTTGCATTTTTTCTCTGAATGCCTCAAAGATTTCAGTCCATTCTTTTCTTATTTGCATGGTTTCTGAGGAGAACTTGGATGTAATATTTATCTTGCTCTTCTATAAGTAAGCTGTTTTTTTTTTTTTTCCCTCTTTGACATCTGCTACAGTTTGAAAAGAATATGGCTCCTGAAGTCAGTTAAATCTCAAAGTCTTAAGTTGATGTTGCTAAGAGGTGGGACTCCCTCCAGTGACAGTGTTTGGGAGGTGGGCCTAGCGGGAGGTCATCAGGAGGCCTCTGAGGGCAGCTCTTGTGACAGTGCTGGTGATAAAAGTTGGGTCCAGTTTTCTGTCTGCATCCTGGCTCACTAAGTGACTGCTCCCTGCAAACATTTTGTCATTGCCAGCCTGGATCCAGCCTCATTGGACCCCTGAAACAATGATGCCCACCTGATCTTGAACGAGGAATTCCAAAACTATGAGCCAGAACCAACTTCTTTCCTTCGTTAGTAGCTACTCATGTGCTTGTTCCAGTGAGCAGAAGCTGAGTGATACAGAAAATTGCTTCTAAGGAGAAGGCTCATGACTGATAACCATATCTGAAGATGTGAAGTAACTTTTGTAGTTGTTTTACTGTGAAAGCTTTCAAGAGTTTAAAGAAATCCTGTAACACTTTAGCCTGAACATTAGGGACAATCCTGATGGGTGCTTGGAAGACCATACTATTGATCATTGTCTACAGGAACTCTATGCTGGTACACTTTCAGATAGAAATGAGGATTCTAGCAGGAATTGGACTAAGTGCCTGTTTATGGCAGGGCACCTGGCTTTGGTGTGCCCATGTCCTGACTCTCCGTGGGAGGCTGAACGACTGGTGTGTGTGGCACAGGAGATTCCGGGCAGTAGTAGCTTTGGGATCTGCAAGGAGAGAAGGCCCACACTTCCAAGAATGGAGAGTCCCTACCCGCACTTCCAGGAATGAAAATCCTTGTCAAGGTCCCCTCGGGTGCCTAAAGGTCAACCAATGATTATCAGACCTGCCTCAACCTTTAACCTCCACACCCTGTATCTACAAAACAGCCCTCCCAACCTCTGATACGTGACTTCCCCAGTCCCCACTCTGTTGGGATGGGTGAACCTCACCCGGGAGCAGAATTCCAATAAAAACTTGCAAATTAATTGATCCATCTAGCTGGAAAGATTTGTTAGGTGCTAGACACCTTGCAGATGGTGCAGAAACCTGGGAGCTGAGGGTGCGCGCCTCTGCTCTCCGGATTCAAGGCCCCCTCGCTCCCTGAACCTGTCTGGTGCCCCAGGCTGACTATGGACCACACTCGACCAACTGTAAGTAACTCCTCCCCTGCTCTCCCTCCCTATTCTGGGTTGGCCCAGTCTCTGCGATCTCTGGCCAGCCTCACCGTCTGGACAGGAACCTGTTTTTCTGAGTTGTGTGCATGCAGGCCCTGTTCTCTGCTTAGCCTCCCAGCAGCTGTGGAGACATCCTGGCTGTTGGCTTGGCCCTGTTGAGGACTGACCTCATATCCGTCTACTGAAGTTTGGGACAGGGGACACCTTGCTCGAATTCCAGTAGATTCTGGGCTGCCAGGGAGACCATGGGATCTGGCCAATCCCGAGGATGGGACTCAAAATGCCCCCTGGCCTGCCTCCTAAAGAAATTGAAGCAACTGGGACTGGCCCAGGACCTATGGCATAAACACCTAATCTTCTACTCCACCCAGGTATGGCCTAATTGCATACTTGACAACAGATCTAAGTGGCCCCTGAGGGAACCTTCAATCCCAACGTCCTCATCAACCTTGAGAATTTCTGCTGCAGGAAGAGAAAATGGTCAGAGGTCCCATATGTCCAGGCTTTCTGGGACCTCCGCTCCCGCCCTATTCTCCTCTCCTCCTGTTCCATGGCCCAGGTCTTCTGGCCAGGATGCCTCTCTGTGTTACTGCCAAACTCTCCACCCTCCACCTTTTCGGACCCTCCTGAGTTCCTGGGACCCCGCCACTAGCCAGGAACCTCCTGCCCCCATACACACATTCTTCTGCCCTGCCGCCATGTTCCATCCCGTCATTGCTGTCCCGCCCTCTGCTGCCCCGCTGCCATCTTCCACTCCACCTCCATCCTCTCCATTTTTTATCCAGCCACCCCCTAAACCGGTCCTTCATCTAACCCCACTTTTATCACAACCTGCGATGAACCCCTTTCCCCATTATCTACAACTGGCGCCCAGGTGATATCGCTGAAATTGGAATATGGCCCCCTAAACTTGTAATATGGGGTGCCATATGATATCAACATGTGCTTATTAATAAATTCCCAATATTCATAAGCTCATGTGGGTTCTTGCCTAATATTCAGAGAAGAATTCTGCATACTGGCATAAATGAATGAGGCAGCGTGGTATGCTTTAAGCTTTTATTCAGTGAGAGAAATGCATAGGCGAGTGAGGGCCCTATCTAAAAGAGAGATAAATCTGGGTTCATACCGAGTACCGGGAGCCAGACACGTGGAGGAGCATCCAGGCCAGGAAGCATGGGGCAGGCGGCCCAAAGGCCACACCCCCTGGAGGCGCAGGCCAGCACAGGCCCACACTGGCAAAAGGCCAAAAAGCCAAAAGAAGAGACCAAGCACACCGGGTCCTAGGCTTTAATCCTCTTTCAAAGGGGAATGGTTAATCAACCTGATTGGTCGGTGGGCACTCAGGTATGGTCAGGTAGGGGCATGAGGTCACACAGGGGCACGGTGAGGGCGTGGTCTTCCAACTCACAAACCTAATCAGTTTTAACCTGTATGCCTGCCTACAACACAGCCACAGAGAACAGCTCTGTGGACAGAAACATGAGGAGGCAGGAAGGTGTCCCAGACAAGCTGGAGGCTACAGCAGGGACCTGTTGCAGGACTGGGGTGGCGGGGTCCACTGCACAGAGCCCTCACCAGGCAATACCTAGTGGAGCTGAAGAACTGAGACTCCCAACTGAGAGACCAATGCATGGGATGTGACCAGGAAGCTCTGGGGTGGGGGGGTACCCAAGTTCTTGGATATTAACCCCCACCCCACCAGACCCAGGATGCCAGCCATGGAACTTTATGATTTAATGTTTGTCCTGCCAGTTTCTGGCCTTGCTTTTGTCCATTTAGTCTTTTATATTTGAAACCTATCTCTGGAATGGAAATGTATACCCCTTTACAGCCTCACTGCTATATCTTGGAAGTGTGTAACTTGAATTTGATTCTACAGGAGCCCACAGCTAAGGGAACTGGCTTTGAGCCTTAGCTGATAGTTTGGATTTTGGACTTCTGAATGAATTGTGGACAGAGTTAACTGTTGAGGGTTGAATGATTGCATTGCTGTTTGTGAGGAGGTTCTGGGTTTTGGGGAACCAAGAGTGGAATGCTGTAGTTTGAATACTCTCTCAAGCTCACACAGCTGGTTACATTACAAAGTCATCAGCTGGTGGTATCAGAGGGTCCAATCTTATTTCAACTGAGCAGGCCTAGTGGGAGGTCCTGAGTTCACTGGGGATATGCCCTAGATCACCGGAGGGTTGGTTGTGAAGGCTGTGCTGGCCCAACCACCCTCAATTCTCTTGGCTCAGCATGGAATCCTTCCTCCATGCACCCTCCAGCCTCACCTCCCAATCTCAGTGAACCTCCAAAACCACAAGTCAAAAAGAAATCTCTTTCCTTCATAGTAGTTTCTCTCAGGTCTGTGATAGAGTGACAAAGAGCTGATGAACACATTATCGATCAGCCGTTTCCTTTACAGTTGGTTTTGTGCAGTTTAAGCTTGACAGCCTAGGTGCTTGGTTGAAACTTTGACATTCATCCTGCTTCATGTTGTCTGAGCTTCTGGGTCTGTGGTTTCATGTCTGACATTAATGTGGGGGAAAATTCTCAGGTGTTGCTGCTTCAAATAATCTTCTATCTTTTTCTTCCTTCCTTCTCTCTATGGTGGTCTCATTATGCACGCCTGACACCTTTTATATTTGTCTCACAGATGTGGATAAAGTGTTCTTTTTATTCAGTGTCTTTTTCCTCTTTGCCTTTCAGCTTTGCTTCCACTGAGATGTCCTCAGACTGAGATTCTTCCCAGTGTGTCCAGACCGGACTACTAATCAGCTTATCAAAGACATTCTTCCTTTCTGTCACAGTGTTTTTGATCTCTAACATTTCTTGTTCGTTCTTTTTCAGAGTCCCTATCTCTCTGTCTACATTGTGTTTCTGCTCTTCTGGGCTAGCAACTTTATTGATTACAATCCCAGGCATATTAATAGTAGTTTTAAATTACTGGTCTGTTAATTCCAACTTTCCTGCTAGATATGAATCTGTTTCCTTTTTAAATTTTTTTTAGTTGAGAGGCAGAAAGACACGCACACACAGAGGAAGACAGATGGATGTGAGACAGAGGGGAAGAGGGAAAGGAGAGAGAGAGAGAGAGAGAGAGAGTACTCCCATGCAATGGTTCACTCCCCAAATGCCTCAAACGGTTGAGACTGGGCCAAGTCAAATCTGGGAGCCAAGGAGTCAGTTAAGTTCTCTCACTTGAGTGTCGAGAACCCAGATTTTTTTTGCCATTACTTCTACCTGCAAGGATGTACGTGATCAGGAAGCTGGAGTCAGGTACCAAATCCAGAAATCAGATTCAGGCATCCTAATAGAGGACTGATGTCTTAACTGCTAGACTAGTACTGGCCCCTGAATCTGGTGTTAATAGCCCTTTTGTTCTAGAATTCCTTGTAATTTTTTCTAGTTAGCCATACATGATTGAGTAAAAGAAATTGCTGTAAATAGGTCTGTAGGAATGTGGTGGTTGGCTTAAGGGGAGGGGTGCTTCCAGTAGTCATATTGTGGGGTAGTTGGGTTGGGTATGTGAAGACAGAGTCTCTTATAATCTCATGATGAGGTGGTTGGCTGCAGGGGAGGGGACACATCCTGTAGTCACGTTGTGGGGTAGTTGGGCTTGTGGAGATGGAGCTCCCTGTAGTCTCATGATGAGGTGGTTGGGTGTGAGGGAGGGGATGTGTCCTGTAGTCACATGAGGAGGCCTGGGCCCTTTAAGGGGTCTTTGCTTCTGGACCTTGAACTTTACAAGTGCATTTCAGCTTCTGTATTTTGTCCCTTTGTCTCACTCCTTAGAGGCTCAGACTGACCAGTGTGGCTAGAATATTTCCTTTCCCCCAGGTCAGCCAAGCTCCAACAAGCTGGGCCTTGGGTATGCAGTGTCTCTTGAGGGAAGACCCCCATAACAAGGGACAGAATGCTCTGGCTTATTGCTAAATGGTGGCCTCGGGGCTGGTGCTGGGCTCAGTGGATAAGCTGCTCTTGGGGATGCCCACACCCCAGGTTGGAGTGCCTGGTTCAATCCCCGCCTCCTCCACTTCTGATTCTGCTTGCTGCTAATAGACACCTTGGGAGACAACAAGGGTGGCTCAATGACTTGGGTCCTTGCCACCCATATGAGAGTCCTGAGTTAAGGTCCAAGTCACTGAATTTGGCCTGGCCCACTTGGACTATTGCAGAGAGAATAGAATATCTCTCTGCCTTTTATATAAAGAATAAAAATAAGCAAATAATGTTAATAATGATAAAATTAATAATAATAAACAAACAAATGGCTGTTTTCCCCCTCCCCCTGATGGAAGCACAAAGGGATTATTCATGATATTTGCTGTGGGAAGCTAGAAAACCCCTGGGAAGTGAAACCCATAGGAGTGGGAGCACCCTGAGGACCGAAAGGTAGAGCCCACGGGAGTGAGACCACCACAGCCCTAGGATGGGGTCTCCCTACAGTGCTCGACGCTCCACAGGTCGTCAGTTAACACGCAGGGTTCCTACTCCATCAGCAGTTCCTGCAGAAGTGTCTGCTGGGGGAGCCTCGCTCCATTGTGTTGGGATTTTTCCGTTCACCAGGCTGCGTCTCCAGTTTGGGAGGGGGTAGCTCACTCCAGGACCCCACCGCCTTGTGGACGTGAGAAGACTTGTTGGGTTTTCAGATTGCTCTGATCTTTCCCCGTTGTTAGGACATCATGGCGACCCCCAAGCTCCTGGGCAGCAATGGAAGCAGGACAGCTTCCCTCTTCCCTGGTTGTCACGGTCGCCAGGGTGGGTTCCAGGCTCCTGAGCAGGACACCCTCACCCCAATCCCGCAATGCCCCTGTTCACAGCACAACCACACCATCTTCTACACTCTTCATGAACATGAGGTCCCCTGTCCCCAGGCTGTGCCTTCATAGATGCCACGTCCTGGGTCTCAGTGGTCAATTTTCTCCTCTTCCCCATGAATTGTCTACACATCCCCAAAGACTTTGCTCACAAGTCACCTCCTTTCTCTCCTACAACCTAAGCTAGAATCAATGGCTTCTGCCCCACTATCTTGTAGCGTCTGCCTAGGGCGTGGAAAATGCACCTGTATTTTCCTTTCTCTAGGCTGTGTTCTTGACAGTGGAGTGGCTCTACCCAAGTCCTTTCAATGAACAAGTGGGAGAATGTGCAGTTGAACATAAAGAAGGTTGCATTTTTGTTTTCAAAACCTGCTCTGTAAGTTTAAAATTGGGTCCTGTAATTGTCCCCTGTGAATTATTCAAGGGCAAGATTTTCCTTCCCACACTGTCTCCTCTTTAATGGAACCAGTGTTGCTATTCCCCTTTAATAACTTTATCATCATGATATTTCATAATTACAGGTCCAGTGTAACTAAAGTGTTAGTCAACTTGTTATCATCTAACTAAGAGCCAGATTAAGATTTCGAGTTCTTGTCTCAAGCTTAGAGAAGCATCCTAAACTTAGACATAGACCAAACAGGCAACATGGTAAAGCTCAGAATGTATTTGGGGAAGTGAAAGAAATGCACAGGAATGTGAGGGCTTTATTTAAGGGAGAGGGTGGTCAGAAAGGTGAACTGGGAGTTCCACACCAGGCAGAGAGCAGATCAGGGGCCACGTGCGGGAGTCCACAGGCCAGACCAGCTCGGAGAAATCACATGGAGAGGAGTGGCCCCAAATAGAGTGGGGTGGGGGGGTTTGGGGGGTAGTGGTTACCTAGTCTGTTTGGCAGTTGGGCGTATTCAGGTGAGATCAGGTAGTGCGGGGGGGGGGGGGGGCGTGGTCTCTAGCTCATGAATCTCCTATCTGCCTGCCCACATCAAACTCACTTAACTGTCATTAAATATTATGTCACGGTTATGACCAGTGTCATCACGGCCTCATTTACTTCCACTCTGATTTTATGAGCAGCAGTTTTCTTCTTTTTTTTTTTTTCATTTTCAAATTTTTAAAATTTGTCTTTATTCTTTTATTTCAGGTATACAAATTTCATGTGTTTCCAATTAAGGATTTATGAACATAGTGATATTTCCCACCTTATCCTCCCTCCCGCCCACACTCCCACCCTTCCTCCTCCTCCCTCCCCTATTCCCTGTTGTAATTTTTACAATGATCCACTTTCAGTTTACTTCAGGCTCTTAAAATCAACCCTACAACAAATAGTAAGAAGAAAAAAAAAAACAAAACAACAACACTGATCCTCAGCAGTAGAGACAAGGGCTGTAAACACTCATCGAATCTCAAAATGTCCATTCACTCACTGCAGCAACTGAGACACGCAGCTGCCTGGATGCCTCGTGATGAGCCATAGAGCAGGTACTACTACAGCTGCCATTGTGTGAAGGAGAACGGCTAGAATCAGAGGGTTGAACCCATGTTTTGCAGGCTACAGAGCTCGTGAGCAGGGGACTCAGGACTCAGATGTGCCATTCTCCAGGCCCTTTGTTATGTAGACGCTGCGTTATTTTATGGGAACCTTCTGCATGGCGTTCTCCCTGCTGGCATTGAATCTTCTCCTTCTATCAACAGATGCTGACTTTTATTTGGTGCTTTTTATAGCCTACACACAGTGACACTGTCCCCTTAATCCCTTACTTTTGCACGTTTTCATTTTCTTGTTTATCAGAGCTCTCGAAGAATTCTCTCTAGTTGTTTCTTCTTCCTACTTCCCTATTTTCAAGTCTGATCAGATAATGAATTATGGAGACTCAATATAAAAAGCAGCAGCCTTTTAATTTACTTGCTATCAAATTTGACCTCAATTTACTGAAGTGCATAAGTGAGAGCTGTAAGCCATTTAATCCAGCAGCACAGGTGAAGTATCCGGAGGTAGTGTTGTGAAATGCCACATTGCGCGAAGTACACCCATGCGCACTTTGCTTTCTTGCAAATTTTACCTTCATTCATCTAGGGAAGGAACAGAGCTCAGGGCGAGGTGCTGAGGTTCTGTTGCAGGAAAACTGGGGAGATGAATCCGGGCTGGTGTCTGGGTAGTGATGACGCTCTGTGAGACCACACACAATGGCGAGAGTAGAAGAGATAAAAAGTTTTACTTGAGTAGGAAAAGGAGATGATGTTCCCCCCAAAAAGGAGGGGTGGTGGAAAAAGAGGCCAAGCCACCGAGGTCTGGCAGTCTGGGGGTATCTATACGCTCTTAACACATCGTCTCCCAAGAGCAAATGCAGCTGCTACACACTAGCTACATGGAGGCAGGGCCGTCTCAAGGGAGCCTTTGCTAACCTGTTTGTGTGGAAGCCTAAATCTTGCCGTCCTTCCGGGAGTATTGTCCTGATTGGTTTAGTGTGCCCGGTGCTGCTGGATGGGGCCGGTCTGGCCTGCTTCTGGCCTGACTCTCTCAGTTTCTCTCAACAGAAGGAGGCTCCTTACGCAGGTGGTGACCTGCACCCCAGGTGCTGCGGGGTCGCCTAGGAGAACCTCAGATGGCTGCATCCTGAAAAGCACCGAGTTCTGCTTTCACTTAGTATTTGAACTTCATTTCTATTTTGGGAGATCCTGAGATCTCCCTGTTCCAGAGCTGAGGTATGTGTAGAATGAATTCTCTTATCAGCTCTGCCTGCCCACTAGAGATAATTTAGTGACAGAACTGAGAGCCGGCTTGCGTGATTCCTACTCAGCTGCCTTTGCAATGCAGCATGGGATCTCATGGACTTTTTTTCCTTTTTTTCTTTAGAAGTTGCCGCATTTGAATTAGCCGCAGTCCCGCTTTTTAATAGACTGTATCAAAAATGTTTAAACTCCGTGGCATTGCTGGAACCATGCATTGTGTCTGAGGACAAGAGCTAGGAGCATTCTGTGGGGTGTTATCAACGGCTTTAAATAGGTCTCCAGTTAGAAGATAGCACTCTGGATGAAATAAGTCAGACCCCAGTAGGTTATTTAGCTCTGTCACTACTGCCTCTGTAAACCGAGCTAATGTGATTTATCTGATCCAGTGCAACGCGAGGGAAGGAAATGGCTCCTGTTTAGCAATCAGCACAAGGCTTCAGCTGGAAGCTCAGAAGGCTGGTGTGCCTGCCACTCCGGGCTAAGCACTTTGCACATCAGCATTGCAGTCTTGATGGTGGTCTAGGAGAACCCTCCAAGCCATCAGATTCTCGCAGAGCAGCTCATTCCCCACACCAGGAATTCTGGGAAGACTACAGCTGCCCTGCTCAGTGGCAGGGTTTTAACAGATGCTCAAGTGCACAGAGACTTGGCACATGGGACCCTACTGCCATTCCTGTGGGGATCACGGTCACTGCTCATGCGCCCCTGTGTTTTCCTCTGGACTGGATTCCCAAGTCGCTCATCCTTCACCCTCCTGAAAGATCCGGGAGATAAGCAGATAGACTGCAAAACCCAGTGCATCTGGCCTGAGAAACCAGGTCACCTGCTGGTACCCATGCATACTCAGAACGCTGGGGTAGCACCCATTCCCATTCTATTTCCAAGGCGCCCCTGGGACAAATGCACTGCCCTGAGGAAACAGGAGAGGCAGGAGCCGGGTGTCTTTCCCACTGCCATCTGCTTCATGTGTTCCAGCAGCTTTGCGGCTGCCTCTCTCTGCAATGCCCCCACCATGCTTTTACCATTTTTAGTTGGTGTTTCTGTTCCGACAGGAGGCCTGTATATAAAGCCCCTGTCGCGGTGCACTCCTGCCTACCAACCATCGCCTGGACACCGGCGTGGACAGGCACTAGGTGGAGTGCAATGGACACGGATGTGCTGCTGGGATCCTTGTTCAGTGAGGGAGAGCGTGCCCCAGGGGAAGACGGCACCATCAGAAGGCTTCCCACACATGGTTACTCCGCGTCCCTACATGGTAGGGGTACAGAGGCATGGCTGCCTCCCAATGGCCGTGCTGGCCCCAGAGTCCCCTGTGGTGGGAAGCCGTCCCCATGTCTGCAGCATCTGACTTCTCCCTCTTTCCACTTCTGCCTCCTCCCCTCTGCCTCTTCATAGATGTGGGCCCTGAAGGTCCTCCCCAGAGAGCAACCCGCACCTAAACCCACCTTGGTGTCTGCTTCCTGGGAGCTCAGCCTCCAAACAGAGCAAGGTCGGGCCCCTGCTCCAGAGGGTCTCTAGGCCAGTGTGGGACACAGGTAAGCATGCAACCAAGGACAGTGTACAGACCAGCATGGGCACAGGAGAAGTGAGTGAGCTGACGGCTCTGGTGAGCAGGTGGGGTGGAGGCCACGAAGGCCTTCTGAGGACAAGGATCAGCGTTGTTGAAAGATGAAGATACACCCATTACATTAGCTGGATGGAAGCCGAGAGGGGCCAGATTATTCCAAACTAGACTAAAACAAGAAACTGGAGTGTGAGTGCATTTAAAGGGACATAGAGATGGGAGCAAACATAGTGAACAAAGCAGGTTAACAAGCTGGGTGTGGGGCAAGTGTTTGGCCATGGTTAAGATGCCTCTTAAGATATACTTTGCCCTTATCAGAGTGGCTGAGTTTGGTTCAACTGCCCCTTCTTGCTTCCTGCCTCCGTGCACCCTGATTGGCAGCCGGTGATGGCCCAGTTGTGTCTCTGTCATCCACATGGATACCTGGATTGATTTCTTGGCTCCTAGTTTGACCTGGTCCACTGGCAGCAACTGCGGGCCTTTGGGGAGTGAACCAGCAGATGGCAGGTTTCTGTCCTCCTGTCTGTGGTTCTCACTCTCTCTCTCTCTGCTTTTCAAATAAGTAAAAACAAAATTTGAAATGCTAGATAGAAACCCATGCAGAATTTTTGGAGTCAAAGTAGAGAAATTTGAAACCTGAACCTTTTTAAAGATCTTTGAATCCAAGTGCAGGACACAGAAGCAAGCAGAGATTCTTAGCTACCCTGCTTCAGGGGCTCCTACAACTGCAGCGCACACTCTGAGCCCTGCTGCGGAAGAAGCCAAGCCATTCCGAAGGGCTTTCAAGCAGGGCATAGACAAGAAAGTGTGTACATCTTAGACCTACTCATTGCAACAGGGCTGAGCTGGGAGAAAGGAGACTTGGAGGTAAAAAGCCCAGGAGACAGGCAGAGAAGAGAGGATGTTGGCAGGGCTTAGGGATCAACTGAATTGCAGAACAAGGCAGCGAAAGGAATGCAGGTGATAACCATGATTTGGCAAGAATGAAGGGCTCATTTGATGAAGAAATGAAGTTACAGAAACAAACATGGGGCAGAGTGGAACTAGGGACTTCGATCTGGACAGTTGGTGTCTCAACCACCTAATTCAGGTGCAGAAACTGTGTCTGGTGGTGATGTTTGTCTTGGACTTGAGTTATTTGCTTCTTGAGCACCTGGCTCCTTTCCAAATATTAAGGATCATAGAGAAGGAGGGTGGGGATAATGCCAAATCAGGCCACGGAAGGGACATGACATGGGACAGGCACTAGATCGACTGCAAGACAGATGAGAATTGTTGAGCTGGTATTTCCATGCCTGCCTGGCTTTCTTGCCCATGCATGACCATCCACTTGATGGCCTGGCTAGGTACCAGACATTGGCAGAACATGAAATCCAACAGCTGACAGCAAGAAGAATTCCACAGATTCTGTGCAGGTGTGTTTTGGAC
This sequence comes from Lepus europaeus, assembly GCF_033115175.1. NCBI lineage: Eukaryota > Metazoa > Chordata > Mammalia > Lagomorpha > Leporidae > Lepus > Lepus europaeus. The sequence continues at coordinate 5,805,808 of NC_084839.1, forward strand.
ACCCAAATTTTTGCTTCTCCCCCTGCTCCCAGCTCCTACTTCATCTTCCCAAATTCTTAAGAAAGAGATCCTCAATAGAAAATGTTCATACTGAGTTGAGGGTTCTGCCCTGGCATTGATTTCTGGGGTAGGGCATAGCCTTGGCTCTGAAGATACATCATTTTTACCTGGAGCTAGGCATGGCCTTAAGTCCTGGCTCACTCTCCCTGCCCCTAGCTGCTCTTTGCTTTCCATATGCTTTGCTCCCTGCTGCCAGGCCACCCTTTGCACCCTGGGAATTGTCCTGTGCAATCCCACACCACAGTTGTTTCCCTTCCTGAAGACTGACCTCCTAGGTCTGAACCTGTCCCCACCTATGTCTTCTCAACACCGTCTACTCTGCAGGCTACAACCTTCCCACTCTGCCACTTGTTTCCTAAAGCTGCCTGGCCCTCAACACCACCTGGGAGACTTTTCAAAATTTTATAGATTCTATTACATCATCTTAGCTTTGCTGAATTTAAATGAAAGACTAAGTAGAAGAACTTTTGCTTTTTTTTTTTTTTTTTGAGAAAAACTTTCCAAGTGTGATTCTTCCCACTCCAGTGATTGGGAGAGCAGTGACTGGGGTTTTGTTCCCTAAAATCCTCTTGCCCGGGCCTAGCTTCTGGTACAGACAGGAAGTAAGACAGCTTGAGGGAGGAGCTCATGGCGCTGATCTAACACTTGCAGCAAGGTGAGCAGGTGGCAAAGTTGGCTGTTTTGAGGGTTTCAACACTGACCTGGTTTTTGTCCAGATTCTAGAAGGGCTCACAGTCTCCACCCCTGAAAGCTGTCTCAGCCCTCAGAAGGGCCAGGAAGCTCCTTTGCTGAAATCCAGCGTCCCATCCCATATAGAAAAAGGACGTTCATTTAAAAATAGATCTTTGGGGCTGGTGTTTGGACACAGTGGGCTAAGCTACACTTGTAATACCAGCAAGCCATATAGAAGCACAAGTTTGAGTCTTGGCTGCCCAACTTCTGATCCAGCTCCCTGCTAACATGCCCAGGAAAGCAGCTCGAGGTGGCCCAAGTACTCGGGCTCCGGCCATCCAAGTGGGAGACCAGGATGGAGTTTCTAGGTCCTGGCTTAGGTCAATCCATGGCCATTGCAGCCATTTGGGGAGTGAACCAGTGGATGGAAGATTTCTCTCTCTCTCTCTCTTTCTCTTTCTCTCTGCTTTTCAAAATAAGTGAATAAATAAGTAAATAGCCTTAAAATAGATCTTTATTATCCAAGTACTACATGGAATACACTTGTTAAAAATAGACTTTCCAAGTACGTGGAGGGTAAGTGGCTCCTTCCACTACCCTGGCTGTTCTCACTGTCCTAAGTTAGCCAGGTAGTTTACTGGGGGTTTCTTACCTTACAGACACCATTGCATATGGCCTGAGGGGCAGAGATGGAGAGAGGGGAAGATGGCTACTGAAAGGCCGTTCCCTTTGTACCACATCCTAGGAAGGCACCAGCATTCTAGGAGGGCTCGTTCTCCCTCCCAGTGACACATGCTGCATCCTGCAAACTTCTTTGATTGTTACTAATGTAAAGTGGTGAAGGATTATAGCTGATGTGATTTTTTTTTATTTCAAATAGAATTCTGCTACAGAAAATCAGAGAGAGACCGGCGCTGTGGCGCAATAGGTTACTCCTCCGCCCGCGGCACTAGCATCCCATATGGGCACTGGTTCTAGTCCTGGCTGCTCCTCTGCTATGGCTTGGGAAAGCAGTGGAGGATGGCCCAAGTGCTTGGGCCCCTGCACCCGCATGGGAGACCAGAGGAAGCACCTGGCTCCTGGCTTCAGATTGGCAGTTCTGGCTTTTGCAGCTATTTGGGGAGTGAACCAGCAGACAGAAGACCTTTTTCTCTGTCTCTCCTTCTCACTGTCTGTAACTCTGACTCTCAAATAAATAAAATCTTAAAAGAAAAGAAAAATCAGAGAGCGGGGATTATGCATGTCTGCTTTTCATCTGGACAGTGGGAATAAAACAATATCTGACCCGTGAGGTTTCAGTGAGCTGGCACATGCAATGGAGAACTTGAATACAGTCCTTAGGACTGGTGTTGCATTCTGAAGATTACCCAACCCAATCATCTTAGTGTTGGCTTTCATGACGCTGGTATCTTTTTTTTTTTCCTAACAGTAATTTCAAAATTGAACCAATGACATCTTGAGAAAAAGAGATAAATGGATCCATAAATTAGGCAGAGAAATAGATAGATTCACAGACTGATAGATATATGACTAATGGTAGACATAGGCAGATGGGAAGACGGTAGATAAGAGATAAGACAGATGACAGATGACAAATGAGGAATACAGTTGACAGCTAACTAGCTGGCTAAACAACGGGCAGCTAGTGAAATGTAGACATGGTTGATAGATAGCGCATTAACAGCCTCATGTAGAGATAGATGCAATACTAACTTGTTCTTCCCATAAAGACTCGTTAGCATCTGGCTCGTGGGGCTTTGCTGGGCCTTCTGTTTCACTGATAGTTGATATCATGGTAGTGGTGATATGTGCAAGGGCCTGCCCTGAACACTTGCTTTCCCCTCTCCGGGCTTGCCTTTCCCCATGTATACAGTGAGGGAAATCGCACGCACCTCAAAGTGGAGTTGTGAAGATTGACAAGGGAAAGACAGTGCCTCACTGGGTCTCACGCTGAGCGTGTGAGGATGGCAGCCAGCTTTCCACCCGAGTGACACACAGCTCCCAGGCTCGGGCTCCAGCTCTAGGTCCCGTCGCAGGCTAATGGCAAGACCTCGCCAAGAACTTCCAGCTGAGTGAGCTCGTGCCACCAAACGCACAGCTCTGGGCAAGCTGGTCTTCACGTGATGACCGGCAGGCACCTGCCTTGTCCCTGTGCTCAGAATCCAGCACTTCAAACATAGCTGCTGAACCACGCTCACCATTCTAGGCCATGCATAATATTTTGACATAATTATATTTAAATGAAAGTGTAATGACTATAATTAAAGCAAACCACAGTCCAGGCTCTAATAATGACAGTAGAGTTAACTAAAAATCCTAGCTGGCAGCCGATGTGCTAGGGAGGACACACCTCTGAGGTGAAATGGACCCACACCCGAGCTTTTGAGTGTCTGTGTGCACAGAGAGTCGTGCCTCCTGCAGCCGGAGCCCGGGACTCTGTGACCTTTCCTTCCTGTCTAGGTACCAGTCTAGGTTTAATGCACTCCCACGCATCCCGGGGGAATTGCCTCCTGGTGTTAGCCAGACTGGACGCTAGATGTCACTGTGTCGCAACAAAATTTGGCTTTCAAATGCATTTTGTGTGGCTGTAAATAAGACGCTCCTTAGAAAAGAAAAATGTGAGATGGCTTCAGAAAGGAAGAATCTTCTCAGTGGCCTCCTAAGTGTTCATTTGGGCTGAGTGTTGTAAGTTTATTTCTCATTTATGAAATTTGCTTTCAAATAAACACACAGAAGATAGGAGTATGTTTTGTCTATCAGTGGTTTCAAAGGTCATATTGGAACATCCATCTTTTTTCATGGGTTTGCACCATGAGATTGAGAGCAATGGGACGAAAGCCTTAAGGCGATGCGTGCCAGGCCCTTCTCTTGGCCTGGGCTCTCAAACTGACCACACGACGCTGGACATCAGCCCCGGAAGCGCGGGCACCACAGACCCGTTATCTGCAACGGCATCTCTAGCAGCGTTCTTGTCTGCCTAATCCATGGCACTGCTGTTGACACAGGCTCATGACGCAAACCATCTGGGCCACTTCTTTCTCTTCTGCCCTCTCATGATCACATCTAATGAGTCACCAAGACCTGTGATCTCTAAAACCTGGCCCGGATCTAATATAATCTCCCTGCCTTGGTTCACAAGTGCGTATCTTGCAAAAGGTGTGTTTTTCTAACACTAACCCACTAGCAGCTTCTCAGATTCAAGTTGCTCTGTGGACATATAAAAAAGGTGGAACAAAATAGAGCAGCGACAGCCCAGGTCAGGATCTCCGTGGCCTCTCGCTTGGCTCCGGCACTAGATGGAGGCTTCCTGTTGTAAGTAACCTGGTGGCAGTCACGGTCCTGTTTCCTGTCTGTCCTCGATACAGGCTTTCGTTTAACGTCCCCAAGTCTTCGTAGATTGTGACGTCACTGCCCAGAGAGCTCCTTGGTCCTTTTTCTAGTTGGCCATTTTTTTGCCTGTAATTCCATGCAATGTTCCTTCCTGTGGGCGTCCTCCATCCCAGCTCCCCGCTCGTGCTCTGTACACTCACTCTACACATTTCTAGCTTCCCTTCAGGTTACACAGGTGTCACGGGAAATGGTGATGTCTTTTTCTCTACGTTTTCTTGAGAACGAATGCCTAAGTGACCTGTTTCTCTGACACACAATGCTTTCCTCTAATTTTGAGTTAATTAATTAACATGTAACTGATGGGCAAAATGGAAATTTCAGTTACAACCTAAGAGACAGACAGATACCACAGTCCAGAACGAGGTACAGAATATCCAGGCTGAATTTCAGAAGAGGAAGAGCCGCCTCATGGCCCGGCTCATCGCCCCTCGCCCGTGGGCTGCTGGGAGGAAGACCCAACTGGCGCCAGGGTTTCCATGACCAGCCCTGATGCCCTGCTGCTGCGACCCTTCAAGGAGCTCCCTCGGAAGGCAGGGTGTTGTGGTTTGTCTTTTGGTGAACCCCTGAGGGTGAGAGGCAGGAAGCAGCCAGCAGCAGAGGAGTGAAGAGGGCACTGACCCTGGCAGACGTGTGTGTTTGCCCTGCAGGGACCAGGCACGGGTAGTGGACAGGGTGCGAGACGGGTCAGACTAACTCCTGTCTGGGGGACTTGTGTCCTGGAGGAAGAAGTCTGATGCCCGGGTTTGGAAGAAGGAAATCTCAGTGACCCTCAGGAATGGGCACTGAGTGCCAAGTGGCCATCACTCAGCTCCAAGCCCCTCCTCGCAGGAGGAGCCTGTGGTGCAGGGAAGTGTGTGGCCCCCACGCCACCTTCCCCCGTGGCCAGAACTGCAGAGACTGAAGCCAAGAGGGGAGAAGGGCCTGCTCCTTCCTCTCCACATAGCCTGCGCAGGCAGCAGCTGAGCCGCGCTCTCTCTCTGCAGCGCTGTCGAGCATCATTTTGTTCCCTGGCTCCTTCCTCCAGGCCTCTGGAGCCAGGCTCAGGGACAGCAGCTCCAGGAAGCTCCTCCACCTCTCCCTCCACTCCTCCAGCCCCCAGGCAGCTCCCTTCCTCCCACACTGACTCCCTCTGTGGGACTCCAGCTACCCTTTGTGCCTTGAAATCTCACCCACTTCTTAAAGGAGCCTCTCTGTGGAACTCACCACCACGGTCCTTGTCCCTCCTGCACTCTGCCATGATCCTGCATCAAGAGAGCCGCAGCTGCCAGGCTCGGAAGCGAGCAGAGAGAATGAGGGCCCCAGGAGCAGGAGGGTCAGCCCCGAGCCCCTGCGGGGCCACGGTGCGTGGACAAAAGCCCGGGATGACAGGTGACCAACCAGAACTCTCCTCACGTCCCTTGTGCTCCAACCCTTGATCACATTTTGCAGGCAGCAGCATGGGAGAGAGAAGGCATCAAGGAGCCAGCCAGAGTGTCCGTCCAGGCAAGGGGAAGCCTCACCTTGAGCCTGCTGTCCGGGTGTGGTCCACACAGGACTGGACCTGAATTTACCGCTATGTTGATGTTCTGATTAAGAAAACTGCTATTACTGATCACTATTTATTTTAAAACGCCCCCCTCCCTCAATGTCCCGAGGGCTTCTAAAGAAGGAGCAGAAGGAAGAATAACACACCAAGCAGGTCCAAAGGGAGTGTGGCATCAGGAATGGCAGGCTCGGACGCGGCCCCCTCGTGCAGGCAGAGGGCCATGGAATGCACCTGGGCAATTCAGTGCACGCAGGCCGCCCACAGGAGCCCGGGCAGGCCCCGCTCCAGCGCCGGCGCCTGGCTCTTTCCTCCTGGAGCGCTGCGAGTCCATCCTGCACTGAGTCCCCGGCTGGCAGGCACCAGGAATCGAGTCGAGAATTCCCCTTCGCCCTGCTCTTGCATTCACCTGCTGTCTACAGGGGGGCCTGGGAACTATGGACAGTGCCAGGTCACTGACGCACAGGTGTCCAGCGATGGGACCTGAGCCCAGGTTTGTCAAAGGCCACCTGAAAGAGCAGTAGGACCCCTAATTCTGCGTGGGGCCCTGGGCTGCCTTCCGGGAGCAGAGAGACGGACACGTGCAGTGGGGGGCGAGGGAGGCTGCCCCCAAAGACGGGGGGGGGGGGGGGCGCTGGGCCAGTGGGCTCAGTCCGGGCTCCTGGGTGCTGCCTCTCCGCGGTCCTGCCCTGCCGGCTTCCACCCCCCGGGGCTGCGGCCTCTCTCCGGAACCGCTTTTTTTTGCGGGCCTCTGAAAGACTTATTGAAAGCTCCCCCCAGACCCGGCCGCCCGCGTTTCCTGCGCGGGGCCGGGGCTTTGTGCATTGCAAGCGCCCGACAGCTGGGCGAGCGGCCGCTTCCGCCCGGGCCGGGGCCGCGGGGCGCGCTTCCCTCCAGCTGTGCGAGCGGCGCCTTGCGAGGCCCGCGCCGAGCCGCCGTCCAGCTGCGCGCCGCGCCCTCCCGCGCCGCCCTGCATGCTAATCAGGCCCGCGCGCCGCCGGAGAAGGGCTCGTTTGTGGCGCGCGCAGATGCGCCCCCCGCGCCGGCCCCCAGCGCTTCCGCCAGCGCAGGTGAGGCCGGCTGACGTCACCGCAGGTGTGGGCCGCGCCGGGCTCCTGGTTCCGCTGGGGCGGCGTGCGCCCCTGCCCACAGCGTCCCCTGAGCGTGCCCTAAGGGGTGCAGGGGGCCCGAAGCCTGGAGACGCAGCCTGGCCGGACAGTGAGGCTGGTCGCTGGCCCAGAGGACGGTGACACCGCCTCCTGGACGTCCCCGGCGGGTCCAGTTCTGTCCAGGCCTTGCCCGGATGACTCTGTAGGGACCCGTCTTCCCCCTGCTCACCCCCCGGGGCACTAACAGTGGGTGGCTTCGTTCACCCCGCGTCCCTTCCGCACTGCACCTCGCAGGGCACCGCCTGCTGCCCCTGTCCCTCTGCCCGCCGGCCAGCCCGTGGCCCAGCCTCGCAGGAGAGCCCTGGTGTTTCACCGCGAGCCCTGTGTGTCTGCCTGAGGATCTGGATGATTGACACTTCCTGGGGCTTCTCCAGGTGCCCCGGGGGCCTCACTCCCACTCAGTCCTGCCCATGTGCAGGCTCCCGGGAGGGTCCTGACTCTTAGATGTCCCATTGCCAGCCTGAGACCAGAAACCCCCAAAGGACGGGACCAGGCACCCTTCATCCTTGAGGCTTAAGGCACCGGGGCTGAAAGGAAATGAACTGCCCCCCCCCCCCCCCCACACCGCTCTGAGCACTAAGGGCCGGGGGTGGTTAACACCTCCATCTTGTAATGGTCCCTAAGAGATTCTGGCATACTGGCATCAGGGAGGAAAGCCCGTGCTGAAGGTGCCATAGTGGCGCGCACGCTACTTGTTTGGGGCTGGTTCATGAACTACTCTTACAGTTGCTTCCTTTAAGGGGTTATGTGCTAAGTTGCCCCTCCCCTAATAGAGTCTGGCCTTAGTGGTCAACAGGGAGAGAAGAGCACGGGGCAGTTCCTATACTTGCAGGGCTACTTGTTTGGGGGTGGTTCAGGGGTGGCTTTCACAATGGCCGCTCAACGTGTGCTGAGTTGCCCCTCCAGCCCCCCGTGTTCCCTCTGGTCTGGTCTAACACAGTCCCAGGTTGGGAATCACAGTGAATTCCTTTGATTACCATATTACCCTAACGCTTAGGAGACTTGTCTGCCCCCCACAGTCCAGGGGAAGGATTATCACCCATAATTTGCAGCCGAGAAAGCTGAGGGAAAGGAATTGACCTTGCCTGCAGGAAACAGCAAAGGAAAGACTCCCGCACCCTGAGGTCTCGCTCCTGCTCCTCACCTGGCCTACACAGCTGTGTCATTTGGACCTCATATGTTTTCTTTTATACATTTGGATTAATCAGAAGCACTTAAAATTGCAAATCCTCTGGACAGGTATCTGATACCATCAGACAACGTGGCGCCTTGGTCTGTGGGTGTGGCTCCCAGTTCTTCCTGGCTCCACGCACTGAGGTGACACCTGCTGTGGGCTCAGCGCTTCCTCCAGTCTGCTTTCCAGCTCCGATGTCCGTCTGGCTCCTAAGGGCATCGACTGCCTGGTGACCCAGAAACACCACCACCGTCAGGGGAGCCTCTGCAGTGGGAAAGCGCTGATCTCTGTGGGATGAGCCCAGGCCTCACTTCAACCTGAGGCTGCTCTGTGTCTGACATACTCCATACCCTGGCATGGATTTCAGAGATCCTTGGGCTTTCCAAGCTCTCAGGATGGTGAAACAGCAGAAACTCCATGAATTAAAGAAAAGTCAAATAACCATTTCCATAGATGCAGAAACATAACGAGAAAATTCAGCTTTCTTTCATGCTTAAAAATCTTCAGATTAGTACTGAAGATCATAACCATTGCAATATGAGAAGAAAAAAAAGAAAGCTATTAAGATTTAATAGGTAAAATTGTCATTATACCTATAAAACATTTTATAGGAAATTCAAGACAATCTACAAGCCACTAGTACTAATGAATCCTGTGTTCAATTCATTTATTCAATAAACTCACTGAGTTCAGTGGCTGTTCTGGGTATAGCAGAAACAGTAGTGAGGAACACGGAACATTCTGTCCACAAGGGGCTAGTACTGTATTTACTTAAAAATAAAGTTACTGGGCCAGTGCTGTGGTGTAGCTGGGAAAGCCGCCACCTCCAGTGCCGGCATCCCATATGGATGCCAGTTCAAGTCCCAGCTGCTCCACTTCTGATCCAGCTCCCTGCTAATGGCCTGGGACAGCAAGGGGAAGGTGACCTAGATGCTGGGGCCCCTGCACTCTTGTGGGAGACCCAGAAGAGGCTCCTGGCTCCTGGCTCCTGGCTCCTGGCTCTTGGCTTCCATTTGGCCCAGCCTTGGCCATTGCAGCCATCTGTGGAGTGAACCAGCAGATGAAAGATTCTCTGAAAAAAAAAATTAAAAAAAAAGAAAGATTCTCTGTAATGCTTTCAAATGAATGTTTTAAAAAATTATGTGACATGCCGGTGCCGCAGCTCAGTAGGCTAATCCTCCACCTTGCGGCACCAGCACACCGGGTTCTAGTCCCGGTCGGGGCACTGATCCTGTCCCGGTTGCCCCTCTTCCAGGCCAGCTCTCTGCTGTGGCCAGGGAGTGCAGTGGAGGATGGCCCAAGTTCTTGGGCCCTGCACCCCATGGGAGACCAGGAGAAGCACCTGGCTCCTGCCATGGGAACAGCGCGGCGGCCATTGGAGGGTGAACCAACGGCAAAAAGGAAGACCTTTCTCTCTGTCTCCCTCTACTGTCCACTCTGCCTGTCCAAAAAAAAAAAAAAAAAGAAAACAACAAAAAAACCAAATTACGTGACATGAACTCTGGAGAACAACGAAACACCGTACGTTTACTTAGGTGTATTTTTTTTTAATAGATGATGATCAGAGAAGGGCCTGTTGTTAAGATAATTCTGAGTGCTTTCTTGAAGGAAGGGAGAGAAGGCAGGAATGGCCAGGGCAGAGCCCTGGAGGCTGGGAGGGCACTGAGCATGAATTCTGGGTGAGAAGCCCGCCCACTGAGCATGAGAGCAGGAGGAAGGTGCAGGGGGAGACTGGAAAAGCAGTGTGGTGGGGTCACAGGAGGCTTTATCGTTCCTGGAAGGATGTGGCTTTTACTTTGAGTGAGTGAGACAGGGCTTCTGGGGGCTTTCGAGTGGAGAGTTGCCTATAAAATACCATCACCCCATCTTCTGTGCGAAGGCACGTCGTGGGTGTGCACGTGCTGGGAGTCATTTAGGGGCTGCTGCAACAATCAAGGAGAGACGGGCTGGGTGAGACACGATGAGATTTCGACTTTAATCTGAAGGAGGAGCCCATTGCTTGTGTGAAGACTCAGGGCAACATGTGACTAAGCTGGAAGAACGGAGTTTCTATTACTAAGATCCTGAAGATTGTGGAGAGGGGTAGATTGGGAGAGGTAGGGAATCAGGAACTTGCATTTGCAAATATTAATTTTGAGACATTGAAATAGTCTGAGCATCATTTATGCTGCAAGAGAAACAGATCTTGAAAATTTAAATCATAATTTTTAAAGAAAGATTTTGAGGGGCTGGTGCTGTGGTGTAAACATCCCATATGGAAGCCTGTTTGAGTCCCAGATGCTTCACTTCTGATCCAGCTCTCTGTGATGGCCTGGGAAAGCAGTAGAAGATGGCCCAAGTCCTTGGGTCCCTGAACCCGCATGGGAGACGTGGAAGAAGCTCCTGGCTTCGATTAGCGCAGCTCTGGCTGTTGCGGCCACTTAGGGAGTGAACTAGAGGATGGAAGACTGTCTCTGCCTCTCCTCTCTGTGTAACTCTGGATTTTCAAATAAATAAATAAATAAATCTTAAAAAATATTTTATTTTAGAGGCAGAGTCACAGAGAGACGGAGATCTTCCATCTGCTGGTTCACTCGCCAAATTGGCCACAATGGCTGGAGCTGGGTCAATCCAAAGCCAGGAGGCAGAAGCTTCTTCCAGATCTCCCACATGAATTCAGGGACCCAAGCACTTGGGCCATCTTCTACTGCCTTCCCAAGCCATAAGTGGGGAGCTGGATTGGAAGAGGAGCAGCCAGAGCATGAACCAGTGCCCATATGGGATTCTGGCGCCATGCAGGTGGAGGCTTAGCCCACTATGCCACAGAGCCAGCCACTTAATTTTTTCACCAATGTCAGGTCTGTTTGGGATTGGAGAGTTCTTACAACGTGATGACTTAGTGATGCAGCTGCACTGTGTGTTCATGACCTTTGCACTCACTGCTGATGGAAGCATCGGATCAGAAGCAAAGCAGGGCCTTTTTCCCACCCTCAGCTTGGGAGTACCAACGGGATGTGGTGGTGTTGCCCAGGACTCCCCCAAGGCCTGAGGCATTTGACAGCCCTGCTGTTGGAGTGTTGAGCGCTAATGGCTCACTGCTAAGTCCTTCCTCATGGATCCCCTAAGGCATAGGGAACCATCTTTCCCAAGGAAACTTCTCCCAGAAGCAGCACACTTCCAATGACAGCTGAGCTGGGAGAGCAAGGATGCAGCCCCAGCGCCACATGGGCAACTCTGAGGGCTGTTCCAGCTCCAGCAATCATGGATCTGCTGAGGCTGTGTTGTAACTGCGTGCAGCCCAGTTCACGTCTTCTTTCTGTCCAGTTCTCCCCTCACTCCCTCATAGGTGAGCCCATGGAGGTCTGGTCTGATAAACTGCACCAAATCTATAACTCAGCTAGGAAACGTTGGACAAGAGACTTATTCCCTATTCTTTCCGCAAATGTAATCATACTCTCCCATTTCACTCAAAGTTTAATGAGAAATACAGACCACGTGCCTGTAAGAGAAACTCCATTGGTGAACACTTAGAATGTCCATCATACTACCTAACCCTTTTGACGTCTTGTTGAATGACCAAGGGGCTATCTGAATCTAGATTTCAGGGGTTATGTACAGAGAAGATAGCAATCCATGAGATTTAGAGACAAGGTACCAAATAGAATCCCCTGAGGGCAGCTGGAGAAGAGGAGTGATGCGAGCACTGTGTGATGATGGCTACACCAATGTCCAGAAACACAGGAGGAGAGGGAGATGGAGAAGTTAAAGACACCACGTCTGCATTTACAGCTCCTAAGCGAATGTCCGATGTCTGTCACACTGGTATACAAGGAGACGTGTGTACAGATACTGCAGAGGTTTGTTTTTGTAATAAAGTATAAGACACATCAGCCAAGTAACTAGCAGTAGGAGAATGGGGAAATGATTGGGAATATAGCAGAATGGACGGCCTTGAATCACATGTGTTAACTCCAGTAATTCTCAAGAATGTGAGGCTGAGAAAAAAACTACAGGTTTTACTGTAGTAACATACAATATGGCAGCATTTGTAGGAAGTTTAAAGACATTCTAAACAGTCTCACACGTGAGCACTGGTTGTGGACATGTCCCTGTGTGAGCACATGTCCATGCTTGGGATGCTGTGTGTTCTGCAGTGGGGCCACAAGGCGCTGAGGGTGCAACCTGCTGCTCTTGGCTGTTCTTATAATCGCCAGCATCATGACGTGTCAGTGATGTCTTCCCACCTTACTGTTACAAGGCACTAGAAGTACTAACAGAATCAGCCCTTTTAGCTGCTTTTGGAAGCATGACTTACAATCGATAACTGGTACTTTTTTTTTTTTTGGACAGGCAGAGTTAGAGAGAGAGAGAGAGAGAGAGAGAGAGAGAAAGGTCTTCCTTCTGTTGGTTCACCCCCTAAATGGCTGTTACGGCCGCACGCTGCACCAATCTGAAGCCAGGAGCCAGGTGCTTCCTCCTGGTCTCACCTGCCAGTGCAGGGCCCAAGCACTTGGGCCATCCTCCACTGCCTTCCCGGGCCACAGCAGAGAGATGGACTGGAAGAGGAGCAACAGGGACAGAACCGGCGCCCCGACCAGGACTAGAACCCGGGGTACTGGTGCCACAGGCGGAGGATTAGCCTAGTGAGCCGCGGCGCCGGCCAATAACTAAGTGCTGTGGCGCCAGCCGATAACTAGTACTTTGGACTTCTTTGTGTATTGCCAAAACATGCTACCGTTATCAGCAGTCATGATGGGGAACCTGACTGTGCCCATAGTGTCACTGATTCAGCCACTGAGACCAGCGCTTCGCCCAGACTTCCTGACGCATCGTTTGATTTAATCCCGGAAGAGAGAGACGATTGCTGTCTGGATTTTGCAGATGAGGACAGGAGGCAATGAGGACATCCCATCCCTCACAGCCAAGAAGTGGCAGAACCGGAGTTTGTTCCACTGTATTCTCATTTGCAGAGCTATCGCCTTCTTCCTGCACGATGAGACTTGGAGGATATGGTTAGTGACAGTCGATTCAGTGGGCACAAGCCACCCTAAGTACAGGTGCTGTGTGGTGAGGCCAGTAGGAGCGGCAGTGTGGCTCCACCGTGATGCCTTGGGAGGCCTGGCTTCCTTTCTGTTGGACATGCAAGAGTGGGGCAGCGACACACTTGTCGCCCCGTCTTCTGAGTTGCCAGGCAATGAATCCATTCCTTCTCTTGATGCTTTCCTTTCTGCACATTTCTTCATAACAGGAGGCATCACGATGCCTCAGCTGCCTTGGTGGGCACATTCATTTAATTCAATGGAACGGAACTTAAACTCGTAGATGGGGATGACCACAGGCCACCCACTCCAGCGCTCTCACTCTACAGACAGAAAGGTAGAGGCCAAAGAGGTGCAGGCTGCAGACGTCTTCCTTCACTGCTGGGACTCAGCGCTGAACCTAATCCTGTTTGTACTGTGCGGTCACTTGGGGCACCTCCAGGATTTCCCCTGCCCTGGTCACAGTTCCATCGGCTCCAGTTTAATTGGTTTGGTGTGGGACTTGGCATTGGAGCTCCCTTAGTTTCCACAGTGCAGCCACAGCTAAGAACCTCTGATTTTGTGTCTCTTCCCCCCTCCCCCCAGCACGCTCTCCCAAGTCCATCCTCAACCTGCTTGTTCCTATAGAACAGAGGCTGGAGCCTTGCTTCTCTTTATGCCAAAAGAAACAGGATGGACTTGGAACAGGTTGGGTAGTGTTTGTGCTTCAGAAAACCTTGTGAGATTTCTAGGAGATTCTCTCCTGTACTCTTCCAAGCACAGATCTTCCGATATGCCAAGGTTTTTTTTTGTTTTGTTTTGTTTTTTTTAATTTTCCTCATTGCATGTTTTAAGAGGTAATGGAAATTTGAAGACATTGTTTTTAGTGGCTACAAATGGAATATATTTTGGAGTAATGGCAATTCAGAATGGCAATTCAGCATTGGATTTAGTCCTATTCCAAAAATCTGTAGAGGACTGACTCCAGTTAACACAATGCCTATTTTGTCTAAAGCCATGGATGGGAGCAGGCCTTTGGCCTAGTGGTGAAGATGCCTGCATCCCACATTGGAGTATCCAGGTCTAATCCCAGGTCTGGATCCTGATTCAAGCTTCCTGCCAATGCAGCCCCTGGAAGGCTCAAGTAAATGGGTTCCTGCCACCCACATGGGAGAACTGGCTTGAGTTCCTGGCTACCAGTGTCTGCCCAGGCCCAGCTATAGCCATTGCAGGCATTTGGAGAGGGAACCAGTTACGTGGGAGCTCTCTGGTTGGTTGTTTTTGATTCACTGCCTTTCAAATAATAAAAAATAGCACACAAGAATTTAAAGGCAAAAGATGGGAGCCAATATTGGGGCACAGTGGGTGATGCCATGGCTGTGACACCAGCATCCCATTTTGGAGTGCCAGCTTGAGTCCTGGCTGCTCTGCTTCTGACCTGACTCCCTGCTGAAGCACCTGGGAGGCAGCAGAAGATGGCCCAAGTGCTTGGGCCCCTGCCACCCATGTGGGAGACCAGGATGGAGTTCCTGACTCCTGGCATTTGGGGAGCAAACCAGCAAATGGAAAATCAATCTCTCTCTCTCTCTCTCTCTCTCTCTCTCCATATTTATTCCTGTTGCTCTGCCTTTCAAGAAGATGAAAATAAACATTAAAAGAAATAAGAACAATGGTTTTATTGCATCCTTTGAGTACTGCTGTTATCTTTTTAGTACATTCGAAATTGGTGCAATTTACAAATGCTTCACTTTTTCATCTTAATAAAAACAAATTAGCAGAAATAGGCTGCTAAACTCCGGAAGCAGTCAAACAATTACTTGGAAAATGGAAAGGCAATGAGCAGTAGTCATTTCATAATTTCAAGTTTATGATTGCTTCATTACAGAATACACATACAGAAAACTTTCACAATAGTTGCATCATTTGAACCACAGTTTTCAGTTTCAGCCCAAACTCCTACTACGTTGGGAAAGGCAGCCTTGGTTCATTTAGGTCTTCGAGCACACTAAGAAAAGTAATTGCTAGAATGAAAAAAAAAATTCTTGGTGCATTCTGATCACAGGTGCAAGTGTTCAGAAGGAAAGGAGGTGCCTGTAACATTGATGCTCCCACAGCCTCTGTTGAAATTCTGAAAGCACTTCAGGGCTACACGGGGCTCTTTAGGGGTAGGACATGACAGCCTTGAACTCCTGCTGCGAGATTCTGCTGTAGCTCGACACTTTACTAAAATAACCACTCACTTTCACGTGAACCAAAGGTTAGTGGGCTAGTGAAGCAGAACCACCCGGAGCGAGTGTCAGAGAGCATCCTGACCGAAACACAGCACACAGGCATGGCCGGGCCGTGGGCCTCTGAAATGCACCACTCTATTTGGGGGCTCTTGCGGGGGCTGCATCTGGAAAGCAGATGGGGAACAGAGGCTGCAGCCTGCACCCCGGCATACACCCAGAGGCATCTTCTCGACTATAGGTCATCAGCAGCAATGGAGCCCACTGAATGTGAGATGAGTTTTCTCAACAAGCAATGCTAAACAAAGGAGATCGTTACAAGAAGAATAATTCTGGAGCCCCACATCAGATGCAAGTTTCATCATAAAGAATGAACACAAGGACTGAATTTTACAAATGCCTGCATGTGAGCCCACTACACTGTGCTGGGCAGCTGCTTCTCTTGTGCTTATTGAGTTTTAGAAACATCCCACGTGCACTGTTTTTATGCCTGCTGGTTTTTCTTCATCTAATTTTTTAATCCCCTGGGTCTCTGTTTCTGTGGTTTACAAACACACACACACACACACAGTTTCACGTTTTCACCGCCCCTAACACACACTTACTTCACGCCCTGTCCCTCTAAGTTAAAGGGAGCTGTAGTTTTCCCTCTCCTTTCAAGTAATCCTCAGTGCAGAGCTTCTCCATTCTCAAGATGTCTAAGGCGTAAATTCGGTGGCCAGACTCCTATGGGCTCATGCAAAACCCAAAATGTGAGGAGACCATGGTGACTGCCATGCTAAATGACCTTGACCAAGAGGGTACGGTGCCAAGAGCTTAAGTAAAAGGCAAGCATATTTTATACATTTTAAAATTTTCCTTTAAAAGATTTTAATTGCAATTCTAAAGTGATATGAGAGGGCACCAAGTACTACACAGGTAGGGCTTTCTTCCCCCATTACCGTCAGCCCTACTCCCTGGTGGTACAACCAGACATCAGTGTCTTCCAGCCAGAGGAAGACAGTCACATAACATTAAAGCATAACGTGCAAAAGGGCTGCCATGTGATCGAGGTTAATTTCTTGCTCACATGAAGTGTAAACCAGGTGTTACCCTGTGGTGTTTGTCCTTCTTCCCTGCAGGGCTTCTGGGCCCAGCCTTTCACATACGGAGGCAGAACCCCATGTAGGAGGTAAACACACGGAGGAGGGCTGGTGTAGGTTTTCGTGGGCCACATTTAGAAATTTCACATGTGCCCTGCCTTCTCTGCACGAGACGCATACGAGGACCCCAAGGAGTGGCTGGAACCCACACATGCCTTGTGGTCTTCCTACATGCACTGCAGCATTGCCACAAGCATCCAGAGTCTTACTCTCTGTCCAGGTTTCTGTGCCCCCGGGGCACAGAACACTGCTCTGTGCTTTGAGGCCATTATTTAGTAAACTGCCCTTCTGAGTATGCTATCAAGTCTTAATGCATAGAAATTGTAGCTTTTATTTTCCACCAGAAACTCTAATCTTTTAATGACACTTGAAATTGCTTCCTGTCTGCCTAGTGTTAAGAGTAGTT
This sequence comes from Lepus europaeus, assembly GCF_033115175.1. Lineage (NCBI taxonomy): Eukaryota > Metazoa > Chordata > Mammalia > Lagomorpha > Leporidae > Lepus > Lepus europaeus. The sequence goes on from NC_084839.1 coordinate 5,822,568, forward strand.
CAATAGAGCTGGCTCTGTAGCATAGTGGACTAAGCCTCTGCCTGCAATGCCGTCATCCCATGTGGGCGCCATTTGTGTCCTGGCTGCTCCTATTCCAATCCTGCTCTCTGCAATGGCCTGGGAAAGCCGTGGAAGATGGCTCCAGTCCTTGGACACCTGCACCTGTAAGGGAGACCCAGAAGAAGCTCCTGGCTCCTGGCTTAGGATCAGCCCATCTCCAGCCATTGTGGCCATTTGGGGAGTGATCTAGTGGATGGAAGACTTTTCTGTCTCTCTCTCTGTCTGTAACTCTACCTCTCAAATAAATAAATAAATAAATAGTAGTTCCATGACAATCTTTAGAGCTTGTTTTTCTTTTACTTAGTCCCGTCTTTCCATTCCTTGCTTCCTACCTAAACCACAGAGATTCACCCTTGTTCACCAGGGTGGGGTTAAAATTCCAACAGGGAACCAGTAGAGTTGATTTTCACATCAGCATCCTGGTCCTACCTGGTGCTCATTTGAAGTCCAGGTTAGCAGAAGGCAGCACACTGTCTGCTTTTCATTCCTCACTTCAGTAAACGTACAGGACTACAGCTGATTGCCAGCTAAGGTGTTCCCATACATCAGATTATGTGGTTGTAATTAACATTAACCATCGAATCTTACAGTCAAACAGCACAAAAGTACTAGTGATCATGTATTCAGCATTCACCATCCACCAGTGTATCATGGCACGCGGATTGGTGAGATTTTCTCATTATTCACACTGCACACACAGAGAACTGAGGCTCATGGGGAGAGCAGCGCATTCACAGTTTTGCAACGGTAAGCAAAGACATGGGCAGCTGGATCTAAGTGCATCTGACAAGCAAGCCTGAGCCCTTGGCCGGGCATTCCACTGTTGGCGAGGGTGACGGCTGCACAGAGGCCCTCAGCAAGTTAACACGATGACTAATCGGTGCTGTTAGTATCGGAAGCCTGGCCATCTTCCTCCACTTTCCTGGAGCCTCTTTCCCACAGATGTTGGAGCTCTGTCCTTGCAGCTCCTGCCCAGGGGCCAAGCAGCTCCTCAGCACCAGGGGCTGCTGCAGCTGCTGGACCGGCTGACGGACCTTCTGTGGGTCCCTCTGCCGGATGAGAAAGCTCATCAGTTAGAGCACAGCAGGAGGCACAAAGCACTGTGTCTGCTGAAGTCCACTTGTCAGCAACGTGGGCCCTGGTGGACACCGCGTACACCAGTGCTGGGGATCACTGCTGATGGGGCTGCCCGAACCTCGCCTTTGGGGGACACACTATGCCTATCATCCTACTCAGAAACCAAGTCAGTCCCTTGCCCTGGAGGGAGACACCTGCTTCCAAGGTTGCTAGTTAAAAACTCTTGAAAACAGGGCTAGAGGTCCAGAAACGGCATAGAAAACTGCATCTTGACACTGCCTGGTGGTGAAAATGTGTCCTGAGAAGCCAGCATCCCAAGCCGCCTGTGATCCAGCGTCCTGCCAATTATCCTGTGAGGCAACAGCAGATGGCCCACATCCTTGCTCCTGTCACACCTATGGGTGACCGGGATGGAGTTTTTGGCCCCTGGTTTAGGCCTGGCAAAGTTGTAGCCATCTGGGGGAGTGAACCAGCAGCTGGAAGAGCCTGTCTGTCTCATGTCTCTCTGTGTCACTCTGCCTTTGAAATAAGTAAGTAAATGCTCTTTAACCAGGAAAGTGTGTCCTGAGCACAATGGGGCAGAGCGTGTCCACACTTGGGACCACCACACAGTTCACACTGCACAGCCGGGAAGCACGGTGCAAGGTGAAAGGGAGCCGTGCGCCACGGCCTCTAGCAGGCTCATTCCCTGGGGTGACAGGTCTGAATGCCGACTCACAGAATCCACTTGGAGAATATCCCGGTAACATTAACCAAGATTAAGCGTATTGATAAACATTCATAAAAATCCCGGGTCTAGGAACCAACTCCAAAGCCATATTCAGAAAGCACTGAAGAGAGAAATCCACACATCTAGATTATTTATAGTGGCACAGTCACAATGGTGACCATGACAGAAAGAGCAGTAGATAAACCATGGTGAACTCTTCTGAAGAAACATCGCTTTCTTTAGGATGGCAGCAACGGAAACTTTCCGATAGTAAAACCATCCCTATGACGTAACGCTATGTGAAAAAATAGATTAAAATTGTGCATCTAGTGTGTGGCACAGCACCCAGTCATGAGGATAAAAACCCACGGGCAGTTCACCGAATACTGCTGAACATGGCGCCGTTCACTTCAGGATGGAGAGCGGCCCTGGTTTCCTTCTCTTCACAAGTCCCTGATAATCTGGGGCACACGGTTAGATTTTAAAATTCAAAATATGGAGAAGGCAAGGAATAACTGTGCACGTGTGTGTGGTGCTGTATTAATGCCATCTCTAGCCTGCATCAAAACTATTAAGTGTTCTTAACATAACGTGCTTTCATTTGTTCATTAATTAAAATCTCCCCATTTGCTTGAAGTCTTTGGTGACACACCAAGCCTATGATTATAATGTAAATTGCAAGTATATTATCGCAAAAATTAAAAAGAAAAGGTGGAGGAGGGAGGCAGGAAATTGCCATTGTGTATTCGGAATAGTACCTGTGAAAACTGCTATCTTCATCTTCATATGCAAGTAGTAATTAGGAAAAAAAACCCTGTCCATTGAAACCGTTTGTCGGCCACGAAAGGGCACCCAGGCATCGGAAGGGCCTGGCTCCACCTGGGCTCCCCGAGGCCAGCGACGGGGCACAGACGGCTTCACGGGACGCGGCTGCTGGCCTCCCCCGGGCCCCCTGCACCCACTGGACACCCCACCCGGGATGAAACGCAGATTCCGGCCAGCACCGCCAGGCCCTGTGACTCGGTCCGGGCTTCTTCTCCCTCTGCACCCACTCCGAGGAGAGTCCGGCCAGCAGCACCTGCCCTCGGGCCCACACGGAAGCTGTCTAGGCCTAGAATGTTCGGGCTCTTCGGCTCCAGGGTCGACCCTTGCTGTTCCAGGTGCCTCGCCAACCGAGTCCTCCTCCTGGTAAAAGTCACTGCCCGCTGAGGTCTCCTGCTCCGTGGTCGGCCGGGCCCTAGCACCTGCCACCATCACAGCACAGGGCCCTGAGCACCGTCGTGGGCCAGGAGACTGTAGCGGGGACGGCCATTTGCTTCCACAGAGGTGTCAGCCGACAAGATTGCAGGAAATCTGCTTTCGCAAGTCTTAACCGGCTTCATTTGCGTCATTCTAGAAGCGGGCACCAGCAGCAACCAATAATCAATACCGGTTCAGAAAAACCCACCCCACCAGTGGGCAGATTCTATTTATGACCAGTGAAAAGGAAGTGACGTACACAAACCAGAAACAAGGTTGCCATCGCTTCATTGGTTAGAGCTCACGCCTGTTTTAGTTGAGCGTGGTTGGAACGGTTGTGATTGGCTGAGACTCCCCTACTTGTCAGAGGAGTAGGTTGGCCTCGGTCGGCACGTCAAGTTAGGTTGCAGTTCACGACGTGCCCAGGAACCTCGAGGTCTACGTTGATGGACGTACGGCGGCCGCTTTAGGTCAAATTTAAGCGCGCTGACAGTGACTAACCCAGGGGGCCCGCTAGTGTGGACCCAGCGTCCGCTGGTTTGCAGCGCCGTGCAGGCCCAGGTGCGGAAGCAGCGTGAGCGCTGGGTCGGGACGCCTGGAGGCCCCGGCTCCTGGGCTGGCTCCCTCCGCCGGCCACGCCGCCCTCGCGGTGGGAGCCGCGCTTGCCTGCCCCGGGCTTCCGCTCCGGCTCTGACCTGTGTCTTCGGCGCTGGTAAGTACGCGCCTTTCTTTATTGAAAATGCTGGGCGTTAAAGGAGGCATCGCACACCCGGGCCAGGCAGGCCCTCCGCCCACAGCCTCCTCGGGGTCGGGGTCTCCTCGGGGACGGGGGTCGTCTCAGGGGTCGTCTCGGGGTCGTCTCGGGGTCTCCTTGGGGACGGGGGTCGCCGCGGGGTCTCCTCAGGGTTGGGGGTCTCCTCGGGGTCGGGGGTCTCCTTGGGGGTCGCCCCATCCGTAGGTGGCCGGGATCCGGCTCCTTAGACGGCGATTAGCGGCGACCCGCGTGGCTCAGAGGGACCGAGACGCAGAATCAGATGAATTGTGCTACACAGACAGTTTTATTCATTCATTCATTCCGTTCCCTTGTCTAAAATCCGTGCGTGGACTTCGGACATGAGGACAAGACTCGGACGCTTTTAAAAGCCGGGCCAGACGGGCATGCTGGTCTTCGAAGGGGTCCCTTCCTCCCAGCCCACCGTGAGGGGGCGCGGCCTCTCCGCCCCTGCCCGGGCCGGGACCCTGGGGCACCCGGGTGGTCACGCGGGAGAGGTCACCCTCGGGCGGAGGCCACGTCCTGGTGCTCCCCCTCAGGGCCGCCCCTCCGCACAGGGCGGCAGGCGTTGGAAGGAGGTGTTTCTAGCATCTTCTGTCCAGTGCATCATCCGGGCGGAGGGTGTCAAGGGAAGGAGCCACGGCGGTGCTCGCCGCCTGGATTGCACTCCGCAGAGGGCTGTGCCCAAGGGGCCGGGGCCAGCAGTCACCCCGGAGGGTCCCGGGGTCGCCTTGCCCCTGCACCTGCCGCCCGCCGAGGCTGACCCGGCACGAAGGCGGGCAGGGCGGCTGCCTTCCAGAGCGCGGTGCACAGCGGCCGTGCAGTCCTTGGCCCGCGAGCTTGCTTTCTGTTGCACCCCCTCCCCCCCAGAAGCTTGCCCTGCGGTGTTGAAGGTGACCTGCCTGTGGCAGTGAGAATGTTCTGTGTGGTTTGTCTTGCCTCCCACGCACGACACACTTCGCAAGCCTGACAGGGGTGGATCAGCCCCAAAAGAGGAGAAAACAAAACCCCAAAATACCCCTCCTCCAAAAGTACCCCTGGGTGTGAAACTCTTTCTGAGAAAGGCTGGCCTATTTCCTTAAAGCAGAAAAAAAGCGAACAAAAATAGGTTTTTGTTTCTTCAGACTCTTGTTTGTTCGGATGATAGCGATTCTGTTGCCAGCACGACACGGCACAGTTGCTACCCAGAGATTTTTAGAAAGTCAGATAGATGCGCCTGCCGTCGGCTTTGCCGTGAATGAGTTCTGACTCTCACGTTGCTTATTAGAAGGTAAATGCTTAATTACATGGCACAACTCATATAAGAGCAATAAACTTTATGGGAGTATTTTTAAAACTGTATGTTTGCAGCAACGGTGCTATACAAGTAACAATAATAACATTGTGAAGAAAATTAGCTCCTTAGATGCGTAACATTTAATATGGAGCACTGTGTAATTAATATCCTGCAATTTAATGTGTTACTCATTTTCTCCTTCCTCCCTCCCCTTTACCAGGAAGAGAGAAATAGAATTTGTTTAATTTAATGTGGCATTTACACAGTAGCATACAGCCAAAATAGATCATGGTGGATTCATCCAAAACCGGTGTGGGCTTATTAACTTAGAGCATTGCCCACTCAGATTCCTTGTTAGCCCTGAGCCACCCCCCCACCCCCTTATGCTCATCTCCAGGCCTGACATGCAGTGAAGAGCTCCTAGTGTTCACATCTTTCTGATCCCTTTGCTCCATGGTTTTGAACTGGGAGCAGTTTTGCCCCAGCAGGGACATTTGCAGTCTGGAGACGTTACTGGCAGCCATTAGTGGGGAAAAGGAGACTTCTCTTAGCAGGAGGGCAGAGCCAGGGGGCACCTGCGATGCACATAGACCTCCCTCCAGCACCTCAAGACAGCAGCAGTGTCCAGGGTGAGGCGTTTGCTCAGTGACCTTGAAAACCATCCTCCAACGGAGGTGCTCATTTTATGCATAAACAAAAAATCGTGGGTGCAAAGGAGCCGAGAGATCTACCCAAGATAAATTGTGTGACAAAGTAGAGGACTTGGGGCTTGAACTCAGGTGTTTAGGTGTAAATTCCTGCACACCTGCCTGGGTGTGTTCTTCCATGAGCCCTGCTTGCACTCGGTATAGCTGACAAGGTAGGTACTGTACAGAAGTGTGTGTGTGTGTGAACACACATTGTCCCGGCACCCACACTGATTCTAGAAAATGGTGCCTAGGAGCTCCACACAGACTTTTTAGGAGTGCAGAGTTGGCCTCTTCCGACCACACCCTCTGATGTGAGTCAGTGAGGCCCCTGATGACATGGCTGCCTCAAGGGGCCACCTGCTGGGTGTGACTTCCTGGCCAAAGATGTTGATCTTACCTGTCACTGTGCCCTGTGTCTCACTTGAAAGTTCTGTGAGTGTCCGCTGACCAACCAGCAAGTCGAGTGCCCACTCGTGTGCTGTGGGAATATAGAATACACAGGGTTCTGGAGGCCTCTGTGGCCACCCTCTTTGTGGCTTCCCAACAGAAACGTAGAGGCCGTCAGGCGTGCGAAGGACACAGCTTCCCCCTGCAGTGACCTCTGACAGAGAACAGAGTCGGGGCTGTGTGCGCGTCCTGTGGTCCACAGTAACAGTGGCCCCCTCCCTCGCCGCCACCCTGTTAGTGACGCTTCGCCTTTTCACTAAACATCACATGGCCGGAACACACAGAGAAGGGGCCCTTCCTCTCGACGATTTAGCTGTCGCTGTCAGCACGTAATAAACAGTTAAAAGGCAGTGACTCAGATCGCAGGTGCCAGTTTGGCCTGGGTGATTGTCAAATGGACCCATCCCAGCTAATTTCCGTCTTCAGCCGCCCCACTCAGGATGCCTGAAGGCAGGCCCGCTGCCAGCACACCCTGGCAGATTCTAGGACCTTGGAAGAAGTGCGTGTGGGGTGGGGCTGGGCTCAGGGACCTCCAGGTGTGAGTGACAGGAATGGAGACTCAGGAAGGCAGAGCCCCCAGGCTCTGAGTCAAGGAGCGGTTTGATGCTTGACGCCCCCAGCACAGGGGCAGCCCCCTTCTGCACACTGGGGAGGCAGGGCCCCTGCTCTGCCGCTTCAGATGTCACATCGATCCACCCGTCAGGTGTCTCTGTGCCTGCAGGGAAGGGAAGGGGAGCAGGGTCTTGGCACTCACAGAGGCTGTGGGCATTGCTCCCACCTGTGGTCAGGAGGCAGCTGGTCCACTCACTCCTGGTTCATCCAGCTACTTACTTAGGTCACTGTGCCTTGCTGTCTAGTTCTGGCCACATCCTGCCATTGCTAACGGTTCACTGACCACACCAAAATGTGGGGATGCACATTGCCAGTAACTTTGAATTTTCACACGAGCCTGTATGGGCCATCCCGTGGCATTCACACCACAAGGCCTGCCACGTATTGGTTGTGCACCAGAGACTGTGTGGCTCTGAGGACGGCTGAGCATTCAGAAGGAGCAGCCACAGGCCAAACAGCATGATGGATACAGTTGGGTGATTTCTGGGATGCTGTGGGGGTGAGGGATTTCCACCACTGAAGTGAGGACCGGAGATTTGGCGTAGATAACCATGAACGTGAATGACCAGGAATACCTGACTTAATGACTTTAAGTTGCGTCGCCAACAAAGAGATGTCCCCTGCTGTCCTTGATATGGATGATTTGGGAGTACTGTGCCCTCCTCCACTCCAGCCTTTCTTCCATGCCTTTATCTTCCATCCCTGTGTGTCATTCCAGGTTGTATTCTTCTTTGCAGTTTATTTACGGATATAGCATTGCACTGGCTCTGGGTTTCTTGTGTGCCCTATCATGGGTTCCTTGCAATTCTTCAGACCTGGCTGAGGCACCATCTTTTGCAGAAGCTCCCTCCGACCCCTGCAGAATCCAAACTGGAGACAGATATCTCATCACCCACACCCTGGCCCTTTGCAAGGCTCTCAGCACTTCTCATTATTGTGTAGCAAGGATCAGACTTATGATGCAAATGGTCGCATGGCTCACATACACACACGTAAATAGTTACATCCAGAAAAGTGACAAACAGCACCAGTTTTTCCCTCTCTTCACCAGACCTTCCACTGTCTGCATACAGCCTGCCCTTCCTCTCCTTCCCCACAACCCGGAATCAGGTCCACCGCCCCCATGCAGAGCCAGGATCTCTACCACCGCCCTTACTGCCCCACAGCCTGTCATTCTGTGAATCGCCCTCTCTCTGGTGAGTCTTGCTAGCTCAGCATCTTGCACAGAATCAAGCAGACAGGAGGAGGGCCTTGGTCCCATTGAACCCTACTTCACACATACATCTGTTCCTCTTTAGGACACGTGTAGCCCTGAGCTTGAGTCTTCCTGCTGTTTGTGTTACCCAGAAATGTAGTGGGAGGCTCAAGATGAATTCAAAGGAAGCCCTGGAGTGTTCCCACTACGCATCACACTGGAACCCTCACACTGCGAATAGACTGGACCCGTACCTCATCAATTTGTTTTGCTTGGATGTTGTTTTTTAACCTAAACATACAGACCAACCTTCATGTGTAATTGAGGCTTTACCTTGAACTCACTCAGCTGCTGAGAGCTGAGTTGGATGCTTTGTGAGGGGGTTAATGTGAGGAGCAACCCACACACACACACGTGTCCAGAGTACCAAAATCCTGTCTTGCTCTCAGATTAAGCTTAGGGGCAGCACAAGGATCTCATCAGTGAACTGTCTCCCCTGAGCTACCTCTGAAGCTCACAGCCTCTACGCCCTCCAGCGGTCTGTACGTCATTAAGACCCTTTAGTCTATACTGGTCGTCGTCACGGTGGCCAAGGTTGGCAGAAATGACTTAGAGGCACTTGAGTCTGTGTACGTGCCCGTGTCCGTGGGCACTTCCACACTGACCAGCTGCACACACGCTTGTGACAAGGGACTCTGCCAAAAGATGACAATGGAGTCTCTGTTGTTGAAGAAATGGAGGAAAAGTACTGCATAAGACAGAATGCTTATGCAGTAACTAACTTGTTACTGTGCTTTGCTTCAGAGTCAATGCACATTAACCTCCTGGTCAATCGGAGTCAATAAACACTAAGTGAAAAATTCAAGTTTTTTTCTTGTGGCTGCTGCGAAGCCTGCTAATGTTTAATCCTTTGTAGTCATGTGAGTCTGAATGTTCATTGCATCGGCTTATTTTTATTTTGCATTTATCAAGGCAAGATGCGCATGCTTACTGGAGATTCTTTGAGTGAAATAAGGAGTGAGGAAAGCTGCAGGCAGGCCCATGCTATGGCATTGTGTGCAGGCAGGGGGCAGGCAGGAGCAAGACACATGGCTGGGGATGGGGAGTCTGATTCTGAAGGTGCTGAGTGCCCTCTTGGGCCTGTTAGGGAGCCTGGGCTTGGAGCCCAGAGCCCTGAGCCAACGCTGTTGCCATGTGAGCACATGATCAGAAGGGCATGGACATAAGACAGGTGGATGAATTTGCTGTGGATGCCACACTTGAATGACTAAGAGCAGACGCGAGGAGGGCCATTGCTGCTGTGCAGGCAGGGCCTGGGGAGTGTGAGAAAAAGGCAAGGGGATGAGGGACGGAGCAGAACCTGTTACAGGTTTGCTGGTGTTCATAACTGTCTCTCACTTAAACCTTTTACTTAGTTTACAATGGAAACTGAAGAGTGTCGTTACCCGTAAATTGAATTTAAATTTTAAAGAAAAATGATTTTTAAAATTAGCTAGTTTTGAACTGTCCTATTTCATTAAACTTGTTTGCTCTTTTTTTGTTGTTTTTATTTTTATTTTATTTTTTAATAGAAAACTTTTATTTAATAAATATAAATTTCAAAAAACCTGTTTGTTATTTTTAAAAAGATTTATTTGTTTATTTGAAAGACAGGGTTACAGAGAGGAGAGAGAGAGAAAGAGAGAGAGAGAGAGGGAAAGAAAGAAGTATCTTCCATGCACTGGTTCATTCCCCAGATGGCCATAGTGACCAGGGCTAGATCAGGCTGAAGCCAGGAACCAGGAACTCTATCTGGGTCTCTCACGTGGGTACAGGGACACAAGCACTTGGGCCATCCTCTGCTGCTTTCCCAGGCACATTAACAGAGTGCTGGATTGGAAGTTGAGCAGCCAGAACTCGAACCAGTGCCCATATGGGATGTTGGTGTTGCAGGCAGTGGCCTAACCCTCTGTACCACAACGCCAGTCCCAAATTTCTGTTTACTATTATAGATGTGTTAACCTGGAAGATACTGCATATATAATGTATTCCTCTTTTGATAGAGCATACAGTACTTTTTTTCCAATTTCCTTCTACATTTAAAACCATATTTATGTGTGTTGCATTGTGGCATAGCGAGTTAAGCTCCACTGTGTGTGACACCAGCATCTCATATCAGAGTGCTGGTTCATGTTCCAAATACTCTGCTTCTAATCCAGCTACCTTTTAATGCGTCTATGAAAGCAGTAGACTCTGGCCCAGTTACTTGTGCCCTTGCCACTCACGTGAGAAACCTGGATGAAGTCTCTGGCTCCTGGATTCAGCTTGGCCCAGCCCTGGCTATTGTTGGCATTTGGGGAGTAAACCAACAGACAGAAGATCTCTTTCTCTCTCTTTCTCCCACTCTCTGCCTTTCAAATAAATAAATCTTTACAAAAAAGTTTTCTGCAAATGATTACTAATCTTAACTGTGAGTATCTGCTAGACTGTGGTCAGTAATTTTTTTTTTTTTGACAGGCAGAGTTAGACAGTGAGAGAGAGAGACAGAGAGAAAGGTCTTCCTTTTTTCCGTTGGTTCACCCCCCCCAAATGGCCACTGCAGCCAGCGCACAGCGCCGATCCAAAGCCAGGAGCCAGGTGCTTTTTCCTGGTCTCCCATGCGGGTGCAGGGCCCAAGCACTTGGGTCATCCTCCACTGCCTTCCCAGGCCACAGCAGAGAGCTGGACTGGAAGAGGAGCAACTGGGACAGAATCCGGCACCCCAACCGGGACTAGAACCCGGGGTACTGGCGCCGCAGGCGGAGGATTAGCCTAGTGAACCGCAGCGCCAGCCTGTGGTCAGTAATTATTAAATCACTTCAGTTCTAGAAAATTCGAAGTATCTGCAACTGAGAAGATTGAAATATTGCCCTTCTCAATTCCAATGAGGAGCTACACTTCTATATCTCTGTAAATATAATGTAGTAACTGAGAGCCCAACAATGATGGTCTAAAAAAGTCTAAAAAGGAAAGATAAGTATTTCATTTCTTAGCCAAGGCTCCAGTCCTGACCTGGTCCTGGCTCCTGTGAACATTTGGGGAGTGAACTAGTGAATGTCTCTCTGGCTGTCAAATAAATAAAAACAAGTAAATAAGTTTCTTAGCAAAGCCAAAAGTCTGTGTTAATTTTGCTACTGAAAGTTTCTAAGAATAATGTGCTGTCTTTGCACAACACTGTCTCTAAGATTTAATTTACAATATATTTAAAGAATATTGAAAACACTTGACAGTCATTTGAGTTTGCATTTAATATACAATATTTAGAATTTCCAGTCCAAAGTCATTTTTGCTTTTATTGCTTTATGGAACGCACGATTGATTTTCTTTGTGTTGATATAATCAAATAATGTGGCTTTGAAATGTGTTTTTCACTATAAAATCAAGAAATCTACATTACAGAAAATCTGTGAACTGCAAAAGGAGATTTCAAATTTAATTTTTATTGCAGAGTTTTCTAACAAAACAATGGAAACGACTAAATGTCCATCAAATAAAAAAAATAAATAATCTATCATGGAATACGATCTAACAGTTAAAATGATGAGGTGGGGCAAATCTGTAGTCTAGAGGTTTAGACGCCCCTTCAGATGCCTGTGTCTCCTAGCAGAGTAGCTCAGTCCCTGCAGCAGACCCTGGTAGCAAACAGTGATTCCTGGATTTGGTTCAAGTAATTTGGGAGTCCCGGGTTGAGTGTCTGGCTGCTGGCTTCAGTCCAGCCCAGTTCTAGCCTTTGTTGGCATTTGGGGAGTGAAGCAATGAAATGGAGTTCTCACTTTGTCTCTTTCTCTGTCTCTGCATCTCAAATATTTTTAAATTAGCATAATAACGATGATATAGACACATATTTACAAAGATATCAAAGTGTTGAGTACAAACATTATATAACAAAACTACACAGCATAATGACATTTATCTAACCACACACTTACCAATAGGTGTTATAAATGGATAGAAAAAGGAATTCAAGAGTAATCACATTAAATTGAAAAAAGAAACTACCTCCCCAATGTTTGTGTGTATTTATGCATTTGTCAAGCGTTTGGTAGGATTTATGGGTGGCAATGAAAACAAACTGAACCATGCATATTTAAAAATTGTTATCACAATATTTTGTATATTCATTAGTGTTAAATGAATAATTGATGATAAGAGAGATGTAAAAGGTTATTAGAAATCTCATGGTTCTATCATTGTGATATAAAATTGGTTAAGATTTGATATAATTCTTTCAGTCTTTTCCTTATTTAAAACCATACAAATACGTGTACATATAGAAGTAATTAGAGTATATGTAAAGCTCTTCATTTTTTCTCACCCAGTGTTATAGTTTATTGTTGCATATGCTATAGTTGGCGATGATGTGCTGTAGCTTATATAACAGTTCTCATTAGAGGTAATTTGTGTCTTATATTTTAATATTAGTAATTAATATATTTTGTTTGATTCTATATTTTGAAGCGTTTCCTTAGGGTAGATTTTTATGAACAATTATTAAATTAAGAGATACACCCTTCTGTGGTTTTAATCTTCTCTTTCATGAGGAATTTGATCCGTGTCAGAACTCAGCCTGCACATACATGTTGTGAGCCTGGGCTGATTTCAGATCCTTCAAGAGCTCCAATGAGCTGATCTGTTTTATGTTGTTTCAGGTGGCAGGGGTTGGTGCCTGGCCACATCCCAGTAGACCAGGGCAGTGTCAAGTCTGAACCAAAGGTCACTGTCCTCAATTGATTTCCTTATTGCCTCTTCAAGTGACCACTGGGCACTAGGGACCTCACAGAATCCTTAGCCCAGAACAGTTGGCAGTTGATGGCTGTGCATTAAATTCAGTTGAGATAAGTAGGAGAAATCTGAGTTAAACCTCAGCTTCCACTAGAACCAAGGAAGGTGGTGATGTCACAGCAGCCCAGGTGGCATCAGACCGATGGGCACCTTTCCCGTGCATCTGGCTGTGGTTCTGATGTCCCCAGGTGTGAAGGCCCAAGTCTGTTCAGGTCAAGTCACAATGAGCTCACAAACCTGTGCACCCAGGAGAGATGGAATAGTCAGAGGGGAAATACGTTCCCGCGCTGGAAGGTACCAGTGTGTCACTGCTACTCTCCAGCAGATCCCCCTCATTCCTGAAAGCTTTCTGTTCTAAAATACTTAACATAATTATAGATTCTCAGTAAGTTAGAGATGGTGCAGAGTGATCCAACGTACTCTTCACCCAATGACTTCTCATGTGTTAAATTTTGCACCATCACAGTCCAATGTCAATCAGAGGGTTTGACATGCTTGTGTGTGTGTGTGTGTGTAGTTCATGTTATTATATCATACACGTAGATTTGTGCAACTGCCAAGGCAAACAGGATACAGAACTATCCCATCACCACAGGGATCTCAGTGCAACTCCTGTATATGTTCTATGCCTCATCTTGTGGTAAGTAAAATGTGATAGTTTATGTTTTCTACCCATGCACCTTTGGGCTGTTTCCCAGTTATGGTTGGTTTTGGCTATTACAACCAAACTTCTGTGTACAGTCTTGTTTGGGTATGTGTGCCAACATGAGTTTTCATTTCTCAACAAGAAATATTCATACATATTTGTGTAGTTGTAATTCCATGTTTAGTTTAATTAATTTTTTTCTGGAATTACTGCATCATTTTATACCCCATGAGCAATGTATGAGAAATTCAGTTTCTCCACATCTGTGCCAGCATTTGGTATTTTCACCCCTTTTTAATTTCATGCATTCTGAGAGGCTTGTAGTGATGTCTCATCAGGATCTTTGTTTGCACTTTTCAAATGACTGTTGTTCGAAAGATTCTCAAAGATATTGAGCATCTTCTGTTGTCAGAGTGCGCTTCTGTGTGGCAGAAGTCTTTACGTCTTTTACCCATTCTCTAATTGCATTGCTTGAATTTGTTTGTTTTGTTTATTTTGCTACTTACTTCCGAGAGTTATTAGCATACTTTAGATGTGATGGCTGTGTCAAATAGTTGGTTCATAAATCTTTTCGCTCAGTGTGTCCTTCCTTTTCATCTTCTCTACAGTGCCTTTCCTGGAACAGACATTTTTAAATTTAATGAAGTCATCCTATGTTTGTGTTGTTTTATGGGTTATGATTTTGGTGTCATGTCTAAAAATACTAAAAATACCAAATTCTAGATGTTGGAGATGTTTTCTTATATTATCTTCTAAAAGTGTTACAGTTTTACTTTTAACATTGAAATCTATGATCTGCTTTCAATTCATTCTTCTGTGCTATGAGATTTAAATAGAGATTCATTTTTTGTTGCTAGTAGATATCGAATTGTTCTAGCACCTTTTTTAAAAAAAAATTGTCCTTCTTCTATTGCTTTTAGATTTTGTCAAAAATTAGTTGGCCATTCTTGGGTAGGTACGTTTTTAGGGTCTCTGTTCTTTTCCATTGATCTTTGGGGCATTGTCTTCCACAAATACTATACTATGTTAATTAGTGGAGCTTTTTGACTTAAGGTTCTGTGAAGCGTTTTCTTCAATTTTGTCCTTCTCTCATATAGGAGTCTTTAAATATTCTAGTGCCTTTGAATTTCTGTATAAATTTTAGAATAATAAGTTCTACATCTACTAGAAATCCTGCTAGGATTATGTTGTAAATTTTTAATATCAATTTGAGGAGATTTGAGAACTTCACTATAGTAAGTTTTCCAATTCATGAAGATGGTGTATCTCATTATTTATGCTTTTAAAATTTTATTTCATTTGCAATTTGTAGTTTCAGCATATAATTTCTGTTCATATTTTATTGGATTGACACCTGAGTGATTTTCTTTTGAGTAAATAGTTGTAAGCAATATTGTAATTTAAATTTTCATAAGTTCTTTGCTAGTATACAGTTGATTTCTTTACATGTGGATATTACGTCATGTGATGTTGGTTGGTTGAATAATCTATTTTATTAGATTTTGCAGGTTACTTGAAGTTTTCTATGCTGATCCTCATATTAACTGCAAATAAAATAAGCTTTATTTCATATCTTACGATAGGTATGCCTTTTATTTCATTTTTACTGTCTTATTTCAGTAACAAGTAATTTCTAGTAATATGTTAAGTGGCAGTGGTGATAGTGGACAACCTTTCCTTCTTAGTTTTAGGGGAAAGACATTCAGTTTTCTGTCATTTAAGTATGGTATTGGGTGTGAGATTTTATTGATTTCTCTAACAAGTAATGTTCCTCCTGATTCCCAGTTTTTGGAAGGTTTCCTTAAAAATCATGAATGGTGGTTTTATTTGCCAAATGTTTTCTATATCATGTGATATAACAACATTATTTGATTTCTGTTTTTGTGTACATTAATTATATTGACTGATTTTCAAATGTTAATAGGCTTTCTGTTCCTGAAATCACTTTTGTGACAATAGTGCTTAGTTGTTTTTATGTATTGTAGACTTCTATTTGTTGATATTTTGTTAAGAATTTTGAGTCCATGTTCATGAGGGTATTGATCTCTCCCTCGTCTTCCTCTTCCTGCTTCTCCTCCTCCTCCTTCTTGTTGTTGTTACCAGATTCCTCCATTTTGTTATAAATGACTGGATTTCATTGTTTTTTACTGCTGTATAGTATTCTATAGAGTACATGACCCATAATTTCTTTATCCAGTCTACTGTTGATGGGCATTTAGGTTGATTCCAGGTCTTAGCTATTGTGAATTGAGCTGCAATAAATATTAAGGTGCAGACAGCTCTTTTATTTGCCAATTTAATTTCCTTTGGGTAAATTGAAGGAGTGGGATGGCTGGTTGAATGGTAGGGTTATATTCAGGTTTCTGAGGAATTCCAGACTGACTTCCATAGTGGCTTTACCAGTTTGCATTCCCACCAACAGTGGGTTGTTAGTGTCCCTTTTTCTCCACATCCTCGCCAGCATCTGTTGTTGGTAGATTTCTGAATGTGAGGCATTCTAACCAGGGTGAGGTGAAACGTCATTGTGGTTTTGATTTGCATTTCCCTGATTGCTAGTAATCCTGAACATTTTTTCATGTGTCTGTTGCCCATTTGGATTTCCTCTTTTGAAAAATGTCTATTGAGACCTTGACCCATCTCTTAAGTGGGTTGTTTGTTTTGATGTTGTGGAGTTTCTTGATTTCTTTGTAGATTCTGGTTATTAAACTTTTATCTGTTCCATAGTTTGCAAATATTTTTTCCCATTCTGTCGGTTGCCTCTTCACTTTCCTGACTGTTTCTTTTGAAGTACAGAAACTTCTCAATTTGATGCAATCCCAAATGTTAATTTTGGCTTTGACTGCCTGTGCTTCCAAGGTCCTTTCCAAGAAATCTTTGCCAGTGCCTATATCTTGCAGGGTTTCATTTAAATAAGATCAGAGTTGGTGAACTCAAGAGGCTTCCATAGCCTTGGCAACTCATGACAAGAGCCTAAGGTGATTACTGACGCAATAAACAAGAGTGTCAATTTGCTAAGTCAACAACAGGAGTCACTGTGCACTTACTCCTCATGTAGGATCTCTGTCCTTCATGTGTTGTACAATGTGAATTAATGCTATAACTAGTACTCAAACAGTACTTTACACTTTGTGTTTCAGTGTGGGTGCAAACTGTTGAAATCTTTACTTAATATATACTAAATTGATCTTCTGTATATAAAGATAATTGAAAATGAATCTTGATGTGAATGCAATGTGAGAGGGAGCAGGAGATGGGAGGGTTGTGGGTGGGAGGGATGTTATGGGGGGGGAAGCCATTGCAATCTATAAACTGTTCTTTGGAAATTTATATTTATTAAATAAAAGTTAAAAAAAAAGAAGGAATGATACTTCACTACTGCTTCTGGAGAAATTCCACTCAGACCCTCAATGTCTACACAACACTAATCCATTATGGCTGTGCTCATTATTTTAAAAAGATTTATTTTTTATTTATTTGAAAGAGTTACAGAGAGAGGTAGAGACAGAGAGAGAGGTCTTCCATCTGCTGGTTCACTCCCCAGATGGCTGCAACAGCCGGAGCTGCGCCGATCTAAAGCCAGGTGCCAGGAGCTTCTTCCGGGTCTCCCACGTAGGTGCAGGGGCCCAAGGACTTGCACCATCTTCTACTGTTTTCCCAGGCCACAGCAGAGAGCTGGATCAGAAGTGGAGCAGCCTGGAGTAGAACGGACACCCATATGGGATGCCGGTGCTTCAGGCCAGGGCGTTAACCTGCTGGGCCACAGAGCCATCCCAAGGACTGTGCTCATTTACATAAAAATAAATTACTTCCTTCAAGGATGAAAAGAAAGTGAAATATTTATTAAAAGAAAGTCAAGCTGGGTCTAGCACTGTAGTGTAGCCTCTACTTGTGGGGCTGGCATCCCACATGGGCATGGGTTCTAGACCTGACTGCTCCTCTTCTGATCCAGCTCCACACTTTTGGTATGGGAAAGCAGTAGAAGATGGCCCAAGTGTTTGGTCCCTTGCACCTGCATGGGAGACCTGGAAGAAGCTCTTGCTCCTGGCTTTGGATGGGCCTGGCTCTGGCCGTTGTGGCCATTTGGGGAGTGAACCAGTGGATGGAAGACCTCTCTGTCTCTGTCTCTCCCTCTTGCTGTCTGTAACTCTACCTCTGAAACAAAGAAATAAATCTTAAAAAAGAAAGTCAAGTGATGTATGGCTCCTCATTATTTATAAGACACTCAGGACATACAAGTTGTGTAGAATCTATTTTCCTAAATGTATGTTCCATTAGAATGATTCCCTATATCCAATGTGGTTTTCCCAATGCACTGGTCCCCTTTATTCACACTCTACTTCAGACAAATCAGCAGGTGTGGGAGATACACCACACCCAAAATATGCCTGCTGTTCCTTTTCATTGGTTCATTCTGTCTAGAAAGTTCTTCTGTTCAATTACTCTTCTCACCCCAGCAAAGCTTGTTGGAATGCTCCTTCAATGAAAAGCTCTGCTCAGTCATGGAAGGCCGCCTCACTGCTTTAAAATCCAGTGTTGTTATTGACATGATAACAAGTCTCATGATACATTGCCAACTTTTTTAATGTGCTTGGGTCCTGATACCCAGACTATCTTTTAAAGCTCTCAGGGATCCATGGACAGAGTGCACTGTCTTTTAAATGACTGTTTCTAGTTCCCTAGGGTCAATCATTTGAATGATGGAGAGGGATAGAAGAAAGCCAAATTAGGAGGTGATCGTTTGGGACACAATAAAATTGGATGATCAGATAATTACAGAAAATTATTTCTAAAACTGTAGTCATAGTCATCAATGAGAAGAATGCAAAACAAAAATTGTACAAGCACTTAGAAAATATATAAATACCCCCGAGCCCATTTTCTTGTCGTATGAAGGAGTTGCTCGCTGTAGGACAGCATTTATTTTCATTTCATCATTCCCATTATTATTTATCAAACAGCATTGTCTGCCGAAAATGTAATGCAGAAAAAGACAGAAAATCACAGCATTTCTTTGCCATTGTATCTTAAGCATTAATTTATAGCCTTCACTTATCAAAAGAATTTCTCATACTTTGACTTATTGCAGAGTTTGGGTGGGGCTTGTTGTGTGTTGTTCTCAGTTTGTCCATTTGATTCCTTATTTGTGTTGTGTGCTGAAAATGTCCCACAAGAACTGTGTGTTCTTCGAATTCCTCAGAAGGCCTTTGCATCTGATTCCCTGTGAGAACTTCGTGTTTTCCTTTCCCAGTAGAAAGTCAGTTATGTCATCAAGGTCAGAGGTCCAGCTCTCTGCTCTGTCAGCCTAAGCAGGTGGCTCTGCTCTTCCTGATCTCCTTGGTGACAAAGCAGTGCACTTTCTCCCACTGAAGTGCTCACTCCAGGCCAGGGACAGCAAGAAAGGGGTGGCACCTATTCCAGGGAAGTGGATTTCCCCAGAAACTGCTAGCTGACTCAGGCTTCTGTCTCCTTGGCTGTAACAGTGGTACCTGAGCTGTAAAGAGGTGATAAGTGTCATTTTTTATTCCTTCCTCCTAGCACACTGCCACCCTGAAAAAGATCAGTGTTAGGTCTATGAAGAAGGGGAGGTTGGCTTTTGGATGGGCAACGAACAGTATTTGCCACAGTAGGGGACAGATCTCTTGGAATCAGCAGATAAAAACCTATCTTGTTGGCCTACAGTAAGTCTGCAGTATCCTGTGGAAACACGTCACAGAGCGGCTCTGAGCACTCCTAGAGACACGCTCAGTGACCCCAGGGCCCATCGCTGCCCACCCTGTGAGCAGCTCTTGTCATGTCAGCGTCACCCACTTGTTCTTGGGCATCACTGACATCCTTGTCGCCTGTGAATGTTGACTAAAAGGACTCCAGGACAAACGTCATAATTTCCACCTGAGGTTTGAGGCCACATTTTGAGTTCAGGAAGCTGCTCTTTGAATTCCAGGGTTGATAACAATCTCCATTATCACTACAGATCTAAGGAAAAACTGACAAATGACTAGCGCACCAGGGCCTGTCTGCAAGGAATTTTGTTCACCACTCACTCAGCATGTAAGGTCTGCCTTTGGCACCTGCTTGGTAGAGCGCCTACATTTCACAGTAACTGTAGATCAGACACAAACACCAGAAAACACAGTCCACCTTCACTCAGCTTTGTGGTTGTGGCTGATAACCTACCTGCATTTAGAAATGTTTCCTTTTGTCAGCACTGTAGCTTTGGTGAAAATTTTTTAAAGAAGAAAAAGTTTCTCAACTCAGCCTAGCCAAGCCCTTTTCTAAAGGGCCTATAAATAATTTTGAATTCCTGGTGCTGCCTCGAGATGTAGCTCTTGTGAGCTGCAATGTCGGCTCTTTCTCTGAAGCTGGAGTAGTCATTCAAAAATAGTTTCACTCAATTTAACTGCCTATTGAACCCTCTAAATTACAGATATTAAGCCTTTGGTTTCACAACAAACTTAATGAACAGTTCTGACAATCTATAAGCAAGGCCACTGGAAATTCATGGGCCAGATGGAATCCCAGATTACACCATTTTCCTACTGGCCTGCAATTTTCTGGCACCTGGGTGGACATTCCAGGGATGCACATTCTGTAGGGTGCCACAGTCCCAGCCCCTGACAACTGAATGTGTGTTTTAGAAAGCTCCACGCAAGCCGAGAAATGCCTTCTGCTTTTCACTCAGGGTTCTCACTCAGCCTATTGACAGAATTCAGGAAAAGCTAAGGAGGGAAGGAACGGGCTCTAACTGGAAACTCACGCTGGGAATCAGAGGGGGCACAAAACAGGCACGGTGGCCAGAGCCACGGCAGGAAGAGGGGATCTGGCAGACCTGGAGGTGTGAGGTTTGAAGAAAAATCGCACAATTGAGCACAGGAAGACAGGAAGACCATCTGGAAGCCAAGACAACCCCTCAAGAACCCTCAGTTATTCGTGGGACAGTTGGAAGTGTGACCCCGTTCTGCTCTGAAGACCCCACACCTCTGCTTGAGAAGTGATTTCAAGGGGCATGTGGAAATTGCTGGGAGGTTCCTGTCTGCATCCTGAAATGAGTCCTGGTGTGAGTGACACGGTGGGGGTGGGGGAGTGAGGGTGATGGCAACCTGACATCCTCGTTCAGATGCTCACAAAGCTCTGCCCCGTGCCCTTGCATTATCAAATCTTCTGTCTCCAGAGGACACATCCCCCTGCCCCACCAGCTTGATACTCAGCATGCTGCACCCTAGCTTTGCTTTGACCCATCTGTCTTCCTTGGAGTGCGAGAAAAGATTTCTCTTTTTTACCTCCACACACCTTTGCCTTGGTGGGAAGCCTGAACAATGCCCCCAAGTGTGGAGACTGCACTTAAGTACAGGCTCCAGTGTCCCATGGCCTGCTGTGTGGATCTGTCCTGTGACAACCAGAAACATTAACACCATGGATCTGTGCTTAATGCTGAGAAGAGAGTGCTAAAGAGAAGCCAATTGCACGGGAGGCCAGCAGGAGTGGCTATCGGCAGCTTTGAGCATTGTTTTTGCAAGACTTTGTAGACAGTGTTTTACCTGCAGGCTCTCAGCTTGGCCCATTGCAGATACCAGGCAGGGCACACGGTGGGTGGGGCTTGGTTAATCTGGCATCAAGCAGAGAATCTGTCTCCTGGATCTCTCAGGAACAAAACATGTCTGTGGGAAAGCAGAGGGAATCCACAGCACTGGGTGTTTCAGACGGAACGCGTTCCTGAGAAATGATGAAATAAGTTTGATGTCCTGGAGAACGGGCAGGACAGCAGGTGTCTTTCGTGAATGTGCAGCTGAACCCAACTCACCCAAATGAGGTGGTCAGGTCACCACGTGGTTCATGCCATGCACCCAACCCAGGGTCTCCACACACCTCGAAACACCCAACACTGGGAAAAGTCTTGTCATGGCTACTTTATTTTTTCAAAAAAAATGAAACAGAAATTATATTTTTGTTGTTCATTGAGCTGCTAAAATAGCTAAAAGTTACATTGTAGGTGAGAGAGAGTTTTTGTTTTGTTTTGTTTTTACTTTTGGCTGAAGTAGCAGCTACATAATGTACTCAAATTTGTTATTTAACAAATTGGGGAGGCGGAGATGTGGCAGCAATACTTAAATGATGACAAATGCTAATTAAAATTTCATTGAAGAAGACTTCTTGGTGGGAGAAAGTCCACACTGGCTGAAGGAGGATGTGCACCAGATAGTCCACCCTCTTCCTGACAGGTCCGGACCCCGTGACGGATAGGCAGGGCCCATAAACTGTTTCTTACCTCTAAACTGTGAACAAAGGTCATGTGTGTCATTTCTGGGCTAAGAGAATAAAAATCTCCCATGCAGTTCTCATTTTCCTTCCCTCTACTGCGATAGCTGAAGAATGATCCAGACAGAGGCGTCCCACTCTCACCTCCATACCAAACCCTGCTGGCCTGAACAGGAAATGCAGAACTCTTGTGTGAAGCTAGGTGCTTTGTCAGCTAGTGGACACTGCATTGTCCTTTCTCAGTCAGCAGCCAACATTCACCTAGTACTTGACTGCCCACCCAGGTGTTTTGAATCGTGAGTTTACTTAATCCTCGCCGAAGCCTGCCAGGACATGGGGTCCTTACTTCAGACTTCACAGGGGGGGCAACAGTGTGGCTCAGTGACACTCCTTTCATTTCCAAAGCCCTGCTGCTAATACATAGCCCCACAGCTGGATTTGAGCTCACTGCTTCCCAGCAGTACTGCCCTGCGCCTCCCACTGCACTACTCAGCCAGGATGAAGAATTCAAATCTAGTAAGAGAGTAACAGAGTCCTCCAGAGTGCAGATCCCTACATGAGTTCCCTCCTCTGAACCAACTATGTTTTGTTTAAAGTGCGCTTTATAAAGGTCCTCACTGTCCTCACCACTGTTGCCATCCAGTAACTGTAGCTATGGATGGGGAATTGGTTCCAGGATCCCCACGGATGCAAAACTCCATGGATGCTTGAGTCTCTTCCAGAACATGGTGTGGTGTTTGCGTGTAGCAAACGTACATCATCCCCGTGCTATAAATCACCTGTGGATTGCTTATCATCCCTAATACAGTAAAAACACCACTGACGTAGTTGACACGTAGGGAATCAGAATGAGAAAACAAGTCTGTACTTTTAGCACACAGTTTTCTTCTTAATATCTTTGATCTGCAGTTGCTTGAATACTTTCAGGTGAACGTGGGGATAAGGGTAAGATATGACACCTTGGGGCTGGCACTGTGGTGCAGTGGGTTAATGCCCTGGCCTGAAGTGCTGGCATCCCATATGGGTGCCGGTTCTAGTCCAGGCTGCTGCTCTTCCAAACCAGCTCTCTGCTATGGCCTGGGAAAGCAGTAAAAGATGGCCCAAGTCCTTGGGCCCCTGCACCCATGTGAGAGACCTGGAAGAAGCTCCTGGGTCCTGGCTTCAGATCAGCACAGCTCCAGCCATCTGGGGAGTGAACCATCAGACGGAAGACCTCTCTCTCTCTCTCTGTGTCTCTCCTCTCTCTGTGTAACTCTGACTTTCAAATAAATAAATAAATCTTTTTTTTTTTTTAAAGATATGACACCTGTCTCTGTGCAAGACAAACAGAGGGTCAGTTTTCTTACCCTGGACCCCAGGTTTTGTGTAAATGCATCTGCCACACACTACACTTTACAAGGGAAGGCTGCAGCTGCTTCGTGCATGGCTCCTAATGACAGGCGGCGTGTCGGACACCGGCTCGGTGAGCACCCACCACACTGGGTGTCTGGGGGGGGTGTTCTGCTCCCCACCCTCTGCTCATTGTGGATCTGTTTTCTTTTCCTTAATGTAGGCCATGTCCTGCCAAAAAGGCTCAGTGTAAAAGTCTGCAGTACATGGAGGGACGCATGTGAGTACTGCTCTCTGATCAAATAGAGGCTGTCACAGGAGTGGAGTGAGAGGGGCGCGTGCTTTACCAAGGAAAACGTGCATCAGAATGCAGCTTTGAGGGCTCATTTGAAACTGTAAGCCAGGCACCTGCAGAGGGCTGGGAAACATTGGTGGATTCCTTATTCATCTGCAGGACAAAGTGGGTGGAAGACAAATGGGCTCCCAGGGGTGGCCGGCTTCCCTGGCTCTCTCCGGGGTTGTCATGTCTCACAAGTGTAGTTGATTTCAAGAGGATTTTTGATGCATTTT
Organism: Lepus europaeus; assembly: GCF_033115175.1. Classification (NCBI taxonomy): domain Eukaryota; kingdom Metazoa; phylum Chordata; class Mammalia; order Lagomorpha; family Leporidae; genus Lepus; species Lepus europaeus. Next base: position 5,846,242 of record NC_084839.1, read on the forward strand.
TTTCACATGCTGTTGCAAAATTACTCAAAATCAAGCCCAGAGATGGGTTCAATCGATTAATTCCTTGTGTACATTTTTCATTCACCCTGCCCTGCATCCCTCTTTGTAGAACCTACCTATAGATTCTAAATTGCAGGCTGTCACATTCAGGGGAGAGGTGGAGATACTCCAGCAACGCTGATTTTGGATCTCACAGCCCCGTTGAGGAGTTGGCTGTGGGGGTAGCTTCTCCCCCGAACACCCTCCTTTACCTGAGGTGGCTCAGCTGGTGATGAAGGGGTCACAGCTGCCACTTTCCCACTCCCAGCTGGAATGACCCCCCCCCCCAGTGATTCTTTGAGGTCTGCATTTCTAAATCTCTTCCTCTTCCTGATTCTCCTATCTTTAAATCAGTAACAAGGCTTGCAAGCAGCAAGCCAAGTGCTGATAATTCCTGTCTGGACATGAACTTGGAAGAGTTATCCATTCGGTACTACACATGGAGGAAACCATTTCAGAGCTACCTGTTTTTGTAACATTGAGATGAAGTCATTGCCAGTGTGTGATTCCAGCTGACCGAGATGGCGATGGAAGTGCTGCTGACCTGAGAACTCAGGGTAGTTGCAGCACCTCTTGGACCTATTCCTTTACCTGGTGTTGGGATTTTCTTTGTGGGAGGTTTACAGCAATGGCGTCTTGAGGCATTGTGCCCCTAGGTGAACCTTGCTGATCCCCGGGTTCAGTAACCACCTAAAACCACCCTTCACGCAGGTGGGAGCCAGATGACCTTGGAGGATGCCTTTCCTGGCGAGCCTTGGTGTGCATATGCTGTCTCCCCATTCTGTCCCTGTGAACTGAGTTGGCTAAGCCGGAATCGGTGGAATCTGCATTATAGCAAAGTTATGGTCCACAATCTGGAAAATACCAGAAGATGCTGTGCTGCTAACAGGACCAGAGCTCAGAGCTAGAGACCATCTTACCCTGCGCGTCCCTGTCACCCTGAAACAACCTGAGCCGGTTACTTAGAGCTGTGCGGTTCTCTCCTCTGAAGAAGGGGCTCGGAGCAGAGAAAGCACAGCACCTGATGCACCAGCTGTAGCCACAGAGGCCGGAGCCAACGCTGTCTCCTGGGCCCCAGATAGCTTCCTTCTTTGCCCAGACCAAATAATCACCACCTGAGGGTTCCTTGTTTATGTTTGAGGCACAGTCGAGGGGATCCTTAAAGCTTGCTTTGGTCACAGTAAGAGTGCTCAGCAGCCCGTCTGTGGCTTAAGCCCCTGCTTGCAGCCTGGCTGCTGTGTTTTGGGCACATGTCAAATATCCCTTCCCACCAGGCAGAGAATGTTCCCTTATTTTGTTCAGATTCTGCCGCCCGCAGGGGCACACACAGCAGATGCTGTGTGAGTTTGCTCAAATGGGCACACAAAGGATGCCTGAATGATAAAGGGGATTTGCCCCCCAAGACTCATTTAAAAAGGCACTTTTCAGAACACAGAACCCAGGGATGCCATCAGTCTGTTAAAGTTTCTCCAGCAGGCCTTGCCTTGGAGGCCATCATATCTCACAAATTGAGTTTCCTGAGTTTTTAGTGCCATTACTTCAACTCTGGAGAACTCAGGCAGTAACACTACCTGTGCGTTAAATAAAGTTTCTTATTAATTTTCCATGTAAATAGCAGTAATGTGACATCCATGATCAGTTCCCAGTGTGGGGGAAAAGATGAGAGTATACCTTTAAATTTTTCCAAGATGTGCTTCAATTGACCTGTCAACCATACAAAATACCTATATATGCTCCCCTGTGTCCTTGCATCTGTAGGGGGAAAACAGACCTCCAGAAACAAAAGCAGGAGAAACTAGGGTGGAAACCAGGAAGAACAGAGTTTCTTTGGAGCTGGCACAGGCTGGGGGTGTGAGCAGAACTGAGCAGGGATCTCACTGGGAAGGCTAACTTTCAATGCAGATTTATCTTCTTCCAGACAGGCTACCAACCAAAGAGATTCGTACACTGTGCAGGTTTTCCAATGATCCTTTCAGATCAGGGCCCAAAACAACTCTCTCTTGTATTTCCTTGCAGTCAGCATTGAAGTTAAAATTACTGCAGCCACCTCGGACAGATGGGTCCTCGCTAGAGCCAGGGACCTCCAAACCAGCAGGTCCCCTGCTCAGGGACCATGATGGGTAAGACGGAGGGGCTGCCCCTGCCAGCTGAGGGCCTCTGCAGATGGCCAGGAGCCCCCTACAGCTGGGTCGAGACCTGGAACAGCTTCCCTCATAGCCTTCACGGAGCAGTCCAGCCCACCCGCCTGGTGATTTCAGACTCCCAGCCTCCAGAACTGTGTGATGATGGAGCTTTGTTGTTTGAAGCCACCCAGTGCAAGGCACTGTGTCACTGCGGCCCTGGGTCCCCAGCACAGCTCCTGCTGTTCTTGTAGTTCCCTCGATGGCTTAATTTAGAAAACAAACCAGCCAAACACCCTGAAAAAACCAAGGGACCACACACAGCAACCTCACAAGGACTGGGGAGAGCCAAGGGACCATGGGGTCCCCGAGCTGTCACACTTGCCTGGCTGCATCTCATAGGACAGGGGAGGTAGACCGGCTCACGAGGGAAGGTGAGCGTTCTCTGACCCTATGTTGAGTAGGAGGTGAGCACTAAGCTTCTGGAAGTGCCCTTTCTCCACCTGTGGGGCCAGCCAGAGGCAGAACAAGGCAGGTAAGGACACAGACCAGGGCCTCCAATGAGGGTTCAGAGCACATCCTATGAAAAAAGCATGCACAGGCCTCCAATTTTTTTTTGTCACCGGCATCAGTGTCATCCCGTCTGTCCTCTAAGGTGTCAATGTGCTCTCATGTGTCCAGGAGTCACCTTTACCCTCCTTTGTCTTATTTGCTGTTTCCATGTATGCCTGTGATACGCCGGCTTCCCTCCCCCACAGAAGGAGGCTGCCCGCGTGCTGGCCTTTAGTCCTTTCAGCTCTGAGGCCGGTGCAAGGTCTCAGCTCAGCCCTGCTCCCTCGGAGCCATTCTTCCTGCCTCTGGCTCATTCTCACACGCTGCACACGTGTTCCACCTCATTCTCACACTGCACACGGGTACCGCCTCATTATCACGCGCTGCACACATGTACCACCTCATTCTCACACTACACATGTGTACCGCCTCATTCTCACACTGCACACGTGTTGCGCCTCATTCTCACGCGCTGCACACATGTACTGCCTCATTATCACGCGCTGCACACGGGTACCGCCTCATTCTCACACTGCACACGTGTAACGCCTCATTCTCACACACTGCACACGTGTACCGCCTCATTCTCACACTGCACACGTGTAGCGCCTCATTCTCACACTCTGCACACGTGTAGCGCCTCATTCTCACGCGCTGCACACATGTACTGCCTCATTATCACGCGCTGCACACGGGTACCGCCTAATTTTCACGCACTGCACATGTGTACCGCCTCATTCTCAGGCACTGCACACGTGTAGCGCCTCATTCTCACACTCTGCACACGTGTAGCGCCTCATTCTCACACTGCACATGTGTACCGCCTCATTCTCACACTCTGCACACGTGTACCGCCTCATTCTCACACTGCACACGTGTAGCGCCTCATTCTCACACTGGACACGTGTACCGCCTCATTCTCACACTGCACACGTGTAGTGCCTCATTCTCATGCGCTGCACACGGGTACCGCCTCATTCTCACACTGCACACGTGTACCGCCTCATTCTCACACACTGCACACGTGTACCGCCTCATTCTCACACTGCACACGTGTACCGCCTCATTCTCACACTGCACACGTGTACCGCCTCATTCTCACACTGCACACGTGTAGCGCCTCATTCTCAGGCACTGCACACGTGTAGTGCCTCATTCTCACACACTGCACACGTGTACCGCTTCATTCTCACACTCTGCACACGTGTACCGCCTCATTCTCACACTGCACACGTGTAGCGCCTCATTCTCACACTGCACATGTGTAGCGCCTCATTCTCACACACTGCACACGTGTAGCGCCTCATTCTCACACTCTGCACACGTGTACTGCCTCATTCTCACACTCTGCACATGTGTACCGCCTCATTCTCACACTGCACACGTGTAGCGCCTCATTCTCACACACTGCACACGTGTTCCGCCTCATTCTCAGGCACTGCACGCGTGTACCGCCTCATTCTCACGCACTGCACACGTGTAGCGCCTCATTCTCACACGCTGCACACGTGTAGCGCCTCATTCTCACACACTGCACACGTGTACCGCCTCATTCTCACGCACTGCACACGTGTACTGCCTCATTCTCACACACTGCACACATGTTCCGCCTCATTCTCAGGCACTGCACACGTGTACCGCCTCATTCTCAGGCACTGCACACGTGTAGCACCTCATTCTCACACGCTGCACACGTGTAGCTCCTCATTTTCATGCACTGCACACATGTAGCGCCTCATTCTCACACTGCACACGTGTACCTCATTTTCATGCACGGCACACATACTCACTTCTGTGCATTTGATGGGAACAGGTGTCCCTGCTCACCCTTTGAAGCTCTACCAGGGACATACTGAGGTTCTAGAACTTAGACCGACTCCTCCCCACTCCCTAGCTTTTTATTTATTTATTTATTTTTTGTGACAAAGCCCTTCCCCTGAAGAACCTGTTGTTTTAATCTGCCCTCTCGCTCTCCTAAATTGGTGAACACCAGGAGCTGTGACCCACAGGTCAGGACAGATTTAAAGGAATAAATAATGGACCAGAAGTGCTGATGGTGTCACATAGAGCGCTCACATCCCGTATCAGAGTGCTAGATTTCGGGTCCTGGCTTTGCTTCCAAGTCCATCTTTCTGTCAGTGTGCACGCTGGGAGGCAGCAGGTGACGGCTCAAGGAGGCGAGTTCCTGCCACCCTTGGAGGCCTGGGTTGCGTTCCAGGCTCTTGGCTTTGACGTGGCCCACCCTTGGCTGTTCTGGGCATGTGGGAAGGGCATGGAATTGAGCAACCTGTTCACCTTCAGGCAACCGGAGCTGTACCTGAGCCCTGGTATGGCAGGCTCACCCAGAACAAGGGACCCAGAGGGGGCCAACAGATGGGTGCCAGGTTCTTGGACTGCTCCCCACCTCCCTCTCTTCTGAGTGAACTGCAAGAAAGGAGCCTGCATGAAAAACCTGCAGCCTGACGGCGTTGCAGAGCAGAGCTCTGGACTGAGTGAATGCCTCAGGAGCAGCCCAGTCCCAGGACTCCACCCTCTTCCCCACGAGAGTACAGTAGCAAGTATGGAAGAGGAGATTTTGAAGGCTTTCATTAACTATTTTTTTATGAGAGGAAACTAAAGCCACGTATAGAAACCTGACACAGGAAAAGTCCTCTTCTAGCCTCCTCTCAGGCCTCTCACTCCAGGATTCAAGAGCTGCTAACAACCTGCTGCCCTCTGCAGAGCTGCCAGGCCATTTCAGAACCAGAGTCTTTCACAGCACACACACTGGTTCTCTTTCCTTGCTATATATATATATATATATATATATATATATATATACACATATATATATGCTTTATATAATATATATATATATTAAGTTGCTTTTCCTCATTTACACATGTTCTGACTTGATTATAGATGACATTTCTACAAAGCCAGCTTATAATACACAAATCAACACCGTGCACAATGAGAGGAGGAGGAGAGAGCAGAGTGAGGAGTGAGGAGTGAGGAGTGAGGAAAGGATGATAAAGAGAGAAGCAGGGTAGCGAGCTTCTGATGCACCAGAGCTTTGATGGAGTGTCAGGCATCACACGATATTCATCACTTAATAAGGATTCACCTGGCTCATGGGAGAGCAAAGCCGTTTCTGCCCCAATATTCACAGATACATATCTCGTGTAAAACCTGTATGTATGTGACCTTCAGATATGACTGGATAAGTCTTCCCTAGTCGTTCCTAGATGTGCAGAGACATTCGGTGCTCTGTGATTGACAGGGGCATCCAGCAGGAGCCGGCGGAGAGTCCCAGCTTGTGGTGCTCTGTGAGACAGTCTGGCGCCAAGGACAGAGCTGGACACACTTGTCCCAGGTGTGTGGCAGTCTTCTAACTAAAGGAATGCAGAACGTCTAGAGTCTTGAAAAGCGCTTATTTCACGTCATTCTCTGCTTACTCCTTTGGGGTATCGGTTGTCTCAATGGGTTGTGACTGGAGCAGCAGGGCAGGCTACTCAAATGGCCATGATTAGGGATGACCCGGAGCAAGTGTTTTCTGTTACTGACTGACGGAAGATCAATATGCTCTTCGAAGCTCGGAGAAGGCAACCCAAGCTGTCTGGAGAAGGAAAGATACTGACACAGCGTCTGGCTGGGTGGAAGATTTCCTCAGATCAGTGGAGAGACGGCTGAGCTGAGCCTCCCTGTTTCATCAGTTTTCCTTGGAGCAGATATGAGAGTCCCTACCCCCAGCAGTGTGCACACAAGAATGGGGAGGACACGCAGGAAGCACTGACAGTGCAGGCTGTTCAAGAGGAGCAAAGGGCAGCAAAAGAAAGTACACAAAGTTAATGCGAACTAACACTGAAACCATTCAGCTAGGAAACCGGGCAAACCAAAAAGCCTATGCAACAGTGAGTAAAACCAGAAAAGACTTTTTTTTTCCACAAAAAGTCTAGTTTTTACAAATATAAGCAAGCTCCTGGCAAGAATATTTATTTAGAGTTTTTAAAGAAAACCATTAAAAAAGAGAAAAGATAAGGATACCAGTGACCCAGAATGGCTTCAGTCAGGCTATGTGAACAATGTAACCACAGTACTGTTTAAAGATTTAAAACTTCTATAAATCAAACATAATAGAAACTTGAGCCACCTAGAGAAAGTTTATAACATGCATGATGAAGATTTCTTCTCCATTTTCCATTATGTTTTTGTCGTAAGCTCTACTCTCTGACCCACGTGAAGTGTGTACCTCACAATTCCATGCATTCACAGTGTGCTCGTGCATCTACTTTCAGAACTCTTTCCACCTCACAGAACTGAAACTTCATGTCCGTTAAACAATAACTCCTCATTCCTCTCTTCCCAACCGCTGGAAACCACTGCTGTACTTCCTGTCTCTATATTTTTGCTGGTCCATGTATCTCATAGAAGTGGTATTATGCACTGTCTTTTTGAGGTTGATTTATTTCATTTAGCATATCTTCAAAGTTTATCTACACTGTAGTACATATCAAAATTCCCTTCTCTTATGAGGCAAAATAATATTATATTGATGAACACACCCTACTTTGCTTTTCCATTTATCTGTTGATAGACATATGAGTTGCTTCCATATTTTAGCTGCTGTGAACAATGTTGTTATGAAAACAAGTGTACAGATATCTCCTTGAAACCCTGATTTTAATATTTTTACATATATTCAAGAAATGAAATGGCTGGATGATATAGAAATTATAGAAATTATTTTGAGTAAATGCCATGCTGTTTTCTAAAGACACTGCATGATTCTCTGTCACCAATAAGTGTGCACAAGGAATAAGTGCCAAACAAGGACAAAATATGTGGGGCTTGTTTTCTGTACTTCACTCAGCATAATGTTACCCACCTCCACTCGTCCTGTTGCAGATGTTGGGATTTAATTCTTTTTTATGGCTGGATAATATTCTATACTGTATATATACACTCCATTTTCTTTATGCATTTATCAGTTGATTGACAACTAGTTTGGTTCCCTACCTTTGATATTGTGAATTGAACTGCTGTAAACGTGAGAGTGCAGGTACCTCTTTCATATGCTGATTTCATTTCCTTTGGATATATTCCCAGCATGGGATGGCTGGGTCATATGGTGGATCTATTTTTAGTTTTCTCACGGATTTCTGTACATAATCTCTTCCATAATGATTGTACCAATTTGCATTCCCAACAACAGTGTATTAAGGTGCCCTTTTCCCCACAACCTTGCAAGCATTTGTTATTTTTGGATTTTTGGGTAATATTCATTGTGACTGGAATGAGTTGATACCTCATGCTGGCTCCTGTTTACATTTTCCTGATGACTAGTGATCATCATGTGTCTGTGCAGTTTGTATTTCATCCTTGAACAATGTCTGTTTATATCCTTTGTCATTCCTTAAAGGTATTGTTTGTTTTGTTGTTACTGAATTTCTTGAGTTCCTTATGTATTCTGGACATTAATCCTTTATCAGATGCACAGTTTGTAAATATTTGTTTCTGTTCTTTCGGTTTCCATCTTCACTTTGTTGACTGTTTCCTTTGTTGTGCTGAAGTGTCTTAGCTTGGTGAAATCCCATTTGTCTGTTTTTACTTTTATTGCTTGTGCTTCTGGGGTCTTCTCCAAGAAGTTTCTGCCTAGGCCAATGTCTTATAGTGTTTCCTATATATTTTCCTCTAGTATTTTGATGGGTTCAGGTCTTAGGGTTAGCTCTTTGATCCATTTTGAGTTGATTTTTGATAAGGTTATAAGGTTGGGGTCTTGTTTCAGACTTCTGCATGTGGAAATACAATTTAGCCAACATCATTTGTTGAAGAGACTACTTCCTCCAGGGGGTGATTTTAGCTTATTTGCAAAGATTAGTTGACTGTAGGTGTATGGATTAATTTCTTGGGTTTCTAAACTGTTCTATTGGTTTCCATGTCTATTTTTCTGCCTGTACCTGGCACCTTTGATTATAACAGCCCTGTAATATGTCTTGACATTTGTGATGCCTCCAGATTTATTTGTATTATATAAGATTGCTTTGGCTATTTCGAATATTTTGTGCTTCTATATGACTTTTAGGTTTCCTTTTTCTAGTTCTTTGAAGAATGTCCTTGGAATTTTGTTTTAGATTGTATTGAATGTATAAACATTTTTATATTAATTCTTTCAATCCATGAACATGGATGATTTCTCTGTTTAGTGCGTGTGTGTGTGACTGTGTGTTCCCCTCTAGCTCTTCCATTAATGTTTTGTATTTTTCATTGTAGAAATCTTTCATGGCTTCGGTTAAATTTATTCCAAGATATTTGTTTTTATAACTATTGCTAATGGTACTGATCTTATTGATAAGTTCTTTCTCCGCAGAACATTTTTAGTGTATAAGAATGTTACTGGTTTTTGTGTGTTGATTTTATATCCTGCTACTTTGCTAAATTCTAAGTTTTGATAGTCTCTTAGTGGAATATTTTGGTAATGTATGCAAGTTTCTAAAATTCACTTTAAACACACAAATATAATTGGGAATATGTTGGAAATATACGGAAAGACAATTGACAAGGAAAGAAATTAAAAAAGTTGATGTATTTAATGAGTTCTGTTTGTTTATAGTGAATACCTAGCAGCTAACTCTATCAATAGAAGAGGTTCATATTGTCTCACAGTTCTGTGTTCACAGTGCAGTATCAGGCAGAGCAGGCCATTCAGGCTGTGGTGAAGGTGATGGGAGATTGTTTCAGAATCTCCCTTTTCCCTCCCTCCTTCTCCCCTTCCATCTCCCTCTGCCTCTGCCTCTTTCTCTCTCCCTCTCCCTCTCCCTCTCTGTTCCCTCCACCCCATCACTCTGTCACACTGACTTCAGTACCTTTCTCCAACAGATTACCTCATCGACTGTACACCAGTCCCTCAGCCTTATATCTCACTCTCTTTCTTGGAGTCCACACCCACCATTGTTACTCTGTTGACCCACTTTCAAAGTTCTCATGAAATCATCCTTACGCTCCTGGTTTAGCAGCCAGATTATGTTTTCCTGGGTTATTTGCTTTGCTGTTCTGCAAAGGAAAGAGTTACCTTTCAACACACACGCGTCATCCCAGCTGATGGCTGCACGTAGAGTAAACAGAGGTAGCCAGGCAGGAATCCTCTCCTTCCATGTACCATGCATGGAGAGTGCCTGTACTTAAACCCAAGCATCCCCTGTTACCACGTGTTTCCTTGCCTCCTTGCACCAACTGAAGACTGTGTTGTTATCTTCGCTTGCCCGTGCCTTCACCTCCGGTCACCAACTCCTTCAGTGATCCTGTTTCTCTGCCCTGCCTCCCCGGAGCCTCCATGAACAAAGTCCTCGGAAAGCTGTGCATCCCGTATTGATCGGATCGTTTTCCTCTCCTCCTTGTCATGCGTTCTAGTGGACCACGTCCTTCAGTGGCTGTCTGCAGAAAGGTTACAAGATTGGACCGCATTCTGAAAACTTCTCGAGAGCTCCTTACTACCGTCTCACTGGGGCTGGGGGACAAAACCCTGCCTTGGACGTCACATTCCTTCAGAACCTTGAAGACCTCAAACCGTTGACTCTGAAATCAGGCCACTGGGAAGTCCAAAGCTGTTCTAGCCTTTGGATTGATTCCTTTGGGAATCCTGCACAGTCACCACGTGAGACGCCCAGGTTGGCCACAGGAGTGGGACAGACAGTGAGGCATGGTCAGTCATCCACAGCTAGGGACTGACTGGTAAAGAACGCTTGGAACATAGTCGTCTTGGTGGAACAAATTCTGAGCCTTTGATTCGGCCTTGAAATGCCCATGAAGTTCTTAGTTCTTTCAGCTTGTGTCTTCAGCATCCCTTTGCAGTTTTAGATATACTTTTTTTTTAAATCCTTTTTTTCCACCAGGTTTTAGGTTTCCAAAAGTTTATCTATCTTCTTTCTCTATATCTTTCTTCTTATGCATTTATGTCTTTATAAGTAATTTTCCTGCACTTACTGGGGTTTCATTTTTTCAAGACTTATTTACTTATCATTTGAAAGTCAGAATTACAGAGACAGAGGGAAAGATGCAGAGAGATGGGCAACGGGGCTGGTTCAGGCTGAAGCCAGGAACTTCTTGCAGGTTTCACACATGAGTAGCAGGAGCCCCAAGCACTTGGGTCATCGTTTTTTTTTCCCCTGGCCATTAGCAGCGAGCTGGATCAGTAGTGGAGCATTCATATGGGATGCCAGGCGACGGCTTTACCTGCTCGGCCACAATACCCAACATGGCCCCATTCAGAGGGGTTTCTGCAGGACTGGAGGTCTGGCAGCTTTATCCAGAAGTTCAACAGCAGAGCGTGGCCTTTATTCTCCTCTTGACCTAAATGCCCTTCCTCTTGTCCTATGATTCTCCCCACAGGTGATTCCATTCCCACCTGAAGTGGCGCCTTGTCAGAGAAGTTTTTCCTAACCCAGATAAAAGCTGTCTCCCCAGCAGTCCTTCCATGTGGCCTCCCTTGTTTTCATCCAGGCCACGTAGCACTGCCGAGTTGCCACGACTTATAGATCATGTGCCACCAGCTGCCCTGAAGGAAGCTCAGGAGTGCAGGTGCTTCCTCTTCCTTCCCTTCATGCTCTGCACCACACAACGTGGTGCAACACTGCAGCCACGGACGCTGGCAACATGCGCTGCACCGTGCAGCTGGGTCCTACTGTAGGCCACGTGAATGGAAGGAAGAAATAGAATCCGAAGAAGTTACTTTCACTCTTGGAAAAAGTAGATCGGGGAACTTGTGCTTACTCAAGGAGAGTTTGAAGGAGCCGGTGCTGTGGCACAGCAGGTTAAAGCCTCTTCCTGTTGGGCTGGCATTCCATATAGGAGTCTCCATTGCTCCACTTCAAATCCAGCTCCCTGCTAATGTGCCTGGGAAAGCAGTGGAGGATGGCCCAAGTAAGTGCTTGGGCCCCTGGACCCACGGGGGAGACCTAGAAGAAGCTCCTGGCTCCTGGCTTAGGACTGGCCCAGCTGTGGTCATTGCGGCCATCTGGGGAGTGGGCCAGAGGATGGAAGACCTTTCTCTCTGTCTCTATCTCTCTCTGTCTCTATCTCTCTCTGTCTCTATCTCTCTCTGTCTCTATCTCTCTCTATAACTTTGCCTTTCAAATACATAAAAAAAAAAAACTTAAAGAGATTGACATCAATGCTAAATGGATTATCTAAGACTCTCCTGAGTTTATAATTGTGGGAATTCAACAAAACTGCTGAATTCATTGACATAGGTTAATTTATACCTTCTGTCTGTCCTATGAGGGCTGAGCCCAAAGAGGTAATCATTATAGTAAATGCAATGCTTTAAAGTAAAATGTGGTCCTTCAAATTCTAGAAAGTATTTTCTGTGAATATTTTCAGCTTTAGGCATTTTCTCGACTGATATTTTAGTTGTCAACTTAAATCTTTTTCTACTTAAATATAATACTTAAATACAAGTTGTAAAAATTTAATTTCAGATTATAAAATAACCAGTTCTCACTCATAAAAGGGAAAAAGTGAAAAGAACTATGCTATAATTCAAACACAAGAACTACAAAGTGTTAGCATATGTATTTCTAGTTCTCTTTGTTGCATATATAGTACAGTCTTGTTCATTCTATATTGATAGCTTTTAATCTCTCTTTAATTTAGCATCATGTGTTCCAGTGCTATTAAAACAACACGAGCAGCAGGTTGATTGCTGTACGCTATTCTAAAATTTTAATGTTATATAATTTACTATTCTCAAGTTGCTGTATATCCAAATCGATTTTTATAAGTAGTACTGAAATATGTACTTAGATGAATAAAATACTTCAGTGTTTTCTCTTATTTTCTTCAAGTTATATTTTAAAATAGGACTTCTGTGTAAAATTGTAAGTATGCCTTTCAAAGATGTAAAATTGTTTTTTAAGACTTGTGAAACTTTTCCTTGCTGGAAGCCTTGGGTAGCTAGTACTTTGCCCATGAAATCACCCCTGATGATCCAGAATCAAGACTTTCCATCTTTCTGGGATCACCTGTCTCCTCGAGAAGCCGATGAACGCTTGAATTCTCTGCAGAGAAATAGGGAGTTGCACACAGCTCCCCCAGGATTTGCACATTACCCTTTAAAAATATAGAACAGAACTCAAACCCCTCGCCTCAGTGCAAGTCACAGAGATCCACAGGAAAGTTGCCGGAACGATAAAGGGCGCGTGTTTGTATCATTTGCTGGAAACTGTGGAGGGAGGAAGTCCTCCAGGTGTGCTGTGAGTGAGACGTTGGTCCTGTCTGCAGATTGTTCCAGTGCTCCCCCCTTTTTGTGGGGCTCCTCCCCCCAGGCTGTCTTGTCTTGTGGTGGCAGAAATGCCAGCCACATTTCCAGATGTCCAGAAAAAATGGCGTCTTTTCTTCCCGAGCCACACGACTCCTAAAGCAACAGTTGTGGCAAATGGAGTGTCCTGACTGGCTTCACTGGGTGTGTGGGAGAGCTGTTGCCCATCAGGCCAAGCCAGGGGCTCACAGAGAGGATGGGAATGGGAAAGGGCAGGTCCACACCAGGCACCCGAGAACAGTAAAGGAGACAGGGAGAGGGCAGGATGGGCCCATTAGCTATCCAGATGTAGGAGATACTTTAAACTGGGCAGTCCTTCCCTGTTGATGTATCCACATGAGTTTTTGATAAATGTAAACAGCTAAGGCTATTTTTACAGACAATCCTCAAATATTTGGTTGTTGTATTTTGTTCGAAAATCATGTAATAGTGATGACCATCACATCACTGAGCTTGCCAAAATTCCCATAACAAAGTGCTTATTGTGGTCTGTTTTGTGGATTCCTTTAGGTTTTCATGTAGATTGTGAAAGAAGTGTCCCTTGAATTGACTATTTACCTATACTACTAAATTTATAAAGAAAGAAATCGTCCAATATGTTCTCAGGGTTGATTGAAATCTGTTGAGACGGATATGGTAGAATTTTGAGTAAACTGTTTCTCACAGCTTCTACCCCCAATTCATTTTAGTTCAGTCTGTGAGATCGCTCCATCTCTGTAGATGGTGTCTTTACATCTAAACTACTAGGTATTTCGTGTAGACTTTCATGTGAGAAAATATCTTCACAGTAAGTTATATTGTTTCAAAGAATGGAACACTGTGTAGAAAATGCTATGGTCACCCTATATTATCTTTAGATCAGGGAACAAAAAGTGTGCCAAAGACAAAGACAATTGTCTGCTGGATTTTGAGCATTAAAGATATACATGTAGAATATTTAAATATAAAAAGTAGAGTAAGCATAAAAGAATTAAAAATGAGAAGCCAATAGGAAACTAAAATTGCGGCTTAGCCATTCTACAAGTCCTTTTTTTGTTTGAGTCAGCTTGGCAGGGATGGAGAGGTACCAGTGTGTCACTGTCGCATCCATCGCTGACTCTGTGGCAATGCTGTAAGACTGGCCTATTGGGAAGAGACTCAGGCTCAGAGAAGACATTTACCTTGTCTCGGTCACTCTTTCAGTACTCACTGTTTGCCAAGTGCTATTAGAAAGCATAAAGTTTATTCTGCAACTGGAAGACAATAATTAGAAAAACACAAAACAGCAGGTTACTGTCAGTTTGCACGATAGGGCAAATAATTATGTAGCAAAGAAGAACAAAAACCAGAAAGGACCATTCTAATTGAAAGCAATATCAAGATCAAGCTCCAGGTCTTGGATGATGCACCTGGCTTGATTCGTGTTTCCAAATGCAGACTCTACGCTGGGCCGGTAAACTTTCTACTTTCTGTGCTGTGCAGGGTGACAGGTAGGAGGGACACAGGGGGTGGGTGGAGATGAGCATGGTCTGCACTGAGACCACCATTAGAGGAGGAGTGGACACAAAGCTGCTTCCCAGTGGCTGCTGACACAGATGCACGGGTAGCCGGTTCTAGCAGTAACAGCATGCTGCAGCCTGTCTGGACCATGCCACTTCTTCACGATCTGTTTAAAACAATTCACAATTCTTAGGCACCAAAATTTAGAAAGTGTGTGTGTGTGTGTGTGTGTGTGTGTTTTAAAGGAATCATTTAGAAAGGACCAGCCCCTCTCTAACTGCAGGGGCTAGCAGGGTGCGATCCATATTTGGGGGGTGTGGCACGTGCTCCTTGCATTTTATTATATCTCTCACAGTAATGCCCACTGGAGCTTGTGCCCAGCAGACAAATGTGTTCTTGACACTCCCTAAGAAATCCAGAAAGATCCAAGGAAGCATAAGAACCAGCTAGTGATGAGTGGGTCACAACCGGGAGGAAACGATGATGCCTAGTTTAAAGCATAAATGCCAGCTGCTCTAAACCCTGGAGTTCCCAGGATTTAATTGACACTGTCTTTCAGAGCCTGCGAAGGAGGTACAGAGATTGCTGGGCTGGCTTTTGTTGGCACCCTGGTAACAAACAGAACATATTTCAGAGCCCTGTGGAATGTACCATGTGACCCCATCATATGAAACACTAAGTCTGCACCAGTGACTCCTCAGGCTAGCCTCTCTCTAGCCTAGCCTCTGAACAGAAGCATCCCATATCAGGAGTTGGGGTACTCAGGCCACTCTTGTACGAGTTTCCTAGGGCTGTGGGAGCAAAGACCACAGACAGCCCCATTTAAACAACAGAAAGTAATTGTCCCATGGTGCTGGAGAGTAGGAGTTCAAGATCAAGAGATCAGTGGGGCTGGTGCCTTCTGAGAGCTGTGAGGACAAATGGGTCCCAGTCGCTGGGGGTGCCTCAGCCATCTCTGGGGCTCCATGGCCTGTGGAAGCATTTCTGCAGTGTCTGCCTTCATCTCCATTGGGTGTTCTCCCTGTGAGCAAGTCTGTGTCCTCATCTCCCCTTTTCCTGAAGACACTGGTCATGCTGCTTTTACTGTGCATCCGAATCTAGTATGACCTCAGCTCAACTAACCACATATGCAACAAGCAAGCCCCGAGAAGGCCACAGTCTGGGATGCAGGGAGCTCGGACCTCACAAGAATCTGAGGGTCTGAGGGCAGGCAAGGCAACCACACAGCCCCCACTGCAGAGAGAGGGCCTCCTCCCACTCCTTCTGAACCAGCTCAGCCTCTAACCAGACTTCCCATCCTCTCCCTGCTCCTGCAATATAGAAAAGCAGTGGTCCTTCTGAAGTTGACTGAATTGTAGTCTTTTGGAGGCTTCCCCCCAGATTAGAGACCGATGGGAATCTCCCCATCATCAGTGAACTCACAGCTTTCCTTTTTCTCCAACTCTCTCCATTCTTCATCTCACAACATTGCTTCCCCCATGAGAGTGGCAAGCATTCCAGCATTCCGTAATTACTGGGTGCACCTTGTAATGATCAGTAGGCTGCTGGGTTGATAGTGCGGGAGCTCAGAAATAGATATGCTGTCCCCCGGCCTATTGCAGTTACTCACTGTCATAAGAGGGGGAGAGAAACAGCAGAGAAGAAAAGTGGGGGAGAAGAGAAAACACAAACTGTTTCTCAAGCTAAAGAAGTCGCTGGACATATGCTCCCGGGGAACGTCTTGCAGTCTGATTGTGAAGGTGGCCGCGTGACAAGTTAGCATCGATATATTTAGCACAAAGCCTGCACTCCTGTGCGAGAAACCTCTCGTGATGGCTGCACCTGTCAGACATTGAGCTGGTTTGCAGGGCAGATGTGCTGGGCCTTTGGCCTTGCTCAAGGCTAAGTCACTTTAAGCTTCTTGTTAGAACTGTGTAGTTGTAAGGCACCTTGGGTCATTAAGTTCTAGGAAGTGTCATCACAGACTTCCTGGAGCAGCTCCTGCAAAACTCTGCCGCCAGGGATCTTCCTCCCCTAGCTGCAGCTTTCTTGGGAGTTCATTGGAGTCATCTGCAAATAGGTAGTTCAACGATTTGGGGCTACTCGAATGATAATTAATGGTAGGAAACACTTTACAAAATCCTGCAGCCCAATGCAACGATTTCATAGATTTCGCAGGAGGATGCGTTTCCAAGATCTCACTTGGACAGCAGGTTCTGTGTGAGACTCACACCAGCCCAGTTCTCCTGTATCCTCAGCTTTTAACTGATGCCTGGCAATAGTCTTGCGATGGAGAAAACCGCTCTGAAGACGTCAGTGAAAGGAGCAGTGCTGGGATGCAGGATGGATGCCTGAATGAAAGAATAAACAAGTGAGTTTGTTACGCGATGTTCTAAGGAGTACCCTTCCAGATAGCAAAGTCTAGCAGTGCACTACTCCCCACATCATTAGTTTTACTCCCCAGAAGAGTCAGGGCCCTGAAAGGAAGGCATGCTTGGGCTTTAAAAAAATGTTGAATTTCTGAATGTCTGCCCTTCTATGATATTGCAATACATAGCTGAAATTTCTATCAAGAAAAAGACATAAAAAGGAAGAGATGAAGGGAAAGAAAGGAGGAAGTCAGGAGAAAGAGGGGGATCAGGCAGGGAAGGAAGGAAAATGGAGAAGGAAGGAGGGGAAGATGGAAGGGAGGAGGGAGGCAGGGAAGAAGGAACTCAAGCAATCTAGGACAGTGTAGCACTTGTACCAATATTAGTATGCATTAGCTTAGCTTTAATTCTTCATATTTATACTGCTTAATTTTAGAGTTTAAAAAGTAGCATGGGTGGGAAGACTTGATATTGCAGTTGTACAGTAGGTTAAGCCACTACTTGGCATGCCTGCATCCCATATACAAGTACCTTGGATTGAGTTTCATCTGTTTCCAATCCAGCTTCCTGCTAATGTGCCTGGGAGGTAGCAGATAATGGCCCAAGTACTTGGGCTCCTGTTACTCACATGGGAGGCCTGGATGGCGTTCCTGGCTACTAGGCTTTGTCCTAGTCCCACTCCAGATGTTTTGGGCATTTAGATAGTTAACCAGTAGATAGAAAATCCTTCTCCCTCTCTCTTCCTCTCTCTCTGTCATCCTGCCTGTCAAATCAATAAATTAATCTAAAACACTTAAAATATCAGTGTGTGAAAATAATATTGCCTCACTGTTACTAACACATGTAAATTTCAGCATTGGTAGATAGCGATATTTCTGTAAATATTATAACGAAAGTGATTGGTATCTCAAAATTTCATTCTAGCACAGTTCATTCCAAACATCTGTGAAGTTGGTAGATACTCATTTTCGTCGCTTTTTGGCCTTTTGGCTAAGATCAAGTGTGATACTCATTTTCTGTCTTGACATACACACGTAGCCTGAAGAGAATAAGTGTGTTTGGATTCAAGAGATAATTTCAGAGCCTGCGGTAGAAGATGTTAAAGGCAGAAGCATTTACCAAAAGCACAGAACAATCTGAACATGATTCCAGTTAACCTTAATAACAGCAGTGGGGTGTGTTGAGCACCTGCTATAGGCCGGCCGTTAGGTCCCTCAGCTGCTCTGCTCTTTGTCAGAAGGAAAACAGGAGGCTTCTGTTTTGTCTTCTGTGTTGGAATCCTTCCTCCACCATGGGCTTACACAATAGAGTTCCCACCCTGGGCTTGTTGTTGAATAGAGACTCTTCGTTTAAATCAAGAATGGTGGAATTTAAAAACACAAAATTAACTTGCATCAAAGGAAATGCAGGGATTTAAGGGCAGAGGCCGATTCTGGAACTTCAACCACCAGGGCATGCATGCAAAGGATGAATGAAGTTTTCTGCTTCTGCATGTATGTTTTCTCTGTTTTTATTTGAGAAAAGATGGTTCTGTTTAAGCTCAGTGTTGCCAGTGTAGCCGCCATTTTTATGGCCATAATTAATACATGGAAATGAATCTAACTCTACCACATCCACACAAATCACAAACCATGCTAAGTCTTCCTTGGAGAGCTCCTGGAGTGAATAGTGGCTGTGTAATAAAGCAACACTACATGGACACATTGGGGTTTCTGCTCCAGGGTCCGTTGGCTATTACTGGCCCCATGTGGCAGAAGGTATCACAAATGCTGCTCTGTGGGTCTACACTGAATGGAGAGATGTTGACAAGGAGGCTGAAGTGAGTTTGAGAGCAATGATGTGTGTAGAGAACCGTAAGTGACAGGGCCTGCCCCTCTGCTCCCCACGGAAGTGTTCTCACCTTGTTCTTTTGGAAGAACCACTGTGGTTACTACAGCTTTGGGCTGCTCTGACTTAGAAGTCAGTTTCTTCAGTATCAGCTGAGAAAAGGCAGGGCGTCTGGATGTCACGACAAGGACTCCATTGCAGCGGTCACTTTCTTAACTTCCTTTACCAGCAAGAACTTACAGAAATGAATTCACAGAAGTGAATGCTGGCGCCCAGTTCCCAGTCCTGGATTTAATGTAAGGATGACCCAAAGCACTGAGTCATGTTAAATCTGAAGATGGCATTGCCATTTCTCCATGTTTTTGATCTCAGATTGCCTATGCCCTTAACATTCCAGACTTCCGTGCCCATCATTGGCAAACATCTCAGTTTGGTCTATCCTTTAGAGTCAGCTGAACTACACCTCTGCTGGCTTTTGAAGGATGTGGCAGCACCTCACTCTATTGTCAATGCGTTTCTCATTGCTTTCTTCCTTTGGCCATACTGTTCTAGGTTCTTCATACCATGTTGTCATGTTCAGTAATTATCTCTTCTTTTGTTCCATGGACTCAGCTTTGCTTGTTGTTTACTTTTCCAGTACACATTTCTTTGTACAATCTAGTTGATTGCTTTTCTTAACTGCAAATTAATTACTTCTGAAGTCTTTTTCTTTTTTGCTTTTGAGTTCAATTATTTTATTCCTGAAATCTTGGAAATCTAGTTTCCATTTTCCTTGCTAGGTATGCATTTTTACAGAGAGGACTTACATGACCTCACTGCAGTTCTGATGGTTATTCGTCCTAGTATTTTCAAATTAGGATTCTCAGGTTGACATTTTGATACCCTTATGTGTCCTTCAGTTTGCTTTAGGAGTTCTAGGAGTTGAGGGTACAGCTGTTTCTTTCTTTTTTTTATCAAGAGACCCATGCTTCAGGGGCTTAAATAAGATGGAGATTTATTTTTCTCTTATATGAATGAATAGTCTGGTGGTATGGATGAAAAATGAGATTATACATGGACCTTGATTCTTTTCATGTTTTTGCTCCAATTTCTTCTAAGATATTGCTGCAGCCTGGTTATTGCTCCATTCACACCCCAGTTCCTGGAATGAAAAGAGGAAGTAGGAGGCAAGGAATTTCCTTTCAAGCAAGGGACGCAGAAAATGCACACATGATTTTTATTCACATTCTTTTGATGTCAATTCATCACCCTGGCTTAGTTAGATCAAGGGAGGCCATCAGATGTGTAAGCTCCAGCTTTGTGGCTGTGATTCTGGCTATACCTCTCTCCCTGGAGAAGAGGAACACAGAGTTCAAGAGCCAACTTGCAACCCCAAGAGCTCTTCGGGGCTATTTATGGTGAGAACACTTGTGAGTGATCGGCCCTGGAAGCATCAGCACTTCCGAACACACAACTGCTGATAAAGGCTTCCAACTGGGATTGATGCTATGTTTCCCGCTAGTACAACTTAACTAGCGGCAGTTCACCTATTGCCTCCTGAGGCTTGCCAGGGGTCTCAAGCATGCCCAAGTTCTCTACCAAGTCCTTGTCTGGACAGTGGGGTCACACACAACTCTCCAGCAAGGTCGGCGCTGCCCCAGGCCTCCTCTTGGATGGCTCTTTGTGATGCATCTCCAACTGGTCGATCAGAGCTCAGGAGTCGACTTCTCTGAGGTCAAGTCCAGGATTTGTACCTGAGTCCGGGTTGGTTGCACGACCTCAGGTTTGAGAGAAAAGGCCAGTGTTTCAGTTTCCTTATATACAATAAGACGGGCATAATGACAATACACAGCTCACATTGCTGTCGGGAGAAGTTTGTGATGAGGAATGGATCAGATCCTGTCATGGTTTGAACAGACTCTGGCTCTGCAAACTGTCATAGATATTTAAACCTTGAGGTCTTATGCCAGCAGTTAAGGGACTGATATTACTAGCTGATGGAGATCTGATCTAGCTGTGGTGTCTGGGAGGTGGGCCTAGCAGGAGAGTTTAGGTCCATGGGGGTGTGGTTATACAAGCAGCATGTGCTGCCTGTGCCTCTCTCTCTCTGCATCCCCCTATAAATCCCCAGTCTTTCCTAATCCTTATATGGAGTCTCTACAAGATGATAGATCTTCTTCTGGCCCTTATTTGCAATTAGAAGCCATTATAGGTTAAAAACACATTGTTCAGTAAAAATTAGTTCTTTCAATTTTAACCCTATAAGACATTATGTAATGCTCAATGAGAGAAATACTTTAAAGAGACCACTTTTGAAAACCTTCATCTATGTTCCACTGAGTCTTTATGCCTGAGTCTTGTCACCTTGCCAGGCAGCCATGGAAGACTGAACTGAAGATTGTATTTTGGCTTTTGCTGTGTGGTCGTTGTAGGTGTCTCTGCCGTAGTGCTTGGGCGGCACGGGTGGGACATTTTTCTTTGTTGCATTCTCATATTCTGGCATACATTGGCACTCACTAAATCTTTGTGAACAATTGGATGGACAAAAGCTTTTAAACAAATGTAAGCAGTATTTTTCAAGGCAATGTAGTGGAGGACAGTATCTTGGTAGGGGAAGTCATTTGGGAATGTAAGTGTTCAAAGATTAACACCAAAAAATGTATTAAATTGTTTTTCCCTGGCAAGCCTCAGGAGGCAATAGGTGAACTGCTGCTAGTTAAGTTGTACTAGCGGGAAACATTATAGCATTAGGCTATAACCAATCAATCCCAGTTGGAAGCCTTTATCAGCAGTTGTGTGTTTCTTGCCAGTTCCTTGCTAATCCTTTAAAAGGGTAGGTGCAAGGAAGGCCAGTAGCTTACATTACATAGCATGATTTATAGATCCCAGCTATTCAAACATTTCAATCCACATAGTATGCATGCCAGAAATGTTTATTTCTGAAATGTTCAATTGATTAATTATGCCATTCAGCATAGATAGCTGAAGAGAGCAAAGTGAATCTTGTCTGTAGCCTTTCCATGCCCTCTTTCATGTTAAAAGTAATTTAAGCTTGTCCTCCATTGATCATAGTGACAAAAGCTTTTAGGGATAAAAGACTGAAGCCTGTAAGCCTACAACCCCCTTCCATGACTTCCAGTCACTACTTATCAATTCAATATGAGCTTTTAGGCAGATGCTGAAGCATTTGCTAGCAAGTGCAGATTTGGGATGAGCTTCAGACTCTACTGAGAAGGCCACCTGGTAACATTACTAAATCTTCAGAGGTGGTGTGTAGCAACGTAACCTTCATATTAACTAAAAATATAACAGGCCATTTTTGAAACCCTTGCAGCAATGATACAAATTTTACAAAACTCTACCACCAAATAAGGCAATATGCTGTCTCTTTAGCACTTGAAACTAAAATGCCAGGTCTTTGAAGTGGGATTTTTTAAAGAATTCTTATTTAATTTTTACAAGTTTCATGTATTTCATATATACAGACTTAGGAACACAGTGATACTTCCCACCCTACCCTTCTTCAACCCTTCTTCCTCCTCCCTCTCCCATTCCCATTCCTAATTTTTACAAATATCTATTTTCAGTTTACTTAGTGATCCTAAAGTTAACCCTACAATAAGTAAATATTATGAAGGAAAAACAAAACAAAACAAAACAAAAAAACACTGTTCCTCAGTGGAGGAGACAAGAAATCATTGACTCTCAAAATGTCCATTTCATTTCAATACATTACATTTCAGGAACTCTATTAGTTACCTTGGATCAGGGAAAACATATATCTGTCTTTTTGGGATAGGCTTCTTTCTTTCTTTCTTTCTTTTTCTTTCTTTTTTTTTTTTTGACAGAGTTAGACAGTGAGAGAGAGAGACAGAGAGAAAGGTCTTCCTTTCCATTGGTTCTCCCCCCCAAATGGCCACTACAGCTGGCGCACTGCGCCGATCCGAAGCCAGGAGCCAGGTGCTTCCTCCTGGTCTCCCATGTTGGTGCAGGGCCCAAGGACCTGGGCCATCCTCCACTGCCTTACCAGGCCACAGCAGAGAGCTGGACTGGAAGAGGAGCAACTGGGACAGAATCCGGCGCCCCAACCGGGACTAGAACCTGGGGTGCCAGCACCGCAGGTGGAGGATTAGCCAAGTGAGCCACAGCACTGGCCATGGGATTGCCTTATTTCAATAAGTATAATCGTTTCCAGTTGTGTCCAGCTGGTTGAAGAAGACAAGATTTCATGTTTTTTTGCTTTTTTTTTTTTACAGCTGTGTGGTACTCCATAGTGTATATATACCATAACTTCTTTATTCAGTCAGCAGTCCATGGATATCTGGATTGATTCTATATCTTAGCTATTGTGAATTGTGCTGCAATGAACATGGGGGTATAGACAACTCTTTCATATGCTGATTTATTTTGGTTGGGATAAATTCCCAGGAATAGGATGACTGGGTCATATGATAGATCTATATTTGTATTTCTGAGGTATCTCCATACTGTCTTGCACAGTGGCTGCACCCACCAACAGTGGATTAGGGTACCTTTTTCCCCACATCCTTGCCAGCATTTGTTGTTTGTTGATTTCTGCATCAGAGATGTCCTAACTAGGATAAAGTAAAACCTCATCATGGTTTTGATTTGCATTTCCCTGATGGCTAGTGATGCTGAGCATTTTTTCAAGTGTGTGTTGGCCATTTGAATTTCCTCTCTTGAAAAATGCCTGTTCAAATCCTTTGCCCATTTCTTAACTGGGTTGTTTGTTTTGTTGTTGTTGGATTTTTTGAACTCTTGATAGATTCTGGATGTTAATCTTTTATCAGTTGCATAGTTTATAAATATTTTCTCGCATTCTGTAGGTTGCCTCTTCACTTTGCTGAGTGTTTCTTTTGAGATGCAGAAGCTTCTCAGCTTGATGTAATCTCATTTATCAATTTTGGCTTTGATTGCCTATGTTTCTGGGGTCTTTCCCAAGAAATCTTTGGCTATGCCAATGTCTTGCAGAGTTTCCCAATGTTCTCTAGTAATTTGATGGTATCTGTAGAGTTAGGTCTCTGATACATTTTGAGTGGGTTTTTATGTAAGATGTGAGGTAGGGGTCTAGTTTTATACTTTTGCATGTGGATTTTTACCAGTACCATTTGTTGAAGAGACTGTCCTTGCTCCAGGGATTGTTTTTAGTTCCTTTATCAAAGATAAATTGGTTGTAGATGTGTGGATTGATTTCTGGAGTTTCTATTCTGTTCCACTTGTCTACACATCTGTTTTTATGCCAGTACTAGGCTGTTTTGACCATAACTGCCTTGTAGTGTGTCTTGAAATCTATTATTGTGATGCTTCTGTGCTTTGTTTTTTTATTGTATAAGATTGCTTTGACTATTCAGGGTTTCTTGTATTTCTATATGAATTTTAGTGTCATTTTTTTCTAGATCTGTGAAGAATGTCATGGCATTTAGATTGGGGTTACATTGAATCTGTAAATTGCTTTTGGTAGTATGGACATTTTGATGATGTTGATTCTTCTAATCTATCAGCATAGAAGATTTTTCCCATTTTAATGACTTTTTCTATTTCTTTTTATCAATATTCTATAATTTTCATCATCGAAATCTTTGACATTCTTAGTTAAATTTGTTCTAAGGTATTTAATTCTTCTTCTAGCTGTAGTGAGTGGGATTGATCTTAAAAGTTCTTTCTCAGCCATGGCGTCGTCTATATATACAAACATTATTGATTTTTCTGAATGATTTCATATCCTGCCACTTTACCAAATTCTTTTATGAGTTCCAATAGTTTATCAGTGGAGTCTTTTAAATCCCTTATGTTTAGAATCATGTCATCTGCAAATAGGAATAGTTTGACTTTTTCCTCCCCAATTTGTTTCCTTTTGACTTCTTTTTCTTGCCTGATGGCTCTGGCTAAAACTTCCAGGACTTCCGGGACTATATTAAATAGCAGTGGTGAGAGTGGGCATCCTTGTCTGGTTCTGGATCTTAGGGGGAATGCTTCCAGCTTCTCCCCATTCAATAGGGAATGCTGGCCCTGAGTCTGTCATAAATTGCCTTGATCGTGTTGAAGAATGTTCCTTCTATACCACATTTGCTTAAGGTTTTCATCAAGAAAGGGTGTTGTATTTTATCATGCTTTTTATGCAGAAATTCAGCTTGGTAAGATGGACCACGTATCGGGGATCCAGTAGTCACATGACCTACACAAAGCAGAGGAAACTCAGTGTCTGCTTAGTGGCTTAAAGCTGTTAATGACCAAATTACCTTTATGTCTATCTTTCATAGATTATTTTTTCATAATGAAAACTATTCCAACTTACTGCTAAAATAAGTTTATCTGATAAAATTCCACATTGAGTCACACCTTTTAAGGAATTATCACATCATGATATCATGGAGTATGCGTTTCCAGCAATACCATATCCTGTGGAGTTGAGCATTTGATCTTTTTATGTATTGCCCTAGAGCTTGGGCCAGGAAACTGGGGGCCTCTGATCTCTGCTTGTTTTGGTAAATCAAATTTTATTGGAATACAGCCTCACTTATTCACTAGCTTTCCGTATTACTTGGGGTAATAAAACTCAACAGGCAATCCTCCCAGGGGAGTGATGTCGTTCACTGACTTATTATGATGATGACATAGGATAATTCACATAGGGGCACCTGTAGGTAGCGCATGCTGAGCAAACTCAGTCCCTTCTAGTATCCTCTTCTGTCAGTCCAGTATTGGTACAATGGTATCATAGGTATTTACTTTTGTGAAATGAGATTTTAAGAAATAGAAATATATATTATGATGTTATATATATAATACTGTTTTTTGCTATGCAGTTCCTTCCAGTAATCCCAAAGTTTTTGAATTCACTTGTAGATGCTAAAAACATCAGCAACTAAAAACTCCAAGAGTTAAGCATCTGGACAAGTAAAATATTACAATTTCTACATGTGAAATACTATGTTGGCCAATCAATGAATAGTAAATAAATCATGTGGAAATATATTTGATCATTTTTTGTGCCTTTGTATGGAATAGTGAAGAGTGGTTTATTCTGAGTTACAGATGTGTAAAAGTTCATAAATAATTCACACAATAGGACAATTGAGAACAATTTGGAGTCTGTTACATCAAGCACCATTGTTTCTTATAAATATCTACATGATATTGAAATGCCAATTTCTCCTACAACCAAACATTAGAATTATTACTTAGCAGTTAAATCAGTGCCTCGATGATGCCTGCTCACACAATACATGTAAGAAAGGATGTCATGAAAACCAGTGGCAGCTGGAGATGTCTTGCTTGACAAGATGTTGTGCTCTGGAGAAGTCAGCCTCTCAGCTCCTTCTCAGCCCTGCTCTGCTCCGTGAGGCTCTTCCGTGTTCTCCTGTTTCCGAAGGCCTGGTTAATTCCCCTTTCACTGATGTTCTCACTGCATTGAAAACCTCTCTGGGAACTTGCATCACTGTGGATTTGGAGCTTTGTTCACTTTGTGTTCTGTGTCCTTTATTGGGCTGTGGGCCCCTCACGTGTAGAAACCACATACTGCTGACTTCTATTTCTGGGTCAAGTTTGGTTTTCTGGGTTACAAGCAGCTGTCGGTAAAGCCCTTCAGGTGTGAGCACTG